>NC_092807.1:1634910-4400086 GCF_040954645.1 Diabrotica undecimpunctata | reverse complement strand
AACCTCTAAAGTATGCTCTTATTAATTTATAAGTCTTTGACCACACCCCACATTAAAAACAATTCAAATGGACTGTTAGTAGACTCATATAAAAAAAATATTTATGTTTTATCTCCCGATGCTTAAAGATAACTTCTATATGATAAAAAATAATGCTAATAAAATAATGTCTTTATCGTATTGGTTCTTATAAACCCAAAATTAGTAAGATTTGGCTTATAAAATAAAGGAAACATCTAAAAAAAAATTGTAAAACTGTGTATTTGACAAAATCTACTACTAAATTTAAATAATTACTTTCTTGACTACTTTCTTTAGAATCGTTCACGCAGCATTCGTCTATGTCCGCTTTTTTTTCTTGTGGCTCTCCGCAAGTGCATACATCTTCCTTAGACTCTTCCTTTTCTATTTTATATTCTAGTTCTTTCTTGTTAAGCAGAGAATTTATTATAAACGAAGGCCCCTGTGAAGTGATAGCGACGCCTCCGATGGTATATTTTTCAGGTTTGCAAGACAACTTATTACCTTAAATAAAAATATTGTGGTAGATCAATAAATAACGAAAGCGCTTTCGAATAGGTACCTGCTGCTATTGCTGACAGTTGGTCCTTAAACCGAGCCAAGCACTTGCATTCCCTGTCCTTAAAAATCCCTTGGATAATCGGTAGCATATTTCCGTCGTACTGTGCGAGACCTCCCACCATGTTGTTGGTGGTTCGCTTTAAGATCGTTAGGCACCTGTTGCATAAGGCCTTCAAAAACAAGTTGGTGTTTTCCTTGCAGACGCATACGGTGTTGCGGTCTTTGTTACATTCGCAAGTGTGGAAATCTGTACAGCCTAAAACAAGTTGAGATTTCGATTTATTTACACTATATAAGTGACAACTGCTTAAACAAGACAACTGCTTAAAACTACAATGCACTAATTCGACTGAAATCTTAAACTAAAAGAGCGCTATTAAATAATACTGCTGACCAGACAAACAATTATTCTAGACGCCTACAGATCCGGCGATGACGGCGGTCCCAAAAAACCCATTTTTTTATTAACGCACTTACTTCTTCACGTCTTGCAGAATTCAAAAATATTAAATAATGTTGATTTTTGCTTTTTTTTGCTTTGTTTTTTAATGGTTAAAATATATGTATAATAACTGTCCCGAGATATCTCTTTAACGGGTTTTTTTGTTGGTAAAAACAAACGCACGTGTTGATATTCGCCCTCTTATTCGTCAAGAGACTATTAAATATAATTTATTGCCTTAAGCCAGACCGATTCTCATTTTACAGGTCCAAACTTGCCAGTCTGTTTAAATTCAAATTGTATTTTTAGCTTGTGGGTTTTTAAGTTAATATATTGTGTGTTATATGTTATAATTATTTACTGGCCGTGTTATTTTTTAGAGTTTAGTTTAAGTGTTTAGTATTAAGTTTAATAGTGTGTAGTGAAGTTTTAGTATCCAAAAACAAAGTATTTGTTAATCAAAAGTAAAAATAGCTTGCGGTTATCACTTTCATAAAGGTAAGAGGAACCAATATTTTAATTTATTGATGTTTTGAAAAGTTTTATTTCCTTTTTAGTCCATTTATTCGCGGTTTCTGCTGTAAATATCAAAGAACCGCTTGGATTGGCATGAAATTTGGCATATACATAGCTAAATTATCCTGCAGGTAAATGTTTATGTGCTTTTTCACTTCAAGTAAATTTTAAAATAATAAAAATTTCAGGGAAAGGAAAAAGACTAATAATCTGTCACATTGGCAGTGAAGATGGGTTTGTTCCAAAAGGGCTGTGGGTGTTTGAATAAAAAAAAAGTGGGGACTACCATGAAGAGATGGACGGGAAATCTTTCGAAAATTGGTTCAAAAATATACTGCTATGATTAGAAGACAACTCCATCATCGTATTGGACAACGCGTCTTATCATATCATTGTGAGCTCAATCCGATTGACCTCATCTGAGCAGAAGTAAAAAATTATGTAATATATTGTGTAGCCAAAAACACTACTTTTAAATTTGCAGATGTGAAAAATATTTTTTTATAATGCAATAAATAATATTAGTCCAACTACGTGGCAGAAATGTGTGCAACACGTTCAACAAAAAGTCGAGTCCAAAATGTGGAAGTTGGACAATATAATAGAGAGCCATATCGAACCCATAATAATAAATCCAGACGAAGACAGCAGCACATGTAGCTCCTCAGTGAGTAATTTAAATGGTATGTTTTTATGCTTTGATAAACTCATGACAATGCTACTTTATTCAAAATGTTCACTTTGTTATGTATCTCTCACTTAATGAATATTTTATTTTAGAACATTTTTCTTCAATGGAACATTAAATTTTGCTCACAATGAATAAATTTCAAGAAATTCTTACACTAATAGTTTCAAAAGTAAATATTTTTAAAAATCATATGATACACCTCAGTACGACCCTGTTTGGCTTTCACGTGCGTTTGTTGACAGTTGGAATTTGTAAAATGAATGTAGTTTAGTAAGATTTGATCATTTTGAGCAGTGTATTTGATTGATCTGACATTATATTATATTTAATGGCAAAGAAATAATAAAATAAGCAAACAAACAACAAACAATTAATTATATGTGTTAATTCATAAATTGTAATAATTATTAAGGTATAAATTTTTATATTATTTTGAATTCCTATATTTTATAAAGAGTGTATAAATGATAGTTTTTACATAAAATAGGGTTGTTGTTATTATTTTGATTATTATTAAGAAATAAAACAAACGACTTAACTCAACAACTCAACTATATTAAAGCAAGAATTGTAACCAAATTAAAAGATAACTGGGTATTATCAGGGGCAGCTAAACGTTTTAACATAAGCAGAACCACAGTTTTTCTATTAATAAAAAATGGAGGGAACAAGAAACTCTCGAAAGAAAGCGTGGATCTGGAAGACCAAAAATTATAGTAAATTTAGGTATGTAAAAATAAAATTAATATTTTGTAATATCTCCATCAGCATTGATAACAGCTTGTAGTCTTTGGTCCATCTGCGTGAAAAGAACTATGAAATTGTCTTCTTCAGAGAGCTCTTCCAAAAGCTGTTGTATATCTTGCAACAGCTCTGCAGCATTTTGAGGTATAAAGTTACGCCGATACAAGCGTTTTATAATATCCCCTCACACATTCTCGATTGGGTTTAAATCTGTACTGTAGCTGGGCCATGCTAAGGTTTCGATGTTGTTATTCTGGAGCCACTGGTTTCTTATATTTGCAGTGTAAACAGGACAATTTTCTTGTCGGAGGATAAAATTATTTTCTGGATACAACTGTTCTACACTGGAAACATACTTACTTACTAGCCAACGCCCACCCTTGGCATGTTAGCCATTTGGTGGCGCGCTGACCAGTATAGACGAGCCGTTTCTCGTAGGCGATCTTCATCCTCCTCGGGTGGGTGTGTTTTCAGGGCTGGGCACTCTGGAAGGTGAGCAGCATCCATCTGGGGCTGATCACATAGTGGACAGTTGTCATTTTCGCGGACGCCGATGCGATGTAGATGGGAGGCCAGGTAGTCATGCCCCGTAGTTTTTCTGAACACGGCTACACTAATGGGTCTCGGCAAGTTGCGAGGGATTGGTGACTCTATTAGGTGGGCCCAAGATTTTCCAGCACCGGCTTGTATTTGCTGCTCTTTTATCTTCGCTTTGATTCCTCTTCTAATGGTGGACTTTGCTGATGTGTACGATTGGAAGCTAGGGGGCTGTGGAAGAGTAGTGCCTTCTTTTGCAAGTTCATCCGCCGCTTTATTTCCTTTAACACCGACATGACTAGAGATCCATTGTAGAGTAATCAGCCACCCTTTTTCCATCAAGTTCGATAGTTGGACGCGGCAAGATATTGTTTTGGCACAGTCGGTGTATCGATTTGTCGACAGGGCGAGGATAGCGGCTTCGCAGTCGATGAAGAAGGCAACTTTTTGGGGGTGTTGGAAATTCTCAAGATTTTTTGCTGGAAACATGATGTTTTCTAGAATATTCAGATAAGTCTACCCAACAAACCTGTCATCAATACGCCATACTATTCCCATATATGGCCCTTGCAGAGACAGCGTGACAAACGAATGAAGGGGCAGATACAATAATGAGCTAGAGTCTCTATTCAGACAAGAAAATCTAGTCAGATATATAAAGGTCAATAGACTCAGATGGGCAGGGCATGTAATACGCAGTAACGACAATCACCTTATAAACAATGTGTTCTGGGAAAGGCCAGAGGGAAGAAGGTCTATAGGGCGGCCTAGAAAAAGGTGGAAAGATGCAGTCAAAGAAGATCTAGAGAAAATGGGAGTGCGACAATGGGAATTACTGGCACAGGACCGACAAACATGGAAGGCAATAGTAAACGCTGCAAAGACTTACGAAGAGTTGTAGCGCCATTGATGATGATTCCCATTTCTCTAGATGAAATCCATCCCCATACATTGGCGCTAAATTTTGCCCTTTTTAGAAGATTGAAACATTTTCTCATCTGTAATTATTGCCCTGTCCCAAAAATCTTGATTTTGTAGCTGATGGTTTAAAGCAATTATAAGTCTTGATTGCTTGGTTACCCCTTCTTTCCATGTCTTTTTGAGTCTTCCTCGTTTTTTACGGTTTGGTGGTACCCACTGCCCAGAATAAGTTATCTGACAAATTTTAAGATTTGGCAGTGACAGTGAGAGTATGTAAATAATAAGTATTTATCCTTCAAAATACACTGCTCAATTTTCTACAAAATACGCTTAAAGAGTCGTATCAGTTTTTTTAGCTGTACAATAACTATCGATTATCGATTGTCATTTTCTAACTCATAACATTACTAATTGTAGTTTACTGTATCTTTTTCTGCTTGGTTTGATGATATATCTGTTATTGGTACCCACCTCATTAGTTATCATAAGGGTACCACCCTTATTTTTTAATCACACAGAACGTAAAAAAATTGAATTCTGAGTGTGAAGGGATCTCATTTTGCCTATCTTAACGGGAGGTATTCTTTGTAAATTTTGCTTCTAGATCATCTACATTTTTTCTTCGTTACTTTTGGTTCATCAAAGACTTCGTATATTCGAAGTCTTTCTTCATCTTCGTCTTCATCGGTCTTTCTAATAGCTTCATCGATTTTGCTGGAAATAATCCCGAAATTTTCTCATCATTGCTTCGTTTGCTGGCTGGAATCTATAATATTTCTGGGTTTTCTCCGTTGGTGATGAGCACTTCCTTCAATCGTTCTGGAAGGATCTTTTTTTAAGGCTGTTTTATCGGTGCATCAAAACCTAGAGACAGTGTTTTCTCTGTTATTTACTGACAAAATGTCTCGAAAGTTGGACACGTTATTCGAAATTATGTTGCCTTTAAACTGATGGTTTTACTTTTTTTATTTTTTTGAAACTTCTGTTGAAAAATTGGAATATACTGTTTAACGTTCTATTATAACCAAACTTTTTACGCCCATCACTCGAAAGAGTTTTTTTTTCTGTAATCGTTGATTTTTGTTTCACCTTTCTGTGTCCAGTAATAATAGAGAAAAGCGTGTTCCAACTTTAAAGAAAATTGCCTAAAAATACTGAAATCTAATAGTGAAACGTGTTACTCATCATTGGGCTTAGTTTCATCGTTATCGCCTTCGTGACGTCAAATCTCATGAACGTACGGTCAGTTAGTTCGTGTTAAAACTAATTTGAATGGAGAATAATGTATTTGTTGTCATTAAACTACCCGTCGGCCGGCGGCACTGAGTAAAGATGGTCTCGCGTAAGCAGTGTAGAAAAGTAAGTGATACGCCCATTTCAAATCTCAGTTGGCTTGAACTGCTAAAACAGCCTTACAGCAATCTTCATCTCGTTCCTCTAACTGCTCCCGCAACTGCCTCACGGTAAGATGTTTTAGAAACAACGACGAATTTTTATAAATTATCGTTTGAAAATCTTTAAATAGCGAAAATAAAGGCTTTACCGAAAGCTAAACAAATAATAATAAATAATAAATTACATTGTAGAGTCATATGTCGCCATGTTACCAATACAACGGTAACTTTAACATCTTAACTGTAAATTAGACATAATGTAAACTAAATTTCATTTAATAATTTTTAAAGGGTTTTTACCCACATATTTAGTGGCTACATCCATGTATTAACTAGACACTGATGATGGAATACTTATTCCGAAAACGTTTTGTCAATTCAACATAGCCCAACTGGGTTTTTTATATACCTTTTTATAAAGGATTTTATTCAAAAATTTTTTTAAATAATAAACTCTGATTTTTCGGAAATGTTCATATAGTACCGAACACAATTCAAAAGTCAAATGTCTTTATTATTTAAATTTCTGCCACAATTTATTTTTAGTTTATAAATTATTCAACCAAACTATTCCACTAATGAAACCACCTACAACTCTAATTAATCCCACGGTTCGATTTATTAACATTTTTATTTGTTTCTATAATTGCTAAATACACACTAAACCGAAAAATAAAAATGCAGCGAATACAAATACTCAGTATGGTTGTCGAATTTCTAGAAAAGGGAATTCAAAGACCATAAAAGAGAAAAACTTTTTACTTAAAGTGTTACTTACATTCTCCACCGTCTGGCTTTTCGACTTCACTGCAAGTACACGGAGGCAACGTATCTTCTAATGGAAACAGCGATGGCAACTTGACGGGTCTACAATCTCTGGATCTATTCACAAAATCCATACATTCTAATTTTATAGTTGGAGGTACCAAACCTTTCCATGTGCCATGCTCTTGGAGGTCGTTATACTTTTTCTCGGCCGCTTGATGCTCCCGTAAAAGCTCTTTTTCTTCTAAAAAGAATAAAATACCTACATGATATTGTTATATAGTTGTAGTAATTGTTTAAACCATAGACGTATATATTAACATAGACCGAGCATAACGGCCGCGCGTACTGACGACAAGATCTCTGACAGTTGTTCGATCTATGCCTCTCTAGCGCATTGCAACTCCTCTCTCTCTCTCTCTGTCTTTCTCTCTCTCTGTCTCTCTCTCTCTCTCTCTCTCTCTCTCTCTCTCTCTAAACACTATAGTATCTGGACATTAAATATTCAATTAAGCAGGTAGTTTCTCTTCATCTGAGATTGATCATTTAATTTTCGATCAACCGATATAACTTTTGCCCTCTTTTTAAATACAGTATGCTTAGATAGAAACATCATTATCGTTTTGGCTAGCTTTTTAACTACCAAAAACTATTCTCTAATTAACTCATTGTAGCTGTTTTTTCTTTCATCTCGTGTCGTAGTTCTTCTCTATAGATCGTGAAGTTTGTATACAGGATGATCAACTTTAGTGACAAACTCCGATATATTTGATATTATAGTAGCTACCAAAAAAAGGTATTTACCTGTATTTAATGTAACAAGAGACATAACGAAGTTTGTCACACAAAACTAACCTAAATCCTGACCTAAACGGGACACGCTTCAGTGTGATAGTTATAAAAAAGTAAATATTTATAAATTTCACACTAACCATTCCGATAACCATAAAAAAAAGACCATTCCTGGTCTTTTTTTTTTTCACTGAATATATTTTCTGTTTCTCTTTGCCGACGTAAACCAGCGAAGACCGCCATTCGACGAGCTGTCTGATGCCGCCTTAAGATTTTACCAAGATATTATTTTAGGCCTCAAATACTTCCTAATAAAACAACTGTTAAATACGATAAACTTTCGACAAATCTTTTTAAATTCCCGTTAGGACTAACCACCTTGCTCTTTTGACTAAATTGCTGCCGGTCATTGTTTGCGTCATTCAGTGTTGGCGGTAAAAATTTTATTAACTTGAGTTATTTATACAATGATAAAAATTCCAACACAACTTCGTTAGACCACTCCATAGGAAAATTACCACGACACTGACAGTATCTCTCCTAGCCGCGTCCGAAGGGTTGGACATGCGGTGCGTCAGCTACCGATTCTTTTGAACCGGGTCGATTTCCCGACAAACAACGGGGTAACACGCGCCGGCCATAAATAGACATTGTGTTGGTTCTATATTTTGTCTTTTTCTATTACGTATTTTACGTAAAGCTGAAAAATGAAAAAAGAACTTGAAATGTTGGCTATCCTGATCCCCAAACACTATGTAAATCAGTTTGACTATCTTGACAGAACAATAAAGAAGTTGTCATTCTGTATTGCACAAGTGAAGAGGTGTTTTATTCTCTCAATTCCAGTATCCATATTTAATATATAATTGTACTCTGAAAGTCTTTCCAAAAACGTCATGTGTCACTGGTTTATTATAAAGAAACAAGAAATATTTATTAAGTCAATAGTTTTTATTTAATAAAAGAATAACGTTGTTTATAAAGAAATAAAGGCTTTGGAAACTTTATAAAATAATATGTACTGTTTTTAAATGATTTAGAGCATGTATCATCCTTTACATACTGTATAACGGCATCGGTTCGTGGTTCCTTTTCGTACAGATATCATCATAATATTAATATATTAATAAACAGATAGGTTGAATTTTTCGATGCAAAATTTAATGGCCATCATATCGAAGAAGCAAATAACACCCTAGCAAATCGAAATGATTGGAATCCTTTTAACCCAAACGAAAGACCACCTACCATCGAAAACGTTGCCCAAGCCATTAAAAAGCTTAAAAATAATAAATTACCAGGAATTGATCAAATTTGCAGTGAGCTCTACAAGAATGGTGGCGATGCCCTACTACAGACACTGCATAAGCTTTTACTTCTTGTTTGGCATAATGAGACCATGCCTTGTGAATGGTCTCAAGGCGTGATATGCCCGTTACATAAAAAAGGTGACCAGCTCCAGTGTGACAACTACAGAGGTATAACCCTGTTAACAACTGCTTACAAAATACTAGCAAATATTCTCTACGAAAGGCTGTAAGTTTACACAGTGGGCATAGTTGGTAAATATCAACCTGGATTCACTCCAGAAAAATCAACAATTGACCAGATTCATTCAATAAGACAGATTCTCGAGAAAACATTAGAATTCAATATTGAAACCCATCACCTATTCGTCGACTTCAAGGCCGCATACGACAGTGTCAAGAGAACAGTGCTATACCAATCAATGCATGAGTTTGGTATACCAGAGAAACTTATCCGACTAACGAGAATGACAATGTCTAACTTAGAAGCCACTGTTAGAATACAGGGAGAGAATTCTAGATCCTTTGAGATAAAGGATGGACTCAGACAAGGGGATGCTCTGGCTTGCCTCCTATTTAATATTGCCTTAGAAAAGGCAGTCCGAGATACACGAATTAGGGATGGCGGTACTATTTACAATCGATACAAGTCTTAGCATATGCTGATGACATTGACATAATAGAGCGTAGCAAGCGAGATGTTGAGCAATATCTCCTAGAATTGGAAAGAGTGGCGAAACAGGTCGGTCTAGTCATCAACGGAGACAAAACCAAGTACATGTTGGTTACAAAGGATCCGATAGCAAAGGAGGAACGAGAAACAGTCTTTGGAAGTCATACCTTTGGACGTGTTGACAACTTCACATACCTTGGGTCGCTATTGACTGCTACCAATAAAACAAGCGAAGAAATCAAAAGACGAATAAATCTTACAAATAGGGCATACTATGGACTCCAAAAGCATTTCCACTCAAGAAGAACTAAAATTATTATATACAAAACATTGCTGAGGCCGGTCCTCACATATGGAGCAGAAACATGGACTCTAACGCAGAAAGATGAAAGACTTTTGGGAATATTTGAGCGTAAAATACTCCGAAAAAAAAATTTGGAGCTATAAACGACCAAGGGCAGTGGCGCACAAGATATAATTTTGAATTGTATCAGCTCTTTGATGAGCCAGATGTCATAACGTTCATTAAAACACAGCGACTTAGATGGGCTGGACACATAATACGAATGCCAGAAAATACGATTGCTAAAAAGCTAACCACAGGAACACCTGTAGGAAGAAGAAGCAAAGGCCAACCGCGAATTAGGTGGTTAGATGGAGTTGAAACCGACTTACGATATTAAAATTCAGAAGATGGCAACATGTTGCCAGAAACCGAACAGAATGGCGACGAATCTTAGAGCAGGCCAAGATCCACAGAGGATTGTCGAGCCAAAGATGATGATGACGATCATCATAATATTCGATTAAAAAAAAATAATTTGCTAATTGAGGCACTTTTTCTTTATTTTCGTATTTTTGTATTTCTTTTGTTTTTTCAATAACTAGACTTTGTTTGGTATTTTTTATCTTAATTATGTGTTCACATGCACTTTATTGTTATTTATATTACTAACCTAACGCAACATTATGTAATCATTTCAAATCATTTTTATGGTGATACAGAAAGCTAAAGAAAATCAATGATTGAGTAATAATGAATAACTAAAATAATTAACCAACCTGGATCATTTATTCCATTTACATCGATATCTAGCACACTCTCCGCATTTTTTATTTCATCCCTCTACAAATAAAAAAAATGTTACTATGTTAAAATGTTACATATGTTAAAAAATGTGGCATATAGTATATTTCTGCGTTTTTGATGTCTATCTTTCTAAAACTGCTTTCCTATGGCTTTCCTGTGTCATCTACTATATTTAATGGGAAATAAACCACAATTTTCGATTTCCATCTGGGAAATTTTGAGTTATTTTGAAAAAGATTATAAATTTCGACGAAATCACATTTAGATGAGATAATTTTCAAATTATACTATAAATATCTGATCATTTACTCACCAAAGCATCCAAATAAGAAAAATACGGACTCTGAGGATACTGAATATGTTTATTCTCGTATTTTCCACTAAACTTTGGCGGATCTGGCTTAAAAGTATACGGTTCCAAATAAGGAGATGCATAATGTATCTTCGGAGGAACAGAATAAATACAATCTCCTTGTTTTGTTTTTCTCCCTTTACACGGCATACAAACGGGAGTGCATGGTTTTCGGGGTGGGGACGGTAACCTGACGTGGCATTCTCGTAGGGTTTCGATGATGGTTAAGTGAACTACTGCCGAGAGAAGAAGTCTGAAATCATATATTATGTAAAAACTTGATATGTAATTGGCTGCATTGTATTTCAGTTGAATAATAGACTAGTGCAGATCTGTTTTGAGGTGGATGTGAGAGGTGGTATTCGGATTTTTGCAGAAATAGTAAGGTGATAACTTCAGTAAGAATAATTAACTTATCCTCCCTCTCACGATTGATGGTGTAACCAACTTTGAAGTTCTCAAATTTAAAACGACACGAAAAAAACGAAGATTATAGTAGTTTGGATATTATATATTACAAGAAATAATCAGAGATATAGTTTACTTTAGTTCGTTATTGAAGGGTAAGTGTTTAGTAAGAGAAACCGGAACAGACGACATATAAAAACTTAATTTAATACGACGACTGCTTCGAGAAGTCATAAACAAATTAAAAATAGATGTGATGGCGCCTTATACGAACGAATTAAATATTCTGGGAATAAGCGAAATGCATTGGCCAGGTTCAGGAACCGCAAATATCGGGGAACACCGCGTTTACTATTCTGGAATAGATAAAGGCAAACATGAATTAGGTGTCGGCATTATATTGACAAAAGAAGTGGCAAATCTGTTGATAACTTCATCCCAATCTCAGAAAGACTGATCAGCATCAATATAATTCAAGTGTATGCACCTACAACAGAAGAAACAGAAGAAGAGATAGAAGAACTATACCATAGCATTAATCAAGTCGTGAAAAGGTTGAAAAAGCAAGACCTAACAATTGTCATAGGTGACTTCAACGCCAAAGTTGGGGCCAGCAAAACATCATCTGCAGTTGGACCATTTGGACTAGAAAACCGGAACGATCGGGGAGATACCTTGGAGATTTTTGAGGAAGCAAATAAATTAGTAATAATGAACACCTGGTTTAAGCTACACCCAAGGAAATTGTATACCTGGAAATCTCCACAGGATTCTGTGGGAAGGATTGTAAGAAATCAGGTTGATTACATGCTAGTAAATAAGAGGTATAGGAACAGCTGTACATCAGTCAAAACATACCCGGGAGCAGACATAAATTCTGATCATGTATCAGTTGTAGGTAATTTCAAAGTCAGAATGAAGAAGGTTACAAGTAAGTCGATGAAGAAGTATGATGTTAAAAAACTGAAAGATCGAAATGTTCGACTGAAGGTGAGTGACAACCTCAATACAAAGGTGCTTAAATGCAGAAATACAGGAACTATAGAGAAAAGTCTGACCATTATACAAGAAACAGTGAGAGAAATAAATGAACAAGGCCTGAAGAAAGATACAGAGAAACGGAAATCGTGGATGGCCGATGAAATACTTGAACTTATGGATCAGAGAAAAAAAACAAAGAAAATCTCCAAAAATATAAGAAAATACATACCATCGTCAGACGAAAGATAAGAGAAGCCAAAGAGAAATAAAAAACAGAACAATGTCAAGAAATAGAGGAGTATCAGAGTCGATATGATAACTTCAATGTCTATCGAAAGGTGAAGGAAATAGCTGGAAAGTACCGAAAACGCAACTGCGGAATATTAACAGATGATGAAGGCAATCTTGCCATAACCAAAGAAGATAAAAAGAAAGTATGGGAAGAATACTTGGAGAAACTTCTTCACGACCTTAGAACAATACAAGAACCCACCATTGAAGAAAATTCAGGTCCCGAAATCGTACCACAAGAAATAACGGCAGCCGTAAGATAAATGGAGGATGGAAAGGCACCGGAACTCGATGAAATTCCTGCCGAACTGCTGGAGCTATTAGATGCAGAACAAATAAAAATATTAACGGAAATATTTAATGAAATATACGAGGCAGGAAAAATACCAGTAGAGTGGCTCAAATCGGAGTTCGTACCATTGCCCAAAAAAACCAGGAGCAAAAGTTTGTGAAGACTATAGGAGCATAAGCATAATGAGCCATCTGCTGAAGCTGTTTTTAAAAGTCATCCACAAAAGAATTTACCGGAAATGCAAGGAACAAATTGCGCCCAAACAGTTTGGACCTGTAAACGCCGTTGGTATGAGGGAAGCTCTATTTAGCGTGCAGGTATTCATATAACACAGCTATTCCGTATAGCAACCAACAAAGTCATCGTAGCCAGAATGATCGCCAACGTTCGAAACGGACAGGCACCCTAAGAAAAATAAGTGATGACGCCAATTATTACCTGTCATTGATGGAATAACACATTCGTCTGGGATTCATAACTTGATACAAAATCAGCAAAAACTCATAATCGACGGCACAGCAGAACTCCAGCGCTATCTTTAACATTTTCTCGTTCGGTCGAAAGTACAGCCCAAATTCCGCCATGTTTCCTTTAACGTTCTCGATTGTATTTCCCTTCAAATCTTTGAGTATGCATTCCTGCAGATTGTCGATCGTTCTCAATTGAGCAGGGGACAGTTCTTGGAACCATGGCGGTCCAGCCATTGAGGTCAAAAGATTGTGCATGTGATTAACTGAAATTTAAACGTTAGTCGTAAAAGACGACAAGCTGTGGATCTGGTATGTAAATCTAATTTGAGGACGCTGAATTTACTAGTAGGAAATAGTAGTAGTAGTTTGGAAAGTTACCGATTTTATATTTTTCATGCTATATATGATTTCTCCTACTTCTTCCATGATGGGAGTCTCCATTGTTGCCACCGTGTCGTTGACTTCCCCTACCATTTCCACTTGCCTCTCATCATTTTTATCCAGTTCTTCAATAAGCAGCTCTCTGATAGGCTCTGCTTATCTCGTATTAGATGTCCTTCTTTACTCTTCTAGTATTTCTGTTTTCTTTCGCCTTGGTCACTGTTCCTTTTCTGCCTCCTGGTAGAAGTTTCTCACATTTTATTACACTTTGTTCGCGTATCTTCTCTCTGCTTCATATTCGTTTCTATTTTCCTCATTTAGTTTGTCCATATATTTTAGTCTTGCCTCGTTTGTTTATTAAGGCTTTTCTTATAATCGACATTAAACCATTCATTATTTTTCCCCTTCTTTACTTGACTTAACCGCTTTTGAGCTGCTTCCTTGACAGCTTCTTCTATTATTCCTCACTTCATTTCGATGTCATCTTGATTTTCGCTTTGAAGTAGTTTTGCTGTCAGGTCTGCCTGGAAGTTGCCAGCACTGTGTTTGTTCCTTAGTTTGACGACGTCATAGTCTTAATTTCGTGATCATTATTATGTGATCAGAATCCGTGTCTGCCCCCCTATAACTTCTAACATCTGATATTAATTTCGAGTACTTGCTTTTCACTAGGACTTGGTCGATTTGGTTGTGTGTTCTACCAACTGTAGCGATCCATGTTTTTTTGTATGTACCTAAGTACTCATAATTCTCAAGTTATTCTCTTGCGTAAAGCCAATCAACAAGTTCCCATTCTCGTTGTTTTCGTTATGTTTGCTTTTACCTCCCGCATGGAGGCATGTGGCATTTAAATCACCTATTACAATTTTAAATCATATTTTGGAATTTCAAAAATTCTAAATACTGCAATTTTTATTGTTTTTTGAGAATTTATTATAAACAAGAAAAAATAAATTAGAAACTATTTAAAAAATTCATTTAACTTAATTTATTTTCTATAATTTGCTTTTTGGAAAATGTCTTAATTTTTTTAACAAGTACATACTTATCTATGAACTATCTTAGTATCGGTGTATGTAAAGCCGCTTATATACTCCTTTGAATAAGTATGGAAGCTTCTAGAAAATTTACGAATGTTTTAGGTTCTCGAAAGTTTCAGAAATATCTTCACCGATCGACCAGATTTTTCAGAAAATTCCGGTAAGTTCCAGTAGAGCTTCTGCAATCATCGAGAATCTTCCACAGCCCATGCATGGAAGATGTTTTAGGATATTTAGCATTCAGGAATTTTTCAAAAGATTCTTTGAGCACAAAATGTTAAATGGAAATTACACGAAAACGGGCACTAACTTTTATATTTAGCGTTCTCGAATTAGGTTTACCCACCAGGTCCACAACTTGACGCAAAAAAGAACCAAAGAAGAAACATTTAATATCAAAAGTCTACTTACAACCAGCCGATTGATTCTCATGAGTCCTTCTCAAAAATTCTTTGAAGTGCGCTCTATTTCTTGTTTGTTGCTTTTCAATCTTCTCTTTGCTGATTTCGTCCAAAAATTTCCAAACCGGCGGACATCCATTAAAGTACAGTCCTTTAAGTTTCTTCGGAGCAAAATGTCCCGGAGGAGCAGGTACGTACGTACCGGTTATATGGGAAGCCCGTATTTTGGTGTTACCGACTTGCCATCTAAAATATAAAGTCTTTAGGAACGGTTAATGGTTTAAGTTAATACATGGTTTAATGTTTTATATGAAAATTATATTTCTAATATTACCTACCTCTTCGGTTAGGATAACTGGTAGTTCTGAGGAATTATTTAATCAACCTAACTTAATCTCACCAAAACCTACAAGTTTTAAGAACCTTTGATTTTTCTTTAGGTCACAAAATTTCTTTTTATGTGGGTTGGTTTGACTAAATTGTTCCTAAAATCAATAATCTAGGCCAATATAAGTCCATTATTTCTTTTCATTCCTCAGAAATTTTTTCTCAACAATTATTCAAGGCCAAAAATGCACCACTTTAAGAACTTGGTATTACCAGTAAAAGTACTTAAGTGTCTACCTTCTTCTTCTTCAAGTGCCGTCTCCATCAATGGAGGTTAGCGGTTATGGTGGCAAACGTTTGTCTATCAGTGTCTACCAGTAAAAACTAAAGCATTTTGAACGAATTTGGGGATAATTATTTGATAAAACACGCTTAAAGCTTTACAATGCCGATTTTTGAATGTTGATTTACTAATTTATGGGTAGAACAAATAGAAGAACTAAAAATGGAGTTAAAAGAGGAAAAAAGAGAAAAAAGTAAGATAATGATTTTATTTATTTAGCGTATGGACTTTCACAGTACGATAAATATACGAATACAATAATATATATACATATATATTAAATATATTATTTAAACACTAAAGATAGAATGAATGACACTAAATATTAATGTCCAATTTACATAGCCATTCAATTGCTTCTGAAGAACATTCCGCAAAGTCCTGGAGGTTTCCACGGTAGGCACGATTCAAGCAGTCTGAAACACAATGGCTTATGGTCTGTCTAGATTGTTCGCAATCGCACTGTGGACTTTCTGCACGACCCCACCTGAACAGCGAATCAGCACATTTACCATATCCGGTACGTATACGATTAAGCCTTGCCCAAGTGGACCGGGGCAGATTTGATCCGATGAAACCCTGAGTTGGGGTAGATATCTTAATATAGTCCGATTCTACTGTTGGCATCCATCTTGTTGTCCATTGCCTATGTATATCATAGGAATTACCAATTTTTCGGACAGATCGTATTGGAGGATTTCTAGATCTCAGTCGCTGGTGCTCTTTTAAGATGTCTGAGATATCTTGTTGTATTTGTAATTGTACGTTGGCTACAATTTTCTGGTACTCTCTCACTAATGCTGCTGTATGGCGTAGATCTGGTGGAGCAATACTGCTCAGAGTAGGCAGCCATCTCACTGGCGTTGGTTTTATTGTTCCAGTGATTATTCTCATGGTTTGGTTAAGTTGGACATCGATTTTGCTTGTATGTGCACTATTTAGCCATACTGGTGCACAATATTCTGCCACTGAAAAAACCAAAGCTAGAGCAGAGGTCCGAAGAGTATCTGCAGAAGCACCCCAAGTTGTTCCAGCAAGTTTTGATATTAAGTTATTTCTTGTTCTTAGTTTACCGGCTGCGTTTGTAAGATGACTTTTGAAGGTGAGTGTTCTATCAAGTGTGACGCCTAGATATTTGGGGTTGTTGTTATGTTTGATAGCTGTATCATTTAGAGTTACATTGAGAGTATCGCCCGCAAGTTGATTCGACAGGTGAAAGAGACAGGTTTCAGTTTTGCTTGTGTTAGGACGTAAGCGCCAGTTCTTAAAATAGTTACTTAGTGTAGTTAAGTCCTCGTTTAGAGCTCGTTCTCCTGCTTCTTTATTGTTATTTTAAATAAAATACGCTGTTGTTGACGTATATGCATGTTTTTTATATCAAAGTAAAGCTAATTTTTTGTTAATATGATGATATAAAGTTGTCCGAGAAAAATGGTCTCAAATTAGGGTTGTTAAAATCGCAAATTATCAAAGAAAAAGTAAAATAGAGTTAGAGCGCAATGACACTGGTTTGACAAGTGATAATTGAGTCACAACTGAGTCTTCAAGCCAGTAGCGTTGCGCGTTAGCTGTCTTTTATTTTATCTTTGGTGCCTTGCGTTTTTAACAGCTGGCAACCCTAATTTTCGACCATTTTTCTCAGGCAAACTTCCAGTCCCTGCTCAATTTATTAGACTCGCCATAAAAATTTCAATATCAGTTTTTTTATTTCAATAGCACTGAAAGTATGTTCACTTGGATACTAAGGTGTTGAATGGGTTGCATAACTATCGGGTACATAGTTACGTAGAAAATGGTATAATGAAAATTTGATCTTAAGAGCGTAGGCGCAAAATTTCGGGACAATGCTTTTTAAATGCATTCATTTGTTTCGAATCCTGAGAAAACTGGTAAGCATTTTTGAAAAATTTAAACGCAGAATGAAAGATTACATTACAAGATTACATTATTACCGAGGGCAGAGGGATTAAAAATGTGGTTAAAATTTCAGAGTGATTCATCAATTAGTTCAAAAATTTTAAACTAATTAAAGTTAAAAATTTTATTGGAATACAATAAGTCAGAAAAAAAAAGAAAAATGATTCTACGGATAGTATAAGCAAAAGCGAGAGTTATTCTATTAAAAGAATTTAAAAAAAGTTGGAAAAAACCATTTCCAACATTGCAAAATTTAATTGCAAAACAATGCAATTTTCTGCTTGAATTGTAACACCTTTTTTTCAACGTACAAACTTTCTTCAGTTACCCGTCTTCTCTTGAAGCTTATGCATTGAAACTTATGTTGAAACCACGATCGTTATTAATATATTAATGAAACATAAAATCTACGTACCTGAGATACGTTTCCGAAAGCTCATAGTCCAAACAAGTATTTTTCTTCGGCCGAAAACTTTCTAAAGTGACTGGTGGTCTGTCTGCGTTTGTTGGAAAAATTTTTGCAACACATATCGGACTATAGTCGTCTAAAAGATCATCCCGACCTTTGCTTCTGGATCTATTTGGATCAGGACTTATTTTTATAGTTTTCTTTGGCGTCATAACTGAAATTTTTTTCCCCATTTTCAAAAATTTAACTTGAAATTTGACAGTCGATGACAATATGTCGAAGATAATTTTAATCATAAGTCAATAACATTTTAGACAGGTATGAGTCAAAGTTAGTAAATAAAACGGATATCTGGTAACTTTACACCAATCAGCGTCGAGAATCTAATGGCGGAAATGACGTCACTGAAAATGTTACATTCAAATTTATGCTTTTTACTAGTTGAAATGAACTCAGAAAGCACCAATGGTTGAAAACATATTAATCTATGTTATTAAAAAAAAAATTGGACTTTTATTTACTATTTAGTTCATTCAATCTTTAAAAAATGTGGGAGATACCGGCAGTTACGGAAATTGTAGGATATAATTGCAACTAAATATATGTACCTATTCTCCGTTCATAAATTGTTGAGAGCACGAAGTGTGCCTCAAACTCATAAAACGGTCGTAAACCATAGGCGTTCCTGAGGTGTTTATTCATTAAATAATAATATAATATTTTTTAATACTGTTATATATATAATATTAATAATATTTTAATACTAATATATTTAGCAAAAAAACAATTAAAACTTTCACGGCTAATGTTATGTAATTATATTATATTAATAAAAATAAGAATTTAACCATTAACAATTTTGTAAATAAGAATACCTTATCTCTTTGGATATTTCAATACTAATCTTCGCGTTTAATCACTTTACTAGAAAACCTGGAATTCATATCCGAAGGTACTATTCGTTGCAAGATAATTAGGATGGAATTCCTCAGATTTTTAATAATATAATGGGTATGCTTTGGCCACGTGCCTCGTTTGTTCAGTTTATATTCGAAATTTAACTTAAAAGGGTGAAGTTATTACGAACGAAAACAATTTTTTTGTTTAGTACGTTTTTGATCGCATGTAATTTACGGCTCGTCGGTGTGTCCGCGTCTACGGCAGTAATTAGCGTCTCGAATATTTCTTTTGCGAATTATATGCAGTGCGTGAGTGATTTTTTATTCCATATACCTACGAACATATACGTACCTTTCGCTCGTGCTCGTTTTGTTGGATTGTTTGTGATGGCTTCATCATCAACATCATCAAGTTGTACACCGGTACTGTTGCGTACAGTCAGTAAGTCTGTCTATTCACCAAGAGAGAAGACTATTGTCCTGAATGTTCACGATGCTCTGGTTTCTCAGAATCCCACAAACACTGTTCGCAACATAGTCGAAAGTTGTGCCAACATGACTGGCGTAGGAGAGTCAACTATATATAGGTTTTTATCAGAAAGAAAAAAAACACGGTATAGCTAACCCAAACACAAACGAACACTTAAAGAGAGGGAAAAAGCCTATTGAAATTGATGAATTTGCCAAAAATGGTATTCGAAGGAAAATTCATGGATTTTTTTTCAAAAAAGAAATACCAAACCTAAACAAAATTTTGCAAGAAGTTAGAGACGACCCGGATTTGCCTCATATCGGACGAACTAAATTGTGGCAAGTTTTAAAAGAATTAAATTTCCGGTGGGAGAAATCAGACCGAAAATCACTTTTGATTGACCGGGAGGAGATAATATGTTGGAGAAGAAATTATCTAAGATCCATAATTCCGGGCTGAAGGAAGGCCCATCTTCTACCAGGATGAAACGTGGGTAAACTCAGGTCATACTCTAAAAAAAATTTGGTCAGATAAAAATATATTAAGCTCCAGGCAAGCCTTTATGGAAGGTTGGTCTACTGGTACCTCCCCACCTTCTGGTAAAGGCAGTAGATTAATAATTTCTCAAATTGGCAGTGAAAAAGGATTTGTTAAGCATGGTTTGTTGGAATTTCAGTCCAAAAGCACAAAAGACTATCACGAGGAGATGACAGCTGATGTTTTCGAAGAGTATTTTGAGCAGATGATTGAACACATACCACCAAATTCAATTATAGTATTAGATAATGCACCTTATCATTCACGACTAGTAGAAAGACTTCCAACGACTGCGTGGAAGAAACAGGATATTCTTGACTAGCTGCGGAATAAGTATCTGCCTTACAAAGATGGAATGGTAAAAGCAGAACTTCTAAAAATTGCCCGGCAACACAAATCTAAGTTCAAGGAACACGTAGTGACAAAATGGCGGAAAGGCGAAACATTACAGTCCTTAGACTTCCACCCTACCACTGCGAAATAAATCCAATTGAACTCATTTGGGCACAAATGAAAAGTTATGTGGCTAGAAAAAATACGTTATATAAAATACAAGGTGTACGTGAATTGTTATACGAGTCTTTACAACATATTACAGAACAAAACTGGAAAGATGCAGTAAGGCATGTAATAGAAGAAGAACAAAAAATGTGGGATCTTGATAACATAATTGATGCGACCGTAGAGACACAACCGCTAATTATTAACCCTCAAGATGACTTGGATTCCGAAGTTGATCCTATTTATTTTTAATTTGAATAGTTTTCTAATCGTAATTATATAAGGTAAGTAATAATAGTTGTAATCGTAAGGTATTAAAGGGGAAAGGCGCAAAATGTCGCCTGTCAAAATGTTCAATGTGTTTTAAATGTATCCATTTTTTTTTCAAATCCTGAGAAAACTAAACAGCATTTTTGAAAAATTTAAAGGCAGAATGAAATATTTATTAGAATAAATAAAGTTTCTTTTGCATGCAATATTTTCAAATAAAAATTATACTATATTTTCTCTTTTATTTTCACCCCTGTTACATAACATATTAAAATAAACATTGTAGAAGTTTTCAGGGACTTTCTGCCCTCAGTAATAATGTAATCTTTCATTCTGCGTTTAAATTTTTCAAAAATATTTATTAGTTTTCTACGGATTCGAAAATAATGGATACATTTAAAACACATTGGAAATTATGCCAGGCGACATTTGGCGCCTTTCCCCTTAATTAAATAAATGTATCTTTTACAAATGGCAAGAAACTTTTTATTTTTGAATAAAATAAAGAAGTTTTATTAAAAAATACAATTTACATAAGTACAATTTAAAAAATATATTTATTTAGTTCAAAAAAATGTTTCAATCATATACTCTACGACACTGGTGTAACACATCTGTAACCATTCAAAATACCCTCGTAATAGGATTATAAAGTATTGTATTCCTTCAGATACAAGGTAGGTTAGTCGAAAACATCTTAAACCGTCAGTTTCAGGTTGGTTTTTACTATTATATCGTATTACCTATCCTCTCTGTATTTCAGCTCTCTAATTAGGGTTAAACTTGTAGTGAGCTATCGACAAATTGTGAACCGTGTATAATATAATAAAACTACTATAAATTAGAAGTAGATTCTTTTTTGTGTATATATGTGACTAAAGAATGCAAATATACTATATTAATAATGGGTTGAATACAATTTACTTTTTTAAATTATTTTGAGTACATCATTTTGAATTGGGGATAAGTTTTTCCCTTAAGTTTAACATATTAAAGAACATCTTATTACAATACTGGATTTGAAAAATATGTTTTGCCTTTTCCTCAAACTTAGTTTCGCTTTTCAGTTTGGCTGCCTCAAGTTCTCGAATCCATGATTTAAATTTGTTTTCAGTATTTTCTTTGTCTATAAGTTTTTGTTGAAGTTTCGTGTTTTCTTCTTTCATGTTAGTATATCGAATTTTGATTCTTTATTACATGAAAGTATTTCTGGTAAATCAATATGTTAGGTAGGAGTATTCATTTGTATTACTTTTACCAACCCCTCTTTATATTCTGGAAAATTATATGTTCGGCAGTCTTTCCTGGCCATGCGTTTTAATCTCATACTTATTTCTTTTACGTCATTTTTCTTCATTTGACAGTGGAAATAGCGATGGAATTGCTAAAATTAAAAGTTTTATTTACAACAAGTGAACTTATTATTAATGATATTTGTAACTGCTTGATTTGCGTCAGGCATTGCAGAGAGTAACTGTAATACAACTTCACTATCTTGTATTTGACCTGCACTTTTAAGTCCCCAAACAATTTGATGAATTCTACTAAAAATATATTTAAAGGACTCTGTTGTGTATTTCAATGACCTTAGTTTATGCTGTAGTTGAACCTGTGTCGAAATTCTCTTCTTTTGGTATGTATTTTTCAATGTATTTCTAATCTCTTTAGCTGAGGTATTTGAGTTAACCATTTTCAGTACACTGTCATGCAAATATTGCAAAATTAAAATTTAGAAGCGAAAATGTTCTCGGGTGTGTTGTTAAAGCAAATTGTCTTGAAAGCTCCGCACGTCATAGGACTTGTGAATATTTATTAATAGTTTCCTATTTGATTTTTTTAATCTTCTAGTTCTTGTGATTTTATTACCAAATGAGGGCAGTAGTCAATTTATAACTCTTTCTTATTCTTCAAACGTTTTTACAGTGTTTGTAAGAGATTTGTAAGACCATCCATCATCCGATGATCACCTGTCACCAGTTTACCGTAACAGTTTTTATCTATGTTTTCTCAAATATTAAATAATAATCCTTGTATCGGCATGTAAGTAATACTTATTAGTTGTTTAATTTCAATTTACTAGATTGTTTTGCATCTAAGTTTCATTTTGTTTATTTAATCAATTTTAAAGTCACATTTAATAACCACACACATATAATATTGGCATAATTGCTGTATATTCTGTACCAAATAGCACCCTAATCATCATCAGCCGTTTTGAGTCCACTGCTGGACATAGGCCTCCCGTAAATAATTCCAATGCATTATTTCTTGAGCACCCTGAATCCACTTGTGCTGAATGCGTTTGATGTCATCTGACCACCTTGTTGGAGGACGTGCTCAATTACAATAAGCATCGTGTCTAGTTCTCCATTCCATAATTTTCTTCGTCCACCTTCCATCTTTTAATCTGGCAACATGCCCCGCCAAGTTGCATTTCAATGTTGTAATCCTTTGAACTGCGTCAGTAACACCAGTTTTTCTCCTAATTATTGTATTTGATACTCTGTCTCTGAGGGATATATTCAGCATTGACCTCTCCATCGCTCTCTGTGCCACTTGTATTTTATTGATTACTTTTCTGGTAAGGGTCAATGTTTCTGCTCCATACGTTAGAACTGGGAGTACATATTGATCAAAGACCTTCCATTTCAAGCACATGGGAATATCTGATCTAAAGACTTCTCAGTTTTCCGTAAGCCGCCCATGCCAGTCCTATTCTCCTGTTTAGCTCCGTTGTTTGATTATCTCTTCCTAATTTAATCTCGTGGCCCAGATATTTATAGCTATACACCTGTATAATTTGCGTGCCGTTAGTCGAGATGTTTTTCGCCAGTACTAGGTTGGTCATATATTGTGTTTGGAGAAATTAATTTTAAGTCCAACTCGTGTACACGAGCTCTAAAGGTCTTGAAGAAGCTGGCAGGTATGATCTACCCGGTCTGCAATAAGGACTATATCGTCTGCAAATCTCAAGTTGTTCAGAAATTCTCCATTTATGTTGACTCCAATATTCTCCCAATTATTGTTTCTCGTAGCACTCTGCAACAAAGCGGTGAATAGCTTAGGAGAGATGGTATCTCCTTGCTGTAAGAGCTCTTAACATGGAGCTAAGCTGGACTGAGTCAAACGCTTTCTTAAAGTCTACAAGTATTAATATTAATGGCTTGTTGTATTCTGTAACTTTCTCTATTAAGGATTTTATTACTTGTAGGTGGTCATTCGTTCCAAAGCCACTCCTAAATCCGGCCTGCTCTAATGGTTGGTGAAAATCCAGCTTAGGTTCCAGTCTGTTAGTAATTATTCTCATAAAGAGCTTATTTAAATGAGATAATAAGCTGGTAGGTCTGTAGTTTCCAATTTCTGTTACATCTCCTTTTTTGTGCAATATTATCATAATGGCACTATTCCATTTTTCTGATGTAACTCCTTCAAAGAGGCAGGCATTATAAAGGGTTTTTAAAGCTTTTATGACGCATTCGCCTCCTAATTTTAGCATATCACTTACAATGCCATCTTCTCTAGGTGATTTGCTGTTCTTCATACCTTTCAACACTGATTCGATTTCCTCTTCGGTTATATCTGGAAGTTCCTCTGATCCTTGATTTTGTATGGCTGGGATTTCGACCTCCGGAATGTGAGCATCTCGACAATATAATGTTCTATAGTACTCTTCGATAATTTTCATAATTTCTTGTTGTTCATATACAGCATGTCCTTGTCTATTTTTTAGCTTATAAATGTTCCTATGTAGCACCCTAATACGGGTTATTATATTTTCAGCATTTAGTTTACCATGTACAATTGACCTGAAGATGCATAGCAAATTATAATATGCAAAATCTAAGTCTTATTCTCATTTTTTTTTACCTATTTGAAATGGACTCGCATAGGCAACATATTCAAGATTTGTATTATTTTCGTTCACTTCAAATTTTCTTATTTTTTTAAGTGTTTTTTGGAACTCGCTTGGAATTGTTTTAAATTAATTACGTGTCAAAAGTTCAAACTATCATTGAGGAATATTACTTCGATCTTCCAGACCTATTGGACGAAAAAATTGAGTGCGAATTTATTGATTTGCAAAAAAGAACAATTTTTTGTCAGTAAGCTCAAATTTTTTCTTGTATGTCTCATAAGCTTTTATAGTGTAAAATTTCCTCTGATATTTGTTATAATCTATGTACTGATCGATTTAGGTTTATTAGGGGATATAAAACAACATTTCATCAGTCTGTTTATTAGATATGTTTAAACATATAGAAATAATTGAATGAATACCATAAAAAAGAAGAACTAATACTTAATCCTATACAATAAAAAAGTTAAAAGATATATCCACAAAATAACTGTAAACATCTGAATTGTTACATGTAATTTTATTTACTAAAAAATATCCATGAAAAATTAGAAAAATCTCTCATTTCTTCATACTAAAAAATCACAGCTTCATTACAGTTCATTCCTGAATATAACAACTATTTTAATTTCAATTTTTTTTATATAAACAATCCTCTAAAATTCAATTGAAAAAATTTATATGGAATGTCGTTAACTACATAAATAGTTTTTTTTTTCAAAAATGTAACATACGATTTCATATATTACTGAGCTGTAATCAATTTTTTGTTAATATAGACAATCTGGCAACAGACAACAGCATTTTTTACACACCAAATCTCTTTAGAAACTAAAACGCAATTTAAAATAATATCCAGAGTTGATGCTTCAAATAAAAATAAAAATACCCATAGATTTACTTTGAAATAACATGTATTGATAAATTTTAATGCTTCTGAAGCATTATCGTGGAGGTATTTAATACTCGAATTGCCCTTAAAATAGAATAACTATGTTAATAATATGTTTTAGAATGGAAATAAAAATGAAAATTTTGAAGGATATAATAAAAAAAACGTGTAGGGTGACAATTTTAATGCTTCTGCAGGATTATGGCGAATTTTTATAAATTAATTTTAGTGGAAAATATTTTTTGCACTAAAATTCCCTTTAAAAACGATAAGTATATTTAAAATAATTTCTAGAATAGATTCTTCAAATAAAACAGCAAATTCTGAAAGATTTATTAAGAAAATAATATGTAGAGGGGCCGTTTTAAAACTTCTGAAGCATTATCGTGAGTGTTTGGAAATTGTTTTTGGTAAAAAGTTATTTAATATAACTTGTAGAACGGATTCTTCACATCAAAAGAACATTTAGAAAGGGTTAATAAAAAATAACGTGTGGAGATACAATTTTATTGCGTCTCAAGCATTATTGTGAGTGTGTTGAAATTTCTTATGCGAGAACATGTTTCTTTAAAACGACAACAATTGTTAAAACAATTTCTGGAATAGATTTTTCAAATAAAAATGAAAATTTCGAAAAAATTTCTAATAAATAACAGCTAGACAATTTTAATGCTTCTGAAGCATTACCGCGAGGATTTGGAATGTTTTTTTTATTGGAAAACGTTTTTAAACCAAATTAGTTTTCCATGCAAGAATTTTTACAACAAAAGAGGAACTTCTGAGAACTGAAAAGAAAATAACACACAAAAAAAATCCATTGTTCTACAGCATTATCGTAATTGGGACTAAATATTAAGCTAAAGATTTATAATCATAATTACTTCTGACAAAGTTGTAATCGAAGTTTGCTCAACTATTATGTATATAAAAGAACAACTAAATTCTTAACTCAGAACATGTAAAGGATATTATTTAATATTTGTGAAGCATAATCGTGATCCTTGAGCATCAGTTTACAGAGAAAACATTTAATGCATGTGAAATATCAGCACATTTAACTATCAGACGATTAAGATCATGAAAAGGTTAATATAAACCACAACAAAAATCAAATTTAATGCTTATGAAGCATTGTCGCAAGCTTATAGGATCTGGTTTTGTCGAACTGCTTCTTTCAACATGATATAAAAATACATTTAACTATCATATCAGTGAAGCTGTTAAGAGAAAAAGGTGCCTGTGAAGCAGTATCGCAATCAGTGTTTGCAGAAAACTGCAAATGAATGTTTTTGAAGCATTATGGGAATCCTTTACGATACATCTGTTTCACGGTCTCGTAACTGCTTCTTCCAGAATGATATAAAATAAAATTTAAGAAGAGTATCAATGAAATCGTTAACAGATTTCCAAATCATGACGTTTACGAAGCATTATCGCAATTAACTGTCATAGAAAACATTTTGATTATTTCATTTCATTATTTCAGTTAATATTTCATATAAAGCCAAATAATAGCTAAGATCATTGCAGATAATGAAAAGACATAAAGGATCAAAATTAATGCTTATCAAACATTATCGTGATCGTTCAGAAGTCGTTTTCTTATACATACAACGCTTACTTTGACTTGGTGTCAAAGATAGTTTCTGCAGAACTGATTATATTTAACATTAAGGACATTACATTAAGGACCTAGAAAGCATAAGAAAATGACATAAAATGGCGATTCGGAAATCGAAGATCGTCTAGTAAAAATGCAGTTTTTACAAAAGGGTTTGTATGTTTCACAAAATAGTTTGTCAATTCGCTTATTAAGTCGATTGATTATCTCGTAATTTCACGCCGAAAGTAGACCGAATGAAAAAGCGGTATGCACTGTTGCCAAATCTTAAAAAATCCGGGCTGTTCCGCTTTTTGTACCATCGAAAAATAAATTTACAGTTCACTTTGTCTTCCCCTACGAAATATTTATTTTAAAACCCCCTTATATACGTCTCCGTTTCACAGAACAACCCGGTAAAACAGATAAATATTATCTACACGTTTTTAAATCGGACAGAAAACATTTCGGAAACGAAGAACTCCGTTCGAAACGTTTGCAATCCATCGCTTTAGAAATAGATAAAAATCAAACAGTTATAGATTCTATTCGTCGATCTGAGACTCTTGAGAGGGCACTAATGGTAAATCTTGATCGGAGCTGTTGCTTTTGGTGGGCTGCAAAATCTACAACAAACACAATGGTTAGCACAGTAGACTCCTTGATTTATATCCCAAAGAGTAGATAAAATTCACATGGTACCGTGTCTGGAAATAAGGAGGGATGGTTCAACTCCTAAACTGAGGAATGGTTTAAAAATATTGTTGTAAAGAGGCTATTGAAAGGCATTTATGGTAGTAATAGTGTAAGAAACTACATCACAAAAAACAGAATCTTAACCCTGTAAACTAACATATATAATTGTAATATATTAACTGCTGGTAAAAAAGTGTAAATTTCTCATTATATAAAAGAAATATTGACATATTTACCTGAAAAGCGGATCCCAAGCTTGGTTTCAGCTTGAACGTGCAAATTTGCGGGACGTGCTCTACAGTAAAAAACTTTTTGTCGTTCAGAGACTTCGACTGGACCTTTTCGCAACCATCGGGTGGTTCTCTCGCTAAAAATCTGTTGATCTGTGGTGAAGATCCTAGTTTACTCGTTTCTTGATCCGGACTAGACGCTTGGCTCTCTCCTGAAACGAAATATGCAAGGAAATGAAATTGCGAAAAATTCTAGACCTGATAAGATGTTTTCTTCCATTTTGATGGAAGAAAAATTTTATTTGGATTACTGAAAATTAGAATTTTGTACTTAAAACTAACTTAAAGAGTGTTTTATACTAGGCCAGAATGAATAAAGGATACATTATCACTTTACCTGATGAGTTAGAACTGTGTCCGAAATTCTGCGGTGTCTGCGTGTCCACGGATCTAGACCTCGAAGCGAATTTGAACAGGTCCGCGACTGGGGCTCTGTGTCCTTCTGGGATCGTCTCAGAATATCTGTCATGATCGTAGGATCTGCTAATGTGCGCTTCATTGTCGGTCTTCAAGACCAGCCTTTCGATTTCTTGGTTGAGACCCTCCACCGAGCTTCGGATGGACGATTTTGGCAATGGTTTCAAACCTATGTTCACGGGATTGAAGGTCGGGGATAAAATACAAGCTGGAACACAAATTTCTCTACTTAACTAAATTTATAGAAGACTGCGTAACTTATAGTTAAGGCATTTTCTGTCTAAATCTTGACTTTAAACATGAATCTAGCTCCTTAACATCCGTGATATTGTCTAAATTTTACTTACAGGATAAAGTTTGGGAACTGCTGTTCAGTGTGTGTTCGCCTGGAGATCCATGCCTAATGCCTAAATCTTTGGTATTCCATATCTTTGATCTTATGGTCGGTTTCTCCGGCTTGTCGTCAGTTTCGGACGAGCACTGTACTATCCTCGAATCAGACAGATCCGAGTCGTCAGTCTAAAAGAAAAAAAAATGTTTAAGAACTTTTACAATTGTAGATCGTTGTCCATAGGACACTCTGATCAAAAAATATCGAATTTTTAATGTCGAGTTGGTACAAATTTTATTTAAAAAATTGATTTCGTACACGTAACTGGCATTTAAAATAGCCGATTGCTTCAAGCATTGTTTCAAAGTGAAATAAATGCAATATTTACTTAGAAATAAACAGATTTGGACAGTTGACGTGACCTCCAACTACACTAGCGCTATCTAGGTTGAGTTATCCAGATTAGCTGCCATTATAATATACATCTATATATATATATATATATATATATATATATATATATATATATATATATATATATCTTCTTTTTCAAGTGCCATCTCCGCGGCGGAGGTCGGCAATCATCATAGCTATTCGGACTTTTGAGACGGCTGCTCGGAAAAGTTCGTTTGATGTACATCCGTACCACTCTCTCAGGTTGCACTGCCATGACATTCTACGCCTTCCTATGCTTCTCTTTCCTTGGATCTTTCCCTGCATAATCATTTGGAGCAAGGTGTATTTCTCTCCACGTGTAATATGTCCGAGATATTCCAATTTTCTTGTTTTAATTGTCTTTAAAATTTCTATTTCTTTATTCATCCTTCTCAGAACCTCTTTGTTTGTGATGTGTTCTGTCCACGATATTTTCAGAATTTTTCTATACACCCACAGCTCTAATGACTCCAAGTTTTTTCATTGACGTCGCATTCAAGGTCCAAGATTCGATTCCATAAAACAAAGTCGAAAAAACATAGCACCTCGCCAACCTAACTCTTAGTTCCAATTTTAAATCCCTTGTACATAGCACTCTTCTCATTTTGTTGAAATTTGCTCTAGCCTTTTCTATTCTGATTTTGATCTCCTGAATGTAATCATTTGCGGAGTTAATCATTGTTCCCAGATATGCATATTTGTCCACTTGTTCGGCGTTGGTTGCGTTTATTAGAAGATTCTCGTTATTTCTTTGAGTTTTCGATATTCTCATAAATTTCGTCTTCTTGACGTTCATTGTTAGACCGTACTCGGTATGAATGTATCTGCGGGCGATCGCCATGTATACAGTCGTCTGTTTGGTAACTTAAAAAATAATAATAATCAAGTTCTGCTTTTGACAGAATTGTAACAGACGGTCTCCTCTCTCGTTTCGATTTTCCAAACCATAGTTTCCTATACACTTTCCGCTTTGTCCCTTTCCAATCTTTGCATTGAGATCACCTAGGACTATCGTAATTTCTCTTGTTTTCGTTATTCTCAGTGCCTCTTCGATATCTCGGTAAAATAATTCCACTTCTTCTTCGTCGGCATTCGCCGTAGGAGCATAAACTTGTATCAAATTCAGTTTGGCATGAGATGTCACCAACTTCAGTACCATTACCCTTTCTGAGATAGGGAAATAATATTCCACCGCTCTATTAGATTTTTTATTAACCATTACTGCCACGCCGTGTTTGTGTTGGTTATTCTCGCTACCGGAATAATATATTGTGGCGTCGTCTGTTGAAAAACAACCTGAGTTGGGTCACCTGGTTTCACTGATACCCAGTACATCGATATTCAACCTGTTCATTTCTCGAATAACATTGTGCATTTTACCAGACTGAAACATGCTCTGAACATTCCAGGTTCCTATTCTAGTGTTGGACAATCTTATTTTCTCATCTACGTTCTTTTGACAAGGAAAGAATATACATATAGACCCATCCAATGGTATATATAGTGTCACAAACATGATTCCCTTTGTTGTTGTTTATGGTTTTGATACGAAGTCGCACGAAACATTCACAATTTTTATGAAGTTGACACATAATCAAAAGATCGTTTTGTTTGTATATTTGTCATTGGTTGTGTTTGTCATCATATGTGAAAATAAAATTGTATTTTAAATTTTTGCGCATCATTTACTTAATATTTTAGTAAAATGCCATTTATGTCTTGTTTGTGTTTGCGGAAGTTCTAAGAGCAAAACATTATCACTTTTAAAGTAAGTCTTTTTTGAAATATATATTCTTTTAGAAACATTAACACAATCCTCACAAATATTAATGAAAATACAATAAACACCTTATGCAACTTTATTTCTACCTTCAATATTAAATTATAAACTATGATCTTCCTTCTTTCAGTCCTAGGTAACTCTACTTTATCCGTGGGTAGCATTTCTGGTGTGTGCAAAGCTTGAAAGCTACCCCCGAGCGAGAAAAGTTTATACCTTTGTTGTGTTGTCTTACTAAAATTTTAGCCTGAGAAGAATTAAAAAAAAAATAGCAGTACAAGTATACATGTAGAATAACCCAAAACAAACAAAGGAAGAATATAAGTGTAGGTAGACACTGATTGATGAAGCAAGACAAAAAGTGTCTACTCTCGAAGTAAACTGGGTAAATTGGCAAGGACATAGCCCAAAAAAAGAATAAGAAGAAGAAGAAACATTAGGTTATGTATTAATAGTCAGTGAAGGCGTTTAGTTTATTTAATAAGTAAATTATTATACCCTATACTGAATACTTAACAATTTCAATTAATTTTTGTTTTTTTTTTAAATCATTTAAATATAATTTTTCGTAAACAGTTTTTTCATAGATTTCCTTTTAAGAAACAAAAATAAACTCATTATAAAATAAACGAACACGCCATTGTTGTAATGATAAATAATAAAAAACTATATATAAAAAAAGTAAAAATGTTATACACTGGCGATCATAAAATCCGGGTCACCTTGAAAATTTTAAGTTTCTGGAATATTTTTGCCTCTGGTGCAGTAATAACCTTTTTTTAGGCTAACGTATTTTTTATTTGTTAACAATGTTTGTTTTGAAAGAAAAAAAAACGGTTTTTTATTGTTTTTATTGAAAAAGCAGAAAACAAACCAAATTGTTGATAAAACAGGCATACGAAAAAAATGGAAAATACAGAACGTGGTAAAACGTCAGTGAAATTTCAATGACTAATAGCGTGTATTGCCTCCACTTGCTCTAATGACCTCTTGCAGACGACGGGGCATACTCTCAATTTTTCTCCTGATTACATGTTGTGGTATGTTATTCCACTCTCTCACTAACAGATCCTTAAGCTCCTGTGCGTTGTTATGAGGAGATGGGATTCAGGTCCGGAGACCTAGCTGGCCAGGGTAACCTCGTAATTCCAACCTCGTCCAAGTATTGCATACTGATCGTGGCAACGTGCATTCGCGCGTTGTTCTGCATAAAAACGACGTTTTCTCCAAGCCTTGCCATGGTATGCATAACATGTTCTTCCAGAATCTCCGTAATGTCCCTTCGTGCAGTTAAGGACCCATTTTCGATGAAGGGTAATTCTGTGCGGAAGTCGGAAGATACACCTCCCCAAGCCATGACTAAGCCTCCACCAAATGGCATTTTTGGAGCAATGCAAGCTTGTGAAAATCATTCACCGGTTCTCCTCCAAACTCTTACACGTCCATCGGATCCAGTTAGGCAGAAACGGGATTCATCTGAGAATAACTCTTTGCTCCAATCGTTAATTCTCCAATGCGCGTATTGTCGAGCAGAAGCTAGTCGTGCAACTCTATGCGCCTGGCGAAGTGGCGGTCCTGTAGCCATTGCCCGAGAAGATAGTCCAAAAGAACGAAATCTTCTCCTGACTGTTGCAACGCTAACATTGCGATTTCGTACTTCCTGTAGACGATTTCGATGAATAATCGCAGTTGAGGTTCGGTTTCGTAAAGCCTGAAACACAAGAAAACGGTCATCTCGTACCGTGGTCATTCTTCTTCGTCCAGAGCCAGGTCGTCTGGATAGCAAACCCTTCTCCTGAAAGCCTTGAAGCAATCGTTGAACCGTAGAAAGGCCAACAGTTCTTGCGACTTGTCGTTGAGTGTGACCGTCTTTCACAAACGCAACAATTTGTGCCGTTTCAACAACAGTCAAGGGTATTTTTGGCAAAAAATAAACAATAATTAACACTAATAATGGCACTAATAAACACTAATGATGGCAATAATAAACGTTTGTTCGTTGCGTTTGAACAGAAAGTCAAAGCACAAATGAGACATTTAAACAAACCGCAGTTACAGATACCGTTCATTTTGGGAAGTGTGCGTTTCCCGCGAAATCGGCACTATTGAAAATCTTTGTTGCAAAGGAAGCCGCCATGCCGACAACAATTCCCAGAAACATGCATTAGTTTGTATTTGTGTTATTATTATTTACGATAAAGCTTGTTAAAAATGAAATATCGGTGATTTTCAAGGTGACCCGGATTTTATGATCGCGAGTGTATATAAATGTATATATGTTACCTGTACAGCCTTGTCCACGTGAAGTGTACCCATATGCCCGTAATAATACCCTTCTTTTGGCCATTGTCCTTGAAGATATATCGTATCTAAGGAAGCAGTTCTTCTGATTGAACTGCCCGTATCTTCAGGTTCGGTTTTTGATTTCCCTGAAAAGACAAAACGTGTGTGGAGATTTAAAATACACTGTTTTATTGAACATCTAAAATTCTGCTTCGTCCTTTGGTCGAGCTCACATATTTCAAGTAATTAACACGACAGAGGGCGCAAGAATAGAAAATACTGTTATACCCTTCATATAACATCAAAGTTTGAGGATGACAGAAATTGATTAAATATTGTTAATGCACCTGGTTAAATCTATAAACCCTACCATCACGTCTCTAAATACTACTTAGAAATGAAATTGTTCCTCCCCTGAAAAACAAGTTTGGGGACAATTTTAATGAGAAATGGTGTCACCAAGACGGAGCTCCAGCCCATTTTGATGCAAATGTTCGGCGTTATTTAATGGATTGGTAGACTAGGTATGGTAATAGTAGATAGACTAGTATTGAATGGATTCTTCGTTCACCCGATTTTAATTCTAAAGACTATTTTTATTAAAAGTAAAGCAGCAAGTTTTGCAGAGCTAAGGCAAAGAATTACCGATGAATCCGATGATTGATTTCTATTCCATACTCTTTCATTTCATTCATAAGAATTTTGTGATTTAAAGCGCAAAAGTCTCAACAGGAGACCCTGTTCTGTGCAATCGAGACAGTCGATAAATTAAAAAGGGATGTCAGTGCTTAATTTGAATGGACAAGAGAGAAAATATAAAAAAGAAGGTGGCTAAATTTCAAATCGGTCGAACTCACCCAATATTTTATCGTCAAGACAAAGAACAGTTAGAGTTTGGTCATCTTCAGATCTTCAGAAAAAATCTAATTAAATGAATTGATATCCATGCCCGGGAGTAAAATATTGATAAATATATATTGATAAACATACAACATCAAATTTTTGTGGATATTATGTTAAATATTATTCTGAAACTATTTTCTTGTAGTTTTTTATTTAATTTATTTAATTTTCCGGTAAAATAAGTATATTTCGACGTTTAGATTTCCACTTCGGACATCGTTCTCAAAATTATTCATTTATATTATTATAATAAACTAATTTTAAAGTAAAATTGTGGCTTATTCTAAATAAAACTAGTAAAATTTGTGCTAAAAAATATATTCGCTAAAATATTGATCTACTTACAATGAAAAATAACGGGAGTAAGTCGTATAAAAAGCACATCTGCCATGTTTACCAAACACTAATAGAACTATTTTTGAGGATGTACACATCCAAATGATTTGTTGATACGAAATAGGTATTTACCCATGTAAGTTTTAGAAATACTTGGCAAGTAAAAACCATCAATGTTTCTAATAATAAACGTCGAGTGTGAGTGTTTAAAGATATTTTGCGTAATTGTATTATTCGAAAATTCAAATAAAAATATATAATCTATTTTAAATTTGAAAAGAGTCTCATCCCACTGCTGATCTATTTGTACAAGGACGATGTTATAAGTATACAAACAAAAAGTTGTCACCTTCAATTCGACATTTACGTCTTCATATTTATTAGCCCATAGATTTTTATTAGCCCGATACAACACTATAGTAGAAACCCTCAATTTAGAAGAGTGATATCATAGTTTAAACGCCGAATATCCTCAAATTGAAATGTACACAGCGGCCCTCGAAAACTGCCTGTTTTCTCGATTGCAATTTGCGTTTCCTCATAAGAAATTACAGAATATATAAAGTAGTATATTTATTTGTGCTTCTCTATAGTAGACTTGACCAGAAGTTGTCGAACAGTGTAGCCAATTCTTGTTCACAAGTAGTAATTATGCTCATACAAAACCTGTATTCTTCCACGCAGCGATTATTACTGTCATAAAAATACAAAAAACCTGATTTTTTCAATATTAAAAATTAAGCACAAAATTGTAATGAAATAAATTTTATTTATATGTTCCGTTTTGTTACATATTTAAATTTATAAAATAAAAATCGATACTTTAAAACAATATTTTTCAATCGTTTGGCAATTTTGGAATTAGCGACGGAACCCCGTTTCAATTCAGATCCACAGAAACCCGTAAAACTAGTTTTTGTCGAGCGAGTGCCCATCAACAATAGTTCATTACATTGGCGTTTCTGTGGGTAGGGTATTTTATGCGATAAGTTTGTGTTATTGATAAAACGTGTTATTGATAATACGAGTGTTATAGTTTGTCGTTTTATAGTAAATTTTTAGTTATATTCTGTGATTATTTGGTTTGAGTTTTATTGGAGTTGGACGAAAAACCGAGTTGTTCCAAGAGAAGACTGCAAAATTCTGATGTTGATTCCAAAAATGAAATGCCGCAAAAGAGACGGAAAATGTTAACGTCCGAAGAGAAGGTAATAATACGAAACGTTTATGAAGGAATTGTCGGCAGAAAAATGGAATTAAATGTTAGCCAAGCGGTCGACATTTGTAGCAGTTTAACAAAAGTATCCGTTAGCTGTATTTATCGTGTACTTAAAAATACATCGGAAAATAAAAAGCAAGAAAAAGGTAAAACTAGAGGTAGGAAAAGCATTGTTTTGGATGACGAGACAAGGAATATTATACGTCGAAAATTCATTCACTTTATTTTCGGAGTGAAATTCCAACACTGAAAAATATTTCTCAAGAGCTCGAAAACGATGACTCCTTACCCAAGATATCTCGTAGAGTCTTAACCAGGACCATGCGTGAAATGACTTTTCGATAAGTAAAACTCAACAGAAAAAGTATGCTATTAGAAAAAAATAAAATTATTGTGCGGAGAAGAAAATATTTAGAAGAAATACGCAAAATTCGCAGCACAGGACGCAAAATATGTTATTTGGATGAAACCTGGATTAGCCAAGGTTGAAAAAGGTCATACAGTTGGAAAAGTTTGGCAAGATTTAAATGTCAAAAGTAAACGCGAAGCATTTATAGAAGGCTGATATACAGGATTAAAAGCTCCATCAGGAAAGGGACGGCGTTTAATCGTCACCCATATAGGAAGTGATACAGGGTTTCTTGATGATGGTTTTCTTCAATTTGAGTCGAAAAAAACAGGTGATTATTAAAGAAATTGAAAGGGAGGATTCAAGAATGGCTTACAGAAAAGGGGATTGCATACGAAGAATCAATGCTCAAAATTTAGCTACTTGACATTGCACGGTTAAGGAAAATTGAATATCTTAAATATGCTGTAGATGAAACTGCAAAAGATTATGGTGTCAAAGTTCTGCGTCTACCACCTTATCATTGCGAACTTAATCCCATTGAACTTATCTGGGAGCAAGTGAAAGGAGAAGTAGCACGCAATAACAAAACGTTCAAATTAAACGAAATTAAGAAACTTTTGATTCAAGCAATCCTCCATGTAACTCCAGAGAAATGGGCTAAATGTATAGGCCACATAATTAAAGAAGAACATCGTATGTGGAAACTTGAGACTCATATCAAAGTTTTACTAGAGCCAATTATAATTACACCAGGTGGTGAAGATAATGACAGCGATAGCAGCACTGCATCTTCAGGTTTAGACAGCGAATAATATTTTCTAATAGTTTAATAAGAACATCAGCATAAAAAAAACCAAAAACAAAAAAAAAACGAGAAGAACATAGTAAGTGTGTATAGTGTTTGTGTTTAAACACATCAAACATTATTTTTATTTTGTTTTTATAGAATTTTATTTTGTTTTATAGGATTTTATTTTGTTTTGTTTTATACTGTTTAAGTGTTTTGTTCATTTTATTTAATAAGACAATATGGCTCTTGGCGAACACCCATTTAAAAAAAGTATCGCACCACAAGACATACCTCTGGAGTGATGTGGAAACTGTGGAAAAATTTCATTGTGTAACTGTTTAAGGACGGGTCACGTCAAAAGACGTTTTAGCGTAACTTCCGCGACAGCCGGTTGGCATCAGTAAACTTTCTGCAAAATTACTTCTTTTTTATAGCTTTTTGTTTGTGGCATTCTGTATTTTTAGGGGAATGTAGGGAATGAGCCACAAAATATTTATTCATATGTTTATTTATTGACGTTTCGATCTCTATATCCAGAGACCGTTTTCAATTATACAAATGATAGTACTATTTATTTTCAATGGCTTTTCGCTTGTCGTTCTGTATTTTTAGAAATGATGTTGGGAATAAGCCACAATATATTTATTCAAATGTTTAATTTACGGACGTTTCGATCTCTATAAAGAGACTGTTTTCAAACATACAAATGACAGATATATTTATTTTTCTATAGCTGCTTGTTTGTGGCATTCTGTATTTTTAGGGAGAAGGTTGGACATAAGCCACAATATATCTATTTACATGTTTAATACATTGACGTTTCGATCTCTATTTTGTTTTTAAAGATAGAAAAAAAAAGAAAATAAACAATATAAGATTATAAAAATATATAATAATAAACAAATAAAATAAATATAACTATCATTTATATCTTTGAAAGCGGTCTTTGGATATAGAGATCGAAACGTCAGTAAAAACTTGTAAATAAATATATTGTGGCCTATTTCGAACATTAATATTTGAAAAATAAAATATAATTAACGTTAAAATAAAAGTAAGTGTACGTCACTGGATTTCCAAACGGCTTTCCGCATTTCTGGGCCTTTAAACGATGACTCACTCTCTCAAATAGTGAAATTATACTTTATAATCATTTAAGTATCGGTTTAATTATTTTTCTTAACGTGCTGTATCAAGTTCCTTGACGTTGATAATTAACACGCAAGTCTCTGACTTGGTCTTGATCTATTCTTAACAGTTGTTTGACTCTCCGTATTCCGGTCCATTCTCTGATATTCTTCAACCACGTGACTTCTTTTCTACCAATTCCTCGGCATCGTTCGATTTTATATACAGGTATAGAAAAAATTATCTGACTATATGGCACTAACACTAGAGAGAATAACAGGTAACCACATGTTTGTGATAGAGCCGCAGGCACTATGGGCAGTCTTGACTGTGATACATTGTTGCCAAAGGAAAGTTTATTTTTTAGATGGTCTGGGGAAATATTACGATGTGATTACAAGATTTAAAAGCAGGTTCATATCTTAGATCAAATCAACAGTTTGTAGTAGAAATCAGAAGTTTCTTTAATCTCAATTCATAAAAAAGAACATAATAAATTCTTCTTTTTCTTCCTCTTTATAAGCAATTCTGCTTGTTAATTGGTAGATGTTTTCGATAATTTTTATAATATTTAGGGGAACTTCTCTATTATACAGAAGATGGATCACATCTTTGAGTGTTACTCTATCAAAAGCTTTCTTTAGGTCAATCAGACACAGAAATGCTGGTTTATTATACTCTAAGTGATAATAAATTCTTAACGGCATAAATTAAAAGAATTTATTCCAATAAATAACATTTTTATAATTTTTATTAAAACTATTTCAAATTAAATTTTTTAAAAATCCACCATGTTCAGCCAAGCAGTAGCCCAATCTATTGTATAATTGACTTCGGGTATTCGACAACATTTTGGGTGTTATGTTTTGAAAGGCCTGAATGATTTTTTGGCGTAATTCGTCTAAATTTTCGGCACGTTCATGCTCATGTCGGTAAATTTGTTGTTTCACATAACTCCATACGAAAAAGTCCAAAGGTTGAAGATCAGGAGAGCCAGGTGGCATTTTTGTGGTACTTTTTGTACTAATAACTTTATCTGGAAAGCCAATGTTTAAAAAATCTAACATCTCCCGTGCATTGTTAAGCTGGACAGCCTTCTTGCTGCAACCAAATTTCATTTATATTAATAGGTAATGCTCGAACTGCTGGAATTATGTGATTTCTCAAGAGATCTAGGTATTTACGACGACACAACGTGCCCACAACGAAAAAAGGGCTAATTACGTTGTACCTACCCTAAAATACCAGCCCAGACGTGGACTTTTTAACGGTATTGTGTTTTGTAAGGAACACTTATGTGCCTATTTTCTGTAGAGTGCCCTACGGTAACAGATGGATTGTGATGGCCAGTCAAAGAAGAAGAAGACTCATCTGTAAACAAGATTTTTTTCCTGAAATCTTTTTCAGGGAAACGCGGACTAATATTAGGCCATAAATGTAAATATTTCATGGCTACCATTACTCCAGTGGCCACCATTCCCCCTTTTCCCTACTGATATTCCTGGTAATATAAAATTTAATTAACCATTCTTACGTTTCTGTGATATGCATAGCCAAACTGAAGAAGATATTTCAAATTTAATTTTATCTTTCTTAGAAGAACGTAGTATATCAGTTGCAAAGTATCGCGGACAGGGTTATCGTTATCACATTATTCCAGAGTGCAAAAGAAAATTAGAGCCGTTCAACCACAAGCTGCATACATCCATTGTGCATCTCATAATTTAAATTTGGTGGTGTAGGTTGCAAGCAATAATATATTAGAAGTCCGCGATTACTACGATACCATACAAAGTATTTATAATTTATTCAGCAGAAGCATTAAAAGATTGGATCATTTACTAAAAATGCAGAAAAACATCCAGCCAAAATTGCTTACTCTAAAAACGTTATTGGTGACTAGGTGGTCATCCAGATTTCAAACTATGCTTGGTAGCAGAACTACATGATAATTTTAAATACACTGTCTAAAATAATATTAACTACTACAGATCATGAGGAGAGAAGAACAGCTAATAATTTAAAAAGTAAAATGGAACAGTCTGAATTTGTCTTCCTAAGTATTTTACAAAATAAAGTTTTGGAATCTATAAATCTAGCTGTCACTCTTTTGCATTCCAAAAAGATGGATCTCTCATTATGCAATAGTACTTTTACGTAACTCTAAAGAAGTTTTATCAAATCTTAGGCAAAACCATATGTTATTTTTATAAGAATCCAAAGTTGCTGCTACTAATTGTGGCCAGCCCTGTACTTTTAAAACCAAAGAGTTTTGCACAGTTAAGAAATATTTTGATGAATTATTACAAGATCAACACATCTCAGGAGGCGTGGTTTTCGGAAATCTCGATGTAGACATTCAACAAACTCAAAGTATTTACAAAGTGAATGCAGCTGATGTATGCAGATGATGTAGTGATGCAGCCAAAATTATTCTTATAGATTTTCATTGCACTAGTGCTTGCATACCAGAAGTGTGTCATGAGTACATCTTGTTTTTAACTTTACCTGTCACGACCTCTAGTTTAGAGAGATCTTTTTCTAAACTTAAATTAGTAAAATCATATCTTCATAGTAAAATGTCAGAAGCACAGTTATCTTCTCTAGCACTTATAAGTATTAAAAATGTAGTTGTAGATATATTCGCTGATAGTAGTGCAGGAAGAAAGTTGTCGATCTCATATCATCTTGTTACACAAGTCGCATTTAGTAGCCAAAAAAGTAGCCAACATCCACCAAAAAGGAATACAATTAATTTAACAAGCATTATTTTAAGAAAATATTTAATTTATCGAGGGCACTTTAACAAGAACTTTCTTTTAAGTCTCAAAAAAATAAATGTTTTAACTGTTTAAAATAACAAACTCATGGATAGAAGCAACTTATATTTTAATAAACATATTTAATTATTATAAAGGGCAATTTAACAAAACTAAAAGGAGAAAACGATGAAATTTCAAGTGTCCATTACTTTTATGGATCAGTGTATTATATCTTCATATCTTCATAAATTGAGTAGAGTAAATTTTTATTTGCATAAATTTTTAAACATAATTGAGCAAATAACGTCACATTATTCATTACAGATTAAAAAAAAAAAAAAAAAAAAAAAAAAAAAAAAAAAAAAAAAAAAAAAAAAAAAAAAAAAAATATATATATATATACAGTTTATTAGGGTTGCAGTCAGAAAATTGGCCGGGATGTTAATGAAACACTCTTGTGACTTTTCGTCTAGCTTTCGGAATCGTTTTGTTCCTTATTTAAGACACTATAATAAGAAAAAAGTGTAAATATTTATAAAATATCACAAATCTTCGGTGCAACTTACTAGTCGTTGAGATTATTTACAAAAGCATAGACACTCAACATTAATAACAACACACATAAAATATAAAATAGTGGACAAAATTTTGTCCACTATTTTTTTTGGATTAGATATTGATCATCATTATTTCATATATTTGGCTCTACATTCCTTCAATTATCATATATTGGGTACAGATTTGCTTGACCTGTTTTCAGATTTTTTCCAGTCAGTATATACTTACAAAAACGTTAACCCACAAAGTTGACCATCACTTAATTCCATTTCTCTATCAGATTACTGTATACATACATCAACAATTCATCAACAATACATCTTTATGGAATACAGGGACCGGCATTAAACTGGATAAAATCATTTCTCACAGATAGGTCGCAAAAGGTATGCCTGGAGAAAAGGGGATGTAAGGTTTACTCTGATCCTATCAATTTAAAATTAGGCATACCACAGGGGAGTGTCCTGGGGCCTTTCCTCTTTTTGGTCTACATAAACGACCTTCCAAATGCGGTGGTTAGTAGTTCCTCAAACCTTGTAAATTTCCCTGATGACTCAAATGTGCTTTTCTGGGAAAAAACTTTAGAAACACTCCTCACAGTGGCAGAGCAAATTCTAAGCAAGGCTTCAATCCTAAGATCACACGGACTGCCTTTTTTTGGACTATAAAGACAGTTGAGCTATCTACTGCAACACCCCAGAAGATTACCCCATATCGCATAATAGAATAAAAGTTTGCATAATATACTGATAGTAAAATCCCCTGGTCTAGATAGCTCTTTAACACCCTTAATGAGTAGCAGGCTCTATTCAGTTTTTTTGTTGTATTTTGTATTTGTTCCCCCCAATTCAGATTCTGGTCAATATGAATACCAAGAAATTTAACTGATCTAGCAGGTTCCGTGTTTTGTGATAGGAAATTAATTGTATCTGGAAACTGCTCTCGTGATTGGCTGGTTCTAAAGTAGACAAAAACTGTCTTATCAGTATTAAGCAACAACCGATTTCCACTGAACCACTGTTCAGCCTTGCTTAGAATTTGCTCTGCCACTGTGAGGAGTGTTTCTAAAGTTTTTTCCCAGAAAAGCACATTTGAGTCATCAGCGAAATTTACAAGGTTTGAGGAACTACTAACCACCGCATTTGGAAGGTCGTTTATATAGACCAAAAAGAGGAAAGGCTCCAGGACACTCCCCTGTGGTATGCCTAATTTTAAATTGATAGGATCAGAGTAAACCTTACATCCCCTTTTCTTCAGGCATACCTTTTGCGACCTATCTGTGAGAAATGATTTTATCCAGTTTAATGCCGGTCCCTGTATTCCATAAAGATGTATTGTTGATGAATTGTTGATGTATGTATACAGTAATCTGATAGAGAAATGGAATTAAGTGATGGTCAACTTTGTGGGTTAACGTTTTTGTAAGTATATACTGACTGGAAAAAATCTGAAAACAGGTCAAGCAAATCTGTACCCAATATATGATAATTAAAGAAATGTAGAGCCAAATATATGAAATAATGATGATCAATATCTAATCCGAAAAAAAAGGCATTTTCCCATTTCTATATTGTAAATAAACTTATGTTCCCCATCATTGAGGAGTGCAATTCTGTGTGAAACCCGTAAGATTTGCTAATTTGCATTTTATGTTGTATTTCACAGACCATTTGTCAGAGTAGTTATATTTTTATCAATTTTTGTACAAAACTGTAACAAGTTTAAGATATTTATACTGTCCTATCATGTATTACTAAATTGAGTATACGTAAACAAAGTGAAAAAATCTAGAATCATTTGATTACTTGGGTGTATTGATCAATATTGAAAATAAAGAATAGTAATTAAATGAAAAATAGAGAAATCATATAGAGCATTAAACAAAACATAGGGCCTATATTAACATATGCTACAAAAACTAAATATTGTGAATTATTATCAAAAAAGAGAACATATTGAAATGAAAACTGGTAAGAATAATTGGTGTAAATGATAAGTAGACATGAGTTTGAGCAGGTAATATATTATAAAACTGATAAAAAAGAGATACTTACAGAAAGCAAAGAATATAGACGCTTAAGCTAAGCGTCTATATTCTTTGCAGAAAGTAAGGTTATTACTTCATGGGAATTAAATTGTATTTACAACAGATAAACATTTATACATTAAAAATATCTCAGAATAAAATGTAAGATACTATAAAACAGGAGAAAAACAAGAAGTAAATAGAAAAATCAAAGAAGTAGGAATATAGAGGAACAATATAAAATTAGAGGAACCTAGTTGTAGCCAAACAAAATGCAGCAATGTACCAGGCAAAAAACAATAATGTCTATGAAATATATTAGATAATAAGTCCTAATTTATCTGGTGAAATTTAATAATTTGAGTTGCAGCACATTAGAGCAATATCATTCTAGACTCACAAATAAAAATACACTAAATAATGGAAAGTTCTTTTTTGTAGTTTGTAAAAAACATGGTAAAAAATAGTGTGCATGCATGCTAACCTTTGTATCCAGCTGATCCGGGACTCCTCTGTCCAGAGTTTTGGTCAGGCGATGCCCTGTTCTTCCAGAAATACGTCGGCGATATAGTATTACTATTGCCAGACATAAAATTACTGCTCGGCTTCATTACAGACGAAATCGGTATAGTGGCCTTCAACGGTCCCTGTTTCATTAAACTAGGCGACGGTTTCGGCAACCTATTTTGTCCGGACATATTGTAAAAAGGTTTCCGTAAAAAACAAGACGGCTTTTTACACAAAAACGATCCAAGCTGCCGAATAGGTGTTTACAAGAAGTTCGTGATTAGGTCCCTTTGTTTTATACGTGAACGTGCGTACGGTAAATCTTTTCCGGGTTTCATACTTTTTACGAGACTCCGATTGAATTTTACGCGCACGGTCCACTGTGTTCTTTTTGTCTCTTATCCTTTCCTTATCATTTGCGTTGCGCAAACCTGGAATCATTCATTCACAAAGAAAAGCCATATGGGTGCAGTGTTGCCGCGTCTATCGATGTATCAGTAGTTGTGTTTATTGTTTATTTTTAAATAATCTGTCAATTTGTAACTTTATATCTAAATCTAGCTTTTCTTTCACTTGTATTTATAAAGTTTAGGACATATGTTTAAACTAGCATCAGTTCTATTATAATAAAAGTAGGTAATCATATTTCTGTTACGTCTTGGAAGTTAGCATTCTTCATTCGTTTCTATTTCATCTTCACGCTTCCCATTTCTGTCTTGCTTGTATTCTTGCATATTTTATACTTTCCTTATTTCTTTTTATACAGATGTGATTGACACATAATTTTTTCATTTATGTTTAATTTAATTTAATTTTTAATGTAATAAGTTCTAGAGCTGGGTATTTAGGTACATGGTTATTATTTATTTCTTGATCTAATTACAATTACATAAAGAATGGAATTCTTCTGATTCTTTTTTATGAGAAAGTAATAAATTGTACCGTACATAGCAGCTATAATTTTTTCAGGGTTAATAAAATATTTATCGTAAGTTTGTAATTTAAGTGAAATATTATCTATAGCCAGGTGTACCTTGAAGGTATTCTGCTGTAATCTTTATTGATCCAGTGACATGTCACACCAAAAAAACTCCTTTTTTCCTTAACCAAATCTCTGCCCTCTCTCCAAAAATGTTTGATACGAAAGTCCTATCTAACATTTAGTTCGTCCAACCTCTTTATAGCAGTTAAGAAGTCATTGTAAGGAGATAATCTAAATAATAGAATTTCAAAGTATAATAGATACAATTCCTTAATAAATTTTAGCCAAATTATTCAAAAATTATCCAGCTGTTATTCCTCTTGTAGAAACGGAAAAATATTTTCTATATAATCCTGTCATTTTGAAAGTTCCCTTTGCATAAATATGTTGGCTATTTAATTCTAGGACAATAATTTGTTTTGCTAAGTATAAAAATCAAAATTTTTGTTTTTTATATTTTCCTTCACAAACCATTTATCGTCAGTTATAAATCGTGGCAACAATGTAAAAGGGCAGGCTATTTTCAACTAACTTGCAGGTTGGCGACTTATGTCAAACTCAGCTGATTACAGACATTGTAAAAACAACGGAGAAAAGTAAACAAACATTTCGGATAAGAATTAGAATTTAGACATTTTAATCATTCAAAGTAATTATAGAAATAATAATGAATTAAATTTCGTCGATGAGTATGTCGCTGAATGTCACTAGTGACATTTAGGTCCGAATCACAGTTCCGATTCCGAATTATGGTGACATGTCTATATTGTGATAAGTATAAGAAAATAGTTCAGGAAAACTAGTTTTTTAGAGATTTTTATTATTACAAATTTTAAACGTATTACAGATAATTTCATTATTTTAAAGAGGCGTTATAATATTAAACAATTGAATTATTCTATAAATTTTATTGGTTTCTACTAGGTAGGCAATCCATGTTTAGGTTTTCTATATTCGTACATTTATACAATTTTTTCTTTATTACCCGTCATCAACACTTTACTAAAAGATGTGTTGTACCAACGTAAAAAACCGTAATATAGTAGAAAAAATTGGTAGACTGACAGATAACAGCATAAAGAGTTTAATTCTGTGTTCTCTGGAAGAAGGGCCCATAGGCATAGGCCCTTATTCTAGCCACGGCCTCATATAACAATTGAAAAAATAAATTTTTTAATGGCATTGGATAGTATTTTTTTAATAATCTGATCAAATGAAAAGTTATAAACCCAGAATTCGCTCTTCTCGAAATTGTATTCATTTATTAAAAAAGCATTGGCAATTGTGTGTGCACGCTAACAAAAGTAAATCTATTTTTCTTCTACTAATATTCCGAAAATCTTAAAGATAAACATAAAACTTTGATAGTGACACCAGTGGCGCGGGGGAAGTTAAACCTCCCCCCCAGGACCCTATTCCGACACTGTTACTCACACATTTTAAGGACTCAAAATGGAGGTAACATCATAAAAAAAATTTTGGTGACCAACCAAACCCCCCCCCCCCAGAGGCAAATTCTTGGTGCGCTACTGAGTGACAGAAAATTAATGATGCTTTGTCCAACGATTATACTGACAATCAATCGCAGGAAGAAGAAACGGAAATTTTAATTTCCACAAGAGATGAAGTATGTAAACCACAGAGGAAGTGGTGGAATGCCATGTAGGGAATGAAAAATTGGAAACAGAAAGCAAGAGAGAGAAAAGGATGAAAACTATCCATCCAACAATGGGTCTAGATGGCTTCTTAATGCTGTTTTATTATATATAATTTATTTAAAAAATATATTCGATATTACAAAACAAATATATTAGTTATCTTACATAAAAATATCACAAGACTCTCCTATATATTAAAATCAACATCATCGCCCGATTCAAAAATATTCCTACTTGTTTTGCCACTCAATCCTTTGCTCTCATTGCTCCCAAATGACGAACTACCTTTTTCAGCACCTATACTATCCCAGTCCATATCCAGATCTATGTTAAAACCATCATTAACACCAGGCATAAACTTCAACATGTCCCACTCGTTTTCTATACTTTTCCCGCTTTTACTGGAGTCTTTTTTGAAGGGTATTCTGTTATTGCGAGGGTTTTTAGGAATATATTTAAAAGTTTTCTTTTTAGAAGAGTCAGGTGGGGCTTCTAAAATATCATCGAAGCATATTGGATCATTTGAGTCAAATATACTGGACGACTTACTTTTGGACAACTTTTTGTTAATGTTATTTTCATTGTTCATACCTATTCGACTTGTTTGATCTTTTTCTGAAGACTGAACATTACTAACACTGTTTTTAGAGTTTTCTCGTAATGGTTCCATCGTTTTTGCAACATCTTTAACGGGAGTCGTAATATCAGGTTCGTTAACTTCTATAAATGCATTTTTATTCCCATCTGTAGAAGATTTGCATGAATCTATGACTGTAATTTGTTTATTATCAACTCTTGCTTCTTTGGGAACAAATTTGAACTTTGCAAGACTCCCAGGAGGTGTTTTCTTAGGTTTTGGTAAAGTTTCATCACCATCTCCAAATCCTGTCGCAGATTTGTTCAAATCTGAATGTTTTGCAGCCTCTTTATCTACAGTAATATCATCCACTAATATTTTTGAAGATTTTTTCAATCCTTCTTGATTGTCAACTTTTTGTCTTCTTGCATTACCATCTTTACATGTAGTAACTTTAGAAGACTTATTCTTATCATTTGGTGAGTTGCTAGTTGATAATTTAAATTTACCAGGATATTTGGAACTGTCTAATGAAGTTCTTTCGGAAATATTTTCTCCAAATATAGACTCATCAAATCCAGATGATTCATTGTAAACTTTTTGACTTCTATCATCACCATCTTTAGTTGTAGTAACTTTAGAAAGCTCATTCTTATTATTTAAAGGCATCTTTGGAGAAAATTTGAATGTGCCAGAACGTTTGGAACTGTTTAATCCATTTATTTCGGCAATTTCGTCTTCAAACACAGACTCATCAAATCCAGATTCAAACATACTAGATTTTTTTGCCTTATTTTCGTTATTGCTATTCTTTTCCTCAGGAATAATATTGTCAGTGTGATTTTTACGCTTTCTTGATTCACTACTACATGTGACACTTTTTTTCTTATTTTTTTCATTTAATACCAGATTAAAATCATTTAGATCCAAGTCAGCTGCCTTTTTTGATTTTTTGAAGATTTTCCCGTTCTCAGTATTGTTTTTTATTGGAGAACATTGATCGAAAATGTCGTCAAAGTTATTGATATTTGACTTTTCTAACTTTCTTTTTGAGGTCTCCCTTATATCGTTTGTAACTTCACGACTATTAACAACATTATTATTGCAAACTTCTCTATTTGTTGAACATTTTGGTTCAAAAATTTGATCTCTTAGACTCATATTCACACAGCTTGCATTATTCTGAACATTATTAACATCTTCTCCCTGGTTTGCAAAAAACCGCGACTGTATTTGCTGTTCTTTGGTAATATTTAATAAACTTAACTCCTTTTGTAGAATATTTTCAAGTTGCAGTTTGTTTAAAATCGACTCTAATAGATTTTTATACACTATTTTAGGTTTTTCAGGAAAGACTCCATTAACGGAAGTTTTGAGGTTCAATACTGAGGATTCTAGGTCCATTGAAATGTCTATAAGAAATATGGCATAAATGCTATCGAGTACTTGCACTTTTTCATGATTCATTACTCGCGCGTGACCTTGAGATATTCGAACTAAGCTTTCTAGTAGCCTAACAGTCGTTCTTGCCTTATTTCTCGAATCCAATCTTCTCTGAATATTATAGTAAGTACTCAAAATCAATTCTGCATCTTCTGTCAACTTCGGCTGAAGCTTTTTTATTCTTTTGAAGTAAGCTTGAAGATTTTTGACTGGCCAAATTGAAGAGCTGGTTAGATTCGAAATATTTCCTCCGTTTAGTATATAATCAATAACCAACTCATCCCACTCTTGATTCACTGTATCTCTCAGCAACATCACTAAGTCGAAACGACTCAGCAGAGGACTCGGTAAAGCTATATTCATAGACATGGTTTGAGTTGGATCTATGTTTCCTTTGGGATTACAGGCTGCTAGTATGGCACAACGGGTATTGAGCTTACACACCATGCTGGCCTTGGCAACGCTTATGGTTTGTTGTTCCATGGCTTCGTGTATAGTTGTGCGGTCATGTTCTTTCATTGAGTTGAATTCATCTATGCAGCAGATTCCGCCGTCAGACATTACTAAAGCTCCGGCTTCTAGCTGCCATTCGCCTTGTTCCATCTTAGCTGTTACTGTTAAACCTGTAACAATTATTTTGTTGAATAGAGAAAGAATATTTTGAGACTACAGAATAATTTATAAAAAAAAACTAAAAACAATTGAGGCACATTCAAGTATTAAGAAAACGGAGGGATGAGGATAACAAAGCATGGTTTGATTTAGATAGATATATGCAAATATTTCCCCTTTTTCAAGTGCTAATATTACTTTCTTTATAAATTAAAAATTGCTGTGCCCGTCAATTTTCGTTTTTGATAACCATGTTAACAAACATTCGATAATAGAATGCTTGAATAACTTAGAAAAAAAAAAGAAAACAGATGTATTGGTTTGAATTTTCAAGTTTGAATGAATCTCTTTTTTATGTGATAGTTCTATCAGTGCAGATTTCAAATGCACAGGAAAAATACCAACTTTCGATGAACCATTGAATTATGTATTCAAAAACTTATGTGTATACACCACAAATTTTGATGATCTTTGTGGGAATTCCTTTAATTCATTGACATTTTAAAGGGGTCCTGTTTGATGCACTGAGTGTAATATGTTATCAAAATAATTTGACAAATCTACACAAGTAATGTATAAATACAATTAAACTATGAATTACACAGTTGAGAAAACATTTATAGTAGTTTTAATATCTCTATCGTTATTCATCTGTAGCTATATAATATGTAATATCAAAGCTAAATACACTAAATTTATGGTTACACCACATTAATATACAGGGTGAGTCATGAGGAACTTTACATACTTCTACCATATGTAGAGTCCCTCAGGGAGCATATCATGTGGCCACTAAAAAATGTCAACTCCTCTTCTTTATTAATTAACAGGGTGATTTGTGTAATTGACCATTTATTTCATTTTACTGTAGTGTTTATACGGCTCATTTGTTTTTTTTAATTTTTGCATGATACAGTACACTACTATCAAGCATTCGACTGGTATTAGCTAAACTAAAAAATTCCAGGACTGGCTTTGGAAAAATTAATTTAGGGATTCGTATTAAATATTACACCCTGTATATATATATTTTTTAAAATGCAATAAGTGATTTTCAAACTGCATAAATAGCCAATGAAAACGACATATGCGACAATGTTGTCGCACTTTTATTAAATTTTTAGTGAAAGATTATGGTTGTTTAGAACAACCATAATGAAGTATCAAATTATAAGGTAATTAATTTAAACAAATGTTATAAATTTCAAACATTTTAATTGAAATGATAAACTGAGTCACTGCACAACAAAAAACAGTAACTACTAACAATAACGAAGAACAATTTAAAAAAAAACTAAAAATATGTACATAGTTATGGTAAACCCATAAATTTGAACTGGAAAAAATACAATAATGGTAACAAAATAAAAATAATTCAAAATAGATTTTCGAAATGGAACCCTGCAGCCTGTACACATTTTTGTTGCCGAATTGTTAATTGACGTATTGAATTACGGATACTCTGGGGATCGTTTCTAATAGTATTACAACAATGTATAATTCTATCAATTAATTGTTGTCGGTTATTAATATTCACTGCGTAAACTAGTTGCTTCAATCGTCCCCAAATATGGTAATCAACGGGATTGAAATCAGGGGATCTTGAAGGCCACGAAATAGGACCTGCACGTCCTATCCACCTGTTGCCATAAACATTATTGAGATGTTGTCTCACTGCCAGTAAAAAGTGTGGGGGTGTCCCATCATGCTGAAAATACATCCCTCGGATAGCAACGTTCGCGTTGGCAAGCAAATTCGGCAAAATATTTTGTAGAAAGTTCAAATAGACCTGCCCTGTTAAAGGACCATCAAAAAAGTGAGGACCTACTAATTGGTTATTTATGACACCAATCCACACGTTAACCGAAAACCTTAACTGAGAACGACGTTCTCGAATAGCGTGGGGATTTTCTTCTGCCCACACATGTGAATTTCGTGAATTATTTATCCTGTCTCTGGTAAATTGGGCTTCATCTGTAAATAGTGTCCTGTATAGCGTTGGTCGATTATTGTTAATCCATCTACAAAATTCCAACCTATCGATCGCATCTCCAGCATATAGTCGCTGAACCATTTGAATGTGATATGGGTATAGATTATTTTTTTGTAAGACTCTACTTACTTTTGATTGAGTAACATTGAGTTCTCGACTTACTTGTCTAGTGCTTATTGTAGGGTTCATAGTAACGGAGTCCATAATGTCATCTTCCTGCGCTTCATCTACATGTCGCTCTGTTGTTCCACTAGTAAAAGTGCCATTTTCTCGCAAATAATTAAAAACTGACCCAAATGTTGGATGACTGGGAGTTCGACGATTAGGAAATCTCCTGCGATATTCTCTACTAGCAGCCCTACCATTCCCATTACAGAATCCATAAACCAATATTATGTCTGCATATTCTGTGGTCGAAAACTGATGTGGCATTTTGAACGAAAGTAACAAAAGCTCTACCAAAACTAACACAATGTACTTAACGTAGATATGACAGAAGAAATATGTATTCTTGTACACATAAATAACAATTGATAATGACAATAATGACAATGGGTATAAAATATCAAGAAACGTCAAACGGTCAACGCCAACCTTCATTTTAAACTTTTTTAGATTTATTTTTATTTAGTACAGTTGATGCAATGTATTATTATTTGACATAAACTTTTAATCATTTACAATCAACAAAAACTAACACATACAAGAGGTTTGACTTTTTAATCAATTTAATTTATTATTTATCGAAAATAATGTACCAATACGATCTATGAGTAAAAATTTAAAATTGAAAAACAATTGAGATAATACAAAGTGACAGTAAAGATGTTAATTTTCTACGTATTAGATTATGTTGTAGGAACTCATTTTAATTAAAATGTTTGAAATTTATAACATTTGTTTAAATTAATACCTTATAATTTGATACTTCATTATGGTTGTTCTATTTTTGGTAAGATTTGATCGTTCACTAAAAATTTAATAAAAGTGCGACAGCATTGTCGCATATGTTGTTTTCATTGGCTATTTATGTAGTTTGAAAATCACTTATTGCATTTTAAAAAAAATTTATACAGGGTGTAATATTTAATACGAATCCCTAAATTAATTTTTCCAAAGCCAGTCCTGGAATTTTTTAGTTTAGCTAATACCAGTCGAATGCTTGATAGTAGTGTACTGTATCATGCAAAAATTAAAAAAATCAAATAAGCCGTATAAACATTACAGTAAAATGAAATAAATGGTCAATTACACAAATCACCCTGTTAATTAATAAAGAAGAGGAGTTGACATTTTTTAGTGGCCACATGATATGCTCCCTGAGGGACCCTACATATAGTAGAAGTATGTAAAGTTCCTCATGACTCACCCTGTATTTACTGTGCTATTCTCATAACTCTTTATTTTAAACAATAAGTTATTAGAATTCTATGAATGGAAAAAATTGTAAAATTTACATCAGAAAATAGAGAAATACCCTCACCTGCAGCAGTAGATCCAATTCCTGTAGTTAACACAGCCCTTGGAACAACTTTTGAAGCAAACCTGAGCAGCTGTGACTTTCCTGTACCAGGATCCCCAACAAGTAGCAAATGAGCTTCTGACCTAGTACGAACTCCAGTAGCTGTAGTATCTTCTATAGAGCACCCTCCAGCTAACACAGTAGCCATAGCAAGTTTCACAGGATATAGGCCATAAATTTCAGGACAAATCGATTTTAGGATCACATCTCTCCCTTCCAGAGGGTTGTCTTTATATTGTTCCCAGAAGTTGTTGAATATATTGTCACTTTCTGGATTGGATATTGGAATAAAACTATTATGAGAATCTACTTGGATATGATTGGCTTTGAAAACAAGGTCAATTTCAGTTCGTTTACCAACACAGAACTCTCCATAACGTTTTTTTAGTACACCACATATTGTTACATCATCCCCGGGCTGACAACAATCTACTAAATCATCCTCCAAAGTCACCCACATAGTACTCGGCACAGATCCCAAACCCAGCTTCTTTACTTGCTCCTGGATTTTAATTTCTTGGTAATCTTTACAATTCTCACTGTCTATGTCACCAAAATGAACTAAGTTGGTTCCTGGACAACCTTCAGGGTTCTTGCAATGTGTAGGCTGCTTTATCATGTATTTTCTACTGTAATCAGCCTTAACTAAAGTTGGAGTTTTACACTTAACACAAACATAACTTCTTTGATATTCAAGCAATTTAGCAGCAGTTATTCTCATAACAGTACCAGATATTTGCAAAAACGTACCTTCATCTTTACCTCCAGGAAATGCCGACTTCCAAGCTAAATGTGCTAAGTGAAATATTCTACAATGAACATTGGCCTTAATTTCCACCTTCTTGTCCAACTCTTTCAAAAGGGACATTTGTGTTCTAACAGCAGCATTGTCCCATGCCTCTAGATTCGACTCTGCATCATTTAATATGTCTCTAGCTAATTCGTCATCATGTTCGTATAGTTCAATAAAATTTATATTTATAGAGTAGTGCTTTGAGTTATCTTTGCTACTAAGAATTTCTATTAAATCGTCTTTGTGGAATAATAATAAATACTCATCGCTCATTTTAAGTTTTGAAATTTTCAATGAGTTGGAAAGTGTTTCAATATACTAAATTAATCAAACAAAACATCAATATTTAACTTTATAACAATATACAAACTACATACTTGGGTGGTTATTTGAAATTTCAATTTTGAAAACGTCAGTGTCAATGGCAATGGCGCCAAAATGACATACGTCATTGCAATACAAAATAAAAACAGAATTGTGACTAAAATTACGATTACGGGTATATTGTCGGTGTTAAACATGTTGTCTATCTTCAGGAACATGAATTTTTATTCAGTAAAATTGTAGAATGACTAAAGGCGGGTTGACACGATCCAAGAATGCTTGGATTCCAACTTGGACTAAGTGGACTTGTACAAATGTACTTGACCCAGTTAGTTACTACGGTTAACTGGGTATGACTTGGATGTCAAATAACCATTGTAAAGATAGCGGAAGGGATTGTGGAAGGTGTTCTAGTAGTTACTGATATGTTGATACATGAGCTTGAAATCCAGAAAAAAGAAATAAAAAAGAAAAAATGAAACTTCTAGAATCCTTATTTTTATATTTCTTTATCCGTACATTTCATAATGCTTCCTCAGCTTCATATAACTCCATGAATCTAACACTCTCCGTTTCAGACCATGTTCTTTTTGTGTTTACTTCTCGTTTTCGTTTTTTTGACACCAACGTCATTTTAATTTTACAAGACCACACTACTTGGATCCAAGGAAGTTGGTCAGCGTCTTACTTAACTTGGATAGAATCTGTTGATACAAGTGTACTTGGATGAACAAGTGACACGATCAAAGTAGCTTCCAAGTGGTTCGTGGGCATCGTCCAAGCAGACTTTAACTAAGTAGGTACACTTGGATCGTTTTACCCCTTTAAAACCAATTAGTAATTTTTAAATGAAACTATTTAATATTTACCAGATTCCAGCTATGTATATAAAACCACTTTTAGCATTCTAGTTTTATAAGTATTATAAAGAAAACCTGTCTACTTAAATTATACAAATTACTTATATCAAAATAGTAAAAGAAATCCTCCTTTAAAACCAGTTGGTAATTTTTAAATGAAACTATTTATTATTTACCAAATTCCAGGTATGTATATAAAACCACTTTCAGCATTCTCGTTTTATCGGTATCATAATGATGACCTGTCCACTTGGTTTATACAAATTACTTGTATCAAAATAGTAAAAGAAAACCTCCTTTAAAACCAGTTAGCAATTTTTAAATGAAACTATTTATTATTTACCAAATTCCAGGTAGGTATGTATATAAAATCAATTTCAGCATTCACCTTTTATGGGTGTCATAAAGAAAACCTCTCTACTTGAATTATACAAATTACTTATATCAAAATAGTAAAAGAAAACCTCCTTTAAAATCAGTTAGTAATTTTTAAATGAAACTATTTATTATTTACAAAATTCCAGGTATGAACAACTGGTTCCTAAAAAACTGATGACTCCTAGTAAGATTTGATCATTTTGAGCAGTGTATTTGATTAGTGTGACATTATATTATATTTATTATGACAGAAAAATAATAAAATAAACAAACAAGGTCTAAATTTTGATATTATTTTGAATTCCTGCATTTTATAAGAAGTATATAAATGATAGTTTTTACATAAAATAGGGTTGTTATTATTATTTTTTTATTATTATTAAGGAATAAAACAAACGACTTAACTCAACAATACCTATATTAAAGCAAGAATTGTAACCAAATTAGAAGATAACTAATTGGAGGTAACAAGAAACTCTCTAAAGAAAGCGAGGGTATGGAAGACCAAAACTTAGGTATGTAAAACTGAAATTAATATTTTGTAATATCTCCATCAGCTCTTTAGTATTTTGAAGTATAAAATTACGCCGATACAACCGTTTTATAATAACCCCCCACACATTCTCGATTGGGTTTAAATCTGGACTGTAGCTGGGCCATGGTAAGATTTCGATGTTATTATTCTGGAGCCAGTGGTTTATTATATTTGCAGTGTGAACAGGGCAATTATCTTGTTGGAGGATAAAAGTATTTTCTGGATACAACTGTTCTACACTGGGAAACATGATGTTTTCTATAATATTCAGATAAGTGTGCCCAATAAACCTGTCATCAATTCGTCATTCCATTTCCATTCCTCTAGATGAAATCCATCGCCATACATTGGCGCTAAAATGACCAGCTGCTCAATATCTATCAAAATATTACAGAGGATTAAATCTATTATTATCTGGTCTATTCTGCATCAAGTTGTTGTCTTTCTTCCAGGAAACTGTGACATAATTCTTGCAGTTTTCAAATCTTCAAAAGGATTCTCTTCTAATCTCTCAAAAAGCGTACGATCTTCGTGAGCGGTAGATATTTTTGGTCTTCCAGAACCTTGCTTTCTTTCGAGAGATTCTTGTTCTCTCCATCTTTTATTAGTATTAAAAACTATTGTTCTGCTTACGTTAAAATGGTTCGCTACGGCAGATAGTGACCAACCATCTTCTAATTTCGTTACAATTCTTGCTTTTAGTTCTTTGCTAGAATGTGGAGCCATTTTTGAGGTTGAACAGAATAAGTTATCTGACAAGTTTTAAGATTTTGCAGTGACAGTGACAGTATGTAAATAACAAGTATTTATCCTTCAAAATACACTGCTCAATTTCCTACAAAATAAGCATTAAGAGTCGTATCAGTTTTTTTAGGAACCGCTGTACATTTAAAAACATGCCAACACTGCCAAACCGAAATATTTTTTCCATGCGACATTTGCGGCTATATTCAGCTTGTATTTTCTTTAACCCAATAATTTTCTTGTTAGTTTCTTCTTCTTCTTCCTTTATTGGGTAATATCCCAGGGGATAATTTGCCCAGCTAATTCAGAGGGGATATTCTCAACTTGCCTTAGACAATCGAATATCCCCATATAAAACTAAATTGAAATTATTTTATATTGAATGAACACTATAATGAAACTTCTTCGTCTTGTTAGTTTCTTTCTTAATTTGTAGAATATTTAGGAAAGCTAATCTAGATGGTATTGTCTTTTAATTTCTAAATGGTTCTTTTCAATTTATTTTTGTTTAATCTTAATTATCTCTAGATAACGATTATTAATTTTTTTCCTAGAATCTGTAAATGCTCTTCCCATAGTTTAATGGCAGCTAATCTGAAAAGCTCCACGTAGGTGGCGCTTGTGTAGTTGGAGGTCACGTCAACTCTTCAAATCAATTTACTTATAAGTAAATATTGCGTTTATTTGGCTGTGTGAATTTAATTTGAGAAAATAAAATGCCTCAATGTTGTGTTGTGCCTTTGTACTCATCGAGAACATCAGGACACAGGTTTCCCAAAGATATTCTGATGACAAAAAAGTGGATTCTAGCAATAAGAAGGGATAAATATGTGCCGACAATAAATGTGCACGTATTTGTTAAAATACTTGTTTTTCTGGAATATTTAGTTGCAGCCATATTTACTAAGAATTTAACAGGAAAAACCCTGTAGTTGGCTGTATGCCATAGGTATAACATATTAAAATGAAGTAAAGACTTATGTTGTTGTATGTTTTTATATTAAATTAATTTAATATACTAACATACAAAAGAAGTCACCACTGTTACGTTACATAAGTGTATTAGCTCAAACCCAAATACTTCACTATAAAACTCAGATGAACATAAATATTTTTATTTTGGTCTGAGCTATAGAAATAAAACGTTAAGAAGATGATTAATATAGTTTACCTTTCGATAAAGGTTTCCTTTTTCAGTAATTTTGGCATTCCCTCTCCTTAATTCGTTTTTTTTTTTAAGAGAAACCTATCGTTTGATGGTCGCCAACCTTCGGTAGAAGACGGCACATAAAGAAGAATTCGTTTTTTAACGCACAAACAGTCCAAGATCCGTATTTTTGTGCCATAATTTATTAAATCGTAAACAAAAACACCATATACAAACTTCACGAACTGTCAAAACGTTTACCATAGATAAATAATATTATATGACGTTGACCGCCAACTACACTAGCGCCGCCAAGAGGAAGCAACGGCGTACATAGCTGCCATGAATACTAGCGTCTTTTATTTAGTTTTTTTGTGATCTTTTGTATTATATCCCAACTGCATTAAAAATTTTCATCATCAGTACTGAAATATTCAGGCGATTTTTTAACATAGATGGTGAATCACCTATGGAAAACATAACTTTTAATGCCCTTATACGAATCAGTTTGAGCTGGACTAATTCTCCGACGAAGGCACAGGGAAACCAATTCATTCAAAGATTTAACGGTTTGAAGATCAATATTGCACTGGTTGTGCAGTTCCTACAAAACTGACAGTTTTCAATGCATACAGTAGGCACACTTTAGAGTATTAATAAAGACAGCGGCTTCCTCTGTATCTATTTTTATCTGCTTTATTAATATTCTTGAAAGTTTCAGTAAGTGCTGATTTTTTTTGAAAAGGCATTGAAATATTTTCAATGCCTTTTAAAGGTTAAAAAATAAAAACAATAATCATCTTTGATGTGTATATTTACAATAAATACTTTACAAAAATACAAAGTAATGACTAGACAAATATTCATTAACAAAATCTCGTTCCTTAAGTACACAAGCCCTTTTTGCAAATTTTCGTAACCTCTGGGAAAATATCTTCAGGGTTGTGATCTTTTGGAACGCAAAGCGCAGTTTTACAACAAACATTAGAAAACAAATATAAAAAAAAGAACACTTAAGTACTCGTTTTTAAAAGTATACTACATTAAACGTAGCGAAAAATAGTTTACAGCAAAATCCAGGGTAAAACTAAAAAGAAAAACGTCCAAATTTACTATTTGCAGAAGCCTAAATCTAGTTCTACCCTGAAATATCAGTTAGGACTACTAAATATAGTTATTATAATACAATATCTCAGGCAATTTGTTATACACTGCTCAAAAATTAGGCGATTACATTTTTACAAAAGAACAAAATAGTTTTAACTAACAAATAACTTTTCTCGTCTTTACTTTTTATGGGAGCTACTGCAGCATTTTTGGTTGTCTTATTTACCAGCCTCATATGTTGGGTAAATTGTGACATTTGTTGCCGTCAGAACTATAACCGTTCAAAGTAACAGTCTTATGACATCACAGCCCTTCTCACCTTTGACACAATTTTAACACGCGCTTTGTTGCCATGTTGTAGTGTATATTAGTTCTCGTGAAATAGCCTTCATCTACAGTAACTCTTAAAACTCAAATGCAAAGGTAGATTCTTAATTTGTTTGAGTAGTGTATAGTTATATTATCGCAATATTCAAAGCAGATATTGGTGTTTATACAAATTGAACAAAGAAATTTGAACTTTTAAAACAAAGTAACGGTATATTCGTTTAAAAAATATATTCAGTGGTATATAGGCACGAAATAATGTTGTAAGTAGAGATGGGAACTATTATTTCACAACCGAACGTGATAATATCGACCAAGTTACGGTTAGTTAACGGTTTTACATCGAGTTAGGGAATCTGGAAGCTATGCTCATCTATAAAATATTTCTTTGATTCGTAAATCAGCTTTACTTTTTTCTATTTATTCAACAAAACTGTGGATCATGATTCCTTTTTCCCTTGATCAACAGAGGATTTTTTTAATGCTTCTTAGAGACTTTATTATCTACCATGTTCCCTAATCCTTAAGAAAAATCACAATATCAGAGTAAGTTTGGATTTAACATTCAAGTTACGCGGGTTGGCAATTCAGCCATTTCAGAAATTATAATATACAATGACATTTATGTCATTTTCAATATAAAGGTTTTTGGTAAACGTATTAGATTGTGTGTGGTTCGTGGTTCGGTTAGTGCTTAATTCTGTTAAGTGTAGATCACGCTCGAATGCGATGTGATTCTAAAGGCTTTCTAAGTAATTCGGCTCTTAAGTAGATTTTTGGTCGGCAGCAAACATGTTTATAGAAATTTTTACAGTGTTGTCGTTTTGTTTAGCGGAATAGTTTCCACTAAATTAAGACGAGCATGCCAGACAAGAACTTAGTATCATATATTGTATATCTAGTTTCCTCAGCATCAGATCTAACCGTTAACGATTCGAAACGAGACAATTCTGTAAAAACTACCAATATCTATATTTTTTAACACAGTTATTGCCCAAATCAACGACAATTACATGGTGGTTGGTAATAACTGCTACCCCACTAGGTCTCTTCAACTTAGCATCGTGCGAATCTATACACTGGTTGACGTTGTTTTCGGTTAGAGAGAGAAGCTGGACGTAGGTCCGACCTTTTTGTTCAGTTCTTGTTAGGAGGACTTTGTTGTCGAGATCGATCGCTATGCCACCGTAACGACCTTTACCTAAAAACAGAAAATAATAGTCAAACACATGTATAGTCCATCCCAACTATTTTCTTAACCATAAAACTTAAATTTGAATAACGCATGCATTCAAAATGGCGGAAGGGCATCATTTGTTAAAGTAGATATTTTAAATGTGATCATACGACAAGAAATATTCGATTTAAAAGATGTTTGTAGTCAATTTTTTGTATGATTCTGTTGGGAAATTTGAAAATGGCGGCCGCTAAATTTTCAATGGCGTCAGTGTAAAAAAAGTATGACCTATTTCTAATAATTTAGTAGTCTTATATATTTTAAGCTCATTCTGATTACATATTTTGATTAAATTAATTTGTTTTTTTTATCGACATTTGTCAAAATATGACATTTTTCTTAAATAACATACTTGTGATACATATTTTGAAACATTTTGCGTCACCTGAATTATAAAAATAATCTTAAACTGCTTCAGCTGAAGAATAACTCTTTCATTGTGAATTCTTTCTTGTTTCTAGGTTGGATCACTTACTATGGATCCATGCTATGCTTATATGTATATGATTCCACATAAAATATTTGACAAAATTGCGATCTTTTGAATGATTACATAACTCAAACACCATAAAAACAAAGTACATGTAGGCATAGACATATAATACAAATAAATAGACTGACTGCTGCCATACAGTCTCGTTTCCTCAGTGCGATAGAGAAAAGTGACGCAAAGCAGTCCCTGCATCTCTTTCTAATAGGGTGGGTTTACCGACAACGTGACCTTCTCATTGGTAATTTAGGTCACCTGGTCAATAAACCTGGTACAACAACAAGAACTGGAGGAAGATGGAGAAGAAAATGAATTAACTAGACCCCCAACGCTAGAGGAGGTCCAAACGGCAATCCACATACAAAAAAGCCATAAAGCACCGGGAATAGATAAAATACCGGCAGAACTACTCAAGCAAGGAGGAAGGAATTTGACACAACAGATGTACCAGCTAATACAACACAACAGATATACCAGATATGGATAGAAGAAGAAGTCCCCCAACAATGGAAGAAAAGTATAATCTGCCCTATTTATAAAAAAGGAGACAAACTGTTGTGTCAGAATTATAGAGGCATCTCTTTACTTTGTTCGGGATACAAAATACTCACAAACATCATTAATCGAAGACTCCAACCTCTCACGGAAAAAATCATCGGGGAATATCAAGCAGAGTTTAGGCAAAATAGATCTACCATTGACCAACTATTTACAGTTAAACAAATACTAGCCAAAGCATGGGAATATGACATTGACGTTTACAATCTCTTTGTAGATTTAAAACAAGCCTATGATTCAATAGATAGAACAATTCTAATATACTGGAAGAATTTGGCATACCATCAAAATTAATACGAACAGAAGCACATGTATGTATTCAGGGACAGATCAGATGATGCGTTTATGATAACGCAAGGACTGAAACAAGGCGACGGACTAGCTCCAACGCTCTTTAATCTTGTTCTTGAATATGTAATTAGACGGTTGACGGTGAGCGGAAATAATATACTTACAAATAAGTCTACCCAATTAGCAACATACGCAGATGATATAAACATAATGAGCAGAATAGTGAATGCAGCGGAAGAAACCTACGTTGAGTTGAAACAGAGTGCAGAAGCAGTAGGGCTAGCAATAAATACAAATAAAACAAAACTACTCATACAAACCAGACCAAATAGACCGGCGCAACAACACTATATTGACGATATATAACATGTGAATAGATTCATTCAATGGATCTGGTCGCAAGCAATGAAGAAGAACCGGAAATTAATAGAAGGCTTATGCTAGCAAATAAAGCCTATTTCGCGATGGGCCACATATTCAAATCGCGAGACGTACACCGGAAAACAAAACTCCGGGTCTATAAAACAATAATCAGGCCCATAGTAAGTTATGGTTGTGAAACATGGGTGGTGACACAGAAATCTGCCAATGCATTAATAAGTGAAAACAACAACTGGCGAATTAGGTATAATAGAGAAACATACGAGCAATATAGCGAACCAACTCTAGCACAATACACTAAACCGCAGAGATTACGGTAGGCAGGGCACGTGGTCAGAAAATTACTAAATGCAAGAATGCAGGGAAAAAGACCTGTTGGAAGACCTAAAAAGAGATGGGAAGACGAAGTTGATGAGGATGCCAGGAACTGCCTGGAAACGCGTTCATGGAAAAGAACAGGGGTAAATCGAGATGATTGGAGAAGCTTGTTGAAGGACAAGGCCCGATTTGGGCTGTAGTGTCATTGGATGGATGGGTGGATGGTCGATAAACCTGTCAAATTAAAGAGATATGCAGGGACTTCTGTGCATCACTTTTCTCTGTTCCACTGGGGGAACGCTACTGTATGTCAGCAGTCAGTATATTTGTATTGTATGTCTATGCATGTAGATGTCTTAGTACAGTAACCCAACAATTTTACAATATAAATTTTATGGTTTAGAAAATAGTTGAGGGAGTGAGAAAATTAGACGCGAACTGTATAAAAAACTATGAAAAACGCAAGACGCAAGACGAACGGTAGATAACTGTACATAACCTAAGAATTTCCTGATATAAAATAAATTATGATGTCAACTTCAAGTGCAATGCGTCCAAAAGATTTACTTTTAACCCTTTTTAAGATGATTATTATTCAATATAATATTTGGTATATGCTTCTTCTCGGAGCGTCTTTTCAGTCGTCACGTTTTGCTGTATTTTAGGCATGTCAAGAATTATTATACAACTTATTAGCCATTATGCACCTGTTATAAAATTAAAGTATTTTGGTATTTTATTGCAATTTAATAGAAAAAAAAAACAAAACTCGTGTGTTTACTTACTTTTGTATAAACTATTGTAAATTGGTTTGTTTACTATTGTTTATTATTGAACAGATATATAAATTAGAAATAATGTGAAATATTTTAATTGTTAAAAAACGGATATAAGTACAAATCAATTTTTCCAGGTTACGACGCTTGTCCTATAGAAAATGTCACACTGAGAGTGCAGTACGGGTAAGATACGGCAATGCTTTTCTTATGGAGAATAAACGCGCAGGGTTGTCGGTTTTCTCCAGCTGTTGATTGCTCATTGTCTCACAGGACCGGCTTTTATATCATGTATACGTATACAGTAGAATAAAAAAGGCATTGATGAGTTATTGACAACGAAAACTATGAATTTTGCATATAAAACGTCAACATGAGATATACAATTGAATCATATTTATAAGAGTAACATTTGAACACCTCTTTACAACAACAACATACAATAACTGTAGTTTTAATGTTTTACATAAAATAGAAAAAACCTACATAATTTCTAGGAAAGAATTTGGAAACTTGAAAATGATATTTTATAGATATTATATATAATATTCAAATTTCCAATTCTTTCATAGAAATTTTTTTCTATTGTATGTAAAATATTAAAAATACAGTTAGGTATGTTGTTTCTATAAATAGGTCTTCATTTCTTTTGTAAAACTTATGCTACAAATTACCATCATTAGCATAATCACCTAAATATGGCCATAAACTTGTTTGTCACAATTAGTATTTGATAAACTCCAAGCTTTCTATATATACGACTATATATAGTCTCCAACTATACGACGTTTGCGAAAAGACCATTGCAATATCATATATTTGGACGAATCGTGGGTTAATGTTGGCCAATCTATAAATTACGAATGGTGCGATACTACGATATAAAACAGTCGTGATGCTTTTCTCAAAGGTTTAAGTACTGGCTTAAAAGCACCTACTAAACGAGGTTCACGATATGTTTTATTGCATGCAGGTTTTTCAGGTTTCTTTCCTGGCACACAGCGTGTTTTTCTGGCAAAGAAAAATGATGGCGACTATCACGATGAAATGGATGCCGCATATTTTGAGTCGTGGTTTAAGGAGACATTAATATCAAATTTACCAAATAATGGTCGCAGGAATGTCATTGTAATGGACAATGCATCGTACCACTCCCGTAAAGAGAGATTCCCTAACAATTCCTGGAATAAAGCTGCAATCAAGGAATGGCTAGTGGAAAAAGACATTTTTTTCGAGGAGTGTTATTTGAAATCCGAGCTATTAGAAGCAGCGCGTGCTTTTAAAGATCAATACGATAAGTATTATCTTGATGAGTATGCTTCACAACATAATTATATTTTAAGGCTTCCTCCATATCACTGCGAATTGAATCCTATAGAAATGGTGTGGAACCAAGTTAAGCGATATGTAGGTACCCATAATACCACTTTTAAAAACGACGAGGTACGCCAGTTGATCGACGACGGTTTCGCACGCATCACAGAGCAAAATTGGCGCAATTATGTCACTCATGTTGTTGAGAAAACGGAAACTGAAATGTGGACTGCGGACAACCTGCAAGATGACGTAGACCAATTGATAATACACGCAAACACAGGGGAGAGTAGCGAAAGCGAATCCGACATCTCGGATGTAGAGGACGAGTTTAGTATAATTAATTGAATATCTGTGAGTAACCTCGATTATTTTACACTGTATAACCAATAAAATGCATTTACCAGTCCAATCAGAGTATGGGCTTTTCGGATATTGGGCTGGGTGCACGGAAATCGAGTTCCCGGAGGTTCCACCCTGTATATTTATAGCTATCAAGAAATGTAATTTAAAATATATTTGTTAGTTTAATAAAGTATAAATATAATACAATGTTAAATAACTTACACTATAAACCTTATACCTGCTCATCTGGTCAAGTGTGGGCAAGGAAAACCATTATCCCATATGGAATAACACAAGGTTTCGCTGAAAACTACCAGGTTGCTATGCCAAGGAACTAGGTAACCTTATGTTGTGTGTAAAAAATGCGAGACTGCATTATGTTTTAACAAGAACAAAAACTGCACTTCAGATTTTCACAAAAAAAATATCATAGTAGGTGTTAAAATTTCGCAGTGATTCAAGTGCGCAACTTGTTTTTTAATAACATCGCCGGGATTAAAAAATGTGCAAAGCTTTTTCGATATTCTCGTTCCTGATAATTTTTCGGATATTGGGCTGGGTGCACGGAAATCGAGTTACCGGAGGTTCCACCCGGTATATTTATAGCTATCAAGAAATGTAATTTAAAATACATTTGTTAGTTTAATAAAGTATACAGTTTTATAATAAAATTCTCGCTAAAAACTTAAGGTCTTTTTATTCAAATGCATGCCTCTTATTTGGCTACTTGAAGGCAATTATTTTATCAATACATTATTTTATAATAAATAACAGAGCCCGGCGTAGAGATCTGGGTACGGTTTTGTGACTACCACTTGGACCTGTTTGTATCGCCAAGCACAAGGCGTGAAATCCGGCAATTGTGCATTCCTATATTAGCCGTACTGCACTCTCGGTGTGACATTTTCTATAGACAACCAACGGACTAGGTACAACGGGACATTTCGCGGTTAATATTCGCACGATTAGATTGTTGAGAGACAGGGTGTTGTTAAATGCCAACCAATAAAATACCTTTACGTATATGGAATATTGAAAATGGTCATGAGAAGGACTATATTACTTTTTTATTTGTTTTACAAGTAATTATGGGATTGACTCATAATTATATATAAAAAGAACTTGTTTTATTAGCATACATCGAAAATTCAATTGAAAAGTTACTTCTAAAATGTTTTTTAGTAAATTTTTTTCTGCAAAAATTGTTTGAAAATGTAAATCTCAATATGGTTTGGTACATAGTCAAATTTGAAGGTATTGAAGAATGAGTTATACCTTTTCCTTCGTCGTAGATGACTTCCATGAAGTCTCCTTTAGCGGAGAACATTTGTACCCTGGAGTCCGCCACGACGATTTCGCCAAGAGGTCCTACAGCTACGGATGATATGAGATTGAACGTTCCTTTCTTGCCGACCTGAAAATAATGAATTTAGAAGCTTCTTGTTGGAGAAAATCAAAATAATATTGTGCAATTTCCTCAATATAGTAATCCTGTCCGCTCTTTAAATTTATTGATCTGGTAAATGTAGGTAGGCATCTAGATAATAGATGTGTATGTCATTAACCTCGTGCAGGTGGCCAGATACTCGAGAGGTAACCATAATTCAGTACTTGACAGGTACTCGTATACAGGAGTACTTAGTGAAGGTGGTTGTATGCAGGTGTTCCACACTGCGTATAATTCATTTGGTGTTCGACATATATGCATAAAGCATATGGCGGGAAGTGCTCATCCATTCATACGGTATATATTACCTGGAATAAAATCTTCCCTTCGGAGTCGAACACGAACACACAGTTCATACCATTGTCAGCGATGAGTATGTGCCCGTAATTTTTGTCCACGGCTACATCTATGGGCTCTTGGAAGGCGTTGTAAGTAAACGATTTTATAGTTTCTCCATCTGTAGTCATTTCCGTGAGATACTTCGTCCTCCAGTTGACCACTATTAAGCCGTTGTTTGTAATATCAATTCCTAAAACAAAAAAAAATATTTTAATTTATTTAATTATAAATATACAAGATTTTTTCAAATATAATCGATTAAAACTAGTTTCTAGCGTGTTTAACATTTAACTAACCTGTGCAGCTCCTACCAAGCAACCCCTCATTGGTAACGTGCTTTATGAACTCCAATTGATCGGTCAAAACCTTAATCCTCGAATTTCCAGTATCCAGCACATACACAGACTGGTCCTTCTCGTCTACAGCCACAGCTACAGGCTGCATAAACTCATCCTTCCCGCTTCCTTTCGTTCCGTAAACGCAGATAGGGTTGTTATGGTCGCTGACGTCGAAGTAGAGAGGATTGTCTTTGATCGGGCGGTTTATCACAGAGATTTTAATGCCGTATCGGCCAGACTTAGGAACTCTAAAGTAGAGCTTGTAAGTACCGTCATCACAATCTTCTATTTTCACTGGGTAGGTTTCTTCGGATTGCGAAGGGTTGATGCTAAAATAAAAGTACAATAGTCAAAAGAGCTGCTGTCGAATACTAAGCAATTTTTAATGCTAACCTTTCTTCTGCTGCAGCACTAAGTAACTCAGCCTCCACGGGATCCCCACCGTTCTTTCTTTCGTTCCCGTGATAGTCCACTGTAGTAAGCGTAAAGAAATTCTCAATTCCTGCTATAGTGCTGCCCTCGAGCTTGGCAGTGCACAATCTCGGGAACGTGGTGCTGGTCCTGACTTTGCCCAGAACGCTCAGATGTTGCTGGATCTGCTCGAAGCTGTCATTCAAGTCGAAATCGCAGGTCAGGAATGCGTTTTCTCGAGGTTCGCTGAGGGCTACTGTGGAGTCCAACTTTTCCGAGAGGATTTCGATTCTTTGAGTGATGTTTCGTACTTCCACTTGATATTGGAGTCCTTGACATTCTTGTTCTACCTAAGGATATACATACAATAGATCACAATAAAGTATCAACTTTTTTTGGAATTTGATTTTAAGGTCTTAAAGCTAATTCGTATCTTTTTGATAGACTCTCTGCTTTACATCTATATAAATTTTCATTTTTACTAAATTTTCCCAAAAATATTTGTTTAAAATGTAGTCCTAACCAAACTTTACGTTGACAATATATTAGGGTTCATACACCGCAGGAAATATTTTAGTAAAATTCTACACTACAAGTATCCGGACCATCATCAGTGACACTTTAACATTTTCAAAAAGTCACTTACAAAACGGTTTAAGCCGTTTTGTAAACTAAAGGTCAATCTAAAGATCAAATCCATAAAAGCTTCCCAGATTCCGATTTATAAAAGCGGAAGGAGCACTTGATTTTCAAAATGTTGACTAGAATGGACACCACTATAAGTTTCTAGTTTGCCAGTGGCGTACCATTTTTACGGAAATATGTATAAAAAGCATGGACGTATAAACATAGATGGACCCAGCAATAAGATACCTTAAACACACACTGTTTTGAAGCTTCGATATTCCTGGACAAGAGGGTAAAGGGGAGTAAAACGGGCATCGATAGACTGTGATACTTCCTCAATGAGCATAAGCGTGCTTGAATTATTACTCGCGGGGTAAATTATTCAGACGTTAATAATTGGAAGTAGTAATAATGTATAAAAACACGTTTTTATAGAAAAAATAAAATACAATTTTATTTGCTTTAAAATTGATACAATAAAATATAGTTGAGCTCAAGTTAATTTTTTAATAGGTATCAAATAATCCTACGATAAAAAAAAACAATTAAAAAATATACATTTGTCAAATTTAAGTACATACCTATATTTATTGATAATGTGTTAAAACATATTTTTCCAAATTGTGACAAATTTGTTTTAATACAATATCAATAGATTCCACGTAGTAAGGGTTTCTGCTACAAAATTATTTATTGATCATTCCAAAGCTCTTGCTGGCATTTGACATAAAATTATTTGCAAATATACCTACTTATTAAAAAGTAGGCGTGAAAATGTATAAATTATTGGAAAGCTATTTACCGAACAGACATATTAAAGTAAAAATGGTAAATAGACATAATAGAAGACGTTGGTATAGAAATAAATTTTTATTGATTGCGAAATAAAACAGTCTTAGTAAGAACGCTTCTTATGCGCACGGTGTTAGCATCTAAAGTAGTCCTCGTTTCATGATGAATTCCAATTTTAAAATATTTCTCAAGAACCAATTTTAAAAGTTGCATAGAGTCTCCATCGATTGCATCTTCATCATACATATGGTCACCAAAATGCTCATAGATTGATTTTGGGACATTTTTTATGGTTTTATTAATCAAAATATTCATAAGGTTTTTAACTAGTCTGTTGTAGATATTTATAGTTTTATTAAAAAATCTGAAATTTTTTCAGCTTCCTTACAAGTTTAAATAACCAAAAAAGATGCTTTTGAAAGGTTTTTTTATACTGTTTTCTCTGTTGAAGTTTAGAGTAAGTTTCATCATTAATCAATATTATTTGGAAACCTACATAGAAAAATAAATGAGTTTTATTCATTTCACTAATTTATTGTTAATTCATGAGAAATATTAAATTAAAAAGCTACTAAACAGATCTTTTTAATCAGATGATGTCTACTTACAATTTAAAAATGTCTATACTAATTTCATGAACTAATATCTTGTTCAATACATTAATATGAATAAACCCAATGGTACGCCTATGAAAGACATATTTTAAAATGTAAACACACAGGCTTCCTCGGTTCCTCATCTTAAATAATGTAAACAAACAGTACTTACAAATTAAATGAGACATTGGGATGTAAATATTTCGTTTTTTTTGCAAATGCAAAACTGTAGCACCATTATTATAATTTGTTTATTTCACTATTTACAAATATCACTTAAAATACAGCCAAAATATCGAAAAACAACTTTTCCTCATCTTGGGTAAAAAGTAAACAAACATGGACATGACATGGAACAGCATTTGAAGTTTGACGTAGAGCCATAAGACAGAGAAATGTAAACACCGTTGCCATTAATAAATAGGTTTCAGTGCTTCTACATATAAAATAATTGGTTGATATCTGTTATACGCTATTATTAAATGATATGCACACTATGTGCACATTTGATGTTTTAATTACAATTAAATATATTAATATAAGTAATAAATTATTATTTTGGTTTGATAGCACCTGTAGAGTATAAAATAAATATAATAATATTTTCAGCGATACGTGAATAAGATATTTTAATAAAAAAATGTGACAACATTTGAAGGTGCTGAGAATGTGACCTAGTCAAATAATTTTGGCTTCACATTTTTATGTAAATAACTGAGTCCATCTGTGTTTATACGTCCATGATAAAAAGCGAGAGATAAAATTTGGGGTTTTTCTTTTTAACGAAAAAGTTTAGGTATTTTTTTTTTGTTGTTAAATAGTACACATATTAAAAAAAATGAGGCATTCAAAACAGGCTGGCTAGCAATAAACCAAGCTAGCTTACTGACAAAAATAAAATTAGACTATTACCTTATTTTTCTCGTTTTCTATAAGGGTATGCTGTTCTTCTAAGACGCGTCGTTTTTCTGTACATATCGTGTTAACGCTGTCGATGATTTCCTGTTTCCTTTGATCCATTAACGTTTGTATATGTTGGAATGTCTCGTTGATTTTGTCTAAACATGTCTCTTTGGCAGTGTCCAGCCTGCCTAATTCGGCGCTCACTCCTTCTTGCGCCTGTGATAACTAGATCAAAAGTTGAAAAATTAAATCGTAGTAAGCAACAAATATTGTTTTCTAGCAACCTCCAAGCGGATTATATTTATACACACAACCGAAAAAATTGTGAGAAACCAGATAGTTTACATCCTGATGACAAGGAAATGCCGCAATCCTGTTAAATGTACGAAAATATACCCTGGGCTGATGTAGGTTTCATATCATAGAGGAGAACGGGAAAAGGGAGAATTCTGCGCAGTGGTAAATCTGCGCAACTCTATTAAGCATCACTTCATGCTTAATGATTCAAGTTTTGGTATACCTGAATAGACACTAAGAGATATAATGAAAATAGCAGGCCAAAAAACAGAAAGTTGGGTCGAAAGCCTGTATTTGCTGAAAACAGGAAGCAGAATTGACGGAGTACATTTTAAAATTCTGAAAAGTCTGAGTATAATTACTGCTTTCAACTTGGAAGAAGTAAAATTATTTTTTAATAATGTTGAAACTGTGATGAATAAATACAAATTTACTCAAGACCGTATTTATAATATTGCTGAGATCGATATTGCTACTGCACAGTAAAGATTTTGGGAGAACAAGGCCAAAAACGAAGGTCGGTGACTTCTTGAAAAAGAGGTAAAACGGTCACTATTCTTTGTGCATTCACTGCATCAGGGTCTTATGTACTACCAATGTTCATTTTCCCAATAAAAAGAATGACTAAAGATCTTCAAAGAAATGGCCCAGCAGATGCTTTCTATAGATGGTCAGATAATGGCTGGATAAACGAAGCGTTATTGACGGAGTGGCCATGCAAATCCATCCAAAGAAGAAAAGGTACTCTGGATTCTAGACACTGATTCCAGCCGTATATCATTGGCTTCATATGATTTGTGCAAAAACAATGGCATTGTGTTGATATCTATATCTCCCTATACATCCCATAGAGTACAGTCCTTAAATTTGTCATTTTATGCTCCCCTCAAAAACCTATCATAAACTATAAAATATACATGATGCCACATCCGTTTGAAAAAATAACTCGCTATAAATTAGCTGAAATATTGAATTGGCTTATTTAAAAGTGGCGACAATGGATAAAGCCATATCTGATTTTAAAGCTGCAGGCATTTTCCCGTTGGATTAAGATAAATTCCATGATGAATTCAGTAAATCAGATGAAGACTTTGCTCCAGTTTTATGAGAGGAACATGTTCAATCAAATATATAATCGATAAAGAAGGCAAAGACGTCAGTGGGTTTCCAGCGGATCCTGGTACATCTCACATTCATTCTCAATTATTATCTAATGTTTGTTCATCATCCGTTCTCGATAACGCTGAGTCATCTCACCCGATGCCTCTTATAACTCCTGGTAAACATGTTGTTCAGACTAAATGTTCGTCTGCAACTTTTGATATCTCAATTGAAGATATATCTTCTCTTCCAAATATTACAAACCACGAAATCAAATAAAAGAAAATCCCTAAAGTCTGAGATATTAACATAACCTACAATGAAAAAACAATTGGAGGATGTTGAAGAAAAAAGGAAGAAGAGAATGATCATCATCATCATTCTGGTTTTACAACCCTGCATGGGTCCTATGTTGGGCGTTTCACTACGAGACAAGATCCCAAATCGCCAGCTACGACAAAGAACAGGAGTGGCTGATGCAGTAGAGAGAGTAGCAACACTGAAATGAAACTGGGCAGGTCACGTGGCTTGAATGACAGATAATAGATGGACAAAGCGGATACTGGAATGGAGAGCAAGAGATGATGCCTACCGAAGCAGAGATCGTCCACCAACACGTTGGACTGACGATCTAAAACGTTGTCATAGGAATTGGATGCAAGAGGCACAAGATCGAAATAGATGGAAAATTATGAGGGAGTCTATGTCCAGCAGTGGATAAGCGAAGATTGAATGATGATGATGGGTCCTAGCCTCCTCAAGAATTTCTCTCCAGTCGTCCCTATCCATCGCCTTTCTCTGAATCTTGTTCTGGGTCTTCCTCTTCTTCTCTGACCAATGGGCCTATGAAGGATCGTTTTTCTAGCTGTGTCATTTTGTTCCATCCGCATTACATGCCCTACATCTTAATATGTTTTACGATATCAGGTTCCTGGTATATTCTGTAAAGTTTGAAGTTATATCGTCTTCTCCACACTCCTTTATCATTCACTGCTCCATAGATTCGCCTTGATTGAGCCCAAAATATCATCTGTTGGCCGTGCAAATTCTGCAGTTTATCTCTGCGGTAGTATTATTTTCAGTGTTAAGGAACAAATTCGTTCACTGCTTCGATGAGGTCGTTTTCTATAACAAGTGGTCGTAGGATTTGTGGTTGCGTGCTTATTTTCATATACTTAGTTTTGTTGGTGTTTATTATTACACCCATTTTTGTAGCTGATTCTTTTAATGCTACGTACGCCTCTCGTACAGTGTTTTAGGTGCTCCCAACAATATTGATATCCTCAGCATAGGCCAGGATTTGCACTGATTTATAATATAGTGAACCAGTAGTTGTGATTTGTGACATACGTATTATTTTTTCCAGAGCCAGATTGAACAGTATACAGGAGCCTCCCTGGCGCATCCCGTTATTTGTTTTAAAAAGTTCAGACAGTTCCCCCTGAATTCGTACTCTACATTACTTTTTCAGGAGTTAGTTTTGTTAAATTTACCAACTGATTTGGTATTCCTAGCTCTTTCATTGCTTTGAACATTTCTCTTCTATTCACAGAGTCGTAGGCTGCTTTGTAGTCTATACATATGTGATGAGTATCAATGCCATATTCCAGTGTTTTTTTTCAAAATTTGTTTCAGGATTGTTATCTGATGAATTGTCGATTTACCACCTCTGAAACCAGCCTGAAATTTTCTTACTCTCCGTTCTGTATATGGTGCCATACGGTGACGTAGAAGCGTAATGATAACGAAATAAAATAAAAAGTGCAGCATTTACAATTCCATACAACGACGAATGTAAGTACCTAGTTACAGTATTATATAAAAAAGTGCTTTGGACTAACCACAAAATATATTAAAAAAAGATGCGAAAAAGCCATAAATCTGCTAAAAGTAGTTTCCAAGAAAAAAATGGGGGGCTGACGTTACTGTATCGTGTACATTCTACAAAGCATATATTCGTTCCATATTGGACTATGGCTGTACATTATATGGGGCAACATCTAAAACGAACCTAATAACTATCGACGTACCGTTTTTACGTTCCAGAAATTAGTACGTACAGTTTTATCAACTGAAGCGTTTGTAACACAAATCCCACGTAACACTAATGGTAGATGATCTGCGGAAAGACCAAGAAAACAATGGTCAGACAATCTTTGAAAGGATATTGAGAAATAACCCGCAGAATGAACAGACATTTATGCCTATAGAGAAAAGTCAGAAGAGGAAGATATAATGTGTTACAGCACGTTGTTGTAGTGTAGTGACCGTAAATTTATTAAAAAGTAGTTCAAAATAAGGTACCTTAGAAATACATTCATTGGCTTTGTACAGCAAAATCTCGGACATCCTCTTTATAGCTATCGAAAAGGGTATGATGGTGTGCTCGCAGCTCGTGGTCGTATCATTGTGGGATCCCCCGGTGCAAAGGGTACAAAAAACGGTATCACAAGTTTCGCAGAACAACAATTCCTGGTTTATGTGCACCGAACACTTAGGAATCACCTCCCTCCGCTGTCTCGACATTAAATCCAGCAGCTGGTTGACTAGAAACGAAGGCGGAAGGGCGGATACCCCTCCGCGGGGGATGTGGATCAGTTCTCTACATATCGGACAGCGGAAGGTGCCCGTGTCTCGGGTTTGGGAGGCTGCTATCCGGGTAAGGCAGTGTAAGCAAACGGTGTGCGAGCATTGGAGGAGCTTCGGTGTGTGTTCCTGGCCATCGTACATACCTGAAATGAAACATAGTGATTTTTTATAAAACTGTTTACCGAAATTTTATCAAAGAATTGCGTATAGAAGATAAATAGAACTGCTTACATTGTCTTAACTAAGAAATTTAATGGATGAAACTTATATTTAGTTATATTTACTATTTAAAATAAAATAAATATTCTCTTGTGTTTATTTTTTGGCTCCAGCCGTAGTACACACTATTGACCAGATTTGTAAATGTTTACAAAAAGTTGAATTCATTATCAACGAACTAATGAGTATGTTATTGAAAAAGATAACAAATACTTGTTTGTCTTTTATGCATTCTATATTTAAACATTACTTGATTTGATTGGTTGATGACCCTCGACACTATTCAAACAATTGGCACATCAATTGGTGGCCAATGTTGTAATTACTTTAATTTTAAAAGTCAGTTTATTCCAATGGGTGACCAGATGGCAGTTGGTTTACGAGGGGTCAGAGCTCTATTTCAAATGAACGTAACGATTATTGATAAAAATGGTTCTTTCTGCTTTTTTAATTTGATAAATTTATTAGATTTAATAATAAATGGTTGGTGGTTGTTAAGGCTACAAGTTGTATTGGAGACGAAGTGGGTCACTTAGTAAAAAAACATTAGAAAAGTCCAATGTTGCGAAGAAATTAAATTAGGGGTTCTGGGTCTCTGACCGGCTCTCTGACGTCTGAATGGCGTCGTCTACTTCGTTCCTCTAGGATCTTCGGGGTCATCCTCTTTTCCTTCTTCCTATGAGGCTCCATTCGGTTATTCTCTTTATCCATCTGTTGTCGCTAGTTCTTCTTACATGTCCATACCACTTTAGTCTTTTTTGTCTATATATGTTAGTATGTCTGTTTCTATTGATGTTCTTTGCTTTATTTTTGATACTCTGCGGCATCTTCGCAGGCATTACATCTCTGTTGCTACTATCTTACTACTGTTTTTCTTGTTTATAATCCAATTTTCAGCCCCATATGTCATATTCTTCTTCTTAAAGTTCCATCTCCTATCGGAGGTTGGATATCATAACGGCTATGGTCACTTTGTTGGCTGCTGCTCTGAAAAGTTGTAGTGAACTACAGTTAAACCATTCTCTAAGGTTCTTCAGCCAGGAGATGCGTCTTCTTCCTATGCTTCTTCTTCCTTGGATCCTTCCTTGCATAATAATTCTCAGCAGCTCATATTTTTCTCCTCTGGTTATGTGACCCAAATATTCTAGTTTTCTTCTTTTTATGCTGTTCATAATTTCTAACTCCTTATTTAGACGTCGTAGTACCTCAGCATTGGTAATCCTTTGAACCCACTGGATTTTTAATATTCTTCTGTAACACCACATATCGAACGCTTCTATTTTTCTTATGTGTTGTTTCTTCAATGTCCAAGCTTCCATTCCGTATAGTAAGATAGAAGATATGTCATATTACTTCGCACTAATGTTTTATAAATCTGTGTTTTTGTCTTCATATTTAGGTGTCTATCCCACCATACTAAGTTAAGTTGCTGCTGTTCTTGTTTGTCCTAATCTTTGCTTAATTTCTTCTTCTGTTGTTGCTTTTTTCGTAATTATAAACCCCAAGTATTTGAATTTAACCTTTTCTTTGATTGTTACGTTGTCGTCAATCTGTACATCTTCTATGTTTTCTTCACTTGTAGATAGGTACTCTGTTTTCGCGAGATTAATATCTAGGCCAGCCTTGGTATATTCTTCTTGTAGTTTCTTCAACATATAACTGAGGTCTTCTTGGTCTTGTGCAATCATTACTTGATCATCTGCAAAGCTTAACGTATATAGGTATTCGTTTCATACCGGTACTCCAATGTCTTCGCATTTTCTTTTCCATGTAGTCAAGGATTTCTCTAAGTATATTTTGAATAGGGTTCGAGATGTGAAACGACCCTGAAGGAGCCCTTTTGTTGTGGTGAAGTCTCCTATGATGCTTGTTCCCATTTTATTGGACACTTTATTTTCTTTATACAGAGCTTTTGTACCTTCTATGAGTTCCGTCTGTATTTCTACTTTGTACATTGCCTCCCATATTTCTGACCTTGGTACAGAGTCATACGCCCTTCTCAGGTCCACAAATACCAAATGTATATCTCTATTTTTTGCTTTTTTCTTTTCTGTTCGTAATGTTTTTGAGCCGTACTTTATAAGCTCAGGTGAGGTGCCTCCAGGTCCCGGTGCTTTCTTATTTTTGATTGCTTTTATGGCCGTTCCCATTTCCCTATCTGTTATTTCTATTTCTTGTTGTGGGGATCTGCTTCGTCTTCGCCTGTTTTCTTTTCCAATGAATTGTGGTCTTTGTTCTGTTACCAGTTCCTTGTAATAGTCCTTCTATTCTTTGTCCTGTATATTTCCCAATTTAATTTTTTCTTTTGAGTTTTGTTTCAATACTCTCAGTACTTTTCATGACTCCGAAGTTCTTGTACCTCCTATGTATGTTTCAATATTTAAGCAGGTTCTTTCCCATTCTTCATTATTCTGTTGTGTTATTTGTTTTTTCACTTCTCATTTTACAAAAAGGCATTTGATTGTGTAAGCTGGATAAATCTGTGGTCCATTTTAATAGAAATGGGTACACCAATCCACCTGGTGAGACTTATTTAAAATCTGTACCAGTCCAATATAGCAATAGTACTACTAGATCAGAAGTTCTCAAACCAATTCAAGACCGAGAGAGGTGTTAGACAAGGATGAGTGTTGTCACCTGACTTATTCAACATTTATGGTGAACATGTCATGAAAATGGCTTTAGATGGATGGGCCGGTGGAGTAACAGTGGTTGGTCGGAAAATCTCCAATTTAAGATTTGCTGATGACACTACACTTATAGCAGCAAACGAGCAAGAAATGTTCATGAAACACATACTCAATTTCCAAAAAAAATAAATGTTTGGGCAGGTATTTTGGGAAACCACATAGTTGGGCCTGTTTTTCTCAATGCTAACTTAACCGGTGAAGTGTATCTGGAGATGTTACAAAATGCAATTGAACCGTTAATACGAAATTCTGGAGGATAATCCCGATGAATTCGGCAACTTGCAAATAATGTGCTCAACAAGATGGTGCTCCTGCACATTATTATGGTAATGTAAGATGTTACCTAGATGGGGAATATCGTGGTAGATGGATTGGAACGAGGTGATAGAATGACCAGCTCGGTCACCGGACTTCACACCATTAGATTTTTTTCTGTGGGTATACTTGAAATCTAAAGTTTAGGCTATACAGCACTTGCTGTTGCGTGAAAAGAATTTCCGACTTATTTCGTATACTTTATATAATGACGCACGGGTAAAGAACCATGGACTCAACTTTAGAATTGGAAGAGCATTTGTAAACTCGGCCTTCACATATGAAAGTAAAGTGACTGCCTTAAATACTGAAATAGAAAGGAAAGATCTCAATGGGTTCGGGAATCTTCTGCGAGTAGAAGAAGTAGACAACTCAGCAAATTATTTAAGACTGTCTTTGAATGTAAATATCAGGAAGATAACGGAGCACTGGAATTTGGAAAAAAAGGAGGCTCAGAATAGACATAGACGGCGATGTTTGTCTTCTTAATAGGTAAGTCTAATCTTCTTCATTTTAGCGTTTAGGCATTGTTATCTTTACCAGCATCAAACTTAGTTTGATCTTTTCGAACAAGGGTTCAATCAAGGAGTGTCCTACAGTTCTTCTTCTTTTCGGTTTGCAATTTAATTAAAACACAATTTATACCTATCTCCCTCAATACCAAATAAGGTGTAGAGAGATTATTGATACAGTAAATATTGTGCAATATGCCGCAAATATATCATTGCCAACGTATAAAACAATTATTGTATCTATAATGGTGTTATCTTAACAGCAGTGAGTTTTAAAGCAATTTGCGTGCGTTAGTCTAACCTAATGGAAATAAAAACAAGTTAACATGCAAATAATAAAAAAAATAATAACGAACCATTCCAAATGCGATCTGCAACAACAAAGTATGTTGTTTAGTGTCATTGTTCAATTAATTTATAGGATTTTAGGGTTCAGATCGGCATAACTACGGGCTAAAGCTTTTTTTATACAACGCCTTCAAAGAAAACTCGTAATTTTAATTGACGACAATGAATTGCAACAATCTCTATTATAAATATGATATAGAAATACTTATATACTTACACAAGCACGTTCCACATGTTAAAAAGCTCTCGTTGAAGTCTTCGTAATTGATGCTAACCGTCTCCACTAGCGTTGAGTTCATACTAACCATCCTCTCTCCCAATCTAGTCCTACAAAAGAAAAAGTCGTTTAAATATACATATACAATACAATTATTAAAGTCAAAGAATCACGAAATAAACGACGATTATAAAAAATCTTAAGGTCGCCATAACGGAAAGTTCGGGGAACTATACAATTTTCAAAACGGCGAATTGAGAACAATTGGCAAAAAGCTGTAAGATATATCACGGCAGAGGAAGAAAATGTAGAATTTGCGAAATGACGAATGTAGTGATGATGATCATAATGGAGCGATTTAATTCAAAGATAACGACATATTTATTTAGGTATAAGCTATAAATTTATGACTACGGAAATTGACTATTTGAGACGAAGCTGCGGTAGAAAGAAAATTTGAGATAGAATTTGCGGCAGAAAGGGACAACCGTTGAATATTTGGCATCGCTGTGACAGCGATAACTGAAGTGGACAAGACCACACAATCTAGACATAGTGAGAACACTCTAGAATCGTTTGGAAGTTACTACAATATCATCACGTTGGATTTTTTATTAAAAGTTAAGTTGTATCTTAATTTCGAATCCCAGAGTGTTTTTGAACAAACTCCACGCAATATTTGGTGTCAGAAGTGGGCTCTCAAGAACAACGCGTCAGATTGATCACATCTTAATAGATTCAAGGCATGGAACAGACGTAATAAACTGCAGAAGTTTTAGAGGCGCAAACATAGACTCAGATCATTGCCTAGTGATCTCAACATTGAGGGCTAGAATTTCAAACACCAGTAAAGAAAATAAAATGGATACAAAAAAATGGAATGTGCAAAAGCTGAGAGATGCGACAATTACAGAACGGTATTCAGAAAACATCATCAGCAGGCTAAGGAATCAAAATGTAAATGAAGAAAGCCAGACATAGACTCCAGAACAAGATTCCTTGATAACATCGATGAAGACATGGGAAATATGGGAATACGTGGTTAGCGGAGAAATGCGATGGATAGAAATTCTTGAGGAGGCTAGGATCCACGCAAGATTGTAGAGCCAGAATGATGATGAGTGGGCTCTCAACCGTTAATTGGGATTCATTGATCGATTTCAAACATTAAAAGCTGCAAAATGCCCAGAACCAGAGAACAGGAAGATTTCCCAATGGAATCCGGTGATAATGCACCACGTTCGGCATCTCACGAGGCTTCCGTATTATCTATGCAAAGATACGCAAACTACCATAGGTGGGACCACTACACACTTGCTTACAGAGACACAAGATGTTACTTCGCAGTTGCGCATGGAGAGCTAAGGAGTGAGAAATTATATGGCTTATATGACTAACCAGGTAAATATTCCTCAATTCAATCCTTAAATATTATTCAATTTAATCCTTAGTCCACCACAAAAATTATACCACCAAGATTCAATTGTACAAACGGTTGGTCGGTTGATTTAAAGCCGTTTCTGGCAGCTGCAAGAGTCAGCTAAGAAGCCATCTGAAGAAAAAGCAACATCACTTACTAGTTTCACACCGAGGTGAAATCCTCAATATCCTACACACTATCTCCCAGAATCAGCAAAATGGTGATAAACATCTGCAGCAAGTATACCAAGGGCCACCAAGGTACAGGCAACAGAAGTAAGGAGCATCTCTGCAGGAGTGCGAAGCCGATATTGCTTGCCGAATCAGATTAGCTTATCTAACAGTATTAGTTGACTTTCTGGAACAACTTGCTGTCCAGAGTTTTAATTTCGAATCTAAAATTGTTTTTGAACAAACCCTACAACAAATATATATATATATATATATATATATATATATATATATATATATATATATATATATATATATATATATATATTGTGACAATTGGGGTTTATAGAAAATAATTTATAAGTTATATACTACATAATATTAGATATAAAAAAGTATTTGATTATTTTAAATAAGTTATATACTAGAGAAATTTACAAAAATATATTTATGTGAGGGCATTTTAAGAAATTAGCATATAATAATTGTAAAAAGTTGTATTTTAGTAATTTTAATGTTGTAAATAGATGTAAGTGAGCCATGTGCATAGGCAACCAAAAATACTCTCGGAGTGATTGACAGATAGAAATTAATCATAATTGGGAATATAAAGTGGGGTTATAATAATATATTGTTTGAATTGTGTATTTTATTAAATTAGAGTGTTAGTTACTAATTTGAATGTTTATTCTGATCTGAAAAGCCTAAATGTCAACAAAATTATCAATGGAACATTAACGAATTCTCCAGAGTGGAGAGTGTGACCATTGTTTAGAGTCGAACATTCTCGAAATAATGATTATGGCGGTGGATCGAACAGATATTTTTTTCGAGAACATCTATATGAAAGTAATGGAACAAATTAGAACATGATCTCTTACCAGATGGTTCTGGAATATCCAAAAGGATATAAATACCCGTGATTTGGATTCAAGATGGCAGTTTTTAGTCAGAAGTCAGGCCAGTTCATTATGAAAGTTAATAGACACATTTAGTTAGTGAATAGTGAAGTAAATTGTTCAGAATTTTCAAGAAGTCAGTCAGAAAAGTTTAGTAAGAAATATGAAAGTTAGTTGGAGTCAGTGAATCAGGTACAAATAGTCAAATTGTTTAATATAGTGAGTTAAATGAGGATTAAAAATTATGCATATATTTAATGCACATTTATAATTATACACAAATAATTATTGAAGATTATAAAAGTATATTAGAAGAATATTGGATGGACATTGGAAGGAATTAAAATTATATTATGGTTGGAGATTAGTATAAATCAACTTATAATAATTGGATATTGGTATATTGAAAAGAAGAATAAATATAAATGCTGTTTGCTGGTTTGGTTGGTGGTGTATAAATGCTGGTGAAGAAAACTATATCTTAAATTGGTAGAAGCTGATAATTGGAAAAAGTAATTTCACAAAAACAAGGATAACCGAAGTACGAAGACATTCAGTGGTGATTAGAATCTATATAGTGGAAAACAGTTCATTTAGGCATTCAGTGAAAGAAAGGTACAAAATTTTGTTAATATAATTTAGTTAGTGTCATAACAATTTCAATTTAGAAGATAGTTTGTTTAAATTTTACATTGTCTATAGAATTTAATTAGTTTTATAAGAATATCAATTTAAAGATAGTTTATTTTAAATTTACATTGGCTAGGTTAGATATATATGTGTGTTTCATAATAGTTATAATAAAGATAATTTAAAAAAGTACTTACAAGCTAATTCTTTGAGAACCGCGATAAAAACCCTATATTATTAAAAATACTCATTGCTCATCATTCAAACAAAAAACACATCATAACAATATATATATATATATATATATATATATATATATATATATATATATATAAAGATATGAGAAGCCAGTACTCTTCTCTTCAAATGCAAATCCAAGCTTACTAGAAGCTGTTGGATGATGTTAGGGGTAACCTTTTATTCCGACAATACATCTACAGTTCACTCTTGAAAAACGCCCTATTTTGCTCCCTCTATGTAGAGACAAGACGTTAAAATGAAAGTCTACGATTGTATTTCTTTTCAATTCAAGCTCCACTATTATTCTACAAGTGTTTCGAGCTATTCAGCCATCATCATGAACACTTGTGGTAGCTTTTACTGAAATAAAATGGTCTCAACTATTTGGCCGTTATAGTAACATAAAATAATAAGTTTTTGAATCGTATCAAGTTCAAAATATCGGTCAATTTTGATATTTGATATATTCTGCAACGACGATGTATATAATATTATACATTTTCTTATTTTACATAAAGCAATGAAATGCGATCCTTATATGGGCACCTTGTAAAATGTCAGTGCCCCACGCCATCATTCTCGTATTACCACAGACACACACATTCTTGTAGGTATATTTCACATTCTCTAGGAACAATGTATTCGAAACAATGGCGTGTAAGCGAGTCTACAGAGAAAATAGAATGGAATTCACCAATCCCGTCCCAATCAACATCGAAATAGTAACTGGAGACGCGAACTACAACTACTTTACATACCTTATAAAAATTCCGATTCTCACGATTTGCCATGCCATGGTGACTGAATCAACTAGGAAGTCGTAATTGGATTTCTTCGAGAGATATAAAATTATATTGTGAAATTGTTTATGGAGCTTGGAGGACTTGATAACAATAGCGAAAGGATTCAGCGGTTTCGCAAGAGCGAGGTGAAACAATAGAAAATGTGGACTTTGGGTTATTAAAAATTTACAATTATATATATATATATATATATATATATATATATATATATATATATATATATATAAGCGGGGATCCTACAGCTTCTGCCGCTTCCCGCATTTCGATCGCCATCTTTTTCTATCTCTCCAGGTGTCTTCATCAATGGCTCTATCTTTCATGGTTTCCATAACACCTTGTATCCAAGACTTGGCTGGTCTTCCTCGTTTCCTTCTATTACTTGGATTGTATTCCATAGCTCTTTTTGGCCATCTGTTGTCGTCCATCCTCTGTACGTGTCCATACCATATTAACTGTCTAGTTTCTATTCTTTCAGAAGTTCTATGTACTCTATCTGTTTTTCTTCTAATTTCAGAATTAGGTATACGTTCTACTCTTGATATACGGCAAGCTCTTCTTAGGTAGTCCATTTCAACCGTGTCAACTTTTTTCTTTCCTTTTACTGTCATTTGCCAACATTCTGCTCCATATGTAAGAATGGGCTCTACAATTACTTTGTAGATAGTCATTTTAGTTCTCATAGTAGCTTTGTTGGACCAAAGTATCGAATTCAGAATTTGAACACTCTTCCTGCCTTGTTGCACTCTATAGTCTATATCTCGTTCCGTTGTTCCTTTACTGCAGATAATACTTCCCAAATATTTGTATTCGTAGCACCTTTTCATTTGTCTAATTTTCAAATCCGGGTCTTCGTCTTCAATGCCTATTCGCATATATTCTGTTTTAGACATATTCATACTCATCCCCCATTTTTCGTATTCATCTTTGAGCTTCCTAAGCATATAATCTGCATCTTCACAGCTTGCAATTAGTACTTGATCATCTGCAAAGAACAGCGTTGTCAGATAATGGTTGTTAAGCTTCAACTCCATTCCCGCACATTTTTGTCTCCACTGGTGCAGTGCTTCTTGGATATATATTTTGAATAGGGTGGGGGAAAGACAACATCCTTGTCTCAAGCCTTTCGTTACTGTAAATACCCTTGAGAAAGTATTTCCTGTTTTTACAGTGCTTTGAGGACATTTATAGATGTTCAGTATTGCTTTTAGATATGTTTTACTAAGGTCCGTTTTCGTCAAGACACTAAATAAGAGTTTTAAAGAAACTGTATCATAAACCTTCTCCAGATCTATAAATACCAGATGCGTAGGGAGGTTTCGAGCTGTTCGTTTTTCAATTACTTGTTGAAGGGTAAATGTGTTGTCCACGCACGATCTTCCTGCTCTGAAGCCGCTTTGTTCTTCAATTTCTTTATACTCCTCTTCTATTCTTCTTTTCAATATACGACAATATAACCTTCCCAGCGAGCTAGTTACGCTAATGCCTCTATAATTTCCGCATTCTTTTCTGTCTCCCTTTTTATAAATGGGGCTAATGTGGGCCAAATCCCAATCGTCTGGAATCGTTTGGCCTTCAATTAAGCATTTATTAAAAATATTCACTATGCTTTCCAAAAGAGCATCCGGTCCATGTTTCACCAACTCGATGGGAATGTCTCCAGGCCCGGGTGCTTTTCCATTTTTCATTTGTTTCAATTCTTTTTTCAGTTCCTCTTTGTTTATCTTATGCACCTCTGAGTTTTCTGTCATTGAGATATGGTCAGGTCTTTCCATAAATTCGTGCCTACTTTCTGTTAATAGCGTTTCGTAATATTTTTCCCACTTTTTATTTTGAATCAGGTTTATATTTCCCCTTATCTTTTCTTTCTTTTCTAATACTTTTTATGAATTTCCAAGCTTGTGTCACTTTGGTTCCTCCTAAGCATCGGTCCATCTCTTCGCATTTCTCTTCCCACATTTCGTTTTTTCTTTTAGTGACTTCCTTCTTTGCTTCCCTGTTGATGCTGTGTCTGCTGTAAATTCTGCGGTCTTCTGAGTCTTTCGTGGATAGCCATGTTTGATAAGCTTTTTTTTTGTCTTTAATTAATTTTCCTACTTCTTCGTTCCACCACTCAGGATTTTTTCTTTTGTCAGCTTCTTCGTACCCCAATGCCTCTTTGGCCGTCTGATGAATGCAATTTTTTATATCTTGATATTCTTTTTCGGCTGTTTCTCTTCGAGTTAAGTGAGTTAGTTTTGAGGCTAGTCTAAGTTTGTAGAGGAATTGTACTGATTCTTGTTTGAGGCTATCAATATTATATCTTATCTTTGTGGAAGCTGCTACCTTCTCCTGTTCAATTTTGTTCTTGTTTACTTTCCTGTAGTGTATGGTTATTTTTGCGACCACCATATAGTGGTCAGATCCGCATTCGGCACCACGATACACCCTTACGTCATTTGTTTGGAGCCTTTTGTTTTCTGGTTGGATGAGATAGTCGATTATAGATTTTATCTTTTTCTTTGGTTGTTCCCAGGTAAATTTATGTATATCTTTGTGCTGATAAAATCCATTCATTATTTTAAGCTGTAATGTTTCACAAAGATCAATGAGTCGCTCTCCGTTGTTGTTTATTTTGTCTTCACCATATCTTCCTACCACATTGTCTTGTAATTTTTTGCCTACCCGAGCATTGAAATCTCCTAATAGGCATATTTCTTTGGATCGGTTTACATGGGTCAACACGTCAAGCAATTTGTCATATAATTCATCCTTAACTTTTGTATCAGAATCGTCACTAGGAGCATATACTCCTATTATAACTATCGTCTCCCCATGTTTCTCAAGATCCATCATAATGATCTGCTCGTCTATCTCTTCCCAACTCTTGATATTGTTTTTGAGTTTTGTATGCACGGCTATAGACACACCTCTTTTTGCTCTTAATGATTTTTCAACTCCACTGTATAAATGAATATAGTCGTTCTTGATTTCATTTCCCTTTCCTTTCTTTTTTGTTTCTGTAAGAACGCATATGTCTATTTGTTGTCGTTCTAATTCTTGAAAAACTTCAGTTTCCTTGGTTCTTAGACCTTGTACATTCCATGTGGCCAATCTCATAGTCCTTTTTCGTTTACAATTTTACAATTAAAATATTTAAAAATATAGCTAATCAATACTAATAATAAAGCTGAAAAATTAGAACGATTGATAAAAGTTCGGGATATCTTATCAAATACTATTGTTCTGAAGCTATTTTCTTGTGGCATGTTAAAGTAGTTACTATTTAAATGGGAATAAGCCACAATTAAAGGTTAAATTAATTTTGTTGACGTTTCAATTTCCACTTCGGAAATCGTTCTCAAAATACAAACATTGAATTAACTCTTTTTGTGGCAGTATGGATTCTTGGAGCATTATCTGTGCCTGATCAAAGCTGTCTACAATAAGAACGATATCATCTGCAAATTTAAGGTTATTTAAAAATTTTCCATCTACATTGATGCCTTTTTCGTTCCAATCTACTGTTTTACAAGCGTATTCTAGCAAAGTTGTAAATAATTTAGGAGACATGTTGTCTCCTTGCCGATTTAATTTTAATATTTATTTAGGTATAATAAATATGATTAGTTAATATCTTGGTTTATCTATCTCAGCCAAACTCATTTTTCAGATTTACTTCCAAGATAAGACGTTCTCACACCTGAGAGACTGAGCTAGACGAGGTCTAACAATTGGCTCCCAAGAAAGTTGTGAGTTTTATTGAAGTTTGTGAAAACCTTCAAGGTCTACGTTGGCTCTCAACTTTCAAAAGTAGTTATATTGTTACCATTGGCACCCACCGTTTCTAATGGGTTCAATGGTTACAATGTTGGAAGATTTAACTTCAAAAGAAATTTTCAGCACAAAAAGAAGACGGAGGAAGAAACCTAGAAGCTTCTACAAACTTTTATCAAAATAAACTAATTAGAAAAGGTACGGTAAGCATGTTTCATGTTAATTTGCAGGGTATTTCAAATAAACTCGATAATATTGTTACGATAAATATTATGGCGCATAAAACTGTAAATATATTTCTAATTCTTTTCTATTCTAGTAATTTCGCCGCTCAGTTGAAAGACCTGTTCGTCTCTTCGAAGGGGAATCGCCGCAATTCTCGAATAACGGCATTTTATATTTAAAGAGGAATTTTGTTGTAAACAGTTAGTTTTTAGATCGAGATATAATTGTACGTGGAAATAAATATAAATAAATATTGTAATAAATTAGTGAATATTTCAATAGACTTTAATAAATTTGTAAGTGTTATAAATAGAACCTTTGATAATAAATAAAAAAAAAAGCAATAAATTAGATTAATAAAAATATAACAATATCAATGCCTTTCTTGCGGATCAAAATTTATATGACGTCATATGTTTTCCGGAGTACTGACAAAGTGAAGAAAATTTAAAATGAATTAGCATCTCCGGCTTTTCATTAGCTAATTTCTTTTTTAGGGTAAAAAGGAAACAAGGTGGAGTTGCAATATAATATTGATTTTAATATAAATTTTAAAATTGAATCTGACCCTTCTTTTGATATTCAAAATCTATTAACATCTTTTGGTCTAAAAGTAACTATAAACGATTATACTAGATCACATCCCAGTCCAGTAGTTGCATCGATAACATTATGACACATTTTTCTGAAAATATCTACAGAGTGAGCGTATTTGAACCTTATCTAGCTCAACTTTTATTTATTAACTTTGAGCATAAAGTTGTTGACAATCATCAAACATTCCAACGGTTAATTACTTCTTCTGGTTTACAGAAGCTAAACGTGCGCTAGCTACTAGAAAGATGGACTTTTCCTATGATATTAATAATGATCCTGATTTTTTGACAGTTTTTCTTACCAAAATTTATAACAACTTAATACTAAAGCATTTTCCACTAAAAAAGTACGACAAACTGCTGAACAAAACACCCGTACCTACAATGGTTTAATAATGAATTCTACAGATTCTTTTCACTCCTCTTATTAATTTAATTCTATCAACTGGAGTATTTCCAGAAGTACTAAAAAACTCAAAAGTACTACCAATCTACAAAAAAGGTGATTCCTCAAAAACTGACAATTACAGACCCATCAGCATTGTTTTTACTTTTGGGAAAGTGATTGAAAAGGTTATCAAACAACAATTTTATTCCTATTTTGAGTCAGATAATTACTTTAGCAACTCACTATATGGATTCAGAAGTGCTCGTTCTACTACGAACGCGGTATTTAATGTTAAGAGCTAGGTCATTGAGTGGCTTAAACGCGGCAATCACATAGCAATTTCTCTTTGCGACTTTTGACTGCGTTTCACGCGACATTTTGCTCCACAAATTAAATTAGTATGGAATTAGAGGTATCCCTCTTGAGCTTTTAACTTCTTATTTATGTGACAGACACCAAGCGGTAATGTCTAAAGGTCATCTCTCCGAATTTATATCCGTAAAACATCCACAAGGTTAGGTCTTAGGACCTGTTTTGTTTATTATTTATGTTAACGATTTGCCTAAATTCATATCTCCGTACATATCCATACAATTCACAGATGATACAACATAGGTACGTTATATCAGGAAAAAATAATGATGATTTAAAAATGTCTCATGGGGAAGTTTCTAGTAAATCTAGCAATGGTTTGCTGCAAACAAACTAAAACTTAACTTTGATAAAACGCAAAATTTATATTCATTTATTAGGTAACTTCAACGAATTAAAACCTTTAGGTATCTTGTAGACTGGACGATTAACCAAATAATAAGCATCATGGGCGCCCATATATCAAAATCCAGGGGGGGGCAAGTCAACTCAAATTTTTATTTTGATCCATACAACTTAATAAAAACTAAAATAGCCGATTGCAAAAATGCAAAAATATAAACATGATTTACAAACAGTAAAGAAATACCAGAAAAGTAAAAGTAATCCTAAACAAAAAATTATTAACAACATATTTTATGGTATGACTTTATACATACAAATTTTATTATACAAAATTTTTTATGTAGGAATAAAAAAATCAATTTTAAGCAAGGATGTTAAAAAATAGTAATAAAAAAAGCAGGTACTCTGAGATACGAAATGCAACACAAGCAATAGTGTAGTTTAAATAATATGTAAGTAACAAAATATCTGAATTGAAAAATTTCTTTTACTAGGAAATTAAAACAAATATTCAAAACTGTACTACGTTGAAAGGGTTAGGGTAGGGTGTACAGTACACCCTTCTACTACCATGCTTAGCCGAAATTGCATAAATAGTCAAATATGTGCAATCTTCAAATACTTCGCTGGGTGCCAACTTATTTATATTTGACATTAAAAATTTGTACTATGTTGTAAACAATTGAAGAAATTTAATTAAAAATTTATTTGTTATAATTTATTATAAAAAAATTAACATTTTTTTTCAGTTAGTATTGTATGTATTATAATTTATTGAAACGAATAATTTCCCAATAGAATCTAAAATGGTAAAATGTTAAACCCAACAAAACGTAAAAAGTAAACTTGATATTGAAGGCTAGTGCTCTGTATCTTGTTAAAATAAAAACTGAAGATTTCTGGGCTTTTGTCCAAACTCATCTATTACTTTTTTAATAAAATTATTTCGATTGTTTTCTATTTTATTTCTATGAACGCTCATCATACATAGTCCATCTAATTTTTGTTCACTTATAGTGGACCTAATCCAGGTTTTAACCCTTCGAAGAGTTGAAAATGATCTTTCAATCGTGCATGTAGTGGGAGGAAGGCACAGAGAAATTTCTATAGCTTGGGCTATAGCTGGGTAAAATAAGCAATGGTCTAGTAGCTCTATCATTGAAATATCTTCTACTTCTAAATTGGTTTGATTTTTCCAATAATAGAGCCACAATGATGCCTGTTCTTTTAGATTAGTAATTTTGTATAAATTATTTATGATTTCTATTATTTTGGCGAGGTCTTCTTCAGTTAATTTTATTATGTTTTTGGGATGCAAGTTATACAATAACATACCAGGATCATTGTCTTCTGAAAATCTGACACCAAGAGAACTAATTAAAGAATCTAGGTACGGAATAAATAATGACACTCTAAAAAAGTCCTCAGCGGAATTAACCGCATGGTTTGACCGTTGTGTTTGCTTTCTAGGAGCGATTCGTGGTTTTTCAAGGGTAATACTTAGAGATTCGGCATCATTTGTACTCTTTTCAAAAATTGTTTTAAAAGTTGTTTCCGCTTCTTGTCTGTGCTTTGTTATCATATCAAGAAATAACTGTATATGATTTTTAACTGCCATCTATTGATTTAGTTTGTAAAATGTTTACTATGGGTTCTAAGAAAGAAGAATATTTGGAAATCAAATTTAGGGAAATTATAAAAGTGGAATCAGATGTGGCACATGAAAGCTGCTGTGCTCTTGATCTTGTTGAGCAATTAAATTTGTTATCTGCTATTATTGTTTCTAAAACATTTTTGATTTCAATAAAATTTACTAGGCCACTATACCAAATATTTAAGTCAAACAAGTAAAAACGTGTAGCATTTATTAAGCGGATATTTTTTTGTGAGAGTAAATTTTGCATTTGACATGGGACGAAATAAAGTTTAAAATTGTTGGTACAGGTACACTTTCTACCAATTAAGGCTTGATACCTACGACATCTCAAAATCCCTCTTTGCATTGTACAATATTATTATGGTAGGTAGCTACATTCGAGGCATTGTTAAGGAAGTACCTACCGCATTTCTCGGTATTTCGCTAGATTAGTTTCCGGTTGTTTGCTGTTTTGAGGTATTGTTGCAAGTTTCTCGCCACAATATGCGTAAATAATGTATTTTTTTTTAAATATACTTACATACATACTGATTTTTTAAATAATATTACTAATGATAGGGGGGGGGGGCAACTGCCCCCTCTTGCCCCCCCCCCTATGGGCGCCCATGATAAGCATACATTTCATCAAACACCTAATTATCTGTGTTGCTTTCTCAAGCTTCTCAAAAACATCAATTGATTCGTTGTGTAGAAAAAGTATGGTAAAATTTAAATGATAAACCGTTCAGTCCGTGTGATTAATAACTTTGTAACATTTTCATACCGGTAAATTAAAAATCTATTAGGCAACATTAGATAACTATAATTAAAGGTATGTGAAAAGCCAACACCGCTGGCTAAAAAAAAATAGGAAAAAGGCCGTTACGGATTATTAAGCTTTATAATGATTGTTATTACTTCATACGAAGTCATAAAGTGATAATTAAGTGAGTGGGTTTAAGTAAATACGTTGTCTATGAGTGAAAGGCTCATCGTTACGTTAGTTATGTTGTACTGGTTATACGTGGTTTAATTCGAGTAAATATTTGTTTCTTTAAGTGCCATACGATTTCCGTATTAGAATGTATACGTTTATCTGCCAGTTATTCTTAATTGTCCCTTCATAAAAGTTAAAGACTGTAAAGAGCCCTACTTAAATAACCTAAAACCTAACCTAAAAATAAACGAGAAGTCAAAGTCAAAGAAGATAATGTGAAAATCGAACTATTGGCCATAAATGAGGAAAACAGTAACAAGTCCAATAATCCACAAGGAAACTAAGTTCCTGTATTGGGCTGTATACCATATATTAAAAAAAATTTTTTGAATAAAATCCTTTATAAAAGGTATATAAAAAACCCAGTTGGGCTATGTTAAATTGACAAAACGTTTTCGGAATAAGTATTCCATCATCAGTGTCTAGTTAATCCATGGATGTAGCCACTAAATATGTGGGTAAAAACCCTTTAAAAATTATTAAATGAAATTTGGTTTACATTATGTCTAATTTACAATTAAGATGGTAAAGTTACCGTTGGATTGGTAACATGGCGACATATGACTCTACATTAAGTTGCAAGTCCTGAGACGGTATGTCTACTCGTAGACATACCGTCTCAGGACTTGCAACCTGAAAGCAAAAAACCTGAATAAAAACAAATAAAATCAGGGAAAGATCAGATAGAAAATTCGAGAGGTAAAAGAGAGGTGGCTCTCCGAAAGACGCAACGAACTGGAAAATCTGGATAAAAGGTGTAATTGCTTTAATTTACACAAAAAATCAAACAAATGATAGGTTCTAGAATTAGCACAAGAAAGATTATCCTTAAAAATGATAAAGGGGAATAGGGGAGACCTATTACTGATATAATTACTGATCTGAAGAAAAGATTGCGACAATGAACGAATTACATCCAACAACTATTTAATGATGAAACAAGAGAACTGTCATTAGAAACCACAGATGATAACGAACCTCCAATATTACGAGAAGTCATCTATGCCATCAAAAACGCAAAAGATGGAAAAGCTACTGGACCAAATGATGTGCCCATCGAATTATTAAAACTCATTGATGTAACGGTTGAACTGACGAAAAACAAGCGAGAGATTCCCCCAGAATTTATACAGATTAAGAACAGATAACCACAGTCCTCGATATTTGGATTTCTTCTTCTTCTTCTGGTTCCTATCCGTTTCGGATGTTGGAAATCATATTGGCAATCATGACCTTGCTCGCTGCGGCTCGAAACAGCTCCGTTGAGGTTTTCTTAAACCATGTTCTTAAATTCCGCAGCCATGATATTCTCCTTCTACCGGGTCCTCGCTTACCTTTGACTTTACCTTGCAATATAGACTGCAGCAGGGAGTAACGGTGCTGATTTCTCATAACGTGTCCCAGATATTGCAATTTTATGCGTTTGATCGTAAACACAATCTCTGGTTCCTTCTTCATTTTTTCTAGAACTTCCTTGTTCGTGATCCTTGCTGTCCATGATATTCTCAGCATTCTTCTATAAAGCCACATCTCAAATGCTTCAAGTTTTTTAATAGTGGTGTCTGTAAGCGTCCATGCCTCCGCCCCGTACAACAACACAGAGAAAACATAGCATCTCAAATGTCTCATTTTTGTATCTAGGGATATGTTGTGACTTTTGAAGATGGCGCTCATTTTGTTAAAGACCGTTCTTGCCTTTCCTATGCGGCACTTTATTTCCTGTACATTGCTCCACTGTTCGTTTATAATAGTTCCCAGGTAGCAATACTGTTTTACTCGCTCTATCTGCGTCCCATTAATGTAAAGATGAGCCCCATTTATATTCTCCTTGCTGATAATCATTTGTTTCGTTTTGTGGGTATTAATGTTTAGTCCGTACTGTTGACTGTACTCGTTTATTCTGTCCATTAGCCTCTGAAGTCCCTCTAAACTATCTGCTATCACCATGGTGTCGTCGGCATATCTAACATTGTTTACTCTTTCACCATTTAGAAAGATGCCTTCGTCTATTTCGTAAAGAGCCTCGTTAAAAATTTTCTCTGAGTACATATTAAATATCAACGGCGATAGGATACATCCCTGTCTAACTCCGCGTAGTATTTTTATGTGATCTGTTTCTTCTCCGTTAATTTTCATGTATGCGGTCTGATTCCAGTATAGTTCCGAAATTATTCTGAGGTCTTTGTCATCCAGGTCTGCTTCTTTTAAAATGTTTATCATCTTTTGATGTTGAACTCTGTCAAATGCCTTTTCATAGTCGATCAAGCACGCGTATACGTCGCAGTTAACGTCCCTGCATCTTTGAATCAGTACCTGTACTCCGAAAAGTGCCTCTCTGGTACCCACTGCGTTAATGAAGCCGAACTGTCTGTCCGATATTTGTTCCTCGCACTTCTTATAAATTCTTCCATGGATGACTCTAAGAAACAGTTTCAACATGTGGCTCATTAGGCTGATTGTTCGATATTCTTCGCACTTTTTAGCCCCCTGTTTTTTAGGTATCGCTATGAATTCTGATTCTAGCCATTTATCAGGGATGATTCCTGTATTGTATATTTTATTGAAGACAGCCGTGATCCAATTTATTCCTTCTTCCTCCAAGAGTTTTAAAAATTCAGCTTCGATATTATCAAGCCCTACAGCTTTCCTGCTTTTCATCCGTTTTATTGCTTCTTCTACCTCGGATTTAAGTATGTCCGGGCCCGTCATCCTCTCTGAAAATGGATGCCTATAATCCGTTCTTTGATCTTGAAAAAGTGTCTCCAAATATATTCTCCATTTGTCTTTTATCTCTTGGGTGTCAATGATTAATTTTCCATTGGTGTCTATGAGTTTCATTTGTGTTCTCTTTTTAAAAGTACCCGTTATTTCTTTTACCTTTTTGTGTACATTAAAATTGTCATGCTTGGCTTGTAGTCTTTCTATATCTTTACATTTCTCTACAGCTTCTTTTTCTTTAGCTTCTCTTATTTTTCTTCTGATGTAAGCCTGCATTTTTTTATATTCATCTTTATTTCCTTTAATTAACCTTCTGCGTTCCATTAAGTGAAGGATTTCTGGAGTCATCCAAGATTTCTTCTTTGTTTCTTTGTTTGGTTTTAGCAGATCTTGTTTAGTTTTGTTAATTATTTCTTCGAATTGATTGATTTCTCGTTGGATGTTATTTTCTTCTTTTAGTTGTTTAACTTGGTTGTTAATATATTCCCCCACTTGCTTTTTAACTTCCGGATGTTGCAGGGCTGTCATGTCGTAGTTAGGTCTAGACTTTTTCTTTATTGTCTTCAGTCTCACATCCATGACTCCCACTAAAGGTATGTGGTCAGATTCAATGTCCGCTCCTGGATATGTTTTGACAGATTTAAAACTGTTTCTGAATCTTCTATTTACCAATATATAATCTATCTGGTTTCTAATTACGTTATGGGGTTTATCTGCTGGTGCCTTCCATGTATACAATCTCCTCGGTGGTAGTTTATAAAATGCGTTTAGAACCACTAGCTTGTTATCTTCTGCGAATATTTCTAGTCTGTCACCTCTTTCGTTTCTTTGTCCTAACCCAAAAGGTCCGATTAGAGACGTTTTCCGTTCGGCCCCAAGTTTTGCATTGAAATCCCCCATTATGATGCTGACTTCGTGTTTAGGTATTCGTTCTAATATATCCTCTATGCTTTGGTAGAGAATCTCTACTTCCTCGTCGTCTTTATCTGCGGTGGGAGCGTATATTTGTATTATGTTTACATTCACTGGATTGGCTCTTATTTGCAGTAGTATTACTCTGTTGGACACTGGGACAAAATTTAAAATACATCTACTAATTTTTCTCGTTATTATCACACCAACTCCATGCTCTAGTTTTCCATCTAGTGACCCTGAGTAGAATATTCTGTGATCTTTTTCGTCAATGCTTCCTGTTCCGGGCCATCTCATCTCGCTTATTCCCATTATGTCAATGGTCATTCTTTCCATTTCCTGAATGGCATTGTCTATTTTTCCACTCCTTGCCATAGTTTTCACATTCCATGTGCAAATTTTTAAATATTTTTAAATTTAAATAAATAAATTTGGATTTCAGTAACATATAACTATGGTATCCTTTGTACCAAAAAAAGGGAAAAACGTGATTTTATTATCATCACTTCATCACCATGATGAAATAGATAAATCTACCGGCGAGAAACTTTTACCGGAAATAATAAGTTTCTGTAACTTTACAAAAGGAGGGGTTGATACGGTGGATGAGTTGACAGGAAGTTCCAGAAAGCTCGTAATTGTAGAAGGTGGCCACTAAGAATATTTTTTTCACTAATGGACACAGCTGGAATCAACAGCCAGGTAATTTACAGGACAAACACTAGTGACTATTCAAAGAAACGTCGTATATTCCTGGAAGATTCTATGGAAGAACGAAAAAGTAATCCACGACTTACAAAACATTTACGATCCAAAATAGTTCAAGTTTTGGGAGAAACTGACCAAGCTCCACCGAAAAAGCAACGTACGGGACGTGACGGTGTCAAAAGTGTTCCAGAAAATCTGACCGGAAAACTAAACAAACGTGCGATCAATCCAAAAATTTTTATTGTTTAGATCACCTTCATCGCATTTGCGACGAATGTATTCAGTTCCGGGACTCCTAACTTTTTTCAAGCTTGGATATCCAATGTCCTGCTTTTTTATATTTTTATTTGAACCTTTTGAAAAAACTTTTTTGGAAAATCTATTATTTGGAATTTTTTATGTATCTAGTGTTTTTTGTTTGTAAATTTTACCTAATACGCAGTCAAATTTAATTCAGTGGTAAAAACTGCTGTTATTTATGAAAACTTAGATAGCCAAATAAGATATTTAAAAAAATAAATTCGTGTTCGAAATGTTTGTTGAGTTTTTCCAATCAATTTTAAATGGGGTCAATAATACCCCACTTGGGTTATTATACACACATTTTTCACCTGGGTGACGCCGGGTTAACCCTTAAGTACCATGGCGGGGTCAAAATTGACCCCCGCGTTTTTAATGCCAAGTTTCGCTACCGAAACATAGATTGAGCATTGCGCGCTTTCTGCTAATCTTCGACCGGTAGGTGATTTATCGATCTACAATCTACGAAAATTCCGTTAGTTTATCTGTTACTACTGCAGAGTTAGGCACGCATAGGGTCAATTTTGACCCGCTTATGGTATAAGTGTTTCTAGTGCAATTAACGAGTAATTTGAAATGGCGGGGTGTAGTCGCAATAAACGTCCTCTGACACAGAAAGAACTTGAAGAGGAGTGACAAAAAATTATAGACAATGGACTAGATAGTGACAGTGAGTTTTTAGACCAGGCTAGTGAACACAGTGATCACGAAACAGACAGTGAAGAGGAATGGGACGATGATGACGAAAAAAATTGGCAAATTAATAATTCCGAAACTGGTAGTGAATATTCGGATGAAGAAAGTGATATAGCTGACTCAAGGGATGTGTTTTATGGCAAAAATAGGTACAAGTGGTCTAAAACTTCTCCCACCTTTTCTCGTACACGTAAGCATAATTTAATTAGTCATTTACCTATTGTTATTGGAAAAGCTCGAGCTAGTATGCCAGAGAAACCAGTTGATACTTGGGAATGTATTATTAGACACGATATATTGCAAGAAATTCTTGAGAAAACCAATGAACGAATAACTAATATGGCTTCTAAATATAATTTACACAATTTTTCGTGTCAATATACCAATCATCTTGACATAATTGAATTAAAGGCCTTCTTAGGCTTTCAATAATGAAGATTTAAGGTCTTTATTTGCTACGAATGGTACTGGCCGTGATATATTTCGAGCAACCATGTCACTAAACCGATTTTATTTTTTTCTTGGAAGCCCTTGTTTTGACGACCCAGCTACTAGACAAGAACGTATTGCGCACGGAGATAAACTGGCAGCTATATCCAATATTTTTAATATGTTTATAATTAATTGCCAGTCCAATTATAGCTGTGGTGAATATCTCACAATAGATGAAATGCTTATTTCATTTAGAGGAAGGTGCCAATTCAGGATGTATCTCAAAAATAAGCCAGACAAATACGGTCTGAAAATGCAGTGTTTAGTAGACTCTAAGACATATTATTTGCTAAATGGTTTTATATATACTGGAAAAGATACACGCAGAGCAAATCCAAAAAAGTTAGCCATCCCCACTCTAGATGTTTTGACACTTATTCCACCAATTTCTGGTACAAATAGAAACATAACAGCAGATAATTGGTTTTCGTCCATTGAGCTCATAAAAGAACTGAGAAGCCATAAAATTTCATATGTTGGAACTCTAAAAAGAAATAAAAGAGAGTTTCCTGCTGAATTTCAACCCCAAAAAACAGGCCACCTAAATCTGCCTTATTTGGTTTTACAGGAAGCGAGAGCCTTGTATCTTTTGTTCCTAAGAAAAATCGTGAAGTGTAGTTAGTGTCAACTTTGCATTATTCCAATACAATGGTTAATGGAAAGCCATAGATTATAAATTTTTACAACGAGACAAAAGGTGGGGTGGATTCATTGGATAAGAAATGTGCATGCTATAAAACTGGCAGAAGAATTCGTAGATGGCCTCAAGTAATATGGTTTCGCATTTTGGACATTGCAAGATTAAATGCTAACGTAATTTTTAATGGAGTTCAGTAAAATCAAATAATGGAAAGAAGATTGTTTCTAACCACTTTAGGTCAAGAACTTATTAAGGCCCATTTAACTCGTAGAGCTCAGCAAACTTGTTTACCGAGAGAAATTCGTAGTGCCATTTTTAAAGTTTCCGGACTTCAGGAACCAATGCCTGCCGCAAATCCAGAGCCACAACGACGAAAAAAGAGGGGAAGGTGTAAAATATGTCCATATTCCAAAAACCAAAAGAAAGAAAGCTCATCGTGCGATAAATGTCGAGATTTTATTTGCAAAAATCATTCCCGCATACAGACGTTATGCATAAGCTGTGTTGAAAATTAAGGTAAAATCATGCTTGTCATTTTTGAGATACGAAATCTAAATCGATTTTTTTTATTTTAGGTAGGAGCTATGATACCTAGATTTCACCATTGGATATAAAAAAACTGCATATTGTTATTATTTTTCTTATAATTCGAGAAAGTGCATAGCTATGTTAATTTGACTGAATACAAGTTTTTTTTAAATAAAGTTATATCTAATTAACCAAATTCGTTTATTTTTATATAAATGTAAAAGTAGCTGTAAACAAAACAATTTAAAATAAAACAAGTTAAAAAAAAATATTTTTTGATACAAAAAACAATGGGGTATCAAATTTGACCCTGCCATGGTACAAATGTTACTATTTTTGGCCATGGTAGTTAAGGGTTAATAACAAAACGTATGTGTAAAAGTGATGTTCGCACAAAACATCTAAACAGTTTCAAAAAAGAAAAAAATGTTATGTCTAGCAAGGCATAAAATACAATTCAAGCAAATTTGAACAAGTTTTGGTCTAAACACCAACAAAAAACAAAAAAATCTGAGTGTCCGGTTAATTTTACATCCCAGTGTATTACAAAAATTGTGGACTATTTTCTGTGCTACGTAAATAAACAAAATATGTCAATAATAATAAATAATGTTAAAAAACTACAAACAATAAATTATTTTATTGAAATTTAAACAAAATGCATCCAGAGGACTATTTTTATGACCGGTGTAGTAGACCGTGTGCGACTACTGATACACAAAATTAAACTGCTTCTACTGAAAAGTTAAGTAAAGAAAAAAAATACTTTTAAATACAAAAATGGAATGACAGTAATTAGACCTGTTGTGGTGTATTAATTGTTAATTCTAGTAAAACTTCTAACGTTAGAATAGTATAAAAACGGTGAACATAAATAAATCCATTATCTAAATGTTGCGTTGCCAAAAACACATTTCCAATGTACTAATGCACCAGCCATAACTGCGACCAATACACATACATACTAATTATTTCAAAAGCTAAAGTTCAATATTTAAATTTAACTCGGAGTTGTGCATGTTGCGATTGTTTGGAGTTTTTAACCTATCAACCGAAAAACTAGGTCGTTTGTAAGCTAGAGGTGGGTTCTTGCCAAAAGATCGTAGTTATCGAATCGGATCCAGATTGTAGAGAGTCAGTTTAAATACTACAAATAAGATGATAAGGTTTGGAAGGTGAGATGATTTTGAAAATTAACAGTTTTAGCTAACGACGGGCAGAATCGAATTCTTTTAAGAATCGAGAACTCGGTACTCGAGAACTTCTAAGAACTTTCTCGAGAACCGAAAAACAGTATTCATTTTAACGTTAATTTAAAATATACTATTGTGATATTGTACTTTGAGGTTGTAACATATTTCACAACGTATTATGTTTTCTATCTTTTGCGTTATTTTGCAGGTTCTTAAGGCACTCATCACTGTATACTGTTTTTAGATCTCTTTATTCTCAAACTTTATTTCTGAGTATTTTCCAAGTATTTAAATAGCAATATCTCTAATACTTCTACTATATATTTTTTATAGCAATATTCCTCCAAATTGTTTAGAACTTCCCTTATGTTCCAGCACATTTTTTTAGTATTTTAAAGAAATATAAGAGGAGTAAAGGATAAAACCCATTGCAAATAATAGTGTCACTAACCGGCTTCTTTAATCGACTCGTTCGATGCGAATCACTAATGATACCCCTTTAAAGCCATCTCTATTTAAAATTTGTCGGCGCTGCATACAAATCAATGTGTGTTTTTCATGGTGTTATGGCGTGGCGTAATCGTTTTGATCTTTTTGACTGTTTAAATTTAATTCATTATGGGCACGGTTATTTTTCCGCTCTGTCTATCGCATAAAAGTATTAAATGGTTTAATTAGGGGGTCACTAGAGCTTTTAAATTGTGTGCCGCACGTTTTACTTCCTGTGTGGAGACGAAGTGTTCAGTTTATAAATGAGATCTCATTTCCTCCAGGTTTTCCTGAGATCCGACCAAAAACGAGGAAATAGTGTATTTTTATAAACGTATTAAGCATAAAAATTAATCATATGGAATATCGGAAATTGCTATTATCTTGTAGAAAAATGAACAAATCATTAAATCTTGTCCATATCAAAAGTTTTGAAAAGGAAGAACTATACAGTTGTCCCTTGATAATCCGACAGGTATGGGACCAAAGGGGTGTCGGATTAGCAAAAATGTCCGAATTACCGAAAGTGATTATATATTTGGCATGTTTTGCTAGCACTAGCCTACAATATTCTTAAATTTTATGAGTAAAATGCTACCCAGATTAACCCTTAACTACCATGGTCAAAAATAGTAACATTTGTACCATGACAGGGTCAAATTTGAGCCCCCATTGTTTTTTGTATCAAAAAATATTCTTTTTTCAACTTGTTTTATTGTAAATTATTTTGTTTACAGCTACTTTTACATTTATATAAAAATAAACGAATTTCGTTAATTAGATATAACTTTATTAAAAAAAACTTTTGTATTTAGTCAAATTAACATAGCTATGCACTTTCTCGAATTATAAGAAAAATAATAACAATGTGCAGTTTTTTTATATCCATTGGTGAAATCTAGGTATCATAGCTCCTACCTAAAATAAAAAAAATCGATTTAGATTTCGTATCTCAAAAATGACAATTTTTGATTTTACCTTAATTTTCAACACAGCTTATGAATAACGTCTGTATGCGGGAATGATTTTTGCAAATAAAATCTCGACATTTATCGCACGATAAGCTTTCTTTCTTTTGGTTTTTGGAATATGGACATATTTTACACCTTCCCCTCTTTTCTCGTCGTTGTGGCTCTGGATTTGCGGCAGGCATTGGTTCCTGAAGTCCGGAAACTTTAAAAATGGCACTACGAATTATTTCTCTCGGTAAACAAGTTTGCTGAGCTCTACGAGTTAAATGGGCCTTAATAAGTTCTTAACCTAAAGTGGTTAGAAACAATTTTCTTTCCATTATTTGATTTTGCTGAACTCCATTAAAAATTACGTTAGCATTTAATCCTGCAATGTCCAAAATGCGAAACCATATTACTTGAGGCCATCTACGAGTTCTTCTGCCAGTTTTATAGCATGCACATTTCTTATCCAATGAATCCACCCCACCTTTTGTCTCGTTGTAAGAATTTATAATCTCTGGCTTTCCATTAACCATTGTATTGGAATGATGCATAGTTGACACTAACAACACTGCACGATTTTTCTTAAAAACAAAAGATATAAGGCTCTCGCTTCCTGTAAAACCAAATAAGGCAGAATTAGGTGGACTGTTTTTTTGGGGTTGAAATTCAGCAGGAACCTCTCTTTAATTTCTTTTTAGAGTTCCAACATATGAAATTTTATGGCTTCTCAGTTCTTTTATGAGCTCAATGGACGAAAACCAATTATCTGCTGTTATTTTTCTATTTGTGCCAGAAATTGGTGGAATAAGTGTCAAAACATCTAGAGTGGGGATGGATAACTTTCTTGGATTTGCTCTGCGTGTATCTTTTTCAGTATATATAAAACCATTTAGCAAATAATGTGTCTTAGAGTCTACTAAACACTGCATTTTCAGACCGTATTTGTCTGGCTTATTTTTGAGATACATCCTGAATTGACACCTTCCTCTAAATGCAATAAGCATTTCATCTATTGTGAGATATTCACCACAGCTATAATTGGACTGGCAATTAATTATAAACATATTAAAAATATTGGATATCGCTGCCAGTTTATCTCCGTGCGCAATACGTTCTTGTCTAGTAGCTGGGTCGTCAAAACAAAGGCTTCCAAGCAAAAAATAAAATCGGTTTAGTGACATGGTTGCTCGAAATATATCACGGCCAGTACCATTCGTAGCAAATAAAGACCTTAAATCTTCATTATTAGATTTAAATACCTCAGCTAAATATAATAAGCCTAAGAAGGCCTTTAATTCAATTATGTCAAGATGATTGGTATATTGACACGATAAATTGTGTAAATTATATTTAGAAGCCATATTAGTTATTCGTTCATTAGTTTTCTCAAGAATTTCTTGCAATATATCGTGGCTAATAATACATTCCCAAGCATCAACTGGTTTCTCTGGCATACTAGCTCGAGCTTTTCTAATAACACCAGGTAAATGACTAATTAAATTATGCTTACGTGTACGAGAAAAGGTGGGAGAAGTTTTAGACCACTTGTACCTATTTTTGCCATAAAACACATCCCTTGAGTCAGCTATATCACTTTCTTCACCCGAATATTCACTACCAGTTTCGGAATTATTAATTTGCCAATTTTTTTCGTCATCATCACCCCATTCCTCTTCACTGTCCGTTTCGTGATCACTGTGTTCACTAGCCTGGTCTAAAAACTCACTGTCACTATCTAGTCTAGTGTCCATAATTTTTTGTCCCTCCTCTTCAAGTTCTTTCTGTGTCAGAGGACGTTTATTGCGACTACACCCCGCCATTTCAAATTACTCGTTAATTGCACTAGAAACACTTATACCATAAGCGGGTCAAAATTGACCCTATGCGTGCCTAACTGTGCAGTAGTAACAGATAAACTAACGGAATTTTCGTAGATCGATAAATCACCTACCGGTCGAAGATTAGCAGAAAGCGCGCAATGCTCAATCTATGTTTCGGTAGCGAAACTTGGCATTAAAAACGCGAGGGGTCAATTTTGACCCCGCCATGGTACTTAAGGGTTAATATGCAAATGAAACACCCATTTCGGCTAACTAAAACATATTTATTAAAAGAAATATGGAAGCTAATAAATTTAATTTAAAGAGCATTTAACAAAAACTGCCCAAAAGTTGAGTACAAGAAATAACATTATACAGAAGCTCTGCGGTACCACCTGGGGAGCATCGGTTTCCACTCTCCGCTCTACTGCCTTAGCCCTTGTTTTCTCGACCGCTGAATATTGTGCTCCAGTCTGGCTACACAGTCCACACGTAAAAAAGGTCAACAATCAGCTGCACCCAATGGCTTCCAGTATTAAGTCACATCCCACCTCCACATTTACGACGAGTCGACGCACTTACACGTGAATACAAAAAGATCATGAACAATATAAACCGTTCTAGAAAACCACCAATGAAAACGGCAAGAATGATACATGAGGAGTTCAACATCACGAATGCATGGTCCCAAGAATGGAACGAATGGCAAAATAACATGCCCTGCATTACCCACAAGCCACCAGGTTTTGATCTTCCACGCAAAACATGGTCTACTCTAAATAGGATCCGAACCAGACATGGCAGATGTGCATACATGCTACATAAATGGGGAAAGAACCCGTCTCCTCAATGTGACTGTGGGGAGAACCAAACCATCGACCACATTATTCAAGAGTGTCCCTCAAGATCCTACAATGGTAGCCCTGAAGACTTCCTGTTTGCAACTTCAGAGTCAATTGATTATATAAATACACTTGATGTTTGTTTGTAACTATTTAAAGTTTGTCAAATACCTATATTACTAGTGTTTGTGTATTTGTTCTAAATGTGTTGTAATTGCCATACGATAAATAAATTTTGTTGATAATTGATGTCCATATTAACAAAATATGTCAATGCCGTACAGAAATTGTTGATCGTAATATCCCACTTATAAGAGAGAAATTAATTTTCTCCTCATAAGCACATGTAGGGTGCAAAATGTACGGCATGTCCACAAATGTTATTATTTTATGCAACCAAATTTAAACAGTGAGTCTCATATTGGCTCAAATCACCTCATTTGTACTACTTAAAAATAGAGGGGTACATCCTAGATTTCTCACCCCCGTACCAGCGGATATGTACCGTTCGCGTCATAAAAAACTGGTACAACTCTTATTACCGAAAATCATGTTTTTCAAGTTGTGTAAGTTGATCTTGTCACATGTGTCATTCTAATTTCTAGGGCACTGTTGCCAGTTCAACGAAAATATTATATGAAATCAGCTAAAAGGAGGGCTGTGTGACAGACCGCCAGTTTTGAGTATTCTAAAAACTAAAACATCGAGCATTCTCGATCAGTCAGTCACATTAAATTTGTTTAAACATGCATCCTAATAAATTCTCATATTAATTTTGTAATTTTTCATTATCCCAATTAAGTACTCATACCTTGATTTGTGTTTTATTATAATTTATGAAAATATTGCAATTCAAATATAGTGATAGATAAAATCAATCTAGACATAACTTTAAATTATTATAATAAAACATTACAGTGAGGTATTGGATTGTAACTGTCACTTTATAATATACGTAGGATAAAGTATAATGTTAGTTTTTCTTAATGTTATCGTTCATATAATAAATAATAAATTAATCTTGGCATTTGGCCTGTGACTAAACTTATTGATACAAAATACAGTTCGTGTTCGGTAGGTAATTGAAGTAAAAAAGTAGGTACAGTAGATGCATTCCAATGTTCCCTGTGCCAATAATCTAGGTTTAAAGATCCTTCAAATATTTTGGATATTAGCTGAACCCTATCTCTGGTTATTAAATTTATTAAATACGGTTTTTTGTTGTTAATGATAAAAATAATACCTATCTAATAATATCTTTATTTTTTTTTATTAGATTTAGTGCAATTCCGTTATCTGTGATGGCAACAGCGAATTAATTCACGAACCACTGTATCCAGTCTGAAACCAGGTTTACATTGGGAAAAAAAAAGTGTACCAGTTTTATATGACGGGAAGTGTACGGCACTGCAAAAAAATTAATCTAAATAACGATCCGAAATTATTTGGCAAATTGCCAAAAATGAGGTCAAAATTTTCCTAAAATCAAAGATTGTCCCTGCTACTGATAGGTACCAATTTTTTTTGTATGGCATTAGGTCGCAGGTCACTATTTTTGTATTACCTACCTAAGTTATAATTGCCGTACAAATATGTTTGACCAAAGTGCCCTCCCCTTTGAGTAGTAAGTTTAACTTACTTGTGTAGTCACCTGTACCGATAACAATTGACGGCATAGTTTCTAAAGTTGTTATAACATTATGTAGTATTGATTTATATGTGTATTAAATGGCCCATTTAAAATGTCCCATGGGTTTGTAGTCTATAATAATGTATGGTAACAATTATATAAAAAGTGTACGCATTGTTTTAGAGAAAATTACGATCAATTAATTAGAATATATAAACAACTGTAGAAAATGCAAACGCAAAGGAAACAATTCAGACTGTAACATCCTTCCACGGCACTGGGAGCAGGTGCAAGGTGGTTGACCAGACGACATACGGACGCTTAGGAATCAACAGAACGAGCAAAATGTGAGCGACATCGGCTGACTTCCTCCGATAGACAACTAATTGCATCATGATACATTTTGGAATACATTTAAGTAGAATTTTGAAATTATATTTTGCAAGATATTAATTATGTCGCTTAAGTAACGACGAATACTTTTTCGTATTCTGTTTACGACCACATATTATGGAGAATCTATGGTGTTGCATGTTACAAAATGTTACGCATTATAAAAAGGACTGCTATTTTGAAATTTAAAAAAATTAAAAGTGTTCATGCAAGAAATTCATAAGAACAGCTGTAGACAAAGATACCGGGTATAACACTCTTAACCTTTAACGGTGTACTCAGTACACCAGTCGCACTAAATTGGCCGCTATTTCTGATAAGCACTGGTTGCGCACGTGTCCCTCTACCTAACCTATCTCTGATGTGTCAGCTGTAAACCTCAACAGTTGTAAAATTGATTGCTGCAGAGATAGACTGACGGTTGGAAAAATTCAGGAGAAGTTTACCAGTGGTGTATGTAGTACACCAAGCACCTAGTTATGTAAGTAAATTTTGTGAGATTTATATTACGTTTATCTACTAAAAAATAGCATTATTAATGTATAGCGACTTAAATGTAACAAAAGCTAGACATTTTGCAACGTTTTGAATAAAAGAATTTGCAATTTGTTATTAAAATTTTAATAAAACTTTCATTTTATTATAATAAAACTAGTTTTATGATAAAACATTTGATCAAATATTTTATTTTAGCATTTTCTCATAACTTAATATACCGTTATCTATTTGGATATTTGTGAGTACCTATTATTGGACTATTTAACGACCTTCTAGTTGTTTTTGTGGTCTTGTTTTTCATGTTCTTTCTTCCATAGCAATACGGTCATGTCTCTTTGAAATATTAATTAGAAATAAATAATAAAAATTACAAACGTTGCCTCTATATATTTCTCGTAACGTTTATAAATCGAGACGTACTACAAAATATTTACTTTGCAGGGATCGTGTACCAGTAAGAAATCCCCAAAAACTCTCAGAAGATGAACTTAGAGCTATGGCTCAAGCTATATTTGAGGAAGAATCTGATGAAGATGTTGGTGGAGACCCAGATACTTCAGACGACGAGCTAATAGGAAAAACGGAGCACGACACTGAATCAGAAGTTGATCTGAATGACGAAAATCAATATACGATTGACTCGGACACAAACAGTAACATTGAAAACAGTTCAGATCTTGATGAAGACAATGATTATTTTATAGCAAAAGACAGAAAAACTAAATGGTATAAGAAATCTCTTCTCAGCAAATTTACTAAAACTCCTTCAAAAAATATTGTCAAGATATTTCCTGGGCCAACAGTTTGTGCGAGAGATGTTACTACGGAACTAAGTGCTTTTGAAAAACTTTTTACAAATGAAATCATAGAAAATATAGTTGAATGTACAAATTTGCAGATTGCAAAAATGCGATTAAATTATGAACGGCCAAGACGGGCTAAAGATACGACTAAACAGTAAATCATGGCATTATTAGGATTATTATTTCTTGCAGGGACTAAAAAACAAAATCATACACACTTCCTCGAATTGTGGACAAAAGATGGTACCGGCTCAGAAATCTTTCGAGCCTGTATGAGCGCAGATCGATTTTTATTTTTGCTTGCTGCTCTTAGGTTTGACAACAAAGATACTCGAAAGGACCGAAAATCAATTGACAAACTTGCTGCTATTCGCTTTACTCTTGATACGTTTATGAAAAACTGTAGCAGCAACTATTCCTTGGGAGAAGAAATGACTATCGATGAAATGTTGATACCTTTTAGAGGTAGATGCAACTTTGTGCAATACATTCCAAGTAAACCTGCAAAGTATGGCTTAAAAGTGTTTGTGTTATGTGACGCGCAGACCTTTTATGTCACCAATTTTGAGGTGTATTGTGGTCAACAACCGGAAGGGCCCTACAAAAAATCTAACACACCAACGGATATTACCCATCGCCTGCTTCAACCTTGGAAAGGTAAAAACCGTAATTTAACATGCGACAATTGGTATACGAGTTATCCGTTGGCAATTGACCTTTTGAAGGAAAAGATAACGATGATTGGCACACTTAAACGAAATAAAAGGGAACTACCTCCAGAGTTTTTACCAAGAAAAAACACACCAATTGGATCATCCACTTTTGGTTTTCAAAAAGAAGTTACCATTGTATCCTACACACCAAAAAAAAAATAAAGCTGTCATTCTCCTATCTACCATGCACAGTAATTCTACAGTAGATCCCGAAACAGGAAAACCAATGATAATTTTAGACTATAATTCACATAAAGGAGGCGTAGACACTGTAGACAAAATGTGCAGTACCTATTCGGTATCCCGAAGAACACGAAGATGGCCAATGGCATTGTTTTTTCAACTCCTGAATATTGCCGGAATTAACAGCCAGATCCTGTACAATGCTGCCAACATCGACAATCCTCAAAAATATAGAAGAGTTTTTCTAAAAGAATTATCGTTGGCATTGATAAGACCTCATCTTTCTGAGAGGGCGGAAATACAGAGTTTACCTCTGGATTTAAAAATATTCTTGAAGAAATACAAAAACGTACAAAACGACCACGATGAAGAACCACCAGCAAAAAAACGGGGGAGGTGCCATTGTTGTGGAAGGAGCAAAAATAGAGTTACAACAATATCTTACAACAAATGTAATAGAATGGTTTGTAAAGAGCACTCTGTTACAATTTGTGCAAATTGTAATTTAGTAGACGCAAACGAGGAAGAAAACGAAAGTGAATAGTACACATATTCTCAAATATGTTCATTTGTGAATGATTATTTACTCCTAGTTTTTAGAAGTAGTTTTATAATATTTTTAATGTTAAGCTAATATACAAGAATCTCAAGAAGGTTATTTTTAGAGAAAAAGAAGTGGTTGAGTTTTTGTTCTTATATTTGTTGCTAATCTTTATATTTTCGTTATGTATTATTTTTTATGTTAAGACATTCTCTTAAATATATGCCTACATTTATTATATACAATATATGTACTAAAAATACCTAGTTGTGGCTTTTATTTGCGTTTTTAGTCGGTGGTGTACAGAATACACCGCGCACGTAGTTATGACTAATGGAGGGGCGCCCGTAGTTAAAGGTTAATAAAGGAGTAAAAAGATCACGACACAGTAGACATTTTATTGGGAAAGGTTAGTTTTTGTTTTGAATCATGGAAACATCACAAAACCTGACATAACATCGTAAACAGTGTGGTTTAATCGGTATACATTTTCAAAAAGTTTTGAAACATGAATGGTATTTGCTTTGTTTACTGTGTATTTATATATCAGGAGCGTACTGACACATCAAATTCAAACATATAGACAGATTCTAGAAAACTCACCAGAATATAACATAGATAGATACACACCATCTCTTCGTCGACTTCAAAGCAGCCTATGACAATGTGAAAAGAACTGCATTATATAATGGAATGATAGACTTTGGGATCCCACCTAAGTTACTTAAGTTGACCCAACTAACAATGCAAAACGTAAGCTCATGCGTTAGAATCGAAGGAGAAAACTCTACGTTCTTTGACATTAATAACGGTCTAAGACATGGGGACGCGCTGGCGTGTCTCCTCTTTAATATTGCCTTGGAAAAGGCAATCAGACAATTAAATATTAGAATGAATGGAACTATTTTTAATAGATCGACTCAAATTCTCGCATTCGCTGACGTTGACGATATAGTTATAGTGGGCAGAAGTATGAGAGACACGGTGCAATGTTTTACAATGCTTACAATGAATTAGAACTTGTGGTAATCGAGGAAAAAACTAAATATATGTTGGTTTCTAAAACCCACGAAATATCCAACAGAGAATTCAAATTAACAACTATACCTTTAAACAAGTCAAGGAATTGACATATCTTGGATCGCTTAGTAAACGCAACAAACACGACAAGCGACGAAATAAAAAGACGCATAGCAATAGCAAACAGAACTGGTCACGGTCTCCAGAAACATTTAAAAAATAAAAATATAAAACGTGCAGTAAAGCTCAATATATACAAGACCTTAATAAGAACGGTTTTGATATATGGGGCTGAAACGTGGACCTTATCTCAAAATGATGAAAAATTTCTTGGTATTTTTGAGAGGAAAATTCTTAGAAAGATTTTTGGGGCCGTAAATGAAACTGGGCTATGGCGTCGAAGATACAACTTTGAACTAAGTATATCAGTTATACACCGATCCTGATATTGTGAAATTCGTTAAAGTGCAGAAACTTAGATGGGCTAGACACATCGCTAGGATGTCAGATCACGAATACACGAAGAGATTAACATTTTCAAAACCAGAGGGCACAAGAAGTAGAGGACGACCACGAAGGAGATGGATTGATGATGTGGAAGAAGACCTACAGATTCTAAGGGTCAGAAGATGGAGGGAAGTTGCCAGGAATCGAAATGAGTGGCGACTTCTTTATGAGCAGGCCAAAATTCACAACGGATTGTCGAGCTACTTATGATGATGATGTACTGATTAATGCCATGCGGCAAAGAGTGAAATGCCTTCCAGGTACCAGGTCGAGGCGGACAAAAACTAGCATGGTATAGGGCACCAGCAGCATAAGTACTGAAGCTAGCCTTAAAATAAATGATATAGACAAGGCTGACAGTCATAAAGACTTAAGCATCAATAAAAAGGTTGTGTTACCGCGCATAGAAGCCAACGGTAAACCACCATGTATTTCTTTCCTAGTCTAATATAATATGGTTGAGTCAGATAAAAATATGGGTATTCAGTACCCCAGACCATAAATAGCCAAAGACTACTACGAATCTCCTGGAGGACAACAAAAGTAATATATTTGAGTGGTAAGTCAAGTCATCAGTATTATCCGCGAGAACTGAAAAACGTAAATCATTATTTTTTACCAGTTGTCTATCAGTCTCAAAGGAGGTATGGATGAACAGCACCGCTTTTAAAAACTGTTTTTTTTTTTGGTTGTTTTGTTCCAGGTGTAACAAAATATTTAAAAGAGTGTGGGTTGCCAATTAAGCTGTCCTAATAATTGATAATGCTCCTTCACATCCCTCAGCAGATGTGCTGATGGGTGGGGACATTACCGTAAGGTTTTTGCTGCCTAATGTAACAGCGCTATTACAGCTCATGGACCAGGGGGTTCTCGAGAAAATCAAGGAGGTTTACAGAAGACACAGAAGACAAAGAACACGGTGTAGTTGAGATTCTCAAAATATTCAATGACAGAACTGTGATTTACATGATTGCAGAATCTTGAACGAGTGACCAGATCAGATTAATAAAATCTTGGAAAAAACTGTGGAAGGGTGTATGCGATTTGCCAAAAAATTCAGTTCAACCAGTGGAAAACTGTAACCCGGAAAATGACTCGCCACACGATGTCCAACCCCAAGAACTTGACGCTATTGACTCAGACACTGAGGACGCAGACGAGAACATTGAACAGCTAGTGATCAGTCATGGAGACGCAATGACGAAACTAGACGCACTAATGGTATATTTCGAGCGCCAGGCTTAAACATCCCTGGCTGAACTGCTTATGTTGAAGAGACTGCGGGATCGGACAGAACGCAAGGGGCAGACGAAATTGACACAACCGAAACTGACTTGAGTTTTTACCAAGAAATGAATAATACTGTATACAACTGTACGTAATTTATATGTAGTGTGCATATGTATTTCATGATTTTGCAATAATAATGAAATTTATCAGTAAGTATTAATACTTATTAATTTTTACCATTAATTAATAGTTTTTAATTTTTACCATATTCTCCGGCTATCCCGGATTTTTGATAACCTGGACAAATCTTCTCTGGTGTGTCAATGAATGGTCAAGAGCATTAGACAGAAAAGCCCCGGTAGACATTATTTACCTCGATTTTGCTAAAGCTTTTGAACGAGTTCCAAAGCGAAGACTATTACATAAATTGGAACACCTTGGTATCCGTGGTCAATTACTGAGATGGATCGACGCGTATTTAACAGATAGAAAGTTTTGTGTTAGAGTTGGGGGCTTTTTCTCAGTTAAGAGAACGGTTTTAAGTGGGGTACCACAAGGATCAGTTTTGGGCCCACTTTTATTCATAGCATATTCAAGTGATCTACAATTTCACATTAAATGCAGCAAAGCTTTCTATGCAGATGACACGAAGCTATTTTCCGATCCCTCCGTAAATTTCCAGTTACTACAAGATGACCTTGATTGCATATCGGAATGGTGCTTTACTTGGATGCTGCCTCTTAATGTGGACAAATGTGTAGTTCTTCACATAGGTAAAAATAATAATCCGTGTCTTCCTTACTCTATTAATGGGCGCGTGTTAAAAACAGTGAAATCACATAATGATTTAGGTGTTATAATTAATAACAATCTAAGTTAGTCGGAACATATTTTGCATATTTCTAAAAAAGCTAACAGTAAATTATATCTACTAAATAAAACGTTTGCGAAAGTGCCATTTATGAGCTCAGTTCATCTGTATAAACTGTACATTCGTCCAGTTCTGGAATATTGCGGAACTGTTTGGTGTCTGGTATTAGTGCGCGATCGTAATATTCTCGAAAACGTAGAGCGGCAGTGCACTAGGATGGCTTTTGGTCATTCAAGACCTGCGTACACAGAAAGACTGAATATGGCCAATTTCACTACATTTGAACAACGTCGACTTCGAGACGATTTAATTATTACGCTTCGGATAGTAAAATACAACTGGAAATGTGGGGACATGTTTTGGAAATATGGGATATGGAAAAAGGAAACTTTTTTAAAAAGTAGACAATTTTTTCTCTGTAATCGAGTGTTCTCGATATGGAATAGCCTTCCGGCTGAGATCATAGATGCTCCATCTGTCAATATTTTCAAAAATAAACTGGATGTTCATAGTTGAATATTTAATTTGTACTGAACACTTGCTATTGCCTATGTTTTTGTATATTTATTTAGTTAGTTAGTGCTTAATATGTAACTATTGTAATGTTACCATTTAATTGCACACTATATAACACTGTATTCACATGGGCATATGGGTTTTGCGACCCCTGCTCAAATTTATTGTAAAATAAAATAAAATAAATAAAATAAATTACATCAATCGTCAACATAAGTAGAAAAGATGCATTTTACGAAGAAATATCCATGATATAATATACTGTGCTGATGCAACTTTTCTGACATAATTTTGTACTGACTGTACTATTTTCCATGGCAAAAATTTTTCAGCAGTTTGCCAGCGATACGTAGACGACTTTGTAATATTAATTAAAAGCACCACGTGCGCTCAACAGACTACAACGTTGAAACTGAAAAAGGAACACAAAAAGCCACTAAGAGTAAACACACAACCCACACATCGCTTCGCGTTTATATTTAATAAAGTCGCATAATACGGTTGTTCACATATCGCAGAGAAAATAATGAGGTGCAATTAAAGAGACAATTGCTTTTTGATTCAAAAGAACCGGCCACCGCTAACTGTACCCACTCATATAGAGAACCTGTTCAAGCGAAAAGGAAATGAATAAACGATTGTGGTCGTACACCTGCTGATTTAATAATGAATCTAATAAGAAAACGGTTTGAAAAATAAGGTTTTGGTATTCCAAAAGGGAAGGCAGGTTTGTTCGATCAAGGACTATTTTTGTTTGTTGTTTTACGTGACAGAAACAACAACGATATCGATAAATACAATAGAGATTATATTATTACAATTCAGATATTTGTGAAAAACGATCAATACATTGGACTGGCACAAAATATCTGATGCTGTCTCTTTGAACAATATTTTCTTAAGTGTCGCCTTCTTTCGAAAGTTGGTGAACATGGATATTTGTATTATGTTTAAGCGGAGAACACATCTAAGCGACCACGATCGCTTAAACAACTGTACCTGTCCAAACAGTGACTCTAAGGCTATGGCTCCACGAGCGACAGATTGTCGCTAGCAGTAACAGTAAAATTACGGCGGCAGTAAAGCAGTAAAATCATGGCTCCACGAGCGACAGTTTACAGCGCGCATATCGCCGCGTTTTGGTCTTGTAGTGGCTCCATGAGCGTTAATATGAAGCAGCTACAATCAGTGGTATCTTGTCCGTTTATATAATGTCCGTGTATATAGCAGATAAAATAAATAAATAAATAAGTAAAATAAATTCACACCGATAATACAATAATATAGTATGGATAATCTATCATTTCAACAAAAAGTTTCTTTAATATTGGCATTGTTCCGGCATTGGCAAGACTTAAATGGAAAAGCATTTTTTGGATGGATTGTCGATAGGCCTATAAAATCCCTCAGGTAATTCAAATTAAAATAAACTTGGAATTTTTTTATTATTATCTTTAATATCGCTTTTAGGAAAAGGTAAAAGATTGATAATCTGTCACATCGAAAGTGAGAATGGTTTTGTTCCAGATACACTGTGGGCTTTTGAATGGAGCAAAAGTGGAGATTACCATGATGAGATGGATGGGAAGTTGGCTCCAAAAGATTTTACCAACACTGGAAAAAAATGCCGTAATTGTAATGGACAATGCCCCTTACCATTCCAGAAAATTGAAAAAAATTCCCATTATGTCTACAAAAAAGGCAGATATTCAAAATTGGCTTCGCTAAAAAATCATTTCCTTTGAAAAAACGTTGTTAAAAGTGCAACTTTTAGATATCGTTAAACAACATAAAGGCAAATATAATAAGTACATAGTAGATGAACTGGTAAGAAGCACAAATAAAACGGTGTTAAGGTTGCCACCGTACCACTGCGAGCTCAATCCAATAGAGCTTGTATGGGCGCAAGTCAAGAATTATGTTGCTGTCAATAACACAACATTTAAATTTGCTGACATTAAAAATTTATTCCATGAAGCTATATCTGCTGTAAGCATGGGATAATGAATTTAATTGAAGCCCAAATTGAGCTTCTCATTATTAACATTAAGGATGACGGCAGTACGTCGATTCTGAAAGTTAATAACGCAAATACGCTAATTTTATAAACTTTCTTGTTTCTGCATACATACTTTATTTTGTGGTTAATAGCTCTCGATCTTGTAAATCATTTTTATATTTAAAAAATTGGTGTACTATAATCTGTATCTGTTAAAGTTTGCCTGTTTTATATTGTATATTTTATTTAGTAGTCCGGCCCTGAACAAACGCATGCTTCCAGCGTCCGTAGCTTGAAGTTTACTTTAGTTTCTGTCCTAATAGTTATTACTAGACTTCGGCAAATATGCATATTGCATATTTTGCATATTGTGCATATTTTATGCAAATTTTTCAGATTTTGGCATATTTGTATAAAAGTTTGCATAAAGTGCATAAAAGTTCAGATTTTTATACTGTATTTGAAAATTTTTAAACATACCAATTTATTTCAATTCTTGTATAAAATTTTGTAGTCATTTTAATCAAGAAATGATCTAAGTACGTAATCTCTACAGGTACAAAACATTTACAATTTCAAAGAAGATCAATTTAAGTAGCCCTCAACATTCTTAGAAAGTCTCGGTCACTGAGGCATTCAGTTATTGGATAATCGCTAAGGGTTCGCTCATTTGCATTTTATGATCTAATCCCCAAATCTATCTACAATTTATTGTATCTTAACAGCAGGTAAACGGCTAATAGTTTTGTTCCTAATTTAGGGATTTTCCAAAATCTCCCAGTTTATTGAATTAGGTACCTAAACATTTCTAATTTGATGCTCAGATTTGTAAATCATTTTTGTTTTGATATTCAAAGCGTAAACACTCGTTGTGCGTAACAAAAAGGAAGATTGTGATTTTATAATGCCTAAAACAACCAGTGCTTCAACTTGGATTAAACCTTATAAAGAGCTGTCTATGGATATGGGAAAAATCTACTGATCAGTCTGTGGCAAAATTGTAAGTATCTAATATTTTCTATTAAATATCTAATATTTCATACATACAGGGTGTTTCCAAATGACACTTACAACGTTTGACTGTAGATACTTCTCGAAAAATTGAACAAAACGATATAGTTAATGAGGGGTCAAACTTATTTACTTTTCGAGATACAGGGTGTTAAAATTAAAAAAAAATTAAATTCTTTTAGTTAATAACAACAATAACTTTAAAACCAATAAACGTATTTACTTGAAATTTAGTACTCGTAGGTTGTTTTTAAATGAAAAATAGCTTCCTTTAGTGAGAAAAAATTGTCCATGGTACAATACAATGGTGTGTACTTAGAAAAATTTTTCACCTTTACTTTTTTTTATGAAGTCAGCTATTCTAAAACACAATTATTTTTATTGTAATTGAATTAACAAAAAAAAAACTTTTGTTGAATTTTAAAATAAGTTATATGATGTACTAATGGTTAGTAACAAAAACTAATTTGTGGATTAATACTGCATTTAAAACACTTAGCGAGTGTTTTTTTTTCCAAACCAGTTATTTGATTAACCAAAAACACCTTGTATATTTTTAAATTTTAAAGGTTGGGTTAAAATAAAGGTTTTTATTTTTATTTATAGATAGCATGTGAGAAGAAATTTCAGATAGACCAACATGTGAGAACTGCTTCACACATTGCAAAAAAAGGAAAAATAGGAGGAAAACATCAAACTTCAATGGCTAAATGTTTCCAATCTACTTCAAAAAAATTAGATGAGCAAGAAACTTTTAATGAAGACTTGTGTCGCGCATTAGTGTCTGCAAACATACCGCTTTCAAAATTAGCAAATGTAAATTTTAGTTCGTTTCTAAAAAAATATTGCAAACTTAATGTTCCAAGTGATCGGTCTCTAAGAAGAAATAATGTGAACGGGCTATACTCGTCGGTGTTAATTAATATTAAGGAAGAAATTGCAGATAATTATTTTTACATATCTGTAGACGAAACCACTGATTCCTCAGGAAAGTATATTGCTCATTTATTGATTGGTGTTCTTAAAGAAGATACCTTACCAAAATCTCATCTTATTTCATGCCAGCAACTTGAGAAAACAAATGCTTTAACAATTTCGCGTTTTATACAAGAAACATTAGCAACTTTTTTTCTTCCGACAACTATTCCTTCTAATAAATTACTGCTTATTTTATCGGATGCTGCTCCTTATATGGTGAAAGCAGGACAAAATTTAAAAATATTTTTCGCAGATTTAATACATGTTACTTGTGTAGCGCATGGATTAAACAGAGTTGCAGAGGAAATACGAAAAAAGTTTCCTCTTGTAAATACCATGATATCCAGTGTCAAAAAAGTATTTCTTAAATCTCCTATAAGAATTCAACTTTATAAAGAAATGCTACCTAACATTCCTCTTCCACCACAACCTATTTTAACGCGATGGGGAACATGGTTAGAAGCAGCTAATTTTTATGCAGATCATTTTGTTAAAATAAAGAACATAATTGATACGTTAACAGATAAAAGTTCCCAATCTCTTTTGGATTCTAAACAAACTTTTCAGAGTAACTTGCTTCAACAAGAACTTTCATTTATACAATCAAATTTTAGTTTTGTTCAAAAAACAATTACTCAGTTAGAATCACCAAAACTGTCATTGTTCGAAAGTACAGCATTAATAAAAAAATTTGCGTCATGTTGTCGGAACGTTAGAGGTAATATTGGAAAAGATATTTTAAAAAAATTTGAAGCTACTATGGAAAAAAATAAAGGTTACCATATTCTTTCTGAAGTAGTCAGTGTTCTAGCTGGAAATATTTCGGAAACAATTAATTTAGAACCAAATGTTTTGGTTAGTTTGAAAAATGCTCCCGTTACATCAGTTGATGTTGAACGAAGTTTTTCCATATATAAATATATGTACTCAGACAGAAGCCACAAGTTTTTGTTAGAAAATTTTGAACACCACTTGGTCATTTATTGTTACCATAATTCTAAATAAGTTTATTCATACTTAAAAATGATGTAGTTACTTAAAATAAATGTAAATCTTAATGAATAGTAGGAAATATTTAGTTATGTACACTTTTTTTTTAAATAAAATTGTTACTACATATTTTACGATTTTTTTATTTATTTGTATGCATATTTTGTAAAATATTTGCATATTTTCGGGTAAACACGTGCATATTTATGCGCATATTTTCTACATTTTTATTTGCATATTTGCCGAAGTCTAGTTATTACTCACCCTGTATGTATGGGCCATTCCTGGCTACAATTTTTGTCAGTATATTGCTATTTTTGGTAGTACATATTTTAATGTTTGGTATATAACCTTTATTATATGTTTTTTTAGTTAATAATTGAACAGTTATTCAACAATTACCCAGATTTATTGCAATTTATACAACAGTTACATTATTATCCATGACAATGAAAAACCGAATCAATTGTACCATTCCAACGGTTTCGCGGTGGTACCGTTTTATATCCGAACCCAACTTTTTCGATAATAATTACCTGGCCTCGCAAAATCTGCACCGTCCATTACATACATAGTCGATTATAATTTCCGACAAGTGACATGGTAATTTTTTGGTAACATGCCAAACTTGATTACAGTGTACGGGAGTATTCGGTCTTTGTTTTTTGGCCAGGCCATTGCTCTAGATACGCCGAAATGATGTTATTCAAGCCAAGTTTATGATTTACGAAGTTGATTAATGATCTTGAAAAAATCTATCTTCCAGATAATTCTATATTACGAGGGATTTTTGATATGATAAATTCAAATTTATATTTAATTTCGATGTAGCTTCTAGGGGACTCCACCGGCGATCATTTTGAACCCTTTAAACCAGAGTTTCCCAAACTTATCTAAACCGCGACCCCTTTTTGCTAAAAAATTTGTTCGCGACCCCCCAATTTCCCTCCACTCATTTATTCAATATTATTTGACAGAAATAGCGTGCCTAACTTACAATTATCTGATGGTTTCTCAAATTTAATTTTACTTTACTGTTTAAGTTTAAATCAAAAACAATTATTTTATTTTAATACAATTATTTTAATGATTGGGATCTGTCCCACTAGTAATTAGTAGTAGGTACTTCTGCCAGAATAGCATTTACAATAAAAATAAATAATAAGAAGTCAACTGCACATTATACACCGCGACATATTAGCTTGTGTCTACATCGCAAAACTCTTCCATGATAATCGCGAAAGCGCTCGCTACTTGTCTTCAAATGGTCAAAACTTGGTCTTGTCGTCAAATTACAAGAAATAATGCCTAATGCCAAATGGAGACATTGTTTTTTACATCGAGAAGCTCTTGCGTCCAAAGCTTTACCTCCTGAAATGGACTGTGTTATGAAAACCATCATTAAAGTTGTAAATTCCATTAAAGGAAAAGCTTTGCAGACCCGTATTTTTAGAAAAATTTGCGAAGACATGGGTGCTTTATTTGAAAATCTTCTCTATTACACCAAAGTAAGGTGGCTTTCAAGGGGCAACGTCTTAAAAAGAGTATTTCACTTAAGAGCAGAGATTTTAATGTATTTGAAAGATGAGAAGTCCCCATATGAAAATCAATTTTCCGATCCTATTTGGCTTCTGAAACTAGGTTTCCTTGCTGATATTTTCGAGCAATTAAATATTTTGAACAGTAATTTACAAGGTCGCGACACTAATATAATTACAGCCACAGATAAAATTAAGGCGTTTCTAAGAAAAATCGATTTATGGTCGACCTCACTTGGCAAAAAACAACTCGATTCATTCCAGTGCCTTCAGGAAATTATGGAAAATGTATCTAATTACAGTGCTACAAATTTTGAACAAGTTTTTGCTGACATGCATGTTACTTTGCTCAATTTAAAACAACCCGATTATTATTTCCCCGAAGAAATTCAAAACAGTTACGACAGTTGCAGATGGATACTAAATCCCATTTAGCCGATTCCTTTCAGCATGTTGAAATACCAATAAACATGAAAGAAAAACTTATTGAAATATCAAGTGATGGAATGTTGAAGCTCCAATTTTTTTCCCAGAACTCGGACCAATTTTGGACCGAAAAGATGCAGGAATACCCCCAGTTGGCGAGTGAAGCTGTAAAATGTTTGGTTCCACTTGTAACATCATATTCGTGTGAGTTAAGTTTCTCGTCTATGACTGCCATTAAAACAAGAGTTAGAAATCGTCTCGTACTTGAAAATGATATAATTTTGTGTGTCTCAAATACACAGCATAGATTTGAAAGATTAGTTTCACAGAAACAGGCGCATAGCTCTCATTAAGATTTTAATATTTGACTTTGTTTTACTCTTTTATTTTTACGGACTTTAATATTTAGTTTTATATTTCGTCTGATAATTAATTGTTAATTTCTATTTACGACGTTGTTAAAATAAAAATACATGATCTAACAAAGTGGTGCTTTTGTCTTAGTTTGGAAATGTTCGGCGACCCCCCTTGTACCTCATGGCGACCCCCCAGGAGGTCGTGACCCCCACTTTGGGAAACACTGCTTTAAACCATGACAGTTATTTTTTTCTAACTAAAAAGGCTCTTTCTACTTAAGGATAAACTTTATTACTATCATATTAAAAATTACTAATTGAGTAGTTTTCAATAGTTATCTAATTATAGGCAAAGTTTTATTTCAAATTTGATCATTTATGAGACCATTTTTGTATTAAACCATTAATGCCAAGCGTTGCGTTTTTGCAACAGTTGACATAGCCCACTATGGCGTCATCTTTCGGAAAATGACATGACTTATTCGGGCAGTCAAAGTTGAGATTTATTTCACAACAGTTTTCTATGTATGTTTTAATGGGAATTGGTCGCAAAACTTAGGTTTCTATTAACAGATGGCATATTGAAAGTTGTAGTTTAATTTTGACTTCTGTGAACAAGTGTTTTTAGTAAGTAGTAAGTGATTTGTTGACTCATTTGTTTGTTGTGTCATTGAAAAAAATATATCTATCAAGTAAGTGCTATTATTTTATCTGTGCTAGTTGGTACAACTGCCCAATTATCAGTGTTGCGTTTTCGCAACACTGGGCACAAGGCATATTATTAGTACATAAAATCATTTTTGTTCTAGATGGTGGAAATAAGATGTCAAATCAACTTGGCTCGACCATACTCTCCTTCACTTTATTCAGTTTATTCAGTTTCGGTCATACTAGTAATAGGTAATAGTCGTCCTAAAAAATTTTTGTACGAATCAAGGGTATATAAAATTATGTCCATGCTGGAAGAATCGAACCTTATGGAGTCGGTTTCCAGTGCAGATATTTTCCTAGCATCTCCTGACCCTACTGAATTGACTGATGAAGATAGTGGGGATGAAGACTGTGGAAGAACAGTCAATAATCTAAACAAAAATATGTTGGATCCGGAATCAAAAGCTGTACCTCATCAAGAGGAAGAAAGAAGGATCGACGAAGAAAATATAAATCTATATGAAAAAGAGGCAGATCTTTAAAGTGTGACACAAGTTCAGGAAGAAGAAGATACGGAAGAGTTTAAAATGGAAACAGAAAAAGACACAAAATGAAGAAATTCAAGATATTCAAGCGGCTTCTACTGAGATTCGTGCAAAAAGTGTAACTCTCCTAACACGGAAATGGATTTAGGGAGATTTTCCAGATGAAAATTCCCTTTATTTGGACATTGAACATAAAAAAACTCAATGGAACACATACACTCCTTCATTTTATTCACGACCACTCAATCCTTTACAGATCTTTGTTTTTTTTTTCAATGAAGAGCTTTTAACAAATATTGTAAAGGGGGCAGCTCGTTATGCTTTTCAAAAGGGTACTACTTTAGAATTTGGAGTAGACGAGTTTTTATAAGGATTTTACTATTTAATGGGTACAGCACGAATCCAAGAAGATGCATGCACTGGGAAGAATCTGATGACGTTAAAAATATAACATGCGTCGTAACCGATTTAAAACCATTATAAGATTCCTCCACAATCCAGTAGTGGCACAATTCCGAATAAAACTTAAAAGAGTACAAACACCTAAGCCCAAACAAGTAATAGATATCAATCGTTTAAATGATGAAACAATTAAACATCAGGTAGAAACAAGCATTCAGGCAAATCTTGAAAAACTTGAAGACAGAGAAGATACCAGAACTAGACATTAATAAACACTGGGCCATTATTAAAAAGAACGTGCTGGAGCCCGCTAAAAATATTCTGAAGAGAGAAAAACCAAAGAAACAGAAAGAATGGATGAGTGACGAAATTTTGTTATTGATGAATTCTCGAAGACTATCGAAAGGCAAAAATGAAGAACAGTATAAGCAAATTAATACAGAGATCAAAAGAAAAATCCGCGAAGCTAAAAAACAACGGTTACAAGACAAAAGTAAGGAGATTGAAAACTTGGAAGCCAAATATGATTCGTTCTATCTTCACAAGAAAGTTAAAGAAATGATCAATAATAGAAACAGGAAGCAGACAGTACTTATAGATCAACAAGGGAACATGATACTGGAAACAGAGGAGAAACTAAAACATTGGCAGACATACATAGAAGAACTGTTTGACGATCAAAGGCAGCCTCTTTGTGATAATTTTCCAGAGGAGACAGGTCCAGAAATAAGCAAAGAAGAAGTAATGCAAGCGGTGAAGTCATCAAAGAATAGCAAAGCTCCAGGACCAGACGAGCTACCAGCGGATATACTAAAGTTGATAGACGAAGATCGAATCCATTTGTTAGTAGACTTATTTAACAAGATTTATGAAAACAGTATAATTCCTGAAGAATGGCTAAGATCAACCTTTGTCCCTCTTCCCAAGAAGGCGCATGCTAAGCAGTGCAGTGATCATCGCACGATCAGTCTGATGAGCCATACCTTAAAAATATTCCTCAAAATAATTCACAATAGAATTTACCGAAAATTGGAAGAAGATATCGGAGAAACTCAGTTTGGATTCCGGGAGGGATATGGAACTCGCGAAGCATTATTTGCCTTTAATATCTTGACACAGAGGTGTTTGGATGTGAATCAAGATGTATTTGCTTGTTTCATTGATTACAACAAGGCGTTTGATAACGTCAAGCATGACTAACTTTTAGAGATCTTGGAAGCTAAACAGTTAGACACTCTCGATATAAGAATAATATCTACTCTGTATTATAATCAGAAGGCAGTCGCACGCATCGAAAATAGCACAACAAATGAAATTCAAATTCAAAAAGGAGTTAGACAAGGATGTGTGCTGTCACCAATGCTATTTAATCTCTATTCGGAAGAAATTATGAAGAAAGCATTGGAGGAAGAAGAGATTGGGATAAAAGTTAACGGCCAACCAATTAATAATATTACATACGCAGATGATACGGTTTTAATGGCGGAGACAGTAGAAGACCTGCAAGCCATTTTAAACAAGGTAGTCACAGCTAGTGAAGAGAAAGGGTTAACAATGAACGTCAAGAAGACGAAATTCATGATTATTTCAAACAAACAAAGATTGAATGCAAACCTGTACATTCACAATAACGAAATCGAACGGGTGCACAAATATAAATATTTGGGAACAAGCGTTAATAACAACAATGACATCACAGAAGAAATAAAAACTAGAATTGGAAAGGCTCGAGCTGCTTTTGTTAATATGAAGGAGATTCTGGGAAGTCATGACAGTAACTTAAACCTGAAAATGAGATTGGTTAGATGCTACATCTTCTCGATACTGCTGTAGGGAGTAGAGACTTGGACTTTAAACAAGAGCAATACCGATAAACTAGAGGCCTTGGACAGACAAAATAACAAAATAATAGTGTAGTTCTTCGAAGAATGAACAAAGAACGGGAGCTGTTGATCACCATCAAGAGAAGAAAGTTGGAATATCTTGGTCATGTGATGAGAGGGAAAAAGTACCGATTGCTCCAGTTAATTATCCAAGGAAAGATTCAGGGCAAATGAAGCGTGAAGAGACGACGTATATCTTGGCTGCGCAATTTAAGAGACTGGTTCCAGTGCACATCTAACCAATTATTTAGAGCAACAGCTTCAAAGATACGAATAGCAATGATGATTGCCAAACTCCGTAGCGGAGAGGGCACTTGAAGAAGAAGAAGATTCCTCTATTTTAACGATAGCCCAAACATAGATCGTTCAGACAAAACATACAAAATTTCTCCGTACCTTGAAAGTCTCCACAAATCATTTACTGAATACACTGTATTTTAAACCGAATCTATCGTGAATGATACCATACTATGGTGTCATGGTATGAAACAACATATGAAAGACAAGCCCATACCCTTTGGGTATAAATCGTGGTGTTGGAATCTGTAATCTGTATACCTCATAGATTTCAGTATTTATCCAGGAGCCAAGGGAAAAATGATAGGTTTATGAGTCATTGCTTATATGGTGATAATTATTTCACCTCTATGAAACTAATTGATTTTTTAACATCGAAGGGAATAGGTTACGTTGCCATACGATCAAATAGAAAAAAAAAGTTTCCATTCAGTGAAACGTTTAAAAAATTCATACGTGGAATTTACGAAAATTGGTACGACGATAAAAATAAGGTGCTTTTATGTAGGTGGAATGACAACAGCATAGTTACTTTGGCATCGAATTATCATAAAATGACGTCAGTTTATTAGGCGAACAGATACTCCTTTGCCCAAAGCAAAAAGATCAAATTAACACAACCACGTCTTATTCGGGCTTATAACGAAAATATGGGAGGAATTGATCAGGTGAATCAAAATGTTGCCCATTACAGAACAAATATAAGATCTAAGAAATGGTATTCGCCTTTATTTATCTGGGGTCTTAATGTCTTCATACAAAATGCTTGGTTGATTTACCGTAGAATCATCATCATCACGTAGCGCTAGAACCCTGGGTGGGTCTTGGCTGACTGTACAACTTTTTTCCAATGTGTTCGGTCTTCCATCAACCTAGGGTCAAATCGAATGTTCATTTTCCGGAGATCTGCTTGGATGTTATCTCTCCATCGCATTCTGGGACGTCCGAGTGGTCTTTTGCCTGTGGGAATCTCTTCCCATACCAGTTTTACAAGTCTCTCGTTATGCAGTCAGTGCACGTGGCCTGTCCATCTTAGTCTTAGAATGCCCATCATTTACCGTAGAATGAGACACATTCTTTGAATGTCTTCCAAAAAGACTTTCAAACTTCGGAGTTTTATTACGACGTTTTCAAGGCTTAAACACTAAGTCTGTAAATACCACTCTGGACTGTTTATTTCTTGCGAAATGTACCCCCATAAATGAAGGAATCCAAGAAATTTGAAGCAGGCGTTATAATATTTTCCTTGGCGTCACACAATTTTTCTGTAACTTAAACAAATTTATCAAAATGTTTCAAAATAGGTTTCACAGCTTCGTGATTGGCACTCCATCTAGTGTCAGATAGCTCTTTTACAGATACACCTATAACTTACATTAAAATCCCCATCTATCTGGAGAGGACAGGACGAGAAGAAATTATATACACTTTCTAAAGTTGCAAGAAACGTCACACAGTTGATTGCAAATGCATGAACTCCACACAAAAAATGTCTGAGTGAGAATGGTTTGCACAAGGCACAAACATGATTTTGCTATTATTTTCCTTGATTATTGCTTGGACATCTGACATAGTGAATTTCATTATCATAGCCTTGACACCTACATAATTGTAGATTCAATCCATCATTTTTCAATGCATTTATCATTGTTTATTCAATATTTGAATAAGCTTTTTATATGATTGCAATAATTTTTTATAAAAGAAAACATAGAGTAAACATTAAAACTATTTTATGTTATGTACCAGGTGTAGTTTTATATGAGTGTATCTTTAAAAATTTTTTTTATTATTTCTTAATTTTTATTTTATAATTTGTATGCAAATTTGCTTTTTATTTGCCAAGTTCACTGGCCTATAAGTATTTTCGGTTAATTACTTTTATAGGGTTATTTTTTTTATATATCTGTATGTCAAGTACCTGACCAATTCGGAGCATGATTAGTGTTAAGACAAAAAACGAAGTTATTTTTCGTCTTCTTTATCGTCTATGTCTATTTATATCTTTTAAATGCGAGAAAAACGTTTATAAAAAAATTCATAACAGTCTATGCGACGGTCTTACCTCCACAACCGTTAGGCGTATAAATAAAAATAAAAAGACACGACCATAGTAAAATTGGAATGTTAAAACCCAATGGAATGACACGTGCTTATGTAAATTTCGTGTTTATGTTAATTTTTTGAACTACATTCTTGCGCGCTGTTGGAAATGAACAGTTAGACCGAGGGAATCAAAATTACAACTTTTTCTGTGTGAAAATTCAAAATTAATCGATATTCTATCTAAAAAAGTATAAATACAAGAAAAAAGAAGAGCATTTTGTGATTTTGGTCGTTTTGTCTTTGGATGTTTACTTCTTTTAGGCTTTTATTTTATTTGTTTAGCTAGTCCATAGTCCTCCATTCTCTTTAGTTTTTCCATTTCAAATAATTTGTACTTATCCACCCACTCGGAGGCTTTTTTAAAATCCATAAATACACTACGTTGTGTTTCTAGGTTGACCTCTCTTCGTTTTTCGATTACTTCTTTTATAATGAAAACATTGTAATTACACTCATGGACAAAAATATCGAATATTTTGGAATTTTCAAATTTTTGTTTTTTTCAAACAAATTCTGGTAAAGTACTTAAGTCGTTTATTGTAAAATAGAGTTTATTCTAACAATGTTTAATGAACAATTTTAAGTTTTTATGCGGAGAAAATTGTGAAAAAAATAAATGTTTAATATTAGGTAAATAAGGTTATTTTACTCTAAACTTAAATGATAATTTAAATTGCCTAAACAACTGGTTTAAACTGAAAGAAGTGCATGATCAGTAACGAGTATTCCCCCTGTAGCTCTTATTACTGCTTGCATCTTTCTCAGCATGCTTGCAAGTAAATTTTGGACATATCATTGGGAAATTGCATTTCATTCATCCTGTGCAGCAAGCCGAAGCTGCTCTAACGTATTTGGAACGGGATTTCTTTGTCGTATGCTGCGTTTTAGGTGATCCCTCATGCGCTCTATTGAATTTAAATCCAGGCCAGACGGTGGCCAATCAAATCTACGAATTTGGACCTCATCAAGATAATTACTCACTACGGCAGTGGCATGTAGTCAAGTGTCATCGTGCATTAACGTGAATCTTTCATATCCAATGTAACCAACATATGACAAAACATGATCTTGCAGGATGTTTTAAACGTAAGAATCACCAGTCATCCATCTAATCACTTCCACAAGTGAGGTACGTACCTCCCAACTAATACCTTCCCAAAGAATTATGCCATCAACTCCAAAACTAACGGTCTGGTCGAGACTGCAGCTGCCGAATCGTTCTTCAACTCTTCTGTAGACGTAGTTTTGACCATCTGGCTTCCATAATAGGATTCTGGTCTCCTCAGTGAAAAAAACGTTTTTCCACTAGTCGATATTCCACTAAATATGTGTTCTTGCAAATTTCAAACGACGAGCTTTATGATTTTGGAGAAGACGTGGAACTTTGGCGGGGCGTCTGGGCTTTAAGTTTGCTTCTTTTGATCTTCGTCTAACTGATTGTGAACTCACATTAACTTATCTAACATTTAATAGTTCATTTCTGAGTTGCATCGATGTCAACGAACGATTTCGTGTATAATTAAGAACCAAAAAACGGTCATCAATTGCGGTTGTGCACCTTGGGCGTCCTTGACCAGGCCTTCGTACAAAACTTCCTGTTTCGCGGTACCTTTTTAGAGTATTTGAAACTATAGATTCAGTTCTGCTAAAACGTCGTGCGATACCTTTTTGTGCATATCCTTCGTCGTACAAAATTACAATATGTACTACTTGGACTTCATCGCAGTGCCGAATTCGTGGGATACTTGTTTTAAACTTAGTTAAATCAAAACAATATTTGATTAAACTTAATAAATTAAACTAAAAATAACCGAATTAGTATGATTTTTCCTTTACGTGAAGAAGGATTTTTATGATAAAATGTACGAATGACACTAACTACTGAATAAACGTCAAAATAAACATCAAAATATTTCAAACCAGTTGAGTACATCAGCCTACTATATGAGTATTATCAGTAATCTAAAATTATTTTGAAATAATAGTGACTACAAAAAAAACTTAGAAAATTCCAAAATATTCGATATTTTTGTCCATGAGTGTAGTAAAGCTTTTCGAAAACTGTGATGGTCTTGCAACATGGCATGTGATTTTCTATGATAACTACTGTACTTTTTCGAGCAGCGGTTGATAAGGTACGAATCGAATGGCCATGATGATTGCCAATGTCAGAATCGGTTAGGCCCCGAAAGAGGTGTTGTTCTTATATTATTATAATGACTTTGCAATATTATTTAGCCTATTAGTTTGCCAATTGATAAGATGTAGCATTCTTAACTGTAGCAAGGGACTTGCATATCTCAGAAATATATGTAATTTGTTCTTATAAAGTGAAAAATATGCGCATAAATATGAATTTCTTTTAGAAAATATGTATTAAATATGCATTTTTTAGAAAATATGCATACCTACTGTCAATGAAAACATGTTTTAACATTGGTATATTAATTAATGTTTATTTTAATAATTAGAAAACAATATAAATAAATTTAAAAACTAAGTAGGTAATTGTAATGTACTAATTAATTGTAATGAAAGTAGTAAAATACTGAAAACTTTGTTTTCAAAACTTCCACAAAATTTATTTTAAATTCTTATCACTACAGCTGCTTCGGCTGATTGCCTTTCTCAAGTGATCTGTTTTTGGCATGGTTTTACAGTTTATAGTCTCTAATGAAATAGGTTGAGGAGGGGAGAACTGTTTATCTCAAGCTGGTCATTTAGAATTATATCTGTGTTTTTTAATTTGTTGATTTCCATAGATTCATCCGACACCCTGATAGGGTAAAAGGAAGGGGAGAAAGAAAGATTTCCATAGATTCCAACAAAGATAGCTTAAGGCCTTTATTTTGAATGTGAAGAATTTTAAATTCGTCATTAAAAGAATAATTTTGATCTAGAAGGTGAAGTGCGTATGTAGAATCTGTTTTTCTATTATTAAAAGCCCTCTTATGTTCTGCAGAAAAGTACTTTGTTCTCTCTTTAATTTGTAACGATGGCCTCTTAATCTTTCGTCTTAATTCAAAGTGAATATGGTATTTAGGTTTCCAAAATTATGTTTTAAAATACCAATTCCAGAGATCAGACCAATTTAAGTCACTATTATCACTCCGAGATCGTTGTGGGAGGTTACCGAGTTTAAGGGATGTCCATTAATAAAATACGGCAGTGATGGATTATTCTTGCCGATATGTAAAACAACTCATTTTTCAATGTTAAGCAGAAGTAACCATTCTGAGGACCATTTAAATATTGCATCAAGATCGTGTTGAAGAAAATGTTGGTTAATAGTTGGATTCACATATAATTTCGTGTCATGGACGTAAATGGAAACCTTACTGGATACAATGAGCGGAAGATCACTAGTGTAGACACAAAAAAGTAGCGGTCCAAGTATAGTGGTCGTATTTTCGAATTCGTTCGAGCATATTTCGCATACGAAATGAGAAGAAATTCGCTCGAAATCCAGTTTTTTGTATTTTCGAATAGTACGTATACGAATTTTTTTGTATAGGGCGACACGAATGGGTATGAACCATTCGAATTTCGATGCTAGTATACGATCAAAGTAATTGTTGTCATTTCAGTTGTCACTGGGCCCGTGTACGTCAGATAAAATTTCAGCTGATAGTTTTTAATCGTTGTTTTAGATTGAACAATACAATAAAATTTACATTAATACCTACCATATTTTTACATTGAACTTTGTTTTTAATGGGTGGTTTAAATAATTTTTTAATAGGAAGAAATAGTTAACGCCCTTGCCGAGGCGATAATATTAGCGGAACGAAGAGGCAAGTTTATCAACCCATTCTTAACCCTCTAGAGGACTATTCGGATGTACAATTTCAAAAATTGTACAGATTAACAAGGCCCCTCACAATGGAGTTGAGAGACTTGATAGAGTTGATAGAATGGCTTTTTTTTGTTTGGCCGACACTGAACCACCATATTTCATGCCCTTTTTTACTTCTTGTTTTAGATAACAAATTCACCATAAACTAGTTTAAGTAAAAGTGTCAATTATTCTTCTTTTTTTATTATTTAAGTTTTGGTTGTTCGAATTTACATTGTTGCCGGTGCAAATTCTTTTAGTATACGTATAAAATTTCGAAGGACGTTCAAAAATACAGATTCAAATTCGTATACGAAATTTTTCTTTCGAGTTAACTCGTGTACGAAAAAATTCGATTGAATTCGAAAATACGACCCCTGATCCTTGTGGGACTCCACTCTTGACTGGCTTATCTAGTGGGTCGTCTTTCAAAATACGAACCCTGAAGTATCTGTCGGATAGAAAATCTTGAATCCAAATGTTTAACCTTCCGCGAATACCATAGTGATCCAATTTTGCTAGTAATCGACGTTTTGGAACACTGTCGAAAGCTCTGGAGAAGTCTAAGTCTAGACTACATCGACATGATTCCGCTTGTTTAAAGATAATGACCAGTCATTTACATAATGAAGTAAGTTTGTGATTGTTGAACGACCTTTGATAAAGCCATGCTGTTGGTAAGAGATGACATTTTCTTGAAAAAGAAACTCAGACATAGCTTCGGAAATAATCGATTCACTGACCTTGCCGACAATAGGAACCAGGCTGAATGGACGATAATTATTGCAATCAAGTTTATTTCCTTTTTTGAAGGAGTAATCTAAGCCACTTTACTGGACGAGGGGAGAGAACTTTGAATAACAGAAGCATTCATTATAAGAGATACATATAGGGGGCTACAGATTCTGCACATTGTTTGAGGAAAAAGAAGGTGAGTCCGTCAAATCTAGGTGATGAATTATTGCGTAGTTTCCATAAATGATGTTTAATTGCATCCGGTTTGAAAGATATATTGTTAAGAGTTTTAGACAAACGTGGGCACATTATTTAAAGAATGGTATCGTTAGGTTCATCTGTAAAAACCTGAGAAAAGAATAACGATAAACATTCCGAAGATTCGTTATTCGAAGAACATAAAGACCCGTCAGCTTTTTGAAGTAATGGTATGGAGACTTTAGAAGATAAAGATGTGCGAATGTACCGATGAACTTTTTTACTATTACCACTTGCAATGATAAATTCTTCAAATTCTGTTCTTAACTGGAGAAATAATTAATAACATAAGGTATGCTGATGACACTGTGATTCTAGCAAGTAGCATGGAGGAACTGAGTTGCCTAATGAGTAAGATACAAAAAACAAGTGCACAATACGGACTCAGACTAAATATCACAAAAACCAAATGGATGTTAGTAAGCAAAACCCAACAACCACCACAGGAACTGATATTAGACAATGAAAGAATTGAACACGTGGATTCGTACATCTACTTGGGAACAACAGTTAACTCAAATTGGGATCAAGTGAAGGAAATACGTATAAGAGTAGAAAAGGCAAGAGCATCGTTCACTAGCATGAAGCAAATTTTCACCTCTAAAAGCCTCACCCTACCTCTCAAAATTCGACTTCTGAAATGTTATGTATTCCCGGTTTTGTTATATGGAATGGAGGCGTGGACAATGACCGCAACATTGATGAAAAAAGTAGAGGCCTTCGAAATGTGGGCTTACCGACGTATATTACGTATATCCTGGACTGAGCACGTGACCAACGAAGAGGTACTACGCCGGATAGGTAAAGAGAGAGAGAGGTAGGAATAAGTATTAAGAAAAGAAAGTTGGAATACTTGGGTCACGTTATGAGACATAATAAATATAGAGTACTACAACTGATCGTTCAAGGGAAAATAGACAACAGAAGAGGTCCAGGGAGGAGAAGACACTCGTGGCTCCAAAACTTGCGGCAATGGTTCGGATTGTCATCTGCTGAACTATTCAGATCTGCCGTAAACAAAGTCAGAATAGCCATGTTGATTGCCAACGTTCGGAACGGACAAGGCACATGAAGCAGAAGAACTTTAGCAAAGATTGTTTGACTCGGTTGGAAAAATTAGGGTGGGCGAGAAAATCATCAAGGGAACCAGTTGATATGTTTGCCAAAGATTTCGCTTATGTCGAATTAAATGGGTAGCTGAGAGGTTAATCCAAGGTTTTAGTCGATTTCTTTATAGCTGCCGTTCGGTTGTATAATCAGAAATTGTTTTAATAGCAGTATGAAGAAGAGTACCGCATTGACGATACATCAGACTGACTAAGAAAAATAGATTGCCAGTTTAACTGGGATAAAACTGAATTTACATTAAAGAAATCAGTAGTGGCATAAGTTACGAAATTATTTTTTCAAGGCGGTGTTAAACTAAATTGAATGTGAGCAATAATAAGCGAGTGGTCATAAGGACCCACAGGTGAGGACACTTCAAGTGTAGAAATTAATCGATCGTCATTGTTCCTATTCGCCATAATCCTCCATAAAATTGGAGGATTATTGTTGGCTCTAAACCTTAGTTTAGAACCTAGTAGGTTCAGTTATCAGTTGTAATAAATTTGAGTGCATGATAAAGTTAAACAAATTTTGGGAATTGATACTATCAGTTTTGGTAATCCAGTTAATCTCTGAAAAATTGAAATCTCCAACAACAATGAGATTTTCAAGGGATGATAATTCCTCAAGTTTGTCAATAAGCATATTGTCCTGAGTAAGTACTGTATCCGGAAGTCTTTAGATGCAAACTATATTAAATATGAAAGAGTTATTGAGAGTTTAGATTCATATACATAAGAAGCCAATCCGTAAATTTTGGTGCAGAAGAATTATGAACGAAATTTTATTTCTTTATTTAATCATTTTTTTCATTTCTTTAACAACATTATTACAACAGCTCTATACAGTCCAGCTCTATATAACAGACCCTTGTATATTCTGCCATAAAAACTGAGTATCGTGCATTTCCAAATCGAGTATCACAAGAATATTTTCAAAATTACCAATTATTGTTCTTGTAAATAATATAGAAACTTCTTATACAGTCTAACAAAGTAATCAATAAAATTAATTCGTTATACACATTATTCCTAACGGAAAATTGACAAACCTTATCCACTACTTATCAACAAACACATCAAGACGCGGTTACTTCATAAATATTACAAAAGAATCTGAAAACGAATACTCACTGGATCGCCAATCGAAGCCCATCCATGGCCACAGTCACGGAACTGTTTTCCTAGTCAAAAAAAACAGCGACATCGGTAACGAAAATATTAAGATCGTTGTCGCCCGGGGCGAAAAGCATTGACCCCGAAACGAAATAAAGCACCCCAACGTTGATTGTGTAGCTTCTTAGTGCGATTAGCGCGTTCACTCTAAGTTCGCGAACGACGAACTGGCTGAGAGGCAGAGTGTGCTTTGTGGAAAACGACCTGCTGGTGTACTACGTTGTCAGACTTACCAAAAAGTTAAGATCATACTGTTTAAGTAAAAAATATTTTTACATAGATTCGTTTTCCCTTTTTCAATGTCTTCGTTTCTTTTTAGTCTTTGTATCGAAACTTTCTCCGTATGGGATGATGTCAGTTATTGTTCACAGTACTTTTCTTTCATATGTTCTTAAGTTTTCTTGTCTTTTTTGTTTGCCACTGTTGTTTCTATCGCGAATATGATAACTGATTATATGAGTTTTTTGTTTATCTTCATTTTTGTCTTTTTCCTTAGTTTTCTGTTTTTAAGCATCTTTCTATTTCTACCGAAGTCTTGGTTTCCTTTTACAATTCTTTCTTGAATTACTTCTTTTCTAGTTGCACATGGTTACTCCCCGGTATTTGCATGTCGTTGCTTGTTTAAGTTTGAAGTTGTCAGTCCGCAAGTACTCCGCTTTATTCTTTCTTTTTTGCTTACTGCCATTGGAACAGGCTACAAATGCAAAAACCCTGGAATAAATTAAAAGAAGACAAACACGTATTAGGTGGGAAAAACGTTATATATCCCATAATAATCGTTAAACTTTAGAGGGGAAGAACAATTAGCGCCAAAGCAGAACAATCCTCCCAGACAAATCATTCTGTCATATCCCAGGTGTAGTAGACGTAGAATAGTTGAGTAGGGTATTTATTTAACTACATAACAAATAAAAATATTGTTTGTAGCAAGTCAAAAAAAAAATACATAGTATATAAAAAAAGGAATATAAAACGTAACTTAAATATATCATAAACACGAACACGTATTAAACAGAAAAAGATTTATAGAATAGTTACGGTAAGCAGTTCAGTGGATGTTCTGCAATGAGTCATATATTCTTCTGAGCAGTAAAAACAATGTTTTAGAAGATATTTTTTATAACTTTATCGAAACTATTACAGCTTAACTGTTTAATACTTTTTGTTAAAATATTGTAATAGTTATAATTAAGACTATTTTTTTCTGAAGGACTTAATCTACAGCGATTTGTTCGTAGGTGGAGACAGTTTCGCGTATTGTGAACGAGAACATCAAACTGCTTTATTAAATGGTCCCGTTTTCTGCGAATTTCAGTTAGAACTTGAAATATTAAAATAGTAGATCGACAGTGTTCTAGATAACTAACCCCTGCTAAAATCCTAACAGCTTTCTTTTACATTCTAAAAATTTGAAGTGCCTTTGTTGAATTGTCCCATATGATTAAACCATAGTTGTTTCAAAGTTGACAACCCTTGCTAGTTGGCGAATATCAAATAATTAACTTGATAGTTTTTTCTTTAGTTGTGAAATATGAGCCGACCAGTTGATTATCTATGGTTATTCCCAATAATTTAACAGTCATTTTGTTATCTGGATCATTGTGTAAATTACTTGCAGATATAACCAAATTTTGCGTTTTATCAGAGTTAAGTTTTAGTTTGTTTGCAGCAAACCATGTGCTAGATTTAGTAGAAACTTCCTCATGAGACATTTTAAAATAATCATTACTTTTTCCTGATATAACGTATGTCGTATCATCTGCGAATTGTATGGTTCTGTACGGAGATGCGAATTTAAGCAAATCGTTGATATAAATAATAAACAAAAGAGGTCCTAAAACCGAACCTTGTAGGGCACCATGTTTTCCGGATAGAAAATCGGAGAGATGACCTTTAGACACTACCGCCTAGTGTCTGCCACATAGATTAGAAGTTATAAGCTTAATAGGGATACCTCTGATTCTATAGTAATTTAATTTGTGGAGCAAAATGTTCTGTGAACCGCAATCAAAAGCCTTCGACAAGTCGCAAAGAAAAATTGCTATGCGATTACTGCGTTCAAGCCCCTCAATCACCTCGCTCGCAACATTAAATACCGCGTTCGTAGTAGAACGAGGGTACCGTACCTTGTCGAATTATTTTATTTTGATAAAAGTTTGAAGAAGCTTCTAGTTTTCTTTCTCCGACGTATAGATAGCTGTAGATGAAGATCATAAGAAAATTAGTGTTGCAAATTGGAATAGTACAACGATATTTTTATTCCAAGTGTAAAAAACCACAGACAACAATACAAGCAGGAAAACAAGGTTTTTCTTACCACCGACTATGTTTCAACTCTCCCGAGCCTTTAAGTTTTAAACAAAATTGATGATAAGATTCAAGCAATGTTCCTCCCACGAAATGAGATCTCCATACTGCAACTAATGGACCATTGTATTTAGAAAAAAATGAAAAAAAAATTTAGAAAATAGATGCTTCGAGAGCTCTTGTTGGCTGAGAGGGTTGAAGAAGAAAGTGTAGTGCAATTTGTAAAGAACTCAATCTGAAAGACTCGATTTACATGCAAACTAGAAGGAAAAACAACACGGAATAGAATTGGAAACTAAGATATCAAAGGAATATAAGATAATAAATAAATAGTTGAGAATATACAACAAAACTTATAAAAATAATGAAAGTTATAAGACTAATAAAACAAATCATAAGGTTAGAAAACTGTCTGAACACAGTTTGTAACATGCAGTCAAAGCTGTCGAGAATAAGGAAATGGGAGTTAATGCTGCAGCACAGGCGTTTGACATACCAAAAACCACTTTAAAAAGACGTCTCAAGTCACAGAGTTATATTAAAGGTCCAATGGGAAAAGGCTCATTATTAAGAGCTGAAACGGAAAAAAAATGGTTAGGCATATTAAAAACGCTCCATGGCTTATTATTTAGCAGAAATCCTGCAATTAAAACAACTCTAACCATAAAACTAGACAAGCTGGCTACGACTGGCTTTCTGCTTCTCTTATGCGCAATCCTCAACTTTCCATTCGGCAATCTGAAGAGATACCTATTGCAAGAGCAAAGGGCTTAAATAAAATAGCTATCAAAAGGTACTTCGACCTCTTAAAAAATATTTTGGAAGAAAACGGTCTCATAGATAAACCTATAAACATTTTCAACATAGACGAAATAGGTTTACAATTGAATAAAAAACCTGAAAAAGTTGTTGTCTTAAAAGCTTCTAAGAATGTAACTGTTGTTACTTCGGGGGGAAAAGGTGAAACAATTTCAATATTAACAAGTGTAAATGGTACATTCTTACCACCTTTTTGCATAATGAAAAAGAAGAATCTAAAGCAGGAGTTTTGTCTCCTGGTGCCGAAGTAAAAATATCTCCAAAATCTGGACATTTTACTCCAACAAAACCAGCAGAAAAAGTACTCCCTCTTGTAGATGGACACACATCGCATACTAGTTACATTGAAAAGCTGGAGTTTGCAGAAAATAATGATATAATTTTTATGAGTATTTCTTCCCTCCAACAGCCATTGGCTTCAACGATTAGATCGTGCTATCTTTGAGTTTCTCAAAATGAAGTACTGTTCTGCTTTCTCCCTCAAGGAAGATCACCGCTGCAGTTTGGTACGCTTCTTAATTTAGCTTAGGGAAAAGTTGAAACAATACCAGAATATGCTTTTCTGTCAGAATCCACAGACCCCATGCCTCAAGATACATCTCGTCTTTCCCAAAATAGTATGACTTGTATCGCTGTTGGTGGTCTTAGTAGCTCAATAAACGATATCAATTCTGGTAACTCAAGAAGCTATGAAAATATTTCTGTACCTGGATCGTCTAAACAAGACGAAATGAGCCCATAGGCCTATCTGAAAATGTAATCCCTTGAAGTTATTGGACAAAAATACATCCAGTGCCTTGTGTCAATAAATTTCAGACTTTGAAAAGAAAATTTCAAACTATAGCGACAGATTTAAACTCTCCAGAAAACATAATGACTCTTAAAAAGAAAAAAAGATGAAAAATAGTCAAGAATTAAGATAAAACAAGAAAAAAAAAGAGAAGAAAATAAAAAAGAAAGAGAAGAAAGAAGATAAACATAGAAAACAAGAAAAAAGAAAGGAAAAAAAATAGTTACGAGATCAATAGTTACAATGTGTATCTCCACATTGTAAGACAGTGATGATGAAGATGATATACTTTGTTTGATTTAATACACAGGCTACACACTACGCTTTGCGTGAGAGCACGCCTGCAGAGACTTATTTGCACAGGTAAGAGCGTGTGTATGGACGACAAGACGGTAACGCGCGCAGGCCTCCAAGTACTGCCTGTACTCTCATCGACCTACTGAAGATTTTACTGTGCGGTTATAGGTTCTCATTCTACGGTTTTACTTGCAACGTGTGGTCGGAAGTTCAGTCCATTTTTCGTTTCTCAGTCCAGCAAAAGTTTTCAAGGAGAGTAGACGAAATGGGCGATATAAGAATCATTTCAAAAGCATTCTTAATTGAATTTATAGGGTTGTACAAATATTTCAATCGTTCAAAGAAAAATTACGAAAATTAACGTACAGGATAATTTTTCATTAGGAGATATAAAACGGCGCATAACAGTATCTTCTTTTTTAATTATGGTCGTCACTAGACGCAGTAAATCAGTATAAGCTGTTTCATCCATTCTAATATAACCACGTCTTTAGGATCTTCTCTCAAATCTTATTATCTTATTATGTTAACATGTGTTAACATGTGAATGTATGTTTTTCCGTAGAAGCCACTTTTTACTCCACTTACTTCTACAGCGTCGTTGCTTGTTTGTTTGTTGCTTTTTTATTAATAAACGATACAAACTATAACGCTTTCATTAAAAAAGCCAAATTTTTACGTAGCCTTCACGTGTAGACAACGTACGGTGTTCGGTCTTTTTGTTCCGTCATACCTACACGGTGTTGAGCGGCACAGACAAAACGTAGTGTGTAGCCGGTCCATAATGCATGATTTAACTATGTTATTTCGCATACGTCACCCTGTATATCATTTTCTATTTGAAATTCTTCAGAAATACTGAATATTTTTCATGTAAGTTTCCAAGCTTACAACAAGTATTGCTAATTTCCTTCCTAAATATGTAACGAGTTTCAAAAACATAAAAAGAACTCGTCAAAACTAACCACACAACGTGACAACAGCGCCAGAAGTCGTCAGCTGTTTTGATAAATGGGTACATTGAAACCCATGTGCGCTATGTCGATGGGATTGTTTTGTTGTGGTTTTGTGTTAGCCGGCAAAGTTAGCTCAAACTCAACCAACACAAAGAACAGGCATCGGAATGTGAACTATTGGATTGGAAAATAACCTCGTATTATTTGCCTTATGGCCGTTTCTTATCGAACGAAACACCGGTTTGAATATTTATTATTTCCACCTGGTACTAATCTACCATTTGATTAGTTACTGTTCTGGTCTTGAATCGTTCAAGCTACCAATTTATTGTTCTAAAACGATAATACCTACCTAATACAAAGTGCATATTTCCTTACACGAGGTCATTTCTAGAAAACAAGAAGTAAAATGAAAGAGATTGTTTTAGATATGGGTCTTAAATCTTTTCTTGTAGCATACCTATATATGCATTGAGAATGAAGCACAATTTTAAGTAAAAATGCGTTATGTTTGATGTTTCGATTTCCAACTTGCAAATGGTTCTCAAAATACCTATATATTTGCCTTTTTATATCTACTGTCACAACTAGAAATGAGGTAATTTGATAAATTAGAAACACTTGCGGCATTAGCGCCTGCAGGATTATTTTCAGGGGGGTGCATCTGCAATTACACATGCTATTAACCAATATAAAATATAGAAGGCGGTAATTTTCACCATAGAGACATCACACCACTCAATATGCAATCCACTCAATACAGAGTACAAAATAAACCGACCTAACAAATCAACAACCTATCAAATCTTTACAAAGAAGCAAATTCTTGAGAAACCCTAGAGTTAGATGTTAATAACAATCATATATTTGTGGATTTCAAAGCTGTCTTTGCCTATGACTACAGATAGCATTCAAGGTTGCCGTATCTCCATGTAAGTTGTACATTGTTTGACAGGATCGCCATGTAAGATTACCAGAAGCAGGTTCTTTTCAATGTTAAGTAGTTAAGGAATAATAATGGCACATCTTTATTTTATGGAGTATTAGTTATACTATGCTAAGTGTGGCCTTTAAATAATCATAACACTTTACATAAATAATATAGAGTAGTCGAATATATGTTCAATCGGAGTCCAGAACTCAAGTCACTTTAATTATAAAAATGAACAAGAAAACGTAATTCGAGATTCTTAGACCAAGACGTCTTTAATAAATATATACAAGTGGTTGGATATGCAGATGGCATTGACATCACCGCTAGGTCAACCAAATACAAATTTCAAAAGCTAGTTTCGAACTCACGACACGCTCTCCATCAATCATCTCGCTGCCGTTCACATTATATTAATTGGTGATCTTTCTAGCTAAGTCCAAATAAAAAAGGGTTACACGTAGACATTAAATTAATACCTAAAAGGAAGGAACACCGCCAGTTGTTTGCATTATATAAGCCACATGAGCGGCATTTGAGGATTAGTGTTGTCAAACTGTTTTGGAAGCGATATCCGTGTGAATTATAAGCAATAATTATTAATACAATTAGAATTTATGATATTTCTAATGTAGTGGGTTTTTTGGAGTTAATGTAAAGTTAGTTAAACCACTTAATCTCTCAACCCACAGAAAAACGTAACAATAGTTTATAAATTTCTAAAGGAAACCTCATCCCAAGGATCCCGATGTATTCAAAGTATATAAACAACAAAAATTTGAATATAATCGGCAATTACAAATTGCTAAAAAGTTAGCTTACTGTAATTTTATTACTAATTCCAATAATAAACCTAGGGACTGCTGGAAAATAGTAAATTTCGAAAGAAACAACACAAGATCCAGTTCGGTACAACCTGATCTACCTCCAGACGAAATAAATCAATTTTTTACTACAATTGCAGAGAATATAATTACATCTCTTCCCACCACTAATATCGATGTCCCCTTCAAGTATAGAATCTTCTCCGAGCAAATCCTTTTTTTTCGTCCCGTTGTGGAAGAAGAGGTCTCTCAAATAATAAAGTCTCTTAGTAATTCTAATTGTAGGGACGTTCACGAAATTGACAGCAAAATTTTAAAAGAAACTTACCAAATAGTTTTAACACCTTTCACTCATCTTATTAATTTAATTCTATCAACTGGAGTATTTCCAGAAGTACTAAAACACTCAAAAGTACTATCTATCTACAAAACAGGTGATTTCTCAAAAACTGACAATTACATACCTATAAGCATTGTTTCTACTTTTGGGAAAGTAATTGAAAAGTTTATCAAACGACAATTTTATTCCTATTTTGAGTCAAATAATTACTTTATCAACTCACAATATGGATTCAGAAGTGTTCGTTCTACTACAAACGCGGTATTTAATGGTATGAGCAAGGGGATTGAGGGGCTTGAACGCGACAATTGCATGGCAATTTCTCTTTGCGACTTGTCGAAGGCTTTTGACCGAGTTTCACACGAATTAAATTACTATGGAATCAGAGGTATCCCTCTTAAGCTTATAACTTCTTAGCTATGTGACAGACACCAGGCGGTACGGCGGTAGTATCTAAAGGTCATCTCTCCGATTTTCTATCCGTAAAACATGGAGTCCCACAAGGTTCGGTCTTAGGACATCTTTTGTTTATTATTTATGTCAGTGACTTGCCTAAATTCATATCTTTGTACAAATCCATACAATTCGCAGATGATGCGACATGCGTTATATCAGGAAAAAATAATGATGATTTAAAAATGTCTCATGAGGAAGTTTCTACTAAATCTAGCACATGGTTTGCTGCAAACAAACTAAAACTTAACTCTGATAAAACACAAAATTTGGTTATATCTGCAAGTAATTTACACAATGATCCAGATAACAAAGAGGCTGTTAAACTATTGAGAATAACCATCGATAATCGACTTAACTGGTCGGCTCATATCTCACAACTAAAGAAAAAGCTATCAAGGTCATTATTTGTTATTCGCCAACTAGCAAGGGTTGTCACTTTGAAACATTAAAAATGACATATTTTCCTTTATTCCACTCTTACCTAAACTATGGCTTCATATCATTTGGGGCAATTCAACAAATGTACTTCAAATTTTTAGAATGCAAAAGAAAGCTATCAGGATTTTAGCATTGGTTAGTTAACTAGAACACTGCCGACCTTTCTTGATCAAATTCCCAGAAAACGGGCCCATAAAGCAGTACGAAAAATCGCTGTAGATTACGTCTTTCAGATAAAAATAAAGGAAATTAAAGAAAACTTTTACTGAAGCTCTCACAAACCTAGAGATGGGAATCGGTGAATACATCAATAATATCCGCTACGCCGATGACACTGTGTTGTCATCATGGACGTATAAACATCTGTGTTTATACGTCCATGGTTGTCATCATGAAAATATCACTGTCGAAGTCGCTCACTATAGTCACAAAACGATTTTTTTTTAGATTGTTTGAACTGAATAGACCAAACAATTCCCAGAAATCTCACGTTTTCGATACGACCAACGTATGCTAATTATTTATTGTGTTTCCAATATGTTGTTCGAAAGTGTGAAAGTAGAAGTGAATTACACTTTTTCGGTTTTTGTGATGTCTGAATTATAATTAACGATAACTGTAAAAAGCGAAAATTGTCTAAAATAAAGTGTTGAACATTGTTGTTTCACGATAATTAGTATTATGATGAAGTTGACGGGCAGAAAAATCGGCCACCACATAAAATAATATAAAAATAACACATTTTTACATACAGGGTGAGTTTTTAGTAAGACATCGGTCGATAATTATATTATGGTATAGAATATCCAAAAAACTTATTGAGAAAAAATGTAGGCAATGATATTCTCCATGCTTGGAAAATATGTGGAATTCTACAGGTCGATTAATAACTATGTGGTATAGTAAACATACAATTTTTTAAATGGGACACCCTATATATTTTTTCAAATTTGTATTCTTCTCATAATTCTTGTTCTTATAGTATTGGGTTTTGCATTACTATGTAGCATTTGAAATTTATTGGAATCCCCTCGTAAATGTGTTAATTGAAATCCCCTTATATATGCATTATAATAAAGATAAATTTTTTCAATGTTTCTTAGTTCGTATCCTTCAATTTAAAACCCAAATAATCTTTCGTTCTTTTTAGGTCGCCGCCGTCGATAATAAATCATTTTATTGTTTGTTTATGTCACAGGCGCAAATTTCTTCGATATTTCTTTGTTCAAACCGCCCGATATTGCTTTTTCAAATTAAGAATTTACGTCTTAATTTCCGTTGTGTCTTGTTTATGTGTCTTAAACCCAAAGTGTTTTGTTTATTCCAACTTATGCGATAAATTTTTTAAGATAATTTCGTCACTTTCGTTGGAGCCGCGGTGAGGAGCGGTGGTCTTCAGCGTTATGTCCAAATTTTACGTCAAATTTGAAATGTTCCTCGTTGTTCGTCTTTTTTTTTTATGAAAAATATGTAAAATATAGTAGCAATTTAATGGTTCAGTTACAGTTTTAAGTAAGTTTTGAAATGTTGCCATTGTATCCAGTTGTACCTTTTCCTGTTTTTAAGAAGCCAAGTCCAGTTTAGTTTCCAAGGTTTGTGTTACAGTGACCCATTTTCCTTTTTGTTCGTGTGTCAGAGATTCCCAGCCATTGTTGAGTTTTTAGGAAGTCCAGTTTACAGCGCAAGTGTAATTTTTGTGAAATCCAGGTAACTTTCAAATTTTAAAGTAAAGACAGACATTTTTTTTAATAATAATTTTCATAACAAAAAGGATTTGTAATAATTAATAAATTGTAAAATTTTAGGGTTTGACTTTAGCTGTCAATTTATTTGTTCAGTTTTTTTTTTTAATTTAATGTTAACTCACGACAGCTCGTTTTATTATTTTTGATTTTCGTTTGTTTTATTTAAAAAAAAAAGCTTAATCTCTGTGCGGTAAATTTTGTAAGTTTATAATAGTATCTCCAACTCCTGGAATTTGTAAACAGATGAAACATGTAAGTCTTTTTTGTATTTTTGTATTTTGCGACTATTGCTGTATTATTTTTTCACTGTCTATTTTGTAACTGTTTGTGGTGACACAAAAATAAATGTTAAATTTTGTTTCTTAACATTTTGTTTATTCTTTTTTTAACTAACCCTTTTTTTTGAGTTTCCATTTGGAAAAGATATGTTTTTTATGTTTAATAATTATATCTCAAGTTACAACTAGTTGTTGTAATAGTTATAATTAGGCAAATTGAAGTGGCGCTCTTTATAAATTACTAGAGGTGTTTCCTGTTTCTTTTTATTTTGTCCCAAGAGATTCATGACCGTTTGTTTCATATTTTTGTAGTTGCCCCAATCCAAACCCCTTGATATTTTTTACTTATCCACGACCCCAGCTCTCCTAACAAACCCTGAGTGCCGTTCGCACAAGTAGCGTTTATTTTGCTTACCCTATCTCCACCCCCATAGTTTCTATTCCCCAATCTTCTGCCCCCAAAATCTTACCCCATGGTAGGCAAAATATTATCGTTACAACTATACAGAGTATTTAACAAGTTATGACCATTTTTATTCCGAAATCCCCATGAAATCAACACCATGTATATAAAGAAGTAATGCATAAACAATTATTTATTTTATATAATAAAGTAAACAATATATTGTAGTTTTTAGTAAACAAATATTGTATTTATGATACTCTTTCATTTTTATATAGCTTTTCCCTATACCTAAACTCATTATTTTCCGAGAAATTCGGCGGTACATTCAATTTTTGTAAGTAGAAATAAGTATTGAGTATTGAGTGATAATATAACAAAATTATTTTTATTCAATAAGTAACTAACAAAAAATATAAACCCTAACAATATGCAGTGAATGTATCAATAAATGTGATATTATGGAAATATCATATTTCCTTAATGTAATACAAGATTCCTAAAATTCCTACAAGATATGTTTTGTATAATAATATAACAAGATTATTTTTAATACACAAAACAGAAAGCAAAACAATATACAATTGATGTAACAATTATTAGATTGTTATATCAACAGTATTCTAAGCCAGGAATATTTAATAAAACATTCCTAACTGCCGACTGTGAGGCGCAGTTATTAAGAAGTAAAAGGTCATTTGTGTCAGACAAATTAAAATAGAAGGCTTTGAAAAAATGACAGTTTTCATATTATTACCTTTTTAATCGGTCTGTGTGGCTTGTCTTTATTGTTAAAAATGAATTCTTCTGTAGAAGAGTTAACAGATATGATCCGGGTATTAGGAGAAAGTCCGAGAAATTGATTACTTGCATTTAGAATATATCACGAGCGATATCTTGAACGAAGGAAGCCAAATGCAAGAGCTTTTGAAAAATTAATGGACCGTTTTGTTCGCACCTGGTCAGTTGTATATAAAAAAAATAAGAGAACCAAAACTGTTCTAAGTGTAGAAAAGAAATATGATGTACTGATAGCTACTACTGAAGATCCCCACGTCAGCACTCGTGAAATTTCACGTCAACATGACATTAGTCAAACTTCGGCGACAAAAATCCTTCGTAAACATAAACTGCATCGTTATCGCATACAGTTACATCAAGAATTGACAATTGATGATTATCAACGCAGATTATCTTGTCAATTTTTTTTTCGATTATGTGCTTCTTGGAGATGATGCTACAAAATTGATTTCACAAAAATGGAACGGTGAATCGGCATAATTTTAATTATTATGCATCAAACAATCCCTATTTTGTTAACACTCATAGTCAAACTAGGTGGTCTATAAATGTTTGGAGTGGTATTGTTGACGATTATGTGATTAGTCCACATTTTTTGACAGTCGTGTGAATGGTGCCATATATCTGGATTTTATAAATAATAATTTGCCAATATTACTGCAAAATGTACCACTATTCGACAACGAATATGGTTTTTACAGACGATGCTCCAGTTCACCACACTGCTCCTATTCACAATCATCAAAATAATAACTTTCCTGAGAGGTGGATAGGCAGAGGAGACCAATTGTTTGGTCACCGCGATCACCGGAATTCTTCAAAATTGATTTTTTCATGTGGGGCTATATAATACACCTTGTATACCAGAAGCTTTCAACAACAACAGATGATGTGAAAATATAGAATAAGAGAAGCTTTTAATAAAATTGACTTAGAAATGATGAGAAATGCGGCTCGCTCATTTGAACATCGGTTACAAACTTGTATAGACGTTGAAGGTGGACATTTTGAACATTTTATATAGGGAATGCTTTATAAAAATGAAAGAATATTATAAATACAATATTTCTAAAAAATAAAATACATGGTGATCCATTAAAAAAAAATAAGAAAATCGTTATGTCGTTTTGCAGTTCACCCTATAAACAAATTTTAGTCAATGATTTCAATTAAACTTAATTTAAAAACTATAATATATTGTTTACCTTATTTATAAAATAAATAATTGTTTATGTATTATTTCTTTATATACAGGGTGTTTCAAAAAAAGGTAACCCCGTCTCTAGGGTAGGTAAAAAACTGAAAAATAAATGGGGTTTGCTTAGTAAAAAATTTTTGCAACGCCATCCGTTTTCAAGATACAGGGCGTTGAAGAAAAAAAAATTTACGCATTTTTTACGATTTTGCCGAAACTACTGGCAACATTGTAATGAAATTTTATACGAATATGTTTTGGAAGCTGATACATCCCATAAATTTGTTTTTATATCTGATTCTCATAGAGGGCGCTAGTTACACGGATCGTACTAAGTATTAGTCAATATAACTTTTTTAAGAGTATAATTATTAATCAAAATTTCAAGTAAACTTAAACATCATTCAATTTTACACGAAAAAGGTACTTTTGGTAAAACTCGATACTGTGTACCGTTTTCGGAATATTTTGATTTATTTGAAATTATGAAGTAATAATAGATGCTGGTATAAAATAGTTAGTAATTAAACAAAACTCACAAGAAGAAAATTAAATTAATGACTAAGAACATAAAATAAAATTCAATTACAGTAAGTGTTCAAAATGCCCTCCATTTTCGCGAATACACAAGTCTATTCTTTTTTCTAAAGATTCCATTAACCTTCTAAACGGTAGGGGATCAGCTATGATGTCATTAAATTGACGTTGAATTCTTTCTTCCAATTCTTGGCGTGAATTTACCTCTGTAGCATAGACTTTTTCCTTAATATACGACCAAACTGCGTAGTCCAAAGGGTTAAAATCGCATGACCGAGGAGGCCAATGAATCGGAGCTTCTGCACCTCTACCAATCCATCGATTCGGAAAATGATTACTCAACCAATTACGACACCTTCTATCAAAGTGTGGTGGAGCTCCATCGTTCATAAAAAATAAAGATCTTCGGCCGTTTAGCGTTAAATCTTCTAATATCTCGAATAAGGAATTGTTTAAAAAATCAAGATACATATCACCATTTAAATTTCCAGGTAGAATATGATAACCTATTAATTTGTTATCTAAAGTTGCTGCCCAAACATTAACTTTAAATGAGTGTTGGTAATGTGATACCCTTTTGACTCGTGGATTCTCATCACACCAGTAGTGTGCATTATGGGAGTTAAACATACCTTGTCGCGTAAAGGTGGCCTCGTCCGTAAAAAGAATGCATTTTAAAAAATTTGGATTGTGGGCTGTCCTTTGTTGCAATGTTTCACAAAAATCCACACTAACCGGTAGATCATCTAGATCATCCTAAGAGCTCTTGGACTTGTCTGTAATGATAAGGATGTAATTGCTGTTCTTTCAGTATCCGCCAAGTACTTGAAGAAGAAGTATTTGTTTGTCTTGCTATATTCCTTACGCTAACTGTTGGATCTTGATCAAGTAAATTTAAAATATTATTTTCTTTATTAATAATTGTTATTGTTGTTCTTGGTCTACCAGAATTTATTTTATTTGGTCTCACATTCTCAGTTTGTCGACAACGTCGTTCAACGGCTCTAAATGTTTTTTTACTTGGTAAGTTTCTTCTAGGAAACTTTTCTGCATAACGTGTCACAGCTGCACTAGAACATCCTAAACATTCGCCTAAGGTTAATAACATGTCAGTGTATTCAACGTTTGAGTACATTTTGATTTGATTTTAGAAATAACAAGGTTTAAAAACTCTAATTATTGTTGATTTATCGTCATAACAATCAATAAATGTCAGATTTCGATGGCATACTTGGAGAAAATAGAGGTATATCTATTAGAACTTTATCATTACTACCAGCATCAATTATTACTTCATAATTTTCAAATCAAAATATTCAGAAAACGGTATATAGTATCGAGTTTTAACAAGAGTACCTTTTTCGTGTAAAATTTAATGATGTTTAAGTTTACTTGAAATTTTGATTAATAATTATACTCTTAAAAAAGTTATATTGACTAATACTTAGTACGATCCGTGTAACTAGCGCCCTCTATGAGAATCAGATATAAAAACAAATTCATGGGATGTATCAGCTTCCAAAACATATTCGTATAAAATTTCATTACAATGTTGCCAGTAGTTTCAGCAAAATCGTAAAAAATTTTTTACTAAGCAAACCCCAATTATTTTTCAGTTTTTTGCCTATCCTAGAGACGAGGTTACCTTTTTTTGAAACACCCTGTACATGGCGTTGATTTCATATATGGATTTCGAAATAAAATTGGTCATAACTTGTTAAATACCCTGTTTAGGAATGAAAAGCCCAATATTATAAGAACAAGAATTATGAGTGGAATATAAATATGAAAAAATATATAGGGTGTCCCATTTAAACAAATGTATGTTAACTATACCACGTAGTTATTAATCACCCTGTAGAATTCCACATATTTTCCAAGTATGAAGAATATCATTGCCTACATTTTTTCTAAATAAGTTTTTTGAGTATCTTGTACCACAATGGAATTATCGACCGATGTCGTACTAAAAACTCACCCTGTATATGAGACGACAAGATGTGGCCTAGAATTGCTTCTACTGAAGAACTTGCTAAAACGGAGCACCTCATTTTTGCACCAGTGTCTTCAATTTATTGTTCACGTTAAATAAACGAGAGTGAAAAATTTTTGGAATACCTCAAACTTTTTTAAGCTTCTTTTTTAAAACTACTCAGTAATAACAACACTGCATGTTTTACTGAAAGTATAAAATGTAATTCCTTCATTTAAATGTGCTGTATATACTTTCATTTACAAAAAAAAATTAAAAATACTTACAGTCTGGAACAGCAGAACATGAATCGCTCGAAGCTTTCACGTACTACTAGCGATGACTCTTGATTCTTGTCACATCTCCAAGAAGGGAGCACTAGACGTCTCGATGCACCGAAGATCCAACCAACGACTCAGGCCACTAAAAAACATGTCAACATTTACTTTGCATTATTTGATCGCTGCAGACTAAGCATACATGATGTGGAAACGTTAAACGATAACGATAACAAGTGCCACTTGAGAATATTAAATCTGGGAAGTTCTTGGAATTCGTGTTGCTATAGGGGCGTGTATAAAAAACAAGGAAATATTTTGTATAGTTTGTTTCAGCGTTCTTTACTAATATGGCGAGTATTATTGAGAAAGAAGGTGTGTTGAGAGAGAAAATGGTAGAAAAAATGAGCTGAAACATAAAAGGAAGTCCTAATACTTCAAAGTGAATAGAAATTTATTAACAATAGTTAACGCGTTTCTTGCCGATACGCGCTGGCGCGTCGCTACAAGACTTTAGCTAGACGCCGACGACGCTTTCGCGCGTTTAGACTTTTATTAATTATAATCTTGGATTATTTCACTGGCGCTACAAGGTCTTTTATATTTCAAATGCAGGTAACTACGGGTATCAATTCTCTAATTTTGTTCTTGGTTCTCCGACTACAGTGGCGGATCTAAGGGGGGGTCACGGGGGTCATGACCACCCCCAAAACAAAATTAAATATCAATCAAATAATCAAAAAAACATAATTTAAAACCCATCAACCCTATAAGCAGGATGTCAAGAGTTGAAATGATTCAAACTCATTTATTCTAGGGGTAAGTGTAGAATTCTTCGGAAGCCTTTTTAAATTGCTCTTTAAAAAAATCAACAATTCTAAATACAGTAATACCTCGACTAAGACTTCCACGAATTCAGAGTTACGCGATTTTCAAATTTTGTCAATTCGTCATTTGAGTGCCAAAGAATCGTTCGATTATCGATGAGATAGAATTACCGTCCACACATTATTGCTCATTCAATGTACACGACATGACTTTTTGCACGAAATCCGCACATTTTTATTTTCTAGTAGGTATTTCTTATCTTCAGTTTTGTCTACGAATTAGTTGTTTGTAATTTGAATATGTATTATAATTGTTGAGACTGTGTGCTACATTTTATAATTTATCTATAATAAATATCAAAGTGAATATTGTTGTTGCATTAGCTCTGTCTGATACGTTAGTGAATACAAATAAAGGAACTGGGGGCTGCTTTCCAAGATATTTGCGACACTGTGAAACAGTAGTTTGTCTTAGTAATGTTTTAGGTACAACTGTAGTTGTCTTCTTCAGTCACCAAAATTAGATTTTAAGTAGGCTACTGAGGCCATAGAGGACACTAAATGCATTCTCAAAATAAAAGATCAAATGCTGAATCTGTTTTTAGCAAACTTTACTATAATGTAAACAAATAGCTGAACAACTAGACATTGAATTGAAGATGCCTCATATAGTTTCTCGTCAAACCTGTCGTCAAAACCAATCTGCTAACTCTTGCGAAGAATATTTCTGAAGATCTATTTATTTACCCCTTTTAGACAATATCTTAACTGATTTAGAAGAACGTCTTTCACCGAAAGTTATGAATCTATTTAATCTTCGAGTTGTTTTACCTAAAACTGATAACACACCAGAAGATAAAATTGCATTAAAAAAATTGTTGACATCTTCCAGGATATTATTGGATCAACTACTTACTGCATATTCCACTGTAGAACAAGAGTTTTCACTGTGGATTCAAAAGTGGAAAAGAGTCGTGCAAAATAATGGAAAACTTCCTGATTGTATTTTAGAAGTATTAAAAAACTGCGATATTCATATGTATCCAAATACCAGAATATTTCTGCAAATATTAATTACACTGCCAGTCAGTGCAGCCACAACAGAGCGTTCTACGCTTAAGCGTCTAAAGACTTGGCTTAGAAATACAACTTCTGCGGAAAGGTTAACAGGTGTAGCACTCATCAATGTGCATCCTGAAATTTCTCTAGATGTTGATGCAATCATAGTGCGATTTGCTAAATCGGATAGGCGAAAAGAATGCATTTTTATAACATTATATAATATTTACTTATCTTATTCTTATAGTATTTTTAATGACTGAAATTTTATTTACCACTCGTTGCCGGCTGTTGCTGACAATTCGTGAGAAAAATTTCAATATCGAGTAAAAAAATATTTCACTCACTTATAGCCTAATATGCCTAATTGTAGAAATAATTATTCCTTAATTATATTATGTTTTTTGTTCAATAAATCAATTTCAATAAAATACTGTTTACACTTATTCTTAAGGTTTCTTCTTCATTACGGAAGCGTGGCTATAACTACAGCAAATTGCTCTCTATCTTGAGCTCTGCTTAGTATCGAATGTGTGTCCATGCCTGTCTAGTCTCTTACATTCTTCAGCCAGGAGCCTTTTTTTCTTCCTGGACCTCTTTTTCCTTCTACTGTCCATTCCATTATGAGTCGTAGAAAGTTATATTTTTCTTCTCTGTAAATATATCCTAGATAACTCGTTTTTCTGTTGTTTACAATATTTAGGAGTTCTCTCTCAGTCCTCATTCTTCTCAGCACGTCGTTATTGGTCACGTGCTCTATTCGCGAAATCTTCAGCATTCTTCGAAAAACACACATTTCAAAGGTTTCTATACGCCTCATACTTGTAATTCCGAGAGTCCATGTTTCCACTCCACTTCCAATAAATGAATGTTTTTACAAATTAATATCGGATATCCAACGATAAGATAGAGTTTATTAGGAATGTTAAATACATTCATTAATGTTTACACTTACATTGATTTATTGCATTTAAATTACTTAACTTTGGTTTATACTTATTTATCCTTGGTTTGTTCTTGATTTTGTAGCTATATGATAGGTGGGTTTAAATTAGTTGTCTTTAAAATAACTAGTTTAAATTGACAGTCCTTGATTTTTCAGTATTTATATTTTAATAACTTTCCTTTGGTTTAATAGTCACACTTGATTTTACTGTCATAGAGTATGTGGGTTTAAATTATTTTTTTTTGTTTAAGTTTAAGATCCTTTAATGTTGCACCCTTCTTTGCACCCGTAGGGTATTTGGGTTTAATAACTTCTCATTTGTTTAATATAAGGCTTAAAATAATTATTGAGAAAATGGTTCCCTTACATGAGGCACAAATCATATCAATCGTAAAGGTGCAAAAATCTAAATTCTATATCAAAATCACCCTCAAGACCCATGACCCCCTCCCCTGACAAAAATTTCTGGATCCGCCACTGTCCGACTATCGACTTTTTGTCCCGACAGGGTGTCTATATCTTCTGGATTTGTAATCATTGTAAATATTAGTAACAGTACATAAAATTCTGCAAATGCATATTATTTTATCGGATTAGTAACCGTGTAAAAATTAGTAATTCCCAGATTTCGATATTTCTTCTATTTTTTAGACTCTTGAATCATAAAGCTTGGTAATAGCCGGATATTCTCAGTGTTTACCCTAAATTTGATTTGGGTTCTTTTATATCTCGTTTGGTTAAAGTAAGATATAAAAAAAAATATCAGATGAAGAACTGTTGAGATTATTAGAAGTAAGCGATGAAGAATTTAATGACTTTCTTGATTCAGACAGTATTTACCAGAATCTAAGAATGAAATTGAAAATAACTTATCTGCAGCACTTATGGAAGATACGGAAGATAATGTATATTATAAAAATAGATGCAAATATTTTTTTTTTTTTTTAATAAAAATATATTTAATTGTAGACTAAGCTGCTCGTTGAAGTTGATGGAAGCGATAAATGGGAAGAACATTTTGATGGTATGAAAATATAAGTTTCCGATAATAATCCAGTTCACTTTTTTCGAATGCTACTTACAGATGAATGTTTGCAGCAAATATGTGATGAGACTAACAGGTATGCCGAGTACGTTTTCTTGTTAAATGCAGCGGCGACACATTCTAGAATTTTCGATTGGAAAATATTGACTCCTGAAGAACTGCTAGTCTTTTTAGGATTGGTTTTACATATGGGTCACATTTCATTGCCTAAGATTGAGGATTATTGAAAAAAAAAGATACTCTTTTTGCTAATGCAATTTTTTCCATTTTTATGGACCGGAACAGATTTATGGTCATACTGCGTTGTTTGCATTTTACTAAAAATCCAGAAGAGGGAGAACATGTACCTGAAGACAGAATATATAAAATTAGATCGATGATAATCTTTTTTAATAAGAAAATGGAAGAAAATGAAAAAGACAGTCAAGATTTGACGAAACTATTTTACTCGAAACTATTTTACGGATTTAAAATGGAAGAAGTTTATTATCCTGATCGTAATTTGAGCTGAGATGAGTCAATGGTATTACACAGATGACGACTTAATTTTAGACAATACTTAAAAAACAAAAAGCATAAATATGGAATCAAGATGTATATGTTGACCGAACCAAATGGTCCAATTTTAAAATTTTTAGTTTATTCTGGAATGTTTGACGATTCAGGTGGAAAGGGACATGCCAATAAAGTGGTTTTGCACCTTTTAGAAGGGAAACTAAATATAGGCTATTGCGTTTACATGGACAATTTTTACAACAGCTTTGATTTAGCCAAAAATTTGCTTAAATGTTCAACTTACTGCATAGGAACTCTTCGAATTGACCGTAGAAATAATCCTGCAACAATTGCCCGTTGCCGAAAAGGGGTATTAGTTGGCAAATAAAAGAATAAGAGAGACGTTTACTATATAACAACAGAATGTCAAAACACCTTACAACAAGTTAACAACAAGAAGAGGTCAGCAGGTAATGAAACCAGAGCCTATTATAAGATATAATAAAAATATGTCTGGTATTGACCGACAAGACCAGATGTTTGCCTATTATCCGTGTCAACGAAAAACGAATGGCCAACAAAAATGCTTATACATATTATGCAGATGATGGTTATAAGTGCCCACATACTATACAACAAGTATTCTGGAAAAAAGATTGGTCTTTACGAATTTCGTTTAGAACTCGTTAGATCACTTTTAAAAATTAATATTTCTGAAACCAAACATGTTACAAAAGATCACCTAGTAACAAAATGAGAGGTAAACGATCTAAAGGGAAAAGTTATGAGAAAACGCTGTAAAACTTGCAGCGAACGAAATATCCATAAAAATACAATTTACGAATGCAAAACCTGTCCCAATACCCCTGGATTTTGTCTGGATTGCTGTCAAATATCCCACATTTAAACCTTAGTATTGTTTTATATATCTATATTTTATATTATTTTGTATTTCTTGTTTTATTTTGTATTAGTAAATAAATGTACTTCATCTGTATATAAATACTAGAGCCGAGCGCCAGTGACGCTCTGACGCGTTTACCACCAACCCTTATTGTGTATATGTGCATTTAGTTTAAAAATATTTACTTTATTAGAACTTTTCCAAAAACTAATAAATACACGATATATCAAAAACAGTAAGCGGCTCTTGGTGAAAACCTACCCAGAATAGATCGGCAGTTAACGTGTTAAAGGTCTAGGCCAAAAAATTTAATAAGTAGACGTTATTATATATATATATATATATATATATATATATATATATATATATATATATATATATATTATTGTGATATTTAAAGTCTTGGTGCAAGCAATAATTAGCTAATTAATTTTTTTTATTAATTAAAATTATTTAAATGATATGATTATGACTCTATCACAATTTTTAATTCTTTTATCTCAGGGTTAAATTCGTGCTTCAATATCTATGCTATTACATGTGAAAGGTAAGGTCCAGAGAATACCGGAATAATAAAAAAAACACATATGATCTAACACTATATATTGAAATAAACATAATGAAATAATTCACACTCAAAAGTTTTCAATAAACAAATCTCATATAAGGATTCTCATAATTTTGTTCTCCGTACGTGAACAATCAAAATTAATGGTACAAACAATATTAATTGAAATCTCAAAATCCCAAACTATTCTAACTCTCCTAATCAAAATATTTATATCCTTTCTAAATTACGTGTAAAAATTGTGTTATCAATAAAAGAAAAAACTGCAGAAAACAAAAATATCTCTCTCTGATGATGAGTGGTCCAAATCCTTGTTCCTTGTAGACTGTATTATCTCCTCTCAACCGCTCCCTATGTAATCAGCAATCTTACACAGATTGTTGCAAGTATATCGTCCTTAATGATCTCCTTCAAAAGCACAAATCATTCAAATTATGATAGCCTTTCTCCTCTCGATAAACTGAATCTCTCGTTGGCCCGAGTGAAAAATGACTCTTGGAATATCTTCTCTTTACGATAAACTGAATCTCTCGTTGGCCTGAACAGTGACTCTTGGAATATAAGTAGAGAAATATGACTTACAATATTTTGGCTGCTTCAGCTTCTGTCAGATACACTAACTCCACAAAAACTCACTAACATTCAACACTACTGCTTGCTACATTTCAGGAACCGCCAGAGAACAATCACTGTTCTTCTTACAGACTTGGAAACCAACTGATTATATCTTTTCTCTCTCCTCAATCTCGCTAAACTTTTTCCTACATACTTATCCCACCTTTTTCAATCTCCGCCAATCAAAACTCGTCACAATTCCCCCATTTTTTCATTTCGATAACAAACAAATTTTACCTATAATTATAAAATTTCCTAAAACTTATTTACAAATAATATTTTCTATAATTCTTAAAAACTAACAAAAACCTCTTTCTAAAATCTCTTCTATTTGTCTCTAATCACTGCATTAATGTATTTTGGAAAACCCCGTTCAATTGTCTTTTTGTTTTCACTTAAAATTATGCGGGTCACTCAAGTATAACAAAGAAATAATTTATGCAAAGCTTACATTTTGTTTAGTACAGGTAATTCAAGAAATTAATAACTCTCCTTCTTCGAAATGTTTGTTGGATATTATCCTACTTATCTGAATTATTTTAATGTTATTGAATTTTGAAATATTTTTAAACAAACCAATATTTTTCTCGATTTTACATATCATAACAATATATATATTTATATATATATATATATATATATATATATATATATATATATATATATATATATAACTACCTTCACCTAAATTTTTATGCAATTTGAGATTGTCAGGAAAAAGTACTATCAGTTTAAAAATGATAAATGCGATTTTCGAAAAACTGAATATTTTTAAACAACTATGTCTTTGAATCTGCTAAACGGAGTTTAATTTAACAATGCTCAATTGAAAGGTATTTAAAAATCCTTTAATTTACCTGTTTCTACATTTTTTTCCTCATTTGGTTAAATTTTGACAATTAATTGAAAATCATAAAATTTTGTAATTTTTTTTTCGTTCTTTTTGACCAATAAAATAAAACATCTTTTGCGATTTTTTAAAATTATTTTGTCAAAAAGTTGACATTATAACAAATTAAATGAGACCTTAAGAGTTAAAATCGGTCTAATGGGCTCAGAGATACAGCTCTTCAATTATAAGGAAAAAGGGCTATTTTTGAGCCTTTTGAGGGCATACAGAAATAAAAATCATAAACAGTATCGAAGTTCTAACAACTGGCAGTTCATTTAAACTAAAAACAAACGTTACAGTATAATAAATATTTACAGAAAATTGTAAAGCAATCGCAAATAAGACTTGCAATGATTCTGCTACACAAAATATTCACAATTCAACACCGATTTGTCACAAAAACTGCTCACCTGCACTAATTAACTACCCAGCACTCTCACTTATGTAAACCTGATAGCTACAGCTAACCTAAGTTAAAGATTTATGACAACTCTAACCCTAATTAGTGATCTTGACATTGTATTTTCTTTGTTCCGTTATTATTCAATTATTCGGAAAGATTTTAGAATGAATAACACTCATTTACATGTAAGAATGTTTCTTTGTTACATTTTATAGAGAGATACTCACAATCGAAGATTCAAATCCAGTGAATCATAAAGAAAAATTATGCAAACTCACCAAAAACAACAGAAACGCTATTTCCGACAACGTTCAGATTCACGGTTTCAGCTGTTCGTGTTTTTGTTTGGGAATCGACTAGTTTGCTAGGGAAAATCAAGCTAAGGGGAAAACGGAGCAGCTGTAGGAGGAAAGGAAAATCGATAGCGGCGACCAGCCGCGACCTGCTTCTCTGTCTCATTCATTCATCCTTACTCCCCCTTCATGGGAATTTACCCTTTCATAAAGTTGCTTTTGTAGAGTGGTTGGTGTTTGCAGTCGAGGGTGTTCGAGGATTTGCACCTGTTCGTTTAATTGAGTGGTTTAAATCAAGTTAAAATATAAAATACTGCTAGCAATCATTCCTGCCATCTAGAAATGCACTTGGATTTGTTTAAACGTTAAGATTTTTGAAAAATAAACAAAAACAATGAAAAAATAGTTTTGAAAATATTTCTTTTTAATTAAGAATCACCATCATCATGGCCAGGCATGTTACGGGAATTATCTTCTTTCCTATTTTGAACTACTTGGGTCTATATACATGTCTACAATTGCAGAGAATATAATTACATCTCTTGCCACTATTAATGTCGATGTCCTCTTCAATTATAGAAATTACCCTTCTCAGAGCAAGTCCTTTTTTTCGTCCCGTTGTGGAAGAAGAGGTCTATCAAATAATAAAGTCTCTTAGTAATTCTAATTGTAGGGACGTTCACGAAATCAATATCATAATTTTAAAAGAAACTGACCAAATAGTTTTAACACCTTTCACTCATTTTATTAATTTAATTCTATCAACTGGAGTATTTCCAGAAGTACTAAAATACTCAAAACTACTACCTATTTACAAAAAAGGTGATTCCTCAAAAACTGACAATTACAGACCCACAAGCATTGTTTCTACTTTTGGGAAAGTGATTGAAAAGGATATCAAACAACAATTTTATTCATATTTTGAGTCAAATAATTACTTTAGCAACTCACAAAAGGATTCAGAAGTGCTCGTTCTACTTCGAATGCGGTATTTAATGTTGTGAGCGAGGTGATGGAGGGGCTTGAACGCGGCAATCGCATAGCAATTTCTTTTTGCGACTTGTCGAAGACTTTTGATTGCGTTTCACACGACATTTTGCTGCACAAATTAAATTACTATGGAATAAGGAGTATCCCTCTTAAGATTATAACTTCTTATCTATGTGGCAGACCCCAGGCGGTAGTGTCTAAAGGTCATCTCTCCGATTTTCTATCCGTAAAACATTGAGTCCCACATGGTTCGGTCTTAGGACCACTTTTGTTTATTATTTATGTCAACGGTTTGCCTAAATTTATATCTCCGTACAAATCCGTACAATTCGCAAATGATATGACATACGTTATATCAGGAAAAAGTAATGATGATTTAAAAATGTCTGATGATGAAGTTTCTACTAAATCAAGCACATGGTTTGCTGCAAACAAACTAAAACTTAACTAAATTTGGTTATATCTGCAAGTAATTTACATAACGATCCAGATAACAAAGAGGCTCTTAAACTATTGGGAATAACCATAGACAATCGACTGAACTGGTCTGCTCATATCTCACAACTAAACAAAAAGCTATCAATGTCATTATTTGTTATTATTTGTCATCAGCTATGTCATTATTTATTATTCGCCAACAAGGGTTGTCAACTTTGAAACATTAAAAATGACATATTTTCTTTATTCCACTCTCACCTAAACTATGGATTAATCAGATGGGGAAATTCAACAAATGCACTTAAAATTTTTAGAATGCAAAAGAAAGCTATCAGGATTTTAGCAGGGGTTAGTTATCTAACACTTCCGACCTTTCTTTATCAAATTCAAAATTATGGCGCTACCTACTTTGTTGATATTTCAAGTTCTGATTGATATTCACAGAAAACGTGTCCATTTAATAAAGCAGTCCGATGTTCACGTTCACAATACGCGAAACTGTCACTATTTACGAACAAATAGCTGTAGATTACGGCTTTCAGATAAAAATTGCCCTTATAACTATTACAATATTTTACCGTTCCATATTATATAATAGCTGCAATGAAAGCCAACACATAGATGGGGTGTGATTTATTGTAAACCGAAGAACAAAAGGCCTTATTATTAACTTTAAACCCTACAGTCAAAGAATGTGCTATTTGCTCTTGAAAGGGAAATTCTTTAATTACAGTTTGATCAATGCACATGTCGCAACTGATGACAATCAGTTCTTCATGAAATAAAAGAACAGTTCTTCAAAGACCTAGGCAAGCCTACAGGAGATGTCCCAGAAATGACATTAAGATTGTATTAGGTGACATGAATGCTAGAATAGGAGGATCGCGAGTTTTCATGCCCACGATACTGTCACTATTTACGAACAAATAGCTACACGATAGAAAAGCATAGCCTACACATCAGGATGGAAGATGGAAGAACAACGAGTCAGATTGATCACGTCTTAATAGATTCAAGGGTTCAAGGCATGGAACAGACGTAATAAACTGCAGAAGTTATAGAGGCGTAAACATAGACTCAGATCATTGTCTAGTGATCTCAACATTGACGGCTAGAATTTCAATCACCAGTAAAGAAAATAAAATGGATACAAAAAATGGAATGCACAAAAGCTGAGATGCGACAATTGCAGAACGGTACTCGGAAATCATCACCAACAGGATAAGGAATCAAAATGTAAATGAAGAAGGCCAGACAGATATAGACTCCTACTGGACCATAAGAAAGGAAGACATTGAAGCAGTATATGAAAGTATATGAAAATAAGCACGCAACCACAAATCCTACGACCACTTGTTATAGAAAACGACGTCATCGAAGCAGTGAACGAATTTGTATACCTGGGAGTGCTCCTAACACAGAAAAAGAATTTGCACGGCCAACAGATGCTATTTTGGGCTCAATTTCCTCCTCCACAATTATATCGAGAAATACACAAATAAAACTCTACAAAACAATAATACGCCCAGTCCTAACATATGGTTCAGAAACCTGTACTTTAACAAAAAGCAATGAAAACATGTTAGGATGTTTCGAAAGAAAATAACTTTCCTTTGGTTTAATAGTTTTGTACACTTGATTTTACTGTCATAGAGTATATAATAATAATAATAATAATGTTTTTTAAATTTTCTTATACATTTTATAAAAAAGAACAATAATTTAAGTATGTTATTTACACATCGAAAAATAAACATCTGGTACTACCCGTTAAAACCAAAAGTGGTCGAGCACGGGCGTCGTGTGTGCATTGTGTATTTGATACATTAACAATCCAATAATTACATATAAATAATTCTAATTATACAATAATTCTGTACCTATTTCAGTTATTTCAGTTTGTATAACGCATTTTTATGTTTTGATGATGCATATTATACTTATTTTGATTTTATAACTTTCAGGTAATCAAAAACTATTACTAAACAGTTGTTACTATTACTATGGATGAACTATTATTTGCTTGCTTAATCCATTAAATTTTGTATATAGCTGCGATCCAAATTGAGAATGTAGTTTTTAAATATTGATTTTATCATTATCAGTGAGTTGAGAGTAGTTAGGTATAATTTATATTTACCAGGTAAGGCATTGAATATTCTTGGAGCTTGATAAAGGAGGTATCTTTGACCTAATCTTTTTTTGCTACTTCCAGTTTTAACATGTTTATTTGTTTTATTGCGGCTTTCATTCGAAAGAAAAGTACTAAGGCGAATCTATGGAGCAGTGAATGACAATGAAGTGTGGAGAAGACGATATAACTTCGAACTTTATAGAATCAGGAACCTGATATCGTAAAACATATTAAGATAGGACGTCTGAGATGGATAGGGCACGTAATGCGGATGGAACAAAATGATCCAGATAGAAAAACGGGCCTTGATAGACCCACTGGTCAGAGAAGAAGAGGAAGACCCAGAACAAGGTTCCTTGATAACATCGATGAAGACATGAGAAATATGGGAATACGTGCTTGGCGGAGAAAGGCGATAGATATGGACGACTGAAAAATATATGACTCATTGCAGAACATCCACTGAACTGCTTACCGTGACTTTGGCATACCTAAATATTTTTCTGTTTAATATGTGTAAAAATAAATACACTCTAAACTCTCCAAAATCAGCAGAATGCCGTAGGATCTGGTTAGCCACATTAAAAGGGGAAGTCATAAAAAAAACCACCAGTAACATACCATTGAGGATACATAATAAACAACATATAAAATCAGAGTTTGGTGGTAATATTGACAGTAAAATAAATTCTAAGGCCAAATACTTACCATGTCAGGATAGTATAATCAGAGTTTTTTCGTCATGATTTACTACGGTATCACTAACAGGAGAATTTTATTGTCATCATTGCATGTTGTCACAAATCACACGCTATGATTTTTCTGACGGATATTCTTAAGTTTGATTTCATATAATCGAATGAACTATCTTACAATAAAGTCGTCCCAGGAACGCAACTCAACAATATTGGCAATATCACTTCCAAGTCGTCTACTTTAAAATAGCCGTAAAGGGGAAAACACTCACACAAGTAGAGTCGACAATGGAAGAGGCTTTAAACATGATGTCAACTTACTACAAACAAAACTCATTAAAGCCTGTAACATTTTTTATATAATTAAAATATTAATTATTTTTATTCCTTTTACCCCCGTGATGATACGCTCATGTTCGGTTTACCGTCTTCAAATTTTATTGAATGCCCGGAATTTCCCTGCGTCCGAAAGGTTTTTAATCCTTTCCGTCTTAATCCGGAGTATGAAAGAAACTAATGCCTTTCGGTGAAGGCGGGTCTTTTATGATAGATTTGTAAATATTCCGAAGGCTCGTATAGTAATTTTTCTGTAAAGACCCAATCTCGGGAAAAACCTAATCTAGGAGATTTGATGTTTCATCACGTTTGTAGGTAGAAGTATACCGTTATGTTCAATGTTAATTAGAACTTTTTACCTTCTCAGAAATACATACAGCTGGCCTATCATTTTTGGGGGGAAGATACCCTCACCTTTTCTTGGGTAGCTTGGTAAAATTTTAGAGGAACCAAGTCACTTCTCGGTGGGCACTCATAGAGAAAACAACTTCTCGGTGGGCACTCGTAGAGAAAACAACTTATCGGTGGGCATCCGTCGAGTTAAGACGCTTAGTTCACATTATCGTATCTGCTACCTTACCGTCTCTGTGCATTTTCTTTATAAGTGTGTATACACTTGCTTATTAGAGTTTTTTTATATTACACTATATTAGTTTAAGTATAGTTGTAAAGCACCTTTAAGGGTAATTAAATTCAGTGCTTAATACCAGTACAGTATTAACTTCAGTGAATTAAAGCAGCAGTCTTCAGGAATTACTGTAAGTGACATAATTTTAATATCTCCACATATCTGGACAAGTAACATGGTATAGCATCATATCAACTTCCATTATCTGGACGTATCCAACGATCATACATGTCATCAAATGTAGTTGAGAGTAGCTACTGAGTTTTGCAGTCAATTAAAGAACATTCTATTCTCTTTTTTTTGTTACGAACCAAATAATCGACTTAACCAAGTGCGGTTTGGTTAAATTTTTATGTTTTCACTTCAGTAACTTTTTTGTATTTTTGTAAATTTAAATTTTATTAATTTTTGTTATCTTTGGTGTGTGTTATAATTTTTTATTCATTTATTTGCTGTAATATCTCGAGATACGCCAAAACTTTATTTGTGCATGATTGTGTTATACTTATATCTTTGTAAAGATATTTTCTAATTATATTTCTGCCTATTTTTATATGTATACCACCATTTTATAGTTGTTGGTGTATTTTTATTACTTGTGTTGCATTCAGCAGCGTCATAATTTTGTTGTTGTTTAATATATTGTTATTGTTTCATGTGTGTATTTTATTTGTCGACTCCTAACAAAGTTCCCTGATATATTTGCTTTTTACCTTTAAATATAACTATACCTTTGACCAGTAGAAAGATCAGGCTGATTCAAGTGTTGTAGGTGAGTAAGTATAATACCTAATATCTTTATTATTTGTTTATGTAGAGTGTTAACCAAATTTATTTAATAATTAACAGTTGATATCTTTTCTTGGGTTTGATCTCTGAACCTAAATATCTTTCCTTATCTCTTTTCTTTTCTAAGGTTTCTTAATTTTCTCCTGAAACCCCAAAAAATTAAGTGGCGCCCTGTTCCCTATCTTATCTTATCTTTGGTAATTTTACCCATCTGTCTTTTTGTTTATTTCTGTATCTTTTCCAATATCTCTTATCGTATATTTACTTATTTCGTCCGTTGGACCCATTCCTGGTTCCAAAAGCTAGTTTCGAACCCACGACTCGCTCTCCACCAACCATCTGGCTGCCGTCCGCAGTGTCTCCATTGGTGACCTTTCTAGCACCATCCAAAAAAGGTTTCCGAGGTTACAAGCCAAACCCTACTAAAACCCAAGTATGTGCATTCCATCTCAACAACCAACTGGCGCATGGAAAGCTGAATGTTTCTTGGGAGGGACAACGCTTGAAACATACTGATAGGCCCAAATATCTTGGAGTAGTACTGAGTAGTACTAGACCGGTCACTAACGTATAAATTCCACTGTCAGAGCACAAGACAAAAGGTTTCTACGAGAAACAACCTTCTCCGGAAACTTGTAGGGAGCAAGTGGGGTGCAAACCCCCACGTCTTGAAGACAACAGCTGAAGCCTTATGTTTCTCAACAGGGGAATATGCTTGTCCCGTCTGGGGTAGATCTAGACACGCCCAACAAGTCACCACGGCGTTAAATGAAACATGCAGAATAATTACCGGTTGTATGAAGCCCACCCCCTACCCCTACTGTACCGGGTAGCTGGATTCTCATCACCAGATGACCGTAGATGCGCCTCACAATATGTGGAGAAGTTCAGGCAAACTTTCGATGAAAGGCACCAATTATACGGGTTTGACGAACCGCCAGGAATCAGCCGACTTAAATCAAGGAAAAGATTTATGAGAAATGTCAGCGTCGAACCACCCGAACTGTTCCCCCTACATCCAGAACGACCTAATGGAATGAACCTGGACTGGAGAACCTGGCGGATACTGAATCGCATACGCACAGATGTTGCCCCTGTAAAACAGAACCTCATTAAATGGGGCATCAAGACAGACAGCGACGCACTTTGTGAATGTGGGGAAATACAGAACGTGGAGCACTTGAGAGTATGCAGACTTTGCCCATCACAGTGCACCCTCGATGATTGATGGCTCGCAAATACAAAGGGTGTAGACGTAGCCCGATATTGGGCAGAAAAACTGTAGTCGGATCCAGACACGAAAAATTGAAGTAAGTACTTTAAAATGTATAATATATGTCTGAATTGTCAATATGAATGAGTCAGATAAAATTAAATTATTAGAAGAATTTTTCACCAAGTAACACAAACAAAAAAATTTGTTTAATTTGTTAATATTTTGTATTTTGAGAAACTTTAAATTTCTGTCAAATAAACTTATTTTAAAGTAAAATTGTGGCTTATTTCCAATAAAAATAGTAAACTGCATTAAGTACTGTAGGTACGTTATATAAATGTCTATTATAAAACATTCGAAAAATGTAATTGATTTTATTTTTCTAAGAAAGTTAAGACACTAAAATGGTCATCACTCTGGTCAATTTATCGGATCGTATTATGATACATATTGCATAGTTACTGTTTTATAAAAAGATCTATTTTTGATAAATCTCCTGAACCTTGTTAATATTTTCTAACCGCTCATAAAAGGATTTAGGTTCGTTTGGTTTGGGTGTGTGCTTTTTCATTTTACGCACGTCTCGTGGATTCGAATTCCGTGTTATTGTATACAGTGACCTTGCTCCAGGCATATAGGGTGTGTTTTTGTTGAAAAAAAGAGTTGTGTAGCGCACATAGAGATTTTAATGAAATTTAAAAGAGATGGTAGGAAAGCAGGAAAAGACAAACGAATAAGTATCCATTTTTTGCATCCATTGCATCATGGTTTTTAGTCAGTTCAAAAGCCATACAATTAAATAATTCAAAATGAATAATAATAATCTATCAAAATCGAAAGTGTAGAGCTTCGTCTTCTCTTGATGCTACAATACTTTTTTTGGTGAATTTTGACCTGTTTAATGTTTTTCCATTCTGTCCCGTCAGCTGATTTACTTCTTCATTGTCTCATTTTGATGAATTTAGGGTGCTTCTCTAATTAATCCATCCGTGTTCTTCCGACAACTAGATCTTCATCTCCAAACCCAGAACATATAGAGAAACGCATTGCCGGCTCTCCAAACCCCTCGTAGAAAAAGTTCATAAAAGAGAAGTACAATATCAGTCCAAAAAGTAATTACTATTCCGAAGTGGATATTGAAACGTCAATAAACTTATTTTGACCTTCAATTGTGGCTTATTCCCATTAAAATATTATTACTTTAAAATGCCACAAGAAAATAGCTTCAGAACAGTCCAAAAAGATTAAAACTGCACGTCAGCAAAGCCTGCCAATCACGAGGCAAATAGGAACCGGGAAATTAGTTTGGTTAGTATAATTCCACTTCCAGTACCTTTACGTGAAGTTGTAAGGCCGCCTTGGCACAGTTCTATAGTCAACAGTGAATACAATAATATTCTACTTAAACGTTCTGACTCCTTACAATAACCTGTGTAATACCAGCATCAAAAAAACAGACAGGTAGGTAGTGGTATCACACAGTGATACCACTACCCAAAGGTTAAGGAGAGCGCGGTAGTGTGGAGTTATCAACTACAGTACATTCAACTAACTTACACCTCTAAACGATTAATGGAATTCGCAGAAAACCTTTCGTTGTAGTATAAGGCACAGTAAACTGCACTGGAGGTCTCCATAATCTTTTTAATTACTTACTTTGTTTAGAATAGTTTTGCCTGTATTATCAGTTGGAGTTAATTTGTATAAAATGGGGAGCAAAAATTCAAATGGAATTTTAAATATTATTGTTTATTTGGCTAATAATGAATGTATAAATTTAATAGTTAACCTGTTGTACAATTGTATTGTAAATAGCATTATAATAGTGTACTTACTGATTATTTAAATTTATAAATCATCATCTCTCTCTCTCTCCAATGGCGCTACAGCCCAAATCGGGCCTTGGCCTCCTCCAAACTATGCCTCCAACCTTGTCGGTCCAGCGTCGATCTTCTCCAGGTTCTCACGTCTAGCAAATTTTGCACGTCCGCTGCCACTTCATCCTGCCATCTTTTCCGTGGCCTTACTTTTGGTCTTGCGCCCTGCATTTTACTATCTAGGGCTTTTTTTGGCAATCTTTCTGTCTCCATTCTTACTACATGACCAGCCCAGCGAAGTCTCTGGATATCCATAGAGATACTTGGATCTCCATATTCCGTTTTCGTTAATAGGTCCAAATATCTTTCTTAGGACTATAAATCATCATCATCGTCACTAAATTCAATACCGCTATCATTATGTAAATCTATAATCGCTGGATTAATTTCACTAATTTTATTTTCCCGGATCCACCACTCTTCTATTAATTTTTCACATTTATTTACAGTTTTGGCCCATATTTCTGGAGTTGAAGTTTTAAGAGCTTTTTGTCACATTTCCCTAACTGCATCATCACTGTATCCACTGCATCCAACGTGATTATCATAGTACGTTTTACATATACCCCAGATGTGATCGATGGGATTAAACGGGCAGTGATACGGCGGTAACCGTAGTACTTGATGTAAATAACTTGATACAATTTAGCCAACTATATAAACTGTTGGTTTTTCATTACGTTTCGAAATTTCCAGTTACTCTGATTTGAAGGCGTATTCCGGAAAATTGATATTATATCTAACCAATTTTTTATGCTCGGTACGTTCCACGACTGTTTTGGTTATTTCTCCAAAATCTCCGAATGGTAAGGTGCATTATCTAAAACTATAATTGATGGTTCACTCAGTAACAGTTTCTGCTCAAGCCATTTAACAAACATATCTGCATTCATATTTTCATGGTAATCAGCAGATTTTGATTTTAAAGAAAAAAATCAAATCTGCGTTTTCTATAAAGCCTTCTTTCCCTCATGCTGAAGAATGATGTGTCTTTTGCCTTCGCTATCTGTGTGTTTTATTGATTTTATGCTGTCATCTTGCCAAATTCCACCCTTTGCAAATATCCATGTCTCATCTAAGTATATGAATGTTGCATTTTCAGATTTAAGTGTAGTATATTCTCTCAAAAATTTAATTCATTTGTGAACCTCACTACTCCTTTCGCATAAAAGTAACCTATTATTTTCTTTTTTGAATTTAAATCCTAAATCTCTCAAAGCTTTCCAAAGACTATTCCTTTTAATTTCAGAAACTTATTTTTCCGTTTTCTTATTTTGGTCAGAAAAGTATCTAAACTGACATGTTTGATTGTTTTCACGCATTCGATACAAAATATTGCGAATTTCAAATTTTTCTCAGGTAAGTCAATGCTACTAGAATGTTTACAATGTTTAGTTATTTTCTTGTCTTCGTGATACTCAGTCACAGTAAGATCTTCTTGAGAATCTCTGACAGTCTTCATTACAGTTTTTAGTTTACTGCTACGATAAATAATGACGTATCATATGACTCAAAACTGTAAACATATTTATTGCTAATATCTTTTCTGTTCTAGTCATTTCGGCGAGACTTGTTCACCTGCCGGCAGAAACCTCTAGTCCCTTCGCCAAAAGACCAGTCTATGAGTCACCTTGTCGTCTAATGGGTGGAAGGTCATCGACTCATCGCCAGATCCTTCTAGATAACGGCATTTTATATATAAATGGGACATTTTATTTCGAGGAACAGTTAATTTCTGAAGATCGCGCGCCGCGTTTTTAAATTGTAACGCACGTATTATAATAAATTAATTGTAAAATAAATTAGTACAAATAAAGACTTTAAATAAACTTTTAAGTGTTATAAGTGTAGAACCTTTAATAAATAAATAAAAACAATAAATTAGAATTAATAAAAACATAACATTACTTTCACTTATCCCGAGTGCGTTACAAACGCGTTGATTTATACATAATAATGACTTTAAAGGTCCACCATTGTCTGTTTCCATGGTAAAGTATTTATGCACATTTGCAATTAATTCATCAATATCCAACTTACGAATAGGGATGATGGTTACTTGAAACTACACGTTTGAATTACAATATACTGAGTTTAGATCAATATGACAGAAACTTTCTAACTGTTATGTTCGAACAAAGATCCTAAACACATTAAGCAAATTAGCCTAATGATCATTAGGAAACCGATTGTATTTTAATTATGTTTGATAAAAAGTTTGGAAATGGTTGGAAACCGTACATAAACAAATTAAAATGTCCCCACAATTATCTTATTTAGTATAAGTATTTTTATTTAAAAATAAGAAGTTAAATATATTTACCAAAACCCTAACTTTAGCCCGTAATCGCAGACGTCTCAAAAACGGTACTCTAACAGGCATATTTATATTTATGGTCAATCTAACCACCATTATTTAAATTGACAAAATGTTCTAGTTTACTCCGAAGTATTTTTTAACAAAAATTAAAAGTGATATTTTAGTACTTTGTAATTTACTACGAATATAAATTATCCTTAGCAAGGTAGTTTGTTTCAGAAAAAAATTATTAAACAAGTAGGTGAAAGAAATTTACGTTAAACATTATGCAAGAATACTATCTATTAAAAAAATGTAACAAAAAATGCAAAACTATGAACAACTGGTTAATGACACATATATTTATTTTATACCTAAAATTTAGCAAAGTGTTAAACATTATGGAGAAGACCAGTGCAGTTTACCGTGCCTTTTACTACAACGAAAGATTTTCTGCGAATTCCGTTAATCGTTTAGAGATGTAAGGTGGTTGAATGTATTGTAGGCGGCATATTTCACCAGGCGGAAATAATCCCCTCGTATTGTGAAATCAACAATAAAGACGATGAATGGTTCATCACAAAGTATTATTTGGAGACTAAAAGAAGAAAAATTAATTTGTGGTTTCTGCTATTCCTTCTCTTAGTAACACGCATATCTATTTTTAACTGTTCACTTTGCAATACTATGAATACTTTTGGAGGTAAATAAACGTAAATATTTATGCAATCTATTCACGTGGATTTATAACGAGAGGAAATGTTTGCTTTTCTTTCTCATATTATTTATATCTGATGTGGTAATTAGACGTGTGGTATAATTTTATAATTTTAATACGAAACACAAGAGAACACAATAATTATTGTATAAATACGCAATAATTAATAATATTTTTCATTATATTTAGATATAGATACCTAATATTAGGCTTATAAAAAATTAGACAGAACGAGTCTGTTGCGAGTAGCATGCGCCTACAGGACTGTATCTGCGGCGGCCTTGTGGACTATCACGGGTTGTGTTCCTCTGCATGTGTTAGAGCAGTAGAAAAGAAAAGAGACATCTCTATGGGAGAAGAAAGCATTTGACAACAGCTTTAAAAAAAAGAAAGGGAAAGATCAATGGAAAAATGGCAAGAAGAGTGTAACAACAAGGAAGATGTTGCTCAGTGGACAAAGATGCTGATCCCGAGCCTAAGGGACTGGGTAGATTGTCTGTTTTAGGGCGTATCTTCATAGGTTCAGAAAGACAGATGCAGATAAATGCCTATACTGCGAATATTCCGACACTGTTACTCACACAATGCTGGAGTGTAATAGATGTACAGTGGAGAGAAACAGAATGTATAAAGAAATAGGTATGAACCCTGTGACTGTAAGAGATGATCGTAAAGATGACGGGAAATACGGAGGGATGGAATAGTGTTCACAATTACATCCAAGCAGTCATTAAAAAGAAAGAAGAAGAAGAGAAATACCAACCGGGCTAATGACAGAGATAAGATCTAATTACTATTTTAATGGGAATAAGTCGCAATTGAAGGTTAAAATAAGTTTATTGACGTTTGAATTTTTGATCTTTGATCTTGCACTGATAACTTGTTTATACTCCAACAATTAATATAAAAAAGAATAGCGGTTGGTACAGAAGTACATCTAGCCTTCATCGACCTAGAAAAGGCGTATAATACAGTTCCAAGACTTAAATTGTGGCAAGCTTAACAACAACTCGACATTAGTCCATACCTTTTAGGAATAATCACAGAAGTATACAGGGATAACACTACTTACCTAAAAATCGGATATTGACTATCAGAGCCAATAAAAGACACTAAAGGACTAAAACAAGGATGCAGTATGTCACCCTTACTGTTTAATTTATATATTGAGGCAGCCCTCCAAAATTGGAAAAACCACTGCCAGGGAATGGGAATCCCCATAGAAAATGACGTACTGTTCTCCCTAAACTTTGCGGATGACCAAGTCATCCTAGCTCAAGATTCTTATGATCTAGAATTTATGATAAAGTGTCTATAGAGAGAATATTTAAAATGGGGGTTACAAGTCAGCATGAAGAAAACAGAATATTTACTTAATTATCAGTTCAGATGCAAGGTTTGAAGTGTTGATAGATGAGGACGTGGAAATCAAACAAGTGAAAAAATTTAAATATTTAGATCCACTCATTGCTAAGAACGGCTTGGGAGAAACCGAAATTAAACACGAAGTAATCAGGGACGTAAAATTGTAGGATGTCTGAACTCCTTATGGTGGGATCACCACATTTCCAAAAGGAACAAAAAAAGAATAGGGCAAACCATGGTTGAATCAGTTCTTTGTTCTATGGCTCTGAAGTATGGACAATTAATGCAGACCTGAAGAGAAGATTGTTGACAGTTGAAATGGATTATTTGAGAAGAAGTGCTAGAATATCAAGGCAGGAAAGGAAGACTAACGAATCTATAAGAAATAACATGAATGCTACAGAAACGGTCATTGACAGAATAGAAAGAAGAGGTTCAAAATGGTTTGGACATCAATTGAGAATGTCTGACAAACGTTGGCCCGAAAAACTTCACAAATCGAAGCCCCCTGGAAGAAAAAAAAGAGGTAGACCTCGACGCTCTTGAAATGAAGGAATTAGAAGAGCGATGGAATCGACACGTTTGGAGGAGGAGCATGCCTTGCACCGGGAGGATTCCCGGAGGAGAACGGGAATACGGCGATAGCCGTCTTCAAAATGTATTGTATTTACAAGTTCGATTAATGTCAAACGTCAATAACCTTATTTTAACCTTCAATTTTGGCTTATTCCCATTAAAATAGTAATTACTTTAAAATGCCACAAGAAAATAGCTTCAGAACAATAGATAAGATCTAGATAAGAGAAGGGAGTGTTCCAAAAATGTCGTCAGCCTTACAGTGGCCATCCCACTTTCGGAGTACGGTACGGGCGACAGTCAACTGCGCATAAGTAAGAGAGGGTGGTTTTAGTTGGTAGGTAGGATAATAGATACCTGAATCTTTGGAACTGCTATCTTTAGTACTTTAAATTAAACTAAAACCCAAATTGTAGGGACTCAACATGGAGGTAGCATAAAAAAATTTCAAACCTCCCCCCCCCCTAAGACAAATTCTGGGTGCGCCACTGAATAGAGAGGTAACCTAAAATGCATGTATTGGGGAATACTTATTTTAAAAAGCTTTAACACAAAAATCCTAAAAGAATCCCAGACCCAATAAAATTAGGCAATGACACATTCAAAAATTTGTTGAATCTCCAAATACTAGACATCACAAAAGAAGGAAACAATGTTAGATATAATGATATGCTTAGGGGCATTTGGTACATTTACATTTGTGCCAATTGTATAAATTATATAGAAGAAACTCTGAATTTAACGAGAAACAGGAGAATTATGAATTTAGCTAAAAGTTTTAGCCTAAAACAGTGATTGCTGTTCTAGTGAAGATTTATCGCAAAGATCTATTTGCTGAGTGAACTGAATAAATTAAAAGTAAGTATTCTAAACTTTTATCAAAGAATATAGACGCAAACTATATTCTTTGCTTTTATTATAGTGAAATTCAATTATTTTTAATTAAAATTGTGATTTAGTCCCATAAATAATATATTTTGATAGTTCGTCTTTCTCAAAGCTAGCAAATAAAGTTTGATATGAAATGTACTACCCTACATCACCATCCAACTCATACCATACCAGATAACTCTATGCTATGGATATGGAACTTACCGGTAAATTTTCGAAACTTCTCTTGGTCAGGATCAAAGTTCACACTCTTTGTGAGTAAACAAAACTAACCTCTCAACTAACTCATCCAAAACAAAACACCCCCACGTGCGCGTTTGACAGCCGGTATTTCTGAATCTGTTTACTATTACGACCACCGGGTCAATTTTTATGAGCGACACAAATGAACTACCAGACAGCGTTGCCAATATCTTTGAAAATGGGAAACATTTTAATATTTTGTAGAAATACTTTCTTTTGGCAAGCAACAAATGTTTATTGTTACTTATATATTTTTTATTCCGATTTTGTGCAGTATTAGATTTTTATTTCTCCTGCTAATATGCGTCGTTCTAGTATAGTTGTTTTTTAGGGTGTTTACAATTATTAGTTTGTTAGAATAGTTAAAAGGTGGCGCTTTTGTTAATTACCATTATTATTTTCAGACTATTTTGTGGTTGTCGGTCGATTATAATATAAATAGCATTTGCTTCACTGCTGAAATGCTCTAGCGGAAGTCTTGTCGAATCCTGCTTCGGAAAAAAAAAATAAACACACTAATGTAGTAGTTTAAAATTCTAAATGAATCTGTTACTTTACATCTAGGCCATTTATCATCTATAGTCATCATATCTCGTGCCTAGCCTTTCTGTTTACATCAGAGCTATTTTTGTACTATACCACTTTCATTGTTGCTAACAGAAAAAATATATCAAAACATTAACTTTGGATATTTCAGTCCAGCATTAAATATAATCAAATATAAATCACAAATTGTTACATCCAATAAATCACATTTATTAGAACACGATTTAATTTTTCGTCCAACACAGATATTGTTTAAATCCGCTTTTCATCTCGCAAGAAAACTTGCTGCAATATCTTGCATGACTAACTTTCATGCAAATCTATTGAAGGTCTTATGTGCGATTTTACAGCTTGCAATGCAATTTATGTTGAAATTTTTACCCTTAATCTAAGTTATAAACTTTTGTTTTTTTTTTAATTATTAATTGCTGTTTATTTAACACTATTTAGTAAATTTCGAAATGCCAAGACTATTATAAATCCGTGTCAATCAGTGATTATGACATTTGACATTGTGGAAAAATCAAACTTCCTACAAATTCCTCTAGACTTGCATGAAAACTTTCAGCGAAAATGGCACCAAACCGATTATCGCGCAATTGCAGGAAATAATCATCTGACGACATACTGCGCATAATTTTCTTGCATCTTGCAGGTATAATTGCAAGATGTAAAACGAACTTTGGAAATATCGCCTGGGCAGTGGCATGTGTCTTGCATAGCATGAAAACTGCATAATGAAAGTCGATTTTAGACTAGAATACAGCTGAAGCCTGATCGGTCTATGGCGCTGATTCTTCCGGTAGATCCCAATGCCTAATAAACTGGTATATACATATTTTGTGGTTCATTCATATGATATGGTTCTTTTCAATGTGATGATCTTTCGAAAATTATTTTCATTTTGTTGTGACAAATCTCTACAGGACTATTTTATTGTTTTTTATTTTAAAATCGAGCTAAGGGCATTTTATTAATTTATTATTATTATTATTTGTTTATACAATCTTCTGGAAAGCTTACGCTTTGCACCGTGTCTTTCAGAAGAAACTTGCATTTATTTCTATCATTTTTCTTATGTATGAGCAGTATAAACTGTTCTTTTATGAGAATAACTATTTTTTAATTAGTATTTTGAAGGAACGGGAAAGGTATGAAAGTTTTTACAAACAGCAAGTCTAGATCTAGTTGCAGTGACACCTGGTGATAAAATGAGAAATCTTTCCTTTCTTTTTCTCACTGTTAAAACACAAATGGTAATGTATATATGTTTACTTTTAGTTAAATTTTTTTATGTTTTTTAGTTTGCCATTTTGATTTACAAATGGTAATGTATATATGTTTACTTTTAATTAAATTTTTTGATGTTTTTTAGTTTGCCATTTTGATCTGTAGCGTTATTGTTTTTTTTTACCAGACAAATCCTATTTTTAATAATTCAACCAATTTTCAGATTTTTTTGGGCATTTCTTACTTACCTTTCAGTTTTTGCTGTTTATAAAACTTTCCTCATTGTTATAAATAAGGCTACTCTTCCATTTTTACTTTATTTAGTCTTAAAAAACATATATAGCATAATGACATTGTAGATATACCTTTATATTTTACAGCCAATTTCTTTTACCACCATTTTACTCTAAATAAAAAGTAAATCTTTATCGAATCTCTATTTATAAATATACTACAGTAAATAAATAAAATATTATTTAAAAGAAAACACTCACAAATTTATTAAAAAGTACATTTGAACTGACAGTTCCTGTCAAATTTGGTCGCGACGGCGATTTTTACAACTAAAACTCAGATTTATTTTGACAGTTGCTGCCAAATTAATCCCGTCATTTTTTTTTCACTATAATGATAATGCTCAGTAGTATAAAAAAATATGTATTACAATAGTTCTTAAAATTCGGCATTTGCAGCCAAAATTATCCATAAAAATTCCTTTTTTTCTCTATATGATTGTACTTTTCTCACTAGGCTGAAATATTCTGGAAAAAGTAAAATTCACGTTGGATTATTAGATATGATTGCACCAACATAAAGAAAGACCGGTTATGGTGTAGTTGTTTATATGAAAAATAAATTACTATTGGGAACGAGAGTATTAGCGCAGTAGACTAAGTAATCAGGTTTTCTGCGGTTTCCCGAGACTATTGTATAAATATATCATTAACTTGGTAAATAATATTCAGGGTTGGTGACTCAAAAGAGTTCACACTGATATTTGGTAAAATTCATAGGATTTTGTGAAAATGCTAAAACAGGTCGATTTTTATTTTAAAGGGGTCATCTTTTAACGATATAGAGCTGTCAATTATATACCCCCTCCCTTCCTAACTCTTAAATTGGTACATTGTTAGAGAGGTATTTTGCTTTAGAATTCAGATATGCATATTTTTTTCGATATTAACTGTATTCTTGTGAAAAAGTATCAGTTTATTGAAAGTGTTACACTGTTTTTATCATTTTTGACAAAATCCAATTAATCTGGTCAAATTTCAGGGTGAACTCTTTTGAGTTGCTAACCCTGTATATAGTTCTTGGTTGATTATTGTTTATATGAAATATTAATGGTTTTAAAATATTCATCTATGAAAGAGTAAGTATATTTAGATTGTAGAAAGGGAAATATCTGTTTACATAGGAAAATTTGTCTATTGACAAATTTATGTGATAATTATAATTAGTAAGAATATGTTTAACATACTTCAGTTTCCCGAAGACCACAACATTTTCCTGTCGTGTTCCCTCCATCTGTATTTTCTGAAACCATAATACCTACCTTGCAATTTTTGTCTTCCAACGATGCTATAAGAAATGATAGATAAAATATCTACAATAGCAAATTTTGTATAATGCTTCATTAAAGGATTTTTAGTGGAATTTTATTAGGTTAGTACTTACGTGTAACAATAAAATAGACAGCCCAACAAAACAAATCAACTGATTTTGGTTAATTCATCTGTGCCGATTCCAAAAATACAAACCTTTTTTTTGTATCAGCTTTAGTTTTCGAGATATAACAATCATCAAATACAAGGACCAACACTGGAGTAACAGAAGACCCTAGTGAGGAACAAGGGGAACTCATCCACCAAGATATCAAAACGATGGAAGGGAGGTATCAGGGGAAATGGGATACTCACATGATAGCGGATTATTGCTGAGTCTTCAAAGGGACCCTTTGCAAAAAATCTTATAAAAGGAACTTTTCAGATGATGCCGAATAACAGATTTGTACTGAGATGCTGGTTAGGTTAGATGAAAAGTTGTTTTTTTGGCAGATATGTGTGATGATTTTTGTGAGTATATTGTTGTACAATAAATATCTTACTTTTTATTCGTGTGTTGTTTATTTGATGGGTAGCAGCACTACATATATGTAGGTAGTGCTGCGTTAAATTACCTATATGTTAGAAAAATGTGATCTGTTGTCGTATTTTCTGAAAACGATTTGATGGAGCAAATATGGTGAAATTTTTAGATTCAGCAGACCCAAATTACCGCTGAAAAATAGTTAAGAACTGCCAGTGCGATTTCCGACCCAATAAATTAACAACGGACCAAATTTACACAGTCAGGCAGATTCTTGAGAAAACGCTTGAGTTCGGAGTCGACACCCACCACATATTCGTGGATTTCAAAGCCGCATACGACTCAGTAAACAGACAAAAACTTCTACAGGCTATGGTGGAATTTTAAATGCCGCTTCATCTTGTTCAACTAACGGAACTTACACTCACAGGCGTAGAGTGTAGTCAGAATCCAAAACGACTTTTCAAGACCCTTCCATTGTAAAAATGGACTGAGACAGGGAGATGCACTGTCGTGTCTCTTATTTAACCTTGCACTAGAAAAAGTAATTCGAGAGTGCCATATTAATACGAATGGCACCATCTTTAATAAATCTGTACAAGTGGTCGGATATGCAGATGACATACACATTATTGCTAGGTCCACAGAATCTCTGATCGAAGCATTTCGATCACTAAGGGCATCTGCACTGAGAATGGGATTAAAAATAAACCTACAGAAAACCAAGTATATGTATTGTACTGGATCAGGCAACCAGATACCTAGACTATTAATTGATGATCTGGAACTGGAAGGTGTGGACACCTTCGTCTACCTGGGCTCGCTGCTGACCAAAGACAACAATGTCAGCGAAGAAATTAAAAGAAGAATAGTGCTTGCCAATAAGTGCTATTATGGCTTGAGGAAACAGATGGCCCCAAAACTACCCATAAAAATTAAAGTTACCACATATAAAACACTAATAAGGCCAGTGTTAACATACGAGTCAGAAACGTGGTCACTTACACAGAACGACCAAGAATTTCTTAAACGTTTCGAGAGAAAAATTCTAAGGAAAATATATGGAGGAGTCCAATAACAGGGTTTGTGGCTTGGGCGCTACAACTTTGAGTTATACAGAAGCTTTGGGGAACCTGACATTGTAAAATGTATTAAATTAGCATGTCTTCGATGGATAGGACATGTAATTAGGCGAGATGAAGATGCAATGATCTGAAAAATTTTTGACCGAAGAGGACCATGTGTGGGAAGACGAGCCAGAGGAAGACCAAAACTTAGGTATCAAGATAACATAGAGGATGATCTAAAATCCATAGGAGTTAAAGAATGGAGAAGAGTTACCAGAGACAGGGGCGAATGGAAGATTGTTCTGAAGAAGAATTTGGCTCATAACGAGCTGTAATGCCACTGATGATGATGATGAGACCCAAATTACCTAGAAACATTAAAAAATTCCGGCTTTCAAAATATCTTCAGACGACGCCATACATTAAGAAAATCCAGAAAAAAATTGTAAATTTAAGTTTGGAAATAGGTTATTTTATTGAAAATGGGGGATATACGATAGTATATCATAGATAAACTCATATTTTTGTTTTTTCTTTAATATCTTTAAGTAAACACACTCTTTAGCACTGTGACGTCACTAAAAATTAATAATATAATTGGTATAATCAAAGTGATTTACTTTTTAATGAAAATACATCAAAATTTTAATTGAAAATGCATTATATTTGATGTTTCGGTTTCGATCTTGGGAGATTTCCTCCCACACGTCAAATTTAATCTATTTTCAATTGAAATTGTGATTTATTTCCTTTAATATAGAAATATGTACCCTGAAAAAAGTATAATAATGCTTATTTAGAAGACCAAATGATTTTCCCTTCAACTGTCAACGTCCTGTCAACTGTCATACACTTTGCATCCCAGGACCACTTTCAACCGTCACGTTTCATGTCAACCGTCATTCCTTTTACGTCTATTGTGACATATATGCAATTATTTAATAAAGCTGATGGTGTTTCCTTAATAGAAAAAATAGTTTTAAGTAAAATGGTGGTGTCATAGTATGTATAAGCATTCCCGACTCGATCCTATCTAAAATACTCCAAAAGAACTAAATACTAAACTTTTTATTGGCAATCTCTTACCTAATAATCTATAGATAAATACAAATATGTACAAATCAACTCATTATAATACAATGTTTTCTTTACAATAATATAACAAATAAGTTCCAATATGATTTCGTTTTGTATCCACATCGTCTGTAGAATGAGGGATTAAATGCTAAAAGAATATGAACGTCAACAAAGATCAAAAAATGAATTAATAGTAAAAAAGGTACATCCTTAACGTAGGTAAAAAAAAAATTAGAAAAACTGCACTCAATCTACTCCAGCTCCAGACTGGCGTATTCTTCTGGGGATACTTGCGTTATCATCAGGTTGCCGTCCGGAAGCATTACTACCACTTTGTGGGTTCCGCCTGTAAGAAAAATCGTTAGAGGATAGTTTTGTGCTGTTTTTGAAGTTATACTTCTATATGCACGGTCGGCGTTGGAAATTTGCAGGGGAGTGAATCTGTGAAACCATTACATAATGTAAGATAATGAGTAAGAGAGAGACATAAGATATATTTTCTCTCTCTTCCTCTCTCGAATATAAGACCGGGTTTCGATTCCCAGTCGGGGAGGACTTTTTTTATTGATGTTATTACATTATTGTCATTTTTAAATACTTATGGATATTGCATTTTAATTTGTATTGTATTATTATATATGGAATTATGTTGCACTGTATTGTAGTGTATTTTTTTATGTATATTATTGTCATTTTTAAATACTTATGAATATTGCATTTTAATTTGTATTGTATTATTATATATGGAATTATGTTGCACTGTATTGTAGTGTATTTTTTTATGTATATTATTGTCATTTTTAAATACTTATGAATATTGCAGTTTAATTTGTATTGTATTATTATATTAATAACAAAATAAACAATGAATTTTACTGCAGAGTATGTCTAAAAAAAATTTGCATTCAACTCCTTTCATACATATATGAAAATAAAAATATACATTTTCATCAAAATATTGATTCAATCCTTCATTGTTAGTAAGTGGTTATTAATTCTGTTTCTCTTTCTGCTATGTCTTACCTATAAAATTACATATGTAACGATTGTGCAGATTGACTCCCAAATAAATTTGTAACGGCGAACGCGTGTATAGAAGTGTAACTTCCACCGGCAGTCCCACTGGACTGCCACACCCGTTTTTTTTTAATAAACTAATAATTATCTCGTTACATACCCGGACTCGGTGGTTCTGCTCTAACCACTTGTGCTACGACTTGATCAGAATTTTCGGTGACGTCTGTTTTGATAGAGAGGGGATCTGTCACCGCGGGGCTGATTTCGGGGATGATTTCCTGTTGGGGTTCAGCTTCTTCGGCGGCCGGCGTCTCCATCGTTTCCGCAATTTCGTTCGTCACTAACAAACACTGCTGCTGGCCGTCACTACCTTGCGTCAACAGAATAGTTTGTCCCTAAAAAAAATTCATCGATAAAGGTTATATATAGCGAATGTTATTATAGTTATTTGTTTCAATTAAACCTGTAATTATTATGTTTATTACCTGTTCATTCTGCCCAGCTACTTGATACACGGTACCATCGTCGCCAGTAATAAAGATCGGATGATCGTTGTCGTTGAGCGTGAACGAGGACATATCAGGCGCTAAGGCGTTGATGCCCGACGTTTCGCCCGCTACGTTCTCTTCAGGTTCTTGTTGAATGGCGACCGGTACTTGGGTAATCGAAGGTTCCGAAACCACCGCTATTTTGTGTGCTTCATGTGATTCTTCAGGTTCGTGTGCTTCGAGGGTGGCTATCGTTTGTACGGGTTGAACGGGTGCTTGTTTTGGTTTCGGTTGTGCAGGTTTGGTTGTCAGAAGCAGGTCGTCGTCACCTAATGAAAAATAGACGATAAAATGCAGGAAATATGTAGGAAAAACATTGAATTAAAGATATTTAGTCAATTTCTACGACGCAAAGGTGCGTCATATATTTTAATTTATTGTTCTTGAGGCATTTGTGCGTCATGTGCCGTGAGAAACCAATTTTTTTAATATTCGTTAACAAATACTGACTTTAAAGTATTTCTAATGTTCTTTGGCTACTAACTGGAGAAAAAACTCTTAATATAAGAATACGGCATAACAAAAGATGAATTAAATACAACGAAAAAACCGAATAGGTGAAATATGTTAGAAAATTGAAGTTATTTAATCAATATTATGTTAAGATTTTGCACTTACTTATCAACGAAGGCATATTGATAACCGTTTTGGGTTTTTGTTGTACTATCTTCCGTTCTATTCTCTCCGGCTGACCTCGAACTTGTACGGGTTCCCTTCTCACCTGCGTCTGTATCACCTTTTGCACCAATCCCGAACTGGTTCTGACGTATTTTGTTTGAACTTTATGCTGGTTGTTGGTTGCAGGCACACCCGAGGGAGAACTCCTAGAAGAAAAACATTCGAAATAGTAACTGAATGGACAGTTTATGTTGGGCACCTCATTGATATTTAAAAACTTTTCGAAGCGATTCAGTTGTCATATGAAAAAAGAATTTTAAAGTTGAGCTAAACCGTTAATTGTGATGGTTTGAATAATTATGTTGTTGCAAAAACGCATTTGTGATTACTAAATCAATCGGTTCTACGATTCAATTCTTTTGGTTCAATTAAAATAACGGTCTATAACTAAGCCACCTCTAAATAGTTACCATGGATAACTGAATGGGGAATTACTTACAGTAGATTCAACCAACTTCACCTCTAAACGATTAACGGAATTCGCAGAAAACCTTTCGTTGTATTAAAAGTAAATTCCATTCCATTAATCGTTTAGAGGTGTAAGTTGGTTGAATGTACTGTAAATGTGGAAAAAGAAAACTTTATCTAGTATGGCATGACCAACCAGCAAACAGTAGATTACTCCTTCTCAATGGAACCTGTAAGTTTCAAAATATTCTCAAGCGATTCAACCACATTTTGATGAAAGAATGTTAGATCTGACTTAAACAGTTACTTTTGGAGATTCTATTATGACGTAATCAGTCCCTGTTCCTAATTTCTTCAATCACGACTTTCTGATTTGAATCACACTTATAATGATGTAGGATCGCCATATAATAATGTTGTATCTACTTATAACGATTATGGGATAGTGGAACTCCAAGGGTAGTTTACCCCCTGCAGGTGGTTAATTACTTGAACTCACTAGATACTCCTTTATATACTACTATAATTCCTTTTATTAGTTCTCTAAGTACAATAATATATAGTACCAGTTGACAGATGACAACGACCGTTCTCTTGATTCTTTATTCTTAATAATAATAATCCTACTCCGGAGCAGTGGCGGCTGGTGTGGTAAAATTTTGGGTAGGCCAAGCCAGCAAATTACATAATAGCTATGTGTAATCAGTGACGGATCCAGAGGGAGGGGTCACGGGGTCATGACCCCCCCCCTTACTAATTTTTTAATGAAAACACCCTCTTCTGTACATCCTTAATTAAAGGACAGGAAATTACTTAAATGTTCCTTGCAACTGGAATGTTTTTTTAAGGATGCAGGCATATTTTTTAAATCAAAGTATCCTTCACAATTCCATACACATTTCTTATTAGAAAATAACAAACACGGTCAACAATATAGTCTGTTTTTCGTAATACTTCCAGAAAACCATTTGTAGACATCATTCTTCTTCTTCTCATGCCACTCCTAGCGGAGATTGGAAATCATCATGGCCACTGCGACTTTGTTAGCAGCGCGCCTAAAAAGTTCAATCGAACTACACCCGAACCATTCACGTAGATTACGAAGCCACGATATTTTTCTTCTTCCCACACTTCTTTTGCCCTGCATGATATTTCTTAAAAGTTCGTACTTTTCACCTCTCACAATGTGCCCCAAGTATTCCATCTTTCTAGTTTTTATCTCATTTAGAATTTCGCATCTTTTGTCTAAAGTTTGGAGTACTTGCGTGTTAGTGACGCGGTCCATCCATGATATTCTGAGAATGCGCCTATAGCACCACATCTCGAAAGCTTCGATGTTTTTTGTGGTCAACTGTTTTAGTGTCCAAGCCTCTACTCCATACAACAGGGTAGAAAAGACATAACACCGCAGCATTCGTATTCGTAACTTTATATTGATATCACGATTGCAAAAGAGTTTGCGCATTCTATTAAAGACTGATCTAGCGATTTCTATTCTACATCTAATCTCTTTTGTTTGATCAGTATCGTCTGTGATCCAACCAAGTATATTTATAACAGGACACACGCTCAATCGTTGTATTGTCTATTACAAGATTAGCTCTGATGTTCTTTGACTTCGTGATTGCCATAAATTTAGTTTTTTTCAAATTAATTTTCAAGCCGTAACTGTTACAGTATATATTGAGACTTTGAACGAGATGTTGTAGTTCTACTAGCGTTCCCGTTAGGAGAACAGTATCGTCAGCATACCTTATATTGTTGATCGTCTCACCATTTATTATCAGACCAAGATCTTCTTCCTCGAGTGCTTACTCACAAATAGCTTCACTATACAGATTAAACAAAAGTGGCGACAATATGCATCCCTGCCGGACTCCTCGACGGATTTGTTATACATTATACCAAGAGCAATTAAAAGTACGCACCTTTTTCCCATCTTTTTGGTCAATACGCAATGTTGGAGTAGGCCTTTAATTCATAATAATTTTTTTTCTATCATTTTTATGTATCAGTTATAAAACAATCTCCCATAGGTATATAAGTTGCATACAATCAGGTGATATAGAAATCATGCAAATGAGATTTTTTTTCTTCGAATTTTACGAATTTTTTAAAATTTATTTGGGCAACCGTGCACTTGTTTGCAATTGTGTTGTTTTTGTTTAAAAATATGTTACATATTTTTTTATCATAATTTAAAAGAAAATTTATATTACAATTCGATAATTACGTTACAAGTGACAACGATGGTCGGTGGAGGCCCGATCGTCTGGTGCCTAAACAGCAAGCATAAACACGACAATATAAATCGTTGTCCGGCAAGCTGCTTAACTTCAAACGCTTTTTGTACGGTGATCTTATGTGAGCTGGGTCGTCCAGTTCCGATCGGGCCTATTAATGATATTTAAAATGCCCGAATACGATTCGATGCTTTCTGTGGTAATATAATAACATAGTTGTTTTAACGGACGCTAATGTATTGAGTGATTTAGTACATTTAAAAGTTATTTACATGCATTAACATAATTTTTGAATATATGTTTTTCAATTTTAAAGCTCTTAAAATTATTGGGTAGGCCCGACCTATCCTGTCTACCCCCAAAAGCCGCCACTGCTCCGGAGATTTCCAGCTATTCACCTCACGTGCGATTGTTGATATAATATTGTTTTTACTTGTTTAATTTGCATACATCATTTAACAAGCTTTTGAATACATTGCAAATTTCACTAGGTCAGCGTGTGTCCTCATTACACCGATATTTTTAATGTTATAAACAAACAATCTCGTTTCGCAAATATGTCATGTTATTAAAAGGTTACTTAGATCTGATGCTTAATTAAATCCCGTTACACACTATTAAAGTATCAATTTTTTGCATAGGGATCACAAAAAACAAATCAAAACTTACCTGATAGTGGTGCTTCCGATTTTTCGCATCGTTGGAGAAGAAACGACTTGCCTGGTGAAGGAATATACGTTTTTAGGCGATGAATTGTGTTCCGGTTGGATGAACTTCTCGGATATATCGCTGGCAATGTTAAACCTCGGTTTCGGGGCCACCGGTTTTGTCCTGACGAATGTTTTCGTTTGTCTAACAACGGGATTTACGATGGGCCGTGCCATCGAATGGTTCAGAACTCTTTGCTGCTAAAATAAAAATGCGTTAGATAATAATTTATATAACGCCCATTACGTCGATGTTTGAGTTAGCTGTCTTGAAAAGTGTTAACTACCTGTCATAATTTTTCATTTCATTTGTCTCGATATAGAAAGTGTTTATCTTAAATTTACTTTTCATCAATTAGAAAATGAGATAAATTGGATAAATAATGAAGACTGAGTGTGAAAAATTAATTTTGTACCGCAAAACACGAAAAATGTTAAAAGACATGTTATTAAAGAAAGAATATTCGAATATTACTAAAATGTACTTACTTGTTTTTCTGCAGATCCCGTTACCGCTCTTCTTATGACTTGAGGACCTGTCAGGGCCTTGTTTAGTATGGAAGTCGGGTTTGCTATTACCTTGCGGGAGGTAACAGGCATTTTAACTACCTGTTTCGTAGAAGAAGCGGTGGAGAATCTTCTTTCAGGTACAATCTGAGGTTCAGTCTATCAAACATTAAAAATGCTATATTGCAATATACATTGTAATAGTAATTTTTAAAAGAAACTAATGAAAAAAATCAATTTTTGATACTAAATATTGTTGCAATGTCTTTTTCAGACGCCACTGAGTTTCTGTCTTTTTTATTAGAGAAGGGCGAACAGAATATTGGTCATTTTAGTGAGTCGGATCCGAGAGTTGATTTATTTGACTACTAAAATTTCCGAAAATGGCTCAGTTTGAGGATCTTTACAGAAATATATGAAGAATGTATTTGTGAATCAACCAAGGCTCTTAGTAGATTGATGGTGATTCAAAACACAGACATATTTGATTATATCATATTAGATAGAAATTAAAAGACCGTATGTAATTCGTTTTAATGATCTAGATTTTTGAAGGGTTTAATGATACCATTGTCAGAATTTTTATATGAGTCATAGATCTTCTGAGAACTATGTTGAAAAAGTAACTATATTATTTTATTTTATTGGTTAAATGCTAAAACAGTTTAGGAAAATCGAGATGGTACATAAGAAATCATTCAGGAACGTAAGAGAGTAGTGTTGCCCAAAATCGGTCTTGGTCTTGCAGTCTTGGTCTTGTTCTTGCGTTTTCGCAAGACCAAGACCGCCTAATTTTAGCAAGACCAAGACCAAGACTGACCGTGCAAGATTTACGCAAGAACAAGACTAAGCCTGCGAGACTCTTGCGTCTTGCAGTTAGGACGGAGTGTCGTTTTAGCGAGTATTGTAGTTCGGGTATATGTTTAAATACTCTATGAGACGCAAAAAAATATGTAATAAAAATTTAAAAAACTGGACTTATGCGCATTACGAACAATACCATAAACATACATCAAAAACATCAATCAAAATATTCATTAAAAACAACACATTTGACACGTGCTCAGAGATAATAATTACAATGTAAAAATAAAATATTTTGTACATTCTTTTCCAGCATACGACTTCTTCGCTCTGAAATTAATTGTCCAGATTTATAGCTGCCCTCTAATCATGAAATAATCTTGCATTGATACGTCGACAGTAATATCGTATCAAATTTTTTTAAAAATATGTCACCTTAGCTATAAAAAAAGCTATAAAAAATATAACACTTATTATTACGGACACCCACTTCCCACGTAATAATTCAATTTTTTTCCCATTATAATTTAGTTAGGAGGAATCTAAATAAACAAATCTTATCGGCCTAAGACTAAACATTGTTTCTGCTGAGTGTGCGATGAGATCATTCGGTTAAACCAAATTTGCTGAAAGAGCGCGATAATATTCAAAAGTTTATTAATAACAGATAATGTAGCTTACAGTGTAAACAAAATACCGAAGTAACGATATATTATAATTCTCGGTTTGTTATCAGATACTTAGGGTATTGAATAGTAACGGACATTTATAGTAGTAGTTACTTTTTCGACATCACTAAACTTCATTTGACAAGTTTACAATTTGACATGGGGGACAAAGATTCAAATAGTTTTTAAATAGTCGGAGTAGTGAGCGTTGGAATTATAGATATAAAAGACCTAAAAGCAAATTTGATGAGTTTTTCGAAATAATTTATGCATCCCAAATTGCTTTGTTTGAATTGTGCCTACAAAGAAAGGTTAAAATGAAAATGAAAAACAAACACTTCAGGTTTAAGAAAGCATCTAATATCTTTTCACAAAAAAGAATTACAAATATTTCTTCCTGAAAAACCAAAATTCTGGTTCCTAAAAAAATATTCCTACTACTTTATTTTAGTAAATTAATGTATTTATTAAGTAGATATCTCCTTAATTTAAAATAACTTCTTTTGATTATCATTACTTTCTTACCTATTCTTTATTTTTTCAAGTTAGTTTTTTATATAAAAGTAGAGCTAAGATTGTTAATAACATTTTTGTTGCTTTAATAAGTGGATTATAGTTTGTTATCTTATCACCTAAATAATATGTGCCCTTGATACCTGTATTTGGATTTTTGCCACGTACAGTCTGTCCCAAACCCTTCTTTCAGTGCGTCACTAATTTTGACGTCATATAGGATTTTAAGAATGTCGAGAATTATTGCATGACATTTTAGTTAAATCTGACAGTTGAAGGATCCTAATCGGCTAAATGTGAAAAGGTTATTTTTGACGTGACAACGTCTTAAATTAGATTGTGGCTCGGAGTCACTCATGAAAAAGTGTAACGCCCGCTCACGTCTGTTACGATGAGTCACCGAACGAGAGAGAGGCCCGCCGGACCGGCGAATGCCTTGCGTCTCTCTCCCACTCAAACATGATCGGTCCGCTGCGCGCGCAGCACTAGAGAATTAGGCGCGTTGAATCGGTGCGTGCTTGTGTCTCTGTCTTTCTCGAGCGTTCTTGGCGTTGGAAAACCGAGAAAGCGTCATAATACAAGTTCACACGTGTGGTTAAAGTATCGTCAGCTGTGTCTGTAGTGAAAATGTGGAGTGCTTAGATTCGTCATTTACAACAACTACAACAATAAAGGTAAATAATTGTACACTAATATTTCATTATCGTAAACTATGATTGATTGATTAATTGTTAGATTGACACAAAAGTTGAGAAACTGAGTTTACATGTACAATGTTTTAGTAAACAAAATATATTTCTATAGTTAAAATTTGTGCAATTCTTATTTTCATTCAATTCCTTGTTCCTATTGTGCAATTTAATAATATTCATATCAATAAATATTCTACCGAGAAAAAGACGTTGTCACGTAAAATCTTCGCCCGTAAAACCGACTTTACAGGCAACCGATTTTTTTAAAATGTTGAGTAAAAATTTTAGGAATTCAATTTTTTTTTTTAATTTACATATTAAAGGTCCTGTATATAAATTTTTATTGCGCATTATATTGGAACGGCAGTTTGTCATAATTCCTATTCTATACATTCCAAGGAAAGTGCTTAATTAGCTAAGATTTATTTATGTATTTATTATTATTTATTACAAACACTATGGCTAAAATGTATAGTATTTAAACTACTAATATGAATATTTTTTATAATAATTTAAAACTTACTTCACGAACGGCAGAAACTGGTAATAAAGTTGTCCCAGCTTCTTTTTCTAATTGAAAATAATTTAATAATTTTAATATTAGTCTTTGTTCATTCTCGGTATATCTCGGCATATTTAAAATATTTTTATGACAATAAATACAAAATTAAATTTTCACTGTAAAATGTCTGAAAATACTATCCTGGAATGACAATTATCATTTTATCAGTTGACATTGTCAAAGTACTGGCACTATCGAGACCATCTGCGTCAAATTATATTTATGCGCATCATTGATTGGATATCTATTTAGCGCATTCTAAACTCCAACCAATTATATATCCGTAAGTAGAATTCGCTTTAATATGCAAATACCCATGAACGATATATAATTTTCTAAGTTCTATGTATAATAATCACAGACTCACGTTTTTTTCTGTCACTTCTAGCTTAATGCGTTAGAGAGAATTCGATAAACTGTGACGCACTGAAAGAAGAGTTTGGGATGAACTATACCAATCTTTTTTAAGATTTCCATTTCATATATGGTGGAGGTCCATCAATACCGTTCTAGCAAAAAATGTTCTTTAAAATACAGTCAAGTTTATGTCATTAATTTGGTTTTTTTGTGTTTTAACCATGTTTGATTGACTTTCATGGGGCATGGTAGATAGATGGGTTAGTTAGAGCATAGGCACGGATCGCTTAGATCGTGGCTTCAAACTTCTCTAGTAACGTTTAATAAATAGCAATAGGCTAATGGGTAACTGCAAGACTCTTGCTGCAAGACCAAGACCGGGAGTGCAATACCAAGACCAAGACCAGGTGTATTGGCGCAAGACCAAGACCAAGACTGTCTAAGTCTCGTCTTGTTCTTGCATTTGGGCAACACTATAAGAGAGTAAGTAAGAAGAAGAACTTCGGTAAAGTTAAGTAAGTCCTGCAGGACGTCCCAATTGTCGCATTGGTGCAATGCGACAATGGAGACATAAACTAAAAAATATTGCAATGTCTTTTTTTAGGCGCCACTGCAAGCATGCATCAGAAAAGCTAGATCCACCTTCAATCGGATGGGGGCCTTCTTCATGAGTCACAACCTCTCTCTTGATACAAAAGTAAGAATGCTGATATGCTACGTCTTCTCTGTTCTTTTTTATGGTGTTGAATCGTGGACCTTGAACGAAGATATGTGCAGAAAACTGGAAGCATTTGAGATGTGGCTATATCGGAGAATACTTAGGATCCCGTGGACTGACCGAGTCACAAATGAGGAGGTCCTCAGAAGAATGAATAAGAACCGAGAGGTACTGACCACCATAAAATCTCGAAAGTTACAATTCTTCGGACATATGCGAAATGAATCCAGATATGCTCTCCTTCAAGCCATCCTGCAAGGAAAAATATTTGGAAAACGAGATCCAGGAAGAAGAATATCTTGGTTAAAGAACCTCAGAATCTGGTTCGATACAACATCTGTGCAGCTTTTCCGAGCTGCTGCAGATAAGATAAAGATTGTCATGATGATCGCCAACATTCGTAACGGATAGGCACATCAAGAAGAAGAAGAAGATTCATAGGGAGAAAAGCTCTTCTAGCTCCCCTAAAATCAGGTGGCTTAACCACATAAAGTAAAACAGAGGATGTCCCATTACCCAAGGCTTAAAAAGTAACTTTCAGTACAAAGCCTCCTCATTCGTTATGGCCTGTGATGGACAGGGGTGGTTGGTTATAGCTTAGGGGTCAAATAGGTACCATTCCATTACGGAGTGTGTCCAGTTTGATCTTCGGACATGTGGGTCCCACTGTTCCCTTGGAACACACATGTTACTCGGAGCTAGAGTTCTACAAAAATTGTTGTTTGTGTGTGTCAAATGTTATTTTTATGTCATTATCTTTTAACCACGCACTAAAAAGAATGAAAAATGGTAAAGCCTCAGGTCCAGATGAAATACCAACGGAAATCCTTAAACTAATAGAAAAAGACTCGATTCACATTTTAGTTGAACTTTTCAATAGCATTTATACATCAGGAAAAATACCACAAGAATGGCTTTTATCCACCTTTGTTATTATACCAAAAAAGATAAATGCCAAACAATGTAGTGATTACCGTACAATCAGTCTGATGAGCCATGTACTGAAAATATTCCTAAAAATTATACACTCTGAGTACACAGAAAACTGGAAATGGTCAACAATAATACCCAGTTTGGATTCCGAAATGGACTTGGAACAAGAGAGGCGTTGTTTGCACTGAACGTTATGTCTCAAAGATGTCTTGACATAAATCAAGATGTATTCATGTGTTTCATAGATTACAACAAGGCCTTTGATAAAGTGCGGCATGATCACCTAATCAGACTCCTGACAGAAAAGGATTTAGATAAACGAGACATCCGACTAATAGCAAATATGTACTACAATCAGAAAGCAGTAGTGAGAGTAGAGAATAATACCACTGAAGAAATTGAAATAAAGCGAGGTGTGAGACAAGGGTGTATACTGTCACCAACCCTGTTTAATCTCTATTCTGAAGACGTAATGAATAGAACACTCTCTGAGCAATCTGTAGGTATTAAAATAAATGGTGTTAGATTAAACAATCTGAGATTTGCCGACGACACCGTTCTGATCGCAGAAACACTTGAAGAGCTACAGACATTGGTGAATAAGATAGCAGACTGCAGCGAAGAATATGGACTATCTTTGAACATAAAGAAAACTAAATTTATGGTTATATCGAAATCAACACAAAATGTCCAAAATTAATATTTACACAATGAAATTATCGATCGAGTTAGCAAATACAAATATTTAGGCACTTTTATAAATGAAGACAACGATAGCTCAGCAGAAATCAAAATAAGAATAGAAAAAGCCAGATCCATATTCACTAAAATGAAGAGAGTGTTCTGCGGAAAAGATTTGAGCCTTGAAATGAAACTTCGCCTGATGAGATGTTACGTACTTTCTGTGCTGTTCTACGTCATGGACGTTGAAAAAGATTGATACCAAAAAATTAGAGGCATTTGAACTGTGGATGTATTGCAGAATCCTGAGAATATCATGGACCGAGAGAGTCACAAATGTCGAGGTCTTGAGAAGAATGAATAAAGAAAAGGAAGTCATATTTACGATCAAAAAACGAAAACTGCAATACTTGGGACACATTACAAGAGGCGAAAGATATGAACTGCTTCGAATCATTATACAAGGGAAAATAGCAGGAAAAAGGTCCATAGGAAGAAGACGAAACTCCTGGCTAAAGAATCTACTAGAACGGTATAGCTTTAGCAGCAACGAATTGTTTCGGTCAGCAGTTTCGAAAATACGTATAGCCCTGATGATCGCCAACCTTCGGAACGAAGATGGCACTTGAAGAAGAAGATCTTTTAACCTCCGTAAATATTCTACTATTTCTGGTAAAATGTTATTTATGTTTGTAGCTTTGTTCAAATTGAAAATTTTTACAATTTGAAAAAATTACATATCTATTTCTTACATTTTTACAGTTAAAAATAGGATCCAATATTGCTGTTAATTATGCAGAGTAAACTGGCATCATATTATTTAATTCAACCGAACAAAAAATTATGCAAGGACCAATTGGTAGGGAACACATGAGAATTTTCATGTTACTTCCTCAGGATGCTTTATTATTGTAATGCTATGTCAAATAACGTTTTTTTTTGTGCAATTAATAAATCATATTTGGACTAATATTGGAATTTCCATTCTTACCTTAATAATTTTCACAGGTTCCGCTGATTGAACCAGATGGTGCACTTCAATGTCCATGGGTTCCTCCTGAGGCTCGTTCTTCAAGTCCTCTTCTGTTATATCAGCTGCTGCCAACTTAACTATATTATCTAGCGACGAGTCTGATTTGGCTTCCTCGATTGGCTCGGGTTCAGGCTCTGGGTATTCTACACCTACAATAATAAAAATCCAATCAAATCATTCTCCTTGTTATTTTATGAATGCATATAGACAAAGTTTTCCTATTCCTTACCAGCTATTTTTCCAGTTGTAGGATCCAAAATAAATTCTTTGTTTTCTTCTTCTTCCGGTTCCGGCAATTTGATTTCTTCTGGGAAAGGCAATTCTTCTAACCCATCATCAGATTCGTCCTCTTTAATCTCTGGTTGTTCCCTTAATTTCGAGAATACTTTGGGGCTCGGTTTTGGAGCCAATTCTGGAAGTTTCTTGACGACCATCGGTTTCTTATCGGTGTCTACCTTGGCTGAGAGAATTTGTTTTTTGAGGACTTCTGTCTTTTTAGGTGTAACCGGCGACGCTTTCAGTTCTGATAATCCTTTTTTAGCTTTGGCCAGGTGACTCTTCAGTGCCTAAAATATAAATATGTCTAAAGAGGCTCAAATGGTCCAATAATATTTACTTACTTTTGGCGTTTGTTGAACATTCTTAGGGCTCATCTGGACAACCTGTTGAGTCGATGTACCATCTTTCTTCATAATTTTTATATGAGTCTGTCCAATTTTAGGCGCCACTTTCACGATCATCTGGCCGCTGCTCGTAGCTACTTTAGATGTACTGGAGTCCAATTTTATAATACCAGCCGTTTTCGACATGATGTAGACCTGAAAGTGATAAAATTTATTAACCCAGATATTACTACCGTCCTTTTAAAAGGCAGTGTAAATTATGCGTAATTTAGGTTAGTACAGCTACCAACTGATAGATGGCTCTAGATGGAGTGTTTTCAAGAGCCAGAATTCGACAAGTTTTAACGATTTTAGTGCGCGCACATGCTGTAATTGTAAGGTTATCTGTGTAAATTGCCAGGTTTTGGACTACAAAATGGATGCTTATAATTGGAGGTAAGTCTAGAATTAAAAAACTGTTATTTCACGGCATTGGCATGTGGATTATTGTATAATAGGGACTTATGTACGTATATTCTTGGCTCGAATAGTTGTCTCGTTGTTTCAAAGGCTCGCCGCTTGGGATTTCATTTTGTTCTTTTAAAAGGACGGTAGTAATTAGTACTACCAACGTGCGTATTGTTTCAGGAGGCCTCTCAAATTGCATGAGCTATTAGAAGAGCTTGATTCTGATGAAATCCCAGTCCCTCCAGATGGTTTGATCATATTTCCCCCAGAAAATGCCAATGATGATGTCACCGATTGCGACTCCGGCGATGAAGAACTAACTACAATAAATAATTTACCGGGTAGTCAGATGAGAAACGATGTAGAACTTGTTTTTGACAACGCGACTGAATTACCACAAGATTCTGTGAATTCCAGCCTACCAGAAGAAGATTCGGATGATGACAATATACCATTGGCTTTGTTTCTTTCCAAGGAAAAGCTGCCCCATCAATTAGAGAAGAGAATATCTGCACACTGAATTCAAGGAGACTTGTATCAACACCCTGATTGTACTTACTGGAAAACTCAATTTGGACAGAAAATGACTCAGTCGCCGATGGAAATTTTCAATTTGTTTTTTGATGATGAAGTCATCAATTTTGTTACCGAATACACTAACATCTACGCAGGACACAAAGAAATCTTTTGAACGACATTACTCAAAATGAGATTCGATGTTTTATAGGCGTTCTTGTATTGAGTGGTTATGTGGTTGTGCCGAAAAGGTACATGTACTGGGAAAATCGTGACGATTCGCACAACGCAATGGTGGTAGCTGCTATATCTAGGGATAGATTTTCCCACATAATGAAAGTTTTGCATGTTTGCAATAACTTGTCATTAGATAAATTTGATAGATTTGCCAAGATGCGACCCCTGTTCGACGTAATAAACAAAAAATTTATACAATTTTCCCCTTTAGAACAACATCACAGCATAGATGAGGCAATGGTTCCGTATTTTGGTCGCCATCCCACAAAACAATTTATCAGGGGAAAACCAATCCGTTGGGGGTACAAAATGTGGGTAGGAGCCCTTCGTCTGGGATACATAGTTTGGTTTTCTCCTTACCAATACCTGAACAATATAAAGTCCTTGGATTGGGTGCATCAGTAGTTCTATCCTATGCAGACAGATTGAATGAAGTATGGCCTCAAAGGCGATTCCATCTTATTTTTGATAATTATTTTACTTCTATTCATTTACTGCATGAGCTAAAACAAAGAGGCATATTTGGTACAGGCACTGTAAGGGAAAATCGCACCATGAAATGCCCTTTACCCTGTTCATCTATTATGAAAAAAACTGAACGTGGTAAATACGAGTATCGTCTTGATAAAAATACAGGAATAGTGGTTTGCCGCTGGCATGATAATAATATCGTTTCTATTGCTTCCAATTTTGTACCAGTAATGCCTTGCTTCTCTGTAAAGAGATTCTCACAAGCAGAGAAAAAACATATTCAAGTTCCTCAACCAAATATTGTTAGAATATACAATAACTTCATGGGTGGCGTTGATCGCAGTGACCAGAACATCAGTTTATATCGAGTGTCCATAAGAGGAAAGAAATGGTATTTTCCCCTTTTTGCTCATTGCGTTGATATGGCTATTCAAAATGCGTGGCAGATTCACAAAACTCAAGACGGTAAACTGGATCAACTTGAATTTAGAAGATCTATTGCAACTAATATTTTGGAAACTTTTAAAAAAGAAACAAAACGCGGACCTTCTAAGCGGAATTCGAATTCGGCAGCCAATTCAAGATATGACGGTATTAACCACTTGGTTCTTTATCAAGAAAAGCAATCGCGATGTGGATATTGTCACAAAAAAGTCCAGTTTTTGTGTGAAAAGTGCAAAATACCTTTACATCCAAAATTTTGTTTTAAATCCTTTCATTCTTTGTAAATTGATACTAATAAAATATATATGATATCTGGTACCGTATATTACTACCATCCTTTTAAAAGAACATGTCAAAACTTGACAGGTATCGTCATAAAAAAATATATGATTGTGTTTTTTGGTTCCATATGCTATAATTTCCATGAAAATTCGAAATTAATTCAAAATGTTAACAATAAAAGTTTCAGTAATATCTGGGTTAAAATTGTAAGGAATTATAAAATACAATAACTTACTCCAGTGCTCAAAGAAGGCAGCTGCTTCTGATTTATCCTAACCACGCCGTTAGCGTCCGGTATGAGAATATTTTGCGGCAAGGGAGTGTTTTTACCAACGCCGTTTTTGATTACTTGTAGCGGAGACGCAGGCGGTTTGGGAGCGATTTTTCTCAACGGCGTTTTAGGTTTCGACACTTCTCCGTCAGAATCTTCCGACATTTCTTCATACTTCATTCTTTTTTCGAAGGACTCGTCACTGTCTGGTGATCGAGAGCGTTTTAGACTAATGCCCTCTTCGTCTGAAATGTTTCCGCACCACGCCTTCACTTGATCTAGTGCTTTTTGTTTGCTCGTTCTTTGTGGGCGACTGGAAAAAAATGGAAATCAAAAATGTCAATTGTGATATTAAATGTTATCCTACTGTATTTAATGGGAATTGGCCGCAATATTAATTGAAAATACGTTTTCTCGAAGTTACTATCAAAAATCCTTAAACTTGTGGCAAATTTCCATAAATATACAGTGGAACTTGGTTATAGCGTCATTGAAGGGTCCAGTAAAAAAATTATGGTATATTGGTATATGGAAATCAAAAATGTCAATTGTGGTATCAAATGTTATCCTACTGTATTTAATGGGAATTGGCCGCAGTATTAATTGAAAATACGTTTTTCTCGAAGTTACTACCAAAAATCCTTAAACTTGTGGCAAATTTCCATAAATATACAGTGGAACTTGGTTATAGCGTCATTGAAGGGTCCAGTAAAAAAAATTAAGGTATATCAGAGTTCACGTTGAAGAGGTAGAAAAAAAAAATGAAATTTTAACGGGGCAAAATTTTATTACAGCTGCATTTAGGACAAAAAAATTTAGAAATAAAACATATCATGTATATGAAACTTACATTTTTTATGAAAAAGTTCTCTAAAGCTGAAAAAAGTCAGTTATTTTCTTCTGCACAACTCTTTTCGAAAAATAAAGTTTTTTTGTAGTGTTCTTAATAATCTGAGCTGCTTCTTTGGTAGTTGTGGATGGCTCCCTGAACTGATAAAACCTGGATATGGTCTCAACAGCTCTCATTTCTTCTTAGTTTGTAGGACAATCAACGCCGTCTTCTTCATTATCTTCACCAACATCGATTTCCACATTTTGCACTTGTTTCACAATTTCTTTATCACTTAAAACTTGAAATGTTTGTACCTGATCGTCTACTGAAATGTAGAAGTCAAGATCAGTTCATGGTCCATAGGCCGCAAGACACTCCTGCAGTTGGCTGGTAAGAAAACTAGGATGATATTGGTCAAATTAAGCTTGGGATGGACTGCACAGTTGTTAACTATGAGAAGAATTTTTCTTTTTTTTTTTTGAAGAGAGTTCCTTTTCCCACTTTCTCAATTCTTCTTCACAGGCAGTTTTTATATTTTTGAAACATCTAGGATGTAAACTTTTCCCGATAACCAAAAGCTTTCTTTTCTCTGTATCTATCATTATCGCACAAACAAAAGCAGTGACTCAAAAAATATGTCAAATGTCATGTCAATATCAAAAATGTATTACAAAAAGTAGAGAAATATTAATAATTGTGTCTATCAATTATAGACATACTTTTTAATTTTTAATTGTGATAGGAAATGTCATAAATTTCCGAAATGAAAATCGAAAAGTCAAAATAACCGTATTTTCAATAGAAATTGTGGTTAATTCCCATTGAAGATACTCAATGATAGTTATAATTACTGCATCAGACGTCAAATGTGACATATCGCTGTCATGTCAATATCAAAAACCATAGTCAAAATAACTGTATTTTCAATAGAAATTGTGGTTAATTCGCATTGAAGATACTCAATGATAGTTATAATTACTGTATCAGACGTCAAATGTGATATATCGCTGTCATGTCAATATCAACAACATATAAAAATAGAGAAATATTTAATGGTTGTTGCTGTCAAATGTAAACATAATTTTTGATTTCAATTGTGGTATAAATATCGTATCGGACGCCAAATATCACCAGTAAATGTCAAAAATGTCATTTAAAAGTCAAGAAACATTAAATAATTGTTTTTATCAAACATAGACATAATTTTTTATTTAATTGTGATATCAAATGTCATAAATATCGTATCGGACATCATGTCATCTGTCACTGTCAAAATGTCATATTAAATTATTGTTTGTATAAAGTATAAACATAATTTGATCAAATTAGAGACATCAAATGTCATAACAATCGTATCGGACATAAACATGTCACCTGTCACTGTCAAAATGTCATTACATGATTATTTTTATAAACTATAAATATAATTTTTGATGGCAAATCTGATTGATAAAGTTAGAGACTTACTTTTTAGGTCCAGTTGCGGCTGAACTGGCTGCTGCTGAGCTGGCCGATGAAGCTGACGGCTTCACTTTGGGAGTATTTTTGCTGGCGGCTGCGGCGATTTGTTGTTGCTTGGCTTTTTCCGCTTTCAATTTCTTAAGTTGTTCTTCGAACTCGTCCACCATTTGTCTGCAGTGATTGAGATTTGATAAAGGTTCCCAGGTGTTGTGTTCGCTAAAAAAAAATTCATAATCAAAACAAATTCGCATTCAAAAGGTAATTTAATTTTATAACTTACCTTGTGAAATGCTCCCACTTAATTTGGTACTCCCAAGTCTTCTTCTTGGGGTTAAACCTCTTTGCTGCGATTTTTTCCACGGCGTATTCGCTTTTATCTAGATTAGGAGCGGATCTCATGGCCTTGTTAGTGTTAGCGCTGTTGTTATTGACCTAAAAATTGACGTTAACGTAGAAAATTTTCGACAGGACGATTTTGAAATCAAATTAGGTGAAAATGTGAAAAATTAACTATTTAAAAATCGGTTTTGTATCCATCGAAGGGTGATAAACTACGAAAAATCTACCAAGGTTATAAGTTGATGAAAAAGTGAACAAAAAAGTTGAAAAGAAACACTGGATTCCTTTTATTTAACTAACTACTAATAAAACTACTGATACAGAAAATTTAGAAACCACAAGAACATGAACTCTAATATCGAGGGCTGAGAACCATAGGGTTCCAAGCGACAGTTTGTACAAAATTTGTTTTTTAACAGAAATCTATTGTTATTTGAATTCTGCATAGAATGGTATTGAAAGTTCTGTCATTCGTGGATAGATAGCGCCACAGTCAACAGTGAAATATAGTTCCAAGTGCACAAAACGCTTTAAGGTTAGAACCATATGGTTCTATGTACTACAGTGAAAGTATTGGTGAAAGTTAAATGTCAGTTAAATCAGTTAAAATTATCATTTTGTTGTTTTGAAATGCGTCTCTGTGTCCGAAAATGAATCTTGGGCGGATTATTGTAGCTCCGGTTCTATATGTACCAGAAAATAGCAGTGGAAAGAAATGGTAACCTATTAAACATTGTACTTTACATTTCGGAAAAAATATAACCTTACTTTTTTAGGCGGTCGCTGGCTGCTATTCATATTTCTAGTGATTCTGACACAGAGAATACCAGTTGTGATGAGAAACAAAGGGTACTTATTACTGAAGTACCAGTAAAAAGAAGGTACATTTTTTTTTTCATAAAAGTATGAAACAATTTTAATACATCCTTTATGGGGTGGCAGATGGCAGATACACGTATATGCGAACCGTTATAACAAACAAAACAAAACTTATACTTATACTGAAGTAGATTTCTTACTGTCTTGACTGACAAATATTTTTAGACTAAATTTCAAAACTGGATAGTCCTCTACAGCTTTAGATGGAAGTGTAGTAAGTCCAAGGGAAGGAGTCAAGAACATTCATAAATATTCTTGGTCCGAAAAATCAAGTTGTTGCCTTAAGAACGTAAGACAAATTAAATAGTATGTATAACGATGTCCGAATCTGAATCTGAAAAAACCCCATTGAAGGAGGTAAATAGGACTCGAAAACGAAAGCGGAATCCCCAATGTGGAAAAAAAAACAAAGGAAAGAGAATTATCAACAAGGAAAAAGCTACATCAGTACTAAAGGTATAGCTAGGCCTGGTAAAGTAATTAATACACGGACATGTTGCAACCAAAGTAGTCGTTTCCGATGTAATGAAAAATTTAACCCCGAAGAAAGATTGGAGACAAAAAAACAGGTACTACTCATTGGACCAAAATTGAAAGTATGCATTTATATTAAATGTGACAAAAGAGAATTTTAGTTAGGAGAAAACGCAGTACTGAAACAAACTACAAATATTTTTCATTTGAGTATTACTTCGAGAAAGAAAATGAAAAATTGAGAGTATGCAAGAAATTTTTCTTAAATACGCTTTGCATAAGCCAAAAGCCCATACATACAGTGCATTTACAGAAAAGTGATTCAGGCATACGACACTCTGATAAAAAAGAAAAGGGACCAAAGATCGCATTTTAAGCAAAGAAAATGAAGTAATAACACAACACATACAATCTTTTCCATATGTAGGCACATTATTGCAGGAAATATTCAAAAAGAAGATATCCAGGTTCAAAAAATGTATGATATTAACATTGAAATGTGCAATGCAAATAATATACCTCCACAAACGCTGTCGTTGTATAGGCACATTTTTACATGCGAACCGTTATAACAAACAAAACAAAACTTATACTTATACTGAAGTAGATTTCTTACTGTCTTGACTGACAAATATTTTTTAGACTAAATTTCAAAACTGGATAGTCCTCTACAGCTTTAGATGGAAGTGTAGTAAGTCCAAGGGAAGGAGTCAAGAACATTCATAAATATTCTTGGTCCGAAAAATCAAGTTGTTGCCTTAAGAACGTAAGACAAATTAAATAGTATGTATAACGATGTCCGAATCTGAATCTGAAAAAACCCCATTGAAGGAGGTAAATAGGACTCGAAAACGAAAGCGGAATCCCCAATGTGGAAAAAAAAAACAAAGGAAAGAGAATTATCAACAAGGAAAAAGCTACATCAGTACTAAAGGTATAGCTAGGCCTGGTAAAGTAATTAATACACGGACATGTTGCAACCAAAGTAGTCGTTTCCGATGTAATGAAAAATTTAACCCCGAAGAAAGATTGGAGACAAAAAAACAGGTACTACTCATTGGACCAAAATTGAAAGTATGCATTTATATTAAATGTGACAAAAGAGAATTTTAGTTAGGAGAAAACGCAGTACTGAAACAAACTACAAATATTTTTCATTTGAGTATTACTTCGAGAAAGAAAATGAAAAATTGAGAGTATGCAAGAAATTTTTCTTAAATACGCTTTGCATAAGCCAAAAGCCCATACATACAGTGCATTTACAGAAAAGTGATTCAGGCATACGACACTCTGATAAAAAAAGAAAAGGGACCAAAGATCGCATTTTAAGCAAAGAAAATGAAGTAATAACACAACACATACAATCTTTTCCATATGTAGGCACATTATTGCAGGAAATATTCAAAAAGAAGATATCCAGGTTCAAAAAATGTATGATATTAACATTGAAATGTGCAATGCAAATAATATACCTCCACAAACGCTGTCGTTGTATAGGCACATTTTTTACAGCATTGTTTTATGAATTACTGTATTACCAAATTCTTAAACAGTAATATATAACATATCTTGGAAAGTATAATTTTGTCAGAACCGTTTTTTTTGACAGCAAACTTTAAAATTCGTTTTCTAAAAAATTTTGTAAATGTTGCTAGAAACCCTATGGTTCTTAGCCCTCGTTATACCAATGAAGTTTTAGATATACTACTTTGTTGTATGTCTTTGGATCGAAATAAAAAAATAAATAAATAATTTAATTAATTATTTATTATTTATCAAATAAATTTTTAATATACTGTCTTTTATACATACTTTTTCTGTACCTTTTGTAGTATTTTACTACCAAACGCTAAATTAAGTAATCAACATTAAAAAAATGTTTATTTCGATCCAAAATGTGACAAAATACAAAAACAAAAGATATGGAATAAAAATTCTACAAATTGAATCAACCAAATATACCAATACCAGTATTTCTTTCATTAATGGTTTTATCTACAAAGCCAACAATGATAAAATAATAATGAAAAAATTAATAGGAAGAAACAAATGAAATTATTTTAGATTATGATAAAAAAACATACCCAATAAAAATGACCTAATTTATGTGAAGTGAAAAAATGACACAACTTTAACCTTTGGTAGATATTTTGACGTCTTTGCCATATCCTTAGCTTATCTATATTACCATGCAAATAAAGATAAGGCTACAGTTGCAATCGCAAGCAATAATTAAACAAAGCACAACACAGTTGAAAATCGACAATATGTTACCTTCGGAACCGTAGGAACAGCTTTAGGTTTATTAATAACTGTTCTTTTAACATCGAGCAAAGGCGATTTAGAATTATCAACTGAGGAATTTTCCTTATTACTATCTGCTAAAATCAAAGAATTATTAAAAATTTTCACAATTTCACAGTATTATTACTTTTACCGAAACCATCCAAAGAAAGCGGATCTTTGTCATCTTTAGCAACAGGTTTGTTATGTACCTTGACTTCGGTCACCTTGGCAGTCTCCAACTTGTGGCAATACTGCAGAAGCTCCCCTGCTGATATCCATGAAGTTTTTTCACTTTCCGGTAGAGCACACCATGTTTTGTACAGCTCCCATTGGGTTTGTCCTCGTCCGAACTCCTGTTTCATTTGTTTGGTTTTCCATAAAGTGAAAGCCCACACTTCTGAGTTATTGTCAATTGTTAAAGTTGAGTTTGACTTTGTCGAACAAGTTTTTGACTTGTGGGTCTTAAATTCTTCTACGAAGTGGAATACTCCATGGCAATTGCCACACACAAGCACATCTACTTGTCTAAGATTTTGTTGGGCATCTAAAATAGCAAATTAGTAAAACTAGTTAAAAAAAAAGAAATAAACAACATATAAACCTATTCTGAAGAAACAGGCACACGAAAATTTTATTGTTGGTTTTGAAAGATATTATCAAACCTTGTACCAATTCTCTCAATGGACAATGTCTGATACCATAGATGACTCAGAATCCTACCACATTGATAGACTTTATTGAAAATCTCAAAGGATCGAGATACAAAAATTCAAGAAATATGTTGTCAATGAAATACCTTGTTAAAGGAACAAGGAACACAGCCTCCATTTTTATAAATGTGAGCTGGACCCTATCAAGCAAATAAAAAACAGAGAGGAAACTTGCCCTTTGAAATGGATTAGGTTGAAAGGATGAAACTGCTACTTATCATGACTAAGAATGGAAAAACTGCAATGAACACACTCTAAAACAAGAGAAAAATACAGTCAAGAAAAAGCACATCTAAATAAATAATAATGCTGTTAAAAAGATAATCTGGCACTGTTCATGAATGAAATTCACTCAGTTTTTGCCATTTTTAGCACCTTTTAATTGTGAAAGGTTGAAAATGTTACTTATCGTGCTTCAGAATGGAAAAATTGAATTCGGTACACAAGAAATCTGAATGCGGGATCTATAATCAATTCACAGTCAAGAAAAATCATGCCTTAATAACTACTAATGCTGTTAGAAAGATAATCAGACCCTGTCCATGAATTTCGCCACCTTTTTCTTGGATATGAATATATTAAAGACACAGATTCAAAGTTACAGTTTAACAATTAATTACAATTTTTCTTCAGACTATAATACATTAGGATTTCATACTGATGGCAAACTACTTGTATCAAAATTGTTTTTGTATTAATATAGATGTTTATATTTTGTTCAGATACATTTGGAACTAGCCAGAGAAATGAATAATCTTTCTCTACCTTAGTACAACTTGATTTACTGTTATTTGCTACTTATCACCAGCAGCACAATGCGATGCAGGTAATGTTGTCATGAATGACTTTTAGAGACATAATATGTACTTTTCGATTTTTTAAAAAATTGTATTGATATATTTTATTAGATAGCTTAACAAATACACTGAGTCTGTTATTCTACAAGCATTTGACTGCATGTGATGATATAAAAGGTTGGTAACACCAGAACAAAACTCTATCATTTAGATTTACATTTTTGCCAAAAGCTGTCTTGAAACATATTAAGATCTGAACATAGAAAGGTTGAAATCATACACATATATAGTTAAAACAAATTATTTACTCACTTTTAATCATTAGTGGATCCTGCAACACATCATCAGCTGCCAACATCTCTTCCAAATCAGAATCCTTCATTATTGGAGTTGGCTTACTCTCAGTATTCACTTTACTTTCAGGAACATTAACTTCTTCAAGCTTTTCAGACACAGGTTGATTCTGATCCAGTTCTGGTTCTGGCTGGACAGACTCCTCATGCATCCTTTCCAGCTCTTCTTCCAGTGAATAGACCGGTTCCTTTTGAACTTCCTTCATCTCCTCTATGGGTGCGGCAACAATATCTTTTTTGGGAGGCTCTACAACAGGCTCTTCCTTTTCCTCTGGTTTTTCATCCAAGTTTATATCTTCTGTTGAGATATCATTAGGTTCCTCAGGTAGGACAAGTGAGGGCATTGACAGGTCGGAATCAGCAGCATTGCTGGTTTGTTCATCATTTGTCTGTGTTTCAGAGGTTGGATTATCTGTGGTGAATGAGTCTAGAAAGTAAAGGGTATTAGAAGATTATTTCTGTATTCCTGATTTAAGAAAAAATATATACACACTGGAAAAACTTATGACAAAAAAGTGAAAACTTGTAAACAGGTTGGATATGGGATTGAGCATATACAAAGATGCAGAAGAATAAGTACTTATAAAATTAATAAAAACACTAAAGCACTTAATTACAAAGCATTATATGCAAACGAATATAGGCAATAATCTAACAAATTATCTAAGTCAGTTTGATCCAATGAGAGAAGAGAAATAAATTATTTTTTCCATGAAACAATGACGAAGGCCTGCTGATTAACTCATGGAATACAAACAGTAAAGATATAGTTAATGCTAAAGACACATTTTTAAAACCAGAGTTGGACAAATCCGAAAAACACTGGATCATCTAAGACAAAAAGAGAGTGATCTAAATCTAACACAGGATGGAACTAACAAGTTGAATAATTTCCTAGAACATTAAGAGTACAAAACTGAAAACAACTAATGAGAAGATTCAGGCACATGTAACATAAAAACAAGATTGATGTGAATATATGGCAACAGAATTTTATAAGAGCATGTAGAGCTTCTACATAAGCATTGCTGATTTATTCATTATTAGTTTGTAGTTCAGAGGGTAGATTTTCTGCAGTAAAAGACTTTAGAGAGTTAGAATTATTATTAGATTGTTTATATGATTTCCGGATTTAAAAAAAGTATATAAACACTGACAAAATTTAATACAAACAAATAACATACACACTGGAAAAACTTATGACAAACAAGTGAAAGCTTTTAAGTTTGTTACTTATCTGTAACAATTACAATCTGTAACATTACTGTAACTTTTAAGGATGTTACTTATCAGACCACCTAGTACTTAATCAGCATAAAATAATGAAAGCACTAAAAATCTACTTTATTTTTACGGTTCAACTCAGCTACAAAGCATTCTAGGCAACCAAACATAATATGCAATAACACAATAAAATATTGTAGGGTAGTTTGACCCAGTGAAAACAAATCCATTAGAGACAGAGATCACGAAATGACTGAAACCTGTTAATCAATCATGGAACACACTAAACAAAGAAACAGTTAATGCTAGAGATAGGTTTTAAAAAAAGTTAAGGCAAATCATTAAAATATTGGATCAGCTAAGGCAAAAAAGAGATCTAAAAGAGAACAGGATGGAAAGAACAAGTGGAACAATACACACAAGAATACCAAACTGAACACATATATTTAGAGAAAAACGAGAAGTGTAACATAAAAAGAAGAATGATATGGACCTACTCCAATAATAAGAGTTTTCTAACAAATACAGGAAATATAGGGCTTAAATTCAAATAGCGTCCTGCCAAAACATACACAAACAAAAATATTAAAAAGAATAAGGACCTAACCACTGCTTTAAATCAATAGGTATATTGGGATTTTATGAAAGTAAACAATACCTAAAAAAGAATCTGTTTCGCTAGTTGTTGCTGCAGCAGATAGGGTAACATCATTTAACTCAGAAATTAGATTATTATCATCGTTCCCATCGCCAGATTCAACGTTTGGTTCGGACACTTCTGGTGTTTCTATGTCTTCGCTAATTCCCGCGTTTTCCGTTGGCTCCACTGCCGAAACGTCGGTGTCGGTACGATCCGTGTCTACCGGGTCCATCGGTATATCCATCCCTTCTTCGTCCAACGACCCGACTACTGGCTCGAGTGTCTCCGCAGTTTGATCGCCATGTTCGGATTTTTCATCCATTGCGTTTTGTGCTTTGATATCAAAACTAGTTTCTCAATTTGACAACTAAAACATATTTATGGATCACCATTGAAGTCCAGTTTAATCTCTTTAAAGGATTAATGTAAAATAAAAATATAATTTAAAAAAAATTACCACTTCCACCTAAATCCAAAATATTGCATAGAAAATGTTTACCAATATTAATATATAAAAAATATCGCACTATAATGAAATATCCCTAAAATATTCCAGTTTTTAAAGGTTTAAATGAATGTACTCAAAAACTATCCTTTGTAATGACATTTTTATTATACTCATCAAGAAAAGGCTGAAACGAAAAAACACATCTATATTTTATATTCCTTCCTGATAACACTTTCCTGTGTGTTCCTAAAAATGTTTCTTAAATAATTATTCAAAACCCGCTATTGAATGACTGATTGCAATTAATTTTTCTGAAATATCCCAATAATTGTCAGCGGCTGACGAATCCTAAAATATGACAAAAATACCATATTTTTCCGAAAAAACATTGTTTCTAATACACCCTGTTATACGGCCAATTTTGAAATTGTTGAACATTGAATTCGTAAGGAAGAGGGGTCTGAGTAAATACAAATTTTATAGAAAATATTCTATTTTCTACGAATTGTCTTTTGATTTACATATCACATAAAATTAACATGACACATCACTGTAAAATTTGTTGATATAAAAACTGCAACGTTATTGGTGAAAAATATTTGGAATCCTTTTCTGCCTGCATCAAAAGCCTTACCTTGAATCATGCAATATCAAAACTTATTTCTATGTTTGACGTATTATAAATTCATTTGTGTATTTATTTAATCACAATAGTTTTTGCTTAAATAGTGGAAAAATGAGTAATTATACAATTTTTTCGCCAAAAAATATAGTATTACACTTTGTTTCCTTTGCAATAAAACTGTGGCTAGTGACTACTATACAAAATGGCTGTGTGACACGGTGTGCTAAATCGAACACATTCCTGACGTGAACTTAATTTTTTTATTAAAACCTACTACACCTAACAAAAAACTAGCAAATTTAACGTAGTTTGGTACACTTTTAAATAATTAATAGCTAAATTTACCTTGCTTTCTTTATTTTTCACGAAAGTTTCACCACAAGCGTTACAAACATAGCGACGGTGCTGCCACTCACTTAAATGGCAACCGTGCTCGTGTCGCTCTCATTTATCAATCGTTAGTAGCGCCAAATTTGTACGTGGCGTTACTATCTAGATTAAAATAATAATAAAAACAACCTTAACAACTTAATACTCTAAAAGTATTACTTACATTAATTTTCCTATTTATTATGTACATATATTCTTCATATTTTTACACTTTGTTGGTGACACAAAAGGTCAAAATTAATCAAAATCCTATTCTTTGCAGGGGATAATTTCAAATTAATATGGCGGAAACGAAAACCGTCAAATTCAGAAAAATACTTCCCCTACATTGATTTGTTTAGTTTTATTCAAAATCGTATTTTATACAATATTATTTTATAAAATTTAGAATGTCAATAAAATTACATATGAAAGTAAATTTAATGCTAATGATCTCTTATTAATTTTATTATTTTATAAAATTATTAATTTTGTTATTGTACATATCAATTTTGACTTATTTAAGATTTAAATATATTTTCTATACTAGACAATACTAATTCAAAAATATTAATTAATTCTTGAGAAAATTATGATTTGTTTGATGATAAAACTACATAACCTCAATAACTTCTAAAGAAATGCTTAAGGATGAGAAGGAATATCGTTAAGTAAAAAGTATTTAGCAATAATTAAGACATATCAATACAAAAATGGGAGATGACGAAGATGGTAAAGAGTATCGGTGGGAGACTGGATATGAAAAGACATGGTAAATATCAAAATTTTGTAATTTACCATTTTATGTAGAATTTTTTTGTTTCTTCAAAGGGAAGCTATTAAAGAAGACGATGAAGGATTTTTACAAGCCAGTGTAGCCGATATCGTTCAAAGGGCAAAAAGAAAACGGCAAGCCCTAAAACATGGAAGCCAAAAGTTGGGAATGATGAGACATTTATTCTTGCTTTTGGATTGTTCTGAAGCAATGGCCAGTCAAGATCTCAAACCAACAAGGCTTATATGCACCTTAAAGGTAAGATTCAAATTTATTGTATCACCCGTGACTTATACAAAATAAGCAATTTTTACTTGCAGCTCTTAGAAATATTCTTGGAAGAATTTTTCGACCAGAATCCTATAAGTCAACTAGGAATTATACTTATGCAAAATAAACGAGCAGAGAGGATCAGTGAACTAGCTGGGAATTGTAGGAAACATATAAAAATGCTCAGTAATTTAAACAGAACCAGCTTACAAGGTGAACCATCTCTTCAAAATGGTTTGGAAATGGCTTTATCTTCATTGAAGCTACTCCCTTCTCATGCCAGTAGAGAAATCTTGGTTATAATGGGTAGCTTAACTACTTGCGATCCTGGAGATATTACCAAAAGTATTGAAGTAAGTTTAAATTTGTCAATATTATTTATTTTATACCATCTGCAATAAAATCATGAGCATAAGGGATGGAAAATTGATCAAATTTTCATCTTGAGTCTGTTTTTATTGTAGAATTTGAAGCTGGAAGGCGTTAGGTGTTCAGTGATAGGTTTGGCAGCTGAAGTACATGTGTGTAGGCAACTGGCAAATCAAACCAATGGAATTTACAATGTAATTCTTGATGACAATCACTTTAAAGATTTACTACTCCAGCAGGTAGATCCGCCTCCTGCTGCATTGTGCCTTGAGTCAAGCTTGATCAAAATGGGATTTCCTCATCAACTGAATAATGAAGGGTCTGATGAACCTCTAACTATGTGCATGTGGTATGTTATTATTTATTTTATTTTCCAAAGAATAATAATTTTACAACTTATTTTTGTTTATGTTTTTAGTCATGTAGACAGTATAGAAGATGGTAGTAAACTAACAACAGGAGGTTATTATTGTCCCCAGTGCTTCAGCAAATATTGTGAACTTCCTGTTGAATGTAGAGCCTGTGGGTTGACATTAGTATCAGCTCCACATCTAGCAAGGTCCTATCACCATCTTTTTCCAGCTGCCAATTACATAGAAGTAGATTTCGCCAACCAGGCAACAATTTGTGCTGCTTGTCAGAGGTCATTTGGAGAAACAGACAAACAGGTTGGTTTAATTGATTTATAAATTTCAAACAGGTATTTACAAGATTATATATATATTTTGAACTACCAAGAAGCAATTGTAAATAATATGAATGCAATGGTTTTGTTTTAGGTGTATAGCTGTCCAAATTGTAAACGAATATTCTGCATAGATTGTGATATATTTGTTCATGAAACTTTACATACTTGTCCTGGATGTGCTACAAACCCTCTAAAGTTTCAAATAGCCCTTACTAACTAGTTTTTTCATTACGAAGACACTTTTATATAAAAATGAGTAGTAGCACTTTAAGAAGAGTTCATGTGGTCAGTAAAATATGATGAATTGTCTAGCATTAAACAAATGTGAAAGTAAAATCAATATAAATTGTACTTTTTATTAATTATTATAATTATATATAAAATATTTTTATTTCTAGAATTCTTTTTGCCAGTATGAAATTGAGTTATTGATTGTTTGATCTTGTAAATTTATTTTGAATAAATTGCTTAAAAACCAATTTAAAAATTCTTTTACCTGTGCATATGAAACAAAGACAACAGCATAGGATGTGTGTAGGCATGTAAACTGATGTAAGTATTTTTTTTTTGTTGCTGAACCATCCATATTAAAGAAGATTCACATTCTTTCGCATAAAATAGTGAATAAAAACACCAAAAGCTTCTGTAATTTCTTCCCATACAACAGGTTGTTTTTCTGGTATATTGTTTTCTAATGTTTCACAACTCTCACTTATGGCTCCATGTGCCACACTCTGGACAACTCCCTTGGTCTGCAGGCTAAACTAAGTGAGGGTAGCCAGATATGGTGAAAATTCCACCTAGGATTGCTGGTATAAGCAATCCGTCATTTACTGGCCAACAGCTTCGGATGGAGGAGCTAGTAAACAGTAGGACACCCCTTTGTCCTGGAGTTGGAAAACTGGCTTCAAACGCGGAAGAACCGTGGAGGCAGTCAACAGCATAGAGATGAGGAAGAAGGTTGGGACAAGACACCTCATTATAGATCCGGATTGGATAAGTCATAGTAGAATCAAGTGGCAATGCTTGCAGCAAAATTTAATTCCGCAGTAAGCACCTCAATTGAATCTCTGGGAGGAGCAGTTGCAAGTATAGCAAAAAAATTAAAATGCAAAGAAGATATCAGAATAGGCATATGGAACGTGAAAACCATGGCACAGGAAGGTAAAATCCATAATGTGATACAAGAAATGGCATACATGAAATTAAATAATCTGGTAATAAGCGAAATGCGTTGGCCAGGTTTAGGAACTGTAAATATGGAGGAACAGCGAGTTTACTATTCTGGAACATATAATGGCAACTTTTGAGCTATGACAATGAGATCTATCTCAATATACAATGTATTACAATATACAGTTTAAATTAGGATGATGTAGTTAACAATCATAGAGAGTTTTTGTATCCTCTCTTAAGATAGGCAAAATGCCATCACAAAATAATTTTTTTTTATTTTTGTACTTTCTAGGCGATTAAAAAATAAGATTTAGTGCAATTTTAATTCCCACCTCCAAAAACGTCATTTTTTCAGAATGTAAAAAACTGAAAAAAATTGCATTCTGGGAGTGAGAATACTCTTTATGAAACAAACAATATGAGACATATACTGACCAGCCTCTCGATTTGTATTTGCAAAAAAGGAAGAAAAAAACTAGATTTTATTTGTGTAAATAATTTACTAGCGTTAATAGACAAAAACAAAATAAATATAAATCACCACAACATAAAAACTATTATTATTTTAGATTAATCATTGTGTTATATAAAAAAAGTTGTCATCAAGGAATTTGCTTGTCTAAAAGACAGGTTTATAATACGAGTATAGTTAAAAATTTATGGATAGAAATATGTGACAATATTACTTTACATAGAAGATATATTTTGATTTTAATTGTGATTTTTGCTTTCACTCGTAAATGTACAGTGTGATTCAACACAGAATGGGTAATAATTTACATTCAAAGTATCATTGTTTGACTGCTATCAACATTGATTGTAGCTAACAGAAATGGCTGTGTAGAAAACAAAGCATGTAGCAAGCAAATGATGAGCAGCAAATACACTGACCAGATAAAAATTTAAACATACTAAGCGAGTGGATCAGTAGGAACGAAAAAAGATTAGCACATTAAATGATGGAAATTTATACCTCTGTGTCACGCATTCATTGATTTTTACCGGAAGATAATGGGATGCTAGAAAGAGTGTAGTTGTAGAAAAATAAATCAGGATATATGAGATACAAACTATAGATATTCAGAAAAATTTGTTTATTGTTTTTTCTAAATAAGTTTTTTGGATATCTTGTACCACAATGGAATTATCAACCGATGTCGCACTAAAATTCAGTCTGTGTTACAATTTAAAAAAACTTTTGGAAATTGTGAAAAAACTGTCTTGTGTCTACTACAATGTTTAGCGAGCGTGAGAGGAGAATCTATGCCTCGCATTATATACACACACTTATTTTCTCTAATTTGGTGGAAGAGAGGGAGAAGTGAGAAACAAAGAGCTTGTAGGGAATATGGTTTGGGTGCTAAAATTTCACTATAGTTCTATGAAGGAGAAAAAAACGAGATGTGGCACCCCGGGAGTGACCGAGAAGAAGCATAGCTTTCTTATCGTCTACACACAGAGCGATGGTTTTTTACGTTAATATAATTGATTTGATTCGATTCCAATTCGATTTTATTTTATTTTATTAATAAACATGACTGCGCTTACTACCCCACGTAGTGTTTTGTTGCCTGATCAGTGCTTACTGTCGGATTTTTTTATACCTCTGTACGATCCACCGCTCGGTCCTAACCCGCGATAAGAAAGCTATGCTTCCAAAAGAAAACATAAAATGTGGTGTAGATAGATATCCATAAATTGTCACTGCAAATTTTGAGAATGAATAATGAAGTCCAACAAGGAATGGACAAAAATGACCTATCCTATCTGAAACACCTTCAAAATGAAAAATTCTCATCCCTAGCAATAAAAGGAAAATTAGAAAGGAAGCATATACAAAATACGTTTCACAACTTCACTGAAAACTAAAAAATACAATCAAAATAAAAAACTCCACGGATATTCTTTCCTTCAATTAATTTAATTAGTAATTTAAAAATTTATTTATTTTTAAGAGCCTTAATTCTAGCATCTAAGCTAACTACCGTAGCATTAATTTCATTCAGATTCACAGCAAAACTTTCTTGAACGCCCTGCAAAAGCATCTTGTTGTTCTGCACGTTGCTCATCATTTCTGCCTGTGTTACTTCTATTTGGGTCAAGGTCTTAGCAAAATCGGCAGCTGAAACAAGAATTAAATAAAGAAATATTTATTTCCTACAAATTATACATCTATAATATACATTTAAGGCCCCCCTCCCACATATTTTCTAAATCTTTATGATGTGAAGTAATTGTTAACAATCTTGGACAGGAGCCATTAAAGCTAGTAGTGACATTTTCCAAATATTAACGTTCTCGATTTTTCTGGCAACAAAAAATAATTGATTTTAAAGCACTTTCTCACCTTTATTATGTAACTGCTCCAAAGATTTAAGTCGTTCTATAGTCTGTGGAAGCAGCTGTGTAATACCTTCTGTATTTTTTACCAATTCATAGAGTTCCAAAATCTACAAAAACAAATAATCACTAATATGCTAGCAAATAGTATGTGATAAATTTAGAATACATACTATAACAATAATAAAAATTAATAATGTTCATTATTCAGTATTATAAATGCTGTTTGTGATTTACAATTTTTATTGAATATTTTGGCTTACAAATGGGAACTTGTTACAAAATACACCATGATTTTTACCAAGATAATAACAATTCCCACTTTTCACTAATATTTTTACAGTACGAGTATATCTACATATTTCTTAAATTATTCACATACATACCATCCTGTCTTTTTCTTCGTCTGGCTGTACTTCTTTCTTTTTTTCTGCAATACTCTCCAGCTTTTGCGCCAGAGCTCCTAGTCTGCCTTCAATGTGATCCAATTGAGCAGAGTCTAAAAGACTTGCTGTAGCACTCAAGTGTTCAGCCCATTCATATAAACTACCTAAAATCAATATAATTATAAATAATATAAGAAAGTGCTGTTATTTAAATTTGCTAAAAGATTTTTTTTGTTTTTTAATGACTATAGAGACAATTAGAAATTTGTTTTATGGTCTGTGTGAATGTAAGTCCTATAACTTTTTCTGGCTTGAAATACTTTTGAAATTTATTAATAGTAACTAGAGAATTCGGGCCTGCGTAGCGCAAGCGGTAGGATGCTTGCCTCGCAAGCCAGTGGTCGGGGTTCGAATCCCACCGCCGGCAAGAACATCTAGACATTTTAAAAATGTCTATAGGCCCCAGGTCGACTCAGCCTGAATAAAAATGAGGGGTAATAATAGACGGTTGAAGCGTAGCACTGGCCATGTTACCTTCCTTGTATACCGTAGGCCCTAGATATAGCAGACTACCCTGCTATACTCCCAAAGCCGCGATAGCGGTTTAAAACGGGAGACTATTATTATTATTATTATAACTAGAGAATTCTATAATATGAATTTTTATGAAAAAACAAACAAGAAAACTACCAAAAGGGCACTACACAGCATCTTTGTTATTAATAAATGTATAGTTACATACAAGATACCATAGGGCACTATGAATGAAAATATATTTACTCTAAGACAAATTTTGATTTATTGACTTCTAAGGAGGCTTTTGGCTGAGCACAAAATAAAAAACTGATTGAATCCTAACATGCGACATAGCAAATTAAAGGGGAGGATATAATGAATATATTTAGATAGAAAAAACAGAATCAAACAAGGTGACTACCAAAAGGGCAGGAAGTTACATACGAGATATCATAGGGTACTATGAATATAAGAGATTTATTATATGACAAATATTGATTTATTGACTTAAAGAAGGCCTCTGACTGAGTACAAAATAAACAACTAGCTGAATCCTAGCATATGACACATCAAATGAAATGGCGTTAATAAATGTACAGTACATATAATTTTTATAGTGCCATAAAAAATATATATATACAGGGTATAGTAAAAACACTCCAGAGAGGGTCGACATAAGTGAAAATTTCTTAAACTGCATTGAAATTATAAGTATTAATTTGAGATAAATGCTTTTTCCGTGTAATTTTGTCTCCATGTATTTTTTTTAAATGTAATTGATATTTACAAAAAATTTTTAATTTTATTTATCTCAAATTAATACTTATAATTTCAACGCAATTTAAGAAGTTTTCACTTCTGTCAACACTCCCCCGAGTGCAATACTTTCTTGTTTGAAGGCAAACTTCAAAGAAAATTTAGTTATATCGATGGCGTCATGACAAAAAGGCATAAGCGCCAAAATTTATAAATTTATGTTTTGGTATCAAAATAAAATACATTTTACGTCCTATCGACTATTAAAATGACGCAGCTGTAAAAAATTCCAATTAGACTATAACAAGCTTTGAATTTTCTAACCGCCAAATGAGTTTCTTAAAAGATGAGACACCGAAATCAGTAAGCGACAAGATCCGTAGTGGAAGGTGGTGCTTACGTCTTGGGTCTGAAAACGTGGTTATATCAATAAGGTAAACAATAATTTGAAATATTATTAATATTTAATGTTTTGTTAAGCGTTTAGTTAGATTATTTATCTTGAGAAATCATAATATACCATAAGAATGTACAATTTTACCTACTGTCGGTTAGGCCTTTTCAGAAATTTTTTTTTCGTTTATCTAACCGCCATTTGGCCATTTAAAATACACTATGACTTAGATTTGCCATAGAAAAGATACTACTTAACCGACTTAAATAAGGTTTGAACCTAAATAAAATATATATTGACTTTGTTGTATATTTTTCTTTTTTTTAATTTTAAAGTTATATTTTGGTAGTAATATTATTTTAAAAAACTAACATTTGAATGGCGCTTACTTCTTTTTTTTTAATGGTTTTTAGAATGGTTTCTCGGGGGCACAAAATAATGAATCTTGCATTGCAATCCATTTGGGAAGATCAGGAAAGCAATGTGCAGGAATCCAGCGGAAATAATGAAAACCATGGTTCATTTTCCACTGAAAATGAGTGAAGCGCTAAAGCATGATGTTCTTTTAGAGCCTGTACTAAAAGACCATGAACAAGAACTCCAAATGCCTAGTTCTGTTCTAGATGATGATGCCATTGTGGATTTCAGTTTTCCTCGAAGTCCAAATTTGAATATTGACAGCCGTTTATTTTCGAATATTGATGAAACTGCCGAAGAAGAGACTGATTTATTAACCTGTGATAAAAAGCTTGTACCTTACTCAGATAGTGATGATACTGATGATAGTAGTAATATTGCCGCAATAGTATTTAGTTCATTAGTTGATGATAAGATAGGTTGTAATGATTTTATACAACAAAATGATTCTTTAAACTCCGAATCAGATTCATCATCCTTGACAGTATTTTTTAAAAATGAGACTGAAATTGACAGCATTAGTTCTAGCTCATCAACTGGTTCAATTTTCTGTTATATCGGTCCTTCGTTTCTATTAGTTTGTTTTGTTATTGATAAATGTTATTTTCTGTTATCAAATTTTGATTTGTATTTTATTTCTATTAGTTTTATAATACAACTTACTTAGTTATCAATATAGAAAAAAATGGTACGTTTTAATAGTTTTTGTTGTTTTTTACTTAATATAACGTGATAATTATATTAACTTTATTTTTGTATTTTTTTACACCAATATAACTCTAAGAAACTCATAAATATATTATTGTGTATTGTTTAATTTGTATTATTTTTACTTAATTGTTATGCTTTAAAATGAAAAGATTTATTTTCCATTTTTGTTATAATTCCGTAAAATTAAAAGGCGTACAAGTTCCTAAGAGACATTTTTTGATCAAAATACTTTTTTCCAAATATGGTAACTGCCTTTCAAAAAGGCTTAAACGCCACAGAACCTAACATTAAAGTCGTAAGCACCAAAATGTTAAATATCTCATGTTTATAATAATTGTTTTATAACTAACATATGGTAAGTCAAAATTCCTCTTCGATAATAATAAAATGCCAAAAAAATGTAAAAAAAGAAATATTAAGCGATATTAAACGTTTTTTGTGTCTCCTGAAAAAAACTGTCAATGGCGCTTATGCCTTTCTGTCGTGACACTGTCGATATAAGGTTCTCAAACTTTTACAATTTACTTAGGAGCTTATTAGAAGAAGTATTCTTCCTACATATAACTTGATATTTGCACAAAATCTTATTGGAACATAAATTGTTGACTAACTACTACTAAACAAGACAAAAATCACTTACTTTTAGAGTTTCCAGCTGTCAATCTAGATAACTTATCACTAGGTGATCCTACAACATTTTCCACTCTGTGAATTCTGGCCTCTAAGTCAGCTAGTCTTGTTGACTGTGCCAATTTAGCTTGTTCTGGTCTATAGTTGAACTGATAAACTATGCCAGAGCCATCACCTTTCAATTCAGATTCTGGTTTTTCATTAATAGTTGCCTTGAATTTTTCTAACTGGGATAAAAGTTTCCTAAAACATTACAAAATTACAATAAAAACATTGCTCTGTAGGTATGTCTTCCTGGCATTTCAGTTTTTCATATATTTATTAAATAATAAACCAAATCAATGATTTTCTGATCTGAAAATCAAACCAAAATACTCAAAAATTATACAGTAAAAATGTTATCAAATTTTGCTTACTGAATTTGTGTGCCTTGTGGATCAGATATTTTCTGAATGATCCCTTCACCCAAAGTTTCTTCTAACTTCAAGTCAGCTAGTTGTTTTAAGGATTGCTCCACTTTTTGACTAGACACCAGACAACTCTCTTGATTTTCTTTAGGATTGTTTTTGATATTATTAACTTCTTCCAGAACCTCTTTCAGTTCACACTGTAATCTGAAAAGTATTTAAGTACTATTATATAAATCAAAAACGTTCAAGATTATATCCAACCTATTGTATTTTTGAATTAAGGTTTCATCTTCACCAGATCCCACTAGTTCCCAATCACCACTTCTAGCATCATAGCCTGCTCTATGTTTTTTGCTTACTTTTGAAGAAAAATCAACATTTTCTGATCCTAGATATTTTCCTTTAAATTTATTAAAGGCGTCGTCGGCTGAAATATGAATTCTTTCAATGGGATCATTTTCCTCCTCAAAGGCATCAACTGATTGCTCTGATTCGGGAAGATCAGATGTTTCGTAGACATCAGGCTCATCGTGGGCCTATAAAATTAGATATAAATTACAATAATCACTCAAATTTTAGTATAAAAAACTTGAGACAATGATTAGTTTAGATGGTATAAAGAATATTCTGTTTAATTACCAGATGCTAAATTGACTTATGATCTACTTACTATTCCAGGCAAGTCAGCATATTTTGGATTTGCCATTTTATGGATTCAGAATGTAATAGTAAAACAGTTTAGATGTGGAACAAATAAATTATAAAATATCCGGAAAATTGAATAATTACAAAATGATGACAAATCTTGCTCTGACAGAACAAATGTCAAAAGCAGAAGAGCGAAGAGAACTTGTCACTTTCTTCTGTTTTTGTTTAATTAAGGCCAATTTCTTATAGCGTCTAGCCATATTTTACCTTATGTGATGTGAAAGTTAACCAAACTTTAATCCAATAAAAAACAAATATTAAAAATTTAAATTAAAATAATGGAAAATTACAAAAAAGGAAAAAATATCGAAGAACCTTTAGAGAGAAATAAAATACCTATACCAAAACTTCCAGAGAATTTTCTGTGGATGCAGGTAATTTTGAAATAGATGATTTATGTATCTCACAACATAAAATTATTGTTTTTTAGGTACGAGGAGGTAGCAAAATTAGAAATCTTCTAACACACGCCATAAATGAATTCCCTGAAGCAAAGCATGTTGTATGGACGGGTTTTGGATCATCTGTAGGGAAATGCATAACCTGTGCCGAAATTATGAAAAGAGAATTCAATAACACTTTACATCAAATAACAAAAATATGTTACAGGCTGTATGTTTTTGTAAACGGAGTGTGGACAATTTTCTGATAAATTCTGTTTTAGTGTTGAAGAATACTGGGATCCTCTACTGCCAGAACTTGATCAAATAGTTGTAAAACGAAGACTGCCAATGATCCACATATATTTGTCTTCTGAGAGCATAGATGCAGCAGAATTAGGGTAAGTGTGAAAACTTGCAATTTATTTAAAGTTTTGATATGAAAACTACATTAAATGAATTAATTTTTACCTGTTGTGTTACAAATACTGCAGTTTTTTCATTTTAGGTATCAAGCCCCTGGACAAATACTATTTTTCAACAGTCAGACTAAGGGTAATAAACAAAAACCAAGGAATAATGATGAAAAACAATATATGAAAAGAAATCAAAAGAAAAACAGGGACAAAAGAACAAAAAATGGCTCCACCACAAATGGTTCAAGCAGTAGCAATGTAGTCAACACATCAGAACATAGCTAGGACATACTTATTTTTTTTCTACTGGATGTAAATAAACTATTTTTTAAATAAAACAAATATTGTACTTAAATATACTTATATTTTATTACAAACATCTCAAATTTTAGTATCAAAAGTGGGTGGGGGTGGTGGAGGTCCCCTCGGTGGGAAAGCTGGTCTATTTCCTGCAAAACCTGGTGGTGGTGGAGGAGGTGGCCTCCAGTTAGGCGGTGGTGGTCTTCCTCCAGGGGGTGGAGGAGGTGGAAACATTCCTCCAAATGAAGCACTTCCAGCAGAAGTAGGTGGACCTGGAGGAATGGGCAAGCTCCCAGGAGCTGCACCTGTCCATGTTGGAGGTGGAGGTATCAGTCCATGAGGTGCCACTGGAGGAGGTGGTAGAGGGGGTCTGGCTTGGCCTCCTGCTGCAGTTGGCATTGTTGGGGGTGCACCAGGTGGTAAGGGTGGTTGGGAGGGAGGTAATGGAGGAGGTGGTATTCCTGGTGGGAAAGAACTTGGTGGTGGTACAGGAGGAGGAGGTGGTGGCAAGTTTGAAAGTGTTGGAGGCGGCGGGGGCATCATTCCTGTCATTATGACTGGTGGAGGAGGTGGGGCCATTGACATGGGCATCAAACCTATGAAGAAAATATTTATTTTAATTTTAAAACACAAATATACATCCCTAGTTAACCCTCTTATCATGTGTACTCAATAAGGAAAAACATCACATTAATAATAAATATACCTATTGGAGGTGCATCAGCAAACAGTTGATGAGGCCTATCAGCCTGTGATAATGGATTCTGAGCAGCAAGGAGACGTTCAGCTGCAGATCCATGTCTCTCTCCTTTGGAGTCTTTCTTGAATGCATATGACACTGATATGGGTCTATTGCACAAATATTGGCCATTCATGGCTTCGATAGAGGCATCTGATGCTTCAAAACTTGCAAAATTGATGAAAGCGAACCCTTTGGAGTTACCAGTATCAGGATCTCTCATAATCTACAAAATAAACAAATTATTTAATGAACAATATTTTAATTTTTATGTTGTATATGTATACCTTAGGTGTTTGTAATATTACTCCAAACGCCGAAAAAGTATCGTAGAGTAACTTTTCGTCTACTTCTGGGTCTAAATTTCCAATAAAAATATTAGCCCCTACGTCCAAATTTTTCTGATGAGCGGAAGCTTTGTTTACTCTTATAGGCTTCCCATACAATTTTATCATGTTCATAATTTTAATAGCATAATCTGCATCCTCCTCTCCCATAAATTCTACAAACCCATAGCCCTGATGCATCGTCGTTACTCGATCTTTGGGCATATGTACATTGACTACAAAATTAAGAGGTTAGATCACAAATTGGACAATATTTTGTAACTTACCTAAAGGTCCTGCTTGTACAAAGAGCTCCCACAATAGGGACTCCGAAACTTTATCATCTAGGCCTCCCACATAAATAGTGGCATCTAAAAGCAAGGTTCTTGTTAAGATTTGCCGAAAAAAACAGGTTATAAATTAAAAACTTACCTCGATTCCTTTCTGCTATAGGTCCGTTGGCCATTGTATCAAGATATAGTGGCAGGCAACGATTGTAGGTATTTTTTTAACTAGATAATATAAATTAAATTTATTTACTGGATTATTATAAACTCATTTTTAAATCCAAACAATCGTGTCCGCCATGATGTCAATGTCAATATTTCATGCACAGTATATACCACAAATAGTAGTGTAAGTGGTATACAACAAGCAGGGAGAGTAAATTGCATGGGCCCAGCCGTTCGTAATAGTGACGGCGCTACTAGTCACATTAGGTGGAGGCATTGATTATAAACATAAACCACCCACCCTTGGGTGGTTTATAATCAATGGTGGAGGTATAACACCATGGGAAGATTAAATGAAGATTGGTGGAAAAATCCCTACATGAAGTTGTCCATCTGGTACAGGATCGCAGCTAATGGAGACAGCAAGCTAACAATATTTAGAGTGGCCCCACTTACACCTTGACAAGTGCTTAAGGAATGCGGAGGAGGATATTTGTTGCCAATACTTTACCAAAGAAAATTATACAAATAAACAAGTGTCAGGGTGTTTTATTTTGTTGTTTTCAGGCCTTTTACCCACTTTGGTTTGTTAATGTAATGGAAAACAGATATAGTCATAAAATAATAAATAAAAACTTTCCTGTACCATAATATATACTCTGTTTATCTATTATTTTATACATTTATATATAAAAATGCATAAGTGTATACTATATTTTTGGACAGAGAGAATATATTTCTTGACATAGAATAAGTTTTTATTTCTTATTTTATGACTATATTTATTTTCTATGAAAAGCATACCTTTTTAATTTTGCCGCCTAAAATTCAGAGCATATTTTTTGAATTTGCCACATAAAGTTCAGTACATAGGCACCCAACAACATAGGTTTGTTCGGTGACATAGGTTTTAAATTTGACGCCAAATAAAATTAGTTTCGGCCCGTCCGCAATATGGCGCTAGAAACTCTCCGAAATCTTACTATGGGACTTACTTTACTAGAGGGCTATGTACTGTGATTTCATGTGTCAATTGCCAATTTCAACATTTGAACTTAAACAGGTGAAAAATTTAAAAAGTTTTTCTGTTTAATAAATTTTTAATTATTAATATGTAATGTAATAAACTACTATTTTTATCGATTATTCTAGTAAACTCCAGATTTGTTATACCTATATAATTTTAAATTGGTCATTAAAGTTAAGTAGACAATGTTGAAAAATGTTTACTTATTCCAATTATATATCCACTAGATTTTCTTCTTAGTTTTTGTATTAATGTTGTGCTTTTATTTATTAATTATTAAGTAGAAAACGTTGCACAATCTATGTTGCTTTATTTTTTACTTATTCCATGTTTTTGAACTTATTATTAACATTAAATAGGCTTTCTTCCACAAGTTCGTCATTGATATCATCCATTTTTTACGTTATACAAAGCTTTTTCAATCTCTGTATTAAACATTGTACGAAAATTAAAATAAAAGACAAATATTAACAAAACATTTTTAATTTTTATTATTTAATGAGAATTAAAGAAGTATATTTTTCTATAACAGTCTTTAGTAGTCTTTGCCGATTAAAGGAGTGGTTGGTTTGCTGGCAATTTTTTGTTGGGCAAACGAAGCCCACATGTTGGACCAGGGGTTGGCAGGCTGGGCACTCATTCCTGAGGGGTAGAGTCCTTGGTTAATACCATAAGCTCCTCTGCAAAATAAAGGTAAAAGTGCTATAAAAAATTATAAGAACTCTTTCTAATAATTAACGATGAATATTAAACGATAATTAGAATATTGGAATGAAAACAACTCTGTGTACGCGAGGACTGGGTGGATTGACTAGCTCAGAAGCCGCGTTCATCTACACAGCCGGTCTTAAGTCCGGATAAAAGAGGAGGGTTGTTGGGCCAGGTTAGCACTGTACCCATTGTAAAAGAAATCAAGCCTCAAAGAACCGATATAAATCTTCGGAACCAGACGGAACCTAAGATGACGAACCACACAAAGAAAAGGAAAACGAGAAGGAAAAATAAGCCCACAATCAATAAAAGAAGACCTGATAAATTAAAATATAGACATTTGTGCAATCTAAGAAACCTAGAAGAAAGGTAAAGGCCAAAGAGACTATAACTAATATTTGCTAGCATACAGTGGAGTGAAGAAAGAAAAATGAGCACGAGCAGGAAAGGAAAACTATTGAAATTATAAAAAGAAGACTTTATTGTAAAGAATCTTGGTTTGACATAAGAAAACTGTAATAGAACCAAAACAAAAAGAGTTAGACGTTATAATATAATTAAATATCATATCAGTAGGTCCAATAAGTTAAATTAACAGGAAAAACAATCTAAAAACCATTCGCAATTGTTTGTAGCGCTGTAGAATATACTAAAGGGTATACCTATATGAAGTATAACGGAAAAAAAACATTAGCTTAACTCGGTTTGAAGGTTTATTTGAACTTACCCGTATCCACCAAGATTGTTGTTGTTGTATCCATATCCGTAAGGGGAGTATGGAGAGTATGGGTACTGTTCAAGTGGTTGGTAATATGAGGGTACTGGGGTCTCTACGGGGTATCCGTATCCAGGATATCTGAGTGGTTGTTGGTTTCCATTTTGCACAGCACCGTTGAAGTCCCTCAAGCTGCGGATAACATCATAGACACCACTGTTAAGTTGACCAGATTTGACATAGGAGTCGACTTTGTTCAACAAATCGCTGTAGGACTTGGCATCGGTTGCATCTTGATGTTCGCTAAAAATTTCTTGTAATAATTGAGCTTGAGTTTTTGGTTTTCCTTCCTTTCCTTTGTACTCTTTGGATCCTTTGGAGTTTTTGCTGTCTTTTCCGTCTTTGCTGCTTCTCTTGGCTCTGTCTTCTTCAGTGTTGTAGAGCTCAGACAAACTTGGTTCGATGAGGTTGATGGTTTTGCTGTTGGTTTCGCCATCTACTGAGATTTTCTTGACTGTTCCGAAAGGTCCACCAATTGAAATTTCGATATCTCTTGGTCCTGTGCCACCAATGGCGTTTGAAATAACGATTTTCTTACCATTTTCTCCCAAGATGGTGAGGGTACCGTCATCGTTGATGGTGACTTGTTTGCCTGTACCAAAGGTGAGGGCACAGCTGAGTGCGATGACTGAAAGAAAAACCAAAGCTGACTTCATCTTGACGAACTAAAGACTGACTTCTGTCTCGCCGGTATTGTCTTTTATATGGTTTGCATTGTTTTTCTTTGTGATTAAGGAATATTTTACAATCTATTGGAAAAGGTTTTCGTGAGGCCATCATCAAAGGTGCACGATTAGACAACAACATGTTTGTAAAGAGATAAGAGCTTAGATAAGTGCTAAAATAAAATATTTATCGGTAATTTTAATTATATTTTACGACATTTTGTAACGGATGATTAGTTTATTCCGATTAAGGTGTCATCATAACCCCCTTTGCAAGTTCAGCTGGGTACAAACTGATAACTGGACTGTTGATAACAAATATTTTAAAAAGGAATTTTTGGTAACTGGTAAAACAATTTTGTAACAAATTAAAATAATAATAATGTTGTGAAAACTTTTGCATAATTAAATTATTTTGTTTAAAAAATAAATAGTATTACATATTTATTTTGAATTTTGAAATTAAATAGGTGTAATAGCAAAATTAAAAATGGGAATATCGTGTGGAGAAGAGAAGTTTGGTACAGATAAGAACATAAAAATATTTATGAGACATATTAACATCACAAAAGCTAAGAACATCGGGAAAAAGCCAATATGAAGCCAAAGAAGAACATAACGAGGTTTAATTGGGGATATTGGCAAAAAATAGTAAAAATATGGAAAAAATAAAATTGATGGCAAAGAAGGACAGGATGAATAAAAATAATAATAATTTTTTGCTGAGCTAAGAGCTTACTGGGTGATAATCATAAATAAATAAATAAACAAATAAACAGTTTATTTACGGTTATACCAATTACAATCATTAATAATTCATATCATATTAACAGTTTTAGGAGTCAATAATAATTACATACCTACAATTTACGCAAGACAAATAAATAGAATAAATACCTAAATGACAGTTTACAGTGACAGCCTGCATTGTATTTTAAAAAGATTTTTCAGCCTTTTTCGAAAACTATTCAGAGAGCTAGAAAAAGTCTACAGATAGCCAAAAAGTCTAAGCCATTTCCAGATTGACACATTTGTCTTATAGGTCTATTTAGACAATAGTTTGTTTCATGAATGTAATAATAATATTCCTTTTTTTTATAATTAACATAACAACATAGAATTTTAATAATATTTTAATAAACCCAAACAAACAACAACAAAATTTTCACCTTCATCTATAATATGCAACTTACTTAACTCAAAACGATGTGTTGCATAACTTCAAAAATATTGTCAACAAAAAGACGCAAGGGCTCACAGTTTATACCACAAATAGTAGTGTAAGTGGTATAGAACAAGCAGGGAGAGTGAATTGCATAGGCCCAGCCATTCGTAATGGTCACGGCGCTACTAGTCACGTTGATGTATTTATATAATATACCTCATTGGGTGGCATCGAGTTAGATTGGGTGGCTATATTCTTTGGTTAAAGTTGGACGATATTAAACATAGTAAATTACAAGCTCAATACTACTTTGTACATTTTGCTTCTGTAGTTAAATTACCTTTAAATCTTAACCAACACGAATATTTTATTTATATACTATATATATTTTAAAATCATTAAAACTCTTATATCATATTAACTCTTATAATTGCAGTCCTAAAAGTTGCCTTATTTTATAAAAAAAAGTCATACATTCTTAATTATAATATTTCATTATTATAGATTTTCATGGACCTTCTACTTCTGAGCAATAGTTACATACAAATTTGTGATGATCCTGAACAGCAAGATCGCAGAAATGCTTGAGATAACACTTTATTATCTACAGATGGTTCTTTAAGGAAGAGTATTTTAGAAGATATGGAACTTATAACAAACCGGTACTTATGAATATAGAGGCATCTATATTTTTATCAATAGGAAAATCTGTAACACCATGGGAAGATTAAATGAAGATTGGTGGAAAAATCCCTACATGAAGTTGTCTATCTGGTACAGGATCACAGCCAATGGAGACAGAAAGCTAACAATATTTAGAGTGTCCCCACTCACACCCTGACAAGGGCTTAAGGAATGAGGAGGAGGATATTTGTTGCCATAATACTTTACCAAAGAAAATTATACAAATATACAAGTGCCAGGACATCTGTGTTTTATTTTGTTCTTTTCAGGACTTTGGTTTGTTAATGTAATGAAAAACAGATATAGTCATAAAATAATAAATAAAAACTTTCCTGTACCATAATAATATAATATTCTCTCTGTCTGATATTATGTTATACATTTATATATAAAAATGCGTAAGTGTTATACTATATTTTTGAAAAGAGAGAATATATTCTTTGGCATAGAATAATTTTTTATTTCTTATTTTATGACTATTTATTTTCCATTAAAAGCATAGTTTTTGAATTTTGCCGCCTAAAATCTAGAACATTATGTTTTAAATTTGCTTCCAAAAATGAAATTAGTTTCGGCCCGTCCGCATTTGGCGCTAGAAACTCCCAAATCTTTCTATAATAGGACTTACCTTACTAGAGGGTTATGTCACTATGTACTCTGCAAGAGCTGTCATTTTATGTTGTCTTGTCAGGCTAACAAAATAAGGTTTTTAAACATAATTAACTTGTTTTTGGACCAATATTTCACAACTTCTGATGCAATAAACTCTATAAGCTACCTTAAGTTGATGGTATTGTAAAAACAATGGAAAAAGTTGAAGACATGACACATTCCTATGCCTTGGCCCCTTTGAGTGATCAATACATGGTTCAAGTAGAAGATATGGAAGGTATGAGTGAACGTAAGGTATCGATAAAAGTTTATAAATTCGTATGTTTTAGATGAACACGATCAATTAACGGCCGAAAACACAGATGATTCCAACCATGACGGCGACAAAATCGGTGTTCCACTCCGGGAACAAGATAGGTTTTTGCCTATCGCTAACGTTGCCAAAATTATGAAAAAAGCTATACCTGACGCGGGAAGGATAACTAATAAGGTATCAATAAATTTTTCCGAAATTCATTAATTCTAGTATTGTTTATATTTTAGATTGCTAAAGATGCTAGAGAATGTGTGCAAGAATGTGTTTCTGAGTTTATCAGCTTTATTACCAGTGAAGCTAGTGATCGTTGTCACATGGAAAAGAGGAAAACTATTAACGGAGAGGACATTTTAGTCGCTATGAGTACATTAGGGTTTGACAACTATGTGGAACCTTTAAAAATATATTTACAAAAGTACAGAGAGGTAAGACATATATATACATTGCCAAAAAATCATATAAAACAAGTATAGAGCTGTCGACAAAAAAAAACATAATTTAAGGAGGCCATACTAACACTATAGTTACAGATAATGATTTAACCATATACTATAACTAATATGTTACTCCAACAATAAAATTTTGTTTTCATAATATTTGTATCTACATTCAAATATAAAAGGTGCATAATAATGATGATATTTGCAGTAAATATGGTTACTTAAGAATCTCTTATATTTATCTCCTTTATGTTTTTCATGAGTAAATTTTGATTTTTAGGCTGCAAAGAGTGATAAAAACCTGAGTGTAGACGTAATGTATGAGGATGTCCAGGAAGAACCCTTCAGTAAGTTGATTTTAGCTGCTACATCCAGCAAAATAATTAAATTATGAAATTTTGTAGGTTCTGCAGGAAACAACATATTAAGTACAGAGAATGGAGGAACAGAAACTGTATTGTACACTTATCAGGACAATGGCATACAACAGTTTCAACTAGGATAGAAATGATTTGGTTGTTTTATTTAGGCAAAAATGTTAATGTTTCTAAATTAGTTTGTTTTTCTTTTTCTTGTATGGCTTTTTATATTTTGGCCCACAGCTGCATTTGATTAATTTTTGTTTCCTTCTGTGACATGAAACAAATTTAAGGGATATATTTTAATATGATTACTTTATTGGTTAAGAAAAACTGTCATTAATTTTTGTACAGTTTTCCACTGAGACATGGAAAATTTCCACTTATTGTTAATATTTCGAGATCATTTTCATTCATCAAATCTCCACATTTACTCAAGTCAGGTAAAGAACATGTATATATGAAGCATATTTGACAATAATTGCTTCATTTTCATTACTTCTCTGAATGAAATAACATTTAATCGTATTGACATTGGCAGCTGTCACAATTGTCTCAACAATTTATACTCCAAACAGATTAGTTTTCAAATATTTAACAATATTATTTGTGTGAAAGAAAGACTGTATGTGAACATAGTTATTTTTGTTGAAATATTAAAACAAATCATGTAATTGTGAATTGTGTGTATTAAAATTAGTCTAGTAGTTAATTGTATATTTCTCCATTCTTTTTATGAAACTATAAGTAGTTTTATATAATAAATATGTGCTGTAAGTTTTATTTATTTGTCAACAAGCAATTGCCCAATTTAAATGCAATATTACAATACTAAAATGTAAAATATTAACACCCCAATTTATTACATGTCAAAATTTAAAACTAATATAGACAAAAAAGAAAGAAACAAAACAAAAATCAGGGCACAATTTAAAATCGATTAAACTAAATTACACAGCTGGTAGCATCTGAGAATCACATGCAAGATATTAATTGCACTTTAAGAATACTTTGCATTTCAAAGCATTCCAACCTATTAGTATACTGATTTGCAGAGTGAGGTAGATAGATAAGAGTACAGCATAGTTAGATCCTTGTGCATGCATCTGACCTTAAGAGTTGTGATGTTAAGAAAACTTTTAAGGTTAAAAGTAATTGCTTTCTTCAGCTGTATGGTGATCCTCAAATGTAATAAATCATAGGAATTTATGTTGAACCCTCTCAATAGCCTGAAGATGAACATTATAGTGGGGGGACCAGACCTAGTCCACACTATAATAATTTAATGGAAGGGATATTAATATAATCCTTAGCACGGCATTTGAAGTGACTTTGAAATAGTCATGTGCAGTATGAATGATAAAGTGGAATCTTTAACTTGGATTACAGACTCTAAAGGACAACTTTTTATAGTATTTTGTTGGTGGGGTTTCCTATATTCAATTCCATACCATTTATTTCACACCAGTGGTTTAAATCCGCTTGTAGGTAATAATCATAGATATACATGATCTTAAGTTTTAAATCACCCGCGAACATGAGAAAGTGTGAATGGACAAAACAGGAGACAATATCATTCACATAGATATTAAAGAGAAGAGGACCTAGGTGCGAATCATGAGGTACACCAGATGGTACCTCTAATTCATTCGATTGAAAGCCTTGAATATGCACTATTTGTATTCTTTCTGTAAGATAATTATCATAATTCCTTTCCACTAGTATGGGAGAATTTTTTATTTAAGTTTTAAAAGTTTAATAATGGCAGATTTGTTAAAAGGTCTGACTCAGTGCTTTTCAGCTTTATACAGTATTTTTGAGCTAAAAGTTGTCTACGTAATTCTAATGGGATTTCATTACACTCTGGCTATTTAAGTTTGTTGGAGTTGATACTATTCTCAAATATCTGTTGTATGCGATCGAATATTTTTAAATTTGCATTGCTTGCTAATCCATTTATCCAACATGTGTAGTCCACGATTGACTGAATACAAGCATTGTAGAACAATAAAGTTGTTTTGGGACCAGCACCGTTTTCTGTTGATATACACCTTGTTTATTATTACATACACGTATGTTTATTATTTTTTGACACCATTTATGTGTTGAATATGTTTAGTCCACAGAAGTTTATTATCTAATATAATCTCTAGATACTTATACTGATTCACCACTGGCATAGTATGTCCACTCAAGTCTATGAACCCTGATGCACACAACCTATGCCTAGTGAAAAACATTATATTGGATTTTCCGTGGACATTGTAAAGTATTACATAGAAAACAAAACATTTATTTATACTGCCATAAGATACAATAATATTAGTTTTTATAAAATACAAAAATTATTAAAAAAATATAGATTAGGTTGGTTAGTGAGATGAATGTGCTTGCATTTTCTTTACTAATATGCCTATTCGTGGCTCAGTTTTAATAAGTGAACCAAGCAAGTCACTAGTACCATTAAGTTTATTCCGATACTTTGTTTTAATTGACACAAATGTTGAAAATGATTTTTCGCACAAATAGGTGCTTGAAAAAGGCAAATATAAACGAAGAGCATCTTCTTGAAGTGATTCAGGCAGGGAGTCTATGTTGACGTGAAATGGGTCAATTGACATTCTGAAAATACTATCGTAAGCGTTTGGGAAGTATTTCTGAAACTCTTCAATTGGGCTCTCTAAATGGTTTGATATTTGGATTTTCAAACTTGATCTTTCATAAATGTCCTTGAAGCGTGTTTCTTCTAAGATTGATTCTACTTTAGGGAAATTCGAATAATTGCAGGGGTGTGCTGATATTCTACGCCTCCAAAGTTGCAGTTTCTCAATATACATCTCATCACGATGAGTAACTATATATGAGTCTCCACACTGCAGTTTTAGGTTAAAGCTGTTCAACGAGTCAAAGATGTCTGACAAATAAGCCAATATTACTTGAGTACAATATTTTTTGAAAGCCATGCTTAGTTCATTTTGCTTTTGCTGTTCCAAGAAGGTGATTACTTCATCTCGAAGGTCAAATAATCTTACCAACATGTTTCCTTTTAAGGGCCATCGTACTTCTGTATGAAATAGCAGTGTTTTGTGATCACTCCCTAAATCTTCACAAAGAGTTTTAAACAGTCGAGTATTCAACGCACTGTTTTTTATGTAATTCACTACTTTGATACACAACTTTAAGAAAGCATTCAGTTCATTTAAAAGAGTTTTTGCTGTCAAGGCTTGTCGATGTATAATACAATAAATCCCAGTCACATCAGCATTTTTCTCTCTTACTAATTGTACAAATCCTGAGCGAGAACCAAGCATTGAAGGCGCGCTATCCGTACATACACCGATCAGTTTTTGCCAAGAGAGTTCATGTTTGTCAAACACGTCTGACACTGCTCGTAACATCAATAGCTTTTGTCGTGGTCTCCAACTCTGTAGAAAAGAGTAGCTCGTCTTTCATTTTTTCGTTTTCAATATACCGAACATAAACAATTAACTGAGAACATTGTGCTATGTCTGTACTCTCGTCTAGCTGAATAGCAAAAAATGGCGATTGTTTTACTGCATCAACTACCTGGTTTTGTATATCTTCGGCCATATCATCAATGCGACGTTTCACAGTATTGTCAGAAACAGATATTTGAGATAACTTTTGCTTACTCTGCGTTCCAAGAATAATATCAGCTACCTTTAACAAACACGGTTTAACAAGCGTCTCTCCAATAATATGGCTCTTCTTTTCTTTAGCAATTAGAAGTGACAGTTCATATAAAGCTTTAAGTACTTTTTCAGATGTCTGAGCCGTATAACCAGTACTATCCAACTTCATGAGTTTTAAATTTTCAGATTTTATAGCAAAAAATTCCTTTGGTTTGTCCTTATGTTTGGATGACAAATGTCTTTCAAGACGATTAGGTCTCATTGCTTAATACTTCATAGCAAGTTACACACTGAGGATGTTCGAAATTATCTTTACTCATACAAATAAACCCATATTTGATATAATTATCATACTTGCGTTTCTTTGCTGAGGTCATCTATAAATAGACTACAATAACTTCTCACACTCAAATCAACGAAAGTCAACTACGACAATTAAAATTTCACAACACGTACGCTTTTATAATGCAAAAAACGTGCAGGCTAGGCCGAGGTATCTCAAATACTGAGTCACAATTGATTAGCTGCGGTTACTGGCCTGCGTCTGATGGAGGAGGGAGTTGTCAAATGCGCGCTAATGCCACATTGAACGGCTCACATTCTATTCTTTCAAGCATTCGATTTCAAATGTAAGGTCAGATGTTACAGTGGTTTGTTTTAATTGTCTCTAAACATCATGGTTAATTTAGAATTTTAGAAAGACTACCTAAATTTAATTTAATTTTCGACTTGTCTCGCCCCCCCCCCCCCTCTGACATGTCCTCACGCCCCCCAGTTTGGGAACCCCTGCTGTAGACAGTCAAAACATGTTGCAGATACATATATGTAGGAAATATTTCTTATTAGTTTAAGTATTTAGCATAGTTTTATTCGTTAGTTACGCCACTGCAAGATACCACTTAAACCATATGCTTAAGGCGCCAGTGACCAGACGCCATTGGGAGGCGAAGAGGACAGGAAAAATGTAGAGGAATTCACACATTCCTGAGCTAAGGGGGATTCGATTTTTGTCGCTCGGGCTGGGAAGGTGAATTATTGTGCACGCCGGAAAAGACGACGCCGCGCTTGATAGATAATGAGCATGGCAGATTGATTTTAAAAGACGAAAACAATTAACGACGGGGGTGTCCGATATTTTAATTCGCAGACAATTATCCGTAATTTTGTGTACCTGTAAATAACATCATTACAGTGTATTTTATGTAATAAAGACTTCTAGTATGGATCGCGGACTTTTATTCTAACGTTAGTGCCTTTTCAAATAATAAAAGAACTGAATAGACCTACATATATATATATATATATATATATATATATATATATATATATATATATATATATATATATATATATATATATATATATTGCTGCACACTTTATTAAAACATTCTTCAGGTGAATCAATTGGATCGCTTGCCTTGAAGATAAGTTCTGCATAAGAGCTGTACTATTACTCCATGTAAAATCCACTTTATTCCCCAGATTTGACTACCTCAGATTTCCAAAACTAAAAATTATCTTCTTTCAAATGAAACTCCACTTTAATTATATTCTTTAATCTTATAATCTTAACAACATCTATTAACCAAACAAGAAATATTACAATGAGGTTCTTATAAATAAAAAACATTCTATACGTCGATATACGGATACAATGAGGAAATTTGGATTGCATTTTGACGACGGCACGTCTTAATGATCAGGTTAATAGGGTGTCATCGAGTTCCTCTTCCTTGCCTTCGGGTTGTGACATGATCTTCTTTAATACTTTGCTCACCACGTCCGAGAGGGATTCTCTGGCGCCGGCGTCAAGAATTCCGAGACATTTCTGCAACAAAGGCAATATATAACATAAAAATATATACATTAGAAGTACTTTATAAAGACGAAATATGTTTTTCTTGATAATTCTACAAAGAAATCCAACTTTATTGTGAAGGACTTACCTGGAACATAGAATCACCATCCCTCAACCTTAATAACGCGATTAAAGCTATCTCTGAGTTGGCTTTTACGTAGGTATTCTTTTCTTTCGTTCCATTTACTAAAGTTGGTAACAACATTTTTAATAAATCCGCAGACATCTTTTCTGCAGGAATTATTTTGGCCAAGTGGAATGATACCCTCGCTAAAAGTTGTTTTACATCGTTGCTGTTATTGTTCATAGCCTGGAATCAAAATGTATATTAACAACACTCAACGAGTATAAAACTATAGTGACTCACCCTAACAAATGGTACCAGGAGGTTGCTAGGAATCGGTTCTTCGCTCATCAACAAAAACTGCAAGAGATAACCACAGGATCGTATGGCGATTTGATTGATAACTACTGATTGAGAAGATAATTGACTTAACAACGTCTGAATCAACCTCGCTCTGTATTGCTCGTCCCACAAACTTGCAGCTGCCTCTTTTAAAGCCACCGTTAGTGCTGAACCTCTGCCTTCTTTCAGGGTATTGTTAGCTGAACTATCATCACCTAAAACAAACAAGTGACACCTGTATTAGATATACATTCATCTTTTAGAGGTCATTGCATGTCATTACAGTACAACAAACTGCTTAGAGATTATTTAACAAATAATTATTTTGCCTTGTATAAATCTTGTTTTAAATAAAAAAAAAAAAAAATACAGAAAACATTTTAAGTCTCCATTATGGCATTTCAGTGTTCCTGCTTAATATTCTATGAAAAAAAATTAAAGATATTGAATCGTTTGTTTAATTATGTTTAGGTAAATAATAATTAGTTATATCCACCTTGCAATTTATACTGTTTTATGATTAGGCGTCTATTTTTACATCTATATAAAAGTAATTACTTTAATAATTGCCGTGTTAAATACAATTTTTACTTAATTTTCCCTTAATTTACTTAATTTTTTTACTGTGATATTAATAAAAACTGATGACCTACAATACATTAACCAGAAAAGGACCAATAGTTACATTTAACTGATCACTATATAACCAAAGAATATAGACGAATATAGAAGGAGCTTTCACTGTCATTTTTTTATAGCGTCGGCAAAGGTTATACACATGAATCAGAGGTTGATCAAAATATTAGTTCCTTATTTGTACCACTAGGGAGCGATCATGTCAGCGCTATTACTGCTTCTAAAATGTGAAAGAGTGAGACAACAAATGCAACTTTAAATATTTTTATATATAGATACAGGGTGGTCGTAGAATAACACTAAATTTTTGAGTTTTAAAAATTTTTTTGAAAAAATATGATTCAAATTTTTAATTTAAATATGTACAAATCTACAAATAATATAATTAAAACTCTTTTCTTATAAACTATAAATAAAATTAATTAAAGGTGAACCATTGGGAGAGAACCATTGAGAGAGAGTAATACTCTGGGTATTACTTTTCTCTTCCATATTAGGTTATATATGTATAACAATTTTTCTTTTGCTTTTACTCCTATATATTTCATCATTTCTGGTGCTACTTCATCGCTTCCTGGTGCTTTTCCAATCTTTATCTTTCTTATTGCTTCTTCCAGTTCTTCTTTTTCTATAGTTTCTGGATTTTCCGTGTTTCTCATGGATACTCTCCTGTTGTGGCTTTCCTTCTCCATTGTATTCGCTTGATTTCCATTCAGTATCAGCTGAAAATGTTCCCTCCATCTTTCCATTATTGTCTTATCGTCGTTTATTATTGTTCCTTCCTTGTTCATTATTTGTTTTAGTTTCGTTTCTTTGTTGCTTCTTAGGTTTTTCAGTGTTCTGTAAAATAATTTTACGTTTTCTTTGCTGTTTTCTTCCATTTTTTCCCCGAATTTTTCCCAACTTTTCTTTTTCTCTTTCTTAACTATCTCTTTAACTTTTGTTCTTTGTCTCTTATAATTTTCATATTTTTGTTGTGTTTTGTCTTGGATGTATTCTTTCCATAATTTCTTCTTTTCTTTTATTTCTCTTTTCACTTCATCGTTCCACCAAGATGTTCGTTTCCCTCTGTTGTTATTTCTTGTGGTTCCACATATTGATTTAGCTGTTTTTATCATCGTATTTTTAAATTTTCCCCATTCTTCTTCTATTGTTTCTGTTATTTCATGTTCATTGTCCATCTCTTTCTGTAGTCCTTCTGAGTATCTTATTCTGGTTGTTTCTTCCCTTAGCTTATAAATTTTTATTATTTCTTTGTGTTTTCTGTTTATGTTCTCATTTCTTTTTATTTCTTTTCTTTTGCTTTTGAATGTGGTTTCTAGTAGATAGTGGTCACTACCAATTTCATAACTCCTTTTTACCCTTACGTCTCTTATCCAGTTCTTCCCTGTTTTTTGCACTATAGTATAGTCTATAATTGATTGTTCGTCTCTTGATTTGACTTCTCTTGTGATCTTGTGTATCCTTTTATGTTAAAAGTGTGTGTTCATAATCACCAGGTTATTGTCTAGACAGATTTCGAGTAGTAATTTTCCATTTTTGTTTAGTTTGTCCTCCCCATAAGGTCCGATGACATTGTTCCATTTTTCTGTTTCTTTCCCCACTCTGCTGTTCATGTCTCCTGTGATAACAATTTTCTCTGTACAATCATTTATCACTTCTTGTAATTTGTCCCAGAATTCATTCTTTTCGTTTTTGTTGCGTCTTCATCTGGTCCATAACATATGATTAGGTTTGTATTGGTTTCCTCTGTATCCATATCTATGTCTACTCTTAGTATACGTTCGTTGTAATATATCCAATTTTTTATTTTGTTGATACTCTCCTTCTTTATCATGCACGCTACTCCTGCCTGAGCTCTCTTCGTTTCTTCCACTCCACTGTATATTAGTAACATTCCGTTTTCTAATATTATTGATCCTTTTCCTTTTTTGTTTGTCTCTGTTATAGCTACTATTTCAATGTTCTTATCTCTAATTTCTTCCCCCAGTTCTATTTCCTTCCCATTTATACCTCTCACATTCCATGATGCCATTTTCCAAATTGTTTTGTTCTTTTCTGTGTTTATGTTGTACTTCAATTTGTTTTTACTTCCGTTTGTGTTATTATCTTTAGATCTGCTCATGTCCCTGTTCTGTGCCTGTTATGTTTCTCGGTCCGTCATTGTGTTTTCTTCAGCTAGTTTTGGGACATGGACAAATCCCAAGAAAACCAAATCAGCAACACCCGAGGATAAAAAGAGACTTCGGGAGAACACCATCACCCCCCTCGTAACAGAGTTGCTAAGAAACCAAGGGGTTCTAACGAGCAGACTAGGTCATAAAGCACTGTAACAAAAGGATTCAGAATGGTGGTAGCACATAGACACCATCCTGATACTCAACTAGATCGGGCTCAAGCAAATTTGATCATTAACAAACTGGAGCAAGTACTTGATGTAGTTCCTATCTTACGTCAAAATAAACTTCTGCAGTTCCATAAAACATCATTTAGCGACGGGGCTCTGTGGGTGAACTACGTTAACGAGTATACAAAAAAATAGACGACTAAAGTGGTGAAGATTATTGAGGGACTGTGGGAGGGAGCAAACTTAAATATAATTGATCCAAATAATATGCCCACGTGAACCATGGTCCTTACCCGCTTCCCCGAGAAAGAGCTTGATGAAGAAACCATCAGGACCCGTCTAAAGAGGCAAAATCAAGATCTCAACAAAGAAGACTGGTTGTGATCTCTGATCCGCAGACTGAACGACAGTAAAGATAAAGGTCATAGAGGGAGGTGTTTCGAAGGAGATAGTTCTCAGATCTTACCTTTAAAACGTTTATAATTTCTCATATATTTTTATTTTACTTTTTTTGTTTTTCAATATTTCTGTAACATTAACTTCAACAAATGACCGCAGTATCTAGGTTAAATATATATATATATATATATATATATATATATATATATATATATATATATATATATGAAAAGAATATTATTTAGTTGAATATACTATGTAGTCATTAAATACTAAGTTAACATTTTTGCTTCATTTTTGAAACCAATAATTTATTCATTCATTCATATGTGAATAAAAAAATCAGTTATGAAGATTATATTTTAGTAAATGTCATAGATTTATACAGAAAATTTATTTCAATTTTAATTAATGTCATCAGTTTATTTTCAATTAAATATAAATCAATTTAAGACTATATTGTAATAATTTCACCAATATTTATTCATTGTGAAAATTATGTTTTACTAGTAGTTATTATTTTAAAACACGATTAAATAGTACCCATACAGCGTAAAAACTTTCACAAAGACTATTCATTAAAAGTTACTGTTAAATATTTCAAAAATAATTCAGGAATGCTTTTTGTTGTTATTAAGAGCGTAGGCGCAATCTTTCGGGCCAATGCATTTTAAATGCATTCATTTTTTTCGAATCCTAAAAAAACTAATAAGTATTTTTGAAAAATTTAAACGCAGAATGAAAGAATACATTATTACTGAGGGTCGAAAGTACCTGAAAACTTCTATAATGTATATTTTAATAAGTTACAGGGGCGAAAAAAAGGGAAAATTTAGTGTGATTTTTAATTTCAAATATCTCATTCAAAAAAACTTTTTGTTTATTCTAAGGGACTTTCGGCCCTCGGTAATAATGTAATCTTTCATTCTGCGTTTAAATTTTTCAAAAATATTTGTTAGTTTTCTCAGGATTCGAAAAAAATGATTGCATTTAAAAAGCATTGGCCCGAAATTTTGCGCCTACGCTCTTAGGAGATGGATGAAATGGAAGTTTGGAAGTTTCGGCGAAATTGAAAATTTCAAAATTTAGTAAAAAGTTTCATTGAATACTTTTTTGAACAGGACAATTGTTCAATGAAATTTTTGGTTGAAAAATTTTGAAATTTTTTTAAACTGTTTCGTAAATTTTTGTGCAGCAAAACAGTATAATAAAAAGTTATGTGACGGTTTTTCGTAGTGTTGGAGCAAACCTATTTTTAATTCAAAGTTATAAAATTTTATTTACATGTAATAAAAAAAAATAAATACTTTAAATATTGTAAATTTCATACCTTTTAAGTTTTAAAATTAAAAATTTAACAATTTCTTCTTCTTCTTATTCTTCTAATGGCGCTACAACCCTTTGTGAATCTTGGCCTGCTTAACAATGTTCTTCCATTCTGCCCTGTCGGATACTTTCCTTCGCCACTGCCTGATGTTCATGATTTTAAGATCCCTCTCTACGTCATCTATCCATCTTTTACGGGGCCTTCCTCTTGTTCTGTTTCCTTGGGGCTTCCATCTCTGGACTACTTTTACAGCTCGATTATCTGGCATTCTTTCTAGGTGACCAAGCCAGTTTAGTCTTTGTGACTTTACAAATCTGACAATATCTGCGCTCTGCATTAGTTCATCCAGCTCGTGGTTCATTTTAATTCCCTAACCATCTCTGCATTGGGTTGGTCCAAATATCTTCCTTAGTATTTTGCGCTCAAATATTCTCAGTTGATTTTCATCAGTGGTTGAGAGGGTCGAAGTTTCACATCCGTATGTGACCACTGGTCTAATTACTGTTTTGTAGATTCTCAGCTTAGACTCATGATTCAGTAACTTACTTAATTTAACAATTTAATATATTCAAAATAAAGATTTTATGTTGAAAAAAAAAAAAAACAAAAAAAGGCAGTTTGCAAATCAATGGCATCAAAATTTGATTAGGCGTGGATGCATAAATTAAATAAATAGCTCCGTTCGTACTCCTTTCCCTCTTCCCAATAACTACATCCCTCATGATGGTTTTCAGCCGACGGCCACGGTTTGAGTTCTTCTATATGCGTCTATATTCTTTGATATAACTTCAAAGGTTGATTTCAAATATATAGGCAACCAATAAAACAAATATTGAAGGCATAAACGATACTTAAAGAAGAAATCTTAAGACTAAATATCAAAAAGTCACCAGGAATTGACCTAATAACACCAAAAATGCTAAAAGAATTACCAAAAAAAGGTATAGTAATCCTTACATAAATATTTAACGCGATATTAAGATGTAATTATTGGCCTAACAATCTAAAAATTGCAGAAATACTATTATTCCCAAAACCAGGAAAGGATCCAAGTGAAGTCTCATCCTATCGACCTATCAGTCTGTTATCAACAATCTCCAAATTACTAGAAAACCTTTTAATAAAAAGAATAGATCCAGACTTTACAGGCGCAGATTGGATACCAAATTATCAGTTTGGATTTCGACGAGAACACTCAACTATCCAGCAATGCCACCGAATAACCCATAATATCAATTCCGCATTAGAAGAAAAGGGATATTGCCCAATGGTATCACTAGATGTACGTCAAGCTTTTGATAAGGTTTGGCATAAAGGACTTCTTTATAAAATTAAACAAATATTACCACCATTCTTTCAAATACTTACATCATACTTGGAAAACCGACAGTTTAGAACAAAAGTAAATAGAGAAATATCCAAAACGCATCCTATTAAGGTGGGAATTCCACAGGGAAGCGTCCTGGGACCTTTATTATATATATTATATACGTCTGATCTACCAACATCACATAACGTAACAATTGGCACATTTGCAGATGACACAGTAGCACTTACAAGTCACAAACAAACACATTAACATAGCTACACAACAACTCCAAGACTATTTGTATGAGCTTGAAAACTGGCTAAAACAATGGAAAATAAAAATAAATGAAAACAAGTCAACCCACGTAACTTTTACTTTACGACGAGAAACACCACCACCAATATATATCAACAATGAGGAAATACCCAGGACTAAAACAACCAAATACCTAGGGCTACACCTGGACCAAACCCTGTGTTGGAAAGAACACATCACCAAAAAAAGAAAACAAATACAACTAAGACAAAAAGAAATCAATTGGTTAATTGGAAAAAACTCCAAGCTGTCAATAAATAATAAAATTCTAATTTATAAAACAATTATCAAACCAATATGGACATACAGTTGTGTGCTGGCATCGATAGTGTCCACATCAATTAAGTGCTAATTAGTTTTCAATTTCTAAGCAGTTAAAGTTTAGTTTTTTAAATAGTAAGGAATAATAAAACAAGGTAGGATTGTTCTTTATATTTAAAAATGGATGATTCTTCGGGTGGCGAAAAGCCACCCCCTGATAAAGGTGAAAATATGGAGGCAGTAAGTGCCCGTTTTGATTTAAATAATAGGTATAAATCCTCTGATAAAGGCCCGTTTTTTGTTTTTGTCGAGTCCATCGACCCAAATATTAAACGTTTATCACCAGTCCGAGTAGGTCATTATTTATTCATTAATAACTTTTTTAAGAAAGATGTTGTCGATATTAAACTCGTCGGTAGAAATAAAGTGAAAGTAATTTTTAATTCTTACACTTGTGCAAATAGTTTAGTCAATCACGACATAATTATTTCTAACAAATTTATTGCTTACATTCCGAATTTTTTTAATCACAAAAAAGGAATAATTAGACAAGTTGATACTTTTTTGGACGAAAATTATATGATGAATAATATTATTTCCGACCAAAAAATAACCGAGGTAAGACGTATGAAAAGAAAACTTATTGATTCAGATAATGAAACTATTTTTGTTCCTAGGCAAATGGTAATTTTAACATTTGAAGGAAATATTATTCCTCAATATATTATGTTAGATTTGGTAAGGTTTCAAGTTGAACAATACATATACCCTGTGGTACAGTGTTTAAATTGTTTTAAATTTGGTCATACTCTCAGACAGTGTAAGTCCACTTTCAGCTTATGCAAAAATTGTGGCAAAGAACACGAAGACAACTCCCGTTGTAATAACTCACAATATTGTCTTCACTGTAAAACAAACGATCATACGACTCTAACGAAACAATGCCCAGCTTATCAACATCAATATAATATTAAAAAAATAATGGCGATTGAGAATACTACATTTAAAGAAGCTGAGTTTTTAGCAAAAAATCCATCCTATGCCAAAATCACGACACATAATAAATTTGAATTGCTTAGTAACCTAAATAACTTTCCCCAACTCCCGACTGCGGCAAATGACCGTACAGTAAACAATTCATTCGTTCCTAAACCCAAACAAACTTCTAATCCTCTTAAACGAAAAGCCATATCCCCGACTCAATGTAAAACTGCCTTACAATTTCCTTCAACTTCTAAAACAAAATCAGTGTCACATCCTATAATTCCTAACCCATATCGTAATGAGTTTATAGCATATAAAGAAAAAATACAATTACAAATTCTACAAGAAATTCCATTTGCTTTAGAAAGAATAATTAAACAAATTGACCCCAAACTAGTCTCAGTTGAATTCCAAAAAGTCACTCAAAATGAAATCAGAAATATACTTTCTTGTTTATCAGACAACGATAGTGATGGGGAATCATAGAACACTTAATATTCTTCAGTGGAACTGCCAATCTATTATAAAACAAAAGACTAATTTGCTTAATTTTCTAGAAAGTCATACAATTGATGTCATTCTTCTGAACGAAACTTGGTTGTCACAAAATAAAAATTTATATATTAAAGGTTTTAATAATGTTAGAGTTGATCGACGTGATGGCTATGGAGGCGTTGCTGTTTTAGTTGCAAACAACATTTCCTTTTCAGATATAAAATTCAAAACAAATTATAATCCAAATATAGAGGTTTGCGGTGTTTTTCTAGAACAAGTTAAATTATCAATAGTATGTGTTTACACACCTCCTAAAATATATGTCTCATCCAAAGATTGGGAAAATTTATTTGGACAAATTAAAGGCAGAGTTTTAATTGGGGGCGACTTTAATAGTCATCACTGTAGGTGGGGTTCCATACAGGATAGTGCACAAGGTAATATTTTAGCTGACGCTTTAGACAATACTAATCTAATTTTACTCAATGACGGAAGACCAACCAAAATATCCAGACCAAACGAACGTCCTTCAATGATAGACTTAACATTAGTATCTCCTCATTTAACAGGCTTTACTACCTGGAATCCTCTAAATGACTCACTAGGTACAATCCACATCCCTATCCAAATCACCCTAGATTTGAAATATTCCCCAAGAACAATCCATACCTCCACAAAATGGAAAGAGTCTTCAGCGAACTGGTCTATATTTGAAAATTACTTAGAAAAATGCCTTCTAGACACTCATTCTATAGATGTTACATCTTTGGAAATGTTTAATAACTTAATAAAAACAATTAGCGAAGCTGCAGACTCTGCTATGATTACTCAAAAATCATTTCAACCAAAATCCGGTCTTCCCGTATGGTGGGACGACGAATGTAAAAATTTAATATCGTGTCGAAAAAAAGCTTTTCGGGAGTATAATATTGTCTCAAATCTTGAAAATTATCTAAAATTTAAACACATCCAAGCCAAATGCAAAGTTGCTTTTATGAAAAAACAAAAAACGTCTTGGATCAACTTTGTAAATACTATCAATAAAAATACACCGCTCAACAAAATATGGAAATTTGTTAATAAAATGGCTAACAAAAATTATCATTCAAAGACACAACCAATTTCAACAGAGCTAATAGAAGAGTTACTTGACAAGTTCGCTCCACCATACGTTCAAGACCAATTAAAACACGTATCAATATGCAATTCCAGTAAATTTAAATTACTAGAAAATCCAATAAACATCCAAGAACTGGATGCAGCTATTAAAATATCAAAATCTACTGCGCCCGGGAAAGATTATATTACTTATTCCATAATTAACCACCTTCCCGATAAGGCAAAAAATCATTTATTAAAAATATTTAATGATTGGCTTTTGAAAGGAAATTACATTGACAAAATGAAAGAAACAATTATATGTCTTTTTATCAAACCCAACAAAGACAAAACTCTCTCATCGTCTTATCGACCCATTTCTCTATTGTCTTGTATAACAAAAACTTTCGAAAGAATTATCAAAAATCGTCTTAACTGGACAGTCGAACACTATAATCTTTTGCCAAGCACTCAATACAGATTTCGATCTGGTCTGGGAACACTAGATGCAATAAGTCACTTAACAACAGATATCCAACTAAATTTTTCAAAAAATAAATATTTAGCATGTTTCTTTCTAGACCTTAAAGGCGCTTACGACTGTGTTAATTTAACAGTAATGCATTCAAAGTTATGCAAACTGGGGTTTTCCACAAATTTATCCGCTAATATAGTTAATCTTTTTAGCAACCGAACTTTATATATCAGAGACCATAGTAATCAGTTATATGGTCCACGAATAACTCATACAGGATTACCACAGGGGTCTGTATTAAGCCCAATTCTCTTCAACATATTTTCGGCAAGTATACACGACATTTTTGTTGATTCCATAAAATGTATACAGTACGCCGATGATATATGTATTTACTCCGTCCGTGATTCATATGACGATTGTGTGGAGGTCCTGGAACACATCATGAAACTAGTAGATAATTGGACTAAAGACCACGAACTTACTATATCCCCAGAAAAATCTGCCATTATGATATTTACAAGACATAGGTTACGTACGCCTGATAGTCTACACCTGTCAGGATATGATATACCCGTTGTCACTGAGTATAAATATCTTGGTATAATCCTAGACCCCAAATTACTATGGTCTAAACATGTCCAATATGTAAAAAAAAGATGTGAGAAAGGCATTAATCTTCTTAAATGTGTCACTTGCAGGAAATGGGGTGCTGATCCCAAAGTTGCATTGATGTTTTACAGGACCTACGTGCGATCAATTTTGGATTACGGATGTGTGTTATACGGATCAGCAAGCAAAACACATTTACTAAAAATAGATCGTATTCAGTTTAAAAGTTTGAGATTAACTTTGGGTGCTATGAAATCAACACCATGCCCCCTGTTACTTGCTGAAAGTAATGAAATGCCATTAGAATATCGTAGAAATTTATTAGCAACAAAATATGTATTAAAATTAAGGGCTAGAACAAGTGGCCTACTAAGTATGCTGTATGAATTATCCATTCAAAATCTAGTAAATAATTATTGGAGAATAAAAAATTCACCACCATTAGCAGATGCCTTTCTGGAAACCAATGATTTACCGGTTACACTTTCTACAAATTATATTAAACCATTTTATAAATTAGAATTTAATACAATCTTAAAAAAATTAAATATTATATTTCCGAAATATTCAGATTCACATCAAATAAATAACAAGCTGTTGAACTCCATATTGAGTGAATATACTAATAAAACTATAATTTACACAGATGGTTCTAAACTGAACGATGGGAAAGTAGGGTCTGCAGTGTATATTCCTTCCAAAAACAAATCACTTAAAATAAAGCTTCCTCCACATTGCTCTATTTACACTGCAGAAGCGGTAGCTATTAGGAAAGCTCTGGATTGGCTAGAGCACGCAAATTTGCAAAATGCTGTGATCATCTCAGACTCTAAGTCAATTCTTAGTGGACTTAATAATACTGTGTTAAACCATAAAACATGTGAGCTGATATGTGACATTAAACAAAAAATGAGAAACAAAGATATAACATTTATTTGGGCAAAAAGTCACTCCGGGATAAAAGGTAATGAAATAGTAGACGAGCTCGCTAAGGATTCTACTCATTCAGGTATACAAGAACATATTTACACAGTATCAGACCTAATCAATTTTTATACTAAAAAAATAAATTTTAACTGGCAAGATAGATGGAAAATATTGGCGAATACTTCAAATAATCATTATTACAAGATCCATCCTACGTTACCATCCTTAACAGAATTACCACACATATTCCATTATAATATATCTAAACGATCAGCAGCAACTATCACAAGATTAAAAACTAGTCACTGTGCTGTTCCTGCTCACCTGGCTAGATTAAACATTATAGAATCAGGAAAGTGTTTATGCGATAATATTTCCCAGTGTGATGTTAATCACATCCTGTTTGGATGTATTAAAAATAAAGCACTCTCATCTACGTTTTATGAAAACCTAGTTAAAAGTAATGTGCAACTTCCAGTAAACATAACCCACCTACTGTCATTGAATCAGAAATCTATATACGAACTCATATGTAATCACTTATATGCATCCGGATATATAATATAAATTTAGTACAATCAAGTTTTTAATTGATAAACATAACATAAATCATTTAAAAATCTGTGGCAAAAGGACTGGTTTCCATGCCAAACACACTATCATCATCATCATCATCATCAATATGGACATATGGCATAGAGCTATGGGGCTGTAGTAGTAAATCTAATATTGCTATTATGGAAAGATGCCAATCAAAAATCTTAAGAGCAATTGTTGATGCACCCTGGTACGTAACCAACCAAAGAATCTATGAGGATCTCAATATCTCAACAGTGAAAGAAGTATACCAGCAAAAGAAATTACAATACATTCAAAAAGTGAACACACACTCCAATCCATTAATTTCCGCAATACCTCAACATCGAGTTATCAGAAGACTAAAGCGACGTTGGCCAACAGACCAGTAACATGGACCCGTGATTCTCTCACTGGAGTGGACCACATCACGCCAGAACCAAGGGACAGGACCTAAACTCATCACATTAACTTATAGAATAGTTGTTTTATTCTGATTGTTAATTTATTAGTTATAATAAAAAAAAATAAATAAATAAACGATACTTACATAAAATGTGTTCGAAAAGAGTGGACTCCAATTGATCCGGCGGTAAATACTTGCAGAGGGCACCTAAACAACCGGCAGCACACTTTCTTACAGTGTCGTCCGGTACTCCTAGATAGGAAACTAGAGTGGCGTGGATCTGTTTTTTCAAAGGCTCTGATATTTTGTCCCCCGCAGGCGATATTATACCTCTCAATGCGTGCATGGTCGTTTCTCTAAAAGATTCATATTAGTGTTATTAATTTGATTAGGATAAATTCTTTAACCGAAATTTTCGAAAAACTAGTTTAAGTTGGTTGTAATGAGCTGAAACTTAAAAATTTTGTAGATGTGTTTCCTATTAGAAGTTCTTTTAATTCCACAAATGAAAATGTAGTCGTAGATTTTTTGAAAGATGTACACCCCCCTTGCGACTCTTTATTTTTATTACCTGTTCGTGATACTGAAATCAGGAATGTTTTACATAGATTGAAAAATTCACACTGCACCGATTTTTAATTTTTAAACAAAAAAATAATTGTGAAAACAATCTATATAATTATTGACAAATTAATTATACTTTATAATAATTGTCTTACGTAAGTGATTTTCCCAGATGTATTAAAAGTAACAAAAGTGCTATCAGTGTCCAAAAAGAGCTTTAGATGAAATTAGAAATTATGGTTCCATCTTAATCATTCCCATTTTCGGCAAAATTTTTGAGAGTATTCTAAACGTTCGTTTGATAGAATATCTAGACAAATACAAAATACTTCACTGTAGTCAATATGGCTTTCGAAAAAAGTGTAGCACTACACTAGCTATACAGAAAATTGTGAGAGATATAGTTGATGGCTTGGAGGAAGGCCATTTTGTGTCTTTGACAGTGTGACTTATCCAAAGCTTTTGACTGTGTTTTGCATGAATTACTGTTGAAAAAAAAATGTATAAATATGGTATTAGAGGAAACACTTTTAATCTATTTAGATCATACTTAACAAATAGAAAACAGACAGTTTTTCTTAATAACAGTGAGGATACTTGCAAGAGCAGAGTATAGGGGACACTGTAAAACTTTATTTCTGGATTTAGGTATTATGACACTACCTTCACTCTATCTACAGTATTGTGCGAATTAATGTGAACAAACAGAATTAATTTGTAAATATGATTTATTTAGGCCAAAGGTAAATTTAGGTACACTTACATGAGATTTTTTTATTAATTAGTATTTAATATGTCCTCCTTTTACTTTTATGACTTCCTGGAGTCTTCTAGGCATGGAATCCACAAGTTTTTTGCAATTGTTTGTGATTACTTCACCTCTAAACCACGCCTTAATCACTGCTTCTACCATTTTTGTTTTAGTAGTACAGTCAAATTTTTGAGCCTTACATATTGCCCACAAATTTTCAATAGGAGTAAGGTCAGGTGAATTCCCAGGCCAATCAAGAAGGGTAATATTATCCTTGAAGTGTTTTATCATAAACTTCGATACCTGGCACGGAGCTGAATCTTGTTAAAAAACTGCATTCCCTTTGGTCTGTACTTTGTCAAGCTCTATAGCCAAGCGTTGCCCTAGCATGGCTTTGTACTTTTCACTGTTCATCATACCTTCAATAGGAATAACAGTGCCAATTCCCGAGTATGAAAAACAGCCCCAGAACATTTTTTTGGTGGGATGTTTAACTGTTTGGTTAATATGGCTAGCTGAAAGTGACTCATTGGCTGCCTTTCGTACGAATTTTGATCGCTGGCCCTGCACTAGGAAGTGGGTCTCATCAGAAAATAACACTTTTCTCCAATCTTCTGTACTCCAATGAGCGTATTTTTTGCCCAATTTAGTCTTTTTTTCATCATAGGCGCTGTCAGAAGTTGTTTCTTCTGCGGTCTCACGGCTCTTCTCCCTCCTTCTAAGAGACGTCTGCGTACCGTTGAGTCGTGAATTTTTATTTCAGCTTTTTCTAAATCTTGCTGGAGGTTATAGCTTGTTTTTCTGGGATGAAGTTTGCTATCGCGCAAAAGAAAGGCTTCATCTCGAGGAGTAGTCTTCCGTTTTCTTCCACATTTTCTTTTCCACTGCACTTCAACTGACTTTGTTTCCTTTTTTTGTTTAATTATTTTGTTTACTGCCTCCAAACTTACACAACACTCCTTTGCAATGCCCCTCTGAGTCATTGGTGTATGCTCACTAAGTGTTATGATCCTTTCTCTTTTCCTAGGAGTGATATCCGTATTAAAAAGTTAAACCTGATTGCACAGTTAAATCAATGAAAATAACACCAACTTGCACATAATCTGAGATACAACAAAATATAATGATGATATAAAACACAAAGCACATGTTTTGAACAATATACTAATAAGGTTTTGAGGTTATGTTGTTATTTTGACAAAACAGTTGAAAGAATAGGTACAGCAGGTGTGCCAACTTATGAAAACTGAATTTCGATCTCTGTTCACATTAATTCGCACAATACTGTATATATATATGAGACGCTAATTGAAATTCATGCCAACAAAGGTAAGTTTAACATAAACTCGCAACTTCCATGATCACGAGACAAGATCTAGAGATGCTATTAGAGAACAACGTTTTAGGTTGACTAAGAGCAGTACAGTACAGCTCTTACACAATAGTACTAGTTTAGTCCGGGTATTTGCCTATTATGATGACGTTTCACGTTTTTATATTTTTATTTAGTATATTTGTCGTTTCTTAAATTGTTAATATTAAATATATGTTTGTAATGTTTAAATTCGCAAAATAAAAAAAAATTCCAGTCCATAGAAATGAAAAAGTTATATTTTGGAAATTTGTTTAGTGTATTGTTTTTTTGAATGGTTTCAAAACTTTGATGGATGGAAAATTCAATTTTCAAAACTTTCACATCAATACACATAATTTTTCTCACTTGGAAACCTACACCATTACAAAAAATTGTAGTTATTGTTAAAATTACTTTACGAGAAAAATATTTCACTTTGAGAAAATCTTCTATCCTATCATATACGACCTAATACATCCATATACTAACCTGATAGAAATATCCTCAGTATTCTTAATAGTATTGTGCAGCTCCATAAAGAGTGGATCAGCCCTTTGATGGATTACTATGAGATATCCTAAAGCGGTCGCAGATTTTAACCGAACAGCTCGATTGGGATCGTTCAAAGCTTTCACGAACGTTGTTTGTAATTGTGGCAAAAATTGTTTCAGCATTATTCCAACCTAAAATCACAAAATGTATATCATCCGAATAATAGTCCAGTCAAAAATAATTCAACATAGGAAATAATTAATAATTGTTTGTTTTATTTTTCTATTATAGTACAAATATTCGACAAGACATATTTATCCTGTATGACTGTATTATAAAATTAAAGTTAAACAATCAAATCTTTTTTAATGCTCGTGTTAAATAGCCAAAAATAGATTTAGATAAAAAAATTACAACTGACCTTTGCCAATAAAGTAGCTAGCGCATCTAGAACGGCAGTCTTGACATTAGCACTGAACCTATCACCCAAAATCCTAATCAGAGGTCCAGTAATAGCCACCACGCTGGGCTGCAAAGCTGCGGCGCTGGTAACTTTGATGATTTCACCAAGTCCTTGAGCTGCTGCTTCTTTTTCGTCGCCGTCTCCGTTCAGAATCGCTTCTCGGAAGATTGGCAGGATCGGGGCGATACCTTTGGGTATACAGAAACCTGGCAGTAGGTCTGATGTGCCTTTCATGTCGGACATGGCGTAGCGAACGGCTTGTCGGACGTCTGAGACGTATGTGGCTTGCTGTTTGGGTTCTAGAGTCTGAAACAACAAAAAATGTGAAGAAAACAATTTTGTCTAGTACGTCTAAATGCACTTTTGAAACAATTATAAAACACTTACCTTTGTAACAGCATTCAGAGCTTCCCATGACATTTGCAAAACTTCCCGATCTGAGTCAATACAGAGATGTATGAGTCCTCTAAGCAACTGCGGAACGTGACTGGTGTACTGCGCTTTGGAGTTAGCACAAAATCCACAAAGCAACGTTGCCGCTGCTCTTCTCTGATCGGCGTTTTCGTTCCTTGTATTTTCTAAAAGGGTATCTATTACAGTTCGGATTCCTACTTCATCAACTACAGAGAGAACAACGGCTTGGCAGTATTCCATTTGCTAAAAGTTTAAAATTTAATAATACGATAGATTACTGGATGATTTGATTACCTGTGCTTCTTCGGGAGTACCTCGTGAAGAACCGAGAGTCGTTTGAAGGGCCGGTAGGATCCTCGGGAGGTATTTGTTCAAGGCCTCGCCTGCTACTGAAGCCAAAATTGACAATGCTTTGGTATTGGCAGGAGGCGCCGTTAGCTGAGGTACCAAATAGGGCAATACTACGCGCGATTTGATTGCCATCACTTGTCTTAAACCGTCTAGTGTCCATTCTACAACCTCTGGATTTTCATCGTTCTGAAAAAATATAATAATGATAGTTTCTTCGGTGTCTTAGCAACAGTGTGTGTAAGTAATAACACGTGAACATTATTAATCAAAAAAACGTATACAGCCAGCAGCATCGAGACTAGTTCAGTGAACAGAAAATCAAAAGAAACATTAAAAATCCTGGCAAATAAAGAAACGGATCACAGAAAAGAGGTCTAGAAATTAACGAAGGAAAAAAAATATCTAATCTGCAATTTTGAATGAGTTCAACAATTTAAATACTTGGGAGTAATTGTGAATGGCAAAAACATACTGGACGTTACTAGCAGATAACAAAACATACTGGAGATACCATAGGCTAAAGAAGAACAAACACTTACCCAGAAATATAAAACTGAAGATATACAGAGTTGCAATCAGACCAGTAGTTACATACGCAGCTCTAATGTACCTCACAGATAAAGGTGAAGAAAGATTAAGAATATTCGAAAGAAAAATCCTCAGAAGAATTATGGACCCGATAAGAATGGAAAACGAACAATTGAGAAGAAGAATGAACCATGAAAGGCCTTGATGATCATCATACCGTGATAAAACCATTCAACATATAAAATGTTCATACACGACCAATCTCACAGCAAAAACTGAGTGCTGTTCGCAGTGTTGCCAACTTTCGTTTGATTTCGTCGAAGATATACCCAATATTTTAATATCGGCAAAATTAAACTTTTTAGTATTTTTGATTCATTACTACACTCACCGGCAAAATTAACGGAACACCTTAGCATATATAAAATATTGAAATTAAAACTCAATTATAGCCTCAGGCTTTCTTAACATTTTCTTTTTTGATTCATTTGCTTGTGTTGGATAATAAAAAAGTTAGGTACTTTAACAACTAGCCATGTTTTTCATCAATAAATGCTCATTTTCTGCTTAGTTTCACCGGCATATTTAAAGGAACAACCATAAAATCTGAGTATTTTCTCTCTAGTCCATATATTGTTAATATTGTTTAGATAATATCATAATACGAATGTCGGTGAAGTATTTTGAATTTATATTACAATGGTAGTACAATATGAAACCTGTTTAAGAAGAAATAAAACACAAAGATGTCAGACTCAAACAAAATACGGATTTTAAACACATTAACTTTATTGTACAGTTTGAACTTAAATTGGTTTTTTTATGCATTTTTTTTTGGCTTTAATAGCGTGTGTTTCTCCCACGAGCCCTTCAACTGCAGTTATTCGTCTTCTCATACTTCTGATAACGCTATCAATCAGTTGTTGAGGCAGTCTCTCCCATTCTTCAATCAAAGCAATTCTGACTTCCTCTCTGTTTTGAATAGCAGGAACCCGTGCCCTAAGTTTTCTGCCTAGCATGTTCCACACATGCTCTATCGGGTTCAGGTCTGGGGAACAAGCTGGCCAATTCATCGTTGTTATACCCACTTGTAATAAGAAATCTCTTATACAGCCTGCGACGTGTGGGCGCGCATTATCCTGCATTAAAATAAAATTTTCGCCAATATATGATGCAAAAGATACCACATGGTCTTGGAGAATATCTCTGATATATCTATCTGCTGTTAATGCTCCATCATCAATCACCACTAACTCTGTTCTTGCTCCCAAACATATACCGCCCCACACCATAATTGAACCTCCACCAAAAGGTACGGTCGTAGTAAAATTGAAAGGAGCATTTCGTTCTCCTTGGCGCCCATACAATCTTTCTCTACCGTCGATGTAATTTACACAGAAACGGCTCTCGTCCGTAAAGAGAATTTGACTCTAGTGGTTATCATTCCAATTTTGATGTACTCGACCAAATTGTAGCCGTGCTAAACGATGGTGTCTCTGGGGTCTGGGAGCTTTTATTGGCACATATGACTTGAGACCGGCTTCTTTCAGTCTCCTTCTTACTGTGCGCTCACTTATGGTAGTTCCACGAACATTTTGCAACAGGTTTTTGGTTTGAACTGCCGTTTGACGTCTACTACGTAATGTTTGCAACGTTATAAATCGATCATCTACAACCGTGGTTAAACGTTTTCTACCTTGTCCCCTTCTTCTTACATACTCCCCGGTTTGTCTCCAACGACTTACACAACGATGGATGGTTGATGCTGATTTACCAAATATTCCAGCAACTTCCCTATATGTTCGACCATTTTCGACCATTGTTACGGCCATAGCAATATCAGTCGGTATTAAATCACCCAGAACAAATCAAAAGAATAATCACATCCAACAAACTCAAACAAATTAACTTATCAATTAAACACAACTTTGTACTTGTTATCAACAAACAGAACGACTGTAAAATGTAAAACACAATACAAATAAACAAATTAATTTGACATTTTGACATTTAAGACTTTCTTGTGACAAGGAACATTCAAAGCTATGTAGATATAGTCTATAAAATACAAATATAAAGAAATATTGCATTAATAACTTGTTCCTTTAAATTTGCCGGTGTGTGTATTAAATTGTTAACTTCTCATAGCCTACTTTAGGCTTGTTTATTAAACTAAGCAGAAAATGAGGATTTATTGATGAAAAACATGGCTTTATGGCTAGTTGTTAACGTGCCTAACTTTTTTTTTATTATCAAACACAAGCAAATGAATTAAAAAAGAAAATGTTAAGAAAGCCCGAGAAAGAAAAAACACAGTATGATTGTTACACCCGGTATAAAATGACATTGACCTGTCTAGCAACAATATTATTACATCGATATTCTTAAATAATATAACTATAACATACTGAAAAAATCACTAAAATCGGACAACAGGTTTAGGAAATTCGAGACATCTAACATGTCCCATTTTTAAGGTGTTCCGTTAATTTTGCCGGTGTGTGTATTAATATGTCTATTGTAATCTCGTTTTGGATTGATCATTTACAATATATTATATTAAAATTCCAAACTGTAATACCCAAAAATACTTTCAAGAGTATTTGAAAATATTTTATAAAATTTAAACACTTCTTTGCAACATATGATAAGCCTACATCGTATTGAGGCTGAGAGATCCCATTAAATACTTCGTTTTTCCCAAATATAGTAACATTTTGACGTTTTGGCAACAGAAATTTATTCATTTTTAGATACGTTTGATTTTATTTATCTTAAAATTTACCTAACCATGTAAATTAGAATGAATTATCAACGTCTACTTACCAATTGATTCAATAATGTAGGAAGAATATCATCCAACGCTCGGGCACCGACAGTGAAGTGCAAACTGTCAAACGTTTTCGCCGCTGCTTGTCTAACTTCCGGCAACGGATCACAGAGGGCTTTCCGAACAGTTGGTACCAATGAATTGACGAAAGTGAGTACCATTTCTTTGGAGGTCGACGCCATAATTTCGGACAATCCGATACAGACTCCTTGACGTTGATCCGCTTGCGGAGACTGCAGACCTCGTTCTAAGATCGGAATGATCTCTGGAAGGACTCTTTCGCCCAGTTTTCTGACCAGATCCCCGAGTGTTCTAGCTGCTACCTGACGTTTGTCGTAGCTATCGCTCGCAAGACAGCTACGCGACATAAAAAATGACAGTTTCAGAAGATTATATAGACCAAAACGTATATACTTACCCAAGAAGAAGTCCAAAAAGCGTTGGTAAAATTTCTCTTAGAGTTCTCGGCGTATTCGTAACGACCACTTTCCAAACGTGCAGAGCAGCTTGTCGTACCATGAGGGCTACGTCAGATCTACCCATGTACAGTCCAGCCAATACTCTATTACGTCTTTCGGCACCGAGGGCTTTGATAATTGCAGTGTGTGATTGTTCGGTACCGAAGTTGTCGTCTTCGCTGGCCGTTTCTGTACTCATCTTTCCGGTAACTCCGGATATTCTGTACAGAAGGTCTCCGAGAAGCTGTACGGAACTGAAATAACAAGCGAAACGATTCAAAATGGCATTTTTAAATTCAATTATATGTTTAAGTACTTCTAAGTTACCTTTAAATTTTACTAAAAATATTTATTTACTTTAATCAGATATGTGTCTTTAAGTACTATTAAAATGAATAAAACAATCTTTAGCTACTTCTAGAATCAGTTACTATATACTTTTAGAAATATGCCCTTGAGAGTTTTTAAATTGACTTTTAAAATCATCACTATATTTTCTAGTCACTTTTAGAACCAACCACAGGTCTTTAAGTGCTTTTAAAATTAGTAATACGTTTCTAATTTTACAATTAGTTATGTCTTGAAGTACTTTTAAGATCAGTGTCACGGTGAGAGCTACTTTTAGAATCAGTCATATTTTCCTAGCTAATTTTAGAATCTGTCATCTGCCACAAGCTCTTTTGCTATCCGTCATTTGCCAATAGCTCCTTAACAATTCGTTCATATGTCTGACTTACCTTTAAAATCAGTAAATATGTCCCATAGTTACTTTTAAAATGAGTTTAATGTCACTAGTCTCTATTGAAATCAATCATACATCTCTAGCTTCTTTTAAAATCAGTAATATATTTCCTAGCCACTTTTAGAAATAATTACTCGTCTTGAGTGCTTTTAAAATTACTAACACGTTCCTAACTAATTTTAAAATCAGTTATATGTCTTAAAGTACTTTTAAGATCAGTGTCACATTCATAGCTACTTTTAGAATCAGTCATGTATTTCTAGGAGTTCTAAAATAGGTCATATATAATGTAAATTAAAAATCGTGTTTGAAAATCAGTCATTTGGGCTATAGCTTCTTAGTAAGTCGGTCATATGTCTGAGTTACTTTTAAAATAAGTAATTATGTGTACTACTACTTTTAAAATGAAATAAATCTTCTTCTAAAATGAGTCATACGTTTGTAGCTGGTTTTAAAATCAGTCATATGTATTTAAATACTTTTAAAATCAATTATTTCTTTGTAGTGACAAGTGCTTTCACTAAATTTATACTCAGTCATAGGTACAAAAAAGGAAAACATGGAAAATGCAGAGAGAAAAACTTTTGAATTAATAATTTTGAGATTTTACGTCGATATGGACAAAACCATGAAAAATACTAACTTACCTGTATCTAATTCTCCAATTTTCATCAAATAGTCCTTTTTCCAACTCTGGTAGAAGCAACAAAATCGCCGAATCTGCATAGAGGGTGACAATTCTTTGACCAGCTTTCAATGCCGTATCTCTGACATACTCATTTTCGTCAGCGAGTGCCTTCAGAATAGGAATGATGATTTGCCCGATGTAAGGAGTAAACTCGTTGGTGAACACTACTGGCATATAGATGAACATCATGATGTATCCGTCTTTGACATGAGGAGCAATGTCAGTTCGTTCGGCTGTGCTGATAATCTCTGGCATGAGTTTGTGGAGTTTTTCGACGCCCAAACCTCCTACAACTTCGGAAAGACCTTGCGCAGCTCCCGATCGGTCTACAGAGCTGGTTTCTGAGGTTAAAGTGGTCATCAACCAAGGTAAGAGATCTTCGAAGCTGGATTCACCCATTCCTCTCACCATAGCGCCTAGAGCTCTGGCGCTGACAGATCTTACCTCCGGTACAGGATCCAATAGAGAAGTCTTCAAGCCAGGGATGATCGTCGGCAGGTAGGGCATCAAATCCTTTTGATCAGTCAAGGAATACATGTTTCCGATGATTTGAGCTGCCATCTTACGAGTCTCTGTGGATCTATCGATAAAAGCTCTTTGAACTACCGGCATTATCAAAGCTAGAGATGGAGCATCGATAAAGTGGACAAACTGAGTGTCCAAAAGCGTCTGCAAACACACCGAAGTTTTATTAGAAGGATCTTGCAGCGCTTTGAGAAGCACCGGCACGATAGCTTGAATCTCGGGATTTCTAATGACCGATCCAATCACTTTCAAAGCCGCAGCTCCAGCTTCTTGGACCTTCATGTGGGAATCACTGAGAACTTCTATCAGTTTAGGAACGATGCTGGGAAGACACGACGATAGTTGTTTGGGAGCACAATACGCCATAGCTCCTAGGAGTTCTACCGATCCGGTTTTTGTCCTCCAGGAATCTTCCTCCAGCGCTGCTAGTAGAGATGGCAGGACGAGCTTCACACCGTGGCCGGATAACTTGCTCATCACGACTTTGGCTGTATCGTCAGCAGCTGCAACATATACAATAAATAAATAGCTGTGACTCGACAACGCTAGAACGAATGCAATAAGTACAACGAAGCACCAACGTGTTGTGTGTCTCGTTGTAACGTCGTTGAATGTAGTGGGGCACAACTGGCTTTAAACTACACTTACAATGTATTTTGACGACAGATACGCAATGCAATTACAGAAACGCAATGAAACGACAGATCGCGCGACCACACTCCATGAATGAAGTTTCATGTGAGTTTCTTAATAAAATAAAATAAATTAAAATAAAATAATATACAATAAATTCAATTAAAAACAAAGCAAACAGTACAAACCCAAAGATTTCTACTATATGTTCGAAACCAAATTTCGCTTATTTCAGAAACAACCTAAGTCAAATTTTGGCGATTTTGAGTCTATAACACCAACATGTATTTGCCGCCGCATTTGCCATGTATACAGTGTAGGTAAAAGTTTATGGTCGGTATGGTAAAATTTAACAGGATATCTAACACAGATATAGAATCATATTTTCAGCGAATAGACAAAGATAACAATCATATTTCCCCTTGGTCTCCCCTCTATATTTCTTATTGACGCCCATTGCCCATTAGTGAGACGATTAGTTCCGATCAGAGATATTTTACATCTCTGGTTTCGATCCTAATATACCTCAGAAACTAGAGGTGGGTCGTTGACATTTTAAATATACAAATAGTACTTACATTTACATTACACATTATTAAATCGCGAATCGTCTAAATTGACATTTAAAAATATATTCTTGTTAACCGTGTTCTTCTTTTATTTAAAATTAAACCAGATTTTGAACATGTGTTCACAAGGAACATATTTTGTTACAATACTACAATATTTTATGAATATAGTGGTTAAGTTAGGATACACATGGCGATGGTTTTTCCACCACTATAATGGACAGTTCCAATCTCCGTTCGATTTTTTTTTGTGGGTAATATATCATCAGACAAATACATGTCGACTTTTATATATCTCGATACTGGTGTATGTTTAGATGAGTCATGTCCAATTCATCAAAAATACACCATAGACTTAAGTCATCTTTATCAGTTTATTTTTCTTGTACTGGTTGATTTTCAATAGTACAATCTTCTTTTTCTTTTTTTATAGAAGTAACCAGCTTCTTAACTCTTTCTTTTGTTTTTTACCTTCATTTTTATCAGAAAATCCCTGCATTTTAAATCATTATTTGTCATTTACGAATCTACGGTTTCTCACTGGTAAGCCAACTAGTTGATGGTTGATTAAAAAAAAACTACGTTTTGTGTAGACGTAAACAGAGGAGCAACGAACACTTTACGTCGACGAGGACGATTAGTTGATCTGAGAGACTACTACAAAACTAAAAATAACTCTTTCGGGACAGTGGACATTCGGGCTATCGGTTAACGTTAAAAATAAAATAACTAGGTATTCTGATTAATGAATCAGTTTCGATTTACGATTGATCTGCATTTTAGAAGGTGATGGATACTTATATTAATAAAAATATTAGTTTAAAACAAAAAAAAAAAAAACAAATAGATATGGATTTACTAAACCTATGCAAAGAATCGTTCATCCGTTTTCCATAGCTGAAGAACGAGCTTTAAAAAGTTTGCAGGGTGGATTTCTGGATATAAACCGCCAACAAGAAAAACTTTATTCATTACTTCAGGAATGTTATATCAAAACTGAGCAAATTATTAGATCACAAGTTGTTAAGGAAGTAGAAAATATCTGTAATACTACTGACCTCTGGACATCTGGAGTATCTGAGAGTTACATCGCATTAACAGGACAATATTTAACCGAAAATTTAGAATTTAAAACGGTTTTATTAGGCTGCTGCCATTTTTCTGGAAACCATAATTCAGAAAACATCGCTTTTGAAATTAGTGAAATTATTAATCAGTGGGGTCTTATACGAAAAGTACATTTTGCAGTAACTTATAATGCCTCAAATATGGTCAAAGCTATTAAATATGTTTTGGAATGAAAACATTTAAATTGTTTTGCTCATACGTTAAATTTATTGGTGGAGGACGCACTTAAATGCTGTCGTGTACAAATAGATAAAATAAAAAGTCTTTTTTGACAATTCGGCAAAAAACACATTTCAAAAAAAGTACCTTATCGTCAAAAAGGCTTTTAAATATCAATTACAACATAACAAAGTTCCCAAAAGGCCAATCCAAGACGTGGAAACTAGGAAGAACTCCACCTATTACATGTTAAAAAGAATGACCGAGTTAGAAGAGGCAATCCGTTCCACATTGGTATTAGTTAATACAGACTTAGACTTAGACCAAATCTAAATAATGAAGACTGGATTATTCGTTCTCAACTTTCCCAAATTTTACGGCCTTTTAAAGAAATAACAAGTACAATGAGTGGCCAAAAATACTTGAAGGGTAGTTCAGTGATTGTTATGGTACGCTGCCTGCAAGAATCTTGCAATAAAATTTTAGCAAACGGTAACCCTACATCCATAGTATCCGACGTAGTACAATTACTAATATCGGGTTTAGCAAAAAAATTTAGAGGGATAGAACAGAGTGGCACATTATCCTTATGTACATTTATGGATTCACGATTTAAAGTACAGGGATTTGATTGACAAAAATGAAGCTAAAAAAAAAACAAAAGAAAAAGTTAAGAAGCTGGTTACTTCTATAATTAAAGAACAAGAAGATTGTACTATTGAAAATCAACCAGTACAAGAAAAAGAAACCGATAAAGATGACTTAAGTATTTTTGATCAATTAATTGTACATGACTCATCTAAACGTACACTTTATCGAGAGTCCATTACAATGGTGGAAAAACCATCGCCATGTATATCCTAACTTAACCACTATATTCACAAAATATTGTAAATGTGAACACATGTACAAAATTTGATTTAATTTTAAATAAAAGAAGAACACGGTTAACAAGAAGTAAGGTAGAAGAACTTATGGTTTTAAATGTCAATTTAGACGATTCTCGATTTAATAATAACGTGTAATGTAAATGTAAATACAATTTACTATTTGTATTGTTTAGTTTATTTTTCAAGTTATAATAGTTACTTGTTTACGAAAAACGATTCAGTTTAGTTAACGATAAAAATGTCAACGTCCCACCTCTAGTTTCTTAGTTATCGCCCGTCGAATACCGGTTCAGCTATTGCTAAAATGGTATTGGTGTTGTAACGAGACGTTGCCAAATAATTTTGTATACAGCTTTTTTTATTGTTGGCGTTATAATGGCGTTTGTTATTTTTATTGGAAATAAGGCACAATGTGACTTTAAAATAAGCTTATTTTGATGGTTAGATTTTTAATTCGGAAATCGTACTTAAAATACGAAACATTAATACTTAAATTTTATTTATATAAAACGATTTCCGAAGTAAAATCAAAATGTTAAATAACACTTATTGTAAAGTAAAATTGTGGCATATTCCCAATAAAAAACAGTAAGCTGCAATTTAAATCCATTTCGCCCAAATTTGATTATCTTATAACATTGTTCAAATGCTAAAAAGACAACAGGCCAAATAAAACCAATAAGTTTGGCAACGTTGAATTTCCCCTTTTTTATTATTTCCATGCATGTATTTTCGGCGATATTTAAAGGGCGGACTTAATATACCTCTCTCTTTTTAAACAGGTGTTTCTCACTCCATCTCACGTAAGGTCCATCCCAACCATAAACTTTTACCTACACTGTACACTGCCGCCGAAGTAAAAAATTTTACACTGCCCTACATGATCAAGTTGAGGAATGCATTCAAAGAGATGATGTAGAAGCAATCGCCTTTGAGGTTATGCAGAACCTTCAACTTCCTGTACAAGACCTATTTTATATGTCGCAGCTTACCGTTAATATTTTTGCATCGCCAATGTTAAGTCACGAAAATCCGTTCTTTATATTTACCATGAAGCAGAAGCACGAAAAAGCCCGAATGAAGTCTGCAGCTTTGTATTAGACTATATTGAAAAATATATTGGAAGAGATGTAAAAGAACTCCGCTTGTTTTCTGACAATTGCCCAGGTCAAAACAAAAACCACTGCGTTAGAAGAATGTGTATGGCTTTAACCGATACAGACAGATTAAAAAAATTCAACAATTTTTCCCACTTCGAGGTCATTCATTTCTTACCTTTGACCGTGTTTTTGGAGTTATTAAAAGAAAGCTCAGCAAATTTGACCGAGTTTATGTCATCAATAAGTACACGGAGATCATTGTTAACGCAAGTGCCCAAAACCTATTCACAGTCTATGAAATTAAAAGCGAAAATAAGCGATTCAAATGTATTTACTAAAAAATGTCTTTTTTTAATTAAAAACAACCGCTCGGTGCGCAGACGATATGATATGCTTTCCTCCTCGATCACTCCAGGAGTGTCACATTCTGTTTTTTTTTGTGTGGAAGGTCGTTCAAAATAGGGTGTTTTGTCAAAATATAAATGAACTTTGATAAAATAAAGGCAGATATCGAGCAATCCCACAATGTCATAAACATAAAATTAAACATAAAGTTGAACATAACACTAAACAACGACAAACAGCTGTCCTTGTTTAGTGTAGTGTTATGTTCAACTTTATGTTTAATTTTATGTTTATGACATTCTGGGATTGTTGGATAGCCCATAATTCACGAAATGCCCCTGAAGATCCTCTAGTGAGCGAAAGTACTTGTGCAAGATTTAATTAATAAAACTGTGCTCGATATCTGCCTTTATTTTATCAAAGTTCATTTATTCGAGCATTCAACCTATCAATCAATCAAAAAATATAAATGATGTGTAAAAACTAGCACAGGAATAATCATCATGTGAGTTAGCGGCAGATTTGGAAGCAAATAAGTTAATTTTAAGCGACCAAAACACCCGCCTTTAATACCAGATTTGCCACCAAGTGAATTTTGCTCCTCTATAATACAAACTTTGAAAGCAATTTAGTGCATTTATCAAAATAATTGTGAAAGAAAGTATAAATACATTACCTGTTCTGACGTACTGGCTGGAATCGCCAAAACACTGCAACAGATGAGGCAAAACGTGGACAATATAAGGCTCGAACAGCTTGCCCAACATCTGGAAGAGCATCTCGAAGGCGAACAATGCTCCCTCTCTGTGTTTGTAGTTCTTTTTGTCCTGAATGGCGTCCGTGAGTTTCGTCATGATATCGTGCTGCTTTAGTGCCAAAATTCCCATTCCTTTTACCAGACCGGCCAAACCATAAGCAGCTCCTTTCCGTTCGCCGTATTTGTCGCCTTTTAATAGCTGGTGTAGTAGTTTATTGACGTAGCCAGGTGCATCGTCTTTAACGGAAGGGATTAACGGAGGCAAGCAGTTGGATACGGCTTCTTGAACGGTTTGAGATGGGGTTGTTAGTGCTTGTATCAGTCTTAATACGATCGGTTTGATTCTTGGATCGTCTTTGTCCAAATGCCGTGCCAAGGAACCCATTAGAATGACAACAGCTTGTTTGACAGCGTCGTAGGTGGCGGATTTTGAAGATTTTCCCATGAAGTCGTCGAAAACTGGCCAGAGAGTACCTACAGTTTCTTTGCCGTGAAGATCCACAACTCTCAAAGCAGCATTCAGCATTTCTTTCCTAACAGTCTCATTTCTGTCTCCTAGAGATTGGAATACGAAAAATTGTATCAAATCGGCGATGAGCTCGTCGGTGAATAGGGGCGCCAATTCAGCCAAAGCCAGCGCTACTCCTCTGCGGGGGAACCAAGTGTCCACAGCTTTCTCTACCTCTCTGCCGAACTCGTCTATTTTGGCAGGAACCATCTTCAAACGGTCTTGGTACAATTTAACTAATTTCTTCATTATTTCTTCGACTTGCGACTGGTCGGTTTCTAAAAGAGCTGCTAGAGATTTTGCTGCAGCGGACTGTACACACTCCACTGGATGTTCAACATCGTCCATTAATTCTTCGCTTAATTGAGCAGGAAATTGCATATTGGCCTCATCCCACAATTGTTCAGCTAATATTCTGTTTTCTTCGACTTCGTCGAATTTCGCGATCCAAACTCTTTTACAAACTTTTATGGCATAGGCGTAGTCGTTCTCGAAGGTAGGAAGTGTCAAGATGTCTATGGTTAGTCCTCTGAGTGCAGCGTCTCTGAGTACCGAAGAGGGGCTCTGCAAGGCACCTAGCAGCACATCTATTTCGTCAGTGCTAGCTTTGGCGCAACCTACTTGGCCGCTTATACAAGAAGCTACTTCCAAAAGACAAGCTTCGCATTGGGACTGTACTCTACCCTGCGTTGCGTTGATAATTCCTACAAGGAGGCTGAGGATCTGTTTGGTAGGCAAGTATCGTGGATGATAGATATCTTTAACGCCATTTTCTTCGGTTCCTCGTAATTTAGCGTGCTCTGCTATGATTTGGAGTCCGTCGTGTATTAATTCATCGTGGTTCCTAGCGTAATTTGAGATTAAACTGTATTTTAAGAAAGGGAAAACGTAGCAAAAAGCTGGAACTGTAAAACACATTTCTGAATGATCTTCAGTCTTTTTGGGTACAGTCTTATCGTGGATTAAAGCCACAGCTCTCACCATAGCTTTGTTAATGTTCTCCGATTCCCAGTTGGAGTCCAAATCGCACTGAGGATTGGCTAATCTTAAGGTCAAGTTAGCCACTAGTTCTCCCAGGGGGTCCAGATCGTCGAAAAACACAGTTTTCCTCAGACTGGTGAAGAGCTTGCAGATTAGTGGTGCGGCTAGGGGTGACTGCAAGTCTTGGAGCAAAGTAGGGAGAAGATCTTTAAAGTGCAGAGATAAATGTAAAGGGTTACCCCTAGCCGCTGCTTGTATCATAGATAGACATTCTTGAACTGTCGTGTTTAACTCCGTTAGTCGACTTCTGATGGTTTGTTCCTTCAACTTTTGATTCTTAATTGCTTCTAGTTGTTTAGGTGTGAGCTGTGGAGGCTTTATTTTGCCCTCCTTCTTTTTCTTTTCCTCTAGTTCCCTTCGCAGTTGAAGCTCCTCCAACTGTTCCTTGTAGCTGTACACCTTGCTCTCTCTCTTCAGGTTCATATCGTTGTTGCTGTCGTTACCTGGGATCACGCTTTTGTCGTACAATTCTCCATCTGGTGTCAGGAAGGTGAAGTAATCATCTTTCGATATTTGGCAGATCCTCGGGTCGTTTAATCGAGTGATGACTTTGCTGGCTATATCTGGCAATAAAGCGTCAGGATTGACAGCTATGAGAGTGGCTAAAGCGTTCTCATTGCTCACTGTGTGCTTATACTCATCTACAAATAGTTGTTTGAACTGAGAAGATTGCCGAGCCACCAAATCCTTAGGTTTACTATTGAAATGCTTTATTATCTTGACCCACAAGTTTGGCATTAAGTTAACAACAGACGGATGGTGCGTTGGCAGTAACGAATCGACGGCTAGAAGCTGCACATCTTCTGTGGTTAAACCAGATAACGAGCACAACGTCGTTATACATTCCACGACAGTATGAGAGCTCAAAAAATTGTTGTCACTCTCTTTATTATCCTCCGATTTCGGCTCGTTTATTACTTTATTGGTTTCTAAAAACCTTTGCAGTTCCTTGAACAAAGATCTAGCTATAGCAGCTCCGCTTAAACTGCCTACTATTCGCTTGAGTATTGCTAGACATTTCCGTCTCGTACCACTCGAACAAACTGTTGTGCAGTACAAAACGGCTCTGTGGATTGGTTCTGGTTTCTTTAGTTTTTCCGGGTACTGCACGAGCAATACTTCGCACAGTTGCATGACATATATGAGACCTGCAAAGAAAATTAAAAGATATAATACATAACATAACATATACATTTTTCGTCCTTCAAGTCCAGATTAGATGAAATTTACAGGATATTACAGTTATTCACTGTAACTAAATTAACTAATTATTTTTTTTAAATCCTATTTTAATCAGTGGCGACCCCTGAGGTAGTGTAGAGCCATGGCACTACCTTGCTAACTATGCAGAAACATATTTTATCTTTAAAACATCTTAATGCCTGTTAATTATTTTGTGTGTTTTTCTTTTTATCTTCATAAATTATATAAAATCTGGCAACTATGTGCGCAATACAATTCTCACAACCGATACTAGCAACCCACTGCGGGCCGGATAATCTGCTGGTGCCAATATCATTGTGGCTCCTATGAAAAGAGAAACATTTTACGAGCATTCTTAGCTCTGAGTTAGCTCTTAGAGGTCGCGAAGAAACCAAAAATTCAGAAAACAGAGATATTTTAGAAGCTGGTCAATTTTAGCTCCGAATTGGACAACGACTTCAAAAAAAGGTTCATATTCAAAGTTCTAAATATTTTAAAGGTACCTCAATAACAACCCAAAATGAACTCCTTTAGTGTATGTTGGATGTTTACCACGAGGAAATTAAGAAAGAAATTGAACATTCTCCTTATGTTGGAGTGATTGCCGATGAAACGACAGACGTTACTGGTGAATTTCAATTAGTTATAGTTTTCCGATATTTGTGTAAAGGAGGAGAATAATGTTGAAGAAATTACAGATGAATAAAAAGTTTCTGATGGAGTTGCTGGTCTCCCACCAAGATAGATAGATAGATAGTTTATTTGACTGTAAGTTACAACAAGGTTTACAGCAAGTCAAAACTAAAATTATAAATATAAATTTTAAATAATTACAAAGTATAATATAAATCACTATAAAGTCATTACAAAAAGATGAAAACAATACACTAAAAATATTTAAAACATTAAAATACATATAAAACGTACAATATGGACATCATAATATAATTAAAATAATATTAAATTTGGTTATGTTGCAGCTTGGGCATTCACAGATACACTCTGGTAATATTCACCTAATGTATAAGGACACATGGTCACTAGGTACTCTTTGACTTGGTTTTTAAAAGCTGTAGTTGAATGAATGTTTTTAAATTTTTGAGGAAGTTGATTATACAGTAGTAAGCCAGTGACATTAGATGACTTCCTACTTATTTCCAAATGTCGATAGGGTACTACAAACTGTCTCTTATTTCTTGTGTTGTGTGAGTGAATATCACTGTTACATAAAAAAGTTCTTTTATTTTTATGAATTAGTATCAATAATTCCAAAATGTAAATTCCATACACTGTTAATATATTTAAATCTCTAAATAGGTTTTTACAAGACCAACCATACGGAACACCTGCAATATATCTGACAATACGCTTTTGGGCCTTAAAAACGTCCTTTATACTAGGAGAGCCACCCCAGACAGTTATACCGTAACTCATTGTCGATTGTACCTCAGCAAAATAAAAAAGACGAAGGTGTTGCAGACTAAGTATTCTACCCAAATTTCTCAATTGATAACATTTAGAATTAAGTTTTTTACATACATTCCAACAATGAGTCTTAAAAGATAAATGAGAGTCGAAAGTCACTCCTAAAAACTTCACATCACTACAACTCAAAATACCCTCACCATTGATGGAAATACTTAAATTTGGTTTAGTAGAATTTGAACGGGACCAAGCGCCACCGCAGGCGTCGATTGTACCTACCAAGTATGAATAACATACTTTGAACGGACTAAAACCGGTAAGCAATGTTTGTTCTTCGTGTTTTTATTGAACCAACTGTTGCACAATAAAATATGTAACAATTCTGAGGATAAATTACATACAATAATCTCAGGGCAATATTATTTATGGATTGGATGGTTGTGTATAGATTTTTTACTAATATTTGTTGTATATCCGGCTCGAAGGACCAAAAATATACGAGATAAACTTTTCTCTACTTTATTATGTAAAAGTTACAGCGAGAAAAATATTAGTGAATTGGTCAATTAAAGTTTATTGTTTATTCTTAAGTTATGAAATCTTCTTCTACTAATATTGGTAGTAGATCTAGCTGGAAGAAACAAAACGTATACGAGAGAAGAATTTTTCCACGTTATTATGTAAAACAAAGTAAACAATAGTGATTAAAGGATTAATTGATTCGCCAATTGAAGTTTGTTGTTAAGTTATGAACTTCTTACTAATATTCGTAGTATATCCGGCTCCAAGAACCAATAGCTATGCCGAGGAACTTTTCCCACGCTATTATATAAAGTAAAAGTGAGCAAAGTATTAAATAATTGACCAAAGTGTCAATTGAAGTTTATATGTATTAAGCAAATTGAGCTGAAATTTCCACAGGAAAGTGTTTTAATGGTGAGAATAAGAGAAACGCAATATTTAAATTCGAGTATAAAAAAAATACTTACTCTCTTCGGTAGTAGTGGATAGATACTTCTCCGCGAAGAAAATCTGTTTTTCCATATCCAGCACAGCATTCCAAACACTCTGGAAATCGTTATCCTTCTCTTTTTGAACACTGGCAAGTTTAAACAACAACAGAGCTGCGCAGAGGCCCTCAGTTACTGATAATGCGATTGTTGGTTGAGCGACGGCTTTTTCCACAGATTTAGAGAGGATGGGGATGAACATTGAGGCTTGGGGTATTGTTTTTGTGTTAAAAGTGGCGATCATACATTGAATGTAGGATATTTTCACTGCAGGGGTGGATGTTTTCAAACCAATGCCATTCTAAAATAAACAAATATGTTTTCTAATGGTAAGTATTGAAAAAAGGTGCAATAAAAGCATTTATAATAGATTTAATAGCCAATTTTAACTAACAAATGATTTTAATAACTCGTTTTTATTAATTTGCTGTCTGTGTTCTGGTCAAATTTTGTAATCGATTTAATACCAATTTCCCAATGAGCTAAAAACTTAAATTTTTTCAAAAGAAAAAATTTTTTGTAAACATTTTCTTTTATGTTAAAAATATGCAATCTTACCTTTAATATATCCAATATTTTTTTGGGCACATCCTGACTTAATTTGCTAGTCCACAACGACATCATTTCCAGAGAATGACACAAAGTTTTTTCATGTACCTCCGTTTCTAAAACCTTACCGAAAAACTCAGCAGCTACTACTATCAAAGCTTGAAAATGTTCAGGTGCTACCGCATTGCAGCTGAGATGGCCAGCACCTAATAAGACACTGATTTTATGATCTACCACTGTCAGTTTTCCATCCGACCCGTGGAAGACGGCGAAAGTTTTCTTGAGGAGTTCCTCTACTGATTTTTGGTCTTTGACTTTTTCGGCGAGTCTTTTGCAAGCGTCTGCGGCTTCAGATCGTGCTTTGTCATCTTTGGAATGTAAATTAGCTAGAAGAGAGTATGTGTTTATACAAAAATGTGATCTTAATAAACAAATACTTATTTTTTCAGATACATTTTAAAAGACACAATCACACACACACACACACACACACACACACATATATATATATATATATATATATATATATATATATATATACTTGCAACAATAATAGAAAAATCATAAAATGAAATACTAATAATCACAAAATTAGTGTTGAATATAATTAAGCAGAGGCACATACTTCTGTTTAAACTCAGACTGACCAACTAGCGACCAATATCACTTAGAATGTGACTTAAGTGATATCTCGAATGTTATCAGCACTGAACAAGCAAAATTTTCTCTTTCTAGGTCAAATTTTTCCAAAATATGCCAAAAGTTTGTATTTAATCCATTGTAACGCCTATTCTTTTAAACATTTTGATCAAAACATGGTGCACTTTGGTTTGCATTCCATAAACACCATTCGTAATGTATAATTTATTTGCGTAACGAATAAGGAAAGAAAAGTGCATACAAAATATTCATTTGCCTAGGAAAATGTGTCTTAAAGCCAATTAAATATACAGGAAAAAGTTCTGGCAGTTTAATAAACAAGAATCCATACAAATATTATAAAATACGAAGTACTACATTCAAGAATTGTGTAATATGCTATATAAAAACTCACCTATCAAACTGTTTCCCAAATCTCCTGTGCATTTACTGAGATCTAAATCCACTCCTGATATCACCAGTCCAACACATTCTAAAATAACTTCAGGATTTCTCAGCATAGCTTTCTGAAGGGCGGGAAGGACAGATTTGGTAAACAGTTGCTGATTGATTTGAGACAAGAGAGGATAACAAGCTATAATTATGTTTGGAGACGGTCGGACTTTGCAGCTGATGAAGTTCTTAATAAAGGTATCCACTAGCAAGTCCTGAAATAGTATAATAGTAATATATTCATTTGCATAACTACTAATATAATCATAGGTAATGATTATAAATTACAAAACATACAAACACACGCACACACAGAGAGATTTATAATTCGATGATATAGATAATTCACTACTTTTATTAACTAAAGAAACTGATAAAATTTTCATAGTTTCGTTTGTAATGCTTTCTATGCCAAGAGTTTATGAGTAGGTAAATTTTTTATAATTTGTAGAATCTTACTTTTTTGGTGAGATAATTTTGTATAAATATGATCAACATATAGTCCCTTATTGTTCATTTTTTGTTTAACCACACATTTTCCATAGTATAACCCACATTTGAATAATATCTATAAAATATTTCAGCCATTTCTAAAAGGTTATTTGTTTTTTTTTTTGTTACGTTAGGTCATAGAAATAACCTGGTTTATTTCTATGTTTATGCAATACCCTTTCAGACTTTTAAATATAGATATATATATATATATATATATATATATATATATATATATATATATTCTTTTAAATTTACTAAATTATTATGACATTTAGAGTCAATGGTTATGATTTCAGGATTTTTCAGCATTTTGTAATAATTGTTATTCTGTCGTCATTACTATCTTTAATTAATGTACCAATTCCTTTTTTTTAATTGTCTGAATATTATTACTACTAAATTGCAGCATTAATTTCAAAAAATCTTGCTTTTTTTATCCATAAAATACTTGGTTGCCTTACAAAGAAAATGGGATCAAAATGGTTGTTTTAGTTATTACACTCTCAGTCACCAGAATAGCTGTTTGACCATGACTTTTTTATATAAAAGTCTGACAAATAATTACATGTTTTCCAAAACTCTTACGGAATATCAAGCCCATCTTTTATAAATAATTTAAAAACATAAAAACTCACAATTTGGGAAAAGTTCTTACAAATTTATTTATTATTAAAAAATTTACTAACAATTATAGAAAACACTAATTTTTCTCTTAATATGCAATAACATTTTTGTTTATGGAGCAATTTTAAGTTACAAAATTTTGCTTTAAAGGTTATAGTGTTACATAGTTTACTCACAATACAGCAGTAAACAAAAGTGACAATTTTCCCACCGAATTGTTAAAAAAAAAAAAAAAATACTAAAAGCCTCATAGCGGTCCTGAACTACAGATGAACAAATTGCATTTTTAGGTAAAAAGGAAGCTATGATAAAGAGAAACTAGTAATTATTCCTACATTATATATGATTTTTTTCATGTGATTCCCCAGCTTCTAAGCTTTTTGCTATTGTACATACCACTGTTTTCTGTTTATTATACATAATGCAATATTTTTAGGTGATTTTCCAGCTCCCAAGCCTTTGCCTGCATTAGTTACACTATATTTTGTTCATTTAACTATAATGTGATACATTAAGGTGATTTCTTATCTCCGATCTTTTACACAACTACATTATATTTTGTTTATTACTCATGAGACGAGTGATTGCCAATTGCCAATAACAAACCTGTGAGTTTGATGTGTTTATATATAAAATACATATTCTTTTTTATATAAAAAAGAATCATAATATCATTGTTTTGACTTTTAAAATCCACAGGTTCAACAGTTGGCTTGGCAACAAGAATTTGAATAATTGTTAATGATAAAAAGTTAGTCTACTTACCATATATGTGTTAAGTTCTTCACTCTTAGCTTTGGACAACTTTTCAGCCAACAAAGATGCTAATACTACTATATACTGATTCTGTTCCACCTTTTTGATGACTTCTAGGTACATTTTTTCACTATCCGGCACACTAGACCAAGCTCTATGCATCTAGAAACAAAATACATGATTTTCCTATTACAGAGAAAAGTTAAATGCTAAGAATAACTACACAAATGAGTGTTACAAGATTTTACTGCTTCCCATTTAATATCTTAAATTTTTTTTAGCAAAAAATCACAATTACAGCTTTTAAAGCATATACCATCTTAGGATGTATATTTAGAGTATTACTGTTACTATTCTCCATTATATATTTTAATTCTAATTGAATTCCGCAAATAAGTAGTGAGAATAAATGAAAAAATAAAATAAATTAATTAGACTTTCAAAAAAGTGTCAATGACAAGCAAACTCTCTGTACTGTCATTATAGAAAAATAAATGATAAAATATATCAATAGAATTTATATAAATTAAATAAATAGTTCAAAATTCATCTGTTGCTATCAAAAATCAATCATGGGGTCAAAATAGATAAAATAATCATTCTTTTTATGGACATACTCCTCTTAAGAATGGTAAAATTTCACTAAACCAGCTTTAATCAGTTTGTTCATGAATACTGTTAAACATTAGATTACAACAGTTTCATGATTGATAATACTATCATAATTCTTTGACACAATTCAAATATTTTCTATAAAGCAAAAATGTACTCACCAAAGTGATAGCTTTTAGTTTCCTCTTCATGTTATCTGCACCAAGAATTGAGGTAACTAAATAAGACTGCAATTCAACTATTTGTGTAAGTTGTGCCTGAACAGTACCTGGACTGTGCTTCCAACCTTTTGTGAATATAATTGTAGACCAAGTCAAAGCAAACAGAGCAGTTTTGCTGGTGTTGTTGCTGTAAGATATTCAAATTAGCAATTTTACTCAAAGATATCTCAACTAATAAACTTACGTGATGACTATGTTCTTGTGTTGTGTAGCAACATCTACCAAAACGTTTGTGAGACATTTTACGGCTGCTTCTGGATGATCTTCTACCAGTGCTGTTACCAAATTCTTTACAAGCTGTTGTGATGATCTATCCCTGTATCTGGACAGAGTTAAAGGCAATGTTTTGGAAATTCCCTTAACGATGTTTTCGTTTACAGCTATAATGAAACAAACCGACATAGTAGTAATAATTCTCATATGGTTATTTTATAAAAATACTTACCCGGATTTTTTAAAACTCTAATAACGTTGTCAATAACCTCTTTCCTTTCCTTCAAACTTGCAGTTTGAATTTTATAGTGGATATCTTTCAAAGCACTAGTCAACTGTGAAGAAAAATAGAGATTAGCAATATATTTACGATTTGTTTTATTCAATATTATTGAAAATACTTATTCCACGTGAGGAAAACCTACCTCCGCATCTGCCATTTTCAAGTGTCAAAAGAGAGATGATCTGTCACTGTCACTGTTGCTGTCAATTTTATACTATGCTGTCAATATTTTATTTAGCAGTGAAGTTCGCACCTAATTGTTGACAATGTAAAGAAAATAAATTTTCTGATTTATAATCTGTATAAAGTGTTGTCTATGTAGTAGTAAGAGAACTATGTATCTGAATTAGTAGGAAATATGTTTGAAATTGTATAGATGTTCTATACTATAATAGAAGAAGTACAATACTGTAAACAAATATATTTAACTTTTAAATAGTCTTTACATACCTACCTATTATGTTATTATTTTTAAAACGAACATGACTATCAAAATTTTTTAAAATTATTAGGTACTTGATACTTTTTTTATAGTACTACACTATATTTACGTTTTAATGTTTGTCTATTACTATTATGTTTCGAAAAGAAACTAGTACGAACAATTGTATGAAGAACATTCACTCAGTTTATCAGAAATGAGTAATTTTGTAATATATTTAACATGGTTTAAAAGAAGAAAATTTTCTGAAAACCTGAAAGCCTGAAAATAATGTTTCAAATCTAAAATTGTCCGCAGTCATATAAATCCAAACAAACAACAACAAACAAGTATATAAAGGCGGAAAAAGAATAAAAATTTTGTTATTGTATGATTTTCACGTGGTTGACCTATTAATGGGTGGTTCACATATTTTTAAAACAAACTTTCTGTTTATATTTCGTAAGTTTCTATTCAATTCTATCGCTTCTATCTTATTGTGAGTTATTTAAACAGATTTCCCATTTTAGAGTTTTGTTTAAATTTCTTTGCGAACGTTACGAACGAAAAATGTGGAACTTGGAACTGATCGTGACACGTCTCTCGGAACTTTTTGGTCAATTGCTGAATAATTATTAATTATCTCAAGACGATCTCAAGAAAATTGAATAAACCGTCGTGGTGCTTCTAATTTTCCTCGAAGGATTTCGACGTACGTCAGATGATGATGAGGAAATCGTGGAAACTTATCTCAACGTGAGATAGGGATAGTGAGGGCGCTTTTTGGCGTTATTGTTGAAAAATACAGAACTCTATTCTGTAATTTATAGTAAATTGGTTGTTAAACTATTTCTGTTAATATTTTTTAACTTAAAATTAATTTTAAAATCAGTGATTTCAAATGGATAAAATAAGTATTCGCTTTTTATTTCATTTCTTCATTTTCTTTATAACTGTACCTATCCAAAAAAAGTGACACAATCTAAAGAGTCGCATTTAAGTCAATGTTTTTTTTCCCTGTAAAAGTATGAAACGCAATAAAAACCTTGTGAAAGTGATGGCTTGGTATGTAGGATATGTGTGTCTGATTGGTGAAAAGGAGAAGGAGGGATTGAAGTGAAGGAAGTTATGTTTTGCCCGGGGAAAGGAACATTACTGTGATTTGAACGTCAGAAGAAGCAAGTTGTTTTTGTTGCATATCCTGCAGTAAAAGTTAGCAAAGTTATTGTGTGAGAGGTGTTTTGTGTATGTGGAACGAGCCCCAAGGATTGGTAGCAGTGGACAACGAAAGTCATCATCATAAGTGGCTCGACAATCCGTTGTGGATCTTGGCCTGCTCACAAAGAAGTCTGATATCTTCTAACCCTTAGAATCTGTAGGTCTTCTTCCACATCATCAATCCATCTCATTCGTGGACGTCCTCTGCTTCTTGTGCCCTCTGGTTTTGAAAATGTTAATCTCTATAAACTAAACCTGGTACAAGCCCTCAGCCTTAGAGTACACATGTTGACACACCCGCTTTACAAAGAAGAATCTCTCAATCTACTAAAGTTCATTCTCATAAATAACTCCTATCCGGCATCCATTATTAATAAATTTCTATATTCCAAAAGCTATGGGCAGTCTATTACTGAAACACCTAACGGGCTGACATTAGCCTCCATTTCTAACATAATACAGATTAATAACTCCCCTCTCACTTCTGAACAAACCACAAATATGCTTCGCTCCCGTACTTCCCACAAATCACGAAGCTTAACAAACTTTTCAAAAAGTTACCTGTTAAAATAGCCTTAAAAACACCAGAACCTTAAGAAAGTTATTTTCGAAGACAAAAACTCTATTGGCCCCTCTAGAACAAACTAATGTCGTTTGTCATATACCCTGTGCAAAGTGCAACTCCTGCTACATTGGCCAGACCAGCCGCTCTCTTCAAGGTCGAATAACGTCCCACAAAAGCAACATTAGGATTTCTTAACCATCTTGTGCCCTTGCACAATATGCCATTTCAACTAAACACAGTATCGATTTCACGAATACCAAAATAATGTGCAAACAACAAAATTATCACAAGTGATCCCTCCTTGAAATGTGCCAAATTCTAAAACATCCAGCGTCCCTAAATAAAAGAACCGACATCGACAACTTGACCCAGATATATCACTCTCTCATAATACAAAACAAATAAATAAAAAAAACCCCTTACAAGACATGAACTTGTGTGGTTTGACCCTTGAAAGATCTTAAACTAACATCCAAATGAAGCCAGCGGTCAAAATTAAAAAAAAAATCACCAACAAATAATATAAACGAACAATAGTGCTCATATACAGTTTTTCTTGTGTTTTTTGTTTCTTTTTTCTCGTTTAGTTAGTTAAGTTTTAATGTTAAGCTATCGTAGAGTTTTTATAACATCTAAAAAAAAACCTACAAATTGTTTTTGTAAGTATGAATTAGTTGACGACTTTCATTTGCCAATTATTGACCGATCAAACCTCTGCAATTCAATTTTAAATTTAATTAACGGTAGTATTTTTTGCAATATATATATATATATATATATATATATATATATATATATATATATATATATATATACAGTGCACAGATTCTAAATGTGCCGGTGGGAGATGGCTTCTATGCGCTGTATTATAGTCGATGTATGAGAGAAAGTTTTCAAAATAATGAAATAACAAATAATAATATAAAATTTGTTATTTCTTTATTTCGAAAACTTTTTCTCTCATACACCAACTATAATACAACGCATAGAAGTCATCTCCCACCGGCATGTTTAGAATCTGTGCACTGTATATATATATATATATATATATATATATATATATATATATATATATATATATATATATATATATTATACAGTAATATAGTAATAAATTGATATATTGTTGGTTGAATATGTGGCCTTATCTCCTGGACTATAAGTCAACGATGGGGGTGAGTTTTAACACCCTCCTCGTCGTTTAATAGACTGTCGATGGCATGATATTGAGGTCGACCCAGTAGCCTACTCGAGGTTCACAATGAATGCCGTGGTATGCAACCAATTCCATCGCTGGGCTAAAAGAGAAAATGAAATTTAATGGAATAGTTAGTGCCGACGACGACCAAAGCTGGATCCAATACACTTTTTAGAGGGATGGTTCAGATCAATCATTTCTCTATTAGTTTTCGTATGTGTAACCCTAAAAATAGACGAATTGATGTCGATAATTAGTGTTAGGTTCATTTTTAGAAAGTTTTTGCACCGTTTGATAATTACTTTCATCTTAAATGTAGACAAAATTCTCTCATAGAGTTCAAGAAGGCCGGCCCAGTCAAACTTGAAATAATATGCTTCAGTTGCAGATAAGAATGAAAATGAAACAAAAATTTTTATAAAGAATTAAAAGTATTCTTGAAATACACTGAGAAAAAGGTATAAAAACACTATAGTGTTAGTTAGAGGTGAAGATAGAATCCCAGATTCTAACGAAGCTCAAGCAGAACCTCCTATAGTGAGTGATGATGTGCCTGTGTTATGTGACAGTGTTACAATTGAAATCCCAGTGAATCCAAATTTGAAAAACGAGCCTATTCAATTAGAACCGAAGGAGCCCATTCCAAGTTCATCACAAGAAGAAACAAACACATCTATACCGAGTGATGAAACATCCAATGATTGCAATATTAGAACGCGCTCTGGAAGACTAGTAAAAGCTAGAAAAATTGATTGGATGAAACATGACGTTTTTCTTTAAGAATTTCAAGATCTTCGTATAAATCTAATTTGAGGAATTTTTTTTTTTTTTTTTTTTTTGAAGTGAAGCGGATAAGTGAAACCGAAAACGTTTGGTCAATTTAACATAGCCCAACTGGGTTTTTTATATACCTTTTTATAAAGGATTTTATTAAAAAATTTTTTTAATATATGGTATACAGCCAAATACAGGAACTTAGTTTCCTTGTGGATTATATAAATAGTTACAAAGATTTACACCAAAAATAACAAAGAAAATTACATGTCATTATCCGTTTACATACAACTGGGAATTGCTACAAAACTTACAAAAAACACTGGGCTATAAACTGTGACAGAAAAAAATTATTACAAATAAAGAAATATCTTTAAAATGAAACTATTTATAGAGACGTTAACCTTCTTTAAAAAACCAAAATAATGTCAAAAATAATAAAGCTAGTTGCCAGTTGTCATATGCCAACATAAAATTTTTAAACAGAACAAATTCAAATGACAGCTAACCACGCCCTAAGACATATATTTTTAATTATTACAAATTCTTTAATTTTAATGAAAGCAATTATTATTATTATTAAAAAAAAGTCTTTACTTTAAAATTTAAACACTAAAAAATTTACCTTGATTTTCACTAAATTTCTTTATTTAACATATTTTCTGAAGTTGGAAACTGGACCTAATACAATTTCTGCCACTGGAAATAAAGGACTACATCCTGTATCTATGGTCTGGAACGACGACCAGGGGCTAATAAAGGGACGAAGGGGCCAGGGACGAAGAGGTTGAAATTAGCGGCACATTGGACACACCCTGGAAACGGCTTCTTAAAACTCAACAAATGGAACATGTTATTATTATTATTATTTTCCAAATTTGTTGTATACGACACAAATCTCTTAGATACTTAGAACAATAGTGATTACTCTTTCCACACTGACATATTACATAAAGTAAAATTTACCATTTTCAACAAATTTGGCCGACTTCTACATAACGACGTCTGTCCCGTTTGACCAAATCTTCCAACCTACCATTCGACCTCCCATTGATCTGTTCCCACCGGTATTTCCCTTCACGTCCCCACTCACTCGTCCATACCACGGAACAAGCTAAAATTCTGGTTTAGACCACTTCGACTATCACGCAAAACAACCTCAAATCAAACAGATTTTAAAATTGTAGTTAACACGTACCAATAAATATAGCCATATTCAAAGTCGCAGTAACAAACTGGATTTTTTACCTCACAATGTAAACAGAATTGGGGAATATTTATACTCGGGCCAGTGACGTACTAGAAAATTTCTTATTCTGGAATATAAGATAGTTTAAGGAATTTTCAACATGCTACAACTGTAAATCATCAGATAGTCATCTAGCATAATTTGACTCTTTCCTTTTTTCTTCGTATCTTGTAGTGCACACTATGTCTATATTTTTTTCTACAAGCTCTTTTGTAATTTCTTGCTCTCTTGTGTTTAGAGACTTTACGTTCCAAGGACCGAAGCGAAGTATATTTCTCGTTTTCCATAAATTCCTTGTCTCCTTTCTAGCTTTAGTCGTCGTAATGTAACCATTCCTATTCCGAGGCATAATTCTGTTTCTATGAGCTGTATGATTTCAAAGTGTATCAGTAGGATGTTAACCTGGCTGTAGACCCCCTCGTCCTTTATCCGGGCTTGAGACCGGCAACAGTTTTGTCAAGATACTCTATCCATCCAACAAAACTACAGAAAGGCCATTTTAGGACACATAATGGCAATTATGTTTGCTTCTCTGGTGGTGAGACCCAGAACTACACAGGTATTGCCATTCTGGTCTCACCAAGATTACCAAAATCTGTCTTCGATTTTAAAGCTGTGAGCGATAGGATAGTTCCCCTTAAACTGAAAGGCAAACCACATAAACTCATTATCATACAAGTTTATGCGCCAACCAGCTTGTACATGGAGTCTAAGAAGTCTACTTGGGAGATCCTTTGTATAATTATTAATTATTATAGCATTTGAAGCAAAAATAGTCAGCTTCTTGTTATATTTGTTACAAATATTTGTAATAATCCATCCAATTTAAAATAAATAAACCAATGCCCTCGTCCCTCCCCGTCGGTTGCGCCTTTGCCAATGGATTGAAAGATGGAAGTCGAGGATGATATTGTCAGCTCTCCCAGTCACGTCGTCGTTTCGATGGAAAGAATGCTCTTCAGTCGGCTATGAATTTTTCACTACCATACGAGACTAAATTATATGGGAAATATGAATGTGCCTTGTACCGACCTTCACTCGAATTATTTTTATTTAAATGTCAAGTGTCCTTGGTCTATAAAAGTAATTATGAAAATAATTGATATGAACCCTTTATATATAGATAGCGGTATTCCTTTTTATACGACGAAATTTATTAAATGATTAAAGTAGTAAAAGTAGTAGTAGTAAAACAACTTCTTCTTCTTCTTCTTCCTCTTTATAAACAATTCTGCATGTTCATTGGCGGATTAATACCTTGATGAAATGTTGTCACTCCATCTTTTGCGCGGTTGACCGACACTTCTTTTGCCGATTGGTGACTTTTTTCTTGTTATTTTGAGACTCCGTCCGGCTCGCGGAGATAAGAATACGGCCGGGGTCAGAAAGCCCTGCCTGTCGTAAGAGGCGACTAATGGGTAGGAATAGGGAGGTGGAGAGCCGTCGTTTGAGGTGTCGGGTTGGTAGAAACGCACACGGTCGCTTCGCGACACGGTCACCGGTCTACATTCCTAGTATCCGAGACGAGACTACTCGTGGGACCACTCTACTCCCATTCCAAAAGAGCCTGGTGAGGTTGAACGAGCTGGGCCCGTAAATACCTCTCCTGACCTCGGTCAGGAGGGGTGTGGATATACCGCTCCTGACGGCGGTCAGGAGTGGTGTAGGTGTCCCGGCACGTACCCACCGGGAGATCCAAGAGTGGTAGAGGAGAGATCCTCGGCGGCGACCTGTCTACGTGTGAGGTGGAAATTCCTCCGCCTGCCGAACCTACCCGCCCGTAGTGTGGGAGTAACGGGTAGGCAAGGTACTCACAACACAGGTACTACGGGGAAGGTGGAGCCCCCGCGGGTTGCGTGTGCTAGACGTGTCGTGGTAACCCTACGGGGTACCCCCACGGGGGGACCCACGGGACGTCTTTGGTACGCGCCCCGTGGCACCTTCACTTTGGTGTCGGACTCGTAGGGGCAGAGGTTTCGCTACGGGCGTATGTCGAGAGATAGGTAGCCCAGGGTCCTGCCAGGTCTTAGTATTTGGAGGGCACGCACTCATTGCAATGTTATTTTGAGACACGGGTTCCTCCATTCTGCTTATGTGGTTATTCCATTTTTTTTTCTATTTCTCTATCTCTCAGCGTATTTCCTGTAATTCTTCTCAGTACTCTCATTTCTGCCGTTTCCAGTAGCCTTTGCGTTGTGGCTGTGTTGTGTCTTAATTCTTAGGCATGTGTAATTATTGGTCTTACACTGACTTATAAATTCTTGACTTTTACATCTGGTTGTCATATTAAATTCTTTTGCTCTTATGTTAAATCTGTGGACCAGTTTTTGCAGACTATCTTCATCTTGGACTATCAATATTGAGTCGTCTGCGTAACATAATATTTTTATTTCTTTGTTTCCCATTCTGTATCCTCTTCTCTTGTTAACGCTTTTGATGATTTCATCCATGATTAAATTGAACAGCATGGGGCTCAATGAGCCCCCTTGCCTTATTCCGCTGCCTATTTCTTTAGGTTCTGTAAGTCGTCCATCTATTCTGACTTCCATTTTGTTGTTTTGGTAGATGTTTTCGATAGTTTTTATAATATTTAGAAGAACTTCTCTATTATACAGAAGATTGATTACATTTTTGATTTTTACTTTGTCAAACACTTTCCTTAGGTCAATCAAACACAGAAATGGTGGTATATTATACTCTAGTGATTTCTCAGTAATTTGCTTTATAACGAATATTGCATCTGTACACGATATTCCACTACGAAAACCCTGTTTTGCATCTGCTAAACTTATCCTTTGATTTATTAGTACTTGTAAAATATTAGTGGTAAGTTTTAGCTTAGTATTTAACAAGTTTATACCTCTGTAGTTTTCTGGCTGTTTTATCTCCTTCTTTGGAATAGTAGAATTAGTTCGCTCGTTCGTGTTTTATTATTTTATTAGTTAATATTGTTAACTGTCCTGTCATTGCTGCTCTACAATATTTCAGTAATTCGTTTGGTATCCCGTCTTTACCTATTGCTTTTACATTCTTCAGCTTTTTAAGTATTTTACAAACTTCCTGTATATTTATATTAAGTTCTTCATTTGTGGTAATTTCTGGTATTTCCGGTGTCGTTTGTTATTCCTCTGAATAGAGCTCTTTTAGGTAGTCAAACCAACTTATCCTTTTCAATGTATTTTGGTTCTATTAGTTCCTTTACCTCCATTCTTTGACTTCTAATAAACGTCATATTTCCTTTTGCACATACATACAAGTGCATGTGTTTCGTTTCTAATTGTCTTGTAATTATGGCATTCCTCTTTTGTTTTGGTTGATGTGTATTTCAGGTAAGCTTTTTTCTTTTCTTTACATTTTTTCTTCGCTTCTGTACAAAAACATGGAGGAGTTTTTCGCCTTGGGAACGAATTATTTTAATTTATATTTCTTTCACCAAGAACTTCCTTGGCCGAGACTAAGATATTAGACTTAATTTTTGCCCAGCTTTCTTCGACTCCATCACTTTCTGTGATATATGTGTTTCTGCTTTTTTCAGTTATTCTTTTTTGGAATAGGTATCTCGTGGAGTCATCCTGTAAGCTTTTCGACTAAGTAAAAAAACTACTGGTCCAAACTCATTCACAAGAGACAAAGACAGTTGTGATAAATGAGTCAAACTCTATCTATATCAATTGTGGTTCGTTTTTTGGATATAGATCAGATCGTTATTTACTGCTGTCGTCTCATCCACTCCAGCATATTTTTTAAAATTATTACTACATCTTGTAGATATGAGAACTTCACCACTGTGGTATTTTCATGGTCGCTAGTATATTGAAGACTATAAATAAAAATTAGAATTTAGTTTATACTCCAAATTTTGTAGTAAATACTTCTCGTGGTATGAATAAAAAACAGTAGTAGATACTCGGCTTGAGTAAGTGCTCTTAAGTGCAGTTTGTTGTGAGAATGTTCTCATTTTTGATATGAATAAAAATATCATTTGATATGAATCTAGTAATTACCAGTCTTCAGTTTCATCGTGGCAAAACTATTGCCGAATTCATGTTTAATTTGCGTTCAAAAAAATATTATAAACCAAGAAGAAGTAGGCGTGATCGTGACTTTAAAGTATTATATCGATTTAATAAAGGAAATGTTAAGTGGCTTTCAAATAACTTTTTGAGTGAAGAATCAGAAGAAACAAGAGGTGGGGCTATATTTAACTTCGATAAAATGAAAATATTTTTAAGATTTGTAATTGATCCGGGGTTTCCGGGGATACTGTGTCTAAGGTTGTGACGCAAGTTGCTGACCAAATAATAGAAAAATGCGCACGTTGGATAACATTTCCTCACACTCCGGCGGATACAATAGAAGCTAAAGAAAGATGGCAAATAAAGTACACTTTTCCATATGCTGTGGGTGTGATCAATTGCACCCACATAAAAATAAAAAGACCACTTCTTCATGGTGATGAATATATCAATCGCAAAGGATATCAACGTTTAAGCCACTTGCAATGCAGATGAGTGGTTTACAAGCGTAGACGCATCATGGCCGGGATCTGTTCATGATTCACGGATATGGAGCAACTCACAAATTTGTAACATTGCTAAAAATGAGTTTAGCATAAATCAATATGTTTTTCCCGAAAGCTTAACAAATAAGAAATTACCAGAATTTGTATAAGCAAAAGACAAAATCCAATTGTTTTTCTGTCCGTAGTTACAGTTAGTTCAGTTTGGTGTATTCTTTGGTTCAGTAAAGTTGTGTTTGAGTGTTTATCAAAAGTGTTTGAAAATGCCAAAACAAAGTGCAAGTAAATCAATCCTTCTGAAAAAGTGGGTTAATAGCAAAACAGAGTTTAAAATCATTGATGACAACCATATATTTTGCACGGTTTGTAATAAACCGTAAGTATTATGTTTAGTTTAATTATTGTTTAAATTTTTAAATATTTTTCTAAAATTATAAGCTTAATCTAATTTTACGTTAAAATATAAGTTTTAGAATAGGACTGTCAGTCATTATGAAAAACTTATGTACATAGATAAATAATCTTATGTATTTTAATGCACTGATTTTAAAATTATTTCTAGCAAAGGTATAAACATGGTTTTGACACTGACTTTTTTGTCATAAATTAATACGTTTTTTTTACGATAAAAATGTGACATTTTACTAAAAGCTCTGATATTTTTAAAGACAAATTCTACGACCAAAACTTAAAAAATAGTTTATATAGGAGAGATACTTCGGGAAACAAGTTTTATAAAATTGTAACATGTAGTGTGCTTGGTTAATGTTTTTTGACCCTTTAAAATTGACTAAGGAAATCGCCTTTTGTCTTAATATCTTGTATTCTTCTTCTTCTCGTGCCACTCCTAGCGGAGATTGGAAATCATCATGGCCACTGCGACTTTGTTAGCAGCGCGCCTAAAAAGTTCAATCGAACTACACCCGAACCATTCACGTAGATTACGAAGCCACGATATTTTTCTTCTTCCCACACTTCTTTTGCCCTTAATTTTGCCCTGCATGATATTTCTTAAAAGTTCGTACTTTTCACCTCTCACAATGTGCCCCAAGTATTCCATCTTTCTAGTTGTTATCTCATTTAGAATTTCGCATCTTTTGTCTAAAGTTTGGAGTACTTGCGTGTTAGTGACGCGGTCCATCCATGATATTCTGAGAATGCGCCTATAGCACCACATCTCGAAAGCTTCGATGTTTTTTGTGGTCAACTGTTTTAGTGTCCAAGCCTCTACTCCATACAACAGGGTAGAAAAGACATAACACCGCAGCATTCGTATTCGTAACCTTATATTGATATCACGATTGCAAAAGAGTTTGCGCATTCTATTAAAGACTGATCTAGCGATTTCTATTCTACATCTAATCTCTTTTGTTTGATCAGTATCGTCTGTGATCCAAGCACCTAGATATTTATAACAGGACACACGCTCAATCGTTGTATTGTCTATTACAAGATTAGCTCTGATGTTCTTTGATTTCGCGATTACCATAAATTTAGTTTTTTTCAAATTAATTTTCAAGCCGTAACTGTTACAGTATATATTGAGACTTTGAACGAGATGTTGTAGTTCTACTAGCGTTCCCGTTAGGAGAACCGTATCGTCAGCATACCTTATATTGTTGATCGTCTCACCATTTATTACCAGACCAAGATCTTCTTCCTCGAGTGCTTGTTCACAAATAGCTTCACTATACAGATTAAATAAAAGTGGCGACAAGATGCATCCCTGCCGGACTCCTCGACGGATTTGAATTTCTTCTGTTAGCCTACCCTCAACCTTCACATTTGCTGTTTGATTCCAATATAGGTTGCATATAATTCGAATATCTCGGCTGTCTATATTTTTCTTTATTAGAATTTCTCTTAGTGGTTCATGTTGTACTTTGTCAAAGGCCTTTTCGAAATCAATAAAGCAGGTGTAAATTTCTTGGTTCATGTCTAAGCATCTCTGTGAGAGAACGTTCATTGCAAACAGAGCCTCCCTTGTACCCAGCCCTTTTCTGAATCCCATCTGAGTGTTACTGATGTCTACGTCTAATTTCCTATAGATCCTATTATGGATTATTTTCAGGAACAGTTTTAGAGCATGACTCATCAAAGCTATCGTACGATATTCGCTGCATTCCCTTGTATTTGCCTTTTTTGGCAGTAGTATAAGGGTCGAACGGAGCCATTCCCTAGGTATTATTCCAGTTCTATATATGGTGTTAAATAGATCTAGGAGTATTTTAATAGATTCATCGTTCATAAGTTTGAGCAGTTCTACGGGAATTTCATCAGGACCGGGGGGCTTACCACTTTTCGCTTGTTTGATTGCATAATCTATTTCTTCTCTGATTATATCAGGCCCTGTATCATCTGTATATTCGTTTGAGATTTCTTGTCTATCTTTGTCATCAAAAAGTTGTGATATGTATTCTGTCCATCGATTCATTTTTTGTTGTAAATCTGTTATGGGTAAACCATCTGTATCTTTGATTTGTCCTGTCTGTGTTGTTCTTCTCCTTCCTGTCATTTCTTTAATCTTTTTGTGTACATTAAAAAAGTCATATTTTTGCTCCAGTTGTTCCAACTCCTGGCATTGCTCACTTAGCCATCTTTCTCTAGCTTCTCTTATTTTCTTTTTTATCAGTTTATCTGTTTCTTTGTAACTTATCAGATTATTTGTTTTGTGTACCCTTCTTTCACACATCAACTGTAGTATTTCCTCATTCATCCATTCTTTATGTTTCCTTTCTTTCGGTGTTAAATTTTCTCTCCCTGCCAGCATTACGGCATGTTTAATATTCTCCCATTTTTGGTCTATGTTATCAGTATTTCTATTCAGTTTCTCTATATTTTGTAAATTTTCTTTGATGTTCACTATTGTTTTCTCTTTTATATGTTGTTCACTCAGTCTTCTCACGTCAATTTGTTTCTGTATGTGTTTTTGAATGATCTTTAGTTTTATTCTTAATGTGACTACTACAGGATTGTGATCCGAGCCTATATCTGCTCCTGGGTAGGTTTTAGCTGAGAGTATAGAGTTGCGGAATCTTTGTCTAACAAGGACAAAGTCAATTTGATTTCTGACTACTCTACCTTTGGTGTCACTCGGAGATTTCCATGTGTACAGTCGTCTGTTAGGTAACTTGAAAAGAGTGTTAGCAACTACTAACTCCTCCGCTTGACAAAATTGTACCATACGGTCTCCTCGTTCGTTTCGTTCTCCTAATCCATAGTCACCCACGTAACCATCCACACATCCATGTCCAATTTTGGCATTAAAATCGCCCATTACTACTGTAGTGTGATGTTTCTTCATTGATTTTAGAATTTGTTCCAGATCGTAGTAGAAACTTTCAATTTCTTGTATATAAAATATTAATAGAGGTGAAAACCAATTAAATTAGGATATTATATTATATTAATTTTAAAGTGGCGAAGTACTACAAGTTTATTGGTTAACTTTTTTATTTCCAATTTTCAGATTGTATGTGAAAAAAAGCTTCAAGTTGATCAACACTTATGCACTGCAACGCATAAATCTCGTGCACAAAAGCCTCAATATTCGGTTCAGTATCTCATAATTACAAATACAATGAAAGTTTCTTACAAATAAAATTTTAATAAGGATCTCTGCAGTTTGTTGATTGGTTCAATATTTCAATTGAAAATTGGATAATCCATTATTCCAACAATTTTTAAAAAAGTACTGCACAGCATGCAATTTACTGTTGAAGCGATTAAAACTGCAATTGGGAATAATCCAATATGAATATCTGTTGACGAGACGACTGATGTTAAAGGACGGTATATTGCAAATTTGGTTATAGGAAGTTTAAACGGGAGTGAGTGTACAAAAAATATTGATTTTAAGCAAGATAGCAAAATGAAACGTGGTGGATATTAATAGTTCATTAGCAATGATATTGTTGTTGTAAAATGGATGGACAACAAATCCATCCTAGTAGCATCCAATTGCACTTCTGGAGATGATTCTTGTCAAATCAAGCGATGGCATAAAAGTTAATCAGCATTTACAGATCTTAAATGTCCAAAAGTAATCGCGAACTACAATAAGAATATGGGAGGTGTAGATATTCTTGATCAGTCCATAGAATACTACCGGACCTTCATCGAAACGAAAAAATGGACTCTAAAAGTCATCCTTCGTTTTTTTGACCTTTCAATTTTGAATGCTTGGCGGTTGTACGTATTAGAATCAATTGCAACGGGAGCACCCAAAAATAAAATAATGGACTTATTGGAATTTCGAATGCAGGTGGCAGATGGTCTAGTCAATGCCCCAGAAGGTAAAAGAAGAACTGATATTGATGAACAAGATGAGAACCTGCGCCCGAATACGTCTAAGTTCCGTCGACCGAACCCACCTTCTGTGGCCAAACGGTATGATGGGTATGACCATCTTCCATCATTTGATGAAATAGACACTCCAAGATCGTGCAGAATGGAAGGTTGCAAAAGTAGATCTAAGATACTATGTACCAAATGTAAAGTTTAGAGTAGATATGTTTCAAAATAATTTTTAGCAGTTTAAGTCTGAACATCACGATCGTGCAGGATCCCCTCACGCTAAGGGGGACGGGGGGATTTTTTAAAATATTTATTTAGAGTACCTTATATAATAAATAAAGATGTTCAGTAGTCAAAAATCTTAATTTCAAAAAATAAAAAATCAGACCTGAATGGGATATAATGCATTAAATGTATAAGAGCATAAAAAACATATTTTAGTGCATATTTCAACTGTTTTTTGTGCGTATTTGCATGCATATTTTAGGGATTTTTAGGTGCATTTCTCGAGCTCCAGTAATCATCCATATTCGTTATAAAATATTCTAAATAATAAATTTGTTTTTATTTTGTAAGTTAAATACTAAAAAAAATTATACTATCAGAGAGTGTAGTGTGATAAGGAGATTTACACACACACACACACACACACACATAAACACACATGAATTAAATTATAAATTAAATTGAATCGTTTTCAATTACATTTAGTCACTCTTGGGCATAAATGAAACTTGTTAGTGCCTTTTTTGGAGAAAAAAGTCATACACACTTTTTATCTCGCTAGGGAGAAAAAAATTGATAATAATAATCTCAATTAATTTCCTGATCATTGCGCACGACACAAATGCACAGATTTTTTTATTTTTCTCGAGGGGCGGGAATGGATGAACTGATTTTTTTGTTGTTGAAGAAAACGGAATCGTGGTGGCAGTTCACTCCACCGTTCCTTCGAGTCTGGTACGGGCTGAAATACTGTGTAGGGGGAAGACCTATTCGACAGATATCAACAGGTAGGATATTCTCACACGGATAGATTTTTTAATTCAGTTAGTTTCGAATACGTTATCGGGGGTTGTATATGTGGAAATAGATACCTTTGCGAACGTGACAGTGACGTAATATCGAGTTAAGAATAGCAACGAGAAAGGTTGTATTTTTATTGCATTTTATATCATATTGCATTTCATTCACGCTTTAATTTTATGCAGAACTTTTGAATCGAAATATATTTTTCGACAATAGCTTTGAAATTGAAGGGTCAAAATGCAAGATAAACGTTTATTTTCTAAGCGTAATAGCGATATTTCAAAACAAAATAAAAATGTTGAAATGACAAAAATTGCATTGTCTGCTAAATGATTGCTATATTAAAAACATAAGTTTAGTAAAACATCTTTTTGTTTTTAAACCAGGATATATATTTTATTTTGCTTGTTTTGTGTACCTCATCTCAAAATATATTTTATTTTCATGTGCTTCACTGAAATATTCATTTTCTTATTCTTGATTTAGTTCAACAAACATTGAAGACCTGTAATTTACAACTGTAGCCCTCAATTATATAATACAGGCTATGCAATACATGATAGCGCAGTTCTTTTGGCAAAATATAACAACAATTTTTCTTCTTCACGTGCCATATCAAAATTATCTGACGTTGGCGATCACCATTGCGAAGACTTTTCGATCTGCTGCACATGGAATAATAATTGTCTTGCATTTGATATCTCAGTCCATTCACGAATATTTTTTAACCAAGAAAGCTGTTTTCTTCCTACACCTCTAAGGTCTTCTATTTTGCCTTTAAGGATTAATTTTAATATTCTATATTGATTTCCCCTCACTATATGTCCCAGATAAGACATTTTCCGATGTTTAACAGTCAATTCTCTATCTTTGTTGACCCTCCCTAGTACTTCCTCATTTGCTTTTCTTGCTGTCCAAGGTATCTTCATCATCCGTCTATGAATCCACATTTCCAATGCTTCAATTCTGTTCATCTTGATATTTTTAGTGTCCACAGTTCTGCCCTATACAAAAGTACAGACCGAATATAGCACTTAATCATTCCTTGTCTTAATTCTTAACTGAGATAATTATTGCAAAGAAATGTCTTCATTTTTATAATTGTATTTGCTATTTTTTTGGACTTTTAGTTTATTTTCTATGGAAATATTATCAGTACAGTGTATTTATTAAGATAAAATCAAAAAATTATTACAACAAAACTTTATTTTCAAGTAAACGAAAATACATTTCACATAACCTCATTTCGATGGCAGTTTATACAGAGTTCTTTCAAATGGTCATCACAAACCCATTTTCCACATTTGGAACAGAATTTTCTGGTGGTTTAAGCCTGAACCCTTCCGCATACATAACATCTTTCTAGGGATCCGGTTCTAGCTTCGCCTGTCTGCTCATCTTCCTCAAATACCACTAGGTCTACTACCTACCAAGCAGCAGTTTTGCACGTTATCGTAGCATCTTTGAAATGTTTGGATTTTGAGACCTTCGTTCTAGAGTTTTTATTAACTCCCAACTCAGGTTTTGCAAGAACCGAACACGTGATATCTTCTCGTTCATATGATGGTGATATATGTAAATGCAGAGCATTTATTGCAGAAATGTTTACCAGATTGTCCAATGTTGCGCGCAACATTATAGTGTTGAAAAAGCTGGTCAATCAGGTCGACGCCAACTTTGGTTATATTATAAAAAGTCACGACCTCAGATTTATTTTTATCTCCAGTAGACTCATCTATATCAAGGGTGGAATAGAATGTGGATAAAACTAGTACAGCATTATTCTTTTTCGAACAATAGGACACCAAAGCGCAGCATTTGTGAAAGCCGAATGCGGAAAAGTGCTCCAATCTGTTGCTTATTGGAAGAAATTGTTTTATTATTTTCCGTTTATTTGTTCTCCTTATTCACACGTAAGTTGTTTGGCCTTTTTGCCAAAGGAATACTGGTGAAAAAGTTATCGCCTGTGATATTTTGATTAGATCCAGATACTGGACTAAACCAACCAACTAATCGCAATACAACTTCTTCTCCCGAGCTGCTTAGTTGGTAAGAACCTTCTGGCTGCCTACCTACATAGGCTTCCAAATTCAATGTGTAAGCTGTCTTGGTAACAGTTAATGCAAATACCTTCAGGCTGTATTTAGCCGGCTTACTCGATATGTACTGCTCAAAGCTGCATCTACCTCCAAATTGTAGAAGTTGTTCGTCGACCGTGAGGTACTCACTTAAAAAAAAATCTTGAACATTGTTTAAAAGTAATTCCAGCACATCTCTTATTGGTGCAAATTTGTCAATGGCTTTTCGCTTATCTCTATCAGTAATACTGTTAAACTAAAGCGAAATCTGTATTCATTCATAGATAAGTAGCAAGATTTCAGATCATTTTCCTTTGAATTATCCCAGAAACTGTGAAAGTTTTTCCTGGAAAGTTTCTGTAGAAGGAATACTAGGAAAAATATTTTTTACGTCAAATGAAATTAATCTGAAATTGTTAGGTAATTGAAAATGTTGTATTTTATTAACTAATTCTATTGTATTTTTTACGGTTAATTCAAGTGAAAATTTAGTGTGTTCTAAAATAATCTCTAACAATTTTTTTGAAAGTTTACATGACGGAGCTGTATAAAAAGAAACTACAGGTCTTATTGCGTGATCAGGTTTCTCTAGTTTAATAAAAGAGTATAATTTAGGAAGCTATGGGTTCATGATATTGAGGTATTTCTGTTCTATTGAATTTACTATTGATTTTGAATTTTCTAACACTAGTTTAATTTGTTTTTGATACTTTTCCGTCGGACCTTTGTTTACAGTTTCAATATTTTGATTATTTAAAAATTCTATTGTTTTGTTATTATAGTGTATTTTTTCTATAGCAATAGTAGTGTTACCTTGGTCTGCTTTTGTAAACACTTTGATGTTTTCGATTGATTAATTTTTAATTGAAATGGCTGTTTGATTCTCAGTAGTAATATCCCTAGGACATTGATAACAGAAGAGATAATTTCATGACAATCGAAAGCTCGTTCCTTTGCGTCCACGAAGCCAAAGGCTGAGTGCTGTTACCAAGCAACGAGCTTGAGAAATTTGTCATGAAATTATGAGGCATTCATCAATGTCCGAGGGATATTCGGCGGATAATTTTTCGAAAAAAAAAAAAAATCATAACTCAACATAACGAAACATTTATTTATTAAAAGTACAGTTAGTGAAAGTACAATTATTAAAATTTAAGTTAACATTAGATTCGTTGCTGTTCTCTACTATAGAAGATCTATTACCACGCATAATATTTATAATCTTGTTGTGGCGTTCTTGATCGAGATTCAAGTATGGTTTTATAGAATTCTGAAACGTGACATTTTGAAATTTATTTGGATGAAGTTGTCAAACTCGATCGTGTTGTCATAGTGATTGAAAATTGCACTGAATGCAATTATCAGTCTAATGTTGACATGATTGGGTGAAATTGTTCCACATGACACAAAATGACGAAATTTGAATGGTTGTTAGAACAGTCGAAAAATTATCTTTGTAACAGGACTTTTTACAGTCGGTTCACAATTTGTTGATAGCTCACTACAAGTTTAACCCTAATTAGAAAACTGAAATACAGAGAGGATAGGTAATACGATATAATAGTAAAAACCAACCTAAAACTGACGGTTTAAGACGTTTCCGACTAACCCACCTTATATCTGAAGGAATACAATACTTTATAATCCTATTACGGGGGTATTTTGAATGGTTAGAGATGAACGACCAGTGTCGTAGAGTATATGATTGAAACATTTATTTGAACTAAATAAATATATTTTTTAAAATGTACTTATGTAAATTGTATTTTTTAATAAAACTTATTTATTTTATTCAAAAATAAAAAGTTTCTTGCCATTTGTAAAAGATACATTTATTTAATTAAGGAAAAAGGCGCCAAATGTCGCCTGGCAAAATTTCCAATGTGTTTTAAATGTATCCATTATTTTCGAATCCGGAGAAAACTAATAAATATTTTTGAAAAATTTAAACGCAGAATGAAAGATTACATTATTACTCAGGGCAGAAAGTCCCTGAAAACTTCTACAATGTTTATTTTAATATGTTATGTAACAGGGGTGAAAATAAAAGAGAAAATATAGTATAATTTTTAATTGAAAATATTACATGCAAAAGAAACTTTTTATTTATTCTAAAAAATATTTCATTCTGCTTTTAAATTTTTCAAAAATGCTGTTTAGTTTTCTCAGGATTTGAAAAAAAATGGATACATTTAAAACACATTGAACACTTTGACAGGCGACATTTTGCGCCTTTCCCCTTTAATACCTTACGATTACAACTATTATTACTTACCTTATATAATTACGATTAGAAAACTATTCAAATTCAAAATAAATAGGATCAACTTCGGAATCCGAGTCATCTTGAGGGTTAATAATTAGCGGTTGTGTCTCTATGGTCGCATCAATTATGTTATCAAGATCCCACATTTTTTGTTCTTCTTCTATTACATGCCTTACTGCATCTTTCCAGTTTTGTTCTGTAATATGTTGTAAAGACTCGTATAACAATTCACGTACAGCTTGTATTTTGTATAACGTATTTTTTCTAGCCACATAACTTTTCATTTGTGCCCAAATGAGTTCAATTGGATTTATTTCGCAGTGGTAGGGTGGTCTAAGGACTGTAATGTTTCGCCTTTCCGCCATTTTGTCAACTACGTATTCCTTGAACTTAGATTTGTGTTTGCCGGGCAATTTTTAGAAGTTCTGCTTTTACCATTCCATCTTCGAAAGGCAGATACTTATTCCGCAGCCAGTCAAGAATATCCTGTTTCTTCACGCAGTCGTTGGAAGTTTTTCTACTAGTCGTGAATGATAAGGTGCATTATCTAATACTATAATTGAATTTGGTGGTATGTGTTCAATCATCTGCTCAAAATACTCTTCGAAAACAATCAGCTGTCATCTCCTCGTGATAGTCTTTTGTGCTTTTGGACTGAAATTCCAACAAACCATGCTTAATAAATCCTTTTTCACTGCCAATGTGAGAAATTATTAATCTACTGCCTTTACCAGAAGGTGGGGAGATGCCAGTAGACCAACCTTCCATAAAGGCTTGCCTGGAGCTTAATATATTTTTATCTGACCAAATTTTTTTTAGAGTATGACCTGAGTTTACCCACGTTCATCCTGGTAGAAGATGGGCCTTCCTTCAGCCCGGAATTTTCGTATGGATCTTAGATAATTTCTTCTCCAACATATTATCTCCTCCCGGTCAATCAAAAGTGATTTTCGGTCTGATTTCTCCCACCGGAAATTTAATTCTTTTAAAACTTGCCACAATCTAGTTCGTCCGATATGAGGCAAATCCGGGTCGTCTCTAACTTCTTGTAAAATTTTGTTTAGGTTTGGTATTTCTTTTTTGAAAAAAAAATCCATGAATTTTCCTTCGAATACCATTTTTGGCAAATTCATCAATTTCAATAGGCTTTTTCCCTCTCTTTAAGTGTTTGTTTGTGTTTGGTTTAGCTATACCGTGTTTTTTTCTTTCTGATAGGAACCTATATATAGTTGACTCTCCTACGCCAGTCATGTTGGCACAAATTTCGACTATGTTGCGAACAGTGTTTGTGGGATTCTGAGAAACCAGAGCATCGTGAACATTCAGGACAATAGTCTTCTTTCTTGGTGAATAGACAGACTTACTGACTGTACGCAACAGTACCGGTGTAAAACTTGATGATGTTGATGATGAAGCCATCACAAACAATCCAACAAAACGAGCACGAGCGAAAGGTACGTATATGTTCGTAGGTATATGGAATAAAAATCACTCACGCACTGCATATAATTCGCAAAAGAAATATTCGAGACGCTAATTACTGCCGTAGACGCGGACGCACCGACGAGCCGTAAATTACATGCGATCAAAAACGTACTAAACAAAAAAATTGTTTTCGTTCGTAATAACTTCACCCTTTTAAGTTAAGTTTCGAATATAAACTGAACAAACGAGGCACGTGGCCAAAGCATACCCATTATATTATTACAAATCTGGGGAATTCCATCCTAATTATCTTGCAACGAATAGTACCTTCGGATATGAATTTCAGGTTTTCTAGTAAAGTGATTAAACGCGAAGATTAGTATTGAAATATCCAAAGAGATAAGGTATTCTTATTTACAAAATTGTTAATGGTTAAATTCTGATTTTTATTAATATAATATAATTACATAACATTAGCCGTGAAAGTTTTAATTGTTTTTTTGCTAAATATATTAGGATTAAAATATTATTAATATTATATATATAACAGTATTAAAAAATATTATATTGTTATTTAATGAATAAACACCTCAGGAACGCCTATGGTTTACGACCGTTTTATGAGTTTGAGGCACATTTCGTGCTCTCAACAATTTATGAACGGAGAATAGCTTAATAATTACACTCATCGGTAATAGATTTTGCAATGACACTTTTTTCGATATTGTTGACAGTTTTGTTTAATGCTACTTCACATTCTACATCTAAATATTCTAAAGTTTTCTGATTATTACGTTGAGACAAGTTGTGTTTAAACCCTTTCTCTAAAAGTTGTATCTCGCTATTACTGAATTTAGTATCTGTTAAATTTGTAAATCTATTGAACAAATTATAGTTGGAAAAACTTTTTGTATAATGAACATTGGGTTTTTTACAATTGCAAATTAGATTATTTAGTTTTTTACGCTGTGATTACCTTTAAATTGTTTTTTTTTAATATTCCTTCTAAAATGGGGATTAATTCGGCTGCTTTTGCAATTTTTTGTATACCTACTATTTCCATCATTCCATCTCGATTTTATATTTATGTTGACAGTAATTCATCCAGTTAGTCTTCATTCCTACGCCTCATACTTTTAACATTACAAGCAGTTTAATTCACAATTATACTCTATTGCAGTTTTCTATTACGCTATATCAGGAGTATAAATATAAACTTCAAAGATATGGAAACATTGCTTTCTTGGTGTTTTCTATTTTATTTATCCTAATAGCTGTGTTTAAAATTACCTAAAATACCTTTCGGTAATTACTTAACACAATTTATGGAGCAGAAACAAGTGTTATTGCCAAGATATATGACTCCTTCGACTTAAGAACGGTGGAAGCTCCAAAAATCGATGTAGGACCTTTGGAAATGCCCTTCTGTCCCAAAGCAACCCTTGAGGACTAATTGCGTCTGGATTTAAACTTTGTCGAGTGGCTATTACTGTTGTGACACGTTCAAAATCTTCGAGCAAGAGATTGATAAAGTGTATTATACAATACCTCGAATAAAATGTACCTATAATATTTTTTTTATTTGTCTATCTAAATATAAGATATTTTATAATATAATCTTAGTCTCTTTAGGTAAGTAACATGTAAAAATTTAATTATTTTTTTTTACTGTCCGCTGGCTTCGTATACTTATGATATTCTTTCGTCAATCATTCTTTGCATATCACCGAGCCATTCTAGCCTCCTCTCATTTATAATTGTTTTTATTGGTTTCATTTCTAAATTTACTACATATTAAGTTCGTGTTTCGTATACTCGTTACTCATCTCTTCTTGTTATTCCTTCAATCTTTCGTAAAAATCCCATTTCGGCTGTTATACAGCAGAACAGCCGATCAGCCGTACAGAGCTAGATTACAAAGTAAACATTTTGGAGAACACGATTGGGAAAATGCATAAGCAAATCAGAAAACAGAATATTTTAATCAAAGCACTCGAACTTAAGATAGATAAAGAAATTAAAGTTGCTACAAAATTCATAGAAGATGAGTCGAATGTAAAAAAAAAAAAAAAAAAAAATGACGCTCTAAAAATCGAGGTCATGAACAAAAAACCACCTATTGCAGTAGTGAAAATGGACACCCTCAAGGATAAGCAACTTATTATAAAGAATAAAAATGAAAAATGGTCCAGATGATACACCAACTGAGTTGCTGAAACTAATAGAGGATGATAACATAAAAGTAGTAGTAAGACTTTTTAATTCAATATATAACACCAGAGTAAATCCTACAGATTGGCTCTAATCATCTTTGTCGCAATATCTAAAAAACACAATGCGAGAAAATGCTCAGAATATCGATTAATTAGTCTAATGAGCCACACTCTTAAAATTTTCCTAAGAATACTTCACAACAGAATTAGACGCAAATGCGAAGAAGATCTCGAAGATACCTAATTTGGTTTTAGAAATGCTATGGGAACCAGGGAGGCACTTTTTGCGCTTAACATCACATTACAAAAATGCCGTGACCAAAGAAAAGATGTATTTCTGTTTCGTGGAATTCGAAAAGGCATTCGATAAAGTACAGCATGTAAAATTAATGCAAATACTGAAAAATATCGGAATATATGACAAGGATATTCGTGTCAATAAAAATTTGTACTGGAATCAAACTGCTATCATAAAAATTGGAGATAACTACACCGATGAAATCTCCATACAACGAGGAGTCAGACAAGGTTGCATTTTGTCGTCAACATTGTTCAATGTTTACTCGGGCCAGTTATTTAAAAAGACACTTCAGAGACAACCATATGGAATAAAAATCAACGGGGAACCACGTAATGTGATTAGATACACAGATGATACAGTAATTCTGTCAGATAATATTGAAGGTCTCCAAATTCTGCTTGATCGTATTCACGGACCAACTAGATACAGACATAGAAGTAAAACGTAGAATAGCAATGACTAAAACCACTGTTATGAAAATAAAGTCATTTCTTTGCAATAATCATCTCAGTTTAGAACTAAGACAAAGAATGGTTAAGTGCCGTACTTTTGTATAGTGCAGAAGTGTGGACGCTAAAAGTATCGATTATGAACAAAATTGAAGCATTGGAAATGTGGATTCATAGACGAATGCTGAAGATACCTTGGACAGCAAGGAAAACTAATGAAGAAGTACTAAGGAGCGTCAACAAAACAGAACTGCTAAAGACTGTTAAACATCGAAAAATGTCTTATCTGGGACATATAGTAAGAGGAAGTCGATATAAAATATTACAACTGATCCTTAAAGGCAAAATAGAGGGCGGTAGAGGTGTAGGAAGAAAAAAAATTTCTTGGTTAAAAAACTTTCGTGACTGGACTCAGATATCAAATGCAGGACAGTTATTCCATATTGCAGAAGATCGAGAAGCCTTTGCAATGGAGATCGCCAATGTCAGATAATTCTGATATGGCACGCGAAGAAGAAGAAAAATGAAGTATTTCATAGAGACAATCTGAAGTCAAAATACAGGAGTTGAGGTATTTAGCAAGAAAGGAAAGGGTAAAAGGAAGAGGCAAAGATCGGATACCAAAAATTATGCGTAAATAATGAATGGTGGAAATGGAACCCGGCTATTGAAATGCTAGCAAAAACGACAAAAAACTAATAACAAAATGGTACAACAACAAGGAAAATCTAATGACGAAAAAGGCACGAAATAGGTTTTTGATTCGACAATGGAATCTTAGAGGAACATTTAAAACAGATGCACTGTAAAACTTAGCGGATACCTTAGAGAAGTACGATATACATATTGCAGCTATCCAAGAAACCAAACAAAAGCGAATTTTCTGCACAGATATTAAGAACTTACATATTCTTTAACAGTGGGGACAATGAAAGTCTATTTGAGGTAGGGTTTTTTGTTAAAAACACAAAATTGCAGTAGTGGTGAACTTTGAGCCAATAACAAGCAGATTATCTCAGTCAAGAATGAGGGAAAAGTACAGAAAAACATTTATAAATGTACATGTCCTAACAGAAGATAAGTATAATGATATTAAAGACTACTTTTATGAGCAACTCGAAAAACTGTTGCACGAAATACCATCGTATGATATGAACATAATTGTAGGAGATTTTAACGTAAAAAATGGTAGGGAGGATGCTTACAGACAAATAACCGGCGGAAAGAGCCAACACAGAGACAGAATTCTAAATGAGCACATATTTTGACCACAAGGAGATTCATAAAGGTACTTGGATATCACCAGATGGTCAAACAAATAATTAGATAGACCATATATTAATTGAAGGGAAACATATAAAAGCCGCTAAAGACAGTAGAAGTTATAGAGGAGCGGATGCAAATTCAGTCCACTTCCTGGTAAAAGTAAAAATGGAACAAATGATGCCCACATATACTAGGAGGAATAGCCAGTAGGTGAAACGATATCGTGGTATACTATTGAAGAACGAAGAAACTAGGAAACAATTTCAAGAACAAGTAGAGGGGAAACAATCAGGACAGGAAGTAGCACAAGACATAGACAGTAGGTGGGAATGTGGGAATGACTCAGAGAAACGATTCAACAATCAGCCGAGTTAGCACTACCAAAATCACCACAAAGAAAAAAAAATAAATAAAAGATTGGTATGATAATAATTATAAGAGAGAGATTGAGGAGAGGAATAGAGCCAGAACCAATAGCATAAGGAAGAATAATTTGAACAATAGAGAACCATATGCTGAAAAAAGAAGGGCGCAATATGCAAATACTGGAAAAAACCAATGAATTCAATATTAACATACCATCTTTTCGTAGATTTTAAATCGGCCTATGATAGTGTCCTAAGAAATAAATTGTATGAAGCCGTGGATATTTTCCACATCCCCGATAAACCGATACGATTGGTTAAGGCTATAATGCGTACAGTTATTTGCAAAGTCGAAATACAGGGCGAACAATCACAGGCATTTGAAACGCATATTGGGCTGTGACAGGGAGATGCGCTGGCGTGTCTTCTTTTCAACATAGCTCTGGAAAAGGTGGTCAGGGATGCCCAAATAGACAACAGATGAAACATTTTTAATAAATCATCCCAAATTTTGGCATATGCAGATGATGTTGACCTGTACAACACGCAAGCTAGAAAAAATGTATACCACCTTGTCAAATGCCTCAAAAAATATGGGCCTGCAAGTAAACGAGGAGAAAACTTAGATAATGGTATCAACACCCAACAATAGAGCCAGAAACATCGGCCACCAATTCACGGTTGAAAACTCTACGTTTGAATTGGTGGACAAATTCACATACTTAAGCTCCCTGATCACCAAGGAGAACGTCATGACGGAAGAAATCAAGCGAAGAATAATCTTAGCAAACAAATGCTATTTTGGACTGAGAAGACATATGAGAAGCAGAAACTTAAGCCAAACAACAAAAATAACCATATACAAAACCCTTATACAACCAGTGTTGACATATGGATCGGAGATATGGACCATTTCCAAGGCAGATGAAAACCTCCTGCTTATATTTGAACGAAGGATCCTAAGAAGAATATTCGGTGGCATCTGTGAAAATGGTGTTTGGAGAAGGAGGTACAACTACGAGATATATCACAGATATAAACATATATTTGGTGGTAAAGACGTAGTATCTCTTATAAAAATAGGAAGACACAGCAGAACAACCCTCCTAGAAGAATCCTTATGTCACAACCTGTGGGAAGTAGAAGTAGGGGTAGGCCAAAACTCAGATGGAGGGATGGTGTAGATGAAGATGGTAGAAAAATAGGCGCAGCAAACTGGCAACAGTTGGCAATGGATAGAACTAACTGGCGTAATAGACTTGGAAAGGCCGAGGCTCTTTTATAGGGCTGTAGCACCAATGATGATGATGATGAAGTAGAATTTTTGGGTTTTCTGATTTTTACAGAAATTAATATACAATTGGAGTAAAAAATTAAAAACACACCGGAGAATGTATTTTTTGAGAAGTACGAAAAAATTAAAACGTATTACATCGAATTTTTCATTTTTCCGATTTTTACAGAAATTATTATACAATTGGAAGATAAACAATATTGTAAACACAACAGAGAATGTATTGTTTGTGTGGCATAACAAAAGTTATAAAATACAATATATCGTTGATGACTTAGTTGACATAAAACACACCACTCTTGTCTACATGCTGTTTTCTCGAAATACACTATTTTGACCCAATGAGATTTTGCACCAAATTCACTATATTTTAGTTGTCTCGGTTTTTTAAATGCCCTTTTGTAGATATAAACTACAAGTCATAAAAAACAATGTTTATAAGTTGACGTTTCGACTCGTGTCTTTAAAAAGGATTTCTAATCATGAATGGTACATAGAAGTCAAATTTGCAACAATTACTGAGGCACTTTTCAATTACATCATTTAATAATAATTAAAAAGTATAAAATATCTTAAAACCCTTTCTCTTTAACACAAAATTGACGTGGCTAGGTTGAGATTTAATTGTCTACGTCATTAAATGTTGATTGTCGAAAGAGTCATAAAATGCTCTTTTAAAACAAAATTAATGATTCGAAAATACAGTGTATAAGAATTCTTCCAAAGGAAAGGAATTTTAAGTGGGAATAGGGATAACTAAAAGGTATTATAATAATTTAGTACATTAAGAAAGTATGTGGAATTTTACTATTTGATATTTCATCGCAGTCAATCAAACAAGCTATTGTTGTTACACTTCAAAAGTGTATCACCATTTTACTATAGAGAAAAAAGTAATACCATGCCAGCTTTGCTTTAATAATTCACTTACAAATCGTTGTCGTCTGTCTGCTTGTTGAAAACTCACTGACTCTAGTGAATTTACTAAAAAACTTTAGTAACTAATTACTAAAAAACTGATTAGTATTACGAAGTACTATCAACTACATTAATATTACGAACAATAAATATGTATTTTACTTAGCGAGGGATCCGTTATTAGTATCGTTATATATCTAAAAAGAAAAACTATATATTGCTCTACTGATATTACTGCACTTAACAAAATCGATCAAAAATCGCGAGAGGAGGTAGTTCTTCATCCCTGATGCACCATAACAAAAGGTACTTTCTTTTTTTCCTGAGATTCACAGCTACCCTCTGAAATACCAAAGACATATGCCCAACTTTTTAATTTCTAAAGTTAGTCGGTTGTATGACTTAGACAACCTTCTCCTCATTGAGATTTGTAACTTATAATAAAAAGAAAGAATTAAAATTCTGATGGTGCATCTCTCAGTATGTATGTTTTCTTCTATTCTTATACATTATTATTCTTTTCTTCTATTCTACCTGACTTTGTAACAAAAGGTTATGGGATTTGAAAGTAACATAGACAAAAAATATATCCAGCGTTATTTACGCATTAAGGATTTTCGTAAAAGACAAACACAGATTTTATGGCAATCTTTATGCGTACTGACGAGATAAACGAACAGGGACGTATTATAAAATTTAAAACGCTACAACTTCATCTCTTTCGTCTTCCATATTTTGTCTTTCGTCTTGTGGTTGCCTTGAATTCTTTTCTGTTGATGTTAACTTTCTTATAGAATGCTCTGAATTCTTTCTCTCTTTTGAGGTTTTCTATATATTTAAGTTCCTTATTTAGCATACACAATATTCAATTCTACAAATTTCACTGACATTAACTTCAAACTTCTAAGTACAGCATCTTAGAGAATGTTTTTTCATATTGCGACATCTTCTATTTTTTTAGAATGGATACCGACGAATTCAGACATGTCGGCAAAAACATGGTGGACTACATATGCAATTACATGGAAAACATAGACAGCCGACGAGTAACTCCAAATATCGAGCCAGGCTATCTACGAAAACTTCTCCCTACTAACGCCCCAGAAAACCCAGAAGATTGGGAAAAGATCATGGAGGACGTGGAGTCAAAAATCATGCCAGGCGTTACACATTGGCAACATCCCAGATTCCACGCCTACTTTCCAAGTGGAAATTCGTATCCTTCGATTCTTGGAGATATGTTATCAGCTGGAATTGGATGCATTGGTTTTTCTTGGGTAAGTTTTTTACTGTAATAAAACGAATTGACAACAGCGCTATAAGAAGACTGCTACTTTTTGAGATGTGGCAACATCGGTATATAAACGTTAAATTCGATCAAATTTGATATCTGAATGGTAAACGTGACACGGTAATTTTTAAAACACGAATATTCACTCAAATGTTTCACATTTGATTCATCGATCATCAATCAAGCACATTTTTCAATGTGTTTTGCTTGTTATTCTCCTAATTATAACTCTACAGTAGCTAAATAGCAATTCCATTGTTGCCGTTTGTTATAAACTGTTAGAACATCCCTGAATTAGTGTTTAGTCACCAAGGACGATATGATATGGAGTTTATCATAGTCAGGATCATTTACAGGATTCTTTCGATATCTTCTATCTCATTATTTCGTACATACACATATATATATATATATATATATATATATATATATATATATACATATATATATATATATATATATATATATATATATATATATATATATATATATATATATATATATATATATATATATATATATATATGTGTGTGTGTGTGTGTGTGTGTGTAAAATAATTACAAATTTGAGCAAGAGCTTTCCTACGGCTTTTATGAAATGGGACGCCGGATATATAAAAATAAACGGCGAAAGGACCACAATTTGTCAAACTTTCCGTGTACGACTTGGTATCAATAGACTGTTATTGACTCAATTCATCAAAGCCGTAGCAAAGCTCTTGTTGAGATTTGTAAATTTTTACTTATTTCGAACAGCTCAAAAAGACAGAAAATGACAGTCGTTTTCGTTTAAGGCTACCAAAATAGGTAAATAGGTGGCGCTTTTATAGCTTACACTAGAATAGTGGAAATAGAAGGACACATTCTCTGGATTTCCGTGTTTGAGTTTGTATCTACTCGTCTGTATATTGTATATATATATATATATATATATATATATATATATATATATATATATATATATATATATATATATATAAATGAAAATGAAAATTTATCTAACAAAGATCAAAATTTTTACTTTGGGAGGAGTATCAATTCCTGTGGAGAGGGGAGTTACAGAAACGTTGGGGGGAGAATATATTTACTTGGATTAACTAATAAATTAAAATAGAGACAACCAACACACTTAAGTAGACTAAAGAATCCGCATGATATTGGCTGCCAATGGCAAACTTAGAATTATCCTCAAGAACAATGTTCCCATAAATCTCAAGTCAAAAGTTTTCAATTTTTGAATCCTTCCAGTGATGACATATGGTCTAGAGAGTAACACAGCATGCAGTGGAAGAAGTGGAGAACGCGATACAACGCGCTCGACTTGGGTAGAAGACCCAAACAAGATGATACCAGATGGAACTTTAGAACTTAGTTGGATTTGTCATTTTATTATTATATATACCTCTTGTTTTTTTGTAGGCGTCAAGCCCAGCATTAACAGAACTGGAAACTATAGTATTGGACTGGCTAGGTAATCTGAAATGATTTTTAAGTATCGTTGTTAACCTTTTTTTTATTTAGGTAAAGCCATTGGATTGCCCGATCAGTTTTTAGCTTTTAAGGAAGGAAGCAGAGGAGGGGGTGTCATTCAGGTAATAAATGTTATGTTTTAACTAGTTGCTATAGTATGGAATTAACCATTTATATTTATAAACACAACATAATCACACAATCATAATCATAACACACAATATAATAAGTAGCTTAAATCGAAATTACTCATCCTAAGAACTTGCCATATTAGATCTAAATAGTGTAATCTTAGTCTAGGTTATTCTAATTCTGATTTATTTATTTAAGACATCAGCCAGCGAATGCGTTCTGGTTTCAATGTTAGCGGCGCGAGCTCAAGCGATCAAAAGACTGAAGCAACAGCATCCTTTTGTTGAAGAAGGCTTACTTCTATCCAAACTCATGGCATACTGTTCCAGAGAAGCACATTCCTGCGTAGAAAAGGCTGCGATGATTTGTTTTGTGAAGTTGAGGATTTTAGAACCGGATGAGAAATCTTCGTTAAGAGGAAAAACTCTTTTGATGGTGAGAATAGACAGTTATAAAACTTGTTCTTTTTATGTTGTAATGTTTTTATGGGATTCTCATAATTAGTGAACACCAAGGTCGCAGAAAAAAGGGAAATATCAAGAAATACAGAACATGAAACAGAATACTGAGAGAAAGTTGTAGATAATACCAAGGTCATAGATGAAATCTCAAAAGAAATACGGAAATTGTAAGTGAACTGGAGAAAAATATCAAGAAAAATACAGAAGGATTAGAACAATACTGAGATCACAGAGAAATTGTGAAATCTTAAGGGTATAAGTAGTATAAAATATCAAGTTCACAGATAAATGAAGAAATTTCAAGAGGAATTCAAAACATTATCATCATCATCCTCATTTTGGCTTTACAACCGTACTTCGGTCCTTACATCGTCAAGAATTTCTCTGCAGTCATCTCTATCCATGGTCTTTCTCTGTCAAGCATGTATTCCCATATTTCTCATGTCTTCAACGATGGTATCAAGGAACCTTGTTCTGATTCTTCCTCTCTTCTCTGGCATATCAGTCTATCAAGGAGTGTTTTTCTAGCTGACTCATTTTGATCCATTTACATTAAATGCCTTTAGATTCACCTTAGTACTTTTCTCTTGAAATATCCCAACATGTTTTCATTATTTTCTTCATTTTAGGTCTCTGAACGATATGCTAGGACTGAGCATATACTCATTATCAAGGCCTTTCATTCCTTTAGAGTTCTCACATTTGCTTATTGCTGTCAATCACTCCGCATTCTTCTTGAGTTTGTTGTATGACTTGGCTTTCGTTACAATTTTCTTCCACTCATTTCGATATGTGCATAGTTTCCTCCAGTTTCTCACTTTCAGGATTTTAATACCTCTCATGACCTGGTCATCCCATCTCTCTCTGGGTCTTTCCCTTGGTCTTTCAGTTTCTGGCTTCCATCTGGTGACCTTCTTAATCAGTGAGTTGTTTTTTCGTCTCTCTTTCATCCCCCCCATTTCAATTTCTGCGCTTTAATAAATTTAACTATATTTTCCCCCTTCATTATGTCTTTTACTTTAAGGTTCGTTCTTTTTCTCATTTTCCAATTTCTTAATTTTCTTTATATTTATCTGTGAGGCACATTGTGGGCGTATATTAGAGAAATATAAAACATAAAAGAGAAATACAGGAGATGGTATAGAATACTGAGGTCACAGAGAAATACTGAAGGTTAAATTATATATCAAAGTCACAGAGAGATGGTGAAATCTCAATAGAAATACAGAATTTATAGAGAATATAACGGCGAAATTTCAAGAAAAATACTACAGTTAAAATTACATATCAAGGCCATAGAAATATGATAAAATCTCAACAGAAATAATACAGAAGATTTTCCACAGTACTATGTCACCGTATGGCACCATATGCAGAACGGATAGTACAAAAATAACAGGCTGGTTTCAGTGGTGGCAAATCGACAATTCATCAGATTGCAACCCTGAAAGTTTAACTTTTATTTGTTATGCGTAGAATTACTGTATCTTCATCATTTTTGACCATGATACTTCAAAAAAGGTCTCTGGGAAATTTTGCGAGTTTGTTCAGGACCACATTAGCCAACTTTGGGCAGAATAACAAATTCCTAAGTTAATTTTTACAATAGTTATAAATAAATAACGGTTTTGTCTTATTTTGCAGTTCTGAAGCAACAAATTAATTTTACAACTTTTAGAAACCGCCATTATACAGCTTTTCTTATGTTTTAAAAAATAAAATTTTGTAATTTTACCTCAAATATTAAACTTTTCACTGGTAAGCAAAAAATCAAAAAAATGGCATTTTTTTACACTAAATTGTTAATAATTAAAAAAAGACGCCGAAATTTATTCGGAAAATATAAAGGTTTTCTATATATAACCCTATAATAACTAAAAACATTGTTAGGTATCTGGATTAGTCACGGTCCCAAACACAATTTTTTTTTTCGTTTATTTCTCTGTAGTAATATGAGAGTAGATTTAACCAAAAGAATAATAAATGTGGAATGAATTGAATGCTTTTTCTATGATTCTTCGAGCAGCATTTGTTCTTATTCCACTATTGGAAGTTATTACTCCACTATTATATATTTTTAATCCTACATAATTATAATTTTCGGACATTTTTAGTGTATTCCTGCATGTACTGTATGTATTGTCTTTATTGTGCGAGCAAGTTTCCAGCTATGGATGTCACTTATTGCCAGAAATAGTTTCTAAATTAGTTTTGAGGTTCTTCTAAATTCCTTAATAAGTTTGAGTCTTTCGTGGTCCATCTTGTTTCAGTGGATACATCGTATTCCTTCTGTAATAATTTTCACTTTCGCGCTTTAACTCTGCATCACTCGCACTATGAGCATTTCTCTCACGATTCCGTTAAATATGCACATTCTACAAACGGTAAATCATTTGCGATGTTGTCCCCACTTCTAGCTGACTTTTGGAGTGTCTTCATCAATATGCCTAAGTGTGTGCAATGTTTAGTCTTAACTGGTAATAGATATCGTATACTTGTTAGTCCTCTGTAGTCTGCATACCTGTGTGAGAGTTTCTCTATTGTGCGAGCAAGTTTCCAGCTATGGATGTCACTTATTGCCAGAAATAGTTTCTAAATTAGTTTTAAGGTTCTTCTTAGATTCCTTAATAAGTTTGAGTCTTTCGTGGTCCATCTTGTTTCAGTGGATCCATCGTATTCCTTCTGTAATAATTTTCACTTTCGCCCTTTAACTCTGCATCACTCGCACTATGAGAATTTCTCTCACGCTTCCGTTAAATATGCACATTCTACAAACGGTAAATCATTTGCGATGTTGTCCCCACTTCTAGCTGACTTTTGGAGTGTCTTCATCAACATGCCTAAGTGTGTGCAATGTTTAGTCTTAACTGGTAATAGATATCGTATACTTGTTAGTCGTCTGCAGTCTGCATACCTGTGTGAGAGTTTCTCTCATCGAGCGAGTTCTTACGTTAATATATTGCTTGTAGCGTCAAAGAATATTCTGGTAAGTAAATGTAAGTTTTTTGATATACAGGATAATTTTAGATAGTGCACAATGAGTAGAAGACGAATGCTTGTAGACTTAGGGCAAATTCGATATGAAGATATTCAAAGAGAAGAGATGATGGCTAACATACCGTGGACTCGCCAAGAACAGGACCAAAATAAAAAAATGATGGAAGATGACGGACGAGTAGACATCGAAGATGACGATGCCAGTAAACACAGTGAACATAATACGGACTCCGAATAATACGATGAAGATGTTAAATTTGTCATAATGAAGTTGACGAGAATCATGTATATCGACATCATTTTACTGGTAAAGACAGAAAAGTTCACCGGATGGTTGATCTCCCACGACCAAATGAATGACCAAAATGACCAAAAAAAAAGTTGCCAAAATACAACTACTCCGAAAAGTTGCTCGGGATTATTTATTACAGAAGCAATGATAGAGAAAATCGTGTATTACACAAATATCTACATAGAAAAAATACGGCTCAAAATGTAAATATTAAGGAACCTTGGGAGAATTTGATATTTGCACCTGCTTGCTTTAGACTAACGATGTTACAAGAACGCTTTCACTTTTAAGAAAGGTACTAAGATTTGAAATGTCAATGACAGAAATATTGACAGAAATACTGATTGATATAATGACAGAAATACTGCTAGTAGAGAAATATTTGAACATTTCGTGTTCAGATGTCAACAAAATTACCAAGTTAAAGAGGATTGTACGGTAGATGAACTAACAAACCTGCCGTCGTATGTTTTATAATATAATTTGTGGAAATTTACATTATTTCTTAATATCTTATTTTTTAAATTAGTTTATCCAGCTTTTATGTGTAATTTTTGTTTGAATGATTTTAAAAACATCTTTTTTGCGTTTTTGCCAAATTATATTTGATAAATTTTCAATTTTGACACGATCAGATATAACGTTCCTCTTCCTACCACCACCATCACATTTTCTCACTTCGTTTTGCCGCGACCGGCAGCGTTTTCGGTCCTTATTGAATTTGGAAAATTAATTTTTGTCGTGTGCTCGATTATTGACACCGTCAACGGAATTGGGGCTTTTGTACAAACAAAAAAACGTTTGATTTTCGAATGGCATAGCGTCTCTGCACTCTTATCTTGTATCAGACGATTTCCTTAATAAAAATTTATTAAATGAAATAAAATAGGGCGAGAATAGAGAAATATTTCGATGCGACTAATATTTAGAGTGTATAATTACAATGTGAACTCGATAAGATATAACTTACACTATTTTATAAACTGATTTTCATAGCAAAGTAAAAGTAACGAAGAGTTTATTATTCTACTATTCTACTATTCTTCTCACCTTTGTCTTCGCCACCACTTCTGTGTTTCTATTGATATTGCACCAGTTCCCCATAATCTCAGTATTCTCTTCCATATTCTCAATTTCCCTTGATATTTCGCCATTTATCTGTGACTTTGATATTCAATTTAAACTTCTATGAATCTCTTAAGGTTTTGCCATTCATCTGTGAGCTCAGTATTTTCTTTCGTCTTTAAACTTAAACTTAAATTTAAATTTGGAATTAAATTTAGTTCCAGGTCTCCATTTTCCTTGAGATTTGATTAGTCCTCTGTGGCCTCGACATTCTCTTCTATCTTCTGTATTTCTCTTGAGATTTTACCACCTTGCAGTGAGCTTGATATTGCCTCCAACTTAGGTATTTTTAGTGCTCTATGAATATTTCCATGAATTCCAGTTCTCTATGAACTTAGCATTCTCCTCCATCTTCTGTATTTCATCATCATTATTTATTAAAGACACCAATATCCAATTTTTGGCGGAATAACAAATGCCCAGGTTGATTTTTTACAATAGTTATAAACAAATAATGTTTTTGCCTTATTTTGAAGTTTTTAAAGCAACAAATTAATTTCACAACTTTTATAACTCGCCATTTTATAGCTTTTTTAAGTTTTAAAAGATAAAGTTTTGTAATTTACCTCAAATATTAAGTTTTTATATATTAAGCAAAAAATCGAAAAAAAGTCATTTTTTACACTCAATTGTTAATAATTAAAAAAGACACCGAAATTTATGCCGAAAACATATAGGTTTTCTTTAAATAGGTCTATGATAACTAAAAAAAATTGTCAGATATCTGGATTAGTTACAGTCCCGAGAGAAATCTTATTTCCCTGGTATATATGGAGACAAAAGGTTTGGAAATTAAAACACGAATGCATAATACATGACTGGTAATGAAAATTGCCTTTTCTATGATTAGAAAAGAAAGAACTGTAACAAACAAAAACCACAAAAACAAAGAATATTTAAATCAAGACTAAACAAATACCAAATCATCAAAAAAAAAAGGACAAAATAATGCAAAATTATCTTGACAATAATCGTTTATGACTGAATGAGATTTGAGAGAGATAGAGAGAGAGAAAGAGAGTGACGAGAAGAGACCTTATTTACAAAACTATTATTTTGGCCATCATGTGGACTTTGATACTGTATTTTTTGTGAGAAAATCACTATGTATTTTATTATAGCGCAAATTTTTGTTGCGCAAGGTTATAAAGTCTCTTGATAAAATTACACTGAAATGGGAAAATCACTAGAAGTTACACAATACTTGTTTTACAGGCTATGGAAGAAGACGAGACCATGGGTCTCATTCCATTTTTCGTATCTACCACGTTGGGAACTACCTCCTGCTGCGCTTTCGACAACTTGGAAGAAATCGGTCAGGTATGCCAGAAGTTTCCTTGCGTTTGGTTGCATGTGGATGCAGCGTATGCAGGAAGTGCCATGATCTGTCCAGAGCTGAAGTATCTTCTTAAAGGCATCGAGTATGCAGACTCGTTTAACACAAACCCCAACAAGTGGCTGTTGACAAATTTTGATTGCTCTACCTATTGGGTAAGTGGTTTCCAATCTATCTTCTTTCAACTTTTAACACGAGTCCATCAAATAGTCAACCATTTGATGGACTTGTCACAACTGGTAACAGAACTGAACTGTTGTGCAGTTCAGTTTTGTTACACCATAATAGCGTTCTCTATGATATTTCTCTATGACTCGCTTAATCCAAATCTACAGTTAGAATCAAGTATCATTAAATTTCTAACCTCAAAAAACGTTAAAAAGTAAACATTTTCAAAAAATGCATAAAATCAAGCAAAGGTCTATATACGAATAAGGATTTTTGACGAATCTACAGGTTTTGTCAAATATTTCACCAGTAATTACGTAATGCCTGGTCTTCATTGAATATTAAAGATTTTTGCCTGTTTACTCATCAAAATCCATTAATTGACTCAAAAAAATGACCTCCATTTAATATATTTTTGAATTTCCCTTCAGGTTAGAGATAGAATTCGACTAACCTCTGCATTAGTAGTTGATCCTTTGTACCTCCAACATGGTTACTCGGATGCTACAATCGATTACAGACACTGGGGAGTTCCTCTGAGTAGACGGTTTAGGTCGTTGAAGATATGGTTCGTACTAAGGAGCTACGGCATTTCTGGACTGCAGAAGTACATAAGGAACCACATTACACTTGCACATAGATTCGAAGAGCATGTGGCGAAGGATAGAAGATTTGAAATATGTAACGAAGTCAAAGTAAGTGGCTTAATGTATTACAATTAGAAATACTCGTTTAATTTATTATTATATATTCAATTTTTACAAATAAATATACATTTTATATGATTTCAGTTAGGTCTCGTATGTTTTCGACTGAAAGGAAATGATAAATTGAATGAGAAGCTGTTGAGCAGCATCAACGCATCTGGAAAACTCCATATGGTTCCATCGAACGTCAACGATAAATACGTTATCAGGTTTTGTGTAGTAGCAGCTGATGCCGAAGAGGAGGATATAGGTAAAGTTGACACCAGAGATATATGGACCCATTCAAACCTAAATGTTTTAATGATAAGCGCGTGGAATTGGTCATTACTAGACTTCGGCAAATATGCATATTGCATATTTTGCATATTGTGCATATTTTATGCAAATATTTCATATTTTGGCATATTTGTATAAAAGTTTGCATAAAGTGCATAAAAGTTCAGATTTTTATACTGTATTTGAAAATTTTTAAACATACCAATTTATTTCAATTCTTGTATAAAATTTTGTAGTCATTTTAAGTGACAAGAAATGATCTAAGTACGTAATCTCTACAGGTACAAAACATTTACAATTTCAAAGAAGATCAATTTAAGTAGCCCTCAACATTCTTAGAAAGTCTCGGTCACTGAGACATTCAGTTATTGGATAATCGCTAAGGGTTCGCTCATTTGCATTTTATGATCTAATCCCCAAATCTATCTACAATTTATTGTATCTTAACAGCAGGTAAACGGCTAATAGTTTTGTTCCTAATTTAGGGATTTTCCAAAATCTCCCACTTTATTGAATTAGGTACCTAAACATTTCTAATTTGATGCTCAGATTTGTAAATCATTTTTGTTTTGATATTCAAAGCGTAAACACTCGTTGTGCGTAACAAAAAGGAAGATTGTGATTTTATAATGCCTAAAACAACCAGTGCTTCAACTTGGATTAAACCTTATAAAGAGCTGTCTATGGATATGGGAAAAATCTACTGTTCAGTCTGTGGCAAAATTGTAAGTATCTAATATTTTCTATTAAATATCTAATATTTCATACATACAGGGTGTTTCCAAATGACACTTACAACGTTTGACTGTAGATACTTCTCGAAAAATTGAACAAAACGATATAGTTAATGAGGGGTCAAACTTATTTACTTTTCGAGATACAGGGTGTTAAAATTAAAAAAAATTAAATCCTTTTAGTTAATAACAACAATAACTTTAAAACCAATAAACGTATTTACTTGAAATTTAGTACTCGTAGGTTGTTTTTAAATGAAAAATAGCTTCCTTTAGTGAGAAAAAATTGTCCATGGTACAATACAATGGTGTGTATTTAGAAAAATTTTTCACCTTTACTTTTTTTTATGAAGTCAGCTATTCTAAAACACAATTATTTTTATTGTAATTGAATTAACAAAAAAAAAACTTTTGTTGAATTTTAAAATAAGATATATGATGTACTAATGGTTAGTAACAAAAACTAATTTGTGGATTAATACTGCATTTAAAACACTTAGCGAGTGTTTTTTTTCCAAACCAGTTATTTGATTAACCAAAAACACCTTGTATATTTTTATATTTTAAAGGTTGGGTTAAAATAAAGGTTTTTATTTTTATTTATAGATAGCATGTGAGAAGAAATTTCAGATAGACCAACATGTGAGAACTGCTTCACACATTGCAAAAAAAGGAAAAATAGGAGGAAAACATCAAACTTCAATGGCTAAATGTTTCCAATCTACTTCAAAAAAATTAGATGAGCAAGAAACTTTTAATGAAGACTTGTGTCGCGTATTAGTGTCTGCAAACATACCGCTTTCAAAATTAGCAAATGTAAATTTTAGTTCGTTTCTAAAAAAATATTGCAAACTTAATGTTCCAAGTGATCGGTCTCTAAGAAGAAATAATGTGAACGGGCTATACTCGTCGGTGTTAATTAATATTAAGGAAGAAATTGCAGATAATTATTTTTACATATCTGTAGACGAAACCACTGATTCCTCAGGAAAGTATATTGCTCATTTATTGATTGGTGTTCTTAAAGAAGATACCTTACCAAAATCTCATCTTATTTCATGCCAGCAACTTGAGAAAACAAATGCTTTAACAATTTCGCGTTTTATACAAGAAACATTAGCAACTTTTTTCTTCCGACAACTATTCCTTCTAATAAATTACTGCTTATTTTATCGGATGCTGCTCCTTATATGGTGAAAGCAGGACAAAATTTAAAAATATTTTTCCCAGATTTAATACATGTTACTTGTGTAGCGCATGGATTAAACAGAGTTGCAGAGGAAATACGAAAAAAGTTTCCTCTTGTAAATACCATGATATCCAGTGTCAAAACAGTATTTCTTAAATCTCCTATAAGAATTCAACTTTATAAAGAAATGCTACCTAACATTCCTCTTTCACCACAACCTATTTTAACGCGATGGGGAACATGGTTGGAAGCAGCTAATTTTTATGCAGATCATTTTGTTAAAATAAAGAACATAATTGATACGTTAACAGATGAAAGTTCCCAATCTCTTTTGGATTCTAAACAAACTTTTCAGAGTAACTTGCTTCAACAAGAACTTTCATTTATAAAATCAAATTTTAGTTTTGTTCAAAAAACAATTACTCAGTTAGAATCACCAAAACTGTCATTGTTCGAAAGTACAGCATTAATAAAAGAATTTGCGTCATGTTGTCGGAACGTTAGAGGTAATATTGGAAAAGATATTTTAAAAAAATTTGAAGCTACTATGGAAAAAAATAAAGGTTACCATATTCTTTCTGAAGTAGTCAGTGTTCTAGCTGGAAATATTTCGGAAACAATTAATTTAGAACCAAATGTTTTGGTTAGTTTGAAAAATGCTCCCGTTACATCAGTTGATGTTGAACGAAGTTTTTCCATATATAAATATATGTACTCAGACAGAAGCCACAAGTTTTTGTTAGAAAATTTTGAACACCACTTGGTCATTTATTGTTACCATAATTCTAAATAAGTTTATTCATACTTAAAAATGATGTAGTTACTTAAAATAAATGTAAATCTTAATGAATAGTAGGAAATATTTAGTTATGTACACTTTTTTTTTAAATAAAATTGTTACTATTTTACGATTTTTTTATTTATTTGTATCCATATTTTGTAAAATATTTGCATATTTTCGGGTAAACACGTGCATATTTATGCGCATATTTTCTACATTTTTATTTGCATATTTGCCGAAGTCTAGTCATTACTTATCGAAAATGACTATTTTTATCAATTAATTGAAATCTTCAAATATACTAGCCTCACAGACCTTGACACTAAAAAATATGCTAAACAAATTGACCATCTTCTTTATTTTTTGATCTTTGATCATAATCATCATCATTGACGGTAATTCGGCGTTGTATCATATTCTGGGGTAGATTAGTCCTCTTTCTCGTTATATTAGTCTCGCCAATTTCGTTATCTGGTTGCGTTCCTTCCTATATCTGCATTGGGGATCTGCATCCAAGTTGGAGATACTATAAGAATTTACAATTGTTAATAGGCGATATTTTGTAGTAGAAATAAATTATTACAAATATCTTTTTAAATGGAACTATGCATAGAGATTAACCTAACATTTTTTTTTTATAATTAATATATTAAATTATTTCTAATCCTTTTACCCCGTGGCTGAGACGCCGATGGCCGTATTTGCAAATAATATATGCGCGGTTAGTCGGTGACCATTAGGAAAGTTTATTGAAAATTACCGAAATATTAAGGGGAACAATCTACCTACTTATTTAAAAACGACGGTTTACGTAATCCTCGGGTAATTCCTTCCAGCTCTAAGGCCGGGTTCCTTTATGATAAAGTTGTTAGATATCGTCGGGGCACGTAGAAATGTTTTTCTATAATAACCTAATGCAAGGGATTTTATATTTCATCACGTTCCTAGCTAGAAGGGTACCGTTAGTTTCGGTGATCATTAGAATCTTTTTACCTTCTTAGAAACCCATCTAGGCTGGCCTATCATTTTTGGGGGAGAGATACCCTCACCTTTTCTTGGGTAGTTTGGTAAAATTTTAGAGGAACCAAGTTACTTCCCGGTGGGCATTCGTCGAGTAAAGGTGCTTTGCTCATTATCGTCTCTGTGTCGCGTTATCTGTGCAATTTCTTTCTAAGTGTGTATACACTTCTATATTTGAGTTCTTTCAATCTAATACTATATTAGATTAAATTTAGTTATAGAGTACCTTTAATTTTAATTATCTTCAGTGCTTGATACAAGTAAAGTATTATAGTAAAGTAAATTAACTTCAGTGAAATAGTGCAGCATTCATCAAGAATTACTGTAAGTTACCATTATCTTAGTATCTCCACTTATCTGGGCGAATAATATGGTATTCTATCATATTGTTTTTCAATCATCTGGGCGAATCTAAGTTCATCCATGTCTTCACCTGTAGTTGAGAGTAACTACTGATTTTTATATTCAATATTTTCTTACGAACTTTCTTGGAACCTTGTCTCAGAACCAAAGTATCTTTCTTTATTTCTTTTCTTTTCTAAGGTTTCTTAATTTTCTCCTTAAACCCCAAAAAAATTAAGTGGCGCCCTGTTCTCTATCTTATCTTATCTTTGGTAATTTTACCCATCCATCTTTTTGTTTATTTCTGTATCTTTTCTAATATCTCTTATCCTATCTTTACTTATTTTGTCCGTTGGACCCATTCCCGGTTCCAAAAGCTAGTTTCGAACCCACGACTCGCTCTCCACCAACCATCTGGCTGCCGTCCGCAGTGTCTCCATTGGGGACCTTTCTAGCACCATCCAAAAAAGGTTTCCGAGGTTACAAACCTTTTTAAAAACAAAACCAAAGCAAAATAAGATCTAAATTTATGGTTGGGTATGTACCAAATGTCAAAATAATAAAGCTAACTGGCATATGTCAATAATAAATTTTAAACTTTGAGAGTAATTAATATGACAGCTTAGCCACTCCCTAACATTTATTATTTCACTTATATTACTTTCAACATGTCATGAAAGCAATTATTGATGAAAAATGTGTATTTTTACTTTAAAAGTTCAACAAAAAAGTTACTTGAATTTCACTAAATGTTATTTTTTTCCTTTAAAATTTCTGGGGTTGGAACTGGACTAAGATTTACTGCAACACAAACAAATGCATCTCCAAACTGCAAAGATAGTCTGAAATGACTTGGGACAAACAAAATGAGGTTGGAAGCTGGGCACTGGGACGCAAATTTTGAAACTTGGCTTCTTTAAAACTCAAACACAATGGAACCATGTGGGTATCCTTCAAAGTTGTTGGAAACGCCGTTATACAAATCCCTCAAATGACGGCACGAAACAAAACAGTGATTACTCTTGCAAAAACTGACACATTACATTCGAGTATAACTCACATTTTTACAACAAATTTGCCGGTTTCTCCAGACTACCCACTCCGCGTCTTGTCTCTTTGAAATCCAAACCCCACCTAACTTCACTTTCTGCACAATTAACTGCCACAATACTACACATTTTCCCATGAAAAAAGACGAAAAACGAAAATCCATTACGAATTAGACGAAAATTAAGACCAACACCGAAACCAACTGCCTTTGACAGCGACTCCACTGAGAGTGATGTAATTATCTTTAACATTCATTCGGCCAACTCGGTATAAACAAAGCACAACCCAAAATATTTCTGTTTATTTGACGCGCAAAATATCCTAAAGTGGCTCTCGATCAAAGAATATCGAAGAAATACGCATTTGTGATATATAAACAAACAATAAAATGTGTTTATTATCAACTCAACTCCAGCGATGCAAAACCATTAAAAATACTTTTTCGGTGTTTTAATACATAAGGTAAGGTGATTTAAAATGCTACAATATGTGATGAGTAGACTTCGGCAAATATGCAAATAAAAATGTAGAAAATATGCGCCTAAATATGCACGTGTTTACCCGAAAATATGCAAATATTTTACAAAATATGCATACAAATAAATAAAAAAATCGTAAAATAGTAACAATTTTATTTAAAAAAAAAGTGTACATAACTAAATATTTCCTACTATTCATTAAGATTTACATTTATTTTAAGTAACTATATCATTTTTAAGTATGAATAAACTTATTTAGAATTATGGTAACAATAAATGACCAAGTGGTGTTCAAAATTTTCTAACAAAAACTTGTGGCTTCTGTCTGAGTACATATATTTATATATGGAAAAACTTCGTTCAACATCAACTGATGTAACGGGAGCATTTTTCAAACTAACCAAAACATTTGGTTCTAAATTAATTGTTTCCGAAATATTTCCAGCTAGAACACTGACTACTTCAGAAAGAATATGGTAACCTTTATTTTTTTCCATAGTAGCTTCAAATTTTTTTAAAATATCTTTTCCAATATTACCTCTAACGTTCCGACAACATGACGCAAATTCTTTTATTAATGCTGTATTTTCGAACAATGACAGTTTTGGTGATTCTAACTGAGTAATTGTTTTTTGAACAAAACTAAAATTTGATTTTATAAATGAAAGTTCTTGTTGAAGCAAGTTACTCTGAAAAGTTTGTTTAGAATCCAAAAGAGATTGGGAACTTTCATCTGTTAACGTATCAATTATGTTCTTTATTTTAACAAAATGATCTGCATAAAAATTAGCTGCTTCTAACCATGTTCCCCATCGCGTTAAAATAGGTTGTGGTGGAAGAGGAATGTTAGGTAGCATTTCTTTATAAAGTTGAATTCTTATAGGAGATTTAAGAAATACTTTTCTGACACTGGATATCATGGTATTTACAAGAGGAAACTTTTTTCGTATTTCCTCTGCAACTCTGTTTAATCCATGCGCTACACAAGTAACATGTATTAAATCTGGGAAAAATATTTTTAAATTTTGTCCTGCTTTCACCATATAAGGAGCAGCATCCGATAAAATAAGCAGTCATTTATTAGAAGGAATAGTTGTCGGAAGAAAAAAAGTTGCTAATGTTTCTTGTATAAAACGCGAAATTGTTAAAGCATTTGTTTTCTCAAGTTGCTGGCATGAAATAAGATGAGATTTTGGTAAGGTATCTTCTTTAAGAACACCAATCAATAAATGAGCAATATACTTTCCTGAGGAATCAGTGGTTTCGTCTAAATAATTATCTGCAATTTCTCCCTTAATATTAATTAACACCGACGAGTATAGCCCGTTCACATTATTTCTTCTTAGAGACCGATCACTTGGAACATTAAGTTTGCAATATTTTTTTAGAAACGAACTAAAATTTACATTTGCTAATTTTGAAAGCGGTATGTTTGCAGACACTAATGCGCGACACAAGTCTTCATTAAAAGTTTCTTGCTCATCTAATTTTTTTGAAGTAGATTAGAAACATTTAGCCATTGAAGTTTGATGTTTTCCTCCTATTTTTCCTTTTTTTGCAATGTGTGAAGCAGTTCTCACATGTTGGTCTATCTGAAATTTCTTCTCACATGCTATCTATAAATAAAAATAAAAACCTTTATTTTAACCCAACCTTTAAAATATAAAAATATACAAGGTGTTTTTGGTTAATCAAATAACTGGTTTGGAAAAAAAAACACTCGCCAAGTGTTTTAAATGCAGTATTAATCCACAAATTAGTTTTTGTTACTAACCATTAGTACATCATATAACTTATTTTAAAATTCAACAAAAGTTTTTTTTTTGTTAATTCAATTACAATAAAAATAATTGTGTTTTAGAATAGCTGACTTCATAAAAAAAAGTAAAGGTGAAAAATTTTTCTAAATACACACCATTGTATTGTACCATGGACAATTTTTTCTCACTAAAGGAAGCTATTTTTCATTTAAAAACAACCTACGAGTACTAAATTTCAAGTAAATACGTTTATTGGTTTTAAAGTTATTGTTGTTATTAACTAAAAGAATTTAATTTTTTTTTAATTTTAACACCCTGTATCTCGAAAAGTAAATAAGTTTAACTCATTAACTCTATCGTTTTGTTCAATTTTTCGAGAAGTATCTACAGTCAAACGTTGTAAGTGTCATTTGGAAACACCCTGTATGTATGAAATATTAGATATTTAATAGAAAATATTAGATACTTACAATTTTGCCACAGACTGAACAGTAGATTTTTCCCATATCCATAGACAGCTCTTTATAAGGTTTAATCCAAGTTGAAGCACTGGTTGTTTTAGGCATTATAAAATCACAATCTTCCTTTTTGTTACGCACAAAGAGTGTTTACGCATTGAATATCAAAACAAAAATGATTAACAAATCTGAGCATCAAATTAGAAATGTTTAGGTACCTAATTCAATAAACTGGGAGATTTTGGAAAATCCCTACATTAGGAACAAAACTATTAGCCGTTTACCTGCTGTTAAGGTACAATAAATTGTAGATAGATTTGAGGATTAGATCATAAAATGCAAATGAACGAACCCTTAGCGATTATCCAATAACTGAATGCCTCAGTGACCGAGACTTTCTAAGAATGTTGAGGGCTACTTAAATTGATCTTCTTTGAAATTGTAAATGTTTTGTACCTGTAGAGATTACGTACTTAGATCATTTCTTGATTAAAATGACTACAAAAGTTTATACAAGAATTGAAATAAATTGGTATGTTTAAAAATTTTCAAATACAGTATAAAAATCTGAACTTTTATGCACTTTATGCAAACTTTTATACAAATATGCCAAAATATGAAATATTTGCATAAAATATGCACAATATGCAAAATATGCAATATGCATATTTGCCGAAGTCTAGTGATGAGTATCAATGCGATATTCCAGTGTTTTTTCCAAAATTTGTTTCAGGGTTGTAATCAGATGAATTGTCGATTTACGGCATCTGAAACCAGCCTGGTATTTTCCTACTATCCGTTCTGTATATGGTACCATACGGTGACATAGTACTGTGAAAAATATTTTTTACGCTGCATTTAGAAGCGGAGTTCCTCTGGGGTTAAAGCATTTAAAGATATCTCCTTTTTTGGTGTAAAGTGCAAAGTATTTCAATATTACAATCACTGGGGAGGGATTTCTGTGTCCATATTTCTTTTATAAGCTGCTAGATTCAAAATTATATATGATTTACACTTTTGTTCAATTGATACAAAACAATTTGTACTAGACAAATAATTTTTTTGGTACAGTATTTAAATTAAATAATTTCAGAAATATAAAAAGCTATATAAAAAAAACGGGTGTGGCAGTCCAGTGGGACTACCGGTGGAAGTTACACTTCTATACACGCATTCGCAGTTACAAATTTATTTGGGAGTACAAATCACAATCATTACATATGTAATGCTATAGGTAAGACATAGCAGAAAGAGAAACAGAATTAATAACAACTTACTAACAATTAATTAAAAATATATGACCTGTAATAGGAGTATAGTAAATGAAGGATTGAATCAATATTTTGATGAAAATGTATATTTTTATATTCATATATGTATGAAAGGAGTTGAATGCAAAAATTTTTTTACATATACTCTGCAGTAAAATTCATTGTTTATTTTGTTATTAATATAAAAATACAATACAATACACTGCAACATAATTTAATATAATAATGCAATACAAATTAAAATGCAATATTCCTAAGTATTTAAAAATGACAATAATGTACATAAAAAAATACACTACAATACAGGGCAACATAATTCAATATAATAATACAATACAAATTAAAATGCAATCTTCATAAGTATTTAAAAATGAAAATAATATACATAACTTTTCTACTTACGCATATGTTTAATTTACCATGTAATAATATTAATAAAAAAGTCCTCCCCCACTGCGAATCGAACGCCGGTCTCCCGCGTGACAGGCGGGGATACTGACTACTATACTACCGAGGATACGACACAAGCGTATTTCAAAATTGACAGTTCTGAGTCATACAGTGATTTATTGAGATTATTATTTTGAAATACAAAACATTAATATAATTATGAACATTTAATAAATAATACAAAACATATCACATAAATAATAATATTAATAAATATTTTATTATATATATAATATTATATGTATATACAAAAGGAACATTTTTATATTTGAGAGGGGAAGAGAGAGAGAGAAATCTTCTGTCTCTCTCTTACTCATTATCTTACATATGTAATGATTTCACAGATTCATTCCCATACAAATTTCCAACATGGAGCGCGCGTATAGCAGTATAACTTCAAAAAATATAATAAATTTTCTTGGAAAAGGTTATGTTGATTTCGTGCGTTTTCTATTTTTACAGATCATGCCTGGGAGGTCATAAAAGAATTCGCGGAAGAATTACTGGAGTCTCAATCGTCGGAAAAGGAAAGGGTAAGTGTATTATTTAATAGCGCAATTGTTTTATCGGGAGAATTCAACACAGTGGTTACTTTGCAGTCCAATTTAATTATTTATCTTCTTCTTTACGTGCCATAAAAGAGTTATTCGACGTTGTCACATGGAATGATGTCCCGCATTTGATATCTGAGTCCATTCACGAATGTTTTTAACCAAGAAACCTGATTACTCTCTACATCTCTAGGGCCTTCTATTTTACCCTTAAGGATCAGTTGTGGTATTCTATATGGATTTCCCCTCACTACATGTTCCAAATAAGACATTTTTTGTTGTTTAGCAGTCTTTAGCAATTCTTTATCTTTCTTGACCCTTCTAGTACTTCCTTATTAGTTATTCTTACTGTCCAAGGTATCTTCAGCATCCCTATATGAATCCACATTTAAAATGTTTCAAAATTCTTTTCATACTTGATACTTTTAGTGTCCACACTTCTGCTCCATACAAAAATACAGACCAAATATAGCAATTAACCATTCTTTGTCTTATTTTTAAACTTAAATGATTATTGCAATAAAATATCTTCATTTTTATAAAAGTAGTTCAAGCTATTCTTCGTTTTATTGCTCTGTCTGGATCTGGTTGGTCCTTTATGACAGATATGACTTACTTTACTAAAGACTAAAAATTTGGTTTTGTTTGAGTTTATTTTTTTAAAGCATGTTCTACCTCTGATTTCATAATTTCTGAACCGTTAGTACAATTTTGGTTTTTTTTTTCTTTTTTTTTCTTTTTTTTTTTCTTTTTTTTCTTTTTTTTTCTTAAAAAAAAAAGAAGAATTATTTGAAATGATGAAAGAACTGGACGTAGAAGCTGGAAAGAGAGGCCTTAATATGAATTACAGCAAGACCAAAATCAACAAATAAAGATGAAGACATCACAATGAGGATCGGACAAGATGAAATAGAACAAGTTCAGTATTATATATATCTGGGTCAAACTATAAAACTATATAAGGAAAACCAAACAGCAGAGATAAAAAGACGAGTTAGACTGGCATGGGCGGCATTTGGCAAACTAAGCTACATTCTTAAAAACAAAAGATATCCACAGCATCTTAAGACCAAAGTATACAATCAATGCGTACTCCCTGTTCTCACTTATGGTTCCCGAACGTGGACATTTACAAAAGCAAACATGGACAAAATCATAACAATCCAAAGAGCAATGGAAAGACAAATGTTTCACATAAGACTAATGGATAAAAAGAGAAAAGAGTGAATAAGAGAGAAAACAAAAGTAAGGGATGTTAGACAAGAAATTGCAAAATTGAAATGGAGATTTGCCGGACACAATATAAGACAAAAAAAAGACCGATGGAACAAAATTCTTATAAGTTGGAGACCGTGGGAATATAAACGAAGCAGAGGAAGGCCCAAAATGAGATGGGCAGATGATATCAAGAAGCATGTGGGCTCTAGGGGGATGACTGTAGCGACAGACAGAGAAGAATGGAAAAGGATTGGGGAGGCCTATGTCCAAAGATGAACCGAAGAAGGCTAATTAGATAGAATTCGATTTTGGTAAGATTCGGTAATATAATTTCTGTCATCTTGAAACAACTCTGATGTATATACGTTCTCATTTACATTCGTATAATTCGTTCTCATTTACAATAATTTTGTTGTTATTGTCAACTAGTACAGAGGGAATTCGTTTTTTTTAAATATGTAGTTATATCCCTCACCATTTTGTTAGCGTTTAAGAAAACTTGTAGTTTTTTTATAGATCGCATAAAAAGCTGGAAATCCAGGTTGTCTTTTCAGAGATTTCGCTCTTATTGATTTATAATCTACATAAGAAAAGCTGGCATTATAAATATATATATATATATATATATATATATATATATATATATATATATATATATATATATATATATATATATATATAACTGTTTTGGATGGGTTGGAGTCAATAATAGGGCTATTGGTTAACTATTTTTTTATTCTCGAGCTTTCAATTGTGTTTACAATTATTATCAAGAGCTAAAAAAGACAAAATACTTACAAGGTTGAACTAAAAAGAAAAAACAATTTTTGTTAACTTACCAAATAAAAATTAGTTTGGTAAGTAAAAATCACTGCTTACATGTTCAAAATATTTAATACAAAAATGCTTTTATCTAATAAATGTTTCTCTGAAAAATTTTATAATTTTGAAAACATTTTTTTTAATATAAGAATAATTGAATTTATAAATAAGTTCAAATAGCAACCAATTACAAATAGCCTCAATGTCATAAATGCCAACATAAAATTTTTATTTTTGACAATTATATTGCCAAAAGTAAAACTTCGTTTAAACATTCTTTTTTGTTTAGTAACAAAAAGAAGAAGATTTATTCACCCTTGACAGATGTCTGAAAGAATGTGATAGATATATGGAGAATTAAATATGACATTTTACAAGTTTTATATATAAATCATAAAGAAAGAATATAATTATAAATTTTGCTTAAATTTTGAATTTCAGATCTTTTGTTTAAACTCTTATCATTTTTGCTAATACAAACCATTTCTAAAAAAGTCCTTTTAAATTTATTACTTTCATTACATAAAATTTTAATGTTATCAAAATCCATAATATGGTCTTTATCGATTACATGTTCTGCCAAAGCACAAGATGGTTTTTTAATTCTGCAATCACTTTTGTGAGAAATAATGCGATTTGAAAGATTTCTTCCGGTCTCACCAACATATTCAGCCTCACACTGAGTACAACTAATGCTGTATACTAAATTCGTTTTTTCAAATTTGTCTATAGGATATTTAGTTTTAGAATATAAAGATGAAATAGTTTTGATGTTCTTTGTTGCTATTTTTATATTGTCAATAACCTTTAGTGTTTGTATTAATTTAGGTGTTAATGATGGTATAAAAGGTAGTGAATGATAATAGATGTTCTGATTGTTAGATACAATGTTTTGAGATTGAGCAAAAAATGGTGTTAAATTATTTATATTACCAATATTAGAAAAAAGCATCCTATGTAGCATATCTGGAGGATAAGAGTTTTCAATTAGAATATTTTTTAATAACTGAAGATCTTCCTGTAGATAATCTGGATGAGAAAGTTTTAAAACACGTTCTTTTAATCCTGTTATAAGGTTCATTTTCATCTTATTTGGATGGTGAGAGTAATAGCTTATAAATCTATTACTACATATGGGTTTTCTGAACCATCTGGTTTTCAACATATTGTCTGTATTTCTTACAATTCTCATGTCAAGGAATGGTAGAGAATTATCTACCTCTTCCTCAACTGTGAATTGTATATGTTGATTATGACTGTTGAAAATGTTGACTGTTTCATGAATTTTGTGTTTAGGAAGTGCCAAAACTAAATCATCTACATATCTCTTAATAAAAGGAATGAAAAAATTTTTCTTATTCTTATATATATATATATATATATATATATATATATATATATATATATATATATATATATATATATATCTATTATGTAACTATTTTTTGATCCATCGTATTTTCCCATTAATGTGTGGACTTTTGGACTTTCGCGGCGTAGTTCTCGCTCATTTTCAAAATAAATACTTCCACCTAACTTAACATAATCTTCGAAACAAAAATAAACCTGATGGTGTCGTCGTATTTCCTTGTAAACTATGAAATTCTCATTGTTTGAGGATTTTACACTTTTTTTATGTAACCAACGAGTAGATGATTGTTGTTTTACGGTGACAGTTACTTCCCACATGGTGTTGAGAATCTGGTCTTTATTTTAAGCATGAAGTCATATACAATATGGGAAACTATATACGTATGTAAAAAATTACCCATAAACAAATTTTCACTATAGCGAGTAAGTAAAAAAATGATAAAGTATTGGTGAAAAATGAAAAAATATATCTATTGTACTTGCTAATGAACAGACAAATTAACAACAACAATTTCTGGTTTCTATGGAATATGCAGAATGATACTAAATGATTTTTAGGTGTATACGGAATATCATCATTACATGTTGTTGGTATTTCCTTTTATTGTGGACTTATATTTGTAAACTTTCACATTTATTTGTTATATGCCAAAAAGATGCGATATTTCGCACCTATTTCAGTAGGACAATATACATGTTCGGAGATATAAGGGTCCACTAAAAAGTCAGCAAACTATTGTAGGAATTAATGATATACTTAGTTTGAAAGTTATTGACAACACAGTTCTTATAACGCAGCTGATAATTCCCAAAATAATGTCATAAACCAGTGTCGACTTAGTGGTTCTGAACACAGGTCTGGAGCCTACGTTTGTTAGAAGAGGTACAGGTACGTACATCGACGTGACCATGGCGACACAAGGAATAGCGGCGAAAGCAAGAGGCTGGAAGGTTTTGCCAGACTACACCGGAACTGAACATCAGTATAACGAGTTCTCCATAACCGAAATGGGGACTACTAACACCGTCCGTCCGTCTGGAACGTCGGGGGGCAGATGCGGCGACGAGAATGACTGGAAAGTATACGAGGAGCTGATTAAATGGAGAATGAGCATAATTCAGGATCAATCACCGACGGTGGAAAGCCTGGAGAGAGTCATTAAAGAAGCGATGGAAGGAAGCAAAATTGGTCGCCAAGATGTCAACAGGATGCCATACTGGTGGAATGCGGACATAGAGGCACTAAGAAATGAATGTATAGTAATGGGAAGAAGGTTAACAAGAGCAAGAGGCAGAGCAGGAATCAGCCCTGAGGTTATCGAGGAGATCGAAGAGGAGTACCGCACAAGGGAACTGTATAGGAAAATCCGTACAGAAAAAAGAAAGCACTGGAAAGAGCTGTGTGAAAAGCTGGATGAGGACATCTGGGGTCAGGGATACAAGATCATCATGAAGAAGTTCTATGCGTATCCTCCTTACGAAATGCCTATGGACAAGAAGCTTGAGGTAACACGAGAGCTCTTTCCGGACAACAGATGGCATGGTGTATGGAGGGATGAAGGAGCTGAGCGGGCTGTACCCTTTACCATGGGTGAAGTTGTCGAGGCATTAAGTTCACTCAAGACGAGTAGGTCCCCCGGACTAGATCAGATACCACCTGAGGCGGTGAAGGGTCTAGGACGGCCGGAGCCTGCGTGGCTTCTGGAACACATGAATGCACTGCTGGAAGCACAAACTTTTCCTGAGCCTTGGAGGACATCGAGGTTAATACTGCTCCCCAAGGCTAGGGAAAAGTATCGCCCCATCTGTCTCCTTTCATGCATCAGTAAGCTGTATGAAAGGATGCTGCGATTACGCATAGACGACATGATTGAGAGGTCAGGTGGTTTATCTCGGAGACAATTTGGTTTTTGACACTCACGATTGACGCAATCATGAGTGTACTCAAAACATTGCGCAACAGAGGGGGATGAACATCGCTGGGCGGCCTTGCTATTGTTTGATGTTAAGAATGCATTCAATACACTGCAGTGGAACGAGGTAATGAAGGCAATGGAGGAGAGAGAATGTCCTGGTTACCTGATGAATGTGGTGGCGGAGTATCTGTCCGAGAGAAGGATTATGGTGGAAAACGTGGATCGTGGACTTACGGCCGGTGTACCCCAGGGATCTGTCTTGGGCCCGACGCTATGAAACCTGGCATATGACGGGGTTATGCACTGTGAATACGGAGAGGATACAACCCTCTTCGCATTCGCGGATGACCTCGCTGTACTGGTAGTGGCCCAGGATAAGCCAGATCTCAAATACCGAGTTCAGAACGCAGGCCGCATCGTAAAGAAGTGGATGACGCAGCACGGACTGAAACTTACGGCAGAGAAAACCGAACCCATCATTCTGAAGGGGACAAGGAACTGGCAAACAGCTATTCTTTTTTCTATTAATTGTTGGAGTATAAACAAGTTATCAGTGCAAGATCAAAGATCAAAGATTCAAACGTCAATAAACTTATTTTAGCCTTCGATTGCGGCTTATTCCTATTAAAATAGTAATTAGATCTTATCTCTATCGTTAGCCCGGTTGGTGTTTCTCTATTCCATCCCTCCGTACTTCCCGACATCTTCACGATCATCTCTCTTACAGTCACAGGGTTCATACCTATTTCTTTATACATTCTGTTTCTCTTCACTGTACATCTATTACACTCCAGAATTGTGTGAGTAACAATGTCGGAATATTCGCAGTATAGGCATTTATCTGTATCTGTCTTTCTGAACCTATGAAGATACGCCCTAAAATAGACAATCTACCCAGTCCCTTAGACTCGGGATCAGCATCTTGGTCCACTGGGCAACATCTTCCTTGTTGTTCCACTTTTCTTGCCATCTTTCCATTGATCTTTTCTTTCTTCTTTTTTTTATAGCTGTTGTCAAATGCTCTCTTTTCTCATAGAGATGTCTCTTTTCTTCTGCTAACACATGCAGAGGAACACAACCCGTGATAGTCCACAAGGCCGCCGCAGATACAGAGTCCTGTAGGACTCGTTCTGTCTACTTTTGTCATAAGCCTAATATTAGGTATCTATATCTAAATAAAATGAAAAATATTATTAATTATTGTGTATTTAAGGTGGTAATTTAATTATTCAATTAGCGTTTTGGATTTTTTGTATTATGTGTGAAAGACAAGTTACATTTTCCTACTATTCTTTATATATTTTTTACTTTATATGCCCTGGGAGGGGGGTTAACCCCTAAACCCCCCTGGGTGCGCCACATCCTTATTATTACATTTAGCGATAATTAGAATATACTCCATCTCTATCGGTATAAGACCTATAAGATATTACATCGTTGCCATTTCATTAAGTATATACTGGTAGGTATATTTTGCTTTGGTACCTTTTCTATGGTTTCCTCTGCGTCCATATATATATATTTACACCTTTCGTTGCCTACTTCCTAATAAATTAATGTCAATAATGAATTAATTTTATGAATAATTAATTCATCGAAATAGGATGCAACTATTTCTTATGAATCAATAATCCATTAGCAGAAACTCCATATTGAGAAACTGGTATTAAATTGTCTAGTACATGCAAATTCCCAGACAATGAAAATGACACCACAGGTGTTAATTAAACAGTAAAGTCCAGTCTTTTAACTCTCGGATATTCGTTTATGTTGGTTAATAAAATAAGATTTCATCACGGATATTAACAAAAACAGTAATAGGATTCAAAGTTCAAAAATCAAATTGAGTGATGAAAATACTAATAAATGATTTATCGCGTAGATAATAGGATAATAATTGATCAATAGGGGTTTCTACAAGTGTTATCTTTACCATATTCTTATGACAGAAGGCTGCTCAGGTACTTGGGAGAACAGGCCAAAATAAACTAAAGGCAACATGTTTTTCTTATTAAACGTCGTCTCCAAAATATAAATTTGATGAATGTTTACGTAAGGAAACGGTGATATTATTACAACACTCGTCACCTTCGCCATAAATGACTATTGCTCCATTAAAATATACCCTCTCTGCGGATGACAAAATTTTATTTTGTCATGGTACTAGTACCCAAACTATCTCTAGACTAATCCAGCCAGCACTGGCTCAATTGTCTCTCTGGTCAGTCAAATCTCGTTGGAATTTTTCGACTAAAAATCCATATAAAAATAAAATAATGTTTTACGATAATTTTAACATATAATTCACTTTAGGAAACAAAAATATTAAATATTATATGGTTATGTTCATTTTTTAAATATTTTATTGTTCTTTAGGAATTACAGGACGAAGTTTTCGACCTCTTGGAGAGAAAGAAGAAAGAAACTTTGGCCCACAAACGCAGCTTCTTCGTACGGATGGTCAGCGATCCGAAAATATACAATCCGTCGATAGCGAAGTCACTGCCGTCCACGAGAAGGCATTTGACAGAAACTGCAGACTCGCCTATGTCGCCCGACGGAAATATCACCATTCAACCTCCCTCGTAAGTTTCTATCTATTAATTTAGGGTAAAAATGTGCTCCAATAGCACAGAGATTTTAATCATTTAATCATTGGATATTTGTGAAGAAAATTTACAACGTCTGAAAAGAAAACATGAGAAATCGGAAAGGTGAATAGTATCTCTGAAGATTGAGCATCGATAAAAGTTTAGAAGAAGGGGTATCTTAAGAACAATAGCAGAAGAAAGGGAATAATGACAAGAAAGATATTAATAATATATATAATTATTAATGATTTGCAATGTTTAATTGATTTAATATGCCTTAGGCTTAATTTTGCAAAACAAATAAATTAATTTTAATTAAACTTTGACCTCAGGGCTCCTTTTATCGTTAATTATAATAAGTGGCTTCAAAGTATTCTTTAAACAGCTGCCTTTGAGGAAAGGATGACCAATAGGAAACTAAATTAAACCAAATAATTTTGTGATACTAAACTGTTAAATAATTTATTAAAAAAGAATAAAAAAAAATTATCAAAGTCAGACAATTTTACAATTAATCAAAATCATATATCATATGCGCTAATCCGTATAATTAACATTACAAATTCATTAACATTCCTATACAAATTATCAATAATTGTTTGGACTTGTATTCAAATAAAAGATCTCTTCTCTGTGTTTTCTTTGTTAAATTAAATCAAGACAAAGAATTTTCTTTCAAGAAATATTACTTCTTTTAATTGTTTTATATCTCAATTAAGATTATATTTATTCTGAAATAATATCACTGAATAAAATATTGTCCTGAAACTAATGTTTGTATTTTGTGAACGATTTTCGAAGTGGAAATTGAAACGTCAATAAACGTACTTTAACCTTTAATTGTGGCTTATTCTCATTTAAATAGTAATTAGAATAAATTATTAAAAACCGAATTAATTGTGATCTAGTTATGATCGTGGTTGCAAGTCTTTGTTGATTATATGGCAAACTAACCTTTTCTTTCCAAGAATTCTCTACTGGCTCCTTTTCTTCTTACGACTGCGATCTGCACATCTTTTGCTCGTACACTCAGTTAGTCTACACACGCATGCTATCACTCTGCTTGTCAACGTCTCTCGCATACACTATCGCCGCAACAGTCTCTTCAAAATCTCCTGGACCAAACTCCTATCTCACAGGAATCCAATTTCTTTCTAGTCGAAAGGATTTTCACTTAATCGACTAGTACCAACTATACTATACACCTGTTTGTTTATTACAGGATGTTCTTTCGTTGTTCACTGCTACCAATCCTTGTGGCTCGTTCTACATATACAAAACACCTTTCACAATTATTATTTGACAAGAACTCATAATAATTGACAAATAATCTTCTTTTCTCCGAGCAAAACATGACTCCCTTCACTTCAATAGCTCTTCTCTTTTTCACCAATCAGACACACACATACTATATATCACGCTATCTCTTTCGATCAGTCAAATTATGTGATTTGTCAAACACAAGCTCAATGCTATTATGATATCATATAACTTGGTATTTCCAAATTTTACATAAATAAGATCTTTTCTTTGTTTCCAAGTTTCTAGAAATAATACAGCTAATACTACTTAGGTTATTGTATACTTATCCCTGACCACAAATCTTTCTAATTCTTTGTCCAATGTCTTTGTACACAAAAGGCCTAAACCTTAGATTCTAAAATTGCAATCTTTGGGCTATTAACATTAATCGTTTATGAGAAATCCTCTATTGTTATCATATATTATCGTACAAATATCTATTTTCCTATCTGCCTACTTTCTACTAAATTAGAAAAGCCATTACCCATTCAAATATTAGAATCTTATAAATTTACCATTCCTATCTATTGTGTAAAACGAATTTACCGATCGGTAAATTTAATTTTTTCTTAGATTTTAATAAATTTAAAGCATAACAATATATTATATTTTTATTGTTTATTTTATTTAAAAGTTATAATAGGGTATAAAATTGCAGGTCGCGTCCCATGAAAATACATTCTCTAAAAAGGTAAACCAGAAAACATAAAAACTTTATTCTGCGTAGAATCTGAGGCTTAAATTTTAGCATAAAGAAATAAAGTAGAATGTAAATTGGCTAGTATTTTAATCGTGGTTCGTATTTTTTACAGTTGTGTAGTCTAGAAAAATTTGTACGTAGGTAGAGTTGTTTTTTAGTATGGTTTGTTTTTACTTATTTTATGACTTCCTCTCATTGTTAGAAGGTTTAACCAGTCTCCTTGTCTAATATGAGTTGTTATTTCAATACGCTGTGTTATTTTTATCTATAATTTTACTTCAGTTGTGTCTAAATCGTCACAATTCATCCCGCGTACGATATTGGTATCGTGAAAATCTACATCGTTTTTTTGAATTGCGAACTCATTGTTTACAAAAATTAAACGTATACCGTGGAATGTTGAGACATAATATAATTGTATCATTTTTCATAAATGGAAACCTCTCTTTATCGACTATTTTCCATCCACTCCTGAATGTAGGTCTCTCCCAATTGCTTCCATCTTTCTCTGTCTTGCGCCAATCTAATCCACTGTTTGCCTGCCACTGCTCTTATGTAATCTACCCATCTTTTTGAGGAATGAAAACCTAACTTGAGCAAATTATGTGGACCTACTATAATAGCAAATTGTTCTGAAGATTCGTAGAATTGCTGGTAACAGATTTAATGACGTTTGATTCCAACTAGCTTGTTGCCCCCACATAACAACGCTTTAGCGCGGAAGTATTTAGATATTACTTAACAAATCATTTAGTATGTGGAAGATAAGGAACTATCTTCAATTCACTACTAGAAATTAATTCACTAAGAATCTGTCTCCTTTGCAATTTGTAGAAAGCGCAGTGGCAAAAATTTGAATTTAGATTGGCCAAATAGCAAATCTTAGGATTTCTAATGTTGTTATTAGATGGCGTTGTAACATCTGTAGAGAATTATTTTTATAATTATTCTACTATGGAGGGAGAGATTTAATTTCGATTCTGTGCCTCTGCATAAGACGCTCTAATGATACCTATAAGTGGAGGGCAGATACTCTGCATTGAAATTAAATCTAAACCGTCTTTCTGTTCTGTATTTTTTATGAATTTATGATAAACTATGTAGCGTCTCGGGCCCTTTGGACCCAACTTGTCCGAATAAGTGTTCATATTCTTAACTGTTGAATTAGAGTTTTTAGCAATTTTTAACTCGCGGTCACTGACCTTTCCATATGTAGAAGATCACTGACCTGTTAGATTTTATTTGGGGTATGGACGCTCGTCGAATCAAATGAGGTAAGCAAGGTTTTTTGCTAGATCGGTAATATAGGCCCTTCGACATGTCACATTTTCGATATTACTTTTAAAAATAATCTGACTGTAATATTCAGAAGACAGCAAAATATTGTAAACGGCTATGGGTTGTTTAGTCTGGTTACTGAATATTCTGGTTTTAGACGATCTACAACGTCAATCCCTGCTTTTGTGATTTTATAGAATATTATAACAGGTTTATGCTGTTCTCCAGAATGTGGATCTATAGAATCAACATCGTGGAAGGTTGATAACATCAAAACGTTCTTATTTTACTTAGGAACATAGGACACTAAGAGGCAGTAGTTGTTTTTATTTTTATTATCTCCAAATAAGAACATTGAACTATTTATTTTTCGAGACTTATTTTTCAGTTTATTTATGATTTAGAAATAGATCATTCGCAAGATCAACTGACATTTAGTAATTATCCATGGTAATATTTCTTCCTGAATTATCTATTTGGGATATTAGTCTTTTTACTACACTTTTGGCGTCATTTGGAAATTGAAATGGTCCATTTGGTTGCATCCCTCCGTAAATTTCCATATTTGCAACATAAAACATTCTAGCATCTACCAATGCGTGTATTTGGATCCCGTATTCTTCAGAATTATTGGCTATGTATTGCTTAAATTTACACTTACCACGAAATCCATCAAGCATTTTATCAATTGTGTATTCTCCAATTGTGTAGTATTATTTTTATTTTTGCACAAAGCCTTCGAATATTTCTTGAATTGGAGCTGTATGAAAGTGTATGAAAGCGCATTTTCGACATAGTAACAGAAAAAAAGCAGGTGCAGTTCCATCAGTATACCGCAGCTCTTTGGTATTCAGATGCTGAGCCTTTTTCCCACCGGCAAGATACAGAAATCCTATGAAGGCACTAATTTTTGTAAAATCTGTAGGTGGACAGTTATGGCATTTTTGATAGGACCGTCGCATTTTCTCAAGGTTTTGGTTTGTGCAGTCGACAACATAGGAAATAGTTTCACCCGAAAAAAAAAAAAAAAAGTTTCCAACGTTCTACCACAGTTTTGCACTTTTTGGCAACATTTTTGACACCAGGCAAATTCGTAATTATATTTTTATGACAAGTCTTGTCTTTGGACAGTAAAATTCTATGTATTAACCACATAGTTTTTTTATCTTTTTTTTTAACGATTTCCGAAGTGCAAATTGAAACGTCACTAAACGAACTTTAACCTTTAATTGTGGCTTATTCCCATTAAAATAGTAATTATCTTTTTCCAGAACTCTCGGTTAATTGGTTCAGTAGTTTAAGCTTGTACTTACATTAGGTGGCGGAAAAATTTGAACTTGAACTCCACTCGTTTCTTCAGTTACACTTTGAGCTTCAATTTCACTCATATACTCAGTTTCCTTTTGAACACTGCCCTCTGAATCTGACATCTGTTTAATTTCTGGTTCAATATCAATCTCTACGTACCATCTTAATAATTGCTTTTCGCTGATGGCACACACACGCTGATGATGGTGAACAAAGCATTCATGAAAGTGCGCTGTTGTCGATTTTCCGAAAAAAAAGTTATGAGGAATTCATGAAAGTGCGCTGTTGTCGATTTTCCGAAAAAAAAGTTATGAGGAAAACTAAAAATTTATTAGAATTTTTCTAACATGGTTAGTGATCGCGGGTTAAAGCTTGTTCACTGTTCCATCTTTCTAAGGATTTATGCTATTTTTTTAGTTTCATTAGTTCGTTTCTTCAGTTCTGGTTCATTTATATTAATTGCGGTAATTCAGATGGTTTGTTTCCATATTTTTCTTGCTTAATTTATTTACGATATAAGATTAATAATAAGCGAAGAAATACACTCCAGGATTGGCCAAGCAAGATCAGCCACCAGACAGCTACACGGACTATTATGGAATAAAAAAATAACAAAAGAAAATAAAAGAAGAATCTATAAAACAATAATAGAAAGTATTGGGCTGTACGGCGCCGAACTCTGGAAAATAAACCAAAGAAACAAATCAAAAATTAAGGCCATGGAAATGAACTACTGGAGACGATGTTGCCAGCTCACTAGACTTGATAGGGTGAGAAACGAAGATATTCGGAGAGAAATGGAAATCGATCTAGACATAATAGACACATATATATATATATATATATATATATATATATATATATATATATATATATATATATATATAGATTAATAATGTCGTCTTCTTCTTCCTTCTTGTATGTAGGCTTTAAAGCATGTTTCTTCTTCAATATTAGCCATCTAAGTTGTGTAAATTATCGCACCTTTTTTTGGTCTGTCAATACTTCTTCGTCCATTTGGTGACTTATCTCGTGCTATTCGTACTATCCTATCCTCTGCCATTCTACTAATGTGTTTGTTCCATGCATGCTCTTCTTATGTTTTCGCTTCTCTCCCTATCCAACAGACTTTTCCCTGATATTCGTCTAAGTATTTTCATCACTGTTGTTTCTAGTAGTCGTCTTGTTTTAGATGTTTCAGGTCTTGTCTCAGCCGTGTATGTTAATATAGGTATAATTGCTGCTTTATAGATTCTTGTTTTTGTGTCTTGTCTTAGGTGTTTGTTCTTCCATATTGTGTCATTAAGAGATTCCGCTGCTTTAATTGCTTTTAAGCTTTGTTGTCGTACTTCTTCTTCAACATCTCCGTAACTAGTTATATCTATTCCCAGATATCTAAATCATGCTTCCTATTTTATTATTTTTCCATCAATTTCGATTTTACATCGTAGTGGGTATTTAGATGTTGTCATACATTTGGTTTTTTCTGCTGATATTATCATATTGTAATTCTTGGCTGTTATAATGAAGATGTGTGTTAATCTTTGGAGCTCGTCTTCTGTCTCGGCGATTAGTGCGGCGTCGTTTGCATAACATAATATTTGGATACCTTTGTTCCTAATTCTGTAACCATGACCTTTACGTACTGCTTGTATTATTTCGTTCATTATTATATTAAAGAGAAGTGGGCTTAACGAGTCACCCTGTCTGACTCCGCTTTGTACTGGTATACACTGTGTTAGTTTTCCATTTATCTTTGCCTGTATTCTATTATGTAACTAGATGTTTTCGATGGTTTGTATAAAACCTTGTCATAAAACTTTGTCATTTCTATAAAACATAGATATGCTGGTTTTTTGTACTCAATGGCGTTTTATGTGATTTGTCTTAGTACAAATACGGCGTCTACGGAGGATCTTCCGGATGTGAATCCTTGTTGTTCATCTAATAAAGTTGTTAGTTTATTAGTCTAGTATCTTGCAGTGCAATATTAGTTTTGTCATCTCTAGGTTTATACTTTGTCCTCCGTGTTTTAGAAGCTCGTTGGTTATTTCGTCTGGTCCTGGTGATTATGGTGCTGATTAATAATGTGAGGAATTCTATTCAATAAATCGCACTAACATTTCACAAAAACTTGGTATTTATAATGAGCTGTAGATATATTTATTTTATATCCATTACATAATTGACAAATTTTTAAAGTATAATCATTTTATGAAAAACATAATCATTATTTAGCTTCCACGAAATTTTTGGTAGATTTTAATGATTAGTATTAATTTGAATACTAATAAAGTTCTTGTTTCAGAAGTTCTTCTTGGATCAGTTGGCCTTTGGCTTTCTTATTTCAAGGAATTGCCGAAGACGGTTCTTCTAGCGACTTGCCAATTAGGTAAAGAATTTAATTCTAATTCTAATTAATAAATTAAGAAGGGAAGAAGACTGGTTTGATAGATAATGTAAGTGATCCCTTCTCCAGATGAACTGGAGAAGGACTTGCTTGTCAATTAACCAATCACAGCTTTAACAACCTTTTTTTTACAGGTTTAGGCATCTAGACACCAAAGTTCGCTTGAAGACAACGGGCAAAGGCCCGAACGGAGCTTCGCCTTCGGTATCTCCTGACGGCGAAAACAGTAGGTCTCCCAAGAGGTCGCCGATCTCTTCCCGAAGATCTTCGCCGTCGGGCACGTCGTCCTAACTTCGGAGAAAAGTTCTAAGGTTATGCAAAAATCTGTCTGATGTGTGTACTTAAGAATCTAAATGTAAATTACTGACAATATGACGTATTGGAAATCCTTAAGGTCTTCAATAATAAATTATATTCATGAGATGTTGGTTATTTTCATATTATAAATCATCATTGATATTTATATACAATGTTCCTTTCCAATCCTATAATAATTTTCTATGTTAATGCATTAAATAAAAAATACGTCCAAGTTGCATACAGCATCACTGCTATATTTGGTTACATTCATTTCTAAACCTTTATTAATCAATTAAAACGATAACAGCAATAAATTCAATACAAATATCTAACAAAAAATACAATTACGATGAAATTCTTCAAAAATAGATCAATTGGTGGGCAACAATTCCGTCTTTTGCGACGAACCAAAACAAAAGCACCAAATGATCAGTCTCATTAAAGAGATGAGTCAAGGTTTACATTACCAGCTTGTAAATACATCTTCAACGTTGTTGGCAAATCACCAGTGAGTAACAAAACCGTCTAAAAAAGTATCTTGTTTATAATAACGCTGTCGATCAGGTAAACAATTCATTCTTATGGGGAGTTTCTTAAAGTATAGAGGTGGCGTGATTCTTAGGGAACGGATCATGGAATTTAATTATGGATTCATTTGCAGAAATTTTTAGAGTATGAAAATTACAGATTCAAACGTTTCATAAGTTAATAAATTTATATATTTTACTTGTTCATTTCAAAAGAAATAGAGGCAAAATAAACGTTTTATAATGTACTAGACCAAGTATATGAAAGCATCTCCAAGTATGATCTCAAAATAGTTCTTGGCGATGCCAGTACCAAAATAGGTAGATAGGACATATTTATACCTACGATAAAAAAATACAGCTTGCACAACAACGAATGAAAATTGTCTCATTTTAATTGATTTTACAAGAGAAAAAACCCTTTTAATAAAAAGCACCTACTTCCAGAGGAAGGGGATATATAAGAGCACTTGGAGATCGTCTCATGGGCAAACAGTATATCAAATACACCATGTTTTATTAGAGAATTATGTACATAATGACATAATTAAAAATATTGTAAAAGTAGTAGCAGATGACACTAGCAAGTCTACCAAGAAACATCAAAAGCCATGGTTCGACGATGAATGTAAATTAGAAATAGAGAAACTACGATTGGAAAGTTTAAGACTAAAAACAAAAAAGCGAAAACACATTACACAGAGCAAAGAAGAAAAACCAGTGCAAAATTACGAAACAGAAAGAGGGAATTATATGAAGATAAGTTGAAAGAACTATAAACATAATATAATTAGAAATTTATATCAAGGCATTAAAAATCAAAAAACCGCAGCCCACTCATTACAAAGATAAAGAAGGGAAAATTATATTTGATAAACAAGAAATATTAAGACGATGGAAACAACATTTTGATGAATTGTTTAACGGAGAGTATACAAATAATGACAATAAAAAAGCACAGATAATGGAAATGAAGAAGACATAGGTCACGATAATGAAAAATACATAGACTTAACAATGACTACGCAAAACTACTCTACGAACGATCCCACCATCCCTAAATGAAGTTGAAGTCATTATTAAGAATCTAAAAAACAATAAATGTCCTGGAAGTAATTCTATAACAGCGGAAATGTTAAAATATGGAGAAGCGCAACTGACAGAAAAAATACACAAACTACTAAAAATCATATTTGAAAAAGAAGGAACTACCAACGGAAGCAAGCAGTACTATCTCCTCTTTATAAAAAAGGAGATAAAGGGGAGTGTCAGAATTAGAGGCGTGGTACTATTCAATTTAGTATATGAGATATTAGCAATCCACATCAAAAATAAGTTAGAGGATAACAGGAATAAAGCGCCTGAAGCTAGCTTGAATTTGAAAGGGATGGTCTGGAGCATTGGAGCGCGGTGGAGTGATTCCTGTTTTAAACACGAATTAAAACACCTCGCTCCAATGAATTGTTACACCCGAACGTTACTCTAAAAGGTGAACAAGTCTCAGAGGCCGGGTTTAGGGGATTGGGACTGGATCAAAACAATGCAAACAAACCCAACTGCGTCCTACTCAAGTTGAAAATTGGTCTGAAATGAAATGACCAGGGAATACAAATAGACAATTCTTTGGAAGTTGGACACTGGATTCGGGCTTCGGCTTATTCTGGATGATGACAAAAAACTGCAATCTTCAAAACTCAGCCACTCAATTTCCTCCCAAAATCATGTGGACCCCTTAAATGGTTGGAAACGCCGTCTTACAAATCACTTAGATAAAACACAGCACGAAAAATCGGTGATTAACTCAACAAAAACTGCCAGATCGCATTTTGAGTAAAAATTCACCTTTCAAATTAAAAAAATTTGCCGTCCTTGAAGACTACACCCACAAGCTATTTCTTCCGAATTTCAATCCAAACTTGACTGTCTTCTTTGTCTCGGTTTTCTGGCCTTCTACCACCCCCCTTGACCAGTTCTCGCTGCTGGCCAATCGGAATTTTTTTCAATGGCGGTTTTTAGGCAACTATGAAACTTAACAGTGCTGGGTTTATTATTTACGTAGTTAAAATTTTTCTTAGATGTCTCGCAGAACACCTGAGTAAACAAACTTCAAGGAATTTTTATACATAACAGCCAGGGGCGTACCAAATAAATATTATACATTGAATATTCGATAGTTATAAGGAAATTATACATGCTACACTGGTAGGGGGTGGGGCGTAGGGCCTGCTCTTCTACACCTGTAAAAAACCCACTGCAATAAATTCTAAAATTCAGCCTCGGAACACGGACGGGAAAAACGAAGACGACTAGCAAACGAATAAGGAATTTAAAGATAAATACATGAAATATCCAAGGATGGAAAACCAAGCCAAACGAAGTCATAGCAGAAGTAGAAAAAAAAATAAAATCTTAGTATCACAGTTCTTACCGAACCAAAGAAAAAGACCAAGGTAGCGAAGACACAGGAGGTTTTATACATATTTATAGTCGTATAGAGAAAGACTTTAAAAGAAAACCTGAAAATCTGGGAACAAATCAATGAGATAATTGTTAGAGTATCTATTGCGTGGAAAGAGCAGGATATCGAGATCATTGAAATATATGTGTCATAAGAAGCATCAAAAACAGATAAACAAATCTTCTATGAAACTTTATCAAAACTATTGTTGGGAGATTTTAATGCTTGGATAAGGAAAGAAACAAATGAAAAAGTCGTAGGTAAATACGGAGATGCAAAAATAAATAATAATGGGGAACAATTAATCGAATTTTGCAAAAAGCACTCTCTGAAAATGCTAAACTGATTCTACCAATATAAAAACATACAGAAGTATACCTGGGTTCATCCAAAGAGAAACACCAAGTAAATTATAGATTATATTATTACAAAACAAGAAGTACACATACAAGTAGAAGACCTAAGAGTGTTAAGAGAACCGGAGTGCGGAACTGATCACTATATGTAAGTGTACTATTAAAGTAAAAGCTCAGAAGAGCTCAACAAATATATAGGGTCAACAAGATCAAGAGAAGCATGAAAAACGGTAAAAAACCTGAAAACAAACAAAAATAAGTGAGTAGAATAGATTTAATAGAAGAAAGATCTTGGATCGAACATTACTCATAACTTCTGGCTGAAAAAAGACCGCATATACGAACACCGTTACAACAACATATGACGTGGAATACGATTAAGACGATGAAATAACGATATAAAAATTTGATGGTAAACATTAAAACTAGAAACGAATTAACTAGAGAAATTTCTATTAGTAAGGTCTAAAGCAAAGCTGCCGCATAGCACCTATACTCTTCAAAATATGTTTGAATGAGGCGCTCTCAGTATGGAGAAGAAAATGCTGCAATATGGGCATACCTTTAAGGCCATGCAAATGGACTATTGGAGACGATGTTGTCGACTCACTAGACTTGATAAGGTGAGGAACGTAGACATTAAGAGAGCAATGGAAATTGATTTAGACACAATAGATACCATCGAAGTCAAAAGACCAAGAATGATGCTGACCATTTCTCGGAATTTAGTGCCTACAATTTTGAATCTATACTATAGTATAGTACAGTATTGGTAGAGTTTATAATTGTCATTTTCAAGCATATTAACAGTCATATATTTATAATAAGCGAGATGTTCCTGTTAAGTCCTTAACAATTCAAGACTGAATAACTGCAAACGAATATTTACATGAATCAAGTCAGGAGATACAAATCAATAGAAATATCAGTTATTATCCCTCTCTATTTTCGATTATTATCAACAAATTTGTCACCTATAACTCTCGATAGAGTACCAATGTTTATTATCTTATGTCCTCTAATGTTCTACCATAGCAGCAGTTACTTTCCTGTACATTGGAATTACCAAAAAATGGGAAGCAGACGTTGACGTATGAGCTGTACAAGTTGTGTATCATTTTTATTTTTTTCTTCTAAGAAAAACTGTTTGATGAATATCTTAATAACGTGGAAATCTATTTCAGAAGTAAAAAATCCCACACACATCAAGTTTATTTTGAGATAGTTGTGTAGTGACAGGTATTGATATTGATGCCACGTTGTTTGGACAGAAATAATCAAACATAGAGCAGCAGCTACGTGATGATTCGGATATGGTTTTCGGGAAATATATAGCTGGAAAGTCAGTAGAAAAACAAATGTTTTAAAAGTTGTTAAGTGTTTTCAGATCATCATCGTACAGCCCAATCGTAAGATTATTGCTTAACTATTTTCTTGTTTTTCTCTGAGAACCTCAGTTTATTACTTAAACATTTGCAAAGCATATATAGGGTCTTCCAACAATGTTGGCTATCGGCTATACCTTGGAGACTGCTGATATAGAGTGATAAGAAAAATTTGTAACTATACTAGATTTGGAAATATATGACAGTAAAATTTAGCAAATTATTTCTTCTCCAACAAATTATTTCTTATTTTTCTATAAGCTTAGATTTTCTATCATGCTTCTTCCAAACAAAGTCTAATTCATGCAAAATTTTCAACAACTTGTCTCTTGTTATGTTTGACAAAGTTTCATCACTATTAATATCTGTTAAAAGTTTGTCTACTTTTCCTGTCTGACCGAGATAGGACAGGTCTACTTCAGGGATGTGAGCCTACCCACGTGAATCATGCCTTTATTTCTAATTCCTTCACCGAGATTAATGAATGTCAATATACCCTATGTCCTTAGCTAAAAGACAAAATCCCTTATCCCTTCCTTAAAATCATCCCGCCAGCCAGCGTGAAGGATTATGGCTTTTACTCCAAATATGGCGAATTTTAAAACAAAGGGAAGTATACCCCAGATGGGTAGAACAAGAATGCTATCAACAGATGAAGGACTAACAGAAATTAAAGAAAATTAAATGATATATAATTGGTCTACGAGAAGGCTCCGGTATCATCTTATACTATTTAGGAGAAGAAACATCTGGTAGAAGAGTAGGATTTTTTATCTACAGGAAACATCAAAAATATTGTCGGTATTATGAAATTTTTTACAGTCCGTTAAATGACACTTTATTTCACAGGAATAAAATTAAAAGTTTATTTGGATTAAGTTTTATTGGACGAGTTCACCTAATATTGCTTTTTGTCGCTATTAATGCAAAACTAACAATCCTACACGTTATGTTTAAAGGTATAAATAGACGTAAACGTACATCTTAACTGAAATAATTTACAATGAGAAATTTTATGTTGGAAATTCTAATCCTTTCTAAGAAATTTAGACGTTTCTTAAATGATAATATTGTTTATGACCCCTAGCTAAGCTCTTTTCAGTGCGAATATTTCACTGACCGTTCTGTCGATGTCTTCGTTCCGGTATCTTACTGGAATTTCGTGTCATCGCATACCGTCACCTGCTAGATATTTCTAGAATAGATGGTCTTATAATAAGTAAAGCGATATACGTTAATATTAATGTAATTAGAATTTATGATATTTCTAATTTAGTGAATTTTCCACGATCTTAGAACAATACAAGGACCCACCATTGAAGAAAATTCAGGTCCCGAAATACTACCAGAAGAAATAACGGCAGCCGTCAGACAAATGAAGGATGGAAAGGCACCGGGACTTGATGAAATTCCTGCAGAACTGCTAAAGCTATTAGATACAGAACAAATAAAACTAATAAAATAATAAACTGAAATATTTAATGAAATATACAAGGCAGGAAAAATACCAATAGAGTGGCTCAGATCGGAGTTCGTACCATTGCCCAAAAAACCAGGAGCAAAAGTTTGTGAAAACTATAGTACCATAAGCCTAATGAGCTATCTTCTGAAGCTGATTAAGAGTCATCCACAAAAGAATTTAGCGGAAATGCGAGGAACAAATTGCGCCCAATCAGTTTGAATGTTTGAACGCCGTTGGTACGAGGGAAGCTTTATTTAGCGTGCAGGTATTGTTTCAGAAATGTAGAGATGTCAGCTGTGATGTTTTTGCATGCCTGATTAACTATAAGAAGGCTTTAGATAGAGTCAAGCATGAACAAATGATGGAAGTGCTGAAGAGGACAGAGATTGACAGAAGAGACCAAAAAATAATAGCTAAACTATATTGGAATCAATTAGCGGTGCTCCGAATAGATGGAGAATCTACAGATTAGGTCAAAATCTTAAGAGGAGTGAGACAGGAGTGCATACTTTCACCACTGATATTCAATCTGTACTCGGAGCTCATGAAGAGGTTCTAATAGATATTGATGAAGGCATCTCAATAAATGGAGTCAAGCTCAATAAACTGCGGTATGCACTATGCGAACAAGCTGAATTGATAGTGACGTTGGGTAATGGAATCGAAACAAGATCAGTAAAAATCAACCGAGGCGTAAGACAAGGAAACACAATATCTCCAAAATCATTTACAGCTGCCCTAGAAGATATCTTTCCTAGAATCACTATTAACGGTAGATACTTGAACCATCTTAGATACGCAGATGATGTAGTACTAATAGCCGACACGTGGAATGCACTGAATACGATGATTGAGGAGCTACACACAGAATCCCTAAAAAAAGGACTGAAAATGAATTTCAGCAAAACTAAACTAATGTCAAACAAACATGACAATCCTATGATAAACATCCAAGGGACAGAGATAGAACATGTAGATGAATATACATATCTAGGTCAAAATGTCAAGGTAAGCAAAGAAAATCAGACTACCGAAATAAAGAGACGTGTAAAAATGGGATGGATAGCATTCGGAAAACTTTAAGATGTACTTAAAAATAAAAACATACCTCAGAGACTGCGAACCAAAGCGTTTAATTCCTCTATCCTACCTGTACTTACATATGGAGCTCAAACCTGGACATTCACTAAAATAAACATGGAGAAGATCAGAAAAACTCAGAGAGCTATGGAAAGACAGATGCTGAGTATTTCACTCAAAGACCATAAAACAAATGAAGACATTCGTAATAGAACAAAAGTAAAAGATGCTGTCGAACAGGCAGCTAAACTGAAATGGAAATCGGCTGGACATAACGAAAGTCTTAAGGATGGCCGATGGAATAAAGAAATCGGGAATTGGCGGCCATATAAAGCCAAAAGGAGCAAATGCGCTGGAGCGACGATATTAAAAGAACTGCAGGACCAATGTGGAAACGTCTTACAAACAACAGGGATGAATGGCGAGAATTAGGAGAGACCTATCCTCGGCAATCCGAATAGAGAGAAGGGCTTAAAAAAATGATACAATATGATGTGTATGATACAATAGTGTTTTCCAATACCACAGAAGGGCTGCAAAACTTAATGAACAAAATAACGGAAACAAGTAGAACATATGGATTGGATATACTGGATATAAACACCAGCAAAACCAAGCTAATGATCATCAGAAAAAAAAAATAACCGGAGCAATTCTGTATGTGAACCAAATGAAAATTGAACATGTCTCACAGTACAACTGCTTGGGAACTATACCTAATCAATGAGTCGCGGGACAATAACCAAGAGACTAAATGTCGCATCGGCAAGGCAAAAAGCATTCTTGACTATTAGCTCTGTGTTCAAGAGCCATGAGCTCACCCTAGAAACAGAAATAAGGCTCCTTAAATGTTACGTGTACTCAGTGCTTCTGTACCGAGTAGAAACTTGGACATTGAAGGCGGAAACCCTATCAAAACTTCAGGCTTTTGAGCTATGGTTATACAGAAGGATTCTGAAGATACCATGGACGGACCAAGTCAGACAGACAACCGCGGATTTAGTCAACATCGTGAAGAGCCGTAAGCTGCAGTACTTGGGACATAAAATGAGAAATCAAGGCAGATATGGCCTACTCCAATGCATTTTGCAAGGTAAAATTAAAGGAAAAAGGGCTCCAAGACGAAGACGAATATCCTGGCTTGCTAAGCTGAGAGCATGGTATAGAAAGACCTCAACACAGCTATTCCGTATAGCAACTAACAAAGTCATCATATCCAGAAAGATCGCCAACGTTCGGTACGGACAGGCACCTTAAGAAGAAGAAAGTTACTGCAAAATTTCAAATTATTTTTGAACTTCTTTGCCACTGGATTATGACACGGTTTCATAAAAACTATACTATCAATTATTTTCAAACACAGTATACGTCTATTGTGCTATAATATAAATAAATAATATAAATATTGTGTATTGAATTAAACTCCTCGTTACTTCATACCTAATAAAAACTATACAAACATGAATGCTATAAATATTAAGTGATTAAGTTAATTATGTAAACTCATTTTTAATTTGAGTTAAATACCATTCACACATAATATTTGTAGTAGTTTGCATTTTGTATTTAATAATTCTACGACGGAATTATTCTCGTTGTGAAACGCCAGATTGTTATTTATGACTTTCAATGCCAGACAAATAACCGGAAAAGTTTCGCATAATCGATTAAAAGTTTCAACAAATTTATAGTTAGAATGACGAGATTTTATTAGAAACTGAATTCCGGGACTATTTTTGAATTAAATAAGGAACATTTTAACATTCAAAAAATATAATATAATATTGAGACAGCGTACCGTTAGCACCCTCACCTGATGGTCGGCTGGCAAGGTAAACAAACACCTTTTACCAACTCGGCAGCTGATTGTCCGACGTACACAAAACAGTGCGAAGAGCCAATAACCAAGGCCAAAAATCAAGGTCACAAGTTCGTTGAACGGGCACAGATTTGGAGAAAAGGCAATTCTAGAGGTTTGATGTGTGAAAGAAGGGTACACAAAACAAATAATCCGATAAGATACAAAGAAACAGATAAACTGATAAAAAAGAAAATAAGAGAAGCTAGAGAAAGATGGCTAAGTGAGCAATGCCAGGAGTTGGAACAACTGGAGCGAAAATATGACTTTTTTAATGTACACAAAAAGATTAAAGAAATGACAGGAAGGAGAAGAACAGCACAGACAGGACAGATCAAAGATACAGATGGTATACTCATAACAGATTTACAACAAAAAATGAATCGATGGACAGAATACATATCACAACTTTTTGATGACAAAGATAGACAAGAAATCTCAAACGAATATACAGATGATACAGGGCCTGATGTAATCAGAGAAGAAATAGATTATGCAATCAAACAAGAGAAAAGTGGTAAGCCGGTCCTGATGAAATTCCCGTAGAACTGCTCAAACTTATGGACGATGAATCTATTAAAATACTCCTAGATCTATTTAACACAATATATAGAACTGGAATAATACCTAGGGAATGGCTCCGTTCGACCTTTATACTACTGCCAAAAAAGGCAAATACAAGGGAATGCAGCGAATATCGTACGATAGCTTTGATGAGTCATGCTCTAAAACTGTTCTTGAAAATAATCCATAATAGGATCTATAGGAAATTAGACGTAGACATCAGTAACACTCAGATGGGATTCAGAAAAGGGCTAGGTACAAGGGAGGCTCTGTTTGCAATGAACTTTCTCTCACAGAGATGCTTAGACATGAACCAAGAAATTTACACCTGCTTTATTGATTTCGAAAAGGCCTTTGACAAAGTACAACATGAACCACTAAGACAAATTCTAATAAAGAAAAATATAGACAGCCGAGATATTCGAATTATATGCAACCTATACTGGAATCAAACAGCAAATGTGAAGGTTGAGGGTAGGCTAACAGAAGAAATTCAAATCCGTCAAGGAGTCCGGCAGGGATGCATCTTGTCGCCACTTTTATTTAATCTGTATAGTGAAGCTATCTGTGAACAAGCACTCGAGGAAGAAGATCTTGGTCTGATAATAAATGGTGAGACGATCAACAATATAAGGTATGCTGACGATACGGTTCTCCTAACGGGAACGCTAGTAGAACTACAACATCTCGTTCAAAGTCTCAATATATACTGTAACAGTTACGGCTTGAAAATTAATTTGAAAAAAACTAAATTTATGGTAATCACGAAATCAAAGAACATCAGAGCTAATCTTGTAATAGACGATACAACGATTGAGCGTGTGTCCTGTTATAAATATCTAGGTGCTTGGATCACAGACGATACTGATCAAACAAAAGAAATTAGATGTAGAATAGAAATTGCTAGACCAGTCTTTAATAGAATGCGCAAACTCTTTTGCAATCGTGATATCAATATAAAGTTACGAATACGAATGCTGCGGTGTTATGTCTTTTCTACCCTGTTGTATGGAGTAGAGGCTTGGACACTAAAACAGTTGACCACAAAAAACATCGAAGCTTTCGAGATGTGGTGCTATAGGCGCATTCTCAGAATATCATGGATGGACCGCGTCACTAACACGCAAGTACTCCAAACTTTAGACAAAAGATGCGAAATTCTAAATGAGATAAAAACTAGAAAGATGGAATACTTGGGGCACATTGTGAGAGGTGAAAAGTACGAACTTTTAAGAAATATCATGCAGGGCAAAATTAAGGGCAAAAGAAGTGTGGGAAGAAGAAAAATATCGTGGCTTCGTAATCTACGTGAATGGTTCGGGTGTAGTTCGATTGAACTTTTTAGGCGCGCTGCTAACAAAGTCGCAGTGGCCATGATGATTTCCAATCTCCGCTAGGAGTGGCACGAGAAGAAGAAGAAGAAGAGGTTTGACAAAAAGAAAGATAAACTGTATAAAACCACCCTTACTAAAGCTGCGTCACCGCAGAAAAACCTCTCGGATGTCCCATTTCCCAGGGCATCCTATGTCGAAAAACAATTAAAGCCTACCCAGCGTTATATCTGCGGTTGGAGAGGGGTGAAGGTAGCTTGGAGGTGTGTGTTTAAAAAATAACAATCTAGAGCCAATTAAAAATCTTTTTCAACTTCTGTAGATCAGAAGTCTTGCTCAAAATATTTTTTTTCGCATTTTGGATAGATGGAATCATCGTATAAACTTTCTTTCTTTCCAGTTATGCTACAGCCCAAATTGAGCCTTGGTTCCCGTAATTTTTGCCTCCAATATACGAAGTCCTTCGCCGCTCATCTCTACGTGGCCTTCTTTTGCCCTTCATATTATCATCTAAAGCTCTTCTTTGCATTATATCATTATACATTCTCACAACATAATCAACACGCTCATTGAAGTCTCTGGAGTTCCAGCAAAGAAGTAATGAAATGAGTCATACGCGTGATATCGTAAGTTATAGTGTAATTTAGCTGCCCTTATGAGTTTTACCAAGAAGTGTATCAGTAACGGAGAATTTATATTTTGTTTATATTCTTTATTTCTGTTTGTATTTTAAGTCCTACATTGTATCGTTCATGTTTAGAACCTATTTCCTTTTTTAAACGTTTAAAATTCTGGCCCTTACCATACTTTCGATCCAGTCGTGATTAGAATCCGCATTTACTTCTCTTCTGGAGCGAAAGTTTATTATATTGGATTGGTGTCTTGAGTCTACAATAGAATGATCTATCATATTTACTTACTAAGTCCGTCTGGTGATTTCCAGGTGCCTTTGTGTATATCTTTTCGAGCGAAGTTAAAATTATACCATCGATTAAAAAAAAAACTACTATGAAAAAAGAAATCACTTTTGAAATCAGTGCATCAAAAATATTTAAAATTCGATATTTCTCAAGCACCAAATGTTTTCATTATGTTGGGCTGTGTTATCATTTCTGTTCCAGACCTAATTCAAAATTTCTGAGAATGCATAATAGACACTACTTCTAAATCAAGACAAATTTCGACTACTTTTGACAACTTACGACGCGTTATTTGTGATTTATAGTTTCATTTAATATTTACCAGACTATAGTTGTAGCACATACTCTTTATTTTTTTTTTCTCCAGACGTCTTGTACCCTCTTTATTGACAGAGTGGAGGTTACCCAGAAAACGGCAATAGGCTCGGGCTTCAGTCTGGTAGAGGTATCTTGGTCGTGGTTCTTTGCAGCTCAAATACAAAAAATTAGTTAGTGGTGTACTGAAGATAAAGAGAAGAGAAGTTATAAGATAAAGAGAAGGGAAGTTAGTTGGGCACCACCCTATTTTTGAAGGAACAGGGAAACCGTGAGAGAAAAGCTATTATGGTTACGCGGTACACACTTAATATTTCGCCACATATAAATTGTTTATATAATAAATCAAATCGTAATATCAATCAATAACAATGTCTGAAATAGATACACCATGCCCATGAAATAAATATATATACATAATGAAAAAAATAAAAGGCAAATAGTTCATCAACAAGGTTATATTGAGGTATGGTTAAAGTGAATGCTCTATAAAAATTTTATTGAAGAGTTAAATGGCAAGAAATAAGTTACTGCACAATTAATTATTAAATACAAGAAATAATATTTTCTGAAAAATAATTATGAGTAATTCAGTATCCTCAAGAATGAGAAAAAGGCAAGGAATATTATAGTTGCATCTACGTTAATACTTGATATAACTTGAAATAAAACAAATGAGCGATTTTTACGCCTTGGGAATAAGTGAACATGAAGTTACTGAAATGTTTGATTGTGATCACCTCAAATATGTGTATAAAACCTATTTAATATCTGTGATCTAAAACAAATCTGATCATACCTCTCTCTTCTACGGCACTACAGCCCAAAATGAGCCTTGGCCTCCTTTATTTTTTGCCTCCACCCTTGTCTGTCTGTGGCTGCTCTTCTCCATACACGGACTCCTAAAAGTGCTTGTGCGTCGCTGCTTACTGTGTCTTCCCAGCGCTTTCTTGGCTTTCCAACTGGTCTCTTTCCCTGCATTCTGGCGTTCAGTGCTCGTTTTGGTAGCCTATCCTCTCCCATTCGTATCACATGTCCGGCCCATTGCAATCTTTGTATTCTAATGAAGTCTGACAGGGGTGTTTCCTTATACAGTTGATAGAGCTCGTTGTTATATCGAATTCTGAAGATTCCGTTTTCCCTCACAGGTCCTAGTATTCTCCTCAGTACTTTTCTTTCGAATGTGTCGAGTTTGTTTTTGGATGTTTCTTTCAGGACCCATGCTTCGCTGCCATAACATGCTATTGGCCGAATTAAAGTTTTATAGATTCTCATCTTTGTATTTCGGTGGACACTTTTAGACCGAAATATATGGGAGAGGGCAAAATAAGCTTTGTTTGCCTGCGTTATCCTTTTTCGTATTTCTCCATCCTCTGCTCCATCGGCATATATTTCTACTCCCAGGTATGTAAACTTTCCAACCGTTTCAATGTCATCTTCATGCATAATGTTTTGTGGGATTATATTTCTTCTCGTCTGTACCATTATTTTTGTTTTTTCTGTGTTAATTTCCAGACCTAGCCTTTTCGTTTGTGTTTTTAACTCTGCGTATGCTTCCTGTGCTCCTGTTGATGTTCTACTCATAATATTAATATCATCGGCGTAGGCAGCCAGTTGAACCGTTTTATTGGTCAGTAGGTTTTCTCGTCCAGTTTGCATTTGCCTAACCGCATACTCCAGTGCCAGGTTAAACAATGTTGGTGCCAGCCCATCTCCCTGCTTTAGTCCCTGCGAGATTTTGAAAAAGTCTGTCCGGTTGTTTTGTATTCGTACACATGCCTGAGTTTCATCCATTGTGGCTTTAATGAGTCTAATCAGCTTATGTGGTATTGCTAATTCTGCCAGTATATAGTATAGTCTGTCCCTTTTGACTGAATCGTATGCCTGTTTGAAGTCTACAAACACGTTGTGAACATCAATGTCGTGTTCCCACGATTTGCTCAAGACCTGCTTGACTGTAAATATTTGATCCATTGTCGATCTTCCCCGTCTGAAGCCCGTCTGATATTCTCCAATAATATTTTCTGCTAGTGGTTGGAGTCGCTGGTTTATAATATACGTGAGGACTTTATACGCTGTACATAGTAGAGAAATTCCACGGTAGTTTTTGCACTGGAGTTTGTCTCCTTTTTTATAGATTGGGCATACTATACTTTTCTTCCATTCGTCGGGTATTTTCTCTTCTTGCCATATTTCTTTGATAAGCGCGTGGATATGACTTGATAGGTGGTTGCCACCTACCTTATACAGTTTTGCTGGAATCTCGTCAACTCCCGGGGCTTTATTGTTTTTCTGGGCCTTAATAGCTTCGAGAACTTCCTCTATGGTTGGAGCTTCTACTTCAACTTCGTTCTCTTCTACATGGTTCGTACCCATTTCATCTTCCATTTCTACTTGTGTTCCAAGTAGGGTCTGAAAATAATGCTTCCAGATTTCTGTGACTTTCTGTTGGTCACTGATTATTTGCCCACTTTCATCTTTGCATAGGCTTGTTTGAGGTTTATATCCACTTTTGATCTTTTTTAGGTATTCGTAAGCTCCTCTAGTTTCGTTTTTTTTTTGAAATTTTGTTCCATTTCTTCTATTTGTCCATTTTCATAAGCTCTCTTTTTGTTTCTGCATATCTTGTCTGCTTTCCGTCTTGCGACTTCAAATGATGTTCGTCTTTCCCGTGTTCTTCTTGTTATGTACATTTTGTGCGCTTCGTTTCTTTCTTCTATCGCTTGCCTGCACTCGTCATCAAACCATGTTCCTCTTCTCTTCTTTTTCTTGTTTCCCACGGTGGACGCTGCTGCTGTCAGCACTGCTGTTTTGATATTATTCCATTTGCTCTCTATGGAGTGCAGTTCTTGTGTCCTTAGCTCATTTGTGACTTCTTGCTCGAACTTCTCTCTACATTCCTGAGTCTTCAGTTTTTCCAGGTCTAGTTTGTTTGTTCTTTGTTGTCTTTCGTTTCTTTCTCTGTTAACTCTGCACCTAAATTTGGTTTGTAGTAAAAGATGGTCTGATCCACAGCATGCTCCTCGTCGTGTTCTCACATCAGAGATACTACTGGCTGCCCTTTTGTCTATCATCACATGGTCAATTTGATTGGTTGTGGTTCCATCTGGTGAGATCCACGTCATTTTGTGTATGTCTTTATGTGGGAAGCATGTGGAGCTTATAACCATGTTTTTACTGGTGGCAAAATTTATCAAAAACTCCCCATTCTCGCTTGTTTCATTGTGCAGTGAGTGTTTTCCTGTTGTGCCATAGAACTGCGGTTCCTTGCCTATTTTGGCATTCATATCACCCATTATAACCTTAATGTCATTTTTTGGCGCGTTGTCATATACTATCTCCAGCTGTTGATAGAAGCTTTCCTTTGTATGTTGCTCTTGTTCATCTGTTGGGCAGTAGATGTTTACCATAGTAAGGTTGAAGAAGTGGGTGCGAATTCTTAGTTTGCATATCCTTTCATTCACTGCCTGGAAGTCTATGATTTTTGACTTAAAAACATTATCTACCACAAATGCAACTCCACATTCTTTGATTCCTTGTTCTTTGCCACTATATAGAATTGTGTGCGTTTTGGTGTCCCTGACACCTTTCCCCAGCCATCTTGTCTCCTGAAGAGCAGTGATCATAAGATTATATCTTTTTAGTTCTTGTAGAAGTGCAGTTTGAGCTCCTGGTCTATTTAGCGTCCTCACATTCCAACTTCCAAATGCATAGTCCATGTTTCGTAGCTTTAGTCGTTTCCGAAAGTTCCCCTTGTTCCGAGGCAAATGTTTAGGTTTCATAACAGTGTGTTTTTCCGGGAGTGGGTTGTTAGCCCACTGCCCAACCTTCCTCCTTTACCCGGGCTTAGGACCGGCAATGGTGACTCCTGAGCTACTCAATCCACCCATTAGTCACCACAGGCGGAGTTCTGATCATACCTCGTGTGTATATAAATGCCGTAAATTTATGCTATTCATAGTTCGTTCGGTTTGATTCAAAATAAACCAGCCATAAATAAATTGAAGGCACTGAACTGGAGTAATAAATCAATTTCTAACGATTTAGGTAGCACCGGAGAAAAGATGATCGTTGAATCATAAAAATCTCGTCTACTCACAATTGAAGAATACGATATTGTACTTACAGTCGGCGGCAGGTAGTCACAGGTAATCACAAGTTCTTTCATAGAACGGACGTCGACAAAGGCACTTGAAAGGTTGCACCTGCAACAGCTGTATTGTATCAATCATCAAATCAATCTAGGTACAGGTAATACATCAGGTCAATCCTCACAGTAGACTAGACTGGAATAGAATAGACTGAACTAAATGGGAACTAAATGGATGGAGCAAACGGCAAACAGAATTGACTCAGTGTCATCGAATTGAAGGACGTCTGGACGAGAAGAGAGAAAATTTACTGTATTAAGCACTGTATGAAGATAGATTGATAATGGTGAATTGAAATTACCTTTACCGCCGTTTGATGAAGACAACCGCATGCAACAGGGACCACAACGAAAATGAATTCGATTTTCGATATTTAGACCAGCTAAGAATAAAAAAGAGTGGCAGTATTTGCCGAAGAGTGGCAAGCTAAAATGGTACTTAATTGACAAGTCCGGTGTGGTCTTATTTTCTATCTTTTCTACTTTCTCCTGACTGAAAAGATTATTTCCTAGAAGAGCCACGTCTCAGCTTTTCTTAGAAAATAAACTGGGTTATGACAATAGGAACGAACTTCTTTGTTAAAAGGAAGAGTTTATATTTAGCTAACGAAAGATAATAAGAGAAAGTGACACATACTGTGAGCTATTTCGTTGTTGCGATCAGGCGTGACAAATCGCTCGTTGGTTAAGGTAGGTGGAGAGGAATAATTGAGAAAATTTTAAACATATTTCAGTAATTTTCTGTCTTCCAACCCATATTCCACCCCTCCATCCATCTAGTACCTTTCGCATAATGTGTTCATTGCAGATATTAAACAGAATTGGGGAGATTATGCAGCCCTACCTGTAATTTTTTTTGGATCAACAAATATTTGAATAACAGATCTTTGCCAATAGTTTTAATAGGTCAGGTCATCAATTTCTCGCTTATTTTTAAGCTTTTATTTATATTTAACACTACATTATACATTATTCACAGTTCTATCAAAATAAATTAAACATTATGCAATCTTTTGTTAATTTTAGTTACGTTTCGAACGGAATCGTTTAATTAATGTTCATTAATAGCATCGCATCAATTAATTCACCGATATTACGCAATTCGGAGTGAATTTTCAACACATATTAATTTAAAATTGTTTCATTGAAAATTGAGTTATGTAGTTCGTACTTAGGGCTGAAGCGATAAGCTGCTGAACGATCTCATTTGGAAAACCTTCAATGTAGAAGTTCTTGTTGACAGATGTTGCCAGATTATGGATTTTTCGTCAATTAAAAGAAAATCAAAATTTAAGACGAGAAGACAACGAACGATATAATGATAAAATTGAAAATAAGAACTGAATATCTAATCGAACAATGGGAAAATAAAACATTACAAAACAAAGTGGAAACAGCTTATACAAACTGTAAAAAAAGTGTAGGACGCTTCTTCAAAAGAGGGAACAAATTTTGATGTCAAAACAAGCAAGAAATGCTTAAAGCCTGTAAGAAATAAAAACGGGTGTGGCAGTCCAGTGGGACTGCCGGTGGAAGTTACACTTCTATACACGCATTCGCCGTTACAAATTTATTTGGGAGTCAATCTGCAAAATCATTATCATTACATATGCAATTCTATAGGTAAGACATAGCAGAAAGAGAAACAGAATTAATAACAACTTACTAACAATGAAGGATTGAATCAATATTTTGATGAAAATGTATATTTTTTTTTATATATGTATGAAAGGAGTTGAATGCAAAAATTTTTTTACACATACTCTGCAGTAAAATTCATTGTTTATTTTGTTATTAATATAATAATACAATACAAATTAAACTACAATATTCATAAGTATTTAAAAATGACAATAATATACATAAAAAAATACACTACAATACAGTGCAACATAATTCCATATAATAATACAATACAAATTAAAATGCAATATCCTTAAGTATATAAAAATGACAATAATGTAATAATATTAATAAAAAAGTCCTCCCCGACTGGGAATCGAACCCCGGTCTCCCGCGTGACAGGCGTGGATACTGACTACTATACTACCGAGGACATGACACAAATGTATTTTAAAATTGACAGTTCTGGATCATACAATGATTTATTGAGATTATTATTTTGAAATACAAAAGACTAATATAATTATGAACATTTAATAAATAATACAAAACATAATAATAATATTAATAAATATTTTATTATATGTATAATATTATATGTATATATATCTTTATATAATATATATATATATATATATATATATATATATTATATAAAGATATATATACATATAATATTATACATATAATAAAATATTTATTAATATTATTATTATGTTTTGTATTATTTATTAAATGTTCATAATTATATTAGAAATACAAAAGACTAATATAATTATGAACATTTAATAAATAATACAAAACATAATAATAATATTAATAAATATTTTATTATATGTATAATATTATATGCATAATATTATATGTATATATATCTTTATATAATATATATATATATATATATATATATATATATATATATATATATATATATATATATATATATATATTGTTATGATTGTTTATTTTGAGTTCAAACTTAGTTTATTGAGCCAATAAAAAAGAATTATAACTTATTTGTTATCAAAAGTAAAATAATCCTTATATTACCTGTGTTCGATGGATTCAAAAGATTTTCTAGTTGTCTTTTATCGGGAAGAGAAGAAAGGAAAAGAATACAAATATATTATATTACCAAGATTTACGTTTCTTTATTTTATATGAACGAATAAAACAATTATTAAATTCTGTCGTTATCTTATCTATCAGCATACAAGAAAATAAATCAAATTATTATGATAATAAGATTATAAAGCTACATACATTTATATTACGTGAAAAACCAATTTTACTTAAAATTTTCTTTACTTGAAAAAAGAAACCACAAAACTTTAAACTTTTGATTAGCCTAACAAAACCTCAGTTCTTAAATTTTAATGCTAATGACCATGATGTCGAAACGATCCTTCACAGATATAAAATTCAATTGTACAAACACTTACAGTTTATTTTTTTCTTGAGTTGTATGTTGGAACATACCCAGAAAAGTCCAGTCTCCTCAAAGATGTGATCTCCCCTCTTTGGCACCTCGGCTCCTTCTTTACGTCTCTGCAAACCTCCTTCAGACTACACAAAAAACACCTGATTCACTTCTCCAAACTCCGCTACTTATTTATGACACCAGGACCTCCCTTTGTCAACTTGATGCCGTAAGAATACTTTCACATATACTTTATAAAATGCCCACGGTAGATACAAAGACCTCTTTTAATCTACTTGTTATCTCCTTCTTCAAACTATTCACTTCTTTTCGTTACGCCGGTATCCAAACTCACGAACCACACCCTATCTTTAGACAAACGACTGTTTTCTTTCGATGACCAAAATATGACTGACTTCTCCTGTCTCATCATCGACTCCCAAATTCCCATTTAAAAACGACCGTCCAATCAAAAAGCTTAAATTGTGTTTACTATGATATTGGAAAAGCCTAATTTCGGTTTCAGAGAAAACTAAATAGCTTACTTTAAAATTGGTTTTTTTTCAATACATCATTTATACATATTTCAAAAGATTAGAATATGGTCATTTAATACTCGACTCTACAAACAATGAAGAGATTAACTTCAGGTAAAATGTCTTCTAATTCTAAACAAATGTTTTTTTATAATTTTGTTTGCAACGGAAAAACGGTCGTTTGCCAAACAAATTTCTATTCTTATCTACACTAAATCTTATCTTAAATTACTATATACAATTTGTCTATATTGATATCTTGAAATTTTATTTCGATGGATCTTTTTATTTATTTTTCCTTGGTTGGGAAAGAAGAAACATAACAATATATATATAATATTAAATTATATATACAAAAGGAACATTTTTATATTCGAGAGAGGAAGAGAGAGAAAATATATCTTCTGTCTCTCTCTTACTCATTATCTTACATATGTAATGATTTCACAGATTCACTCCCATACAAATTTCCTACGTGAAGCGCGCGTATAGAAGTATAACTTCAAAAAAAAAGAATATTTGGATCCCTTCACAATTTGGCTTCATGTGAAATAAAACTCCAGACCAGACTGTGACAAAACCAATGACAAGAAAAGGTTCTACAGTACTGTGCGAATTAATGGAATCATAGGCTGTTTTGATGAAAAAACAGTTTATTTAGAAAAAAATTATATTTTGACACAACTATAAAGGTAAACTTACATCATTTAGTAAGATGAAATTTCGATCGTTGTCCCTGAACTATAAAGTGAGTTTCCTCTGTAAATGGGAATTTTCTCCAGTTATCTACAGTTCAATTAGAGTATTTTTTGGCCCACAATAGCTTTTGTTTCTTCATTCATTAAGTTACAAGCTGTTTTTTCTGTGGACGCATTGCCCTTTTACCATTCTTTAAGTCTTTTCCGAACAGGGTCCAATTTGCTTTTTCGAAGTAAAAATCTTTCATCTGTTGGCGTTGTTTTCTCTTTCTTCCGCATTTTTTTTTTCAAATCTATTGATCCTATTCCTCGTTTATGCTACAAAATCTTCCTTGAAAACAACACAAAATAGTACAAAACAAAACAAACTTAGTGGGAAATGTCCTAAAATAGTCTCAAATAAAAGGCAGAAAAAAGTAAGGTTATGTTTTCAGTGCTTGGTCAGTTGTAAATGTGTGGAGAGTATTTCCAACTGTAAATATTAAAAAATACTGTATATTAATGAAAACTAACTTTATATCCATATTTTGTTGGTCCTGAAATAGCCACAAATTAACAAAAAACAAAACATTACCATGGGAAAGATTTAAATGTAAAGAATTGCCCATTTGTAAACGTTGTAACATCTCCAAACTATTTTAACTTTAGCCACTAAGTTCAGTGGCAGAATTCGTTGTCTGAATGTAGCTTTCACTTCCTGTGTCAATCTGAAACAAAGAAATACTTTTTTGTGATTCTTAGGAGTGTCTTTTTGTGTTGATTTTATCACTGAGCTATCTGAAAAACAAGACACTAGCACTGATTGTTAAAAAAGGTAACTTTATTTGTTTTTCTGGCGCTTTTTTTAGCATTACAATCTTGTTGTTCCTGGATGGATGATAGGAGCTGGAACTACAAACTGGAGATTGGTTGTGGATAAAAGTTCCAGCAAATTATAGAATAGGGACAAAAAATTCAAAAAATCTGCGTATTGAATAACTTTGGTTTTACGAAAATCCATTGTTTTAACGACGTTTCGGCAAGGTCATACTTGTCATTATCAAGTCAGATTAGTTCCGCTTCATTTAGATATTAGAAAAATCTGATATCTAGGCCTTATTGTCATCGTGTGTTTTCTTTAATGGGCGTTGCTGGATTGATTTATGTTGGTTGTTTCGATTAGATATCTTCTTTTACCTCTTCAGGACGTGTTCTTGAATGTGTATGGGGACACTGGTCTGGTTGAATGTCAAAAATCACTGTAGGTGGTCTGGTTTACTGCGGATGAATGTGTAGTTCAGATGAGAAAAGGCTTGGAGAATGATCCTTTTCAGAATTGTTTTGTTGTTTGATTTATTCTATTGTTACGCGTTGAGGGCAGCTGTGGCTGTTACTTCCCTATGGGCAGGTATAATTGTGTAGTGGGTTCGGGAAATCATAAAAAATCCTCTCCTGTTCTTGCGCAAAGCTTTAATCTTCTTCTTTTTATGTAGAAATGACACAGCCTGTTTTTCAATGTGCCTCCAGCAAGTTATCGTTCCATCGTTTTCGAGATCTTTCTACTGATCATCTTCCTATTGGGTAACCGTTTCTTGCCGTCTTTACTACTCTATTTGTTGTTATTCGGCTTATATGATCGTTCCATTCTACTCTTCTATTTCTTACCCAGTAATTGATGTGTTCCACTTTGCATCTACGTCGTATATCTGTACTTCTAACTCTGTCGCATAGTGAGTTACCATCAATTTTTGTAAGTGTTTTCGTCTCTGCTGTTTCTAACATCCTTTTTGTCCTCTCTGTGTCAGGTCGTGTTTCTGCCGCGTATGTCATTATTGGTCTGATTAATGTTTTGTAAATTCTGCCTTTCATTTCTTTCCCGATATTTTTACTTCCTCATATTGTTTCGTTCAGGCAACCCGCGGCGCTGTTTGCCCTATTCACGATCCTCCACTTCTGTTTCGAGTTTTCCGTTGCTAAATAGTGTGATGTCTAGATATGTAAACCCCATCACTTGTTCTATTATCTGACCTTCCAGCTCCAATTTACACCTTAGTAAATTCGCTGTTATAACCATGGATTTTGTCTTTTTTTGGGGAAATTAACATGTTAAATTTTAAAATTACAAAAACTGGTAAGCTGTTTTCGGTCGCTAAAACCCGAAATTCTTGCCAATCTAATGTAAAGAAAAATCTCACGATCTGCACATGGAATGGTAAACAATATACGAGGCAGGTAAGACTCATAATGCAATCAAGGAGATGAATATGCTATTAATTGACATAATAAGAATAAGCGAATTGAGGTGGACGAACTCATCCAGGTAACCCCAACGGAAGATATAAAATTGAATAGGCATAATTTTAAATTAAGAAACTGCCAGACGTGTTAAAATATTTGCATTCATATTGGATATAATGCTTCTCCTTCAACTTAATAGCTACCCAATTACAACTAACAGTCTCCATGTATATGACCCTACAGCTGATAAACCAGACGACATATTTCTGTTCGTCCCAACCACATATACTCCGTTTTAGATCTTCTAGCCTTAACTTCTCTCTCTTCAATAGCCCTTCTCCAATTTCATGGCAAACAACACAATATCATCAGCAAAGAGCATTGACCAAGGAGCCCATCTTACCTTCTCTGTCAGGACATCCATAGCAATATTAAATAGTAGTGGAAGAAAGAATGGTCCTATACAATTCCTTTAAAACTAAAATTTGGTCCCAATTTGCCCCTTAAAACCACTTAATATTCTACTATTTATATCTTAAAAAAGTTTAATTTAGAAATTCTTCATTACTGGTTTATGAAATTATATTGAAGATTATTTGTGTCATAAAAATTGTGCTAAAAATAATTTTCAAACTAAGTATACTTTTATATATTACCTACGTTTTCTAAAAAATAATATTGTTATACTAATGATGTTAATCTTTTCTACTTATATAATTTTTGCCTGGATTTTCCGCCAATTAGCACCTCGAAATGCAATGAAATGCAGTTAATGTTCCCAAGATAAACCTCTGATGTAAAACAGACAAAAAGATGCGATAAAAAATGTTGAGAAAGCGAGGTACTCTGCTGGTATTTAGGTACTGACGTCATAGTATTTACCGATCAATCAAACGCACGTTGTTCATATGCCTGCATGTATTACATATAATTGAAGTGCGTGATACATAATGAGGAGGTAAAATGCAAAAAAGCTTAAGTCACAAATTAGTAATTTTTCAGGGAGGGCAAAAAACTTGTAGCTTTGCTCTGAAAAAGGATAATGAGTTCTACCCAATGTTATGCAATAGTAGTGGTTCCAAACATGAGATTAAAACACTTATTTCAGTTAGGGCAGCTAAAAATAGTTTAAAAAATTTATTTTGTTTTGTTAATAAGATTTTTGCATGAATTCAGTGGAAAGAAGTCTTTTTTCATGTAAAATTTTGAGGACATAAGATGATTTGAATGTAATTAAAGTAAAAAAGCAATAAAGTTTTTGTAAAATAATAATATGGGCCTAACCTAAGCCCATAAGTCATAGCGCTCATAGTCGAGACAGTCACTCATTACTTCCTGCTCCTCACCAGCAGCTGCTGTAGTGGGTTCATCAAAAATCAAACTCTTGTACAAATCAAGGCGTGGGTCGAAAAACATTTTTTTCAAAAATGTGAGTTCTTTCAGTCTTACTTGTCTAAGATTATTATTCCCTTTCTTTCTCAAATATATAAAAGACTATTTTCTTCATACTTGTAGTTTTTCAAGCCTCTTACCAATACATAATTTTTGTAAGACTTTCCTTTTCTCTTTTTTCTGAGGTGTTCAATTTCTTCTTGTGTCCAGTAGCACATTTCAATTCTCTTTACACTGATTGATGTTTTGTGTGTTTTCAAAAAATCAATCAGTGTTCTCAGGACAATATTATTTTTATTTTGATAAACGCCACCATCGCTAAACAATCTTAGTACAGAACAGCTTTAAAAAGCAGCTTCTTTCAAATAATTAGAGAGAGCCGATGATATTTCCATACTACCTTTTCCTGATCCTTTTACCTTTTCTTCTATCCAAGATAGAGAAAGATGGAAGCAATTGGGAGAGACCTACATTCAGGAGTGGATGGAAAATGGTTGACAAAGAAGAAGAAGAAGAAGACCTTTTCCTGCCTGCTCCTCTGTCCAAGTGTAGAACATGTGATTTTGAGTTTTTAGATCAGTAATACAAAAGTTATAAAACCAATTCTGTCTCGCGTAATAAGCTTCTTGAATTGGGCTTTTCGGTTGTGGCTGAATTTGTTAAACATAAAAGCAGAGGCTAACATAATAAGAAACATCCATTTCCATGTACTCATAAAACGCCTTTGCTCTTCTTGAATGAATCCGCTTATTAACCATTAGCTGCGCCTTTTCAGCAGACCGTGCTGGTGCACTTTTAATTTGTTCTTTGAGAAGGCAGCCCGTACTGTAAGTGTCGGAGGCAGGTGACTCAAAACCTATGTTAATATTTTACTGAGTTTACTAATACTTAACTCACTACTCAGATATAATCTTTTGTAATGTGATTCAGTTCCTCCAAGCTTTTTATGTACTCTCAACACTTTCCTTCTTTAGATAGTTCTTATTTCTGGTAGAGTCACCTCCTCCTTTGGATTTATGGATTGGCGTACAACAAATAATATAAATTCATTTTCTGAAAACGTACTCTTGGCTTATTTTGGAGAAATCGCTAAGAAATTTAAACCATCCTCATTATGGGCAATATATTCTATGCTAAGAAGTGTTATAACTTTGAAAAATAATGTTAATATTGAAAATTACCCGAAATTGCGAGCCTATCTAAAAAGGCAATCAGAAGCTTTTAAAAACAAAAACTCTAAAATTTTACATCCTGATGAAATAAAACTTTTTTTAAATAGAGTTCCTGATGTACAGTACTTGTTAATAAAGGTGTGTAGGTAGGTATGTATGAAATAAATAATAAGACGTCAACAGCCAATAGAAGTATAAATTCAATTGAAAGTAATTTACAGACCTTTACATACACTGAAAATACCAATGTTCAAAAAGAACACACCGTACAGTTTACGTCATCTCACCATTCACCACGTATTATTGAACAACCACCAAACTCGGATAAGGGTATAGTTATAAATAATTGACAAAATTTTACAATTAATTATTATAAATAAATGTTTAATTTAAATTGTTCCCGAATTTTGTTAAATAAATAATAGTTATAATACTTGTTATATTTTTATAAATGAAAATAATCGTAGAAAATGTATAGTACACAACTTGAGTTGTAAGCTTATTACATGCTTGTAAAATTACTGCGCTCGCCAGTCGCCTTCGGTATATATAAAGTTATGATTTAAATTGAAATAAACTGAATTTACTTAAATTGATTTTTGATAATATAACTTCTTTTTTTAATTAGACGGTTGTAAAATTCTGATGAATAATTATTTTTTTCTAAGATGTCTTTTTCAGAAAAAAAGTTTTTCAGATTTTTAAAATGGTATTGTGGGTCGTCATTGGTTATGGGTTTTATATTCATTTTTGGTCTCATACCTATTTTTAGTTTTAATTGGCAATGACAACCAAGAAAGCTTCTTTATTAAATATTAAAATATAATCTTCTGAGAATTTGTTATTAAATTATACACATTCAACAACACATTATCATTTTAATCATGTACACTAAAATACCGGCATATTTTGGAACGGCGCCAATTGCACGGAGATGAGAAAACCTATTAGGAAAATAAATATTGACATTTCAAATTATCTATTATGTCATAACAGTAATAGCTTCATTAAATCCATAAAGTGTGATTCAAAATGCACACAACAAAATCTGTCGTATATTGTACTTTATATCTAATATACAGATTTTTTTGGTATTCATGTTCTTTTCGTCACTGCCAGAAACAATGAGTTTTGTGTTTTTTTAAAAGAATTAACTTACATACAGTTAAGTCCATGGTTCTTTACCTATGCATTATTATTACTTGACGAGATAAGACACATACTTTTTATCTAGCATCATTGTCTTCCAAGCATGAAACAAAAGGCAAACCAGCTATCGCCTGTTATTAAGTAATGAGACATGTTATTTTTATGAAGGCTTTAGACCAGTGGCTCTCAACCTTTTTTAGTCGCGGCCCCCTTGTAGGGCTAAAAATATTTCGAGGCACACCAACTCTTGAAGCGATTTGGGAAACGACAAAAAATGAATAAAATACAATTCCGAGGCCCATTTGATTTCAATGTAAACTTTATTTCAGATCAATAAAATACAGTAGGTACATTTGATATTCAAATATCCTTACTTAATGCGATGAATGAAACTGTTTCGATGATGTTTTCATTATATCCTTTATATTATGGGAATCTTTGTAAGTTTGACCCTCAAATCCCTTGATGCGTGAAGTTTGCTTCCGTATTTGTTTTTAATGTAAGCATATGCGGAGAAAGAAGACTCACAGAGATAAGTCAATGTGAAACATACAAGTTTTTTCACTGCAACCTTGCTAACAACATTATTTTCTGAATATACCTGCATCCAGAACTCTTCTTGGCTTTTGTCATTCCGACAGGTTTATTTTTTGGGTCGCACGAAAACGGGTCCATCATCCAGCTATATAAGTCATCTGAGTCAATGTCAGGAAAATAGTTTACAATACTTTCTTCCAAACTTTGCAAATCAGCAATAACAATTTCAAAGAAGTTCATTTGAGGATTAAATTTGAGGATTCGTTTGATATAACAAATTCCTGTAATCGAGAGAAATTTGTGAGGTTCCTCTTTTCAACACATACTTTGAAAAATAAAACTTTTTTACGCAAGGCTTTCATTTTATCTAATTGTGGTTCCTCCTTTGCCTTGAAGCAAAGTGGTGGTTTTATTTATTATTTCGAAGATGTCTGAAAGGTACCCCAATTTTAGAAGCCAATTGACATCTTTTAATTCTTGGATTAAAGACTTTTCTGTAAATGTGATAATCAATGGATCTTTTAGTTCAAATAGTCTCCCTAAAGTTGTTCCCCTCGATAGCCAACGGACCTCTGTGTGGAGCAAAAGATGGAAGTGATCCATACCCATATCTTCAGCGGTGAGCTTTAAAAGGCCGGATCTCGTGGACATTCGCATCTTCTCCATCTCTGCTAGTTGTCACTGAATCAGTTGATTCAGATGCTTCAGTGACTTTACTGCATTTCCTTTTCAAAGACCCAGATTTCAGCCAATTTTCCATTATTCTGGAATGAAAAAAATAAAAGAAAGCAAAACATTGCCAACAATGAAAGGTATTTTCCAACCGTAATAGTGCAAAACATATGTTACGGTAAAAATAGCAACAAAAGTACATAATATTATACATATTAATTCCATTGAATATAATTACTTACGTCGTCACTTTTTTTCTGCAGTTATATCTAAAAGTTCCACTTTTAAATCTAATTCTAATTTTTACAAAACTCACTTATCGGCTGCAAGAATTAAACTGTGGAATGAATGCAGGTATCAGTCGCGTCAGTCGAATTCGGCTGTTTGTTTCTCGGTTGTCATCTTTGAGAACCTCTGCTCTAGACTTAGTACATCGAAAAGAGATAGGTAAAAAAAACGCATTCGAACGTTTTCAGATTTTAAGTACAATTAAAATTACATCCCGCCAGATAACAAACGAGGCTCTGACGTCCGAGAGATTGACGGTATAAGCAATCACCCCACTTACTGGCCAACGGCTTCGGGCGGATGAGCTGGTAAGTGGCACGGCACTCCTTTGTCCTAGGGTTGGGAAACTGGCCCTTAAGGCAAATGAGCTAAGACATTACCCTAAGGCATAAGAATACAGAAGGCAACGGGAAACCACTATTAAAGATCGTAATATATCCCTAATCGAATCATCATGGAATGAGAAGACAGAGTAAACAGAAGTGTACTGATCATGGGTATAGGAGACCAAGATCCGACAGGAAAGGAGTCAGGGCTTTTCCGGTCGTCAACCAGCGAAATCCCTACCAGAAAAAAAAATAAAGCAGAACATGGAATGTGACCAGCATATTCAAATCCGGAAAAACAGACAATGTAATCCAAGAAATGAAAAGAATTAACATCAATATTTTAGGAATAAGTTTCACTTAACCTAACCTAACCTAAAATGAGTGTTGGGTATCATTATTCGGGTAATAATGGTACACAACATCGACATGGCGTGGCAATAATACTGAACAATGAAATCTCACAACACGTCCAGAATTTTCTACCGTTTTCCGAAAGAGTTATGCTATTATAACTAAAAAGAAAAGACAGAAAAAAAAACATAATTGAAGTCTATGCACCAACGGCTGAAAAAGATGACGAACAGGTGGGATCATTCTATGAACAAATTCAAGAGGCATTGAGAACTATCAAAGCACGTGACGTCGCAGTAATAATGGGTGACCTGAACGCCAAAATTGGAAAGGGTAGCACAATCAACCGAGTGGGAAATTTTGGATTAGGTAATAGAAATCAAAGAGGAGATAGATTGATACAATTCTGCCAAGATAATAATATGATTGTTACAAACACGTTCTTTAAATTATCTAATAGACGTTTGTATACGTGAAAATCGCCAAGAGATAATAAACATCAGATAATGAGAAATCAAATAGATTACGCAATGATCAAAGAAAGATATCGGAATAGTATTGTGATGGGTAGCTCTTTCGGGGCAACAGACTCAGTAAAACACAGGTTTGAAATAAAAATAAATCTATTAAGTATATATATATACAATAAATAAAAACTAAAAAAAAAAGGAATTCTACGTTGTATACTTATAAAACAAAAATAAAATGAATTCTACGTTTCCGTCTGGGTCCCGCGATGAATGAATTTCCCGGCAAACGTCTATAAAAGAAAAGAAACTAATTAGTACTACTAATATACTCGCTTTCGCTTCAATTCAGCGAAAGCTCCGAATATGTTCGCAAACAAAATATTTAGCTGTGAGTGCAGACCCACGGCAATGTTCAATACACAATGCCGACGGGTTCCGCTTGGCTAAGGACAAAGAGTACGATCCTCAATACGGAAATCTCTCCGTCCCGGTTGGTTCTGTGCAGATCCACGGTAATGCTCAATACGCAATATCGATGGGTTCCGCTTGGTTAGGGACAGAGTATGATCCTCAATACGGAAATGTCTCTGTCCGCAATGGCTCGCCGATTCAATACACCGGCGAGTCAGGGAGCCTAGAGCGCTAGCTACAAGACTGTCTAATTCCGCTATTCACACGCCTTAAATAGCCGTCCTGAATCCCACTCTGACTTCACGTTGTAGAAGTGGATGCGCAAATATTGACACTCCCACGGTTCGAACTGTTAAACGATCATAGCATCGTTACACCCCCTTCTCTTTGAAAAAAAAAAAAAAGTAACATACCTTTTTTTTTGTGTAGATGGTGTCTACAGCCTCTTGATGCCATCTATCCCTCTCGGTATCTTTATTACAATCTTCCTACCCATGGTTTTAAATCTTTTACATGCGCCGTCATCTGTTTGCGGCTACTACTATCGGCCAATTTCAGTTTTACTATTACTGGTGATATTACTGACGTTACTATGTATGGTCCTGAGTACTTCGGCGCTAGTTTGCTGGTGAAAGCTGCACTAGCTGATGATAGATGGTGTTCCTTTTTCATGACTCGATCTCCTGGATGTGGCTGCCAGTCTCTTCGTCTTAGATCGTAATGTTTCTTTTGGTCCTCGAAAGCGTGTTCCATGTGCACTTTCGCTAGTTCTCTTAACGCTTCTAACTTGTTTAAGTTTTCTGCATACCCCTGTATATCTTGTCCATTTGTCGCCTCTGTTGTGTCTAATTCCCTTCCGAAATTAAGAAGCGCTGGTGAAAATCCTGTTGAATCGTGTCTTGACGAATTTATGGCGTAGCAGAATTCTGGTATGAATTTGTCCCAGTCTTTATGGTTATCCTCCACGTAAGTAGCTATCATCGTTTTCAGTACTTTGTTCATTCGTTCTACTGGATTGCACTGAGGTGAGTACGGCGGCGTTAGAATGTGATTTATGTTATAGGACTTTAGGAACGCCTTAAAATTTCCGCTTGTAAATTGCGCGCCGTTGTCCGAGATGATTTTCTTCGGGATACCGAATTGCATGACTACTTTAGATCGTAGAGTGTCGATGATTGAGTTCGTAGATGCTGCTCTTATTGGCTGGGCGACGACCCATTTGGTAAACCGGTCTTGCACGACTATTAAGAAAATGTTTCCTTTTGCAGATCTTGGGAATGGTCCCATTAAATCAACTGAGACAGTATGCCAAGGCTTTTCTACAGTGGACGGTTGCATTTTCCCGGCTGGTTGCATTTGAGACGGTTTATATTGGAGGCACTTCGTACAGGCTCTAACGTAGTCTGCAATTTGTTTAAACATCTTAGGCCAGTAGTACTTTTGCGCTATTCGGCAAATTGTTTTTGCAATTCCTAAGTGGCCTGCTGTGGTCGAGTCATGATTTTCCTCCAAAATATCTTTCCTTTTATATCTTGGTACGCATAATTTCCATGGGTTATTAAACTCTGGGTCGGCTAAATTACGGCTGCTCCAAACGTGTTTATATAATTTCCCGTTTGATATTTGTAAATCCGGGAAATCGTCTGGGTTCTGGAGTACATTCCTATATAAATTATCGTACCAACTGCATGATTCCAGTTCTGATGCTAATAATTCCGACTCTGGTTCTTCGCTCTGGTTTTCTTGTGGTTGTCGTGACAAAGCATCTGCTACCTTGTTGAGGACTCCCTTTCTATATATTACCTCGAAATCGTACTGTTGCAGTTCTAAACTCCACCTGGCTAACCGACCTGACGGGTTTTTAAGGTTCTTCAGCCATTTGAGGGACTGATGGTCTGATATGACCTTAAAATTGTATCCTTCTATATACGGCCTCATTTGCTTTATCCCGTACACGATGGATAGACATTCTTTTTCCGTTGTGGAATATTTTGTCTCGGCTGGTGTGAGGGTTCGACTAGCATATGCAATTACTTTATCCTGGCCGTCGTATTTCTGTGTTAGTGCAACTCCAAGTCCACAGTTCGACGCATCTGTTTGCAGGTAAAATGTTTTCGAAAAATCGGGGCATGTTAATACTGGGGCCGATGTAAGTTTTGATTTTAGCTCTTCAAACGCGTTTTCCTGCTTATCGGTCCATTTCCATCTTATCTTCTTCTTCAGAAGCATGTTTAGCGGTCCTGCTATTGTCGAATAGTTCTCTATGAATCGGCGGTACCATGATGTTATTCCTAGGAACCGGCGGAGTTGACGCACGTTTCTCGGTGCTGTAAGTCCGGTTATAGCGTTGGTTTTCTCCGGGTCAGTTTTTATTCCTTCTGCTCCAACCACATGTCCTAAGTATCTGAGTTCTGACTGGCAAAACGTGCATTTCTCGAAGTTCAGCTGTAATCTGGCTTCTTTCAGTCTTCGGAAAACTTCATGTAGGTGATTTAAATGCTCTTGGAGCGTTTTAGATATTACTACGATATCATCCAAGTAGGCAAACGCGAATTCCATGTCGGGAGGTATTACCTTATCCAGTAGGCGTTGGAAAGTGGCTCCTGCGGAATGCAGTCCAAATGGGGTGGTTTTGAACTGAAAATGACCTTTTCCGGGTACGCTGAATGCTGTCACTGGGCGGCTTGTTTCTTCTAGGGGTATTTGAAAATATCCCTGTTTCAAATCGAGGGTCGATATAAAATTTGCTTCCTTAAGTCTATCCAGAATTTCCGATATTCTGGGTAACGGATATGCGTCCTTATCTGATAGTTCGTTGACTTTTCTAAAGTCAATGCAAAATCTGTACGAGTTATCCTTTTTCCTAACTAGTACAATCGGTGAACTCCAACCACTTGTGGAGGGTTCGATGGTTCCTTCTTTTAACATCTTGTCCACTTCTTGGTTGATGATCTGTAGCATTGCGGGATTGTGCCGCCTATAAGGCTGCTTGACTGGATCGCACTTTTTCTTCAATTTTATTTCGTGTCTTATTAAGTTGGTGGGTCCTGTTATGTTCTCAAACTCCCTTAGTTCTTTTCTTAGGAACCTTTCTAAATCCGTATTTTGAGTGGAGTCTTTTAAAGTGTTACATGTCTCTTCTTGATGTTGTATGTATTGTTTGGTCGTATGTTTATCGAATTTAAGTTCGATAGAATGGTTCCTGAGGAATTCCACTCCTAGTAATGCATCTTCCGTCAACCCTGGCATTACTATGAATGTTTGTCGGGTTTGTAACTTATCGATCTCGCATTCAATTGTCAACTTCTGGTTAAGTTCAATTGACGCTCCATTTGCTAGTCTTGTTCTCCCGCTGTAGCTATCTAGAGAGTCCTTGTATATCTGAGCTATTCTATCCCCGACGTAATTTTTAGTAGTTCCTGTGTCGATGAGCGCTCTGTATGTTCTTTGCCCTATTTTTAGTGATGCGAACAGTCGAATGTCATTGCTTGCTGGCTGTGTAACGGCGAAAACGAATGGAGTCGAATCTTGTTTTACAGACTGGGACGACTCCTTGTTTCTCCAGTCTGTAATTCGTTTCCCTGACGCCTGAAACAGCAGTCGCTGCTGTAAACCCCTTCTCTGCCGCAACGCGAACAAAACTTTTTCCATGGGTTTTTGCAGTTTTTACGGCTGTGACCTGGCATCTTGCATCTAAAGCATGCCGTTTTCGCATCGTACTCTGCTTGCTCCGTGCGTCTCCAGTTTCCACGGCAAATCTGATTTGCTCGGGTCTTTTCGTCTTCTAGAGCTTCGTATTCTTGGGCTAAATCCTGTAATTCGGCTAAGTTTCCGAAATCCCGGCGGCGAGCATAAAGCTTATATTCTGGTAACAAATTTTTGTATATCCTTTCGAGTTCTTGGTTTTTAGAAAAAGATCCTTCTCGTCTGATTAATGTTTGAATCTCCGTGATATATCTATCTACTGGTTCGTTCTGTCTCTGTTTTCTGTTTCGGATTTCCTCTTCTAGTTGTAGCAAATATCCCCTGGGATAGAAAGCTTTTTTAAAATCTTCGCTGAAATCTGTCCATGACTTCCAATTTTTGTTATTGTTTCTGTACCATAACAAGGCGTGGTCTCCTAATAATTCTGGTAATGCTCTTAGCAGATCTTGTTTATCGATCTCGTAGGCCAAGCTTAATTCGTCTATCCTCTCTAAGAATTCTATTGCATCCGAATGTTTCTTGTCGAAGTGTGTGTTCCACTTTCGTACTTGATTTAGCAATTCTGGTTGCCCCATTTGTTTCGTTATGGTTAATTCCTGTAATTGTCTTCGGATGCCCGAAATTTCCTGGGTCAGTGTGTCGAATTCTGTTCCCTTGGACGTTTCTTCTTTTGGGATTGTTCCTGTCGCTTCCTCGCGATTTTTAAAATAGGTTCTGAGTCGTGCTCTCAATTCGTCGACGGTTCCCTTGGGATCTAAGCCGTATTTTTCGGCCTCGCTCTGCAATTCCTCTTTGCAAAGTCGGTTTATCCACGACGTACCTGTTACTGAGTCTGTGTCTTTATCTGTCGGCATGTTATTAATTTTTGCTCGGGCGCCAGTTTGTGATGGGTAGCTCTTTCGGGGCAACAGACTCAGTAAAACACAGGTTTGAAATAAAAATAAATCTATTAAGTATATATATACAATAAATAAAAACTAAAAAAAAAAGGAATTCTACGTTGTATACTTATAAAACAAAAATAAAATGAATTCTACGTTTCCGTCTGGGTCCCGCGATGAATGAATTTCCCGGCAAACGTCTATAAAAGAAAAGAAACTAATTAGTACTACTAATATACTCGCTTTCGCTTCAATTCAGCGAAAGCTCCGAATATGTTCGCAAACAAAATATTTAGCTGTGAGTGCAGACCCACGGCAATGTTCAATACACAATGCCGACGGGTTCCGCTTGGCTAAGGACAGAGAGTACGATCCTCAATACGGAAATCTCTCCGTCCCGGTTGGTTCTGTGCAGATCCACGGTAATGCTCAATACGCAATATCGATGGGTTCCGCTTGGTTAGGGACAGAGTATGATCCTCAATACGGAAATGTCTCTGTCCGCAATGGCTCGCCGATTCAATACACCGGCGAGTCAGGGAGCCTAGAGCGCTAGCTACAAGACTGTCTAATTCCGCTATTCACACGCCTTAAATAGCCGTCCTGAATCCCACTCTGACTTCACGTTGTAGAAGTGGATGCGCAAATATTGACACTCCCACGGTTCGAACTGTTAAACGATCATAGCATCGTTACAGTATTACTGCAGTTAAAATACAACCTGGAGCAGATATAGCATCTAAAACAACAATCTCTTAGTAGCACATATGAAAATTAAAATGAAAAGAATACAGAAGACACCAAAAGAAGAAAGAACTGATATAAACGCACTAAGAGATCCAGAAATCAGAGAAAATATCAAAGAAAAAATAAATGAACGTCTAAACACCGTACAGATTAAAGGGGAATGCAATGAAGAAAACATGAAGAAAAACTGGGAAAAAATAAAGGCTGATTTAATAGAACCTTCAAAAAAGTATCTACGCAAAACTAAAGAAAAGAAAAAAGATTGGATGATGGAAGAAATACTAAACTTGATGAACAAAAGAAGGGTACATAAGGACAAAAAGAAATCATTTTACCAGCAAACACAAAACGAAATACGGCGACAAATTCGAATAGCAAAAGAAAATTGGTTAAAAGAAAAATGTGATGAAATAGAAATGCTACAAAATAAACATGCCAGCTTTAATTTACACAGGAAAATAAAAGAATTAACTAGAAGACCAGAATACAAAGAAAATATACTAGTCGATGAAAAGGGAGACACAGTAGTGGATACAAAAAACAAATTGATGGTATGCGCAAACTATATAGAACAGATGTTTAACGACAAACGAGACAAAATAGATAACGAATATTTCGTTGAAGAGACTGGACCAGATATAACAGAAGGTGAAGTAAAACACACAATTAAAGAAATGAAAATTAGGAAAGCAGTAGGACCAGACGAAATACCGACAGAAATATTGCAACTTATCGCCGACTGCAATATACATGTTATTGTCGAATTATATTTAATACCATATACAGAACAGGTATATTACCTAAAGAATGGCCTCTATCAACATCCGTGACTATACCGAAAAATAAAAACGCCAGACAATGTTGTGATCACCATACCATCAGTCTAATGTGCCACATATTAAAAGTATTCCTAAAGATTGAGAGATAAGACATTGGACAAACTCAGTTCGGATTTAAAAATGCTCAAGGAACCAGAGAATCATTATATGCAGTAAATGTGCTAATACAGAGATGTTTAGATGTAAACCAGGACATCTATATCTGCTTCCTAGATTATAACAAGGCATTCGATACCATGAAACATAATCCGTTAATAAAACTACTGAGAACAAAGAACATCGACACACGGAATATCAGAATAATAAATAATCTGTATTATGAACAAGAGAATAAGAATAAATAATTTAAAAACTAATAAAATAAAAATCAAAAGAGGTGTTAGACAGGGCTGAGTCTTGTCGCCATCAGTGTTTAATGCATACTCAGAGAAAATATTCAAAAAAGCATTAGAAGAGGAAGTAGCAGGCATAAAAATAAATGGCCTACCCATACGTGAAATTAGATATGCTGATGATACAATACTAATAGCAGAAAATATTACAGATCTACAAAGAATTTTAGGTAAGGTTGTTGCAGCGAGTGAAGAATTTGGTCTGTCACTAAACATAAAGAAAACAAAATTCATGGTTATATCAAAGAAAAATATTAGATACATCAATCTATACGGAAATAATAAGACGATAGAACGAGTTCAGAATTATAACTATTTAGGGGCAAATATTAATGAAACAAACGATTATACCAAAAAAAAATAGAGTTAGTATAGAAAAGGCTAGAAACAAATATTATGTTGTAGAAACCTCAGCCTAAATCTTAGAAAACGAGTACTAAAGTGTTATGTACTTTCTGTTCTTTTTTATGGTGTGGAGACATGGACTTTAAATAAACAATGTCTCAATAAATTGGAAGCATTTGAAATGTGGACATATCGAATAATGCTGAGAATCTCCTGGACAGACAGAATAACCAATGAAGAAGTACTAAGAAGAATAGAGAACATCAGGGGGATACTGGATTCCACATATAACACGTGGTTACAGATATGAATTCCTAAAACTAATAATACAGGGAAAGATTCAAGGAAAGCGCAGCATAGGTAGAAGAAGAAGAATGTCCTGGCTGAGAAACCTCAGAGAATGGTTTGGATGCAGCTCAACTGAACTCTTTCGGGCTGTAGTGTCAAAAGTTAGAATAGCATTAATGATTGCCAATCTTCGTCGCGGAGATGGTACTTAAAGAAGAAGATTCATAAAATCATCCACCATTTGTTTATTGGATAAATACATACTTATGCGATTATTAGATAATCTAGAAGAAAGAAAAGATTATATTTTTCGGTTGAAATTTATTTCCCAGTGGGAGAAGGTAGTCTTGAAGTTTGGTGTTTTCTATTAATAAAAATAATTGTCGGTTCTTTGGAGGAACATTGAAGTTTCGTCGCTGCTGAAGAATATTTTTCTGAGGACATTATTTGACTTTAATGTTTGTGAATTGCAGAAGTGATGTTGGATTCAATTTCGATAAATATTAGGTATATGAAAAATCAGTCCAAATTGTTAAATTGTTAATAGAAAATTCTAGCATTTTTTCTTCATTTCGGTTTATGGCACTCTCTCCATATGCCACTATGTACTAAAGACCATGTCATCTAGACCGGACCGGACCGGAATCAACAAAAAGAACAGTCTTTCTATTGGGTATATAGGAAATATTTTGTGTTGTTGAGTTTGTTTTACTTTAATATTTCCTAATTCTGATTTATCTAATGTTATTTTCATGTATCTTAAAAAATAATTGTTTGATTACCGATATTTATTTTCAGATCTCTACAAAGCGATAATTCGTAAATTTTTCTTTTTGTTTAGTGTTGAACCTACACAATGAAGAGTTAATTCGCAATCAAACGTTGCTTATCATTTATCATCACTTATTATTTAGTTATGTTTTGTCACTAACCAAATGACACAACGCGCCACCTGAACAATAAACATCCAGTATTATTTAATCCCTGATAAAAATGTACAACTACATAATTCTAGATAACAATTACATGTGTTACATCAGAACCTATAAACTGACATAATTTTGTGTAACGAACCGCTTAACAAACTTGACATTGGACCACGGCCAAATATCCAAATTGTATCTGGGTGAATGAATCCGTAGGTTAGATACCTCGTGTTCTAGTGAGTCACTTATTTGATATCTGCTAAATGGTATACGATCACTGCAGATGGACAAACACTGACCGGTTCTAACAGGAAGTAACAACGGATTTAGGAATGATACATTTATTTTTTTTTATTTTTGCGAATCATGGTAATATTGTCAGACTGAAACTGTTTCGTCATAGACAAATAATAGTTAATGATATATGAGATAATAGATAAGGTACTCTAATATAGCTATATATAAAAGTTGATTGATATTAAGAATGCGTTGAAGATATTTTTGAAAAGTAAATCAATCAAAGGAGCATTTTTCTCCTATACTAGTCACTTCTATGATTCTTGCAAGTTTGTTTGTTATTTAAATATTTTGTTCTCTGTGATTTTGTTTCACTCAATTCATCAAACGCCTGTTTACAATCTTAAGGATATATGTTTACGTGATACTCATAATTTTTTTGATAATTATCGACGCAAAAACCGACTCTTCACTAAAGTATGTATTGAGACAATGGAAACTTTTCTAATTATGGCTTACAAAAGATCATTCTGCCTGGGATTTTTAAACTTGAATGATGTTTAATGTTGCTGAAGTTTTCATCAGCGGGGAAAAGATTAGCCGGTGTCTAAAAAACATTCTGTATTCGTATTTTTCTATTACCTCTTTCAAAAGAATTATTCAACTCTTTTGTACTCTTGTTTAGTAATTAAAAATTAATAATTAGATAGATGGAGGTTGTTTGTAAAAGTTTTTTATGTAACAAGTTTTAAGTATTGGATATATACAGAGTGAATATTGGAAAACTTCCCATCGATAGTATTTTCATTTTTTATTTTATTTTCATTCTCATTAATCAATTAATTAATTTTTTACCGAGCAGTTCGAAAGAAGTAATTAGAGCTTGTTAGCACTGATATTTTTTTCCCTTTTCTCCAGAAGATATTGTAGGTGGAGTTCCTCAAGGGTCTATATTGGGACCAACACTTTTCCTGATTTACATTCATTCTGTAGCTCATGTTGTATTTATATGCTAATGACAGTGGTCTTCTCTATCCCGATAAAGATCCCAGAAAATTATTCTAAAGCTATTTTCTTGTGGAATTAGGAATAAGGAATTACTATTTTAGTGGGAATAAGTTGGTCTGTGTCCTTTTAACTGACAATAACCACGTATTCAAGTCGAGCAAGGAAGAATGTTGCTCTTTAATTATTAACATTTACAACCATTGTTATCGACCTAGGGTCGCATTATATTTTAAATTTTAATATGTAAATCATATATTGATGTCTTCACTGCAATTTTAGTGTTAGCTTCTTCTTCTTTTGGTGCCTATCCTCTGTGGATGTTGGCAATCACGTTGGTCCATGCAACTTTGTTGACAGCTGCCTAAATAGATGTGTGGTAGTCATTCCTGCTCACTGTCTGATGTTCTTCAACCACGATATCCTTCTGCGCCCTGAAGATCTGATTTTTCGATACGCATAATTTTCAGATCTTTATTCATACGTTGGATCACGGTGTTGTTTATAACAGTTTGTAGTGTTAGCTACATACAAGTATCAAAAGAAGGCACCGATCATGATCTGAGCTAGATGAAAAACGTTATGCATCTCTAAATATTTTGGACGACACTTTTAACAAGTTTTAATTAAATGTTTTTATTGCAAGATACAACAAGTTCTTTACTTCTGTATTAGTTTTTTAACTATGGTATACAGCCAACTACTGGGATTTTCCCAATAATTTTTATTTTTTATTTTTGACGTTTCAATTTTCACTTCGAAAATCATTCTCAAAATACAAAATACGTATTTTGAGAACGATTTCCGAAATGGAGATTGAAACGCCAATAAACTTATTTTAACCTTAAATTGTGGCTTGTTACCATTTAAATAGTAATTACCCAAAAAATTAGAAGCTAATATAGAAAAGAACTTAATATGAATAAGTGCAGTTGTATGATAATTTGAAATGAAAATGCACAGAGGCAGATGCTGTTGAACTTTGGAAAATTCAAATTTAATAAAAAGGAAATGATCAAGTATCTTGGATTGTATATAGATATACTACTTACTTGGGAAACACATATAACAGATATGTCATAAAATAGCTCCAGCATTGAGCATGCTAAGAATAATTGCTAAATTTATTAATCTCTCTCATAGTAAAATGCTGTATTTTTCTCTGATAAACTCACATCTGTCTTATTTAAATATCATATGGAGGAAGACTGGAATCTGATAGCCACATCATGATGTAGAGCTCGATTTTTAGGGTTAGATACAATAGTCGAGACATACAATAGAGTTCAGTATTTTCTTTCTTAGGTTTACGGATGGCTCTCCAACTTTAGAGAGTAGACTGTTCAGAACTGGTGCAACATGCTCCAAGAGCAAGTCTAACGTTTTTGAACTCTAAAGAGTATCCGAAGTTTTGAGCAACGTTTGGTTTACTGATTTGTAAACATTCTTAGTCCCGTTTTGATCTAATTAAAGCTCTATATAAATATATTAGAGTTGAAAATCTGCCCCATTTTTATGTGATACATATTTCATAATGTTTAGTCCAGCTTAATTTTAAGTCCAGTTGCATCCCTAGGAATTTTATTTCTTTTGTATAGCCTATAAGAGAATTGTATAAAAATAGATTTGGCAGATGTTGTGGCTTTGATTTTCGTGAAAAATGTATTGCTTTTGTTTTTGTGGTGGAAAATTGGAGTTCAATATTGTTAGACCACGATTCTATAGATTTAAGAGCTGCAACAATACGATTATGAGTAGATAATATGTTTCGTTTATAATAGTTTAACTACTTTAAGACCAATCAGATTTTAATCATTTAAATTTCTCATTGTATATTTTGAATTAATGGAACAAAACCTTTCAGTATTAACATAGATTACTTAATCAAATTTTGCAAATAAAAATATCTTATTTAAATTTTGTAAAACCATTGTTGACGTAGTACTCATAAAACCAATATAGCTACGGCTCTTGATTTATTAATATGTATTTGCATTAAACTTGTATATTTTGAAATTAATAAACTCAAAACAAAACATAGCATATACTTTGCGCATATTTATATATATATTACAGGATTCAAGTTATAAATACAATACATTTTGGAGAGGGGCTATCGGTATTCCTGTTCTCCTCTGCCAATCCTCCCGGTCCAAGGAATGCTCCTCCTCCAAACCTCTCGATTCCATGGCTCTGCTAATTCCTTCATTCGATGAGCGTCGAGGTCTACCTCTTTTTCTTCTTCCAGGGGCTTCCATCTGTGAAGTTTTTGGGGCCAACGTTCGTCAGGTATTCTCAATAGGTGTCCAAAGCATTTTAAACCTCTTCTTTCTATTTTGCCAATGACCGTTTCTGTAGCATTCATGTTATTTCTTATAGATTTGTTGGTCTTCCTTTCCAGCCTTGATGTTCTAGCACTTCTTCTCAAATAATCCATTTCAATTGCCAACAATCTCTTCAGGTCTGCATTAATTGTCCATACTTCAGAGCCATAACAAAGAACTGATTCAACCATGGTTTTCTCTATTCTTTTTTTGTTCCTTTTGGAAATGTTGCGATCCCACCTTAAGGAGTTCAGACATCCTACAATTTTACGTCTCTGATTTATTCGTTGATTAATTTCGGTTTCTCCCAAGCCGTTCTTATCAATGAGTGCACCTAAATATTTAAATTTTTGCACTTGTTTGATTTTCACGTCCTCGTCTATCATCACTTTAAACCTTGCATCTGAATTGATAACTAAATATTCTGTTTTCTTCATGCTGACTTGTAGCCCCCATTTTACATATTCTGTGTATAGAGGCTTTATCATAAATTGTAGATCATAAGAATCTTGAGCTAGGACGACTTGGTCATCCGCAAAGTTCATGGAGAACAGTACGTCATTTCCTACGGGCATTCCCATACCCTTTCAGTGGTTTTTCCAATTTTGGAGGGCTCCTTCAATATATAAATTAAACAGTAAAGCTGACATACTGCATCATTTCTTTGTCCTTTAGTTACTTTTATTGGCTCTGATAGTCTATTTCCGATTTTTATATTCCGTATACTTCTGTGATTATTCCTAAAGGGTATGGACTAATGCCGAGTTGTTGTAAAGCTCGCCACAATTTAACTCTTGGAACTGTATCATATGCCTTTTCTAGGTCGATGAAGGCTAGATATACTTTGGTACCAACCGCTATTCTTTTTTCTATTAATTGTTGGAGTATAAACAAGTTATCAGTGCAAGATCTACCAGGCGTAAAACCACTTTGGTCTTCGCTAACTAGATGTCTTACATTATCCTGTATTTTTCCAATTATTATCTTTCTAAACAATCTCCCGAAAGTAGGTAGGACACTTAATCCTCTATAGTTGTTAGGATATTTTCGATTACCCTTTTTAAAAATGGGCACTTGGTGAGCGGTTTTCCATTCAGATGGTACTTTAATTTATTGGCAGCATTGATTCATTGGAAAAGTTATTCGTTCTATTAGGAGTGGACCTCCTGCTTTAAGTAACTCTACAGCTATATTGCCAGGTCCTGGAGATCGTCCGTTTTTCATTTTATTTAACGTAGTACGGACCTCGTTGTTAGTAGTGTTAACGTTACTATTTGTTTGTCCCTCCATACTGTATTCCTCTCCCATATATTCCAATCTGGACTCCTGGAGTAAATTTTTATAGTGATTTACCCACTTTTCTATAGGAATTAAGTTGCTTAAGGAGTTATAGGTGCTTTTCTTCAGATTAGTGATAGTTCTCCATGCTTCCGTAGTCTGAGAACCACCAATTAAATTTTCAACTTGGGCACATTTTTGTTCCCAGAAATTCTTTTTTGCATCTTTTATTTAATTGTGTACTTCTCCGTTTTTCCTTTGATATGTTACTTTATTGCTAGATGTTTTATTTGTTAGGCATTTCTTATATATTTTGTTTTTTTCTTGTATCATTTGTTTTATGTTTTCTGTCATCCATGGTAGTTTGTGGTGTTTTTGTCGTTTTTCTATGTTCCTAATACACATTTGCACAACTCTAATGCCATAAATTGGTTGCATGGCTCCTGTAGTGATCCTCTCCCAAGTTAACATCTTCCTTTTCTTACTTGGTTACATCGTGCTGATGACGACTAAATAAATAGTCAGAAATACGTATTTATGGTTGCCTTCTATCGATATATCTACTTGTTTTTTGTTTTCCTCTGTTTTGCGAGACATGCCATTACTTTGTACATTAATACATTCGGTACATTCGTAGAATGTGATAAATTTGGTTGACAACTTGTCGTTAAAAAGCCAAAAAATGAAAGGAAAAGGTGGTTAAGACCACCATTTTCCCCCCAGTGATTGATTTGTTAACAAAGAACACAGCATGCGAGGTCAATCCAAAATATCATATATTATAATATTTATGATGTCACTGGTTAGCCAGCCAACAGGTGAAGATTAATTCAACTTCCACAGTCCAAGGTTCATAGCTTTTGGAACTGTGAATGAAAAAGATTCTGTGAATCAATTTCTATTTAAAATTTTACCAAACAAGCTAATCAAAAGGAACAATTACTTTAAGTATGTAAAAGTGATATTGACCAAATAGTTAATAAAATGTAAGTTGATGAATCTAAGTTAATAAGAAAAGAATAATTTATTTTATTTTATTTTTATTTGAATTTATTAAATATGAAAATGTGATAAAAACACCTTAAGGGACAATTTAAAGTAAACAACATATTAAGCTTAATTCTGCAAAATTAATGCATGATAAATTTGGCTCAAGTTACTAATGTCGGTTCTCTTATTGAGGGTATTTGGATGTTTTAATCTTGAACACATTTCTAAAAACTGTCTTTTAACGAGATTGCGTTCAGTGCCAAGAATTTTAACTGCTTCTCTTCTGCAGAATTTTAACAGCTTCTCTATGGATGTTTGGTTTCATATTGTTCTTTTTAGATGAACTGATGATGCTTTCTGAGCAGAAAGCGAAACGTCTTCAATAAATAGATGAAATAGCCACCTTCTTTGTCTTTTATTTTTTCACTTTGACTGAAAAACCCACCAGTCTTCGAGTGTAGGTACCTTAGTTTATATATTATATATATATATATATATATATATATATATATATATATATATGTATATATATATATATATATATATATATATATATATATATTGTTATGATATGTAAAATCGAGAAAAATATTGGTTTGTTTAAAAATATTTCAAAATTCAAAAAAACATTAAAATAATTCAGATAGGTAGGATAATATCCAACAAACATTTCGGAGAAGGAAAGTTATTAAATCCTTGGATTTCCTGTACTAAACAAAGTGTAAGCTTTGCATTTATTTCTTTGTTATACTTGAGTGACCCGCATAATTTTAAGTGAAAACAAAAAGACAATTGAACGGGGTTTTCCAAAATACATTAATGCAGTGATTAGAGACAAATAGAAGAGATTTTAGAAAGTGGTTTTTGTTAGTTTTAAGAATTATAGAAAATATTATTTGTAAATAAGTTTTAGGAAATTTTATAATTATAGGTAAAAATTTGTTTGTTATCGAAATGAAAAAATGGGGGAATTGTGACGAGTTTTGATTGGCGGAGATTGAAAAAGGTTGGATAAGTATGTAGGAAAAAGTTTAGCGAGATTGAGGAGAGAGAAAAGATAGAATCAGTTGGTTTCCAAGTCTGTAAGAGGAACGGTGATTGTTCTCTGGCGGTTCCTGAAATGTAGCAAGCAGTAGTGTTGAATGTTAGTGAGTTTTTGTGGAGTTAGTGTATCTGACAGAAGCTGAAGCTGCAAAATATTGTAAGTCATATTTCTCTACTTATATTCCAAGAGTCACTGTTCAGGCCAACGAGAGATTCAGTTTATCGTAAAGAGAAGATATTCCAAGAGTCATTTTTCACTCGGGCCAACGAGAGATTCAGTTTATCGAGAGGAGAAAGGCTATCATAATTTGAATGATTTGTGCTTTTGAAGGAGATCATTAAGGACGATATACTTGCAACAATCTGTGTAAGATTGCTGATTACATAGGGAGCGGTTGAGAGGAGATAATACAGTCTACAAGGAACAAGGATTTGGACCACTCATCATCAGAGAGAGATATTTTTGTTTTCTGCATTTTTTCTTTTATTGATAACACAATTTCTACACGTAATTTAGAAAGGATATAAATATTTTGATTAGAAGAGTTAGAATAGTTTGGGATTTTGAGATTTCAATTAATATTGTTTGTACCATAAATTTTGATTGTTCACGTACGGAGAACAAAATTTTGAGAATCCTTATATGAGGTTTGTTTATTGAAAACGTTTGAGTGTGAATTATTTCATTATTTTTATTTCAATATATAGTGTTAGACCATATGTGTTTTTTTATTATTCCGGTATTCTCTGGACCTTACCTTTCACATGTAATAGCATAGATATTGAAGCACGAATTTAACCCTGAGATAAAAGAATTAATAATTGTGATAAAGTCATAATCATATCATTTAAATAATTTTAATTAATAAAAAAAAATTAATTAGCTAATTATTGCTTGGCGCACCAAGACTTTAATTATCACAATAATATATATATATATATATATATATATATATATATATATATATATATATATATATAGCTTAATGATTTATAAGGAAATTAAAAGACAAATTAATAAATGCAAGAAATAATTTATTGTAACAATTAAATTAAGTACTAAAAATTAATTCAAAATAACTTAAATCGTAATAATACTGTTCTTTATAGTATTTAAGAAAATATACAAATAAATATTAAATTTTGATACTGTAAGACATCAGCTCACTAGTATCAATAACAACTGTAGCACTGATTACTAATAAATCAGACCACTTCATAGAAAAAGTAAAAAGGACCATTTTTTTTATAGACAATTCATATTCGCTCACAAATAGTTGGGTGGACTCTGAGGTGGCATCCTCTTTTCTTCTTCGTTTTCTTTATTAAACACATCGTCGTCATAAACACTTACGCTTGTCAAGGCATCCAGAATATCATCTGTGTTATTGTTGAGGCATTCTTCATCTTCATCTGAATCAACCACCAAGATAGGCGTGGCACCGTCCAGCAAGTTGGACTTGCTTTTGGACCTTTGATACATTTCTTTGGACACACTTCTTGTAAATGAAAGCCTGCTGGATTTTTGCCTTGTAAGAGGGGGTCTGAAGGATACTCTGCTGGTAATTTCTGCGCTGTATTCTTGGATGATACGCCAGGCATAGTCTATGTCAGCTTCTGTAGCATGTTCAGCTACTACACAAAATCGAATGATGTACTTATCTTTGACCATGCTAGGAATCATGTGGAGTTTGCCAGAATCGTTTATGTTGGCTAATAGTTTTTTATTGTCGCAATCTGGGGCTTTTAGTCTGAAGCAAACTAGACCTAGACGTACATCGTTTACGACTTCGAATTTTGGGTTTTTCCTAACTAAAGATTCAAAATATTTTGCTAGTTTAATATGGTTCCTAATGTAGTTCTGAAGACCAGAGAGTCCGTAGTTTCTAATAACAAACCACAATTTTAAAGAACGGAACCTTCTACTAAGCGGAATACCCCAGTGCCTGTAATCAATGGCTTCATCCGAATTGGCGTGTTGTAGATATAAAGGATCGATTGCTAAAGCACTAGTGAGCTTGTACTTACATCTAACCCATAAACAGGAACAGTCAAAGTTGGTTAATAACCATTTGTTGGGGTTAGTATTAAAAGAATCTATATATTCGACCCCCTTCAGCAGATATTTCAGTTCAGGCAAAATGAAAGCGTTACCAGCGTAAGCAGCATCAACATGGAGCCATGTACACGGCTGTAATTTGCAAATCGGACCCAGTTCTTCTAAATTATCAAAAGAAGCACTCGCTGTAGTACCAAGGGTAGCACTAACGAGGAACGGAAAGAGTCCTTTAGCTTTATCTTCTTCCATGGCAGCACGAACTGTCTCGCCTCTCAAACTACCATTCTCGTCAGGATCCAGTATTCTAATCTTCACAAGAAGCATCTTCGCTGCTTTCTCGACGCAGGAATGCGCTTCTTTTGAACAATAACAGATCAACTTTGGCAAAAACTCGCTATCGTGACAGCTGTTTGGATTGTCTTTTTTGAGATACTGAATGGCTTGGTTTCTAGCTGCCAACATACACACTAGGACACATTCGCTGGCGCAGGTCTCGAGAACTCCTCCACCTTTACTGTCTTTACTACTTGAAGTGATAAAATCGTCTGGAAGACCGATGGCTTTGCCGAACCAGTCCAAGACGATGGTTTCCAATTCTGTGCAGGCGGGACTGGAAGCCTGTAACAAAGAAAAGAAGGTCATTAAAGAGGAGCTAAATTTTTTAATAATTTAATAATTTATTTTTCCGTCGACCGTCCATTAATGATCAATTTTAAAACCCTCAAAATCATTGATTAATGACACCTATTAATGAATGATTTTATATTAATGAACGATTTCATTATAGGCAACACAACATACATTGCTTGCATAAATTATTTAAACGCGCTGTGATTGGCAGTGACCTGTGGTGTAGGCAACCAAACATATACCTATTTATATTTCCACTAAAAAATTAATTTAAAATGAAGTAGCCGCTGTTAGTACTATCTGTCATTGTATGTCATTATTTACTTTATTGTTTAAAATCTGTGTTTTTGAAAAATCAAAGGATGGATACTGACGAAGAGTTCAATTAAACTCCACCAGAATTTAACTTCTTCTATCACAGAATTTACAGAGGTCCAAGAAGACTTAAATATAAATTTGTCAAAATGCTATACAGCAGATAATCATTTATCAATATCTTCCTTTAATTTCAGTAATTGTACCATTTTGAATATTAATGTTTACTATAATAAAACTACCACTAAGGAAACTTTGAATAAAGTCAATGAAAGCTGAAAACAATTGTTGTTTATCGTTAAGTAAATGAATATTTAAACTAAGATATCTTTATTTCTGAAAAGTACGGTCGACGGAAAAGTTTTGTAACGAACTCGTGAATTAAAATGGCGATTAACAATCTCGAACATTCACGCGCTCGCTTCGCTCACGCGTTAAAATATCTCACTTGTTAATCGCCCTTATTAATACACTTGTTGGTTAAATAACTATTAATAAGCAACCAAAGCTGAGTTAAGTTATGTAACTGTGTTTTATAATGAACAGCATGATCAGTTTTATTTTTGTAGTTATTTAAATGTTTTTAATAGTAAAAACGTCACTTATATCTTCATTGTATATATAAAACTGAAACCTTAAGTTTACTATGCAGTTTTATAACCTTATATTAAACTATTTCAAATAAACGTTTATAAAATAACATAAACTTGGATAATTAAAAATAATTGTTCCATAAAAACACGATTTATATACGATATAATTTTCGTGAGATTGTAATGTAAAAATGACTCGCGTAAAATAGTGTCAACATGAGGATTACATTTGTTTGAGTTTGCTAAAAACAATCTACATGATACGTTTAGTATGCTAGATTTTGTGTTGTAATTTTTTAATTATAAAGATTTTTACAGCAATGTTTTAGTGCGCTGGATTTATGGCCATATTATAGTGTTTATATGGATAAAAACTACAATGTTGTAATTGTTAGTTTCTTTGATTGATGCAAAAGTATAAACGAAGTAACCAATTATTATTGTAGCTTCTCTGCAGAGAACTCTAAAATTTCAATACTTCTAGCAAGGTTCATCAGCCTTCTAGGGGACATGTTTCCTATTTTCAATGGCTTTAGAGTAATATAAAATTGCAGAGTAAATCTTCTATTATTTCTTTTCTATTTTCCCAAAATCGACAATTCTTTTTAGTCTCAGTCTCAACTGAGATGATCTATTGGTGGTTTTTTGCTCAGTCCGAGAGGATACTTCTAGGTTTTGGTATACAGTTTGATAAACATTTCAAATCGATCGGTAAAAATTATAATACAAAACTCGAGCTTTCCCAACAAATGAATTGCCAAACTAGACTTACACTGCTTTTTGTACGTAGTCAGGAAAGAAAAAATTGAGTGGAGTGACTGTAGATGGAAATTGATTGATTCCCCATCGCATGGTGACGGACAAAATCACTAGTCGCTAATAAGAACATTTGATTTTTTACAACTTTATTGTCTATCGGTGATGAACGCTACTGATAGAACTAGGACCAAAGTAGTTACTCTATTTTTTACGCTATAGAAAATTTGAGTGTGCTTATTCATTAATATTTTAAGATAAAATTCCAGTATTGTTGTCAGTAATGAAACAAACGATGTATTTTGTTAAACTTTTTAATTAACCATACCGTCTACAATACACAATCAAGATAATAACTAGTTCTTTAGTTATTTATAAACTGAAGCCAATTATCTTGTCGGTTACCTTGATAATTTTCTTATCATAACCTTAACATGTTTAAGTTTTGTCGTTTAATAGGGCTTTTACGTATAACTATTTTTTAAATGTAATGGTGTCCATAATTGTATCGACAAAATGTTAATGACAGTCGAAGATAAATAAAGAAATTTATAAATAAAACCAGAACGTAGAAGTCCGAAGATTTCTTGGTTGTCGAAACGAAACTTCGTGCTTTATACAATTTACAACGCAAAACAGACGATGAAAGAACCGATATGGGGAATCTAAAATTGCATTCGATGACAAATCGATTTATCTAAGCAAGAACCTTTCGTGTTATGCTCATAAAGAGCAAATAAAGATAAAGAAAGACAGTTAAGTGGTGCTGGTTAAGACAAGTGGTGCTGGAGAACAATGCTGCGCATACCTTACACAGCTCATGGGGTAAACGTTTCCATTCTAAACCAACACGAGATTTATAAAAGGTTGTTCAGAATATGTCAAAGGGTGTTCAGAATTTTTCGGTCAAGTGGTTTGCAGAGGTGACGACAGTTTGGAGAGATTAATTGTTCCTTAAAACGTTCTGGAGAGAAAATCAAGAGGACTATCACCAACTAGATGGTCCGACCAAATTTAGAATTTAGCTGGAAACTCATTCTGTGAAGCTCTAGATAGAGACTGCAGCTGAAGATAGAGTCCGATGGAGAAAAATTGTTAGGAATTGCTTTACTTATTTATAAATAAAAATATGAGAATATTGATAGTAGCTAAGATTAAAAGTCTTCGAAGAATATCAGAAATTAAATTTTAACGCCAGCAAAAAAATAAACAGTAAACTAGATAATTAAATTTAATTGTTAAATTAAAAATCTGTTAGAAAATCAGGATTGATCATAATGTATTGACATCATGCATTGATTTTCTGCCTTATTGACCTCTGTCTGTAATTATTTCTTCCTATATTTTATCTGATACTCCGAAACACCAGGAAGAAATAACCCCAGATCCAGAGGTAGTCATTATCCAAGTTGAAAATACCTTTTATATGGAATGATCCTGTTTTGACGTATCTTTTATAACTTCTTGTCTATTTTTGGTCACATATTTTAGTTTGTACTCATTTTACATTTCTAAATGCATCTTCGCCTTACTAAAAACACAATCCTTTCTAAAAATACTCCAAAAACAAGGACATTAGGACGAGATTCGCCCACCTAATCACATATTTATGTAAATTAGCACACCAAATGGTATAGGTCAATATCCTTGAATCATTTATATTATTTTCGATTAACATATGAGTTATTTGGCACGTTTAAGTAAGATTTGAGCATTTACTTACAAAAATTTGGTGTTTTTATTTTGCTAGACAGTTAGTCATGCATTGAAAGTTATTTTTACGGTGTTGAGAGGAAAAAATATTGCGTCAAAACCCCGCAAGATGTGACTAGAAAACTTTAACTCTCTAATCTTTCCTGGGAAATTCCACGTCAAAAGTTTTCTGCTCAATTAAACAGTTATAAATTTCTGATTGATCTTTGTCTTTAAACGAAAAAGGCAATGAATTGCAACGATTTGTGCTTCATCTCAGTACGTTATTTTTCACGAAAAAGAGACTGGAAATAATTGTGTAAAGATCAATTTCACGACATAAGTTTGCTTTGAAGTCAGAATAGATAGACAACTTACAGAACCTATGGAAATAGGCAGCGGAATAAGACAAGGGGATTCATTGAGCCCCATGCTCTTCAATTTGATCATGGATCATCAAAAGCGTTAACAAAGGAAGAGGATACAGAATGGGAAACAAAGAAATCAAAATATTCTGTTACGCAGACGAAGCAATATTGATAGCCCAAGATGAAAATAGTCTGCAAAGACTGGTCCACAGATTGAACAAAGAACAAAATAATTTAATATGACAATCTCATCTCTGAAAACTAAAACAATGGTAGTCAGCAAAGAATCAACCAGACGTAAAATAGAAATTGATGGCATCAGTATTGAACAACTAATGGAAATAAAATACCTTGGAATTACACTGTCCAGCTATAAAGAGGAATCCTGGTAGGATGCCTTAATAACACTATATGACGAAACAGACACATTAACACTGAGATGAAGTCAAGAATTTATAAAGTCAGTGTAAGACCAATAATGACATATGCCTCAGAAACAAGACCCGACACAGCCACAACGCAAAGCTACTGGAAACGGCAAAGATGAGAGTACTGAGAAGAATTACAGGAAATACACTGAGAGATCGAAAGAGAAGTGATAGAAGAAAATGTAAAGTACAGTGTATAAATAAATGGACCCAAAATAGAAAAAAAATGCAATAACCACATAAGCAGAATGGAGGAGACCCGTGTCGTCAAAATACCAAGAGGTAGCTTGAGATAGAAGAAGAAGAAGCTTGCTTTAAGATAAGTTTTGTATACAGTGTATCTAAAATTACGCTTATGAATCTGATGTGGTGTTTTTTAAGGGCATTTTTAGCAAATGATTTGTCTAACGACAAACAACGTATTATTTTGGGTGAAATTTATAAAATATTTTTGTCTATTATCTTATAATTCATTTTCTATTACTTAATTGAGGTCAATATAACCTGTTAGAAACATATCCAAAAGCAAGAACGCGATTAGAAATATCTAATACCTCAGATTGCATACCATTTTGTTCAATATTAAATTTACATTAAACATAATTAAAGACTACTTTGTAAATGACTACCTGTTTGTGATAAATACCGAGAAAGTAGCTATAAAATTTTTACATAACTAGAAAATAGGCGTATTAGCCTTAGTATGAGAATATAGTGTTCAATTACGACTGAAAGGCACTTATTATTAATATTAAACTTACAATTATTTAACACTTTTATAAAATCCAAGTTTATTTGCGGCAAAATGCAAAAATTGTATATGAAAACTGAACTTTTTACCTTTAAAACGCATCTTGATTTTTGTCGATAGGACCCTTGAATCAAAAGATATCGAACCGTCAAAGTGATACAAATTTTATTCGCGCTCGTAACTGTCTTTAAAAATCGACGGTCGCTTTAAGCGTTATTTGAGAAAGAACGGTTCATTCTGCGCAAAAAATGCTAATAAACATTTTTATTTAAAATTACCTTAGCTACATTTTTTATTTAAAACATTTTTTTCTACGACATACAGTTTCTTGGTAAATAGACTTTTTTACGTTTTTACTACATTACGAGGGGGGTTTTAGGGGAAAGCCCGGGGTTAAAAGTGGTAAACTTTTTGCATCTTTTTTGGGGTCCCAAAATTATTATTCTCTGCAAAAATCAGCTTGTTTGTATGATTTTTAGCGGTTCAGTAGCATTTTTGTCTGACGACTGAGTATAAACTCATATTAACAAAGTAGACTTTTATTCATCTAATACAAAAATCCAAACACATGTTGTTGAATAACCGGAAAACGGTAAGTTTTTGATAGAAAACTTATAGAAGCTTTTTTAAAGATCTTAAAAAACCTTTAAAATGACTACTGATAAAAATGATTTGCATGAAAATTAAGTTAAGGACTTTATTTTAGTTATAACTTACCTTAATTTTCATGCAAATCACTTTTAGAATGGCCATTTTAAAGGCTTTTTTAAGATCTTAAAAAAAAGTTTCCACAAGTTTTCCATGAAAAACTTACTCTTTTCCGTTTATTCAACATCATATGTTTAGATTTTTGTATTTGACGAATAAAAGTCTGCTTTCGAACAGTCATAGCTTTGTTAATATTAAGTTTACGATAATAATAAAAATAAATCTCTTTGTTTAATAAGCTTCATTTTAGATTCAAAGAGTTTTCACGATAAAATCTAAATATTTGGAATAAATTGCGAAAAATCGTTTAAAAATATAGGTTTTTGACGTGATTTGTAAACTATCAGTCACGAATAAATCCAAAAATATTAACTTTTCGAAATGTTTTCGGAATGTTCAGTATCCACACTAAAAGTTAGAAGGGAAATATTGGCTCATAAATACAAATTGAAACAAATGTCTGAAAAAAATAACATTGTAATAAGAAGGTAGTTAAAGCTTAAGTTAGTTAAATGAAGCTGTAAATGCAAATAATCAATTTTGGAAGAATAAAGCTATACCAGACTACTCATTAGCATATACAGACATACTCAAAAAATCAAAAAATATAATCCGATATAAAATTAATCCCTTATAAGAAGTAGAAAGTAGAAATTCGTTTACATCCTGTTACAATTAAAAGCCTAGAACATAAAAATACGAAATTGAATCTAATGAAATGTTTTTAGCAAAATATGGTGGAATATATAGTAATCATACTTATGTATATACAGATGGATCTATCGACCCACAAATTAATCAATCCGGATTTGGAATTTATATACCACACATTAATAATTATAGCACGAGATAAGTCACCAAATGGACGAAGAAGTATTGGCAGATCAAGAAAAATATGGTGCGATAATTTAAACAATTTAGGAGGCTAATATCGTAGAAGAAGCAGGTTTAAAGCCTACATACAAGAAGGAAGAAGAAGCATTAATTATAAATTTTCATTAAGACTCCATAATTACACACAAATCTGTACAAATGAAATGATAGCTATATATATAAAGCTATCTCTGTGTGCATTGAGAAGGAGATCATGAAAGCAGTTATCTTTGTGGATCCAAAAAGTGCTTTATCCAAAATTTCTAGTCTCAAATGGGATCAAATGGATTATGTTACCATAATAACCAAAAAACTATTGGTAGAAGCTAATAATATGGGATTCTCAATGGGAATAGAATGGGTACCTGGACATCAGGGGATTAAAGGTAATGAGGTAGCTGATAGGCTGGCGAATATTGGGAGAGAATTAAGAATACCATATGATATAAAAAATATTAGTACAGATATCTTTTCTGTTACAAAAAGAGACATTTTAACACAATTCTACAATGAATGGCATTCCCAAATTAAAGATAAAGATCCAGATGATTGTAGATTGCAGTGTGATTTCCCCATAAAACCATGGTACCCTAAATATGGGTATATGAGCAGGAATACTGTAACAAATACTAATCGTTTACGTAGTGGACATTGTATAACTCCTTGCTATCTCTACAAAATAGGTAAAACAGAAACACCGATATGTGAATGTGGAACCATTGGAACAGTGATCCACATTTTTTTTAAATGTCCCATAAACAAACACAAAATATGGATCTGTATTTAGAATTATTAAAACCAGGAATAGAGAGTCCAATATCTTTACATAGTACTCTATATAAACCCTCTGACAAAGTTATAAAAATAATTAATAAATTTATCAAATTCTTTCATCTATAAAAAATTTTTTACTTGTCAAAATAAGAAAAAAAAATTCAGAAAATACTGGAATATCCTAACATAAAAAAATTACGTATCATTCAAGTATCACCCAGCTGTCAATTAGAAGTAAACAGAAATTTATCCCTGGTTGTGCATTGCCTAGAGCAAGACGAGCATAAGCTTACACGTTACTAAATGATTATACAATCGAAACCCAAAAAAAAATAAAAACGAAGAACGAAGACTTTTCGAAAAAACTATAAAGAATATTTTTGCCTTAAAATACTACAGCGACTACCAGTGTTTTTTTTTTTTGATAAACTTTTTCCACCCCCGAGTTGAGGTGGTAAATACCTCTAAAGGAAAAACCCATGTTGGCATATTGCATATTTTGATCTTTGAGCTTTTTTTTACATACTGTCAAAATTTGAAACAAATCTATATATAGAAAGAATTTTGAGCGGAAAACAGTCATATCCTGTGGACTGTCTAAAAAATCATACAACAATAGAACAATAAAAGAGAACTACACTAATTCCCTCATAAGTCTTCAGAAGAATCAAATCTATAATTCACAAATGGTCAAAGAAAAGGAGAAATCAATTAAAAATACTTATTTTCTGGCGTCATAGTCTACGATGATATTTTTAATAATATGATGATACAAATAAACAAATTTTCCAATTCTTACTGAGTAGCAATTTGAAAACAACGGAAAGGAAATCAGGAAAATGGAATCATTTGAATATAAAGCAGGAAGACCAAAAGGGATAACAACGAAATGTTTTACTAAAATCTACATAAAAATTGTAAAATAAATTACAATCACATAGTATATATCACAAATATACAACTATATATATAGTATATGATAAAAAAAAAACAAAAACAATAGAGTAAAAATAAACTGAAGAGAAAAAGAAGGAAATAAGTATGGATTATCCATAAACGAACAAGAACATGACTGTATTGAAAGAAGTTACCAATGATAAGACACTAAAAATCAATAATTTCTTTTGGTTTCCCTTTTGTACAAGAATTTATAAAGATAATATGTTATAAAAATCGTTCTAAAAATGAGTACTAATTTTCAAACAGAGTGTAGTAAAATGGTAGATCTTCATTTATCATACCGTCGACTTAAAAACAATGTAAGTATCAAAGATTGAAAATGATAATAATAAAAAACAATAAAAAGAAAGCCGAACATATATTGTAGTTTATTATAATACTCCTTATTTCATAGATATAGCACAATAAATCCAAGAAGATTGAGTACATACCCAAGAAAATCCAATGCATGATATGGCATCCGACAGCATATCACCCAATATCGAAGGGTAAGAATTTCCGCTGGGAAAATATGCATGGAACCTTGGATGTTGCCAATGTGTAACGCCCGGCATGATTTTGTTCTCGACATCCTTCATGATACTGTCCCAGTTTTCCGGTTCTTGTGGAGCTTCACTGGGCAGCAACTTTTTTAAATATCCCGGTTCTATGTCTGGGGTAACTTTGTATTTATTCATACTTGTCATGTATTGACAAATGTAGTCAACCATTTCTTTGCCGCGAACTCTGAATTCTTCTGCGTCCATTTCGAGATGAAGTAAATATAATTTTTGCGAATAACACGTAAGAACTACACGAACGGTAAGCCAATCTTTAACTAACTCGCGGTTTGATTGTACTGCAATGTTTTCATCTCGCGCCAACTTTTATATAATGAGCTTAAAGTTGGCGGTTGGTGGGGCGATTGTCAGCAAATTGTTCAACTGAACCGGTGATTATTCTTTGGATTTTTTGTTGTACGCAGGAAGATCTTCTACGTCTTTAGGCGGGATCTTGATTTTGAAAACGAGAAGCTATTTTTAGACATGGTTAACATAAAATATTAAGACAAGCCCCAGAAGATCTGTTGAGTTCAATGGTGTAATACACCGCAATTTGTTTTACGAGAGAAATTTGCTATATCAATACATTGTGACGTTTTCTTGGATTATGCAATATTTAAAATACCAAATTTGCAAAGAAATATAAGTTTTGAACATAATAATGATATTTTCGCGACTCTCATTTGTTGCCAATCCGAAGACTATATCAAAATGAAATTTTTTAATTTAAGAAGAATTTTTTTTATTATTTATAGATCATTCTTAGATTTAATTATAATATAAACTAGATCTTAATGTATTGGTTGTATTAAAATTAATACATAATTTTAAAATTATAATTTTAACCGATAAATCTTTACTAGTATATACCGATATACCGTTATACCACGGTGAATCTGTGAAAAAACGACTATATTTGGATGGGAGAGGTGGCATTCTGATTTTTGTAGAAGAAGTTGTGCGATAAACTTCTCCTCACTCTCAAATAGGTCGGAAAAATTATATTATGTTTTAATAAAACAATTAAAATATTTAAAAATGATTAAAAACATCGTTTTTTCTGCTTTCCTTGCTTATAACTTTTTAAAACGATTTATTTTAGAGCAAATTCATAATAAAATATCAATAATTAACTTTCCTATATAGGCCAGGTAAATAAGCGAAAAAGTACCCTATTTGTGACACTAAACCAACCAGGCAAATGACATTTGATTTGAGTAGTATGGACCTCTGTAACACTAACCTATAATTACAATTACTTTAATTACAATTAAGTTAAAACATCACAAACCCTTGACTACCAAAGGTATCCGCATATTAGCCAAGAATATGCGTTCACTACTGTACATCAAGAAATTTACTGCCAACGTCTTTGTCACTGAATATATCTCCATTTATAGAGGAACTTATCTTACAACTTGCATGCCTGATTGACTACAAGAAGGCTTTGGATAGAGTCAGGCATGAACAAATGATGCAAGTGCTGAAGAGGGCAGGGATTGGTGGAAAAGACTTAAAAATAATAGCTAATCTGTATTGGATTCAATCAGCGGTACTCCGAATAGATGGAGAATATACAGATTAGGTCAAAATCTTAAGAGGAGTGAGACAGGGGTGCATACTTCCACCACTGATATTCAATCTGTACTCAGAGCACATTTTTGAAGAGGCTCTAAAAAATATTGATTAAGGCATCTCAATAAATGGAGTCAAGCTCAATATTGAACTGAATGAACAAAACTTAATGAACAAAATAATGGAAACAAGTAGAAGATATGGACTGGATATAAACACCAGCAAAACCAAGCTAATGATCATCAGCAAGGAAAACTTAACTGAAGCAAATCTGTATGTGAACCAAATGAGAATTGAACGTGTCTCACAATACAACTACTTGGGATCTACAATTAATGAGTCGTGGGACAATACCCAAGATATTAAATGTCGCATCGGAAAGGCAAAAAGTGCATTATTGACTATGAGCTCTGTGTTCAAGAGCCGTGACCTCACCCTAGAAACAAAAATAAGGCTCCTTAAATGTTATGTGTACTTAGTGCTGCTATACTGAGTAGAAACGTGGACATTGAAGATGGAAACTCTATCAAAACTTCAGGCTTTTAAGCTATGGTTATACAGAAGGATCCTGAAGATACCATGGATAGACAAAGTCACCAATGAAGAAGTACTGCGGAGGATAAACACAACTGCGGATTTGGACAACATCGAGAAGAGCCGTAAGCTGCAATACTTGGGACATATAATGAGAAATCAAGGCAGATACGAGCTACGAATTTTGCAAGGTAAAATTGAAGGAAGAAGGGCCCTAGGACAAAGACGAGTATCCTGCTAACCTGAGAGCATGGTATAAAAAAAACAACACAGCTATTTCGTATAGCAACCAACAAAGTCATCATAGCTAGAATTATCGCCAACGTTCGAAACGGACAGGCACCCTAAGAAGAAGATCTATAACTTATCACAACGGCTAAAAAAAATGTACTATGAGAATCGTCTGGGAAGCTCTAAAAATGTTGCAAAGGAAACTTGGTCCATAATAAACGGTCTTCGAAACAAAACTAACACAGCTCAAACATTATCTCTTCCAAACCCTGAAAATCTAAATGAATACTTCGTTAATTTGAGTAAAAATATAACATCAACTATTTCGCCACAACAAGATCCTATTTCCTATATCCCCAATTCAAAAGAAGGTCTCGAATTCATTCTTTATAAGACCAAATGATAAATCTGAACTGATAAAAACAATCAGTAGTATCAAAAGCAAATCTTCCTGTAGTACTGATGGACTTTCCATAAAAATTTTCCTAAATCTCCCAAATAATGTGTTCGAAGTCCTGGGCTCACTAATTAATGATTCCTTTGAAAAAGTATATTTATGTAGTAAAAGTATGTTTAGTGACTCGGTGAGTATTAATATGTATAGAAAATAGAAAACCAATATGTAGCAACAGATTTATTAATTACTTTTCAGCAAATCCATCTTTCATCATTCAGATCTTCATAGATTTCAAACAAGCATATGATTCCATAGATCGCTTAAAACTGTGGAGTGCAATGATGGAGTTAGGCGTACCAAAGAAGCTGACCATGATTGCGCGAATGTGTGTCAACAATTCCTTTGCACAAATTAGAATAGGAGGCAAAACTTCAAAGGCTTTCGGCATAAGCACCGGACTCAGACAGGGAGACCCGCTGTCCCCATTACTATTTAACCTAGCATTGGAATATGCAATGCGAAAAATCTATACCAGAGTCAAATCAGACATAACTGCCAGAGGAGCAAAGATTATTCTCGCATTTGCAGATGATGTAGATGCAGTAGCACAGACAACACTGGAAGTTAAGTGAAGAAGCAACACTAAGCGTAGGCCTGAAAATAAACGAAGAAAAAACTAAATACATGGTCGTATCAAAAAAGGAACGACAGCGAATAAGACAAAACATTACCATAAACGATCGTAATTTTGAGGTGGTCAAAGAATTCAAATACCTAGGAGCAACAATTACCAGTGAAAACACAGGAGAACGGGAGGTTGAAATACGAATACTGGCGGGGAATAAATTATTCTTTGCCATTCAACATCTAATGAGGTCAAAGCTTCTCTCAAGGCGTGCCAAAATCCAAATGTACAAAACCATAATACGACCAGCAGTGACATATGGAAGTGAAACATGGACATTGAGAAAGAAAGAAATCAATAAGCTATTAGTATGGGAACGCAAAATCCTGCGAATTATATATGGTCCTTGCAGGGACAGCGTGACAAATGTTTGGAGGAGCAGATACAACAATGAAATAGAGGCTCTCTTCGGGAAAGGAAACATCGTAAGATACATAAAAGCCAATAGATTAAGATGGACAGGCCACGTGGTACGGAGTGATGACGACAGACTGATTAGCAATGTGTTTTGGGAAAGACCAGATGGTAGAAGATCGACAGGAAGGCCTAGAAAAAGGTGGAAAGACGCAGTCAGGGAAGACCTGGAGAAGATGGAAGTAAGGCCATGGGAAATAATAGCACAGGATCGGAATCAATGGAAGGCAATAGTAAACGCGGCAAAAACTCACGAAGAGTTGTAAAAGCTAATGATGATGAAATCCATCTATGATGAAGACCAACCTAGTGTTAAATATGAAAAATGGGGTTATAACTTTGTCACATCCTGAATAAAGAACAGCTGGTCTTAAAAAACTAAAAACGATCATGTTAGAGAATTCATTCACAGCGAACCTTCTAAATAGACTTATTTTTGGTGTCTCACAAGTCATAACAACAGATCAAACAGAAGTTTCAACAAACAACCAAAATACATTGTACCACTTTTTACCATATATTCCCGGTTTAACAAATAGACGAGAAGTACCTAATATCAAAATTGGAACCGGAAATATAAAAACAATATCGAAATTACACAACAAACTTAAAACACTCTTAAATATTAAAGAAAGCTCCAATGTAGTGTACTCTCTACCCTGTAATAATTGCAATAGAATATATATTGGAAAAACGTCCAGAAATTTGTCCGGAAGGTTAACATCGCACAAGAGTGACATTAATCTGAATAAAGTACAAGACTGTGCATTAAGTGAACATTCTATAACGATGGGCCACACGCCTAACTATGATCAAGCAGAAATATTGAGAAGGAAAAGAAATTACAACAAAAGACTCTACTTATAAATTGATAAAAAAATTTTCTTTTTGCTGATGGTACCAGTATTACCTGGAGGAATTTTAATATTGCAACTCTTCATGCAATTATAACTTCTGATCTACTTAAAATAAAAACCTGGTCCGACTCTAATTTACTCTCTTTTAACGTGGATAAGACAGTAGCATTATCCTATAAAGGAGCTTTTCAACACTTGCTTCTTAATAACAGCAAGATTAGTATAGTTGATTCTGTAAAACTTCTTGGTATTTTTATAGGCAGCTACCTTAAATGGTCCCTTCATATCAATTTGTTAAGTAAGAAACTAGCCTCAACCTGCTATGCAATAAGATCTGTTTCAAAGGAAATCAATTGGGCATCTTCCAAAATAACATATTTTTCTTTGTTCGAGTCTCATCTTCGATATGATCTTCCTTTTTGGGGTTCCAGTACAGCTGCCCAATCTGATGTTATTTTTAAATTACTAAAAAGGGCAATACGCTATCTTTTTGGCCTCAGTAGAATAACACGATGCAGCAGCTATTTAAAAAATCACGAGATTTTAACTCTTCCCTCTCTTTATATATTTTAGAAACTATTTGCTCATTCGTGTTTTTCCAGCAAACCTAATCATGACTGCTCCACCAGAAATTCAAATTCATTCAAAGTCCAAAAAATCGACTAAATCGACTGAAAAAATCGAATAAATACAAAAAAGAGGAGTCATTATTCAATGTTTTTCAACCACTTAGATTGAAATCTTTATAATATAATAAAACAGTCCACCAACTTTCATTAAAATCAATTCAATAGATTTTGCATAATAATTTTAAAATATTAATTTAAAAAAAAATTGAAATTCTTTAAAATCTCACACAACAAAAACAATGTAGAAGTTTGCCAATTTTTTACATATAAAAGAACACTTCAACTATCCGATGCACTTTATATAATTAAAATCGGATTATTTGGGCGGCATCAAATTTTTTTTTTAAATATTAAACAATTTTTTCTTTACCAAAATCCCAAAGACGCTTTAATTTTGTTATAAATAAATTATTTTATTTATAACCAAGTAAAACTACATATTTTTTTCTTACGTTGTAGACTTATTTTCAGAAACACTCACCAAACGTGTACCTTTTAACCTTAATACAAATATTCCCATTTGAAAGCTGTATAATTATTTAAACAATCTTTGTTTAAGCAAATTAAATAATAATAATAATATTTTTTTTATGATTTACTAACAAAAAAAAATAAAAATTCCATATAAGCTATGAAAGATTGTTGGTAACAATGCAGCTGAACTTAGGTTTCAAAGGAGAAATAGAGTTGTACCATTAAAGCAAGCGTCGGTCTCCAAAAAGTTTAAATATAAACAAATTATCATTAATCCAACTCTAATTTTCCAAAGAATGACTGTAACGATGTATAATAAGCAAGATGACCTTGAAGTCTACCCAAAATATTAACTTGCACCATATCCTCTTTCAATTTTTAAAGATGGCCTGCTTTGAAATTCGAACAAATCAAAATTGTACGACAATTATCAAGAATTAAGACAGATTCCTTCTGCTCCCAATTGCCTACATGTCGTTGATGGAGGATTTCTCCTTCATAAAGTAGTTTTTCTACAGGAAAAAACGTTTGATATAATTTTAAATAGTTGTCGATTTTTTTGACGGATATCCTAAATACTCTGATAAAAGTACAAAGTCTGTCTGATAAAACTCTGATAACAAAAATGGTGCTGATATTAAATTGCAATCTACAACGTCGTGCAGAGTATCCCAAGAAAAAAATTTATCGAATGAAACGAACAAAAATCGTTTTATAATATTCATTTGCAACAGAAACTTCCCGCAGCTGGAATTAATACTGCTTATGCAGACGATAATACTAAATGTAGTATCTGCTATTATAGTAGCTGAAGATATCGACGTGCTGGCTATATTAACATTACGGGTACGTTCTAAATAAATATTAATTTTTGGAAGTCCAACAAAGGAAAAAAGTCTGGCAGTTAATGATTGTCATTCATTTTGTGATACAATTTCGCATTCTAAAATCAGAGTTAGTTAAGATATTACTTCTTCTTCTTCTTTTGGTGCCTATTCGTTTCGAATATTGGCGACCATTCATTGGCTATAATTATTTTATTAACTGATGCTTTAAATAGATTAGTTAGATTGTGGAGAATTATTTCCTCAGGTTTTTTAACCATGATATTCTTCTTCTCCCAATTCTTCGCTTTCCGAATACTTTGCCTTGAAGGATTATTTTCAGTAATCTGTATTTAGTGCCGTTTCTCATTATGTGTCCGAGATATTCTAACTTTCTCCTTTTAATCGTATACATCACTTCTCTTTCTTTCCCTATTCTTCGTAGTGAAGTCTCGTTGGTTATCTTGTCCGTCTATGATATTCTTAGGATTCTTCTGTATAGCCACATCTTGAAGGTTTTAAGCTTTTTCTCCATCACTTCAATGAGTGTCCAGGATTCAACTCCGTAGTATAATATCGAAAAGATATAACATCGTAGGAGTCTTACTTTTATCTCCAGATTAAGGTTGTGGCTTAAAGAGTTTCCTGGCACTCCTAGCCTTCTCTATTCTACATTTTACTTCTTTTGAGTGACCCCATTGTTCGTTTACTATTGTTCCAAGATAGGTAAACTGTTTTACTTGGTCCACTGGTGTATTCTTGATAATCAGTTGGACGTCTCTAGTTAGTTTTTGATATGTTTACTTGTAGTCCAAATCTTTCACTTACTTCATTTACTTTGTTTATTAGTTGCTGTAAATTGTTTAAACTGTCTGCAAAAATAACTTCACAATCATCTGCACAGCGGATGTTGTTTAGGCGTTCTCGATTAAAAAGGATTCCATGTTCGCAATTTTCCAAGGCTTCACTAAATATTTCCTCTGAATATATAGTCCGTCTAGAAAGTATCCGGAAAAAAGAAAACAGAATTATAATTTTACGGGATTTATTTCTATCATTTGAAATATAAAATTTCAACAAATAATTCATCTCATTTACTTATACAACCTCCATTTAAATCTAAACACTTTACTAAACCTCCAGGTACACCCGAAACTAGGTTAAGGCCATAATTTTCGGTAATGGTGTTCTAGGCCTGTAAAACTGACCGAATCAAACCTTTTATCTCGTGGCGCTGCTCGTTCCACTTCAATCTTCACCAGTCCCCATATGTTTTCAATGGGGCTAAGATCTGGAGATACTGCTGGCTACGGGATTGTTGTCAATTCGTATTCTTGCATCCAAGTTTGAGTATTAGCAGAAGTATGGCATCTTGCATTATCTTGCAGAAAACGTCACTCCTCTGGATATAAAACTTGAGCCGTTTTAAGAAGAAAACCATTTAGAATGCCACAATATTTCGCATTATCAACAATACCAATAACTATACAGAGAGGTGTAGCAACACGCTAAGATATTACTCCCCAAACCATTATTTTAGTGGGAAATTTGGAAATTTGAACAGTAAAATTTTCTCTTGATAGGACTTTTAGATGATTTGCACCAAGTTGGAAACAACTTTCATCAGATATGAAGACATTATTTAAATTATCTTCTCGAAAACTTTGACAAAAATCTATTCTTCGTTGCCTTTGCAGAGGTGTCATTGTAGGGATTTTTTTTGGATTCCTTGATTATGTAGCCTTGCTTTTTCAGTGACAAGCAAACAGTTTCTGGGCACACTTTTATTCTTCGTTGATTTCCAAATCTGTTCGCTAATTTTCGAAATCCTAGGCGCGGATTTTGTCGTCCTAAAGCCACTGAAGCATTTAAATTGTTTCCGCAAATCTTACACGGTCTATGTCTTATATCTATGCCATTTTTTATCCTCTTTATTGTCTCATACACTGCACTTTTTCCGAGTTCAGTCAATTGCACTAATTTTTTAACGTTTCAGACACCCTTTCTATGCAAATATTCCACCACTTGTCTTTTTTCTACTTGCGACATTATTTCACAAATCTTAAGTCTGTTTACAAACAACAATATTTGACAGATGGTGATGTCATGCGATTTTGTCCATAACCTATTATCGGTACCACCTACTTGATGCATTACTTTTGTCTTAAAATGTTACAAAAAGGAAATCTATTAAAATTAGGAAAAATATAAAATTCCGGATACTTTCTAGACGGACTATAGGTTGAATAATATAGGTGAAAGTATACATCCGTGTCTAACGCCTCCCAGAATCTGGATCGCTTCCGTGGGTTCATCTCCAAGATTTGTTCTTATTGTGACTGATTGGTTTCAGTATAAATTTTGTATTATACGCCGGTCTTTATCATCTATTTGGGCTTTTGTTAGAACATCCATCATTTTTCGGTATTGAGCTGTGTCAAATGCTTTTTGGTAGTCCACAAAGCAGGTGTAGATATCGCAAGTCATATCTATGCATCTTTGGAATAATACCTGTAGACTAAACAGTGCATCTCTCTTACCTACGCCTTTCATGAATCCAAACTGTGTGTCTTGTATTCTCTCTTCGCATAGCTTGTATATTCTGCGATGTATAATTTTAAGAAAAAGTTTTAGTGTATGCTTCATTAGACTTATTAGTCTATATTCTCTGCACTTTTTCGCTCCCTGTTTCTTTGATAACGTAATAAATTCTGAAACTAGCCAATTTTTTGGAATATTGCCTGTGTCATAGATGTTATTGAAGATTTTACATAGTATTCTTAAAGATTCATCATCAAGAAGTTTAAGAAATTCAGACTGTACTCCGTCTAGTCCTGGAGCTCTCCCTTATTTTAGTGATATTATGGCTGCTATTATTTCTGTCACTAGTATAGGTGGTCTGTTTCCGTAGGTATTGAAGATTGGTTCTCCCTCTCATCAAAAAATAAATTTCGTATGTAATTTTTCCAGGTATTATCAACACTCTCTTTGTCCACTCTCTTTGTCCAAACTTGATCTTCCAGGCCTAAAGCTACACTAGTAATTGCCTATTATATCTTCTGCATAGAAAATTAATCTTCGCAGTAATATTATAGACACTACTTTTTATCTCATATTAACTAAAGAAATTTTTGTGAATGGGTATAAGACTTTCATGACACTGTTTCAGTGTTTTTTTGTCTTCAAAATTTGTGAAGGTGAAGAAAAAAGATTTTAAATAAAGTTTATTTTTTAATTATCTGCCAGAGCTTATAGTGACTCAAAATTCTATGATTTTTTGTTTGATTTTTGAATTTCTTTTTCATCTTCGTTATGTCCATATGTTGCTAAAATTCTCTTTATATTATAGAAGACGAATCTTGGTTTGTCAATGGGTATTCTTCCTAAAAACACTTGCAGACTGATACATCGTCTCTTGGACTTGGATTGTCTTTTGCATGAAGAATCATTAAACGAATTCTATCATGAATTTACATATTTTTTATTGGTAATTAAGAGAAGAAAATCTAACTTCAAAGTAGAAGATTAACTTGTCAAATCTTTTATATTTAAATGATACTTGTGTCATTTAAAAATATGCCCAAATATTGACAGCAACACGCTATAGGGAAGTACAAAAGAAGCCGAATTGTTGACATACTAATGCCATAAGATATTGACTTTTGAATCAATAAGTAGTCGGGTATTTACATAGTATAAAAAGGGAATTATTAAGCTCGAAAAATAAAAATGCAAAGTAGTATAATAATAATAAATAATATAGACGACAGTGAATGTTTTTATAAAAAAAAATGTTTATAAATATTATTTATGAACGAAAATAGACGCACAAGAACAAATAACAAATTTATAAATTTTACGTGGTCCACGGCCATTAATTTATTCAACCATCGGATAATACAAGGGGAACATAAAAGATTATGTTTTTTTGATATATTATTAGAAAGCTTTTTCTATGTTTTATTTAGTTTCCAAATATCTTCAAGAGAAAGTACAAGATTGATTTTAAAATATTATTTTTTTATTTATCTTCAATTTAATCTGTCAATAATCGTTTAATATGGTGATGATTTTACCATCAATGGAGACTTTTCTTCTTTATTCTGATTGTATATCAAGAATATTCCAATTTGTTATATCATATTATGAATCAATTAAAAAAAAATGGACATGATTTAAATGCTAGAATGCTAGAAATGAAGAAGAAGAAGAAAGAGAAAAAGGTTTATCTTGCAATATATGGATAGATTTTAAAGTTTTACTTAATTGTTATAAAACAATCATACGCAATAAGTTAAACTATGTTACTGTTATTTGCTGATACAGCAAGTAAAACGCTGTGGAAAAATGTAATATAAAATACCACTCTAAGATTGACTTTAAGTGCAGCCATTAACCTTCCGCTGATAACGCTATGTCTCTCGCACCGACTGATTGAAATTTTCGCAGGTTAAGCCCCTCTAATTTTTATTTCAATCTGCACTTTACAGTACCTTTCAAACGTGCCTGTGTCCTAGTCCTGTGTCTATTCAGTCGTAGTTTAGCAAGTTGTCAGTGTGTATCGTTTACTAGGAATTTTGAATACTATATACGTTACATTTTAAGGTAAGACTGATTTGTTTGATTTTTGTTTACAGTACTAATTTATATTATATTTTAGGGCATCGTTTAAAATGAATTACGAGAGGGAACAAGAATGGCTGTTGCGGCTTCATGAGGACGTTTTAAGTGATTCAGAGGCAGAACCAGATGATGATGATGTGAGTTTGATAGACGACCATATGATAGAAACTATTGAGGATATAGACTCGGAAAAGGAATTTGAAAAGGAACAAAACTAACCTATTCTTGAAGAAATGTTAGTCGAACAAGCTGAAAGAATACACTGTCTTATCGGTAAAGATGGAACTACCAGATGGCGAAAATATCCTGTATCAGCACGGAATGTTCGAACACACGCTGAAAATATTTACACCCATTTACCTGGACCTCAGGAAGATATAAGGCATAAAAATAAAGCTTCGGAAATTTGGGAATGCTTCTTCTCTCCAAACACATTGGAAAATATTGTTACTTACACCACCAAATTTATAGAAATGAAGCCTATGACATTTCGCAAAATCGTTTTTTAGATCAACTGATTTGGACTATGAAATTATTCAGACTTACCATATCCTAAACAAAAGTCGAAGAACAAGATATTCTTGCGCAAACTGTAAAAAATTTTTGTCTAGAACATCTGACGGAATTATGTAGGAATTGGATTTGGAATAGTTGCAGTAATCTGTATGAATTTCGAGAGTAAATTTTAATTTTTTCTGTTTATTAACATGCAAGTAACTGTTTTAGGCTTTAGTAGTAGAACCAGATTTTTTTAGAATTATTTTGATTTTATTAAAAGCCTGTTCATAAAAGACACTTTTTTGAATACCCTCTCAAAATTGTTATTAAAAATATTATTACAAATATTTGTCAGCTACAGCTAAATTTCTATTTTTTTTTATTTTAGAAAAAGTCAGTTTGTTAGACCGACGTTAAGGTCGGTGAAAGAATAACATAATTTGTTTTTAAGGATAGATAGAGAAACAAAAACAATTTTTGGTATAGGTATTGTCGAGGGAAAGTAAGAAGAAAATCATCATAATTTCAATAAAAAACTTTAAAAACGAGATATCTAAGATATTCTTCTTCTTCTTCTTCGTCTAGCCATTCACGTCCACATCTGAACATAAGCCTCTTCAAGTCTTCCTTCCCATTGTTTTTTATTGTACGCTACTTGTAGCCAATTTTTCCCGGCAGTCCTTTTCAGATCATCTGTCCATCTCATAGGAGGTCTGCCTCTGGGTCTTTTGTGTTGGTATGGTCTCCAGGTTAAAATTGATCTGTGCCATTTGTTTAGATCGCTCCTAGCTACATGTCCAGCGTATTCCCATTTCAACTTTAATGATTTTTGCACGACATCGGTGACTTTGGTTTTCTGTCTTATCCATGTGTTTGTTTTCTTGTCCTTAAGTGATATACCTAGCATTGCTCTTTCCATCGCGTGTTGAGTGACTCTAAGTATATTCATATTCTTTTTTGTGATTGTCCATGTTTGTGCCGCATAAGTTAATATCGGAATAATGCATGCATCAAAAACTTTAGATCTAAGATGTAATTGAATTTGTTGATTTCTGAGTATATAGTTCAGTTTACCGAATGCTGCCCAAGCTAACTTTCTTCTTCTTTTTATTTCTTCAGTTTGAATTTCCCTATTTAGTATTATTTTTTGTCCTAAGTATATATATTCTTCAACTTTTTCTATAACTTTATCGTTTATTATTGTCACGGTGTCTTCGGAGTGCATGACTTTTGTTTTGTTTAAATTCATTTTCAGTCCTATTTTAGAAGATTCGGTATGTAGTTCTAAAAGCATGGTTTGCATTTCTTGTAGGTCAGTAGCTATCAGGATTATGTCATCTGCAAATCGTAGATTACTGAGGTAGCGGCCATTGATGTTTATTCCCTTATATTTCCAATTTAGGTTTTTAAAAACGTCCTCCAAAACTAAGGTGAACAGTTTGGGTGATAAAGTATCTCCCTGTTTGACTCCCCTGTTTAATGGTACAGGGTTCGTGTGTTCATTTTCATTTAGGTAGTAAGTAGCTGTAGCTTGGTTCATAGTTTCTTTTATTAAGTTAATATATCTGCTGTCTATTCTACAATTTTGCATTGCGTTTATTACGGCCGTGTGTTCTATGGTATCGAAAGCTTTTTCGTAGTCTACAAATGCTAGGAAAACTGGAAACTTGTATTCGTTACATTTTTCTATTAATATTTTTGTGGTTAACAGGTGATCGGAAGTTGAATAGCCTTTTCTAAAACCTGCCTGTTCATATGGTTGGTATTCGTCTAATTTCCTTGTTAGTCGAGTAGTTATGACTTTGGTGAGTATTTTAAACAGGTGTGACAGTAGGCTGATGGGTCTGTAGTTTTCCAATTTTCGACTATCACCTTTCTTGTGTAATAAGATTACTTTAGAGTTGTTCCAGCTCTTAGGAACTTTGCCCTGATGTAAACAACTGTCCACAAGCTTAGTTACAATTGCAATTAGTTCCTTACCTCCTTCTAATATCATATCTGTGGTAATATTATCTTCTCCTGCAGCTTTATTTCTCTTCATATTTTCCAATGCTGTAGTTACCTCTGAAATTGTTACTTTTGGCATTATTTCTGATCCAACATTTTTTATTAATTTCCGTGCTGGTCTCATCTCATCATCTTGTTGATGTGTTCTGTAAAGTTCTGTGTAAAATTCTTCTATTCGTGTCAGTATGTTTTCTCTAATTGTGATTTCATTTTCGTCTTTTCCCATTAATGATATCATCTGACGTCGTCCTAGTGTCGGTCTGAGGCATTTCATACTATTATTTTTTTCAATAGTTGTTGTTATTAATTTTTCGTTTTCTTTTCTTTTTTGTTGTCTGATTCCTTTTCTAATCTGCCTATTAAGTTCTCTATATTCGTCGATTCCCCTTTTGTTAGATTTATTTGAGATCTTCCTTCTTTTTATTTGTTGTAATATTTCTTTGTCTAATTTATTGTATGTTGTTTTTGGTTTTTTCAGTTGCAGAAGGCTTTTATTCACTGTTTCGGTAATAAGGTTATTCAAATCATCAATATCATTGGAGTTTATCTGCTGCATGCTAACTTGATTTAATGCATGCGCTATCTTTTTATTAAATTCACTATTTTTGATTTCTTCAGATGTCCATTTGTATCTTTTTTCATGTATTCTTTTTCTTTCTAGTTTTTTGTTAATTATTAGTTTTGTTCTTATTAGTCTATGATCGCTTCCTAGGTCAAACTGATTTAATACTGATACGTCTTCTACTAGGTTTCTATTCTTCGTTAGGATATAATCTATTTCATTCTTTGTCTTTTTATCGGGGCTCATCCATGTCCATTTTCTGCTTGGTTTTTTATTGAAAAAGGAGTTCATTGAGTACATGTTATGTTCATTCATGAAATTGAGAAGCATTTCTCCTCTATCGTTTCTTTTTCCGTAGCCATAGTTACCAATTAAATGTTCGTAATCTTCCTCTTTTTTGCCTAATTTAGCATTAAAATCTCCTAATAGTATTTCGTAATTTGCTTTATTTGTATCTATAGCTGTTCTTATTAATTTCATCATAAAATATTTCTACTTCTTCATCGTCGTGGCTTTTGGTCGGAGCGTACACTTGGATCACTTTCAGAGTGGTTCTTTTATTAATCCTGATGATGAGATATGCTACTCTGTCTGATATGGGCTTGAATTCTTCGATACACTGTGTGAGGCTTTGTTTTACCAAGAATCCCACTCCCGTGTATTCGCCACCTTTATGCATAAAATGTGTGCCATTTTTTAGTATTATATACTCATCACTTTTTCTTCTGGTCTCGCATATACCAAGGATATCCCATTTTATATCCTTTAGTTCACTTTCTATTTCTGAGAATCTATTGTCGTCCGTCAGTGTTCGAATATTGTAGGAGCATAGCCAAATTGTCATCTTGTGGCAGCCGGGTCTTACCCAGGGATTCTTAGCACCCCCCGTTCCGTTAGTTGTTTTATCGCTGCCGTGATCAAGTCTCTGGGAAGTGCTGGGCACTGGGGGCCTTTTCTTTTTTGTCCTGTACATTGACTTGAAGGTTTGGACCGTTATCTCCTCACGCTGGTCCAGTGCGGGTTGAGGAGGGAAGGGAAGGATTTGGGTAGGTCTGGGTTGGTGGGTAGGATTTAGGGCTTAGGATCCGTTTCTCTCCCGGAAGAGGATTGGGAGAAAAAGCCGAGCTCGCGTGGGCAGGGGCGCATCCCTGAAGCAGACCTGTCTTTACCGGGATCGTAAAGAGTGTCTACCCGCTACCCGATCTAAGACCCGCTACCCGCTATCTAAGATATTAAGATACAAAATTTTTCATACCACGAACAAATCAAAAATATGAATGTACCGCTTCGCTGCAAATGAGAGTCTTAATTCCTGTCTTCTTAAATCTGTGGTAGCTCACCGAGTTCGGCCCGGAGACTTGATAGGGGTTGTTCTAATAATCATATTATTCTAAGAGCGGTATAAAACTTTTTATTGTTGTAGCAGATGAGTAAGCATGGCATGCATAATCGATCTTGGAGCGGATCAGATTTTTATATAATGTGAGTAGAGTTCTACCGTCCGCTTCCCAGAAAGACATTTCAAGAGGTTTAGTCCAGGTTAGAGTTTGATCAAATATTAAACCTTCTTCTTCTTCTTCTTGCGTAGACTTAACCTGTCTGTTTTTCAATGTGCGTCCAGTAAGTTGTCGTTCCATCGTTTTCGTGGTCTTCCTACTGATCTTTTTCTATTGGAGAACCGTCTCTTACCGTCTTTACTACTCTATTTGTTCTCATTCGGCTTATATGATCGTTCCATTCTACTCTTCTATTTCTTACCCCGTCCGTTTGTCCTCTCTGTGTCAGGTCGTGTTTCTATCGCGTATGTCATTATTGGTCTAATGACTGTTTTGCAAATTCTGCCTTCCATTTTTTTTCCGATATTTCTAAGTTTAATATGGAGAAATAAAAATTTTTTATTTCTCCATATTAAACTTAGATATTTAATTGTTTTTACATATTCAAGTGTCTGATTGTTCTTTGTATGTTAATAAATCTTTATCATAGTTAGAATTTGTGAAGTTAACTTCATAAGTACATTTCTAAATGGTTTGTTATTGATGCTTTATTGCCTACTTCTAATAAATCGATTCCTTAATATGAACAAGTATCTGTTATATTGTTTATTTTTCTACATATATCTGTTAACGGTGGGTAATTATTGATTGTTTCTACAAATTTTAACCAGGATGGTCTTTTAGATCTTGTGGTATCCAGTTTGGCTTTAGCCCTACTTTTTTAAGTTAAATTAGATTTTCTAGGTTCTTTCCTAGAATGCTGGAAGACCTTTGTACTCTAGTTATACCTAAGAAATACATTAGCCTCATAAAAATGACGTTGCAGGGTTCAAAAGCCGCAGTCAGAGTAGATGGAGAACTGACCCCCCTGTTTAACATCAACATGGGAGTAAGACAGGGAGATGCCCTATCAACCATGCTATTCAACCTAGTTCTTGAGGCAGTCATCAGAAAAACCAATATAACTGGCCATATAAACACCAAATCAGTACAAATTACTGCATATGCAGACGATGTAGTCATCATTAGTAGGAATAAGCCACGACTAATGGAAGTGTTCAAACAAATTGATCCTGAAGCAAGAAAAAGAGGTCTCAAAATAAACGAAGCAAAAACGAAGTATATGACAGTCAAAAGAATAACTGACAATGAAAATAATATCACAATAGACAACTATACTATCGAACGAGTGGATGCCTTTACATATCTCGGCACAGAAATCAATCAGAAGAACTCCGTAAGTAGCGAAATTAATGCACGTATTTCCAGCGGGAATCGTACATACTATGCTAATAAAAGATTGATGACATCGAAATTATTAGACAAAAGAACCAAAATGACTATCTACAGAACACTGATTAGACCCGTAGTAACCTATGGATGTGAAACTTGGGTAATGACGAAAAAAGATGAAGCCCAACTCAGGACATTCGAGAGAAAAATACTGAGGAAAGTATATGGCCCGGTACAAGAGGAAGATGGCACATGGAGAATTAGGAGAAACGACGAGGTTAATGAGTTAAATGAAGGTTATGACATTGTAAGATTTATGAAAAGTCAAAGACTGTCATGGCTGCGACATGTGCAGAGACAAAACGATGCAAAAACAACAAAGAAAATGTTACAATGGAAGCCCATAGGAAGGCGAAAAAAAGGAAGGCCCAGAACGAGATGGTTGGATGACGTGGATGACGACCTGAAAACAATGAACATAAGACAATGGAGAAGAAGGGCACAAGAGAGATCTGAATGGAAGGACATAGCCAGACAGTCAAAGACCCATCCAGGGTTATGATGCCAAAAGAAGAAGAAGAAGAAGAAGGTTCTTTCCTTAATAACTTCTTTACAGTATTCCTTCTACCAGGAAATTACTTTATATCTTTTAATAAACTTTGTTTTACCTATCACTTTTGGATCTGCTTCCGTCATGTTTATTGAAGTGTAGAATTATTTCGTTTATTGAATTTTCTAAGCAAATCTTTGGTGATTCACTACGGATAATTTCTTGAAAAGTGCCCTAAGCAGCTTTATGTAGCCTCCATTTCAGATCAGGTTTAGCTTAGGTCTCATCAAATTTTTTCTATTAAAATTGGGAACCGATCAATTAAATCACAATTGGTATGTAGAAAAGAATATAGATTTAACAAATCATTATTAATTTGGTAAATTAAGAGTTTCTGTATTAGCTAATATTAGAGATGAATATTTCAAAACTAGTTGCTTACATCGTAGCCAAAGGTAAGTTCTTTGGTTTTTCTATAAAATCTCAGCAGGTCTCGACTTGAAGGCTCCAAGGCGAAGTTGTGCAATATTGTGCAGAGAATTGAGAAGACTACGAGGCTCATATTCATTTATTGTAGGTAGAAATACTATTAAAAACGTCCGTACAGATAAAGCAAACAAAATAAATAGAAAGAAAAATATCAAAGATATTGGAGTAAAAATTAACTGAAAATCATACAGCGTGTTGGCTGCGTTTTTCTAATTTCATGTTCTGCTTAAAAGCACTTTTGCAGAAAAATCATTTAAATATTTAGCATATGTAATAGAAAACCATTGTATCAACCTAATAAGAGATTCTGATGGTTATAAAGAATTTTTCTGTACCAAAACATGAAAGAATTTACGTCAATTTTTAGGAAAAGTAAATTATTACCATAAATTTATATAAAATATTGCAGTTATTGTTGAAGCTCTAAAAAACTTATTAAGAAAGTATTTCAACCAGGAATTGAAATCAAGATACACCCACAAAAAAAATTCAGCTTCACAAAAATTCACAAGTCTCAACTACAGCTATTTGAGTTAACCCAAATACACATATGCAACATTTTAAAAAATTTGGAGATAATGTATGAAATTGACACTGGGTGTATAAAACAGAATCAAAGCTGTAGAAACATGTACTCTACATCTCCTACAAGGGGGATATGTTACGAAAATCACTGGGTTTTAAAAAGTTCAATGGATACTATTATATTTATAACTGATATTTGCTATTTTAAGTTTGCTTATTTGTTAATAATATAGAAGGATAAATGCTGTAAATATATTTTTTTCTTTACAGAAACACAATTAAAATCTTTGTGAATATATATATATATATATATATATATATATATATATATATATATATATATATATCACTCTCATGAATAAGAATGTTCCATTTCTGATTTGATATAGAAAAAAGACAACTAAGTACTTACCCAAGAAAATCCAACGCAGTTTATAGTATCAGATAACATGTCACCCAATATCGAGGCATACCCGTTTCCATTGGGAAAATACGCATGGAATCTGCGATGGATCCAATGGGTAACACCCGGCATAATTTTGTCCTCGAAATCCTCCATAATCCTATCAAAGTCTTCCGGTTCTTGTGGGGCTTCAGTGGGCAGCAACTTTCTGAGATATCCCGGTTCTATATTTGGAAAGACTCTGAAGCTTTCCACATTTTTCATGTAGTAGCAAATATAGTCTATCATTTGTTTGCCGCGAATTCTGAATTCCTCTACGTCCATTTTGAGGTGAAATAACAGGTACTTGATCGTGGACTAGGTTTACGGAAGGATTTCACGATCGGGAGGTAAATTCCCGGTGTTATTGTACTGTAATTTTTTCATCCAACGATAACTTATATATTATGAATAAATTTAACAGTTGGAGGGGATATGGTAATCAAATTAATCAATTACACAGGTTAAAAACTGTCTTAATTAGTTTAGACATGAAATATGATGCATACCTAATTTCGTTAGACATGACATTGATTTTGAAAATGCAATCGTACATTTAGATACGATCTTTTTTTAAGTGATATTAGAAACAGCCAAAAAATGTTGTTATTCAACACTTTATATTTATTATACTTTCTTCTTATCGAGGTACCGTCTTCTTCACAAAGGCTTGTCTAAAATTTCGGCAAATTGTTTCCAATTTTAAACGATCCTTAAACGTGATTGTGAATTTAAATCGATCCAGCTTCTCACATTTTTTATTCACAAAAATTGTTTTCTGTCCAGACTGCTTTTTCTTTCGGTTCTATTCTCCATTATTGATATTGACAAATACACTTTTGAAAACAGTAGAGGACAAAAATCTATTGTAGACTATATTCTGCCTGATAGAGAGTTACAGCCCTCTCAAATCTTGGATGTAACAGCACTAACATCAGCAGAAATAGGAAGCGATCATAAATTGGTATTGTACAAAATCCGAATGAAAACACATATATGTGATAACAAAACACCAGAATACACCACAAAGATAAAAGTCGAAAGCTTGCAGAATTACTGCACAAGATTGATGGAGACAAAAAAGCTGGACAAAAAGTCTAATATCTTAGCCTAGATTCTTATTAATGAATCGACCCGTTTGAGTAAATTTAATTCTAGACATTCCTTAAACTTCAGCAAGGAAACCTGATTTTTTGTATCTACAACTACAAAAGATATATGTTTTTTCATCATCATATAACGGGGGCCCTACGGCGATTGCCGCTTCCCGCATTTCAGCCTCCATCTTTTCCTATCTCTCCAATCTCCCTCTTCTAAGCCTCTAGATTGCATTGTTTTTGTAATTTCTCTTCTCCAGGAATTTGGTGGTCTTCCCCTTTTCCTTCTTTCTGGCGGAACATACATTAAGGCTTTCTTTGGCCACCGCTCCTCCTCCATTCTCATCACGTGACCATACCATTGTAATTGCCTTCCTTGTATTCTATCTGAAAGAGTATCTCTAATTCCTGTACGGTTTCGTATTTTCTCATTCCTGATTCTTTCCATTCTCGATACTCGACATGACCTTCTAAGATAATCCATTTCCACAACGTCTACTTTATCTCGTTCATTCTTTGTCATCGTCCAACATTCGGCACCATATGTGGTAATTGGTTCTACAATTGCTCTGTATACGCGAAGTTTGGTATGCATCTTTATTTTATTAGACCACAGTAATGAATTCAGTATTCGGATGCATTTTTTCCCTTGGGTTATTCGGTTTTGTACATCTATCTTAACTCTGCCATCTGCTGATATGATGCTTCCTAGATATTTATACTGGTTGCAGCCTTTTATGACTGCGTTTTCAAGCCTCAGATCTGTGGTATTTCCTCCAATTTTTAAATATTCTGTTTTGCTTATATTTACAGTAAGCCCCCATTTGGCATATTCCTCAAATAATTTTCGATTTATATAATTTATATCTTCCTCATCGGTTGCAACCACCACCTGATCATCTGCAAACAACAATGTATACAGAGTTTCTTGTCCCACTTCGATGCCCATAAATCTACATTTATTTCTCCAATTCCTCAATGCTTCTTGGAAGTATATTTTAAAGAGTGTCGGTGACAAACAGCATCCTTGCTTTAGGCCTTTAGTGACTTTAAATTCATTTGAGGTTCTGGTTCCAATTTTTACACAACTAACTGCATTTTCGTACAATTTATATATCGCTCGGATATACGTCGAATCCAATCCGGACCTTTTGAGGACCTCAAACATTTTCTTTAACGGGACACTATCATATGCTTTCTCAAGGTCTATAAATACCAAATGGGTCTCTCTACTTCTTTCGACACGCTTTTCAATTATTTGTCGTAGGATAAATATATTATCAAGGCAGGATCTCCCGGTACGAAAGCCGCTTTGTTCTTCAATATCTTGTATCTGTCTTTCAACTCTTTCTTTCATTTTTTTTTTTTTTTTTTATATGTTTTTTATCATTTTTAATAACACGAGTTAATGTAACTCTACCTACAGTTTTAATTTTGAACTTTGAATCCCCATACGATACTAATGATATATTAGATTTACGGATGTGTGCTGTTGGGGCTATTTCTTTAAGAATACTTGAAGGAAATGTGCTTACCTCAGCTCCAGTATCTAATTTAAATGACAGGCTTATTGTTAACATAAATATCAGCTGACTACATATTATCTTGTCCAACCTCGTGTTTGCATTTAGAGTTTACTGACCTGAAAAAATACTGATACGTATTCACTCTCACTTCCTGAACTGTGCACATTACTTACACTAGCTTCTGTTACTTGATGCACTTTCTTCTTCTGCTCTTTCATCGTCTTTTTTGGAATTTCTGGTTTCCTTCTCACATTGCTCCCACTAGGTTTATGGTCTTCTCTACAAACTTTTGCAAAATAGTTATGGCCTTAACACTTAGCACATGTTTTACCCCAAGCAGGACATCGATTATCTCTTAAATGATTATATCCACATCTGGTACAGACACGATCACCTCTTGGTTCTCTTCGTTGAACTGCATTTATTAATGACTCATTTTGTAATATTTTAGACTGGTCTTTACTTATTTCTATCGCTCGACATATATCATTAACGTTAACTCTGATTCTCTAAGTAGTTTTTCTTGTGTTGCTTTGTTGTGTATGCCCATTACTATTCTATATCTGATTATCTGGTCTTGTTGGCTCTATACTCTGTTGTTTTAATGGCTTTCCGTAGTTTTGTAACAAACGAGTCAAATGGTTGCCCTTCTTGCTGGCTAATACTATTAAACTTAAATCTTTCAAAAATGACATTTTTCTTTGGTGAACAATACTACTTCTTTTTTACGCAAGTTACTGTTCTGTCTTCGTTTTCGTCAAATGTGAAGGTGTTGTACAGCTCTAATGCCTCTTCACCCACCAGAAAACTTCCAGCTTTTTACTTTCTGGTTTGGAGGTTAGGTCCGTAGCTATTATAAATAGATCAAACTTTTGTCTAAATTTGCGCCAGTTTTCAGATATATTCAGAATATAGAATTGCTTATAAAGAGGAAGAACAAGAAGAAGATTATTGATGTTAACTTATCAACGTCAACCTTTGACTCCACGTTGACTAACTGTTTTGTTAAAAAAAAAGTTCGATTATTCTATTAACCAAATTTATTCAATGCGTCAAACCCAAAATATCACAGAAATCATTGTGAGTGAAAATTGATGCTCAGAAACAAGCCCAAAAAGAGGTATCCAAATACAACAGGTGTAATTCGGAAGCTGACTATTTTTGATATTAATTTTTACAATTATATGAATCCTAGTTATAGATTTTATGTATGCAGATATATTTCCGCCTACATTTGCATACAGATTCTTACTCACATCAACCCACCACACAAGTTCAAATATCGTTTCCTTACTACTCAACTTGTTAAATAAAAAATCTTAAAAAGTGTTTCATGCGTTTGATCTGTCTATCGACCCACACGAGTCATTTTCGTCATAATGCATATACATACGGTCATTAGGAAGTGATTCCGGTATAGTAGGCTTGGTATGGTAACTGAAGAAAAATTATACGTGCAGTTAAAATGACAAAATAGTACAAAAGAAGACAAGTACTTAGGCGTGAAATATGTGAAGATGTCGTCCTACGCATTGGAAATAAAGAAAGCGATACCGACAAAAATATGAGCGTAAACATATAGTATTGTCAGTCTAAGATTAAAACAGCTCTTTTTGGAGAAAATAACAAGGAGCTAATGATAAAATAACTGTTGAACTACATAAATTTCTTTGATTTTTAAGGCAAATGTGTTGACTTAATCTTATATATAAATCTATTAAAACTAGATCACTATATACTTCAGTATTATCTGCCACTTACATACGAGTATAAATCTGCATGTACGAGTAGGGTAAGGTTTCCTAATTTGGACAACTTTTCTAATATCTGCATTACACATATTAATAAATATTTCAACATTTTATCATAACAATCATTTACTATAGTTTATTTTTATGAACGAGAGAGTAATTAGCATAATTTTAACTGGTAGCTCCGACCACTCCATGGGCGTGCTCAAGATTAATTGAAAAATTACTTTGAATAATTGTAAAAAATAAATGAATTATTTCAGTGTTATAAAGTGTTATGTGTATGTAAACAAAAGTGACCTCTTTAATCACACACTATATTAGAACATTAAAAAGGGTTTTAAAAAATTCACATTTTTTTTTAATTTTTAAAAATTACAAAAGAGAAAAAGAGTTTTTAAAACCGTCTAAGGTATGTTAAATAGATGAATAAAAATATTAATATAAAACTTACAGCTACTTGTTACAAATCCAAATCAGATTCAGAAGATGAACTTTCAGAACCAAGATTTATAATAACTGGCTCGATCATTTTATCAGTAATATTGTCCAGCTTCCACATTTTTTCCTCTTCTTTAATAGTGTGATTTACTGCCTTTTCCCAGTTTTCAGGTTTTACATTATTTACGGCCTCCAAAAACAACTGTTTAACATCATGAATTTTAAAAGTGGTATTTTTTCTTGAAACTTCACTCTTTATCTGTGGCCATACCAGTTCAATCGGGTTTAATTCACAATGATATGGTGGGGATCTAAGTACTGTCATTCCACGATTTTTGGCAATTTCACCAATTTCGTATTTTTTAAATTTTTCTTTATGAAGGGCACACAACGAATAAAGTTCCTTTCTTATAGATCCGGGATGGTACGTAATATTTTTTAAACTCAGCCAATTCTGCAAGTCTTTTTTTAACCACTTGGTTGTGGTCAGTCCTTCTATAAGTCTGGAGTGATAACTTGCATTATCCATTACTATTACACAGTTCTTAGGAAGAAGATCTATCATTTGTTCGAACCATTCTTGAAAGACATCAGCGTTCATGTCTTCATGGTAGTCACCGGTACGAGTTGATTCAAAAGTTAATAAACCACCTTCAACAAAACCGTCTGAACTGCCAATGTGTACTATTATCAGCCTGCGTCCCTTTCCTGATGGTGGGTTTAAACCAGTAGATCAGTTATTTACAAAAGCGTGCCTTTGACTTGTAACAGTTTCATCCTGCCAAAATTTATTTGGTGTATGACCCTCGTTGATCCATGTTTCATCAAGATAAAATATTTTAATTTTTTGGTTTCTCATTTCCTTTATGGTTCTTAGAAAATGTCTTCTCCATATGACAATATCGCTTCTTTCTAATAAAATAGACTTTCTGGGATTCTTTTTCCAGCGGAAGCCTATTTCTTTTAAAAGTTTCCATAACGTACTTCGACTCATTTCTGGGTAATCCTTATCATCTCGAACTGAGACAAGAACTTTATCCAATGTTGGAAATTCTTGTCTAAAGCAGAATTCATGCACTTTCCGTCGAAGTCCTTCTTTAAAATGATATTCTATTTGAAATTTTGGTTTCCCTGGAGCATTACGTGGCATTTGAAAACTACCACATTTCTCTTCTTTAATAACTCTGTAAATCGTAGATTTCCCAACACCAAGTGTACTGCTAACTAACTCAACGGTCTCATCAACACTTTCACATAAACGTTTGTCTGTAAATGATTTAAAACAATTAAATATTAATGTTTTTTCATTAACTGTTAGAGGACCAATTTTTCGGCGTTTACACGGCACTTCCAAATTTTCCATAACACTAGTATACACAATAAACTGCACCTTGCAACTGAAGTACCTACTTTTAGTGAACTGTTAAGAATTTTGAATACGCCACTTGGGCCTTCCTATATACAAAATGGAAGAACCCACTATCACATTTTCTGTGGAATAAGTTTAGAAGGTAATTATCAAGTCAATTACTGTCGTAGATTCCTGGAATTAAAGAATTAAATGTTTGATTGTTGAAACCCTTACTTCGTGGAATGCACTCATTTCAGATAAAATAAAACGTTTTATTTTATCTAAAGAATTAAACTTTATTTTGCAAATAGGCAAAGAATTAAACTTTATTTTGCAAATAGATAAAATAAAACGTTTTATTTTATCTAAAGAATTAAACTTTATTTTGCAAATAGGTAGGTACTTATTAAACTTTTATTGGTTATATATAACCAATAAAATAAACATCTTACATTTCTTGCAAATTCATTAGTACCTGTTAACCTCCATCACTCCGACACTGGCAACCTTATTTAGGGATTAGTATCCCTCACAACTATTGTATTCTATTCTGCTCCAACCTTTATACCTGGTGGTCATACTCAATTTAAAATTGTTTTCCTATATACTTCTGTAAACTTGTTGACAAATATCTGTTTTTCATTGAGTCACCCGTATCAACAGTTTAGGGATTTGCATACATAATTTATTGTTTTATTACTCTCTCATACATAAAAATACACTATAAATACAGTTTATATTCCAAAAAATCACAAATAATAGATACATGGTGTAACGAAATATTTTGCCTACCACATAGAGTATTACTATGGGGGCTGAAAATTGGACAGAAGTTACTGTAGTGGAGATAGGACAAGCAAAATAAACGATACTTGTTCGAACGGCACTTAGGGTTTATTTGGAGAGCTGGGGTCGTGGATAAATGAATGAAACAGGGGGATTGGATTGGGGCAACTACAAAAAAATGAAATAAGTGGGTACATACTGAATCTCCTAGACAAGTGGGTAACAAAACAACAAGAAAGGCCTCTAGCTATTTAAAATAAGTACGCCGCTTCGAAGGATCATTGTCTTGCTGAATGAAGAAAAAAGGCTTTTCCTTCCTAAAAAAGAAACACAAAAGGGGCTAGGAGACTTTTCTAAAATAAGTAAACAAAAATGATTTAGGGTAATAAATTAAACATTTATTGTCGTCTCAACCAAACAGTTACAAAATCAGACAAGACATAAACACTAACGATATAAATAGTTACAAAGATTTATATCAAAATAATAAAGAAGAAAAAACTTACATATGTCCTATTCGTTGTAAGAAGAAAACGAATATATATATATATATATATATATATATATATATATATATATATATATATATATATATATATATATATATATATATATATGTATATATAAAAAATATATATATAAATATATAAAAAACGTTATAAGAAACGGATGGTAAAAAGAGAAAAATCAAAGAAGCGGCTCTAATTATGCTAAATGAGACCAATTGTGTCGCGAATTCCTCGGCAGAATGTAGTAGGATCTGGTTACCCATATTGAAAGAGGAAGTTATTAAAAGGAAAATACCAGTATTGGTAAGTCAGTAACATATAGAGAATACATCATTTATGTTTTTTAAATAACAAACATATAAAATCGGAATTTGGTGTCTATTGAAGGTAAACTAAATGCACGATCAAATACATACCATGTCGGGATAGTATTATGAAGTTTTTTTCCTGGTTTTTCCCTCATAATTTACTATGGAATCACTAACAGGAGAATTTTACTGTCATCATGGCATGTATTTGTCTTTTTAAAGACGAATTACATGGTATGATCTTTTCTGACGGATATTCTCAAGTTAAAGTTGATTTCATGTAATCGAATGAACTATCTTATAAGTAAAGTCGTCCCAGAAACGCAACTCAACAATATTGACAATATCATTTTAAAGTCGTCTACTTTAAAATGTATAAGGTATGTCTGAATTGTCAATATAGATGAGTCAGATAAAATTAAATTATTAGAAGAATTTTTCACTAAGTAACAAAAAAACAAAATTTGTTTAATTTACTAATGTTTGTATTTTGAGAACGATTTCCGAAGTGGAAATTGAAACGTCAATAAACGTATTTTAACCTTTAATTGTGGCTTATTCCCATTTAAATAGTAATTAATTTAAAATGCTACAAGAAAATAGCTTCAGAACAATATTATGTCCTATTCGTTTACAAACTCTGTTGCTACAAAACTTACAAATGTTACTGGGCTATAAACTGTGGCAGAAGTAAATTATTACAAATAAAGATGTCTTTTTAGATAAAATTATTCATTAAGGTTAACCTTTTTCTAAAAACTAAAACAAGTTAATGACAAAAATAGTAAAGCAAGCTGTCGATATTTAAAAACTCGACAAATAAAATGACAGCTGAGACCACGCCCTAAGATTTATAACTTTAATTATTACAAAATTTTTAAATTATGAAAGCAATTATTAGGAAAAAAATGTCCATCTTCACTTTAAAATTTTAACACAAAGAAAAGTTACCTGGATTGCACTAAATTTCTTTACTTAACATATTTTCTGAGGTCGGAATCTGGATCTACTAAAATCTCTACCACTGGAACAAAAAAACATCTCCACTGCGAATTACAATTACATTACGCTGAAACGCTTTCTCAGCACACTGAGGATTGAGGTTGAAACGGACGGCATTGAATACATCCTGGAAACGGATACATCCTTCTTCAAAAAACTGGAAACATGCCGGTATTTTTCAGAGCTGTTGCACACGACTCAAATCTCTTAGGTGCTTTGAAAAATAGAAACAGTGATTACTTTTCCAAATTTGACATATTACATACAGTAAAATTTACTATTTTCAACAAATTTTGCCGACTTCTGCAAACTATATAACCACGTCTGTCTTCAATGGGCCATCTTCCAAACCTGACTTCAATTCCCCTCGACCTCGGTCTAATACCGGCCGGCTATCTATGCCGCCCTTTTCCCCGCGCATCAAAAGGGGACTAGCGAACCCTAAATTGTTGTTAGACCGCTTCAAAACTATCGTAAAATAACCTTGAATCACTTCCAGTTTTCAAAATCGTAGAAATAAACACGTGTTATATTGATTATTTTAACTTCGTGAGCCGATTCTTTCTTTGGGGGATTTGAATGTAAACAAAGATTCCAAAATTTATGTATAGCCCAGGAGTGTACTACAAAATTTTTATACTTGCATTTTAAAGGAAATTATTATGCTACAATGGTAGTTTATAATATTTTATTTTTGAATGAGAAAGTATAAACAAAAGTCCAATTTGGGATACCGGCATCTTTAATTAGACCGTTAGCGAGTTTAAATAAAACGAGCGGTTCTAATTTATGTAAATATATTTATTTATTTATAAGTTTACAGTACGATAGTATCTTAACAACTAACTTAGCTAATATCAGAGCTACTTATATAAACAAGTTATTATGTACTAGAATATTCTGGAATAGTCCACCTCTATTCACTTGCATTAACGCTTCGATTCCATCCCAGTCGATACATAAGGTCCGGAAGGTTCTCGAAAGCAGATCATCGTCGTCTCGAGATGCAACCGTTATATGGGCTACGTCGAAATAAGCAAGTTCGGTACATTAACGCAACATAAACCAATATTCAGCGTTTTGTAGCTGATAAACTTAACTTAAATGTAAAATATCTGTATTTTCATGTAATATTATGAATCTGAATCTTAAGTTTTACAATTTGAACAATAAAATGTCTTAGTTCTTAGCGATACATTGGCACATTTTGCATGAAACCAAATTTTACATTTAAGACATTGGATCATTTCTTCGACTGATTCAGAACTATCAGATTTAGCTACACCTAATTTTGCTACCTTTTTTCAAAGCAAATTTTTGACAATTTTAAAGTAGTTTTAACCAATTTTACTTTAGATGCCTCAGCTCGTGCTTCAAGTTCGTTTTTGTACGGGGAACTAGTCACTTCAACTGCGTCCTGGATGCGGCAAACTTTTGATGATTTTAATTTCTTTATAGGTAACGGTGAAATATCCTGAACTGAAATATTATTTAGGGAAGTTGATGCTGCTCTCTTCGTTCGCTCTGGAATATTATCTTCTTCAGAAGAGGATGCTTCCTGTTGTGATTCATGGTTAGAAATTGATTCACCAACAGAAGTATACGCGAACAATGCAAAATTCAAAATATTAACAGGTGGATAAAAACAAGAAAAAAAAACTGGAACGAATATATAAACCGAATGGGACCAGATAGATTAGCGAACATCTGCAAAAACAACAAGCCGTATAGCAGAAGACCCGTTGGAAGGCCGCCAAAAAGGTGGAAAGATAATATACAGTCAACAAGGACTGAAACAGAATAAGATGCAGACAAACAGGAGTAATCCTAGTCGCACGAAGAAGAAGAAGAAGAAGAAGAAGAGACATTATTGAAGCTGTAAAATCAGTTTCTTGAACGAAAAATCAGTTTCTTGAAAATGCCACTAGCACGAAAAGCATTCTGTGCATTTCTCACTGTTGCAGCAAGTCCATAAGCATCTCCAATTATCCCAGAAACCTGAAACATTGATACAGTTCGACCCACGTTATTCCGCAACCATTTTTGAATGCATTGTCCATAAACATTGTGAAAGGTTCTGAAGAATTCAACATGTTAAAGGCTGTGTGTGGCGTGACTTGGTAACTACAATAACCTAATTCCATTATCCCTGGTAATTTGTAGAGCTTTTAGGTTTTTACTGTGGATACTGTGGCCCTCCAACAAAATAGGGGCCTCAGAGATTGGCTTAACTGTTTCAATGAAATGATTAAGCCGCCATATCACAATAAGATCGCTAGTGATATATCCAGTATCGCTAATAGTGACAATGCTGCCAGGCGGAGCACCTAATTAAAGTTCCTCTTAAAATCGTTTCCTCTTAAAAATTATCATGGATGGTACAAACTGGAGGTTAGGTCACAGACATAATCCCTAAACTATGGTCTCTTTAATAAATTTTGGGAAATAAAGATATTTTAAATGTCGTGATTATTTACTTAAACGGTAAGTAGTAGTCACTTTGTATCAGAAGTTAAATAATCACGAAAACACTAATGTTTTCTCAACCGATGTTTACAGCTGCACACGTGTTAAAACTCTAACAAGTTTCGGGATGTAGTTCTAGTGGGTAATAAGAATAGTACCACTTGAATGATGGTCCAATATAGATGACCCTACCCTATACTTCCTACGTTCTTCTTCTTGGCTAAAGCTATTAAGTTGCTGAAATTCTTTTTATTTTCTGAATCTAATAGTTACTGTTCTAGCTTCTCTTTATCAGACAAAATACAAAAAAACACAATAGAACACTTCACAGAAGAAAAAAGACAGTTCGGAACGGTTGTTTCCAGTTAGAAAGGTTCACAAAGTTGACTGAAAAGAACAGAAGGAAATGTGAAAACAAATAAGTAGTATTTTTTTGACGAAAAAACATGTTTCCACGTGTTACGTACAAGTTGCTCACCTTTTGAAAGGCGTTTTGTAGGACTTAGGTGACCTGCATAGACTTGAGTGACTACTCAATTGGTCACTGCACAAATTTCTTGGTAATTTGCAAAATGAGTGCCAGATTCTTCGGTAGTTCGTGAGGGACGGTACCGTCGTGTCGCTATCACAAAAGCTGAAGCTATCAACAATTGGATATTTTAACAATTTGTGCGTATAAAATTAAAAATATATATAGCGCACTTTTGTGCGAATGAATAACATTGAAATGAAAACAATTAAATACATAAGGGTATTTTGCATTATTTTACAAACTAATAAACTTATTCTTATTATATAACTTATTAAACCGCAAAGAAATTCAATAATAAATTAGCAAAGAAATGCAAAGATGAATGAATTAGCAAAAAAATGAATTAGCAAAGAAATTCAACATCTCAAAGATCAATGGAGAGGAAATGTTACATTTAACACTTAAAGATAGATGCCTTTGATGACTGACAAAAGTGGAATTTACAGAATACTCAAAAAGGTATTGAAAAAAAATGGAAAATTGTTATAAATAATATAAATAAGCTTGTTTTTAATTACACTGATGCCATAATTATATAATTTTCTGAAATAACTTCTATAAAAACGTTTTTGTGGTCCATTTAGTCTTATGCTCGCTCATGTTTATAGTAGGTTTGGGTGCGTTACGCGAAATAACAGGATTCACGGTGGGTCATGATGTGACTTATCGGGAGCGTAAGTAACCTTTTTGGGCGTGAATATGAGCGATGGAGCGTGAACCTGACTCACGACAATTCGCGATTGGACGCGCATCCTCCCATTGCATCAGTTGCGGCAGTTTACGTTACCAGTCTATCCTCAGTAATTTCACAAATCGATTGTATTTGATGTATGAATCTTCGACAAGTTGCACGTTGTGTTTTATTGCCTCATTGTCATAATAAAAAGGAAAAAGAAAATTGAAAAAGACTTGGCAAAAATCTTTCTAGCGATTTTACACGGTGTATTCAATGTACAAAGATACTGCGGTATGTTTTCAAAGGCGGGACAGCAAGTCTCTTAAGACAAAAATGTTCTCTTTAATCTCTTCTTGGTCCATGCTTTTTACTTTTTTATTAATTTTACTGCAAAAGATTTTAGTCCAATGAAAATAACAAAAAGTAATTTTTATTTAAATTTTTTATAACCTTTTTTTATTAAACTTATGTAACTTTTTAGGCGAGGGTTTCATAAAATTTGTCAGATTTAATCAATTTGGGTGCAAATTTTGAGATTCTTGTGTAATTTATTATATTCATTGACATTTCCTATCTTTTAGATTTATCACTACTTTATCATTTTCATCTTACATACATTCTTGCTTCTTTTCGTTTTGACGTGACAACGTCTTAAATTAGGTTGTGGCTCGGAGTCATTCATGAAAAAGTGTAACGCCCGCTCACGTCTGTTACAGTGAGTCACCGAACGAGAGAGAGGCCCGCCGGACCGGCGAATGCCTTGCGTCTCTCTCCCACTCAAACATGATCGGTCCGCTGCGCGCGCAGCACTAGAGAATTAGGCGCGTTGAATCGGTGCGTGCTTCCGTGCTTGTGTCTCTGTCTTTCTCGAGCGTTCTTGGCGTTCAAGACACATTACAGTAGAAACACTTCCTTTCATTTCATATTTCTCCTATCATCGTCCTATCCTCAACAAAATCACTCAAATAGAAATTAGTTAAGTTTAAGTTTACATGTACAATGTTTTAGTAAACAAAATATATTTCTATAGTTAAAATTTGTGCAATTCTTATTTTCATTCAATTCCTTGTTCCTATTGTGCAATTTAATAATATTCATATCAATAAATATTCTACCGAGAAAAAGACGTTGTCACGTAAAATCTTCGCCCGTAAAACCGACTTTACAGGCAAACGATTTTTTTGATTTAAGATTTTTATTTGACAGTCTCATAGCAGATATCTTCATTTTACTCGTTTCTATGTCGTTGGTGTACTTTTCAGCGATCGTGGCGAATTTTTTATTTTTTTTTAGTTTTTCCTGTTTTTTTTTTCTTTTTTGGTATCATTTTCCTATGAAATATTTTGAGCTGAATCTTATTATTTGCAAATAAATGATTATGATCCTTACAAAAGTTTGTTTTAGATATGTTTTTACACTTTTTACGTTAATAAAATGAATTTGGTATCTGATGATTTGTTCCGGAGTATGGACATAATTAAAAATTCTATCATCAGTACCAGATATAAAAATTCAGAAATATATAACAACAACAGGAATTTTAGTATAACCAAAAAATATCATCTTCGCTTCAAGAATCTCCAGCAACAGTGTATGCATTTAAATTTTTAACACTACAATAGTAGAAAACTTACTGCAAAATCACAAATCCGTTTCAATACAAGAAAATGATATAGAAAAATAGATTTATTACTCCTGCTAGTTAGTCGACTGGTAATCCCAAATGTGTAACCCAGCATTCTAAACACTATAATCAAAAAAAAAGCTCAAAAAATTGGAGCTTATTACAGTTTCCAAAATAACTTTCCTGAAAATTGGCATGCCTGAGTCCGAATATAGTTATATATTAAGCTTAAGGTATCAAGTATTTGTTGCCCCAAAAAATAATATTCCTAAAAATAATGTATGTAATGCCTACTTCGGTAGATTAGTTGCATATTTTGTCAATAAGGTGCAATTATGTTAATATCACGATGAACATATAACTTCTTATCGATTGTTTGGGGCATAAAACAAGACGATGATTTTAAAGCCATTTTCTTGTGGCGTTTTTAAATATTTTACTGTCGTCAATAAAAATTAGTCACATTTTAGTTGAAAATACATTTATCCTAACGCGATTTCCACTTCAAGTTTTTCCTAAATGGAAATTCCGAAAACCCAGAACGATGTAACCTTGAAAAGTTAGCATCAAATAAGTACTTGAGAATGACCAGGAAAAAACCTACGCTTGACAGTTGGTTTTTTAACTGGCCAACTAAGCAAACGCTGGGGCTAGTAGACTCATCTCTATGCAGGAAATGTGAACGAGAAGACGAAACTGTAAAACATGTTCTATGTGAATGTTCGGAGTTATCGTTAATACGAGAGTACGCGTTCGGTGAGTTCAGGCCCACACCAGTCCACATAAGGTAGATGTCCCCTGGTGACTTGACCACCTTCCTAGAATAGAGGATGGACAATGAGCTAAGGACGACAGACCCTTGGGAGGATGCACAATAGGTCAATTGTGGCCTACGTGCTGTGAGCCTTAACTCGCCCTCCCTACTCTAGAGATAGAGAATCCAGAACGAATACAGAAGTGGAAATTTTCAAATTATTTTCAAATGAAATTGTGCGTAATTCTCAATAAAGACAACAAATCACATAAAATGTAACTACAAAGTTTACAGTTGACTTGTCATGTTGTTTTTATAAATATGACCAAATGTTGATATCGAAATGTCATAGGAAAATACATAGGAAAATAAGTATTGACATAATATGGCAGCAATTATTGTTTTTTTTTAATCAAAAAGTAGTTGGGTATTTACAAAGCAGAAAAAAGGAATTATAAAGCTCCCAAAAATAAAAAATGCAAATTATTATAATAATCATAAATAATATAGAAGGCAATGAATATTTTTATAGTAAATAATATTGATGGACTAAAATAGACGCACAAAAACATACTCAGAATATGTGAATTTTAGATGGTCCACACTCATTGAGATTATTTGTCAATCAGCGGATAATACCAGGGAAAGATGAAAGATAGTAATATGCCACAGAAATACCAATCAAAATTAATGATTTTTAATCAAAATTTGTAAATATTTGAAATATATGTATGTGAAGACCTTGAATTTATTGTTAATTTGTCTGCAAGTCTGCTGATTGGCATATGAGAAACAAATTGGTACATATCTATATAGATTAGGAAATTTTATGTATTCAAAATTGCTTGGATGAAATGGTAAATCTGTTTTATGATGTAATGAATACAACAGTCGAGTTTTTGCTCCTGTTAATTTGAAGAAGAGGCAGTTCTAGAGGTTTCACAAAAAGAGAGATAAACCAGGGAGAAAGGTTTATAACGCCACCCCTACTAAGGCGGCATCGTCGCAGAAAGGCCTCTCAAATTTCACAGGGAATTTAAGATCAAAAAACAAGTGAAGCCTCCCCAATTATTTTGGGGTGGCTTTATGCGATTATGTCTGTGATTTGGAAGGAGCTGAGGTAGCTTAGGGGTCAGGTAGGTACCGTCTCCACGAGACGTGATATCCTTGATTTTCGGATGATTCGGGTGATCATGAGAACACCTTACTCTGGAAATCTCACGTTACCTGGAGTGTCTGTGTGTGGGTGTGTATTTCTTTGGCTTGGAAATACTTTTACGTATTATTAGGACTAGATATACTGCCTGGTATGTCGGACTCGTATAGTACAATACAAAACTGACTAAAACCCGTCCCCTTCTTCTGTCTCTGTTTCCCTCACGGTCCTACCGTAAGATATTACTTCGCGCGGAGAGGATCTAGCTATAACTCTCCCTCATGTTGTTGAAGTAATTGTTTTTCTCCTTCTAACCGTCTTTATTTTCATGGTTCCTGGATCCTGGAGGACTTCCATCGCGAATGTGCTGATTTGCATCCCAAATTCGCTTCGATGAAATCGTTTCTTCTACTATAGTCTCTAGTAGAATTTTCTTTTTTATAACTGCTTGTAGAGTATTGCGCAGCAAATTGAAACGAGGACACACGAGGAACACGTGTTCCGCATCTTCACTGACCTCGAGACAGGATGGGCACTCTGGAGAATCGTTATGTTTAAAGCGATAAAGATATGCCCGAAAACAGTCATGACCTGAGAGCTTCTGCGTCAGATAGTAGTTGACCTCGCCATGTTTGCGATTCAGCCAAACATTCACCTGTGGTATAAGACAATGTGTCCACCTGCCTGCTGTTGTAGAATTCCACTGGAATTGCCATCGATTAATTGTGTTTTACCGTTCTCTTCGTCTAAGTTCATCTCGGCACAATGTAGATGTAGTTGACTCTCTTTGCCGATAAAGGGTCCTTCTTTCTTCAGCTAGCACTCCAATAGGTAGCATCCCGTATATTGCAGACACTGTGCGGAAGGCACTGGCAACTCATAAAATGCTCAGACGATATACTGATGCGACCTTCCTCCGTGATTCCTGGGTTCCGAGGGTATCAGCCCAAATTTATATTCCGTATGTTTATATTGACGTGACTCCTGACGACAATAACGTCCTCTTGCTTTATTTTGGGCCACCTACATTCGGCATTAGCCGTGACAAGGCTGTTCTTACTACTGATGCTTAAGAACTGACATACTGTACTTGCTGCTTGAAGCTGAGTCTGGCATTAATCAGCACTCCCAAGTTCCTAAGGAATGATTGTGATGTAATTTCATCTTCGCCAATGCTCAGTGTTATGGTTTCCAGCTATTTCCTACTATACAGCGTTCCACGTTAAGAAAATAACATTAGGCTTATGGAGATCAGTGTTGCCAAAACTCTCAGGCGTGCGATTTACTATGTCGATATATTTTTCGAATTTCCATTTCCAATTAACATTTAACTGTAAAGTCAGAATAACAACTGAAGAACCACAAAGCCTTATTATCATTATGTAGTCTCAGAGAACGACATAAAATCGCTGACATACGTACACCGTATTATTTTAAGTTGCAATTATTAATTAGATATATGCAATCCAAGCGGTCCATTTATTTGCTTTTAAATCTGTGTATGATTTAACTCAGCAATATTTTCTACTGATTTCTATGATTCATGGTATATGATATTCTTACCGAAAAACAAATAAACTGTCGTTACTATAATTAAAATAAGATAAAATAAAATTATCTTTTGTAAATACTATTTATTTATTTTTTTAAATACTTTAAATACTTTTCATCTCTTGTTTCGAATGGGCACTTTTGGTCAATTACGTTAAAAAACATTAATTTAATTCATGTCTGTGAAAGCGAAAATACAAATAATTATACAACCCTGAACCGTGCTTGTGTTCATCGTGGCATCTCTGCGCTTCTATCGTCCATAAGAAATACATGGCCCTATCTCCGCAATGTTATTTTCTTAACTTGGAACGCTCCATAGTAATAAGTACTGCCTCCGTTTTGTGCTTCGCTAGTTTTAAATTAAATGTGTTTATCTACTGGCAGATTCTCTAGAAGATAATGCCGAACGAGAGATTTATTTCCTCAAGGTGCTTTACGACAATCACCAAAGCCACGTCATCTGCGTATGCCACGAGCCTAGCATCTTTTGATAATTTTAGTTTTAGCAAGAAAGGGCCTAGCGCAAAGTCCTGTAGTACTCCTCCAGTAATTTTATATTCCTTCTCTTGCTCAGGACAATTTTTATCGCAGGTAGTGTTCTTGAATCGTATTTCATTCGAAAGTAGTTTTGATATTGTGAACATATTTGCCTAATTTTTTTTCTGTCTATTTTCGCAGTCATTGTGATGCTTCTAATAGTACTTATATGTTTTTATATACAAAATTTCCAAAATGTATTAAAAGGTAGTGGCTTTGACTCCTTCTCCTTCCATATTAATTCAACAAATTACTTGAAACTGGCTTTCTAGACTCTTGGTAACGTAATTTTATTACTCTTATTTGTATGTGTCAAATTTGATGTGTATTTGTAAATATTTAGGCTTTCGACAGTGTCGAACATTGGGCAGTGAAAAGTTCTTTGATTAACAGCAGAATTGACCACAGATATACGGAACTAATAGCCAATATATATAAGGAAGCCAAAACAACAATTAAAGTATATGAAAGAACAAAATCAATACAAATAAATAGAGGCGTGAGACAGGGTGACACGATATCACCGAAACTTTTCAATCAGGCTCTGGAAGATATTTTTAAAAGATTAGAATGGGACGAAAAAGGTATAAACATTTGTGGACAACGCTTGAACCATCTAAGGTACGCTGATGACATCGCATTGATAACCGATAAAAAAGAAGAGTTATTTGAAATGATGAAAGATCTGAACGTAGAAGCTGGAAAAATAGGCCTTAATATGAATTACAGCAAGACCAAAATCATAACAAATACAGATAAAGACATCACAATGAGGATCGGACAAGATGAAATAGAATAAGTTCAGGATTATATATATCTGGGTCAAACTATAAAATTTAACAAAGAAAACCAAACAGCAGAGATAAAAAGACGAGTTAGACTGGCATGGGCGGCATTTGGTAAACTAAGCTACATTCTTAAAAACAAAAGATATCCACGGCATCTTAAGACCAAAGTATACAATCAATGCGTACTTCCTGTTCTCACTTATGGTTCAAAAACGTGGACATTTACAAAAACAAACATCAACAAAATCATAAAAACCCAAAGAGCAATGGAAAGACATATGTTGCACACAAGACTAATGGATAAAAAGAGAAACGAGTGAATAAGAGAAAAAAAAGAAGTTGCAAAATTGAAATGGAGATTTGCCGGGCACAGTATAAGACAAAAAGAAGACCGATGGAACAAAATTCTTATAAGTTGGAGACCGTGGGAATATAAACGAAGCAGAGGAAGGCCCCAAATGAGATGGACAGATAATATCAAGAAGCACGTGGGCTCTAGGTGGATGACTACAGCGACATACAGAGAAGAATGGAAAAGGATTAGGGAGGCCTATGTCCAAAGATGGGCCGAAGGAAGAAGGCTAATTAGATAGATAGATAGATATTTGTAAGTATGTTAAAAACCAATTTTCTAAACTATATATTTTCCAAGCTATTATAGCTTTTTTAACATCAATTTTTTCATGTATTCTTATCAATAAGCAGTTTGGGTTTTGGGCACGTAGACCTATTCAATTAAATTTGTTTTCTTTGATGGATTTTCTGAGCGATATCTTCAACAGAGAAACTGTTTCAACACTAACTATTGCAAGACATCCTACAGAGTAAATGATAATATATTGTTATATTCACTCGAAGAATGAGTAGTGCATGGTCCTTTGCTCCAGCGGATTCAAAGCTATAATGACAAGCGAACTCAGACTGTCTGTATCAAAACCTACCCATCAGATTAAAATAAAGTTATTTAAGGTATACCTCAGGGTTCCCAGTTGGACCCTTTGTTATTTAATATATTTATTAATGATATCATGACTTTCTTCTTCTTCTGGTTCCTATCCGTTTCGGATGTTGTGTTCGGATGTTCGCTGCGGCTCGAAACAGCTCCGTTGAGGTTTTCTTAAACCATGTTCTTAAATTCCGCAGCCATGATATTCTCCTTCTACCGGGTCCTTGCTTACCTTTGACTTTACCTTGCAATATAGACTGCAGCAGGGAGTAACGGTGCTGATTTTTCATAACGTGTCCCAGATATTGCAATTTTATGCGTTTGATCGTAAACACAATCTCTGGTTCTTTCTTCATTTTTTCTAGAACTTCCTTGTTCGTGATCCTTGCTGTCCATGATATTCTCAGCATTCTTCTATAAAGCCACATCTCAAATGCTTCAAGTTTTTTAATAGTGGTGTCTGTAAGCGTCCATGCCTCCGCCCCGTACAACAACACAGAAAAAACATAGCATCTCAACTTTAATTTGCATCATGACTTTAATTTCTTCTAATAATCTCCTATTTGCAGATTCGTTTTCCAATACAACAGTGAGTCTTACTACAAGGATATACTTGTTCATTTAGATTTTAACTGTCTACAAAGTAGTTTGACCTCCAGCTGTAATCATTCCCATTATTATTTCGTTGTTTCCAAGAGCTTTTTCATTTTTCATATGTTTTAAGGCATTTTTAACTTCAACTTTAGTAATTTCTAGTAGTGTTACAGATCCTGTATTTAATATCCTTCGATATTTATCGTGGTTTTCGGTTTTTTGTCTACGCTGGACGAGGAGGTTATTTCTGTATAGTTTTAACAATATTTATTAATAAAACATCGAATATGTAATACCTAAAATAATAACAAACCTGTATAAAAATATGAATGAACTTACCAGACACAGAAGAAGCTTTTATCAAATATTACCACCATGAATTCTGAATATGTGTTAAGTTGTCATAAATGTGATTATCTATTGCTACTGGCGTCATTAAGCCCGTATAGACAAAACATATCTTTTTGCAAATACTATATATCCACCGTCATTGACATCAAAATCTAACATCAACCTACACATTCTTCATGTATTAGCATGTAAAATATGTTATGTATTTATTTTATTGTAATTATGTATAAAGAGGAATTGTAAATGCAAAATTAATTTAGAAATCTTAAAATTTTGCACAATATTTCTGTTACGCAAAGATGTTTATTTTATTACTTAGTCTGTAAATGTGTCGTTCATTATAAAATCGATGTAGTAGTCCGAGTGGTATCTGTTCTAAAATACCCTAATTTGAGAATATCGTATACAGGGTGTCATAACTATTGGGACATAGACTAAGGACAGGTTATTTGGACCAAAATATGGCTATTGGGCCAAATATGCCTTAATAAAATGTTGCTGAGAAAAAAGATACAGGGTGTTAGAGTTAATTTTTGTTTTTCGTTTTTTGCTAATAATTTCCCTGTATATTTATAAATTGCTATCAAAATTGGCACAGAGGCATAATCTTAGACAAGAAATAGTATTTTATTTACAATTTTACGTTTTGTCATAGAGGGCGCCACGTGGATAATTCCTAATGATCAAATTGAGTCTAAACTTTTTCTGATGAAATTTTTTAGTAATTTTTATTAGAAAATATGACGTAAACATCATTTTTACGTAAAATTGATACTCTTGTTTAAACATGATAATTTCAACCGTTTTCGATAAAAACGCAATCGAACTGCTTAGAGTCCTAAAAAAGGATTTCAAATATTATTTCATTTATGAAAAGGATGCTTTGGACTGTCAGATAATTGTTGTTGGTAAATGTCATTTGTTCAGAGTAAATTATTTTTGATGTGCCAGTGTAGTGTAATAATGATGCATTTTTTAAAAGTAATCATTACTTTTTTTGATTGAAATGCCTCGTCACAATCATTTTACTAATGAAGAAATGCGAGATATGATTTGCGTATACACACAAGAAAATTTTTGCGGTCGCTCGGCAGCCAGAAGTTATGGAATGTTATACGCAAACAGAAGGCAACCAAATCACAAAACTATTGCAAGATTATATCGTAGTTTAGGTGAAACTGGGTAATTTCACACTAAAAATCGGGGTGGTCGACCGAAACAAATCACACCTAATCAAGAAGATGAACTTTTGGTTCGAGTAAATGAAAATCCTGAAATAAGTTGACGACATCTATCAGCAGCAACAGGAGTAAGTCAGTCGTCTATTGTTAGAATTCTAAAACAAGAGAACCTCCATCCTTATCACTTCACTCCTGTTCAAAATTTACTTCCAACAGATCTTCCACGACGGTTACAGTTTTGTCAACGTATTCTGAATAAACATCGTAATGACAGACACTTTATTAAGAATATTATGTTCACCGACGAAGCAACTTTTACCAGACGAGGGGTTTTTAATTGGCGAAATAGTCATTATTGGGAAGAAGAAAACCCGCATGCTATTAAAGCTAGACATTTTCAGCATGAGTTTAAATTGAATATTTGGTGTGGCATTATAGGCGACGAACTACTAGGGCCTTATGTTCTTCCTCCGAATTTAAATGGAGATTCTTATTTATTCTTTTTGGAAAATACTCTTAGTGATATTTTAGATGATCTGTCACTGGATGTAAGAAGAAAAATGTGGTTTATGCAGGATGGAGTGCCACCTCATTTTTCATTAGCTGTTAGAAATCATCTTAATGACGTATTTCCTCAACGATGGATTGGCAGAGGCAGTGATTTTCAATGGCCACCAAGAAGTCCTGAGTACAACCCGCTAGATTTTTATTTTTGGGGACATATGAAGTCCTTAGTTTATGCTAATGAAATTAATACACGAGACGAACTTTGGAGATACATTCAAAATGCAGCTAATCTTATAAGGGGACAGAATAATATTTTTTTTAACGTCCGAAAATCCTTTATAAAAAGAATTAGAAAAGGCATAGAAATCGGAGGAGACCATGTAGAACATTTAGTTTGAGTTTTTGTGAGTTCTTTTAAGTTAAAGTGTGTTTAGTTTTGATTTATCGTCAAAACGGAAACCTTACGTTAGTTGCAACTTTGTTTATTAGTTTGGTATTTGATAGTGGAATTGTAAATAAAATACTATTTGTTGTCTAAGAATATGCCTCTGTGCCAATTTTGATAGCAATTTATAAATATATAGGGAAACTATTAGCAAAAAACGAAAAACAAAAATTAATTTTAACACCCTGTATTTTTTTTCTCAGCAACATTTTATTAAGGCATATTTGGCCTAATAGCCATATTTTGGTCCAAATAACCTGTCCTTAGTCTATGTCCCAATAGTAATGACTCACCCTGTATAATCCTATTTTTGTTAGACAAGGACCCTGTTTTCCAGGATTGTTTATATTCACAATTTTCTATTGTTTTTCCAAAACGAAATGCGTAAAATACCTCCATACGTGTATAATCTCTCTAATTATTCCACTCGAATTGTTTTGCTGAAAACTACGCCTTCTTCTCTATTTATTATCATTCCTTTCGTTAGCCTTTAAATATACAGCGAATTAAAACGCCGGTGTTAAAAGATGTGATGTAAGCTTCTCAATACCTGGATCTAAATATTTAATAGAATTCCAGAAACTTTTACCTGATCAAACAAACACATAAAGTAACAAATTTAAATGGTTTACAAACCGTCGAAAAACTACAAAAAATACGAAATGTTTGTCTAAGCATGACGTTCAAGTATGATGTTTTTTAGGCACCGATCATGAGTCATTAAATAAAATAAATAATATAATGAAAAGCGTATATCCATATTGGGTAATTATAAATTGGGCAAAAAACGTAATGTTTTATAACGTGATATCACATGAAGTGTTTTGGTTGAAAGGAAAATGCATTCAAATCCGGGGACTGTCTTTTTCTTCTTCTTCTTCTTCATGTGCCATCTCCTCTAAGAAGGTTGGCAACCATCATGACAATTCACACTTTCGATACCGCTGCTCTAAAGAGATCAGCAAAAGTGCAGTTAAACCAAGCTCTCAAATTGTTTAACCAGGAGATGCGTCTTCTTCCGCGACTCCTTCTACCCTGTATTCTTCCTTGCATTATTAATTGCAACAAGTTATAACGCTCGCATCTCATGACATGTCTCAGATATTGCAGTGTTCTGACTTTAATTGTATTTAAAACCTCTTTATCTTTTCCTATTCTTCTCAACACCTCGACATTCGTGACTCTATCCACCCAACTTATTCTTAATATCCTTCTGTAGGCCCATAACTCGAAGGCTTCTAATCTGTCCGAAACATTTTTTTTTAATGTCCAAGCCTCCAACCCATAAAATAATACGGAGAACACGTAGCATCTCAGAAGTCTTATGCCTTTTCATAATTACCAAAAACGGCAAAGACATGTTACGTTGATTTCAACATTTCTGTAGCAAACGTTCAGTGCAAAAAGTTCTTCTCTAGTTTCCCATCCATCTCTAAATCCAAACTGCATTTGGGGAGCTTTTTATGGCTTTTAATGGCTTCCACTCGAAACCAACTAGATCAAATGCTAAAAACTGTAGAAATTTTCTCAAATAATATCAATATGCATTTTGGACTAGATAAGTGCCGTATACTAAATATGGTCAGAGGAAAGGCTCAGCCCGGAGGTTTCGATATGCAGGATGGCCAAAACATCGAGACAACGGGTGAAAATGATATGTATAAATATCTCGGAGTAAAACAAGAGCGGAAAATTGCCCATAAACAAATGAAAACCGAACTAACTTCGGAGTTCGTACGAAGAGAAAGACAACTAAATCGGTCATATCTTAGTAGTAAAAATAGTTAGGCAGCATGAACGTAGAAGGAAATATTGAAAAAGATGGGTAAAGAATATAAAAAAATAATCAAAATAAAAATAAAAAAATTAGAATATCTGGGAAATATAATGTGGAACACCGATATGAAATGTTCATATTGATAATACAGGTAAATATAAGAGGAGTATTGGAAGAACAAGTGGTTGAACAATTTAAGATACTATTTTAAATGTAGTTATGACCAAATTAAACAATAATTTTCCCAACCAATTTTGAGAAAAAAGATTTATTGTAAAAACCGCTATACATTAATTTCAAACAAATGTTTTTTCCTCATCTTAAATCATAAATTAATTATCTCTAGACAAAAGAATTTTAAACGGTTATTAATATGGTTAAACGGTTAATTCTTTCAATTATTAGCAATTGAAATCATTTTACTCCATATCATTGATTTTACTCGTTAGGTTTTACCATGTTTGTTCATTAACAAGATTCATATGTTCATTTTGCATTCCATAAGGAAGTTATTATAATATTTTTTGTTTTTATCATAATATCAGTAATTATTTAATAATTATCATATAATAGGTATATCTCCTACAAGTAGTTTCTTGATATCTGTATAACAACACCTAACCTAGCGGCATCAAAATGATCATAGTCCATCAATAAAAATCTTCATTCATTTCTTTTGAGCTTGGTGATACCAACTATAACAGTTGATTTAAGATCATAGGCGTGCAGTGGTAATTGTGCAGGGAGAATTGGCAAAACAAAACACAAAGATTCGCATTCATACTTATAAAACCTATATTCGTCCCGTTATAGAGTATCAGGCTAACTTATAATGTCTCCTAAAAAGTCATCAGAAACGTAAAATTCTAACAGCCGAACATAGAATCTTGCGTAGTGTAAACTACAAACCCTGGAGATTCCCATACCGTAAAATCGTTGCAACGTTGCAACCATACTAAAGAGAATAAACTCTCTTAACAAGAACTTTACCTCCAAAGTCATCAACGGCCCCACATCAAACACCCAAGAGACCCTAAAAAGTTCCTGTACGTCTTTTGGTCACGCAAGAACCCACATGCCAAAAAATAAAAAAACTTCATCTTCCGTCCATTCTAATGCAATTCTGCATTGACGACTTCCCGAGTGAGTAGGCTGACATCTTTGAAGCTACTCTGCGAGCTCTCCGCACCCATCTCTAATCAAATCCTTCTTCCTTACCTCGGACAGGGGGAGATTGGTTTTTTGCGGTTTTCCAATCTCACTATTCAATGATACCTGTCCATCACCCGAGGAACTAGCCGCAACTGTTTTCCCAACTGACTCGACATTGATAAGAACTGTCTATCGAACTCCGACGAGGCGTGACCGTTAACACAAATGATCAATGACAGAATTGTAGTGCCATACACTAGTTCAAAAGTTGATCGTAGACGTAAAAACCGCTTGTAGGAACAATGGTAACTAGAGAACACAGTTTTAGTCGAGTCAGCCTACAACACATACACACTAAAACAAAATTCAAGCACACACACTCTGCTATGACAGTGAAAGGGGTCTTCTTTCTGATGACTGATTACAGAATTTTAGTGCAATACGCTAGTTCTGAAGTCGACTGGAGACGTAAAAAAGGCTGACGAAATAATAGCAATCAACAAAATGGTAGCGTCCATCACTATCATGCCTTCACACATACTCTCACAGGCTAGTTTGTGACAGGACTGTCTCTCAAAAACTGACGAAACCTGGCCGTTAATGCAATCAGTCAACAACACAATTTTAGTACAATATACTAGTTCTGGAGTTACCTGAAGGCGTAAAAACGGCTTTCAAGAACAATGGTAACTAGAGACAAATCCTTGTCACACTCAAGCCTACTCATATATACTTCATCTAATTTACATACCGTTGCACGTCATCCGCGTCATAGCCCGTGAGGTCACAAGATACCAACACGAAATATTTAGGCAGTAGGTGTGTTCTTTTTTAGAATCACTTTGCCGAGTACACTGGCATTACAGCCACTAGACATATTTTATTATATACACGTAGAAATAATATTTAAAGATTTCTATTAATGTTAACTTAAAGAAATACACGATAATATGTTTCAATTAATTTGTATAAATGCATTATAAAGCGTTTTTATGAAGAAGATTTGTTCGGAACACACTGTAACTGTAATCGAACGAAGGTGATATTTTGGCATAAATTGGTAACACTTATTTGACAGTTGCGGTGTTGACTAATGTTAATAAGTAATGAAAAAAGTGTTGTTTTTGTTTAAGTATTCCATTTTACATCTTTATACGACGCATATAAGCGGCTCAAATTGTTTTTAACAAGATTATTTTTTAACTCTTGTTTTGTTTCTATTTTTTTACATTAAATATTAATTTGTTTTGTTGTATCATTCACTTTTGCAATAATTATGTAACCTATTTGATTTAAAATGGATTTAGGATTTTTTTATACTTTGGCAACTATGTCAACTTCGATCTCTGTTAATGATGATGACGTGCAACAGTATGTAAATTAGATGGACTGTATACACACAGTCTGGAAAGAACATCAACTCCAGTCAGAACCTTTTACCTCTGAGTTGGACAACATCGGCTACATCTCAACAGTCTCCAAAATGCTTCACAATCCAACCGGAACGACAACTTACCCCAGTGACGTCATTTTCGATGCTATTTGCCTTTGTATATCAAATCATATTCAAGACAAACCCCGAAGAGGATGAAAATTCTAAACAAGGACACCCATTTTCAATCTCTCCCCACCCCCCTTGAAAAGTTTCGAACTTGGATTTGAGGTTCGAATCGGTTTGTAAATGCCCCTTTGTCCGCTTCTTGTCGATCGACTATGATAGGTATAATAAAAGGTTGAAGTTGTGGAGTAAAAGTGTTGATTTATTGACAGCTACTGGTAATTACACAATATGATGTTCATTAGGTAACTACTTATGATTGACTGTACTCAAATGAGCTCAAATCCCCAATTTATAATCTCACAAATATTTCATACCTAAGCACAGAGGTTATTGCTTCCTATCATACCATACCAACAAACTTTGCTTACATTACAATTTAATCTAGACCATCATTGCAACACTTAGGAAGTTCAATTAGAAACTATACTATTCGGCAATTTATTTTGTTGTAAGTAAATGAACTAATTATTAAAATATTATACGATATGGTTTTACAGTGTCACTTATACACGGTGAAATTATAATAGATTAAGAAGTTAAGAATAATGTGAGATTACAAATTTGTGATTGAACACCCCTACCCGCCTCAAAAGAAATCCTTTCCTAATCACGAATGAACAGTGATGGCTGATGGTAATTGATGAAAGTGGTGCAAATTAAAAACAAAATTAAAAACGCTGTTATTTCCAGGTTTGTATTGTTCTGAAGCTATTTTCTTGTGGCATTTTAAATTAATTTATATTTAAATGGGAATAAGCCACAATTAAAGGTTAAAATACGTTTATTGACGTTTCAATTTCCACTTCGGAAATCGTTCTCAAAATACAAACACTAATGTTTGTATTTTGAGAACGATTTCCGAAGTGGAAATTGAAACGTCAATAAACGTATTTTAACCTTTAATTGTGGCTTATTCTCATTTAAATATAAATTAATTCCAGGTTTGTGTATAGAGGGTTGTCACAATTGAGAAATGGACAAGTTTGTCCGACTATTTACACATATTTGCCTCATGCTTCGGTATAAGTAAGAATAATCTGACGTAAGTTAAGTCGAAATTTTCAACTGGTTTAGGAAAATAGACTATGGCGTCGAAGATACAACTTTGAACTATATTAGTTATACACCGATCCAGATATTGTGAAATTCGTTAAAGTACAGAGGCTTAGATGGGCTGGACACATTATTAGGATGTCAGATCACGAATACACGAAGGGATTAACATTTTCAAAACCAGAGGGCACAAGAAGCAGAGGACGACCACGAAGGAGATGGATTGATGATGTGGAAGAAGACTTACAGATTCTAAGGGTCAAAAGATATCAGACTTCTTTGTGAGCAGCCCAAGATCGACAATGGATTGTCGAGCCACTTATGATGATAGATTGTATTCATTCATGTTATAATTAATAAATACATCACTGAAATGAATATTTGTTTACTGATAGTTATTTTCTCCCTTTTGCATAGAAATATTCAAGTTTTAGACCAACCGAGTCATCGATTGGCCTATACATGTCTTTATTTTGAAAACGAAAATTTTCTTGGTTCAGATAAACAAAACAAGTCTGTAAGCTTATACATCTATAGAGAATTAGTCAAATTATAAGGATTTGGGAGGTCATTAGTGAATTATTTGTTAAAGAAAAATAATTCAACAAAATGTACGTCCCTGGTTACCCGGTTGGCAACATAAGGGTTAAACAAAATGTTATTGAATGTTAAATGAGTTGAAGTGCTACAAATTTATTACTAATTATCTAAATTAGCTCCAGAAAACAATATTTTATATGTAAAAATTATTTTTGGGGATGCAATCTTTTTCCAACATCCATGGTCCGCACGCCCATGTTTAAACTACATTTGGCATCGCATGTAACCAATCCAGCACTTATACAAAGAAAAAAGCCAATTACGTCCGTCCTGCCGTCGTATTTCCCCAAGTTTTTTGCTCGTTTGAGATACCGAATCCGAATAATAATTATATCTACCTGTACCTGTTCGCCTTTGATGGCTTCTTACTATCTGATTATACGACTGCTGAAACGTAAATATAAACACGGGAATCCCCATTCGAATTATCTCTTTCACCGGCGCGGTGGAATCGTGTCATAACGCACCTGACCCCCATCAATGTAGTATCAATTTACATTAATTTGCGATAAAATAAAAAAAAAACATTGTATTCAAGTGTAATTATGTAATCGTTGCGTAATAACTTAATCGTCCATTCAGAATAATGTAAATTATTAATCGAGGATACAGTTGTAAATTATTAAACAATTAATAAATAAAAAAAGTTATATAAAATAGTCATTTTAGCGTGAAAAAACTTACAAGGAAGTGTAAAACTTTTAAGATTAAATTAACAATAAAAATATCAGTAACATATATGAAAATATCAACTAATACACAAGAAGCTTTACACTACTTTGTAAGTATTTTTAAGTCTGCAGACGAGATGAATATAATACAAAATAAAAATAAAATAACACAAAGTAAACTTTTTTAGTTTTTTTTTAAATTTTTTTTCCACCTTTTTGGGTGAAGAATTGCATGTCGACCATGCAATAATAACTGCATTTGCTATTTAGAGTCAAATGGCCACCTAAGATACAAACACGAAAGTATCTAGATTCAGCTACATCAGCAACTAACCACTACATTTGGCGATCCTGTTTAGCTACTTAAAGACAACATCAGAAGCCATAAGTATCATTTAAAAATCTTTTTATGTAAAGCTATAGACAAGATTTGCTCTGTTGATTTTATTTTTATATTCATCATCATCATCATAAGCGGCTCGACAATCCGTTGTGGATCTTGAATTGCTCACAAAGAAGTCGCCACTCCTGTCGATTCCTGACAACTTCCTTCAATCTTCTGACCCTTAGAATCTGTAGGTCTTCTTCCACATCATCAATCCATCTCCTTCGTGATCGTCATCTACCATCGTCCATCCTTTGTTTTGGAAGCTTGAAAAGCGTAATGCTATATTCTTAACAGGATTAAATTATGACACTATATTGTAAGTGCACATATTCTGAAACATTTCACTCTTGATTGTTGTGTTTTTAAAACAAAATGTTAATTGCCAAAATAAACATCAAACAAAAACCGATAGTCTTTGAAAATATTAGATCTGTTTACGAATTCAACATGCGCATCACTAAATCCCCAGATTTAACAAAAATGCAAATAAAATACGTAAACAGAACACGTATTGTAGTTACCTCTACGAACAGTGAATCTATTTTATGTAGTTCGGCACTGTTTCACACAAAAGTTTGTAAATAGCATATTCGTGGAGAAATGAATAAACCAAGCGTTATTTTGCATAATAAGGACTTTTACCAACATGTAACTTGGCAAAAAAACATCAGGTTACATTTGCAGAATTTATTAATGCCTAATATAATATTGCAAAATCTTTGCCTTGTCTTTTTGTCTAACCGACACTTTATTCCCATTCTAATGAACTTATATTATTGTAATGTTAATATATCATTCCGTGCTGGTTATTTGAGGATAAATATCAATAATAGAAATGACAATTCAAAAGAAATCCAGAGCAAAATCAACAAAGAAATTAGAACATCAGGAGTGCTAAAATTCAAAGCTGTCTGGAAGAAAATAATCGAAAAGCTTTGTAGAAGTGTTATAAAACCATTTTAACGTTTTAATTTTTACTCTAGAATAAAATTTTAACATTATAATTTTACTCTAGAGTAGAATTATAGTAATTTTACTCTAGAATGCTAAAAAATTGCACAGGTTCAACAATTTTTTTTGTATCTGATTCATTATATGTGGCAATTAGACTTCCTGTATATTATTATACACATTTAAAGATTACAAAAAATTGTTCTTCGGTTTTTTTCTATAGTTTGTGGATTTTAAAAATGGCGCCAAAAATTTTTCGTCCAAAAATTACTGTTTCATGGCGAACGACAAATCTGAAACATAAAATACGAGAAGGGTTTTAACACAGAAGTGCCCTTACGTGATAGTTTACAAGAAAAATTAAAAATTTTGAAAAAAAAAAACAAAATGGCGGACATTTCAAAAATTTTTCAAAAATTGACCTTCTTTTCAACTTTCTGTCAAATTGTGGTAAATTTGTAATGTTGTAAACGTGAGATGTTATTTTTGTTTAAATAATTATTTTAATAATTAGGGGAAAAGCGTGTACCTTGGGACAAAATTTACTTTTAAATTTTTATGTTTTTTTCTTTCATCTGAAACTGAAATGTATTTGATCCATGTAAAAGAATGAAGATTTAGGCACTGGACTGATATTAAAAATATCGATAATAACCAACGAGTAAATCAGTAATTACCATATAAGTGTACAGTGATATTAGTCCCAAGGTTCAACCTGTGGTTTACCCTTGGGACAGTGTTGTTTGTACATTGGGACATGAACTGACTGTATTTATATAAATAAAACAAATATTGAAATAACTTTTTTAATGATGAAAAAACCAATAAAAGTATTTTATTGTATTTATATATTATTTTAAAGAAATATTTTGTGGAAAGGCAATGTTGAATGAATGAAATCCTCGCCGTATTTTGGGCACAGGCAACACTTTCACTATGCTTGAATGCTTCACGACGGCAATATCTTCAACATTTGGGAAGACAAAATAAACTTTCCGTTTTCGGAGAAACTTCACAGTAACTTCTTGGTTTATGCTTTCTTGAACCAAACCAGCATAGTAAACATCAGTGGATGTAGCTTTTCCAGTGACTTCAAATTTTACCACAACCCAGCTGCCAATGGTAAAATTGAGTGCAACTTTGTCTGATGGAAAGAAATCAGGAACATCTTCATCTTCGGAACTTGAGTCAAATCTGCTTCCATCAGAGATGTCTTTAAGCTCGAGCTCGTCTTCATCTTCAGACGAAGAAGAAGATACAACTAGTGCTCTTTTGACTGCCTCTTTTTTCCTCGGGACTGGCTTACATATTTTAATTTTCTGCTCCTTGATTTTCTGCAACTCCGGTGAGTCTGTGACAATCATACATCTTCCCGGTCTCCTTCCCCTTCCACCAGTCTTACGCGGTGGAACCTTCGGAAATGGGCGAATTTGTTCAGGGGTCATTCCAGTAGTGGAACATGGCGCACTGCTTGTTGATGGTATGGCTTCATCAACTTCCATAAGTTCTGTCTCTTCAATATCAGTTTGTTTTGGTTCATATGGCCTGTTGGTCACCTCAGCTGGTAAGAACTCATGGTCTCCGAACACGTTTGCATTAAATGGCCATATACCTGCTACTTTGAAACCTGACGAAATGTTATTTGGGGTAAACGCCAATGGGAATGCTTTTCCTATCAGCTCTGACATGTCGTAAATAAATATAGGCTTTCCCGGATGGTTCAGCATCCATTCTTTGCTAGCATTATTGAAATAATTTTTAAATGGCCCAAACACAGACCTATCCAACGGCTGAAGTTTGTGACTGGTATGCGGAGGAAAGGTTAAAATTACTATTCCATTATCCCTAGCTATGTGTATAGCAGCCAATGAGAGGTGGCTTTCGTGGTTGTCGAGGATAAGCAACACTTTATTTTCAGGAGATGGCTTCACAACTGAAATGAAATGTTGAAGATATTCAACGAACAATTCAGCATTGGACCAACCACTAGAAGTTGCCATACCAATAGTTCCAGGTGGTGCGTTGTTAATCATGTGCTCTTTGAAGTGAACATGTGGAAAAATTATACCTGGTGGAATAAATGTTCCGGCAGCGCTAACGCAGGCTATCATAGTAACATTAATACCCCTCTCGCCACTGCTCCAATTTGCTTAGCTTTTATATCGCCAAGCACACGAACTGGCTTGTGAACAGTAGGGCAGCCGGTCTCATCGAGATTCCACACATTTTGAGGTGTTAACTTTAATCTCGAATAAATTTCTCCCAATTTATCAAAAAATATTAAAACGTTTGGCTTGTTGAAACAGGCCATTCGACCTAAGCTTGTGGCTTCAGGCTTCCGAAGAGATATTTTGTTATTATAAGAAGTTCTAAAACATCGGTACCATTGTCTACCAGCAGTTTTATTATTATCCCATGATTCAGGGTAGTTCACATTGTTGAGTTTGGCGTACTGATATGCTAGTTTTCGCATTTCTTCAACAGTGACGCCATAGTTCCACTGTGCAGCTTTGATAATGTAAGTGAGCAGTTCGTTTTCTTGTTCAGTACTGAAGACTTTGCGTGTTGAATTATTCGCTTCATACTTGAAAGTCGCTTTCATAGACACTTTATGTTTTTGAATATGCCTACCAAGAGTACTTTTTGAAACACCATACAGATTAGCTATTTCTCTCAAAGGTCGACTATGCGCCAGTATCTCATTGGCAGCTGCTTCTAATGCTTCTGCATCTGGTTTCACCCTTTTTTTTCCTGTAGCACTTCTTCCCATCTGCAACAATAAGATTAACATTAACACGGTGAAGAAAAATATCTGGTTGTACCTTGGGACAAGTCCCTACGTACAACCATAACAACGTCCCAAGGTACAACCAAGCACATGTTTTACTAAATCTAACCTCATCAATTTAAAGTAAAGTTTTTTCTCATAAAATATAGTTTACAGTGAGCATTAAATATATAAAGACGAAATACGCCGAAAAAATTCAACCAATAGTTCTTACCGTGCTTTTCCTATTATTTTATAAAGATGGATAAAATTTACTTCACGGACACCAAAACGTTTTACACTTTTCGTCACATCAAATGGCTGCTGACGGAAACGCGAATGTTTGATGTAAGTGGAGACAGTGTTGCCATCATATTACAAATTTCTCAGATTTCTCGCTACAACGGTTACATTTTTATAATGATTGTCCCAAGGTAAAACCGTCCCAAGGTACACGCCTTTCCCCTATTTTATTTTAATTTCTTTTGATTTTATTCATCTTTTAACTTTTTTCTTCCATTTTATTTATTTTAATTCTAAACCTTCGATTTATTTACTAAATATTCTGTCATCCAAATTCCAATCTTCATTTTTAAAAAATATTCTAATTCCTTCATTCAGATCCTATTATGTTCTATGGGATGATAGAACATATATAAATTTCTAAGATACACTTCAGTCCAAAAAGTATATCTGTCAGTTGGCTACTCTTTGAATTCTATCATGTCACTTGTACCTACTCCTACCTAAAAAAAGTAAAGTTCGCGTAACCTTCTGGCTAAGATCTATTAGTGTTAGGGTTTTCAGGTCGCGCAATCTCTTATGTTCGGGATCAGCATTTTCGTCTACTGTGCCACATCCTCCCTGTTGTTCCATTCTTCTTGCCATCTTTCAATTGACCTTTCCCCTTGTGTGCAAGCTACGCCACTGTATATAGCTTTTACATTAAACAAACTTTTTTAAGTGATATTTAAGTAACATTGCTTGGGATCACTGACTGGGTTTTCAAACCTTACGTTTAAGATCCTGCTGGTTTATTTCACCTTGTACATTTCAAACAATTCGATTCGTTACGGATAAAACTAATTTCGTGCTTAATAAATCTGAATCATCCATTGTAATTTTTTTCTTCCTTGTATAAGGATGTCGACAGATTAATAGATTTTAGCAAGCTCTAATGTATTTTGTTTCTTGGAAATGTGTTTATAATGTATATTTTAAGATTAGGTTACTAATTCGATCAGATATTAAGTGTACTATTTTTTCAATTGTTTGGTAATCAATAAACGGTATATTATTATATAATTATATAATTTATATATATTATATATTATATATATATATATATATATATATATATATATATATATATATAGTAGTCCAAAATTTTTTTGACTATTGGAAAAAATATGTAAATATTTTTTTCTTTTTGGGTGTGGTAGTCAATAAAAAATAAAAAATAGAGCTTTGCTAAAGCGTACTATTTATTCTGAATCCAAGCTTTCGGTGTTTTTTGCCACCTTTATCAAGGTCCACCTTTGAGTGATGCAACAAAAAAGCTATAAAAAACTTACCCGAATGTAAGATTCGTGGCATAAATAAAAACATTAAATAACATGATATGTACTGAAATTGCAACTAACCTTAAAAATGTTACTGTTTAAAAAGACACTTTGAAAATTAATACATACGTTAAAAAGTTAAAAAACAAGATGAAAGACTGTTTTAACATGTCGCCTTTCATCTTGTTTTTTAACTTTTTAACATATGTATTAATTTTCAAAGTGTCTTTTTAAACAGTAACATTTTTAAGGTTAGTTGCAATTTCAGTACATATCACGTTATTTAACGTTGTTATTTATGCCACGAATCTTACATTCGGGTAAGTTTTTTTATAGCTTTTTTATTGCATCATTCAAATTGTTACAACATAGTAATTTTCTTTGTAGACCTTGATAAAGGTGGCAAAAAACCACCGAAAGCTTGGATTCAGAATAAATAGTACGCCTTAGCAAAGCTCTATTTTTTATTGACTACCACACCCAAAAAGAAAAAAGTATTTACATATATATATATATATATATATATATATATATATATATATATATATATATATAAACCCGGGGGGTGGCAATTTGGGAGTTAAACCCCCCCCCCTCCCCACCCCACAAGGGAATATAAAGTAAAAAATATATAAAGGATAGTAGGAAATGTAATTTCTTTTTCCCACACAATACAAAAAATCCAAAACGCTAATTGAATAATTAAATCACTACTTTAAATATGTAGAACACAATAATTACTATACAAATACACAATAATTAACCCTACACTGCTCAATGTATCATATATGAAACATACCGAGAATTTACATGTATAACACAGTGAAATAATATGAAGTCCAAACAGCACTATGTAACATATTCGATATGTACTACTCTATTATATTATACATATTTTGTAACCTGGCAACGTCGTCTAATATTTAATAAAACGCGCGAATTAGTCAGTTATCACTTAACCGTCGTGTTGACGATAACGCTGAGTTTAAAATTTTTTTATAGATGGTTATTAATCAAAATTGAATGTGCAAAATTGCGTTTTCTGCTTATTACACATCCACAAGTCATCCAGTATTAGTTTTATTTAGCATCTACTATTATTTTTAAAGGTATGGTAAAAAATTTGTTTGTATCATTTATGATACATAATGTAATTTGGGTATCATTTTAGATGTCTTGCTGGTATATGAAGAGGCCTTTATCAGATAAAGAATTGCAAGTTATAGTCGGCGATTGGGATGATAGTGAAGATGATTGTGATGTAAGTGATATTGAAGACTTGAATAATGATGTAGATTTAGAAAATATAGACGTATCAAATATTCCAGTGGTATTTGAAGATGAGCTGAGTGGGGCAGAAATGGAAGATACAGCAGAAAATTAGCGAGGACGACCATCTACAAGTTCAGGATACAAGTTCAAGTACAGGATATACAATTGAAGAAAAAGAAAGGGCCAACAAGCTATATTCCTCCAAAAGATATTCGAACAGATTCTGTAGGTCATTGGCCAATCTACACTAGCGATCGAATCCGATGCAAAAGCCAAATTGTAAAAAATTAACTTATGTTAAATGTGACAAATGTGGTTTGCACTTTTGTTTTACTAAGGATTCAAACTGTTTCTTTCAATTTCATCAATAAAAATATTATACTATGAAGTTACTTAAGTATTTTATTTCCTATATATAATTTTGCCCAAATGCACTTTGTATCAAATGTGATACATTACCGAAAATGTCCTGAAATTTAAAAATAATTAACTTTAAATTTTTTTAAGCATTTTTTTCGGACTTCTTTATAAAATAGCTATACATATCATTTTTTCTAATCTAAAATTAAAAATTGAGCATTGTAGGGTTAATAATATTTTTCATTATATTTAGATATAGATACCTAATATTAGGTTTATGAAAAAGTAGACAGAACGAGTTTGTTGCGAGTAGCATGGGTTGTGTTCCTCTTCATGTGTTAGCAGTAGAAAAGAGACATCTCTATGAGAGAAGAGAGCATTTGACAACAGCTATAAAAAAAAAGAAGAAAGGGAAAGATGGCAAGAAGAGTGGAACAACAAGGTAGATGTTGCCCAGTGGACCAAGATGCTGATCCCGAGCGTAAGGGACTGGGTAGATTGTCTGTTTTAGGGCGTATCTTCATAGGTTCAGAAAGACAGATATAAATGCCTATACTGCGAATATTCCGACATTGTTACTCACACAATGCTGGAGTGTAATAGATGTACAGTGGAGAGAAACAGAATGTATAAAGAAATAGGTATGAACCCTGTGACTGTAAGAGAGATGATCGTGAAGATGACGGGAAGTACGGGTGGATGGAATAGTGTTCACAATTACGTCCGAGCGGTCATTAAAAAGAAAGAAGAAGAAATGAAGCCGCAACTGAAGTTTATTGGCGTTTGAATTTTTGATCTTTGATCTTGCACTGATATCTTGTTTATACTCCATCAATTAATAGAAAAAAGAATAGTAGTTGGTACCAAAGTACATCTAGCCTTCATCGACCTAGAAAAGGCGTATGATACAGTTCCAAGACTTAAATTGTAGCAAGCTTTACAACAACTCGACATTAGTCCATACCTTTTAGGAATAATCACAGAAGTATACAGGGATAACACTACTTACCTAAAAATCGGAACTAGACTATCAGAGCCAATAAACGTAACTAAAGGACTATAACAAATATGCAGTATGTCACCCTTACTGTTTAATTTATATATTGAGGCAGCCCTCCAAAATTGAAAAAACCACTGCCAGGGAATGGGAATCCCCATAGGAAATGACGCACTGTTCTCCCTGAACTTTGCGGATGACCAAGTCGTCCTAGCTCAAGATTCTTATGATCTAGAATTTATGATAAAGCATCTATTATACAGAGAATATTTAAAATGGGGGTTACAAGTCAGCATGAAGAAAACAGAATATTTAGTTATCAATTCAGATGCAATGTTTGAAGTGTTGATAGACGAGGACGTGGAAATCAAACCAGTGGAAAAATTTAAATATTGGTGCACTCATTGCTAAGAACGGCTTGAGAGAAACCGAAATTAAATACCGAATTAATCAAGGACGTAAAATTGTAGGATGTGTGAACTCCTTATGGTGGGATCACAACATTTAAAAAAGGAACAAAAAAAGAATAGGGCAAACCATGGTTGAATCAGTTCTTTGTTATGGCTCTGAAGTATGGACAATTAATGCAGACCTGAAGAGGATATTGTTGGCGGTTGAAATGGATTATTTGAGAAGAAGTGCTAGAACATCAAGGCAGGAGAAGACCAACGAATCTATAAGAAATAACATGAATGCTACAGAAACGGTCATTGACAGAATAGAAAGAAGAGGTTCAAAATGGTTTGGACACCTATTAAGAATGCCTGACGAACGTTGGCCCCAAAAACTTCACAAATGGAAGCCCCCTGGAAGAAGAAATAGAGGTAGACCTCGACGCTCATGGAATGAAGGAATTAGAAGAGCGATGGAATCGAGAGGTTTGAAGGAGGAGCATGCCTTGGACCGGGAGGATTGGCGGAGGAGAACGGGAATACGGCGATAGCCGTCTCCAAAATTTATTATATTTACAAGTTGGATTAATGTCAAATGACAATAAACTTATTTTAACCTTCAATTGAGGCTTATTCCCATTAAAATAGCAATTACTTTAAAATGCCACAAGAAAATAGCTTCAGAACAATAGATAAGATCTAGATAAGAGAAGGGAGTGCTCCAAAAATGTCGTCATCCTTACAGCCGCCACCCCACTTTCGGAGTAAGGTGTGTGCGACAGTCAACTGCGCACAAGTAAGAGAGGGTGGTTTTAGTTGGCAGGCAGGATAATAGATACTTATCTTTGGCACTGCTATCTTTAGTACTTTAAATTAAACAAAACACAAATTTTAGGTACTCAAAATGGAGGTAGCATAAAAAAAATTCAACCCCTCCCCCCCTTCAGACATATTCTGGGTGCTCCACTGATATACGATATACGATATACCTAAAATTTAGGTGTATATTATATAACCTACACCTCCTGTTGCTCATTTTTTTTTCATCAACTCCACTGTATCACATCAAATGTCCATTTTCCAGTTTTATTTCTTCTTTGCCTTTCTTTTTCGTTTCGGTTAAAGCTAGACAATCTAAATTTGCCTTTTTAGACTCCATTTCTAGTTCTTTCTCTTTATTGTGTTATGTTTTGATATTTCAGGTCTCTAACTTAATAACAATGTTTGCTTTTTTATTTTCTATGTTTATCTCTATGTTTCCATGTTCATGTGTCAATAATTGTTCAATCGCGTTATATCGTTTTCCTTGTTCTTGCCAGGTCGTCATCTTTGCTTCGTTCAGTTTACTATTCAGTTTTTTGGGTGTATTCGTCGAGTAAGTATATGGTATAATTCCCCTAGAAGTTAATTCGTCCCTCTCTTTGTCCTATCTCCATTGCGTATAGTCTATTCTATTATAAGTTTCTGGAACCCTACTTTTACAATCTTTCCAATGACTCTTTCTACTTGGGCCTTTCTTCTTAATTTTCCTTCTAATGTCTATTTTTCCCTTTTATTTCCTTATCTTATAATCTGTTTCTGATTTTTATTATATGCTATTTTTCCGTTTCATTATTTAATTTTATCAGGTCGTTTAACTTGCCGAACAATGTTAAAAAGAAATTGATGTTTGCAGCGATTAAATAACTACACATTTTTATAGGGGCGTAATTGTCTCATATTTCCTGATAGATTTTAACAATTAAATTGACATCATGCAATCACCGATATTATGCAATATTCCTACACATATCATCAGTTCCAAACGCATTTTTTTCTACAATGACCAGGCCATTTTTAAAAACAGTTTTCCTGCGAGTATAATATCCGTTATTATGCAAATATTTGATCCTGATGTTTGCTATCTGTCCTTGAATCTTTTTAAAGTGACAATGCGGATTCGAAAAGCAAATCCGTAAAGAGGAAGTACCTACCTGCTATAAGCTGCGTCAATTGTTTTAATAAATAAAATAGATACCATCTGTGAATGAACTGTTACTTATTTGTTCTGCAAATGGAAATATACAAAAAGAATATTGGGTTTTCCTCATATACTAGTATATACTGAAATACTAGTATATGTCATGTATAAAAATATGCATTAATTCACTAAACATTCTTAAAATATCCGTAAAACAATATTCATGCACATTGGATATAAAAAATAAGAACAACGAAAAAGTGCAAGTGGAGGAGTATGAATTCAATTTTATTCGTTCAAGATTTAAAAGAAATATCCATACAAAAATAGGGCGTAGCAGGCGAGATGTTGAGCAATATCTCCTAGAATTGGAAACAGCGGCGAAACAGGTCGGTCTAGTCATCAACGAAGACAAAACCAAGTACATGTTGGTTACAAAGGATCCGATAGCAAATGAGGAAAGAAACAGTCTTTGGAAGTCATACCTTTGGACGTGTTGACAACTTCACATATCTTGGGTCGCTATTGACTGCTACCAATAAAACAAGCGAAGAAATCAAAAGACGAATAAATCTTACAAATAGGGCATACTATGGACTCCAAAAGCATTTCCACTCAAGAAACATTCAAAGAAGAACTAAAATTATTATATACAAAACATTGCTGAGGCCGGTCTTCACATATGGAGCAGAAACATGGACTCTAACGCAGAAAGATGAAAGACTTTTGGAATTATTTGAGCGTAAAATACTCCGCAAAATGTTTGGAGCTATAAACGACCAAGGGCAGTGGCGCAGAAGATATAATTTTGAATTGTATCAGCTCTTTGATGAGCCAGATGTCATAACGTTCATTAAAACACAGCGACTTAGATACATAATACAAATGCCAGAAAATACGATTGCTAAAAAGCTAACCACAGGAACACCTGTAGGAAGAAGAAGCAAAGGCCGACCGCGAAGTTGGTGGTTAGATGGAGTTGAAACCGACTTACGGATATTAAAAATCAGAAGATAGAAACCGAACAGAATGGCGACGAATCTTAGAGCAGGCCAAGATCCACAGAGGATTGTAGAGCCAAAGATGATGATGATGATCCATACAAACAAAAATATGGCTGTACATTGTTTCTTTAAGGGACCAAGAAATAACCCAAGTGCTGAAAGAGAAAGAAATAGACGTTTGTGCTTTACAGGAAACAAAAAAGAGAGGAAAAGGACGATCAAAATTAGGTGAATACCTACATACTTATCTACAGTGGAGTAGCAAAAGAAAACAGGGCCAAAGAAGGTGTAGCCTTACTAATACATTAAAGGTACCAAAATTACATCAAAGAGTGTTATTACATATCAGAAATGATTGCAACAGCAAAGATAAGAATTGCCAGATGAAGACCTGAAATTCATCGGAGTATACGGCCCAGAAAATAACAAGCCTTAAACAGCAAAGGAAACGTTTTCTGACCAATTACAACAAGTAGTAGATCAAGTCAGAGGAAAGATGATAATATTGGGGGAGTTTAACTCTCAAATAGGCAATCAAGTACTACCCAGAATTAAGCAAAAACATACCGAGAATGTTAAAAACGAAAATGGAGAACTGATGATAAACTTATACGAAGCACGAATAACGAACTTATACGAAGAATAAACAACACATTTTACCACAAAGACCAACACCAATATACATTTAATAACACCCGTGGACAAAGATATATGATAGATTATGGTATGACCAAGACAACAAGAGAAGACAACAAGACAACAAGAGAAGACGTAAATAACCTAAACGAAGAAATAGTAGATACATTAACACAAGCTCAGGAAAAATTTGGCCCTAAACATGGAAAAGAACAAAAAATTAGTAAAGAAACGAAACAAAAAATGGAAGATCGTAGAATGCTGAGAAGTCAAGGAAATGTTGACTCATAAGATATAAACAGCATCAATAAAGAAATCTCTAAAGCCATCAGACGGGATATTAGAAAATACAACAACGAAAAAATTATAAAAACTATACAAGACAACAAAAGCATGAAAGCATTGAGGAGAAAAATGGAAAATGGCAAAAAAGAAATCTTCCAACTTAAAGACAAAAATGGAAATATTATCTCAGATAGACCAAGCATATTACATATAGTGGAAAGTTTCTATGAAACATTATATAAAAGTCAAGTTATTCCAGAGCTCATTGAACAACCAATACAAAAGGTACATAATGTAGGATCGGAGGATATACCAGATATATCACGAGAGGAAATTCATCATGCCCTCAAAAATATGAAAAATAATAGAGCTCCGGGGGAAAATGGTGTAGTCATTGAGACAATTAAACTAGGAGGTCCACTTTTGATGTCCCGAATCCAAACACTTTTTAATCTATGTCTGCATAGTGGAAACATTCCAAGTAAATGGAAGAATTCGGTTACAATCCTCCTCCACAAAAAAGGGGATAAATCAGATCTCGAAAACTATAGGCCAATTAGTTTGCTTAACCACCTATACAAGCTCTTTACTCGAATACTGACAAACAGATTAGAAGCAAAACTCGATTTCTATCAATCAAAAGAACAGGCAGGATTTCGAGCGGGACACGAAACAAACGACCATTTGCAATGCCTTAAAACTCTAGTGGAAAAGTCTATCGAATATAACAGACCCCTTGCTCTTATCTTTGTCGACTTCCACAAAGCATTTGACACAGTCGAAACGGTTGCTATCTTAAAAGCACTATCAGAATGCAGAATAGATCACAGGTATGCAAATATTATTCGAAATATATACGAAAATGCGACAACAACCGTTAACCTCCATTGCATGACTGAGAAGATAAAAATTGGCAGAGGGGTGCGACAGGGAGAGGGCCTTGTCGCCAAAACTATTTATAACAGTTATGGAGTACGCATTTTTACGGCTAGAGTGGGAATCAAAGGGTATTAGCATCGATGGAAAGATATTCAATCATCTCAGATATGCCGATGATATTATTCTCATAACAGACAACTTAATAGAAGCCAGAGTTATGCTACAACAACTACAGCAAGTAACCCAGAAAGTCGGTTTAAAAATAAACTATGGAAAAACAAAAATGATGACCAATTTCGCCCATAGAACTTGTAGAAAAATATGTGTATTTGGGTCACGAAATAAGGTTAACGCGAGATAACCAAACATGCGAGCTACTCAGAAGAATAAGTCTGGGTTGGGCTGCATTCGGAAAAATGAGAGACGTATTTAAAACAAATATACCGATCCATTTAAAAAGAAAAGCTTTTAACCAGTGCGTTCTACCAGTCCTCACATACGGAGCAGAAACCTTAACTCTCACAAAAACATCAGCCGAAAAATTGAGAAGGACACAACGAAAGATGGAGAGATCAATGCTTGGAATAAGCTTAAGAAATAGAATAAGAAACGAGGAAGTTCGCAGACGAACCGGAGTGGAAGACATTATCGAACATTTTACAAGGCAAAAATGGAGATGGGCAGGACATGTTGCAAGAATGAAAGACGACAGTTAGACAAAAAAATTGCTTGAGTGGAGACCACGGGCTGACAAGCGAAGCCGAGGAAGATCCCCAACGCGATGGACCGACGACCTCAAAAGAATCGTGACCAATTGGATAGCAGAGGCGCAGAACAGAAGCAGATGGAAAAGTCTAGAGGAGGCCTATGTTCAACAATGGACAACTCAGGGCTGATTGATGATGATGATGATGGTATGACCAAGAGAGATATACATCCATCGAAAATAATCGACGTAAAATGGCTCAACTCAGCAGATGTGGGTAGCGGCCATAGCCTAGTATTATGTAAAATAAGAATCATCCTGAAATACTTCACACCCAAGAGAGCGGCGCCAACACAAACAAAAATCAAAGTCGAAGGAATAAATACGGAATCAACCGAATACTTATACAGAAAAAGAATATCAGAGAAGATAGCTGGGAATGAAATATTAGAAAACGATAACATCGAGTAAAGCTGGGAAAAACTCAAAAATAACATAATTAACGCAACAACAGAATCACTTGGAGAGAGGAAAGTAACGAACACTAACATATCAAAAGATAAAACACCATGGTTTAGAGAGGAAGTGAAGACAAAATGTGAAGAAAAGAAGAAAGCCTTTTTACAATTCAACACAATAAACACAACAGGAACATAACCACTATAAACGAATACTTTAGTTAGACAAATAAAGAGGAAACACTGGCAGAGTTTCTCAAAATAGATAAAACACGACTTCTACGGAACACTTCTTCTTCTTCGTGCGACTAGGATTACTCCTGTTTGTCTGCCTCTTATTCTGTTTCAGTCGTTGTTGACTGTACATTATCTTTCAACCTTTTGGGCGGCCTTCCAACGGGTCTTCTGCTATAGGGCTTGTTGTTTTTACAGATGTTCGCTAATCTATCTGGTCCTATATTGTTTACATGTTCGTTCCGGTTTTTTTCTTGTTATTATCCACCTGTTAATATTTTGAATTATGCATTGTTCGCGTATACTTCTGTTGGTTTGTCTGTCTCTTAATGATATGCCCGCTATTAATCTTAATACTTTCATTTCGATATTGTTGATTTGTTGTTTCGTCTTTCTTGTATCGGTCCTTGTCTCCACTTCATATGTTAGGATTGGTCTTACTGTTGTCTTGTATACTTTCATTTTGCTTTCCGTGGTCAGATATTAGTTTCTCCATATGGTTTCTCGGAGGCAACTACTTACTCTAGCCGCTTTTGATGCTTGCCTTGTGGTCTCTGTTCTTATATCCCTGTCACTAGTGATCTGTACTCCTAGGTAATTAAATTTAATTACTTGTTCTACAATTTTGCCGTCTATTTCTAGTTTGCATGTACGCGGCTCTTTACTGATCACTATACATTTAGTTTTTTCTACTGATATTCTCATATTAAGTTTGTTTGCTGTGCTATTGAAGGTATGGAGCTGCCTTTGTAGGTCATCTTCGTTATCAGCAATTAGTACTGCATCATCGGCATAACATAGTATCGTGATTTTATGCGCTCCCATGTATCCGTGTCGTTTTCTTACTTCGTGAATTATTTGATTCACCACCATATTGAATAATAATGGGCTGAGCGGATCTCCTTGGCGGATTCCTCCTTTTAGTTCTATGCATTCTGTTTCCCCTGTTGGCATTATAACTCTGGTCTTGTTGTTCTTGTTAATTTCATTAATTGTCCTTATTATCTGATGGTCTATTTGTTCAGCTTGTAATAAATTTAAGATGTCATTTCACTTCATCCTGTCAAAAGCACTTTTTAAATCTACAAAGCAGATGTATGCTGGTTTTCCATATTCAATAGACTTCTCTATTATTTGTCTGATAATAAAAATTGCATAATAAAACAACTAATTCACAAAATAATAGAACGAAACAGAATTCCTCAAGAATGGAGATCAAGCAGTCTCTTTAAAAAGAAAGACAAATCGGACCTGGAAAGTTACAGAGGAATTAATTTATTAAACACAGTACTAAAATTAACAACCAAATCTGTGACTATTCTTGCAGTCAGAGAGTTAAAAGTTTTCTGTTGTCTAATTGTCTATACTGATATTTCCATGAATCATCACTTATTTCACAGACGAATTCGTTATTCATCTTTTTACAAATTACATAATTATATTAATTTAATAGATAACATTTGTGCTCTTGAACTTCGGAAAAATCTGGAAGTTATTAAAAATTCCACGCAAATTATAAAGTATACAATGAGTATGAGTTTATTTTCGTTACAGAGCGTTATCTCTAGCCTGCTAATTGATTGATTTGAAACATTTAACCAGTCATTGTTAAAATTTCAGTCTATGTAATATTTATGTGAAGCAAATTTATGACTATGTTATTCTTTCAAAATTCCAAATGGAATGTTCCGGGGTGGACATCGAAATGTCAACTCAAACGTATTTTTAGTTAAAACTATGGCTTATTCTCAAATATACATATACGATCATACATATAGTAATTACTATAAAATTTATATTTAAGAAATATCACATTTTTTTTTTCAATTATAGGAAGGCCATATCGAAGATGAGACTCGAACAAAGAAAAATATGTTATTTTGGAAGATGCTAAGTTGATTTCCTTCGATACAGATCTTATTGCATAGCAAGCTGTGGCTAGTTTCTTACTTAACAAATCGATATGAAGGAACCCTTTAAGGTTGCTGTCTATAAAAATACCAAGAAATTTTACAGAATTAACGATACTGATCTGACTGTTATTAAGAAGCAAGGGTTGAAGAGCTCCTTTATAGGATAATGCTACCGTCTTATCCAGGTTAAAATAGAGTAAATTAGAGTCGGACCAGGTTTTTATTTTAAGTAGATCAGAAGTTATAGTTGTATGAAGAGTTGCAATATTAGAGTTCCTCCAGGTAATACTGGTATCATCAGCAAAAAGAAAAATTTTTCCATCAATTTTTAAGTTAAAAATGTCATTTATAAAGATAAGGAAAAGTAGAGGACCCAATACTGAACCTTGTGGTACTCACATACAATGCTTTTGTGACTATAGTCAGTATCATTTGCTTTAACTAGATGTTTCCTATTCCTCAAGTAAGATTGGAACTAATTCAAAGAAATACCTCGAATTCCGTAGACATTTAGTTTTTTATCAAAATGTCGTGATCTACACAATCAAAAACTTTGACATAGCCACAAAAAACAATGGCAGTGCAAAGATTATTGTTTAGTGCTTGATAGACCTCATGTAATACAAAAAATATACCATCACTGGTACATTTATTAGAAAAACAGCCGAACTGACTTTATGATAAAATGTTCTTTTCAACGAGAAAGGACATAAGTCGGGCTTTTATAAGTCTTCTAAATAATTTTGAATAGGACCGGTAGTAATATAAATAAATACTAAACCAAAAGGTACTTATTAGTACCTTATTAGTAAAAAATTAATACAATTAGAAGCAGGCAAAACTTAAACACATCCAGGGCAGGGAGAATCAAAAAGATATGAGCGGATTATGGGGTACAAAATTGGAAAGACGACGACATCAACAAATATAATAACGTAAGAAAAATATATGAAGACATAGTACCGAGAATTGTTAAAATGAAATCATGTTGAGAAGGGCGTGTAAACAAAGCCGACAAAGCAATGGAAGGATAGTTAGTAATTCATCTTGGTATTGAAACGATATTAACAGACGAAAATATCCTTAACAACAAGAAGAAGAATTTATTCAAATGATTTGAAAATCCAAACGAGAACTGTACAGCTTATAAAGTAAAAGCCTGGAAAATTAAAACTACTGCCAACTTCACTTTTGTTATGGAATTTAAAAGCAGATAAAAAATATATCATGTATCTTTTCACGTTTTTATAACTATATTAAAAAATGTTTAAGTTTAATTTTAACTCAGACGATAACGATGATAATAGAGACGGTATGTAAATATTTAATGACATATTATCAGTCAAAATAAACAATTTCAATTTCATTTTGCAAACTCATTAAAGTCTATTTCTTTTAAAATGTTTAAATGTAATCGTTTTTATGTTTAAATAAAGTATGTTAAATCATATATTGGTAATCAATAGAGGGTTCAGTCAATCAATGTTGATTGCTGTGCTAGTTTGTAATTTTTTTCTTAATATTATGTCACATTTGTGTTATTTCCTAGTTCTCTTTACCCATTGGTATTTAATATATCACCTATTTATACTAGAAATGTGTTATTGAGTATGATATAATATATGTAGATTTGAAGATTAAAGATGATAGTACTTGTTTTGTGGAATGTCAGGAAATACAAGCTTCAACAAATCGACAATACGATTTAAAGAATGTCAGAACTAAACTTCTAAAGATAAACAACACAAATATCAACTATGTTTGTAATGAATCTTTACTAGATATTTTAAAAAATACTCAAGATTTAAGTGAAGATTCTATATTGAAAGCTGAAGAAAAACACTCTGATCTATTACCAGCAGTATACGAAGGTAATCTAGTATGTTTTAATATACTTTTGACTAATGATGATATTTTTTAGGTGGTTTAAAGATATGGGAATGCACTTATGATCTCCTGGATTATATATCAGAAAACCGAGTGGGTTTTAAAGACAAATTGGTTTTGGATTTAGGATGTGGTGCTGGAATTTTAGGTATACATAGTTTGCTACATCAAGCACAGTATTGTTGGTTTCAAGATTATGTAAGTTGTATATTTATTTCAGAATGTGAGATAATAGTAGTACATATTTATTTTCAATTTGATTTTATTTAAAGAAAATTAATTTTAAACAAAATTAGATATCTTTAGAGGTAGTATCAAGAGTTTTATTTCATTTTATGGATCAATTCAGTATATTGATATGTCAAACTATGCTTTTTACATTGTTTCTACAATTTTTAAATATTTGCTTGTTGTGTCTAATCCATACGGTTGAAATTACAAAAAAAACAATTTAGTAGGCCTAATAACATTGAGGAAGAAAGTTCCACATATTAATACTTTTTGATACAATGTACATTTTTTTGTTATCTTTTCAGAACAAAGATGTTTTAGAAAATATAACCATACCGAATATCGAGTTAAATTGTAAAGAATCACTGGACAGATGTAGGTTTTTCTCTGGAGATTGGCATTCTTTTGTAGAATATTCAGAAAAGAACTACCCAGAGGAAAAATTCGATTATATCCTTACTTCTGAAACAATATACAACACTGGTTACTATAAGAAGCTGCATTTGGTGTTTGAGAAGTTACTTGCCAAAAATGGTGTAGTGTATCCTTACATAAGTATTTATATATTAAAAATATGAGAGGAACTGGTTTAATTTATGATTTTTTTAGTTGAAAAATATTCTACTAGAGTGCAGTTTGAAAAAATGAGGGCAGTTTAACATTAATATAAATGAAGTATGAAAATATCTCATTATTTGTTATTTTTTTAGTTATTTGTTCACCTCTGCTTATAAGAAATTTTACTAAGGGTCTTCAAAATAGTGTCAAATATGACTTAATGGCTCATTATATAGAATCTCCATATTTTTGTATGTTTAGTAATAAGAAAATACTATTATCAAAGATTCATTTCGAAATACAGTGTTTTTCTTAATAAAATGTATAGACTTTTGGCCGCCAAATCATTCTATTTTGGAGTGGGAGGAGGAGTGCATCTTTTTCAAGATTTTGTGGACAGCAAAAAAGTTTTTAAACATACCACTTGCTGGCAGAGCACAGAAGGTGTGAAGAGGGAAATTTTGAAACTAGAATTTATGTAATGTTTTTTATACCATCTTAAAATAAACTATAGTATATGTCTGAAAGTTACTCTAATAACCTTTTTGTGAACTCTCATGGTTTACTACTTATGCAGTGAAACTCTTTCTTTTTTTCTGAAGCGCGTGAAGAGCGTTTTTTTCTGTTATACTTAACCTGTGTATTGGAATTTTATAATTATATAACCTGGTATTTACTATACTATTGGGCTCAAAGTTCCTAAAGACTATTTTATTCTTATATAGAAACAGTAAGCATTCTTGAATAAATACAGCGTAAACTGTTAAAATATTATTACTCCTAAAATGCCCTCTACATGATTCCCTACTTTTTAAGTCAAACATAACACAGTAGGGACATAAATAATGTATTTCTGAATCAGAAATACATTATTTATGTCCCTACTGTGGCCAAAATTTATTAGACCATATCTAAATTTTGCTTCAAAATTAGCATGATACACTGTTTTTAATGAGTTACTATTCATGTATTTTTTTAGAACTCTAAAGCTGTAAATCACTTTACTCAAAGACATACATAACTGGTCAACATGTTTATCCCAACATAAAAAACTGTCAATATATAATCCTAAAAATTTGGTACTGCTGCTAATATTTAAAGTGTCATTATTTACAATAATACTGTTTGGCATATCTGAATGTGCATAATTTGTCTTAAACAAAAGAAGATCTGTTTTATTTTGATTTAAAACCAACCTATTCATAGAAAACCAGTCTTTAGCTTTCTGGAACTCTAAACTAGCACTAACGCTTAGAACAGACATGTCTTTACCACTGACTAAAATGTTTGTATCATCTGCATAATTTGTTATGCTGGAAGTAGTATTAGCCACTAGACCATGAAGATCATTGATATAGATCACAAACAGTAAAGGACCAATCACACTTCCTTGTGGTACTCCAATATTGATAGTGCTTTCAGATGAGATGCCTATTTCAGTGTTTTTATGTATTTTTACTAAATGTCTCCTATTTGCCAAGTAGGACTTAAACCAGTTCAATGCTGGTCCACGTATACCATATTTCTCCAATTTATCAAATAATAGGTCATGCACTAAACAGTCATATGCCTTTGATAGGTCCAAAAAGAGACCCAAAGCCATATTATGACCAATCTCAGTACATTTCAAAATATCCCAGACAAATCGAAAAATCGCAGTCTGAGTTGATTTTCCCTGTTGATAACCATGCTGATTTGCACTAATAATATGACATTTTGTTAAAAATTCTGTTATCCGCCTATACATAGTCATTTCTAAGATTTTTGAAAAGGAACATAGAAGGCAAATTGGTCTATAGTTATTAATTAATTTAGGATCACCCTTTTTGTAAACAGGTGTTACTATGGCAGTTTTCAGGCATTCAGGAAATACACCAGATTTTAGTGAATTATTTATGATTGTAGTGAGAGGATTTACTATCTCCTTTATACAAAGTTTAAGGATTTTAGTGGGTATTTCATCAATTCCACAACTCATTGTTTTTTAAATTTTTAGTTATATCCATAATTTCAGTTTCTGTCACAGGTGCGACAAACACTGAATTTATGTTACTTGCAATGTTGTCTTTATATTCAGTGTATTGTAATTGAGATAAAGTGTTATTTAAAGTAGTATTTAAGTGGATCATGTATTTATCAGCAATCTCTTGAGGACTACCCTCTACTTTTATTGAATTTACACTTTTTAATTGACCATTAATTTCACTAACAATTTGGCACATGCATTTATTTTTGTTGGCAGCTTCAGACATCCTGTTTTCATATAGCTTTGATCGTTTTGTTATTAGTTTCTTATTATATTCTTTTTTTACCTGTCTATAGGAATCATAGAATTTATGGTTAACTCTGCTCATTGTAAACAAGATGTCTAAACGAGTCTTATATTCTATTATCTCTGGATCATCTCTTTTAGTAAGGCCTTTTTTACGTTGCCTAGAATCTAACTTTTTAAAAGGAAAGCACTGATTGAATATATACAGAAACTGATTTAAGAAAGTATTCCATTGATCATTTACACATTTGTAACTTAAATTAAGCCAGTCATGATTATGTAATTTACTTATAAAGGTTTCAATATTATTTGTACTAAAATGTCTTTTCATTTCAAGAGTATTCGTTTCTGCTTCCTCTACCTGAAAAGTTAATTTTTGGACAGAATGATCACAGATTCCAGCGTGCAAGACTTCTACTGACACATATGATTGCATATTTGTTAGTATGTTATCTATACAAGTTTTAGATGTGGCAGTTACTCTAGTGTAGTCTTCAATTACATGACAAATATTATATGAGTTAATTAACATACAAAATTTTACTTTATCTAATGTGTTATTCTTAAGATCGATATTGAAATCTCCCCCTATAATTATAATTGTGTTTTCTATCATAATTCTTCCCAGTATAATATCAAATTTGTTTAAAAAAACTGCCAGATCGCTACCTGATGGTCCGTAAACTGATGCTATAATGAGTTTGTTATTACCTATATTAGCTTCGCATACAGCACACTCTATTAGCCTATCTACTGATAACTCTTGTATATCCTTTCTTTCCTGGCCAATGATGTATTTACTAAGATATATAGCTGTTCCTCCATGTTCGTTCACATTATTTCTACAATGACTAGCTGTCAGCACAAAATTGTTAATTCCATATTCACTTAATTCTTCTTTAGTTTTCCAATGTTCTGTTGTGCACAATATTTTACAGTCACTGTTGTTTGTTAGAAGTTCTTCTATTTCATCAATACAATTTCCTATGGATTGGAGGTTCTGGTGGATGATACTTATATTCTTTGCTCGTGTGACTGTGTTTTGTATTTCAATTTCCTTGTGTTGATGTGTCTTGTGCTCTCTATTTTCTCCTATGAAAAATGTCCACCTCGGTTATCTAGAAAATCCTTATGACGATGCATCTGGAACCTTTTTATGCCAACACCATTAGGCCAAAACTCTGGTTTATGCATGTCATCCTTATATTCAAAGGGAGCCGATACAACAAATCTCTTCAACATATTTTCTTGACTTGGCAATTCCTTTACCATAATAGACTCTTGTTGCATTTTCCTCTTTTCTATTAGAAATTTACATATCTCCTCTTGTTTTGTTGTTCTCTTCACTCTATACAAGTATAGCCACACTTTTTTCTTTTCCCCTGCAAAACCACTTGTGCTATCGTCATCGCCAAATCAAAACTCCAAATTTGTATATTTTTAATATAATCTTATAATAAAATTTGACAACTACACTAATTGTGATAAAATAAATCTTGGAATAAATAATAGTTTAGGGATTCAACCTCTCATATATCCAACCATCTTCAGCTGGATGTGTCAAAATACCATCTGGTTCATTTGGGCAATTAGGTTTTCTAAAGATGATTCTATCGTGAATTCTGTCTGTCTGACCTTGCCAAAATTCGAAACGCCTTGGTTTTACTAGATAACCACCCCTAAATAATAAAAGGATATCAATTGTTAGAACATATATCACTATAATACATGATCAAACAAACAAAACATTAAAAGTCTTCAGATATCCACATGATGTTATAAAAAAACAACAAATTACCATAAAGGTGGCCTTGGTACTTCCCCATCTTTGTATTTACTAGCTAGTTCTTCAGCTTTTTCTTCTAATATGTGGCGTCCTTCAACAGGTACACTTTGGTTACTGCAAAGAGCTCCAATCTGGCTTCTGAATGGACGTTTACTAAAATATTCATCTGCATCACTAAATGGTAACTTTTCTACATCACCTTCGATCCTAACCTAGAATAATTAATGTAGTGGTAAAACTGCAATTGAAAAATTTACTTTTCTACATTTTTACAATAACTTTTAATACAAAAGTTAAAATATTGAACATAAATTAATAGTATAGGGATATCTAAGGTTACTAACTATTGAACAATTTTAGATGTACTTACTGATCTATTGAAGTGATCCCAATAAAATGTAAGAGCTGCACGGGGGTTTTCCTCCTAAAAACACAAATTGTATCAAATATTCTTTACTACTAAATTCCAAAACTTACCAATTCTTTTCCTTTTCTGCTAGTATAATGTGTGAAAAATATAAAACCATCTTTAGTAAATCCTTTAAGAAGGCAATATCTTGCAGAGGGAAATCCATCCCTAAAAATTAAACATTTTAATCAAAAAATGATAATGGGTGAAGTTTGATTATAGAAGAATAATGATTTGTGGGCAGATTTTCCTGGGCAGTAATTATTCATTGATAATTTGTTATATATAAAATTAAAATATTGTTACCAGTACCACCTACTTTGTTGCTGTTGACACACACATTGCATTTGCTTCAACTGTTCTTGGATCATCCTTCACCAACTTAAACCATCTCTCAAACAGATTATATGGTTCTTTAATTTCAATGTCCTTTTCTAAGAAGGATACCAATTTGCTATTGTAACTGGCTCTCATTCCTAAAACAGATAATTTGTAGATATTCAGGTATTTAAACTGTATTAGATTATCTAGAGTGCTTCTGTAACTGCTTTAAATTCATAAACAACTGATAGCTTATTTGATGAATCAAAATTCTTTTATAACCTTAAGTATTGTGACAGTATACTGTAAAATATTTTATTTAATTACCCATTAGGTTAAGTACACGAAAAAATATTTTATTTTGGGCCAGAATTGTCAACATTTTGCCCTTTAATATCTCAAAATTACCGTAACAATTATGCTTTTAACATGGCTGTTGTTTTGAAGTATAGTATTGTTATTGTTTGTACAGATAAAAATCTCAGGTGCTTAACATTTTTTTTATTTAAACCTGCAGAAAAGTAAGAAAGTAAGAAAAGTCATAAACGTATAGACACTTACCACTTAAATCCATATTGTCAGCAACTATAACCTTTGATCACAACCAAGTAAAGCCAGAAGTTTATCTCAACAAGTATGCAATAATATTAAACGAATTGCATAATTTAGTATATTGATTATTATCATCTTAGACAAGGAATTATCATTGTAAACTTTGTTTGTGTTGATATTAAAATGTCTTTCTGAAATAATTTCTTTAAAGTAGGCAACCAATTATACGACTTCAGTCCTGGTTGTACAATTCAATCTCTAATTTTTTAAAACTATTATATAGTATCATAGTGTTTATGGTTCATTTTTTGAGTCCATTCATTAATTTTTATTTATTCACATTTCCGATATTGTTATTATTTTTTTAATTAATGGGATTTTGGTAAAAATTCATAGCGTATTTAGTTATCTCTTTTTTCATGGTTTAAAATGACAAAGAGAACAGATATATTTATTTCCTTATGCTTAAAACTTCAAGCGTTTTCTGCGGCTAACTTCCTTTCTCCAAACACGTTAAGTTATTCAGTATAGTTTTTAGGTTAAGTTTGTGTAATTTGTCATTATTAAAAGATTTACAAGTGTGGAGTGTGCAGTAGCAGATTATTATGGCTGAATCTGTAAAAGTAAGTTGCTGTTTAGTAAGTAGTTACTAAATAAACTTTGTTTTGTCTCAAGTCGACTTATGAGTTTAACGTTACAAATGTCATTTCATGTCCTCAAAAAGCCTCTATGAAAATGTGGTTTAGCTGTAAAGATTCCAGTCTTATTCTGGCAAGTTTTCGACTAATTTCAAATATTAACAATAATGTACTATATCTGATTACTGTTAGTAATTATATCATTTTTGTAGGTACAAGAATACAAAGAAGAAGTAAAGAAACAGGCTGAATCATTAGTACTCAAAGGATTTCCAGAAACTATAGTAAAATTGAACACTATCCTCGAAACGTCTCGCTTTAAAAACAGAAGCTTCAATGATGTTCATCAAGACTTAAACATACCAATACCAGATCCAATCATCTTGAACAGTCACAGTGACCAGCCAGTTGCAAAAAAGGCTAAACTTGACCCCAGCCTAAACCAGGATGGCACTAAAGTTATGATTCTACCTACTGGTGTAGTTTCAACCAACAAAAATATAGTAGAGTTGATAGAACAAGTCAAACCTCACATTAGGAAACTCGTAGAAGACTCAAATCTGGTATGCAAAAACATTTACTTGAATTATATTTTTGGGTATCACAATGATTGTTTTTGAAGTTTTTATTAAATTTGGTCTATTTCTAGATGAATAATGAATTTTCTTCCCTAATGGATTATAATGTTCATATTTTGTTTAAATTTTTTGATGTTGCTGTCTAGGTTTTTAACATGATATGGTTTTTTGAAATATTTGCTTTAAATTTGATCTTTTTCTAGTTAAATAATAATTTGGTTTTATAATGATATAAAAAATGATCATTTCAAATAGTTTTTGGGATATTTTTTATGTTTTTGTCATCTTTTGAATATGATTTTTCTGCAAGACATCAGTTGGTCGATACTTTTCATATCTTTATATTTGATAATTATACTTAAGAATTTGTTTATATTGTAGATTAAAATGTGGATTTCCTTTATGATTCCAAAAATTGAAGACGGTAACAACTTTGGTGTATCCATTCAAGAAGACACATTGGCTGAAGTGCAGTCGGTGGAATCTGAAGCTGCTGCGTTCTTTGATCAAATTTCCCGGTATTACGTTTCCAGAGGTGAGTCAAGTAAAACCTTGATGTTCATGACAGTATTTAATCAAGTATTTTTTAGGTAAATTAATTTCGAAAGTAGCTAAGTACCCTCACATAGAAGACTACAGAAAATCAGTACAAGAACTTGACGAAAAAGAGTATCTTAGCTTATGGTTAGTGATGTCTGAAATTAGGAACAGATACTGTGCCCTGCATGACATTGTTCTTAAAAATCTCGACAAAATTAAGAAGCCCAGACCTTCAAATGCCACCGAATCTTTGTACTAGAATCAATAAAAATTCATTATGTCGTATTAAATTTATTATTAAACATTAACTAGTTGGAGTATCTGGCATGTATGGAAGGTTTTCTAAAAGTAAACATATTTTCTTAAGACTTGAGTTGACATTTTCATGTATATTATTTTTGTCTTAGGGTAGTTGTTCACCAAACATTTTTTGACAATAAAAATAGGCGGAAGTCTCAGACTATTTGTTTCATTCCACCATTCCCTAACAAAGGTATCAAGAAGTATCAGCAATATTTAACTCTTAGTTGACGGGCAGTACTTCTACTTTTTATGGTACTTACTTAAAAATATGTCGTCTAAAACATTTCTGTATATTTACTTTGATTTTTTCCTCTGTGTACTGTAAAGTACATCTTAGAGAATAATAGATGTTAATTTTAATCAACCAGCAACATTATTTTAGCTCAAAAATGATGACGATATTAGTGCATAATCTAACTACAGCTATATGTTTTGTTATTTGTAACACTTGTGCCAATTAATTAAAAATATAAGTATAATATAGATAAAAGTTATAATATTGTAGACTAAGCATTTGACTGAAAAAGTAAGCATTTACTTTTAACAAATAATTAACTTTTCGTTAGAGACTTAAAAGTACCGTCAGGCATTTGGAAGTAATCTTTCTATTGGTGATAGTTTCCAAACTGACAAAAAATCTTATAATGATGATGAGGTGTTAAGTAATTCTAACAATGCTGTACCAGAAAATTTAAGTACACTAGATGTAGATGTGGCTCAGTCCATAGAAAATGGTACATAAGAAGATATCGAGATAAATTCAATGGATGAAATTAAGTTGAGTCATCAGAACGAGATAATTGTAGACAGAAAGTGGCATAAAAGAGAATTCACTACTGTATTTCCAGAATACATGTACCCAACACATACATTAGATGATAATTTTGCTTTTTTGAAACTGGAACTGACATCTTTATACCAAATTGGAGGCATTATTGGTCTAATAGCAAAGATTTAAAAACAGATATTGTTCCATCTGCAATGAGTAAAGACATTTGTTGCTATTGAGCAATATTCATATAAATGACATTACTAACATTAACACAAAAACTAAAGATGGAACTTTAAAACCATTGATAAATCTGGATACTTTTACCCCACCAAACGTTAGATTAACCAATAACTCGAACAGTCAATATCTTCTAGCAAGATTAAGGGAACCGGATATCTTGAGAGCCATTTAACTACATCTTGCTTTTCTACACGACCAATCTGCTGTATGTTATGAAGGATTCACCAACACAAGCGTTAAACTGTTTGATTTCCGAAGGACTTCCCACTAAGACTGAAGATCTACGAAAAATTCTTCCAGAATTTAACGATGCCTATGGAATTGGTTCAACTGATGTCGAAGCTGATCTTGCTGCTTTTAGGTCCTTTTTTACTTCGGAAAGAATTATTCACCTGCAAAAATCAAGGGAAAGTTACGCAAACTACTATTCCGTTGCCTCTCCAAAAGTCCCTTCTCTTCTAGTTGCATATATTTCTATTCTATTCTATTATAAAGATAAATTGTACAAAATAAAGCATATGATAGACAAATTCAACGAAAATTTTTCAAAAAATTATAAAGGAACTCTTGAACTTTGGGTTGACAAATCCATGATACTTTTCAAGGGACGAAGCTCTCTAAAGCAGTACAATCCCAACAAAACAGCAAAGTTGAAGAGAAGTATAAAGACTTTGGACTAGGAACTTGTGTAGTCCTGTACATTATCGAAGAAGAATGGGAAAAGCAAAGAATAATTTACTTTGATAACTATTTTACCTCCATACCTTTGTTAGAGAAGTTAAAACGGGAACAAACTCTACCCTGTAGAACAATTAGACCTAATTAAAAGTTTCTTCCTAATACCTACTGAAAGAGAATATTTATGTAAATATTGAGATTATATTCGTCGAAAAGTCAAACACGAAATGAAATGTCGAGACAAATGCGTTCAGAAGTTTTTGTCTCCCAGATCTAAGCCGCCTTAAAGTCAGCCAGTGAGGTCGTCTGAACACACCCATTAATTTCAAGACAAGGTGGTGTCCAACCACAAAAAATATATTATCGAATCGGTGAAGAAGTTTGCTGACAGGGAGGAAGTGTTAAGTAGTTGGAAAATAAGGAAAACAGGGGAGAAAGTATTTGTATTGTGGAAGTGGATGAGGACATAAATAGAAGACTTCTAGTGGCAGAAAGGATAAAGATCGAGATGGTCCACGCCATGGTGAAGGTGACATGACATCATAGGTGTCAAGTCCATGGCTATATACTAGAAATAGCGAGAAGCTAGTATGAGAAAAGTGCTGGAAGTACTAGATGGAGAGTCATGTGCGATTCCAGTGCCAGAGTAATGCCGTAAAAAAACGCTTAAAATACTTCATCTTATCGAGTGATAAAAATTCTTTGTATTAAACTCTTGAATTCAATCAATAATTTTTAAAAAAAGGTGACAATGGTTTTACGATTTCTTTATTTAGTTCCTTAAAAAAAAATCATCGAGAAGGTTATTTTGAGGCTATTTCTTGCTCGTTGTTTACGTTCGGGACCCAAGGCTTTGGATTGATGTACGTGATTGAAGTGGAAGAACACAAACCTAAAAAATATCATTAATGATACATAAGCAATATTATCTACAAATCGAATTATTTTTAAAATGTTCATAATATCAATAAATTAATTAAAAAAAGTTGTCAAAACATACACACTTATCACAACAATCAAATCATAACAGTTTTGAACGTAAGGGTGCGTTCATTATGATTAAGATCATCAGTGTGGCTATACTTGTATAGAATGAAGAGAACAACAAAACAAGAGGAGATATGTAAATTTCTAATAGAAAAGAGGAAAATGCAACAAGTCTATTATGGTGAAGGAATTGCCAAGTCAAGAAATTATGTTGAAGAGATTTGTTGTATCGGCTCCCTTTGAATATAAGGATGACATGTATAAACCAGAGTTTTGGCCTAATGGTGTTGGCATAAAAAGGTTCCAGATGCATCGTCATAAGGATTTTCTAGATAACCGAGGTGGAAATTTTTTCATAGGAGAAAATAGAGAGCACAAGACACATCAACACAAGGAAATTGAAATACAAAACACAGTCACACGAGCAAAGAATATAAGTATCATCCACCAGAACCTCCAATCCATAGGAAATTGTATTGATGAAATAGAAGAACTTCTAACAAACAACAGTGACTGTAAAATATTATGCACAACAGAACATTGGAAAACTAAAGAAGAATTAAGTGAATATGGAATTAACAATTTTGTGCTGACAGCTAGTCATAGTCATAGAAATAATGTGAACGAACATGGAGGAACAGTTATATATCTTAGTAAAGACATCATTGGCCAGGAAAGAAAGGATATACAAGGGTTATCAGTAGATAGGGTAATAGAGTGTGCTGTATGCGAAGCTAATATAGGTAATAACAAACTCATTATAGCATCAGTTTACAGACCATCAGGTAGCGATCTGGCAGTTTTTTTAAACAAATTTGATATTATGCTGGGAAGAATTATAATAGAAAACACAATTATAATTATAGGGGGAGATTTCAATATCGATCTTAAGAATAACACATTAGATAAAGTAAAATTTTGTATGTTAATTAACTCATATAATATTTGTCATGTAATTGAAGACTACACTACAGTAACTGCCACATCTAAAACTTGTATAGATAACATACTAACAAATATGCAATCATATGTGTCAGTAGAAGTCTTGCACGCTCTGATCATTCTGCCCAAAAATTAACTTTTCAAGTAGAGGAAGCAGAAATGAATACTCTTGAAATGAAAAGACATTTTAGTACAAATAATATTGAAACCTTTATAAGTAAATTACATAATCATGACTGGCTTAATTTAAGTTACAAATGTGTAAATGATCAATGGAATACTTTCTTAAATCAGTTTCTGTATATATTCAATCAGTGCTTTCCTTTTAAAAAGTTAGATTCTAGGCAACGTAAAAAAGGCCTTAATAAAAGAGATGATCCAGAGATAATAGAATATAAGACTCGTTTAGACATCTTGTTTACAATGAGCAGAGTTAACCATAAATTCTATGATTCCTATAGACAGGTAAAAAAAGAATATAATAAGAAACTAATAACAAAACGATCAAAGCTATATGAAAACAGGATGTCTGAAGCTGCCAACAAAAATAAATGCATGTGGCAAATTGTTAGTGAAATTAATGGTCAATTAAAAAGTGTAAATTCAATAAAAGTAGAGGGTAGTCCTCAAGAGATTGCTGATAAATACATGATCCACTTAAATACTACTTTAAATAACACTTTATCTCAATTACAATACACTGAATATAAAGACAACATTGCAAGTAACATAAATTCAGTGTTTGTCGCACCTGTGACAGAAACTGAAATTATGGATATAACTAAAAATTTAAAAAACAAAATGTGTTGTGGAATTGATGAAATACCCACTAAAATCCTTAAACTTTGTATAAAGGAGATAGTGAATCCTCTCACTACAATCATAAATAATTCACTAAAATCTGGTGTATTTCCTGAATGCCTGAAAACTGCCATAGTAACACCTGTTTACAAAAAGGGTGATCCTAAATTAATTAATAACTATAGACCAATTAGCCTTCTATGTTCCTTTTCAAAAATCTTAGAAATGACTATGTATAGGCGGATAACAGAATTTTTAACAAAATGTCATATTATTAGTGCAAATCAGCATGGTTATCAACAGGGAAAATCAACTCAGACTGCGATTTTTCAATTTGTTTGGGATATTTTGAAATGTACTGAGATTGGTCATATGGCTTTGGGTCTCTTTTTGGACCTATCAAAGGCATATGACTGTTTAGTGCATGACCTATTATTTGATAAATTGGAGAAATATGGTATACGTGGACCAGCATTGAACTGGTTTAAGTCCTACTTGGCAAATAGGAGACATTTAGTAAAAATACATAAAAACACTGAAATAGGCATCTCATCTGAAAGCACTATCAATATTGGAGTACCACAAGGAAGTGTGATTGGTCCTTTACTGTTTGTGATTTATATCAATGATCTTCATGGTCTAGTGGCTAATACTACTTCCAGCATAACAAATTATGCAGATGATACAAACATTTTAGTCAGTGGTAAAGCGTTAATGCTAGTTTAGAGTTCCAGAAAGCTAAAGACTGGTTTTCTATGAATAGGTTGGTTTTAAATCAAAATAAAACAGATCTTCTTTTGTTTAAGACAAATTATGCACATTCAGATATGCCAAACAGTATTATTGTAAATAATGTCACTTTAAATATTAGCAGCAGTACCAAATTTTTAGGATTATATATTGACAGTTTTTTATGTTGGGATAAACATGTTGACCAATTATGTATGTCTTTGAGTAAAGTGATTTACAGTTTTAGAGTTCTAAAAAAAATACATGAATAGTAACTCATTAAAAACAGTGTATCATGCTAATTTTGAATCAAAATTTAGATATGGTCTAATAAATTTTGGCCACAGTAGGGACATAAATAATGTATTTCTGGTTCAGAAAAAAATAATCAGAGTTATGTTTGACTTAAAAAGTAGGGAATCATGTAGAGGGCATTTTAGGAGTAATATTATTTTAACAGTTTACGCTGTATTTATTCAAGAATGCTTACTGTTTCTATATAAGAATAAAATACTCTTTAGGAACTTTGAGCCCAATAGTATAGTAAATACCAGGTTATATAATTATAAAATTCCAATACACAGGTTAAGTATAACAGAAAAAAACGCTCTTTATTGCTACATCAAATTGTTTAATAAACTGCCTGAACCTATTAAAAGGGAGGAAAGATTAAGTTTGTATAAACATCAAATATTTAAATTACTGGTAGCTCTTGAGCCATATTCTGTGGAGGACTATTTGTATATGTAACGGTTAGGAATAAGTAAATAATATTTTCGTTTGTGGCACTGTTTTTTTTTTAATAATTTTATGTTCACGGAATGTATATTATTTTCTAAAAATAAAGATATTGTTATTATTGTTATTGATCTACGAGGTAAGACTAAAGTCATAGACGTCATTGAAAGAAGCTGTAACTTAAAATGGAAATGGGCTGGACACGTTGCCAGAATGAAGGACGGAAGATGGACTCGCTAACTAGTTGAATGGAGACCAAGAGCCGATAAATGTAGCAGAGGAAGACCACCAACACGATGGCAAGACGACTTACGAAAGACAACAAAAAACTGGATGCAGCAAGCACAAAATAGAACACTTTGAAGACAAACAGGGGAGGCTTATGTCCAGCAGTGGATTGAGAGAGGCTGATGATAATGATGGAAGATACTTATGATTCTTACTTTGCAATCCTTTGTTTAGTGGAACCGGTTTTTGTCGATATTTCGAAATTCTCAACCAATCATTGAACGCTTTGTCGTTTTCTTCCATACGCTTTTGCTTTTCTTCGTATATTCTTAACTGGCACATCTTTTGTTGTATTTTTCTTTCTAAAATTAGTGAGAAAATTAATGTACGATCAAAATTGCGTATAAATAATATAATGATCCTGTAAAATTCTGATTCTTCAGAAAAATAGAAGCTCTAATTTGATAATTTGGAAGATTTAATGGCTGTAGGAGACTTAAAACTTACCCAACTCCTGTTGCTTCTTTTCTTTCAACCACAATTGAAACCTTTTCTCATTATCTGCTTGTTTTCTTTGTTTCTCCTCAGCCAACCGCACCCTTTCCTCTGCTATCCTTTCTCTTTCCTTTTTAATCCGTTCTTCCTCAAGTTTTTTGGCTCTTCTCCATCTGTTATAACTTTCTTGCTTCTGTTGGGCCTGTAACTGTTTCTGCTGTTCCTCATCTTGCTTCTTTCTTTCTTCCTCCTCTTTTCTACGTTTAAGTTCTTGTTGTTTCTTCTTCAGCCAGTTCTTGATTCTTTCTTCCTTCTCTTTGACGTTCAGGTTGATGGTGCGGTCGGTGTTGATCGACCCCAGCGATAACCTCATTTCGCTATCTATATCTAGCAGTAAATTCTTGGAATTCTTGGATTTCACTGTAATTTGGCTATCCGTACTGGATGAAGATCGAGTAGAGTTAATTTCCCAACTTTCCGATTTCGACGACTGACATTGACAGATAGCAGGATTGCTGATACATGTACATCTTTTTACAGATCTGTCTGTTAGTACCTGAGTCCTCGCACTCCTGCTAGAAGATATATATCCTTCGTCGCTGTCGCTAATATTTACAGATAACGGACTGGTCTTCCTCATGGGAGCCATTATTGGCTTTTCTACGTATATAGCCGGGTTTAAAAACTTTCTCACTAAAATTTTTTCAGGACTGGTCAGACTTTCCGACGACCAGGACTGTCTTGAAGGTATTTCTCTCTGCGAGTCTGGCATTTAATGGTTCCGGAGGTACTTCTTCGGGTATACAATGCTTCGAGAAAAATGTGTCAAACTTACGCGCGGTCAGTAAGGTGTCTTGATCTGTCAACAAAGTAAATACTATAAAATACATCTAGTTTTACTAAGTAGTTTCTATAACCTTATAATGATACGAATGATACCACACTGAAGTTTATGGGAATGTCATTTTAAAGCTGCTTTTAACGACTCATATTTATACAATAGTAAGTTTATGTTAAGTTAGGTGTAGGAGAAAATTTATAAACAATTATTTTGCTACAATTACAGAATACAATCTTCAAACTCATTTTGGCACATCGTTACCTTCTTCTTGTACTACCTCAAAAATGTGTAACAAAACATTTTTCTTTTTACCCGTAACACCAATTGAAATAAAAAATACAATCGATCAACTAAAAAATAAGCCTAGTACTGGTATTGATAACATATCTGTAAAAATAATAAAACTGATAAGTGATCATATATCGATTCCTTTAACCCATTTAGTTAATCTCTCAATAACAACCAGCCAATTTCCATCCATATTTAAAATGGCAAAAGTTATTCCAATCTTCAAAAAGAATGACCCTCATGATATTTCAAATTATAGACCAGTATCTGTCCTTAGCATAATTTCAAAAGTAATAGAGAAGGTTGTATACAACAGAATGTTAAATTTTATAGAAGAATACAATTTATTAACTCCAACCCAACACGGCTTTAGATCAAAAAAGTCAACACTCACGGCTGCATGCAGCTTGTTTGAGCGTATTTATGATGAATTAGATAGTAGAAACCACGTGGCAGGACTATTTTTTGATATATCACGTGCTTTCGACTGCTTAGACATAACATTTATTCGCAATAAATTATATAACGTTGGTTTTAGAGGGATATTTCTAGAATGGATAATAAATTTCTTAAGTGACAGGAAGAGTGTTGTTAAGATGAAAGAATCAAGCTCAGAACCATACACGACAAATAAAGGAGTACCACAGGGATCCGTGCTGGGACCATTTTTATTCCTAATTTTTATTAATGACCTACCAGATCACATAAGGGCACTTATAATATCAATGTTTGCTGATGATACCTCGTTAATAGTCTCTGCACGTACACTAGAGGAATTAAAAATGACAATGAAGACTGTTGTTGACTGCTTTATACGCTGGTGTAATACCAACAGACTAATATTAAACATTGACAAGACGCAAATTATTTATTTTCATTCATACAACTCATTTAAATATGACTATATCTTAACCATCCACGATAGAAACAATATGTTATCTTCCACTCACTCTACAAAGTTTTTGGGTGTATTCATTGATTGTAATTTCAAATGGTCAGAGCAAGTGAATTCAGTGAACATGAAATTGAATAAAGCTTTTTATGCTATATCTAGAATTAAAAACACACTACCCATCTCGGCATTAATGAACGTTTATTATAGCCTTGCTTACAGCCACATGTGCTACAATGTAATTTTGTGGGGGAACTCAGTAGATAGTAACAAAGTGTTCATTAACCAAAAAAAATTATCCGTAAAATTTTTAATTTGGATTATCAACAGTCTTGTAAACCAGTTTTTATTAAACATCAAATTTTAACTTTCTACTGCCTATATATCTATAAATGTTTACTTTATGTCAAAGAGGAAATCAATTCATTTCCAGTAAATTCAGACAATCACTTCTACAATACAAGAAGTGCTGAATCTTTACGAGTTCCTAAACACAGAACATCCAAATTTCAAAATTGCTTCAGATATATGGGACTGACCTTATACAATCATTTGCCAAAAACTGTGAAAGAAATACCACTTATCTCTAAATTTAAAAAAAATGTTAAAGATTTACTCTTAAGAAAAGCATATTATTCTATAAATGAATATCTTGAGGACAAACTGCAATAGCTTCATATTTTACTTGTAAAAATGTTATTTTATATATTTTATGTTTTGTCAATTTTTTTTTACACTGTGAATATTGTATTATACACATTAATGTTTTTTTATACCAAATTCTGTAGTGACGTATCCTATACATTTATTTTGAATGTCTTAAAGGATCAATAAAGATGACTATGACTATGACTATGACTATCTATTGATGGTCCGATAGTTAGCGAATTCTCTTACTAGTTTTCGAAATTTTGATAATTACATTTCCTATAAATTGATGCCTCAGAAGCCAATCGGTGTAAGTCAATAAATCTTTAAAATGAGATAATAAGATGATTGTGAAAGTAGTTGCAGAAAAATCTCATTAGAAATAAATAAATAGTCTTCATTTGTCATAATATAGGTACTATATTCATAAATGCAAACAAGAAAATTAAAAAATTTTCATTCTTTCGAAAAATAACAACTTTTCACCAAAAATATTGACTTATGTGAAATGTCCTCCGAAAATAAAAAACAATTAAATATTCTCATGACTGAACTTAAACAGCCACACGAAACAGAACAACATAACTGAGTACATATTCTTTAATCGAAATATTCTTCAGCATCTGATAATTCTGAATCATTTTCTCTTGCTGATGCAGCTCTCGTTTGATTTATTGTTGGCAACTTTCTGCACCAACGGAAGAGAAGGATGAAGATATCAACAATGACTTCCACGATGCCCTAGAAAGAGAGATAGATACGATTCTCAAACAAGATATGCGCATACTCTGCGGGGACTTTAATGCTAAAATAGGCAAAGAGCCCAGCCTATACCCCACAATAGGTAAACACAGCCTCCACAATATATCCAACGACAATGGCTTAAGACTCACAGAAACTGCAGCAGTTAATAATACGCTAATAAAGTCAACCATGTTTCCGCATAAAGACATCCATAAGCAAACCTGGGTCTCAAACAACCATATTACGCGCAACCAAATTGACCACATCATTGTAGATGCCCGTCATGGGAACAATATTATAGACGTAAGAAGCCTGAGAGGAATAGACGGAGACACAGATCATTACTTAGTCAGAGCAGAAGTCAAATCCAGAATATCTAGCCACAAATACAATAAAACAACAATAAACCCACAATGGAACATGAACGAAATGCACAATACAGAGAAAAAACAAAACTATAGAGAACAACTTGAACAAACCTTTAACTCTGAAAGAGAATACAATGATATAGAACAGCTATGGGAAACGACTGCAGAAATAATAACCAAGACAACGGACAAGATCTTTGGAAGGAGTAGGTAGAAAGGCAACAATGTGGACTTGTATAAAACTGCAAATAGACCAAAGTAAAAAAGGAATATGACGACTGCCAAAAAGAAACAAGAAAAATAATACGCACAAAGAAAAGAAACTATGAACAACAAAAATATGAAGCTATGGAGAGAGACCTGCCCAAACCAGGCTCCAGAGAATCCTATAAAGCAATTTCCTCTGAGAAAAGAGGACATAGAACCAATTCCATCCATACACTGAGAGACAATCAAGGCCGTATGATAATCGACGGTAAAGAAGTAACTGAAGAATGGAAAAAGTATTTTAGGGACCTTCTAAACATCATACAGGAAGAACAGCACAAAGAAGAGATCTATATCATAGCGAATATACCCGTCAAAAATCCTTCCTTTGAAGAAACCCAAAAGGTCTTAAATAAGCTGAAAAATCACAAAGCGCCGGGTACGGACGAGATACCAGCAGAACTTCTGAAATATGGCTGAGACGCACTACGTCGCCAAATCCACCAGCTAATAACGCACATATGGTTAGAAGAGAGGATACCAGCACGATGGAAGGAAAACATAATAGTGCTCATCCACAAAAAAGGGGACAAAACAAAATGCGCGAATTATAGAGGAATTTCACTCCTAAACACGGCATATAAAACCTTCTCAAACATCATTCTTAGTAGACTAATCCCATATGTTGAAAATGTCCTCGGCGAATATCAAGCCGGTTTTAGGGCAAACAGATCAACAATAGATCAACTATTCACGCTGAGACAACTTCTAGAAAAGGGATGGGAGTATAACAGACCCATACATAATTTTTTCATAGACTTTCGACAGGCATATGATAACGTAGAAAGAAGCCAAGTATAGAATGCCATGGCGGAGTTCTCAATACCAAAGAAACTCATTCGGATGACCAAAGTCTGTATGGAGGGTGGAATATCTAAAGTACGTGTAAATAATAAACTGTCTGGCAGCTTCGAAATCAACAGTGGACTCGAACAGGGTGATGCATTATCTCCACTACTTTTTAACCTTGTATTAGAGGAAGCCATGAGGTCGGCCGAAATAAAAACAGAATGGCTATCGGTTCAAGGTCCCAAGCTATTACTCGCATATGTAGATGACATAGATCTGGTTAGAGACTCCATCCTATCAACGAAAGATATTTTCAACAGGGTGGAAGGAGCAACAAGTGAAGTAGGGCTGAAGATTAATGAAGAGAAGACGAAATATATGTGTATAAATAGAACGACACGAAGAGACAGAATAGGACAAAATGTGACGGTCAACACCTTCAATTTCGAACAAGTACAACGTTTTAAGTATCTGGGGGCCGTAATCACAGCTGACAACGATGTTACTGAAGAAATAAAAGACAGAATCCAATCTGCAAACTGCTGTCTATTCGCACTGGATAAGCTCATAAAATCAAAAAATCTTATAAGAAGTTCAAAGATCAAAATCTATAAATCGAAGTCTATAAAACGAAGAAAAGCTCAGACGTTTTAAACATACTTAGAAAAATTTTCGGACCTCACCATAACATCACCACAAACCAGTATAAGATCAGAACCAATATCGAATTAAAAGCACTCTACAATGACGCCGATATTGTCCAAGAAATTAAATCACAGCGACTAAGATGGGCAGCTCACGTGCACAGACTGCATAACGTAAAACTGGTATGGGAGGAGATTCCCACAGGCAAAAGACCACTAGGACGTCCCAGAATGCGATGGAGAGATAACATCCAAGCAGATCTCCGGAAATTGAACATTCCATTTGACCCTAGGTTGATGGAAGACCGAACAAATTGGAAAAAAGTTGTACAGTCAGCCAAGACCCACCCAGGGTTGTAGCGCTACGTGATGATGAACTTTCTGTAGAATGAGTGATAATGTGGTGGAGAGATCAATCGTGTTTCTTTTTAATTTGCTTCACTGGTCTACGCTCAGAATATAAAAGATCTTGAACTACATTAAACAAAATTTGATGCTGGTTTTAAAATATCAATTTTATCGAATTTAGTTTGTTTTGACAATAATTTATTTTCACATTTTATGGTACAGATTGATGGTACAACTCTTCAATTTTCATACGTTTCACATAGAGTTAATATCTTCGTAATTTTCTGAGTAATTCACAAATAGATCTCTAGTATAAACAAATTGAATAACTTTGAAACTACTATAATAGTCTAGGCGGGATCTGTTTTGGATTGGACATTTTCCATAGGAAGCTATTTTTTGCTGGAATCCCTTCAGGATATGCTAAATATCGATAATCACGATATGCGCCAGTTGCAAACCCTGTGCTAAATTTTTTATTTAACAAAATCTGAAAACAATTGAAAATTTCTCATTTTTTTGCTCCTATTTTCGTTTATAATTCGGAAAATATTGATCCTAGAGAAAAAATTATAAGAAGTTAAAAGTTTCATTTTTCAATTTTACACAATATTTCGTTAGCTAGAAATTAAAAATTTAATGTTTATTGTTAAAAAAAAAAGGTATTAATTGGAAAAAAAGTACAAAAAAATGAAGTTAATCCTTTAAATGTTTTCGACTTTCTAAACTTGACTTACAAGCTCTATATTCCGCCTAGAAAAACCTTTTAATATGTTTAAAACGTGTGCTAAATTTTGTTAAGATCGGTCGGATAGGTTTTGCATAATAATTTTGCAACCCAGCCTACTGGAAAAAAATCGCAAATTTTCAAATTTATAGTAGGCCCCAAATAAGGCCCTCAGATAGTTGCAAATTTTTTTGCACATAAAGGAAGGCTCAAACTTTCAAACGCTTTTTGTAAAATTCAAATCGGTTTACTAGGAGAGCCTAGAAATTTTTTTAAAGTTTTAAACATTTTTTATATATATTAAGCCTATAAACAAATTGAATAACTTTACGAGCTTTAAACATATCAATTTCAAAATTTATACACTTAAAGAACATTAAAAGACGCTTCTTAAAAAAAAAAACAGATACATTCTGCTTACTGGTTGCCGAGATATTGAAGGTCAAAGTTGGCATATATTTGCCGTGTAACCATAAGTGATAGAGGGCTCGTTACCCTAGTTTTGTCAAGTACTTCTTATATGAAAAGTTTTACGTAATAAGCTTCATGGCAACATCCATAAAAAAGACAAATAAAAAACCGTTTTCGAGTAAAATGTCGCTCGAAATGCATGAGAGGTGGTGGGGGACATTCACTTGAAATGTGAATCGGCGAGTTGAAAATCATAGGGCGCGCTAAAAATTTCATTATCTCGGCATCCTGTTTTTTTTTTAACCAATTTTGCTCTTTTTTTTGAATCGATGTCTCGGACGAGAAGGATTTTAAATATCATATTTTCAAATACCATTTTTAATTGCAAATTGGGAAATTTGTATTTTCCCAAATAATATATAAAATATATAAAAGTAATTGCATTTTCTCTTCATGCATTTTTTTTGAGCTTGCAATTTATAAATTGAAGTAAATTGTTACTTTTCATGTAAAAATTACTTGACAAGACGAGGGTATTTGTTTAAAAGCGAGCCCTCTATCACTTATGGTTACACGGCAAATCTATGCCAACTTTGACCTTCAATATCTCAGTAACCAGTAAGCCGAATGTTTTTTTTTTAAGAAGCGTCTTTTAATGTTCTTTAAGTGTATAAATTTTGAAATTGATATGTTTAAAGCTCGTAAAGGTATTCAATTTGTTTACAAACCTAAAAATTGTTTAAAACTTTAAAAAATCTTCTAGGCTCTGTTAGTAAACCGATTTAAATTTTATAAAAAGCGTTTGAAAGTTTGAGCCTTCTTTTATTTGTAAAAAAATTTGCAACTATCTGAGAGCCTTATTTAGGGCCTACTATAAATTTGAAAATTTGCGATTTTTTTTGCAGTAGGCTGGATTGCAAAATTATTATGCAAAACCTATCCAACCAATCTTAACAAAATTTAGCACACGTTTTAAACATATTAAAAAGTTTTTCTAGGCGGAATATGGAGCTTGTAAGTCAAGTTTAGAAAGTCGAAAACAGTTAAAGGATTAACCTCATTTTTTGTACTTTTTTTTTCCAATTATTGCTACTTTTTAAACAATAAACATTAAATTTTCAATTTCTAGCTAACGAAATATTGGGTAAAATTGAATAAGGAAACTTTTAACTTCCTATAATTTTTTCCCTAGGATCAATATTTTCCGAATTATAAACGAAAATAGGAGCAAAAAAATGAGAAATTTTCAATTGTTTTCAGATTTTGTTAAATAAAAAATTTAGCACAGGGTTTGCGACTGGCGCATATCGTGATTATCTATATTGGGCACATCCTGAAGGGATTCCAGCAAAAAAATAGCTTCCTATGGAAAATGTCCATTATGGTCTGAATTTCTACAGATCCCGCCTAGTCTATAATGATGGGTAAGATATGCAGCAAAAAATAGAAATACATTTTTAGCACTCAATTGTTACTAATTAAAAATTGCAAATATTGCGGATTTGCAAATTTTCGGAATGCGATAAAATCTCGATTTATTACCTGTAAAAGCTGCATTTAGAACCGTAATTCCTCTGTGATTAGAGCATTCAAAGATATCTCTCTTTTTGTGAACGGTGCAAAGTATTCCAATATTTTAATCACTGAGAAGGGATTTCTGTGTCCAGATTTCGTGTTCAATCTAATTGAAGAGTAATAGTCCAAGCCATGAGTGTTTTGCATAAGTTTTCAGTAGATAGTGACATCTAATTGTGATAGGAAAATTAGTAATACATGTCAACAAGGAAATAACCAAACTTGTTACAAACAAGAAGCTAACGAACTGGATATCGCCACTGGAGTTAAGTGAGGATACCCAAGTTCATTAGTGGGCACTGAAGACTGTATGATGACGAGGTTAAATAAAAAACAATATTAACACACATAAAAATGATTTTATTTTTCATACAACTACCTTATTGCTTAATTATATAAACAATCGTAATAAATAATAAATATCGTAATAATAACAAACTCTAATATACTTGGAAATACTTTATTGGAAAATGCTAAAGCATTATATGCTTAATAGAAGAAACCTATAAACACGTTCCAATGTTTTTCAAATTACTATGACCATTTGCATATTTCTGTCTAAAGTCTAGCAATTTATTTATCGTTTTGAGAAGTTTTTTATCGTTTTTATGAAGTTGTACTTTATAATAGGTTGTGACTTCCAGGTCGCAATTCAAAATACAAGTTATTAAAAATTTATGTAAATTATTTTGTTTTTTGTTACTAGAAAATAAAATTCTTCTAATGGTTTATGTGTATCTGCTTTATTTCTAATGACAATTTAGACATTGTAGAGTAAAACATATTAAACTGGTTTTATCAAAAAGAACAACACTTTTAATACAAAAATAAAGCATGTATCGTTCTTCTAGAGAGTTTTGAAAAACATTGGTAACTCTATCAGTACTTTTCCAAGAATTCCATAAAATTTTGGTCTAAATCATACTAGAATTAAGTAAATGGAATAAAACATTAAATAATTTGTAATATTTTTAAAATCTCTGATAATTTTTTTTACCTTTTTGATCTTTCTGGGAATGTGATCAGTATAAACTGAGAGGGGTTCGTCTAGTGATCGAGTGAGGACCATGACAATCGAATAGAGATTGTGGCAGGTCCAAGAAAAGACGGGTAAATTACATTCGAATCAAAAATAATTTTTACTGAAAACAATGTCTTCAAGAGAAGAGATGACACGAAGAGAATTTTACTAGAAACCTATAAACGCATGTAGCATTTATATGTAGATTTTTAAAAAGCCTTCGACACGTTTAAAAGATTATAAGAACAAACTAGCATTAAATTGAAAATGTACGATTTTGGAAAAGTGCTGATATATAGCAAACAATTAAACTAGGGTACTTACCTATTGTATTTACAAATATAAAAGTTATTTTTGGAGTGATATCGTTAATATGAAAAACGAATTAAACTGTTAAAAATTCATAAAAGACGCTATAAACTTCAACATTCAACAAGATATACAGAAAATAGTAAAAACTACTATGTCTATGAAAATAATGAAAGAAGATAGTTTGGGAATGTACATTACAAATTAGTAGGTATTGTGCACCAAACAGTCCCGAAACAACCTTAACAATACCACAGGAAATTTAATTATAAATATAATTGGGGAGATTTTAGACAAAGCAAAGTTAAAAAAAGCAAAAGAACAAGCTGGTTTTTGAGCTAGAGTATCTACATGAAATAGGAACAGAGTTGACGATGCATGCAAGAATGCAACACAAGAAAAAAATGAAGCCTACAAAAAGATCCTACCTACCCGACGAACTAGAACAACTGTAGAGAATTACCAGACAAAGGGAAGAGAAGAATAGAGGATACACAAAAGAAAAAACGAAACCACTTAAATAAGGAACTTATAAAGAAGTAAAAAACTTCAAAATTTGTATATTGGTACAAAAACATTTAATTTAAAACTTGTTAAAAGTGTCTTCCAAAATTTATAGATACATAACGTTTTCGATCTAGCTCAGATTATCCTCAGTGCCTTCTTAAGTGCCTTCTTAAGTGCCACAGTCTATTAGACTGTTAAGAATCATGTTTGATTGCAAATAAACACTGCTCTTATGGACTAGGAGATTACATCCTTATTAATACCCCTATAAAGTTTACAACTAAAATTTGATACGAGCGAAGAAATTGGAAGATAATTTTATTAGGTGAAAGGCAAGTTCTTCGAATTGAAAGATCGTAGACAGATGCATTATTCGCCATAAAGCAAATTACTGAGAAAGTTTGATTGACTTTAACAGAATACGAATACTGTTGTAAATTGGTGAATAGCTTACGGAAGCTACAAACATAGGCAACGAAAAAAGAGAGTAAAGTTCATGGGACTTACATTATATTTAATCAAATAAAAAGGATAGATAACAGAGAACATAAAAATTAAAAATGTTCTGTTACGCAGACGATATAATATTGACACAGCCCAAGATGAAGGTAATCTACAAAGATTAGTCCACAAATGCAACACAAGAGTAAAAGAATTTAATATAAGGATCTTTAATATAACTCAGATTTAATATAACTAAGAGGAACGAAGTAGACGACTCCATGAGTCTTCTTCTTCAAGTGCCATCTTCGTTCCGAAGGTTGGCGATCATCAGGGCTATACGTATTTTCGAAACTGCTGACCGAAACAATTCGTTGCTGCTACAGCTATACCATTCCCGTAGATTCTTTAGCCAGGAGTTTCGTCTTCTTCCTATGGACCTTTTTCCTGCTATTTTCCCTTGCATAATTATTCGAAGCAGTTCATATCTTTCGCCTCTCGTAATGTGTCCCAAGTATTGCAGTTTTCGTTTTTTGATCGTAAATATGACTTCCTTTTCTTTATTCATTCTTCTCAAGACCTCGACATTTGTGACTCTCTTGGTCCATGATATTCTCAGGATTCTGCGATACATCCACAGTTCAAATGCCTCTAATTTTTTGGTATCAATCTTTTTCAACGTCCATGACTCCATTCCGTAGAACAGCACAGAAAGTACGTAACGTCTCATCAGGCGAAGTTTCATTTCAAGGCTCAAATCTCTTCCGCAGAACACTCTCTTCATTTTAGTGAATATGGGTCTGGCTTTTTCTATTCTTATTTTGATTTCTACTGAGCTATCGTTGTCTTCATTTATAAAAGTGCCTAAATATTTGTATTTGCTAACTCGATCGATAATTTCATTGTGTAAATATAAATTTTGGACATTTTGTGTTGATTTCGATATTACCATAAATTTAGTTTTCTTTATGTTCAAAGATAGTCCATATTCTTCGCTGCAGTCTGCTATCTTATTCACCAATGTCTGTAGCTCTTCAAGTGTTTCTGCGATCAGAACGGTGTCGTCGGCAAATCTCAGATTGTTTAATCTAACACCATTTATTTTAATACCTACGGATTGCTCAGAGAGTGTTCTATTCATTACGTCTTCGGAATAGAGATTAAACAGTGTTGGTGACAGTATACACCCTTGTCTCACACCTCGCTTTATTTCAATTTCTTCAGTGGTATTATTCTCTACTCTTACTACTGCTTTCTGATTGTAGTACATATTTGCTATTAGTCGGATGTCTCGTTTATCTAAATTCTTTTCTGTTAGGAGTCTGATTAGGTGATCATGCCGCACTTTATCAAAGGCCTTGTTGTAATCTATGAAACACATGAATACATCTTGATTTATGTCAAGACATCTTTAAGACATAACGTTCAGTGCAAACAACGCCTCTCTTGTTCCAAGTCCATTTCGGAATCCAAACTGGGTATTATTGATGTCCATTTCCAGTTTTCTGTGTACTCTAGAGTGTATAATTTTCAGAAATATTTTCAGTACATGGCTCATCAGACTGATTGTACGGTCATATATAATACAACTCAGAAAACCAAAAAAGTAATGATGGCACCAGCATAGAACAACTAGTGGAGACAAAATATCCAGGAATTACATTGTTCAGCTAAGAAGACGTTGGAGTGGGAAGAGAAAAAGATCAACTACAAAGGCCAATACATGTGCAAAATTTCTTAATAACACCATTTGGCGAAATTGTCACATTAACACAGATGAAATCAAAAAATTACAAAACCACGATAAGAGCAATAATTACAAATGAAATTGAACATAAAAAAACTGCAAATACTGAGAAGAATGACGGAAAACAATACGAAGTGAATAGATCAGAAGAAAATGTATTGTATTGGAAATAAACGACTGGATATTTAACAGAAAAAATAATAGACAAAACTGTTAATATAGCAAAAGAAAAATAACCAACATACACCGTTCACTGACCTAGAGGAAGGAATAATCTTCCATAGATGCATTAATCTGCCAAAGAACAAAGATGAAGATTTAGAAATAGCCTGTGGTAGTGTTCGCACCGTGAGAGTTTCAAGAGAGCAGCTCCCAAAAACTAGTATTAGAAGTCACAATGATGAATGTCTTTGTGAAATAAATTGTTGGATGTGTTTTAACGTCATAAACTGATTACTGTTTTTTAACGATATTGATGTAATGATTATCACTTTCAACTTTTATATTTCAAATACATTTAATAGAGCACAAATTTAGAACATTTAAAAAGTACTGCAAATAAAAAAATCTAAAAATTGAAGGTACAGTGTTAGCAATTACTTTTTTATCATTGATATTGCTTAAAAAAACTGATCCACACACATGCAAATGAAACATGAAACCGTAAAGATTAAGTATTGAGTTTATAACACGTGATCTTGGATTGCTAACAAAAAAAAATAATCGCTATGTTTTGGATGAAGCAGCACAAATAGAAGTTTTAGGCACGTTTACTGCAGAACCCTCCACATCACTTGTCAATGTGGCACACCAAGTAGCAATGTCTAACGAAACTGTAAGAACATCACTCTTCCTCCTCTATCCTTTATCCTTCGTAAGGATGTGGTGACGTTATGGTATTTGACGAATAATTGCTATCCATTCTTCTCTCTCCTGGGCGCGGTGTGCTGCCTTAGACAGAGAGTAACCGGTAGCGCACTTTATTTGGTCTGACCATCGGAGTGGCGATCTTCCTCGGGTTTTTTTACCATCTACCTTGCCTTCAACCACCTTCAAGAACATCACTAAAGTTACATAAATTTCACCCGTATAAAATTCAAATTCTTCAACAGCTTTTTGATGATGATTTTGACAGAAGGATTGAATTTTGCAAAACAATGACGGATTTAATATTTGCAAACCAAAATATTTTACAAAATATTTGCTTTACTGATGAGTATACGTTTTTTCTTAACGGACACCTTAACACGCAAACATTGTAGCTACTGGAGTGATGAAAATCCGTGACTTTTAAGGGAAGTTCAAACACCCCGAGAAATTGAACGTTTGAGCTGGTTTTCTTGGAAATACTATTATTTAAACTTTATTAATTGAGGAAAATCTAACTGGTGAGCTGTTTAAATCTGCTTGTAAAAGTAATCGACCCGTTAATAACAACTCCTTTAGAAAATCAAATTTATGCGGCTGGTAACAGGATTTTGCAAGAAGATCTGATTCACTTTCAACAAGATAGAGCTCCACCACACTACAGATGGATTGGTCAAAGATAAGTAATAGAATAGCCACCACGATCACCCGAGTTAGCACCTCCGGATTTTTTCCCATGGGGATATCTAAAGTCAATTGTCTACGAAACAACCTCGAGATTTGAAAGATTTAAACGAAGGAAGCTGTCGCTGTCTGTAGCTGTGGCACGCTGTCTTTAGTCTTTAGGACTCTGTGTGTACCTGTCTGTAAGTGTGGTACGCTGTTTGTAGTTTTAGTGGGGAGGCTAGTGACGCTAGGATCTGTAGACATGGAATAAATACATATACTTTACAAATTTTTTTGTGGTTCTAGTTTAAAAATAGTCGTGAGCAAGTTTTTAACTTGCGGCGGGCCGATTTTAAACTCATTGTCGCACGCATACAATACTCATTTAACTTCTGGATTAATATTTTATCTAAGCAGTACTTTTTAAATGTTTATATTATACTTAGACTACAAATTTTAAATTACCTAAATACAAACTGTATATTAGACTACTTCTTAAGAAACTACGTACTATAAATATTAAAATTTATCTTCCACCCTTAGTCCAACATATACTTTTATAAAATACTGAAAAATTAACAGAATATTTATTATTTTTTTATATAAAAATTGTTCTAGTCTTGTTTATTGACAAATATCACAAACCATTGCAACCTACAAACAGGAACATGCTTTTTGATTACTATAAGAACGACCAATTTTTAATAGTACAGCCCAATATGTCTTTTGGAGAGAACCTATTAAAAACCTAATAAGATGCTTGAATCATATGGTTATAAAAAATTTAAATACTTAAAAAATAAAAGCAAATTTCTAGATTAATTATGTTAATTTTCATCATCATCAATATTTTGCCTTTATGTGGGTCCTACCCACTTCGACAAACTTATTTCAGTCTTCCATTTACATTACCTTCTTCCGAAAAGCTTGTATTTCCACGTTTCTCTTGTTTTCGTCAATTTTGTTTTCTTCAAACTTTGTTTTTGTAAGCTGCTCTGCTTGTTTGGGTAACTTTTTTCTCCTACCCAATGGGTTCATCAAGGAGCATTTTTTATCGACCTGTGGTTGTTTTTTTTTCTGAAGCTATTTGTTGTTCTCTAAACAAATGAGATCTCTCATTTCTCTAAACATCAATCATTTGTTTACACACCCGTAGGCTGCTTCCTAGTCTTTAATTATGTGGTAGCTACCTAAGTAGATCATCATCATCATCCAGCATTCATTTACAACGTCCACTGCTGGACATAGGCCTTCCTTAAACTTTTCCATTCTTTACGATTTTGTGTTCTTTGTTGCCAATTTTTGGTGATACGCCTGATGTCGTCTGTCCAACGGGTAGGTGGCCTTACTCTACTACGTTTGTCTGCTCTTGGCCTCCAATTTGTAAATTTGCTCGTCCATCGTGAGTCGTGCATTCTCGCTACATGACCTGGCCAGTTCCATTTGCTCATCAGCAATACTCGTCCTTCTTCGTAGATCCTCGTTTCTTATTCGTCTCGCAACGTCACTCCCAGCATAGACCGTTCCATTCGTCTCTGTCCTGTGCCACTCTCAATGTCGAACCTAACCTAAATAGATACTTAACACTTCTACAGTGGTCTTTTATCTTCTAACTCTCCAGTTCTTTTATTAGCCAGCTCATGCATTTTAAGTTGGAGTTGAGTTGAGTTGGAGTCTCCTAGCTTTTATATATGATTTCCACTTTGAGTATTCATCTTCAATGCGTAGTTTTTTCACAATATTGAAATTAATGAAAAAAGTCACTTTTTTTGCTTAAATGTTTATAAAAAATTATGTTGCAGTAAGAATTTCGATACCCACGAGATTTTTCTATTGACTGCCCCAGATATTTAAGTTGGAAAATAGCGCTCAATAATTTTTCATTTTCAAATGCTTTTTCCTGGGGAAATCTGAGTTTGCATTTGAGATTTTTCTTTGCTATGTGTTTTCGTTGACCAATTAAAGTCAGACCTCTACATCGGCTAGATAAGTGAGCTATTATTCGTCAATTCTTGAAATTTTGTCCATCTGAGCAGAGAACAGACAGAGAAAGTATTCAGGGAAAAGAGAAAAAAAAGTATTCAGTTCGAGCTTACTTCTCTTACTAAGATCATTTCCGGTAATTTTGCTGCGCATAAAGTGGGAGTGTCGATTGTAGGATTCTCAAAAACGTTCCTAGTTTTGACAACTGTACGTGGTTCATCGAACAAGAACGATTCGTCTTGAATATTGCCTATATAAAGATCTCTTTTTATAATACAGTTCAGTTTTTAAGCTATAGTTTGTAGAATATTTGTTTATTTGTATAACATTTAAATAAAAAAGTTTAGATAATTCGAACGCTAAGTTAGTTCTCGTTCAAATATGTAACAGAATATTACGTGTTGCTTAAGTATTTATTTTACTTTATTGTATGGATATCCATGTATCACATTGAATTAGGTTACTTAAATAGTTTTAAGATTTTGAATGGCCATAATCGTGTACATTGAACAATGATATTTTTGCATCTCAGCGGTTCAGCTGTAATTTATCGTTTTTATAAACATTAAAGACTCCTTCCGTAACGATATATGTATCATGTTACAATTTAATTTATATCACTGAACACGTTAAGCCCCATCTGTACCACACTGGTGCACAGCCCTTTTTTACCACATACCATGTGTACCAATTTAGCCTCAGTATGTTATCGTGTTTATTACGTGTTAATCATGTGATGAAGAAACTGGACCCAATAATTCTATTGATTAAGTGGTAATAGAAAACTGATACAGTACAGATTGCTGCCTTAATGGTTTTCTTACTTTATAGAAAGGAGTGACGATGTTAGTAGACCAAGAAAGAAACAAAAGTTGTATAAAGGCCGGTTTTCACGCTACGTCTTATTGTACGTTTTGTTGGATAGGACAAATCCTATACAATAAAACGTGGCATGTAAACATTTTCGAATCGAAATGAAATCTAAGGTCAGATCGTAGAAATGATGGGAGAAGCATAGTTTTGCGAGAACTGATAGGATAAAACGTTACGTGAAAATACATATTCAGACAAGTCGTCCGATCTTGACTTATTTGACGACTAGTTCCACTGCAGTTCGTTTCATTTTTCCCAAAAAAAGCCTAATAATGTCAGATTTGCGGCAATGCACCCACGATTTTCTCGGGGAATTTATTGAATTGTATAAAAGTTTTTAAGTAGTTATGTTTTAAAACCAAGTAGATTGCATTACAGGTTTCAGGAATTATTTGGCTTAACGCTGGTTTGGATATTATGATTGTGAACTCCAAGTCCGTGACGCTGCGTCCTGTTGTAAGATATCTGAGAGTTGCTGTGAGTCTTTCATGGGGTGTAATGGCTTTTCTCATGAGGTGTCTTATTTCAATATGTATGGTGTTACCAACTCTAGCAATTGACAATAGGCTGAGGTGTCCATTCGCAAATAATTGCGCTAGTCATCTGGTTCGCCTCTTTTAGTAACGAGACGTGGGAATACTGGCTTCTTTTTAGAAGCCCACTCTCTTGACCATCTTGTCTTTTCCCTCTTCATCTCCTTTTTCCTCAGTCGTAGTATCTTTATAGTTAAAAAAATAAAAGAAAGCAGCCGTGTTTCCTCCATAATAAAAAAAAAACACTAAACAAACTTCACACAACTCAAGACTCTGAATTAGAAATGAGGTAGAAAACGGAAGGAAAAACGTAGTGTGTATACACTGGACAAAACGTACATTTTGTCGTAAGTTTTATATGACCCACAAAACGTACAATAAGACGTAGTGTGAAAACGGGCCTTTACGAAGCAGGTCCTTCTAATTTAGTCGATGATTTAGTAATTGTTAAGATGTCTTATTTGCAATTTTTTATTTTCTATTGATTTCTTGATTATTTGGGACACAGAGAAACTGAAGGAATCGTCAACATAGACGATGTTAATTTAAGAGTAGATAAAATAATGTGGACAGAAATAGATGGCCCGGAAGAAGTACATGAATTTGAATTTAGTGATAATCCAGGATTCAACATTGACGAAGAGCAATTACTTAGTCATGAACCGATTGATTTTTACTTATTAGTTGTTGATAATGGAATTCATTCTGGCTATGTGTAGCCAGAATGAATTCCATTTCTGTCATTCTGGACACATAGCCAGAATGACAGATGGGCGATGGACAAAGAGGTTATTGGAATGGAGGCCAAGGGAAGACAAGAGAAGCGTCGGTCGACCACCTACAAGATGGACTGACGATTTAAGAAGACTCGATAAAAACTGGATGAGAGCGGCGCAAGATAGACGGGGTTGGAAACATGAGGAAGAGGCCTATGTTCAGCAGTGGACTCTTGAGGCTGGATGATGAATGGAATTCAAGATTTGTTAATAACAGAAACAAATAGATATGCTTAACAGAAAGTAGTTGAGGGGATTGTAAATGAAACCATAAAAAATTATTTGCTTTTGTGGAAATAGCAAGACATAGATAGAGATAAATTAGTTAGTTTTTTAGCAGTTATAATGTCGATGAGATTAAACAAGAAACTAGAGTTGAGAGACTATTGTAGCAACAATCCACTTTATAAAAATGCGATTTCTCAAAGTTGCAGTTTTAGCAGGAACCTATTCGAGGTCCTTTTACATTGTTTTCACATTTCCGATAATGAAAATATTCCACTAAATAACAGACTATACAAAATCTCACCTCTTATAACAATCTTGAATAGTAAATTTTAGAAATCCGTCCGACACTGCATTATAGAGAAAGGGAATGGAGAAACATGCACACTTTGTTATAAATCTTTTTCAGAACGCGATGGAAGGCAATCCGCAATGAAAAATGCTAAAAAAGTACATACATGTTGTCCAGGATGCCCCTCTACTACTTTTATGTGCATTAAATGTTTTTTGATACCCATGCAAGTAGTGTTAAAATAGTTAATGTAATAGAATATCATAATATGTATATTTGTTGCAATATATTTTGTTCATGCATTACAAACTGTGTGGGACAACCTGGTGCACATTCTTCTTCTCATGGCGCCATCTCCTTTCGAAGGTTGGCGATCCAAATGGCAATTGTAGTTTTGGAAACTGCTGCGCAAAAGATTTCTGCGGATGAGCGGTCGAACCATCTCCTCAGGTCTTTCAGCCACGAGTTCTGGCGTCTTCCTACTGATATTTTGTTCTGTACTTTTCATTCCAGTATAACTTGAAGTAATTCGTATCTTTCGCATCTCAACACATGACCCAAGTATTGCATTTTCCTCTCTTTGATTATTCTAAGTAATTCTTTTTGTTTACACATGCGATAAAGTACCTCAACATTAGTAACTCTTTGTATCCATGCAATTCTCAACATTCGTCTGTATATGTACATCTCAAAGGCATCTATTCTTTTTTCTATTTCAGAGTTCATTGTCCAACTTTCACAGCCATACAGTAAGACAGAAAAAACGTAACATCTGATCATTCGGATTCTAAGCTGCAGACTAAGATCTGATCTTGTAAAAAATGTTTTCATGCTCATGAATGTTTTCCTTGCTTGTTCGATTCTTGATAGGATTTCTTTTTTTGGATTACACTGACTATTGATATTTGCTCCCAAATATTTTATAGAATTTATCTGTTCTATTATTTGACCCTTGGCATACACATGTACGTTTATTGGTGTCTTTGAAAATACTAAAGTTTTATGCTGGTGCATATGGTCTGGACTAAAACCAAGAACAAAAATTTTATCCACAGACCGTATGCACCAAAACACAATGTGTGCACAATGTTTTTTCCGTATTTTAATTGTCAGAACGTTAAATTGTCATGCACACACAAAAACTAATATAATTTTGATGTCAGAAGTACAAAAACATTCCTTTGGTCCGAGACAAAAGGAGCGCGTTTATGCTTTGGCGCTTAACGTGTTAAAATATCAATTGTAGAGATATAGATATATAAATAAAGAGATAATTAGGTTTTAAATTCATCTGTCTTCGACTGAGATTCAGATACTCCTGAGCGTAGAATTGTACAAAACATGGAATAGAGGAAATGGAAACTTTCGAAGTAGATTTGGGTCTAACAGATATATAATGATGTAACTACATATTAGGTCAATATAATGACGGCAGAAAATTATTAATTCATATTAAACCACAAACACTTTTAAACATTTGATATCAAATTATTTTTAAATTACCGAAAGACATATTAGATATCTGAAATTGGTCGTCCTCTATCTTTAATAAAACCTTTTTTACCTTTAAGTTCCAGAAATTCTAGAATAAACTTATATAAAATATTTTTCCCTCTACGACGTTCTTAAGTTTTGGTCCCCAAAGCTTAAGTGACTAAAAATTTTGCACGAGAATTTATTTTTTGCCGGGTTCGAAACTTTTCATATATTGTCGATATTTATTTAACTTCTTTCTTGTTTTTTGATTCGATACAATTTGAAAAACAACGTCAACGAATCGGTTAGTATTCATTAGGCTTTCTTTCGCCATTCAAAACGTCTCTTCTTCTTCTTGTAGTCTTAGAATGTCTGATTTGTTCAGGAAATAGTAAGTTGGTTGTCTACCCTTGAGATCCTTTACCACTCGAGTGGCTCCTGCTTTGATCAGGACTCTGCTGATGGATTCCATTTTTTCCACGCCCATTGCATAATGTAGAGCTGTTCTTTCGAGCTAGAAACAAACAAATCATTTTGTTAGTTAAATCATAAAAAAGTCTAAATTCAGTCTGAAAGTCACTAAATATTATAAAAATTATCGAAAACATCTACCAAAACAACAAAATGAAAGTTAGAACAAATGAAAATGAAAGATGGACAACTTACAGAACCTATAGAAATAGGCAGCGGAATAAGACAAAGAGATTGATTGAGCCCCATGCTCTTCAATTTGGTCATGGATGAAATCATTAAGAGCGTTAACAAAGGAAGAGGATATAGAATGAAAAACAAAGAAATAAAAATTCTCTGTTATGCAGACGATGCAATATTGATAGCCCAAGACGAAGATAGTCTGCAGAGACTAGTCCACAGATTTAACACAAGAGCAAAAGAATTTAATATGACAATCTCATCTTAGAAAACTAAATAATAGTAATCAGCAAGGAATCAACTAGATGTCAAATAGAAATTGATGGCATCAGTATTGAACAACTAATGGAAATAAAATACCTTGGAATTACACTGTCCAGCTATAAAGACCAGGACAAAGAAGTGAGAGATCAAGTACAAAAAGCAAATAGACTGGTAGGATGCCTTAATAACACTATATGGCGAAACAGACATATTAACACTGAGATGAAGTCCAGAAAGAATTTATAAAGCCAGCGTAAGACCAATAATGACATATGACCCAGAAACAAGACCCGACACAGCCACAACACAAACGCTACTGGAAACAGCAGAGATGAGGGTACTGAGAATAATTATAGAAAATACGCTAAAAGATCAAAAGAGACGTGAAGACATTAGAAGAAAATGTAACGCACAGTGTATAAATTAATGGACACAAAATAGAAAAAAAGAAAGGAATAACCACATAAGGAGAATGAAGGAGACCCGTGACATAAAAATAGCAAGAGATAAGTAACCAATCGGCAGAAGAAGTATCGGACGACAGCCCAAAAGATGGAGTGGCAACCTTCCATAGAGGTATTAGTCCGCCAATGAACAAGCAAAATTGCTTATAAAGAAGAAGAGGAAGAAGAAGAAGAAGAACAAGTTTTCAAAAAGCTAATTGTTGTTGACTTATCATCATAACCATCAATAAATGTCAGTTTCCCATTACAAACATACCAGCAGCGGTTATTACTTCAAAATTTTCAAATCAAAATATTCAGAAAACGGTACAGAGTATTGAGTTTTACCAAGTGAACCTTTTTTTGTAACATTGTATGATGTTTAACTTCACTTGGAATTTTAATTAATAATTCTACCCTTATAAAAGTTATGTTGAATAATAGTTCTGTATTCTTCTACTTCTACTTCTACATCCTGTATAGTGGATTTTGGAAGAGATATCATAAAGGACTTTTTCTAACCTCAAAATGATTTCCTTGATAATTTCAATAGTGTTCTTACATATACAGTTAAAGGGAAACGATGGGGTTATTTCCACCGTGCCCGTAGCCGCACCAAACCCCCGTGGTGACCTGTCGAGTTTTTGTTACAGGATTTGTTAGGTAGCTGATTCGTTTTTTGCCTCTTGTGGGGGTGAAAATTATATACATTTTTAATTAGCGGTTTATTTGCTTCCACGATCTTTTACGGTAACGCTTTACAACTTAAGCACTTATTGTACAACACTAAACTACTAAACTAACTTACTATGTATGTGCTCTTGTTGTGTGTCACGGGTAAGAGAGAGAGAGAGAGAGAGAGAGAGAGAGAGAGAGAGAGAGAGAGAGAGACGAGCTTCTTTAGCGACTTGTGTACTTGACAAGACTTTATTACTAGAGATGGCAAAGGGACGAGAGGTGTGCGGGCAGAAGAGGTGTCAAATAGGCTGACTAGCGTCTGGTCTTTTTTACTAATAGATATTTAATATTCACACTACAGAGGCGGCGTAAGGTTAAATTTGAGTAGTGAATAATTAGTTGGTTTTCCAACAACAGTATACAGTATTTTTAATTATATTACGGCGAAAATTAATACTTACTTGATAAGCAAACTATAGCTCTGTTTACATTTACATAACCCAACCAATATTTGACATATATTTATCTTATAGATAATGTTTATAGTTCTCCGGTAAGAAGACAAATAAAAGACGAAGGTACTATTTCTAGTATAAAAACAGCTATGAATAGAAATAAATCAAAGATTAATAGGAAAAAGAAGAAAGAATGGTTGGACACAGAATGCGAAAAAGAAATAGAGTTAAAGCGAATATATAGACAAAAGATGTTACAAACAAAAAATGATAATGATAAAGAAAGATATAATGGGCAAAGGAAATTAGTAAAGAAAATTTGCCGAAGAAAGAAAAGAGAGCTTTTAGAGAGTCAACTTCAAAATATGGAAGAAAAATACCAAAGGAAGGATATAAAAAATTTTTACAAAGATGTTAAAGAAATAAGAGGTTATAATTAAAAAACGACATATATTAAAGACAAAAAAGGTAATTTGATAGGAAATGAACAACAATAATTGGAGAGATGAAATCAATATTTCGAAGAATACCTGAACGGTGAAATAGAGGAGGAAAATGAACGAGAATCAATACAAATGGATGGAATATATATTGCAAGACCAACTAAAGATGCGGTTGAGGAAGTTTTAACTGCGATGAAAAACAATAAAAGCCCTGGAGAAAACTCCATAGCAGCAGAAAACTTAAAATATGGAGGAGACTACCTGATAGAAAAAAATTACAAGCTAATATGTCATATCTGGGAAGAGGAAATAATACCTAAGGAGTGGTGCAAGACTATAATATACCCAATACATATGAAGGGAGACCTGTCAAGTTGTGATAACCATAGAGCAATAGCACTCTTAGACGTCACATACAAAGTACTGGCAACCATATTAAAAAGAGAAATAGAATTATTACACAGAAAATATATTGGGAGACTATCAAGCTGGTTTTAGAAAAAATCGATCAACTAGTTCTGCTGAAACTATTTATGCTGAAACAAGTTCTCTCTGGTGCATATGAATACAATCTACCGACCCACCTTCTCTTTGTGGATTTTAAGGATGCTTATGACAATGTAGGTAGATCAAAACTGATGAAGGCACTATAGGAGTTCAAAAGTCCATCTTAGATAACCAGACTGGTACATATGACGCTTCAGAACACTACAAGCGCAGTTAAGATTAATGGATAGAAGAGCCAATACTTTAGAGTTCAGAAAGGTCTAATACAAGGGCTATATCCACCACGCAGTTTAATTTGGACCTTGAAAAGATAATAAGAGACAGCAGAGCGGGAACAATATTTAATAAGAGTCACCACTGTCTATTCTATGCTGATGATGTTGTACTTTTGGCTAGGAGAAGAAAAAAATTAGAAAAAATAGCTAAGAATCTTCTAGCAGCCGCAGGAAATATGGGATTAGAGATAAATATAAATAAAACAAAATACATAGAGCTGAAGAATAATCAAAACACAAGCAGAAAACTAAATATGGAAATTGCATTAGGGAGAGAAATTCTGGAAATTGAAGAGATGGAGGATTACATGTATCTAGGAGTTCTTGTGGCAAATAAATGCGAGGAAGAAAAGGAAATAGATTTACGAATAGCAAAAGGAAACAGGTGTGCAGGTCGTTTGCAAAGAATAATAAAATCGAAAGAGGTATCGAGAAATACAAAAATAAGGCTATATAAAACTATCCTGCGACCTAGTCTAACATATGGGTGCGAGGCATGGGTGTTAACAAACTACAACAGAAAATTTAAAATGGAAACGAAGAATATTAAGAAGAATTTTTGGAGGAAAGTTAACAGAAACAAGATGGGATCAAAGAACAAATGCTGAATTTTATGAAATGTTCGGCGAAGGGAGAATAAGCGATTTTGTTAAAGCTAGAAGATTGCAGTGGCTAGGTCATCTTGTTAGAATTTAGGACAGTAGACAGGTAAAGAACATAGCATGGAGAACAACGGAATATAAGAGAAAAAGAGGCAGAACGAGGAGAAGATGGAGAGAAACAGTTGTGGAGGATCTACAAGAAAAGAAGAGAAAGTTGGAGAATTACTAAGCTATGGGCCTGAAACGGCCTGCTACAAGCTTTTATATATACATATTTATTTCATTTTTTTTACTCACATTATCTCCTAGTTTTAGTGTGTCCGGAAAAGTATTAGCCAGATAGTCAACGATTTCCTCCTGTTGACACAACACCGCGATATGCAAAGTGCATCGTCCATAGCTATTTTTGCCTATAGCCAACAGTTTCCCACTTCCTGTATCGTTTTCGTCGGCCAGAAGCACGGTCACATCGTTGATGGAACCTTGACGAATAGCATGGTGAACCCTTTCCCTTTTTTCCTAAAAATAATTCATTAAAATATCTAAAATATACCGAAACAAATGGAGTAGTTTACCTCGAATGCTAGTATTGATTGTAGGAATGAAACTGTATCAGGTTGGTTTGCGTTGGATACTGCTTCAACAATTGGTACGTCTTCGTTATCGACTATATCTGTTATGTGATCATAGCCATCTAGTAATAGTTCCACTAGTTTATCAGTATCACCTGAAATGGAGGGTTGCTACATTAGTTTTGAAATAACATTGGTATAGATATGTCAATGTTAATATTGCCATATCAACGCAAATGGAGAACTCATGGCTAATATTTGTGCTTTTAACTAACTGAGAATCAATAATACATTTTTCGACCATAAGCTCCAGTATATATATATATATATATATATATATATATATATATATATATATATATATATATATATATATATTGTTATGATGTGTTTTTTGTTTGAATGATGAGCAATGAGTATTTTTAATAATATAATATATAGGGTTTTTATCGCGGTTCTCAAAGAATTAGCTTGTAAGTACTTTTTTAAATTATCTTTATTATAACTATTATGAAACACACATATATATCTAACCTAGTCAATGTAAATTTAAAATAAACTATCTTTAAATTGATATTCTTATAAAACTAATTAAATTCTATAGACAATCTAAAATTTAAACAAAACTATCTTCAAAATTGAAATTGTTATGACACTAACTAAATTATATTAACAAAATTTTGTACCTTTCTTTCACTGAATGCCTAAATGAACTATTTTCCACTAAGTATATAGATTCTAATCACCACTGAATGTCTTCGTACTTCAGTTATCCTTGTTTTTTGTGAAATTACTTTTTTCAATTATCAGCTTCTACCAATTTAAGATATATTTTTCTTCACCAGCATCTATACACCACCAACCAAACCAGCAAACACCATTTATATTTATTCTTCTTTTCAATATACCAATATCCAATTATTATAAGTTGATTTATACTAATCTCCAACCATAATATAATTTAATTTCTTCCAATATACTTTTTTTAATCTTCAATAATTATTTGTGTATAATTATAAATGTACATTAAATTATATGCATAATTTTTGATCTTCATTTAACTCACTATATTAAACAATTGGACTATCTCCAACTAACTTTCATATTTCTTATAAAACTGCTTGACTGATTTACTAAAACTGTGAACAATTGACTTCACTAATTAATTGTGTCTATCTTCTACTAACTTTCATAATAAACTGCTTGACTTCTAACTAAAAACTCCTAAAACTGCCAAAAAACTCTTCTGACTGCACTATCTACAACTTTTCTGACTAAAAACTTTCAAAAACTGCCTCTTCTGAATAAAAACTCCATCTTGAATCCAAATCACGGGTATTTATATCTTTTGGACATTCTAGAACCATCTCGTAAGATATCATGTTCTATTCAGTTCTATTTAATACATGTCTGAATTTTCTGGAACAAACCATTTCGCAAACATGGCCATCTCCGGAGATCCAGAGAATTCCATTCTTTTCTATTAATAATTTTGTTTACATTTAGGCTTTTCAGATCAGAATATATAATTAAATTAGTAACTTAACATTCTAATTTAATAAAATACACATTTCAAACAATATATTATTATAATCCACTTTATATTCGTAAATATTCTTAAACGTCACTTCAGAGTATAAATATCTGTCAATCTCCGAGAGTATTTTTGGTTGCCTAAGCACATGGCTCACTTATATATATTTACAATATTAAAATACACTTTTTTACAATTATTATATGCTAATTTATTAAAAATGCCCTCACATAAATATATTTTTATTAAATTCTCTAGTATATAACTTATTTAAAACAACCAAATATCTAATATTATGTAGTATATAACTTATAAATTATTTTCTATAAACCCTAATTGTCACAATACCCCAAAAATAATATTTAAAATAAATAATTTACTTATTATTTTTTTAAATATTAATTTTCTCATACCTTATTAAATTTAATAAATCAATTTTTTTTTTTTTATTTATAATGTGTTAAATACATCCCTGTTCGCTGTCTATGTCAAAACAGAGAACAACGGAGCACAGTTCGGCTATTCTATGGTCAAACTGTCATGTCAAATGGAGAGAATAAAATATAACCTTAATTAAAAATATAATGGATATTGTGTTCTGTTTATTTATAGACAAAATCTAGGAATTATTTCCATTCAAAATAACTTTCATCAATATAAATTGGTAAGTTTTTCCACTTTTTATAAAGACATTTACACAATCAATTCTGTATCTAACCCCAAATTATGATTTTTAGGGTACCAAACAATTTCCATATGTACAAAATTCAACAAGTATGATGTCAAATTGATTCTAAATAATGAAATCTACCATCTACCATTTAACAAATCAAGTCTATTGAATAAAATGGATATATCAGTAAGTTATTATTGTTATTATATTTGTGTTAAAGGTATAGAAATCATTATTCAATCTCTTCATGATATTGAAAAATGTCGTTGATATGAAATATGCCTCTTAGTCTGTTCTCTGCATCTATTAACACATAACTATTTAGTCCATTCTGATTTTCAATTGTATATGGACCTTCAAACATTGGTTGTAATTTCTTACAACGATTTTCTTTAACATTACTTTTTCTAAGTGAACGAATTAACACTTGGTCTCCTTTTTGAAATGTGATTGGTTTTTTTATATTTCGATTTTGTCTTCTGATATATTTTTCAGCTTTCCTCCTAATTCGGTTATTCACTTTCTGCATTACCTGTTCTAACATATCCTGATTATATTCACTAATCCACTTTCTGTTTCCTATATGGCCAAACATTAAATATTCTGGTACTTCCTCTGTATTCAAATTATGTGTATTATTTAAAAAATATTCTACTTGTGGTATATGTTGCTGACAAGTTTCATGTTGGTTTTGGCACAGTATCCTTAAATATTTTATAACTTCTTTAATATATCTTTCTGCAGGATTTGCCTGAGGATGTCTGATACTTGTAAAATGAATGTTGATTCCCTTTTTCTCACAAAATGTCCGAAATTTTTGGTTGTTAAAATATGTAGCATTATCTATTATGCAATTTCTAAATGGTCCTATTTCTTCGAAAAATTGATTAATATATAATTTTAATGTTTTAACATTTGTTCTAGAGCAGGGATATAGTTTAATAAATTTTGTATATAAATCAACTATCACTAGTATATGCTTTTTTCCTGTTGGACTGAGAACTAAATTTGAAATAAAATCCATGGAAACTGTATTTAGTTTTTCATATACAACATTAGATTTATATGTGTTCTGGTTTTTGAAATTCTTTTCTTTGTTTAGTTGACATATTGGGCATTGGTTAGTAATTTCCTTTGCTATACTTATGTCATTCTTTGCAAAATAATTGTCCCTAAATAACATCCATAGCTTTCTTGAACCAATATGCATATAATTGTTATGTAAATTTTTCAATATTTTCTTTGCTAAAGTTCTAGTTATTACATATACTTCTATGCCATTTATTATTTTATAATATACCCCATCTTTCCTAAGGACTTTTTGTTTTTCACTCAAATTGATCTGATCTCTTATAATTTCTTCTTTAGAATATAATCCAGTACTTTCTACTAATTGATTTAATCCAATTTTTATTGTTCGCTGCGCTTTTTGTGATGTATTTTCTAACCTTGATAAAGCATCTGCCACTATATTGGATTTTCCAGAAATGTATTTGATTTCAAAGCAGTATTCACTAAGTATTAGACTCCACCGATGTATTCTACTGTTTCCATATTTGTTATTTAATATAGATGTTAAAGCTTGGTGATCTGTTTCTATTGTAAATTCATTACCCAACTAATAAAATCTTAATTTTGTGACACAGTGTATTATACTTGCTAGTTCTAATTCTGAAACCGAGTAACCCTTTTCATGTGGCTTTGTAATTCTTGAAATGAATTGTATTGGGTATTCGACCCCATCATGTATTTGTAATAATACCCCTGATAATCTCTCTATGGATGCATCTGTTCTTAATATGAATGGCTGTGTGTAGTCAGGATAGTATATTTTCAAATTTGACAGAAAAATGTTTTTAATTTCTTGGAATGCTAGTTCTCTTCTCTGATCCCATCTCCATTTTACACCTTTTCTCAGTAGTTCAAGTAATGGAATTTCTTTTATACTTAGATCTGGTATCATCCTTTTATAATAATTAATTATTCCAATAAATCCTCTTAAAGTTCTTAAATTGTGTGGTGTTTTATATTCCTGAATGACTTGTGTCCGTTCTGGATCCATTTCGATTCCCTTAGTGTTAAGTTTATAACCTAGATATATGACTTCTTTTTGAAAAAATGTACATTTTTCTTGATTTATTTTTAGTCCAACTTTGTCTAATCTATTTATTATAGTTTTTAGGTGTTTCTCATGATCTTCAGCCGTTTTAGAAAAAATTAATATATCATCAATGTAGTGAATTACAAAATGTTCATATTGATCCAAAATATCATGAAGACATCTACATAGAGCACTGCAAGATGATTGAAGTCCAAATGGTACTACTTTGAATTGATATACTACTCCATCTATCTGAAATCCTGTATACTGTCTACTTTTTCTTTCTAGAGGTATTAACCAAAAACTATGCTGTAAATCGATTTTAGTGAAAAATGACATTCCTGTAATTCTTCCTAGTATTCCATCTATACTCATTGGTGCTTCAAATTGCTTTTCAGTGATTTTGTTAATATTCCTTGCATCCAAACATAACCTGATTTCACCTGATCTTTTACGCACTACTACTATAGGATTTATAAAACGTGTGTCTGCCTTCTCAATGATTCCATCTTCTAACATATTATTAATTGTTTTGTTTACTTCTTCTCTGTATTTATATGGTATTGGGTATGATTTTGTTTTAAAATCTTTTTCCTCCTTAACTCTTATACTATGGATATAATTCTGTGCAATTCTATTTTCTTTATTGACAAGTCCCTTGTGTTGCTGCAATATGGAAATGACTATTGATTTATATTCTTCAGGGCAATTTAAAACTTTCATCATATCTTCTTTTTTACAAATAACATTATTCTTCATTATGTACTCATTATTCCTTGCTTCCAATTTTACGCACTCCGCCTCGTAGGCATCCATCTGCTTAAAATTTCCATTCCTTAAATATTCACTACAATAATTATTCTTTACATTCTTTTGGGACATTTCCCTATCATCAAAATACATTTCTTCTTCATAAACATCATTATTTTCTTTTAATAATATCCTATCAACTCTTATTCCTTCTTCTACCTCATCTTTCTGCATAAATTTAATTATTTGCCCTTCCAAAGTTACCCTTCTTTCTTCAAAATCTATCTTTACTTTCTTCTTTTCCAATTCATCATTTCCCATTAATATATCAACACATAAATCCTTGACAATAAATCCTTGCATATTAATTTCTTTATTAAGAATATTAATTTTAAAATTGGCTAGTTTATCAATTTCACCCAACTTCTTATTATTTGCACCAATAATTTTAATTTTTGGAATCTTTATTATATCTGATAGTTTTAATGTATTAAAAATAAAATTCTCCGAGACTAAAGTACTTTCTGAACCAGTATCTATCATAATTTTAATCATTTTATTTTTGGCCAAAGCATTTATATAAATTAAATTAATAGAGTCAATAATTTTATCCTCATCTAAAGAAATAAATTCAGAAGGTTTTTCATAATAGCAATGGCCTAACTTGTAATTCAGAAAGTTTACTGCACAAAATTTTGATTATTAGAATTGTCAGATTGTATCTGACCACTTGAATCTGATGTCCTATGTCCTTCCCTACTATGACTTCTACTCACATTTTCCTGCCTTGTAGTACTTCGTTCCCTGTCTTCGCAGCTTCTATTCCTTCGAACACAATTTACCTGTCTGTTATAGTTAGGTCGCTCTGTATTTCTTCTATTGTTAAAATCTTGTCTATTATTATTAGTACTGTTATTAAAATGTTGTCTATTATAATTAGTATTATTATTAAAATTTTGTCTATTATAACTAGTATTATTATTAAAGTTCTGTCTATTTGGATTAGTGTTAGTATTATTAAAATTTTGTAAATTATCACCATACCTAGTATTATTGTTATATGATTGTCTATATTGTTGATTATCATTTTTATTATATTGAAAAGTATTGTTGTTTTTTCTGTTGTTATTATTACTTGTCATATTGCCTCTTTGTATTCTTTGAATAAAATTAATAAAACTATCTATTGTTTGAATATTTTGTACAGTTACGGTTTGCACAACATCAGCATCAAAATGTCTAGATACATTTAAGACTGTTTCATCCTCTCTAAGTGGTGGTTCTAAATATTTTGCAACTGTTATCAATTTCAATGCATAATCTACCATATTTGATTTTAAATTTTGATTATACTTTCCAAAATATAGAATTTCTCTAAACTTGGCTTGCTCTAATTCACCCCAATAATAATTTAAAAATTTATTTTCAAATGTTTGAAAATTATCTAAATCAATCTCAATACTAGCAAACCAAGTTGCTGCATTGTCATTTAATGTCATTCTAATATAATCTTTAATATCATTAATATTATTCACAAATCTTAATTTATGTTTTAAACTATTTATGTATACTCTAGGATGCAAATTTTTTATATTACCAGAGAATTTAATCCCAGTCTCATTTGTTAAATTTAAGTAAGGTCTCCCTATGTCTCTCATTTGTGAAATATCATCTATTCTCTGTTCCACAATTCTTATTTGATTACTATTTATTTGGATATTTTGTTGTATATCGTCTAATTTTTCTTCTGTGTTTCTCCTGTCTTCGTTAATTTTTACTTCTAAGTTACATTTCTGTAACTCTATTTTCTGTTCTATATCTATTTTATTATCTTGAATAATCCTCTTTACTTCTGTCCTCTCATTGTCTATCCTTTTCTTGTAGTCATTCCGTATACTTTTTATTTCATTTGCTACTTTTTTCTCTGCAGCTTCAAGTTTTTTATCCATTTGTTTTTCCATTTGTTTTACAATTTTATTATTATTATCTTCTATTTTCTTTTCTAATTTTCTATAATTCTCTTCCAATTTCTGTTCCATTTTTTTCATGTCTTTTTTGACTTCTTGTGAATTCTGTTCCATTTTTTGTTCTATTTTTTTCATGTCTTCTTTGACTTCTTTTGAATTCTCTTCCAATTTTTTTATGTCTTCTTTGATTTCTTTTGAATTCTCTTCTATTGTCTTGTTCATCTGCATCATTAATGACATCAAAGCTGCCATATTGACATTTTCCTCTCTTTCTGGATTCATTTCTGCAGTATCTTGTGGAACTTGAACTAAACTCTCCTCTTGTATAGGTTGTGTTTCTACTTCCACATCTTCTTCATTCTTTTTGCTTCTTGTACCTTTCTTTCCTTGAGACATTTTGAGACTTTACTTGTTCAAATATAATTAATAATAAAATCTATTATTTTTTCTTTCTACTGATAATTAATTTAATTATATGAGAGCACTTATCTTCCCAAACTAATTCTTTTAAATAGAGAGCCCCACGTTGGGCGCCAAATTTGTTATGATGTGTTTTTTGTTTGAATGATGAGCAATGAGTATTTTTAATAATATAATATATAGGGTTTTTATCGCGGTTCTCAAAGAATTAGCTTGTAAGTACTTTTTTAAATTATCTTTATTATAACTATTATGAAACACACATATATATCTAACCTAGTCAATGTAAATTTAAAATAAACTATCTTTAAATTGATATTCTTATAAAACTAATTAAATTCTATAGACAATCTAAAATTTAAACAAAACTATCTTCAAAATTGAAATTGTTATGACACTAACTAAATTATATTAACAAAATTTTGTACCTTTCTTTCACTGAATGCCTAAATGAACTATTTTCCACTAAGTATATAGATTCTAATCACCACTGAATGTCTTCGTACTTCAGTTATCCTTGTTTTTTGTGAAATTACTTTTTTCAATTATCAGCTTCTACCAATTTAAGATATATTTTTCTTCACCAGCATCTATACACCACCAACCAAACCAGCAAACACCATTTATATTTATTCTTCTTTTCAATATACCAATATCCAATTATTATAAGTTGATTTATACTAATCTCCAACCATAATATAATTTAATTTCTTCCAATATACTTTTTTTAATCTTCAATAATTATTTGTGTATAATTATAAATGTACATTAAATTATATGCATAATTTTTGATCTTCATTTAACTCACTATATTAAACAATTGGACTATCTCCAACTAACTTTCATATTTCTTATAAAACTGCTTGACTGATTTACTAAAACTGTGAACAATTGACTTCACTAATTAATTGTGTCTATCTTCTACTAACTTTCATAATAAACTGCTTGACTTCTAACTAAAAACTCCTAAAACTGCCAAAAAACTCTTCTGACTGCACTATCTACAACTTTTCTGACTAAAAACTTTCAAAAACTGCCTCTTCTGAATAAAAACTCCATCTTGAATCCAAATCACGGGTATTTATATCTTTTGGACATTCTAGAACCATCTCGTAAGATATCATGTTCTATTCAGTTCTATTTAATACATGTCTGAATTTTCTGGAACAAACCATTTCGCAAACATGGCCATCTCCGGAGATCCAGAGAATTCCATTCTTTTCTATTAATAATTTTGTTTACATTTAGGCTTTTCAGATCAGAATATATAATTAAATTAGTAACTTAACATTCTAATTTAATAAAATACACATTTCAAACAATATATTATTATAATCCACTTTATATTCGTAAATATTCTTAAACGTCACTTCAGAGTATAAATATCTGTCAATCTCCGAGAGTATTTTTGGTTGCCTAAGCACATGGCTCACTTATATATATTTACAATATTAAAATACACTTTTTTACAATTATTATATGCTAATTTATTAAAAATGCCCTCACATAAATATATTTTTATTAAATTCTCTAGTATATAACTTATTTAAAACAACCAAATATCTAATATTATGTAGTATATAACTTATAAATTATTTTCTATAAACCCTAATTGTCACAATATATATATATATATATATATATATATATATATATATATATATATACTATATAGATAATAAAATTCGAATTTTCAATGATATGTTAGTTTCGCTGTTTGATAAACATGCTCCCTATGTTGAATCAAGAATTACAAAGCCACCTGCTCCGTGGCTAACACCCACAATACAGAATATGATGAAAACTCGTAATGCTGCTTTAGCCAAATATAAGAAAACTAAAAACGTCTTAGACTATAGTTACTATAAAGATCTTCGAAACGCCGTTACTAACGCAGTCCGTTTGGAGAAGAATGGTTACTTAAATTATCGGTCTGCCTCTTTGAATAAAAAAGATCTTTGGAAAGCTGTGAGGTTATTCAAAATTGTAAATAAACCAGTTATAGAGATCCCTCAGGAGCTTAAAGATCCTATATCTATAAATAATTATTTTACATCTGTCTTTAGCCCTGTAAATTGTTGTCCTGAGACAACCCAATGGTATCAGTCAAATATTTTCAACCCAGATATTATTTTCTCGTTTAAAATGGCCACTATTGATGAAATTAAATCACTTATATTGGGGTTAAAATCGGAAGCTGTTGGATGTGATAATATTTCTGCAAAGATGCTACAACTCTCCCTTTCTATTACTGCTCCTTATATTACGCACATTATAAATTGTTGTTTGGAGGTAGGTTATTTTCCGGACACTTGGAAATACGCTTTGGTAAAACCACTGCCCAAATCAAATAAACCTGAATCACTTAATGATCTTCGCCCAATAAGCATCCTACCGGGACTGTCAAAAATTTTAGAAAAGGTTATCTATAAACAGATATACGATTATATTTTCAGAAATAATGTAGTTACGTGTATACAATCAGGCTTTAGAAAAGAGTTTAGTACAACGACCCTGCTTCTTGACTTAACCGATAATATACTTCGATCATTTGATGAAGGAAAAGCAACCTCAGTCATCTTGCTTGATTTTTCTAAAGCCTTCGACACTATTGATCACGCTCTTCTGTGTGCTAAATTGAAATATTTTGGATTTGATGATACCTCCTTACAGTTTTTCAAATTTTATTTGGTAAATCGTTATCAGAAGGTCATAATCGATAATAGTTCATCAGAATTTGCATCTGTCAATTCAGGGTTCGGTTCTTGGTCCTCTTCTTTTTTCAATATATATATCCGACCTGTATAAATCTTTAAATAATCTGAAATTGCACTCTTTTGCAGATGACACACAACTGTATTTCTCTTTTGAACCTAACTCTGTAAATCAAGCGTCACAAAAAATAAATCAGGATTTGGAATCTATTTGTACTTACTCCACTAGACATAATCTTAAACTGAATGCTAAAAAATGTAATTCTTTGTTATATTGTTCAAAAAATTATAAAGCCACTGTTCAGGATAACTTAAAACTAATTATAAAAAATGAACCTCTAAAAAATGTTAATAGTTGCAGAAACTTAGGAGTCATATATGACTACGCTACGTTTTCAAGAGCATGTCACCCTTTTAGTAAAAAAGTGCTATTTAGTTATGCGTCAACTGTATAGAAGCAAAGGCATTTTAAACTTTAAATTGCGTAAGTTACTTTGTGAAACTATGGTTATGTCAATTCTTAATTATGGGCTCTTGGTATTTTACCCTTGCTTAGATCAAGTTACGAAATTGAGGTTGCAAAAAATTCAAAATAATTGTTGCAGATTTGTTTTTGGCATAAGAAAATATGATCGTGTATCATGCAAAATTAAAGAACTTAAATGGCTAACAATAGATAATTTATACAAATATCACCTCGTCTCATTGATATATCGAATTATTTCGTCGTCAAATCCTATTTATTTAAGGAACAAATTAGTATTTCGTGAAGACGCTCATAATCTGGATCTGAGATATCCTCATAGTCTTATGCTGCCAAGATATAGACTAGCTATTTTCCAGCGATCGTTTACTTACAATGCTGTTTTAGTGTTTAATAGTTTAACAAAAAATTTAAGAGGTAAATCTCTTGATTTCATGAAGCGGCATTATAAGAAATTTTTACTACAATCGCAGTAACGTTATTATTATTATATAGTATATTGTTGTCGTAATTGTTACCATTAGAATTTTTAGAATTTTTTTTTGTTTTTATTTATCATTAATATCATTTATCACATAACATCACAAATTATTTTCTTTATCTTATTTTTCTAGTAGCCACATGACTATTTCTACCATTTCAATATTATATTATTATTTATGTCAATTTATAAATAATTTTTTTTTCATGTTCTACTTATTTCAAACTGATTTTGTAAACTTGAGGTTAAGTGGAGTAGCTCTAGCTAGACTTCGCCTCATGTATCTCTTGTTTGCAAATTTTTACAGACTAAATAAAGGCAATTTATTATTATTATTATTATATATTTATATATATATATATATATATATATATATATATAGAAAAGAAATTTAATCTTTGCAGATTAGTTAAATAGTAAACTCTTAAATATTGGGGAAATCTGCAAGAAATACTCTAATGTGTATCAATTGTTTCGCCGAACGTTTTCGCCAAAGAGAATTAATTTGGCTTCTTCAGGGCTGAAAGAGAATAAATTATAATTAGCTACCATATATTATCTATTAAAACATTATTGATCTTACCGTAACTTAGAATTGTAGAGTTAGAATATTAAAAAACTTTGCTAGTAACATAGTGGTGTTTTTTGTTACTATGTGCAAAAAAAGTTTTTTATAAGAATTGAAATGTATGGTAGCTTCGAACTTGACACGTAAAGGCTTACCCAAGGTTAATCGAAAAACCCAATGCAACTACATTTAAAAGGAGGTAATTCTTTGAAATGTCGGCAATAACTAAATTTTGATTTTAAATAGTTAAAAGTGAGGTTCTGTTTAAGCCAGAACGCAAGCGCTGACAACTTCATTATAATTGGTATGAATCTTTATGTCGTTAAGGTTCATTGGTAAAAAACGAATAAATTTAAATCCCAGTAAAGGGAAATATTATTTTGATTTTCTTTATTTAATTATATTATTGTTCATGTATTATTGAATCTTATTGAGACGTATCTAAGAAAAGCAAGGGAATGTTATATATTTTTTGTTAATGAAAATTAATTATAAAGGTATGTTAGTTGTTAATGGATATATCAGTCAAATTAGTAATCTGTGATATAGTATTGTTCTTGGTATCTGATTTAAGTAACAGGTGGTATATATCGCTTAGATTCTTGATGTCACTCTTAACATTAATGGAGAAATCGTTAAGAAAAATATAGGACATTTCAATGAACTCTCTTTTAGATTTATTGTTCTCACGGTGGAGAATTGTGGTGTTGGTATAGTCCATGAGATGACCAGTGGAATGGACATGTTTGGCTAATGCACAACGGTCAGGGTGAAGTCGAGAATCACTTTTGTGTAATGTAATACGTGATTTCAATAATTGAGATGTTTGACCGATGTAGGAATTGTTGCAAGAGAGACATGGAATGTTGTAGACAATATTACTAAGCCTATCTATGGGAGTCTTATCTTTTATCTTAGAATAAAGATTATTAATTGTTAGGGCTGATCTACAAGCTACATTAAGTTTAATGTTGTTATTATTATTGCCAAAGCTATTTTCAACACTTTTCAGAATCCTTGTTAACCCCGGAGTGATATCTTTGAAATATGGTAATGAAAAATATTTGTTTATAGGAGTATCAGAGACTGGGTTCCCACTTAAGACATCAGGATCAGCATTGTTAGTCGCGAAGGAAGGTGAAATATCTTCGTCATGGATAGTATTAAACAAAATCTTATTAACTAATGGTGTTGGATAAGCGTTTGAAATAAAAAGTTTCTGTAGGATTTGTAAGTTTTTTGTATGAAATGAAGGATCTGATAGTTTTGTTACTCTATTTTTCATCTGTTTGATTAAGTTGACTTTGGTAGAATTATTATGGTATGAGTTGTAGTTAAGGTATCTACCTATTACATTAAAGATTCTTTTGAGATGGTAAATAAATATAATGGCTACATACTTCCATCAAATTATGTCCTCGTTAGCCTTGACGTTGTATCCTTATTCAGCAATGTTCATCTAGGAATATGTTTGACATCAATAGAGATCAACTGGGACCGTATTAGAGGTTGTTGTTCCATGTCTTACGACAGATTCATCAGCATCGTCGAATTTCTCTTTAATAACACTTACTTCTCATTTAATGATAAATTCTATCAACAAACTTTCGGTACCCCTATGGGAGCTAAGATTTCTCCTATCATTGCAACTTACGTTATGGATTATGTATTAGACTCAGTCATTCCTTTACTATCCTTTAATATTCCATTTATTAAAAAATATGTTGATGATATCATTTTGGCTATACCCAATGACAAGGTTGATGAACTATTAGACACTTTTAATGGTTATGACCCCTACATCCAGTTCACTATAGAGAGGGAAGATGGTAATTGGTCCGTCCCCTTTCTCGACATAAGGATGATCAGGGAAACCAACAACATCAAAATAGATTGGTATCAAAAACCGACCCATTCTGGTAGATACCTTAACTACAACTCATACCATAATAATTCTACCAAAGTCAACTTAATCAAACAGATGAAAAATAGAGTAACAAAACTATCAGATCCTTCATTTCATACAAAAAACTTACAAATCCTACAGAAACTTTTTATTTCAAACGCTTATCCAACACCATTAGTTAATAAGATTTTGTTTAATACTATCCATGACGAAGATATTTCACCTTCCTTCGCGACTAACAATGCTGATCCTGATGTCTTAAGTGGGAACCCAGTCTCTGATACTCCTATAAACAAATATTTTTCATTACCATATTTCAAAGATATCACTCCGGGGTTAACAAGGATTCTGAAAAGTGTTGAAAATAGCTTTGGCAATAATAATAACAACATTAAACTTAATGTAGCTTGTAGATCAGCCCTAACAATTAATAATCTTTATTCTAAGATAAAAGATAAGACTCCCATAGATAGGCTTAGTAATATTGTCTACAACATTCCATGTCTCTCTTGCAACAATTCCTACATCGGTCAAACATCTCAATTATTGAAATCACGTATTACATTACACAAAAGTGATTCTCGACTTCACCCTGACCGTTGTGCATTAGCCAAACATGTCCATTCCACTGGTCATCTCATGGACTATACCAACACCACAATTCTCCACCGTGAGAACAATAAATCTAAAAGAGAGTTCATTGAAATGTCCTATATTTTTCTTAACGATTTCTCCATTAATGTTAAGAGTGACATCAAGAATCTAAGCGATATATACCACCTGTTACTTAAATCAGATACCAAGAACAATACTATATCACAGATTACTAATTTGACTGATATATCCATTAACAACTAACATACCTTTATAATTAATTTTCATTAACAAAAAATATATAACATTCCCTTGCTTTTCTTAGATACGTCTCAATAAGATTCAATAATACATGAACAATAATATAATTAAATAAAGAAAATCAAAATAATATTTCCCTTTACTGGGATTTAAATTTATTCGTTTTTTACCAATGAACCTTAACGACATAAAGATTCATACCAATTATAATGAAGTTGTCAGCGCTTGCGTTCTGGCTTAAACAGAACCTCACTTTTAACTATTTAAAATCAAAATTTAGTTATTGCCGACATTTCAAAGAATTACCTCCTTTTAAATGTAGTTGCATTGGGTTTTTCGATTAACCTTGGGTAAGCCTTTACGTGTCAAGTTCGAAGCTACCATACATTTCAATTCTTATAAAAAACTTTTTTTGCACATAGTAACAAAAAACACCACTATGTTACTAGCAAAGTTTTTTAATATTCTAACTCTACAATTCTAAGTTACGGTAAGATCAATAATGTTTTAATAGATAATATATGGTAGCTAATTATAATTTATTCTCTTTCAGCCCTGAAGAAGCCAAATTAATTCTCTTTGGCGAAAACGTTCGGCGAAACAATTGATACACATTAGAGTATTTCTTGCAGATTTCCCCAATATTTAAGAGTTTACTATATATATATATATATATATATATATATATATATATATATATATATATATATATATATATATATATATATATATATATATATATATACATTTGAAAACTTTAGGGCGCACAAATCTAGGGCTAATTAGGCTTATGGTCCTCTAGTCTTCACAATTCATGGATACTGATATAATGAGACAAAAACTAAATTACAAACTACAAATAAATATTTTACAAAATTTAATAAAAAAATCCTCCTTACCTTTGGTAGCAATATGTAACACATATCTATCGATCTCTTCGGTGTTGTCAGGCAAATTTGCTTGGATGCTGATATCTCTAGCAGTTCTATACAGCTCATCGCGATATGCCACGTTAATTTCAGTTTCTTTCAAAAGTTGAAACAACGCGTTACGACCGTGCGATCTTGCAGCAGCAAAGTGGAGCATGCTTTGACCGTGTTCGTCCTAAAACAGATATATAGATTATTGTTTGATTAGTTTTTCTCTAGTATCAATAAAATCTCCTGCTTTTCATGGTTTCATTGGTGCAGCCCGAGATACTCAAGACGGGATACAGTCCATGTTTGCTGACCTTTATAATTTGTTGTAGATTCTTTTTAACTTTTAGTTCGGATTTTCCAGTTTTGTACCGCACTCCAGTTAATCTGTGAAAAAATCATCGATTTTCGATCTACGATCACGTAAAAAGCTTATATTTTTTCACAATCATAAAAAGTGAAAAAATTCATTGTTATAAGTTCCACCGCATTTTGCACGTATACATTATTTAAACGAGGTTTTTCCCAATAGGAGGATTGGAAGACATTGAACGATCGAATGACCGGCTAGATCCCCCGATTTGACTTCTCTCGATTACTTCTTATGGAATTATTTAAAATCTAAAATATATTTTAATAGACCAAACAGTATTGCTGATTTAAAAGATAGGGTAACGGAAGAAATTACCAAAATAACCCCAGAATTCGTTCAAAACGTTGTACGAAAATTCCAAAATCGCCTCGGTTATTGTCAAGAAGTGAATGGTGGTCATTTTGAACATTAAATTTAATTGTAAAGTACATTGAAAAGTACATTCTAAATAGTATGTGACATTATTATCTTCATTCAACCTAAAGTTTTGTGATAGAGACATTATCAAAATTTTACATCTTTAAAATCAATTTTCTACCAAACTTAAAAAACTTTAAATTGCTGAACAGAGGACTAAAATTCCCTTTTAACAAGGTGCCATACGACCCCCTTTGTTATTTAAAATTTTCGCGGGGGTGCTTATAATTCAAAGGGGGTGCTGGAGGGATATAATATTTTCATAAGAAGAAGCTATTTCCCATCTTCCTTCCGACCAAGCCGAAGTTGCCAGACAAGATGTCGCCAGAATTCTCCGTACTTCCAAACCCCCACCTTCAAATATCAGTCTTTCAGAAAGACGTGCAATCAACGAACTTTACAACAACCCTGACATCGTCATCCTTCCGGCCGACAAAGGTAATGCCACCGTCATTCTCAACTCTTCTAACTATTTCGACAAAATGTCCGAACTTCTGAATTCCACAGAATACAAACATGTCCCAAATGATCCAACCACATATCTAGAAAAAACGACCAAATCCATTATAAATAAGTCTACTCTACCTCCAGACCTCAAAAAATCTCTTATACCCAGAGAAAAATCATCCCGAATTCCAAAGATATACGGCCTTCCAAAAATCCATAAGCCCAATGTTCCCCTAAGCCCACCGTCAGTGCATACAACTGTCCCACTCAGAAATTGGGAAAACATCTCGCTTCATCCTTACAACCATTAGCCGAAAACGCCTCGTCCTTTGTCAAAAACTCTTTTCATTTCATTGATCTTCTGAAAAACTTTTCTATTTCACCCTCAGACATACTAGTCAGTTTTGACATTGTTTCTTTATTCACCAACATTCCCATCGATGAAACCATTTCCATCTTGGACTCTAAACATCAAATTCCCCAAGACACATTATCTCTTATAAAACACTGCATGTCTAATACATATTTCACGTTCCAAAATCATTTCTATTGTCAAATCAAAGGTGCCCCAATGGGATCGCCCCTCTCTCCCGTAATAGCAGATATATACATGGAACATTTCGAAACAGTAGCCTTGTCCTCGTCAAATCTCAAACCCACCTGCTGGTTATGGTACGTTGATGACACCTTTGTCATTTGGCCCCATGGTAAAGACGCATTAGATCTCTTCCTCTCCCACCTGAATGGAATACATCCCAGCATTCAATTCACGATGGAAGTTGAGTCTGAAGCATCTTTGCCATTCCTTGATGTTCTTATTCAGAAAAATCCACCTCAAAGTTTTTCCTATTCCGTGTACCGGAAACCCACTCATACAAACCGCTATGTCAATGCCCAGTCACATCATCATCCCGCCCGCCCAATTTAATTCAGTCATCAACACTCTTATTTCCCGTTCCATAAGACTTAGCGACAACAATCACAGGTCATCCGAAATCAATTAAATAAGACAAACACTCCTACAAAACGGCTACCACAAAACCCAAATCAATAGAAGCATTCAAAAACTTCTAAACCCCATTCCATCCAAAAAAGAAACCTTGCCGCCGGATCAATCCAAAATCTTTCTACCTTTCATTAAAGGTGTCACTGACAAGATCAGTAGAACTCTTATCCCTCTTAAAATCAAAACCATCTTCACCACTCACTCCAAATTGTCCAATCTCGTCAGATCCGTAAAAGTCCAAATCCCCAATGAAGACCATGGTGTCTACGAGATACCTTGTTCCAGTTGCCCACGTACATACGTAGGACAGACAAACCGACGAATCCATAACCGTATTTACGAACATTCTCTATCAGTCAAACATTCCGATACCACTTCAGCCCTAGCCCAACATCATATTCAGACAGGCCACAAAATAGATTTCGAAAAAGCAAAAACCATCGCTCCCGTCCGCTCATTAAAAGCGAGAATCATTCGTGAAGCTATCGAAATTGAAAAACGGCCTAACAGCTTGAACACGCGCGATGACGCGAAACGATTGCCGGCAACATGGCGACCCCTGCTTCAGCGACCTCCCGCCCACACCGCTCAGGTCACGTCAGTTCAGACCACGTCATCGCATACCGTTCCCGTGCATACAGCGAGTATAAAAGCAGCCACACAGGGTAAGACCGGTTGTCACTCGACACTGAGGAGTAGGCAGATTGAGACCTCAGTGCCGAGAGACAGTTCTTGCAATATAGAACACGATACTGGTACGTCTCGAGTGAGGGGAGTAGGCAGATTGAGACCCCGAACTCGAACCGAACCGTATCACTCTTGATAATGGCTCCAAAATGGGTGCCGAAACGTCGAGTTTTAAATTCTCAACGCGGTTCTTCCCGAGAACTCAGTAATTTTCATTTATCTGACCGCGGAAACTTATCCGAACATATATATATATATATATATATATATATATATATATATATATATATATATATATATATATATATATATATATATATATATATATATATATATATATATATATATATATATATATATATATTACTTACTCTACTAGTAGGACTAAAAGCTGATTCGTCTTCTTGATCATTGTTGGGATCTACAGTGACGACATCTATGGTTGCAGGTATTGCATTATTGTTATCTCCATCAGTAGGAGAGCCTGTTATAATATGTTGGGGTTCCTCCTATAATATAAAAATATTTATTGAATTATTTAACTTCATGATGAGGTTACTATATTTCGCTGTTATTCATTCATTTGCTGAGCAAAACCTGCTGAGCTCATAATTGTCACCTACAAGCCAATTTAAATAAAAACAAAAATTATCAATTACCTGTGTCTTTCCCCTGGATTTAATACTGTTTCTGTTGTTCGCAAAGTTATACAAATACTGTGCTAGGTAGGCAATGGGATCGTCGGGACGTTTATTGGCAACTTCAGTCAACCCCTTGATTAGCGGATCCCCCAAAGCTAAAAACAACGAATTAGTGAAAGTTTAAAATATAAACAACGCTCGAAATAATGACGCAAACCCTTATTGCAACCCTCTGGTATAACTTATGAGACTCACATGAGGCTAAATATCGACCTTCCTCTGTAGCGAAAAAAGGCATATCGACCTGTCCGTTTTCGGCAGTCAGTTTATCTGAAACCAAAGAGACGCCAGTGTAAAATTAACATTGTCGTCGTGGACATCGGAACAAAGTGATTATAGATGGCTGTGTAACGGTTGACAATTTTTCACATAAGCTGGTAGTTTGACATACTTGACAGCTATATATTTTTGACAGTTTTACAAGTTTTCTTACTTTTATTCTCAAAATTAGCAGTTGTTATGTAAAAGTGTTAATTGATAACATAAAAAAGCAGACACAAGCGACTGACTTAAAATTTATTTTACTTTGTGAGGCAATTCTAATTATAACATATTTTTTTCATTAAGTTATACAGTGGTTTATATTGCACTATGGGAATTATTGTACCGTCTTTTCAGGCTTTAGGAACTTGTCTAAAAAGAAGCTAGAAGTTCAACATTTACAGACAGATGGATATGAATCGCATTTGAGATGTCGTTTAGTCACAAAAAGGTTTTTAGCTTCTTTTATGTTAATTAGTTATCTCTGATGGTAGCAGGATATTTGCAATTTTAATATCTTGTACTTTGAAATCATGTATTGTTACTAAAAAAAATTTAAATAAGACCTAATAATGTAAAATGGTTGAATTTGTGATGTACAGCTGGTTCCTAAAAAAACTGATACGACTCTTAGTAAGATTTGATCATTTTGAGCAGTGTATTTAATAATTGGTCTGACGTTATATAAATATTTATTATGACAGACAAATAATAAAATACACAACAAACAATTGATTACATACATTATATGTTAATTCATAAAATGTAATAACTATTATTATGGTCTAAATTTTGATATTATTATGAATTCCTGCATTTTATAGAGTATATAAATGATAGTTTTTACAAAAAATAAAGTTGTTTTTATTATTTTTAGTATTATTAAGAAAAAAAAGCCTAAGGGATAACTGAGCACTATCACGTGCAGACAAATTTTTTAGCATAAGTAGAACCAAGTTTTTCTATTGTTACGATAAATATGACTCATGCCTAAACTGTAAACATGTTTTTCTAATAAGTATTTTTCTAGTAGTTTCAACTACGATAAACTACGAAAGTAGTTGTGTTCTAGTTTTTAGTGATAAGTGTAAGAATATATATTATATATTATATAATATATATATATATAAATTTAATAAAGACTTTAATGAACTAAGTGTTAAAACATTAACGAGGGTCTGGAAGACCAAAACTATACTAAATTTAGGTATCTATGAATAAAATTAATATTTTGCAATATCTCCATCGGCATTGATAAAGGAGAAAGCATTTCTCTGCGTGAAAGGAACTATGAAATTGTCCTTCAGATAGCTCTTCAACTAGCTGTTCAACTCAAAAAAATGGCTCCACATGCTAGCAAAGAACTAAAAGCAAGAATTGTAACTAAATTAGAAGATGGTTGGTCACTATCTGCCGTAGCGAACCGTTTTAACGTAAGCAGACCAACAGTTTTTAATATTAATAAAAGATGGAGAGAACAAGAAACTCTCGAAAGAAAGCAAGGTTCTGGACGACCAAAAATATCTACCGCTCATTAAGATCGTAAGCTTTTGAAGAGATTAGAATAGAATCCTTTTGAAGATGCGAAAACTGCAAGAATTATGTCACAGTTTCCTGGAAGATAGACAACAACTTGGCGCAGAATTAAAGCAACGCGTCTAAGGTACCGAACTGCAGCAAAAAATAAGGTCTTACACCACAACAGAAGCAATCAAGACTTATATTTGTTTTAAACCATCAGCTACAAAATCAAGATTTTTAGGACAGGGTGATATTTACAGACGAGAAAAATTTTCAATCTTCTAAAAAGGGTAAAATTGAAGTTTATAGACCAGATAATAATACATTTAATCCTTTATATGTTGATAGATATCGAGCAGATGGTTATTTTAGCGCCAATGTATTGGGATGGATTTCATCTAGAGGAAAGGGAATGGTATGGCGTATTAGGTTTGTTGGGCAGACTTATCTGAATATTCTAGAAAACATCATGTTTTCCAGTGTGGAACAGTTGTATCCAGAAATGAATTTTATCCTCCAACAAGATAATTGTATTGTTTACACTGCAAATATAATGAACCAGTGGCTCCAGAATAAAAACATCGACCCTTACCATGTCCCAGCTACAGTCCAGATTTAAACCCAATCGAGAATGTGTGGGAGGTTATTATAAAACGGTTGTATTGGCGTTATTTTATACCTCAAAATGCTGAAGAGCTGTGGCACGGTATACAACAGGTTTGGGAAGAGCTCTCTGAAGAAGACAATTTCATAGTTCCTTTCACGTATATGGACCGAAAACTACAAGCTATTATCAATACTGATGGAGACATTACAAAATATTAATTTTATTTTTACATACATAAATTTAGTATAGTTTTGGTCTTCCAGACCCTCGCTTTCTTTCGAGAGTTTCTTGTTCCCTCCATTTTTTATTACTAAAAAAACTGTGGTTCTGCTTATGTTATAAGTTTAGCTGCCTCTGATAGTGCCCAGTTATCTTTTAATTTGGTTACAATTCTGGCTTTAATATATTGTTTTCTCTCTCTCTCTCTCTCTCTCCAATGGCGCTACAGCCCAAATCGGGCCTTGGCCTCCTCCAAACTATGCCTCCAACCTTGTCGGTCCCGCGCCGATCTTCTCCAGGTTCTCACGTCTAACAAATTTTGCGCGTCCGCTGCCACTTTATCCTCCCATTTTTCCGTGGCCTTCCTTTTGGTCTTGCGCCCTGCATTTTACTATCTATGGCTCTTTTCGGCAATCTTTCTGTCTCCATTCTTATTACATGACCAGCCCAGCGAAGTCTCTGAAGTTTAACGAATTCTGAGATCGATGTCTCTTTGAACACTTGGTGGTTTAAGGTTGGTAAAGGATTTTGGAGGCAGTATGGGCTGCCGATGCCATTTACAGTCACCCCACTCAATTTTGTGTGACTCTCTCCAATTTTTTCTTACTTTCTCAAATTTTTCTGGTAAAAGGGAGTAAATTCCTCATATCCTTCTCCAATAATTTCTTAATTTAGAGTAAGAGTAAACCCATTCAAGGGAGTAAACCCAGTCACATGAGCAAGTTCGCTGTACTTTGTATGTAGCACGCACGAAATGCAGATCATATGCAAGAATAAAACGAACATGTAAAATAAAAATTACTTCAAATCATTGATTTATTCATTTGTAACAACTAACAACTTATTTTAATAACAAAAAGAAGAAGAATCTTACAAAACATTTTTAAAAACTATATTTTTAGTGAAAACTCTATTGCTTCCTTGGATTAATTTTCCTTGCGATGGTGTATTTATATCTTTGGCGCTTACGTTTCTTTTTTCTCACTCTTGAGAAAACATAACTAAAATAATGCTTTAAATTATTTTGCTAAATAAATCTTATCTTTAAATTATAGCAACCAAGATTTTTATCAATTTTGCGAAAAAAATAATAATAAATATTCGTAGTATTAATTAGGTTTCTATGTAATTAATATGTATTAATATATGCAATTAATATTGTTAGTATTTTTAATTGAACCTATCATTTTAAGAACAAAATATGAATAAAATGTCAAATGTAAGTAGTTCAGCTCTTCTTTCCTAGATGGCGCTAGGTTTTAAATCTAAAATAACGTAAATTAAATTATTTTATAATAAATTCTACCTTAAAAATATTATTAAAATTATTTATTAATTATATTAATATATAATTAATACAGTAATGTTTATTAAACGTATCGTTTCAAGAACAAAGTATGATTGAAATATGGTAGTTCATATTTCTTTCCTAGATGGCGCCGTTAGTTTACTGGACTTACAGTGTGACCTGTCATAGTATTATAAATACTAAAAAAAATTCTAGTAAAGTGCTGTTAAAAAAACTAAACGTTATGGACTATCTTTTTCCGCTTAATATCTTTTAATAGAATCTTTTGTGAAACTGTCAAAATAAACTATGCCAAGTATTTACAACAGACGCAAAACAACATTTATAAGAACACATGATATTTGTGCTGTTCAAGTGCTCAAATACACACTGTACACACAGTTCTAGTTGCTCTAGAAGAAAATGATCGTGATTTGAGTTTTTGTTACATATTACTGACCTATTTTTTAAATCCATCCTTAACAGTGTTGTACATCATAGAGAAAAAATCATGTGAAACTTTTTGGCACTATATACAAAATGGATATATACAAAAATCATTAACCCTACTTACAAAATGAACGATTTAGGCACTTTCAGCAAGTTTCTTTTTCTTGAAAATGTTTAAGAAAGCAGCTGCTATGTGCATGGAGTTTGACATAGCAAGATCTTTTTCCAGCTGTAATATATTCGCTACGGCCATTGTAAAATCTTCAAATCCTTGTGTTTCTGTCACACCTAGACATTGTTGATTTCCAATACGAACCACGTCGGTGGTACTCGTATTTCTATGATACGTCAAACTTCTGACCGTACACAAATGCCTCAAGTTCTCAGGTTCTTTAATTAGATGAGGAAACCGCAGCGTTAAGTTGTATTGTAAGGTGTTCCCAATAGCAGACGGTCTGGCGGACAAGAATCCCAGTTTCTCGTCAAAAACAAAGTTCAAATGTTGGTGTAGTACTCCTACAAGTCTCGAAACTCTAGAGAATACCTGTCCTACGTTTGCAGGATGAGCGTGGTCGGTACAAGTTATGATTCTAATGTGATCTAAGACATTGACCCACACTGCTAAGTTGGCACCGTTGCTTACAAACACTCCTCTACCGTAAGGCCAGTACTTTCCATGTAATCTATCAGAATCTGGTATATTCCATAAGGGAATAAGAAGGCCGTTACTGGCAAGCACAACTTTGGCTTCTGATGTATCTTCTAACACCTCGTTCATGGTGTAGTAAGTCCCACTACCCTTTTCTTCAATTTCTCTTTCTGGCGTTAGAGGATACAAAGCTTTGGCCACTTCTTTGCTCATCAAAACCGTCGTTATTATCCGTTCCACTAGCTCTAGTTGGCCAGTGTTTAACGATTTAGGTAACTCAAAGCCTTCTATGTTTCTAGAAGCCTCAAGAGTTCCTGATAAAATATACTTGACTTGTGGGTCCAAATCTCTATCAAAATCAGTGTTGGCGTTTTCATCTTTTTCGCTGAAGCTACTGTGTGGTTGATCTGGTAAGTCGTTATAGATATTCAAGTGATTATAGTCTTTTAAAATCGGATCCAAAAATTCCTTAAATACATGATAAGAGTAGAAATCTGGAGCAGACACACCCATAGGAAAGTCTTGCTCCAAAGCTACTCGAAAACTTGGTTCTATAGGAAGTTTCTTAACGCTAGGCCAAATAATATCATACAGATTGTTGTCTTGTTTTGTAAGTCTAAGTTTAACTATATCAAAAACGTGTCTTCTGACGTGTTTGCTCAGAAAGAATCCAGATGTGCTTGTCGAACTAATCGTGCTAGCTGATGTCGTAGAAACCGTCGAACCTCTTCTGCTTTGCAAGACGTTGTAGCATCGTTCCAGAACCGCCAACATGTCTTCGTCATCGAGGTTTTTTCTTGCTGAGTATACATCATTGGGCACTACAGTGAAATATATATATATTGTATTCGATGGTATTGGTAAATCATAAATGATATCAAATATTAGAAAATTACACACTAGAACATGCAGCAGCCTAACACAAAATTCGGGCTTTCGTTTCATTATTATTGCAGGGGATGGATGATTATTGTTATTTGTATTTTCCTTTTAGTCCCTTGCATTAATAGCGAGTTAAAAATTTTGGATTTAAGTAACTTTTTACTAAAAAAATACGAGTACATATTCAAAAAATGCATACAAACTCATTGTTCAATAAATTCTTAACTAGTTAAGTCGCGGCCCTTTCTATGGAAAATGCTTGTGTACTTCATTTTTTTTTGTAGGTATTAAAACCATACGGTAATATTAAATAATCAAATAAAAACTGATAAAAACGAATGATTGATGGTTATTCCCTCCCTCCCCATTGAAGTTCCATTGGGATACACTTTTTAGAGGACGCAATTTTATTTTTTTGATATATTGGGGGGTAAGAATAAGCTTAAGTTCAAGTTTATGGGGTCGCCGCCCTTGTCCCCCGGCCGCTATCTTCGACAAAGGGGTTGCAAAGGATTTTCGCACTTCGTAATCTCGTATACTAGTAACCCTACAGAAATTTTTATTCGACATCAATTGTAGCAAATTGTCTCCAACTTGTTTGACATTAATGAAAGTTAGGCTTAACGTAAACCTGGTAACTATGTCAAATATGTCAATGTCAAGTCAATACCACTTCCCAACGGCGACAATGGGCGACATGATCATGTTGTAATGTATGAATATTATTAATATATGTTCAGCCAATACAGTAGTTTAATTGAGACCTTATTAACATACTTTAAACATGGCGCAGTCAATTTATGGAATCTACGTGTCCAAGGATAAAGTTAAGTGCTAAGTTTATTAAAAAGAAAAATTTAAGTGTTCCCAAAATGGCAAGCATGGTCAATGGAATAGGTTATGTTAAGTTACCCCAAGATTTCGACCTCCAGGGTCAGAGTGCCGCTTCTGAATGGAAATTTTGGAAAATTTCATTCGAAGATTATTTAGTAGCAACAGGACAACACGACGCTGTAGATCAGGTGAAATTATCCATCCTGCGAAATATTATTGGCCATGAATCAGCACGGATTATGGCTACTTTTGTTATCCCTGATGAAGAACTAAATAAGTATGAATTCACAATGCAGCTGTTAGATAAGTATGTGAACCCAAGAGTTAACGAATGCTTTGAGAGGTACAACTTTATAAAACGAGTACAAGAAGATGGGGAGACATTTGAACATTTTTTGACAGAGTGCAGACATTTGGTTAGAAGTTGCAATTACAATGCCCTAGATCCCGATGAGTCATGTGAAGACAAGGCATTAAGAGACAAAATTGTTATGGGAATTAGGGATCCGACCACACGAGAAGCCCTCCTGCGAATAGACAAATTAAGTTTAAATAAAAGCTATAGAATTCTGCAGAACAAGTGAGCAAAGTAGATCTCAAAATTTACAGTTTCAATATAACACAGGAAATATTAATCATACACAGAAGATAGAGAAAAAGAAATATGATATAACGAAGAAACCTTGGCATGAAGAGAAAGAAGTTGAAGAAGAAGTTTTTTTATGCAGAAGGTGTGCAAAAAAGCATGGTCCGAGGGAATGCCCAGCTTATGACAAGAAGTGTAACAAGTGTGGACTAAAAAACCATTATGCAGTTGCCTGCAAGGTCAAAAATATTAAAAGTACTGAAAAAGATGAGTCAACCTTTTCTAATGAATTTTTTGTAAGAAATGTTAACAGCAGGAAAAAGGTATGTAATGTTGATTTGATAGACACTTGGGAAGAGTATATAGAGGTTGAAAATTATAAATTGAAAGCTAAGTTAGACACAGGGGCAGATGTAAATGTTATTCCTTTAAATGTTTATAAAAAATTTAATTGTCAATTTAAAACCAGGCCTACTGAATATGTGTTAAAGGCATTTGATGGAAATGTGTCTCATCCTATAGGTGTAGTAAATTTAAATGTAAAATGTAAGGGTAAGAATATTTTTGAAGATTTTGTCATTGTGGATGGTGCAAGTCAGGTTCTGATATGTGGACAAACATGTTTAAATTTAAGTTTGGTAAAACGTATTGATTCTATAAAAATAAATAAGATAGGCCGGTCTGATTTAACAGATAAATTTATCAATGAAAATTTTGAAGTTTTCACAGGGTCAGGCAAATTTCCTGGCACATATGAAATTACAACAAATGATAAATTTGAACCAGTTTGCTATCCACCTACCAAGTGTCCAATAAAAATTAGAAATTCACTTAAAACTGAGCTAGATAGATTAGTCCAAAGAAAAGCAATTGTTAAGGTAGAAAACATAGACCCCAGGGCAAGCATTAATAGAATGGTGATAGTCGAAAAGAGTAATGGTAAATTAAGAATATGTTTAGATCCCTCAGATCTGAATAAACATCTAGTACGCAAACCTAGAGTTGGGGAGTCCATTGAGGAAATATGTTCAAAATTATTAAACAAAAATGTATATTCTGTTTTTGATTTATCTGAAAGTTATCACCAACTTTCAATTGATGAAAATTCTTCATGGAAATGTTGTTTCTCTACACACTATGGAACTTACAGGTTTTTAGTTTTACCTTTTGGGTTATCAAATTCTCAAGACCTTTTTCAAGAGGCAGTTGAAAAGCATTTTGGTGATATTAAAAACATTGTAGTTTGTCATGATGATATGATCATAGCAGGGGCGTCTCAAGATGAACATGATCAAACGGTCAAGGAGGTGATAAATAGAGCAAAAGAGGTGGGTGCTAGATTTAATAAAGAGAAAATTCAATTTAGCAAAAAAGAAGTAAAGTTTATGGGACTTTTTCTCATTTAGGAATGAAAGTAGATCCTGAGAGGACAGATGCTTTATGTAAATTAGAAACTCCAAAAAGTAAATTAGAGTTACAAAGAATAATAGGTTCCTTTAACTATATTAGACGTTATGTTAAAAATATGGCTGAGCACATGCAAATTTTATGTGAACTTTTAAAAACAATGTAGAATGGCAATGGTTGCCTAAACACCAGGAATGTTTTGATAAGTTAAAGAAAATAATTTCAAATTCTCCAGCTCTGGTACCATTTGATCCAAATAAAAAGATAGTTTTGCAATGTGATGCATCCAAAAATGGAATTGGGTGTTGTATGTTTCAAAACTATGATGGTATGTTGAAATTAGTTGCATGTTCATCTAGGTCTATGAATGAACATGAAATAAATTACAGCCAGACAGAGAAAGAGTTATTAGCCATTTTTTATGGTACACAAAAATTTCATAACTTTATTTACCAGTGTGATGTTGATGTCCAAACAGATCATAAACCAATAATTTCAATTATGCAGAAACCAATATGCAAAATTATGTCAGTAAGGTTGCAGCGTTTAAGGCTAAAATTATTAAAGTACATATTAATGTGTAGATATGCTTTCTAGAGCTAGTTTAAAGGCACAAACCCTTGATTTAGAGATGTTTGATATGGTTCATTCAGTCTCACTATACTTACCAATGACAGATAAAAAAATATATCAGTTCAGAGAAGAAACCTCTAAAGATAAAGTTTTGGCTACAATTGTTGATTTTTATTATAAAGGCTGGCCTAAAGAAAACAAGATTCCAGAGTATATAAAGCCATATTACAGTATTAAAAATGATATATATGTTGAAGCAGGAATTGTTTTTGTTGAAAATAAAATAATTGTACCAAAATCTCTAAAACAGGAAATGATTAGTCTGTTACATAAAGGTCATATAGGAACTAGTAAAACTATTAATAAAGCAAGATCTTTATTTTTTTCGCCAAACCTTAGGGATGATATTGTCCAGTTTATAAAAAAATGTAGAATTTGTGAAAAATTCATGCCAAATAATTATAGAGAGCCAATGTTAGCACATTCAATACCAAAATTGAGGTTCAATAAAATTGCGGCTGATATTTTGGAATTTGGTGGTAAATCTTACTTAATTCTAATAGATTATTTTTCCCATTGGATAGAGATGCTATCATTAAATAATAAAACATCTGAAGCCATAATAGATGCAATGCAAGATGTTTTTTCCAGATTTGGCTATCCTTAATTTTTAATTGCAGATAATTTACCATTTATATCATTTAAGTGTAAAAAATATTAAGTACGATAATAAACAAATTACAGTCCTGACATGTTCACCTCATTACCACCAAAGTAATGGCCTTGCTGAAAAGGCTGTAGGAATTTGTAAACAAATTTTAAAAAAAAGTTTTACAGAAAACTCTGATTATCGTGAGTTAGTTTTAGAATATAATAATACTGCTATTATTTCATTAAGTGCATCTCCATCACAAATATTAAATAGTAGATCTTTGAGAACAGAAATACCAGTAAATAGTGAACAATTACAACCTAAAATTCAGAATGAGATTTATAAACTGTTATCGGACCAACAACAAAAAACAAAAGTTCAGTATGATAAACATAGTAAACGTACACCAACAACTTATAAAAGGGGGGATAATGTAGTTGTTAAGAGTAGTGTTTTTAAAGTATGGTATAAAGCTGTTATTGTAGAAAAAGCTAAAGAACCCAGATCGTACTGGATAAGAAAGGAATGCAATAATAGGATAGTTAGAAGAAACACAAGACACATAAGACCATCACATACAAAATCAGATGTAGCAGACATGTATCTTGAACCTGAGTTGTATCCACACACAAACCCAAATAAGTCCTCATTATAGCTGCTCAAAAAATAATGATAGTAAGAAATGTAATGTTTCAAAATTTGGACGTACAATTAAACCTAGGGTACGCCTTAATCTTTAAGGGGAAGGTGTTTGACATTAATGTAAGATAGGCTTAACGTAAACCTGGTAACTATGTCAAATATGTCAATGTCAAGTCAATACCACTTCCCAACGGCGACAATGGGCGACATGATCATGTTGTAATGTATGAATATTATTAATATATGTTCAGCCAATACAGTAGTTTAATTGAGACCTTATTAACATACTTGAAACACAACTTTGTTTCTATTCTTTTTAATCGTAAAATGGAAAATAAAAAAGTTATTAACAAAAATAACTAAAAGTTTTTGATAAAATTTTTTTTGGGCCTTATAACTTTTTTTTAAACATCATCCGTGGAGAATATCAACATTTTCTTCGCCTGGAGGACGATACAAGAACCAAATAGATTATATTCTTGTCACTAAACGATGGAGGAGCTTAATAATCAACGTAAAGATAAAACCAGCTGCAAACTGTGGTTCCAACCACAAAATGTTACAAGCAGAATTTCGCATTAAGTTACACAGCAAAACAATCACAAGTAAAAGACAAAAACCGATTCCAAAACACCCGGAAAAGTTTAGAGAAGCATTAGCAGAAGCTGACCTTCTAAGAAGAATACACAAAGAAATGGATCACTGAAGCCATCAACAATACTAATCCTAAAGACAAAACAGTTAGGAAAAAACATTGGATGACTGAAGAGACTCTCAATCTTGTAGAAGAAAGACGAAAACGGCACACCAAATTCAAAACAAAAAGAAATAGAGATATGCATCATATATATAACTATAAAACACTTGTACAGAAGCGACAAAAATAATTATATTAAAAACATATATGTACAACTAGAGGAACATGCTGACCGCCAAGAATCTAAAGAACTTTTCTCAAAAGTCAAGTATCTAGCGAGAGAATTCAAACAGCAGACACAGATCATCAAAGATACTAGTGGAAATACCATAACAAACCCAGACGGTATCGCAGAGGTGTGGAAACAATATTGCAAAATACTATTCTCTAAAAAGACCCAGATAATAATAGAGAGAAAAGAAGTTATGAAAAAAAACCTCAAATATTGAAATCAGAAATTGAGGCGGCAATTAAAAAGTTAAAATTCAGAAAAGCAAAAGGAGAAGATGGAATAACAGTTGAAACACTCAAAGAAATGGGAGAATTAGGAACGGAAGTAATGCTTATAAATTGCAATGAGATCTGAAATACTTGAAAGTGGCCAAATGACTGGGGTAAACTCACGTCCATTCCCATATATAAAACAGATTGCAGTAATTACTGTACTAAACAGATTGCAGTAATTACCGCATTGATATCTCACGCGAGTAAAGTACTTCTAACCATCATCAATGAAACACTCAAATCAATTCTCTTACTATAATTTCAACAAGAACAATGCGAATTCGTCCCAGGTAGAGGAACAAGAGAACAGATCGGCAACATCCAAACTCACAAAAATTTGGAAGAACACTGACATCCATCACAAAAAACACAAAATTATGGCTTGTTGTTCGAGCATTGATATTTCCTCCTGAAAAAAGCCGATTTAAACTGTATAAGGCATTTGAAATGTAGGTTTAAAGTAGAGTGTTGCGCATACTATGGACCCCCATCGCACAAATAACTCAATTTCAGCAGAACTTAACATAAAAACTAGACTCATCACAACTATCAACAAAAATATACTGAGATATTTTGGACATATAACTAGAAGAAGAGAAGGCATGGAGCCAATGATAGTTGAAGGTAAAGTAGCAGGTAAAAGATCCAGAGGAAGATCTCCAGTACGATGGTCGGACCAAATAAAGGACATGACTGGTTACTCATTCTCCTAAGCAAAACAACACGCGAGAGATAATTGGACAGAAATAGCCAAAGAAATTACATGACACTAGTACATCCTTATGAAGGAGAAAATATAAAGGAGAAAGAGGAACTTTTTGTCTGGTCATTTTACCATAAACTGAAAACAGAGCAATATTATACGAGGAGTTTCTAAGAAAAAAATAATTTGCACTACAAATTTATTTAATTTCTCTGGGTTTTACAACACTCCGAAGTGTTCTTGAAAACTCGTAAGAATACGATAAAAACGAACCATTAGGCTTAGTTTTCTATCTTTTTTAAGCCCTTCTATCTATTCGGATTGCCGAATATAGGCCTCTCCCAATTCTCGCCATTCATCTCTGTTGTTTGTAAGATGTTTCCAACATTGGTCCTGCAGTTCTTTTAATATCGTCGCTCCAGCGCATTTGCGGTCTTTCTCGTGGTCTTTTTTACTTCATATGGCCACTAATTCCCGATTTCTTTATTCCACCGGCTGTCCTTAAGACGTTCGTTATGTCCAGCCCATTTCCATTTCAGTTTAGCTGCCTCTTCGACAGCATCTTTTACTTTTGTTCTATTACGAATGTCTTCATTGGTTTTATGGTCTTTGAGTGAAATACCCAGCATCTGTCGTTCCATAGCTCTCTGAGTTTTTCTGATGTCCTCCATGTTTATTTTAGTAAATGTCCAGGTTTGAGCTCCATATGTAAGTACAGGTAGGATACAGGAATTAAACACTTTGGTTCGCAGTCTTTGCTTATTTTTACACGTCTGTTTTCTATTACATATTTTTTATTCATATAATTTATCATTTTGTTAACATTCCTATGTTATTAGTTTATTATTGACCTTTTTCCCGACCAACTATGAGGTGGAGTCTGGAGTCCCGTTTTTAAGTGATATCCACATTAATCCTAACCCACGGACAATTTCCAGGAGAGATAATATTGATCCTAATTATATATTTCAAAAGTTGTTTTTCAGCTATTGTTTTTATTTTTTTTGATGGTCTAGACTGCGGTTTGGGTTCTAATTCAGCATCGAAGGTGAATGCTTGCGGAAGAACGGGAATGTATTATACTTTGGAATTGTTTTGTTTTTAGCAATGAATGTTCTTAATTTTTTTTTGGAACTTCATCTCAGACTTTAAATAAAATATACAAAAAAATTAAAAAACAATCCTTCTTTAAGGCAATAATACTTTCTAATGTTCAACTTTTTAATCGATTATGGTAGTAACAATTTTGACCTATACGAAAATCCAAATTTTTATCAATAATTGTTTTATTAACATCCTGAAGCCATTAAATACCTATGATAATAACACCTACCTTTATCAGCAAGTATTTCTTCAGCTTCATCTTCCTCAGCTCCAAAATCGCGAAGTAAGCTCCTGTGGTTAAAGTCCTGTTGGTTTTTCCTATAGTATTCGGGAGTAAAGCCTTGCTGCAAATCAAATATGAGGTAAATTTTAGTTATTTAAATTTTAAGATTCAGGAATATCTTGTTGGAAAATCATAAGAAATAACAGTAAGGAGATATGTGAGATACATTATAAAAATACCTTAAAGTAATATTGATAATTCATATACGACTTAATAAACAGATACTACTCGCTTATCAACATTTTAAATATATTCTGATATTGGGATGCAAATATGGTGACTGAAACCAAGAGTTCTAGATTTGCATTGCCTGGAGTGTATGCCAGAATCAAGTACAACAAAAAAGTATTATCGACACAATCTTCAAGTACAGTAACTCAGAAAAAATTATAATAGATCATAATAGATTATCTTGTTGACAACCATCCAGCAGTTTAGTGTTAACTGGTCTTCCGACCCAAGATCATGGGAATTTGAAGATAGTTGGGGAGACCATACTCACTTTCATAGATTTTGCATGTTCGAAGGAGGGTTTTAGAATGAACTTTACCAAAACTAAGTTTATGACAAATATGGTCCCCCAATAACCATTTAACTATTCAAGGCAATGTGGTAGAACTGGTGGAGAAACATACGTATTTGGATCATAAAATAAGTATCCAGACCAATTATTTGGACAAAGAAGTCCAAAGAATAATTATTTCAGCGAGGGCAGCCTTTGGAAAATTGCGAGACACACATATTAATTAGCCTCAAAAGAAAAGTATTTAACCAATGCGTATTACTGGTCATGACCTATAGGGTGGAAAATATGACTCTAACTAAGACTATGGCTTTAAAATTGAGAATGAAACAGAGACGAAGACGAATGGTACTGTCTATGCTGGGAGGACGAGTATTGTTGATGTTATGGAACGCATAGCAGAACGGAAATGGAACTGAACAGGCTATATAGCGAGAATGCACAACTCACGATGGACAAGTAAAATTACAAATTGGAGGCCAAGGGCAGACAAACGTAGCAGGGGAAGATTACCGACACGTTAGGCTGAAAACATCAGGCGTATCACCAAAAATTGGCAACAAAAAGCACAAAATCGTAAAGAATGAAGGAGTTTAGTTTAGTGGACGTGATAAATGAAGGCTGGATGATGATGATAATGATGAATTGGGGAGTAGTACAAGAACTGTTGGCTAAAGAGGTTGTAGCGTAAGGTTTTGATAGTTTAATTATGCTAAAGTTGAATATAGAATTTAAATATTTTTCACTCCAATTTATACTGTACTTACGTTATCATCTATCCTCATATCAGCTCCTAAATGAACTAATAAATTGTAATAGTGTCCGTTATCATTTAATACAGCAGCATAATGTAAAGGAGTTCTACCTTCATCATCTACCATTTGGAGGGTTTCAGGGAACCTCCCTGCTAGATACCTTACAATGCTAGTATTACCAAATGCTACTGCTACATGAAGTGGTGAAGCACCTGCAAATAAAAGTGAGGTAAATGAGAAAAACATATGAAGACCACACGGAAGAAAGGCGAAATGTCAATTTTTGATTATTTTTTGTTCAGAGCAGCAATATGTAGGTTTTTAGTAGTAGTTTTATGTGAGTCGTTCAAACATGGGAAAAAGACGAATCCTCATAGCTTAAAACACGTTATAAAATTCTTCGTACAGGGAAGAAAGGCGAATGGTCCTCGCGTAAATCCGAGAAAGGTGGAATGTCAGTGCTTGTCGGACGTCGGGGGAGTACACGCCGCATTTTGTTTACTAAAAACGTTTACTTTTCGATTAGCCTTCATTAAATAAAGTGCGTGTTATTGTGTTCTAAAATGACGGATAGTGAAAGAGATGATACGTGTCGCGAAAAAAACACTAGAAAAAGGAAAATTACAGGTCGAATAAATGAAGTAATGAAGCGGTTAAGACAACAGAGCCATGAAACAGGTGACGATTGTCAATGTAAGAGACTTAAGTGTTTCAAAACAGTAGATCAACAAAATCGATCAAACATTATAAACAATTTTAACCGTATGGGGCGTGATGAACAAAATATTTACTTGGCAGGCCTAATAACGTTAATGCCCGTAAAGCAAAGAAGAGCCCGAGATGAAGCTACATCAAGATTGCATGATGCAACGTATTCTTTTAGAGTTAGAATAACGACTGACGATAAAACTACTGACGTCCCAGTTTGTTTTAAAGCTTTTCTAAGCCTTCATGGCATTGGTCGGAAGAGGCTTGAAAATATTCAAAAAAGTTTAAAAGCTACTGGTAGTGCACCAATTGACAAACGCGGAAAAAATCCAAAAAAACACGCATTAACAAAACAACAGCTAGATGAAGTTATTGAACACATAAAGCGTTTTAAAGGAAGAGAAAGCCATTATAGTAAAAATAAAACTAAGAAAATGTACCTTCCGGATGACTTAAATATTAAGAAAATGTACACTATGTACAAATCCGATAAGGGCGCTCCTTTGTCTTACGAAACATATCGACAAATCTTTAATAAGCATTTTAACATTAGCTTCAGCTATCCGCGGAGTGATACGTGTAGTGCTTGCGATCATTTCTTGGCTGAACTTAAGGTCCTTCACAATAAACTGAATGAAACAATTGATGCCTCTGAAAAACAAAAGATAGAAGTTGAGATAAAACGAATAACTTTGTCAAATAGCCTACACAAATCCAAAGCGGAAGCATTTTATGAAATAAAGAGAAGGGCAAGGAAAGCAGCAATGCAGAATGTTAACTGTGAAGCAGTATCTATGGATTTTGAAAAAAATTTATCCACTCCAAATATTCCGACCAACGACGTCTACTATAAGAGACAACTGACGCTTCACTCCTTTAATATTCATGTATTGTCAACAGGAAATGCTACATTTTATTGTTTTCCAGAAACCATAGGAGGCAAAGGTTCAAACGAAGTAGTGTCATTTCTGCACCATTTTATCTTTGTTCAGCTTGATCTGTCAGTTCGTCACCTCCACATATTCTGTGATTCATGTGGCGGCCAAAATAAAAACTTCACTGTTTTCCGTTATCTTCACTATGTAGTTAATACTGCAAAAAGGTTGGACTCAATCAAAGTAACCTTCCAATACGAGGTCATTCTTACATGGAGTGCGATCGAGATATGGGTGTGATAAACCAAAAAATTATGCTGAACTTCCTGAGGATTGGTACACGGAAATTAGATCATGTCGAGTAAAACCAAATCCGTTCGATGTCGTAGAGGTCGATCAATCACTTATAAGAAACTGGTTACTATTCTTGGACAAAATTTACATAACTAAACCAACATATAAATCAAGACCAATCAGAGAACTCGAAATATTGAAAGATTATCCACGCCTTTTCAAACACCGAGATTCCTATAATGGACAATGGGAGACGTCAATTATACGCAAACCATTTACAAATTCCGATGAGGTGCAACTACCCGAGAGCCAGTTTATTTTGCCACCAAAATTATATACAGGTGAGTTCGTTTTAAAAATTCCCTTCCTTTTCTCTTTTTTCATAGAGATGTTTTTTAGAGCTAAGGAAAATTTCTAAGGAAAAATTTAACGATCTGGTCCACTTGAGTCAGTTTTGCACATCTGAAAGGGCTGGATCGTTCTATAGAGGCTTACCTTACAACAAAAACAACAAAAACGTAGACAAAATGAGGAGAAAATAATAAAAGCTAGACAAATGAAGATCAGAAAAAAAATTGTTGTCATATATTTCGCTTTTTTCCCGTGTTTGTAGTGACTTGTGTTTACATAAAGCAATGTTTCTAAGTTTTGTGTTTTATTTTAAATTCCGTTGATTAAATAATACGTTACAAAATAAGTATGAAGACTACTTAAATAAAGAAGTACGCAAAATATTTAATTGTATGATGATGTTTAGGGTTTGAAAGTTAAAAATTCAATTTTCTCGAATTAACCTCTTTGTGACATTTCGCCTTTCTTCCGTGTGGTCTTCATATGTATTGGGTTTTCCAGTAGAAACTTCTGAACTTTGGCAGTTGGTAGCGGCTTTTCTGATGAAGAAGGCACTTGAAGAAGAAGACATGACTGAGCCAATTAAGATAATTTAAAAAATTAAGGTTAAGTATTAAAAGAGATAATATTTCTGTCTACATAAAGCGATTATTAAAAAACTTAATTGTCTACATCGTACCTTTAGGTGATATGCTGTCTTTGGCAATAGCAAATTTACGCCTGTCTAAAGCTGCTTGTAGATCCCGTAAACTTCCTGATCTGGCTGCTTCATGAATTCTATGTATCTTTGACTAAAATCAATAAATGTATTTATTAAGCAGTTATTCAAACGTTAAATACAACTTTATGGTTCCCAAAAACTAAATATTTTATAATATAAAACGTCCGAAGGAATATAAAATATGTTTGTATCGAGGAAAATTAAGAATAAGTATATTGGACTCAACTAATCTCTACTGGTGGGTTACTAGAGGGGCGGAGGAACAATGATTAATGGCACTAAAAAAACTGAAATCTTTAAACCGTGTAACAATAGGTGTAACATGATCACTGAATAAAAGAGCTGGTTCATAGGGTGTATTATTAAAAGATTAGAGAGTATCACGATACATATTAAGAAGATATTTGAAGAAAAAAAAATCGGTTGCCTGTAAAGTCGGTTTTACGGGCGAAGATTTTACGTGACAACGTCTTTTTCTCGGTAGAATATTTATTGATATGAATATTATTAAATTGCACAATAGGAACAAGGAATTGAATGAAAATAAGAATTGCACAAATTTTAACTATAGAAATATATTTTGTTTACTAAAACATTGTACATGTAAACTTAAACTTAACTAATTTCTATTTGAGTGATTTCGTTGAGGATAGGACGATGATAGGAGAAATATGAAATGAAAGGAAGTGTTTCTGCTGTAATGTGTCTTGAACGCCAAGAACGCTCGAGAAAGACAGAGACACAAGCACGGAAGCACGCACCGATTCAACGCGCCTAATTCTCTAGTGCTGCGCGCGCAGCGGACCGATCATCTTTGAGTGGGAGAGAGACGCAAGGCATTCGCCGGTCCGGCGGGCCTCTCTCTCGTTCGGTGACTCACTGTAACAGACGTTAGCGGGCGTTACACTTTTTCATGAATGACTCCGAGCCACAACCTAATTTAAGACGTTGTCACGTCAAAAATAAATGTAGAAAATACTTAAGAGATCTTAGAGTAGAAATTAAATAAATTAGAAAATATGCTGGCCGAATGGAGAAAAGTATGACACCAGTAAAAAACTGAAAATTTTTGAAAGACAATTTTTACCGAGAATCTATAGAGAAAAATCGGAAGGAGAGTTTTTGCTAAAAAAACACGAGTTAACTATTTTATAGTTAGCTATGACTGTGAGAAAAGAACGATAGAAAACCTGGAATTGGAGAATTGGAAAAAGGATTCCGATGACGAAAGCAAAGATGGAATCAACAAGAAAAAGTAGATCATTAGAGTAGTCAATAATCTGGCAGAATAATTTAAAACTGAAGGATATTACCAAGAAACCTAAAAAGATGAAAAAAATTAAGATATATACAGGGTGAGTCATAATTATTGGGACATAGACTAAGGACAGTTTATTTGGACCAAAATATGGCTATTGGGCCAAATATGCCTTAATAAAATGTTGCCGAGAAAAAAGATACAAGGTGTTAAAGTTAATTTTTGTTTTTCGTTTTTTGCTAATAGTTTCCCTGTATATTTATATATTGCTATCAAAATTGGCACAGAGGCATAATCTTAGACAAGAAATAGTATTTTATTTACAATTCCACTATCAAATACCAAACTAATAAACAAAGTTGCAACTAACGTAAGGTTTCCGTTTTGACGATAAATCAAAACTAAACACACTTTAACTTAAAAGAACTCACAAAAACTCAAACTAAATGTTTTACATGGTCTCCTCCGATTTCTATGCCTTTTCTAATTCTTTTTATAAAGGATTTTCGGACGTTAAAAAAAATATTATTCTGTCCCCTTATAAGATTAGCTGCATTTTGAATGTATCTCCAAAGTTCGTCTCGTGTATTAATTTCATTGTACTCAGGACTTCTTGGTGGCCATTGAAAATCACTGCCCCTGCTAATCCATCGTTGAGGAAATACGTCATTAAGATGATTTCTAACAGCTAATGAAAAATGAGGTGGCGCTCCATCCTGCATAAACCACATTTTTTTTCTTACATCCAGTGACAGATCATCTAATATATCACTAAGAGTATTTTCCAAAAAAAATAAATAAGAATCTCCATTTAAATTCGGAGGAAAAACATAAGGCCCAAGTAGTTGGTCGCCTATAATGCCACACCAAATATTCAATTTAAACTCATGCTGAAAATGTCTAGCTTTAGTATCATGCGGGTTTTCTTCTTCCCGATAATGACCATTTCGCCAATTAAAAACCCCTTGTCTGGTAAAAGTTGCTTCGTCGGTGAACATAATATTCTTAATAAAGTGTCTGTCATTGCGATGTTTATTCAGAATACGTTGGCAAAACTGTAACCGTCGTGGAAGATCTGTTGGAAGTAAATTTTGAACAGGAGTGAAGTGATAAGGATGGAGGTTCTCTTTTTTTAGAATTCTAATAATAGACGACTGACTTACTCCTGTTGCTGCTGATAGATGTCGTGAACTTATTTCAGGATTTTCATCTACTCGAACCAAAAGTTCATCTTCTTGATTAGGTGTGATTTGTTTCGGTCGACCACCCCGATTTTTAGTGTGAAATGACCCAGTTTCACCTAAACTACGATATAATCTTGCAAAAGTTTTGTGATTTGGTTGCCTTCTGTTTGCGTATAACATTCCATACCTTCTGGCTGCCGAGCGACCGCAAAAAATTTCTTGTGCGTATACGCAAATCATATCTCGCATTTCTTCATTAGTAAAATGATTGTGACGAGGCATTTCAATCAAAAAAAGTAATGATTACTTTTAAAAAATGCAACATTACACTACACTGTCACATCAAAAATAATTTACTCTGAACAAATGACATTTACCAACAACAATTATCTGACAGTCCAAAGCATACTTTTCATAAATGAAATAATATTTGAAATCCTTTTTTAAGACTCTAAGCAGTTCGACTGCGTTTTTATCGAAAACGGTTGAAATTATCATGTTTAAACAAGAGTACCAATTTTACGTAAAAATGATGTTTACGTCATATTTTCTAATAAAAATTACTAAAAAGTTTCATCAGAAAAAGTTTAGACTTAATTTGATCATTAGGAATGATCCACGTGGCGCCCTCTATGACAAAACGTAAAATTGTAAATAAAATACTATTTCTTGTCTAAGATTATGCCTCTGTGCCAATTTTGATAGTAATATATAAATATACAGGGAAACTATTAGTAAAAAACGAAAAACAAAAATTAACTTTAACACCCTGTATCTTCTTTCTCAACAACATTTTATTAAGGCATATTTGGCCCAATAGCCATATTTTGGTCCAAATAATCTGCCCTTAGTCTATGTCCCAATAGTTATGACTCACCCTGTATGTCAAGAATTAACAAGTTTTAAAATTAAGTATGATTATTGATTGATAGTATTAAAGCCAAGTTTTAGTAAAAAAGATCTTCGTTAAGTGAAAAGGTTGACTTACCATGTATGTCGGAACGTTCTCTAAAAAAGTCTGCAACTCTGGGTTATCACTGGTCATGCCAACTAATCTGTCCCCTTCGCCGTTAAGTACCATTGCAGCCAACTGCTCCATATTACCGGTTTCCACTAAAACTTTAACGTCTTCATTATTGTCCGACGTTCTAGGTTCATTCATACCTTCGTTGTCCATTGGATCGATTTCATCTTCACCGTGAACTACTCCCTCTATTATCCCTTCTCCGTCTTCTACAGGCGGTAGCTTTTCTGATGTTTTGCTGCTAGGTCTGGACTTGTCTTCAATGTGACTGGAAGAAGGTCGAGATTTCACGCTGTTTGGTCGAGTTGTTGCTTCTTTTGAGCTATTTGGACGGGTTGTATTACTTGCCGGTCTAGATTGAGACTTTTCTTTCTCTTTACCATCTTCTTGTTCTGGTTCTTTTTCTTCCTCAGCTTCAGTACCATTATTGTTGCTATCAATAACTTCTTCTTCTTTATCTTCAGCCCCTTCCACCTCTGGTTCATTTTTGTCTTCAGTCTCTTCAGAATTGTTGTTGTCCGGTGCAGGATCCTCTTCTTTCGAATCTTCTGGTTCTAGTTCTTGTTCTTGTTCTGGTTCTGGTTCATGTTCTGGTTCTACAGGTCCTGGTGATGAAGGCGTTGGTTCTTCCTTAACGTCTTCAGCCTCTGGTTCCATTTTAGATTCTTCTGGTTCAGGTTCTTCTTCAGACTTCTCAGGTTCTTGTTCTTCTTTGGGCGGGTCGGGTTCTTCAGGATCGGTGGAAGCTTCAGGGGTTTCTTCTTTTTGTTCTTCGTTGATTTCTTCAGGTTCGTGGTTGCCATTTTCAACTGAAAAATATACAACGATTAATATTGAAGTTATAAATACTTCTTAAATTATTAAGATCATTTAGAATTTCGGAATCAAAATTAAAAAAATTAAATTTAAAAAGTTTTATTCCTACCAGGTTCATCTGCTGATCCATTCTCCGTACCATCATGTCCATTAGTTGCGTTTTCAGACTCTTCATCGTTGCTCTTATGTAAAATACCCTCAGCTTTTTTAACGCCGTTTTGGATCCAGTTCATAGATGGTGAAGATGTTAGCATATTCCAGTCAAAGTTGGCAGCCAATGATTCTTTAGCTGATCTTGGACAATCCGGAACGACGTTTAGTAGTTTTGAGTCGATTTCAGAATGGCGGGTTTTGTAATATGCAGCAGTTTTTTGTTTCTGTGAAAAGTAAATATGTTTGTTAATGTTTTTTGTTTACTGAAATATGTGTGTTTTGGATAAATTTCGAGTCGGTAAACAATTAACCAATACCCGTACGTCGACGAAATCGACGAAATCGATTTCACGTCGCTCACAAGAAGTCGGCTTTTCGTAGACCATAACTTCGTCTAATGCATTTGTAAAAAGTCACTGTTTAGTGTGAATTTTGAGCTGATGGCATCACCGCTCCATATTTCTTTGTGAACGAAGTTATTCAGGCCATCAGCGTTAACGGCAATCGCTATAGATAGAAGATTATATACTTTTTTTTGGCCTAAATTGGATGATATGGACACCAACGATGTGTGGATTCAACAGCGATTTAAGAACATGGTTAGCTTATGCGTAGATGATGTAAACTAGCTACCGAGATCGTGCGATTTGACCACTTTATTGTGGGTTTTTCTTAAGTTGTAGCTCTATGGGAATAAACTACAAACCACAGTGGTCTTTGAAGTAAATATAATCCATGTCATCGAGATGTCATATTCTATACAAAATAGAATCTTTTATGCCTTTCAAACGAAAAAAAAAATTTTGTTTTATTAAAATTAAAAAATTGGAAGAACTTAATTTAAAAGCCCGTATAAGTTATATAGGTAATGTTACTTACATTATCCAAGGCAGATTCATCAGCTCCATGTTCTATGAGAAAGTTCATCATGTTGCCATCATCTTTTAACAGTGCTGCGTAATGTAGAGGTGTTCTTCCTTCGTTATCAACAGAATTGACACTTTCAGGGTACTCTTGTATGATGAATTCAGCGATATCTTGTTTGTCCAAACCGGCAGCCTGAAAATCAGTAAAATAAATTTAGATCAAATATAAAAATTGTTGAATACCTCCATTGTTCGCAGAATCTAGAACGAAATGAGATTTACCAGAAGAGTGAAAAGCAGTTAAAGATAAAGTTTAAGATGCAGTTAAAGTTAAAAATGCAGGTAAAAAACTGACCAGAAACAAATCACCCGGAATAGATAATTTCCTAGCTGAACTATATAAAGAAGATGGCCATGATACCATAATGGCATTACAGCAGCTTATAAAAGAAATATGGACACAGAAATCCCTCCCCAATGACTGAAATATTGGAATACTTGGCACCATAAACAAAAACGAGATATCTTTGAATGTTCCAACAACAGAGGAATTACGCTTCTAAATGCAGCGTATAAAATATTTTTCACAGTATTATGTCACCGTATGGCACCGTATGGCACCATATGCAGAATTAATTAATATTGTTGGGAGAACAGAAAACGCTGTACGGGAGGCGTATATAAATAGCATTAAAAGAATCAGCTACAAAAATGGGTTTTAATAATAAACACCAACAAAATGAAGTATATGGAAATAAGCCCGCAACCATTTTTAGATATAGAAGAAGCATTTAATAATGTTACCACCAGCTCTTTGATAGGGGCTATGAGTAGACGAAGCGCACCTGCGGTAATATGCAGATGAATAAGGGCATCCCTGGAGAAAGGACAGTAATGTCCACTCTAGAGAATAGGACAGTAATCCACAGATTAATGTGGATGGAACAAAATGACCTAGCTAGAAAAACGCATCTTAATAGACAAATTGGTCAGAGAAGAAGATAAAGACCCAGAACAAGGTGCCTGGATAACATCGATGAAGACATGAGAAATATGGGAATACGTGCTTGGCGAAGGAAGGCGATGGATAGGGACGACCGGAGAGAAATTCTTGAGAAGGACCCACGCAGGGTTGCCAAGCCACAATGATGATGAGGATGTGAAAGGCATTACATTGATGGACCAAGAAATGAATGCATATCTAATTGATCAATGGAAAAATAAGAGAATACTGATTGCTGGAATTTTTTAAAGAAAATGCGCAAGCTTTGAATGGGACATAACTACAACTTGACAATTTATTAACAGGTCGAAGAAAGTTATGCATCAGATTATGGTATTGTAAACAAATTTCTGTAGAAATTTAAATAAAAAACTTATTAGACGCAATAAAAAATATCACATTATACTTCACCTTTGACATATTATATCACTCCTCGTGCTAATAACGTATGCAGTTTGCATAAAATTGTTTTTTTACAGTAATTAAGAGGTGAACTTGAAAAATAATTAAAATGTTAAAAATTATTATGATTCGGGATCACGAAAGATGGCGATTTGCATCCCTCTATTACCTACTTTAATTATTCTGACTTAAAAGTTGATATGACGTGACCTAATTAGAGATCTCTAAACTGTTATCGATTTATAAATGAAAGTATAATGATAACAAAACGCGCAAAGGGCTAATAGTACGAACAGACTATTGTATATTATTTTTTGATGAGCCATATAAGGGTCAGGTGAGAAGTTTTCAGCAGGTATTGTTTTCATCAGCTGTAGATTTTATCAATATAATATTGTGGTCTCCGACGATGATTATTTGTTGGAAAATGATGATAAAAATAATGAAAATAGTGGCATTATGAAACATAATAAATACAAAATTGGTTAGTGTATGTGTCTATAAATTCTTTATCGATTTATCACCAAATTTGTGCATAAAAGTCTGCAGAAATCAAGTGTTTGGGCAAAAACAAAAATATCCTGTTGTCGGATAGTGAGAAAACTAAATGACAAATATGATAAACGAATTACTTATATTTTTATATAAAACATAACAATTATTAATTATTTACAACAAGTTATTGTAAATTTAAGTGTAAATGATCCATTGCCATGTTTGCCAACAAAATTGTTCTAAAAATATCGTAAAATATTTTCCAAAAATTGTTTAAACAATTTACACAATTAATTAAATATTAAATTTATTAGCAAAATCCATATTCGTAATATACCTAAAGATTATATAGATATTAAAAAAAACGGGTGTGGCAGTCCAGTGGGACTGCCGGTAGAAGTTATATTTCTATACACGCGTTCGCCGTTACAAATTTATATGGGCGTCAATCTGCACAATCATTACATATGTAATGCTATAGGTAAGAGAGAGCAGAAAGAGAAACAGAATTAGGTATATAGGTATATGGTGCATCGTTTGTTGTATATAAATAACATTTGACCTCTAATAGGAGTATAGTAAATGAAGGATTAAATCAATATTTTGATAAAAATGTATATTTTTATTTTCATATATGTATAAAAGGAGTTGAATGCAAAAAAATTTTTTTACACAAACTCTGTAGTAAAATTCATTGTTTATTTTGTTATTAATATAAAAATACAATACAGTACACCGCAACATAATTCAATATAATAATACAATACAAATTAAAATGCAACATTCATAAGTATTTAAAAATGACGATATGCATAACTTACTTATGCATATGTTTAATTTACCATGATAATAATACTAATAAAAAAATAATAATAATATTAATAAATAATAAATATATTTACAAAAAGAACATTTTTATTCTCGAGAGAGAAAGAGACAGAAAATATATCTTCTGTATCTCTCTTACCTATATCTTACATATGTAATGACTTTGCTGATTCACTCCCATACAAATTTCTATCGTCGCACACGCGTATAGAAGTATAACTTCAAAAACGAAATAAGTCCCACCCAAACAACTCTTTTCTGAACCTTAAAACTTGAATTACTAAATTTTTAGGTAACTGAACTAAGCCTCAGCTTTATTAATAAACCAGACTATAAGCTGCTGGATGCAAAATATCACCGATCGTACAAAGTAGCGACATATTATAGACAAAATATTGAAAACACTTCTCTAATTTCTACATATACTAACGACGACATTCACAACGTTGTCATTAAACTCGAAAACGTAACCACCTCCAGTATGCAACCCTCTAGACCTTGGTCAGTCTTAGGTATTTAAATACGACCCAACTCTGGTATATACGTTGAAGATTACAACAGTTATCATCAACAGTGGAAGGTACACATACAATGATGCAGATAGCAATGCACTAGTAAAATGAACAGAAGACGAACACGTACACTTTGTATTAAAAGCTAATAACCCATCTAGGTTTAGATTAATCGCTTACAGGCAAGAATATAATCATGACCTGTATTTCGTCTGGACTTTATGTATGGTCAATACCGTCTTGTCATAATAGAGATAGTAACTCAAATCTATATATCACTTCTACTCGTCATCTAAGATGAAAATTTAAAAGAGCCAGTTGGATTGGTTTCTAAACAACACTTTTTCTACAGTTTCTCTTTACCTTGTATTTTTTGGGGGGGATTTCATTTTATCATCTCAAGATCTTTACAGATGACATTCCTAAGGTTTTGCAAGAACTTCAATTACAATTGCTCTAATAGTATCTAAGTTACCACAAATTGTATTATGACCATGTTTAACTTATTTGTTTCTTTATTTTTGTCCTGACTACACCTTCTATCTCCACTTTTTACCTTCACAATTTGATTTTTCCCTGTCCTTTTTTTATATCTTGGTTTCATTTTGCTTTTACTTTAATATCCAGCCCAATTAACTCATTTTGTTACTTGCAGCAGTACGAGTATGTTACGCCCTTTTAATTAAGGAGTATATTTCATCAGGAAGAATTAGTGTCACTTTAAGATCATATAAGAATTAAAATGGTGCAGTAAAGTAATTTTCAGAAGGAACGATTTTCTTTCTGAAAGGCTCTCAGGTCTAGACACGTCCTGAGACAAATCAATGATTAATTTGGACTTTAAATCAGATAAATTTATTCTTAGCATCGGACAAAACCAGATAAAATTCAATAAGCTTAAGATTTATTAAAGTCAAAATTGTGTTACTAAAGTAGAAACCCTCAATTTAGAAGAGTGATATCATAGTTTAAACGCGGAATATCCTCAAATTTAAATGTACACAGCGGCCCTCGAAAACTGCCTGTTTTCTCGATTGCAATTTGCGTTTCCTCATAAGAAATTACAGAATATATAAAGTAGTATATTTATTTGTGCTTCTCTATAGTAGACTTGACCAGAAGTTGTCGTACAATGTAGCCAATTCTTGTTCACAAGTAGTAATTATGGTCATACAAAACCTGTATTCTTCCATGCAGCGATTATTACCGTCATAAAAATATAAAAAACCTGATTTTTTCAATAGTAAAAATTAAGCACAAAATTGCAATGAAATAAATTTTATTTATATGTTCCGTTTCGTTACATATTTAAATTTATAAAATAAAAATCGATATTTTAAAACAATATTTTTCAATCGTTTTGCAACTTTGGAATTAGCGACGGAATTCCGTTTCAATTCAGATCCACAGAAAGCCGTAAGACTAGTTTTTGTCGAGCGAGTGCCCATCAACAATAGGTTATTTACTATGGCGTTTCTGAGGGTAGGGTATTTTATGCGATAAGTTTGTGTTATTGATAAAACGTGTTATTGATAATACGAGTGTTATAGCTTGTCGTTTTATAGTAAATTTTTAGTTATATTCTGTAATTATTTGGTTTGAGTTTTATTAGAGTTGGACGAAAAACCGAGTTGTTCCAAGAGAAGACTGCAAAATTCTGATGTTGACTCCAAAAATGAAATGCCGCAAAAGAGACGGAAAATGTTAACGTCCGAAGAGAAGGTAATAATACGAAACGTTTATGAAGGAATTGTCGGCAGAAAAATGGAATTAAATGTTAGCCAAGCGGTCGACATTTGTAGCAGTTTAACAAAAGTATCCGTTAGCTGTATTTATCGTGTACTTAAAAATACATCGGAAAATAAAAAGCAAGAAAAAGGTAAAACTAGAGGTAGGAAAAGCATTGTTTTGGATGACGAGACAAGTAATATTATACGTCGAAAAATTCATTCATTTTATTTTCGGAGTGAAATTCCAACACTGAAAAATATTTCTCAAGAGCTCGAAAACGATGACTCCTTACCCAAGATATCTCGTAGAGTCTTAACCAGGACCATGCGTGAAATGAACTTTCGATATGTAAAACTCAACAGAAAAAGTATGCTATTAGAAAAAAATAAAATTATTGTGCGGAGAAGAAAATATTTAGAAGAAATACGCAAAATTCGCAGCACTGGACGCAAAATATGTTATTTGGATGAAACCTAGATTAACCAAGGTTGGAAAAGGTCATACAGTTGGAAAAGTTTGGCAAGATTTAAATGTCAAAAGTAAACGCGAAGCATTTATAGAAGGCTGATATACAGGATTAAAAGCTCCATCAGGAAAGGAACGGCGTTTAATCGTCACCCATATAGGAAGTGATACAGGGTTTCTTTATGATGGTTTTCTTCAATTTGAGTCGAAAAAAACAGGTGATTATTAAAGAAATTGAAAGGGAGGATTCAACAATGGCTTACAGAAAAGGGGATTGCATACGAAGAATCAATGCTCAAAATTTAGCTCCTTGACATTGCACGGTTATGGAAAATTGAATATCTTAAATATGCTGTAGATGAAACTGCAAAAGATTATAGTGTCAAAGTTCTGCGTCTACCACCTTATCATTGCGAACTTAATCCCATTGAACTTATCTGGGAGCAAGTGAAAGGACAAGTAGCACGCAATAACAAAACGTTCAAATTAAACGAAATTAAGAAACTTTTGATTCAAGCAATCCTCCATGTAACTCCAGAGAAATGGGCTAAATGTATAGGCCACATAATTAAAGAAGAACATCGTATGTGGGAACTTGACACTTATATAAAAGTTTTACCAGAACCAATTATAATTACACCAGGTGGTGAAGATAATGACAGCGATAGCAGCACTGCATCTTCAGGTTTAGACAGCGAATAATATTTTCTAATAGTTTAATAAGAACATCAGCATAAAAAAACCAAAAACAAAAAAAAAACGAGAAGAACATAGTAAGTGTGTATAGTGTTTGTGTTTAAACACATCAAACATTATTTTTATTTTGTTTTTATAGAATTTTATTTTGTTTTATAGGATTTTATTTTGTTTTGTTTTATACTGTTTAAGTATTTTGTTCATTTTATTTAATAAGACAATATGGCTCTTGGCGAACACCCATTTAAAAAAAGTATCGCGCCACAAGACATACCTCTGGGGTGGTGTGGAAACTGTCTTAAAATTTGTTTTAAAAAAATTTCATTGTGTAACTCTTTAAGGACGGGTCACGTCAAAAGACGTTTTAGCGTAACTTCCGCGACAGCCGGTTGGTATCAGTAAACTTTCTGCAAAATTACTTCTTTTTTATAGCTTTTTGTTTGTGGCATTCTGTATTTTTAGGGGAATGTAGGGAATGAGCCACAAAATATTTATTCATATGTTTATTTATTGACGTTTCGATCTCTATATCCAGAGACCGTTTTCAATTATACAAATGATAGTACTATTTATTTTCTATGGCTTTTCGCTTGTCGTTCTGTATTTTTAGAAATGATGTTGGGAATAAGCCACAATATATTTATTCAAATGTTTAATTTACGGACGTTTCGATCTCTATAAAGAGACCGTTTTCAAACATACAAATGGCAGATATATTTATTTTTCTATAGCTGCTTGTTTGTGGCATTCTGTATTTTTAGGGAGAAGGTTGGACATAAGCCACAATATATCTATTAATACATTGACGTTTCGATCTCTATTCCGTTTTTAAAGATAGAAAAAAAATAAACAATATAAGATTATAAAAATATATAATAATAAACAAATAAAATAAATATAACTATCATTTATATCTTTGAAAGCGGTCTTTGGATATAGAGATCGAAACGTCAGTAAAAACTTATAAATAAATATATTGTGGCCTATTTCGAACATTAATATTTGAAAAATAAAATATAATTAACGTTAAAATAAATATAGTGTACGTCACTGGATTTCCAAACAGCTTTCCGCATTTCTGGGCCTTTAAACGATGACTCACTCTCTCAAATAGTGAAATTATACCATACTTTAATAAACGTTTTAATTGAATTAAGACACAATAAGATTTTGCGTCTTCTTCTCTCGGTATCAACTGTACAAAATATCCAATTTTTTTAAATCTCTTTCATACCGTTTTAATATTTTCCAATTTGCATTAAATACAATTACATAAATTAAGTATTTTACCTTGTGTAAGGGTGATAGTCCATTGATATCCTTTCCAGAAAGGACGATGGGGGGAATAGGGGGAGTGACTCGTTCCTTCAATTTTTCTAGGTCGTCATTCTGTACGTCGCAGTGAATTTCTTTAATTAATCCCTATAAAGAAAAAAAAATTAGGTGTAAACTTTTTATAATTATCTTTATATTTTATATAGTTCGTATTAATGTATTTAGTATTTTTCTCTGTTAATTTATCTTATAGAAATGTATTCATTGTTCCGTCATTGCTCTGCTCCACAACGAAATAACTAAGAGCATTGATTAACAAAATTATAACACATAATACAATACCGAAATATTCTGAAGCTATTTCAAAAAGACATAAATTTATTTTAACATTTTGTAACCGACCCTTTACTAAATATAAAAAAAAATATATATCAAACATAGTACTTTCCACTCATCGATATAATATAATAAGGATGGAAGCTATGAATACATACTTGCATCCAAAGTAGGTAGTAACAATGGCCGATCTTGTTCACGAAATGTGAGTGGTGTACGAAAAAAAACTCTTTTGATACTTATATATGTACAATAATTATTTATTTTCGTTATTTACATTTGAATAAAAGATATAGTGACGTGTAACATTGTAAAATTAAAAAATTATTATTTTTATGGCATAAAACAGCGTTTCCCAAACTGTGCTCCACGGAGCACTGAGTGCTCCGTGAAGCATCTACAAGTGCTCCCCTATATGGCGATAATAAACGATTAAACATTAAAAAAACTCCGCTATATCGATGGCTGAAAGCAACAGTGACATATGTCAAATTTAAATTACAAGATAATGAGTGCAGTAGTATTAAAAATCAGAAATAGGTGGCAAAAACTTATTTTAATTGGATATTAAACTATCATAATCTAGCCAAGAAATGCAGCAGGAGCCACTCTATCCTCCACCGCCATAGCCTCGCTGTGAAAAAAATGCCACCTTCCTTAAAAGTAGTCTTGGACGAAACCGTGAAGATAATTAATTTTATCAAATCACGACCACTGAATACAAGGCCGTTTAGAGTGGTGTGCGATGATATAGGCAGTATTCATTCGTCTTTACTTCTTTATATGGAAGTAAGGTGGCTTTCTCGTGGCCAATGTTTGTGTAACGAGCATTGGTAAATAAATTGGGATATTTAACAGATATTTTAACAAGGTCAATGAAGTTAGTCTCTCACTTTAGGGAAAGACAATGATATAAACTGTCTTTAACGCCAATGATAAAATGCAAGCGTATAGGAAGGAATAAATTTTTTGGACAGAATCGGTGAAAAACAAAAATGTGGATAGCTTTCCACTAATCACAGAATTTATAGAAGAACTGCTATCGGACATACCTACATATACGGACATATCGGAAAGACAATTATATAAACTGTATTTAACTCCAATGATAAAATACAGGCGTATAGGAAGAAATGAATTTTTTGGGAAGAATCGGTGAAAAGCAAAAATGGGGATAGCTTTCCACTAATCACAGAATTTAGAGAAGAACTGCTATCGGACATACCTGAAGATGTCTTTAACAAGTTCCACACTCATCTGTTAAATTTACCTGAAAACTTCCATAATTATTTTCCTGAGGAATTCCACGACAAAATTTTTAAAAAAATTACGGATTCTGCGATAAAAAACATTTTGAAAGTAAATCGCTAGTAGATTTTTGGTATCAACTCAAAGACGAATTTTAAAGCAGCATTCTCTGTCTATGTGGCCACTAAAACAAAATATAGATCTCGACTGGATGCGGAATCTGACATTCGATTGCAGTTATCCCAAATTCAACCGGATATTACTAATCTGTGCAAATAAAGGCAGCCATTTTTTTTCACATTAAAATGAAGACATTACGTTTTTTAAGATTTTAGAACTAAGGATCTGTGTGTTAAATTTATTTTTGTTTTTCGTTATATGTAATTAAGTTCCTTATGTCTGCGATTGAAAAAAAAATTGAAGAAAGTGAATAGAAAATGTAATGGTTAATATCCCCGCTCCACAACTAATATCTCTCGTTCTCTGTGGCACCTATATAGGTTAGGTGCAATATGGTAAGGGCTCCCTACAGAATTTCTGTTCTGAATAGTGCTCTTCGACCAAAAAACTTTGAAAAAAACTTCATTATGTTGTTACTAGCAAAGTTTTTTTAATATTCTAACTCTACAATTCTAAGTTACGGTAAGATCAATAATGTTTTTAATAAATAATATATGGTAGCTAATTATAATTTATTCTCTTTCAGCCCTGAAGAAGCCAAATTAATTCTCTTTGGCGAAAACGTTCGGCGAAACAATTGATACACATTAGAGTATTTCTTGCAGATTTTCCCAATATTTAAGAGTTTACTATATATATATATATATATATATATATATATATATATATATATATATATATATATATTTAATTTTATTAATATATTTGATTAAATTGCTCTGAATCATTAATAACTAGACAACTTATACGTGTTTCACATTTCGGGAGAAACTATCATTCATATTATGTTATCGATTACCACGTGTCTTTTATGTCCAAGACATATTATTTTATAATTTTGTTTTCATCTAGTTTGGCCCAATTTTCAAGTACGTAATTCATGTCTTCGTTTAGGAATGCATGAATTAATTATTAAAAAGAACATATTGTCGATAGTATGTTGAGTTAGGGTAAAGGTAATTGTAAGGAATCGTAGTTTTGTTGGAAAAAATCGTTCTTCGTAGACGAATAAAGAAGTTATATAGACTCATATTGACTAAATAATTAATTGATATACCATTTTTCAAAGTAAAAACGTTGCACGTCACGATTTAAGCAAACTGACGTCACTTGTATTTAAAATTTCCAGAACATCAAGCTTAGATTTCATATTTCCCTAACACAGCTAATAAAACGACACCCATACGGAACTGCTCCGAATTGCGGAATTTTATGAAATAACTGTTTATATTCCACAAAATAATAATTTCAATTAAATAGATTAGACAATAGTACGCCACTGATACGGAAATAGTTTAAATTTCAATGACAGTTCATCGTTTGGCAAAATTGTTTAATGTGTTGCCGCTTTTTTAGAGTAAAATTTGATTTATGTTTTGATTTCTCACACAAAATGATTCGCAATATATTATATACAGGGTGTTTCAAAGAGGTATGTCATAAATTAAATCACGCATTCCTGGGACAAAAGGATATTTTGTACCTTAGTACAAAAGTGTGCACAAAAAAAGTTACAGACCTTTGAAGTTACAAAATAAAAATTGTTTTTTGCATTATATCCTAAACTACTTGACATTTTGTAATAAAAATGGAGACATTACTTTCTTGTTCTGAAAGCATTTTTTATACAAAAGAAACAACAAGGTCTAAGCGCACAGAAAAATTTGAAGGGAGGTGTGCAGCCCTAAATCCCCCCAAACTTTTGAGTACGTTCAAATCAAATGAATTTTGTGGCATCATTAGTTTAACGCATTATTTTTAAAACTTTTTTGCCTCCTATCACTTTTTCGAAAAACTAGTTTTTTCCTATTTGGCCATAAAGGCCATAAAGTTGGCCATAGTTGGCTTGAATGACGTGAACTCATTTTTATATGAAAAATTCTATACAATCTTAATGAGAAAAAATACGAAATCGAAAGTATGAAAAACTCACCATAATATGGGGTACAGTCTCCAAAAACTTCTTTATCTTTGTGTTGTTGCTGTGTTCGACCAACAACATACCTCCGTGTCCCTCCCAAACGACCTGTTGAAGGTTTGCCATATTTCTTTGATGGATCCATATCCGTATGTTTGATTTCTTGAAATTTAGACCTGCAATAAATATTTCCCTTTAGCATTATAAAAATCCACAAGAAAAACGAATGCCTTGTAGTTGTCTGTATACCATAAATCAAAAATTTTATTTAAAAAATCTATGTCTGCTTCCTAGATTATAACAAGGCATTCGATACAGTGAAACATAATCCGTTAATAAAACTACTGAAAACAAAGAACATCGACACACGGGATATAAGAATAATAAATAATCTGTATTGTAAACAAGAAGCTGTCATAAGAATAAATAATTTAATAAAACTAATAAAATATAAATTAAAAGAGGTATTAGACAGGGCTGTGTCTTGTCGCCATCACTGTTTAATGCATACTCAGAGGAAATATTCAAAAAAGCATTAGAAGATGAAGTAGCAGGCATAAAAATAAATGGCCTACCCATACGTGAAATTAGATATGCTTATGATACAATACTAATAGCAGAAAATATTACAGATCTATAAAAAATTTTAGATAAGGTTGTTGCAGCGAGTGAAGAATTTGGTCTGTCACTAAACATAAAGAAAACAAAATTCATGGTTATATCAAAGAAAAATATTAGACACATCAATCTACACGTAAATAATAAGGCAAACTTAACTATTTAGGGGCAAACATTAATGAAACAAACGATTATACCAAAGAAATTAGAGTCAAAATAGAAAAGGCTAGAAGTGCATTCAATAATATGAAACAAATATTATGTTGTAGAGACCTCAGCCTAAATCTTAGAAAACGAGTACTAAGGTATGTATTTTCTGTTCTTTTGTATGGTGTGGAGACATGGACTTTAAATAAACAATGTTTCGATAAATTGGAAGCATTTGAAATGTGGACATATCGAAGAATGCTGAGAATCTCCTGGACAGACAGAATAACCAAGAAGTTACATTAGCATAAAAATATGCTAATAGTTGTTCTTTTTGTACAAAACATTTTAAAATACGAATTTTTAAAATATCTAAAATAAATTAACATAAGTATTATATTATTATTAAAGTATTTTTTAATTAAAAATGATATTTTAAAAACGGAAAATCAAATTCCAAAACCATCACGGCAAATAACTTATAGTTTACTTTATAATTTGCAACTTATTCCCAAAAAGATATTTGAAAAACCAGTTATCAATCACAAAGAAGCAATCAGTTTTACAACAATACCTGTTACCATATTAAAAAATAAAATTTCAAATAAAAAACACTGCTCGATTTTCCGAAAATCTGTCAAGATTGGTTCACTGTACTTTTATTTTGTTTTTTTTTTCAAAAATATTTAAAAAAAACTAATAACGGATTCAAACCTGCGATGGGAATATTCATGATGAAGCACACTTCAATTGTCTACTAATAACAAAACACCGTCTGCGGCATCTGGTAAAAATACCTTTCCATTCCATACAAACATTCAAATATCACGTGACCAACCCGTAATATCCAAGTGTCTTTAATAATTTAGATTGTACTATCGATCATACGGTGGGGATTTTTTCTGTACTTTTAATGTGACATACTTATCGACTTTTTGTCGAAACGTTTATCGGTCCTTTTCACAAAACTCTCACGTGCTTTATCCGGAAAATTCTCTTACGAAGAAATAAAGAGTTAAGCAATTCTTACGAAGAAACATATTAAGCAAAATATTTGCTTTATTCATATGGACAATTCAGACATATATATTATACATTTTAAAGTAATTTTTATTTTTAAATCCATATTTACAATCTACTCATAAACAATACATTGAGTAATTAGTGAATATGATGATAATATTGACTTGATTTGGGTGCCGTTCAGCTAAAGTTCTCCATTTTAACCTAAGGAACCAGGACTTCTGGCCAAGTCCTCTTCAGTCTTCGTTCCTACATTGGTGACTATTATAATTCACTGATAATTTGGCTGTCTTGCGTTGAATTAAAAATTTTGGCATTGCTGGCGTGAAGTAACATCACATCTTTTACGGTTGGTAATCCTTGGTCATTGTGGATGGTTGCATTGCTCACATACCTAGGGGCGTTAGCTATCATACGCAGTGTTTTTGATTAGAAGGTCTGCAAAATGTTTGTGTTTGAAGGCTTGCTACAGCCCCAGAGTTCTACACCATAAATCCATCTTGGTTTTAGTATGACTTTGTAAAGCAATATTTTCTTCCCCAATGACAGTTGAGACTTTCTGCCAAGTAACCAATTCATTTGTTTTAATTTTATATTGAGCTGAGTTTTTTCGCGTTAATGTCTTGCTTTCAGGTCAGCTTTCGGTCCAAATGCAACCCAAGATATTTCATAACGTCTCTAATAGTAATGTGAGCATTGTTTAAATTAACTTGTGGACAAGTGCGTCTTCTTATTGTAAATGTGATTTGGGCTGATTTCTCGTTATTCACCTAAATTTTCCATTTTGTCAACCAAGTCTCTAATGTATGTAAGTAATTTTGCAGCTTTTCAGATGTTATGTCTGGGATAAGACCAAATTTATGATAGTATCAAGGAGTCCAATAAATAATGAACAACTAACTCTTGGTTAGCTTGGTAGCTTGGGCAGCATTCGGTAAACTGAACTATATACTCAGAAATCAACAAATTCAATTACATCTTAGATCTAAAGTTTTTGATGCATGCATTATTCCGATATTAACTTATGCGGCACAAACATGGACAATCACAAAAAAGAATATGAATATACTTAGAGTCACTCAACACGCGATGGAAAGAGCAATGCTAGGTATATCACTTAAGGACAAGAAAACAAACACATGGATAAGACAGAAAACCAAAGTCACCGATGTGGTGCAAAAATCATTAAAGTTGAAATGGGAATACGCTGGACATGTAGCTAGGAGCGATCTAAACAAATGGCACAGATCAATTTTAACCTGGAGACCATACCAACACAAAAGACCCAGAGGCAGACCTCCTATGAGATGGACAGATGATCTGAAAAGGACTGCCGGGCAAAATTGGCTACAAGTAGCGTACAATAAAAACAATGGAAAGGGAGACTTGAAGAGGCTTATGTTCAGATGTGGACGTGAATGGCTAGACGAAGAAGAAGAACTCTTGGTGGACAGCAAATATAGAGAGTGACAAAATATAAATATCTGGGAGCTTACATCAACACAGAATTAGATCCAGACCAAGAGATCCGGGTACGAATAGAAATGGCAAGGGCAGCGTTCTTAAAATTCAAACAATTGTTCTGTGACAAAAATCTGAATATTGCGCTGAGACTGAGGTTTGTTGAATGTTACGTCTGGTCGCAACTATTGTACGGGGTAGAAACATGGACACTAAAAGCGCAAATAGTTAAAAAGATTGAAGCCTTTGAACTTTGGATATACCGGAGAATGTTGAGAATCCCATGTACTGCCAGGGTCACCAATGAGGAAGTGCTGAGAAGAATGGGTCGAGACAAAAAATTGTTGAGAACGATAAAAGTACGCAAGACTGCATACCTTGGACACATACTAAGAAATAATAAATATAGTCTTCTGCAGGTCATCATGTAGGGTAGAGTCGATGGCAAAAAGGTAATAGGTAGAAAGAGGAAGTCATGGCTGCGAAATATTCGAGACTGGACAAACATGACTGTAGACGAATTATTCCACGTTGCAAAAGATAGAGAAGCCTTTAAAAATGTGGTCGCCAACCTCCGTTAATGGGGACGGCATAGGAAGAAGAAGAAGATGTTGTCGAGTCGGCTAAAATCCACGAAGGGTTGTAACGCCACGGAGTAAGTAAGTAAGTAATGATTATCTGCCATTCTTTCTAGGTAACCAAGCCAGTTTAGTCTTTGTAACTTTAATATCTGTCTGACTGTCATCAATTATTATACAAATAAATTTTAAAATAAAAAGGGAAGTATTCATAGTAGAATATTCATTTGACAGATTAAGTTCTAAACTTTAATGTTGTAACTTAGTTTATTTTATTCGTAAGGTTTCGTATAGGTAATGTACTTTTTTTTTAAATATTTTACAGCCATAAATGTAGGGAATTACTGAGTGGAGGTGTCCTTGTCAAATATAATTTTTAAGAATATGATAAAAAATGAAACTCCATGAAGGATCAAGTCCAGATACCAGGTCAACGACTAAGAAAAAGCAAAAGGAAAATGTCAAATACGAAATAGATAAAATAATATTACACATGCACATTTTTTTCTATACCAGCACCAGTTGAAAATAACCGTTAGTTTGATTATAGACTAACAGTTTGTATCCAAATTTGTTTATCGTTTTAAATAATAGTTTCTAATTTTTAAACATGCTGATAAAAATATTTAAATACTGACAAAAGTTGTTCTAACAAAAAGGTGTTAATGACTGCACCTTTATTATACACGTACGCCGAGATAACTGTAAAAAAAAAATGAAAATATTGGTTGGGTAATAAAATTTTTTCAAAAATTTCTCATATATATTATATAAACTGCTCTCCAAAATTACTGCACCACCCTAAATGTATAATAAGTTTGAAGCTATTTTTCTTCTGAGCCAATGATTGGATTTCGATGATTGTTATTTCATAATATTTCTAAGGAATTACCCTACAATTTTTTTCTGAGAAATGTGAACGTTCATATGCAGGGTATAAAAATAAAGTTGTGTTTTTTCATCTTATTTTGCAATACCCTGAAACATTTAATATAAAAAACGCTACATATTATTAATATTACAAGATAGCAATGATTATTTTAATAATCAATTGCCTTTTTTCCATAGCTAATGTTAAAGTGTTGCTATAACAACTGTTTTGAGTACATAAAGTATCACTTTAACCGCAAGGGTAGATAAAGTGACACTTTAACAGCAAGAGTAGATAAAATGTTATAACTTTTTTTTATTTATTGGTGTTTGAAAGTCTTCAGTATAAAAGATTTTTAAAAAGATAAATAACCATCCTTATAAAGTACGTCTTATCTATGAATTGGCTGAAGACGTCTTTAACCAAAGAACGAATTCTGCAAGTATATGATGAACCAACCTAACAATTGCATTTATAACGTTTTATTTTCGTTCTAGGCAACGTTTCATTTGAACGGTCATGTTAACCGACAAAACACCCGTTATTGGTCTAATGAAAATCCACACTAGATGCAAGTGTTCCATGTGCAAATACCACAGAAAACGAACTTATACGCCGGTATTGTGAAAAATATAATTATTGGTCCATAATTTTTTGATGAATGTTTAGCAGGAGCAATGTATCTAGATTTCCTACAAAATACATTAATTCCTGATCTGATCCAGCTTTTCCTGATATTCAAATACCCACTAATTTAGATCGCAGAATCTGGTTTCAACATATTTCGCACCGCCATATTTCGCCGTAACTGTGCTCGATTTTTTAAGCAGAACTTTTCCACGACGGTGGATAGAAAGAAGGGGACCAGTGGAATGGTTTTAACCCATTATATTTCTGTTTATGGGGTTATTTAAAATCTAAAGTCTACACAAACCACAAACAGACCTGATAATATAAATACACAAAGTTTATTAAATAAAATTGATCAACTTAACATTTTTTTAAAAGATAAAACTTACAATATTTTGTGTTTTTCTGAACATTGGCTTAGAGAATCTGAATTAACAACAGTGATAATTGACAGATACTTTTTATCAACTTGTTACTGTAGAAAAAGTAGAGAACATGGGGGTGTTGCTATTTTCTGCGATGGCAAAATATCTACACGTCCAGTTTCTTTAAATGATATATCTTGTGAATATGAAGGTGAATTTTGTGCTTTGGAAATTATAGATATAAAAACTATTCTAGTATCAGTGTATAGAACAGGTAACGCAGATTTCCAAATTTTCTTAGGCCTATTTGAAAAATTATTAATATTCTGTTCTAATAATTATGTTCAAACAATTATAATTGGGGATTTCAATATTGATTTCAAAGGCACTTCAAATGAATTAAAATATTTTTCCGATCTAATTTCTTCTTTTGGTTTAACTATGAGGATTGATGAATTTACAAGAATCACTGCTACATCAGCAAGTTGTTTAGATAATATTTTAACAAATATAGATAATGAAATAGTTGGGTGTGGTGTTGTAGACCCATGCCTTGCTGATCATTGTGCTCAATTTCTGAATTTAAAAATAAAATCTGATCAAATTGACAATGATAGGATATTCAGAAGACACATAACATGTAAAGGCACCCAAATGTTAAAACAATCACTAAAATCTGTGGATTGGTCGTTAATAAACAATTCAATAACAGCAACGGAATTAGCTGAGTTCATAATTGACACATATGTAAAATTAACTGAAGTTTGCTTTCCAGTAAAAAAGTCAAGAATTCATTTTGAGGCACCTGTTTCTTGGTTTGACGATGAACTAAGGAAAATGCGAGTAAACCTTTCGAAGATAAAAATTACTGCTAACCTTACTAGTGATTACACTCTGTATAATCAATTCAAAAAACACTATCAATTAACAATATCAATAAAGAAAAAACTGGCATATGAGCAGTTTTTCTTAAAATCTGATAATATATCTCGAGATTCTTGGAAAGTCATCAATTATCATAGGAATAAAACTCAAAATAAAAAAGTAACTTCATGTAATATTTCATCAAACGAGTTTAATAATTACTTTACTTCGGTAGCGGGAAATATATTGAACTCGTTAGATGAGACAGATGAAAATGATGCCATGAATTTTTTGGAGGGAATATACTCCCCTTGCCACTCGTTGTTTTTAACACCTGTTAGTGATACTGAAGTTAGGAATACATTATACAGCTTGAAAAACTCAAAATGCACTGATTTTTACTTCTTAAACAAACAATTAGTGATAGAAATTCTGGATATTATTATTGATAAACTGGTCATACTTTATAATCTTTGCCTTATCGAAGGAATCTTTCCCGATGTATTAAAAGTAACAAAAGTGTTACCGCTACTCAAAAAAGGATCTCCAGAAGAAATTGAAAATTATCGCCCTATTTCTATTATTCCCATTCTTGGTAAAATTTTTGAAAGTATTTTGAATAACCGCTTAATAGAGTACATAGAAAAGTACAAAATACTTCATTGTTATCAATATGGTTTCAGAAAAAAATGCAGCACTACTCAAGCAATTCAGGAAATTGTAAGGGAAGTAGTTGATGGCCTAGAGAGAGGTCACTTCGTGTCTTTAACATTGTGTGACTTATCTAAGGCTTTTGATTGTGTCTCACACACTTTACTTTTAGACAAAATGCACAAATATGGCATAAGGGGAAATGCTCTTAATTTATTTCGATCGTATTTAATAAACAGAAAACAGGCCGTTTTTTTAAATAATAACTACTCCAATTTTCACAATGTTGAACATGGAGTTCCCCAAGGGTCTATATTAGGACCTACATTTTTTCTTCTATATCTCAACGATATATTTCATTATACCCACCCCTTAAGATGTATATGTTTTGCAGATGATACAACCGTTATTAGTACCGACCAGAATCAATATAATTTAAATAACAAAATAGGAAACGATGTGCTTAAAATTAAAAACTGGTTTACACATAATAAACTAAAACTAAACGAGGATAAAAATCAAAATATAGTTTTCAGTTCAGATCGAAGACACATTTTTGGATATAGCATCAAATTGTTAGGGATTTTTATGGATGACAACTTAGATTGGGGCATCCATATAGACAACTTAAGTTCTAAACTCGCCAGTACAATATTTGTAATGCGTAACCTGGTTTATTTGGTACCTAAAATTACCCTTAAAATGTGTTACTTTTCATTGTTTCATAGTCATATACAATATGGAATAGCTGTTTGGGGCAACTCTGGTCATGCCGACAGAATATTTAAATTACAAAAGAAGGTGGTGAGGATACTTGCTGGAGCGGATTTAAGGGATCATTGTAAACCATTATTTTTAAACATGGGTATTATGCATCTACCTTCGCTTTATATGTATGCAACACTGTTGGAAATTCACGATAATAAAAATAAGTTTACTATAAACTCCCAATTACATGATCATCTAACAAGATCGAGGGATTTAATTAGGTCACAACGATTCAGACTATCAAAGAGCACAAAGAATTCAATTGATATTCACTTGTATAACTATCTGCCTAACGAAATAAAAATTCTGTCTCCACCACTGTTTAAAAATAGGATCAGAAAGCATTTTTTAACATATTGTTTTTACTCAAAGACAGAATACCTCAATACACCTTTATAACGTGTACCCAGTTTGGTCAGAATACTGTCGATTTACTATCTACATATCACATTGTATTATTGCTATTAAAATGTACTAAGTCTTATGTATTAGTTTATTTAGTCATCGATTCGGGAATATTCTTAATTATTTGCACATTTTTGTTACTTCCATATTTCAAAGATTTTTTATGTGACAGTTTAGGTTTGTTTTTTTTTTGGTTAGAGATTTTTTTATCTTAAATATCTTTTAATTTTAATTCTTCTGCTAATACTTACATATGTATATTACTTTAGCCAATATGGTTAAGTTAATTTTAAGTTTACATTATTATATCTTTTATTGTATTTTTTATACGGACTTCAAACTTTATGTAAAGTGGTCAATAAACGTTCTATCTATCTATCTATCTATCCGTCAACTACAAGACAATTAAGACAAAAAATACAGAACATAATACCCGCTATGCCACAGAATGTTAAAGACGAAAGTAATGGCCGGTTCAGCCAATGTCTCACAATCATTAGAGAACAATTTGAACATTTACTGTAAATTTTCGTTTGTTTATTCTTGGAAATGTATCACAGTAATTGCATAATAGTAAAGTAGCTGTATAACAATATGTTATTTCATTTAATGTGTTTATTACGTTTATCCTTCATTTATTATTTTGTAGGCAACTTGGAATTTTTGCATTTTTCCCACCCTGTACTAAGTACAAGCAACGTGGTATACATTTTTGGAATCAGCTCAGCAAGAGAAATTTATAAATCGAAAAAAATAGTGATGCTGCTTCGGGAATTTCTAATAATGTGTGTGTGTGTGTGTATGTGTATATGTATGTACAAATATTGTAATATGTCTGATAACTGTGATAAAATTTTCTCAGATCGTTCATAAAAGCTTTTTTGTTCGACAGAAAAAGATTGCTGATACAAGAACGAACCTCACGCAGTCTGAATAAGTCTGAATAATACAAAAAGTACTTTGACTTTTCACAACAATTAATCGCTACACGAAACCGTGTACTTTCCCAAAGATACTTTAATATTTATCAAGACCAGGACGTCCTCCTACCAACATGGCAACTAATAAAGAGACAAATATCCGATCATTAATAATGTAAAAAGTCGACACTGGGTTGAATCGAGGACGAGGGTCACTCTCAAAAATGTTCTTAAACGTTTTTTATTGATAGTAGCGATCTGACCCCTTTTTATTTCACTCGTTGGGGGTTTAACGGACTTGCGACTTTGATGTCTACGAAAACAGACTATAATATTAACTTAAAATAAATTTCTAACGAAAATTTGATATCAATAATAGAGTTGTCAGAAAGTTTCTTTTAATTTATATCGTTTAAGAGTCCATGTCTCGCTTTCATACGTTATTGTGGGACGAATTATTGTCTTGTACACTCTTATTTTTTCTGGTATTGAGAGTATTTTTGATTTAAGTACGGACATCAATGAGTAATATGCCTTGTTTCCTGCAATGATCCTGGCTGCCACGTCCTTTTCATATTTATTTTCAGATGTTATGATCGCTCCCAGGTACTTGAATTCTTTGACGAGTTCAAAGTTGTATTCATTGATTGTTAAGTTTTGTCTAACCCTTGGTCTTGGATTCATCGTAACCACCATGTACTTGGTCTTGTCCTCGTTGACCTTCAGACCAACTTACTTGACTCCGTTTTCGAATAGGGTGAAAACTTATTTTGGATCTCTGGTGGATTGTACAATTGTGTCCGCGTCATCCGCAAACGCCAATAGTCTTTTTGATCCTTTGGCGGCAAATCCGTTTGTCAGTTGTGGTTGAGCTTTCCTTATCGCATGTTCCAGTGCAAAATTAAATAGCAGGGAGGCAAGAGGATCTCCTTGTCTAAGCCCGGTGTCAATGAGGAATTCCTCCTAAGTGATGCTGCCAATTCTGATCCGTGGGGAAGCGTTCCCTGTGCTCACCTGTGCTAATCGTACCAGCTTTCCAAGTACTCCCATTGCTACCATGGTCTCCCACAATGCTTCTCTGCTAACAGAATCGTAAGCTTGTTTAAAGTCCACGAAGATTTGGTGCACATCGCGGTTGAATTCCCAGTTTTTTTCCAATACCTGGCGTAGGACGAATATCTGGTCTATGGTCGACCTTCCCGGTCTGAATCCGCTTTGGTAGTCGCCTATTATTTCCTCTGCGTATGGAGTTAGCCTTCTAGACTGCTAGACTGTGTTATGGATATAATTTTGTACGTTGTATTCTTCTTCTTCTTCCTTTGCCCTATCCGTTTCGGACGTTGGCTATTAACAAAGCTATTTTGACTTTGTTTACGGCACCTCTGAACAGTTCGGTCTATGTTAGTCCGAACCATTGTCGCAGGTTATGCATCCATGAATGACCTTGTATTGATTAACGATATTCCTCTATAGTTCCGACATATTTGTTTGTCTCCCTTCTTGTGCATAGGTACTATATGGTTTTCATGCCAGTGTTTCGGTATTTCTTCTCTTTCCCAGACTTCTCTTATAAGGTGATATATCTCAAGGTGGAGCTTTTCTCCCCCTTTTTTAGTAGTTCCGCCTGCATGCCGCCTGGGGCTTTATGGTTCTTTAGGGACGAAATTACAGACTTTACTTCAGCTAGTGTGGGCCCTGGTATTTCAGGTTCGGCTAACTGGTACTGTCTTTGTTGTCCTGTCGTTGTGGGTTTTTCTGTATTTAGGAGTTGCTCAAAATACTTTCTGCATTGGCGGCTTATCTCCTCGTCGTCTGTGAGCAATTGTCCTGCATTGTCTTTTATAAATCTTGGCCTGTTGGTCGTGTTGCCCTTCATTGTTTCTAGGTCCTTCCTAATCTAGTCTAGTAGTCTAGGTACTGTTTCTTTTTTCTTCTCTATATTTTACGACATATGGAACTCCAACAAACGCCGCGAAGAATATAACTTTCAATAAAGTTGGCGAAGATTATTATTTGTAATTGTATGCTAGGGAAAACCATAATCTGTAATAAAGTGTAAGAGAAAAGAATTACCATTTGACGAATACTTGTAAAATTAATGATTTTTGTTTTGTATGTCAACGAAAATATATGCCTCGTATAGAAGAAGTAGCAGAGAAAACGTGTGCTTAGAAGGACTTATTTCAGCGCAGGATATAAATTACTATGATTTAGTTAAAAATTTTAGTTAATTTTAATGTAACCTATTTTACACAATTTCTGTCGAGACTCCAGTCAGTATTAGATCATTCTGCCCTTCTAGTAACATATAACATACTAATATACATACTAATTGAGAGGATAGAAGCAAAACCAGCAATCTTCATATTGTCCCCAAAGTGAGTTATTGCTGCCATCTATATATTTGTGTTCATTTCTAATACAACTTCCCTCCTACAACACCAGAGGAGATAAATGAACTAATTAAAAATAGCTCGCCGAAAAAAGCACCCGGACCCGACCAAATCACAAACAGGGCACTAAAATACTTACCAGCGAGAGCTATAGTATACCTAACTAACATCATAAACGCAATGCTAAGATTTAAGAAATTCCCGAACAGATGGAAAGAGGCCCATGTCGTAATGTTACCAAAGCCCGGAAAAGACAGCACATTCTTGCAAAATTACAAGCCAATAAGCTTACTACTTGCAATCAGCAAGATTGTAGAGAGAATTATACTGAGCAGACTACAAGCTGAAACAGACAGACTAGAGATAATACCTGAAGCCCAATTCGGCTTCAGATCAGAACACTCCAGTGAGCTAAAAGTACTGACTAACAGAGTACATAGCAGCTGGATTCAACGACAAACAATACACAGGAGCAGCCTTCCTAGACGTAAGCAAAGCATTCGACAGAGTCTGGCATAAAGGACTAATATACAAAATGAGAGGATACGGGTACAGTGGAGCAATGACAAGACTGATCTTGTCGTACTTGAGCAACCGACGTTTCAAAGTCCGGATAGGATAAGTCCTATCCGAACTCGGGAACCCGGAGGCTGGAGTGCCACAGGGAGTGGTACTGTCACCCCTACTGTACTCAATGTACACAGCAGACATACTTAGAACATCAGGTACACGACTAAGCCTCTATGCTGACGACACAGCGATAGCGGCCAAACATAGAAACATAGACATTGCGGTAAATAACCTACAAACAGCACTAGACGACATAGAAGAATGGAGTTTAAAATGGAAAATAGCAATAAACTCCGACAAGACACAGGCTGTACTTTTCAAAAAGAGACATCAGCAACCAGAAGAACAGGTAACTGTGCAAGATAATCCCATCGAGTGGAAAAGCGAAGCAAAATACCTCGGAGTAATTATGGATAAAGTCTTAACATTCAACAAACACGTAGAAGCCACAGTACAAAAAGGCAAACATGGCAAGAGCTTCCATAAGAGGACTAACAGGGAGGAAAAGTAAACTTAGAATAAAAACAAAGATAAGACTAATAAACAGCATAATACTGCCCATACTGACATATGCATTCCTCGCCTGGGGACACGTATGCAACACATCAAAAAAGAAAATACAAGCGGCTCACAACAACAGCCTAAGAGAAGCAGTCAACGTACCAAGATACTTTGCAGAAAGATTCCTCTTCAGAGAATTGCAACAAATCAGAGTGACAGACACGATGAAAGAAAAAGCCAGGATAAAGTTTTCAGAAATAGAGAACCACCCCAATCACATACTAAGAGAGATGATGAGGTACGACGCTTTCCACAGATGGAAGCACAAAAGACCAAAACAACAAATAGTAGAATAAAATAAAAAGTACTAGAGAGAAAATAAATACCAGAGAGAAAAAATAAAACACTAGAGAGAAAATAAAAAACACTAGAGAGAAAACACTTCAAAATAACAACAACGCACATAGAAGACAGTTCGTAGCTCAAAACACCCAAGGACTATCGCAAAGCACAGAGTGGGCCCAGTTGCCTATAGACGATAAAGTCTATATTGTTAAATTGTTTATATATATATATATATATATATATATATATATATATATTCAATGTGACATTTTCAATGTCATAGTATGGACTTTATACTAATTCTGATTTTTTGTTTCAGGGCCACCTACAAAAAAAATTACAAAAAGCACAAAAAACCGGCTTCGGCCACCAAAAAAATTAAAAAACACTAACAAAAACCGGCGCAAGCCACCAAAAAAATTAACAAAAACCCCAAAACCCGGGCACGTAGGGCCAACCCCTTGAGCACTAAGTCGCCGAACTGAGCCTAGGCTCAGAGCGGAGACTTGAGGCCCAAGTAAGCAATTTTAGTTCGCGGATAAGCCACTTTAAGATAACAGAATCATAGCGACAATGCGCTGTCCTGAGTTTTTGCAATCGGTTAGGAAACCATGTTGGGGTTCTATTACCCAGGACCTCCACATGAAGAGCATTTGGCTGATAGTTGTGCCCCTATCGCGCATCAGAGTGCTATAGGGGGGAAAGGGATGGTCTAGAGCATTGGAGCGAGGTGGGGTGACTCCTGTATTTACTCGAGTTAACACACCTCGCTCCAATGAATTGTTACACCCGAACGTAATTCTTAGGGGTGAACATTTCTCATAGACTGGGTTTAATCAAATTGCTTGCTTGCTTGCTACAACTTCACAAAATATTGTATAGCAAAACCCTCAATATCTTGTGCATATTTGACGTCAAAAAATAGGGTTAGTAGCAAAAACAGCAATCTTCATCGGTCCGCGAATGGCAACACCGGCAATCTCCGTTTTTACCGATCACAGCGTATTGCATGCTTCAACCTTTGACGAAATTGCAACGCCTTTAAGTGCTATTGAGATTTTGTTAGAAGAATTAGTACTTATTTATTAAATTTATCGCTTAACAGTTAATTTTAGTTGTATTATCTTCTGTGGTATTAAATGTAAAATGGAGACTGAAGCTATTCCAGTTACACCAACAAGAGCTCGTAAGAGAATTCAACAAAAACGAAAATGGAAAAGGAATATCGGTAAAGAACTGGGGTAAACCATAACTAAGGTTGGTAGGTTATCTATTTTGGCGCATTTATCTAATACAGTAAGTCGGAAATAAATATATAAAATGAATAAATTCGATGACAGTAAAAACAATTAATTACTATTTAAATGGGAATAAGCCACAATTAAAGGTTAATGTACGTTTATTGACGTTTCAATTTCCACGTCGGAAATCGTTTTAAAAATACAAACATTAGTAAATATAATTTTCATTTCATTTCATTTCATTTTCAATAAAAATTTAGTTTCAAGGAAGATGTGTGTTTTTTGCATTCATATATTGTTTTTACTGTTGCAAAATCTCCAAGTGTTTGAAAGAAAACCAGAAATCTCCAAACTTAAATTGTTAACTACTTAAAATTTAATGAAATAATTATGTTAATTTTGTGAATAACTAAAGCCAATGTACAAATAAATATAAAAAACAAAAAAATAAAACTTTAATAAAACGGTAAAATTTTATTAAAAAATTCTCTTTCCTGAAAAATTTGTCAAAGTGGAGATAGCTGGTTTTGCTTCAAGACCCCTCTATTTATATAACAATTACGTTAATTATTACTTTAAATCTGTATACACACGATGTATCTACAGAACAGAACTTCCGATAAAGCCTAACATGTTCTTGAATGGTATTTAAGCAATTACAACAATTTATCACAATTTGAAATTATAGACCAGGCTAGACTCGATTTTCATTTTTAATATGGTTGATAAACAGAACAGCTCACGATGTGGGCACAAATCGATATGCGTATCTCCGTTTTTCATGTACCAGCAGTTGGAACTATTATTGATATTTAGATAAGTATGCATACAATCGCCACCGTTACAGCTATTTGTGACATGTGCTTTTAATGGATTGCACATAAGACCATTATTCGTTTTGAATAATAGTTTCTAATTTATAGATTGTGATGGTAAATTATAATTTTGTTAAAAACGTAAAAGAAATATCGACTATAAAGAACTGCTTTTGTGGTTTAATTTATACAATTTAACTTTTTATCTTTTATCAATCAGTTTTATTGTTTATTTGGTCTTTTATATTACTGGAATTTTCGTTAATTTCTTTTTCTACATTTTTTTATGTTCTCATTTCTCAGTATGGTTAGGTCTAACGATTTTGTTTTTGCTACGTTGTTATTTTTTTTTATTTAGCTTTACATGTCTCGACAGCGTAGGTCACTGACACAGGTACAATTTTATTACATTACATTACAATCGATAAAGAAATACATTAAATATAAAAATCCTAAATTTCCTGATAAAGCCTGATTTCATAGAGGAAATTAATAAGCTTTTGGAATTTATCTGGCGATCTAGCGATATTTTTCGACTCAAAAGATTCTTTTTTCTGTTGTTGTTGAAATAGGGACACTTTACGAGAATATGTTAAACAGATAGAATATTACCACAGTGTATACGTGTAGATCGATCTTGGGAAGTCATTAAATGTGTATGAGTTAGTCTTATATGGCCGATTCTAAGTCGGTGAATTAAGATTTTGTTTTTTGGTGTCATGGAAGGAATTTCAAGCTTTTTAATGGTGGGATAGATATCACGAAGCTTGGAAGGGATTTTATTCCAGTAATCTTGCCAGCACATTTAGATGATATTTTTAAAATACGACTATAAATCTGTATGTAATTATATGTTTTCAGTCTCCATATTAAAAGACGCGGCTTGTTTTGCAAAGAGGTCGGCTAGTTCGCTAGAGATTCCTACATGAGAAGGAATCCAGATCATGATTATGGATACTCCCAGTGTTGCCGTGAGGCGTGGAGGGCTGAAGTAGGGCCTGTCTCCTGCTCTACGGGCTTCTTACGGTCACGGGAGCTGGACCGGGAAGAGCTACGAGTGTTCACCATCTTAGGTTGAGCAGTTCGTCTGGTTCTGACTGGTCTCGTAGATGATACTCAGATTCGTGTATGTTTCAGCTTGAAACTGTCACAAATCTGAGGAGTTTTATGGCTTTTGAGTGCGTGATCGCGTTGCGAAATGCCACAGAAAAGCGTAATAGTGCAATATATATGTATATATGTTAAATATGTAAGTTCGAAATGGGTGCAAACACTTCTTGTGCTTAGTCTACGGAGTAGAAGTTTCAAGCGTGTTTTCTGCACGAAAGATAACAGAAAATATACGGAAATGTTTGTATACACAAATAGAAAACAGAATGCAACAATAAAAAGGCAAAAATAGGTGAGAGATTTCTTAACTTACGGAAGGAATCCTCGAAATAACTGGTGCCTCCTTAACTTACGGAAAGAGACAGCAAGCACACAGAAATGTATAAATATTTCGAGCGTATGGTCTCTAGAAAGAAAGATATCGCAGCGGAAATATTTATGTTTCCATTTCCAATAATAAAATAGCAAAGGAAATAGGAATATACCTGAGCGTATGGTCCACTAAGGAGATGTCGCAACAAGATATATTCGACCAGTAAATAAGCAATAACAAAATATCAAAGAAAAAATGAGAATATATCGGAGCGTATGGTCCACTAGGGAGATGTTGCAACAAGATATATTCAAACAGTAAATATGCAATAATAAAATAGCAAAATAAATGGTAATTTTTCTGTGTATGATCGATACGAAATATCACAGTAGAAAAATACAACAAAAATACATATATATCAAAATGCACAGAAAATATAGCAATAAAATCAGTATCAAACAATGGCAAATAAAAGGCAGAATCTAGGTGGATGACTGGCACCGTACCTAGAGACTTAGAATACGAGGGTGAGCTCAAACTGGCCGACTACAGAAAATCCACCTTCTTTTATACACCAAAATCCTTTGTTCTGAAGGATTATGACGTATGAAAGTGGACTTTCCGTAAGATCGACCAATGAAAAAAATTAAATTGTTCAAAAGTTGGAATAACCCTTATTCCAACCAATGAACAATTTTTTTCGTGTTTGGAGATGTTTCCCGAATGCTGATTGGTCGGCAAATGCGAGCGCACGAGAACACCAGTGAGATTAAAGTATCAAAACAATTTTGAATAGCTTGAACCAAAGGATGTACCGTGTTCATACGTTTTAAAGAGTAGATAGACGCTAAAGAGTCTGTACATATTGCTACTTTTTTATATTCTGGTGATAGTAAGGTCACAGCTTGTAGAATAGAGAATAATTCAGCAGTATATACGCAACAGAAGAGCGGTAGATTACAAGATATGATTAAATCTATGTTTGAAGTTACAGCACATCCAACAGCTATAGGATTCTTAGAATCATCTGTGTATACAATTTGGTCAAATCTATTGCTAGCAAATAATTCTTTAAATATTAGCCTTAGAAATTGTGGATCTGTCTGATGGTTATCATAATTAGTTAACGAGAGATAAGAGATTAAAATCTACTTTCAATTTATTCCAGGGAGGTTTAAGTGTTATTAATATTGAATTTGTTGCTGAAAGATCGATGTTATTCAGATGTGGTGAGAGATATTGTGACGTAGATTGAAGTTTATTAGGAGAGGGAGAGTTTAAAAGGTCATTACTTAGTAATTTATAGGCTGGATTTTCGGTATTAGCTAAGATTCGAAACGAATATTTTACAAGGAGTCGCCAGCGAAGTAGCCAGAGGAAGTTCATAAGCTTCTCTGCATAAACTCTCTGCAGGGCTCGACCTGAAGGCTCCAAGGCAGATTCGAAGTGCAGTACAGTGCACAGAATTAAAAAGTTTTAAATCTGATGGGCTATGAACGATAAGAAAATAGGAAAATAAAATATATATATATATATATATATATATATATATATATATATATATATATATATATTTTATTATTATATACTGGTTCAATACGCACATTACCAGAACCTCTCAATCGCCAATACCTATTTTAAGAAGAACCTCAATAGGAAATGGACATGGTTAGCTCCCAATGCAACTACCAAGAACGAAATAGATTTCATCCTAACTAATAAGCTGAAAACCATAAAGGATGTAAGTGTGCTCAACAAATTCCGAACAGGTAGCGATCACAGACTAATTAGATCTCGGGTCGTTCTAAACACTAAACTAGAAAGAATGAAATTACTCCAGAAACCAACTGCAGGGGTAAATATCACTAACCTAAGCAACAACTCGGAACGCTATCAAAATTTAATTCAAGAAAAATTACAAGACCCAACGAATAGCACACACTTAATGGAAACAATCTTAAATTGCGCCAAAGAAGTTGGAGGATCACAAGCACACAACAGCAATAGAAAACTTTCAGATGAAACAACAGCTCTCCTGAAACAACGAAGAGAAATGAAAATTAACTCCAATATTAATAGAATTGAATATACCGAACTGTGCAAAGTAATACGGAAAAAAATCGCAGAAGATATAAAAACCTACAATGAACGACTTGTACAAAATACAATCGAAAACCATAAAAACTATAGGAAAACCAAGAGGAAGTTGGCAATCGGTAGAAAGCAAATAATAGCATTGGGAAACAACAACGAAAGGATCACAAATAGGGATAAAATAATAAAACATGTAACCGAATTCTATGAGGGTCTATATAAAGCTCCGGAAGCACAAGAAATAGGCGAAGAAGAAATTGCGGTTCAAGAAGATGTACCAGATGTTCTCGTGGATGAGGTAGAGGCAGCTCTTAAGAGCATGAAGAACGGCAAGGCAGCCGGTAATGACGGTGTTACAGCCGAACTTCTAAAGATTGCTGGTCAAACAACTTGGAAAATCCTAGCAAAAATATACACAGACTGCCTAAAATCGAGACATATTCCAAAAAAGTGGAATTCAGCCAACATAATCCTTATTCACAAGAAAGGTAGCAAGGAAGACATTAGAAATTATAGACCGATCAGCTTGCTACCTGTGATATACAAGGTATTCACCAAAATCATTAACAACAGAATATAGAACACACTTGACGCTGCACAACCCCGAGAGCAAGCAGGCTTTAGAAGTGGCTTCAGCACAATGGATCATATTCAAACATTAAGGGAAGTAATGAGCAGAACAAAAGAATATGATCTACCACTGGCGCTAGCATTCATAGACTTCGAGAAAGCATTTGACTCCGTATACCCAAGAGCAGTCATAGAAGCTCTTGTCGACCAAGGAGTAGATAAACCATATGTCGAAACGCTAGCAAATATATACAAAGAGGCCACAGCTAGAGTAAGCATATATGAAAATACCCCAGAATTTCCCACTCAGAAAGGAGTCCGACAAGGAGACACCATATCCCCTAAGCTCTTCACTGCAACCTTAGAAAATATCTTCCGGAAATTAGACTGGAACAACCAAGGTCTATGTATAGATGGAGAATACCTAAACCATCTTAGATTCGCTGATGACATCATTCTAATTGCTAGAAGTCCTGAAGAATTACAACTGCAAATTAATGACCTTAATACAGCCAGCAATGAGGTAGGCCTAAAAATGAACCTAGCAAAGACTAAAATAATGTGCAATGATCTGATCGCCAACGTGGAAATAAAAATTAATGAAACCTCGCTAGAAGTAGTAGATGAATACATATACCTGGGACAGCTCATACATAAATCGGGATCACTACTTCCGGAAATCAACAGACGAATAAAACAAGCGTGGTCAGCATTCGGACGAAATTTCATAGTCTTCAAGTCCAAAATGCCACTATACCTCAAGAAGAGAGTATTTGATCAATGCATATTACCCGTCTTGACATATGGATGTGAAACTTGGATATTAAAGAGAGAAATAACGTCGAAACTCCAAGTAACTCAAAGAGCAATGGAAAGATGTATGCTAGGGATAACAAAGAGGGATCGTAAAAGAATTGAATGGATACGGAGGCAAACCCAGGTGACTGATGTAATCCAAAGAATAAAATCCCTGAAATGGCAATGGGCAGGACATATGGCAAGAAGAACAGATAACAGATGGACCACTAGAACAACTATGTGGTACCCCAGGAACGCTAAGAGACCAAAGGGGCGCCCAAATCTCAGATGGGATTATGATATTAGAAAATTAACAGGAACAACGTGGTCTCGAATAGCACAAGATAGAAAAATATGGGCACAAATGAGCGCAAATTATTAGAACAACGTATAACTAAGACATCGCCGAATAATAATAAGAACATAAAATAACTTGAAATAAGGGAGGCTGCACCGTAATTGGAAACGGTTGATAAAGCTGCACATGATGATGATGATGATGATATATATATATATATATATATATATATATATATATATATATATATATATATATATATATATATATATATATATATATATATATATATATATATATATATATATATATATATATAAACTAAGGTACACTCGAAGAGTGGTGGGTTTTTCGGTCAAAGTGGAGAAATAAAAGACAAAGAAGGTGGCTACTTCATCTATTTATTGAAGACGTTTCGCTTTCTGCTCAGAAAGCATCATCAGTTCATCTAAAAAGAACAATATGAGACCAAACATCCATAGAGAAGTTACAACAAAAGTGTGTTACCTTACAAAGACATGTAGCAGTCAATGATGTTAAAAATATGAAAAAGCTTACGAAACTGGGCATTCAGAGTTAACGTTGTATAAAACAATTCATTGAAACTAGGTGTAGTTTGCAATTTAACAAAATTAGCACAGCAAAAGAACATGTGATAAACATACATGTATAAAAAAGTTATTATAAAAACTTAAGTAAAAAAACATTAAAGTTTATTTTAAAGTGTAAAGAACTAGAAAGATCATAAGAATGCACTTCCAACAAATTTATTTATAAATTAGATTATAATTTTAACTTTAGGTAACATTATAAGTTATTTAAGATTAATAGTAATAAGATAAAATGAAGTTACCAGTCTTTAGCTTACTGAGTCTCGCCGATAAATGAATTTACAGGTTTAACACCCACGCAAACAACGTGAAGAGAAGTGGCCTTGAGGTCAAAATGACATAAACATTATTGACGTTATTACATTTTCATATATAAATTTAAATAAAAATAAAATATAATAAATTATTCCTTCATTAACTAAGATTTATCAACTTACATTTTATTAATATATTAATAAATCAATCTGAAATTGATTCATAGAATCTTTTTCATTACGGTCCTAAATGTTTGAACCTTTGGACTGTGGAAGTTGTATTAATCTTCACCTGTTAGCTGGCTAACTAGTGACGTCATAATATTATAATATATGATATTTTGGATTGACTTCGCATGCTTTGTTCTTTGTTGACAGATCAATGACTGTGGGGTAAATGGTGATCTTTACCACATTTTCCTTTCATTGTTTGGTTTTTTAACGACAAGCTGTCAACCAAATTTATCACATTCTTTGAATATACCGCCTTATTTATAGAGGTTGGTAGGTTGCCTTGCTGTTTATGTCATTTTGACCTCAAGGCCACTTCTCTTCACGTTGTTTGCGTGGGTGTTAAACCTGTAAATTCATTTATCGGCGAGACTCAGTAAGCTAAAGACTGGTAACTTCATTTTATCTTATTACTATTAATCTTAAATAACTTATAATGTTACCTAAAGTTAAAATTAAATTCTAATTTTTACCTTAATACCATTTAGTACAAAAGTGTACACAAAAAAAGTTACAGCTCTTTGAAGTTACAAAATAAAAATTGTTTTTTTGCATTAACTACTAATTGTACACTTTTGTACTAAGGTAAGTTGGATTCAATCACAATTTATTTTTGTCCCCGGAATGCGTGATTTAATTTATGACATACCTTTTTGAAACACCCTATATATACTTGTATAGCGTATAATTCAAATTTATATAACTTTTAATTAAGCTATTTAATAATTTAATAACAAAGATAATCCATTGTCGATAAAGAACATATCAGTGAATGACGTACTATACTCAGATACTACTATTAACCTTAATAAACAACCCTCTGGTGTATTGAAAAGTATGCCAGTAAACTGGAGCATTAATTATGTGGCGTTCTATAACATCGTTATCTCTTAACTGTCCTACGCACATTCCAAAGAGACCTAATTAGAACAATTGTCCTTCTGAACGACTAACTCGAGAGTTATTTGTGTCTAGGAATAATTATTTTTGGAATTCTATGTCGTAGTTTATATTTATCATTACGTGTTTGGAGGAGATGTCAAATATTTATATATAAAGCAAATGTACTCATAGTTCATATCAAATTCCAGTGGAAGGGACAGGGGTTTTATCCTGGTCTTTCTCTCAACAAGACAAAAAAACTGTATCCCTCTTGAAAAAGAAGAAAAGTCAACAATTTTGACGTGGATTAATTCAGTCTAAAGCTACACATAGATACAATTTCTCCTTTAAAGACATCCTGCCCATCGAATATTGACTTCAGAGATTATCCTCAGTTAACTACAAATATCTATTTGCAGAAATTAAATCCTCTTAGCAAAATGATTTACACAGGCGAAACCACAGACATTTTGGAAGCCTTATATTTCTTCAAAACAAGTAAAACGAAAAGTGCATCCTCATCGTTAACTAGGATTAAAGTAAATATACATAATAAACCCTATTACTAGAAATAATCCAGTGATTAGGATACGAAATAATGTTCATTTGGATGCCATTGCATACTGGAGTCTAGACAAATAAGAAATTAGGTTAACTGGCAAACATAAGTCGACTCATTCCAAAATAAATATCTAATTACCATAACTATAAAGTTATGCTGACCTGAAAAATTTGATTAAAACTCACTGCACAAATATATGGCAAAAGTACTGGGAATAACCAGAAACCCAATTAAGTTCAATATGCCTACAGTCAAAGACTCTCTCCAATGGCAGTACAGTCCAAATCGAGCTTTGGCCTCCTCCAAACTATGTCCCCAACTTTGCTAGTCCCATGCCTCTGTTCCTCAAGTTATTACCTCTAGCAAATTTGGCGCGTCAGCTGCCACTTCATCCTTTCACCTTTTGCGTGGCATTGCTTTTGGTCTTGAGCCCTGCATTTTTCTATCTAAAGCTCTTGTCGGTAATCTTTCGGCCACTATTCTCACTACATGTGCAGCCCATCGAAGTCTCTGAAAGAATTCTGAGATCGGTGTCTCGTTGAATAGTTGGTAGAGTTCATGGTTGTACCTGGATCTTCATACTCCGTTTTCGTTAATAGGGTCCAAATATCTTTCTTAGGATTTTTTGTTCGAAGACTTTCAGCTTTCGTTTTGTGTCTTCTGTCATCACCCAAGTCTCGCATCTATAACATTCTATTGGCCTAAAAATAAGTTTTGTAGGCCCTGAAAAGTAAGCTTTGTTTCTCGTTACTATTCTTTGAATTTCTGGTTCTTCTGTCTCATCCGTGCTTAATGCCAGTCCCATATATGTAAAACTTTCTACTCTTTAAATATCGTCCTCTAATTCTTCTGGGTGTGTGTTTCTCTTAGCTCTAGCTTATATTAGTTTTTTGTCCTTTAAATATTTTATTTAACAGGCAAATACATTCTCGAATAATTTTATCAATAGAAGAGATCAAGGCATTATTAACCGCTTAAAAATTGGTCATACTGAACTATTGAAAAAGATCAACTACCAAAATGCAAAAATACTCCATTCTACTAATGTTAAAACATATCCTACTTAACTGGCTTTCAGGGAAGAAAGAAGAACAAACGTAGTCACAGCTGATTATTTCGTGTATGAGAGACTAAAGCCATAAGTGTGACCAAATTTTTCATTGATTTAGTAGACATTTTGCTAGTGTGAATTTGGGAATTATCCTTTTGAGTCAGTAGCCCACTGTCTTTATCAAATGCTTTCTCGAAATCAATAAATCATGCATAGACATTACTAATATACGTCCCAAACTCCAGAGTTGTGTCAATTATTGTATAGAAAATAATGATAATAATGCTAAAAGAACCATTACCTAACAGTAACTTCAAAAAGAAAGATCTCTAAGTTAGAAGAATAAACACAACAAGATTTTACAGTTGTGTAAATTATATTAAAAAAAATCTAAGAAGTATGCAGTAGATAAAGCAGAAAAAGAATGTGGAAGCATTCTTAAGTATAACAAGAGACCTGCATCTCTTAGAATTCCAATATTTATTCGGTTTGCTACTGTTATTTTTCTATTATTCGATGTGAATGCTTCCAAAAGTTCTTGCGTAGTTTTATAGCCAATTTCGTATGAGATTTGTTCTCCAAAGTCCTCTTCTACACAATTACATATATAATTCCAAGTACCTATTTTTAATCTATTCGTTACTCCACCTTGTTTAGGGTTCTTGCATGGTTCGTCGTGATTTAAAACAGTTTGATGCTTCGAATATTTATAATTTCTCCAACTATAGTCCGGCAATTTTCAATTAAAGGTGACTCATTTACAAATTAAACTAAGAGCTAACGGCAACAATGTTAAATGTCAGAAGAAAATTCTTACCGGAGTCATTTTTATTGTGTATGCTTCGCTAATTAAATAAGTGAGCAGTAAGATGGTTCAATGAAATTTGCCCCCGTAACAATATAAATTGGTGTGATTCACGAGCGTATAGTTATATACGCTATTAAGTTCATAGAATAATTTGAAACATCGGTAAACTTACCAACATTTCGCTAGTCTATGTATTTAGGTTCTTAGAAAGAATGGAATGGGAGAAATAGTTTATTCGTTCCCCATTCTATCTGTGCATAGGCGTGGTGTGTTCTATTTCTTGGGAATATATTTATTAAATACACTTTGTTTTTAACTTTAAAATAGTGTTGAGGTAAGTAAAGTAAATTTGAAGTTTATTCTTTTTATAGTACCTATTAACCCATTAACGTCTGATATAATAAACAAAGAGAAATTTGACAATTAATTTATTAGATTGGATTAAAAATACATAAATTAAGACTAATTTTTAGCCAAAAAGATTTTTTTCTCATGTTCAAGTTAAAACAGTACAATTTTTAATAAAGGAACTTATTGTATCTTAAATGTAAATTAAATTTTAAGGTGAAAATTTTCGAAACATTCGAGGAGTAGATGCACTCTACACCTTTTACATAAATAAATATTATTACTTTCGCACATCCGACATTCTTGCACTAGTATCGTCTCTTTTTGTAATGTGGCCAATATTGTCAATATTGTAAAGCAAATTTAGATTGACGTCCATGTACTAAGTTTGACACTGATGTAGCGGTTTCTTCACTATTCTCTTCTCTTCATGTTTGATTGAACGAAATGTATGTCGGCTCATCTATCTATCTATCTATAGCCCAAAATCTATTCATGTGTTGAATATTGGCCTCTCCCATTTGTCTCCATTTGTCTCTGTCTTCTGTTTGTCTTTTCCACATTGGACCTGCGCTTTGCTCAATGTCATCTTTCCATCTCATTTGCGGTCGACCTCTTGATCTTTTTGCAGTATATGGCCTCCAGCGGCCAATTTCTTTATTCCATCTTCCATCCTGATATCTTTCGTTATGCCTAGCCCATTTCCATTTTAATTTCAATGCATGTTCGACAGTGTCTGGTTTCGGTTTTGCATCTTATCCACTCGTTCCTCTTTTTATCTCTCAACGATATTTCCAACATTTGTCTTTCCATAGCTCTTTGAGTTTTCTTTATTCTATCTAAGTTGCTCTTGGTACACGTCCACGTCTGGGCACCATATGTCAGAACAGGTAGGACGCATGCATTAAATACCTTCTTTCTTAATTTTAAAGGAATTTTTTGGTTTTTGATAGTATATGAGAGTTTTCCGAATGCAGTCCCCATTCTTATTCTTCTGGTTATTTCTTTAGTCTGGTTACTTTTGTCTGCTCTGATAGCTTGTCCTAAGTAAATATATTCTTGGACGTGTTCTATGTTTGTTCCACCTATGGTAATTACTGATCTGTCTTCTGTATTAGTCATTATTTTAGTTTTCTTTAGATTCATTTTTAGTCCTTTCTCAAGAGATGTTTTTTCTAGGTCTGAAATCATTCGGCTTATGCTTTCTCTTATAATTTACATTTCTTTATCCTCATCCTTCGACCAATACATATCAACTTGACGTGGAGTGAGATAACCAGATAATATATATATATATATATATATATATATATATATATATATATATATATATATGCCAATAATTTTTTTTAAATGTCATTCATTTGAAAATCGTGACGGTTATTCTGCGATGGATAAATATTTGTAAAATATAGAATGCTCTCAATTACTTGTTTATCAAAAAAGACTGAAAAAACTTCATGTGACTGTGACTTGCCTTCATGGTTGGCTTTTATATTGTCTAAATATCAATCAGACTTATGTTGAATTACTACTGAGTACGAAGGAGTATCTGTTTTTACCCAACTTGGATTTACTATTTTTGCCTGGTTTTTTCTTTGGGCGTTTTGATCTGTGGTCCGAATATCATAATCAAAATCGTCAGAATTCCCATTCACTTGTATTTCATATGTACCTGCAATATCCGATTTTATTCCTTCTTCACAAATAATATTATCATCAATGTCTTCTACATCTGAAACTTCATCGGATTCCGGCGGCACATAAACCACATCAAGTTAGTCAGCATTTTCACAATCTGAGTCTTCTTCTAACAAAGCCATTAACTCTTTAGTAGTTAGTGACCTCTTCATTTCATATATCGAGAATTTACTAAAATAAACAAAAAAAAATGCTCTACTATATACACGCATTCATTCCCATGATAATAGTTTAGCTTCTCTCATTTTAATTTATATGGAATATAAAACAAAAATAAACACAAGGAAACTTTCAAATCAAGCAAAAAAAAACAAATATAACATTTACAGCACACAGCAATTCTATAAATAGAGAATGAAGTGTAATGACGAGATCGTGTGGTAAAATTTTAGATTCTTTAGTCTAGTGAAAAAATAAGTGTTTTACAAAGTTTTCTGTTTTTTGAAGTATGTACCGTATTAGGCACTCTATAATAACAATAAAATTTTACTTTATTTTGTTAACTATAAGATACCCTTATAAAACATGATAATTTAATAATTATATCGGTCTTAGATTTAATTTTTACGTAATTACTTATGTGTTTAAATACATAATTAAATTTTTTTTGGTACGCCTCTACAAAGTTGATAAGTGGAATATGATTTCGTCGCTTTAAGTGCGATGTTGCCATTAATCACCTTCAATTAAAAATTGTTTTAGTGTACTAATCTGTAGCTAGGTAATGCCACCCGTAACCTTTTTAGTTTCTTGTAGGAATCTTCCATCTTTTACTCAATATGTTCAGAACAATGGTAAACTTGTTTTTGCATGATATTTTAATGCCGTTATCTTGACAATCTCATTTTTGTACAAACTTGTTTTTTACATGAATTATCTAGTATCGTTTGTTTGTTAAGTTTTTCCTGTAAAATTGATGATCTTATATGCATGTCAAATGTTTTAGTAAAACTTAAATCAATCAACTGGTATGCATTTTCTGGACATCAAACACGGAGTTTTCTAATAAAAAACAAATAATTTATTGGTAATAAAAGTTTAATGTTCTATGTATACGTATTAAATGATACATTAGTCTTCAAATCAATATTTTAACAAGAAAGTGTAACTAAAATGCTAGTTTCCGGTCAAACAACTTTAAGACAGAGTCGTATTCGTAAGTACAGAAAATAAAACATAAAATAAAATAAAAAAGGAAATCTGGAAATATTATTTAAATAACAATACATAGCGAAATTGTGAACTTTACATAGAACAAAATGGGGAATTAAATAGATGGGAATTCCCTTTCTAAATAAAAACAAAGCCACAACAAAATAAACAGAATCTAAATAGGAATGGACTGAAGTTAAAAGGAATAAACAAAGCAGAAAAAAGATAAACAGACACCAAATTGTTGTTGGAGATGCCGCTAGCATAAATGGGTCTTCCAAGATAGTCAAGTCGTTAACAGCGAAACTAAATAAGCTAAAAAACAGGAACTAATTGATATATTAGTGAATGTTAAGTTAGCACTGTCCGGTTCTAATCCTCAGTTATCAGAATACGTTAATAAATTAACACAAACAGTGCAAAGAGATATTAACGCATTCAACGTCGAACAAAACCAAGACGTTATTGTGTGTGATCAGTATCTAAAGACAAACAAGGAATTAAGTAAAATGAAAAGTGAACTTGCAGCAGTGAGACGGTACCCGATATTACTTTTAACTGGAATGGCATAGAACTGACAAATAATCCACATATAAATATCTTTGCCTTTCGGTAAAATTGACGAAGTCTACAGACCTAATATTTGGCCCAAAGAAGCTGCTGTTAGGAGATTTAACTTTAAAAGAACTTTTTAGGACATAAAGAAGACGAAGGAAGAAACTTAGAAGCTTCTACAAACTTTTATCAAAATAAACTTATTCGACAAGGTATTTTCGGAGCTATTAGCTAATTTCTTTTGTAGGGTAAAAAAAAACATTGTGGAGTTGCAATTTATGTAAAAGAAAATCTTATGTATTCTTCTCTTAATCTAAATGAATATAATGTAGAGCAAAGTTCAGAGTTTTATGCAATTTATGTACCTTTAATACAAACCAATATTTTAACTGTTTACAGATCCGGTAAGGCTGACTTTAACTTGTTTTTGGTGAATTTTGAGAATGTCATAATGTCCTTGCTTGGTAGAGCAGACAAACTGATCATAATTGGTGATTTTAATATAAATTTTAAAATTGACTCTGACTATTTTTTTGATATTCAAAATCTATTAACATTTTTTGGTCTAAAAGTAACTAAAAACGATTATAATAGAATCACATCCCAGTCCAGTTGTTGCATCGACAACATTATTATTATATTTATTAGTATGTATTTGAACCTTGTTTTTCTGACCATCGCGCTCAATTTTTTTTACTGACTCTGAGCATATAGTTGTTGACACTAATCAAACTTTTCAACGGTTTAATACTTCTTCTGGTTTACAGAAGCTTAAATGTGAGTAAACTAGTACAAAGATGGACTTTTTCTATGATATTAATAATGATCCTGATTTTTTGACAATCTTTCTTACTGAAACTTATAAAAACTTAATATTAAAGCATTTTCCACAAAAAAAAGTACGACAAACTCCTGAAAAACACCCGTGTAATGATTTAATAATGAATTAAGGTCTTAAAGATCTAAGTTTTCTCTTATTAAACACATTGTAGATGCCACTAAGGATCCCGATTTGTTATAAAGAACAAAAATTTAAATTATAATCGGCAATTTACTGTGATTTTATTATTAATTCCAATAATAAACTTAGAGACTGCTGGAAAATAGTAAATTTCGAAAGAAACAATACAAGATCCAGTACGGTACAATCTGATCTACCGCCAGACGAAATAAATCAATTTTTTACTACAATTGCAGAGAATATAATTACATCTCTTCCCACTATTAATGTCGATGTCCTCTTCAATTTTAGAAATTATCCTTCTCTGAGTAAGTCCTTTTTTTTCGTCCCGTGGTGGAAGAAGAAGTCTCTCAAATAATAAAGTCTCGTATAAAATTTTGGGGTATAGAGTATATTCTACTGTAGACTGAATTGATGCAGCTAAAAAAGGAAGCGCTGTCATAATTAAAGATAAAATCTTGCATCATGAAGAATTAAAATATGCAACTGAGCACATGCAGGTTACACCAGTATGTTTAAAGATAAAAACACATACCGTAAATATAAGTTCAATATATTGTTCACCTAGACACTTCATTAAAAGAGAACAATATAAAGAGTTTATGAACACTTTAGGAAAAAGATACATCATCACTGGCGACTTTAAGGCAAAGAATAGTTGTTGTAGTTAGCCTAGAGCCCCACTGAGATTCCAGGCTAACTAAAACTAAAGAAAAAGAGCATTGTCAGCTGTCAAAGAAGAAAAGGGTGAAGTAATCTCTACTGGTAGACCAACATACTGGCCTACCAATAGGAACAAAATTCCAGACCTGATAGATTTCTTTATTTACAAAAATATCTCAGCTATCTGGATATGAATGACGCCTGAAACATGACCTCTGATAACTCACCGATAATTTCAACTATGAGTGATACAGTGGTCAAAAAAGAATTCAATTCAATATTAACTAATAAAAAAACTGACTGGGGGAGCTTCAAAATTAACATTGAGCACAATATTAATCTTGCTGTGTCATTAAGAAACACGAGGCAACTTAATGACGAACTAGAAGGTTTCATAAAAAATATCTAACAGATAGCTTGGGAAAATACTCCCACAATTATTTCTAGAACAAAATAAAACAACTATCCAGAATAAATCGGAGAACCCATAGTAGAAAAAAAAAAGTTAAAAAAAAATGTCAGCAATGCAGAGCTCCACGAGACAAAACTAGTCTAAATAATGCTACACAAAAACTAGAATACAGAATACAGGGAGATGCAGGCTATAAAGAATTTAACAATTGATTCCTTTTTAAGTAATTTAACAGCTGACCACAACACAGATTATTCGTTATCGAAGGCAACAAAAAGAAGGAAGAGACCATTTATTCATTCTCCTCCTATTAAGTTAAAAAACGGCAATTGGGCTAGAAGTAATGAACAGAAGTAATGAAAGCAGAACGATTTGCAGATAATTTAGAAAGCACGTTTAAACCCAACGACAATAATGGTGAAGAACTGAGATGGGAAGATCCATTCCAAACCGCAGAAAGAAGAACGTTGATATCATTTAGAGAAATATTAATATAGATTAAAGAGAGTATAAATCCTAAGAACGCTCAATGATATGATCTCGTAACAAGAGAACTACTAGAAAACCTATCAAGAAAAGCTAAGCTAAGAAAGTAGCCGAAGTCATTATGATCGCCAAACCATGGTAAACCTTCTAATGAAGGGACATCCTATCGACCAATATCACTCCTTCCGATGATGTCAAAACTATTTGAAAAACTTCTATTGAAAAGATTAAAACCAATAATAGAAAGAAAAAATCTTACACCAAATCATCAATTTGGTTTTAGACATAAACATTTCACTATAGATCAAGTTCAAAGTATAACGAATATAATACAAAAAACATTAGAAGAAAAGAAAGTCTGCTCTACCATCTTCTTGGACGTAGCACAAGTATTTGATAAAGTCTGGCATGAGGGTTTAAACTATAAACTAACAACGTTAATGTCTAAACAGTACTTAAAAGTCTTAAATCATACATTGCGAATAGTTATTTCAGAGTAAAACAAGAAGTTTACACCGATTTAAGGGAGATCAAAGCTCAAGGGAGTGTATTAGGTCCGATCCTGTGGCTATTGTATACGTGTGACATTCCAGAGCTAGAACAAAACACTATTGCGACTTCGCAGATGATACAGCCATACTAGCGATAGGAGACATTAGTGAAGAAGTGACTGATGATAAGCAACTATCAGTAAATACAATATATACCTGTACCAGAAAATGGCAAATAAAATTAAATAAGACTAAATCTGCACACATTAACTTTACAAATAAAAAATAGAAAATTTCGCAGTTAAAATAAATCATAGTTAAGTTCCTTATACAACATCAGCAAAATATTTGGGCCTCACTCATCATTAGATAGTAAATGCTTCGAACAAACAGAAATAGAACGATTCCTAGAGACCGCAACAAAAGATTTTAGAAAAAAAAAGTGTAAAGGAATTTCTTTATCTCCAATCTGTTAATTAAAATTTATTTGTAGAAAATAAATTTCCCGGTAAACCAATTTCACATGCACACAAGATAAGAACACAAAATAAGAAAAACGACTTAAAACGGTCCTGTAGTGAATATCTGATCGAATTCTCCGAAGGATTCATTGGACGCGAGCGATTGAGAGCGACGACGCACGCCCGTTGGATTTACGCGCGTCGAGGCGCTACCGGCTAAGTTTGTTTAAATGTCCAGGAAGTCGTTAATCGAAAATAGCATGCCATTCATTGCTTGTGTCAACATGTGCCTTTTTATCATTATTGTAATTTTCTATTGATTGTTGGTGTTTCTAGCTGCTCAATAAATCTTTACGGGCCACTTACAAGTACCTGTAACTTGTTAATGTATACAAATGAGGTATGGTAATTCGTAAAAGGATTATTAGACGGACGACAATTGGATCGCCGTAAATAAGAAATATTTTTGAAAAATGTCATAATAACTCTCAAAAAATTTTGCTGATTACCTCGTACAATATTTTATTTCATTAAAATAAAGAATTACTATACAGGGTGAGTCATGAGGAACTTTACATACTTCTACCATATGTAGAGTCCCTCAGGGAGCATATCATGTGGCCACTAAAAAATGTCAACTCCTCTTCTTTATTAATTAACAGGGTAATTTGTGTAATTGACCATTTATTTCATTTTACTGTAGTGTTTATACGGCTCATTTGATTTTTTTTATTTTTGCATGATACAGTACACTACTATCAAGCATTCGACTGGTATTAGCTAAACTAAAAAATTCCAGGACTGGCTTTGGAAAAATTAATTTAGGGATTCGTATTAAATATTACACCCTGTATATATTTTTTTTTAAATGCAGTAAGTGATTTTCAAACTACATAAATAGTCAATGAAAACGACATATGCGACAATGTTGTCGCACTTTTATTAAATTTTTAGTGAACGATCAAATCTTACCAAAAATAGAACAACCATAATGAAGTATCAAATTATAAGGTAATTAATTTAAACAAATGTTATAAATTTCAAACATTTTAATTGAAATGATAAACTGAGTCACTGCCCAACAAAAAACAGAAACTACTAACAATAACGAAGAACAATTTAAAAAAAAAAACTAAAAATATGTACATAGTTATGATAAACCCATAAATTAGAACTGGAAAAGATACAATATTGGTAACAAAATAAAAATTATTCAAAATAGATTTTCGAAATGGAACCCTGCAGCCTGTACACATTTTTGTTGCCGAATTGTTAATTGACGTATTGAATTACGGATACTCTGGGGATCGTTTCTAATAGTATTACAACAATGTATAATTCTATCAATTAATTGTTGTCGGTTATTAATATTCACTGCGTAAACTAGTTGCTTCAATCGTCCCCAAATATGGTAATCAACGGGATTAAAATCAGGGGATCTTGAAGGCCACGAAATAGGACCTGCACGTCCTATCCACCTGTTGCCATAAACATTATTGAGATGTTGTCTCACTGCCAGTAAAAAGTGTGGGGGTGCCCCATCATGCTGAAAATACATCCCTCGGATAGCAACGTTCGCGTTGGCAAGCAAATTCGGCAAAATATTTTGTAGAAAGTTCAAATAGACCTGCCCTGTTAAAGGACCATCAAAAAAGTGAGGACCTACTAATTGGTTATTTATGACACCAATCTAGACGTTAACCGAAAACCTTAACTGAGAACGACGTTCTCGAATAGCATGGGGATTTTCTTCTGCCCACACATGTGAATTTCGTGAATTATTTATCCCGTCTCTGGTAAATTGGGCTTCATCTGTAAATAGTGTCCTGTATAGCGTTGGTCGATTATTGTTAATCCATCTACAAAATTCCAACCTATCGATCTCATCTCCAGCATGTAGTCGCTGAACCATTTGAATGTGATATGGGTATAGATTATTTTTTTGTAAGACTCTACTTACTTTTGATTGAGTAACATTGAGTTCTCGACTTACTTGTCTAGTGCTTATTGTAGGGTTCATAGTAACGGCGTCCATAATGTCATCTTCCTGCGCTTCATCTACATGTCGCTCTGTTGTTCCACTAGGAAAAGTGCCATTTTCTCGCAAATAATTAAAAACTGACCCAAATGTTGGATGACTGAGAGTTCGACGATTAGGAAATCTCCTGCGATATTCTCTACTAAGCCCTACCATTCCCATTACAGAATCCATAAACAAATATTATGTCTGCATATTCTGTGGTCGAAAAATGATGTGGCATTTTGAACGAAAGTAACAAAAGCTCTACCAAAACTAACACAATGTACTTAACGTAGATATGACAGAAGAAATATGTATTCTTGTACACATAAATAACAATTGATAATGACAATAATGACAATGGGTATAAAATATCAAGAAACGTCAAACGGTCAACGCCAACCTTCATTTTAAACTTTTTTAGATTTATTTTTATTTAGTACAGTTGATGCAATGTATTATTATTTGACATAAAATTTTAATCATTTACAATCAACAAAAACTAACACATACAAGAGGTTTGACTTTTTAATCAATTTAATTTATTATTTATCGAAAATAATGCCCCAATACGATCTATGAGTAAAAATTTAAAATTGAAAAACAATTGATTCTATCGTAGAGATAATACAAAGTGACAGTAAAGATGTTAATTTTCTACGTATTAGATTATGTTGTAGGAACTCATTTTAATTAAAATGTTTGGAATTTATAACATTTGTTTAAATTAATACCTTATAATTTGATACTTCATTATGGTTGTTCTATTTTTGGTAAGATTTAATCGTTCACTAAAAATTTAATAAAAGTGCGACAACATTGTCGCATATGTCGTTTTCATTGGCTATTTATGTAGTTTGAAAATCACTTATTGCATTTTAAAAAAAATTTATACAGGGTGTAATATTTAATACGAATCCCTAAATTAATTTTTCTAAAGCCAGTCCCGGAATTTTTTAGTTTAGCTAATACCAGTGGAATGCTTGATAGTAGTGTACTGTATCATGCAAAAATTAAAAAATCAAATGAGCCGTATAAACACTACAGTAAAATGAAATAAATGGTCAATTACACAAATTACCCTGTTAATTAATAAAGAAGAGGAGTTGACATTTTTTAGTGGCCACATGATATGCTCCCTGAGGGACTCTACATATGGTAGAAGTATGTAAAGTTCCTCATGACTCACCCTGTATAGAATTTTTACTTAATTTTATTAGTTATTGTGATGGACAATGCAATTTACCACTCCATATTAGTTGAACGCTTACCAAATGTGCAATGAAAGATAAATGAAATTGCAACGTGTTTTTTATGTTATTGGTTGAAAGTATAATTGTTATGCTACTCAAAAAACTATTAGTGTTTTTATCTGTCTCCGAATCATCACTGTCACAACCAATGCTTATCGGTTTTATGAATTTTGAGACTTATAAACGATTATTTTCGTATAAGTGGTCTTTTTTTTGGATGTGTATGGTTTTTATACATACACCAGTTGTTTAAAATCATAAATTCATATTAGTTCTATATTGCTAACTTGCACTAATATTGGACGAAATCAATTATAAAGGCGGTACTAATAGTATCATCCCACCGGCAACAGGAGTACTGTACTATTATTTTGATTCGTTAGCGTAGTAAAGACGGTGGAATTGGTCTGTTTACTAATTGATTTTTAATTACATCCTTTTTAGTTTTAGATTTGATTTGACACACTTTGTAGAAAGGTACAACCTTATGATGCACCAAGATTTTATTGGACGTGAGCATTTTGAAGGTTTGGCATGTACATTTTTTGTTTTTCTAGTAGTTGAAATTATAAAGTAATAATTCTTAGGTATGAGTAACGCATTATTTTTAATTTTTAGTATTACTTTTGTCATTTTTAGTTTTAATTTGTAAAGTGTAGATAAGAATAAATGTTAAGGCCGCTTAACAGGCTACGTCTTATTGTACGTTTTGTTGGATAGGACAAATCCTATACAATAAAACGTGGCATGTAAACAGCAAAACGTACGTCTTGTCGAATCGAAATGAAATCCATGGTCAGATCGTAGAAATGATGGGAGAAGCATAGTTTTGCGAGAACTGATAGGATAAAACGTTACGTGAAAATACATGTTCAGACAAGTCGTCCGATCTTGACTTATTTGACGACTAGTTCCACTGCAGTTCGTTTCATTTTTCCCAAAAAAAGCCTAATAATGTCAGATTTGCGGCAATACACCCACGATTTTCTCGGGGAATTTATTGAATTGTATAAAAGTTTTTTTTTAGGGCCTGCGTAGCGCAAGCGGTAGGATGCTTGCCTCGCAAGCTGGTGGTCCGGAGTTCGAATCCCACCACCGGCAAGAACATCTAGACATTTTAAAAATGTCTATAGGCCCCAGGTCGACTCAGCCTGAATAAAAATGAGTACCTTGGGTAAAACCAGGGGTAATAATAGACGGTTGAAGCGTAGCACTGGCCATGTTACCTTCCTTGTATACCGTAGGCCCTAGATATAGCAGACTACCCTGCTATACTCCCAAAGCCGCGACAGCGGTATAAAACGGGAGACTACTATAAAAGTTTTTAAGTAGTTATGTTTTAAAACCAAGTAGATTGCATTACAGGTTTCAGGAATTATTTGGCTTAACGCTTGTTTGGATATTATGATTGTGAACTCCAAGTCCTTGACGCTGCGTCCTGTTGTAAAATATCTGAGAGTTGCTGTGAGTCTTTCATGGGGTGTAATGGCTTTTCTCATGAAGTGTCTTATTTCAATATGTATGGTGTTACCAACTCTAGCAATTGACAATAGGCTGAGGTGTCCATTCGCAAATAATTGCGCCAGTCATATGGTTCGCCTCTTTTAGTAACGAGACGTGGGAATACTGGCTTCTTCTTAGAAGCCCACTCTCTTGACCATCTTGTCTTTTCCCTCTTCATCCCCTTTTTCCTCAGTCGTAGTATACTTTATAGTTGAAAAAATAAAAGAAAGCAGCCGTGTTTCCTCCATAATAAAAAAAACACTAAACAAACTTCACACAACTCAAGACTCTGAATTAGAAATGAGGTAGAAAACGGAAGGCAAAACGTAGTGTGTATACACTGAACAAAACGTACATTTTGTCGTACGTTTTATATGACCCACAAAACGTACAATAAGACGTAGTGTGAAAACGGGCCTTTAGAGTACAGATATTATACAAACACATTATTATATTAATATACTCATTATCATTCCCTAACAAAAGATTTTCTAAAACTATACTTCTAATAAAGTCTCTTAGTAATTTTAATTGTAGGGACGTTCACGAAATTAATAGCAAAATAATAAGAAACTTACCAAATTTTTTTAACACCTTTCACTCATCTTATTAATTTAATTCTATCAACTGGAGTATTTCCAGAAGTACTAAAATACTCAAAAGTAGTACCAATCTACAAAAAAGGTGATTCCTCAAAAACTGACAATTACAGTCCCATAAGCATTGTTTCTACTTTTGCGAAAATGATTGAAAAGGTTATCAAACAACAATTTTATTCCTATTTTGAGTCAAACAATTTTAGCAACTCACAATATGGATTCAGAAGTGCTCGTTGTACTACGAAGGCAGTATCTAATGTTATGAGTGAGGTGATTGAAGACTTGAACGCGGCAATCGTATTTTCAGCAGCAATTTCTCTTTGCATTTTGTCGAAGGCTTTTGATTGCGTTTTACACGACATTTTGCTCCACATATTAAATTACTATGAAATCAGAGGTATCCCTCTTAAGCTTACAACTTCTTATCTATGTGGCAGACACCAGTCGGTAGAGTCATCTCTCTGATTTTCTATCCGTAAAACATGGAGTCCCACAAGGTTCGGTCTTAAGACCTCTTTTGTTTATTATTTATGTCAACGATTTACCTAAATTCATATCTCCGTACAAAACCATACAATTCGCAGATGATACGACATACGTTATATCAGGAAAAAATGATGATTTAAAAATTTCTTATGAGGAAGTTTCTACAAAATCTAGCACATGGTTTGCTGCAAACAAACTAAAACTTAACTCTGATAAAACGCACAACTTGGTTATATCTGCAAGTAATTTACATAATAATCTAGATAACACAGCGGTAAAGCTGCTCTTACTTCTGACACAGTAATGGGCAAAAGTATTTCCGATCCCTGATTTATGAGAGTGTTTACTCGTGTCGGGAAATTGTCTTGTGGTCTTTGGCTGGTATAGAGGTCTTTATAAAACTTTGATTATTTTCAGAATGTTTTGTTTATCTGTTGTTGCCTTTCCGTCTTTATCTCTCAGCTTGTATATTTCTTTTTTACTTTGTGTGAGTTTTCTTTTCATTATCTTTAAACCTTTGTTCTCTTCTACTGTTTAAGTAATTACATTAGTATTATATCTTTTTACATCTTTTCTAATTTCCGCTGAAATTCTTTTATTTAGTTTTCTATATTCTTCTTTGTTTCCTTTTTCGTTCTCGCTTAGGTTGCGTCGCATTTCCATGAGAGCTTTTGTATCTTTGCTAATCTTTTCACTTTTGGTGTCATTTTTCTTGCAAAATTTGAGTGGTGCGTTTCTAACTGAGTCTGTTATTAATTTGTTGAGTTAATGAGTTGTGATCGTCGATACTTAGAGGCTTGGGATTATTACTCTGGTAAAGTTTTGGCTATATTTTTATGTATGCTTCTGGATGATTTGGTGAATTCCAAACTATGCGTTTGCAACTGTTTATCATCTTTGCTCTTTCTTTTTGTAGGTTTATCATTACTCTAGCTCTTACTAGGCTCTTACCCCTCAGCAAAATCACATACTTAGTGTTATATTATCAAATTCAGACCAAAAGAAGTTGGTAATCATCGACCTATAGCACTCGTCGTTGACGTTTATGGCCTGATCAATGTTTTCAAATAAATATGGACTGGCAGCCTAAAATCCGTGACTTTTTCAGAATGCATTTAGTATTAACCCAAATTTAACAATTCTGTTTATTGAGTCAGGTTCAAATTGCTAATCTATATTTCAAGTTCGTTTACCTTCATCCCTTAGATTAGTTGAATTTTGTACGAGTACAGGCCCAAGTCACGTCGAAAAATTCGCCAAATTGCGGTCTGTGAAAGGCCAAATTTTTATGAGCGACGTAAAATCGACTGCAACGGATTCTTCTGCACACTTTCACGGACAGCTTGTGTTTTGTTGATGTAGAGAAATTCGTTGATTGTGTACTCAAATTTATTTACCAAACTGGTAAATAAATTTACCAAGCATTGCTCGAACAGAATACTTATTTTGATAAAAGAATTTTCTCATTTTCACATGTTATTGTACGCTATCATGTTGTCAATGGCAATTTGGCAAATCTTCGAATAACCGACAGTCAATTTGATAGACGTAGCTTTAACAGTATGACCGCTACTAACTGTCAAATTTCGGAAGTGCTTATTGAAAGACCCTACATAAATATTTTTTTTTGTTTAAGAAGTTTTTGATTCAGACTAATTTGGAGCTTTGTATGCCTTGTTTGCATTTTTGTGGAAACTTCTCTAAATGATTGTATACCACCCCATAGTTACAGTTCTACAATCTTCTAATAGTAGCCCCTTTCCCAGATTTCGACACAAAACACGTCGTTTTCTAGGAAACAGGAGTAGTTTTCCCAAAAATATTTTGCTCTCAGTCACCTTGCCAAATTGTGTAACTTAATTTAACTTATACTACTCATACATTAAAAAAAATAGCCAAACACATAAAAAGGAATAACATCAGCTTTCAGAACAAAAAATAACTTAGCAAGTATATTAAGAAAGAGAACCAAAAGAAAAAGCGCTTACACAGTGGTATATACAAACTTAAATATGGCGATTGCACAAAAACTTACATCGGTCAAACTGGTAGAAACTTTAATAAACGAATAGTAGAACACAAAAGGGATTTCAATAACAGAAAAAATGTTTTTAACTACGCACTTTACCTTTTAGTTCATAAACATTCTTTTAATGACCAATTTTAAATTTTTTATACTCACAATAAAGGCATTAGTCTACCTTTATTAGAATCTATGAAAATAATTAAATTAAAAAAATAGATATAATTCTGAATGATCAACTTGAGATCAACTCTCTTCCTCAACTTATTTATTGGAGACTATAAAATGTAGATGCTTATATTAAAAATGCAATCACTTGAGAAAGGCATTCGGTCGAAACAGCTGTAGTGATAATAAGTTATAATAAATTTTGTGGAAGTGTACAAAATAAAAGTTTTCAGTGATTTATTCTTAAATTAAACTATTCCACTTACTATCTTTATGGGCGGTATTCTTCCTAGAAATCGTAGTGGATTTCTGAGAGCTGGGCAGTTCTAGTTCTTGTTTGTGGTCCATGTAATATTTGGCAGTTCGTTGACTGTTGTCGCCGATTGAAGGATCGGCTCCAACGGCTATGAGAAGTTTTTGAACAGAGTTGGGATCTTTGCACATCGGTGTGTAGTGGTAGGGGGTTCTGCCCTCCTAGAAAAATAGGAAACATTTTAAAGTTATCGAATTTTTTTTATCAACAAACTTACTTCAACCCGAAGGATATTAGCGAGAAGCAAATCTTTACAATAATAAATATTAGATATTAACAAAATTAATAGCCTAATAAAATCAATTCGAGAAAGTAGACGAGTTCACGTATCTAGGATCTTCCTTAAGCAATGCAGCCTCCTCCCATACGGAAATTCGCAGAAGAATAGGGATGGCCAAGAACGCGATGAGTCGACTGTCAAAAATATGGAAGGACCGCTCTTTATCCAAAAAAATTCAAATTGAGACTGGTACGGACACTCATTTTTTCAATCTTCAGTTACGGTGCCGAAACATGGACAATAAAATCAGAGGATAGGAAAAGGATTGACGCATTCGAAATGTGGTGCTGGAGACGAATGCTACGCTTCTCGTGGACGGAGCACAGATCCAATCAGTCGATTCTCGAGGAGCTAAACATTCAGACCAGACTCTCCTCTCAGTGTTTTGAAAATGTTTTAAAGTTTTTTGGCCACATTGCGAGAAGAGACAATGACAACTTAGAAAGACTAATTGTATGCGGAAACGTAGAAGGACGTAGAGGCAGAGGACGCTCACCTATCCGATGGTCAGATCAAGTACAGAAAGCCACTGGATAGACGTTTTCCGAGTCCATAAGAGCAGCCCAAAATCGCAAGAGCTGGAGAGAATTGACAGCCCGCATTGTAGGAAATCACGATCCTCAGCAATGAGGAAACGACAAGAGAGAGAAGTAATCTCCAAGACCCATAGCCAAACTTAAACCGCTAAAAATATTATGGTTGATATTTTTGATCTTGTAGACTACATCGTCATAACAAATCTTATTGAAATCTGTACTAAAATCCAATAATATTGAGACAAACAACATCTGTTAAAAAAAATTGTTTTAAATTGCCGTTCTTAGATTTTTGTAACATCTACAACCCCCTAGTTATCAAATTACATAAACTCAAGGCCCACAACAGTATATAAGTATTTTATCAAGTGGTGAAATTCAAATTAGCAATAAACGCCTCGTCTTGGCTTTGTATCAGAAAGTCAATGTTTTCCGGGGTCAAGGTGTTAATATGCACCATATTGCAAATTCCCCTTACGATCATGCTTATGTTATGCTAATTTTAGGAGCCGTACATTCGTTCTGTCATGACAAGGGAGCTCTTGAATGGATATGTTAAATTTAATTACCGAATTTCGGATGGGAAAAGTGTTAGGGGAACAAGTGATACAATTAAACTGGTAAATTCGTAATAAGAAAAGATGTATGGGAATCGATATATATATATATATATATATATATATATATATATATATATATATATATATATATACAATCCTGTTGTTGCAAAAGTTCGCGCAAGATGGACACTAATAAAGAAACAAAAACCTCAACACAAACTATTAGACATCCAATTATTGAAAAACGACACCATACATCAGACAGTAAATAAAGAATTAAACAAAAATTTAGGAAATATCGACCACAATAGAATTAGCGAGTACGATGACATAAACGTTCTGTGGAAAACTATTAAAGAACAAATGAACAATGTAACGGAAAAACATCTAAAAGTAACACCTAGAAATAACAAACAGGAATGGACGACAGAAGAGATTTTACAATTAATGAACAAACGAAGAGAATCCAAAGGAAAAAATGACAAGGATGGAGAATACAAAAGACTAAATAGAATAATTCGAAAAAAAAATAACCGAAGCAAAAGAGAAATGGCTAGAAACAAAATGCGTGGAAATAGAAGAACTACAACAAAAGCACGATTTTTTTAATTTACATAAAAGGGTAAAAGAGTTTACATCGACTACCAAGAGAACGACTTTTCACACCATGCTGAACACGGATGGCAAACTGCTAGAATCAACGGAAGACAAACTGAAAGAATGGGAAAACTATATTAAAATTCCTTTTTACGACATACGAGAAGAACCAAGATTGGAAAATAACAACGAAGGGCCAACAATTCTGAAATCTGAAATCATAAATGCAATTAATTATCTTAAAACAATTAAAAGCCCAGGTCCAGACGGAATATACCCAGAAACGGTAAAATTAATCAGCGAAGAAAATATCGAAATATTTGTCCTTTTATTCAATCGTATTTATGATACAGGTAAAATACCCCAAGATTGGCTGGAGTCAATATTCATCCCACTACCAAAAAAGCCAAACCCACAACACTGCAATGAGTTCCGTCTGATAAGCCTTATGAGTCATGCAGTAAAAGTCCTACTAAAAATCGTACATAATCGTATCTATAGAAAGTGCGAAACAATCATCGGAGACGATCAGTTTGGATTCAGAGCCGGCATGGGAACGAGAGAAGCCCTGTTCAGTTTACTAGTTCTCGCCCAAAAATGCTACGACCAACAGAAAGATATATTTATATGCTTTATAGACTTCGAAAAAGCATTTGATAAAGTAAGACACGACCTACTATTAGAACGTTTGCAAGAAGTCGGTTTAAATGGAAAAGACATCAAATTCTTAAAAAACTTGTACTGGAATCAAAACGCCAGAGTTAGGATCGAAGGTTCCACATCCGCAGAAGTAGAAATTAGGAGGGGAGTTAGACAAGGATGTGTTCTGTCGCCTCTGCTGTTTAATCTTTACTCCGAGTTGCTATTTAAAGAAGCATTGGAGGATTCCAAGGATGAAGTCAAGGTGAATGGCGTAAATATCAACAGTATCAGATACGCTGATGATACAGTGTTAACTGCGGATTCCTACGTAGGTCTACAACGACTCATCGACAAGACCAACTCGACCTGTGAGCAATTTGGTATGAAAATAAACATTAAAAAAACCAAAGTGATGTCAATCCGAAAAAACCAAAATGTACCTCAACCTTGCACAATAAATGGGCACATTTTAGAACAGGTCAATAGATTTAAGTACCTGGGATGTTGGATCGATAGCAGCCTAAATCCTGATCTAGAAATAAGATCGAGAATAGAACAGGCCAGAAAATCTTTCGAAAAAATAAAAAAAAACTGCTTTGTGATTCTCGAATAAATCTCGAAATTCGACTACGTTTATCAAAATGCTACGTCTGGTCGACTCTTCTATATGCAGTTGAAACGTGGACCCTAAAAACATCAACCGTAAATAAATTGGAGGCCTTTGAAATGTGGATCTACCGGAGAATGCTCAAAATTTCATGGACATCGCATACCTCAAACGAAGAAGTGCTGCATAGAATAGGCAAGGAAAGAGAACTTTTTAACACAGTAAAAGTTAGAAAAACATCATACCTAGGCCACATACTGAGAAATAATAAGTACCAATATGTCCAACTTATAGTGAAAGGAAAAATCGAGGGAAAGAGAGGCCTAGGAAGGAAAAGACTATCGTGGCTCAGAAACATCCGACAATGGACAGGGCTAAATTTTGAACAGCTAATAAGAACAGCTGAAGATAGAGAAGATTTTAAAATTGTAGTAGCCAACCTCCATTGAGGAGAGGGCACTTTAAGAAGAAGAAGAAGATATATATATATATATATATATATATATATATATATATATATATATATATATATGTATATATATATATAAATATGTATATTCCATTTTTCTATGTAAATTCCTCCCAAATATGATACTCTGAATTTTGGATGTATTCAATTTTAAAATTCGCTAATTAGATGTCCTATATCATCTCATGTAGTTCTGTAGACAATAATGATTTATGGTTAATTGTATCAAAAGCTTTTAAGTAGTCTAAAGAATTAAAACGGATATTTTGTTTTGGTCATAGGCTCTAAACATATCGTCTGTAATATTTAAGACGTAATATCAAGCAGAATGACAGCTATATCCGGACCTAAAACCGAACTTCATCGTAGGGATTATGTTGTTATTTTTTAAATGCCGTTTGTAACCGAATATCGAGCACCTTTTCCAAAATTTTAGATAGTAGATAGTACACTTACTGATCGTAATTATTCATTTTTGCTTTCTGTAATTTTAATCTTCGGTAAAGGAATAACATGTGCCCGTTCCCGTTTGGTGGGAAAAATTGAATTTGTTAAGTAAAAGTTAATGATACGTGTGATATAAGGTAGAAGAAATGAAATACACGGTTGCAGCGTTAATATGTTAATACCATCATCACCAATAGCTTTACTTTTTATATTATTAATAACATGTAAAACATTAATTTTAGATACTGGTTTAAAGGTAAGAAAAGAACTGAGGGAAGATTATTTTCATAAAATATTTGTGTATTAATGTCTGCTTTCATGTTTGGTATGACTTCAATAAAGTGTTTATTTATCTCATTTGCATAAGTAATATATGTATATATATATATATATATATATATATATATATATATATATATATATATATATATATATATATACATAATTATTAAAAAGAGAACTGTACTGTACAAGCAAATTACAATACTGATTGTACCTACTAGTACATATTTTATGTAATTTCATAACCTTCAAACGAAAAAATATTTTTTTATTTACCTACCGAATCTCTCATATGTACTGTCTGAGGATATTTATCAACCATCCATTTGTATATATCCTTCAAATCGTAATAGACAGCTTTATGTAATAAACCAACCCCACTTTCGTCCTTAGCCATCACCATCTTCCTTTTCTTTTCTGGTTCTTCGTCCAAAAGTGACTTAAGCTCGTCCAATCTGTCGCTATTGACTGCATCGTGAAGAAGGGAAATTTTTGACTAAAAAAAAAGAAAAAGGGTAAACATAAAGTATATTTTGCATTAATAACAAACTTAGTCTATACAAGTTGTTAACACTCTCATAAAATTTAACGGCAAAAGCGTTCTTTCATTCGGTTGGGTATAAAAGTTTTTCTAATTCATAGAATCCCTTTAAATTTCCGAGAATAAAATTAAAACGTCAAATATAAATGATTTGTAACTAAAATTGCTTTATTCCTATTATCGATCAAGACTAGATACTTGAAACATGGACAGAAAACTTTATTTTAGACTGAAAGACTAGACATAAAAAATAAAACAGATGCCCCGATTTATTTTATTGATTTCTCAATTATTCAATTCCATTTCATAATCTAAGAGAACTGAGAAATTGCATAAACTCTTCATTTCAGTCAATGTGCTTTAACCAATAATATTGCCATATGAATAATTCAAAACCAAACAAAAATGCATTAAATCCCATTGTAACACCAAACAAACTGACATAAATCCATCATATTTAACCAAACTGCAATAAAAATGCTTGAAAAAATATTTTTGTGAAAGTTTTGTTCAGTTTGCGCAAATTACCAAAAGATGGCAATCACAGTTCTGTTCATTTTGTTATGCGTAAGAATGTATTTTGCTTACTTAGGTACTTCAGAGGGAGTTGTTTGTTTGTACAGTTGCATCAGACACTGCATATTAATTTACTAAAATCATTATTTATATCAAACATTAACATTTATTATTTATAACGGTTTTAAATGGTGGTTTAAATTATTTGTAGGTATGAAGATAAAGATCCGTTACTAAAGAGGTTTAAGAAGTCATGTAATCATTCAGATAACAACGTTGAATGCACTAATATTAAATTATCTGATATAAGACGATTAAGGAAATCTTTTTACGCTACGACTGATAAAGCAGAGCAAGATACAAAACCATCTTATATGATAACTTGGTCCCGTAGAAAGAAAACGAGGTATTTGTAAAAAGAAACATAGTACTGTTGCAGTAAAAGAACGAAAAGGGGGAGATAAGTTTTCTCATAAAACAGTAAAGATAAAGAAAAATATTTTTGAATTTATTGGAAATCTTAAAGCCTAGGAAAGTCATATAACTCACAATGTACAGATAATAACCATATCTCCAGTTTGACGATGTTTGCCAATATTTTTAGAATAAAATTTAATATCTGCATCTGATTGCTTTTCTCTGTGTACTCAATTAAATCACTAAATTAAAATATTGTAACGAAATAGCCCATCTCCGATGCGAAGTACGTGTCACAATTCTTAGAAGGATGAATCTCGAATACACAATCGATGGCATTTTCAATAGCGCCTGCCTTCGAGACGCTTCCAACGGGAAGTCTAGAGATGGACTACTCCAGATGATTCTAGAATAATACTTTTAGTATACAGTATGGTGGAAATGAAAGGAATAAATTCGTTATTTCGTAAACCGGAGACTTTAAGAAAAAATCCTGAAACCCGTCGATTTTTATTTTTAAATAAACTATTCGTAAGAATACATTTTTATTTTTGACGTCATCTATGTGAGCGTGATGACGTCATTGCTAAAATTTTTGAATAGAAAGGGGGGTATTGTAATACATCATTTGAAAGGTCTTTTAAATACCTATTCAGCTATATCAATATGTCTAAGTAATTAAAGTTTGTAATTGTTTAAAAAAATAATTAAACTTTTATTATTACAATAAATATTTATTAAGTATTATTTAATAAATACAACGAAACCTAAATTAAGTGGTCAAATTGTTTACCTTCAGCTAAAATACAATGAGAAAGGCGTGCCGCGAACTCTTCTCTAACATTCTCTAAAACTTCCGGAGTTATTTGAACAACTTCATTACGTATTCTTTCTTTCAGTGCATTAATATTTTGTGGTCTATTTTGATACACCTTACTTTTTAAATATCCTAATAAAAAGAAATCAAGAGGAGTCAAATCAGGTGACCTAGGCGGCCATTATATTGTTCCTCTTCGACCTATCCACCGATTTGGAAAGACGTTGTTTAAGTAGTTGCGTACCAAGACAGCATAGTGTGGAGGCGCAAAATCTTGCTGTAGCCATAAATCATTTCTTTTTGGAAACAACCGGTTCAATTCTGGAAGCAAGAAATTTTGAAGAAATTCTAAATATCGAGGACCTGTTAAGTTTTCTTCGAAAAAGTATGGTCCAATACACCTATTATCTATTATTCCCACCCAAACATTAATTTTCTCTGGGTATTGAGTACGGTACTCTTGCATCCAGTGTGGATTTTCCGTAGCCCAGTACCGATAAGTTTGACGATTGACATAACCGTTTAGTAGAAATGTAGCTTCATCAGAGAAAATAATCTTTTTTAAAAACATCGGATCTCTGTTATTTCGTTCCATTATAATGTCACAAAATTCAATTCGTCTATCAAAATCATCTTCCATAAGTTCTTGTACTAAACTTACTTTGTAGGGATGCCACTTTTCCTTCTTTAGCTGTTTAAGGACTGTTGAATGGTCCATGTCATTATCTAATGCTACTTGCCGTGAACTGTTATGAGGATTATCTTGAAAAGCTAACAGAACGTCTACTTGTTGGTTTTCAGATATTGGTTTTATACTACCTTTAGGAAGGTCTTTAACATGACCCGTTTCTCTAAATTTTTTCTTAATTTTGCTTATAGTGGATTGTGAAATTGGTTCTCGATGGGGGTATTTATTATTAAATAACGCACATACTTCTTTCTGCGTACGTGTTTTATGTCCATAACCAATCATTATGAGAATTTTAATTCTTTGCGTTTCAGTTAGCTTCATGTTCAAAGATACAAAGACTTTTTGAATACGTTTACTACAATAATACTATTAATCACTTGACAGAAAGATAATTAAATTTGAATGTCCAACTATCAATATTCATATTGATAAGGTAACTAGTTTTTTTTAAAAGGTAAAAAGTAGATAAAAAAGACATTTCATTACCAGTGATGGCCTTTATAAAATTTATTTTTAGGTGTCAATAATACATCATATCAATACTTATTAAATATTTATTGTAATAATAAATATTTAATAATTTTTTTAAACAATTACAAACATCAAATACTCAGACATATTGATATTTCTGAATAGGTATTTAAAAGACCATTCAAATGATGTATTACAATACCCCCCTTTCTATTTAAAAATTTTAGCAATGACGTCATCACGCTCACATAGATGACGTCAAAAATAAAAATGTATTCTTACGAATAGCTTATTTAAAAATAAAAATCGACGGGTTTCTGGATTTTTCCTTAAAGTCTCCGGTTTACGAAATAACGAATTTGTTCCTTTCGTTTCCACCATACTGTATATATGAACGCTGTTATGAGTTAAGTTAGTTGATAAGATATTTTCGTGCTGTTCACATAAATAAATATATTTATATAAATTCGAACCGCTCGTTTTATTTAAAAACGGTACAATATCAAAGGATGACAAGGAAAAAAGCGACTTGATGTTACAGTACAGAATTCATAATAAAAAAGGCAAGGCTTTTTATGAGTTAGTAAGAGAAGTGGCACCGAATTCAATCACATTTTACTTTGATATGCAGTAAATGCACCCCCTTCCACGAACACCTATTAATGATGCTTTTAATGCTCAACAAGTGAGTTTTTACGTTTAATGCTGTGTTAACATGCACGCTAAAGGTCCCGTATTCTACACATGGATAGAAGATATGGCTGGACGAGGATCGATGGAAGTATCAGCTGCTTTACTTTGTCATCTGGATTCATTAAATCTTGAAAATAAACAAAAAGTTAGTTTATTTTGTGACGGATGTGGAGGGCAAAATAAAAACGCCCATGTTCTCCATGCCCTCTACTATTGGCTGAAGAAAAAATCGCCTGAAAACTTGACTGAAATTCATCTTACATTTCCTAATAAAAGTCACAGCTTTTTGAGTATTTGGGAGCATTGAAAAAGCCTTGAGAAAATGTGCTTCTTTAAAGACAAAAGAAGAACTTTCAGAACAGACTTTCATCTAATTGGACCTAACCTAACCTTCTCAGCGATCCAAGTGGATGTTTATTAGAAACGCAATATCAAGCAGAAAACGATCAAAGAAAATACCAAAGAATATGCGTCTGTGATATATTAACAAACTGTAAAATGTGTTTATATCAACTCCACGACGCAAAAAAAGTTAAAATCACTTTTTGGGTGTTTTAACGTATACGAGGGGACGAGAGGATTTCAATATACCTATACCAAAGAATTTAAAAACGCTACAACAGGCACCCTAAGAAGAAGAAGAAGCCAAGTGTTCTAAAAATAATTAAAATCTATATATATATAAAAAAAAGTCGTGTTAGTTACACCACTTATAACTCAAGAACCGCAGAACAGATTTGGCTGAAAATTGGTAGGGAGGTAGCTTAGAGCCAGGAGATGGACATAGGATACTTTTTATCCCGTTCGATAGCGTTCCCGTGTGACTTGACATGAAACGTCAGTCACTATAAAACGTGGTATAACAAAAAAGAATCAGACTTGGAATAACAAAACGCAAATGACAGCTATGTAATTGACGTAAAATGACAGCTATGTAATGACGTATGGATGACAATTTGATATTTGTAAGAAATCAATATTAAAACTATTTCTATTAAATAAATAATTAACAAGTGGATTGAAGTGAAGTGAAGTTTAATTAATAATGCCGCGACCAAGACGATCGAATCTTTCCCGACAAAGCCGTAATGCAAGAAGAATACAAAATACTGCAAATGAAAGGACTGAAGAAGAACAAGAAATTGCACGTGAACAGCGCCGCGATAGTATGGCTCGACTTCGTGCTTCTCAATCACGAGAGCAAAGTGAAGCAGCCCGTGAAACAGCTTGGTTGGCAATGCAGAATCGTCGAGCGAACAACAGAAGGCAACAAATAGATAATTTGCGACGCAGAACAAGATATTTAGCTGATTTGAATCGAGCAGCGTTTCGATACGATTGCAGCAATGATTACAGCTTGCATCCTAGCGTTTGGACGTTGTTTGCGAGTATTGTGGTGCATTAAAGTTTTCCGGAGAAACGCCTGGATTATGCTGCCTTAATGGTAAAGTGAAATTGCCAGTGTTGACTCCGCCACATGATCCATTGTATTCATTGCTTTGTGGCGAAACACAAGAATCACGCCACTTTCTTGCAAATACTCGAAAATACAATAGTTGTTTCCAAATGACGTCATTTGGGGCAGACATTATCGAAGAATGAGGATTTAATCCGACATTTAAGGTATTTATTTTTGTACTTACATAGAATGTAGTTAAAGAATAACTTACTTTATCTATTGGTATGTATTATATTTGCTAATACTGAACTCTACTCTCCCACAGAAAAAGTGTTTATAACCCAGTCAATACTGTCTGGTTTTTATTTTGTAGATACAAGGACAGATTCACCATCGAATTGGATCATTACTACCTTTCGAAGATACACAGAATAAATTTTTACAAATATATTTCATGGGCAACATGGAAGAACAACTTGATCGACGCCTAGGGATCAATGCAGGAACGAAGCGAGCAATTATTCAAGACTTGCAGTGTCTGCTTCATGAACATCATGCGTTGGTTAGGTTGTTTAAGAGTGCTTTAGAGCGCATGCCAAATGATGACTATAAAGTTGTCATCAAAGCAGATAAACGACCATCTGGAACACACGAACGCACATTTAATGCTCCAACAGTAGACGAAGTTGCCATCCTGATTGTTGGTGAACAATTGGAAAAACGCGATATTGTGCTTACACGTCGCGATACTGGGCAACTGCAACAAATATCTGAAACTCATCGATCATATGACGCATTGCAATACCCACTGATGTTTTGGCAAGGAGAAGATGGATATTATTTTAATATTAAAATGATAAATCCATTGAATGGTAAAGTATCAGTATCTTAATAATGGTTAATGTCTGTATTATTTGTCTTTGAAATGGTTAATTATCAAATTTTTAATTTCAGGTGAAGAAACTACAAAGAAAGTTAGCTCAATGAATTATTATGCATATCGTTTGATGATTCGTCAAAATGCTGACAACTATTTGCTGCGGTTTCGTCGATTGTTTCAGCAGTATTGCGTTGACATGTATGTAAAAATAGAAACGGAACGTTTAACATTTATTAGGTTGAACCAAGCCAAACTGCGTTCTGAGGAGTACATCCATTTACGTGATGCAGTTAGTACTGAAGGAAATGCAGCTAATATTGGTCGATTAACTATTCTGCCGGCGACGTACATTGGTAGCCCACGTCATATGCATGAATATGCACAAGATGCAATGACATATGTTCGTCATTACGGCCTGCCAGATCTCTTTATTACTTTTACCTGTAATCCAAAATTGATAGAAATTACTCAATTGCTGTCGTCCCTGAGATTCGGTCCCTGATGAACTTTATTGTTAAACAACTCGTCTTTGGAGATACTCGATGCTGGATGTATTCAATCGAATGGCAAAAGCGAGGCCTGCCGCACGCACACATTCTTATTTGGTTAGTGGAAAGAATTCAGCCTGACCAAATAGATGATATCATATGTGCCGAGATTCCTGATCATGAAGTCGATCCAGAACCTACATGATGTTGTTACTACTAATATGATTCATGGACCGTGTGGTGCCATCAATCCCCAATCACCTTGCATGGTCGATGGAAAGTGCTCTAAACGATATCCACGGAAATTAACGGCGGAGACTGTCACTGGCAGCGATGGGTATCCGCTGTATTGGCGTCGATCACCAGATGACAACGGTCGAACTGTCACAACGAAAGTGAAAAGAATGGATTTCGTTGTCGACAACAGTTGGATTGTTCCATATTCGCCACTTATTTCCAAAACGTTTAAGACACATTGCAACGTTAAATACTGCAATTCAGTTAAGTCCATAAAATATATTTGCAAATATGTCACGAAAGGCAGTGATATGGCGGTTTTTGGATTGCAATCCTCAAATACCAACGATGAAATTTCACGCTATCAAGTTGGTCGTTATGTGAACTGTAATGAAGCGATTTGGCATATATTCGCATTTCCAATTCACGAACGTCATCCTACTGTTATACATTTGGCGGTGCATCTGGAGAATGGTCAACGAGTATATTTCACGGCTTCGAATGCTACGCAACGTGCTGAAACACCTCCAGCAACTACATTGACCAGTTTTTTTGCAATCTGCCAAAGCGATCAGTTTGCACGAACGTTGCTTTACTCGGAGATGCCACGTTATTATACTTGGAATGCTTCATCCAAGAATTTTCAAAGACGGAAGCAAGGTGATGCGGTTCCTGGGTATCCAGATGTGCGTTCTACTGATGCTCTTGGTCGTATGTATACAGTTCATCCAAAGAATGATGAATGTTTCTATTTGCGGTTGTTGCTGGTAAATGTGCGTGAGCCAACTTCATTTGAGACACTACGAACTGTTAATGGTGTAATATTCCCAACATATCGTGCTGCATGTGAAGAATTGAACTTATTAGAAAACGATACCCATTGGGATACGACAATCGCTGAAGCCATTATCTCTGCATCTCCAAGTCAGATACGCACATTATTCGCTATCATAATTTCGACATGTTTTCCATCAAACCCATGTAACCTGTGGCACAAATACAAGGATAGTATGTCAGAAGATATTTTACATCAAAGTCGTGTCAGTTCCAGAAATCACGATATTGAGATGAATGAGGAGATACATAATCGTGCTTTACTCTTGATCGAAGATATGTGTTACCTCATGTGCGGTAATTTATTAATCAGGTTAGGAATGCCAGCGCCAAATCGTGAAATGAATGACGCATTTAATCTAGAATTGGAACGGGAACGTGAATATGATCACCAGGAATTAGATTTAGTAGTTCAAAGGAATATACCCCTGTTGAATTACCAACAAAAGGAAGTTTATGATACTTTAATGAAGGCAATCGCTGATGAAAATGGTGGTTTATATTTCCTAGATGCCCCTGGTGGAACTGGCAAGACATTCCTTATGTCATTAGTTTTAGCAACTGTTCGGGCAAGATCCAACATAGCGGTTGCAGTTGCTTGTTCTGGAATAGCAGTCACATTGTTAGAAGGATGCCGTACGGCTCATTCAGCATTCAAATTACCGTTAAATCTTCAAACTATTGAAGAACCAACGTGTAATATTGCAAAACACTCAGCAATGGCCAAAGTTTTAGCGGAATCAAAAATCATCATCTGGGACGAATGCACAATGGCGCATAAACGTGCATTAGAAGCACTTAACCGAACATTAAAAGATTTACGCAATGACTCGAGATGTTTTGGAGGAGCAATGATTTTACTGTCTGGCGATTTCCGCCAAATACTGCCAGTAATTTCAAGATCTACGGCTGCCGATGAAATAAACGCTTGCCTCAAATCGTCAAATCTATGGCGCTATGTGAAGAAACTGCAGCTGACAACAAACATGAGAGTTACATTGCTTAATGATACATCTGCTGAAGATTTCTCGGAGCAATTGCTGACTATCGGTAATGGTCAAGTACCTGTCGATGAATCGAGCGGATTAATATGATTTCCAAATAATTTCTGTAATTTTGTCTCATCAAAAGACGAACTTATCAACAATGTATTTCCAAATATTATTTCTAACTACAAAAATAATGAATGGTTGAGTGAGCGAGCAGTTTTAGCGGCTAAGAATAAAGATGTAGATGACCTGAACTACATAATTCAAAATAAGATCATTGGAACAATGCATTCATTCAAATCTATTGACTTCGTCACAAATGAAGATGAAGCCACCAACTATCCAATTGAATTTTTAAACTCTTTGGACGTGCCTGGCTTACCACCGCACAATTTACGCCTGAAGGTTGGCTCCGTAGTAATAATGCTTCGAAACATAAACCAACCAAAACTGTGCAACGGTACGCGTTTGGTGGTTAGTAAATTGATGAACAATGTAATTTACGCTACGATAATGATAGGAAAATTCAAAGGTGAGGAAGTTCTCATTCCGAGGATCCCGATGATCCCAACCGATATGCCGTTTGAATTTAAAAAACTTCAATTTCCGATACGTCTTGCATTTGCCATGACCATCAACAAATCACAAGGCCAATCCTTAAAAGTTTGTGGTTTAAATCTAGAACATTCATGTTTTTCCCATGGTCAATTATACGTGGCATGTTCACGGGTCGGAAGACCATCTGCGTTGTTTGTTTTTGCGCCTGATAATAAAACAAAAAATGTCGTGTATCACAAGGTACTTAAAGGAAGAGCAACCTATGTACTAAAATACAGAAATAATAATGAATGATTAATGTAGTTATTTAGTTTTTTGTTGTATTTTTTCCAAAAAAAAAAAACACAATCTGCTTATTTATTGCCATTAAGGCGGAACAAAGTTTGCCGGGTCAGCTAGTATTAGATTTAAAATGGGATCCAAGATTGCAGTTTTCTTGGTATACATACGTTGTAAACAATATTATAGTTCATTGTAAATCTCTGCAACAAACTATTATTTTTTAATTGTAAAACATACACAAAACCTCTGTAGATAAGGGTACTAGAAGTTTAATGGGAAATTGAATATTTTTTAATAGATATTTAATTTCCAATTAAAGTGTACTTCTATTGCCCTTATCTACAGATGTTTGGTGTACGTATGTAGCTATTAAAGAGTTAAAACGCAAATATCGTGATGGCTGGCTCTGCGTAGGTTCCACTTTGTTTGAATAATTGAACGCGTCATATATCATGTGCTGAATTGAACATGAAACCTCCTATTTTACGTTTTTGTGTTTTATTTTTTATATCAAAATGAGTATAGTTCATATCTCGAACAAGACGACACATTTTTATTGATCCGCAGTCATTTATAATTTATTGTTTGTTTTTAACTTTTTTTCCTTTGTCGTATTGATATTGGTCATAACGATGACAACGTTGATTGCCACTTCAGCGCACGTTTCCTGCTGTACTAATTTCATAGATTGCTTGTAAAACTTTCAATGTGTTGTAATGGATATATAATTAGTTTCGATTTAAAGGAAATGATAAGCTGTGTTATTTTACTGTGACATCTTTATAAATGAAGACCTATCAATGAAAAATAGATAAAAATCGAATTCAAAATTTTAATTTTTTGGTTTTCAGCACTGAAATAGTTAATATGTTAATGTTTTCAACTTTGTGTGTGTCAGTCGTCCACACATTGGTTATAGAAATGTTTTAATGTCACTTCAACACACTTGAAATTTCCCCCCGCAGACAGAGCTTGCTTAACATTGCTGGTTTCGTATTTGCTTATTCGTTCACTCTATTAATGCCATTTGAGGAGCATCTGAGCAAAACGTATTAAATTAAAAACATGTGATTTTGAGTTAGCGACAAAAAACTAATTGAATTAAACCCAGTTAAAAGTAAATATTTTATTTACTATTAAACTTTATTAATAATATTATTTTTTACAGAAAGTTGGACTTTTGTGTTCAATTTCGGAGTTTCCAAGTTTTGGAAAATAAAACACCAGTATACGAAAATAGGGCTAGAATTTCAAACTCCAACAAAGAAAAAGAAATAAATAGAAAGAAATGAAATGTACAGAAGCTAAGAGATGCAACTGTTGCAAAACAGTACTGGGAAAATGTTACCAATAGGTTAAGGAATCAAAGTCTAGGCGAAGAAGACCAGAGAGATATAGACTCATTCTGGAACAGGATAAGGGAAGATATTGAGTCAGCAGCACAAGATGAAATAGGAACAGAAACTTGTACCCGAAAAAATCACTGGTTTGACGATGAATGCAAAGACGCAACACAGAAAAAAAATGAAGCCTATGCAAAAATGCTTACCCGCCGAACTAGAACAAGTATAGAGAATTACCAGACAAAGAGAAGAGAAGAAAAGAAAATACACAGAATAAAGAAACGAAACCACTTAAAAAAGGAACTTCAATATATAGAAAACCTCAACAGAGAGAAAGAATTCAGAACATTCTATAAGAAAGTTAACATCAACAGAAAAGAATTTAAGGCAAACACAAATCAATGTAGAAGTTTAAATGGCGATCTCTTAACAACAAGAACAGACGTACTAAACCGATGGACGGAATATTTTAACCAGATACTTAATATAGAGGAAGAAGAAAACCCGGAAGACGAAAGCTGCGAGGTGAGCGGAGCAGACGAGAGGGAGGAGGATCCACCAACGATCCTGGAAGTTAAAGACGCTGTAAACAAACTAGCCAGAAACAAATCACCCGGAATAGATAATCTCCCAGCGGAATTATATAAAGAAGGTGGCCACGATATCATAATAGCCCTACAGCAGCTTATAAAAGAAATATGGATACAGAAGTCCCTTCTCAATGATTGGAATATTGGAATACTTTGCACCATACACAAAAAGGGTGATATCTTTGAATGCTCTAACTATCGAGGAATTACGCTCCTAAATGAAGCGTATAAAATATTCTCCAATATACTATGCCATCGTATGGCACCATATGCAGAGCGAATAATAGGACAATACCAGGCTGGTTTCAGAGGTGGTAAATCAACAATTCATCAGATTTCAACCCTAAGACAAATTCTAGAGAAAACACTGGAATACGGTGTAGACACGCACCACATATTTATAGACTACAAGGCAGTCTACGACTCTGTAAATAGAAGAGAATTGTTTAGAGCAATGATAGACCTAGGAGTACCAAATCAGTTGGTAAGTTTAACCAAACTAACCCTTGAAAAAGTTGAATGCAAAGTACGAATCCAGGGGGAACTCTCTGAACCTTTTAAAACAAATAACGGGCTACGTCAGGGAGACCCACTCTCCTGTATACTATTCAATCTAGCTCTGGAAAAAGTAATACGTACGTCACAAATCACAACTACCGGTTCAATATATAACAAATCTGTGCAAATCTTAGCATATGCTTGTCGTACGGCCGTAGCGTCCTCCTGGTTTTCGGGAGTTTCTGGACGATCTACGACCGCCGCTCTTGAAAAGGATCTCAAGTTTCGAGAGTCCATCTTCGTATTTAAGGAGTTTATTAGGATATCGGCCGTTACGGGCAAGAAGATCCGCCGAACCTCTATGGTAGGTGAGGGGACACCGGCAATCAGAATTCTCTAACCGTTCGAGCTTTCTTACAGATAAAATGTTCTTACATGAATTATATATATGTTAGAATTCTGATGCGTGGTGTATACCTCAAGTTCCACAGAGATGTCGGCCTTCTCACGTCGTGGAGCCGTGTTCCCTCTCCTCGAGAGAGGTACGAGAATGCCGGTCGTGTCGACCCTTCCTGCTGCCAGTCGCTTCGTATAGCTACCTTTTCGCTAACAGTATTTGATATAGTTACTATTTGCGTAAGGTTTCGGAGACGAAACGTTATTGCAGCTCAACCTGATCGGAAAAGCAATTACAAGTCCCCGTCGGGGCTTTTATTCTCTCTTTACCGTGACAGGCCCAAATAACGCTGTGGTCAGTTCGACACGATGTGAGGTAGTTCTAAGACCAATGTCTTTTCTATCTCAGTAAGTCGTGTTCTACTGTCAGGAAGCGTTTTGCAGTCGACACGCCGGTTCTCGTATTCTCGATGATTTAACTTCTAAATTGAATAACCATTATTAAGTATTTCTTCAATTCAGGACGTCTTCGACGATAACAGGATAGCGGTAATAAATAAAACTCAAAGGTAGCTTGGTAGCGCACCGAACCAACAAGGTCTTACGGGGCTAGTAGAGTATGTGCGACTGGACCCCGATCGGAAGATGTGCTGTTCTTTTATACCCATCGTGTTTGAGAAAATTCAGCACACTTCCGCCGAGAGGCCAATGACAGCGAAGTTAATAACGAGCACTGTGATTGGCCGGCCAAAGTAACAATCTTTGTCGTGATTGGTTACCTTGGCGACATGCTGATGATATCAATATTGTTGGGAGAACGGAAAACGCAGCACGAGAGGCGTACGTAGCATTAAAGGAAGCGGCTACAAAAATGGGTTTAATAATAAACACCAACAAAACAAAATACATGAAAATAGGTACGCAACCACAAACACTACGGCCACTTGTTATAGAAAATGACGTCATCGAAGCAGTTAACGAATTTGTATACGTGGGAACGCTCGTCAATACTGAAAATGACACTACCGCAGAGATAAACCGCAGAATTTGCACGGCTAATAGATGCTATATTGGGCTTAATCTCCTTTTTAAATCTACAGTTATATCAAGAAATACAAAAGTAAAACTCTACAAAACAATAATACGCCCAGTCCTAACATATGGTTCAGAAACCTGGACTTTAACAAAAAGCAATGAAAATATGTTAGGATGTTTCGAAAGAAAAATACTAAGGCGCATCTATGGAGCAGTAAATGAAAATGGTGTCTGGAGAAGACGATACAACTTCGAACTCTATAGGATATACCAGGAACCAGATATCGTAAAACACATAAAGATAGGACGTCTGAGGTGGGTAGGCCATGTAATGCGGATGAAGCAAACCGACCCAGCTAGAAAAATGCTCCTTGATAGACCTATTGGTCAAAGAAGAAGAGGAAGACCCAGAACAAGATTCCTAGATAACATAGACCAAGATATGAGAAATATGGAAATACGTGCTTGGCGGAGGAAGGCGATGGATAGGGACGACTGGAGAAAAATTCTTGGGAAGGCTAGGACCCACACAGGGTTGTAAAGCCAAAATGATGATGATGAGTATACGAAAATACTATTATTTATTTATAAAACAAAGCTTCTCAAATATGTAGGCCAGTATCATCTTCTAGACAATCAAATTCCTTTTCCATTTTATCACCTTTATTAGCGGTGTCATCTTCTCGGTTTATCTTCTCGGGTCTATCATTATACCATTTAAGGTCTTCTTTTTGTTCCCACGATTTTCCAAATTCTTGTATAAGTAAATATTTCAACTCTTTTTTTCTTTTTAGTGGTCTTCCTAATCTCGCGGTTTCTAGGGGCAACTTTTTAGGAACTTCAGAGTTACTTTCGAACCTAAAGCGTTCAAAGCCAGTAATGGTTATTGGTAAAGGATGATCTTGCTTCAATACAATTCTTTTAACATCTGATATTCCATCAATTTTTTTTAATATGATTGCAATTGGTTAAGATCATACAGAATCCAATAGATGGTAGTGGGAAAGCGAATGATTTTTAAGAATTACATCACTCTAGCTGGAGCCATTGTCAGAGGCAGCTGGCTTCAGTGTTGGTTCCAATTTTGTGGTAGATATTTCAGAGATCTATTTGTTATCCCGTCTAAATCAGGTGCTTTCTTGGAGAAGTCTATATTTTTGTCTTGGTGATAGTTTATTGTACACTCCTTCTCGAGAGTCCACCGAATGTGTTGTTGCTGTTGCGAAAGTGTTGTGATTAGAGAAAAAGTTTTTACATGCTTTGTGGATTTATAAAAAGCATTTAATATTGGAATCAAACCGTTAATGTAAAAAATTGGAAATAGCATAAACTGACCAAATATACCAAATAACCTGTAAAATGCAGGATATTATACGATTGGTAAGACAAAGAAGACAGTAATAGAACCATTCTTATTTAAAATAGTTAATTTTCTTTATCCTCAACAGCAAAGAAAACTTAACAATTCCCTTTTGTTGTAATTCCAAAAATTCAATTTTATTTCATGAAATCTAGCATTATCTTTCCAACGAAACCCCGTCTCGCTAGATTTACTTTATAACAGTCATTTCATTCACAATTACGCATTTTCAATGCGAAGGTTGAATCAATTAGATGCGATTACACGTATGTTTGTGAACTTTATAAAAAGTGAAATGTTCGTAAGGAAATGTAATTTTGTACCTGTTCATTTGTCGCATGCAATATTTAAGATTTCGATCTTGCTAAGCTGAATGTGTGAATAAAACACATATGAATTGTAATTTGTCATGAAACGTGTAAGGAATAAATGTAATCAAAAAAAGCTTTTTTTAGAGACAGAAGAATAAACTTAGAAAGAAAAAATAATGGACTAAGATTAAAGATTATTCAGTTTAAATAAGATTATATATGCTATATATCGTCGCTTTAAAGTGTTAACCTGCTAAATCCATTTTAACCAATTTTACAGGAGAGGCAAAAAACGATTTCGCAGCATTTCTTTTTATAAAAATGAATGGAAAACGATAAAATAGTGCTTAAAATTAGTATAATAATTGTTGTCTCATTGAAATTATAAAAAAATATACTGATAATTTTAGCTTTTAGTATTTTTTGTGAGATAGCTGGTTATTAGTTTTTCAAATTAGGCTAATAATGGACTTGGCAGTTTAATGCAATCAAACACGCGTATTCTATATGCAACGAAACTTTATTATTCTAAGTACAAAAAGAATAAACACAATAATAACGCTACTCATAGGAAAGATCTTCATAAAATTTGTGGTAGTCTACCGACAATGTCTTCTTGATTGCCTGAAGGTCTTCATATTTTTTGGCGGTTATTTTACGTCTTTCTAGGTATAGTCGCTTCAATTGGTCCCAAGAATGTGAATTAATTTTGTTGTTCTTACGTTGAGGAATTGGTTTCCATTGATCAGCAAAGCTGGCTTTATAATAAATTTCACCTTCGGGTGTATATCTCAAAGCACGAATATCTGTAAGTTTTAAATCACCTTTACCTCTTCCTGGTCTAATTGTTTTATAGCGCTGAATTCAATTAAGATCTTTGAAACAATCATGTGTTAAATATTTTACTTGGTAGGGAGCAGGCTTTTTTCTTGATTTAGACATATAGGTACGTAATCCGCTGGCAGGTTAATAACTTCATCTTTGAGTTTTTGTTCGATGGTTACATGAACCGAATCAACTTCCATCTGCGTATGGCCAGGTTCAAGATATTTTTGCTCTATTATTACATTATGAGTGATTGCTAGATTCAACAGAACATTGGCCATAACAGTTTTTTGTGTATAAGGCATTTTTTATAGAAATATTTTTTTTCTTTATTCTCTTATTTAACTCAGTTAAATTAATGAGTAAAGATTTTTTAAACGAGCGCGTACGGTGCTGATTTCTCAGTCTATTGCCAAACTACCACACACCTACCACTGTACCGACATGAGCGGCATCGCTGCACGCCGTAAAACCAACACTGCATTCTAACGCTGGTTTCTACTATAGCGTCATTCGTAATGCGCCTGTAGCTATTCGTAGAGCTGTGTTTTGGACAGTCTTTAAGGTTTTAAGTACTGTTGTTTTATTGGAGGAATAGACTATCTCACCGTAGTCGAATTTTGATCTAACTTAAGATTTATATACATGTAAGAGTTTATCTACCTCACCTTCATCGACTACGAGAAGGCATTTGACAATGTTAAACATGATATCATGATGGAACTACTACATAGGGCCAACATGGACCAGAAGGAGATCAGATTTATTCAGAATCTATACTGGAACCAAATGGCAAAGGTGAGGATTGATCAAGACCAATATACGGATGAATTTGAAATCCGGAAAGGTGTCCGCCAAGGCTGCATACTCTCTCCGATGCTTTTTAATTTATATGTTGAAAATATATTTGCGGAAGCATTAGAAGACACGGAATTAGGCATTAAGGTGAACGGCATACCAATTAGCAACCTACGCTATGCGGACGACACAGTGATTATAACTGATAATTTGGAAGATCAGCAGTTATTACTTGATAGGGTGAATAGCATAGGTAAAAAATATGGCCTCAAAATCAACATTTTGAAAACGAAATATATGGTCATTAGCAGAAACCCTCCAGAAAACCCGATAATATGCATAGGTGACGATCGCATAAAACGCGTGAAAACTTTTAAATACCTTGGCACCACAATCAATGACCAATCGGATCCACAACAAGAGATAACAACCCGAATACAAATGGCAAGACAAGCTTTTGTGAAATTCAGACCGCTCCTATGTAATCAAAACCTAAATTTCGAAATACGCTACAGAATGGTCAAGTGCTACATATGGTCCATCTTGCTTTATGGCATGGAAACGTGGAATTTGAAAAAAACATCTATCAACAAACTTGAAGCATTTGAAATGTAGTCATTGAGAAGAATGATGCGCATACCTTGGGTGGATAGAATTCGAAACGATGACGTCCTTAAGAGAGCCGGCGTGGAAAGAGAACTCTTTGAATTAATTAAAAAACGCAAGATTGGTTACCTTGGGCACATATTGAGAGGAGCAAAATATGAAATACCACAGTTAATCCTACAAGGGAAGATCGAAGGTAGGAGAGGAGCCGGCCGCAAACAATTATCCTGGTTAAGGAATATTAAAGAATGGACAGGAATACACAATACAGGCGAGCTGTGTCACGCCGCCAAGAACAGAATTCTAGTAATGAGATAGTCTCCTACGCACTTTGGTGTATGGCATGTTAAGAAGAAGAAGAAGAGTTTATTTTAATCTGCTCCCCAGTTTTTGCTGAAAACAGTTTTCATAAAATTTAATCCTGCTTGGCATGATCTGTTAAATTCCTGTGTATGTTTTGTCCAGGATAGATTTTATATAGTTGGCTTTTGCCAGAGATTTTCCTTATTTTTTTCCAAACATTACTTAGAGTAATTAGAGAATTTTCCAGGATTCTTTCATGTTCTTTTTCGGGTATATCTTGCCTCAGCACTTTGTTTTTTGTATTTCGTTATGTTTTCGTCTGGTTTATGATACTTCAGTCTATTAGAAGCTTTTTTATATGTTCTTGTAATTTGACTGCATTTAGTTGTCCACCACGGAAAAAGTTCATGCTTCTTTAAAATTATTAGAAATAGTAAAGAGAACGTAAACTCAAAAAAAAATGAATAATAACTGAAAAAACTTACTAAAAGAATATCTAAATATAATTTATAAATAATAAAGAATCAAAGTTTCACAAGTTTAGTGAAAAAAAATTATTTAATAGTCTCGACGTAACGTTTTCTTATTGTAATATTACGACTCGACATATTTTAGAAAATGCAAAAATATAAATATCATTGGAAATCCCCTACTCTTGATAAATGTGAGAATCAACAGCCCTAAATTCGATTTTACCAGCTGTCTAGCGAAAGAAATGCTAAACATTCTTGAAAAACTCCATATATTGATGGAATAACTACATTATTAAATACAAATACAAATAATAACTTACCATTAGAGCTGGTATCGATTTGAGGAAGGTTCTGGTCTTGTAGTCAGCTGAATATTCTCCGATAAGTTTTTTACCTTGGCCTTCGAGGACGGCCTGTTCCAATTTGTCAACATCGCCGTGTCTGATCAGCTGGCGCACGTAGGCAGAATTCAGTTGGAGAACTAAAAAGAGTTAAATATGAGATTGATAGTGGGTTTTATTTATGAGAGAAAATGGGAAAGGAATACAGAAACAGGAAACCAATAGAGATTAGAAAAGAAATGGAAGAAGGTCAAAGAGCAACTCGGACAGCAAAAGCAACTCCAATAATTAATGAAGAAATCAGAGGCCAGAAAATTAAGTAAGAGGATTGAAATGTCCAGTTCGGGAAAAATATACAGCCACCTAAGTTTATTGACGTTTCAATTTCCACTTCGGAAATTGTTCTCAAAATACATAGATTTATATATATATATATATATATATATATATATATACATATATATATATATATATATATATATATATATATATATATATATATATATATATATATGGTGGAAGATTACCGATATAACCCTTGTGGAGTATAGTCCCCCCATCGGGCGCGTCCCCGGGTGGCGGATAGGGGAATGCCTCCCAGATATGGGTGGTACCGGGGAAATGAAATACCCGGCGTGGACCAAAAGTCTGACACAGAGTGGGCGGCTGATACAGAACTCACCAACCCGTCTGGCAAGCAAGGTGTTTTAATGCCAAAAAAACCCTCTTCAGGAAACATGTCTAATTATGAAACAAACGGAATAGGACCCCAGGTGGGTAGAGTTACTAACTAGGAATCCCACACCAGGAAACCAGTCCGCATCAAGGATTCTGGGGGAGGCAAATATTCGACAAAAATAAATGTAGGAACGTATAACACCAGATTAATGAACGAAAACACTAAAATCCACGAACTAGAGGAAGAACTGACTAAAATACAGTGGGATATTATCGGAATATCCGAAGTAAGAAGAAAAGGAGAATAAAATCAGGAAATTTGCTATACTATAAAGTTAATGCAGAACACCAACAATGGAGTAGGATTTATAATAAATAAAAAATAGTTAAACACATACAATATACCAAGATCATATCAGATAGAGTAGCATACACGGCGCTTAAATTAAAAAGAACGTCCTTAAAAATCATACAGGTGTACGCTCCAACAAGTACCTACAGCGATGAAGATATTAAACATTTCTACGAAGACATAACAACAGCTATGGAAGAAAAGAAATCAAAATTAACGCTAATAATCGGGGACTTTAATGCAAAAATTGGAGAACAACTATATAAAGAAGAAGACAAGGTAGGACACCATGGATACGGCAAAAGAAATGATAGATACATATACATATACATAATGACACATATTGTTGAATTACTTGGAGGAGAGGCAACTATATACAATGAATACATTCTCTAAGAAAAAACCCCAAAAAAAATGGACATGGATTAGTCCCAATGGTGAAACTAAAAACGAAATGGATTCTTCTATTCTTTCTATTCTATTCTTTCAACGCAAAAATCCATGGTTAAAGACGTAATAGCCCTAAATCGCTTCTCAACTGGTAGCGACTATAGACTAGTCCGAGCCAAGCTGATCATTGACAGTAGATTTGAAACAAAAAAAAAAATGGAAAATAATTTCCTGGAAAAGGTCTGCCTCTGGTTCTTTTACCTGGTGGTATACATTCCGTTATAACGGATTGACCTTCTCTCTTCCCATTATGAATCCATACCATTTAGTTCTTTGTGCTTTGATCGCTCTATGTTCTCCTGGCCCATCCATTTTTGTATTTCGTGGTTCATCCATTGTCTTGCATCCTCTTCGTTTTCCCTCTTTGGTCCCAGTATTTTTCTGATAATCTTCATGTTAAAAACTTTCAATTGCTCTTCATCTCTTTCTATTAATGTACATGTTTCTGCAGCATATACTACTATTGGTCTTATGGTCGTTTTGTAGATTTTTATTTTTGTGTTTCGGCTTATCTAGATAAGAATCTCTAAACATTTTTTTTATTTCTATAAAACGCTATATTTCCCGCTTGAATTTTTTTTTTCATATCTACACTTTTATTTCTTCTGTTGACTAGTACTCCCAAATATTTGAATGTTTCAACCCCTTCGAATGTGTGTGCGTCTATTATCAGTTCTGACATTTGTGTCTTCTGTTTCTTGCTTACGTTCATGTATTTTGTTTTATTTTTATTTATTTCCAGTCTTCTTAGTTTGGCTTCGTTTTCTATTTCTTGAAAGGTCATGATCCTAGGCAAAAAAAGTGTGCCAATATTAACAATGTGTCTAGAGAATAAAGAGGAGTAGTAATTATCAACAAAACCAAAGAGAAATCATTTGTGGACCTAATGAAAGAAGTAAAATTGTAACCTGGCAGGAAAAAGAACATTAATGTAAAAAGGATCAGACAGACTAGAGATCAAGGAATATCACTAGAGCTGGCAAAAAGGAGCATCATAAAGAGAAGAATCTTGGTGCAGAAAATTCGAAGCAATACAACGAATGAAAAGATCCAAACAACCACAGATAAAGCAGCAGGTAAAGAGCTGATCTGTGACATCGTCAAAATCTGGACTGAGAGACGAGACCAATTCCCAAGGACCGAGTTCCTAATTCTCAAATAGTTAGTATCTTAAATTAGTAAGTGCCTTATCAAGCGGTGTTTTTTTAGGTTCAGAATTTTAGAAAATACTTAAAATATGACACGCACTGATAAATAAAGTAAACGTTAGATGATTTTCTTTATGAATTTTCAGCCATTCATGTCTAAAAGACATTGTCTTGGACGACAGAAATGTTCGAATAATTGCAAATTTATATTGGAATCAAACAACATCAGTTTTAGTAGATGGTGTGGAATCACAGGCTCTTAATATTAAAAGGGTAGTAGCAGGGATGCCTCTTGTCACCCCTGCTTTTTAACATTTACTCCGAAAGAATTTTCAGAAAAGCACTTTCTGAAAAACAAGAAGGAATACTTGTGAACGGTGAAGTCATCAATAATTTGCGATATGCGGACGATACAGTACTCCTAGCTTCTAGTCAAGAAGATCTGCAAACACTACTTGATAGTGTCGTTGAGAGTTGTAGGGGGACAGGTCTGGATCTGAACATACGGAACACCAAAATACTCGTAATAATGAAGAAGAAGATATTTTGACTTAATTGTAATTAAATTGTACTAACACAGTATATCTATGGTTTAACCTTTCAAATCCTTGGAATTCCTAGGTTTGTTTTTATTAGTTTTGTTTCGATTGCGTGCATTTTAAACGTGATAAATGACTTAATTCAACAATATAAATAAATGCACAAAATATATAGATTTTCCAGTTTCCGTTTATAAACAGCATTTTGAAAGACTTTGTATAGTGTTGTAAGTAGTTTCTACATTTGTATAAATTACTTAGTACACAATAAAGCATTCATATTACAGCGAATATAAAGTTCATGGGTGTGTCTAGGGACTAAATAGTAAAAAACCATGTTTTCTGTCGTCGTTTTATCATTATCATATTCCATAGGAATCACGCTATACCTTTTTAATGGAAAAAGCCATAAAAACTTAATGTATCTCGAACACGGCTTGAATAATTCACGAAAAGTGCATTTGAAACTATATTTTTTACATGTTTTAATTTCTAGTAATATGACCTGAAGCCCAACAAAATAAAACAAAGTCTAATCACCCTATCGGTATCCTTGTTACTTTTTTCTCCCTTTAGACGGTTAATAAACTCATACAGTATTGCTACATTATCTGATATATAAGTACAGGTTTGCTACGTTGGAAGATCTTAATATCGATATTACTGTCTTCTGCTTATTTTTAGGCCTTATATGAAAGATCTGGTTGAGCACAAGGATAGGATCATTTTCAACGAAGAAATTGCTATTAAAGCCTTACAAGATCAAGTGTCATTATTAAACCATGAAATAAAGAGTCTAAAACAAACTGACATAAACACTCTAGACCATCAAAGCACTTAAAAATCAGACAAAAAAAGTCATAAAGCAGTAATTCAAGTGCCAAGAGCTGTCAAAACTACTATAATAAAAAACAACCTGAAATAACACTTTCTAATGTAGCAGCAGCAGTTCATGAAGCACAAGCTGCCAATTTATGTTCTAATGTAATTAAACTGAGTATAAAACAAATTATTGGTCCTCAAAATGACACAAAACAGTACTAATAAACCTAAAACATTTAGAAAACCAAAAAACGTTCGAATAGGCACTAGTACCTCCAAAGGAAAGGGACTAAAGGCGGCTGTAAAGAGAACTATGAAGTACTATCATACAATCAACTGGTCTCTAGATACATCTTTGGAAGAACTAACAAATCATTTTAAGACTATTGATGAAAATTTTGAGATTAACCAATTAAACTCGAGATATCCAAGAAGTTATGCTTCATTTAAAATTGCAGTTCCTGAGGCATCGTCTCAAAGACTTTTAAATTGTCAACTATGGCCTGAGGGTGTATATATTTATGTTTTTTTTTCGTTCCTTCATGCATAAACAATAACTACAATAACTATAGTATTACTAAAGAAACGTGCTCGCTCTGTGTTTCACTTAAATCTACAAAGTATTACTAATAAGGTAGATGAATTAAATGCATTTTTTAAAGATAATAAGTATGACATTTTTGTGTTTGCTACATGGAGTTGTAGCTATCTATGTTTGTAAACGTATTCAACTTAAGTCTGTTGATTTAAACTAATTTTGTGATCCATTTAATGCTGAATTATGTGGTGTTGAAATTAAAAATAATCGTTTTCTAATAATCAATCTTGTATATTACTGTTTTCAAAGCTAAATTATATCTTTTTTATTTGGCATGTCACATTATCTACCAAATTGTTAAATTTTTTAATTGATTATAGAATTTTTTTGTAATATAATTATAAATTTACGTACGTACATTTTTATATGAATACCAAAACTGTAAAATGTAACATCACCACAACTATTTTAACATTTTGTCACCTATTAACCTCAATTTATTTCCTGAACTTAAATGAACTCAACATTGTTATTGTTATCCACTAACATCTATACTTAAAAGCGTAAGGATCAAAATCGCTTGAAATATCCCTCAAAGCCTTCTTACGAGGAATTTTCTAATAATATTATCGAGTTTCAGACGTTATCGATCAACCGGGAAACCTTATTAGACATTTTCAATCATCCTCATTAATCTTGTAATGTATAAAAGAGGGTATTTTTCGTAAAGAGCCAATTAAAAAAGTTTTAAAATGGATACGAAATTAATAGTATTAAAAAAAAAGATATAGAATGAAATAGAATAGAAATATGCTTTATTGTCACTGAAAATTGTACAATTTTATGTACAAAGCTTACAAAAGTCAGAAAATTAATGACAATTTACTGAAATAATGTAAATCGTGAATAGCAGAAAAGAGACGGTACCCGATATTACTTTTAACTGCGTGGAATGGCATACAACTGATAAATACTCCACATATAAGGTATCTTTCCCTTTCGATAAAATTGACGAAGTCTACAGTCCTAATATTTGGCCCAAAGGAGCTGCCGTTGGGAGATTTAACTTCAAAAGAAATTTTCAGCACATAAAGAAGACGGAGGTAGAAACCTAGAAGCTTCTACAAACTTTTATCAAAATAAACTAATTCGAAAAGGTACGGTAAGCATGTTTCATGCTAATTTGTAGTGTATTTCAAATAAAGTCGATGTGATCAATGCTTGTCGTATTATTGTACCATTACATAAAAAAAGGAGCCTTACACCTAACGGTAGAAAGGCTTAGGACTAAGTAAGTAAGTACATAAAAAAGGAAATCAGTTAGAATGTGGAAACTACCGTGGAATCACGCTGCTGAATGCAGCATACAAAATAATGTCCAACGTCATTTATGAAAGACTTAGACCACACGCTGAAAAAATAGCTGGCAAATACCAAAGTGGCTTCTGTAGACAGAAGTCAACAATAGACCAGATATTTGTTCTGCGACAGATCCTCGAAAAAACAAGTGAATATAACATCGACACACATCATCTCTTCATAGACTTTGAAAGCGCATATGACAATATAAACCGAGAATTTTTAATAAAAGCAATGAAAGAATTTAATATACCAACACAACTAATAGAACTGATAAAAGAATCTCTAAAAGTAGAAAGTAGAATCCGGATACAAAATGAATTAACGGAAACAATAGATGTGAAAAAGGGACTACGCCAGGGAGACGTTCTATTATGCATCTTGTTCAACATCGTACTCGAGAAAATACTGAGGGACACAACAGTCAATACACGAGGAACAATCATTAATAAAAGCGTGCAAATACTAGCATTCGCAGACGATGTTGACATAATCGCAAGATCAAGAAGAGAAATGATAGAGGCATACAACCAAATAGAACGAGCTGCACAAAATAGTGGTCTTAAAATCAATCAGACCAAAACAAAATAAGGCAGAAATAAGGCAGCCACAAAATATAAAAATAGGAGAATACAACATTGAGGGGGTAAAAAACTTTATATACTTGGGATCCCTAGTCACGTCTAATAATAACGTTGCGGAGGAAGTGAAGAGGCGAATATTTATTGCAAATAAATATTACCATGGCTTAATTAGACAACTAAGATCAGATAACGTCGCAAGAAAAACAAAATGCCAAATATATAAAACCCTAATAAGACCGGTACTCACATACGGCTCAGAAACCTGGACACTCACTAAAAGAGTGGAAACGTTGTTAGCCACCTTCGAAAGAAAAATCTTGCGACACATATATAAGGGCACAAAAGAAAACGGAATATGGCGAAGAGAAGATACAACTCTGAACTATACAAAATATACCAGGATCCGGATATTATAACATTCATTAAAATAGGACGGCTGCGTTGGATAGGACATGTAGAAAGAATGGAAGAAGGCGAAATACCAAACAAAATATTCAAACAGATGCCAGTAGGAAAAAGAACAAGAGGAAGACCGAAGCTTAGAAGAAATAGAAAATGATATAACAACCTTAAAAATAAAAAACTGTAGAAAAAATGCACGAAACAGATCAGAATGGAGAAGAATCCTGGAACAGGCCAAGACCCAAAAAGGGTTGTCGAGCCAGTGATGATGATGATGATGATCAATGCTTGTCTTGAGGATCAAAAAATATATGACGTCATATGTTTATCGGAGCACTGGCAAAGTGATGAAAATTTAAAATTCGTTAGCATTTCCAGCTTTTCATTAGCTAATTTATTTTGTAGGATAAAAAAGAAACAAGGCGGAGTTACAATTTATGTAAAAGAAAATTTTATGTATTCTTCTCTTAATCTAAACAAATATAATGTAGAGCAAAGTTCTGAGATTTGTGCAATTTATGTACTTTTAATAAAAACCAATATTTTAACTGTATACAGATCAGGTAAGAGTGAGTTTGAGTTGTTTTTGGTGAATTTTGAGAATGTCAAAACGTCCTTGCTTAGTAAAGCAAACAAACTAATCATACTTGGTGATTTTACTATAAATTTTAAAATTGAATCTGACCCTTTTTTGATAATCAAAATCTATTAACGTCTTTTGGTCTAAAAGTTACTATAAACGATTATACTATAATCACATCCCAGTCCAGTAGTTAAATCGACAACATTATGACAAATTTTTCTGAAAATATTTAAAGAATGGGCGTATTTGAACCTTGTTTTTCTGACCATCGAGCTCAATTTTTATTTATTAACTCTGAGCATTAAGTTGTTGACATTAATCAAACATTTCAACGATTTATAACTACTTCTGGTTTACAGAAGCTTAAGGCGTGCGCTAGCTAGTACAAATATGGACTTTTTTTATAATATTAATAATGATCCTGATTTTTTAACGGTCTTTCTTATCGAAACTTATAACAATTTATTATTAAAGCATTTTCCACTAAAAAAAGCACGACACACTGCTGAAAAAACACCCGTGCAATGGTTTAATAATGAATTAAGGTCTTACAGATCTAATCTTTTTCCGATTAAACACATTGCAGATGCCACTAAGGATTCTGATTTGTTCAAAGCATATAAACAACAAAAAATTGAATACAATCGGCAATTACAAATTGTTAAAAAGTCAGCTTACTGTAATTTTATTACTAACTTCAATAATAAACCTAGAGACTGTTGGAAAATAGTAAATTTCGAAAAAAAAACAACACAAGGTCCAGTTCGGTAAAACCTGATCTACCTCCAGACGAAATAAATCAATTTTTTACTACAATTGCAGAGAATATTATTATATCTCTTCTCACTATTAATGTCGATGTCCTCTTCAATTATAGAAATTATCCTTCTCCCAGCAAGTAATTTTTTTTCGTCTCGTTGTGGAAGAAGAGGTCTCTCAAATAATAAAGTCTCTTAGTAATTCTAATTGTAAGATCATTCACGAAATTAACAGCAAAATTTTAAAAGAAACTTACTAAATAGTTTTAAAACCTTTCACTCATCTTATTAATTTAATTCTATCAACTGGAGTATTTCCAAAAGTACTACAATACTCAAAAGTACTACCAATCAACAAAAAAGGTGTTTCGTCAAAAACTGACAATTACAGACCCATAAGCATTGTTTCTACTTTTGAGAAAGTGATTGAAAAGGTTATCAAACAAGAATTTTATTCCTATTTTGAGTCAAATAATTACTTCAGCAACTCGCAATTTGGATTCAGAAGTGCTCGCTCTACTACAAACACGGTATTTAATGTGAGCGAGGTGATTGAGGGGCTTGAACGCGGCAATCGCATAGCAATTTCTCTTTACGACTTGTCGAAGGCTTTCAATTTCGTTTCACACGACATTTTACTCCACAAATTAAATTACTATGGAATCAGAAGTATCCGTCTTAAGCTTGTATCTTCTTATCTATGTGGCAGACACCAGGCGGTTGTGTCTAAAGGTCATCTCTCCGATTTTCTATCCGTAAAACATGGAGTCCCACAAAGTTCGGTCTTAGGACCTCTTTTGTTTATTATTTATGTCAACGATTTGCCTAAATTCATATCTCCGTACAAAACCATAAAATTCGCAGATAATACGACATACGTTATATCAGGAAAAAATCATGATGATTTAAAAATGTCTCATGAGGAAGTTTCTACTAAATCTAGCTCATGGTTTGATGCAAAAAAACTAAAACTTAAATCTGATAAAACGCAAAATTTGGTTATATCCGCAAGTAATTTACACAATAATCCAGATAACAGAGACTGTTAAACTATTTCACAACTTATAAAAAAGCTATCAAGTTCATTACTTGTTATTTGTCAACTAGCAAGGGTTGTCAACTTTGAAACATTAAAAATGACATATTTTTCTTTATTTCACTATGACCTAAACTATGGTGCAAGTTTATAGGGCAATTCAACAAATGCACTTCAAATTTTTAAAATGCAAAAGAAAGCTGTCAGGATTTTAGCAGGGGTTAGTTATCTAGAATACTGCCGACCTTTCTTTATCAAATTCAAAATTATGCCGCTACCTACTCTGTTGATATTTTAAGTTCTGTCTGAAACTCACAGAAAACGGGCCCATTTTAAAAAGCAGTCTGATGTGCACTTTCATAATACGCGAAACTGTCACTACCTACGAACAAATCGCTGTAGATTAATTATTTCAGAAAAATATTGTCTTAATTATAACTATTAACAAAAAGTATTAAACAGCTAAGCTGTAATAGTTTCGATAAACTTATAAAAAATATCTTCTAAAACATTGTTTTTACTGCTCACAAAAATATATGACTCATTGCAAAACATCCACTGAACTGCTTACCGTAACTTTGCCATAAATGTTTTATTGTTTAATATGTGTTCTTGTTTATATATATTTAAGTTGCGTTTTATATTCCTTTTTTAATACTATGTATTTTTTTGACTCGCTACAAACAATATGTGTATCTGTGATGTAGTTAAATACTCTACTCGACAATAACCGCTAGAATTTATTCCATTTATTCCTTTCTGATATTAAAAACTCAAAATATTTTATTTTGCGGTTTTTTTCCGACTAAATTTATTATTTTAGTGAACCCTTTATCGTCCGCATCAATTAACAAAGCATTGCCTGTCGGCCACAAGACATCCACCTTCGCCCTCCCTGAGGACAAACAAAAAAAGGTGACAGTTCATGTCCGTCGCAATTCGAAGCCCTCGTCTGCCTCAATTGTTTCTATTATGAAATATTATTCCGGCTTATCCTGTCACGCAATACGCTAATAAGACTACCGTGAGGCTCATGCTTTGAAAAAAGTGGTTTGTGCCCTTTGTCGTATCCAATTTGCTGCTCGACAATGGAGAAATTTTAATTAGATTAGAAAATGTACGGAGTGTTAAAGAATTTACTGATAAATCTTGTAAACTATGGGGAATAAAGGGGTAGAATGCGAAAACATGGAGTTGATTCCAGTTAACTCCAATTAGCCTCTTCTACTCGAATCCGACTTTCACCTTCACGCTGGTGTTCCCTGTAAACCGAACAACCCAACTGGAGATCCGGTATCCACCAACCTGGGTGGATCCACCAACCTGGGTGGAAAGTTGGGTCGGGAATTGAAGAGAGCTGGTGAAATGGTCGTCCGAAAAGGGGGTTTGGCGTTATGTTAACTACTCAACCCTGTAAAAAACCTTTTGTTATGAAAGCTACAAAGAAAGAAAGCGGACTGTCTAACCTACGACGAACTCGCAAACGAAATAAAGATGATTTAAAAATTCGTACGTGTAACGTAAGCAGCCTTTATTAGCCTGGAACCACAGCTCTACTCATACAAGAAATAAATAACGCAAAATCAGATATCATTGCTTTACAGGAAATGAGGTGGACTAGCTCAGGCATCCTGGAAAAAAATAACTGCAATATTTACTATAGTGGACATCCTATCCGACGCGAATTTGATACCGGATTTATTGTAAGGCATTAGAAAAACATGTTTTATGACGCACTATACCGAGTGTACGATGAGGGCCCAAAAAATGACATCAAAATAATTGCAGGAGGCTTTAATGGCAAAGTCGGAAGAGAGAATATATTTTAGCCCACCATCGGGAAAGAGAGCCTACACGTAGACTCTAATGATAACGGTTTCAGAATCATACACTTTGCGATGTCTAAGAACATGGTAATAGCTGGGATATGATTTTTCCATTAAGGGAACTTGGAAATCTCTTGATAATTAAACGAGTAACCAAATATATCCTATAATCATCGATGCAAGACACTGCTTTAACTTATTAGATGTTAGGTCTTTTAGAGGAGCAAACATAGTAATAGGTATACAGATAACAAATAGAAGATCAAATAAGAACAGAAAACTTAGAAGAAGAAGACATTAACCAACTATGGGCAAATAAACGAGATATTGCGTTACAGAAATCGGTTGAAATATTGGGTAAAACCAAGTCAGAAAAAAGAAATCATTGGTTAGATCATGAGTGCGAAATGGTCACAAATAGAACAAACGCAGCATATCAAAAAACCATCGATGCAGGTTGTACAGGGAGAAAAAAGTAGAGTATATACGTCTTAGAAGAGAGTAAAAACGTATCCATCGACGTAAGAAGAGGGAATACGAATAGAACGCTCTCAATGAGATACAAAGTTTATTCGATAAAAATGAAACGAGGAAACACTACAAATCCTTATATAATAGCCGTCGAGAATTTAAACCATGAATAAAAATTTGTAAAGACACTAACGGTGAAACTCTACTTGATATAAAACTTAGTTCTTAACAGATGGGCACAACATTTTAGCGAACATCTGAATATAAACGATATTGAAGGAGGTTACAACATAGACAATCAACAAAATCTACAACGTCAACTACACAATAAAGACCCAGGAATCTATGAAATCTGTTCGGAAATGTATAAAAAAGGTGGTGATCAACTTTTTGCAGCAATCCATAAACTAATAGTACTTCTATGGCAGAATGGATTGGTACCAGAAGAGTTACTAAAGGGAATAATATGTCCGTTGCATAAAAAGGTTTAGAAAATAGGAATAGATAAAAAGGAATAGAAAAGGTTTTAGAAAAGGTTATGGAACAAACGATCACCTACTGGTAATAAAAAATCTTATAGAAAAATGCACTGAATATAATAAACCACTAGCTTTAATATTTGTCGACTATGAAAAGGCATTCGACACCGTAAATCAACAAAAAATGTTGGAAGCCTTGACAGAATGCCGAATTGACTATCGGTATATAAATATAATTAAACATATATACCAAAACGCAACAGCCAGTGTTAGAGTGGGTGATCGTCAAACCCAGAAATTCCCGATACAACGTGGAGTACGCCAGGGGGACACCATATCGCCGAAACTGTTCACTACGCTTTTAGAATATATATGTAAAAAGGCAAAACTGACCGACAAGGGCATAAACATAAACGGAGAAAAGCTTAGCCATCTAAGGTTTGCAGATGATATTGTACTAATAGCTGATAGGATAGATGAGGCCAAAGAACTTTTAAATCAGCTCTACCTTTCCTCGCTAGAAGGGGGATTGAAAATAAATATATATAAAACCCAGATGATGACAAATCTTGTAGTCAGCGAAGATATATGCGTAGGAACAAGATCCATAGACCAGGTAATGGCCTATAAATACCTAGGTCATGAGATTCGCATAGGAAAAGATAACCAAACCGTTGAGCTTCTCTGTCGTATAAGACTGACTTGGGCAGCCTTCGGCAAGCTGAACCATATTTTCAAATCGTCTGATATACCAATATGCCTTAAAAGAAAAACGTTTAATCAGTGTGTTTTGCCAGTGTTAACTTACGGTGCCGAAACGTTGACCATGACAAGGAGAACAGTTCAAAAAATCCGTGTGTGTCAAAGGGCGATGGAGCGTGCTATGTTGGGCGTTTCACTACGAGATAAGATCCCAAATCGCCAGCTACGACAAAGAACAGGAGTGGCTGATGCAGTAGAGAGAGTAGCAACACTAAAATGGAACTGGGCAGGTCACGTGGCTCGAATGACAGACAATAGATGGACAAAGCGGATACTGGAATGGAGACCAAGAGATGATGCCTACCGAAGTAGAGGTCGTCCACCAACACGTTGGACTGACGATCTAAAACGTTGTCATAGTAATTGGATGCAAGAGGCACAAGATCGAAGTAGATGGAAAATTATGAGGGAGATCTATGTCCAGCAGTGGATAAGAGAAGATTGAATGATAAAAAGGGTGATCAACTGGAGTGTAAGAACTATAGAGACATTACTCTGTTAGCATCTGCGTATAAAATCTTCGGCAATGTATTGTTTGAAAAACTTAAACATTTTACAAAGGATATTGTTGGTCAATATCTGCTGTATTTACTGCTACTATGAGAGACATGGTGCAGTGTTTTACAAGGCTTGCCGACGCGGCAAGTGAATTAAGACTTGTGGTAAACGAGAAAAAACCAAATATATGTTGGTTTCTAAAAATCCCCGAAATATCCAACAGAGAATTCAAATTAAAAACCATACCTTTGAGCAAGTTAAAGAATTCACATATCTTGGATCGCTAGTAAAAGCAACAAACACGACAAGCAACTAAATAAAAAGACGCATAGCAATAGCAAACAAAACTGTTCACAGTCTCCAGAAATATTTAAAAAATAAAAATATAAAACGTTCGGTAAAGCTCAATATATACAAGACTTTAATAAGACCGGTTTTGATATATGGGGCTGAAACGTGGACCTTATCTCAAAATGATGAAAGACTTCTTGGTATTTTTGAGAGAAAAATTCTTAGAAAGATTTTTAGAGCCGTAAATGAAAATGGGCTATGGCATCGAAGATATAACTTTGAACTATATCAGTTATACACCAATCCAGATACTGTGAAATTCACTAAAGTGCACAGACTTAGATGGACTGGATACATTACTAGGATGTCAGATCACGAATACACGATGAGATTAACATTTTCAAAACCAGAGGGCACAAGAAGCAGAGGACGACCACGAATGAGATGGGTTGATAATGTCGAGGAAGACCTACAGATTCTAAGGGGCAGAAGATGAAGTGAAGTTGCCAGGAATCGACAGGAGTGGCGACTTCTTTGTGAGCAGGCTAAGATCCACAACGGATTGTCGAGCCACTTATGATGATGATGATCTTAGTCCCCGACAAGTAGTAGTTGTACTATTGGGGTCACAAGAAAAAGCACTAACCTAGTCTAGTAACCTAACATCACGAAAAGACAATGGAAAGTTCTTGGACCTGGTATATCTATGCAGCACATACAAAAATCATGCTCAATTGCTTCATGAAGATCAAAAAGAAGCCAGACAAACTGTGAACTAAGAATAATGGTCTGGACGAAAAATTCTGGAGTCTAAGGTTCAGAAAGCTGTAAGAGCTATTATTGTGGTAAAATTGCGACTAATTAGTTACAATCAACCTTGTTACAGTTCTAAAAAAAAATATACATATATTCCAAATATTTTGGTGACTATAAATTTATATAAGTTTTATTAACCATGTTTTAAAAGTTTTTTCTTCGAGTCATACATACTTAAATATACTTTGAAGTGATTTTAATGCAGATGCGGGTCAATCCCTTCAAAATTTGAAGCGATACATGAAGAACTAGTCTTTGGAACTAGAAAAGATGCAGGAAATAATAAATATGTCGATGATATGTATTTGTAGTTTTAAAAGTAATTGCATAAAAAGTAAACAAAATAATTCTTTCAAAAAACAGTTAATTCTTCAATACTTTTCCAGTTTAAATCATAATGTTTTTCTATCAATTTTTTAACATCAACTGTTTTTCTTGTTTTAATTGTAAACTATATTTTGGTATTATACCAGAACAAAACTGGTCCATATTTCTATTTCTTTTGACATGAAGAGTATCATGACAAGAAAAAAGGTATATGTGAATGTTATGTTATAATAAAAAACGGCTTCCGAAAAAAAATAACTAGTGTTAGGAGGGACTGATAACATTCAAGTCCTATTTATTCTCAGTAGTGTTGCTTAGATAACAAGAAAATATATAGTAACATTTCCTGATGCTTAATATATGTTAAGGATGTATAAGGATGTATATCAATCATCACACAGCTTGTACCGTCCATTGCTAAACATATGCCTCTATTAGTTGTCTCAGTGCTCTCAATTTTGTGCCATGTAAATCCAGTTTGCCGTAACCCTCTTTATTTCGTCAGTCTACTGTGACACAGGTCTATATACTCGTATTTTCTTCTCTTCTTCTTCTTCCTCTTTATAAGCAATTTTGCTTATTCATTGGCGGATCAATACCTCTATGGAAGGTTGACACTCCATCTTTTGCACGGTCGTCCGATACTTCTGTCGATTGGTGACTTATCTCTTGCTATTTTGACGACACGGGTCTCCCCCATTCTGTTTATGTGGTTAGTCTATTCTTCTTTTCTATTTAGTGTCCATTCGTACATATACTGTTATATTTTCTGGTAATGTCTTCACTTCTCTTTCGATCTCTCAGCGTATTTCCTGTAATTCTCCTCTGTACTCTCATCTCTGCCATTTTCAGTAGCCTTTGTATTGACGCTGTGTCGGGTCTTGTTTCAGAGACATAAGTCATTATTGACTTACACTGGTATTATAAATTCTTGACTTCATCTCAGTGTTAATGTGTCGATTTCGCCATATAGTGTTATTAAGGCATCCTGCCTTATTTGCTTTTTGCTTTTTGTACTTGATCTCTCACTTGTTTGTCCAGGTCTCCATAGCTGGACGATGTACAGTGTAATTCCCAGATATTTTATTTCCATTACTTGTTCAATACTGATGTCATCAATTTCTATTTAACATCTGGTTGGTTCTTTGCTGACTACTATTATTTTAGTTTTTTGAGATGAGATTGTCATATTAAATACTTTTGTTCTTATGTTAAATCTGTGGACCAGTCTTTTCAGACTATCTTTATCTTGGGCTATCAACATTGCGTCGTCTGCGTAACAGAGTATTTTTATTTCCTTGATTACCATTCTGTGTCCTCTTCCATTGTTAACGCTTTTGGTGATTTCATCCATGATTAAATTAAAGAGCATGGGGCTCAATGAAACCCCTTGTCTTATTCCGCTGCCTATTTCTATAGGTTCTGTAAGTTGTCCATCTATTCTGACTTCCATTTTGTTGTTTTGGTAGATCTTTTCGATAGTTTTTATTATATTTAAGGGAACTTCTCTATTATACAGAAGATGGATTACATCTTTGAGTCTTACTCTGCCAAACGCTTTCTTTGGATCAATCAGACACAGAAATGCTGGTCCATTATACTCTACTGATTTTTCAGAAATTTGCTTTTTAACTAATATTACATATCTACATGATCTTCCACTACGAAAACCCTGTTGTTCATCTACTTAACTTATCCTCTGATTTATTAGCACTTGTAAAATTTTAGTTGTAAATGCTAGCGTAGTATTTAACAAGTTTATACCTCTGTAGTTTTCTGGCTGTTTTTTATCTTTTACATCTCTTTTAAATAGTAGAATTAGTTCGCTCGTTCTCCATTCTTCGAGTATTTTATTGTGGTTTATAATTTTATTAATTAATGTTGTTAATTGTTCTGTCATTGCTGCTCCACAATATTTCAGTAATTCGTTTAATATCCCGTCTTTACCTGCTGCTTTTCTGTTCTTCAGCTTTTCTAGTATTTTCCGAACTTCCTGTACATTTATATATATATTCTTTATTTGTGGCAATTTCTGGTGTTTCCGGTTCTAACGTCGTTTATTCTTCCTCTACATAGAGCTTTTTTAGGAGTCAATCCACGTATCCTTTTCTATGTGTTTTGGTTCAGAATATGTATATCCTGACAGAAAACATAAACATTTAATTTGATATAAGATTGAATGCTCGAATAAATGAACTTTGAAAAATTAAAGGCAAATATCGAGCACAATTTTAATAACCAAATCTTGCCCAAGTACTTTCGCTTTCTACAGCATCATCAGGGGCATTTCGTCAAATTTGGGCTATCCAGCAAGCGCAAAATGTAATAAACATGAAATTAAACATAAATTGTACATAACACTAAACCCTATTCATTCTACAAATTCCCAATCGTCAATAGAACCACGTGTAAACCAAACAGGGTCGTACTGATGTACGACCTATGTATCATATGATTTTTAAAAATATTTACTTTTGAAACTGGTAGTGTAAGAATTTCTTGAAAATTAATCATTATATTACAATTAAACTAAACTCTAAAAAATAACACGACCAGTAAATAACTTAACAATAACTATAACATAAATATAACACAATATATTAACTTAAAAATCAACACGATACAATTTGAATTTAAAATGCTGGCGAGTTGGGATCTGTAACATGAGAATCTGTCTAATAAATTATATTTAATAGCCTCTTGACGAATGAGACGGCGAATATCAACACGTGCTCATGTTTACTGATGGGAATTTGGTAAACGAATAAACTTTACACTAGAATAAGGACAAACAGTCAGAGACTGAGAACTCTCTCTCCTGTTGCCGACAAGAATGTAGCGTAGAATATTTTTTAATAACTGTTTTTCCTTGTTCTAGTGTAGTGTTATGTATAATTTATGTTTAATTTCTTGTTTATTACATTCTGCGCTTGCTGGATAGCCCAAATTTGACGAAATGCCCCTGATGATGCTGTAGAAAACGAAAGTACTTGGGCAAGATTTGATTATTAAAATTGTGCTCGATATTTGCCTTTAATTTTTCAAAAAATATTTAATTGACTAAAAGTTTTAATGAGAAATCTCAAATTTTTTGTTTTACCTGTATATTATAATAAATATACTTTAAAATTCGGAGTGTGTTTTGTTGACAGGTATTTTGAATTTTTTCTGCATATTACTGACCAAAGGCGTGCATATTTATGCGCATATACTTTAAGTTTGGATATGCATATTTGCCTAAGTCTGGTAATAATACAGTAATATAAAAAATGCACTAATAATTTAAATTTTAAAACATTTCATTATTCTTAATCCGCACTTTGAAAATTACAAATAAATTTGTTGGTAATAAACACACCGTAGGTAAATTTGTTGTTAGAGATGATTTGAATACTGTAATGAATTTCCTTAAATAAACAGATAAAATCAACCACGTAATCAAAGCAATCCATCACTACACACATGATAACAAAAATTACCAAATCGATACTTACCTCTGGGCGGGTTCGAATGAATAAACAGTCCATTGACGATCTTATTATCCCCTTGAGCTCTTTTTCTTAACACGGGCATCTTGATAGCGATCGGCCAAGGCAAATGTCTAGGTTACGTGGTCATCAAAGCTACTGTCAATCTTCATCCGCTGGCTGTCAGATTGACGGATGGATACCGGAATCGCCTGCAAGTTTTATTCTAATTGAGATTTGGGTTTGATAGGTTTGTGGGCGAGGTGTTAGAAGGTGAAATTAACCTTGATTTGATGCAATATGTTCATAAATTTAAGTATACGTTAGGTATGTTTTATTTTAAAAAACGATGTGAGTAAATATCAGAGTCAGATAAAATTAAATTATTTGAATTTTTTACCAAGTAACAAAAAACAAAATTTGTTTAATTTACTAATGTTTGTATTTTGAGAACGATTTCCGAAGTGGAAATTGAAACGTCAATAAACCTACTTTAACCTTTAATTGTGGCTTATTCCCATTTAAATATTTATATAGTATATATACTATATTTTCATACTTATCTTCTTCTTCCTACTTTATAAATAGGCTTAATGCCTGTTTTACTTCGGTTTTTAGCCTCAATTGACGTTGTCTGACCATCTTTTCCTCGGTCGTCCCAATGATCTTCTTCCATTTGGCGAATTGTCTCTTGCTATTCGTACTATTCTATTTTCTGTCATTCTTTCGATGTGCTGATTCCATTCCACTTTTCTGCTTTTGGTCCACGCGTTTATTTCCTCTATACCACATCTCGCTCGTATTTCCTCACTTCTTACTCTGTCTCTTAGAGTTTGGTTAGCTATTTTTCGTAAGGCTTTTATTTCTGCTGTTTCCAGTAGTCTTTGTGTTTTCACCGTATCTGCTCTTGTTTCCGTTGTATACGTCATTATCGGTCTTATTGTTGATTTATATATCCTGGTTTTCGTTTCCGTTGTGAGGTATTTGTTTCTCCAGATTGTGTTGTTAAGATATCCTGCTGCTCTGTTTGTCATGTTCACTTGTTTTTGTACTTCTTCTTCCACTTTTCCGTAGTTTGACAGTTTTATTCCCAAGTATTCAGTTTCCATCACTTGTTCTATTGTTTCGTTATTTACGACTAGTTTACATCGTTTTGGTTCCGCTGATATCACGATCGCTTTAGTTTTCTCTGTTGAGATCTCCATGTTGTATACGAGCGCTGTATCTTCGAATTCTTTCATTAATCTTTGTGGGTCATCTTCATTTTCGGCTATTATTATGGCGTCATCGGCGTAGCATATTATCCTTATTTCCTTTTCTCCCATTCTATATCCTCTTCTTTTTTTAACTTTCTTTATGTTTCTCCTTGTCTAATGCCTGTTTCATATTTGATAGGTTGCGATAGTTTTCCTTTACATTTTACCATAGCTATTTTATGTTTATATATATATTCTCAATGGTTTTACTAAATCCAGTGATATTCCCTTTTCATATAATAAATGTATCGTGTCCCGAATTCTCACTCTATCAAACGCTTTCTTCAAATTTATCAGGCACATATATGCTGGTTTGTTGTATTCCAGCGACTTTTCTTTTATTTGTCTTATTACAAAAACTGCATCCGTGCATGATCTTTCTGTCCGAAATCCTTGCTGTTCCTCTTGCAGAGATATTCGTTCGTTTATTTTTGTCGCTGTTCTTTTTGTTGTCAATTTGAGTGTTGTATTTAATAGATTTATTGTTCGATAATTATTGGGGTCTTTCTTATCTACTTTTTTGAAGAACATCACCATGATCGCTCTCCTCCATTCATCTGGTATTCTGTTCGTGGTGATTATTTTATTAATAAGAAGTTGCAGTTGTTGTACCTCCATATTTTAAGAGTTCATTTGGTATTTGATCTTCTCCTGGTGACTTTCTGTTTTTTAATTTATTTATTCCTTCTTTCACATCGTTTTGGGAGATTTCGGTCTTTTCCTTAGTTATTATATTTGCCGTTTCTGGTAGAGGTTCTTCGTTTTGTTTTTTAAACATTTCTGTCAGGAAGACCACCCATGTATCCTCTTGTATGTGTTCTATTTCAACTAGTTCTTTCATTTCGCTTCTTTGTTGTCTTATGAAGCGCCATACTTGTTTCTGTTGTCTATAGAAATCCATCTCTAGTCCTTTTGTGAATCTTTCCCAGTAATCTGTTTTTGTTTTTCTTACCATTTGATGAGTTTCAGTTCTTATTCTTTTATATACTTCATATGATTCATTCGTTTTTTCTGACTTATATTTTAGGAAAGCTTTCTTTTTTTGGTGATATTTTTGTTTAACCTCCATTGTAAACCATGGTGTTTTCGTTGACTACTTTTTGTTTATTATTTTTGTTCCAAGTGCTTCTCGGGCAGCATGGAGAATATTTTTCTTAAGTTTTCTCCAGCTATTCTCTACATTGCTTTCATTTTCGATATTCTTCATTTGTATTTTCTGTTCTAGCCTTTTTTGGTATAATGATTTTATGGTGTCATCTCTCTTTCAAATTTTCTATTTTTATTATTTCCTCTGAATTGGTTTGTTTAAGATTCTTTTTTCATCTTTTCATACTTATCTACTAAATAATCTACATTGTCTAATTTCCCCATTTATCAAATTTTGTTACCAAACATCTACCTAACGGCCTACTGGTAGTTTTTAACATATTGTTCAACCGCTAATATCTTATTCTTTTTCATTTCAACGAAACTTCTTGTACACCAACCGCTACATCTCCAGAGGCTACTTCTAAGGCCCCAATGCCACATACCTAACCATCCAGCTATCTGCCATATTTGGTGGGTAAATCCCATGTCATCTACTTATACCTACTTGGTCTATTTCAATAATTTTTTCATCTTTTTCGTTTGTTACTATAACTAAAATAATAAAACTTAAATTTTGACGAATGCGCTTTACGAAAGCATCCACCAAAATTGTAAAAATAATAAACGTCAAATATTTTCTACTAAAAAAAATGGACACAAGGAAAAATATGACTAATATACAAGTAGTGAAGGAAATGCTATGCCAGAATGATTTACACGGCATATCTCCGTACATAAAACTCTATATAACAAAAATCCGAGTAGTATCCACTGATTTCGACGAAAAGAACATTATCAAGTATCTTGGGTTGTAAATCCTACGAGAATAATATTAATGTTAAAACAAGCATAACAAAATGTATTGATTACTAACAACAATAAAACTTTCTGAACTTATCGCTGATAGTATATCGGAACGGTATGTTTATTTTTGGCTCTCCAAAATAGTTTTAATTAAGTGAGAACAAGTTTTCAAAATTTAACTACGCTTTATGAAGTTATTAGTGATCAACTGAACTCACTTTTGCTAGTCTGTAAGTACAGTTTTACTGTAAATTTCACCGAAAATATATAATTAGTACGTATTTAACATCATTGAAAATTTTCATATCCATATTTGCTTGACGATAAACAAAAACATTTAATTACCATTGACTTGTATCTCCGGCCGGTTTTTTTTTTGGCGGCGGACAGGTCCGTCTTTAGGAATGTTTAAACATCAACGAATATGTCGCAAATCAATGAAATAAATTTACCAGGCAATTCTCAAATGGATAATTCTACACAAAGAAGTTACTCTACCGCACTAACACAACAACAATTTCCGTCAAAACGGCAAGCTATCATTTTTAATTCCATTAAAGATGCGAAAATACAAGATTACCTCCTCCCCCTGGGAGAAATCATCCATCCAAAAAATATACTATTCCGCTCTAGATTATCAAACAGTAGAATATGTTTATATTTATCATCTGAAAATATCGTAGAAAAATTCATGAATGAAAATAACGGCAACATTGAAATTAATAACCAGATTATACAAGCTCGACGGTATATAACTCCCTCCGAAAGAATCATTCTCTCTAATGTTTGCCCATCCATTACTCATGATGTATTAATTAAAGAACTTGAATCCATGGGGCTTGTTATTCTATCTACCATGTCCTTTTTAAAAATTGGTGCACCGTTACCCGAATTTAATCATATAATGAGCTTTAGGAGACAAATCTTTATCAGCCCAACAGATCTCACAATTCCAGAATCGTTTTTAATTAATTACGATAATACTTCATATAGAATCTTTTTATCAAGCGGCAACCTAACGTGTTACAACTGTAAACAAAATGGGCATACGGCAGCTAACTGCAAAAACCCTATCAAACCAAACCCAAATCCTACTTCTCCAACCACAGCAGAAGAAATCTCAACATGTAGCCCTCCAGAAATATCAACCATCACACCGACATCTACTTCAAGTCAAACAGACACCCCAACTACAGAAAATCAACTAAATATAAAACAAAATGCGAACGAAACAACTACCTTACATATGAAAATTGAATCTCCACAGAACAGATCAAAAAGAACTCTTGACGATACCTTAAGTCCTTCTCCGCCTTCCAATGATACCACTAATAAACCGAAGTTTACCAGTCCAGCAGAAATACCATTAATCCTAAGAAAAAACAAAATAAAGGTTAATCTCTAGAAGCATTCATAAACCAGCAGTCACCACCATTTATTTTAAGCTATGTTCAGATAAAAGACCTATTCGACAACATAAAGAATTCACCTGATCCACTTACTACCGTTGAAAATTAGACAAACAACTTTACAGCTCTCATCGATATGTTAAGCAAAATATATCCCTATACTCAAGACAGATCTACAAAGACACGAAATATCAAATTAAGAAAAATTCTTCTAAAACACTTACAGATGCAAATCCCACACGACCTAGTATCCGATACAGACAGTAACTGCTCACAAACCAATCATTAAATAAATTTATTTAATAAAATAGAGTTCAATAAATTAATACAGTGGAATATCAACGGCTATTACAATAATTTACCTATGCTACAGATCATTCTTTCAGAACAAAATCCAGATTTTGTATGTTTACAAGAGACCTCACTAAACTCACTACAATCTATAGGAAGAATATACCCAGAGAATCATATTCTTGAAAAAATAAAACAAAATCTGATAGAGATAGAAAATTGTAATAAGGAGGTAATCTTTATTTGGATCCCATCACATAATGGTATTAGAGGTAATGAAGAAGCAGATAAGTGTGCGCGTGAAGCCGTCAATTCAGCTGACTCCATTACTGTGAAATACGTGATAGCTAGTGATGTTTCAAGTGTTATCAAATCGCGGATCCTAAGTGAGTGGCAAAACCGGTGGGAATTTTCAGTGTCCAATCTTCGGAATATTAAACAGGACATTAAACCATGGAGATGTTTCTCCACTAAAAGAAGGGATCAAGTGACAATAACTCGTCTTAGATTAGGTCATACCAGTGCCACGCACAAGTTCTTAATTACTAAAGAATCCGAACCAAAATGTGAGCAGTGTAACGTTAAACTCTCGGTGAAACATGTTGTTGTAGACTGTTCAGTTTTCTCCACAGCAAGAATCAATTATGGTATCTCAATAAACTTAGAGAAAGCACTTGGTGCAAATTGTTCATTCACAAATATGTTAAACTACTTAAAAGCTATTAATTTTGTTAATATATAATATATTTAATATTGTAAATCCGATTCTCGCTAATAACCTTCGGGTTGATGCGAATTTGTAAATAAAAAAAACTTTCTAATAGGGATGTCAAATTTGACGTTTTTACTCCTGTATAGATCAAGACTTGTGTAGAAATTCTCATATAATTAATTCGACGTGAGTCCATCGATATAGAAAGTTTCTATCATACAACTTTATAATACCGTCCAACATTTCATTATATAAATATCAATACCTTACAATTTTCTTATACCTAGTAAATAGCTGCTCTGTTATGAATTATATATTTGAGTTTCCAACTAACCTTGTAACAATATTTAATAAATCATCGAACGGCTATTGTTATTAACTAATCTTTAAAAAATGCATCGATTGCTTCGGAATAAATATTTTATTATTCGTAAAACAGTAAAAACATTCAATGTTTTTCCAGTGGGTAAACATAATGTGGAAATGGGTTTTTGGTAGTTTTCGGGTTAAGTGTAGACACCATTATATCAATATTTAGTAGATATTTCAAAGGTATTTAAAATCTTTAGCAGACATTATTGATCGGAAATAGAAAAACTTGAAATGAATAAAGTTATCTTTACCGAAACAAAGAAAAAAAGATAGCGATACTAAACGAATTAGAAAATACTAGCGGAATAACTCGACATCGAGTTTTTTAAATGAAATTTTTATTTTGCGAGAAAAATTAAGAGATCAATACAAACAATATAAGCAAGAATATACATAACATTCATCAATAATAATGCAAGTAAAAAAAAAGTGATTATGGAAGTCGACCTCAAAACCGGATTGCAATTTTTAGTTCATCAAATGTCGACATGGATATCATTTAGCAGTTAATTTTGCATGCTGATCACGAATCCGGTGTCAGATTTGCTCTATCTTGACGTTTTATGCGCGTTTCGGGTCACTTCCGGTGTCGGAAGTAAATTTTAACTTCCGGTCATCTCAAAACCGGAAGTGAATTTTTGTACCAAAAGTATATCTTGACAATCTCATACGTAATACTAATAATATGAAAAAATATTTTAATTATCTAATATGGTTTTTGAGTAAAGTGGTGGACAAGAAAAGAGCTTAGCGTTTTGGTATATAAGATTTTGATATTGTATCCTGATTTTCTTGAAACACGTGGATCACGAACTCAAAAAATGTACAAAATACTGAACTAACTAATTGACATTGAAAAATTAATTCATTTGACAAACAACCATCGAGCAAAAAGACAGAGGGAATCTAATTGTTATGAAAAGGAGACCAAAATTCATAAAAGTGGCCTCATAATATGGCGGATATATCCGGAAATGCAAAGGCGCCAAATTTAAATTTTACGACACTTCACAATAATCATACAGTGGTGTAGGGGTTTTAATTTATCTAATGGAATTAGTACAAACTTTGAAAATTTTAATATAATTTTTTTAATTAGGAAAATATTTCATGTTTTTTTATAAGGTCATAAAACAGCAGCTATAAAATATTTTTCCGAATGTGTCTTAGACGAGCAAAGTTTTAATTAAATAATAACGATAATAGTCTAAAATGTGACACAATTGTTAAAAAACTTCAATATAAATAAGCTTTTATGTGACAGTTGGGACAAACAATAACATGACCCAACTAAATTTTTATTTCTTAAACAAGGAAAGAGACTATCTTTCCCTGTTTAATGTGGCCCCTTAAAACGGCACTTCCCGTCTAACAATATTTTTGCCCCCACTACCTTTACATTCCTTCTTCTGTCTTTTTGTTTGATGCAAACAACCTCGATCCCGATCCTCAACTGTCCTCGCGAAAATTCTATATAAAATGTCATCCCATGACACTTATTTTTTAAGGGTAATTCCAAATACTAACAGCTATTTGCTGTTAGTGGAAAAACGCCTTAAGATTTACGAGGAAAAAACAGAAGTAGTAATAAAATATATAAAAGTGAAACTGCCAATGTGTACAATTGTATTATTTCCTTTCCAACAAAAGAAGGACCTAATAAAGCTAGTTTGTACCTAAGTGTGACTGTTCGTCAATTCAAAAAATGAATGAACTTTTCCGTGAAATGTATCCTGAAACTAATATTAAGTATAGCTTTTATCATCAGTACTTTAAGGAAAACTGTAATCTTAGATTTGTCGATTCGATTTTATTTATCGAATTATCAAAACAAAATGCTTTTGTGTTTACAATTTAGAAACTAATATTGCCCAGTTTTACTTATATCGCGAAGGCCAAGCCAAAAAAAGGAGCAAATGATGTAGCTTCTTTTCTTGTAGATTACATTGAAGAAAATTTTCCAGATTCAGTAACTGGACTTCATTTATTTTCTGACAATTGTCCGGGTCAAAATAAAAATCATACTTTGATTCTGATCCTCTTATTTCTTGCTATCAACGGCCGGTTCAAAAAAATTAAACATTTCTTTCCTCTTAGAGGGCATTCATTCTTGTCCTGTGATAGGAAATTTAGAAAATTTATAAAATTTTAAAAAAATCAAATATACATGATATATCAGCTGTGTGAATTGATTTGCTCTGCTAATCGCAAATCTCAAGATACTGTCAAACTGATATATACAGAAAGTATAATAATTGATTTTGATAACTGGTGGCCTCACGTATACAAGAAGAGAGTCTGTTCAACTGGCAGTGTTGCTCTCCTATGGAGGCAGGAATATTTCAATACGTCAAAGTATCATTACTTTGTAGATTCTTCTAACAATAAGGGTAATATTCAAACATCGGAGTTTATTTATACATTAATTCTGATGATCATGCTGCTTACTACTGTAATAATTTCAATGTCAGTAAAGTTGACTCACAAACTATTCAGCTTCCTATAAAGCACAAGATTATACTTCTCGAATGCTACCTCTAAAGTAAGTCAAAATTGAGGAAAAGAGAAAGCTGTAAAGTACGTTCCCCATAAATTTGAAGATTTTTTTGTAGATACTATAAATTTTTCAGAGCAGAATCATTAGAATATAAGTAGTGATAGTAACTTGTAGCAATGTTTTGTGTTTTTGCAATATATGCGGTAATGTGTTATAATGAACTATGATCGAAATATGAAATTAAATTTTGTAATGGAGTGAGTCTGTAATTTTATTGCAAAAGGTACCTAAGTAGATGAAAAATAACACATTAATAATTTTTTTATAAATAAACAATATTGTTAAATTGGAAATTATTAGTTCTAATCAACTTATGCAGATGTAGTTGACTTAAAAAGAATTATCATCGTACAAAAATAAGGATTTTCATATCCAGACAGTTTTTTGCGTATTTCTCAAAAATTAGTTAACATTACTCGAGTCCCTTTCTGAAATAAGCTGTTCAAATATATACTCATATATTGAAAAGTGGAGGAATAGTGTAGAAGATGCAAAGTCACCCAGCCAACTGTAAAACCAAAGAAGATTAAAGTAGGCTAATTACGTACGATAAATAAATGGGAATAAGCCAAATATGGTGACAATCACTTTTCTAGGTATGAAAATGCCATGATGATGAAGATCAAAGCAAATATTCAAACATAATAAATAAAAATAAAGTATTACAAAATATAGTGTACTAAAACAAAGTCAACCAAAATCAACTATTCCTCAAATATATACAAAATTTTCAAAATAATACTTTAAATAAACTTACAAAAAAACGGTCCCAAGCAATAGCGCAATTGTCCAGTACACGATAAGCTTGCTGCCCCAACTAATACTAAACAGTTGATTGAATTTTCCGATCGATTGATGATAATATTTATTTTAAAAGACCGGCAACCGGCGTTGTGAGCCAATTGTTTTTCTTATCGGATAAAATACTATCACATCGCATCGAAGTGGCCGTTGGTTGTCAGCCCTCGGCGCGGGAAAGTACAGAGTGGCTAGGCCAGCGCTTTTTCCCGCTTCAAACTTGGAAAAGTGTGGAAGTTTTCAACGCACGCGAGGTGCGAGCACGTTAAAAATATGACCGATGGAATTTGTACAGTGATGGGTAAAAAATACAACCATGTAAAATAGAACGGATACAAAAAAAAACAATGATTTTTGGTCTAGAAGTTCAAGCAGATTTTAGTACCATTCATTTGTCAAGAATTGTATAGACATCTTGGAATTCAAATACATTCTGCATAAATTAGCATATCTTTATTGGCCGATCACTTTTTGAAGTTATACTTCTATACGCGGGAAATAAATTTGTACGGGAGTGAATCGGTGAAATCATTACATATGTAAGATAATGAGTAAGAGAGAGACAGAAGATATATTTTCTCTCTCTTTCTCTCTCGAGAATAAAAAATGTTTCTTTTGTATATATATTTAATATTATATATATATATATATATATATATATATATATATACACTGTGGCGCACCGAAAACGAAACAGATGCACTGGCAGCCCCCTAAGCGGGGGTGGCACCATCCCTAAAATCTTAAATGGAAAGGGGGGTCGAATGATCCATCATTTAAAAGGTCTTTCAACTCCCTTTACAATGATGTAAAATTCATGTACTTCAATTCAGTAGTTTTGGAGATTTATTGATTTAAAGTTTAAATACATCATCGTAAGAGGAGATCAATACATAGCAGCAAAGTTGTTAAAAAATAAAGAATGAACTGAATTGTCAGCCGAGTAAATGTTGAAAATGACCACCATTACTTTCCATGCAATAATAAAGATTTTGCTGAAAACGTTGCCGGACATTTTGCAATATTTGAGGAGTAATTTGATGGCACTCATTCACAATTCTTTGTCGTAAATCTTCTAAGGATGTTGGCTGAGTAGCATAGATTTTGCTTTTTAAGTAACCCCACAAAAAGAAATCCAAAGGTGATAAATCTGGCGATCTTGGGGGCCATTCAACGGCACCTCTTCTACCAATCCATTGACCTGGAAAGGTCTGATCTATATAATGCCGAACTCTTAATGTGTAATGTGGTGGGGCACCATCCTGTTGGAACATCAACATATTCTCAACGTATCGACCATCATTCTGATTTTCAATTATATCTGTTAGCGCAGGATCTATGGCATTTTGCAGTAATTCCAAATACATTTCACCAGTCAAATTTCCAGGTAAGAAAAAAGGACCAACCAAATGATCGCCAAAAATGCCAGCCCAAACATTTAATTTTTGTGGCTGCTGTGTGTGTACCTCATGGTAAATTCTGGGATTAGAGTCCGACCAATATCGACAATTATGACGATTTACTTCGCCATTTAAAAAAAAGGAACATTCGTCGGAAAAGCAAATGTTAAATAAAAATTGTTCATCGTTTGTAATTCGTTCACTCATAACTTCACAAAATTCTAATCGCTTATCAAAATCGTCTTCATTAAGTTCTTGTACAAGGTGAATTTTATACGGATGAAAATTATGGGCCTTTAGAATCCGTTGGATAGTACGTCGACTAACACCACACGAAGTTTGCAATTTGCGGGTACTTAATGTAGGATCTACAATAACTTGCCCTAAAACCCCCACTTCTGTTGCTTTGTTCCTTATAGGATTTTCAATATTACGTTTTTTATTGGCGACTGATCCATTTTCCCGAAATTTAGCTACAAGTTCTAGAACATATTTTCGGTGCACATTATTGTTCTCATGTCGCTCATTAAAAATTTGTGCTGTTCTATTAGCGCACTGATTATTTCCGAAAAATATTTCAATAATTTCAACCCTTTCTGCCGTGGAATATACCATGGTTAATTTATAAAGCGATAAATGATATTTTAACAACAAAGATTGGTCAAATCACTCGCAAACTAATGTACTATTTCCTATTTAAAATAAGTACGTGGCATTTTCTACTTATCTTTCTTCAAGAAACAACTTTTTTGGCACAAAGGACACTTCAATTGCTATTTTTATTATTAATAAACCATGTGCGTAGTAAATAAAAGCATTTACTTATCAAGAAAATGCTTTTACTCAAATTTCTTCTGAAAGAAGTACAAACTAACTTGATGTACCTATTAAAGTCTACTTTAAACTTTAAATCAATAAATCTCCAAAACTACTGAATTGAATACATGAATGTTACATCATTATAAAGGGAGCTGAAAGACATTTCAAATAATGGATCATTCGACCCCCCTTTTCATTTAAGATTTTAGGGATGATACCACCCCCGCTTAAGGGGCTGCAAATGTTAAAGTGATTTTATGCCAATTTTGTGTCCCCCTCGAAAACAAAATCGACGGGTCCGAGCGTTTTTTTCAAAAAAGGAATCATCTGCCAGTAAATGCCTCTGTTGTGTTTTCGGTGCGCCACACTGTATATATATATATATATATTATATATATAATATTGTATATATATATATATATATATATATATATATATATATATATATATATATTAATTACTATTTAAATGGGAATAAGCCACAATTAAAGGTTAAAATACGTTTATTGACGTTTCAATTTCCACTTCGGAAATCGTTCTCAAAATACAAACATTAGTACAAACTAATGTTTGTATTTTGAGAACGATTTCCGAAGTGGAAATTGAAACGTCAATAAACGTATTTTAACCTTTAATTGTGGCTTATTCCCATTTAAATAGTAATTAATTTAAAATGCCACAAGAAAATAGCTTCAGAACAAATATATATATATATATATATATATATATATATATATATATATATATATATATATATATATATATATATATACATATATATATATATATATATATATATATATATATATATATATATATATATATATATATATATAATATAATATAATATTTTTTAATATTATTATTTATGTGATATGTTTTGTATTATTTATTAATAATTATTATTCATAATTATTTAAGTCTTTTGAATTTCAAAATAATCTCAATAAATCACTGTATGACCGAGAACTGTCAATTTTAAAATCCATTTATGTCATGTCCAATTGGCAAATATTTTACGTGTTTGGTTCATACGCTGGTGTATGTGAGTTCGAATCCCAATATGAATTTCGTTTTTTATTTTTGAAATATTTAAAAACCCCACGTTCATTTTATTAACTATATGTAATATACGCAAAAATGCTAAATTTTAAGATAAAATGAAAATTTACAACATAATCCGAGTTGTTGGTTTGTGAAGTTATACTTCTCTACTCGCGTTCGACTTTGGAAATTTGCACCGGAGTGAATCGGAAATTTGCACGGGAGTAACAAGCCTCGTTAGGCATGTTAAATTATAAATTAAAACTTGTAAATATCTCAAGAAAGTTCAAATGTGTACTTATATACACAACAAACAACAATTAAATAATATATTTGTCAATGTCAGATAAATTGACAGTTGTATCACCAAACAACATTTTTTTACGCATATAAGTTACGTATATTGTCATTTTTAAATACTTATGAATATTGCATTTTAATTTGTATTGTATTATTAAATTGAATTATGTTGCAGTGTATTGTATTTTTATAATAATAACAAAATTAACACTGAATTTTACTGCAGAGTATTGTAAAAAAATTTTTTTGCATTCAACTCCTTTTAAACATATATGAAAATAAAAATACATATTTTCATTAAAATATTGATTTAATCCTTCATTTACTTACTATACTCCTATTACAAGTCAAATGTTTATATACAGCAAATGATGCACCATATACCTGTATACCTAATTTTTTTATCTTTCTGCTCTCTCTTACCTATAGCATTACATATGTAATGATTGTGCAGATTGACTCTCATATAAATTTGTAACGACGAACGGGTGTATAGATGTATAGATTACTTCTACCGGCAGTCCCACCGGACTCCCACACCCATTTTTTTTGTAAAATTTGGCAAAAATTTTCCAAGGGGATACCCTTGGATTTTTATCAAATTTGATTAATCAGCTATATTGGCGTCAATTTTGGTCCGGTAGTCCAGCGAATAGACATTTCCCACACAAAATTGGCCTCTCGTTCTTCTGCCATACTCAGAATTTTCCTACATCTAACGGTTCGTGAGAAAAATTTCCACATGGATGTCTGTATTTCCTGAAAATTTCGTGAAAATTAAAAGTGTATATTTTGTTTTAAATTTGAATTATTTTGATTAAAGGTGACTTGCTGATTAAAAAAATCTAAACATGTGGCTAGAAATTATGCACCGTTTTGCCGGAAAATCGAAAAAACTGTAGACCATTGGTTTTTTATTAAATTTCGTTAATCGGCTATGTTGGCGTCAATTTTGGTCCGATAGTCAAGCGAATAGACATTTTTTACACAAAATTGGTCGCTCGTTCTTCTGCCATACTCAGAATTTTCCTGCATCTAACGGTTCGTGAGAAAAATTTCCACTTGAATGTCTGTATTTGCTGAAAATTTCGAGAAAATTAAAAGTGTATATTTTGTTTTAAATTTGAATTATTTCGATTAAGGGTGACTTGCTGATTAAAAAAATCTAAACATGTGGCTGAAAATTAATAATCTATAGGAGAACTGTCAATTTGCAGATTAAATTTTGACTTAAAATTTTCAAGACAGTCAGAGAGGTGGGGGAGACAGAGGTGTTTTGAAAAGTTATCGGTTTATGAATAGAAATAATTTTTCTTATTTGATTGCTAGAATTATAGAATTTATTTGTTAAATAATTTCAATATTTTTGGATTTTTACAATTTAGATGTCATAATTGTGATCTGTCTGAAAATTGTATTCATTTTATGTAGCAGGTATATAAATTTTGTATTGATAAAGTATATTGATGTATTTTACATGTGATATTTTTTTGATCTTATTTGGGATACAATATATTGATGAAATATTTCTCTTTCTCTTACTAAATAAACAAAAAGTGCTCTTTACTACATGTTTCCACTATAAACTAGGGATTGTTGTTTTAAAAAATCGAAAAACTTTAAGCAATCTACAGGTAGAGACATAAAATCTTACATTAGTTTTTTAATGAACCATCGTTGTATTAAAATTACAGCTCGTGGAAATATTCAAAAAAAAAACATTGGTAAACAATCATTCTTTAACTGACAGACGAACGCCATAGGGGTAAATACAAACATATAATAATAATGAACCTTATCCATTCAGTGACGTTCTTATGTAAGTGACATTCTTTCAGTTTTATTTTCATACCCTTTCGAGTACGATAAATCAACGACAAAGGTCAGTGACTTGTTATTAGCCTACCCCTAGACAAATGTGCACTCACCAGTGACATGACAATGTAATTGCGTGGACAAATCCATTTGCTTCGAAGCTAACTGATTTTTTTTACAAATGAAGGTAGGAGCTTTTTTTATTAAAAAAAATAAAGGAAAATCTTGTGTTAAAAACAGTGAATTTATTGGGATGAGTTGTACTGTTTGAGATTGGTTTATTTACACGATATTTCAAACACGCCAACCTTGCTTTAGGCATTTGCTCCAGTTATAGTGTATTTTTATGTATGAGAGAGTAATAAAACAATAAATTATGTATGCAAATCCCTAAACTGTTGATACGGGTGACTCAATGAAAAACAGATATTTGTCAACAAGTTTACAGAAGTATATAGGAAAACAATTTTAAATTGAGTATGACCACCAGGTATAAAGGTTGGAGCAGAATAGAATACAATAGTTGTGAGGATTACTAATCCCTAAATAAGGTTGCCAGTGTCGGAGTGATGGAGGTTAACAGGTACTAATGAATTTGCAAGAAATGTAAGATGTTTATTTTATTGGTTATATATAACCAATAAAAGTTTAATAAGTACCTACCTATTTGCAAAATAAAGTTTAATTCTTTAGATAAAATAAAACGTTTTATTTTATCTATTTGCAAAATAAAGTTTAATTCTTTGCCTATTTGCAAAATAAAGTTTAATTCTTTAGATAAAATAAAACGTTTTATTTTATCTGAAATGAGTGCATTCCACGAAGTAAGGGTTTCAACAATCAAACATTTAATTCTTTAATTCCAGGAATCTACGACAGTAATTGACTAGATAATTACCTTCTAAACTTATTCCACAGAAAATGTGATAGTGGGTTTTTCCATTTTGTATATAGGAAGGTCCAAGTGGCGTATTCAAAATTCTTAACAGTTCACTAAAAGTAGGTACTTCAGTTGCAAGGTGCAGTTTATTGTGTATACTAGTGTTATGGAAAATTTGGAAGTGCCGTGTAAACGCCGAAAAATTGGTTCTCTAACAGTTAATGAAAAAACATTAATATTTAATTGTTTTAAATCATTTACAGACAAACGTTTATGTGAAAGTGTTGATGAGACCGTTGAGTTAGTTAGCAGTACACTTGGTGTTGGGAAATCTACGATTTACAGAGTTATTAAAGAAGAGAAATGTGGTAGTTTTCAAATGCCACGTAATGCTCCAGGGAAACCAAAATTTCAAATAGAATATCATTTTAAAGAAGGACTTCGACGGAAGGTGCATGAATTCTTCTTTAGACAAGAATTTCCAACATTGGATAAAGTTCTTGTCTCAGTTCGAGATGATAAGGATTACCCAGAAATGAGTCGAAGTACGTTATGGAAACTTTTAAAAGAAATAGGCTTCCGCTGGAAAAAGAATCCCAGAAAGGCTATTTTATTAGAAAGAAGCGATATTGTCATATGGAGAAGACATTTTCTAAGAACCATAAAGGAAATGAGAAACCAAAAAAGAAAAATATTTTATCTTGATGAAACATGGATCAACGAGGGTCATACACCAAATAAATTTTGGCAGGATGAAACTGTTACAAGTCAAAGGCACGCTTTTGTAAATAACTTATCTACTGGTTTAAACCCACCATCAGGAAAGGGACGCAGGCTGATAATAGTACACATTGGCAGTTCAGACGGTTTTGTTGAAGGTGGTTTATTAACTTTTGAATCAACTCGTACCGGTGACTACCATGAAGACATGAACGCTGATGTCTTTCAAGAATGGTTCGAACAAATGATAGATCTTCTTCCTAAGAACTGTGTAATAGTAATGGATAATGCAAGTTATCACTCCAGACTTATAGAAGGACTGCCCACAACCAAGTGGTTAAAAAAAGACTTGCAGAATTGGCTGAGTTCAAAAAATATTACGTACCATCCCGGATCTATAAGAAAGGAACTTTATTCGTTGTGTGCCCTTCATAAAGAAAAATTTAAAAAATACGAAATTGATGAAATTGCCAAAAATCGTGGAATGACAGTACTTAGATCCCCACCATATCATTGTGAATTAAACCCGATTGAACTGGTATGGGCACAGATAAAGAGTGAAGTTTCAAGAAAAAATACCACTTTTAAAATTCATGATGTTAAACAGTTGTTTTTGGAGGCCGTAAATAATGTAAAACCTGAAAACTGGGAAAAGGCAGTAAATCACACTATTAAAGAAGAGGAAAAAATGTGGAAGCTGGACAATATTACTGATAAAATGATCGAGCCAGTTATTATAAATCTTGGTTCTGAAAGTTCATCTTCTGAATCTGATTTGGATTTGTAACAAGTAGCTGTAAGTTTTATATTAATATTTTTATTCATCTATTTAACATACCTTAGACGGTTTTAAAAACTCTTTTTCTCTTTTGTAATTTTTAAAAATTAAAAAAAATGTGAATTTTTTAAAACCCTTTTTAATGTAGGCCAGTCAGTTCTAATATAGTGTGTGATAAAAGAGGTCACTTTTGTTTACATACACATAACACTTTATAACACTGAAATAATTCATTTATTTTTTACAATTATTCAAAGTAATTTTTCAATTAATCTTGAGCACGCCCATGGAGTGGTCGGAGGTACCAGTTAAAATTATGCTAATTACTCTCTCGTTCATAAAAATAAACTATAGCTACTACAAATCGAAAACTAAATGAAGAACAACTGAAAACATATTTTTGCAAACGATTTGTTTTAATAGATACTTAAGAGAAAAATGTATCACAAAAGGTCTCTTGAGTTAGCTACAATAAATTATTTCTAATTTAAAGATTAACCCCTTACTGCATGATTTTTTTATTTTTTATAAACTTGACTTCAAGATTACGGTATAAATATAAAAAAATCCTACTTGGTTGATTTTTGTATTTTTTAATTTTTTGTGTGTCATATATGGCACACGATGCGTTAAAACAAGATTCAACAATAGTGCAGTCACTGAAGCATTATTGCTCCGATTTTTTTTACTGTGAACCGAATTGCATACAATTTGGAATTAGGTTCATCTTACCCTTAACTTCAAAAGTGAAAATGATTTGAACTCCGCAACTACTCAGGGGGTGGTTTTTTAAAAAATCCAATACTTTTCAAGTTATTGGCATTTAAAAATTCGCAATTTTTTCACGTTTTTCATCGGTTTTTTGCAAATATCTCCAAAAATATACGTTTTATCAAAAATTTTATAAAAAACAAAATTATACCAGGTAAAAAAATTAACAATTTGGTTTTTTATAAAGTATTCTAAGTGCAATATTAAGCCAGATATTAAAGATCAAAGCCGTTTTTTATTTTGTCTGAAGTTTAATCGATGTGGCCAGTGCCATCTAGCGGCGAGCAGATGCATTTTAGACATTCTAATAAAAAACGGTTTTGTAGTGCTTGAAACAAGCTTTAAAATGAGCACTATTAAAAGTCTTTTGCACGTAAAATAAGTGAGCTGTATTGCAAATAAGAGGAGCATCTAATGTTTTTTCTTTTAAATTAATGGGTTTCATAAGTGCCATTTCCACCAAAATTAAAATTAATTGTATTCCGCCTAGAATTAACTTTATTATGAAGAGTTTGATAGATTGTATCAGTTTGGCTGCTTCAAAATACATTTTTTTCAAAAAAATCACGATTAAAAAAAATTTCAAATTTTTAAAAAAACCACCTTTTTTTCATATCTCAAAAATGACGACAGATACGTATAAAAGTGTAGGGATAAAAAATTTATGTATTTTTCTGACAAACAATTTGGTTTTTTTGTTTTTTCTGTCAAACAAAAATTGACGCAAATATGATTGTTTAAAGAGCGCGTGGCAGCGCAATCACAACCTCTCTTAAGCCCTTTAACCATTCACCGTTTTAAAAAAAGGTTTTTTACTATATATTGCAATAAAAGATGTTGTAGCTCTCTTAATTACCTTTACACTGGTTTTTTATAGATTGTGATAGCATGAAAATTGAAGGAGTTATTGTCCAAAAACTTATCATATTTTTTTCTACTTAGTAACTGAAAATTTCGGAGTGTGAATATTTGGAGCAATGTGAAAGTACGCAGTATAATAGAGACCCAAAACTATTGTGTATATATATATATATATATATATATATATATATATATATATATATATATATGTATATATATATATATATATATATATATATATATATATATATATATATATATATAACACATTTGAGTGAAGGTGCCAACGAAAAAGCCAGGTGATCCGCAGTGCTCCGTTTATTCGTTATAATGTGACCAGTATATTTCCGTCTGCAAAGGAATGAGCACGTGCTTAATATAATAGTTTAACTAGACACCCAATTTCAATACATTTTGTTTAATAAAAGAATGTAAGTAGATAAAAAAACTGTTTTTTTTTTTTAATAATATCTTATTAAAATTGTGTCATAAAATTATATTACCTATCCAAAAATCTAATGAAAATATATTCTACTAGTATTGACGTTCGTAGTAAATTGTTCATAGTAAATAAAAGTAAAGTGTTTAATTATTTATTGACTAGCCTGGTCGACTTTTAAGCTTATTCTCGTATTAATATAAGTACTTTCAGATCATTTTCAATTTTGAAGTTAAGGGTCAATTATGAGCCTAATTCCAAAATTTCATGCAAATCGGTTCATAGTAAAAAAATTCGGAGGTATGGCCGTATTTTTCGCTTAAATGACTGCACTACAAGGAAAATTAATAAAAAAAATGACGTTTGTTAATATGATTTTCTTTGATACCAATTATTTCTGCTCTTTTGGTGAGCTAAATAAGCTCCATCGAAAATTAATGTGAGCTGATCATCCGTCAAATTAAATAACTTTATGGCATAAACAGAAGTATGGTTACGGATTAAGTCTTCTCTCACGAGGCTTTTTACTCCAAAATATTGTGGCAATACATCTCTCTCGAATGAATTGATTACAGACCCGCAAAAATCAGATACTTTGATCTCATTATCTATCCCGAAAACTGATGAAATAAAATTATTTGATGATCCAGTTCTTAATTTAACAATAATACTGGTTATTGTTGCCTGTTATTTTAGACACGACACAATTCTGCTGTCAAATTCAAAATCAATTCAAAATAAACACAAAAACAGAGAGCCATTGAACATTTGAGGAAAAGCCCCGCCGAAAAGATAAAGGCCCTAACACGCAAACTGAATAAGAGCGATACAGATGATATGGCCCTACACACGCAAACGCACTAAGAGCGATATAGAATGAGAGCCCGATTATAACAGACATACATGGCGTTGGTAGTTGCGCCGCGTAATGTCAACTACCGTGCGGCGCAACTATCAACGCCATGTTTTCTGTTACAATCAGACTCCCTGGATATGCGGGATGTAGGGCTAAGACATGAACGCCAAAGCAGTTAAGTAAATATAAAATAAAAGAATAATGATATAAGCATGGGTATAACGCTCTTGTATCTAAGCGGGAGAGTAAGGCATGGACGAGCGTAGTACGAGCTTATGAATGTATATAACAAGGATCTCAAAAGTCATGGAACTATATAGATATGCGTCTATGTATACATGTATGTACATTGTGATATAATATCACGTATAGAGATATATTCGCTAGCTTAAAATTCCACAACTTTTTGAAGTGCGTTCTAATTCACGGTTCATTTTTCGGAATCTTTTGAGGTTATGTAGTAAAAACATGGAGAAAACGGGATTTTTCGGTTTTTGGAGCATGCTGTAGGGAAAAATAATAGTTTTAATAGCTTATTTCGATTGTAAAGATACATATACATATAAAAATATAAATTATCATTAATTTATGTGTATGTTGTTGAGGTTATGAGTCATAAACTTCAGAAAAATGCCAAAAAAGGCAGTTTTTTTGATTTTTAGGTATTTTCCACATTAAAATGATAATAATATCTATGCCATTCGAAAGAACGGAAAAAAACCCATAAAAAAACATTATTTTAAAGTTGGCCAAAAATTTCCGACATAACCTAAAATATCACTCAAAATTTCAAATATTTTTCCTGACGCTCAATTTTCAAGCTAAAAATCTGAAAAAAAATTGAAATACGTTTTTTCCCATAGCGAACCCCCAGAGGCACCTAGGGACTTGAAAATTTAACTGAGTGAGTTTTTAATTATGTCCTTTCGAATGGCCAGACCCAAAACTGAATCGAGCATAGTGCAAATTTGACCATCTTATCCTGCTATAGCCTTTATATAATGCCATTTATAACAAGTACTAAGTTTTAAAAGTAGCAGTGAATGGGAAATATGTCGTGGATCGATTTTTTTGCACCTGAGTGTAATAAAATCAATTCGTAAAATATAATAACAGTAAAGATAATGGTATAATACAATTGTATTAATAATATGGAAATTAATCAACATACAAGTCAATGCGGGCAAAACTCATTAATTAGTAGAAAAGGAAATTTTTAGAACTGGTTATCGTTTCCTAGAATTATTTATTTATACTGAAAAGTAATTATCATAACTATCTACTTTTTAAATTTAATGTGACAAACTTCATTAAGTACAAGTTAAGTCTGCTTATATGTATTTAACATGTTTAATAAAGCGAGCGGTTCTAATTTATGTAAATCTATTTATTTGTATAACAACTAAAACTAAATAAGCAAGCAAGCAAGCCATTTAGTTAAACCCAGCCTGAGAGACTTGTGCACATGTTGAAATGACGTTTTGGTGTTACAATTACAAAGAGCAGGAAAAACTCTAGCGCGCTGCAATCCTGTTCCCCCTATAGCACTCTGATGCACGATAGGAGTACTTCTTCCTCTTGTGCCACTCCTATCGGAGATTGGAAATCATCAAGGCTATCCTGACCTTAATTACAGCTGACCTAAAGAGTTCATTAGTGGTACAGCCAAACCGCTCTCTCAAATTACGCAACCATGACATTCTTCTGCGGTCTGGATTCCGTTTTCCTTCTATTTTTCCTTGCATTATATTTTGAAGTAATGCGTATTTATGTCCTTTCATCAGGTGACCCAAATATTCGAGTTTTCTTCGTTTGATCGTTGACAAAATTTCTGGATTTTTTCCTATCCTTCGCATTACTTCAAAGTTTGTAACTCTTTCAACGCAACTTATCTCCAGCATTCGACAGTAGCACCACATCTTGAAACTTTCAATATTTTTTATATTGTTCTGCTTGAGAGTCCAGGCCTCTACACCGTATAATAGCGTGTTAAATACGTAGCCCCTTAGCATTCTTAATCGGAGAGGGATGCTTATATCTCTGTTGCAGAAGAATTTTCTCATCTTTATAAAAATGGCCCTGGCAATTTCGATACGTCTTTTTATTTCATTTTTTGGTCTCTTGGTCTTTGGATTTTTTAAAATCTTTTGGATCTCTTTATATTCTGGTTGTTTTTGTTATATAAGGTGTATATTTTAATTTGAAAAATATTTTTACTGAAGATCTTTTCTTAAAGCTCTAGCTTTTCATTTCTCTTTCTATCATCATTTTCTCTGTAAGTTTCTTTTTTATATAATTTTAAGAATTGTCCAAAATGAATAATACATTGTTAAAAAATAAGTTTTAACTAATATTATAAAGAAAAACGTTCGTGCCACTTCTATTGGCTTTTAATTCAAACATACTCGATCAGGCACTTCAATTAATTACAATATTGTCTCAAATTCTATTACCGGTAATTCTTTTTTTAGAAAAACCATCAAGTCAAGTGTATTGAAAACGTATCATCAATAATGCAGCCGATGACTAAACTTTGAGAACATTTTAAGTGTCGATACAACGATCTGAAAAGACCTAATTGACTGAATAGGGTCAAAGCTTTGTTGATGTTTAACAATGGACGTCAGTGGGTTTTCTTGTTTATTTGGGGTATTCGCGTTTTATAATTAAATTTACAATGTTTTGATAATAAGTCGTTTTTAAAATATACGAGTTATCTTGCAGAATAGACTAAAAATGTGAACAAAAATTAGAACTAGAATAGTATTTTGAAAACGTAAATATATTTTTTCCATTAATCGCAATGCCATCTCCTGTCGATTTTCATTTGAATTAATACTTAATACCATTACAACTGCATTGCAATTGAAAAATTCAATATCTGAAATTCAATATATCTGGTTATTTAGCTATTTTATCTATCTTTCTTATAATCCCTTTGGTATCAACTTCATAGTATCAATATTCATGCGCTTCTACCTACCTTCTTCTACTTTAGTTTTTGCTACAGCGAGTGTTTCTCTCTTTTTTAAGCATCTTTTAATTGTGAATTATAGCATCACTTGTTTATTTTAGGACTAAGTATCTTTGTTTTCGTCAAGTCCATTTTTAGTTTTTAAAATAAATAGGTATTAAATATAAATATACTTGACGTGTAGTAGCGTTGTCTCAAATATGACCCTATAGTCAGGATATTTGATTTTGTTTTGTCACATAAATTACAGAAAATTTTACAATATTCTAAATATAGTAAATAGAATGAATATTAAAAATGTTAATAACATTTTTTATATGGAATGCCACATATGTTATTTGTCAAATGGGAATTTGCTTAAATAAAAACTGTCATTTTTAATAGCTGCGTGAAGCTAGTCAACTTTGTCGTCACAAAACATAGAAGTATCATATTCAATTTCATAGGGTTTTAAACGCTACTTATAAATTAATTTTAATTTTTGGAATTTTATTACGGTAATATCTTCTTCGTTTATCTTCTTCTTCGTTACAAGGATTGGACATTTATTGCCTGCTTCCTGCTTATCACAGAGTACAATAGAAAGATGTATCAATAGTCATGAAAGACACAGACATATAAAAATGAAAAATCAAAGAAGCATCTCTCATTTAACTTAAAGAAGAAAAATGTGTAGCACATCCATCTGCAAAAGGAGCGATTAATTACAGGGACCCGATCCTTCAACTGTGCATGTGCGAGACGACTGTGTTCGAAATATTTCGAACCTTCAAATGAAAATGTTATCTATCTTGCCTTGTCGAGTAAAAATTTTATAGTTTCTTATTTACTTAATTAGTAAATATGTCAGTGAATTGTTTTGAATGTTGTAAAATTTTCTCAAATCAGTCTAACTTAAATAAACATATAAAAACTATACATGGTAAACTTTCTACGCCGATGCAATATAGGGAAAATGTACATTTAAATAAGAGTCTGGAAGATTTCGAGTAGCTTTTTTTTCAAACCGACAGACTCTTATATTAATTGAGTTTATTTTACAGAAATTATGAAAGTTGTTTGAAAAATACAAGCACAAGTTATTTATGCTCTATATTTTAGTTATGAATGTAACAACTAGGTACCTGTAGAAATAAATATTTTAAAATTCTCGATTTTTATGCCTAAATCGTTTTTATCAATTTGCTCAATTTTTTTTGAGGTTGGAGATTGTCACTTTTGATGTCATTTCAAAGATTGCACATGCGCAGTTGACGGATCGGGCCCCTGTAATTAATCGCTCCTTCAGCAAAATGTAGGTTAAAAATAGAAGGTTAAAATGATTAATCTACGCACGGTGATTTTTTTATTTCTGTACATAGGTAAATAAATGGCGCATCATAAGAGGTCAAAGAACGGAGGTAAAGGAACTAATAGAACCAACACACATAGAAAAGGATACGTGGATTGACTATCTAAAAAGGCTCTATGCAGGGGAAGAACAAACGAAGCTAGAACCGGAAATACCAGAAATTACCACAATTGAAGAACTTAATATAAATGTAGAGAAAGTTCGGAAAATACTTGAAAACCTGAAGAGCAGAAAAGCAGCAGGTTAAGATGGAATACCAAACGAATTACTGAAATATTGTGGAGCAGCAATAACAGAACAATTAACAACATTAATTAATAAAATTATAAAACACAATAAAATACCGGAAGAATGGAGAACCAGCGAACTAATTCTACTATTCAAAAAAGGAGGAAAAAACAGCCAGAAAACTACAGAGATATAAACTTGTTAAATACTACGCTCAAACTTATAACTAAAATTTTACAAGTGCTAATAAAGTTTGATTAATTTTAAAAGAAGCAGACCTGGATGACAAAGACCTCAGAATAATTTCAGAACTCTACTGAAATCAGACCGCATACACATGAAAATTAACGGAGAAGAAACAGATCACATAAAAATACTACGTGGAGTTAGACAGGGATGTATCCTATCGCCGTTGATATTTAATATGTACTCAGAGAAAATGTTTAACGGGGCTCTTTACGGAATAGAAGAAGGCATCCTTCTAAATGGTGAAAGAGTAAACAATGTTAGATATGCCGACGACACCATGGTGATAGCAGATAGTTTAGAGGGACTTCAGAGGCTAATGGACAGAATAAACGAGTACAGTCAACAGTACGGACTAAACATTAATACCCACAAAACTAAACAAATGATTATCAGCAAGAAGAATATAAATGGGGCTCATCTATACATTAATGGGACGCAGATAGAGCGAGTAAAACAGTATTGCTACCTGGGAACTATTATAAACGAACAGTGGAGCAATGTACAGGAAATAAAGTGTCGCATAGGAAAGGCAAGAACGGTCTTTAACAAAATGAGTGCCATCTTCAAAAGTCACAACATATCCCTAGATACAAAAATGAGACATTTGAGATGCTATGTTTTCTCTGTGTTGTTGTACGGGGCGGAGGCATGGACGCTTAGAGACACCACTATTAAAAAACTTGAAACATTTGAGATGTGGCTTTATAGAAGAATGCTGAGAATATCATGGACAGCAAGGATCACGAACAAGGAAGTTCTAGAAAAAATGAAGAAGGAACCAGAGATTGTGTTAACGATCAAACGCATAAAATTACAATATCTGGGACACGTTATGAGAAATCAGCACCGTTACTCCCTGTTGCAGTCTATATTGCAAGGTAAAGTCAAAGGTAAGCGAGGACCCGGTAGACGGAGAATATCATGGCTGCGGAATTTAAGAACATGGTTTAAGAAAACCTCAACGGAGCTGTTTCGAGCCGCAGCGAGCAAGGTTATGATTGCCAATATGATTTCCAACATCCGAAACGGATAGGAACCAGAAGAAGAAGAATAAAGTTTGGCAGATGAACAACAGGGCTTCGTAGTGGAAGATCGTGTACAGATGCAATATTCTGATTGACCTAAAGAAAGCGTTTGACACAGTAAGACTCAAAGACGTAATCCATCTTCTATATAATAGAAAAGTTCCCATAAATATTATAAAAATTATCGAAAACATCTACCAAAACAACAAAATAGAAGTCAGAATATATAGAAAACTTACAGAACCTATAGAAATAGTCAGCGGAATAAGACAAGAAGATTCTTTGAGCCCCAAGCTCTTCAATTTGATCATGGATGAAATCATCAAAAGCGTTAACAAAGGAAGAGGATACAGAATGGGAAACAAAAAAATAAAAATACTCTGTTACGCAGACGACGCAATATTGATAGAACAAGATGAAGATAGGCTGCAAAGACTGGTCCACAGATTTAACATAGGAGCAAAAGAATTTAATATGACAATCTCATCTCAGAAAACTAAAACAATAGTATTTAGGAAAAAACCAACCAGATGTAAAATAGAAATTAATGGCATTACTATTAAACAAGTAATGGAAATAGAATACCTGAGAATTAAACTGTCCAGCTATGGAGACCTGGACAAAGAAGTGAGAGATCAAGTACAATAAGCAAATAGACTGTCAGGATGCCTTAATAACACTATATGGCGAAACAAACACATTAACACTGAGATAAAGTCAAGAATTTATAAAGCCAGTGTAATACCAATAATGACATGCCTCAGAAACAAGACCCGATACAGCCACAACGCAAAGGCTACTGGAAACGGCAGAGATAAGAGTACTGAGAAGAATTACAGGAAATACTCTGAGAGATCGAAAGAGAAGTGAAGACATTAGAAGAAAATGTAACGTACAGTATATAAATGAATGGGCACAAAATAGAAAGAAAAGAATGGAATAACCACATAAGCAGAATGAAGGAGACCCGTGTCGTCAAAATAGCAAGAGACCACCTTCACCATTGCAGAAGAAGGTATAGACCGCGCAAAAGATGGAGTGACAACCTTCTATAGATGTATTAATTAGCCAATAAACAAGCAGAATTGCTTATAAAGACGAAGAAGAAGAAGAAGTAAATAAATTTAAATGCATACAGTAGAATTAGGGCGGGAGGGATGAAATTGAAGCAGGCTCGTGGTGTGTATATTTTATAGATTGCATTCAATAGCCTAATACTTGTTGCATTTGCCACGTTGTCGTTAATTTTTTGGATTCCAACCCACATTGATTTATAGATAACACAAAATATTGGGAATTAATAAAACCCTAGATAAATATCAAATGGGTCCGCCCATGCTCGACTCCCTCACTATGTGTGGCTAACTTCAAGTCAGACGCAAGCAGGCGCAATACAAGGCATCTGATTATCTGAATAAACTCCATTACATTACTATTGGAATATAGACCGGAACTTTTTGTATCCGCCATTAAGCTTGTTGTTAGATTCTTTGACAGGTCTAATTGATTATCGTGTACTTTCTTTGGTAAGTGAAACATTTATTAAAAAAGTATTATCTTTTGTATAAAAAGTAACAATGAAATTAATATGCTCAATAATATCATTTGTGAATGATTTCTTGTTTTTCTAATGGCTGAGTACTTCATGATTACCGGCTTGATCAATTCTTGTGAAATTTTTACTTTAACAGCAAACTTTGACATGTTTCCTATGTGTTATTGAAATATAAATAATTTCCAATGAATTACGAAACAATATTTATAACGTAGTGCTTATTTTGTTAATTATCTAAGCAACACAATGCATTGATGACATTTAGGTGGGAAGTAGAGAAGCCATCACCACACCACGTTTTTTTCTTATCTATCAGCTAATGTTTTTAAACAGTACTTTCTTAATTTTAAAATCATAGAACAAAAATCAATCCAATTTAGTTTATAGTCGCCAGGATATGTCAATGTTGTCAAAAGGCCGGCAGCCCGCCTACACTAAAACATTTCTTAAAATCGTTAATAACAAACAGAGGTGATGATAATATTTTTTAACTTTCAATTTTAGAATGTATGGAATATAATTATACAGTTCTTTAAATAAAATGTTCTGGTATTGTAAAGACAGCTTAAAAGTAGAGTTACAGAGTGAACAATAGTTTAGTGTATATGGGTCTTCATTTTTCGCATTCCTTTATTATCCCAAAATATTTTTCAACGATGTGCACAGAAGTATCGAGGGTAATACGGTTTGGATTAATTGTCAATCTTCTTAACATGCCATACACCAAAGTGCGTAGGCGACTATCTCATTACTAGAATTCTGTTCTTGGCGGCGTGACACAGCTCGCCTGTATTGTGTATTCCTGTCCATTCTTTAATATTCCTTAACCAGGATAATTGTTTGCGGCCGGCTCCTCTCCTACCTTCGATCTTCCCTTGTAGGATTAACTGTGGTATTTCATATTTTGCTCCTCTCAATATGTGCCCAAGGTAACCAATCTTGCGTTTTTTAATTAATTCAAAGAGTTCTCTTTGTCAATAGTATAATTTGGATTTAAAACCTTTTTTATAAAGTTTGAAACCACCCTTTATCTCCTCAAATATGAGTAATAGCCAAACGACAACCATTACCAATGGGAAATTTTAATCCAGCAGACAAACCTTCATGCCTTACTTGTGTAAGGATTGTGTACCTGGGATTATGAACGCCCTAAACCTAAACAATCGTGTCAGTCCGCTTGAAAACACTTTAAGTGAAGTGAAAACTGCTAGAACCCAGAATATTATTGAATTAGAGGAGGAAATTGGTAAGATATGTGTGGAGATGAAAAGTTTAAAAACAAGTGTTGAAACCATCTATGATGATCTAAAAAAAGATCTTAGGATTATCAAAGAATCTACAACTGACAAACTGATAACATTCAAAATTGTGCAGATGTCAAAGGTGCCAATGCAGTTTTTGAGGAGATACAGGACAGGACCTGGAGAGCCAAAAATATTATTATATATAATGTACCTGAAAACCATTCCAGTGAATCTAACATTCGTACTGAACACGATACAAATGAGGTCCAAGGAATTCTCAATAAAATAGGTGTAATGAACAGCACCTTTAAAGCTTTTCGCCTTGGTCGACTAACAGATAAACCAAGACCTCTTAAAATGGCATTTAATGATTCAGAGTTATCTCATGTTTAAAACAACATAGATCTTTAATGAGTTCTAATTTGCGCATTGAGCTGATCTTACCCCTTTACAGCGTGAGAAAGTGAAGGCCGTTAATCAGGAGTTAGAATTCAGATAAACACAGGGTGAGAATGATTTGAAGATCAAGTACTTTATTGGGGTACCTAAAATCATTGTCGGTAAATCCAATAATTCAAAAAACGATCATTGAGCTTATATTTTCAGAATGTTGGCGGTATGTGAACTAAACTTCAGAATTTCAGACATGCTGTGAGTCTCTCTAGTTATGATGTTATTATTATTATTGATACATGGCTTACACCTAGAATCTTAGATACTGAATTGTGATTGAGTGACTTTAATGTGTATAGACATGACAGGGACCCTCAAACTAATTCAAAGACATGTGGTGGTGGTGTTCTTATTGCTGTCCTAGCCTTCTCAAGAATTTCTCTCCAGTCGTCCCTATACATCGACGTTATCAAAGAATCTTGTACTGGGTCTTCCGCTTCTAACGGGATAAAAAGCGTCAGTGTTTCCAATTTCTCTTAAAGATCGCCTCCTCCAACAAATTGTTTTTTCTTTCACTATAAGCACAGATGTTCTACAGTACTTCTCCAAAGCAAGGTGTAGTTTGTGTAAAATATTTCCCAAGTCACTATTAATGATTGCTAAAAGTTTATTTAAAATAGGGATGATATTATTTTCACAATAAAATGTATGCACTTTCTTTGAATTATTTTTTTTACAACAATTTTCTTGATTAATTCGAAAAATACCAAAAAGTATTAAATATTTATATATTTTTTTTTATATTTCACTAGCTAACCCGCTAAACTTCATATCGCTTTAAAATTAACTAATGTTTCAATATTCAATAAGCTCCTCTTTCGAGTCTGTTAAGTCACAGAAATCTCTAGGTAATGAAATGAATCTGGTCGAGGTGCCAATAGCGACTTTACCATTTCCGATATCTAACAACTGCATAGAAAACACAATTGCACTTTGATCTTGTTGCAAAAACACTTTCATGAGACTCCTATTTGTCAATTGGAGCATCTTTACATGCCGCCACAAATTGGATGATGTTAAGCAATATTATGCATGCTTTTAGTTCGTCCATAGCAGTTACTTGGGGAATATGTAATTATTAAATGAGGAACAGTCTAAAAATAGAATCATGGCTTCACCAAAAGTGTTTTTGATTATTATGAATATCTTTTACAGTTCTGTCCAGTCCCTGTAATGACCTGTTGTGGCCCATTCTACAATCTCCCAAACGATTAATTGCATACCTGTAAAATCTTCGTCAGTGCTCTATTTTTTAGTTGTTGCATTAGTTTGTATGTTTATTGGTAATTTCAAGGCAAAATTTGCAATTTGTCTGCCTTCCTTGCAGATATTCCAGATGAAACCAAAGCTACGGCTACTACGATATGATCCTTGCCAATAATAATAAAATTATTGTTTTTCTGTCCATCCCTAGCATCAAGGAAGTAAATTCCACCACATCCAATGTTCACAGCTTCTATCAAAGTATTCTATGCAATCCTTTGTTGTTGATTAAATTGTAGAAAATTTGTATGAACTATTTCGACAAATGTTGAGCTCTCATTCTCTTTCATAAAGTCACAAATGAATAACACTTATTTACTGTCAAATATTAATGGTGCGTCATGAATTGAGACACTTCTGTCCACATAAACAGATGTAATGGGAGAATATTTTAAATTCACAAAAATTTTTGGTTCTAAATCTATTTCTTCGCAAAAATTAACAAAAACGTCAGCTACCTCAGTAAGTTTCTGAAAACCATTGTTTTTTAAATTGATCTTTCAAATTTTTGAAAAATATCTTTTCCAGTGTCAGCTGTAACATTTTGAGAAGCTGATCTAATTTCTTTTAATAAGGATATGTTTTCTACCAAGGACAACTTTAATTATTCGAATTGAGTAATATTTTTTGAGGCAAGCTAAAATTTGATTTAGTGAATGAAAGTTGCTGCTGAAGAACGTTGTTTTTAAAAATCTGTTTACCGTCTAGCAGAGATTGGGAACTTTCGTCTGTTAAGAGCTTCGGCGCAAAATTTCGGGCCAATGCTTTTTAAATGCATTCATTTTTTTCGAATACTAAGAAAACTAACAAATATTTTTGAAAAATTTAAACGCAGAATGAAAGATTACATTATTACCGAGGGCCAAAAGTCCCTTAGAACAAAAAGTTTTTTTGAATGAGGATCATTTATAATTCACATATTTATAGACTACGACTCTGTGAATAGAAGAGAAATGTCCAAAGCAATGAAAGAGCTAGGAATAAAAAATCAGTTGGTAAATTTAGCAAAACTAACTCTTGAAAAAGTTGAATGTAGAGTATGAATTCAGCGGAAACTGTCTGATCCTTTTAAAACAAATAACGGGCTGCGCCAAGGAGACCCTCTCTCCTGTATTCTGTTTAATGTGGCCCTGGAAAAAGTCATACGTATGGCATAAATCACAACCATTGGTACAATATATAATAAATCAGTGCACATCCTTGCCTATGCTAATGATATCAATATTGATGGAAGATCGGAAAACGCTGTAATCATAATCACTAAATTTGGAATTAAAAATCACACTAAATTTTCTCTTTTTTTTTTACCCCTGTAACTTATTAAAATAAACATTATAGAAGTTTTCAGGGACTTTCGGCCCTCGGTAATAATGTATTCTTTCATTCTGCGTTTAAATTTTTCAAAAATATTTATTAGTTTTCTCAGGATTGGAAAAAAAAAGAATGCATTTAAAAAGCATTGGCCCGAAATTTTGCGGCTACGCTCTTAAGCTTCAATTATATTTTTTAAATCTATGAAATAGTCTGAATAGAAAAAAGCTGTTTACAACCATGTACCCCATCGTGTTCGAAAGGGTTCTGGTGGAAGTGGAATATTTGGAAGCATTTCTTTATGAAGTTGAATTCTTATAGATTTGAGGAATACTTTTTTATGTTTGATATCAGGGAGTTTACAAAAGGCATAATTTTGAAACCGGTATATTTATATAAACGATAAAGTAGTGGGGAGATTTGGAGAGGATGAACAAAACGATAACGGAGAACGTCTGATTGAATTATGCGAACTAAACATTCTAAAAATCACCAACGGATTCTTCAGACATAAAAATATTCATAAATATACATAAAGATCAAAGATGTGCGAGTCAAAAGAGGAGCAGAATGTGGAACGGACCATAGACTACTGACAGCAAAAATGGGCATTAATTGGAAACATAACAAGATCCCCTCCACAGAAGAACGGTTGAACACTATAAGAGAAAAACAATACAATATAGAACTACTCCAAGAACAATCAATAACAGAACTATACCAACAACGTCTAGACCAAAAATTAATAGAATTTAGATACGGCAACATCGAAGAAATATACGAGCATATAAAGGCGAGTATAAAGCAAGCAGTATTCGAAGCCCTTGGGGAAAAAGAACATATAACAAATAAACAGCACTATTATGAAATAAATGAACCACCAAAAAGAATAATTGAAGAAAAAAAGCAACTATACAAAAAATGGCTGACTACAAACGATGAAGTTTATAAAGAATATAGAGAAAAAGATAGAGAAGTGAAAAAACAAATAACACAGCAAAAGAATGAAAAATGGGAAAGAATCTGCTTAAATATTGAAACATATATAGGAGGTACAAGAACTTCGGAGTCATGGAAAGTACTGAGAGGATTGAAAAAAATTAAATTGGGAAATATACAGGACAAAGAATGGAAGGACTACTACAAGGAACTATTAACACAACAAAGACCACAATTCATTGGAAAAGAAAACAGGCGAAGACGAAGCAGATTCCCACAACACGAAATAGAAATTACAGATAGGGAAATGAGAACGGCCATAAAAGCAATCAAAAATAAGAAAGCACCGGGACCTGGAGGCATCTCACCTGAGCTTATAAAATACGGATCAAAAAAATTACACCGGATGATACAATGGATATTTCAGAAAGCCATAAATGGAGAACAGCTCCCAAAGGAATGGACGGAGGCATATATGACATCTATATTTAAGAAAGGAGATAGAAAACGATGCTAAAACTACAGAGGAATAAGCGTAATATCATCAATAGGAAGATTATATGGGAAGATACTGCGAGAAAAGATAGAGCAAGCGATAAAAGGCAAAATCGAGGAGGATCAGGCAGGCTTCACGGCAGGAAGATCATGCATAGACCACATATACACACTGGAACAACTGTTGGAAAAGAAAAAAGCAAAAAATAGAGATATACACTTGGCATTTGTGGACCTGAGAAAGGCGTATGACTCTGTACCAAGGTCAGAACTATGGGAGGCAATGTACAAATTAGAAATACAGACGGAGCTCATAGAAGCTACAAAAGCCCTGTATAAAGAAAATAAAGTGTCCATTAAAATGGGAACAAGAATCATAGGAGACTTCACCACAACAAAAGGGCTCCTGCAGGGTTGTTCCACATCTCCAACCCTATTCAAAATATACTTAGAAAAAACCTTGACTACATGGAAAAGAAAATGCGAACAGCTACATGATGAAGAAACTACAAGAAGAATATACCAAGGCTGGCCTAGATATTAACCTCGCGAAAACAGAGTACCTATCTACAAGTGAAGAAGACATAGAAGATCTACAGATTGATGACAACGTAACAATCAAAGGAAAGGATAAATTCAAATACCTGGGGTTTATAATCACGAAAAAGGCAACAACAGAGGAAGAAATTACACAAAGATTAGGACAAACAAGAACAGCAATCCGACAACTTAACTCAGTATGGTGGGATAGACACCTAAATATGAAGACAAAAACACAGATTTATAAAACATTAGTGCGAAGTATTATGACATATGGAGCTGAAAATTGGATCATAAACAAGAAAAACAGCAGTAAGATAGTAGCAACAGAGATGGAATGCCTGCGAAGATGCTGCAGAGTAACAAGAATGGATAGGAGAAGTAATGACGAAATAAAGCAAAGAACATCAATAGAAACAGACATACTAACATATATAGAACAAAAAAGATTAAAGTGGTATGGACATGTAAGAAGAACTAGCGACAGCAGATGGATAAAGAGAATAACCGAATGGAGCCCCATAGGAAGGAGGAATAGAGGACGACCCCGAAAATCCTGGAGGAACGAAGTAGACGACGCCATGAGTAAGAGAGGCCTAAACGATGGAGAATGGAACAACAGAGAGAGATGGAAACGGTTGAGCGAGGGAAGGCAGTGAATACTGTAGAATCCCTAAATATAAATATATATATATATATATATATATATATATATATATATATATATATATATATATATATATATATATGTTTTTTTCCTTCTTTCTTGCCCGAACATACTTAGAAGCCGAAGCTTGATTTTTTTCTCTAGATTTAGGCTTTTTTATCTTTTTTGGCTAAATGTAACGCAGTTCTGACATGTTGATCTATCTGAAATTTCTTTTTGTTAGAACTGATTTCTTTATAATCTTAAACTAAAAGCATCAATACGAGTAGAAGAAATTCCATTCAAGTAACTGCACAATTATGCATAGCATGCTGCTGAATTTGGCAAATATTTCAGCCCTTACATCCGCATTCAGCTGCGTGGAAACAACATCAGTCGATGACTCATGTGGTTTTCGAATGGAATGGATATTTAGGTTGAGTTTACCGAAAGTGCAGGCTGATTATAGCCGCAAATGTCAAACATGGAACAAAAAGTTTCGGTATAGAAGTGTTGACATGTTTTTATAACGTAGATGCTGTATGCTTCAAAAAAAAAAAGATAAAGTTTTAGAAAAGTACATTTTGTTTATATTATGTTATGAATTCTGCAATTTTTGATTTATATAAAACAACAATGAGTAAATATTTGTCTCTTTGTAGATTAATTGCAGTTAATTATTAGAAATTTTTTTAGCCATTACCCTTTGATAGATTAGGGGATAGATTTGGCAATCGTCAAATCAGCAGTTGCTAGATTACGACAGATGTTTGCAATTAATCTCGAAAGAGACAAATATTTACTCGTTATTGCTTCATATAAATTAAAAATTACAGAATTCATTAAATAATATAATCAAAATGTACTTTTAAAAGCTTTATCTCGTTATATTTGAAGCATACAACATAATGCGTTATAAAAACATGCCAAACCGAAATATTTTTGACATTTGCGCCTATATTCAGTTTGTACTTTCGGTAAACTCAACCGACAGTTGTCCGACCGATTAAACTATAGTTTATTACAGCAAGTCGAGACTGCTTAGTCTTAAAGAATGAAACTCATGATAAGACTTGAAATTACAGGAATTTGCAAGAAATGCCTAATCCCTGAAATGAAGAAGATACCGATTTACATAAAGTAATGAAAAATGTAAGTTGTTAATTAGGTACATACAAAAAAAGAAGTGTAGATCTTTTAATAAGCTTCTTATTATATTATCGGGCCAAATAATTTTTTGTGTCGTTCCTATTTGTTTCAACTACTATTCGAATTTGAAGAAAAAGTATCCTTACTGCTAAGTACCTCCCTGTCTTCTAAAAACCCCTATAATCGTCTTTCCTACACGATAAATCCCGGCTATTTTTCTTAGAAAACATGAACCCTACTTCACTGTAAACGGTCGGAGGGTCTTTTTTGAAAGTACAGCTGGCTTTTGATGAAAAGAAAGATCTAGGAAATCAGTCGTGGATAGCTGGTGGTGTTGTGAAGTGGGTAAACAAATCTGCCACACAGGTATGCCGTTTACTAAGAAATATGAATAAGTTTAAGGCGCCAAAATTGTTTAAATATTTCGCGGAATTAATGAAAAAGTTGTACAATAAACTACGGTAAATATTTCGGTCGCCAAATCGGAAGCGATGGCCAAAAAGCTTGTTTAAATTTAGTTCAAACGATATTCTCTTTTTTTTGCAACTTGATGGTAAGATCAAAGAATATATAAGATATACTAGATAGATTATAGACTTGTGTGTGTGGTTTTTTGCAACTTGATGGTAAGATCAAAGAATATATAAGATATACTAGATAGATTATAGACTTGTGTGTGTGGAGAAAGAGATGACATTAGACAAAGAATCTTTTTGCCACAGAAAATTGTTATAAGGATGTTTAAATTTTTATCTTAGAATCGTTTATAAACTTGATTAGAATATTATATATAGATTTGTCAGAATAAGATAACAGATTGCTGATGTTAACTGATAGGCTAATATTGAGATCGATTATTCGGTCTATATTCTTTGGTTTTATTATTACGCGAACAGAAGGGAGTTACATTTCTGTACTAGTAGTGTATTTTTTTTACAAAAATAAGTGGGTGCTTCTTAAATTTAGATTTCTTATACATTCTTGACTAATAAAAGCAATTGCTATGTGAAATGGCTCGTATACGCAAATATCTTAGCGAAAGTGAACTATATGAAATTTTAATGGAAAGTAACAGTGAGAATGAGTGTGTTCTTGAAGAATCTGATGCAGAAAGTGATGAATCTGGAGAAGAAAATGATAATGAAGAGACTCTACCATTATCAACACAGGTTAATAAAAATAGTGCTTTAACTTTGAAATCTACTTCTCTTCAACAAGCTAAACGTCGTAAATGTGAAAAGATTCCGTTATATAAATGGGAAAAGGGAGATCTACAACCAACAGTTCATAATTTTAATGAAAATACATCATAGTGTTTGAATGAAAATTTAAAAAGTAGTCCAAGTGTTTTAAGTAGTTTCAAAACATTTTTTGCTTTGACTTTTATGAAAGCAATGGTTGTTGAAATTAACAATTTTTACAAATTCGTTGTGGAACAATTCGTGTCGCAACAAATTGGAAAGACACTGATGTGGATGAAGAGTATTGTTTTCTAGCTTTGTCGTTCCTTACATTGTCGTTGTTACGTTTTTCACATAACAATAACGTTGCCACAGAAGACTCCCTTTTTAAGCTGCGAATCGTTATAGACCATTTAAAGACCGTTTTTCGTAGATTTCCATATCCAGGCTAGCATTACACAGCCTGGCTACACAGTATATACCCTCTAAAACGCACAAATTTGGAATTAAATTCCACGTTTTATGTGACTGTGAGACAAGCTACAATTTGGACTTTATCATTTATACTGGGTCTAATACTGACATTAAAATCTTCGATAAAGACCTAAAAAAATGCATAGTCTGTAATGTGCCTCTATGCATTACGCCATGTTTTGAAAAATACCATTGTATAACAAATTTTAAATTTTCCTTTTAATGTAGTCAAAACTTTTATTTATATTTGGCATTTGAATGTTTTGTGTACCATTTGTTTGTAGTTTTTTACCTTGTTGCTACAATTACTAATAATAAATAAAATAATGATAATTTTTCAGTATATTTAATTTTTTTTATTTTTCAAAAATCTAACGGCAACAAATTTATAGTTACTTGTTACTTCTACTAAATTGTAAATACAGTCCTGAATAGACTGTATTTATACACTGCGTGAACCGTATTTATACGCCATAGTACTTCATCGACTGACTGCGGCAACCGTGTTGATCAGCACGGGCATGAAACAGCCGTACCAGAAACCATACTACTTTTATAACTAGCCGCAGGGAGCGTATCCGTTATTAAAGTTTCTGAGATATTTTAAATTCAATCATCCTCACAGACTGCACGTTTCTGTTGAGGTTTAAAAACCTTAATTATAATCATTCAATCGTTGTGATGAAAAATGTGATATCGGGAGTTTTTGAAAACTCATACCAAATAAGAATACTTTGTATCTGAATTCCTTTTATGAGCACCTTCGCCGCGTTTTTGTAAAACTACGTTATTGACGTGACAACGTCTTAAAAAATTAGGTTGTGGCTCGGAGTCACTCATGAAAAAGTGTAACGCCCGCTCACGTCTGTTACGATGAGTCACCGAACGAGAGAGAGGCCCGCCGGACCGGCGAATGCCTTGCGTCTCTCTCCCACTCAAACATGATCGGTCCGCTGGTGCGATGCTATTTCTCCTATCATCGTCCTATCCTCAACAAAATCACTCAAATAGAAATTAGTTAAGTTTAAGTTTACATGTACAATGTTTTAGTAAACAAAATATATTTCTATAGTTAAAATTTGTGCAATTCTTATTTTCATTCAATTCCTTGTTCCTATTGTGCAATTTAATAATATTCATATCAATAAATATTCTACCGAGAAAAAGACGTTGTCACGTAAAATCTTCGCCCGTAAAACCGACTTTACAGGCAACCGATTTTTTTCTTTATTTCATTTAAGATTTTAAAACGAAAACAATTATTAATTTAACAAAATAGGAGCAATGCATTTTAAGGACACTAAATTTTGTAATAAAATTTATTATAAAAACACCTACAAGTAAATTTTGTTGTTATTATTATTATAATTCGAAAATAATTGAAAATTAAATAACAAGATAATTATTTTGACGTGTACAATATCCTCCAAGAGATCGATGCCTTCTTCCCGACACACCCTGTAGAATAATGTCGTTTTCAGAACGTCACTGACCAGACAAATTAATATTATCTATACTAAGAATTGCTTGTACTCATTATTAAAAGAAAAAAATATCAAGGTTACTTAAACATAGTATTTCTTAAATAAATTATCAAAATATTGATGTTCTGCGAGAATTTTATTTATATTTCCCGTTTTTCATCTAGAAACTCAAAAATGGAGTCCCAAAGCATGACCATGATGCATTCGGCCGGACCGATTCAACCCCCATCCGGCGGTGGGGGTGGCCCCCATCCCAACAGAAGAGGTAACCGCAAGGGGCACGGGCCACTTCACGGAAATCTGCCGACGGAGAGGTTATCATTGAGCGAAGAAGCTAAATTGGTAAGTTTTAAATAAATTATATTGTTACTTTTTCCCTCTTACATCAAGTTGTCTTCTTTATATAACTTGTGTTATTTTTTGACACTTGGTATATTTATGAAACATGTCATATATTTCATTGTAACCGCTTATATTCTATTTTTTTCCTGTTGTGTTATAAACTGCTCAATATTTGAATAAATGTATTTGTTCTATGTCCGTTCAATTTATCTTTATTCCGTTATGATGACAATCTGATTTAATAATAATAATAATACTAAAGGTCTTTATTTTTCCTTCAAATTCATACAATACACAAAATATATAAATTATATATGCATAAAATACAATAAGAAAGAAAAAATGCCGAAGATTTCTTAAAAGATATAATCGATTTTAATTTTAATTCTTTAGCTAATCCATTATATACTTTTGATATTTGATATGTAAATGAATTTTTGAATTGTTCTGTACGATGTGGCGGAGCTGTAATTGTATTTTTGTATCTTGTATTGACATTATCTATAGTTTATTTTTATGAACGAGAGAGTAATTAGCATAATTTTAACTGGTACCTCCGACCACTCCATGGGCGTGCTCAAGATTAATTAAAAAATTACTTTGAATAATTGTAAAAAATAAATGAATTATTTCAGTGTTATAAAGTGTTATGTGTATGTAAACAAAAGTGACCTCTTTTATCACACACTATATTAGAACTGACTGGCCTACATTAAAAAGGGTTTTAAAAAATTCACATTTTTTTTAATTTTTAAAAATTACAAAAGAGAAAAAGAGTTTTTAAAACCGTCTAAGGTATGTTAAATAGATGAATAAAAATATTAATATAAAACTTACAGCTACTTGTTACAAATCCAAATCAGATTCAGAAGATGAACTTTCAGAACCAAGATTTATAATAACTGGCTCGATCATTTTATCAGTAATATTGTCCAGCTTCCACATTTTTTCCTCTTCTTTAATAGTGTGATTTACTGCCTTTTCCCAGTTTTCAGGTTTTACATTAGGTATTTACGGCCTCCAAAAACAACTGTTTAACATCATGAATTTTAAAAGTGGTATTTTTTCTTGAAACTTCACTCTTTATCTGTGCCCATACCAGTTCAATCGGGTTTAATTCACAATGATATGGTGGGGATCTAAGTACTGTCATTCCACGATTTTTGGCAATTTCATCAATTTCGTATTTTTTAAATTTTTCTTTATGAAGGGCACACAACGAATAAAGTTCCTTTCTTATAGATCCGGGATGGTACGTAATATTTTTTGAACTCAGCCAATTCTGCAAGTCTTTTTTTAACCACTTGGTTGTGGGCAGTCCTTCTATATGTCTGGAGTGATAACTTGCATTATCCATTACTATTACACAGTTCTTAGGAAGAAGATCTATCATTTGTTCGAACCATTCTTGAAAGACATCAGCGTTCATGTCTTCATGGTAGTCTCCGGTACGAGTTGATTCAAAAGTTAATAAACCACCTTCAACAAAACCGTCTGAACTGCCAATGTGTACTATTATCAGCCTGCGTCCCTTTCCTGATGGTGGGTTTAAACCAGTAGATAAGTTATTTACAAAAGCGTGCCTTTGACTTGTAACAGTTTCATCCTGCCAAAATTTATTTGGTGTATGACCCTCGTTGATCCATGTTTCATCAAGATAAAATATTTTTCTTTTTTGGTTTCTCATTTCCTTTATGGTTCTTAGAAAATGTCTTCTCCATATGACAATATCGCTTCTTTCTAATAAAATAGACTTTCTGGGATTCTTTTTCCAGCGGAAGCCTATTTCTTTTAAAAGTTTCCATAACGTACTTCGACTCATTTCTGGGTAATCCTTATCATCTCGAACTGAGACAAGAACTTTATCCAATGTTGGAAATTCTTGTCTAAAGAAGAATTCATGCACTTTCCGTCGAAGTCCTTCTTTAAAATGATATTCTATTTGAAATTTTGGTTTCCCTGGAGCATTACGTGGCATTTGAAAACTACCACATTTCTCTTCTTTAATAACTCTGTAAATCGAAGATTTCCCAACACCAAGTGTACTGCTAACTAACTCAACGGTCTCATCAACACTTTCACATAAACGTTTGTCTGTAAATGATTTAAAACAATTAAATATTAATGTTTTTTCATTAACTGTTAGAGGACCAATTTTTCGGCGTTTACACGGCACTTCCAAATTTTCCATAACACTAATATACACAATAAACTGCACCTTGCAACTGAAGTACCTACTTTTAGTGAACTGTTAAGAATTTTGAATACGCCACTTGGACCTTCCTATATACAAAATGGAAAAACCCACTATCACATTTTCTGTGGAATAAGTTTAGAAGGTAATTATCTAGTCAATTACTGTCGTAGATTCCTGGAATTAAAGAATTAAATGTTTGATTGTTGAAACCCTTACTTCGTGGAATGTACTCATTTCAGATAAAATAAAACGTTTTATTTTATCTAAAGAATTAAACTTTATTTTGCAAATAGGCAAAGAATTAAACTTTATTTTGCAAATAGATAAAATAAAACGTTTTATTTTATCTAAAGAATTAAACTTTATTTTGCAAATAGGTAGGTAGTTATTAAACTTTTATTGGTTATATATAACCAATAAAATAAACATCTTACATTTCTTGCAAATTCATTAGTACCTGTTGACCTCCATCACTCCGGCACTGGCAACCTTATTTAGGGATTAGTAACCCTCACAACTATTGTATTCTATTCTGCTCCAACCTTTATACCTGGTGGTCATACTCAATTTAAAATTGTTTTCCTATATACTTCTGTAAACTTGTTGACAAATATCTGTTTTTCATTGAGTCACCCGTATCAACAGTTTAGGGATTTGCATACATAATTTATTGTTTTATTACTCTCTCATACATAAAAATACACTATATGTCAGTTCTGTATATAATTTTTTTAAAAAGATATGCTGGTAGAGAGTTTTTGATAATTTTGTGGAAAAGACAAGCAGCATGTAGACATCTTCTCCTTTCCGTGCTCAACCATTTTACATAATTTGTGAGAAATAGACTGGTGTCTTCTTACACCACAGATCAGACGAAGACACGAATTTTGAACCACCTGAATTCTTCTCCTGTCATCTGAACTAATACAAGGCCCATACACAACATCAACATCTCCATAGTTAAATTTTGATAATACTAAACTTTCGCACAGTATTCTTTTTACTTTGTATGACAGACAGCGGCGACTCACAAAGGTGTTAATATTTTTGTAAATTTGAGGTGATTTCTCATTTCTGTTTTCTAATCCATTGTTTGTGTGTCCTTTATTTTCTTCATTTTTTTTTTTTTCGTCTTTCTATATTGTATCCTTTTTATTTTTTCTTCTTTTTATGTAGAAAAGTAGACATTACTGTCTATTTTTCAATGTGCCAAAGTATTTTAATCTCTGCTGCTTCTAACATAATTTTTGTCCTTTCTGTGTCATTTGTCGTGTTTCTGACGCGTATGTCATTATTGGTCTGATGACTGTTCTTTAAATTCTGCCTTTCGTTTCTTTCCCGATATTTTTATTTCTCCATATTGTTTCTTTCAGGCAGCCTGCGGCTCTTTTTGCTGTATTCACTTGATCTTCCACTTCAGTTTCGAGCTTTCCGTAGCTATGTTTGCATCTTAATAAATTTGCTGTAGTAACCATCCATTTTGTCTTTTTTTGGGAAATTAACATGTTGGATTTTGTGGCGGTTATATTACATTGGTGCAGCATACGTTGTAAATTGTCTTCATTTTAAAAGAGTAGTATTGCGTCGTCTGCATAGCAGATTATTTTAAATTGTTTTTCTCCCATTTGGTATCCTTTTTTATTTCTTGCTTTTTTATTTCATCCAGAATCAGGTTGAACAATAGGGGATCCAGGGAATCTCTTTGTCTTATCCCATTGCCAGCTTCAATATGGTCGGTTAGTTCTTCTACTTTTGCTTTTATTGTGTTGTTTTGCTAGATATTTTCGATCGTTTTGATTATTCCTAGATGCATCTCTCTTGCGTACAACAAATGGATAACGTCTTTTAATTTGACCCGGATAAATGCCTTCTTAAGCTCCACGAAACATAGATATGCCGGTTTTTTGTATTCTAATGATTTCTCTTGCTCTTGCACTTGCCTCATTATAAATATAGCGTCGGTCATTGATTTCCCTTGTTGTTCTTCTGCTAGTGTTATCACTTTGGTTGTTAATTTTAGTATTGTGTTTAATAAATTGATTCCTCTGTAATATCCGAGTCCGATTTGTCTCCCTTTTTGAAGAGATGTATTAGGATGCTTGATCTCCATTCTTGAGGAATTCTGTTTTGTTCTGGTAGTTTTTGGATTAATTTGGTTTTAATAGTTGTTTGGTCAGATCTGGTCCTCCGTACTTCCCGAGTTCGTTCGGTATTCTGACCTTTTTTGGTGATTTTCTATTTTTTAATTTCCTTAATGCTTCCTTGACCTCTTCCTCCTCAATATTTATTTCTTCGTTTGTTGTCACCTCTGATGTTGGTGGTTCATTATCGTCAGCTTTAGCAAATAGGAATCGAAAGTAGTATACCCATGTTTCCTTCTTAATGTGTTTCGTTTTTATTAGTTCGTTCATCTCTTTTCTTTGTCCTCTGGTCATTCTCCGTATTTTTTTTGTGTTCCGTGTTTTTTCTTTTTTGATATAAGTTTTAACTATCACCCTACTTTCATGATACATACTTATGTTTCATTGGTGTCTTGAATCTCAAGAGAGTGATTTCCAAGTATGTCTTGTCCGCCTTGTGTATAATTATTATCTGAAGTACTGGCTATGACTTGCTATGTTAAATGATCTTGTTAGATTTATGAACCTATTGCCATTATCATTCGACTGTCCTTGGAGACTGTTGTTACTTATTGGAGACTGGAATTGTTTTTCCTTTACAACTTTTGCCCTTAAGTTTTCGTACGTTATTTGTGTATCATTTTTTTTGGTCATGATGTCCAAAATTGTTATATTGTGAGTCGTAAGTACAATAATGCTATAAGGTCCTAGCAACATACAGGGTGTTTTACGACGAACTTACACTATATATCGGAAACTAAGTACCCGATATTTATGAAAGTTTTATTAAAGTTATGAAACTTAAAGAAAATATTTTGACAGACATGTTACTTCCGGTTATCTAGTATCCCAGTTTATCATTTTATATTCTTGCAGTTTGTAACGATGAGTCCAAGCCATCACCGTTAAACCAGCGTGAGCGCGAACCAACCCATGAAGTAGGAATGTATCGACAGTAGAAAGGGCAAAACTAATTACCAAGCTCCGCTATATAAACCGCAACATTTCCTCATAGAGAGAGAATCGACAGGTGTTGACTGAAGGTTCTCTTCTTCCCTACCCCGGCTTGTGGACGTGTTGAGTTCACAAGTTGTTCCGTTCCATACCGCCGTTACCCGAAGAGCGTGTTGAGCTCTTCACTACCCGTACTCTGAAGCAGTCGTGTTGAGACTGTCGAGGAGTGTCCTATTAACCCGAATCACTTAAGGGACGTGTTGAGTTCCTTTCCTTTCTTTGTACCTATCGTCCGTTGTTATTAAATCGATACAACGTTCCCGTAAAATTTCAAATACACACTCGCTTGCCGATAAGACTAATTTCATATGACAAGGTCAAACTTAATTTGAATAAATAGGCCAGGTACTGAGAAGACTAAACCAAATTGTAAATATGTACATAAGATTTTTGTCAATTTAATTTAAGGAAGACAATAAAGTTTTATTTTTATTTTGAACTCTGTCTCTGACTGTCTAAAAGCTACCCGGATAGTGACTCCCACGAGAGGACATCACAAGTTTCTGTTTGACTTCACTGTTTAATTAGTATGACTCTCTTCTAACTTCTGTGTTTCTTATCCTATTTTTTCTTTTGCACCTTCATTTTTTTATAAATTATTCAATAATGTTCAACTGGTGGATAGTTCAATTTGTAGAGCTACCATCGACCGACCCAAAGATACACAACTTCTTTACATCGTCCTGTTACAGCTCTACTCTCAAGAAATGGCCACCATGCCCAGCAAGACTCCCGTCAGCGTCCTCCAGGAGTTGCTGAGTCGTCGAGGCATCACTCCTAAATACGAACTGGTCCAAATCGAGGGCGCCATCCACGAGCCAATCTTCCGCTACCGCGTGTTCCTTAACAACGATCTGGTGGCCACCGGTACCGGAAGATCGAAGAAAGACGCCAAACACTCAGCCGCCAAGAACTTGCTGGATCTCTTGATCGGAAAAGTAACGCCCGAACAAGCCAATCAGACCAACGGAACGCCCGGAGCTGCTGATATGTAAGTTTACAATGTCTATTAAATTTTTAGGTTGTGGGTCACCTTAGAATAATAATAATTTGGTATCAATTATGTATGCAAACGTTTGGTATTTTTAACTTTTCCCAAATGCTCATATATATCTTCAAAATAACAAATAGAATTATATAGATGATTTATACGTAGGTATGACATACTTTATAATAATATTCACATTGATTACTTTTTGCTATCCAGCACCAATCAGGTGGTGACATCGTTCGATGACAAAGTGATGGGCAATCCTATCGGCTGGCTCCAAGAGATGTGCATGTCCCGCAGATGGCCACCACCATTCTATGAAATGGAACACGAAGAGGGATTACCGCACGAAAGACAGTTTACCATCGCTTGTCAAGTAAGTACAATTTTGACATTGATAATATTATTTATTTTTATTTGTCGGTTGCAGCAAAGTCAACGTGCTTAACGACGCACATACATAGATTTCAAAGATTTAGGCGACCAAAATTATATTTGGTGTAATTTTGGTTCTACGTTAAATTAAATTAAAGGAAAAGTATATATTTTTTACAACAAACATATATTTGTCATGTTATAAAAAAACAGTAATCGTCTTGAATCTCTAAATCATATAAAAGCTAATACCTGTAATGCCTGAAACCAATTCGGGATTTTCAAAAAATCTGTGGCTTGTGCTGCCATCATTGGTGTTGCCAAAGTTGGCTTTTGGTATGTCAACGTGTAGTCCGGTTTCATTGCGAAACTTCTCCTGAATTTCCGACTTCTCTTGGGATTTTTGTAGTAGAGTAGTTTATTTATTCAAGAGAAAGTCCAGTATTTCTAGAGTACCTAAATATAAACGGAAGTGGGACAACCTCGCTAGCAGGTGTCAACAGTGCTACCAAAATGACAAAATTAGACAGCGCAATTCAACTGAATTCGTAGGAAATTGAAATAGATTGTAATGTTGTCAACATTAAATGGATTTTTAGATCTTGACGATATTTCGTCTTATCAATGTATTTAAATTTCTCTTATTGTCTCGGATGTAGCTGTACCAGTTGGAAGAACAAAAGAAAAATATAAATCAAAAGAACTCCATGTTGAATTCTTTTAGCTGTTTCTGCAACAGAAACAATTTTTGAACCTAGAATCAAGAAGAGTACTAGATAATAGATAATATTCCGAGTAAATATTTGTCTCCTTCGAGATTAATTGCAAACATCTGGTGGTTTGAGGATTGCCAAATCCATCCGCTAATCTACCAAAGGGTAATTGCCAAAAAATTTCTAATAATTAACTGCAATGAATCTCCAAAGAAACAAATATTTATTCTTTCTTATATTTCTCTTTTAAATATTTTGTTCCGTGGTTGACATTTGCGGCTATATTCAGCTTGTACTTTCGTTAAAGTTAATCCATAGTACCTACCTACTAATTAATACATTAACCTTTGTGTCTATACCCAGGTACCTGGGTATCCTTGGTAATTGTTTTATCTGAATCATTGACGATAGTATAAATATTTTTAATCGAGCTTCTAGTTATTTCTAAAATTATTTAGAACGAAGAGATTTATAATAAAAACCAAAAAAAAAAATACATATAATATATTAAAATTACCTGTCGAAGTTTTTACACCATTACTTCCACACCCGTGGCACCCGGGTAACACTAATGTTTAGTAAATTATGAAGCTCTGTCTAGTTTTTTTTTATAATAAAAGTGATATGGAAACGTAAATAAAAGTTACATTTTAAACACATTGTCCACACTTACTTATATTTACTGAGTGTCCGTTACATAGTGGACGATTACAAACATTACATGATTTTCGTGTCTTTCTTAGCCGCTTTTTCGCTAAAGACATACAAATGTAGCAGTTTCCAACAATTTTGAGGCGTCCAGTGGAATCTCGAAGTGGTAATGACTCTGCAGTATTACTTGAATCTGTAGGTAGAGGTTTTTCTAACATACACTCAATTCCTGACCTTGATGAAAAATTTCGGTATACATTTGGTACTTTAGATCTAGCAGAAATTGCAGGCATCACTAGTTGTTTCCCTAAGTCTTGTAGAAAAATTCTACGCTTACTGGTTTCAGTAGAACTCTGTGGATTATTCTCTGTATAATTTATATAGGTTGCTAGGCAAGCTACGTCTAGGATATTGTAAAAGAAGGCTACTGGCCAACGCAAAGTTCTGCGTTTAGTGGAATAATGAGAAACCATTTTGTTCATGCTGTCTACGCCTCCTTTAGTTGTTTTATAGAACTGAAATATTTCAGGTTTATTTTTTGGGCCACTTACATTACCATTGTCATGCATTGTTGACAGCAAGATAACGCTTTTTTTCTTTTTTGGTACATATGAACAAATAGTAACACGATCTGCACTGAATCCGTGTAATGACGATTCAGGCTCACGCTCTGGCAGCATTTCTTGTGGAATATATGGTTTGTTTCTTTTCAAATTACCAAGTAATGATAAATTCCAAGACAGCAGGAGACGGGCTAGTGGAAGAGTTGTGAAAAAATTATCCATTGTTATGTTTCGTCCAGAATTTTTGTATCGGTAACACAAATCTTTTACTACGCGTTCACCTTGATTAGTTTCACGTCCAGTCGAATTTTTTCCAGTATAAATTTGTTCAGTAAGTGGATACGAATTATTGGCGTCACAAACCCACCAAACCTTGATGCCATACTTGGCAGGTTTTGCTGGTATATATTACGTGAAACGTGTCCTACCTCTAAAAGGAAATAACTGTTCATCCACAGTAAGAGAATCCGACGGTACATAGTTACGACGTAAATTATCATTGAGAAGATGGAATATATCTGTAATAGCTGCAGCTTTATCATTTTGCAAACGTTCTGCACGTGTTTTGTCATTGTCAAACCGTAAGAATCTGCTGATGCTCCAAAAGCGATTTATGCCCATACTTGCTCGGTACAAAGGATGAGAGTCTGTTTTCCATAAATCTTTCGAGTGCTCTGAATTTGAATGCCGTACTCCTGCTGTAATAAGAATACCTAACTATGCATCAAATTCTTCTGTTGTGAGTAACTTCCAAACATTTCGAGGTTTGTCGGGGTTTTCAACATTATACTTTTCACAAACTTTCGATTAAACTTTTTTTTAGCTTTTCGATTGGTTTCGCGTATAATTATGTCACACATTACGTCACTGAAAACACATTTGAATGTATCTCTAATCGAAAGAGTTTTAGTAGAACATACTGGGCCCGTTTTTTCACGCAAAAGGTTACGTTTCAGTGTTCGACTTGCAGTACACGGTTTTCGTTGCCAAATCGTTTTATCTTTTGCAACCAGAACATCACTTTGGGAAGAACTTTCTTGAAAATCGTCAAAATCTTCATCACTACTATCGTCGCCGTCGGTATCGATTTCAATCTTATTATTGATATCAGTAAAAACGTCCTCTACGTCAGAAGCTTCATCTCCATCCGGTTTGCTTTGCGAAACATAGCCCTCATCTGATTCCTGGTTTTCGATATTTTTGTCTACTTCCTCATCTATATCGTCTATAAATTGTTGCAAGTACTTCTGTTGCTTTTCATACGTCATTCTAAAATTGAATGATCTATGTATAAAACATTGTAAAAATAAACAGTAATAACTTACCTTCTAAATTCGCTAGCACTCACTTCTCTTCTTGCCATTATTACAAGTAATTACAACATAAAACACGCATATAGTCACAAAAATATTAACAACTTGTAAGCACAGTTAAATAAACACTGATAGCAAACAAAGAAAAGTCCCAATTGTCTGTTATTTTCGGAATGTACAAGCGAGTTTACCGAAACAATGCCGGGTACCTGGGTAGCACGGGTATAGACTCCCGTATCAGGTACTTGGGTATTGACATAACGGTTAAAAATATAGCGTCTCAATTTTCGCACGTCACAAAATTACCACTATCACATAGATATTTATCGATAATATTTTAAATGATATTAAAAAGTTGTATTTCCCTCTGCGTTTTGTATTTAATTAATGCTAATGCTACTTACTTTTTTGATGTTGAATTAGCAATAATGTTAGTCAAAGTCACCTTCACCGACAAAGTTCGTGTCAGATAGGCAACCAGTATTACTTAGAAAAACCGTTGCTATAATTTGTTGTTGAATCAGAAAGGCAGTTGTTAGTCAGTTCAGCGAGGAATATTATACATATTTGTTAGATAAATACGTCTGAGATGGCTTTGAAATCGATATGTTTATTTGTCACGTGATATAAATTATAGTAAGAAACTGCCATTGAATATTTTTAACTGCGTCTGCAGTTTAATTGTGACGTGATAATTCTACCACACACTCACACACACAAAACAATTATTTTAGGTCGATTTGAGATTGAGATCAGGCATTTCTGTATTATTTTTGCCACAGCTTACAACCTATATTTTGTGTAAACATAAAGAGTAAGTACAACGTCTTTGTATTAGGTATGTTTAAATGTAAAAATCTAAATAGTTCGAATCTTGACTCAAATTATGGTAAAATATATTTTGGCTTCTTGTATACAGTGAACTTCCGAGCATGTTTTTTAAATACATCTAAATTTTCTGTGTAGTAAATGGCAGCAATTACGAGGGTCGTCTTTTTAGTTTTGCATATAGCCATTAAGACAAAAAATATATAGACTTAAAGTACGTTATTGCTTTTATTTATTTTTGTTAAGTTAAAAAAAATCGTTACATTTTGTCCCGTTTTATTGATTGTGTAAAATTTTGTGGCGTATTCGAAATAACTTTGCAAGGGACATGACGAGTCATCAGAAAGCTCAACCCGGCAGTAGACGGGTGGTCTGACAATCTCACCAGTGGACGGCTGGGGTCTATCAGGACCAAAATTTAAATGACCCCCAAATTTCAGATCATCCAGCCTCAAGAGTCCACTGCTGAACATAGGCCTCTTCCTCATGTGTCCAACCCCGTCTATCTTGCGCCGCTCTCATCCAGTTTTCATTGAGTCTTCTTAAATCGTCAGTCCATCTTGTAGGTGGTCGACCGACTTTTCTCTTGTCTTCCCTTGGCCTCCATTCCAATAACCTCTTTGTCCATCGCCCATCTGTCATTCTGGCTATGTGTCCTGCCCATCTCCATTTTAGTCTGGCTTTCTTCTCGATGATGTCAGTCACTCCGGTTCTTCTCCGGAGAAGAAATTTCAGATAACATTCACATAATGTTTTTAAGTATTTTGTCGGTTTGCCTGTCTTTTAATTAATGACCTTGTGGCATTGTATTTTCGTTTTGTTTTATTTTTCAAAAAATAGAGCAATTAATCTAAAACGTTTTTCTGTTTTGTTTAACTTTTATTAGCACTGATTAATAAATTTTTTCCAAAATTCCTACATATGTTTTATTAAAATACAAATATTAACTTACATAAATTTGGTTATAATAAAAACTAGAAAAATTCTCTGCACAAAATACAAAAGTTTGAATTTTACCCTAAATTATTCTCTCTGCACTCAGAGCCACATGTTACATAATATTCTCCATACACAACGAGGACAGACAAAATGTGCACAAATATCGCGTTTTCTGTCTTTTACAGTGGTTCCTTCTAATGAGCCTGGCATAGGAGTATTTGATTTGATTGGTGCGACGCTGATTGTCGTACAACTCGAGCTAAATGTGTAACGAATATATTTTGCTTACCATAGGGTAAGAACATGGGGGTAGAAAAATTGGGGGCGAAGATAAGGCAAGCAAAAAAAACGCTACTAGTGCGAACGACACTCAGTTGGTTGTTGGAGAGCTGGGGTCGTGGATAAGTTGAAATAAATGGGTCGGATTGGGGTATCTACACAATGAATGAAATAAAAAGGTTACTTACATAAATCTCCTGGACAAATGGGCAAAAAAAGACAAGAAGAAATACCTCTAGCTATTTAAAAGGGGCGCCGCTTCGAGAAAACTTCCTGCTGGAGGAAAGAAAGTTTCTTCCTTCCTAAAAAATAGACATACAAAAAGGTTAGGAGATTTTCTAAAATAAAAACAAAAATGGATCAGAGAAACAAATCAAAACGTTTATTTTTGTCTCATACAAACAGTTATCAACACATAAATGGCATAAAAAATATACTATATAAATAGTTGCCAAATACAGAATAAAAAAACTTACATGTGTCCGTTTACAAACTCCGTTTACAAAGGGGTTGGAGATACTACAAAAACTTACAAATATTACCGCACAGAGGTTAACCTTTTTTTTAAATAAACAAAACAAATAAATATCGAAACAAATGAAGCTAGCTGTCATATGTTAGCATTAAATTAAAAAAAAACAATTAAAATGACAACTAAGTTAAACCATAAAATTTACAATTTATTAATTATTACAAAATCCTTTTAAATTTTAACGAAAGCAATTATTAATAATTATCAAAAATAATGTCTGTCTTTACTTTAAAATTAATATGTTAAATGTTACCTTGATTTCACTGTTTAGCACTTAACTTTCAAAAAAAACTTGTTAACATCTATGGGACTCTATCTGGACATATTCTCCAACAGGGACAAAGCAAACCATTTCCATACTCAGGGACGAACAATCAAGAGATGTAGAATTATTTTCTGTGGAGGAAGCAAGCTGACAACGGGGACATCCTATATAATAATTTTCCAAATTTCTTCAGTGCCGGTTCACAAATCTTATGGTGATTACTATGTTCTAAACTGCCATATTGCAGAGTATTATCACCTTAACCGGTCTTAAGACATAACACAAAAAAAATCTTTCTACTCTGGCATCTCTTGCTTCACTCCATTGTAGCACGTCTGCTCTGCTTGGGGCTTAAATGTCGACTCCTCAACAGTGTTCCCAGATGATTTTTCTGATTATCAGTAGGTGTCATCTCGAAAAATCAGTAGATTCAGTGGGGGAAATATTTTTACGTTTATAGACAGGCAACTGTGTCAAAGTGTGTTCTGTGCAATGTTCAATGAACTGTCAATGTCAATTGTGGCATTCAGTTTTTATCATTGACAATTGACATATAAACTTTCAGTTAACCTGTTTTGTTAAAATAAATGATTGATATTTTAGTGTTTTTAATTATTTTGCAAAATCGATGAAAAAAAGTGGTGCTCTGGCAGAAGCAATCACAGCATTATGTTTATGTTGCACAGAGCACAGACAGAACGCAGCGTATATGCTGTAAAACAAGAAATAGAAAGCGGCCAATCTTCAAGTGGCAAGAAACTCTGCAAAATCAAGCCAAGAGAAAATAGCCCTTAGACGTAAAATACACTATTATTTTATTCAATTTAACCTGCCTTGAATTTGTTCCTCTACAAGCTATCCATAATGAAGAAAATTTTTCCATTTTGACAGATCCCAGTATAAAATTACACAGAAAATAGCTAACTAAAATGCCATCTGCCATGGAGCAATGCAAATCTATTAAATCTGTAACCTGTAAGGGCCGGCAGCAGCCATATATTAGCGCTAGATGGCGGCTAATTCATAAAAAGAAATAGGACGATTTATTTAATTCATAACAGAAACTAGTTTTGCACAAAAGTTTTTTTATTTAAATTTTTATATATTTTACTCAACTTCATCATTTTTCAGTAGATTTAAGGATGAAATCAGTAGATCAGTAGACGAGACTCTAAATCAGTAGATCTACTGATTTTTCAGTAGATCTGGGAACACTGCTCCTCAATGCCTTACATTTTACAAATTTCAACGCAAAATAAATTTCCCTTTACGTCTCACAGCTAGTTTTTGCCTACAAACTTAAAACAAACAATCTACCCTTTTTTGACCTCGTTCTTAGCAACGAACCAACAAAAAAACTTCTTGATTATTTACTTTTAAATTGGTTAACTGGAAATTTTTTACCTCACAATACATACAGAGAATAGGGGAATATTAATGTAAACAAAGACAAAAAAAATATTCTCAGTTAATACGTCTTAGAAAAACCGTATACCTGACTTGCAATATTATATTAGGGGACTCGAAACTACTTTTAAATATTCCAGTTTATTGCGTTTTAACGACGAAAGACAAAAACAGCTGAATACCAAAACTTGATATTTAGAATCTCAACTTAAAATGCCATAATATATTGATCGTTTTAAAATTCATTTGCAAACAGAAAAACGAAAATATTCCACCAAATTTAAAACGCTACAAATGAAGGTTCGAAGCTTCTTCCTTCCCATATTTTCTTTTGTCATATTTATTCCTAGATCTTTCATAAATAATCCTCTGCAATTTTTTAATTCTCCTTCTGGATTGTTTCGTTTGTATATGTATTTCGAAAGCATTGACGGCAGCAACATTCATGAGGTCATAGAATACTACCATAGACCAACGTTTAGTGTTTCTAACAACATTATAGGAAGATATTTTTCAGTCAACAACGTCTACTCCTACCTTTGTCAGATGACAAAAGAAATACATTTTTTGATTTTTTTGGTACATACGACACTGCAGTGTAATATCGGTACCAAATGCAAAAACAGATGAACGTCGAGATCGGTTTTTGATGTTTGTTATTTGATGCGGCAATTCTCTTCTGTTGGACTGAATGCTACCGACGACTGTAAGTTGGTGAACTTCTAATAAACGTTTTACGGTCTGATATCCAGTAAGTCATCGATCCATTGTAATATTTCTTTGTGTTCCAGATAAGTGTAAACACATCCTTTCGGTTACAACACCAGTAGAGTTTTCAATTTTGAAAGGTCCGTCAGACTGAATTCCAGCATAAATGTATAAATGTGTTGTGTAAAAGGTCCTAACATCTACGGTTGAAAATACTTTCAAACCATATTTGTCGGGATTGTTAGGAATATACTTTCGAAAACTGCGTCTTCCTCGAAATGCAAGTAACATTTCATGGAGTGTTATATATTGTCCAGGAGAATAACTGGCTTTGCATTTCTGGTTGAAATTTTCAACAATTCTTCTTACCGGTGCAAGTTTATCTAGTGGTTTTCTTTCTTCTCTAGTATTAATATCATCGAACTTGGACATCTCAATAGATACCTGACTTCTGAAAGCGATTGTAGCAGGAAATATCTGTGCTACCAATCCATCAGTAACCATAAAACTCCAACAAATGTTAAATTACGACCACCATGTTAAGATCCAGCCAACTATAGTAAATCCAATAATGCTTCTGCTTCACACTAATCAGTGTCTTTGGTGTCATATTTATTAGCATACTCGTGTGCGTTAGTTTGAATGAATATGTTAGTACTTTCTATGATGATGGGAAGAATATCACCAAAAAACAGCATAAAACATACATACAAACAAACAGGTGTAGAAGCATTTCTATCCATTCCTGCCAAATGTGTAATTATATTCCTTACCGGAGTACGAACATTTAGAAGTGAAGCTTCTTTTCTCCATTTCGTCCCATACTTATCAGTATGGAACGACAGTATAATAATAAGCTGATCTACTCTCTTCTGAAACAGATTCTCCGTCTGTAGCTTCTTGTTCTGTATCTGTGGCATGACCGCTTTCTAAAACAAAATTTTCGTCAGCAATCGAATCGTCGTCGCTTTCTGCCATATTTTCCACTTCTTCATTATCAGTTTCTACTTCTTCATACGAGTTGTCTCAATTTTTCAATTTCTCTTTCTTACGGATCCATAATTAACTATTAGAATACTGCTATGGAACACTTGTTTTATTTCTTGATTTTTGATAAATGCAAATAAATACCACACAAACTTTACACAACACACACAAGCTAACAAATTTGGAATGAATCATTGTCGGAAAATTCGGAATTTCACTGAGGGTATTTGCATCGGTATTAGTATTTGATAGGAAGTGCCTGAAAGTCGGATTGTATCGGGAAGAACTTAATTTTCTAAGTAGCTGAAACTTTTAATAAAATTGGGGTTTTACAAAAATCATGTGAAAAATACTATAGTAGGATCGTTTTAGCCTGTCGCATAAGTAATAAAAGTCTCTGTTCAGATTTGCCTCAGGTAGTCAGCGGTTCTCAAATTAAAAATGTACGGTTTTCTTAATTTGATAATACGACATTAGGGATTTTTTTAATAAAATAACTTTGTATTATGTTTTATAATAATTGATTATCATATTGTAAATTGATAAACATTGAGTATGAAATATACAGGGTCATTCACGCAACATGTTGGTTAAAAGTTTTCAAAGTTCTGGTCGTCACTGGTTTCTGCAAACTTAGAATAATAGGTTATGCAAAGCATTCTACATTTTTTTAATATTTGCATTCTTCTAGCATTTCCGGTTGTACCGGAAGTCGCCATTGAGTTTCTTATTTTAAATAGAAACTGTGGTTTTTGTTATTTTTTTTTTTTTAGAATCTACGTAAAATTCTGGATCGATTTTTATTGGGATACCATTCTCGAAAAAATAGCCGTTTTTGAGATATTTAAAGGCTTCGCCGGTGGTCTTACATGCATGTTTATCATAGTAGTTTTTAGTGATGCCCCACACCAATTCAATTGGATTGTACTGGCAGTGATATGGTGGTAGTCTTAGGACCTCATGACCATATTTTAGTGCCATTTGGTCAACGACAAATTTTTTCTCAGTAATGTGTTCTTTGCACTTATTTAATAACTCAGCTTTTAAAACTAGATGTTCGTGTTCTATATTTTTCTCCGAAAATCACTTTCTTAAGTCTTCTTTTTTCCAGCTGCTTGTGGGAAACTTTTCCTCCTCTGGTGTGATACGATGCATTGTCTAAGACTATTAATGACGGATTTTCTAGATTTTTTAATCATTTTTCCTCAAACCAATGTTCAAAAATATCGGCGTCCATATTTCCGTGGTAATCATCAGTTTTTTTGTCGAAGAAAATATAAGACTAGCATTGGGTATAAAACCTTCCGTATTTCCTGCATGCAATATAATATATCTGTTGCCATAATTCGCACTAGTACTCGAATAGCATTTGGTAGAATCATCTTGCCAGGATGATTTGGTATTATTTCCTTTCGCAAAAATCCATGTTTCGTCAAGAAACGCAAATTGTCTGGCAAATTCGGAATTCTTGTTTTTTAAATAGTTTCTTATAAAGTTCCACCTTTTTCCAACAACATTAGACAGCTCGCACAACACTTTACGATTATTGGTTTTTTTGTATCTAAAACCCATAGCTTTTAATACTTTTGATAAACTGGTCAAACCCATATTACAAAGTTCTCTGTCCTTTATTTTTTGAATAAGTGTCTTTCTTGTAACATGTTCTTTTACTTTGTACATGTCATAAATGATATTTCTGATTGAGATTTTAATACCTTGTGGCAAGTCGAGGGTTTTCGGATACAAACGAATCCTTTTATTTTCCTTACTTAAATCCTCACTCATTTTGCGAACTCTTTGCAAGGTCCATTCTGAAATTCCACAAGCTGCACTTGTCCTTTTTTGAACTGCCAGTAGCGATGTAATTGGTCCCATGTTGATTTTTTCTAAAGTAAAATAATTTTCCACTTTCAACACAATTCGACGCTCACTCGGAGATAAAAACTTCTATTTAGGTGTTCTATCGTTTTCTTATACGTTATCCATTGTCACTATTGAAAACCGGCGATCGTTGAATACTAATAGCGAGATTTTTCGGAGCTCTGAATATGTACACGAGGGGGCGGGGCCTCGGTGGCAGGGCGCGTCTGTCATTGGCCGATGAGTCCGGTCAATGGAGAGCCTCGACTCCGCAGACTGTTTACTATTTTTGCAAATATAACAACTAAAATAATCCAGTTATGAGACCGCAAGGAATGGATGCACTCCTCGAGACAATTTTATTTGAAATAAAATTATAAAAGTTTTTTCAATAAATTATCATCACAAAGCATTCAATTTGCGTTTTTTCACGATTTATAAAAAAATTGTTTTGGTAGCGCTGATTTATCCTCAAGTACTACAGCCGACCAGTAGGAGGTTCGGTACCACAAAGCAGGTAGAAAAGGGAAAGCACAACAGAGTGGCTGTAACTAGAGTCATAAATTATTTTCCGGACGTTAATCCGAAATACGACAGGGTAAAACGACTTCACTTTAGTAAAATGTACACATACAGAGCAGACAAAACTTTAATAAAACCGTTAAAAGCCACAAACAAATTCTATTTTGGGTCAAAAACCGAAAAAAACTGCGTTACAAGTATATGAATCTTAACTTCCGAAAGTAACGCGAGTGGACGGGTGGGGTCTGTCAGGAAATATTTTCAAATATCTCAAAACTGAAAATTAAATTTGTTCCAAAAATATCGCCATTAGTTGGAGTGAGCAATTATTGAAAGGTACTGAAAAGGTCATTTGTATAATATAAATAACAGTTAAAATACAATCATTTTTCATTCTTGCATGGACTAATAGACCACACTCATCCACTCCCGGGTTTAATCCAAGAATATACAGGGGCGTCATTGATTTTGTATCAAAAAGCGATATAGCTATGTAACAAAATTTGCAGGGAAATAATGTTTTTAAAGGTACGTCAAAATGACATATTAGACTGTTTGTCAGGAAGAGATTAAAAAACAGATTTCAGAGTCACGTTTTGTATCCATTTAGTGTGATAAAACTACTAATGTTTCTACCCATTAGCAACTTGTTATTATTTTAAGATATGGTCGGAATGGCCAAATTTATTTATTTAAACGTTGAACACCTTTTTTAAATCACCACGAGCCGCCACTGAATATACCTAGTACAAAAAATAAGTTTTTATATATTTTATGTTTGTGTATATATTATATTTATATAAGAAGTTTATATGTGATATCTGTATTTTGTCTATTTTCAGGTGTTGAAATTCCGCGAAATCGGCACCGGCAAGTCAAAGAAGCTAGCCAAGAGAATGGCGGCCCACAAGATGTGGCAATCTTTGCAAGATCTACCCGTGGAAGGTAACAATCTGCCTTCTACATTTGCGAGCGACGAAGAGGTAATGTGTGAGGATTTACTTAGTTAATTATGTAGTAAGACTGAACAAATAAATATTTTTTTATTTTCGTAAAATTTTATTTTATTTGTTTATTCTTGAAGAGTCAACGAAAGAAAAACGGTTTTTTATTGAGAATGGTTTTGTTTTTGTATTTTTTTTTTAATTTAATTTGTTAAGGCGCGTTAGAGACATATGTGTCTGTTGCCATCCTACGGACAGGTACCATTGTGCAATTGGTTTTGTAAACTAAGAAAAGAAACGTTGATCCTGTGGTCGAATAAGAACGATAAGTGAGTTAAAACAACGAAGAAAGGAACGTAGCTGCTGGGGTCATTCATTGTTTGTTAGTGTCAAGAATCATCAACATTTCAGAGTGTATTTTGGGCCCAGAAGTTTTTGTCACGAACGGTTATATTCACTACTATAAGTAGTGCTCATATTTGCTTTTTTACTCTACTATTATTCTTATGTCTTGTATAACTCTTATCTCTTCAGGTTCTAGATTAAGATAAAATTTTTTATCAAGAGGATTCTTGAGATATTTAGTTAACTCCATTAGATCGCGAAACTTTGGTTGACTTATTTTATTTTTCGCTTTATTTGGTATCAGAGTGATTTGTTTTGGTGTTGTTCTTCCAGTAATGGTGTGGAACGTCCATGGACCGTGATAACTTTCACGTATTACAACTTATCCAAGATACTTCTCAGATATTCGGTACATTCCAGCTGGTTTCAATGAAATTTTTGGTTTTGGATTCTTTAAAAATAAATCCTTAAAACTTTCGTCCATAAGAAACCAGTCAGTTTCTTTCTTAGCATTAACCACTTTAAATGGAGAGTTTTGACCTTGACTGCTAGGATAAGATCATCCCATTCTTCTGGAACATTAACAACTACTTTTTTTTGCACGAGAAATGAGACTAAAGTCACTATCGCAAAGTAGGTATGAATGTCCTCGTACTGGGTAGACATGTGTTATCTCTGATGCTAATTTTAGTACATGCAACAGGATATATGAAAAACGGATAAAGATGTAGTTTTTGTTCTGACTTGGGCAACCATCGGAGAAAAACCATATTTCATCCATTTTACCGAGTATATGATATTTTAGATAATGAAATATCATGGAAGTCACTTCATTTTGCCCACGTTTAGCCATTCCTTCGTGATGTGATAGGTATACATATGGGCATCATTGCCTCCGATGTCGTGTACACCAAAATACATAGTACCAAAGTTGTCTGCTGTAGAAAGCTTTATTTGTAGTAATTTCGGTGCGGAAGATTTTGCATTAAATCAAAGGCTATTGCAGAATGCAGATACATTATTACTATCTTCTTCTTCATGTGCCATCTCCTCTAAGAAGGTTGGCAACCAACATGGCAATTCGCACGTTCGATGCCGCTGCTCTAAAGAGGCCAGCAGAAGTGCAGTTAAACCAAGCTCTCAAATTGTTTAACCAGGAGATGCGTCTTCTTAAACCAATCCTTCTACCCTGTATTCTTCCTTTCATTATTAATTGCAGCAAGTTATAACGCTCGCCTCTCATGACATGTCCCAGATATGGCAGTTTTCTGACTTTAATTGTATTTAAAGCCTCTTTATCTTTTCCCATTCTTCTCGACAATCGTGACTGTCCACTCAAATTGTTCTTAATGTCCTTCTGTAGGCCCATAATTTGAAGGCTTCTAATCTGTCCGAAACATCTTTCTTAAATGTCCAAGCCTCCAACCCATAAAATAATACGGAGAACACGTAGCATTTCAGAAGTCTTATCTTTAAAGGAATTGAAATTTCCCTGCTGCATAGTACTTTTATCAGTTTGTTGAAAGAATTTCATGCCTGTCTTATTATTGCCTTAATCTCTTCTGTGTACTCATTATTTTCGTTAATTATTGTACCCAGATATTTTTTTTATTACCCAGAAGTGTTTCGTTTCAAGTATTTCGATAAGACGGTTAAGTCTGACCTTATCAAAGGCTTTGTTGTAATCCAAGAAACACATATGTACTGGCTGATTAACATCCATGCACCTTTGCACAAGTACATTCACAGCGAACAGGGCTTCCCTAGTTCCCAGTACATTTCTAAATCCAAATTGTGTGTCACTTATGTCCTGCTCAAGTTTGTTGTGTATTCTCCGGTGTATAATTTTTAAAAATATTTTGAGCGTATGACTCATTAAACTTATTATCCGGTGGTCTTGACATTCTTTTGCATTTGGTTTTTTTGGTAATGTTATGAATGTTGACATCAGCCAATCTCTGGGAATGATGCCTGTACTATATATTGTATTGAATAAGTCGACCAATATTCCAATTTGCTGTTCTTCTATTAACCGTATTATGTCTACAGGTATTTCGTCAGGACCTGTTGCCTTGTTGTTCTTTGTTCGCTTTATCGCCTCTAATACCTCATCTTCTGTTATGTCTGGGTCGTTGTCGAACTTTTCCTGGTCTAGTACTATCTCAGTCCGTTCGTCTTTAAATACCTCTTGAATATATTCCTGCCATCTTTTAAGCCTTTCACCGACGTCTATAATTATTTTGCCGTTTTTATTCAGCAGTATGTTTGATTTTTTCTTAATATTAGTGCCTGTTATTTCCCTAATTTTTATATAAAGGTTTAAGTTATCATGTTTCTCTACCAACTGTTGAATCTCTTCGCATCTGCCACTATACCATCTTTCCTTTGCATCTCTGATCTTTCTCCTTATTTCTGTGTAGAATATTATACATGTTTTTGTCTTTGGTTTTATAAGATCTCCTTGCTTCCATGAGATCCAGAATCTCATCGGTCATCCATACATTTTTGTTCTTGATCAGCTTAGGTGTTAGTGTTGTCTCACATGTGCGTATAAGAGCATCTTGTAACATATGCCATTTTCTGTTCGAATCTTCAGTAGGAATAATTTCTATTTTGGTGAGCTCTTTAATTTTTAGTGTGACTTGCTCTTTTGTTGATGGATATCTCAAACGGGATACTTGTATCCTCTCCATTATTACTATGCTGATATGTAAAGGGTGTTTTTTTAGAGGTATAGAAATGTAAGTTGGCAACACTTTTTTTAACTGGCGGCCATTTTGACAGCTGTTAAGTGATTTATGTTTGTTTTGGTTTGGCATTTTATCATGAATAGACTGACGCCTGAACAACGCATTCAAATTGTGCAAATTTATTTTGAAAATCATGGTTCTGTTCGAAATACCTATCGCGCACTACGACCATTTTATGGTCAATATAATCGTCCATCAGAGCAATCAATACGATTAACCATGGAACGGTTACTCTAAATGATAATACGCATCCACAGAGACGTAGTACAGTGCGTAGAGAAAAAGTTGTTGATGTAGAGCGAAGCATAGAAGAAGACCCGAATCAGTCTATCCGCCATCGTGCACAGCAGTTAAATATGTGTCCATCTACTTTATGGAAGATATTGCGAAAAGATCTTGGTTTGTGTGCTTACAAAATCCAACTCATTCAAGAATTGAAGCTACACGATCACTTAGCAAGGCGTAGATTCTGTGAATGGGTCCAAAGCAAGATTGCCGTTGATCCTGATTTTCATAAGCGAATTTTGTTTAGCGATAAAGCTCACTTTTTGTTGAATTGCTATGTCAACAAACAAAACTGCCGTATTGGGAGTGAAGATAATCCTCAAGTGTATGTTGAGAAACCATTATCTAGAAAAACTTACTGTTTGGTGTGGTTTTTGGGCTGGTGGAATCATTGGTCCGTGCTTATTTAAAAACGATGCTGGTCAGAACGTTATAGTCAATGGTGATCGATATAGAGCCACGAATGAAAGAATACATTATTACCGATGGCCGAAAGTCCCTGAAAACTTCTATAATGTTTATTTTAGTAAGTTACAGGGTGAAAAAAAAAAGAGAAAATTAAGTGTAATTTTGAATTAATATCTCATTCAAAAGAAACGTTTTGTTTATTCTAAGGGACTTTCGGCCCTCGGTAATAATGTAATCCTTCATTCTGCGTTTAAATTTTTCAAAAATATTTATTAGTTTTCTCAGGATTCGAAAAAATGAATGCATTTAAAAAGCATTGGCCCGAAATTTTGCATCTACGCTCTTAAGTATCACCGTTCTTTAAGAATCGTATAACAAAACTAACTGAATTTATATACTTTAAACTCAAAATAAACATTGTTGTTTACATTACTTTTCCTTCGTGTACTAAACATGTTTTTACCTAAAGTTAAATATATCTGTATATTCTTTAACAAGTAAGACGATCACGTCAAGCACTTGAGGTACCTATAACAACTTAAGTCATTCCTATAAATCAGCAGAACTGAATATATCAGTTGTACTTTCACATAAGTCAACTTATGCTGTTTATAACGTCTAAAGATTTGTAGGAATTGAAAGGTTGAAAAAATACGCTACTTAAAATCAATGTGAAATAAACGAGTATGACTTATGTGCTTAAGTCAGTCGGTGGAGAAAAAATATACAGACATGTGCATGTACAAAAAGAAAACTCGATTTTTTTGACTTATCTGCTTTAGTCTGCCGGCCCTAGAATTAATGTTTTGGCTCATTTATAATTTTTTTTTTAAACAAAAAAGATTAGTTGCTAAATTTTTTGTGCTACGGTAATTTTACTGTCTTTCAGTTCTTGCGCGGACGAAATGAGCACGGCTTTTTTAAACACACGAGTAAAAGTGCAAAATTGAAATGACACCGAGTATGTACCGTTTCGAGTTTTGAAAGAAAGTAAAAAATTATCATAGCACACTTTCATTTCAATTTTGTGTTTTTATTCTGTTTTAGTTGGCAACTAAACTCGGCAGCTCGGCTGAGAATCGGTATTCGGGACTGAAAGACACTAAGATTACCAAGTTGGGCAACCAGTCCCACAAAGTTTCCCAGTTCCATAAAGCGCTGAAAAATTCCGAAGGCAAGAAGTTGGCTGACTTGCAGGTACTTACTTTTAAGGGTTTAATTCATTTTTTGAAATAGTAATATCGAGAAAGTAAAAAATAGATAAGGATTACAGTGGAACCTCGATTATCCGTCAGGGCACCGGACCAAGGGTTTGACGGATAATCGAAAAGACTGTTAACAGAACATTCATAGTATAACTCTCAAATTTTATTTTTATGTTTTATTTGACAATATAATAAGGATTTATGTTAGTACAGTCGAATCAAGTTGATTTAAAATATTCCGAAAGTTTTGCTTGTTTTCTTGTTGAATTTCTTAATCGACGTCTACCTTATCTGCTTCTTCTGCAGCTTCTCTAGCTCCTTTACGTAATTCTTTGTGAGTTGCAGTAGCATCATCAACATCGCCACCATCAAAGTCTGTGTCAGCTTCTGAATCAGTTTCTTCCGCCTCTGTTGCAATTTCAACGATTTCATCATCTGTCAGCAATCGATAGCCGTTTGCGTCCTCATCACAAATTAACCATTCGTTTATGTCATCTTTAGGCAACGAAAACAAAACAGTTGATTCAGCCATAACTTCATTTGTCACCGCATCACGCTCGGCTGTCACGGGGACATTTTCATCTTGAGTTGATTCAGGCCATAATTTATTCCACGCTCTCTTCAGCGTTACTTTCGAAACATCAGCCCAAGCATCCACAGCATTGTCGACTGCTTGTTTTAAATTGTATGCTTTCCAGTATTCTGGTAAAGAATATTCCTCTTCCATAACTAGGTTTTCAATAATTTTTTTTCTATATCTTCTTTTGAATGTTTCAATGGCTGATCCATTCGCTGTATCACTGATGTTTTATTCGCAGGCAGAAAAGAGCACGTGATATTTCCATCGTCACTTCGCAGCATACCGACCTCATGATGGGCAGGTGCATTGTCCAAAATGAGAATCGCCTTTGGTGGCAAATTTTTTGGTTGTCGAACTTCCGGTAAAAAACAAGATGTTAAAAAAATAGATAAACAAATTTTGGTTTGTAGTACATAACTTTTTGAACCAGTCCGCGAATATTTCCTGGGACATCCATGCATTATGTTGTGCGTAGTAGTTAACGGAAAGCGCGGTTATATTTATGCCCTTGAAACAACGTGGTTTTTTTGCTGTACCAATCAATAATAAAGGAAGGCGATGATCACCACTTGCATTTGAACACATCATTGCTGTGATTCGTTGCTTTTGCGTTTTAAATCCGGGTGCATATTTTTCAGACAGTGCAGTGAGTGTTTTCGTTGGCAATGCTTTGTAGTTTAAACCAGTTTCATCCACATTGAACACTTGATCGCGTGTCAAACCATATTTATCGATCATAGTTTGAAACTTTCTTTTTTTCACCTTTGATTTTCAGTTCTCGTATACCGTGGCGATTTTTGAACTTTTCCAACCAACCGCTGCTTCCTTTGAATGAAATATCGCCATTCAATTTCATGTTGAAAAACAACGTTTTTTGGCAACAATTGGTCCAGACAAACGAACACCTTCGCTTCTTTTTTGAACGAACCACAAACACAGAGCCGTGTCGAGTGATTCATTTGTGGCTTTTTTCATTGTCTTACGATGGTTCACCCGGCCATCCAACGATTTCATTTGCGAAGCATACTTTTCAATTCCTTCAGCATTTTTCTTTAAATCATTGATTGTTCTCGGAACATCATACTTTTTGCTCAATGCGACAGCATAAACACCTTTTTTTTTTTTATTTTACAAAATAACACGTTTTCTTTTTGATACTCCAGATGGGGAAGGCTCCATTTTTCAAAACTTAATTGATCAAACGACTAAGTGATACAATCAATGTTCGAATTTAACTCAAACTGAATTATGTTAACACATAGATAATTGACATAATAATTATTGTGCTGTGCGTTTTTATTTTCGGCTTGCGATTCTAAAAATAGAACTCTAAAAGCACAGTATCATTTACCATTATCTATTTAAATTGAAATTTAATCCAGAGCCCTCAATAAGAACAAAAATTATTTACATAAAAAATATGATAGTGGCATAACTAGACGTGTACATTTTAAGGAATTTCGTTTGGCTTATCGCAATGCTGAATTTAAATTTTTACTTATTTGGTCAATATAACTTAAATGTATGAACCCTGACAGAGGTGACGGTTAATAGAGAGACGGATAATCGAGGTTTCACTGTATATTAAAATAAAAAAAAATTAATAAGGCGTCTACCAACAGGGCACTACACCTTATCTTCATTATTAATGAACGTATAGCGACATATGAAATATCAGAGGACGCTATGGATAAAATAGATTTACTTTAAGACAAATTTTGATTTATTGACATAAAGAAGACCTCTGGCTGACTACAAAATAAACAACTGATCTACTAACATGCGACATAGCAAATGAAAGGAAAGAAAATAACGAATATAATAAGATCAATCAGTTTTTAGTTGTTGCCACCTTTGGAGAAAGGATGATGACTATTAGACCGAAATCAGTTTGTTACTAAGTGGCGAACACAATACTATAGCTTATGTGTAGTGTTCTCTTTTGTGCATCTTAAAACGTTTTATTTTATTTATTCATTCATATCATATTCAGATTCATTCATAATATCAAAATAAATCGGCATAGAATATTGTTGGTGTTGCAAAACAAAAGCATTTTAGTAGGACATCATATGAGGGGTCTATTATAGAAGCAAAACCAGCAATCTCCACTTTGACAAATTTTTTAGAATAAAATTTTAGCGTTTTAAATTTTTTTTTTGTTATTTATATTTATTTGTATATTGGTTTTAGTTATTTACAAAATTAACCTAATTATTTCAATAAATTTTAAGTAATTAACAATTTAAGTTTGGAGATTTCTGGTTTTGCTTCAAACACTTGGAGATTGTCGATTTTGCAACAGAAAAAACAATATATGAATGCAAAAAAACATATTTCTTGAAACTAAATCTCTATTGAAAAAATCTTAAAACAAATATTTATGGAACAAAAAAGTTTTAAACAACCAAATCTGAAATTTCATCACAAGCATCAGCTTCTCCTTCAATATGCTCAATATCTCCTTCATTTTCTTTAGAATCAATAAGTATATGTTTTCTAGCATATTATCATTATTCGTGTTTAAAGCGTTATGGTAAAACTCAAGATTTTCTAAGTTTTACTCAAGATAATACACCCAAAACTAACTGTTAAGCGGTAAATGTAATAAATAAGTACTAATTCTTCTAAAAAATCTTAATAACACTCAAAGGTTTAAATAACTTTGGTTTTTTTAATGTTTATTTTCATACCAAATTGCTCACAGGTCGAGTTGGTCTTGTCGATGAGTCGTTGTAGACCTAAGTCAGAATCCGAAATTAACACTGTATCATCGGCGTATCTGATACTGTTGATATTTACGCCATTCACATTGACTCCATCCTTGGAATCCTCCAATGCTTCTTTAAATAGAAACTCGGAGTAAAGATTAAACAGCAGAGGCGACAGAACACATCCTTGTCTAACTCCCCTCCTAATTTCTACTTCTGCGGATGTGGAACCTTCGATCCTAACTCTGGCGTTTTGGTTCCAGTACAAGTTTTTTAAGAATTTGGTGTCTTTTCCATCTAAACCGACTTCTTGCAAACGTTCTAATAGTAGGTCGTGTCTTACTCTATCAAATGTTTTTTCGAAGTCTATAAAGCATATAAATATATCTTTCTGTTGGTCGTAGCATTTTTGGGCGAGAACTAGTAAACTGAACAGGGCTTCTCTCGTTCCCATGCCGGCTCTGAATCCAAACTGATCGTCTCCGATTATTGTTTCGCACTTTCTATAGATACGATTATGTACGATTTTTAGTAGGACTTTTACTGTATGACTCATAAGGCTTATCAGACGGAACTCATTGCAGTGTTGTGGGTTTGGCTTTTTTGGTAGTGGGATGAATATTGACTCCAGCCAATCTTGGGGTATTTTACCTGTATCATAAATGCGATTGAATAAAAGGACAAATATTTCGATATTTTCTTCTCTGATTAATTTTAACATTTCTGGGTATATTCCGTCTGGACCTGGGCTTTTATTTGTTTAAGATGATTAATTGCATTTATGATTTCAGATTTCAGAATTGTTGGCCTTCGTTGTTATTTTCCAATCTTGGTTCTTCTCGTATGTCGTGAAAAAGAATTTTAATGTAGTTTTCCCATTCTTTCAGTTTATCTTCCGTTGATTCTAGCAGTTTGCCATCCGTGTTTAGCATGGTGTGAAAAGTCGTTCTCTTGGTAGTCGATGTAAACTCTTTTACCTTTTTAAGTAAATTAAAAAAAAATCGTGCCTTTGCTGTAGTTCTTCTATTTCCACGCATTTTGTTTCCAGCCATTTCTCTTTTGCTTCGGTTATTTTTTTTTTTTCGAATTATTCTATTTAGTCTTTTGTATTCTCCGTCCTTGTCATTTTTTCCTTTAGATTCTCTTCGTTTGTTCATTAATTGTAAAATCTCTTCTGTCATCCATTCCTGTTTGTTATTTCTAGGTGTTACTTTTAGATGTTTTTCCGTTACATTGTTCATTTGTTCTTTAATAGTTTTCCACAGAACGTTTATGTCATCGTACTCGCTAATTCTATTGTGGTCGATATTTCCTAAATTTCTGTTTAATTCTTTATTTACTGTCTGATGTATGGTGTCGTTTTTCAATAATTGGATGTCTAATAGTTGGTGTTGAGGTTTTTGTTTCTTTATTAGTTTCCATCTTGCGCGAACTTTTGCAACAACAGGATTATGATCGGAATTGATGTCAGTTCCAGGATATGTTTTTGCACTGATGATTGCATTGTGATATCTTTTGTTGACCAATATGTAATCTATTTGGTTACGGATTACTCTGTTTTCATTGTGTTGTGGTGAAGTCCTAGTGTACAATCTGCGAGGGTGTAATTTAAACCATGTATTTGTTGCTACCATGTTGTGTTGTTGGCAGAATTCGGTCATTCTCTCTCCCCTGTCGTTCCTTGCTCCAAGTCCGAAGTCTCCGATCAATCCAGAAACTTTTCCTCTACCTAACTTAGCATTAAAGTCACCTAAGATAAATGTTAGGTCTCGTTTTTTGGTCATCTTTATAAGTTTTTCTACGTCAGCATACCACACTTCTAGCTCTTCTATGGGTTTATCGGTCGTAGGGGCATAAGTTTGAATGATGTTAATATTTACTGGCTTTCCAGATAGTTGAATAAGAAGACATCGGTCCGAAAATGGCACAAAGTTTGTGACGGCATTGTTATGAAGCATGTAATACACTATGATCGGTCAAAACGGAGATTGCCGATGTTGCCATTCGCGGACCGATGGAGATTACTGTTTTTGCTACTGACCATAATTTTTGACGTTAAATATGTACCAGATATTGAGGGTTTTGTTATTATGTTATTTTGTGAAGTTGTAGAGATGAACACCAAGATATATATGGCAGCAATAACTCAATTTGGTGAAAATATGGAGATTGAAGTAAACTGTGATAGCTATAAGTTAAGAAACGCGTTTAATATATATCTTTAAATTTTATTTGTGATGATAAAGTTTATATTGGCTTCCCATTAAACTGAACTTTTTTTTTGGTTCTAGACTCTCAGCTTTAACTCCAAGGAGTTCAACTTCGTTCAGTTCTTGCAGGAGATCGCCAGCGAACAATCCTTCGAGGTGACCTACGTGGATATCGAAGAGAAAACGTTGACCGGTCGCCACCAGTGCCTGGTGCAGCTATCCACCTTGCCTGTGGCTGTCTGCTACGGCACCGGCAAAACTCCGAAAGAAGCCAAGGGATCGGCAGCTCATCATGCCCTCGAGTACCTCAAAATCATGACCAAAAAATGAACAGCTAACAATACAGTCATATAGATCCAATCCTATAATTATCCATTTCCTGTATAACATTCAAATTCGGTTTCTCTATAGTTTTGTCATACGTTTTTGAGGCAGCAATTTTCTCAAGGGCACACGGCAACAAAAAGTGATAATGGATATAAAATTGACTATTGTATAGCTTTCTTCTCTTGGTAAACCAATACTTTTTTCGTCGCTCCCAACGAGCGTTCATTTAGTCTGTATATTTTCTTGTATCACGTATTGCGTCTTTGCTTTGGTCACTTTACGCGCAAAAAACTACTTTTTATTAATTTTTCAACAATTTTCAGTTCGTTTAAGAACAAACAGGGGAACTGTCATGAGAATTTGAAGAAAAAAACGCTTTGTGATTCCCAGACGAATGTGTCTCGAATGCCTTTGGAAAGGTTTCATTTTTTGTGTGCACAAAATTCGTTGTACATGTGAAAATTTTCATTTGTATTCTTTATTATAATGATTTTTACTGCAAGTAACCTTCGGTGGTTCTTTATTGAAATGCCAAGTACATTATGAATATGTCTCGATGATTTTTTTCCTTTGCGCGAAAAGTGACCACAAGCAATGTAAAAGAGAAGGATAGCAACTAATTTTACAAGCTATACTTTGCATAGAATTAGTGGTTTTTTTCTAAAATCAATTTACATATTATTTTTGAGTTAAATTTTTAAATTAATTAAAAATGCGTGTGTGGCGGTATATTTATCACATCGATCGTCTCCTACCACATTTCGAATCTTGCTACTAATATTCGATAGGTGCTTTTCTGGTTAACCTTAGTGGGAAGGTTTAGGTATTTGTGGTATCTGTCGAAATGCCAGAACGTACGATATCCTAAACTCACTTTTTCCAAAAAAATATCGCAATAGCTCTAAAGGGAATATTTTTTGTCGAATTATTGATTTCGAAGAATAATACAAACTTCACACCAGATCTGAGATTACGAAATCTGCTATCAGAACTAATTTTAGAACTTTGTTTTGAAATTTCCCCAGATTTAGGTAAATATCAGTCACTTGATTTGTTGAAACTACGCACAATTTACTGATTTGTCTCTGGAATCTATGATTTTTTCAGTGTTACCTAACCTATGTTTACGAGAATATTTAGATCTGTAGTTTGTGTGAACAGAACTACCGAAGAGTAGTAAAAAAGTACCTGAATGCTGATAAATAAGAATGAACTGTTGTACGTAAAAATTTCCTAGGTCTGGGGAAATTTCAGGGAAACAAAAAAACCTACAGTCTGGTTGAAATTAGTAGGTACCAATTTGTCACTAAAACTGATATTTTTTCAAGTGTTTTTACGTTATACGTAAAACGACGTACGTTGTACGTGGTAGGTACGTGGTGTACTAGAACCCTTTTGGCCATTACTTGTTACACCGGATATTCCTACGACTCAATTTTGTACATAGGAATTTTTCGCTCTCACAAAATGTTTTCTATGTGTTTATGTTTCTATAATGTAAGCATTCCTTACAAATTTCAACTAAAACTCCACGAAGTTTTACATAATAAATATATTTCATGCTTCTTAGTTTAGGAGCTTGTCCACTGTTTCTAATACGAACTTTTAGGAGTTCATTTAGGAGAAATCAATTGGACCAAATATAACACTCTTTTGTTATCATCTCCAAGATGCCAGTATTCTTTAAATATTTGTTGTTAAAATTAATTTTATTGGCATATTTTTTTCTACGTGGTTTGCAAACGTTTTACATTTCTTGCTTGAACTAATTTTTCTTTTTTGATTGGTATATTCCAATCCTCTTATTTCTCTTGTATTTTATTGTTATTTCTCTTGTGTATGAAGACTTCCTTTTCTTATCATTATTAGGTTCGCCATTGACACCTACCATATCTTCACGCTCAGTATCCTAGTCAGAATAAGGTATCCTAAGCTGAATTGGTTATTATGGGAAATAACCCCATTGTTATTAGCAATCATAGAGTTATCGCTGAAAGTACATAATCCTTGTCAGCTACGCTATCATCGCTATCTTCTTTACGAATGTTATCGAGTAAATGTTTGTCCTCCTGAAGGGCAGAAAATGTCATTTGGTTTTCCTCATTCTCAACTGAGGGTCGTACGTAAAAAATTCCTAGATCAGGGTAAATTTGAGGTAACGTGTCAAAATTCCTACACTCTGATTGGTTGAAATAAATTGCAAATTTACCAATTTGTCACTAAAACTGATTGTTTCAGTTTTTTACGAAATACTTTCGCATGTAAGTTTTGAATCTGCTGTTTCGAGTGAACAGAACTATCCAAGAGTGGTAAAAAATCCGAACGGAAACGGGTTATTCGGATGATCGCATCGTTCGGATTACTTATGACTTTTTTATTGGGGGAAAAAACTGCAAAAATACAATGAAAATGACTGAAAATGCTTTATGTATATTAATAAAATATTATATTATACAAATATATATATACAATATATTTAATACATATTTTCTATATAAATTTCAATGGGAGCAGTAAAAAAATCTGTAATTTTTTTCTGGGCGACAGTCTCGATGTGCAAACGCTCTGTCTCTTATACGCCTTAGCATCATGATCTCCTCGCTGCTGTTGAGGTTGTCATCTGCCCAACTGATGGCTGTGTTCAGAGCTTTAACAGCTTTAGCAGCAGAAGTTTTTGAAGCAGGTGGTTTCATCATCGACATCCTCCTCTTCCGTTTCTTCAATGTGAATGGCCCTTACAATTTCTTCATCCGTGAGCATTTCTTGAGTGTCAATTTCTTTGTCACGGCCAACTGATGCCCATTGTCGAACCTCAGATTCTGTAATTATTATCTTGAGTCAGCTGAGCGACATAATGATATCTTTTTCGTTGGATGATGAGTCGTCAACAGCCACTAAGTTTGTGCTTAAGCTTTTCCAAGAAAGTTGAATCAAACGTTGTGAAATGGATAACTAACAATTTACCAAATTGAAAACGACGTCCTCCAGATTAACTTTCTTCAAAGCTACTACCAGATCCGTTCCAATTTGCTCGTCAGCAAGAATGTTGGAGAGTAAACTTTTCAAGAGCGCAGTTTTGGGTTCTGGATAACATTCTGGTCCATTGGTTGAATCATAGCTGTTGTATTGATACGAACATGGCATTTTACCATCTTCACTACGAAGTTCATCAGCGGATGGATGACCAGGGCAATTGTCCAGCAGCAACACTGTCTCCTGAGGGAGGTTTACACATGCGAGATGACAACGAACATCAGGGAAGAATTCAGTTTTGAACCAATCCAAGAACAAATCTCTTGTCGCCCATGCACTTTTTTGCCCTCGATACGTAATTGAAACGTCAATAAACGTATTTTAACCTTTAATTGTGGCTTATTCCCATTTAAATAGTAATTAATTTAAAATGCCACAAGAAAATAGCTTCAGAACAATATTATCTCTTGTTTCCTCGTGATGTTTATATTTTTTCTAGGAATTGTGATAATATGCATAAAATATAATAAAAATTATAGTTTTTTCCATATATTTATTCAACTACCATTTTATGTAGGTCCTGAATCTTAAAAACAAGGAAACATCAGTGTGGACACTGCCATATTCATACCTTATCATTCCTTGTACGGAAAAATATTTGAATCCTTATTTGGATGTGAAACAAAAAAATCATTAAAACCAAATAAAAAACATTAAAGATTATTTACCACCGTAGATAAGCTGTCATATCATGTCTGGGAAAATTTCAAATTGCGCGGTTAATTGAAGTTTCTATTATTGTTTTTGAAAACAATAACGAAATGTGATTAAATTTTATCGATTCAAAAGTGAGGATATTTGAAAATTTCTATATTGCGATATTTTTTTATCGATCTGGCTTCAATGTTTGAATGATGATTATATAACGAGTAGATAGCTTTAGAGGTAATACACTATTATTAGGCACTAGGTATTAATTATAATCATCAATATTATATACTGAATGTAATTTTGTATAGTGCCCCGATAATATGATATGTATTTATTATATTGTGAAAAGGGAGCATTTATTTGATGCAAAGTATAGAGGTTGTACCCAAACTTTACGGGGTGAAATCTTCTTTTCCAGAAAATGCTCGAAATCTTAGTAAAAACTTAACTTGCGCGAGTTCGGAAGGTTTGTTCATGGATATCAAATGATAATTAACTTTTAGTTCAAAATATGAGAATAATGAACTAAGTACGGTAAGATGAAGTTAAAGAAACGAAGAAAATGAGTGGTCAGTGAAAATGGTAGGAAACGTTTGTTAGATGGTTAAAGACAAGAACAAAATACGGAACAAAGTAAGCAGAAATTGCTGGCAATTTTAGATGTAAAATTCACACGTATCTGAAACTCTGCAACCGATCTGACAGTACAGTCTACAAAAGGTTTGCCAAATTGAGGGCATTTTCTGGAAAGTAAGATTCTGCTCTTTTTAATTTTTGTGAACAGTGATTGTCGAAGAGTAAACACCTCTACTGGTTCTTTATGTGTAAGTGACGGTGTTTTCTTGTCGACAATCGCTGGTTTCTAATTAACATATATGTCAATAGAAAGTTTTTAGGCACAAACCGTCAATACGGACATGATATTGTCGCAGATGTCTAAAGATCCCTAGAACAGTAGAATTGTTTAATTTTTCTTTTATTTCTTAGTAGGTAAGTTTGTGATTTATATTGATGTGTATGCTAATTAATATAAACTAATGGCTTAAAACTGTTGTTTTTTCTTTCGACCATTGCACTCGGAAGTTTAGATCAGAATCATTACAGAAATATCCTCAAAAGGCGGGGGTAAAGGTGGCATTTGTAGGTTTTAATGTAAATTAGGGCATTGTCACACCCACTAACGTCAGGAATTACGCCCACAGAGAGAGGAAACAAATTAGTAGAAAAATAACAGGGGCAATAGAACAGCATATGAAAACCAACCCTAAGAAAACAGTTGATGAGTGATAAAGAGCAATATTCGAACTCACAAGATAATACAATATGTAGAATAATTTTACAGATGTAAATACAGTTCTGTCACTTCTGGGCAGTAGTATGAGTCGCCCATTAACCTTTCAGTAGACGCAGTTTAATTTTGTGTATCAGTAGTCGCACACGGTCTACTACACCGGTCATAAAAATAGTCCTATGGAAGCATTTTGTTTAAATTTCAATAAAATAATCTCTGGTACTCAAAATATATATATATATTTTTTTTTTATTAGAAAATGATGTCGCATCCACCACTGGAAACACACTTGTCTATTGGCTCCGACAAATCACTTAAAATTGCCTCTCGTGCAATCCTGTCAGCTTCTTCATTTCCTGTTATTCCGACGTGTGAGGGAACCCATAAAAACTGGACGCTTCTTCCATGTTCATGAGCTTTGGAAAGCTGGTATTTTAGCAACTTTTCAAAAGGATGTTTCGGAAAAATGTGTTTTAATGAATGTAGAGAGACGTGGCAGTTGCTCTAATAACCTGCAAAGGCTATCAGAACTTACTTGTTTGTCACAAGGAAGGTAAAAATTGCAAATAGATACTAAACTGATAGATATGATTCTGATAGCAACGGCCTCCAAATCACTGACTATTGGAATTTGTATCGCTTCGATGGATTTGTTTACTAGTATTGCTACACCGCCGCTTGCACGACTTGCATCTGTACGGTCTTTGCGGAAACAAGTAAAATTTTTTGAATTGTACAACTGATTGGTCTTTAAGTTTGTCTCCTGTAGACAAATAATATCTAGAGAATATTCAGATAAAAGAAGCTGTAGCATAGGGAGACGATGGAAGAATCCATCAATGTTCCATTGAAGTATCGAGTTGAATGTTGTTAACAGATTTGAGTTAGATGATACTGAACGATTGTCTACAGAAGAGTCACTATCTAAGTCAGAAATCTCTTTCCCTAAGTGGTTGTGTAGTTTCTTTTGAAGTTTTGTAAACTTGCTTTTTGTAGATCTATCATTTGCATATTGATAGCTGCTTTGTAAAAGATGGAGTAAACCAGCCATATCAGTTGTAAATTCTTTTACGACGCTAATAGTGTCGGGGGAGCCTTGGACATTATCAATCAGTAAGGACAATTGGTGGAAATTTAAAACGAATGGTGGGGTATGATTATCAATGAAATTTTCAATAGTTTCCCGTGTAGATTGAACTTTAGATGAGCGCGGTTTTTTTGGTTTAGAGAGTTTGGGTTTTGCAAACAGATTTTCTGATGAAATTGCTGAATCTGAGGGAGGCCTGTCGATCTCACCAATACTGCGTTTTATGGAAGAACTTGCGTTTTCGCAATTGCTATTAGAGTTTTCACTTGAATGATGTGGCTTTATTACATTTGGAAGTACTGGAGGTACTGAATTGGTTGTTTCAAAAAATTGTGGTGATTTATCAGTTTTATTAGAATTTTCTGCAGTTGTATCTAATGGAAAAGGAGCTGATAGATTGGAAAATATTGCTTCCGAAGTTTGTGAAAACGGTATTGCCGCTGAATGAGGTTGATTAAAAGTGTTGCTATGAGTAGGAGTATTAGTAGTTTAAATCATGAATGTGTTGCTTGTGTGAGTCCATTTCAAAAGGTAAAAGAAATAATTATTTCTTTTACCTTTTTTATTAGTAGTTTCTTTGTTGTGGAAATTTGTAGGTGTAGGTGATATGCTCGGATTTGATAATGGATAACTTGATGACTGCTGGGTGTTTGGTACCTTGTGTAGTATACTTGTTGAAGCTGTTTGATTTGGTACTTCATTGTTTGACTCAATATGAGTTGATTCCGTTACTGAACTGGTTTTGCATTGGGATGATATGTGTCCTGTATTTTTGCAAATTAAGCAGGTGAGTGTACCTTGAGACAAAAATATGCGGTAAGGTGTTTGGTCGAAATTTATTAGAATAGAATCTGGAATTGGTGATGTTATAGGGCTTATATAAACTTGCCTCCGAAAGCTCAATATGTGACTATATTCGAAAAGAGTCGAGCTAATTTTCAGAAATGTTATTGGGGAAATAAGCTTTAAACCGATATTCTGTAATTCTTCAACTAATACTTGATGAGGAATTGACGGGCAGACTCCAGACAAGACTAGTCTTTCTGCTGGAGAGACAAGTCTTCGTGCTGTTACAACTTCGCCGAGTACTTCTATAGAGCCATGTTGTGTCATGAAGTTATCTACTACGGTTTTGTTTGCCAAATACATGCAGATTCTATTATTAGATAATCTAGATGAAAAAATAATATTTTTTGGGTTGATGATTGTACCCAAAGGAATGAGATAATCCTGCAGTTTAGCATTATCGATATAACTAAATACAATTGCTTGGTTCTTACTCGGAAAAGAATGTGAAGCGGCTGAAGCATAACTGTTTGTGATATTCGAACGTTGATTTACTGGACTGGTTAGATCGGAAGGTGTGTTTACATTGTTTACAATCGCATGCTAATATAAGCTACTTGAAGCAGCTAACCTCACAAAATGATTGTACGGTAGTGTATATTTATTATTTGACGTTTTCTTTTCACAATAATAATTACGTATAGATGACTTACGTAGTAGTATCTAGTAGATAAACACTTTAATTTTAAAAAACTATTTAATAAAACCACTTGTTTTTATTAAAAACTAGGAGTACGCTATCAGTACAACTTAACCGTACCTTGCCAGGGCCGGTCGCATCCAAAATATAAATTGCTCCCGGAGTTCTTCGAATTGGCGCGACATCTTCATCCAAATGACAGATCCTTCATTCTTTAGTCGAATCCTTATTGTCTTGGGTATATAGACATTTTGGCTTCGATTCTTCTGGTAGTTGTACATAAGGCTAAATGCTAAATTTGTCAAAATTTCTCGTCAGGTCTTTGTGGAATTTTGAATGTTAATTGTAAATAACGAAGTAATTTATTGCTGTAACATTTAAAAGGCTGTACAAAACAACAATGGGCCATATTCTACTATATCGTGCGACATCATGTGCGAATAATTTATCTACGGTATTAACACCACTTTTTGTGCTGCTTATGTTAATATGATTTCCGGTTTTCCAGTTACAGGATCAACGTCGTCCCCATAATGCATTGCATAGTGGAATATAACAACGTTTTTTTTTATTTATATGACGCTTGTGTTCTTGAACCAAACTCAAATGTACTAGAGCCAATAAGTCGTCCTTGATCGGACGATTGTTAACTTTTATTGTTACCAAGAGAGTTAAACCATTTTCCTTCAAGCTTATACCAAGATCAACGCTAGTGTACCAATTGTCGTGTACTCTTAGATCCGTAGAGATGTTGACAGGCCCGTTTCACCACTGCCTTGGTACTAGTGTCTAGATAGTATGGACCACCCACTTGGTTTTTGCCAATGTATACTTTCATGTTAATTGTATAAAATAACTGCAACAAACACTGCAAATATTTTTATATCGTATCTGTTGGGTTTGCTTGGCATGTACTGGCGTAACGAGCACTGTCCTCTAAAAGCTTCCAACTTTTCGTCCACAGTTACGTATTGCGAATGAGAGAACCATTTTTTCTGATTTTCCTTCCATTTGGTAATAAAATCTCGTTTTGGTGCTAATTTTCCAAACTAACTCTATCATGCCTTGTATTGATATTATCAGTTCGCATGTACCTTAGTAAAATTCTGAACCGCGTGATGTCCATTGTAAGTCGGAAAACCTCTATTCCAGTGCCGTACGTTTTCTACAAGTCCGTTGTATTAAGGTGATTTGCCTTTCTTACACCTGCAAGATATAAGAGACCTAAAAGAGCACGAATTTCATCAATATTTGTTGGGTCCAATCGCTACTGAACTTTTGCTTCTATTTTTGTTTCATCAACAATTCTTTGTAACATATCAGTATCAAATAGATTGTTCCAGATATCTAAAATATCCGTTTTCTGTCTGACGCATTGTTTTGAACCCGGAAGCTGCAGAACAATATTTTCACTTCGAGTTCTGGCGTTCTTAGGGGCAATATGCTTAGCCCATTTTGTTTTATTGTATTTGTCCACAAAAAATATGGACCAATGGTCTGTCTCATCTAATTCCTCAATTTACTGTTCCGTATAGCTTCCCTCCAAGTTTTCTTCTATATGAACTGATCTCCCGATTCTTCTTCATCTCAAAATGAAATGTGAAATAGTGGTTGCCTACATTGCAGATAAACCAACTATAATATTGGTGTATTATTACTATAATACACTCCAACTCCGGATTTTATTGTGTTAAATTTTGGAAAATAATGTTTATCAACGAATGTCTGAAATCTTCGTAAGCAAGCGAGTGTATCGGAAATAATTGAGTTTGTATAGGTACAACCAAATACTCAGAAGTAAAAAATGCTTTTAACCAACGTGATGTAAAATTAGATACAAAGATATATATACAATTATGATGGTAAGTACAAGCCATAATGATTTTTTAACATAATTTTTCCTAGTTAATGCTGAAAAATAGATTTCTCAAATATTAATTAGGTAGATAATTAATCTTAATTCTCCGTAAGTACCGAATCTGGTTTCGTATATAATCTGATTCATTGTTGGGTACGTGTTCACTTGTTTCTTTTAAACAAAAAATGATGTTTACTGTGATAACAGTATTTATTATTTTTTAAATGTGGTTTTATGTGAGTGTGTTTAGTTAATGACCTTAGTTTAGACCAATTGGCCAGAATTATTGGGATAGAAAGAATGATCGCAGTCTTATTGTAGGTATCTTATTTTTATGATCGCACATGTTATAATTACGAAATTAGCAGTGACGGCGAAGGATTATTATGATGATAAAAATAATGTTAATGATAAAAATAATTAAAAGGTAAAAGAAATAATAAATTAGACTTACTCACAATCAATTTAATTTAACTATCAGACGACCGGTTTCGCTTTCTACAATATGCAAGCATCTTCAGGTCACGATACAAAGTTAATTAAATGCTGAAAATAATAAACCCATATTAGGGTGTTGTCTAATAAAGGTAAATCAAAGATAGGTGATATAAATTATATAAATTACAGTAATTATGCCAATATTACATGTCTGTGGTTTTTAAAAATGAATAAAATGTTTAAGCAGACAAGGTAAGACCCACAAATTGGTGAAATAGTCTATTAAACTGTAATGAATTAATAAATAAACAAATAAATAAAACATTACTTACATGCCGGTACTCTATTAATTGATGGTTGAAAGAACATGGTTCAAACTATCTTGTATTGTTGATTGGAGAACTCAAGTCAGCTATTGTAATTGTTTAACAGTAAACGGGGAAGTTCTTGAGGAGACAGATTTTATCCAATGAAGTAGAGATAGGTAAATGTAATTGTTTGTTTGATGAAAGTAATGTTCTATACCATTAAGTTCTTTAAAGTTATTTATATTTATTCTGGAGATATATTTATGAAATGTGTGTTATTTATTGAGATTTTTATTTTTGTTTTGGAAGGTGACAGTTGTGCGACAATGAGTGTTTTCTGTGTGTCTTAAAGTGTCTCAATTTTAAATTTTAACTTTATAATTTGGACTTTACAACAATTTGCCACATATTGTAACATAACTTTATCAAAGAAATTTGATAATTACAAGCTGATATAATTGCACACCCACACAATTTGTACATCTATTCTTATTCATTGTCTCACAACTGTCACCTTCCAAAACAAAAATAAAAATCTCAATAAATAACACACATTTCATAAATATATCTCCAGAACCGCCAAAACAAAAAAGACGGCCATCTTGGGCGGCCATTATCACGTTGTATATCAAATGTTAAATAAATGCCATGTTGTATGTCAAATTTTCGAGTTCCTCAAATTTTAGAGGATTTCTTCTAATTTTCTCCATACTCCAAAGAAGAGTATGATTTCTTAGAGATAAAGTGAATATACAAATTCCTATTCCAGAAATTTTCCTTAAGAGAACGAAAACTAGATGACGCGTTCACCTTATCGTATAGCCTGCTGCTTTCACTGTTAAAGTGGTCTACCTCAAAAATAGCCACTATATTCTGTTTTTGGATGCAGTTTATTGTGCCCTGATTGGAATTGTTAAGAAACCCCTTGTCGTTTCTGATTCTGAAGTACTGTACACTATTCATATAAAATGCCCTTTCTGAGTAGGGAGAATATAATATGCCATACTAAATTTTATCTAAGCACTATGTATACTTCCAATGCTGTATAAATGTGCTCTAAAAAGTCATCTTCTGTATTTTCGTATGGTCTTTCCTCTTTCAGCAGACAGACAAGTTTCTGACAAAATGTCAGATTTCTCTATGATGTAAAAATTAAAAATAATACTTTCTGTCATTAGTTGGAATGTCAGTAGGCGCAACATCAGTTCATAATACTATTTGTCACAAAAGTTTTAATAAATTGTCATTCGTATTAAGTATCTCAAAATTTTCGTTCGTCTACAATGTTTGTTAAAACATTGAGTGCCCTGTACAAATGTACATCACACCTTCGTACCATCAAACATTATAGTTCCAGTTCTACTGCGATGAAAGTTACAGTTATCGGAGGAGCAGGTAAGTTATATTCGCAAAAATGGATTTGGTTAAATGTTTGAAATTGTTTAGGGAAAGTAGCCCAACCGTTATGCCTTCTATTGAAGCAATCTCCCTTAATAGACGAGCTTTGTATCCATGATATTGGACATACTGCAGCCTTGGCAGCGGAATTGAACCACGTGGATACTAATTGCAAAGTTGTAGCTTTTTCTGGCACAAGTGAATATGGAAAAGCGCTTCATGTAAGTAATTTTTAAATCCATATATCACTGTACAACTTTGAGATATTACACTACTGGGAAAACGTCAAACTTGACATCAAAAATATAAACGAAATTACAAATAAGACAATGATTGGGATAACGTAGGGCTCTCAATTGGAATTAGTAGAATAAATACCCGTTAGTTATGCCAAAAAAAGTGTTAAAAGATTCTAGAAAATCCACAATCAAATAACAAGATTTTAGGGGAAGTGTGCCTATGTTGGACCCCCTGCTGTAATTTTAAATATGGCGCGGTTACATGCACATCGCCGGTTGCTACTTGCGCACGAAGTTTGTGGCGGTTATAACAGTAAATTTGTGAAATAAAATTAAAATTTGGCGTTGCTGGTCTAATAAAATTTTTTACTGTAAGTAATATTTTACTGGTAACATACGTTAAGTTAAGTGTTGCTTTTGTTTTGTATAAAACGACTACACTTTCTTTGTCAAATACTGTACTTTGTTAGAGTTAGAGTTACTTTGTTATAGGTTACAATGGTCAAAACATAAGTAACAGAATTAAATTTACTGTCTTGTTCATTTGCCTATGATGGACCCCTTTGTCGTTACCTATGACGGACTAGGGGTCCATCATAGGAAATAAGTTGCTACTTAACGATTAACATAATACATTTTACATGGATGGATTCTCATAAAAGGCAACATCGGAATGAGAGTAATATGCAGCAAGCTTTACAAAGCATACAAGAAAAAACGATTTTGAAAAGGCGCTTTAATAAACAACAAGGAAGTACCAAAGGTGATTTGAGAGGACGAAGACCAATATTTTCCACTGCTATTGAAAAGAAAATTACTGACCATATTATCACCATGGAAGCTCGTTTTTTGGCCTTACCAGTAAAGATTTACGAAAACTTGTATACGCAGTAGCTGAAAGAAACAATATTAGGCTTTTTTAAAGCGAAATCCTCGAATATCATTACTAACTCCAGAAAATACTTCGTTGGCAAGGGCTCAAGCTTTTAATAAACCAAATATATGTGCTTATTTTACAGCATTAGCACATATATTAGACGAGTTTTAATTTCCACCTGAAAACATTTATAACATGGACGAGTCCGGTTTGACAACTATGCATAAGAGATCGCAGAAGATTTATGCTAGTAAAGGTCGCAAACAAGTTGGTTTTTTAAGTAGTGCAGAGCGCGGTTTACATGTTACGGTCGTATGTGCAATGAATGCGATTGGAACATATGTTCCTCCTGCTTTGATTGTTCCTCGACAGAGAAAGAAAGACGAACTTATGATCGATGCACCTACTGGAAGTGTAGCCTTCGCTCAAGAAAAAGGATGGATGACTTCCGACATTTTCTGTCTCTGGCTGCAACATTTTTTAAGGTATTCAAAGGCTTCTAAAACCAACCAAGTTTTGTTGTTACTCGATAGTCATGGAAGTTTTGAAACTCCAGTTTGCAAAAGAAAACGGTATTATTATGTTTTCCTGCTCACTGCTCTCATCATGTTCAACCCTTGGACGTAGGATTTTTTAGACCACTTCAAACTTACTACGGCCAAAGAAATTCAATTATGGCTGCGACAGAATCCAGGTAAAACAGTCACCCAATTTAAAGTAGCCAGTATCTTTAATAGAGCATATTTAAAAAGTGCTCTTCCATCAAATACAATAAATGCATTTACAAAGACAGGAATAGAACCGTTCAATCCAGATGTCTTCGAGGATTGGCAATTTTTGCCGTCTATAACAACAGATAGAGAAAATTATGAACAAAACCCACTACTAGGATGTTGACGAGAACTTACTACCAGAACATCGGAACCAAAATGTTTCTTCGATTGAAGGTTTATCAAAAATCACTGATCAGAAATCAACATCATCGTCAGTCCTAAACATCTCGGTCGAAGATATTTGTCCTCCTCCTTTAGCTGGAGTATCTGAAGTAACTCAGAAAACGGGGTAAAACAGGATATTTAAATTCAACGCCAGAAATTGATGATATAAAACAAAAAATTGTAGAAAAAGAAGCAAAAAAAAGAAAACAAGACGCAAGAAAAGTGAAAAGGCAAGTTCGTGTTTCAACTACAAACAGTTCTGAAGACGATTGTGAATCTTCTTTTGAAGAAGACGACTCGGACGATGCTGCTTGCATTTACTGTAACGAACTATTTTCGCATTCACGATCCAAAGAAAAATGGATTCGTTGTCAAGTGTGTAAGAATTGATGTCACAATAAATGTGCAGATGTAAATCCTGGACGTAAAAAATTTGTGTGTGAATTGTTCATTATAACTTTTTTTCTTAAAAATACCTATTTCTAATATTATTTATCGTTTAGAATATCTTTTGGTTTAATAAAATAATTTGGTGTTTACTTATTTTATACAAAATGCAACGGGTCCATCATGAGCGCATATATGCCCGTGATGGACCCTTAACAGGATTTTAGTAAACTATGAATAACTTTTGTCATCTTCATTTTTATCAAAACTTTAAATATTTGCATATTATACAAATAACAAGACGTTATGTGGTCATATTTAAAGGCTGCTGAGTAAATAATTAAAATTATTATGGAGCTTTTTCCTTAAGGGGTCCATCATAGGCACATTTCCCCTACATCACATTGTGTTCCAAGTTTTCTCTTCCATTCATCTCTAGTCGGAGCACGTTGCCTCCACGTGGCAAGGGCTATGTTTCGTTATAGCATTCATATCCATACTAAGCAAATTAGGGGAAGATTTAACAATAATTTATATAGATGGTTCAAAAACTGTTGAAAGTACTGGTTTCGCTTTTTTTGTTTCAAACAGCAATTATGTTGAGAAATATCGAATTCCTGAATGTTGTTCTATTTTTAAAGCCGAGGCTGCTGCTATACAGAAAGCACTAACTTGGTGTGTCACTAATTATTGTGAGAACATCGTAATAGTATCAGATTCTCAGGCAGTATTACAAGCTATTCGTAGCCATCCATTGGATAGTTTTCAAAACTCCATTATACTTGATATCAAAAAATTATTACATGATCTAAAATTCACAAAAAAAACAGTTACTTTACTCTGGGTTAAAGGACATAATGCAGTAATTGGAAACGAATTAGTGGATGGTATGGCAAAAAATACATCTGAGATATCAGAAATTATAAATTTTTAATACTTTAAAGATCTTTTTTCTATTATCAGGAGTATTGGCAGGGAAAGATGGATGTCAAAATATAAAGAGGTTCAGAAGACTTCAAGAAACCATTACTTTTCTATTCATCCATGCTTACCAAAAAATATTCCCCATTTTAATTTTAACTATAATAAAGAACATTCTTCGTTAATAACCCGGTTAAAACTTAACCATGGCCTCTTTCCAGAGCATCTGCATAGGATTGGAATCTATGAAACCCCTTTCTGTCCTTGTGATGGTAAATCTGTCGGAGATTTGAACCACTTATTTTTCGATTGTCCTAATCATAGGGAACAAACTCGAAGCCTATATCTAGATTTAATTGATCTCAATATTAGCCTACCAGTTAACATCAGCAATCTGTTATCTTATTCTGACAAATCTATATATAATATTCTAATCAAGTTTATAAACGATTCTAAAATAAAAATTTAAACATCCTTATAACAATTTTCTGTGGCAAAAAGATTTTTTGTCTAATGCCATCTCTCTCTCTCTCTCTCTCTCACACACACAGCATTTAGTACAAAGCTGGGAAGTATGTTCTCGGCATATATACTTTTGACACTGTACGCATAGGGTCTTCGTTTTTCTGTTCTTTTTCGACAAGCAAAAATGACATCTACCTGGAACGTCATACTGGCTATATTGCGTAGATACCTCCGAGATGTCCAATATTTCTTTTATATGACTTCTCAACGTTCAAGTTGCGGTGTAATGAGACTCATTGCTAATGATTTCAAAAAGTTCGGCGAGTACTATGAGTATTGTTATTTTTGTCAGCAACTATATGGCTATTTATTCCAGATATATTAAAGGAAGTAATAAATAATGTCAGAAGCCATCGGCAACTTTTTCGTGCCACAGAATAAGTTCCTTTTAGCTCATCAACGGTATTCAACACCTCCCTTTGTTACATTGTAAAATGTAATCATTGTTGGCTTGGGTTTCTGGATCAATCTCGTCTTTGTAATGCATTGTTGACAATAATGTAACTATTTTGTTTTGATTGACCTTGTAGGATACCTAAGTCATGTCTTCGGTGAAACTAAAAATGCTCGAAGTAACTTTACGCTCCTTTAATTTTGCGGTAAAGATGTAGGAATTTCTTTTTTATTTTTGCGAATTGTGCCCATAACAGTTAGTTTGATAACCAATTATCAAAAGTTAGATTTTTTCCAGTTCCAGAAATTCGTTTAATTAATCTTTGTACGACTGAAGAGGCGCTATTGTCAACTTTATAGGGCCCATCTCGTTGAGTCCCAACATATACCTCTAGATTATAGGTGTAATATTACGTGGAATCAACAAGCGCTAATATTTTGATTTCATAATTTGCAGGTTTATTCGGTATATATTGCCGAAATCCACATTTTCCACTTTTCCACCAGGAGGTCCGCGAAATGACTCAACCATTTCATCAATTGGCACAAATTCACTTGAGAGTATAATTGGCTTGCATCGCTCAAGGAATCCATCAAAAAATTCTCGTATAGAAGATAGCTTATCGTAAGATCGTTAAAGCGAAGCGCTCGCAACAACAATTGAAATCCATTAACTCCCATTGTACGACGAAAAATCTCTACGGCGGTTCCGTCCTGTGCCCACAGATCTCCCAAATGTAGGTGTGATGACCGCAAGACCACAGCAAAATATAGAAGACCAATAAGTGCTTTAATTTCTTCCATATTTGGCATCTCTTTCTCTAATGTAATTTGTCCGAAGCTTTAGAATATATTTGTTTGTGTGTTCAACTATTTCGCTGATGACGGAGTCTGGAAAAAACAATTGCCAAGCATCAATAATGGTTTTTGCTTCACTGGCTTTTCCAATTACTCTAGAAGATTGAGTCACTATGCTTCTGCTCCGGATCTTTTTTTTTTTTGAAACAGCTACGGGAAATTTATTCCATAACTTCTTTTTGTCCCTTCCCACAAAACACAGACGAATATTTAGATCTTGCTGAGTTTCGTTAAAATCTGGTAGCTGTTCTCCTTCTTATTGCTTTGGTGGGTTCATTGTTCTCCAAAACGTCATCTTGGTCTTCAGGAGGTCCACTTATCTCATCATCGCTCTCAATTTCAGCCCATATGGCTAAAATACGCTTTATTTCTTTCTCGTAAGAACAAATCACCATACATGTGACTATGTTTTCCACTAAAATACTAGACTTAAGAAATATTATAAAAAGAACTACACACAGAGTTCACTTCACCGTATTATTAACTGTAAAAAGCACACCAATATCTAAAACTGTGAAACTGCAACACAAATATCTTTGATACTTATGTACACGAGCACGGTCAAAAGCACCGACTACATCAAAGGCCAAATAAAAACTGAAATAATATAATTCCAGTCGGTAAGAGGAAAACCGCTTGGAGCATTCCAGGAAGGTCTGTACCACCACCACTATTAATACAGGCGGTGTCATTTTAAAATCTATCACGGCTCGGACCGACATGCGTGTAGTCGTGGATTAATCAGGCCGCTTTGGAAATACACTTCTTCTCATGTCGCCGTTTCCTTTCGAAGGTTGGCGATCCAAATGGCAATTGTAGTTTTGGAAACTGCTGCGCGAAAGATTTCTGCGGATGAGCGGATTTTCCTCTCTTTGATTATTATTCTTAGTAATTCTTTTTGTTTACACATGCGACGAAGTACCACAACATTAATAATTCTTTGTACCCATGGAATTCTCAACATTCGTCTGTATAATATATACACCTCAAAGGCATCTATTCTTTTTTCAGTATCAAAAATACATACAGAAATTTATCGTCTTATTGACATGTAACGTACTGTTCTTCTCTCTAAAGTGCTACGATTAGTTTGTTTCTTTGATAATTGTTTAAAAGAAAACACAGTTAAGATGTGATTTCACGTATAGTCCGTTTGTGTATCCGCTTATACGTATTTCATCCCAAAAGGAATCTTCGGAGCGGCTATTCACAAACGCTCAGAACGCGAAAACAATCTTTCCTGTCGTAGTAGAAGCAACACTAAAATTGCTTCGATATGGACGCAATAGCGACATCTGATGATAAATCACGAAACGAAATCCGAAGGGAATTTGAATTTGGTTTCGGCAATTAGAAATCTTCGGATTTCGTTTCGTAATTTATAATTGTTTAATTTTGTAGAATTCCAAAGTGGTGGTTGTTGTAGCCGCTGCTCCCGATTCCGATTTTATGCCTCCAGAAAAGATGTGGTCAGCCAATGCTCCAATCGTGCAAGATATCATCACCAACGTAGCAAAATATGCTAATAAGGTAGGCTATTAAAAATATAATCGATATAAGATAAAAGTTCAATATTGGATTTGGATTCATTCAATTGTACGAACTGGTAAATTTCAATAAATTAAAAAGATAGCTGTTGAGGGACCATTCCTTGCCAGCAATCTTTATCTCTGCATCCCTCTTCATGACAATGTTGATGGATTAAACATATATTAATCACATTGCGATAGATCGGGACTATAAGGCGGATGTTATATACGATTTTCCTGATTGACACGACATTGACATGACATTGAAAAGATTATGGATAGTTTTTTTTTGTATTTCACACAGTTGTTTTCAAATAAATACCTGCCAAAGCTGTCATATATAATTAATGATACTATGAATACTTTCTTGGCCACATAAATGAAAAACAACCGGATTTACAAGCGAATCTCGATCACCAAGACAATATGCCCGCCCATAGAGAAGCTTGTACAATCATAAAAGTGTAAATTGTTAAAGCACCTCTTATTTTTTTATTTGACTCGCTCGTACTTTGCAGTACCATTTGAATATTCAGATATCTTAAAGTCTGTTTCAATAATTATATTTTGAATTTCTTCTAGTCATTTCTGGCTATCGCTACAAACCCTATCAACAGCCTGATACCAATGACGTGCGAGATATTAAAGAAACGCGCCGCGTATAACCCCAACGCAGTCTTTGGAGTAACCACTTTGGACACTGTAAGAGCCAATACCTTCGCCGCCCGGGTATTGGGCTTGGAACCGGAATGTGTGTTGGTTCCCGTTATAGGAGGAAATACCGAAGACACTATGGTGCCTGTTTTGTCCAGTACCAAGCCTTCGCCGGAATATAGCACGGTAAGTTAGACCATAGGTTTAGTTTTGGTTACAAAGTCAGCATGCTGCTTTGTGACCAACAAACTGTTCTCAGGCATTTCCAAAATGGATAATTAATTTTTCGCAGGGCAATTTCCTATTATATAATTTCTATTGATCTTTCTAGCAACCACAGATTTGATTAGCCACAGATCACAGATCAGTTTTATAGCTACGTTTCTTTTTCCATTTCTACTAGTACTTTGAAGAACAAAAAAAATTGTCAGGCTCTATTAATGATGTTTTCTTCTTCATTTTTTATATCTTACGTTATTCTTTGTTACCTTTTATTTAATATAAAAGGTTTCAGTTTCCTATATATCTGTCTTTAGATCGGGATACAGCACTAACGACCATTTACTAGTGATAAAGAACCTGATAGAGAAGGCTGCAGAATACAACAAACCATGGGCAGTGATATTTGTCGACTGCGAAAAAGCATTCGATACCATAAGCCATCAGAAAATGTTAAAAGCATTGACAGAATGTCGAATACACCATCGCTACACTAACATAACATCGAAGCTTTCGAGATGTGGTGCTATAGGCGCATTCTCAGAATATCATGAATGGACCGCGTCACTAACACGCAAGTACTCCAAACTTTAGACAAAAGATGCGAAATTCTAAATGAGATAAAAACTAGAAAGATGGAATACTTGGGGCACATTGTGAGAGGTGAAAAGTACGAACTTTTAAGAAATATCATGCAGGGCAAAATTAAGGGCAAAAGAAGTGTGGGAAGAAGAAAAATATCGTGGCTTCGTAATCTACGTGAATGGTTCGGGTGTAGTTCGATTGAACTTTTTAGGCGCGCTGCTAACAAAGTCGCAGTGGCCATGATGATTTCCAATCTCCGCTAGGAGTGGCACGAGAAGAAGAAGACACTAACATAATCAAATATATCTACCTGCATCCAAAGGGGAACTTGGCGTTGGAGTAGCAGTGGTAACCCCAAATGACACTTTTCAATTTAAACTTCCTCCAAATTCAAGCATCTATACTGCAGAACTATTTGGTTTGCTCAAAGCCATCAAGCAAGTAAATATTAAAAACATCCCTTGTTGTCTAGTCCTTTCTGACTCTCTCAGCGCAGTCAAAGCTATGCAAAATGTATACCATAAACACCCCATTGAGAAAATTATCAGGGCCGAATTAATGAAAGCTCAAGAAAATTTCAGAAGAGTCCACTTCCTATGGATACCATCTCATATAGGCATAGAAGGGAATGAAGAAGCAGATACTAGTGCGCGTAACGCTATCACCAGTGACGTATCAGAAACAGAGTGTCGGAGTATCGCAGGCGATCTAAAAGTTTATTTCAAAAATAAGGTGTTAAGTGCGTGGAATCGGGAGTGGAGTGACTCTAGTTCGAAACTCAGAACCATCAAAAGTGATATTTTTTCATGGAAGTGCACAGCCAGAAGTAGAAGATGCCAAACTATTATTACACGTCTACGACTTGGACACTGTAGGTATACTCATGCCTATCTCTTCTCAAATAGTGAACCTCCAAAATGCGAAACCTGCAATACAGTAGACAGTATAAAGCACTTCTTGATAGACTGTCCTAAATATGTAAATCAAAGACAGTCTTACAATTTGCCAAATAACCTGAAAGCACTACTCAACAAAAGTTTAGTTCCGGACAATTTATTAGGTTACTTAAAATGTATAAATATGTTACACAAAATTTAACTTAATTAATTGTTACAAATGTTCAATTGTTCACAAATTGTAATTAATTGTTACAATGATTGACTGTTACAAACGTTAATTTAATATTATTACAAATGTTACAGGAGTGTCGCTAATAACCTTTGGGTGGATGCGACTTTATTTCTTTAAATAAAAAAAAAAAAATATATCTACCAAAATTCCACAGCTTGCGTAAGACTATCTGAACAAGAAACAAATAAGTTCTGTATACAGCGAGGAGTAAGGCAAGGAGATACCGTCTCTCCAAAGCTATTATGATAATGCAATTATAATGTTTGAAAAATTATATCACGCTCCCTTGGAGGTCGGACTAAAGATTAATATGAACAAGACGGAAATAATGACTAATCTGGTGCGAAATATAACTGTTGATGGAAGGGATATTGTGCAGACTACATCGTATAAGTACTTATGACACTAAATTCGGTTCGACAGAGATAACCAGACATTTGAGCTCCCACGTCGCATAGGATTAGCCTGGGCAGCGTTTGGTAAATTAAACAATGTATTTAAATCGGATCTACCCATATGCCTCAAAAGCAAAATCTTTGACCAATGTGGAGCGGAAACATTAACACTCACAAAAAAAGTAGTGAATAAGATTCGCGTGACTCAGAGGGCTATGGAGCGCCAGATGTTGGGTATCTCTCTAAGAAACCGAATCCCAATCGAAGAAATACGTCACAGAACAAAAAACAACAGACGTCATTGGGCAGGACACGTCGCCAGATTATCAGACGATCGATGGACAAAACGTATTTTAGAGTGGAGACCAAAGCAATAAGCAATACGGAGCAGAGGACGCCCACGAACTAGATGAACTAACGACCTGAAGCGTGGTAGCAATAACTGAATGCAAGCTGCTATTGTCATTGATGATGATATCTGTCTTGCCCTATTGTCATTTACAGTCAACACAATTCTGAGATATAAGCTGCAATCACCTTTAGTAGTCAAAGTGTAGGCTAAAACCAACGATTTCGCTGCTTTTGCATCAGCTCAGATATTTTCGGACGTAGATTTGACCTGCCCCAAAAAATAAAGTCTAAATTCGCACTACAATATACTATGAAGGTTGGTATGCACCGTTCGTTATTGCACATATGCACCATGTGTTATTCTAATTTCCAGGTCACTGTTGCCAGTTCAAAGAAAATATTATATGAAGCCAGCTAAAAGCAGGGCTGTGCGACAGACCGCCAGTTTTGAGTATACTAAAAATTAAAACATTACCGAGCATTCTCTATCAGTCAGTCACATTTATTTAAACATGCATCCTAACAAATTCTCCTATTACTATTGTAATTTTCCATAATCTCAATTAAGTACCCACTGTACCCATTAAGTACCCATACATTGATTTGTGTTTTATTATAATTTATGAAAATATTTCGATTCAAAAATAATGATAGATAATCAATCTAAACATAACTTTAAATTATTATAATAAAACACTTCAGTGATCAGTGAGATATTGGATTGTAACTGTCACGTTTTGAAAAGCGTTTTTTCGTCCCGGATATTTTATAGTTTATAATACGTAGGATAAAGTATTAAAGTATAATGTCAGTTTTTCACATTTATTGTTCTTGTAATAAATAATAATTTAATCTTAAGTATAAAATTACAGTAGATGCATTCTAATGTTCCCTTCAAACATTGTGGATATAAGCTCAACCCTATCTTTGGTTATTAAATTTATTAGATACAGGTTTCTGTTGTTAATGATAAAAATAATACCTATCTAAAAACTTTATACATTTCGGAACGTTATTTTTTACACTTAGATTTTGTGCAATTCCGTTATCTGTGATGGCAACAATGCATTGATTCACGGACCATTGTATCCAGTCTGAACACAGGTTTACATTGGGAAAAAAAAAGTGTACCAGTTTTATATGACGGGAAGTGTACGATCTTCGTCTTCATCTTTGCAGGGATTAGGTATTTGTTGCTTCTTTCGGCTTTAAATTTCGTTCTATCTATTCAAAAAGTTCCTCATCCGAGTTTTTAATTTAGTATTTGTTTAAATAATCGATTTTCATCTATTCTGTCTATATGTAGGTTCCATTTTGCTCCTTATTCTTTTATTTTGTCATTGATCCAATAGACCTACAGTTCTTGTCTTATAAATTCTCCATTTTTCTGTCTGTCACACTGTGTAATGCATTTCACTCTTACTTATTTTGCTTTCCAGGAAGAAATAGAAAGTATAACGGCGACGGTCAGAAAAGCCAGGGAAAATATGTTAAAATTGAAACCTCCCGAAAACGGACACTTCGCCAGCGCCTTCGCTTGTGCCCGTTTCGTCATATCTCTGGTTAAAGCCATTAGGGGTTATCCAGATATCATCGAGTGCGCTTATGTCCCGTCCAAAGCCCACCCTGACGTCAACTATTTGTCTACCCCACTTCTATTAGGACCTGGTAGGTATCAATAATGTTTTAGGTTTAATTTTAGCTGGATAAACTATTTATTTAGACAAACGAAAACCGTGTAATGAAAACACTAAAATCACGGTTTCAGGATGAAATATTTAGGTAATTAACTAAGACAGCCATTATATAATGATAAAAAAAAGATGAAATATAGAGTCACATAGAAAAATAAGGAGTCTAAAAATGAGAAAGACACAAAGACAGTTTCCACTTCGGGGGCGACCTAACCTAATCAATCACATTGGCCAACTATGTAAAATAATAGGAAACTATTAAACAGCTGCCCAGAATAGAAAAGTTAAATGAATATAACTCTATAGACACATTTTTTTACACAATATTTCATTCGCAGCAACGTGCTAAATATAATTTGTACAGACATACTGTATTTTATCGAAAAATGTTTTACAGTTGACATACAGTCCATCTAATTTACTTACCGTTGCACGTCATTATAATTGACAGAGATCGAAGTTGACACAGTTGCCAAAGTATAAAAAAATCCTGAATCCATTTTAAATCAAATAGGTCACATAATTATTGCAAAAGTGGATTACACAATAAAACAAATTAATATTTAATGTAAATAAATAGAAACAAAACTAGAATTAAAAATAATCTTGTTAAAAACAATTTGAGCCGCTTGTATGCGTCGTATAAGGATGTAAAATGGAATATTTAAACAAAAACAACACTTTTTTCATTACTTATTAACATTAGTCAACACCGCAACTGTCAAAGTATTACCAATTTATGCCCAAATATCACTTTCGTTCGATTACAGTTACAGTGTGTTCCGAACAAATGTTCTTCATAAAAACGCTTTATAATGCATTTATACAAATTAAATGAAACATATTATTGTGTATTTCTTTAAGTTAACATTAATAGAAATTTTTAAATATTAGTTCTACGCGTATATAATAAAATATGTCTAGTGGCTGTAATGCCAGTGTACTCGGCAAAGTGACTCTAAAAAAGAGCACATCTATCGCCTAAATATTTCGTGTTGGTATCATGTGACCTCATGGGCTATGACGCGGATGACATGCAACGATAAGTAAATTAGAGGAAGTATATATGTCTCTATTTACGCCTTTACGTCACATCTGAAAAAATAAACAATGTTGCTAGATGGCTTACGCTATTTTCTGTTCGCAACTACGCTCATGTACTCATACTACAGTACGAAAAAAGAAGAATGTGATAAATAAAAAACGATTTTGATAATTAAAATATTGTAAATTAAATTGTAAAGTTAACCAAGTACAGTAATTTATCAGGTCATTTATTTATATATATATACAAGGATTTCCACAGTTTTCACTGTATTCCTTCGCTCAACCGTTTTCTCCAATTTTTCCTGTTTAGCCAGTCCCCTTCCTGTAGGTTTCTTCTACTCATTGCTTCGTCCACTTCATCTCTGAAAGATCTTCGGGGTCTGCCTCTCTTTCTTCTTCCTATCGGGCTCCACTCTGTTATTCTATTTATCCACCGATTTTGGTCTGCTCTTCTGACATGTCCGTACCATGTTAATCTCTTCTGTTCGATGTAGTCTATTATGTCGGAGTTCATTCCCATTCTCCTCTTAATCTCCATGTTATTTATTCTGTCTCTTCTTGTTACTCTGCAGCTTCTCCTTAGGAATTCCATCTCTGTTGCTCTTATTTTGTTTTTGGTTTTCTTATTTATTGTCCAATTTTCACACCCATAAGTGAGGATACTTCTTGTCATGGTATTATATATTTTTTTCTTTGTTTTCATGCTGATGTTCTTATCCCATAGTACCGGGTTCAATTTTCGTATGCAGTCTCTTGTTTGTCCTAGTCTATTTTTTATCTCTTCCTCCGTTGTTCCTTTGTTTGATATTATGAAACCTAAATACTTATACTTGTCTGTTCCTTTGATTTGTTTACCTTCGTCTATTTCCAACTGTTTTATGTCTGTATTCTCCGTTGTTAGGTATTCAGTTTTCTTTAGGTTTATTTCCATCCCATTCTTTGTATATTCCTGCTCCAGTTTTCTCATCATAAAACTGAGGTCATCCTCGTCTTGTGCGATCACTATTTGGTCGTCGGCAAAACTTAGCGTATATAGATATTCGTTCCTTACTGGTATACCCATTCCTTCGCACTTTCTTTTCCATGGTTTCAGGGTTTTTTCCAGGAATATTTTGAACAGGGTGGGGGATGTGGAGCAACCCTGTAGTAGTCCCTTTGTCGTCTTAAATGGCCTGCATAGTCTATTGCCCGTTTTGATAGCTACTTCGTTATTCTTGTAGAGTGCTTTTACCGCGTTTATTAATCTTCGTGGAACTTCGATGTCTTCCATTGCTTCCCATAGCTTGGTTCTAGGTATTGAGTCATATGCCTTCTTAAGATCAACAAAAGCCAGATGGACGGATCTATTTTTGGCCATTCTTTTTTCTATTAGTTGTTCGACCGTGTAAATGTGATCTAAGCATGCTTTCCCCGCTGTGAAACCTGCCTGGTCTTCTCCGATTTTATCTTGTATATATATTTCTAATTTTTCCTTTATGGTCTTTCCATACAGTCTGCCTATAGACGATATAATGCTGATTCCCCGATAGTTTTCGCAGTTTCTTCTATTTCCTTTCTTGTATATTGATGTCATATATGCTTGGGTCCATTCTGCCGGTAAGTCTTCTCCATTCAGTGCTCTCTCAAACATTTTATGTATCATACGGAATAACTTTTCATTTATTTAAAATGGTTAAATGTGGCCTCGTATCCTACTTTGTAGCCTTGTTTAAAAAGCATTTACAAATAATTTCGTGTTTGTACAATGGGCAACAATGCCTCATAGTAACACAGCAAAATTAATTTCACTATAACTCAAATCATGAAAATGTCAGAAATAAAAAGTTATGTTGGCGCACATGGGTGTCAAAAAAATTGCAGCTACATTTTAGAAATAAATACAAATACTATATATCTCTGAAATTATTCAAATCAAAATATAAATTACAAAAATTGAAATTAGAAATTGAAAAATTACCGTTGCCTGTTCTGGGGATCGAACCCGATCCTCCATGGCGAACTTGATAAGCCATACCATAGACACTAAGCTACGGCCGCCACGTATTCTATGCATTCAAGAATTATTAAAACCCAGACTTCTATAAAACTTCTGCATTTTTTTATATCCAAATTACTGTTTCTTTTTAGGTGGAATTGCAAAGAACCTTGGCGTTCCTAAACTGACAGAATTCGAATCTTGTTTGTTGGATAATGCAGTCATGTACCTCAGAAATGATATCCAAAGAGGAGAAAAATTCGTAGGTGCTTTGCATACTCCCGAGTGCGATCCCTGTGACGTTTTGATTCCGAGGTGTCCCAAAAACTGGTGCGACTTTCAAAAAGAAGAGCGTAATAAATGTAAATAGTGTAATTAATTGACTTGTAATATATTTCCTACGATTTCGGAAGATTTTAATTATAAGGACAAAGGAAATATTGAATTAGTATAGAAAAACATAGCACAAATTAATGCAGAGCTCAAAATTAAAGTCGATTAATAAACAAAATCAGCAGCTTTGTATTTGCACATTTTAATTATATTTTTTTATACTAATTGTTTAAAAATTTTAATCGCGTCATCTACATATTTCTAATTGAAGTAGAGCAAAATTTCAAATGTGGTAAGTACTCAATAGATGGCGCTTCTAACGAGCCAAAAAAATGTAATTTATTCAACGTACCTATCTAATAGTTGCTTATTTTTAGTTTAGTAAGTTTTGTTATGTATACAAATAAGCAAATCAAAATATATATTATAATTTAGCGTTTTATGTATTAATATTAACAATTTCTTATTCAATTATTAAATTTTTTTAGAAAGAATAAAGGAAAACAAGAGGTATAGTCCCAAAAATCGAACTGGGAATATATTTTGTTAAAAAACAACGATTAATGTTGTTTTTTTAAATTTATAGTCCGGGATCCAAGGTCCATTTTCAACATTTATTACCAACAAGCTAATTTTTCATGAGTAGTTTCATTTTAACGAGACGCCCAACTTTTGTCCTTACAACAATTTGCATTTGTGGTAACTAACAGGGGTAGCAGGGATGAAATATGTTGCTCAAAAATTTGTTACTAACGGTGTTTTTTCTTGTTTATTCTCGGGATAATTATCTAAATTAGTTGAAAAAATATTTGTCCTACAAAATGAAAGGTTTTATCAAAGAGTTTTATCCTCATTTTCCAACATGTACCTATCATTAACGAGCCTTTTACTAGCAGGCTCTCCATCCATAGCGTTTTCAGCACTGGTGGTTGGTTGATCGTTATTCATAATAACATTAAAATAGGAACGTTTTTCTTCCAATATACAAACAACTTTTTGTAAGCAGCAATAAGGACAAACAATAGAAAGACTATGAATTTTTTTATGGTAAACGTCGATATGCAAAATGACAAGTGACAATTTAGTGCAGAAATAACCTTAGTCTGGGACAAAGGTGGTTTCAGAAATGTATGGATATTTTAAATTGATATAAAATCAACTATACTTACGGGACTAAGGTGTATTTTGCATTAAATTGTGTGTAACCCACGACTCAAAATCGCCAAAATGTGATTTCGGTTGTTTCTGAAATAAGCGATTCAATTGTTTTGGATTTCCAAGTCCGTTTATTAAAAAATCGAATCCTTAAAACTTTTTATCGAAAATTTAAAGGTTTCAGTGTCAGGAAAGAGAAAATACGGGGATATATCAATTTAATATGAACATTTAATAAATAAATATGTATATTTATCAAACAGTACCTACAATAACATATTTACATGTGAAATTATTTTATTATACATAAACTATGAACTTTATAAGTCAATGGCACGTCCATTTTCTAGTGCGAAGGTAGTTCTTCAAAAAATAAAAATAATCGACTACATATTTTATTTTATATACAATAATTGGAGATAATATTCACAGCCTCAAACGCAATTCTGACTTAAAACCTTCTGTAAACACCGAAGAGACAAAATTCTATCTGTACACCAAGACGTTGACCGGAAAAACCTCTAATTGACTCGATTTCGCGTGATCTTCGAAACATAAAGTCGACTGAAGGTTTTCACGAGGTTTCCGATATATGCTGCTGTATTATCTTTTAGGTTTTTGACAATGTACAACATAGCCAAAGATACAAAAGAGCGAAAAAGTCACTAGATATGCTTTCATGAAAAACTGACAAAAAAAAATTATTTTAAATAAAGGAAGTGGTAGAGAATGAATTTCACCATAACTCCATAACTAGTCAGATTTCACCATAACTCTGTCACGTGCCACATCTGTCAAACCTTTGACTTTACAATTATTCTGTCACCTGTCAAATCTTGCCAATGTGTTACTGCTAGTGAATTTGCCATTAAAAGTTCCTACAAGGTAGTAATTAACCGTTTAGGAAAAAAATATAGGTATAATAAAGAATCATTGAAGTTCTGAACAAATCTATAAATAAATACGATACATTGACTCTTCTATAAATGAATGTTCATTTAAAACAAATTATATTCTTGAAAACGTCTACTCTTATGATTCAGCTTTGCTGTGTTGTACATTACTGTGTCTTTCAAAACTTAAAAAACTCCGCCTAAACAACCAACTAGTACTAAAATAAGGAGTGTCTATCAAGCAACATGTAATTGTCCGTCAGTTGGTTGCTTAGACGGTCCCAAACGAAATGTTATAAGGCAGCAACATTGCAATTGACGGGATATAAAAATAATCACGTACATCTTTTTGAAAAAAACGGCTATTCACACTCAGATTATGGTAACAGTAAAGTGTACAAAAACTTTAACATTTAGATTAGTATAATCTTCAAAAAATAGGCAAAATAGAAAGTTTATCGGGACAATGATTGGGCTTAGTTTCAATTTTGAGCACCGTTAAGTGTTTGATTGTATATTGTAATTAAGAAAACCTTATTGACTGCTTTTTAGTTTAGATTAGGCAAGTGAGGTTATGTAAGGTTAGCTGACGTCACAAAGCACGAGCACAACACAACGATTTGGACGCTTTCGACAGTTTTGTCGATAGTCGAGATCATCTGGCTGACTTATTAGTAACAATCAGGTTAATTAACTACCAAAAGCATGGCAAAAAGATCACAAACATTGAAAAAGTGTTTGAAGGTCGAAAAATTTTAATATGAGCTTGACTGGTGACGTCATTGTGCGTCATATTATAGGGTATTAAAGGTTAAAATGTACTTAATACGCTTAGTAAGTATTGGAAACATTGCAAAATTGACGATTCGACTAAGAACGGTAAAAGATGAATGGTGAACTTATATTCCGATGATTTTGGTAGAAGATTAAGTGTACCAGTAAGACTAATAGACAACTGATGTGAGGTAGTAATAGGGTAAAAAAATAGGGTAAAAAATAGTGAGCTAAGGTAAAAATAACAAAATTAATGCGGATAACACTGTTATACTGAACCTACAGGCCAGATACAATGAAATCAGTAATAGGAAAGCTACAAGCGGCTAGTAAGTATGTAATATAGACATTACTCGTCTGATATATTAGAGTAGGAAATGTAAGATCCAATAATGGTCCTCAAAAAGTACCAACAGCATATTACGACTTGAAATTGACTTTAGGGGAAGTTCAGCAGGAAAATCAAAACTGAAATGATTGATATCACAGTTTCTTGTATAATACCATCAAATTTTTCTGTCAAATAAAAGGTTTCATCATGAAAATAAGTCCAATCATAGTCTGTTGTGCTATGTTATAGTTCGTGCTATATTATATAATCCTAGACAGTCAGAATAATGAAGTTGCTTTACTTAAAGAGTCATTGTGTTAAAAAAACAAATTATTTACCACGTATTTGAAAACAAAATGGCCTTGACGTGGGGAGAGTACATTTATGCCATTGTTATCAATTTTTATTGTTTTTTTGTGATAATAGATTGAAGATATTCAGAAATAAATTATTATTTTAAAGTGCGATCGAATATTTATGTATGAAAGGAAAGTATTACAAGAAAAATCCTTGTTTAACAGTCACTTAAGAATTCTAAAATTTTCTCTTACAAAAATGAATAACTCTATAACTAAAGCAACCACTAAACCTTTAAATAGTTCGTCCCAGAAGTCCAATCACATAAATTACACATTTCTTTAAGTTTTAAAAATATTTGACATATATAAAACATCCTGTACATACAACACTTAGTTTGTTTTAATTATGTGATCTAAAAATTGTACTTTAAAACAGTTCCTTAATATATTGCGCCTATTTGATATGACGGTTCTTGCAATTTTCAACGACAAAATAAAAATACGGGTCGAGGCACGTCCGAATTGATTGCTCTACCGGACAAACAAGTAACTTCAAGACAAATGTCAATTTGACAAATGGAAATTGTCATTGACAGTTGACAATACGATTGAAAATTGAGTAATGAAAGAATTACTGGAAAGAAATCGAATTACATCAAATTTATCAAAATAAATATTGCAGCATTATGTTTTTGTGATTATTTCTATCAAGTTTAAAGAATTGTGTAACTATACCTACATACAGGATGAGTTTTTAGTACGACATCGGTCGATAATTCCATTATGGTATAGAATATCCAAAAAACTTATTTAGTTTCTGAAGTTTATTGGATATCTTGTACTACAATGCAATTATCGATCGATGTCACAGTAAAAACTCACCTTGTATAAGTATATATTCTTGGCAAATGATTTCTTAATATATTACTTGTTTTTCCAGTAGATTTTTCCCATTGAGTACCACGCCACCCTTTATACATCAACGCCACAAAAGAAATATTTTCTGCTTTTCATTTTTAACTGCATATAAAGTCTGGACACTCGTATACCAAAAAAAATACAAAGAAAACATTTCTTTTGTGCAGTTTTGAAACAACACAAACCTAAAAGATTAAAAATAAACGCAACAAAACTTTTCAGCACAAACAAACGTTTTTTTTTAAAACATGCTCTTAAAACAAATAAAAATTTTTGCTTGCAAGATCACACTGATCATCACAATAAGGGATTCTAAATGCACTTACTTTGGGGGGTGCAAACCAAATAGTTTTTGAACTATTTTGGTCGAATGAGTCGATCGTACCTTAGATACATAATTTTTAATTATTTTAGGGTAACGATCTGGTATTTTGGGTGGTTTTGTAGTAAAGAATGTCGTGTTGGCTTGGTATATAAACATATTCCATATAAAGATAGACAACAGAAAAGAAGAAGGACAATACAATAGGATAGACAGTAAGATAGATGCAAGAAGCATCAGATTGAACAATAAAAAAAAGCAAATGAACAGAAAATCAAGAAGGGGCAGGTGAAGCCAATATTAACTTCTATGGAAGCTTATGAATCGAAATAAACTGCGTGAACAAAATATTTGAATATTTTCCATCTTATATACGAGGCATGTTTTTTAAGTAAGTACCGTTTTGCGATTCCGCCGCCGCAGCGCTACGGTCGGCGTTCCGCGCATGAGCGCTGGTTACCTACATCTCTTGTCTACGCACTGACGCCATTACAGTCTGATTCTTCATTGTATACTTGTTTACTCCAGTGTTTAAGATGCCTCCAACAATCGTGAGTCACGCTGATTGTGAAGTACGGGCTGTTATACGATTTCTTAGTGCTAAAGGCGTAAAACCGATCGATAGTCATCGTGAGATCGTTGAAGTTTACAGACAAAACATTATGAGTGATAGAATGATAAGGAAATGGGTGAGAGCATTTAAAGATGGCCGCACAAATGTGCATGATGAAGAACGGAGTGGGCGTCCTTCGGTCGTTAATGAAAATTTGGTGCAGAAAGTGGACGAAAAGGTGAGAGGAAACAGACGCTTTAGAATTTCATTATTGCCCGACTGCTTTCCTCAGTATTCTCGTAGTGTTTTGTATCTCATTGTTGCCGAGAACTTGAATTACCGGAAATTGTGTTCACGTTGGGTTCCAAAAATGTTGACGGATTTGCACAAAACCCAACGTTTAGGCAGTGCATTGACTTTCCTTGGGCGGTACCACAGTGAAGGTGAAGATTTTTTAGACCAAATTGTTACTGGTGACGAAACGTGGGTGGCTTACGTCACACCAGAATCGAAACAACAATCCATGGAATGGCGACATTCATCATCACCCAAAAGAGTGAAGTTTAAGCAAACAATTTCTGCCCGGAAAATCATGTGCACAGTTTTTTGGGACAGAAAAGGAGTATTGCTAGTGGAGTTTCTGCTTCATAATGAGACAATCAATGCAGCGTGAGACATTGAAAAATGTGCGTCGTGCAGTCCAGAACAAAAGACGTGGCAAGTTGAGTAAGGGTATCGTTTTGCTGCATGACAATGCCCGTCCACATGTGGCTAATCAGACCAAAGATCTCATCAAATCATTTAAATGGGAAACTCTAGATCATCCTACATACAGCCCTGATCTGGCGCCCAGCGACTACCATTTGTTCCAGCACTTGAAGAAACACCTGGGCGGTCAGCGTCTTGAAGACGATAAGTCAAAACATTTGTGATGCAGTGGTTAACAAGTCAGGTGGCAGAATTTTATCAGGAGGGTATTCAAAAACTGCTGCCACGTTATGACAAGTGCCTCAATATTCACGGAAATTATGTAGAAAAGTAGATTAAGGTACAGGCTTTCATGTAAAAATAAAATTATTGCCATATCTTTGCACGTCTTTTTTTAATTCCAAAACGGTACTTACTTAAAAAACACGCCTCGTACTAGCGAGAAAATCTGTATTTTCTACATGTATACTTCTTCACATAGATAATACATTTTAGTAAATACAGTCAGTTGGACCGCACAAAACTCAATGGTCAAAATTTATTTGTAATTTCTATTTCGGCCAATACGACCAATAGTTTTTTGGAAATAGATTGTATTACTGTATAAAAACCACCCAAAATGATTCTATAGCTTCTTTTGAGAATGCCAAATCTTAAATAGCACCTACATTTTTCCTATTTGCTTTCAATTAAGTCACTAGATACGTTTTCTTTATCAAAATATGTGCTAGTATAATTAAGATGGTTAGAAGTAAAAGGGTTTAAGTGCACTTTTGTGAACAAGGTCTAAAATTAAAGAAAAAAATTGTTGAAACACAAAAATATATTAGCTGACATGAAACTTAAACCACAGACAGACAAATTCAACCCAAAAAACAAGTTAGTTAGGAAAATTGAGGGAACTTAATCCATATAGGGTATTATTTATATCTTTTATGTAATTTGGGTTTATTTTTGTTGTCTTTTTGCAGCAAGAAGTTCCCAGGAAAAGGCTCATGTCTGATAAAATTTATCAGGTGTCTACCCCCAAGGTAACAAAGATAGTTGCATATAGTGACTTGTGGAGAGCAGAATAAAAACAAAAACATCTGCAAAGTGTTCTCCTTCATCGTTCAAGCTACTTATATCACCGAGATCCGTCACAAGTTTCTGGAACCTGGTCACACCTATACCAGAGAATAACCGAATACAGAGAAGCGACACAACGATCCAAAACGTGTACCATTTTTGTATACGCACGCCCGATTCTGGTTGTTTAACTGTCAAAAACACGTGCTTATTCTTTAATTCTGGTTGTTTTCGATAGTTCGTAGGCGTCTATGGTAAATACTCAACACAACAAGTGCATTTGACCATTTATATAATTTATTTATAGTTAAAAGTTTATAGTTATAGTTAAAATAGTTATAGTTAAATATATAAGTTTATAGCTATAGTTTATAGTTAAAAGTTTAATTTATATTTAAAATGTCTGGATATATTTGTGCGATTCGCGGATGTTCATCTGTGACAGGAAAAGGAATAAGTTTATTTAGATTTCTTAAGAATAATAACAGGTAATTACTATTGCTTTGTAATTATTATTAGTTATTACATAATAGTATTGGTTTGACTTTCGAACAGTAAGCCGACGCCGACGTGTCTGTCCGAGCTATAAAAAATAAACTTTGGTCTGCCAAGGGATAGTTCAAAATAAAAACATTAAATTTGGTTTCAGTGCTATTTCTTTTATTGAAAGACGCAAGTCTCCGAAGGCTCAGGACAAAAAATCAACAGATGGTGGCCGGGCTCAAAGACAACAATACGAATATAGTATTTTTAGGAAATAAAAATATATAGAGGGTTTTATACACGAGAATATTTGATTTAAGAGCTTAGGCGCAAAATTTCGGGACAATGCTTTTTAAATGCATTCATTTTTTTCGAATCCTGAAAAAACTATAAGTATTTTTGAAAAATTTAAACGCAGAATGAAAGACTACATTATTACTAAGGGCCGAAAGTCCCTGAAAACTTCTATAATATTTATTTTAATAAGTTACAGGGGTGAAAAAAAAAAGAGAAGTGTGGGTCTGGATTCTAAGGGACTTTCGACCCTCGGTAATAATGTAATCTTTTATTCTGCGTTTAAATTTTTCAAAAATATTTGTTAGTTTTCTCAGGATTCGAAAAAAATTATTGCATTTAAAAAGCATTGGCCCGAAATTTTACGCCTACGCTCTTAAACGAAACAAAGAAATTACTAAAATGCTCAAACTAAAAATTGTTGGAAACATAATTAGACCGATAATTGGTAAAATCATACAATTACAACAGAACAAGACTTCAAAATTGTAAAAACATGGTTGCAAATAAACAAACTTACATTAAATTATGAAAAAACTAAATACTCATCTACTTTTTGCTATATGCAAAAGTTGTCTGCCAATTTTTAATTCGTTAAATATAAATAACAAAGATCAAATATGTGAATCGGAATACATAAAATATTTAGGAGTTTGAAATGGGAATTACAAATAAAAAATATTGAAACTTTATTTGTTGTATATCTCAATATTTAGTGACATTTTTGTGACTTAGTCAGGAGAAAACTGTAAATTTATTAAGATTAGATATTGACAAAAGTTAAATATTTCATTACTTACAATATACTTAGCATATACTAATACTCTTATAGTTGTAAGTAATAAAGTATTATTTATAAATACAGAAAAAGTTCTTTGTTTATCTAAAATTTGTTCTGTTAAAAATTTTTAGTGCCAAAGTGTGGATAGAAGCTTGCAGACGAGAAGGTTTGTTATTCAAAATAGATTCACTTTATAATAATTATAGGATTTGTGAACACCCATTCAAAAAAAGTAACGCGCCACAAGACTCTGGGGTGGCGTGGAAACTGTCTTAAAATTTGTTTTAAAAAAATTTCATTGTGTAACTCTTTAAAGACGGGTCACGTCAAAAGACGTTTTAGCGTAACTTCCGCGACAGCCGGGTGGCATCAGTAAATTACCTTTTGTAAATCAAAAATAATTACACCATTAAGAATGTCAACAAAAGCTGGCCCTGCAGGTAACTATTTTTTCAGTGCAATATTTCATATTTATTGAAAGTCAACATAAATGCTCAATTTTATATTGTGTGACATGTGTGAATTTATATTGTGTGATATGCCCACTGACTATTAATTTTCTGGTTGTTAGCTGTCATTGGCGGCTTGGCCACGTAACTTCAAAGTAGTGTCGCTTCTCTGTGTTCGGTTATGAGTGTGACCGTAGTTTTGGTTTAATTGAAAAGAAGAAACGACAAATTCCCTAAGTTTTTGTTCCAGCAGATTGGAAACTTGTTATAAAAAAATACATCCTCAAATTTTGTAGTTTACAACATGACGACAGAAGATTTTTACTCATTGTCGATCTTACATGAAATAATGAAAGATCCTAAAAAGGATTCCGTTGGTCAAAGAAAAACTGGCTTTCAGTTATAAGCATACTTTAAACCAGGATATTGAATTTTTTATGTGTACTATGGGAAAAGCACAAAGTGGACGTCCATCTTTTCAGCTCTCCAAATTGAACCCTATTAATGACACGACGCTACCAATTAAGGATGCTAAATATAAAAATTTGCTAAGCCTCTTGGACTACATTCCTTTATGTCACCATTCCTTTTATCGAAATTTGAAACATACTGGACGATGCCGAAGAAGATATTCAGAGTCGGATTACGAATGATACTGTACTTAAAAGTTTACAAAATAAATAATAGTAGCTAACATCTGAACTTGAACTTTTACCAGTAACATTTATAAACACCATGTCTCGATTCAAGTACATTTTTTCAATAATTGAAAAAATTGAAGGATATAGTAAGGATATAGTAAGAATAATTCTTACTGAATGGCTGTGAAAGTTGGACAATGAACTCTGAAATAGAAAAAAGAATAGATGCCTTTGAGATGTATATATACAGACGAATGTTGAGGATTCCATGGGTACAAAGAGTTACTAATGTTAGGTACTTCGTCGCATGTGTAAACAAAAAGAATTACTAAGAATAATCAAAGAGAGGAAAATGCAATACTTGGGTCATGTGCTGAGAGGCGAAAGATATGAATTACTTCAAGTTATACTGGAAGGAAAAGTACAGGGCAAAAGATCAGTAGGAAGACGCCAGAACTCGTGGCTGAAAGACCTGAGGAGATGGTTCGACCGCTCATCCGCAGAGATCTTTCGCGCAGCAGTTTCCAAAACTACAATTGCCATTTGGATCGCCAACCTTCGAAAGGAGACGGCGCAATGAGAAGAAGAAGTAAGAATAATAATATACCCTTATATTTTTATCATTTTATAGAACATTCTACATTAGACATATTTTAGTTTCATCATTCCTAGAATTTATAATACTTAAACAACTTTGACGCTGATTATCTCAGAACTATCAAAACTGCACTTAAACCCTTTTACGTCTGACCCCCTCAATTATTAAGTCTTTATTTAGAAAAATATTACTTTACTACTGTTGTAGACACACATTGCATGGTGAACTAAACCTCAGCAAAAGTCTTCGTTAGTCAGTGATGTTTTCAGTACACAAATACGATGCAAATTCCGTTATTTCGTCCATTCAAAACACTAAAATGTTATTGAGAAACAATCAAGGTTTCTCTTTCACTGACTAACACACTCTTTAACAAACTAGAATAGTCCAAGATTTAACTGAACTATACGACCAGTTAGCAAAAAAGCACCTTACCATAAACCTGTGACTGATTAAAGCAAATAGAATAAATATAATAGTATATATACTTACATAAACTCTTTGCCACAACCTTCCTTTCATCACAAAACCACATTTCTGATTGACAATGTGCCAAACATCCAACATTTTTGGAAATATTTTAATAGCTAAGTAGAAAACGCCCCACACTGAATATTTTTACTATATCAAAGACTTTTTTATATGATTTTATAAATCATAAAATATTTAGTGAACGCTTTTGACAGAACGGCACCCCATTGGGGTATATATAATCCAAGGTGCTACCTAAAACAACCACCGACGTTCAAATTGAAGAACCCGGTCTAATAAAATTTTACATAAACTCCTAAACAACTTTAAATCGACTCGAAAAGAGTTCCAACTCCCGCAGTATCTCCAATATTTCCATTTTCATTAAACGATGCTTTCCTTTTCTGGTTGCAGATTGTTGTACTCGTTCATAACGCCCTTTCTCAATGACGAATTGCTGGATTTGATGCCGTTACCGTTGAATAAACCCATCAACCAGCTCTTCACGTTCTTGGAGATTGACTTTTTGCTGGGAACGTCAGACAGTTGGGCGCAGGATGTTGAAACTGCTTCCAAAGATCGCCACCTTCATATTATAACATAAAATATTAGTAAACCTGACAATAAAACGACTTGAGTCATTAATAATACGAAATTATCAAACAAAGAAAATCAAAGACAAAAGAGGAATTAAGCAGTACATAGAACTATAAAAGTGATTCTGTACAGTACATTTAACAAACTTACACCTCTAACCGATTAATGGAATTCGCAGAAAATCTTTCGTTGTAGCAAAAGCCACGGTAAACTGAACTGGAGTTCTCCATAATCTTTTTAATTACTTACTTTGTTTAGAATAGTTTTGCCTGTATTATCAGTTAGAGTTAATTTGTATAAAATGAAGAGCAAAAATTTAAATGGAATTTTAAATATTATTGTTTGTTTGACTAATAATGAATGTTACATAATGGTTAATCTGCTGTACAATTAATAACATTGTAATAGTGGATTATTCAAATTTTTAAATCATCATCATCGTCACTAAATTCACTACCGCTATCATTATGTAAATCTATAATCACTGGATTAATTTCACTAATTTTATGTTCCCGGATCCATCACTCTTCTATTAATTTTTCACATTTATTTTCAGTTTTGTCACATATTTCTGGAGTTGTAGTTTTAAGAGTTTCTTGCCACATATCCCTAACTGCATCCTCACTGTATCCACTGCATCCAAAGTGATTATCATAATACGTTTTACATATACCCCAGGTGTGTTCGGTGGGATTAAACTGACAGTGATACGTCGGTCACCGTAGTACTAATTTGGTCAACTATATAAACTGTTGGTTTGTCATTCTTCTTCCTTTGCCCTATCCGTTTCGGGCGTTGGCTATTAACAAGGCTATTTTGACTTTGTTTACGGCACCTCTGAACAGTTCGGTCGATGTTAGTCCGAACCATTGTCGCAGGTTATGCATCCATGAGTGTCGTCTTCTTCCCGGTCCCCTCCTACTGTCGATTCTTCCTTGGACTATTAACTGTAGCAGCCGGTACTTAGTATGCCTCATGACATGTCCGAAGTAATCAAGCTTCCGTTTCTTTACGGTGAAGATTATTTCTTTGCTTTTGCCTATTCTCTGCATTACTTCCACGTTAGTGATGTGGTCTGTCCAGGATATCCGAAGAAAACGGCGATATATTCACAGCTCAAAGGATTCTAGTTTCTTCAGGGTGGCTTCCGTTGTGGTCCATGCCTCTGCTCCATAGAACAAGACCGGGAAAACATAACACTTGACCAGTCTTAATTTTAGTTCCATTGAGATTTTGCTTGTGAACCACTTTTTCATATTGTTGAACGCGTTTTGCGCTTTTTCAATTCGTGATCTTATTTCTGTTGACTGGTCCCATTTTGTGTTGACTGTGGTTCCAAGGTATGTGTATGTCTCCACTTGTTTTATTTTTCGGTTGTTTAATGTCAATTGCATCGGAGGTTGTTGTGTTCTGCTGATGAGCATGCATTTAGTTTTGGTTGTATTGAGTTCTAAACCATATTCTTGACTTGCTGTGTGTATGCTTTGCATGAGTCTTTGAAGCTCGTTGCAGTCATTTGCGATAATAACTGTGTCGTCAGCATATCTAATATTATTGATTACCTCTCCGTTTACTTTGATACCCTCCGAAACTTCTCCCAGTGCTTCTCTGAAGATTTGTTCAGAGTATATATTGAATAGGAGCGGCGAGAGGACGCATCCCTGTCGTACACCCTTTTTAATATCTATCTTCCCACTGTGTTTATCTATGCCCATCTTTATCTCAGCACTTTGGTTCCAATAGAGACTGGTTATTATGCGCAGATCCTTGCCATCAAGTTTGTCATTATGTTTCGAAATTATCTCCGAATGGTAGGGTGCATTATCTAAAACTATACTCAGTCTAGGTAACAGTTTTCCACAAGCCATTTAACAAACATATCTGCATTCATGTTTTCATGGTAATCAGCAGATTTTGATTTTAAAGAAACAATCAAATCTGCGTTTTCTACAAAGCCTTCTTTCTCTCCTGCATCATGAAGAATGATGTGTCTTTTGCCTTCGCTATGTGTGTGTTTTATTGATTTTATGCTATCGTCTTGCCAAATTCTTTTAATTCCACCCTTTGGAAATATTCATGTCTCATCCAAGTATACAGTTGGAAATGGTTGGAAACCGGACATAAACAAATTAAAATGTTTCTCACAAAGTATTTTCATTTGCAAATAAAAAATTAAATATATTTAGAGTCGGTTCGCTATTCCCGGTCCGAACTGTCTAGTGAATTTAGTAATTATTTTTTTGCGAAGTTAATTACTTTTTGACAGACTAAAAGTGGCCGGAAATTACTATACAATCAAGCACACGTACTCATAGCCAATATTAATAGTAAACAAACTAAATAGTAAATAAAATAGAACTTTACGAATAACCAACAATCAATATTTATTTATCTACACTATATAATAAATAGTTATGTTAAATTATGACAACTGAAATATATTTTTTAAATATATTGTAACGTTATAAACGTCACATCTCTATTAATTTATATTTAAATAATTATTTTATTTTAATCTCTTTATTAATTTATTAATTACTTTAACTTCATTTCTCTTTTTACTATTTTTTATTTAAAAAGTAGTTGGCGCCCTCTGTTTTTCTCTTTCTCCCTCTGTCTTTATTTTCTTTCTCTTTCTGTCCCGTAGAATAAATATTCGCCCTCTCTATTTCTATCCGGTAGACTAGATATTCTGTTCCATGTTGACAAAAGCTATTTCTATCATAGGCTTACGTCCTATGTCATCTCTGCTAACTTCATTTTAATCTCCCACTTAGTTTCTGTCAGTCAACTTTTCTAACGTAGTGAGAATATAATTTTTTGCCTCCTTTTGAAATTTATAAAAGAAGGGAAAAAATTATTATAAGCCTAAGCCTCATTTTATGGTCTACAAAATTCTCTTAGGTTTATTGGGTTCTTGACAAGACCATATTTTATTGACTGTAGGAAAATTTTGTAAACACATTCAAAAACATTCAAATTTATTAACCGTATGAAGAATTTATTGGCGAATTTGTAACCACTTAATCAGAACCTACATCCACATGTTACTGCAGCTCTACAGAGGACACAACATTTAATTAGGAGGACCTAACATCTACAACACACAAGCAGCCCATCGCAGTCATAAGTATAACTCATTATTGTTAAGCTTTGTCAAGGTGGATTATTGTTTTTTTTATTCTTTTTAATAAATATGTTTAGTTAAAATTTGTCTTATTTGCTATCAGCTAAGAGTTCAGATTCAATCCCTAGTTTAAGACAAGACGAACTCACACTTGAGGAGAACACCAGTGCAGTTTACCGTGCCTTTTACTACAACAAAAGGTTTTCTGCGAATTTAGTTAATCGTTTAGAGGTGTAAGTTGGTTGAATATACTGTAATTATGTGTTATTAAATAGTGTAAAAAATCATTCGCTTACTTCTTTGAGAACTCACTCTCTGGCATATCATCCACGGCGCTGCCCCCTCTCCTTCTTATAGTAACCGGAATCTGATTATTGATATTGAGGAGTGGCGACTGAACGTCATCCCCGTAAACATTGATAGTTTCCCTAGGAATATTTAAGAGGTTCCCGTTGGGGAAATTGTTATTGATCATCTTGTCCTCTGGTAGGGCTATGATTTGGATCTCGCTGATTTTGTCACAGTTCTCTAAGGACCTCATGGATCTTCTGCCTCCGTTTAGGAATTTGTCGAGAAGGTCCGAGGCTTTGTTGGTTTTTGACACCGGAAGTGGGTCTAGAGATTTGGATTCACGGATCCTGTTCAGCATTCCCTATACAATAAACAAGATAAAAACGTATTTTAGTGAGTTGTTGTTAGAACTGTTTTTGGTAGTGTAATTTATTGCAAAATTATTTACCACAAGGGCGAGAAATTTTCAAATTGTAACCCTATATAAAAATTAAACTCTTATATAAGTTTGTATCCTTACCTGGCTTCTTTGATGTTCGTCACAGCTTGAGGCTATGCTGGACAGCACTCGCCTCGTTCGCGGCTTTCTATTCTCCTCTGACAGCTCGATAAGTTGGCTGCCGAACGCGGTATTGATAGTCAATTTAGACCCTCCCGAGTCTGGAACAGTCAAATGGCGGTTTAGGCGAAGGTGCTGGTTGGGCACGGGCGAATTTTGGATAGTTGACGTGCTTTCCACTTCTATACTTGCACCTAGCGAAAAAATTTTCACTGGGAATGGTTTTTTAGATATCAATGTGAAACTACTATGGAAATACCTCTTTATTTCTTTTACGCCACAGATTAATTAAATTTTATAGTTTTCCCAGGTCGTTGCTTTCAAGTGGAATATTTTAGACGAAATAATATTGAATAATCTATAATATTTTTAAATTTATCAATGCTGCAATTTTTGATCGTCTCTTGTATGCAAGTAAATTTCCAACTGCATAATTACATATTGTATTTACTATTTACAAAGTTACAGTCATCTTGTCACATTTATTAAAAAATATTTATATTTGTGAAGGGCCGCATAACTCAGACGGTAGATTGTCTGCCTTGCACGTAAATCGAAGAAAACGCTGCGCTGTTGCGAGTTCATCGTCGGCCTTTCCGCGGCAGAGCTGGCTTCAGTTGCGAGTAAAACGATAGTGGGTAGATATACTATTTGCATTCAAACTTGAATCTACTGGAAAATTCGTCAGGAAAGATTGGATCATAATGGAGACTTACCCAAAATTCCCAAAAACCCACGTAAACTAACCAAGAAGGAAACGAATCTGGAATAATTATGATGAGAATATGAGGGGCCAATTGACAAGACTAGTACACATGGAATTTTTCTTAAAGAACATACCTCTCACAGTCAAAGCTCTCCTGGATGCCGTTTGTTTACACGAATATTGGCCTAAATTTTCCAGAAGTACTCTCTACCGACTATTGCGAGAGATAGGCTTTGTTTATGAAAAAAAGAGGAAAGAAAGCAGTAATTGTTGCGTAACAACAATACTTAATATTTTTAGTCTATTTTTGTATCATATTATTTAGTTTATTTTTGTATCATACTGTATATTAGTTTAGATATATAAAATTTCTTTGTACTAACTAATAATCTGTAAAGCGCCGTTATCTTGCATTTAAATAACTTTCTACACAAGTTTCTAAAACCTTCATAGAATCGTAACAATGAAAGGATTAGTATTTTCCAAATTACCCTCTGACGCATTCCAAAATTCCGCAAGTTGAGACAAATACCCTTATCAGGTAGTTTTTATCAATGATTTGAAAGTTAAAGGTATTTGAAAAATAAACATATCTTTTAATACGTCGAGGGGTCAGAGGGGAGATTTCGGAATGTTTGTGATTGAGGGGAGAGAGTGGACATCAGTATCAGTTCAAATTCCAGCACTGAAGGAGCGTCAGGCTCTACTCGCCCCAGCGGCATATTAGTGTTTTAAACCAGTCGGTATATTAATAAGTTCGTGTCAATATTGTATCACCGACAGGTGTGTATCATATGCAAGTTATCGGCGTTTAAAATACATTGTATTTGTTTAAATATATTTGTTCAAACGTTCTTTTCGAATCTTCATTTTTCCCAGTTTTCTGGGTGGTCCTTCAAAGAAATATATATATAAAGTAAACCTATTTCCCTAAGGAAAAACCTTGTTCCCCAAGGGATAAAACCAGCGACCTATTACTGGTGCGTGAAATAAAGCCATCAGGACAAAGGTGTAAGGACAAACACCTACATCTTCGCTCAGTAATGATGGCATAAATTACTGAGCATAAATTTCTCAGAAAAATACAGAATTATCGATTGCAAGGATACAATATTTTCTATTTGGATGAAAGTTGGGTAAATATCGGACATACAGTAAATAAGCTATGGACGGATTCAACCATAACCAGTTACAACGATGCATTTTTATAAACAAAGAGGTCCGAGATTCGTCCTGTTACATTTTGGATCTGATAGAGGTTTTGTACCAAATTCAGAATTATTTTTAGTAAAAAAAGATTCAGGCAACTACCATGACTAAAATAAAGACGAGTCTTTCGAAGATTGGTTTGAAAATAAACTAATCGCAAATCTCCCGAAGGGAGAGGTAAATGTGGTAGTAATGGATAATGCTCCATATCGTTCATGCAACTGCGTTCATCCGCCTGAGTTGTCTGATGGGTGGATTGAGTAGCTCATCGGCTGACACAGCCGGTCCCAAGCCCGGATAAAGGAGGAGGGTCCATAAGGTGAGGTTAGCCACCTACCTGGGGTAAAGAATCCATACTGGCTCACAGAACTGAAGATACAACCTCGGATACCAGACGGAACTATCAGATGACGACACGCTCTATGATAACGGAAAAACGAATTGGTAAACGAAAACCTAAACACCCCATCACAAGAATCGCGTGCTGGAACATAACGTCGTGAAACGGAAGATACCAATTAAATTACTGATCAAGAATAATTTCTACTATGATTTGAGACGTGGCATACACTCTTGTCACTAAATAATTATCGAAGCTTGGTGGTTTAGTGGTAAGAATATCATACTTTCACGCGAACGCTGAAGGTTCGAATCCCACACGTGATTTTTTTTTTAATTTATTTTTGTTGAGTTGCTTTTATTATTACTTTGATTTATAATTTAGTGATGATTTTGACATAAACAGTCTTCACCGGATATTTGCATTCAAAACTGATGACTGTAGAACTCGAAATACAACAAATCCGTACATTTTAAATTTTGAATTGAATTTGAATTATTTTGAGTTTCAGTTTTATTATAATATAAGGAGAATAAATTGCAAGTGAGTTTTTCGAAAACTTGTTACCTAAAATGTATCATAATTTCTATTATTTTTTAATAGTGTCTCCACACACAATAATTGTTTTCGGCCAGAACGTAACTTTTAGTTTAGTAAAATATTTTAGCAGAGATTGGGGCACTTGTGCGTGGGAAAAAGCGGCATCCTTTGATGCCACGGGGGGCAAGTGCAGCAAGTGTGCGTAGTAACTTTCTTAGCGGCGGCATCCTTTTATGTTTACCGCTGCTCTGCCCCTCCGATGGGAACGAACGACTGACGTCACAAGATTGTAACTGTCATGTAACTTTCATTCCTTTCTCGTCTGTCAATTGACAATTCGTCGTCTCGTCGGGTAGCTATAGTTCATCCCAAACCTTTCTTTCAGTGCGTCACAGTTGATCGAATTCTCTCTAACGCATTAAGCTAGAAGTGACAGAAAAAAAACGTGAGTCTGTGATTATTATACATAGAACTTAGAAAATTATATTTCGTTCACGGGTATTTGCATATTAAAGCGAATTCTACTTACGGATATATGTATAATTGGTTGGAGTTTAGAATGCGCTAAATAGATATCCAATCAATGATGCGCATAAATATAACTTGACGCAGATGGTCTCGATAGTGACAGTACTTTAACAATGTCAACTGATAAAATGATAATTGTCATTCCAGGTTAGTATTTTCAGACATTTTACAGTGAAAATTTAATTTTGTATTTATTAAATTTATTAAAATTATTAAATTATTTTCAATTAGAAAAAGAGGCTGAGACAACTTTATTACCAGTTCTGCCGTTCGTGAAGTAAGTTTTAAATTATTCTAAAAAATACTCATATTAGTAGTTTAAATACTATACATTTTAGCCGTAGTGTTTGTAATAAATAATAATAAATACATAAATAAATCTTAGCTAATTAAGCACTTTCCTTGGAATGTATAGAAAAGAAATTATGACAAACTGCCGTTCCAATATAATGCGCAATAAAATGTTTTATACACGACGGGACCTCTAATATGTAAATTTAAAAAAAAATGAATTATTAAAATTTTTACTCCACATTTTTAAAAAATAACCTTTTCACATTTAGCCGATTACGATCCTTCAACTGTCAGATTTAACTAAAATGTCATGCAATAATTCTCGACATTCTTAAAATCCTATATGACGTCAGAATTAGTGACGCACTGAAAGAAGGGTTTGGGACAGACTGTATCACGTCCGTCTTTTTTTTCGACTATACTTTCGACAAAAAGACACTATGACGTATCATCTTTCCGTCTATCACTTCTAAGTAATATACAGGGTATAGTCAGAAAGTCAAAACAACTCATGTTGTATAGAAGATAGTTGAGAGGTGTCGCTTAAAAGCGAAATTTAAAAAAATGAAATTTTTGTTTTAATCATTTTCATGCATCGCTTTACATCCGATAACTAAGAATCATTCCTTAGGTTAAATACTAATATCACTTTTTTGTGACGTCAATGGTTCGTTCCCATTGGAGGGGCAGCGGTGATCTTAAAAGGATGCCGCCGATAAGAAAGCTACCACGCAGACCTGTCACACCTGCCACGTGCCACAACTGCACACCTGGCATCAAAGGATGCCACTTTTTCCCACGGTCCGAAAAATTTTCCCACGCCAAAGTGCCCCAACCTCTGCTTATTTCAGTCGAGTTATTTTTATTATATCTGTCTTAATTTATTTAATCATTTTTTTTTTCTAACATGGGAAATTAAAATAAAATGTTTTTCGAAGTCATACCTACGTATAATTATGCCTTCACTCGTACTTACTATCTCACAACTTATATGTCTTCCATCTTTTGCGTTATTTTGCCGGGTCTTAACGCACTCATCACTGTATTCATTGCTAAGTTTCTGAAAATATTTGAAGACAGACACAAACAATCTTGGCATTTCCATAGTTGTGGTAAACAGAAATAAAGAAATATTTGTTGTAGTTTCTATTCATCCAATAATTTAACAAATAAATCGTGCGTGATCATGCTTACTATCCAGTGAACACTACACTACTGAATATGGAAGTTTAATTTAGTGAATTTAAGCAATTTAAAATTAAAAAAAAAAAACCGTCACCAAAATAAAATATTGGTAGAAAATAAGTAGAAAGCAACGCAACTGAAATACGAATGTAAAATAAAAGAAAATTATATAAAAATTGAATTTGTATAAGATGATGTAAAATTTTTACTTCGATTTTTAATCTGAGTCAAATAAGACTAAAGAATGTTGACTTGTATAATACGAAAAATTTGGTTTCTTTCTGTGTGTCTTTTCTGCGACTATCTATACAGCGTCGGAATCCAAGAAGTTAGACAGAGGGCACGTTTTGTATTCCGGTACGTCAAGAAGCCTCAAATATGATAAAAGCCTTTGTTCAAAAATTGTTTTACCTTTTGTAGGACAGTTTTGTACACTTTCTATGAAAAAATTACTAATGAACTAACTCATTTTAACCTTCGACAACTTTACATCATCTTTTCGTATTAAAAAACAAAAACTATAATAAAAATTCTTCATAAAGAACATCTTCCACCAAAAAATAATAGTTTGTAATATAAAACCAACAAGTTTGTTCCCTTTTTAAAATACCTAAACATTTCCAAAGACACTTACCTCTTGGTACACTAGAATGCCGTCTACTGTACAGTCCCTCGAATCCTATACACACCGATGGCTGTCTAGAATCCGAATTAAGCTTGGGACTCTTTCTAGGTCGACAAAACAACGGAGGTAACTCGGCCAGATCGACTTCGCGCCTCTGTATCGCTAGCTCCGTCGCTCCCGTCAACCAGTACGTCTTTACCTCTCCTTTTCCTTTAAGATTCACTATGCCTCTTTCCTCCACGATATAACCTATAAAAAATTACTTGTATAAATGAACGAAGCAACAGTAAAGAGTCATTAAAGTTACCTCCAAGTTTATCCAGAGCTTCTTTACATTGAGCGCTGATGTGTATCTTGAGAGGCTCTCCGTTACTTTCCATTCGAGATGCTGTGTTGACTGTGTCGCCAAACAAGCAGTACCTTGGCATCGTCAAACCTACTACACCAGCAACTACAGGGCCTGTAAAAAAAGTGGCGCAGTCAGTAGATACATTTTTGTTCCTTTCTTAGAAAACAAAGTGATGTTTTTAGATGGTCTATATAATCAATGGTAAAGAAGATACATAATATGGAAATGTACATATAATGGAAAATATACATAATATGTACTATTGCATGCTTTTGTATATTTATAAAAGACGACATAAAAATGTATTAGGTTAAAAAATGTGTTTATCACTCACCTGTATGAATGCCGATGCGTATACAACACGAATGACCCGGCCTATGAGGTATGGGGTGATTTTTGACAGCAGCTAGTAGATCCAGCGCCATAGACGCCACCTCGCCGGCATGTCTGTTCATATTTCTTATAGGTAAGCCAGACACCTACACAAACGATGTACCACAATTAAAAAAGTATGTTTTAGATAAGTTTACGTTTAACAAAAATCATCTACTTACCACCATATAGGCGTCGCCGATGGTTTCCACCTTGTAGACGTCGTAGCCCTTGATGATGCTGTCGAATACTGTGTAGAGATCATTGAGAAAATTAACGACTTGCAAGGGCGTGCTTTCTGCCGACAACGCGGTAAAACCGACGATGTCGCTGAAGTAAATGGTGACTAAGTCGAATGATTCGGGCTCGATACCGAGTCCTTTGGTTAGTTTTTGTGCTACAGGTCTAAAAAGACAAAGAAGTGATTGATGAGTAACAATTTCGTTGAAAGAAAACCAAAAAACTTTTATTTATGCGAATAATTCGTTTTTAATTATCGAAAAATCATGTTAACTCATAGTTTTGACTGCATATCTTACTATAATACATTCACAGCCAAAAAAGAGCATGTTTAAACAATAACACGTGAACAGATCCTGATGCGGGTGAAGATTCTTGGCTCTACATATATTATAGTTGTCTACAAAATGCTTTTGAAGTAACAAAAAATTACCATAAAGGCAAAAACGATTAAAAAATTTATTGTACGCTGTTGACACATTAAAAAAAAGGTTAATTATACATACTTTGGCAACATCCTATGCAATAAATCCTCAGTTTTCATCTTTTCTTCGTACAACAATCTCGTTCGCTCGTTGACCAGTTCTTCTAAATTATTTGCATACGTGACCATCATGTCCATCATCTGATCCATAATATTTTTATTCCTACAAAAGAAAGAATGTTAAATGACAACAAGAAGCAACGTTGCTGGGATAAATTGATTCAAATATGCTGCTCCCATAAAAAAACTACAAAAGGCATCTACTTACTTTCCGTCCTTCATTCTCTTCAACCTCGTCCGTATAGTAGCAAAGTCCGGTCTATCGTCTAAATTTTCGGCCCAGCAGTCTTTCATACATTGTATAACATAATCATCACAGCCTAATTCGGAATCGTACAATGCCTGTACGTCGGGTCTGAAAGGTTCCTCTCCATTCGGTATCTTCACCATATCTACTATCTCTGTAACAAGGAATTACAATGGAGTTTTTACAATACAGAACTACAAATATTGTGTTTAGAGTTCATGGTCGTTTTGACTATAAGAAAAATTATCAACAACCTGTTGTTGCACTTCCTGTGTATCAGTTTTCCTATTTTTAAGAACATTACTTTGTTTTGTCAAATTTTGTTTACCACGTTACATATTAGGCGCCCAACGTGGGGCAATATACCGATATGGCAAATTTTCAACTACCATATACGTTATTCAGTATGTGGAACAAAGAAAACACTTATTGTTTGAATAGAAGTCAGAGGCAGTCACCATCACGAAGTAGTAGGTATGACTTTTAAACAGTTTTGCTATATTTCTGCTACATCTTTCCTTCTAAAGTTTTAGCCCTATACATGAGTGTAAAATAATATTTAAATCCACTACAGTTCATTGTAGAATGAAAATTAATATTGTCCCAAAAAAACTTAAATAAAGTAGCTATTTAATTGTTATTTTCTAATCGATTCTATCAATTTAGATCCCCCCAGTTAGTATTTTAGATATCAAATGGGTGTCAAAAGACTATCAACAACGTCTATCCAGAGAGACCAGAAAGAATTAATTAGTAACTTAATTATGCGTTCTTATTTCTCCCACATTGAATTTCGTGTGACACACTTCGAATAAAAAACTTTTATATCCGAAAAATTCCTTACATTTTTCTCTTTTACCAAAAAAACATATTTGAGCTATTGTATACTTAAATCCTGTCGTCAGAAATGTTCGCGCCAACCCCCGTGACAATCGCCGCGCCAACCCCCGCGCCAATCCCCACGCCACGAGTTTATTATTATTTCTTGTAATAGTATTAATTTAAGCTTGAGGTTTAGTATATACATATATATATATATATATATATATATATATATATATATATATATATATATATATATATATATATATATTTATCGTCCTTACTCGACGCAATGAGTACAAGAATGATGGTAATGCATCGCTCTGAATGGCTTGATTAAGCTTGGGTATACAATTTACTTTAATTGCTATCGACACATTTAACTTCATATATATATATATATATATATATATATATATATATATATATATATATATATATATATATATATATATATATATACCGAACAGATTTACTGGCCTTTAACAGTTTACTTTTGATTCCAAAAACGCGGCAGCAGTATATGTTAGCCATTAGTTTTTGCTACGTTAAAATTAAATTAACCCCATTTATTTCACGTCGCTACAACTTCAAAAAACTAATTAGTCGAATGCATGCAATTTTCCCATTTTCATTTAAATATTTCTTTGATACAAGCCTAATTATACTACTCACAGAGTGAAAACGTACACAAACCTTTTTATAATAACCCTTTCAACTGTTTGAAATATTTAAACTTTTAGGCGAAAAATAATATGCTGTATACAGAAAGATTAAAAACATACAAGCTTGTCATACCCAGAATAGTTTCGAGTTTTTTTAGCATTTTAAATAAGTTATGTCGTAAAAGAGAGATGTATTATATATAATATGTAATATAATCGTCGTGACTCGATTACGAGGACGTTGTAAAAAGTTGTCTGCCTAAACAAACAGGCCCCTACTAGAAATAACATCACTGTCATGTTGAGATGGTCCACCTTTTGTAAAAGTATTTTTTTTTATTTCAAAATAATTCTTATTCTTAGTTTTCTTTTTTTTTTGAGGGACTTGGTTTCGCAGATCCAGACGAAGACGATGAGGTAGATCCTGAAGCTCCTTTTGCTGCATCTACTTTTTAACTATCTGCAATAAATTTGTTGATATCTTGAAGAGAACAACTACCCCTTTATTTAAGACCTTTTATAACATTATTGACATATTTTCAGACGTTGGCGAATTTGGAGGTTTTGCCCTTGGATTTTTGCCTTCTTTTCCTTTTTGGATAGTGAAGATTTTTGTGGCGATCCAGATGCTGACGTAGCTAAAGCCGAAGCATCTGATAATTGGTTTTCTGTATCTGCTATCTCATTGTAAATGGTATGTAGCGGTATGTCGCGATCCACTGACAAACAAGCTAAAACTCGAACCACTCTGAAAATATAACGAAAACAGTTTGACAATTTGTAAAAATACAATTAGGAAAAAACATATCATCCAGCAAAATCTTCTTCTTCTTCTTCTTCTTCTTCTAATGGCGCTACAACCCTTTGTGAGTCTTGGTCTGCTTAACAATGTTCTTCCATTCTGCCCTGTTGGATACTTTCCTTCGCCACTGCCTGATGTTCATGGTTTTAAGATCCCTCTCTACGTCGTCTATCCATCTTTTACGGGGCCTTCCTCTTGTTCTGTTTCCTTGGGGCTTCCATCTCTGGACTACTTTTACAGCTCGATTATCTGGCATTCTTTCTAGGTGATCAAGCCAGTTTAGTCTTTGTGACTTTACAAATCTGACAATATCTGCGCTCTGCATTAATTCATCCAGCTCGTGGTTCATTTTAATTCTCCACGAACCATCGCTGCATTGGGTTGGTCCAAATATCTTCCTTAGTATTTTGCGCTCAAATATTCTCAGTTGATTTTCATCAGTGGTTGAGAGGGTCCACGTTTCACATCCATATGTGACCACTGGTCTAATTACTGTTTTGTAGATTCTCAGCTTAGACTCACGATTCAGTAACTTACTTTTCATTAAGTATTTGTATGCATAAAAGCACTTATTACCGCTAAGAATCCGTGCTTGTATTTCTTGACTGATGTTGTTGTTGTCATTTATTATTGAGCCTAGGTAGGGAAAAGTGGAGGCATATTTGTGGGTATGGTTGTCTACCTTCAGATTCTCATGTTCATTCGATTTTGTGCACTCCATATATTTTGTTTTGCTTTCATTTATATATAGACCAAACGTAGCAGCTTCTCGTTTCAGTTTTATAACTTTTTCGCTTAATATCCTTTTGTTGCGGCTTATTATGGCAACACCATCCACATATGCGCATATTTGCATAGATCTTGTATTAATACAGCCGTTTATATCCAGTTTTCTAACAACAGATTCTAAAGTTAGATTAAAAAGTGTTGTTGATAAGGCATCCCCTTGTCTAAGTCCATTTTCAATATTAAAGGCCTGCGTCATATCTCCATCTATTCTCACCATAGCTTTGGAACCCTCCAGAGTCATTCATATAAGTTTAACTTTATTGGGTATCCCTAACATAGATAGTTGCTTTAACATCTTTTGTCGATCTACTCCATCAAACGCCTGTTTTAAATCGATATACAAGTTGTAAATAGGTATGTTATATTCAACACATTTTTCATGTATACCTCTTAACATATGTATTTGGTCTATAGTTGACCTCTTTGGTCTGAAGCCACATTGGTATTCACCAATAATCTCCTCCGAAAACGATTCCAGGCGGCTGTATATAATTCCTGATAATATCTTGTAGATGATATTTAAAACTGTTATGCCCTTATAATTTTTGCAGAGTCGTTTGTCTCCCCCTTTGTACATAGGAAGTATGATTCCTACTTTCCAATCTTCTGGGATGACTTCTAGTGTCCATATGCGGTCGATTAGTTTATGGATATGCCTCCATAGCGCATGTCCACCATTCTTTATCAGTTCTGCAGTTATTCCATCTGTGCCAGGTGCTTTGTTATTTTTTAGATGTTTTATGACGTTTATCGTTTCTTCCAATGTTGGTTGCTCCAGCAAAATAGGAGGTTTAAAAATGGCTTCAAAGATATTATATTGCACAAACTAATCAGTTTTAGATCAGACTTAAGTACATAAAAAATTCTTACCTTTTGGTTCATATCCAGTGATGCCAAACGGTCCCTTTCTTCCGAGAATCTCGTACAGAATAATAGCAAAGCTGTAAACGTCTGCCTTTTGGTTCCCGCGAAGATAATGACTAGGGTGTCTTAAGATTTCTGGAGCTTTCCAAAATAAATCTGAAAAACGTCAAACAGTTTTAGAAGTAGTACTCAATTAAGCAAAATATAGTATGTAATTCTTCTAATATTCTAAATTATTCTAAATTCTTCTAATAAAATATCAATGATAGACACCAAGTTCAAATCTATTCTTATGCACCCTAAAGTGTGTTATTATTTTATTCCCGTATACTCCCAGTAGACAGTGGTCAACCACAAATATCTACATTAACAATATAATGGAAGCTTTTCTGACGACTAACGACCGATTAGTGATTTTTAATACCAATGGCAAAAAGTTAAAAAAAAAAACGACTATTATAAGAAATTATTGTCAGATGTCAATTATTAGAATATAAAAAAGGCGACGTTGTAATATTTTAAATACATCATTAATTTATGGAAAAAGTCATGTTCCAACATTACTTTTCACAGTTTGAAACAAACAAAATTTTAGCAACACCGATCCGAATTTTGACTTCATTGTCACAGTTCCATTGTGGTTTTCACAGTTCCATTGATTTATTAATATTAGCGCAATTGTTTAATACTTACATTGCGCAACTTATTTGGTTGCATCTCCATATCGCTGCAGATTAGCAACCATGTCGTCGGACGTTCGATAAGACACTTCTGGCTCTCAAAGGATCTATAAATCTCATTAATGAGGGCTCTCTTCTTCCTATATGTTTTATTTACGATTGTGCTTAATTTCAAGTGTGAAAAAGATGGATTTTTCCTTTTTTCTCGCCATGTTTCCTAATTTTTGAGCTCACACATCTGTGACAGTGGATCTTGACTCCATTTGCTCGCACATAGCAATGTTTAGGAGTGGCTCTGATTCCTACCCATTAATATCTTAATAATATTAAAGTATATGTCTGTTGTTATTGATTCTACTATCAGACTATCACAGATCCAATGTTTTCCCATTTACTGGTAACGACGGACGAGGCGCATTTTTCTAGAGACCCTCCATATACTGCACGTTTTGTTAATTTTCTAAAAGCTCTGACGGTGAGTCACCGGATCACACCTATCCATAAGTCTCGTAGTTTCCATTTATATTATTCAACAGATACTGAGGAGCTTTTAATGACTTAAATGGTTCAATCGATAGAAGTGTTTGAGTTCGTAGTTGCCAAAGGTTTCCAAACTATTCACAAAGATCAAAAAAATTATTCCAAAACTATATAGAAATTGTTGAATTATAGAATTGTTGTATAATGTTTAAACACTATTTTAAAACGAAAGCTTCAAAGGGTGAGACTTGGCCTAGTCTCAGAACATGTTTTAAACACAACGACACGAATATCAGTGTGGTTATTCCAAAATTATTCAGAAATTCGTTAAAAATTGTTATATACATAAAATCCTTAAACTAATTTTCGAAAAAAAATTCAGAATTTTGCTTGTATGTTGTGGAATGCAATTTTTAGATTCCCCATGTCTCTAATAACATCTTTATCAACGTCTGTTTTGCCTTGCAATTCTTAGAAGGCACAGATTAAAGCGAAATTCTGAATTTGGTTTCGAAAATTAGTCTACGGATTTTATTATCAGATGTCGCTATTTGCGTCTATACGAAGCCATGTTAGAGTTGCTTCCTAAGACAGAAAAGATTTATTTTTTCATTTTCATTTTCACGTTCAGAGCGACTGTGAAAGCCGTTCTGAAGAGGCCTATTAGGCCGAAATACGTATAAGCAGATACACAGACGCACTGTACGTGAAATCAAATCTTAACTGTCTTTTCCTTATTATACATATTTAAGACTCTTTCTGCAACCAAAGCTTCAAAGTATCGGCCGAGTCTCGAACAGGTTATGAAGACAATAGCATAATGGCATGTTTAAATGGTCTTCATCAAACGAAAGTTTTAAAGAACAAGTATTGGCCGAGTCTCACAACAGGTTTTGAACACAATGAGATGAATAACAGTCTGGTTTTTCCAAAATGATCCAGAAGTTCGTTAAAAATTGCTTTATACATGTTTAAAGACTATTCCTGAAACCAAAGCTTCAAAGAACAAATATTGAACGAGTTTCAGTAAAGGTTTTGAACGCAATGACATGAATATCAGTTTGGTTAATATTCACAGCAAAGGTAAGTCTCCGATTTGTAACTTTTTCCAAGTTAGTGCATGCACTATCCCCTCCTGTCTTTGACAAACATAAAAAACTCAACATAATTTCATAATAATTGAAAGTAACTTCAAATAATTTGCATAACCTCGTGTCAAACTAAATGTTTATAGTAATATTTGTAAAAATTTTTAACATAGCTCTATGATTTGGAATTTATTTTGCGGAACATAGGAATTTTATAACTATACAATGATTAGCTGATTTGCAATTAACCAGTGTAAATTTCAATATAACAATGCAATGTTTTATAATATAATTAATTCATTTGTTCGACTAGACTCCCTCTCCAGTCGATATTTTTCGACTGCTGCGCACGTGTGCACGTTACCAAACGCAAACGATCATCGTATAATAAAATCTTACATCTCGCCAAGCCGCCAGTATAAAAACGGAACATAGGTGGGGTAACTACATGCCAATTCGCCAAAAACCTACAATTTTACTACAATTTTATTAAAAAAAATTGTTATATTTTATTGCCAAAACGGCATGAAAAAAAAAGTAGATTTCTAAAAATTAAAATAAAAACGAATTCCAAAAATAACATAATAATATTAAAAAAAAATTCAACGTAATAGAGGTTCAAATATTCCACCTCTTTCTGCAGAGCAAAAAGATGAATTATTTTGTCCCTCAATTCCTCTAAATTACCGGCTCTTTTAAAAACATCTCGATAAACACTTGCTTTTAAATATCCCCAAAGAAAAAAATCCTTTGGGGATAAGTCTGGTGATCTGGGAGGCCACTTGATCATACCAAGAGAAGAAATTAATTTATTACCAAAAATGGTTTCTAAATAATTTTGAACTGCTCGTGTATTGTAAGCAGGACAGCCGTCTTGCTGAAACCAAATATCGTCAAAGTTGACAGGAAGTAATTGAACTGCTGGAATAATTTGATTTTGCAACAATTCTAAATATTTATTTCCTATTAAATTACCATCAATAAAAAATGGACCGACGATATAGTCCCCCAAAATACCTGTCAAAACATTAAGTTTTTGGGGATATTGTGTTCGTACTGGAATACTCAAGTGCTTATTATGCCGAGACCAATATCGTACGATAGAAGGATTATGTTTCCGATGTAACGAAAATGTCGATTCATCGGTAAACAAAATGTTTTTTAAAAAATGTTCATTATCATTTTGTTTATTCATCATCAGTTCACAAAATTCCATGCGTTTGAAATTGTCCTCGGCTAATAACTCTTGAGTTGTTGAAACTTTAAAACAAGTACACAACCAAACGATTCAAATTTTTTAATAATACGACAAATAGTTGATTATGTCGGTATTGGCCTATCTTCATAGGCACAAGTAAGTAAATTTATAATGTCATGGTACGAGTTGCCCCCAAAATACCATTTTAAAATTTGTACTTTTTTTTCGTTTGTATACATGGTTTATGGTTAGAAACACTACTTTAATTTCAGCTTATGGCGTTATAATGAGAAGCAAAGGGCAAATGTATTTGATTTGCTCGGCCAGTGATGTTCCTTGGAACTGTTGCCAAATCGGTAGATACCTTCGGCAAAAATCTGTAGATTTTGATACATATACATCCTTTTAAATTTTAAATTACCAACAATATTTGGTATAATAAATGGATTAAACTATACATTAACCAATTCAAATAATACCTAATGAAGACAAACAAAATTGTTATTAATAAAACATTATTACTATCTGCACAAAAACACACAAAATCGGTAGACGATAATACAACACTGTCGGTCGTCGTACGCCTGCCGAATACGCTACAAATCGCGAAAGAGCAGCAATCCAGTGGAACAAACATACTATTTATAAAACATCGCGACGTTTTATTGAAATTTACACTGGGTAATTGCACATCAGGAGATCTCAGTAATTGTATTAAAAATCCCTATGTTCCGTTAAAAACTTTCGAAATGTGTATAATAATATATACTGGCACTTACTTCTATAATACTGGTGTTCACCTATACTATCACTTTCTGCACACTGCCTCATTTCCGACAGGCCAAAATCCGTTACTTGGAGCACCCATCTGCTGGTGACAACACAGTTCGAAGACTTTAAATTACCATGGCTAACTAACATTGAATTGTGTATATACAACATACCCTAAAAACATTATTAATCACCAACTTGTCATAACAATAAACAAATAAAACAGTATGTGTTCTTTTGTAGGAAAAATGTCGATGACGTCATATTTTTGACAGATGTCAATGAAAAAACGTTAATTTTATCTAAATGTAGGAAATTGGAAATAGAAATTGACCATTTACAAAGTGTTGTTCACCAAAGCCGAAACCTACGAAATTATTAGAAGGAAATTCACCTTTTTTCAAAAGACACCATGTATTTTTGTACGTGGATGATAGATTTGGAATATTAAAATAATTAACCAATGCATTCTACTTACCTTGATGAGATCATGAACTAAAGACGCTACAAACATTTTGTCCAACTTAATATCTTCATTTTCTACAATATCCTAAAAGATAAAGACAACTATAAATGTTTGGTCATCGTTATTATATCATATAGTAAACAAGAGTAAGTGCGAATAGAATAATAGTAGGGGCGCACTCCACAAGAATCTCGAAGAAGGATAACAAGCTGTTTCCCCTATCTTAACTAATATCAGTTAATTTCTGGTCGACTGTAATAATAAAATTAAAAAAAAAACTTACGTATAAACTTCCTTTGGCACAATAATCAGTGACTAGTAAAATTGAGGTGGGTTGCACGCAAGCTCCGATGAAGGAGTTGACATTGTCGTGCCTGAGCTCTCTCAGCAGACGCATCTCTTTCATAACTTCGCGCGAAATGTCCTTTTTCCTCGAAAAGTTTAATTCTTTTATCCTAACAACTACGCCCCTGTATTGGGCCGTGGTGGCGAACACCTGAAGGCCGCCTCTGGATTCGTACGTGCTAGCGCTGGCTAAACTCAACTGAAACAAAACAACTTATATATGAATGTCTATATGACGCAGTAAATGTGTCGATATGTCATTTAAATAATACGGGAAATTATTTTTCAATTGCCTAAAGAAGATTTTTATCCTACCAAAAAATTTACCTAGCTCTTTACAAATAAGTAATCTCATAATACGTTGAGTATCCTTCTTCCCGCAGTCATTAAACATGACCGACCATCTACTACAAAAATAAGTGTAGTTTAATTTTTCTTGAAAGAACAAGGCTCTTCCCCTCTCCCTCTCCCGCTCACTCCATCCCGCTCTCTCACTCACAACCCACCCTCTCTCACCCACGTTCAATTTTAGATTTGAGACTCCCTCACTTGAATATTTATGCCTGATTGTCTAAAAATCTCCCCTTTAACGAAAAGAAACAAATTTTTATCCTCTAGATAATGGCTGCTAGTTGTAACTTGCATCATGGTCTCTTCGGGTTCTGTGCAATGTACCGTCTCACAAAATTACCGCAAAAACTTTTGCAAACCTTTAAAACCAAATTCACATTTGATTCTGTCAATCGCAGGACAGACTCGCGAATAGCTTTTCATCCAGTGAAAAATCATCTGGCTAGAAAGACCAGTCGCGCATTTTCTATATCATCTTTTCCTCGACGTAGGTGGAACTTTCAAAAAGCAGACTGGGCGTCTTTTACTGAGAGATTGGACAAATGTCTGGGATGGATAACCCCAACAAGTGCAAACTACATGAGATTTGTTGGTGCGGTTATCTCTACAGCGAAGAAAACTATACCCAGAGGATATCGTAAAGAGTATGTCCCAGGATGGCATGAAAAATGTGAGAAATTGTATCAAGAATACAACGAAAGCCAAGACCGAGAAATTGCGGGCGAACTACTGCACAGTTTGGATGCAGCCAGACGACAAAAATGGATGGAAACTGTACAAAAATTTGACTTTGGTAAATCAAGCAGAAAAGCATGGTCTTTACTTAAAAAACTTGGTAGTAGCAGACTCCCAACTAGAGACAAAGTACCAATAGCTCCCAACAGAGTAGCCTCCCTCATTGTAGCAACCTCAAGAGTACCTAGAGATCGTGACCACACCACCAAAGTAAAACAAGAACTAAAAATATTAAAGTCTGCATGCCCGCCTACATCTGAATACTCTAGCAAGTTTACTCCAAAAGAAATTATTTCAGAGCCTCCATTATAGCCATATTAAAAACGAGGAAAGGCAAATGATCAGCCCCAAAACTACCGAACGATTGCACTGTTGAGCTGTGGCTATAAACTGTTTGAACGCTTAATCTACAACAGAATTAGTAGAAACATATTTGAATTGATACCTATTGAGCAAGCAGGTTTCAAACCTAACTGCAGCTGCACAGATCAGATCCTATCCCTAACAATACATATTGAAGCAGGTTTTCAAAGAAAGCAAAAAACAACAGTTTCTTTCATTGACCTATCAGCTGCATACGATACTGAGAGGTTAATCTTTGTATATGGGTATATTTTATAAAAACCCTAAAAGGGCTACATCAAAAACACGAACGTTTTCGGAACAACAGTTCCATCATCAGGTTAAAATACAGGTTACCATGCCTGAGCCACCAAAATATTTGGGTAAAAACCTTTTAAAATATATTGTGTTACCGAAGATAGTATATAATGTTGATAATATTATTTGATGTTTAATATTTTAATTAAATTTTACTTCAGGTAACATACACCCATGCTTGAAGTGAGTTCCAGTGTCCGGAGAGTAAACCTCTTCAAACGGACTTCAGCTGGTAACTGTTTACTGTAACAGTTAGATGTTCAGATTAGATGTTCAGATATATAAAAATTAAATTAGGTAGAACGATTATTTTTTAGTACCTTTAGATCTTGGAAACTTGCCAATTATAAAGGTAAAAAGAAAGAAGGAACTTTTCAAGACCAAAAGAGACAACTTCACAAGAAAACATATCTTTCTTAGACAATATTTAAAGAGTGAGTGTTTTTAAATATTGTAAGTAAAACAAATGTGTTGGCAACTTAAAAAAAAAGATGGACCATGGTTAGTGAAGGTATATGCTTGAATAAGATTAAAAACAATTGTGTTAAAGATTTCTTTTGTAATATTATCCACTTACCCGGCTAGGACTCGAGACGATGTCTCTGTTAAAATAATCCTGAATCTCCTCCCGGCTGATCTTCCACAGCAGCCCTTCTATCTCTTGCTCTATCTTCCACTTTCTGTATATGCTCATGGTGATGACTCCAAAACAGAAGAGCATAATGGCGAGAACACCTGCAGCGATGATGCTGTTGAGTTGGGTGTTCGGTTTGGGACAGAGCTCGTTGTCGAAGCCGCAGCTCGGTTGGTCTTTAGGTCTGTTGTAGCCGTCTGGCCAGTAGATTTGGGTGTTAACGTTTAATTCGTATCTCTAGAATGTAAAAAAAATGTAAGAGCATAAAAGAACGTGTACAAATTACTTGTAAATCTTTGCGATCACATAAAATTAACATTAATAAGTATAGCAGTCGTTTTAATACTTACTGGAAGTGAGTTGTTGACGTCAGAGGACTGATAGAACTGACCGACAGGTCTCATTTGGTAATCGCAGCTGAAGTTATACCTGACAATCTTATTTTGAGGTTCAGAAAAAGCTATCACAGAATAATTTCCTTCGGAGTCGCCGTTTTTGTCCAATTTCATCAATGCGCCGGTTATACCTAAAAATTATTATATAGAAATACATGAAAATAAGGACATATCTGGCTCTTAACCTACTTTTGTATGTTCCGTTAATCTTGATGATGGTTTCTATGATTTTCGTCCCGTTGCTTGCCACTTCAGCGATAACAGCATCGGTTAAAACCTTTTCCTGGCGCAAAAGATAGTCCAGGGCTGAAGCGTACAGCTGTACAGCATCGAAAAGATATGCTGCGTACATGCTGACGAACTAGAAAATTAAAAATATACAACTATATAAAAAAAGAAAATATCTATAGACTATAGATGGTTATGGTAGATAGGGACAGGGCCCATTTGTGAGCCCTTCGGACACTTATACCTCTAAGGCAAGTTCATGGCATCACCAAAAATATGAATTGAATATGTGATGTGAAAATTTCCACACTGTACCTAGACAAGTTATTCATATTACAACAGATGCAGTGTAATTAATTAGTAAATAAATAAATATCTAATAATAATGAATAATATTTTTAACATACCGCTATTATAAAATTGAAGTGAGAGCCAGTGCGGCCCTGTCCTATTCCTATATACATGGCATGACATATTTTTTGACTTCAGCAAAGATCAGATTCCTCGAATGACTTTTTTGCTAACTTATAAGCTATTTTGTTACCGCCTAATTCGCCATCGTCAAAAAATAATCAATTTCATGCGTCATTGCTTTAGGTTCTTCATTTTTTTGTCGGTAAGTTTTGCCAAAGGCAATTTGTAAAAAGATAAAAACATATTTTAGCAGTTCTACTAACATATATTGCACCAGAAAAAACGATTTTGCAATTAAACACGATGAATTTTGTGCATTCATACTATAGTTCCTCTCAGAGCCTACTTTCAGCATGACATTTGACAAACTCAAGAATTATTTCATGACAATTGACAAATATGACAGTTACCAGGATTGTATTAGCCCAATATGCACTTGTTATGAAATTAAAGTGGTATTGTACTGCAATTTGAATTTTATTTTTTGTGTTTTTACTTAGGTACTTATTTTTTATAAACGGTTGTAAATTGGTTTGTTGAAAAATAAATAATGGTTTTTACATTTTTAATTTCACAGTTTTCCTGTGACGTACTGTTTTTATGGAAGTATATATAAAAATCAGAAAGACAAAACATTGGTTTATCTTTTTAATAAAAAAGTTTACGGATTTCTTGTTGCATTAAACGAAAAATACTTAATTTGTCTGTATAACTGCATTTCAAATGTAAATAGCTTGTTTAGTACTGTTCCGTCATGGTCCATGCTTTCATATTATATTGAATTTGATCTTTGTTGCCATGTACCACTGATTGTGAACGATTGGAACATGGGAAACAAATATGTAAAACAATATAAAGGAACTGAAAGGAATAATCTTATACATGTATTAGACAGAAACGGGAAAACGAAAAAAAAACGTGAGACTTACCTTTTCGAAATCTGGTGCCAAAATTTTGGAAACCACGAAATTGAACGGTTCCTTCGAATTATAGTCCTGCACTTTGGCGGTAAATTCCTGGAACTTTTCAGTAGGTGCGGTGGGCGCAACCACGAACAATGACTTTGCCCTCTTCTGGGAACCGATGGGATCCCCCAAGTCTTTACAGTTATTGTATTTCAAATATCGAGGTACTGGGAACAAAATAATAGAATTAGGAATTTTACGAAAATACGATTACAGCGATGGAAGATACTTACTCCATAGATACTGGTAAGCAGATTCGTCGGAGTAGGTGTTCATATCTACGTGGATCAGGAAATATTCGCCTTTATCGAACAATTTGGATGTTTGCATTGCGTCCATTAGTTCCACCAAAGCGATTGGCGTCCCAATGAAGACATAAACTAAAAAATATGAAACAGATTAGGTAACAAATTAAGCTTATATATATATATATATATATATATATATATATATATATATATATATATATATATATATATATCAATATATATATATATATATATCAATATATATATATATATATATATATATATATATATATATATATATATAAATGAATATTTGTCTGTATATCATTTATAGAATCGTAAACTGTGCATTTGGTCATGTGATTATCTTTAATAATCACTGGGAACGCTTTTCGAAAGAAATGGAATATGACTTTTACGGTCTGCAAAAGGAAATATGCGGCTTCATAAAAGGTCAAAGAACCAAAACACATAGAAAAGGATACGTGAATTGACTACCTAAAAAAGCTATATGCAGAGGAAGAACAAACAACGCTAGAACCGGAAACACCAGAAATTACCACAAATGAAGCACTTAATATAAATGCACAGGAAGTTCGGAAAATAATTGAAAACCTGAAGAACAGAAAAGCAACAGGTAAAGACGGGATACCTAACGAATTACTGAAATATTGTGTAGCAATGACAAAACAATTAATAACATTAATTAATAAATTTATAAAACAAAATAAAACACCGGAAGAATGGGAAAGGAGCAAAATAGCAGCTAGCAGCTCTTAATGCAGCTGATAGAGGGCGCCACGTATGTCGCATAAATTTATGCTTTACTTTTTTGCGCTTCAAGTTGTGCTATTTGAGTCAAAAAATAACGATACATTATTTTAACAAAAAAAAGATACATCTTTAACTAAAGTTAGTAGATTTTGACATATTAAGAGAAAAATAGCATACGCTAATATTTTCTTACATACATCAGTAGAATAATTAATAAAAGTTTATAAAATTTGACATGACAAAGAATTAAGAAACTGCTGCAGTATTTATTTCTTCCCAAAGTGTTTATGGGATTTTTGTGGATATGCTGTTTTATTGCGTTCTAAACAATAAAATCAAGTGAACTAAAATCTGGGCTAAGTGGTGGCCAAGGAAAATGATTACCACGACCAATCCAGCATTCAGGAAAGTTGGTATTTAAGAATATTCTCACTGCCCTGATGATACACCATCTTGCATAAACCACATATTTATTAAGTTTAATAGCAATTCTTCCAACAAATCAATAAAATCATTTTGTGAAAAATGTAAATACTTTTCACCATTCAAATTACAAGGTAACATGCATGTGCCTTAAAAAAGGAGATAAAAAACAGCCAGAAAACTATAGGGGTATAAACTTGTTAAATACTACGCTAAAACTTACAACTAAAATTTTACAAGTGCTAATAAATCAGAGAATAAGCTTAGCAGATGAACAACAGGGTTTTCGTAGTGAAAGATCGTGTACAGGTGCAATATTTATTATAAAGCAAATTACTGAGAAATCACTTGAGTATAATAGACTAGCATTTCTGTATCTGATTGACCTAAAGAAAGAGTTTAACATAGTAAGACTCAAATATGTAATCCATCTTCTATATAATAGAAAAGTTCCCCTAAATATTATAAAAACTATCGAAAACATCTACCAAAACAACAAAATGGAAGTCAGAATAGTTGGACAACTTACAGAACCTATAGAACTAGGCAGCGGAATAAGACAAGGGGATTCATTGAGACCCATGCTCTTTAATTTGATCATGGAGAAATTAATAAGAGCGCTAACAAAGGAAGAGGATACAGAATGGGAAACAAAGAAATAGAAAATACTCTGTTACGCAGACGAAGCAATATTGATAGCCCCAGATAAAGAAAGTCTGCAAAGACTGGTCCACAGATTTAACATGAGAGCAAATGAATTTAATATGACAATCTCATCTCAGAAAGCTAAAACAATAGTAGTCAGCAAAGAACCAACCAGATGTACAATAGAAATTGGTGGCGTCAGTATTAAACAAGTAATGGAAATAAAATACCTGGGAATGTATAATACACTGTTTAGCTATGAAGATCTGGACAAGAAGTGAGAGATCAACTACAAAAAGCAAATAGATTGGCAGGATGCCTTAATAACACTATATGGCAAAACAGACACATTAACACTGAGATGGAGTCAAGAATTGATAAAGCCAGTGTAAGATCAATAATGACATGTGCCCAAGAAAGAAGACACAACACAGCCACAACGCAAAGGCTACTGGAAACTGCATAGATGAGAGTACTAAGAAGAATTACAGGAAATACGCTGAGAGATCGAAAGAAAAGTGAACACATTAGAAGAAAATGTAACGTACAGTGTATAAATAAATGGACACAAAATAGAAAAAGGAATAGAATAACCACATAAGCAGTATGGAGGAGACAAGTTGTCAAAATAGCAAGAGATAAGTCACCACTTGGCAAAAGAAGTATTGGACGACCGCGCAAAAGATGGAGTGATAACCTTCCATAGAGGTATCAATCCGCCAATGGACAAGCAGAATTGCTTATAAAGAGGAAGAACAAGATTATCTTTAATGCAGTTGTTGTACATGAGCCCACAGTTCATGTTGATTTGAAATGAAACGAAAACAGCGAACGTATGATGACGTTTCAAGTTGTGGGTAACATAACAATATAAGTAAATTGTAAAATTCATGTCAGGCTCACATTGATCAGACAATATTGTGCGTATTTTTATATTTGAGAGCGTTTTTCGTGCATTTTATTGTGAGTTATATTTATTTAGATAAATAACTCAATCGAATTGAATTCAATAGGATGTCATTGTGAGTGGACAAAAATCGATTTCAATAATTCTCGAATACTGTTTTTTTTCACTTCAAATTGTCTTCAACGAATTGGTGATCACCATCAATATTAAAATTTCCATCCATGTGTGACGAGCCGGTTTAATTGGATCGGATACATTATTGGATATAATACATTCAAACGCTTTTTCACGTCGTTTCCGTACAATTAGGCATACAAAGCGACAAGCAATTGGCCGATATACACCTCAAACACGGAAGAAAGGAGCATTATTAGCCTCAGAATCAGATAAGCAACGAGTATTAAGAAAATCTTCCGTGTACATGTTGCTGAGACCTGAATCACCTAAACAACGAGAAGTGTACCGTTGGAGAAAAAAAAAATACATAAAACTTGGACGAGAAAAATCTAACCACTAAATACTAAGAAAACGTAAAAAAAAAGAAAATACAGAAAGAAAATGTTAAAAATATGGATCAAATATGCTAGAACCAGCCTGTATACTACGTTTTTAATGTTTTAATTTGATTGGTACTTACTTCTTGTCCTATTTTTGGTATCCTGTATTATATTGTACCAATTGCTGATTTGGCAACACGGTAAATTATCTTGACAACAATTGTGCGAATCCATGGCTTCCTTCATGAAATTAACGGTCATGTTTCTCTCCGTGGCCTGCTCTTGCAAAGATGTAGCCACTGTGGCGTAGGTTTGGTCATAGATGATGGAAAACTTCTTCCATTTGTAATAGGATAAAAGGGATATAACAGATTTGGTAACCTGAAATTGATCTGGGGTTTAAAATATACGTATCTGCACGACAGTTTGCTAAAGTTTGCTTGGAAAATGTACGTACCTGCGTGTCAGTCGGTTCAGTTCTCGCAAAGGTGGGTACTTCTGAAGCCTTATAGTCTGAACATTTCTAAAACAAACAAAAGGTAGGATTTGATTCAAAAAATGTTATAAAGATAAAATTTCTAGTAAATTACAGATAAAAAAAGACATAAATAACTCAGACTTTCAAACAGAAAATTTGTGGTATAGACTTATAGAGTATAATATATAATAAAATTAAAAGTATTGCGAATCATGGGAACCTATACAAAATGTCTGAACTCTATATAACACATTTCTACATAATAAAGATAATGTTATTCGTATTTTATAACACAAGAAAAGAATGAAATGAAAACAAAAGTGAATCCAAGGGGAAATGCTTTTGATACACAAATTAACAGGATAAACGGCATATAAATCCCCAATCCGCTACACAGGAGAGCTAGATTCTGTGTGTTATAGAAATTTATTAGTGGAGATGATCATAAAAGAAGAAAGAAATTTACGTACGTAACGTAATATTTACGTTTATTTAAAGTAATATTTAACTAACTTATAACATTTACATACTTAACTTATAAAACTCACACGTAACTTACAAATATTGACGCAACTTATAATATCTACATAACTTATAAAACTTACGTAACTTATCATGACGCAACTTATAATATTAACGTAACTTATAAAATTTACTCAACTTATAATACTTACGTAACTTATCATAGGTATATTCCTAGCTTGCGAAATGATGGCCTCGACGTGGCAAGTACCCTCCGGTCCGAAAAACGCAGACACGCCCTCGCAGATCATGTCCGTCATCGCTTTCGTCGCCAAAACAGTCTCGCCTTTGGTGTCGTTCCATTTTAATTCGAGATGCACGTTTGGTAGTATGCTCGTACTATTATTTACCTAAAATATTAAATGATCTATACAAATTATTCATAAATTACAGACGCTATCAGATAATCCTAAAAAAGCTGAATCTGTTAAAAATAATATATTAATAGGTACATTACGTATGCAACCAGGTGAAGCCTGTGAACCAGTCAGTGACCAGTGGAAATGTTAATAATAAAGATGACGAAAATTATCTTTTGATCTACAGTACATTCCACCAACTTGCACCTCTAAACGATTAACAGAATTCGCAGAAAACCTTTCGTAATAGTAAAAGGCACGGTAAACTGCACTGGTGTACTTCATAATGTTTAACACTTTGTTAAATTTTAGGTATAAAATAAATATATGTGTCATTAACCCGTCGTTCATAGTTTTGCATATTTTTTTACATTTTTTTTAATAAATAGTATTCTTGCATAATATTATTTAACGTAAATTTCTTTCACCTACTTGTTTAATCATCTTTTTCTGAAACATATACTACCGTGCTAAGGATAATTTATATTCAAAGTAGATATACAAAGTATTAAAAAATCTCTTTTATTTTTTGTTAAAAAATACTTCGGAGTAAACTAGAATATTTTGTCAATTTAAATAATGATGATTAGATTGACTATATGTCTGTTAGAGTGTACCGTTTTTGACAAGTCTGCGATTACGGGTTAAAGTTAGGGTTTTGGTAAATATATTTAACTTTTTATTCTTCTTCTTCGTGCGACTAGGATTACTCCTGTTTGTCTGCCTCTTATTCTGTTTCAGTCGTTATTGACTGTACATTATCTTTCCACCTTTTTGGTGGCCTTCCAACAGGTCTTCTGCTATACGGCTTGTTGTTCGCTAATCTATCTGGTTTTTATTTATATTTAAACCATGTTTACATGTTCGTTTCAGTTTTTTTCTTGTTTTTATCCACCTGTTAATATTTTGAATTTTGCATTGTTTGCGTATACTTCTGTTGGTGTGTCTGTCTCTTAATGATATACCCGCTATTGATCTTAATACTTTCATTCCGATAATGTTGATTTGTTGTTTCGTCTTTCTTGTATTGGTCCTTGTCTCCGCTGCATATGTTAGGATTGGTCTTACTATTGTCTTGTATACTTTCATTTTGCTTTCCGTGGTCAGATATTTGTTTCTCCATATGGTTTCTCGGAGGCAACCACTTACTCTTGCCGCTTTTGATGCTTGCCTTGTGGTCTCTGTTCTTATATCCCTGTCACTAGTGATCTCTACTCCTACGTAATTGATTTTTATTACTTGTTCTACAATTTTGCCGTCTATTTCTAGTTTGCATCTACGCGGCTCGGTACTGATCACTATACATTTAGTTTTTTTTTACTGATATTCTCATATTAAGTTTGTTTGCTGTGATATTGAAGGTGTGGAGCTGCCTTTGTAGGTCATCTTCGTTATCAGCAATTAGTACTGAATCATCGACATAGCATAGTATCGTGATTTTATGCGCTCCCATGTGGTATCCGTGTCGTTTTCTTACTTCGTGAATTATTTGATTCATCACCATATTGAATAACAATGGGCTGAGCGAGTCTCCTTGGCGGATTCCTCCTTTTAGTTCTATGCATTCTGTTTCCCCTGTTGGAATTATAACTCTGGTCTTGTTGTTCTTGTTAATTTCATTAATAATTGTCTCTATTAGCTGATGGTCTATTTGTTCAGCTTGTAATAAATTTAAGATGTCATTTCGCTTCACCCTGTCAAAAGCACTTTTTAAATCTACAAAGCATATGTATGCTGGTTTTCCATATTCAATAGACTTCTTATTTTTTGTCTGATAATAAAAATTGCGTCTATTTTTGTTTATGTTTTGTTTATGTACGTTTTCCAACCATTTATAAACGTTTTATCAAACATAATTAAATTATAATCGGCATTCCTAATGATCATTCGGCCAATTTGCTTAATGTGTTTAGGATCTTTGTAAGCGGTTATAGTATATTATACCCATCAAGCACAACAGTTAGAAAGTTTCTGTCATATTGATCTAAACTCAGTATATTGTAATTTAAACGTGTAGTTTCAAGTGACCGTCATGCCTAGACGTAAATTGGATATTGATGAATTAATTGCAAATGTGCATAAATACTTTACAATGGAAGGAGATAATTGTGGACCTTTAAAGCCATTATTACGTATAAAACAACGCGTTTTTGACGCACTCGGGATAAGTGAAAGTAAGCTAAAAACTGTAATGAAGGTTGTCAGAGATTCTCAAGAAGATCTTACTGTGACTGAGTATCACGAAGACAAGAAAACAACTGGTAAACATTCTAGGAGCATTGACTTACTTGATGGACAAAAATTTGAAATTTGCAATATTTTGTATCGAATGCGTGAAAACAATCAACATGTCAGTTTAGATACTTTACTGGCCTAACTAAGAGAAGTTTCTAAAATTAAGAGGACTAGCCTTTGAAAAATGAGAGATTTAGGATTTAATTCAAAAATGAAAATAATAGGTTACTTTTATGAGAAAAGAGTAGTGAAGTTCAGAAAAGAATTACATTTGGAGAGAATATATTAGATTTAAATCTCAAAATGCAACATTCGTATACTTAGATGAGACATGGGTATTTGCAAAGGGTGGAATTAAAAGAATTTGGCAAGACGACAGCATAAACTCAATAAAACACACAGATAGCATTTTTTATGCAGGAGGGAAAGAATGCTTTATAGAAAACGCTGATTTGATTTTTTCTTCAAAATCAAAATCTGCTGATTACCATGAAAATATGAATGCAGATATGTTTGTTAAATGGCTTGACCAGAAACTGTTACTGAGTGAACCATCAGTTATAGTTTTAGATAATGCACCTTACCATTCTTAGATTTTGGAGAAATAATCAAAACAGTCGTGGAACGTACCGAGCATAAAAAATTGGTTAGAAATAATATCAATTTTCCGGAATACGCCTTCAAATCAGAGTTACTGGAAATTTCGAAACGTAATGAAAAACCAACAGTTTATATAGTTGACCAAATTGTATCAAGTTATTTACATCAAGTACTACGATGACCGCCGAATCACTGCCAGTTTAATCCCATCGAACGCATCTGGGGTATATGTAAAACGTATTATGATAATCACGTTCGACGCAGTGGATACAGTGACGATGCAGTTAGGGAAATGTGGCAAAAAGCTCTTAAAACTGCAACTCCAGAAATATGGGCCAAAACTGTAAATAAATGTGAAAAATTAATAGAAGAGTGGTGGATCCGGAAAAATAAAATTAGTGAAATTAATCCAGTGATTATAGATTTACATAATGATAGCGGTAGTGAATTTAGTGACGATGATGATGATTTATAAATTTAAATATTCAGTAAGTACACTATTATAATGTTATTTACGAAATAATTGTACAGCAAGTTAACCATTATATTTATACATCCATTATTAGCCAAATAAACAATAATATTTAAAATTCCATTTGAATTTTTGCTCTTCATTTTATACAAATTAACTCTAACTGATAATACAGGCAAAAATATTCTAAACAAAGTAAGTAATTAAAAAGATTATGTAGAACTCCAGTGCAGTTTACCGTGCCTTTTACTACAACGAAAGGTTTTCTGCGAATTCCATTAATCATTTAGAAGTGTAAGTTGGTTGAATGTACTGCAGTAAGTGTGTGCCTAATTTCCAGCGATCTCTCCATCTTTTATGAGATATTCTTATAATAAAATAAATAATTTTTGTTAACAATATAGATATATATTTCGGTCCTATTGATTAGCAAAACACTTCACATCATTTAATTAATGTATGGAGCAAATCCGGCGATCTGCCGATTACAAATAAAACCAATATTCTGACAACAGATACGTTAAAGCTGTCTAATTTATTGTGTTTACACTAATTATGGATTACGCTAATCCAGAGAGTTAATCATCGATCTGGCTTTGCCATAAATATTATCGAGATAACAGAATCAAAAACAAACGTTTTTATGGTAAAATTATACCAAAATTCTATTAAGTAAATAGTTAAAGTCTCCTCAATTATATAATATATTGAGTTTCTTCTTAAAATGAACATTTGTATTGTTACTACGTTTTAAAACAGGTTTTGATATGTTTTATGGGATATTACAATAAAAATATACATACTAACCTGATCTAAAGCCATCTTTATAGCTCCAGAAATAGCCAGACCTTGCCGCTCTTTCAACTGCCTAACGGCCGTCAAATACCCAACGTACAACGTCTTCTTCACAATATTATCAGTCTTTTTCAAATTTCCAACTAGAGGTACCCCTTTTCCCAAGTCCTTCGACACCTCGTCGACCTCGAACTCGTCAATATGGTTGTTGGCGTGGTCGTCTAACGAGCGCCGGAAACTGCCTGCTGAAGTATAGTTGCCCAAGCCTGAGAATGTCGAAGAGGCCGAAACGTCGTCATCCTTTGTCGTGCGTGAAGCGAGTGCGGAGACGAGGGGCGTGCGAAAGAGGGAACCCAGCAACACGACCAGCACAGAAGCCAGGCCCAGGCGCATGGCCAGGCTCCTCCCCCCTCACCGGAACTCCGGGATCACCTGCAACAACCAGTAATTGTTTTTTTGAAATGTCTTTGTACTACTACACAGAATCTTAAAACAAACATAAAATAATAATGAAAAGAAAAATATAAAAACGGCGTGTGGCACTTGGGGTGTGTCGACAGAAGGGAATACTTCTTGTAGGTTATGTTATGTATGGTTCTCATGTACGCATATACTTGGCAACGTTGCACTTGGTAAACGGAACCACAAGTGACAGCTGTGACATGACAACCAGACATGGACAACATACTTAGGTTAGGGACTCCATGTGAACAAGAATAATAATGTTAATTTATATATTCTTATAAAGCTTAATAAAACCTATCGTAAGTAGCTTTTTGTTATATTATGTCCCACAGTCCTAAAGAGACATACATTACATGGTGGCAGCGGAAAAGTGACGATAGGTTAAGTTGTGTTAAAAACCGGTGCATGTGAAAAAACCTTTTAAAAAAGGCTTAGAACCGTTTAGTTTCCAAGGAAATAATATTTCACACGAGTGGAAATTTTGGAAGCAAAAGTTCCAGTTATTTTTAACAGCCTCCGGCAAAAGTGAAAAACCAGACCACATAAAAATCGCTATTCTCCTAAATCAGATGGGAGATGAAGGGCTAAAGATATTCAATACCTTCGAGTATGATGAAGATGAATGAAGATCAATTATAAAATGAAAGTATCGATCAGTTTGTAACTGCCTTGAAACAATTAGCATCAACATGTGAGTTTAAAGAAAAGGATACTTTAATTTTGGACAGGATTGTTTTTGGGTACACATGATCTACGAATTCAAGAAAAATTATTACAATGTGCTGAATTAAAACTAGAACAAGCTATAGACAGATGTAGGGTTATGGAAGATAGTGCTGTTACTCAACGTGAAATATCCAAAGAAGGTGAAAGTGTTAGTGTTGTGAAGAAAAGAAAGGAAGAAAGCAGACCTGGATCTACAGAACAGTCTATGGTGCAAAGTATGAGAAGGAGCAGTCTAAAAGCCACAAAGTTACTGACAAAAATACAGGTAACCATTATGTTCAGTGTTATAAATGTGAACTTCAGCATATTAGGGGTAAGTGTCCTGCATTTTTCAGATATTGTTCTTTGTGTAATAAAAAATGACACTACCGTAAATTCTGTCCTAATAACAACAACAGAGACCATTAAATTAATGATAACGATAGTAGTCGTAGTAATTCTGACACTGATTTAACTGATGAACATGTGCTAGTGTGGACCGTTAATGAAATTAATCCGAAATCTTCAGAATGGTTCCAAAAAATTATTATTAATGGTAAAGAGAGTATTTTAAAAGTTGATACTGGAAGTGAAGTCAATATATTGAACAGTAGTGATTTTAAAAATTTAGATATTGATTATAATATGCTTGAAAATACTAATAGTTCATTGTCTAGCTACACTGGACATGTTATTAATGTTGTTGGTAAAATTTATATACCTTGCTCTTATAACATATTTAAAGATTGTCTGTTCTATATTTTAGATAATGATAACCAAAAATCTCTATTAGGCATAAAGGCAGCAAGACACATTAAAATTGTTAGTGATCAGCCTAGTGTTAGTATGATAGACAATGAAATAAATCATATTATAAATAGTTATAAGAGCATTTTTTCAGGTGTAGGAAAGGTCAACTTTATCTAGTGATGCAGTGCCATTCATAAGTGGGACACGAAAAATTCCACTGGCTATAAGGAGCCAAGTTAAAGATAAACTTGATGATATGGTACGTAAAAATCTTATCGCACCAGTTAGTGAACCCACAGAATGGCAAAATCCTATTGTAGTTGTTCCGAAAAATAAGGGATATGATATTAGAATATGTATGGATCCTGTGTATCTAAATAAATATGTTAAAAGAAAAAGGTTTCCAATTCCTACTCAAGATACTTTATTGGCTAAGCTTTCAGGGGCTAATTATTTCACATTATTAGACGCATCATCTGCTTTTCTTCAGTTGCCTTTGAATTATGAAAGTTCACTTTTATGTACTTTTACTACACCTTTTGGTCGTTATAGATATCTGAGATTACCATATGATTACCTGTGCACCTGAAATTTTTCAAAAATATATGTCTGAACTTTTAGATGTATCAGGAATAATAACGTATTTTGATGATATTTTGGTTTTTGGATGTTCTAAATGTGAAGATGATAAAAATTTGAAATGTGTTTTAGAAAAAATTAAACAGAGTGGCTTAACTTTGAATTTAGGGAATTTAGGGTAATTTTCACATGTAGGAGGTATATATGCTCAACATTTATCCAGTTCAAAAGAAAATTTCTCCTAATTTGTCCGCTTAAAGTTCTATCTTGAGGTTGGTCATATCTTTCATTAGATGCGATACAGCAAAATTCAAAAAATTGCAGCAAAACATAAAGAAAACAAGAAAATAAAGCAGCTGATTTATCAAGATATATCTACGGATATCTCCCATGTTTTACTTACATGCAAAGTATAGTGATCTTTATTTTAACGAGATTTTTTTCGTATTTTAAAAAATAATAAAATCATTGTCAACATAAATATTCTTTCTCTCAGTAAAAAAACTCATTAAAAAATTGTTACGCTACAATTAGACGATGGTATATTGAAAATCACAAAAAATTTTAATTCCTAATAAAATTTGTTCCTCGCCCCTTTTCTACGGCTGTTATTTTTTATGAGTAGACTGTAAAAAATACTGATCTGTATTGTTTGTACCGCTATTGGTTGTTGATTTCACCTGTCGACAATTTGCGACGATTTGTTATGACAGTACCCTCCCTGTTTCGATAAACACCGACCTGTACCACTGCCATGCCACCCTGATATACCAGTTGGTATTTTTATACGATTCTGTTCTAAAAATAACCTTACAAGTATTTCTATTTATAGCTCCTCGTGTATATATGACATAACCTGTTCCTCAATGGAGTGGGTTGGCTTGTAGACAATGAAAACGAGTACAGGGTGTTTACTACCATCGGAGGTGTGTTAATAAAACAGGTACAGAAACAATAAATAGGAAGAATGGATATATTAAACAATTTATTTTTCGAAATAATATTCAGCAGTGTGTTTTGGATTTATATTTTTATATATGAGCCGCTCAGAGGAAAAGTGGTATAACCGCATATAACTTAACTTTTGGTAAATACAGATTTTGCATGTTAACGAACTAAAAAATCTCACTAATACTTACGGAGCCAGTTGTGACGGATTCTTGACAAGAATTTGTTGAAATTTACATGGGATGCCGAATTACAATGATTGAAGTTCGTTGTTCCCATGTAATTAGATGTTACTTCCAGAATACCATTTCACCAACAAACATTTGTGGCGAGTTTAGCAGAAAAGTGGTATAAGTCAATGAGTTATACCACTTTTCCACTTAAGAGCTTGTATGAGACTGTACGTTTTTTGCTTGTATTATTGATTCTATTGAAAGTGTATGTAATTTTCTTTCAGTTTACCTTTCAGTTTAAAAATACGACAATTTTTGTCAAAGTTTATTTTATAATTTGAACAAAGAAATTTTAAGGAAAATTACCTAACAGAAACAGAAATAAATATTGCTACTAAACAAACGTAAATAGGTATTTTCAGAAAATTCGTATAAAAAAACAATATTAATCTTCATCTTCTTCATAGTCAGACAAAGGTCCCACATCATCAACCGTTACTAAGTCAATGAAAAACTGGTGCTGAACAGGTGGAATCTACTGAAGAATTTCTAGCATATCCTTCTTCTTTGCTGCAGTAACTGGCCTGGGAGAATAATACAGTCGGTCCATTGACAAAGAGGTGCGGGGTCTTCCTTGGGCTGATTTCTTCAAATCCAAACTTTTAAATTGCTCAATATTACTCAATATCCTAGGTGCATGGAAAGACAAATTAAATTCTTTGTTGAACACGTCTCTGTAGATGTGCTCTTTAACCACTTTTTCTAGGGGCATACCTTTTTCTTCTTCGCAGTTCCGTAGATATAGATTGTAGAGTTTCCTAATGTTGAGCTCAGGGCTTAAGTATTTTCTGTTTGGGTTATGAGCCCTAGTGTAATGACTATCATATCGAGGAAATATTTCAATATGTTCCCTAATAACATTTAGAGCGTCATCTGATGTTTTGTTAGCACATAGGTTTTTTCCACGGAGATCTTCGCCCGGAGGCTTACCCACTTAAAAGTCTTTGCGGGTATAACCTTGCCTTTGCTTGTCAGATACTCCTTCCCAGCATTCTTCTGTGTTTTACGTTTAACTCGCTTATGATCGCCATCGTGCCGTACACGTTTCTTGTCTTTTCGTACATTATTTCCGTCACTGACTGTATTATTTTCACAAATATTATTTACACTATTCATTGTTTCTGTATACAAAAAAGCAAAAAAACACACTTTTTAGTCGTTAATCTGATGCAGTTATCGTGAATCAGGTAAAAACCATACAATACAATACGATTAGAAGAACCTCACTGTTCACGACAGCGACAATCGTAGAACTACCGACAGCGCACGGGTCAGGCACAATGACGGGTGGTGTTATGAGTTATACCACTATTCCACAGAGCGCGTGGCATTTCGTTCAAAGGAAAAATAATACACCGTTATTATCTCACTAACCTTGAATATTCGAATTTTACCACTTCTCTATGGAACACATTGCACCACTAGGTACCCACAACTGGTATATCTCAAAAATTCAAATTTTGTGAGTTATACCACTTTTCCTCTGAGCGGCTCATATCAATAATAAAATACTAGTTCATGAAAAACGATGGACAAAAGTGATCTCTAAAAATGCGAGCTAAGATACTATTAAATGTCAAATTGGAAAGAACAAAGATGATCTTAAAAACAAGAAAAAAGAAATGGATTCTCCCAGAAAAGAACGACCTGTATGAAGATACACTAACCAGCCATATATAAGACTTGCAAGATGACATAAAAGATGTAGATCAAGCAAATGATGGCATAACGAAGGCTCTAAAAGAAATGGAAAGGGGTGCTGCCCCTTTCACAAAGCTAATAGGTAAAAGCAGACAGCTGACGGAAAAATACGGCTTCAACTACACACCAATAAAGAAATTAAATATAGATATCCACCGATCAATCCTAAAAGACATAAGAGAAAACAATACATGAGAAATAATTAAAATAATTCAAGAAAATAAAAGTTCTGAGGCGAAATACGAACAACATAGGCAACAAAAATATGTACAAAATAAAAAACAAAGATGGAAACACTCCTACTGATAGAACCAAAATCCTTGAGGTTGTCGAATCCTTTTATCGCGAAATGTAGGAGAGCACCGACGAAAGGCACGATCAGCCCCTGCCCAAAATCACAAACCAGGGATCAGAATTAATGCCAAAAATAACTCCATACGAAATCAAAACGACACTTTCAGAAATGAAAAATAATAAATCCCTTGGCGATGACGGAGTAGTGATACCAAGGAAAAACTCTTCTCAATGGAACAATGCAGTCATTATTTTATTAAACAAGCAAGGAGACATAACAGATCTAAAAACTGCCATCCTATCAGTTTGCTTTCACACGTATAAACTTTAGACAACCTAAATATCAGACAACCAATGATGGACAAAACGTATTTTCGAGTGGAGACCAAGACAAGAAGCAATACGGGGAAAAAGACGCCTACCAACTAGCTGGACTGACGATCTGAAGCGTGTTAGCAATAACTGGATACAAGTAGGAGATTGTTAAGTGTAGTTCGAGTAAACAGATTAGATTGACACCAGAATCCAAAGGAATAGTTTACAATGTATTTAAATAGATATAAATACTATAAACTATACGATATTCTCTAAAGCTGCTTAGAATAGATATATGATGACTAGAAACGAATTGATCGAGAGTAGTGAATAGATGACACCATTTTGTGGCTCTAGTTTTGTGACGACGCCATCTTGTGACGCTAGTTCCGTGACGCTGGCCTCAGCATTTTACCATGGAGAAAAAAGTAATAAAACGCCAGTATAGAAGCTTTGCTTCAAAATAGAGAAGGAAGAAGACAAGGGGCGACGGTAAAGAAAAATGTTAAAAGATAATATACGGTGGTAAAAATACGCCTGAAGGATGAAGATCCATATTTTAGAGATAGAAAGAATTTTTAATTAATCTAAAATAACATCGCACATAACAGCACAGATAACAAGAAGGTTGGTGCACATAGAGATGAGAGAAAACAATAAAATGGTAAAAATGGTACTAAATAAAAACGTATTCGAAAAAACTTAAAGAAAGGGCACGAAAATATGGATGGAGAGTAAAGAGTGTGAACAGATTGTAAAAACGGAGCAATAGAACGAGGAACCTAGGGAATAATACTAAACAATAGAAACAATGCAGAAATTATAAGCGTAATATTTGTAGATATAATGTTTTGTAAATATAAAATCCTTATCTAGATCTATATGGCCTGCAGAACTTTATAAATAAAATAAATGTATACTAAAAATGTAATCCTTTGATTGTCCAATATATAGCAACCGTATGAGTGCCAAGAAACCGTAAATAGTATAGAGAATTAGGCATCTAATGTAATGTTATACGATTTTTATTTCTTAACAAGTAATTTTTAACTTTGTGGACTTGCATCATTTGACGTAAATACTCAAAACTCAAACACTTGTAATAATTTATCGAACATCGAAAACTACTCCACGTTCGAGTGTACATCACTTGAAAAAACCTACAAAACAATTTCTCGATTGCGTAAATTTGAGCACCAAAGTGGAATAAATGGAATATTTGTTGTCTACGTATCACATGATACATTAAAATTAGTTTCGCGCTATAACAACAGTTCGTACAAAGTTTATTGTACTCATAAGCTCAATTAGTAATAATTTATCGGTGCAAGATCTCTAATTATTAAGAAGCACAGTTAAGTGTGTAGTATTGCATGCATTTTCCTTGTTTGTATATTTAATTTATTCTACGAATCAACAAAAGTGCATATATATATATATATATATATATATATATATATATATATATATATATATATATATATATATATATATATATATATTGTCATACTTTATCTTTTCCAACCAAAGAAAAATAAATCAAAAAAAATCCATCGAAATAAAATTTTAAGAAATCATTATAAACAAAAATGTATATATTAATTTAAGATAAGATTTAGTGTAGATAAGAATAGAAATTTGTTTGGCAAACGACCTGTTTCCGTTGCAAACAAAATTATCAAAAAACCTTTGTTTAGAATTAGAAGACATTTTACCTGTAAGTTAATCTCTTCATTGTTTGTAGAGTCGAGTATTAAATGACCATATTCTAATCTTTTGAAATATGTATAAATGATGTATTGAAAAAAACCAATTTTAAAGTAAGCTATTTAGTTTTCTCTGAAACCGAAATTAGGCTTTTCCAATATCATAGTAAACACAATTTAAGCTTTTTGATTGGACGATCGTTTTTAAATGGGAATTTGGGAGTCGATGATGAGACAGGAGAAGTCAGTCATATTTTGGTCATCGAAAGAAAACAGTCGTTTGTCTCAAGATAGAGTGTGGTTCGTGAGTTTGGATACCGGCGTAACGAAAAGAAGTGAATAGTTTGAAGAAGGAGATAACAAGTAGATTAAAAGAGGTCTTTGTATCTACCATGGGCATTTTATAAAATATATCTGAAAGTATTCTTACGGCATCAAGTTGACAAAAGGAGGTCCTGGTGTCAAAAATAAGTAGCGGAGTTTGGAGAAGTGAATCAGGTGTTTTTTGTGTAGTCTGAAGGAGGTTGGCAGAGACGTAAAGAAGGAGCCGAGGTGCCAAAGAGGGGAGATCACATCTTTGAGGAGACTGGACTTTTCTGGGTATGTTCCAACATACAACTCAAGAAGAAAATAAACTGTAAGTGTTTGTACAATTGAATTTAATATCTGTGAAGGATCGTTTCGACATCATGTTCATTAGCATTCAAATTTAAGAACTGAGGTTTTGTTAGGCTAATCAAAAGTTTAAAGTTTTGTGGCTTCTTTTTTCAAGTAAAGAAAATTTTAAGTAAAATTGGTTTTTCACGTAATATAAATGTATGTAGCTTTATAATCTTATTATCATAATAATTTGATTTATTTTCTTGTATGCTGATTGATAAGATAACGACAGAATTTAATAATTGTTTTATTCGTTCATATAAAATAAAGAAACGTAAATCTTTGTAATATAATATATTTGTATTCTTATCCTTCTCTTCTCTATCCCGATAAAAGACAACTAGAAAATCTTTGGAATCCATCGAACACAGGTAATATAAGGATAACAAATAAGTTATAATTCTTTTTTTATTGGCTCAATAAACTAAGTTTGAACTCAAAATAAACAATCATAACAATATATATATATATATATATATATATATATATATATATATATATATATATATATATATATATATATATATATATATATATATATATAGAGTATATATATATATACATATATGGAGATTCAACGTTAGTATAGGTGTCAGAGGGGTCGTTCTTTTGCTGGTAAGAGCAAACCATTAAAATCTCCGGTAAATGCCTAACTGATATTGGTCACAGCTGATCTAACAAGTCTGTTCTATAGAACAGAGCAGTGGCTATACCGTTCTGACGAGACCTAAGGAGGTCGAAATACGTATCAGCGGTTGTCGCTGCCCTGTATCAAATCAAAAATCTAGTACCGTCATTATGTTTTATTACTTACTTCGTTTGGAGTACCAGAAACTGAATTCACTACGAATTTTGACCAGGATGAACGGCATGTGGAATGCAATTTTAGATTCCCTTGCCGAGTAATTTATCCAGCCGTTTGTTTCGCAAATTTTAGGAAACACAGTGGTAAAAATTTGAATTCGGTTTCGCTAGGTAGAAATCGTTTGATTTCTCTTTTTGAATATCTATTGATGGAGAGTACTCAGCCATCTAAGACTTGCACAGAACATCGTTCTGATTGCTAATAATCCTGCAGAACTACAAGAACTTATAAGCGACCTAAATGCAGCTAGAAATGAAGTTGGCCTAAAAATGAACTCGAGAAAAACAAAACCATGTACAACGAGATAGTGGATGTCCAAGATGTAATAATAAACAACACTGCACTTGAAACAGTAACGAGTATGTATACCTGGGACAATTAATACAAAATTGTGGCTCCTTAATGCCAGAAATTAACAGAAGAACTAAACTAGCTTGGACATCTTTTGGTAGGAATGCAGTTATATTCAAATCGAAGATGCCAATCCACCTGAAGCAAAAAGCATTCGATCAGTGTTTACTACCAATTATGGCATACGGTTGCAAAACGACACTAAAGAAAAAGATAATATTGAAACTCAAATCACTCAAAGAGAGATCGAAAAATACTAGAATGGATTAGACTTAATTTAGATTAGATTAATCTTTAAAATGCCGGTGGGCGGGAGATGAATAGAAAATAGACATAATAGAAACAATATGTCGGAATTCCTGGAATAAAAAGACAAAAGAAACATTTTTATTCATTTTTATTTTATTTTTAACGATATTTTAACGTTAGGATACAAACGCGACGGTTTTCTTTTGTTGTTTTATTTCTCGTGATCCAATTGTTCGCCTCGGTACGCCGCTGATTTTGTACAAAACCTCAAGTAGAAGATTAGGTTAAAAAGTTTAAAACGAAAAAGAAAGTAAAACAGAAATATCGCCGAGCATAACCACTGTACAAACCTGATCCGTGAATTTCAAGAGGGAGACAATTTAAAGCTTGATGCTATTAATAGAACACAAAACTTTTTATATCGTCCGTGTATAAAGTGTTCCAGTGTGGTACGGTGTCACCAGGTAAAGGGAAATTATTAAAAGACATTTTGGTGCCAATCAAGACGATAAAATACGGCCCATAAAATATCTTTCTTCTGTCTGTTTTCTGTTTGTTATAGAAAATTAAACAAATTGGTGGTAAATGAACAAATTTTCGAACCTTACGGACCAAGGTTTAAGTAGTGAACAAATCTACAATTTAAATATATATAGATGGTTGCATTTCGGTTCAATTCGGTTCAATTGGAGTCTCCCACCATTCTCCTACAAGTGATTCGAGATCTACTTATCATCAGGGAGGCCCTTGGCTTGGAATTTTTTCACTGTTTTCCTCCATTTTCTCCTATCCATGGCCGCAGTTCACCAATTTGTTATCCCGATTGTTAGTAGGTCCTCCTTACAGGCTTTTAGCCACTATTTTCGTGGTCGTTCTCTTCTCTTGTTTCCGTCCCCTCTCAGCAGCGAGTTCTTTGCCCACCTTCCATCTGCCTTTCTCGCAAGATGCCCTAACCATCTAAGTCTCTTTGTCCTGACGATCAGGCTAATTTCTGGTGTTCTATACAGCTCTCCGATCCCTGGATTTGTTCGTCTCCTTCAAACGACTTTATAGTCTTTTACTCTAAAACCTGTTCCCAACATTCGTTTTTCCCCACCACTACTGAAAAAGCTGTGATTATCTATCATTGCTACACTTTTGTTTCGTTTCTTGCATTACCAGGATATCCATTTTGTATTGTTTCATCACTGACACTATAAGTTTTAGGGTGCCTGCTTCGTAAGTACTTCTCATGTTCCAGTAACCTATTCGGATTGTACTGGGGCGACACTTATTTTTCCTTATTTTCTTTGTTTCCTCTAGTGATAATCCCTCGATGTCCTAGTTCATTATCATAGTTCCATTATCTTTTGATCCATCCCTGCTGATCGGCTCTAGTTTGCTAGTGGGTTCTAGTGCAGTTCTAGCTTCCCGTTTGTTCGGTTCCATCTCCATCCATCTTGCATCTCTTGCACTCGTTTATTTCCTCTTGCATTCTTCTCTCAGTTATTGCCAAGTCATCGTTTATGTAAATTTATTCGTCTTTTAAGTCTTTTAATATTCTTTTGTTTCTCATTAGCTTTTCGTTTTCTTCTTGGTTTTCCAGCTGCAGCATACATGTTCTCTCTGCTATCTTAAGAGCTCATTTAATCTCTACCAGTATCCGTAAGGTTTCCTCTATCATTTTTTCCATGGTCGATTTCAGCCAGTCCTGCTTATCAGCGCCTATACCCAAACCTGTTACAATCAGGTTATTCTTTTTCTTCTCATTTTCTAGGTACTCAAGTCTGGTACTCAATTTTCGAACTTCCTTCTTTGCCTGTTCACTTTCCTTTTTCATTTTCTTTCTTCAGCTTCTGATTTTCTGCTTTATAGTAAAATCATATATAGTTATAATAATATATACTTTTATATTATAAATAATTTTGCAATTATAGTAAAATAAAAGATCAAATTATGCAATTAGCGTTCTTTAACGAGGAAAATCTACAATCGGTTTACATTCTTTTCAAATTTCTTGAAGTATATCTTTTGATATGTATCTTGTGATTACGTAGTCTATAACTGATTCTATTGGCCTTATATAAAAGCCACCGTTAGAACTGATCCTTAATATAGGTGGCGTCATCATTTGGCGCAGATATGGCGCTTAAAGTGGATATCTTTTCTTAGTTTCTCGCTTCTCTTGCTCTTCTATTTTTGATTACTGCTTTTGATTGATGCGAAAGTTAGAAACGAAGGAATATATCAGAAAACTACGGTGGTGAAAGTAAACGTTATAAAAAATATAGAACAACTAGTGATTTTGCCCGTCACCATCCGGCATTCTCTGTACATGGCCGTACCATATTAACTGTTTTCTTTTTATGTCATCAACTATTATGTGCTTGACTCCCATCATTTCTCGTATTCTCTCATTTGGTATCCGATCTCTTCTTGATTTGCCTGCTGCTCTTCTCCAGAAGTCCATTTCTATTGCTAGTAACAGTTTCTCTGTTCTTTGTTTCATTGGCCAAACTTCACTGCCATATGTGATTACACTTTCAAGTATGGTGTTGTATATGAGTTGTTTTTTCGCTTTAGATATTGTTTGGTCCCACAGAATGCCGTTTATCATGGATATGGCTTTTCTACCCTGTATGTTTCTGCCTTTTATAGCAGCATCGAGTATTCCATCTTGAGTTATATAACCAGGTACTTGTATTCATCACAGTGTCTAATTTCTACCCCATCATCTAATATAATGGACTGCTTTGTCCCTCCAATACACATGGTTTCAGTTTTCTTAATGTTGACATCGATACCCCATTTGTTATATTCTTCTATTAGCTTCCGAGTCATGTAACTCAAGTCATCATGGTCCTGGGCAATCAGTATTTGGTCATCAGCGAAACATAAGGTGTAAAGTGTAGTCTCGTCATTGAGAGGGATTCCCATGCCATTACATTTTCTTTTCCACAGCTTGAGTGCTTGTTCCAGATAAATTTTGAAAAGGGTAGGCGAAATACAGCAACCCTGCTTTAGTCCTTTCGTGACCTTAAATCCCTCAGATATCCTTGATCCAGTTTTAATTTTTGCAGTTGTTCCATTATACAGACTTTGGACTGCTTTGATAAGACCATGCTTAATGTTGGTTTGCTGTAGGGTTGACCATAGTTTACTGAGGGGTACACTGTCATATGCTTTTTGTAGGTCTACGTACACCAGGTGAACTTCTTTATTGACGCCTGTTTTTTTCTCAATAACTTGCGTAATAGAGTACAAATGGTTCACTGTGGATTTTCTATTTTGTTCTTAATAAGTTTCCCATACAACTTACTTATGTTTACCGCAATTCCTCTGTAATTTTCACACTGATCCTTGCTGCCCTTTTTGTGGATAGTTGACATGATAGATAATTTCCATTCTTTTGGTAATTCGGCCCCATTCAAGCAGTCTTGAAAGAGTTTTCTTAACTGTTCCTGGAGTTTGTCTGTGCCGGCTTTTACTAATTCTGCAGGGATGTCACCAGGACCAGGGGATTTTCCATTTTTCAGGGATTTGTTTATTTCTTCCATCTCTGATTTACTTATTTGTAATAGTGATGAATTTATACGTATACCTATCGTGTTGTCTTCCATGTTAGTAAATTTTGGTCTTTGTTCTGTTAGTAATTTTTTGAAATATTTTTCCCATTTTTCTGTTGTTATCGGTGATATAACGTCTTTTTTCTAAGTATTTCTCATACTTTTAATCAATCTCCAACTCTCTGTGCTTCTTCTACCTCCTATGTAGGTGTTGATCTTTTGACAGTTCTGTTCCCATGATTCGTTCTTTTTTTGAGTTATCTTTTTTCTTACTTTGGCTTGTGCTTCTTTGTAAATTGTTTTATCGTTTTCTGTTTTTGTTGTTAATAATTTTTGGTATTTCCTACGTTTATCTCTAATTTCCTAAGGTTTTCCTTCCTAAGCTCCAGGTTTTTCCATAACACTAAAATATTATATGAAGTTAGCTCAAACATCTTCAACTTCAAAAAGTTAAGATAGAAAATTAGTCCATAGGGACAAATTCACCCCTTTCTTAAAAACGCGTCCCTTTAAATGGTAGTGCTTAGCGGTTTTTCCACATACAGATAAATGATGTCAGAATACTAAGAGGAGCTTTTCGTGGTGGTTCAAATCATTTTCTAGTACAAGGCAGAGTCTTTTGTCCATCAAAATATAAAGTAAAAAATAGAGACAACCAAACTATTGGCTTACAAGAAAGTGCCACATAGAAAATAGTATAAATCTTGATAGCTTTATACATGACAGTACAATACAAATACATAAACAAAGACATGTAAAATGTAGTAAGATTTATGTTGATTCATTATGGTTTATATTATTTCCAGGCTCCAAGACCCTCCTAAAAAGTTATCTAAAACGACAATTGGCTTACCTAGCGAAACAACCACCGCGACGACCTCAAATCCACTTTTAATCTACAAAGTAAACTGACTATGTAAAATTTCTTTTAATAATCCAATGTTCTGCTCGAGAACATTCCCGTGGGAATAATCTTTAGAAATTTCATTACGGCTGGGCATACAGAAAAATTTTATGGACCCTTTGTTTTATAATATTAATTTCTGAATAAGAGCGGACATTTTATTTTTAATTTTATGCACAGCCTCCAGCCTAACTTTCCTCCGAAACTGCCCGTTTTATTGTGTGACAGGGACATTTTTTACTCTGGGAATCTGGTAAATTTTGTATTCGTCTTGGTCACCGTTATCTTATACTTCATTTAAAAATAGTTGATAGCACAGTTTTTATGGCATTATTTGCCATGACATATATTATAAAGACAGTTGTAATCTTCAGTCTTGTATTCTATTCTTTATCGACAAAACAAAATACGGTTCTTTAATATATTTACTTTATCGCAAAAATTAGAGTTTTGTTAAATGTCTTAAATGTAAATTTTTATTACCTCATAAATCAGACCCTTTCATATACACTAACCCGTTCAGTCACACCGTTTGTCCAGAAAACTAACGACGCCATCTATGAAAGAAATCTGAACTACTATCATTTGACATTTCAATCTTATTTAGTTCTTGAAACGATACGTTTAATTCATAATACTGTATTAATTACATATTAATATAATTAATAAATAATATTATTATTATTTATAAGGTACGATTTAATACAAAATAATTTAAAGTTTTATGCTAGTTTAGATTTAAAATTCTAGCGTCACATAGGAAAGAAATTTGAACAGATAATCTGACAGATAAAATAAATTAAAATTATCTGAAGTATAAAATATAAAATATTTATTTGCCAAATAAAGTACTGAATAAAAAGTTATCTGGAAAATAAATTGTGTTTATTGTAACTCGTTATTATATTGTAGGTTATCGCGAAATCAAAATATATAATACACTAAACACTAAATATTGTTATAAAATTAAAAAATCGGAGAGTATGATCAGTATGATGTTTAATGTTTATAAACTTAGTGCTAGAATATAATATTTATGCAGAATTGAACATTTTAATTTTTAATTTTTGTAATAATAAGGACTTTTTTAAAAGGTTAAAGTCTGTTTTAGACTATAACATAAAATGATATACGAAAATGGTATAACAAAAACTTAAATGAAATGATTTTGTACAATATTAATACAAGAAGTTTTGTGTATTACATTGTCACATTTTGGTATCAAAATATGTTATGTGATTCTGCGCATTACATGCTAAAAAAGTCCTTTTTATAAATTATTATGTTGGTTTACATCAGAGTTTATATGTACTGTTAACCTCAATATGTTCTTATTCTTCTTTTTGTTATTGTAACGTAACCTCATTTTCTCCGACATTTAACCTCGTTTTTTACCCTCATAAATACCTAGTTATTTTTACCCTAGTTTTACCTTTGCTTTAACAAAGACATATATATTTATGATGGATAAAAAAATTCTCCTATTATCTGCTGCTTCCATTGCAACATTTCTTTTAATTCAGACAAGCAAGAAAAAAACGCCAACGAAATATGTGGTCTAGAGCTTGACTTCAAAAAAGACAGGAAGGTCGTGGTGTTTTAAGTATGTTGGAAACTGAATTAAAAGACAATGATTCTGAAAAATATAGGTAATTTTGAAGAATGTGTGAGCCACAATTGATTGAACTTTTTGAACTGATTCGAGAAGATATTACCGAACAGGATAGAACCTAACTGCGCATGCGTGTGCACTAATAATTGGTATCAAAATAGGATATGTTCTAATTTCTATAACATTTTTTGATAACAGATTTTTTCTTCAAACGTCAAATAATGATGACATTACTTATCTAACTTGATCTGTCAAAGTTTGATGTCTCCACCGGCAGCAATTTTTTTTCCCATTCCTTTACGGCGGAGGGAAAAATGTTGTCATGGCAACAATATGAAACATGTCACAAAGCAACAATACAAATGTCATTAACAACAATTAAACATCATTTTTATTTATAGTAATATTAAAAGTACGATTAGTATTTTCTGGCATTTTCAAAATTGAAACCGTGCAAAAATGTTCCCGACTCTTGATACGCATTGGTAATTGTTGATGATACTGATGGTCGAGAACAACTTTCAGCAATCATTCCCGATGTTGGCGGCTTGCGAACAACAATAAGCTGTCTTTAATAATTGCAAACAACTGTCAAACAACTGTAACCAGGGAGACGCAAATCCCACCGACGACTTAATTATTTTAATTTCTAACATCTAGACGACTTTGATAGTTCTCACAGTTAATTTCGAGTAAAAATAGCGTATGAATTGTACTATTTATGGTTGAAAATTGCTACGCTTGAAGAAAAAATAGTATACTTTATTCGGCAAAGAAGCGCCGAAGCATGCTTCTCCGCCTCATAAAGTAATATACTATTATTTTCTGTTTTACATTATGACAAAACTTAGTATACCAGTTTCTTATATCATTTTATGTTATAGTCTAAAACAGACTTAAGATTAAGTAAACCGACAGTGATCTATATTCTGAGAAAATATTGTAAAGAGTTGTGAATAAATGATTATAAAAATAGGCGTATACATATTTTTATTTACTTATAGTTTAATGATTCAATATTTTCATAATCTTGATAATTAAAAAATGGATTAATTAACCTTTTTCAAGAGATATTGGAGTTATTGATTCAATAATAGTAGTATCCGATTCCAAAATGAAAAATATACACATAGCACCTAGGTTGTCAGATTCTTTTAATAATTATAAAATATATTCAATTATAAAAAAGACTCAGAGTAAGTATACAAAATATTCAGAGTGTAGTAGGAAATTTTCAAAACCATCAATAAATCTTTTATATAATATCTGAAGTATTGATTTTAAATTCTGACAATTTCGTAATACTTCTTGAATATGTTTTTCTAGGTACCTACCAGGTAGGAATAAATAATTCTGTATTCTTGATTTCTTCTTCTTCTTTGTCAACCATTTTCCATCCACTCCTGAATGTAGGTCTCTCCCAATTGCTTCCATCTTTCTCTATCTTGCGCCAATCTAATTCACTGTTTGCCTGCCACTGTTCTTATGTCATCTACCCATCTTTTTTGAGGTGTTCCCGTGCTTCTTGTTGTTGTCCTTGGTCTCCATTCTAGAATTCTCCGTGTCCACCTGTTGTCATATCGGGCTACGTGACCTGCCCAGCGCCATTTCATTTTTGTAATTTCTTTCACAATATCTCGGTGTTTCTAATCTTATCTCTCAGTGATATTCCAAGCATGATTCGTTCCATTGCTCTTTGCGTTGTTTCTAATTTTTTAGCAGATTTTTTGGTAGGGGCTACTGTCTCCAAGCCGTAAGTACAAACTGGTAGTATGCATGTGTTATACACCTTTTTCTTTAAGTTTTTTCTTTAAGTTTACAGGATTGTGTTCTTCTTTTAATTTCAGCATCTTGATTTGGTTTTCCTAGTTTGATAACATGACCTAGATATACATAATGTTCAACATTTTCTATGATATGATTTTGTATTGTTATATTTGTCTGGTCTCGGCTCAGTATTTTTGTTTTGCTGTAGTTCATTTTTAAGCCTACCGCTCCTGAAACTGCATTTAATTGTTGTAACATATCATTTAGTTCTTGGATATTATCGGCTATTAAAACTATGTCATCTGCGAATCGCAAGTGGTTTAAGTATGATCCGTCGACGTTGATACCCTTATTATTCTTGATAAGAAGTTTAAATGGAGATAATAGAAATTGTCGTACAAGGAGATTCTGATTATAAAGTAAAGCCATTTTTCCACTAAACAATCCAATTTCTATAATGAATTTTATATTAGAACCAGACATGCCACATAATTTTTATGTATGAAAGAGAATGTTTAGGTACTATTTCATCCAGTGGAAGAAAAGATTCAACCATTCTAATCTAAAGCCACATTCTATGAGTATAACCTAGCGAGAGATCAAAATTAAGACAATTTTGAAGATGAATTGCTAAATGAAGACTGTTACGTCCCTCCACACATATTCTTAGTTTTTATTAATAATTTTTATTATTTTATTTTTATATTTAATTCTTTAATTAACGTGTGTGTATGTCTTATAATCGTGAATTAATACGGCCCTGTACACAACGCCCTATAAGACTTAAGTTAAGGGAAGCGAAGCTACGAGACGACACGCACCTCAGACAGTCTTATATAAATCAGCGCGCTAAACACTCCAGTTTTTTGTGTAAACCTGACGACGTGGCTTTTAAGAAGATTCTGCCATCTGAGTTCCACCAGTGCACTGTGGAAGAAGAAGAAGTGTTAGATCAACATCACAGGTACCGTAATTTGATTGCATACACACACAATATTTATATTAATTGATAAATTTACATATAACTTATTTTCATATTAAAAATAATACCAGCACCTAAATAAACAATTATGAGCGAGTGTTTCTCTTATAGAATTTACAGCTTGTTCACGACATTACTGAAATTTTTGAAGTTGAAGATGTTTGAGCTAACCTTATATAATATTTTAGTGTTATGGAAAAACTTGTTTAATGAGAAGAATTATTAAACATGTATTATTTTTTATTCGTTATTAAATTTTTCTTTACATAATTTAATTTATTCCCACCACCACAAATTGTAAAATCAAAAGAGATAGTAAAACATTATTGTGATTTCTTTGACAATTAAACAAATATTGGTGTGTTCCGAAATAAATTTTACATTTTATTTTATAATTAAAGGTCTATTCTTCAGATAACTATCTGTGAGATAGAACAATATTTATCTGGAGGTGAAAAGACCGGCCCTTTCATGCAAGAAGTTTATTATTTTAAAAATTTAATTGTTAATTCTTTTGATAATTTTGTTGCTCCTAAAAAATTGGCTGTGAATTTGGTGATCGGTAAAAAATATAATACAAAACGCGAGATTTCCCAAATTTCCCAAAAAATAAATTGCCAAACTAGAATTACGCTGATTTTTTACGTGGGTCGATTTCATAAGACGACTTTACGCAAAAAGTTCAGCGACTTTCCAAAAGTTGTACAACAGATTAATCCCCCGTCCTGATTGGATCCCCCGTCGCATGGTAGCGGGCAAAATCATTAGTTTGTCGCCAAGTAAACCAATCACGACAAAGATTGTTACTTTGGCCGGCCAACCACAGCGCTCGTTATTAACTGCGCTGTCATTGGCCTCTCGGCGGAAGTGTGCTGAAAATTCTCAAACACGATGTGTATAAAAGAGCAGCACATCTTCCAAACGGGATCCAGTCGTCATACACTACTAGCCCCGTAAGACCTTGTTGGTTCGGTGCGCTACCAAGCTACCTTTGAGTTTTATTAATTAACCAATATCCTGCTATCGTCGAAGACGTCCAAAATTGAAGAATAATACCTAATAATGGTTATCCAATTTAGAAGTTAAATCATCAATTGTACGAGAACTGGCGTGTCGACTACAAAACGCTTCCTGACAGTAGAACACGACTTTCTGAGATAGAAAAGACATTGGTCTTAGAACTATCTCAAATCGTGTCGAACTGACCACAGCGTTATTTGGGCCTGTCACGGTAAAGAGCGAATAAAAGCCCCGACGGGGACTTGTAATTGCTTTTTCCGATCAGGTTGAGCTGCAATAACACTTCGTCTCCAAGACCTTATGTAAATAGTAACTATATGAATTACTGTTAACAAAAAGGTAGCTATACGAAGCGACTGGCGCGGGAAGAGTCGACATTGCCGGCATTCTTGTACCTCTCTCGAGGAGAGGGAACGCGGCTACACGAAGCGAGAAGGCCGATATCTTTGTGGAACTTGAGTTATACACCACGCATCAGAATTCTAATACCTATTAAATCAGTGTAAGAATATTTTGTCTGTAAGAAAGCTCGAACTGTTAGAGAATTCTGATTGCCGGTGTCTCCTCACCTACCACAAAGGCTCGGCGGTACTTCTTGCCCGTAGCGGCCGGTATCTCAATCAACTCCTTAAATACGAAGATGGACTCTCGAAACTTGAGATCCTCTTCGAGAGCGGCGGTTGTAGATCGTCCAGGAACCCCTGAAAACCAGGAGGACGCTACGGCCGTATGACAAGTTATTTATAAAATGTTAAAGGATTTTATTTTTAAGGGAACATACAGATCCCGGTCGAAAAACTGGACTTTGTCTAAACGATTGAAACCAGCTAGCTGACTAGATCAGGAAGTGAAAATTGATTTTCACTTCCGATTTAGATTGAAATTCACTACATTTACAATGAGTGTAAACAAGGCTGATGCTCAGAAAACCAACGCCAAATAAGTCAACCGTAAAATTTATATTCTTTCAAAGAACAAATTAGAATACAGAAATTCAAAAAAGTCAAAATTGATTATGATAGAAAAAAAGAAAGTCCCACTTTATCAAACACGTGACTACAAAGTTTTCTTTTGTCAGCGCCATCGTTTTAGCACGTCGACAAACGTTTTGGCATAAGACACACGTTGTACAAAGTTTCACAATAAAATTGTAGTAAGTAAACAAAATTTATTAGTTTTTGTACTTATGTAGATATACATATAATGTATATATAAATCTATTTATACACCGAACGATTATGTACATAGCGACTATTATTTCTAAATATAGACTTTTTATTGCGCATGTAATAAAAAAGAATACATTAATTCGAAATACAATTGTGGTGTTTGTTGGAATATTAATTTTAAAATTCCTGTTTGTTGTTCACGTTAAATTTCAAATTAAGATAGGTTTATTGCTTGTTGTTGTGTGAAGGAATTACCATTATTTCAACGTTTCTAACACTTCATTAAATAATATTAACGAGAACTGAATTTGGTACAATGTATGCGTTTTACTATGCGTTTTAGTATAAGACTGGCGTCATATAGCACCCAACTTCAAATCATGTAAACATGCTGTAAAAAAACCATGAAAATGTATTTAAAATAAATTTATTCTATAAATGCACGCATTTTCTTCTTCTTTGACATTGCTATTCTAACTTTTGACACTACAGCCCGAAAGAGTTCAGTTGAGCTGCATCCAAACCATTCTCCTCAGCCAGGACATTCTTCTTCTATCTATGCTGCGCTTTCATTGAATCTTTCCCTGCATTATTAGTTTTAGGAATTTATATCTGTCATCACGTGTTATATGACCCAGATATTGTAGTTTTCTTATTTTGATTGAATCCAGTATCTCCCTGCTGTTCTCTATCTTTCTTAGTACTTCTTCATTGGTTATTCTGTCTGTCCAGGAGAATCTCAGCATTATTCGATATGTCCACATTTCAAATGCTCCCAATTTATTGAGACATTGTTTATTTAAAGTCCATGTCTCCACACCATACAAAAGAACAGAAAATACATAGCACTTTAGTACTCGTTTTCTAAGATTTAGGCTGAGGTCTCTACAACATAATATTTGTTTCATATTATTGAATGCACTTCTAGCTTTTTCTATTCTAACTCTAATTTCTTTGGTATAATCGTTTGTTTCATTAATGTTTGCCCCTAAATAGTTATAATTCTGAACTCGTTCTATCGTCTTATTATTTACGTGTAGACTGATGCATCTAATATTTTTCTTTGATATAACCATTAATTTTGTTTTCTTTATGTTTAGTGACAGACCAAATTCTTCACTCGCTGCAACAACCTTATCTAAAATTCTTTGTAGATCTATAATATTTTCTGCTATTAGTATTGTATCATCAGCATATCTAATTTCACGTATGGGTAGGCCATTTATTTTTATGCCTGCTACTTCATCTTCTAATGCTTTTTTGAATATTTCCTCTGAGTATGCATTAAATAGTGATGGCGACAAGAGACAGCCCTATCTAATAAATCTTTTGATTTTTATTTTATTAGTTTTTAAATTATTTATTCTTATAACAGCTTCTTGTTCATAATACAGATTATTTATTATTCTTATATCCCGTGTGTCGATGTTCTTTGTTCTCAGTAGTTTTATTAACGGATTATGTTTCACTTTATCAAATGCCTTGTTATAATCTAGGAAGCAGACATAGATGTTCTAGTTTACATCTAAACATCTCTGTATTAGCACATTTACTGCATATAATGCTTCTATGATTCCTTGAGCATTTCTAAATCCGAACTGAGTTTGTCCAATGTTTTGTTATAACTTTTTATATATTCTACGATGAACAATCTTTAGGAATACTTTTAGTATATGGCACATTAGACTAATGGTACGGTGATCGCAACATTGTATTTCGTTTTTCTTTTTCGGTATAGTCCTGAATTTTGATAGAAGCCATTCTGTAGGTAATATACCTGTTCTGTATATGATATTAAATAATTCGACAATAGCACGTATATTGCAGTCGGCGATAAGTTGCAATATTTCTGTCGGTATTTTGTCTGGTCCTGCTGCTTTCCCAGTTTTCATTTCTTTAACTGTGTGTTTTACTTCACTTTCTGTTATTTCTGGTCCAGTCTTTTTAACAAAATATTCGTTATCTATTTTGTCTCGTTTATCGTTAAACAGCTGTTCTATATAGTTTGCCCATACCATATCAATTTGTTTTCTGTATCCATTACTGTGTCTCCCTTTTCATCAACTAGTATATTTTGTTTATATTCTGATCTTCTAAATAATTCTTTTATTTTCCTGTGTAAATTAAAGCTCATGTTTATTTTGTAGCATTTCTATTTGATCACATTTTTCTTTTAACCAATTTTCTTTTGCAATTCGAATTTGTCGCCGTTTTTCGTTTTGTGTTTGCTGGTACAATGATTTATTTTTGTCCTTATATACTCTTCTTTTGTTCATTAAGTTTAGTATTTCGTCCGTCACCCAATCTTTTTTCTTTTCTTTGGTTTTGCGTAGACACTTTTTGAAGGTTCTATTGTCGGCCTTTATTTTGTTCCAGTTTTGTTGATGTTTTCTTCATTGCATTCCCCTTCAATCTGTATGGTGTTTAGACGTTCATTTATTTTTTCTTTGATATTTTCTCTGCTTTCTGGATCTATTAGTGCATTTATATCAGTTCTTTCTTCTTTTGCTGTCTTCTCTATTCTTTTCACTTTAATATTCATATGAGCTACTAAGAGATTATGGTTAGATGCTATATCTGCTCCAGGTTGTGTTTTGACTCCAGTAATACTATTCCGATATCTTTCTTTGATCATTATGAAATCTATTTGATTTCTCATTATCTGATGTTCATTATCTCTTGGCGATTTCCACGTATACAAACGTCTATTAGATAATTCAAAGAACGTGTTTGTAACAATCATATTATTATCTTGACAGAATTATATCAACCTATCTACCTATCAACCTATCAATTTTTGCGTTCAGGTCACCCATTATTATTGTGACGTCATGTGCTTTGGTAGTTCTCAATGCCTTGAATTTGTTCATAGAACGATTCCAACTCCATAGACTTGATTATGTTTATTTTTCTGTCTTTCGTTTTTAGTTGTAGTAGCATAACTCTTTCGGAAAAAGGTAGAAAATTCTGGACGTGTTGTGAGATTTCATTGTTACGTATTATTGCCACGCCATGTCGATGTTGTGTGTCATTATTACCCGAATAGTAGACGCATTTATAAAATACCAAACATTATACTTATTAAATTAAAAGTATTACTAAAATGAAACTGGAGAAGGGGAGAATTCGAGAACATGTATTTAAAATGGAGCGTATCAATAAGAAAATGAGAAACAGGAAAACATGAGAATATGAAGGACTTGGAAGAGAAGCTGTATAGTAAAAGCAAGATCTGTCGAAAAGCAGATCATATTGACCAGATTACACGAGACTAATTTTTCAAGCTAGGATAGCAAGTTAGATATCCCGGTATCCTAGCCTGAGTTACTGTCCTGGCTTGGCGCATGCTAGAACGATTTACATGTGGCTAGGAAATTTTCAGCCAGTAGCTAGTACGATTGTAAGATCAATAGAGCAAAAAATCCACTAAAAATGATAAATATTTCAAAAAAAAAACAATGTTCGACTGAAACAGTTACTTCAGAAACTGTGTCCAAATGCATTGGATGAATTAACAGAAGCTTTGTTGGAAAAATGCATTTGGAGAAGACTATGGATTTTAAAAAGAAATGAACGTGGATCATCCGCACTGGTTTTAGAAGAAATGAAGACTTTAAAGTAAATAAATGTAAAGTATTTTACGAATGATGCCAGATGTGTTTGATATTCTGTTGAGTCTAATGATGCCAAAAATTCAACAACAGCATACTATTATGACAGAGGCTTTACCAGCAAGAGTAAAGTTGGAGATTACTTTAGGATTTTCTTTCATCCGACATTAGTTACAGAAGACTGAGTCACTTTTATCGGGTTTCAAGGTGTTCCATATCTAAATTCATACCAGAGGTATGTGAAGAAATCTTTAAGGCATTGAAAAAAAAAACAAAGGTTAGTACTAACAATAATTTTGTATTTGTATTGCTAAATGAATGCTGAGGCAATAGAATTCTCATTGTCCTTATCGTAAAAAATCTAAATTAATCTCGTCGATTGGATTTTGTCGTTGATAATTATTAGCTTCAGTTTCTATAATTATTGATAAATTCGACTCTCCTGGGGTAAGTGGCAATGGTACAGTATTAATTGTTGTGTGTGAATCTAAAGAGCAATGACTACTAGGCGTCTGGTATGTAAATGTGGCGTTTACGTAGTTCAGATCTTCCATGCAGGACTGAGATAATATGGCACTATTTTGTCCAGAGCCATAATAGCTCCTGCAGTAGATAACATTTTCAGTTGGCTACTCACAAAAGTTCTAAAAATATCATGCTCATTTTCTTGTGTACCATGCTCATCCGCAGATGAACACTTCTGAAATTGTTCTCTTTTTTGGAGTTAGAGCTGACATTTTATAGTTTGATTTACTAGTAGTTTTTGCAGTTGGCGTCGCAGATTTTTTTTTTTTTTTTTTGATATACCAAATAATGCCAAAGAATGAGCAGAAATAGAAAATGGATTTAGGAAGAGATGGAACTTTCCTTTATGCTATGGTGCCATGGTGCCGTTGATGGAAAACATATTCAAATTATCGCTCCTGGTAATAGTGGAAGTATGTACATCAGTTATAAAAAAGTGTTCAGTATTGTTCTTGTGGCGTTAGTAGATGATGACTATTGCTTTCGTTATGTTGATGTTGGGGCTTGTGGAATGGCATCAGATGGAAGTGTATATAAAAATTGCTACATTTCCATTAAAAACCTATATTACGAAACTTTACCCTGGTGACAATTTAACACTGGAACAGAAAGTTTCCAATTACCGACTATCCAGAGCGAGACGAATAGTAGAAAATGCCTTTGGGATATTGGTAAGCCGATTTCGTCTATTAAAAAAACCAATTGCAATCGATGTAGAAACAGTCGACAAAATTGTATTGGCAGCATGCGCTTTACATAATTGGTTGAAAAAAGAAAATCGAAATTATTTAATCAGCAGTAATGTCGACCGGGAAGATATTGATGCAGGCAACACCTCCCATGGCTCTTGGAGAACAGAAACTGCAGGACTTGAGGACTTATGTCAACAAGGGAGTAATCATTCTTCGATGTCAGCAATGGCGAGAAGAGAGCCTTTTAAAACCTACTTTAACAATGATGGTGCGGTGCCTTGGCAATTAAAAATAATTTCTTGGCTGTTTCTTTATGTGCGTGCTACAGAGAAAACACTCTGCTTTTCAAAATTTCCCTGTGTGTTGACACACATTTTCTTTATTGTAAATAAATAAATAATGCAATCTTAAGATGATGATGATGATAGTGTGTTTGGCATGGAAACTAGTCCTTTTGCCACAGATTTTTAAATGATTTATGTTATGTTTATCAATTAAAAACTTGATTGTACTAAATTTATATTATATATCCGGATGCATATAAGTGATTACATATGAGTTCGTATATAGATTTCTGGTTCAATGACAGTAGGTGGGTTATGTTTACTGGAAGTTGCACATTACTTTTAACTAGGTTTTCATAAAACGTAGATGAGAGTGCTTTATTTTTAATACATCCAAACAGGATGTGATTAACATCACACTGGGAAATATTATCGCATAAACACTTTCCTGATTCTATAATGTTTAATCTAGCCAGGTGAGCAGGAACAGCACCGTGACTAGTTTTTAATATTGTGATAGTTGCTGCTGATCGTTTAGATATATTATAATGGAATATGTGTGGTAATTCTGTTAGGGATGGTAACGTAGGATGGATCTTGTAATAATGATTATTTGAAGTATTCGCCAATATTTTCCATCTGTCTTGCCAGTTAAAATTTATTTTTTTAGTATAAAAATTGATTAGGTCTGATACTGTGTAAATATGTTCTTGTATACCTGAATGAGTAGAATCCTTAGCGAGCTCGTCTACTATTTCATTACCTTTTATCCCGGAGTGACTTTTTGCCCAAATAAATGTTATATCTTTGTTTCTCATTTTTTGTTTAATGTCACATATCAGCTCACATGTTTTATGGTTTAACTCAGTATTATTAAGTCCACTAAGAATTGACTTAGGGTCTGAGATGATCACAGCATCTTGCAAATTTGCGTGCTCTAGCCAATCCAGAGCTTTCCTAATAGCTACCGCTTCTGTAGTGTAAATAGAGCAATGTGGAGAAAGCTTTATTTTAAGTGATTTGTTTTTGGAAGGAATATACACTGCAGACCCTACTTTCCCATCGTTCAGTTTAGAGCCATCTGTGTAAATTATAGTTTTATTAGTATATTCACTCAATATGGAGTTCAACAGCTTGTTATTTATTTGATGTGAATCTGAATATTTCGGAAATATAATATTTAATTTTTTGAAGATTGTATTAAATTCTAATTTATAAGATGGTTTAATATAATTTGTTGAAAGTGTAACCGGTAAATCATTGGTTTCCAGAAAGGCATCTGCTAATGGTGGTGAAGTTTTTATTCTCCAATAATTGTTTACTAGATTTTGAATGGATAATTCATACAGCATACTTAGTAGGCCACTTGTTCTAGCCCTTAATTTTAATACATATTTTGTTGATAATAAATTTCTACGATATTCTAATGGCATTTCATTACTTTCAGCAAGTAACAGGGGGCATGGTGTTGATTTCATAGCACCCAAAGTTAATCTCAAACTTTTAAACTGAATACGATCTATTTTTAGTAAATGTGTTTTGCTTGCTGATCCGTATAACACACATCCGTAATCCAAAATTGATCGCACGTAGGTCCTGTAAAACATCAATGCAACTTTGGGATCAGCACCCCATTTCCTGCAAGTGACACATTTAAGAAGATTAATGCCTTTCTCACATCTTTTTTTTTTACATATTGGACATGTTTAGACCATAGTAATTTGGGGTCTAGGATTATACCAAGATATTTATACTCAGTGACAACGGGTATATCATATCCTTACAGGTGTAGACTATCAGGCGTACATAACCTATGTCTTGTAAATATCATAATAACAGATTTTTCTGGGGATATAGTAAGTTCGTGGTCTTTAGTCCAATTATCTACTAGTTTCATGATGTGTTCCAGGACCTCCACACAATCGTCATATGAATCACGGACGGAGTAAATACATATATCATCGGCGTACTGTATACATTTTATGGAATCAACAAAAATGTCGTGTATACTTGCCGAAAATATGTTAAAGAGAATTGGGCTTAATACAGACCCCTGTGGTAATCCTGTATGAGTTATTCGTGGACCATATAACTGATTACTATGGTCTCTGATATATAAAGTTCGGTTGCTAAAAAGATTAACTATATTAGCGGATAAATTTGTGGACAACTCCAGTTTGCATAACTTTGAATGCATAATGCAATCTTACTTCTCGTTGTTTTCCTTTTCATTGGTTAACATTTAATAAAACTGTGCATTTAATCGAACCAGTTTAATTTTGACTTGTATTATTTTGACTTATACAAACTTTAAATTAATTAATCTCGGTACTTAATTTGGCATATTAGTTTTGGAAGCACATGATTATATATACTCCAATGCATTTTGCAAGGTAAAATTGAAGGAAAAAGGGCCCCAGGACGAAGAAGAATATCCTGGCTTCCTAACCTGAGAGCATGGTATAGAAAGACCTTAACACAGCTATTTCGTATAGCAACCAACAAAGTCATCATAGCCATAATGATCGCCAACGATCGGAACGGACGGCACATAAGAAGAAGAAGATTATCTCTTTGAAAAAATAAAATAGGTGTCCACATTACGCACTTGCCGTGCGAAAACACTAGCTTTTGCTTTATCGTCCAGACGAGGGTTGTACACAGACCAGGATAGTAAAATCAGGAGAGAGGGACGCAAGTAGCTTAATAAAATAGAAATCCATGCTATTAAACTATTCTATCTTAAGACACTGAAGCTTGAAGATTTGCAATATTTTTAAAATGTTTACGTTTTGATAACCCTCTGGAGAGAGAGGAGAGAATAAAGATAGATCCAACAGCAGTCATTAGTAACATATTTGATATATTTATAGAAGTGTGTGGAATCAAAAAATATAATAAACAGTTGAAAAGGACAAGATGGTGGAATAAAGAAGTGAAGACAGAAATAAAAAAGAAGAAAATAGCATGAAAAAAATACATCGAAACGGGATTAGAAGAAGATAAAGAAAAATACTATAGGCAGAGACGATTGGCAAAAAAGACAGTCACACAAGCAAAAGCAAAAACATTCAAAGAATTTGGAGAAGAACTTCAGGAAGAATATATAACAAATAATAGAAACTTTTGGACGACAATACGACACATAAGGCAGGGAAAACGAAAGGAAATAAACGCAGTAAGAGATACTTCAAACCAAATACAAATAAGCCCAGAACAAATAGCTAGAGTATGGAAAGAATATTATGAGAAAAAATTTGATACCGAAGTGATAAAGGAAGACAATATAATCAATGAAGGCGAAGAAAACACAGAGCCAGAGCAAATAAGTAGAGAAGAAGTAATAGAAGGATTATCAAATATAAAAATAGGCAAGGCAGGTGGAGATGATGAAATTGAACCGGAAATGGTAAAATACATGGGAGAAGAAGGAATAAACTGGCTATGGAAAATATATAAAGAGGCGTGGGAAAAAGAAACAATCCCTAAAGACTGGCAGAACAATATCATCGTGCCAATATACAAAAAAGGAGAACATGTAAACTGCGACAACTATAGGGCAATATGTCTGTCATCGGTGTGCTTTAAAATATATACGAAAATAATAGAGAAGAGACTGAGACAAGAAGTAGAAATGATATTGGGAGAAGAACAAATGGCATTTAGACCGGAAAGACAGACAAATGACAACATATATATCATTAGAAACCTAATAGAAAGAAGCATAGATACGGGGAAAAAACTAGTATTAGCATTCATAGACCTAAGAGCAGCATTTGACACGATAGAAAGACATATTATAGGGAAATGCTTGAGGAAAATAAACGTACCTAATGCATTGATAAAAATTATAGAAAGTACTTACAAAGAGGTAAAAGGAAGGGTACAAATAACAGGGGAAAGATCGGAAGCATTTAATTGGAAGAGAGGTATTAAACAAGGAGATAGTCTCAGCCCTTTGCTATTCATAATAGTAATGAACGAATTGATAAGAAACACTAGAGTCAGAACTAATCAACTACAGACAATAATAGGTTACCGTAGATTACAACCGGTAACAATAGAGTCCTTAATGTATGCAGACGACATAGTACTAATAGCAGATTCCGAGAATAAAATGCAGAAACTAATGGATATATGGGTAAAACAAATAGAAGAACTTAAAATGGAGATAAACGTGGAAAAAAGTAAGATAATGATAATCAGCGGTAAAGGAGATAAGGAAGATAATCAAATAAAGATAAAATGTAAAAACTCAGAATTGGAAATAGTAACAACTTACGAATACCTGGGAAGTATAATAACTAACTAATTGATGGATTCGACCGTTACTTGATGGAAATTCATTTTATGTAACAATAAAACACTGAAAACTTTGTTTTCAAAACTTCCACAAAATTTATTTTAAATTCTTATCACTACAGCTGTTTCGGCTAATTGCCTTTCTCAAGTGATCTGTTTTTGGCATGGGTTTACACTTTATAGTCTCTAATGAAATAAGTTGAGGAGGGGAGAACTGTTTGTCTCAAGCTGGTTATTCAGAATTATATCTGTGTTTTTAATTTGTTGATTTCCATAGATTCTAACAAAGATAGCTTAAGGCCTTTATTTTGAATGTGTATCTTTGTTAGAATCTATGTTTCTAGAATGTGTGTCTTTGTTAGAAAGCTATCTTTGTTAGAATCTATGGAAATCAACAAATTAAAAACACAGATATAATTCTGAATGACCAGCTTGAGACAAACAGTTCTCCCCTCCTCAACTTATTTCATTAGAGACTATAAAGTGTAAACCCATGCCAAAAACAGATCACTTGAGAAAGGCAATTAGCCGAAACAGCTGTAGTGATAAGAATTTAAAATAAATTTTGTGGAAGTTTTGAAAACAAAGTTTTCAGTGTTTTATTGTTACATAATAACTAACGATGGAAAAATAGACTGGGAACTAACAAATAGAGCAAAGAAATCAAACAAGTTATATTGTGCGTTAGCCCCAATAATGGGAAAAATAGAACTTGCACGAGAAACAAGAATAAAAATATATAACACAATAGTGATACCGACTGTGCTCTATGCAAGTGAAAACTGGACAATTCTGGAAAAACATAAGAGCAGGATAAACGCAATGGAGATGAGACATCTAAGAAGAATAGTTGGAAAGACAAAATGGGATAGATTAAGCAACGAGACTATTAGGAGAATGGCCAACCAGGAACCGATAATGAACAAAATAGCAAAGAGACAAATGAACTGGTATGGGCATCTGATGAGGATGCAATCCAATAGAATAACAAGAAAAATTTATGAAGCAAAAAACATCGGAAAAAGAAAAAGAGGCAGACCAAGAAAAAAATGGATACAGCAAGTAGTAGAGTCGGGAAAACTTAAACAAAAATCACTCGAAGAATTGAAAATAATGGCAGGAAACAGAAAAGAATGGAAGAGGTGGGTAAATGGAAATTAAAATAGCTAGCCCAAATCCGACACCCTATTAGGGTAAAAGGAAGGGGAGAAAGAAAGATATATTTATATAAAATTGTCAAAAACTGTATTTCGTAGGCACATGTGTTTGTGTTGATGAAATTTTGATTGGCTTTAGAGGAAGGTGTATGTTCAAAATGTGTATGCCTAATAACTTTGTGAAATATGACATTAAAATAACGGGCCTGGCATGCATGAGCCAAATTAAAAAAATATATATTGAACGCAAATGATTGAGTCAACGATTACTAACTCAACTACCAGAGAAAGTAACAGTACACCAAAACGATAAAGAAAAAAATACATTTAGGCGGGAAATGAAGCACTAAAAAGCACTAAACCTACTCCAGCAGACGAGGCACATCATGAACGCATTTCCTAACACTTTCCCGAATCGAATGCAAAAAATTGACAGCGATTCATCTTGCTGCGGAGAATTGGTAGGTTTAGTACTTCATTTCTTCGCCTAATTCTGAAGACTGACATCTTTATAGCTCTAGCAGTTGATTCAGTTTCATTTTTTTATCTCCTTTTATGTTGATATTAACTTTCATGGTGATTTTTGTAACTTTTTGAAGAAAATCAGCTAATTAACAGGCAACACTGCACCCAACTGTAAACTGTTCTAAAAATAAAATCGGTCTCCAACATGAAATTAGTGAAGGCCACCGAATACCTCGGGGCGTCCTCTTCAACTATGTTTTTTAATTATTTGTATATCGAATCGGGAACCACATTGCATACATGTTCTTATCTCGAAAAAATGGGTAGGTATAAATACAGCCGAACGAGGAAAATTATTCAAAACATTCGACTATAAATAGTACCGCGGATTATGTAAACAGTTAACAGATTTGTCGTTTTCAATTTTGATAAAATTTATGGTGGGTTGGGTCGGAAATTATGAAGATTGTGTGACAATGTATAATAAAAAAGTTGGTATTTAACAAGGTGAGGTACGTAATAGGTGGTATCTAGCTAATGTACTACTGTGTTCAATTGAAAACTTCGGTGCAACAGTTCACGGTCAAGTTATGTAGTTGAGAAAAATGACAAATCTATATAAATATCAAATATTTATAACATTTTTTAGAAATATAGAAGGTTGCGAAAAAGTCTGCTAACAAGGCTTTATCGTTGAAACGAATTAACTTAAAATTTCTTCAAACGCCTCAGCATTTTAGTATAGAGAAAAAGGTAATACAACGCCAAAATAGAAGCTTCGCTTCAAAAACCAAAGTGACTATCCATTTAAGAGATAATGAGGCGTTTCCAAACTTTTGATTTACTCTGTCATATCATATGATGTGCGTTATTATGTCAAAATTATAATTGTTTTTATTTTCAACAAAATTGTTTGATAAACGCGTTTCTGCAAAGTCTTATAGTTTATTTTTATGAACGAGAGAGTAATTAGCATAATTTTAACTGGTAGCTCCGACCACTCCATGGACGTGCTCAAGATTAATTGAAAAATTACTTTGAATAATTGTAAAAAATAAATGAATTATTTCAGTGTTATAAAGTGTTATGTGTATGTAAACAAAAGTGACCTCTTTTATCACACACTATATTAGAACTGACTGGCCTACATTAAAAAGGGTTTTAAAAAATTCACATTTTTTTTAATTTTTAAAAATTACAAAAGAGAAAAAGAGTTTTTAAAACCGTCTAAGGTATGTTAAATAGATGAATAAAAATATTAATATAAAACTTACAGCTACTTGTTACAAATCCAAATCAGATTCAGAAGATGAACTTTCAGAACCAAGATTTATAATAACTGGCTCGATCATTTTATCAGTAATATTGTCCAGCTTCCACATTTTTTCCTCTTCTTTAATAGTGTGATTTACTGCCTTTTCCCAGTTTTCAGGTTTTACATTATTTACGGCCTCCAAAAACAACTGTTTAACATCATGAATTTTAAAAGTGGTATTTTTTTTTGAAAATTCACTCTTTATCTGTGCCCATACCAGTTCAATCGGGTTTAATTCACAATGATATGGTGGGGATCTAAGTACTGTCATTCCACGATTTTTGGCAATTTCATCAATTTCGTATTTTTTAAATTTTTCTTTATTAAGGGCACACAACGAATAAAGTTCCTTTCTTATAGATCCGGGATGGTACGTAATATTTTTTGAACTCAGCCAATTCTGCAAGTCTTTTTTTAACCACTTGGTTGTGGGCAGTCCTTCTATAAGTCTGGAGTGATAACTTGCATTATCCATTACTATTACACAGTTCTTAGGAAGAAGATCTATCATTTGTTCGAACCATTCTTGAAAGACATCAGCGTTCATGTCTTCATGGTAGTCACCGGTACGAGTTGATTCAAAAGTTAATAAACCACCTTCAACAAAACCGTCTGAACTGCCAATGTGTACTATTATCAGCCTGCGTCCCTTTCCTGATGGTGGGTTTAAACCAGTAGATAAGTTATTTACAAAAGCGTGCCTTTGACTTGTAACAGTTTCATCCTGCCAAAATTTATTTGGTGTATGACCCTCGTTGATCCATGTTTCATCAAGATAAAATATTTTTCTTTTTTGGTTTCTCATTTCCTTTATGGTTCTTAGAAAATGTCTTCTCCATATGACAATATCGCTTCTTTCGAATAAAATAGACTTTCTGGGATTCTTTTTCCAGCGGAAGCCTATTTCTTTTAAAAGTTTCCATAACGTACTTCGACTCATTTCTGGGTAATCCTTATCATCTCGAACTGAGACAAGAACTTTATCCAATGTTGGAAATTCTTGTCTAAAGAAGAATTCATGCACTTTCCGTCGAAGTCCTTCTTTAAAATGATATTCTATTTGAAATTTTGGTTTCCCTGGAGCATTACGTGGCATTTGAAAACTACCACATTTCTCTTCTTTAATAACTCTGTAAATCGTAGATTTCCCAACACCAAGTGTACTGCTAACTAACTCAACGGTCTCATCAACACTTTCACATAAACGTTTGTCTGTAAATGATTTAAAACAATTAAATATTAATGTTTTTTCATTAACTGTTAGAGGACCAATTTTTCGGCGTTTACACGGCACTTCCAAATTTTCCATAACACTAGTATACACAATAAACTGCACCTTGCAACTGAAGTACCTACTTTTAGTGAACTGTTAAGAATTTTGAATACGCCACTTGGACCTTCCTATATACAAAATGGAAAAACCCACTATCACATTTTCTGTGGAATAAGTTTAGAAGGTAATTATCTAGTCAATTACTGTCGTAGATTCCTGGAATTAAAGAATTAAATGTTTGATTGTTGAAACCCTTACTTCGTGGAATGCACTCATTTCAGATAAAATAAAACGTTTTATTTTATCTAAAGAATTAAACTTTATTTTGCAAATAGTCAAAGAATTAAACTTTATTTTGCAAATAGATAAAATAAAACGTTTTATTTTATCTAAAGAATTAAACTTTATTTTGCAAATAGGTAGGTACTTATTAAACTTTTATTGGTTATATATAACCAATAAAATAAACATCTGACATTTCTTGCAAATTCATTAGTACCTGTTAACCTCCATCACTCCGACACTGGCAACCTTATTTAGGGATTAGTAATCCTCACAACTATTGTATTCTATTCTGCTCCAACCTTTATACCTGGTGGTCATACTCAATTTAAAATTGTTTTCCTATATACTTCTGTAAACTTGTTGACAAATATCTGTTTTTCATTGAGTCACCCGTATCAACAGTTTAGGGATTTGCCTACATAATTGATTGTTTTATTACTCTCTCATACATAAAAATACACTATAGTGATGTAAAATTCAAAAAATAGATGACAGGAAACCAAGAGGTATTGAAAATAACCTACAGCTATACTTCATGAACGTAGAAATAATAAAAATGAACAAATAATAGCTAGACAATAAAAACAAAACTTTACTCAATAAATATTTTTCAATGTAATTTCAGTGAACGAACAAACAAAAGGTAGATATAGATATGTTCGTCATTCTCTTGTTGGATCTCGGTGCAACTTCATGTTTACCGAACGCAAACTGCTGAGTAAAGCAATTGTTTGAATATGTGGAAAATGCCGGAAATGTGCACATCGGATAAGTTTTTCAGCTAACGAACTCTGCGAAGTTTACAACACAAAAATGGAATTTCCATTTAGGTAGCTTCGGTAAAGGAAAAGGTGCTTTCAGTTCGAGAACTCAAGTTGGAATGGTGCTATGAGTTTAATTCATTCCGTGACTATTGTTTGATAATGTAAATAAAACGCGAACATTTTTTAATATTTTTGTATAATATGGAGTAAAAAAATTGTCCCAAGTAGGTTGTTGTGAAAGATATGTATGAATGGCTAAAAGCGAATGCGAGAGGGTAGGTTTGGAACAGGGTTCAGTGATTCATATCATCAGTCTGACTTTAATTCCCTCAAGGATTTGCACTAATTTATTACATACTGAACCTGAGGTTGTTATTTGTGTCGTGAGTAATGCTTTTTCCAGCGCTAAATTAAAGAGTTTACCGGTTCCATCCTGGTGTAGCCCGTGGTTCGTTTTAAAAGATTCAGATAATTCCTCGTGATCTGTTGAAATTACCAATTGATTTGGTATTCCTAGATAATAAAGCAAAGAGATAACTATATAATACAAGCGAAATGAGAATTCTCAGAAGATTAAAAGACATTAAAATACTTTATAGACAGGGAAATGAATATGTAACATAAGAACTGAATATGTATTCCAATGAATGGTAGAGGTCTTCTTTTTCTTAGCCTTCTGTCGTCCATTTTAGGATAGAGGCCTCATCCAACTTTTTTCGTCGATCTCTATCCTGAGGAACATACTTAAAATTTGTTCTGGTTATTTTTTTGATGTCTATTTTTGTTTTTGGTGCTAGAGGTAAAACAAGAAATGACTTCTGTAGAAAATGTGGTGTAGGTAATGGTGAACAATATTGAATTTTAAGTCGAAAGGTAACTTAAAATGATACTAAAAAACGCAATAGAAAGAAAAATGTTTAATGGACAGTGGAGATGTCCACAAAAACAATTAGGAAAAAAAGAAACGATCAACAAGTATAAATGATCTTATCCTAGGAGGAACACGAGGACAGATGAGCTAACTTTGTAATTTGTTTCAATTTGGATTTCTTTATAGTAGTTTACTGCCTGTTGTATTTGTTGTGTCCTGTATTGTAAAAAGGATTTCTTCTTTTCCTTACATTTCATCTTCACTTCCTCTCTAAACCATGGGGTTTTCTTTTTTGAAATGTTAGTGTTTATTACTTTTCTTTCTCAAAGTGATTCTGTTACATCATCATCATCATCATCCAGCCTCAAGAGTCCACTGCTGAACATAGGCCTCTTCCTCATGTTTCCAACCCCGTCTATCTTGCGCCGCTCTCATCCAGTTTTTATTGAGTCTTCTTAAATCGTCAGTCCATCTTGTAGGTGGTCGACCGACGCTTCTCTTGTCTTCCCTTGGCCTCCATTCCAATAACCTCTTTGTCCATCGCCCATCTGTCATTCTGGCTATGTGTCCTGCCCATCTCCATTTTAGTCTGGCTATCTTCTCGATGATGTCAGTCACTCCGGTTCTTCTCCTGATGTCTTCGTTGGTTATTCTGTCTCGCAGAGTTATTCCTAACATGGACGGCTCCATTCTTCTCTGCGTGACTCTCAGTTTGGTAGCTGCTGCTTTTGTTAAGGTAAGTGTTTCTGCTCCGTACGTCAAGACTGGGAGGACGCACTGATCAAATACCTTTCTCTTTAGGCATGTGGGCAGCTCACTTTTAAAAGTTTCTCTCAGTTTTCCAAATGCTGCCCACCCAAGGCCGATTCTTCTCTTCAGTTCATGAGTCTGGTTATCCCTGCCAATCATAATTTCATGTCCCAGGTATTTATATCTATCTACGAGTTCTATTTCTTTTCCACCAATACTGATGTTCTGGTTGGGTACCAAATTGGTCATGATTTTTGTTTTCGAGATATTTATATTTAAACCTACACTTTCTGTAGCCACAACGAGTTCCTGTACCATCTCTATTGCCATACCTAGATCTTCAGCTATTATAAGTATATCATCGGCGAAACGTAAGTTGTTTAGATATTCTCCATCTATTTTTATTCCCTTTGTCATCCAATCCAAATTCTTAAAAGCATGTTCTAGCACCGTATTAAAAAGTTTAGGTGACATTGGGTCTCCTTGTCTAACTCCCCGTTCTATTTTTATGCGATTACTGTTACTATGTAATCTGACAGTGGTTGTTGCCTGCAGATATATTTTGTATAATAATTTAGTATATCTATAATCTAGCCTGCATTCTTTAAGCGCCTGTAATATTTTGCTTAGCTCAACTGTGTCAAAGGCTTTGTGAAAATCGATAAATATTAGAACTAGAGGTTTATTGTATTCCACTGCTTTCTCTATTAGGGTTTTTAGGATTCTGTTACTACGTTAATTAATTATGTTATTTGACAGTTATCAGGGATTTGGCATTAAAAAGGAGATACAATTAGCCAGAGAAAAATGGATGAGAGAAAGGTGCGAGGAAATTGAGGATATGATATCTAGGCACGACTTTTTTAATGTGCACAAAAGAATAAAAGAAATAAGCAACATATTTAAAAAACGAGTTCCCTCTGTACTAGTTGACAAAAACAACAAAATTATTGTAAATGAGACCGAAATAAGAAGAGAATTGGCAACTGTATATATCAGATTTAAAAATGACAGAAATAATATTACCGAATCATACCAAAATTGTACTGACGGCCCAGAAATTGTGAAATCAGAGGAGTATGCTTTAAAACATGCTAAAATTAGGAAAGCTTCTGGTCCAGATGATACATTCTTAATGAGACATCCTACATAGAAACAATGAATATTTTTTACTATTTAACCAATCATTAGGAAAAGTAAACAATTAATAATTTTCGTTTCGGTCTGTTTTGTTTTCGAATGGAAAATAATTTCCATTTTTTATGAATCACCCCGTAGGAGGAACGACCACCCATCCTTCGTCCGAAGACTGATTTACTCGCAAATGTGGGTCCCACTGGAGGGCATTAATTGAAACCGGTCGTAAATTTATTACTTTATGCACTAAAGTTAATCTACCCTCTTTCATTGCTCAAATTCGTTTCCACCGGTCTCCGGATCTGCTTACTTCAAACTACAAGGGAAGCTGCAAGCCACAAGTGGTCTCTGATTACAAGGGAGGAAATAGTTGTGTATTAAACACAAAAAGTTTTAGGACAATGAGGAATTTTTAGGACAGTTTTTACGACAAATATGGGAAAAGCTTGAATAACTTTTAAGAAATAGTTCATCCGAAATGGAAAAATCTTATAAACTCCCTTCAACTAGCCGAATAATCGTATTTTAAGATAAATAGTCGACAATTTTAACTATGTTTTATATCTGTTGTAAAAACAACCTATTTATAATATTGTAATCGTATTTAGTTATTTTATCAACTTGTGCCCTCACCTCGTCAGCTCTCGTGTTAATGTGTTTGCGACCCTCTACCCCATAATCTCTCTCCACCCCGCGTTATATAACTTAGGACAAGGAGAGTGCGAATTTGCCTCTCAGCAAGTAAAGACGGGGTGTGTTGGCCATCCCGAAAACGAAAAGTGCGTGCTCTGCGTGAGTGATAGAAGTTTTGTGTTAAACCGTAAACAATTTTGTTTCTCTCAATACTCTGTATCTTTTTTACTGTCTCCTAGCACTGTAAAACTAATGATATTGGTATAACTCTTTTTAGTATTATCAGAATTGCGATAATTATCAATGTAGAATCAGCCATTAAGTTCACTATAAATAAATCAAAGGAAAAATACGTCTTAAGTGTTTTATTGCTTCAGTGGTCCTTAATAAATATTTTGAAGCAATTAGGTGTTCAACTACGCCTCTCTAAAATGTGGAAAGTTTGGTAATCAATTTATCCTCTCCATCAATATCTCATCAAAAGCCTAAATTCTACCCAAAGCTGAACTGGCATAAAAATTTTTGCAATGTTTTTCCGAATAATTTCTCTTTCTAACACAGACACATTACGCTTTTAAATCATTTTCAAACTTTTCGCAATGTCATTACGTTGAGGACTATCAGCAATGTCCTAAAAGTGTGCTACCAATAATTTTCAAACTGAGTATAGATAGCTTGCTTCGGAAATAAAAAAAAATGTTTAAACAGGGTTCAAACTTTACGGTTTATGTAAACGACAGAATGCTGCAGTTGGATGTAAACATAAAATCTTTGAGCTCTACACACTAACTAGACGTAGGAGGGACAACAAACTTCCAACTATTTAAATGGAACAAGTTTTACTGTAAGGAAAGGACAAACATCTTGAATTTGCTCATTGCATTAGAATAGTAATTGATAAACATATACGTGACGCATAAAATGATATTAACTTGTATAGAAATTGGTCCAACGGTTACTTTAAGTGAATTGATTCTTTGATACTGACTTACCACTCGAAATCAATCGTGAATTGAATGTCTTTTTCGTCTTCTCTTCTTTTTGGGTTCGTATTTTAGAATTAACAAAAAAGAAAGAACCAAAACCAGACATGAACTCACCAAAGAAAGAAGAAACGAAGCAAAATATAATTTCCTACTTTAATCAAATATATATTGCTATTGTTATGTGATATTATATCTTATATGTCGCTATACGTTCATTAATAACGAAGATAAGGTATACACCCTTTTGGTAGTGGCCTTGTTCGTTTTTTTATTCTTAATATAATCCCCTTCCCTTTCATTTAACGCATCACACACTCAAATCGGACCAATAACAACGGAGATAATATGATGTAATGCCTGCGCTGGGGTTTTCATTACTTACAGACAGACAGAAGAAGCAAATTATATACTTCAATTGATTGTGTATACATTCAACATACTTCATATATTTAGTAACGAAGCAAAATTATTTCTTCAATATCAATCAAAACCATATTTTTCAAATATTTGTATAAATATTCATTTATTTTTTTGTGATAAGGGAGGATTGATAAGAGTTGAAAAAAAATGGAAAAGTTATATTTGAGTTAAACATGATAAAAGATATCGATTTAATATAAATAAAGTATCAAATTGTATAAGTAAGCCGGTAAACAATTTTTTTTCATTTTTTTTTTTCGTAATAAGGCATAGTTAAAAGGGTTGAAAATGAATGATATGGTCAATGGAAAAACATGGAAAGATCAATAAATTATTTTTTTACAATTCTATATTAACAGATGGTGCTTTATAAGGGACAAAATAATTCAAAAAGGGTTGAAAAATGATAAATTGTAGATCGAAGCTTTAAACAATCTTAATTCTAGAACTACAAAATAAATGTTTAACAAATTACTACATGCTTCATTTTCCACTTTTATTGATTGAAAAAATGGGTAGTTTACACCCTTAAAAACAATAAAATAATATCGGGATGAGATAGATTTGATGTGGAGGGTAAGAGGAGCTTACTTTTATAAAAACGAATGCGACGATGAATCGATGATTTCTTCAAAGAAATTAAAGCTTATACCTCATTTTTACCTTCGTAGATTGGACTACAAGTAATTTAAAAGATTGAACAGAAAATTTTGCTTTTCGAAAGAAATGGAACATGATTTTTACGGTCTGCAAAAAGAAATAAGAGGTCAAAGAAGAAAGGTAAAGAAACTAATAGAACCAAAACACATAGAAAAGTATACTTGGATTGACTACTGGATATACTGGATTGGTATTTGCAAATACTATATAGGTGGTCGTGTTTACCATACGGAAATTTCATTGGAATCTACCGACTATCTCAAAACACGGAAGGTCCGACTTACTAAGGACGCCGGGTTGATTAATCCTCGGTTAATTCTTTTCACAAGTGATTGCACAAGACCAAGACGACCTCAGCTACATGATGGAGAAACTACAAGAAGAATATACCAAGGCTGGCCTAGATATTAACCTCGCGAAAACAGAGTACCTATCTACAAGTGAAGAAGACATAGAAGATCTACAGATTGATGATAACGTAACAATCAAAGGAAAGGATAAATTCAAATACCTGGGGTTTATAATCACGAAAAAGGCAACAACAGAGGAAGAAATTACACAAAGATTAGGACAAACAAGAACAGCAATCCGACAACTTAACTCAGTATGGTGGGATAGACACCTAAATATGAAGACAAAAACGCAGATTTATAAAACATTAGTGCGAAGTATTATGACATATGGGGCTGAAAATTGGATCATAAACAAGAAAAACAGCAGTAAGATAGTAGCAACAGAGATGGAATGCCTGCGAAGATGCTGCAGAGTAACAAGAATGGATAGGAGAAGTAATGACGAAATAAAGCAAAGAACATCAATAGAAACAGACATACTAACATATATAAAACAAAAAAGACTAAAGTGGTATGGACATGTAAGAAGAACTAGCGACAGCAGATGGATAAAGAGAATAACCGAATGGAGCCCCATAGGAAGGAGGAAAAGAGGACGACCCCGAAAATCCTGGAGGAACGAAGTAGACGACGCCATGAGTAAGAGAGGACTAAACGATGGAGAATGGAACAACAGAGAGAGATGGAAACGGTTGAGCGAGGGAAGGCAGTGAATACTGTAGAATCCCTGAATATATATATAATTCTTTTCGGTCAGGCGGGTTCTTTTTGATAAATTTGGTAAATATCGTCAAAGGCACGTTAGAGTAATTTTCTGAGAGAACCTAATCCAAAAGGATTTATCTTTCATCACGTTCCTAGCTAGAAGGGTACCGTTATTTTTTTACCTTTTACCTTTCTAGAAATACATACAGGCTGGCCTGTCATTTTTAAGTGGGGGATATCACACCTTATTTTTGAGGAAGCTTGTGAAATTTTGAGAAGAGGAACTTCACTTCTGGCAGGGCGATCTTTGTTGGCGATCGGCGTTGGAAATTTGCATGAGAGTGAATCTGTAAAACCATTACATATGTAAGATAATGAGTAAGAGAGATACAGAAGATATATTTTCTCTCTCTTCCTCTCTCGAGAATAAAAATGTTCCTTTTGTATATATATTTAATATTATATATATATATATATATATATATATATATATATATATATATATATATATATATATATATATATATATATATATATATATATATATATATATATATATATATATATATATATATTATATATATATATATATATATATATATATATATATATATATATATATTATTATATTATAATATAATATGTATTAATATTATTATTTATGTGATATATTTCGTATTATTTAAAATTAAACGTTTATAATTATTTTAGGCTTTTGTATTTCAAAATAATCACTGTTTTACCGAGAACTGTCAATTTTGAAATCCGTTAGTGTTATGTCTAATTGGCAAATCCTACGTGTTTGGTTCATACGCTGGTGGTTGTGAGTTCGAATCCCAATTATGAATTTCCTTTTTTATTTTTGAAATATTTAAAAAATAAAATGAAAGTTTACAACATAATCCGAGTTGTTGGCTTTTTATTTTTATCTTCGTAAAGTTAGTTATGTATATTGGCAGTTTTAAATACTTATGAATATTACATTTTAATTTATATTGTATTATGTGGCAGTGTATTTATTGTATTGTAATTTTTATATTAATAACAAAATAAACAGTGAATTTTACTGCAGAGTATGTGTAAAATTTTTTTTTGCATTCAACTCCTTGTATACATAATATATAAAAATAAACCTATATAACTAATTCTTTTTCTCTTTCTGCTCTCTCTTACCTATAGCATTACATATGTAATGATTGTGTAGATTGACTCCTATATAAATTTTTAACGGCGAACGCGTGTATAGAAGTATAACTTCTACCGGCAGTCCCACTGGACTGCCACACCCGTTTTTTTCTTTAAGTGTATATACACTTAAATGTTTCAGTTTCTTAATCTAATACCATATTAGATTAAAGATTGGTATAAACTACCTTTAATTTAATTAACTTCAGTGTTTAATACAAGTAAAGTATTATAATAGTTTTAGTGAAGAGTACAGCAGTCATCAAGGTTTATCGTAAGTTGTCAGAATCATATTATCTTCAACTACCTGGCCGAATCTCCGTCGACTATTTCTTCTCTTGTATTTAAGGTTAACTACTGATTTAGCATTCAATCAAGGAACATTTAATATTTTCATACGAACATTCAATCAGCTATTAAGAACTTCTAAATTACGAACATTTAATTCTCAGTTAATCATTAAATAACAGTGCGAGACAGATAATTATCTTAATACCAAGTGCGGGTTGGTTTAATTTTTATAATACAGAATTCTTGAAACCTTTTTGTATTCTTTAGGATTTAAATTTAATCATTTTGTTATTTGCTATAATTGTTATACATTTTTAACCCGTTATCTCGAGATAAGCCCATAAACAGCAAAGAGAGATTTGATAATTTATCTCTCTTCGCTGATAATTTAAACTGTGCATGATTTTATTATATTATTGTATTTGTAAAGGTATTTCCTAATTATAATGCTGTGTATTGTTATATGTATACCACCATTTAATAATTGATGGTGCATTTTTTTACATATTGTGTGGATATTCAGCTGCCTATATCATAGTGTAACAAGCAAAATTGCTTATAAAGGGGAAGACGAAGAAGAAAAGAAAATTATAAAAACTTAATAAATTGAGCAGTAATTAACATGTGATTCTTCTGAATAATCGTAATTCTCGCCCATTTAACAAATTTGTAGCCATTGTATCCGTCGAACAAAAACTCAATAGCTTGTACATTATTTGTTTGGCAGTGTTAGTGTTAAGCGAATAGAAAACTTTTTAATAAACAACATTTTTGATACTGTCCTTGTTATTACAATTTTCCCCATAGCGCAAAAATATTAAAGCAATCTGAATATAAAATCCATTTAGTATTGCAAATAAACAAACTCCTCAATATGTCGGTCCACTAAAAATAAACTCATTACAATCTTGTTTTCTATTTTTAACGAGATCACGTTGGTTCTGAAATCGATCGATCGCAATATCCTGACATTGACCAGATCGATAGCTACTCGTTCATTTTTATTATCGAACCGGTCTTCGGTCTATCAGCCACTGCTTAAACTTAACCATCCACGATTCCAGATGGTCTTGATGGTTCACGGTCAAGAGGATGTTGGTGTGATTCTATAAATAGAAAAGTTGTTCACTTACAACATTCGTTTTGCACACACAAAAAAAAACGAATAATTAGATGCGGGATGAATCGTCTAATAGTTGAATTGAACAAAAAAAAGTTATTTTTCTTTCTATGCCCTATGTCTAAAGTTCCTTATATTACACTGATTTGTTGCACTTAAAATGGCTGTTTATAGTTGGAAAAAAAAGTAATAGAGTGTTAAAAAAAGTGTCATAACGTTAACTTTATTTCACGCTTTCCGTATGATACGAGAGTTGATTAGTGCAATTAGTCGATACCTTTACCGAAAAAATAATATAAAGTCATCTTTGACTTTAACAGCACATCAACTGTAATAATTTTACACATCATATTGATGTGATGTTAGTGAAAGTAATTCAATTTGACTTAATTTAGTAGTTGTTCCTAGTATTATTATCCAGATTTAGCCATACGGCTCACTCTCCCTCTTCAGGGGAAAATTCACTTATCCCAGATAACTACGGTATCAAAAGGATTGAGCTCTGGTCGGACTCTTTCCGTGTTATCGAGCCCTAGGTGACTTGGTATGTTGGAGTATCTCCCAAAAATTTTCGTACACATCTGGACAGTTCTATTTCGCGAGGAGTACAGTTTTCTGCATAGCCTTATAAAGATATTCATTTACAAACAGGTGTTTTATGGTCTTTAGGAGGTTTTTGAGAATAATACCAGTAATAGATAGAGTAAGTAATACGATTCCTTCCCATATCAGTTGGCCCACCTATGGAATTTGCAGTTTATGTCGATTACCATAAACAAATTATACTCTGCATGTTTTTATAAGTTCCCATATTAATTAATATGACATCTTATATACTAAAACGCTAAGCCCTTTTCTTGTCCACCACTTTACTCAAAAACCATATTAGATAATTAAAATATTTTTTCGGAATATTATTCGTATTACGTATGAGATTGTCAAGATATACTTTTGGTACAAAAATTCACTTCCGGTTTTGAGATGACCGGAAGTTAGAATTTACTTTAAGTTTTAGACCCCACAATGTATATATGGATCGAAAGGTCTCGTCGAGACGAATCTAAATATGTACTTCCGGTTGCGATCCGACACCGGAAGTGACCCGAAACGCGCATAAAACGTCAAGATAGAGCAAATCTGACACCGGATTCGTGCATGCAAAATTAACTGCTAAATGATATCCATGTCGACATTTGATGAACTAAAAATTGCATTCCGGTTTTGAGGTCGACTTCCGGTTTCGTTTTTATTAGTCAAATCAATAGAGAATTCAACGTAGAGTTCAAAAATGTAAGTTCACGAAATTATCATTTATAGTTTTTGAGTTATTGATAAAAATATTTTTACTTCCGGTCGATTTTTTTAAATTATAAAACTTTTTTTTATTAAGACTTTTATTTTCTTATTAAGTTTAATAATTATTTCACTTAATTAGCTTGAAATTTTATTTAAAAAAAAATTTGAATTACCTACTCCTTTTCTCACATATTTTGGGAAATTTTTGAGTTCTCGCCTCACATAGAGAACTGAATTTCCTGAAATTAAAAAGTGAGCTATATTGACGATAGAGAGTCGGGGAGTCGAAGGATCCATTCTTTCCCTGTACTAAGTGATAAAAAACCTCTTAAATCGTTTAAAAGAGCCTGTCCGGCTTTTCATAGAGAGAAACTATTAACTTTTAATAATGACAAACTATATATATTCGGATTCAGCATCGTCTTCTGATGTTCAAACTGAAAAAAAATTGTAAAATTCACTTTCGGTTTTGAAATTTTTTGAAAAAACAAAAAATTTTCGAAATTATATTTATATATTAGCTTTTGCGATGACCATCACCAGAGCACAAGGACAAAGTCTGAAGAAGGTTGGGATTTATCTTCCAAATCCTGTTTTTTCTCATGGGCAGCTATATGTGGCAATGTCTCGATTCCGCTCATTTGATGGCGTAAAAGTTTACATAACTCCCGGTGCCAAGCAAAAGTTTTCAGAAAATGGAGACATTGTAACAGAAAACATTGTTTTCGACGAAATATTTCGTGATATTTAATACACTTTTTACTTGCATTATTATTGATGAATGTTATGTACATTCCTGCTTATATTGTTTGTATTGATCTCTTAATTTTTCTCGCAAAATAAAAATTTCATTTAAAAAACTCGATGTCGAGTTGGTCCGCTAGTTTTTATTAATATTTATTAAAAACGTTGCCCTTATGGTTTTTTATTTATTTTTAACAATAAAAAAAAATTCACTAAACCCTGGCTATGCATTCACTTGTCAACGTACGTTGATATTTCCATAATTACATTAAATCCAGAGGTAGCTATGGAAAAATGGCATCAAAACAATAATATTGTCAGTTAATGTCAAATGTATTTTGTAGCGTTGTAAAGCTTTTTGCCGTTTAAAATAACCGAAACAAATCGAAGGGCATTAAGACGCGTTATAGTGAAAAATTGACGAGCAAATTATATGGAGTTAAGCGTTTTATGGAGTGACGGTATTGGAAGACACGTTTCTAGATCAACGTGTCACCGAGAGCCCCCAAATTAGGATTTGGTACTTACAAAGTAAGTTTTGTAGTTGAAAAAAATAGTAAGAATTGTTTTTAATAAATTTTATTTTATTTTAGGATAAGGAAAAGCCACTTTTAACAATACAACAAAAGAAAAATATACTAAGATGGTCAAAAGAGCATAAAGATTAGACTCAGTCGCAATGGGATTAAATACAATGAAGTGATGAGTCCAGATTTGAACTGTGTGTTGGAGACAGTAGGAGTCGCATCATTCCCAGGAAAAATTGAGTTTTCCATCCCGACTGTCTGAAGAGAAAAGTCAAATTTCCTGCATCTGTCATGATCTGGGGCAGCATGTCGTCTAAAGGTGTGGGGAAGTTACATTTTATCGATGGGATTGTAAACACGGACAAATATGTACATATTTTAGAAGAATCTCTTTTACCGATTATGGAACGCCGTTTAACATCAGCGGAAGATTTTGTCTTACAACAGGATGGCACAAAAAAGAGCTTAAAATGGATTGAAAACCATGACATACCATTTCTGGAATGGGTTTCTAACAGTCCCGACTTGTCTCCGACAGAGACTTTATTGCGCGAAATGAAAAAAGTTTTGAGAAAACATCCTGTCAGGTCCGTCAACGAATTGAAGGAAAAATTGCAAGAAATATGGGAATTTATTAATTGTTTCTTATTTCTATTAAATTTATTATTATTCTGTTTAATCAATAATTTTCATTGCGTTATAAAATATTCGCTATAACTAGAAAATTTACGCTGCGCTTTTATTTTTGTTCTCTAAAATTTAATTTTCTTATTAATCTAACGTTGTGCCAAATGATATTGGAAGAGGCTCGTAGGCACTACCTGGTTACTTTCCATTCTCCGTTATCTCCTGACTTGTATTTCTAGATCTCTGTACTTGGCGATCTTTTCGTAGTATTTAACACGCAAATTATTGCTGTTGATGATGTCTTTTGGTTAATTCTGTTCTGTTGATTTTTCAGGTTGTTGAAAGGGTGAGATTTGACACCTCCATGAAATTTATTGGAAGAAGAGAAGTTGGTGAATTAATATCGTGGTTGTCTGTTGTGGCAATCTGCGAAGTGATATTGTGAGGTAGATTAAAAGTTGGAATAGTATTAAGTATATCAAAATTGATTAGAGGAGAGGTTTCTGATAAACATTGCGAGGCAAGATGACTATTTTATTTGCATTTGAAACAAAATTATTGGTCGCTGGATAAAAATACTTTGTAACTAACATTATCATGATTGACCACGATACATTCAGGTATGGTTATATATTATCTAGGGGTTCTATGTATACTTAACGCCTAAAACTGAGTATGTGCCTATATTCAGGATCAGCTATATCCAATTCTCAAACATCTTTGTTGTTAGTGGTGACATCAATTTCAAGCCTAGTTTCTGGAGAAGATTGCTCAATATTTTATGTGTGATTATTGGACTAAAATTAGATAAGAGAAGTCGTTCTGAAGGGGTGGTTAGTCTACGTGCTAGAAGTACTTCATTATTTCCCTAACCGCCTAAAGACTGCCATCGTTATTCCTCTTCATAAAGGTGGAGACAAATCTGATGCCTGCAACTATAGACCTATTGCCTTGTTACCAGCACTATCAAAAATTATTGAAAGGCTTATAAAAGTTCGACTTATGCCCTTTCTCCTTAAACATAATATTTTATCGCAAAATCAGTTCGGCTTTTTGTCTAATAAATTTACTAGTGATGCCATGTTTTCTGTGTTACATGAGGTATATCTATCACTAAATAGTAACCTCTCCTCCGCCACCATTCTCTGCGACTATTCCAAAGCCTTTGACTGCGTAAATCACGACATTCTATTAAAAAAATTAACTTTCTATGGAATTCGGGGTGTGTCTTTGAATTGGTTCAAAACTTACTTGGTAGGTAGGAAACAATTGGTTAGAATAAAAGACACCGACTCTAGTTGTAAAGACATTGAGTGTGGAGTACCGCAAGGTTCAGTATTAGGTCCCATTCTTTTTTTACTTTTCGTTAATGACATCACTTACTTGAAAATTAAAGGGAAAATTTTTCTATTTGCTGATGATACCAGTTTTACTTGGAGCAGCTCTAATATTTCAACGCTTCATTCAATTATAACCGCTGATTTGCTTATAATCAAGGCTTGGTTAGACTGCAACTTACTTAGCTTTAACGTGGATAAGACAGTAGCATTATCTTATAAAGGAATCATCCAACCCTTGCTTTTGAATGAGAGCCAAATCGGTATCGTTAATTCCGTGAAATTTCTAGGTATTCTTATCGACAGCGATCTTAAATGGTCCTTGCATACTGACTCCTTAAGGAAGAAACTAGCCTCAGCTTGCTTTGCAATAAGATCTGTTTCGAAGGAACTAAATTTATCTTCTGTCAAAATGGCATATTTCTCATTGTTCGAGTCCCATCTTCGATATGGGCTTCCATTTTGGGGTTCTAGTACAGCAGCCCAATTTGATAATATTTTTAAGCTGCAAAAAAGAGCAATTCGTTATCTATTTGGTCTCAAACAAACAACTCATTGCAAGATCTACTTCAAAAATCACAGAATTTTGACCCTTCCCTCTTTATTTATTTTGGAAACGGTTTGTTTGATTCGCAAGCATCTAAACATTTTTCCCGATAGACCTGATCATGGCTACTCCATTAGAAATTCGGATTGTAATGTTTATTTTTACCGATCCCGTCCACTCAGCTAGTAAAGAATTATATTCTATATAGTGCAACAAAAACTTTATAATCACCTTCCAAGAGAAATTAAATCCGCAACATCTTTCATTAAGTTTCGTAAGATGACAAAAATCTATCTCTCTGAAAGACCATATTATTCAGTTGACGAGTTTCTTGATGTATAACAAAGAAACAAAATTAGTATTGTTTATAATTACATTTGGGTGTCTCAAGCAGTGGCTACAATTTGTCTCATTTGTTGTTGTCTGTACAAATTATGTAAGTGATACAATAATTTTACTAATTTAAAATTGTATTGTTCTGTTTTTTTATTATATTTGTTTTTGTTTTATACTTTTTATACTTTTTGTACTTTTTGACTGATTCTTTTTAGCTTTGTCCATAAAATTGTTCAATAATTTTCAGTGACAATAAAGCATATTTCTATTTATTTTTATGGATCATGTTTTATTGAGAAAGTCATCAACTACAGCTTTACTTAAAAGATAATGCATACTCGGTTATTAGAGATTCTTGACGAATAAATAATATTTTTTGGTTGAACGAGTGGTCTTAGTTGTAAAAGATATTCTTGCAATTTTGTGCTATTAATTGAACTGAAGATGGCTTTTGTACTCTGCGCCTTGAAGTCTCTGAGCTTTTGTACAATTTTGAAGCAATTTCCGATTCGTCTTCGTTTGGTCATACTGTATGCATTAGATGTGGAAGCGAAACTTCAAATAAAGATTGTATTTTTATATAAATAAAGGTTTGTTCGCAACAACGTATTTGATAAAACAGATGTCAACGAAAAATAGGCTCACAACAATATATTTCTCTAAAATTATAGCTTCAAATAATATTTATTCACTAAAATAACCCCGTTGTATCTACAACGTTAAGTTCCTGTTTGTCGAAGATCCCGTTAATCTCTGAATTGTAATTATTTCTAAAGATAGAATTTACATAATGTCAACACGTTTTATGTGGTTCAACAAACAGCGAAAACAACTTCGCCATTTTACCATTTTTATTTTGACATCGCATTTAGTATCTTTTATTAATTGCCGTTTTTTGTACAGAAACGCAGTAAACACAACTAAAGACAGTGTCGTACGCCGCTATCGCCACTATCTAACAATAATGTCACTTGTTAAGTACCTGGTACGAATATTATGACTTTTCTTTTAAATATCTGATGGATTCGTCCGTTACATGATGGAAATTAATTTTATCTAAGAATAAAACACTGAAAACTTTTGTTTTCAAAACTTCCACAAAATTTATTTATTATCACTGCAGCTGTTTCGGTAGAGTGCCCTTTCTTAAGTGACCAGACTGTTCTTTTACCATTCTGGGTATTTTAACCCGGGACCGAGCCGTGATAAATGTTAAAATGACACCGCCTGTATCGTGGTGGTGGTATAGACCTTCCTGGAATGCTCCAAGCGATTTTCCCCTTACAGACTGGCGTTATATTATTTTAGTTTTTATTTGGCCTTTGAGAGATACAGTTTAATATTTTTGTAATCAGTGCTTTTGAGCGTGTGCTTGTACATAAGTATCAAAGAGATTTGTGTTGCAGTTTCACAGTTTTAGATATTGGAGTGCTTTTTGCAGTTAATAATACGGTAAGTGAACCCTGTAAGTGGTTCTTTTTATAATATTTCTTAAGTCTAGTGGAAGTCTATTTTAGTGGAAAATATAGTCACATGTATAGTGATTTGTAATAGTATTTTTTTCTTTGTAGGTTGTGCTCTTACGAGAAAGAAATAAAGCATATTTTAGCCATATGGGCCGAAATTGGGAGCGACGATGAGATAGGTGGTCCTCCTGAAGACCAAGAGGACGTTTTGGAGAACAATGATCACGACTCTAATTCAGAGCAATCAGAAGGAGAAGAGCTACCAGATTTTAACGAATTTCAGCAAAATCTAAATACTCGTCTGTGTTTTGTGGAAAGGGACAAAAAGACGTTGGGAATTAATTTCCCGTAGCTGTTAAAAAAAAAGGCCCGAGGTAAAAACATAGTGACTCAATCTTTTGGAGTAATTGGAAAAGCCAGAAAAGCAAAAAACCTTTATTGATGCTTGGAAATTGTTTTTTCTAGACTCTGTCATCAGAGAAATAGTTGAACACACAAACAATTATATTGTTACGATAAATATCCTGGCCTAAAAATAACTGTAAAATATATGATGACTGATTCTAATATGTTTTAGATTATACGAGAACTTTCGACCATAAACCCCAAGTAATAAAAAACTGGTTCCATTCGAATCTTCCGGAATTAGGCCTGTCCATTCGAGGCGAAACCAGGTCAATTGAGGTCAACATCCATGCAGTTCTAGAGCAGCTGTTTTCGTATAAATATGAGGGAACTTTTATTTTGAAAACAGTTAATAAAGAAGATTCGCGCTCGCGATATTGTTGTTACGCTCGCCTACTAATAAATTATTGTATATGTAGTGATAAATAAATAAATATCAGTTATTGTGCTTTTTAATGAATTAAGATAAGAACAAGACATTATAAATTAAAGACTTAACAATTAATAAATTCACAACAATATTCTAAAGCTTCGGACAAAAAACACCACTACAAATATGGAAGAAATTAAAGCACTTATTGGTCTTCTATATTTTGCTGGAGTCTTGTTGTCATCCACACATACATTTGAGAGATCTGTGGACACAGGACGGAACTGTCGTAGAGATTTTTCCTCTTACAATGGTAATTAATCGATTTCAGTTTTTGTTGCGAGCACTTCGCTTTGACTATCTTGATGATAGAGAGGAACGGAAACAGTACGATAAACTATCTCCTATAAGAAAATTTTTAATGGATTTGTTGAGCGATGCAAAGCCAATTATGCTCTAAATGAATTTGTGACAATTGATGAAATGCTTGAGTCATTTCGCGGTAACTGTAGATTTCGGCAATATATACCGAATAAACTTGCAAAGTATGGAATCAAAATATTAGCGTTTGTTGATTCCACGTCATATTACACCTATAATCTAGAGATGTATGTTGGAACTCAAACCAGATAGGCCCTATCAAGTTGACAATATCGCCTCTTTCTTTAGTCGTGCAAAGATTAATTAAAGCAAATTTCTGGAACTGGAAGAAATGTAACTTTCTATAATTGGTTTACGTAGATACAAAATAGTTACATTATTGTCAACAATGCATTACAAAAACGAGATTGATCCAGAGAGTGGCGATGCATACAAGCCAACAATGATTAAATTTTACAATACAACAAAGGGAGGTGTTGAATACCGTTAATGAGCTAAAAGAAACTTACTCTGTGTCACGAAAAAGTTGCTGATGGCCTTTCGTTGCTGACATCTCATCGTTGCTGATAAAAATAACAATACTCATAGTGCTCGCCTAAACTTTTTGAAATCATTAGCAATGAGTCTCAGGTATCTATGCTACATAGCCAGTATGACGTTCTATGCAGATGTCATTTTTGCTCGTCGAAAAGAACAGAAAAACGAAGACCCTATACGTACAATGTCAAAAGTATATATGCCGAGAACATACTTCCCAGCTTTGTACTGAATGCTATAAAAGCCAACAATAAATAAAAAAAATGTAGAAGAAGTTTAAAATAAAAGATTTTTGGTTTATATTTAAGTTTTACTATAGATAAAGTCACGTTGAGATGGCAGTGTACGGATATAGGATAACAGCGTTGCCAATTCTACTGCCATTGTAAGTTTTGCTACTTTTGTAAAATAAGCAGGGCCAAACTCACGGTAAACTAAGATATGTTTAGGTAAGCTAAAGTTGTTAATAGAAAATTCGTGAATGAAATAAATGGTAATAATTCCTAAAATGCTTTTATACATAATACCGCAGTTAATAGGGAAAAAAATATGAAAAATATTCTACAGGTTTTTTAATGTTCTAAACGGTAGATAAGGGATAACTGATGATAATTCCTTGAAGAATTACAGCCAATTTTGCTTTGTTTATTTTTTAAAGAAAGATGAAGTTTGGAAAAAATAATTTTTTTGCCTATTTTGTTCCTCGTGCATCAGTTTTTTAATTTTTTAGTTTGTAAATTAAAATACATAAACAAATGACTGAGATAATTGCAAAAAACCCCTAATTGAGGCCCCTAGAGCACAAGGGTGTAAGTGCAGTTGCTTATCACTTAGCAACTGATATCTAACAACAGGCACGTACTTTTGGCTTCAAACTTTCTACATTAACAACAATAACACCATCAAAAATTACATGTCATTGAAAACATGCTGAAAACTGAAAAAGTGCTACCTAGGTTTTTAAATTTATATCGAACTTTGAACAAAGATTTTTCAAAACTTTGTTTTTGGCACTTACACCCCTTGTGTTCTAGGGGCCTCAATTGTGCACTAATTTATTAAATGTTCATAACTTTATTTTTTGCATAATGACGTCTAATATAACTACTTGAAATTATGTCGATTAATGACTTATTTAAGTGTGCTACATTTCAACCAGATCAACTAAATATTTTATTACCTTTACTGAGAAAAGAATACCCCCGAAAAACAATTTTCAATCATCTTCATTTTCATAATCTAGTTCATCTTCAGAGTCATCGTTTAATGAAATTCTAATAGGTTCAATGTCATCTTGAATGTTGTCTACTGTCCAAAAATTATTCTCCAATTTTATAACATGGTTGACGTAATTTTTCCAATGTCCATTGTTCTGTACTTTATCATAACCTTCATAAATCAATGTTTTAACGTCGTTTTGTTTGAAACTTTAATTCTTAGAGGACACGTACCGTTTCACTTCACTCCACACCATTTCTATTGGGTTCAGTTCACAGTGATAAGGCGGAAGTCTTAAGATATGTACATCTACGCGGCATTGTTCGTCACTGTGATTCCTGTATTTTTCACCAATACAATCAATTTTGTATTTGTCATAAATATTTTTAAATACATTAGCAGTTTCCAGAAGTTCATTTTTTAAGTAATCTTCTTCAAAATAAATGTCCTTTTCATAGAGCCACTCCTTAATTTGTCGTTTCACCCAATATTGTTTGGGAAAATTTAATTTCCTAGAGTGATAAGATGCATTGTCCAAGATAATGACATTCTTTTTATTTTTTGGGAGATTCGGTATTAACATCTCTTCAAACCATTTTTCAAATAGATCTCCGTCCATCTCTTCATGGTAATCTTCAGCACCTTTTTTGGCAAGAAAAGTGATGTCAGCACCTTCAACAAATCCGTATCTTGCCATACTTGCCCATTGGTTATTCCAGTATTAACCCATGATTCGTCCATATAAATGATATTGGCTCCTTCGTTCCTCAGTTTCTTTATTTCCCGGAGATAGTGACGCCTCCAAGCGACTATTTCTTGTTTTTCTATTAATATTGAATTTCTACCTTGTTTGCCATATATAAAACCCATGTCGTGCAATAGTCTTCTCAACGTACTCTTGGAAAAATTCGGAAGATGCTCCATTTGCTTAATTTTTTCTAGTACTACGTCAAGGGTTGGAGGAATATTGTCCATAAAAAAACCGTGCACTACTTGTCTTATTCTAGACCGAGTTGCTTCATTATATCTATTCTCACGACTATTCAAATAACCGGTTCTTTTTTTTCTTATAGGAGTTACGAGTGGACCATTTTTACTTTCACTTCTATATCGGAATATCGTTCGCTCAGAGACTCCAGTCATAGCAGAAACTTCCCGCACTATTGTTGATACACTTTTATCATTATTACTGTTTGATAAATAGTTAAAAACATTTAACACTATTTTTTTGCATTCACTATTTAACAAATTACCGTTTTTGAATTTTATTACACTCGCGGCCATTTTGACACTGACACGACACAAACGTCTGATATCAACTGAAAATTCTTTTAATGACTCTCAAGTATTTACCTGAATTTATAATTGCTGGCATTAGACAATAATTTTGAATTTATAAATAGGTATATTTTTTTAATTCTAAATTATTTTTTAATGTCTGTAACTGTAAATGCAGGTAGAGAAAGTGTGTCATTAAAAGGACATTAAGATCAAAAACGGATTATACAAATAATTATTTCATTTCCACGAATTGTAAACAATTTTGAACAGAAGATATAATTCCGAAAAGACCAGATTTCCGAAATATAACTTTCTATTTTTAAAATACCAACAGAAAAATTATATAATTAAAAAAATGTAGTATTTTTCCGTTTCACATTCATAAATATTTCCGAAATTATAATTCTTTTATAGGAGCCGGCCCATAACGTACGATTGTAGGTACGATTAAAAACTGACAACAATGTAGTTATTTCTGGCATATAGAAAGTACAGGCCTATCTCTGGAACGCTGCCATCTGAATGTGAATTGAGTCGCTCAGAAGCAGAGTGGCCTAAGTGTAAAATTGATGTTTTGAGATATCGGCAAATAAAGAATTGAGCTAAAAATGAAACCAGTTTTTTTTATTAACCAGTATTATTTTATTCACTTACACAAACATTTCTGGAACCTAATACATTATATGAGTCGAATGCGCAAAAAATTAACAAAAAAAAATCTTTTTTTCTACAAAAAAAAGTTAGTTGGGCCACTATGTCAAATATTAAGCTTTTACGAAAAAACATATAACTTTCACTTGGGTCACCTATTCATCTGTTTCCGATCAAATATCATTATCTACTGCCTCCACGTTTGTCTTCAGGTTTATGTAAAATTCATGATAGACCGGCGGAATGTAAGGAAGAAGACTCTGAAGGTCTTTATACTTTAGTTGCTCTATGGGTCTTCCAGCAGGATAGAGGATGTCCAAGTAGAAGTCTTCTCTTTTTATCTGAAAGACGTCTGTTCTTTTTTTTGTGACGTCAACACAATTAAATAATACACTCTCGTTATTAGAATACTTAAAATAAATTTTGAATGGCTCTTCTGATTTGAACATTAGCCACTGTATTTTAAGCCATTCTACTTTTATATCTTGCTCTCCTTTTTTTCGGTTTGTAAGTAACTTCTCTAGTTTTTCAGTACACTTAAAATTTTCAGAGGTCATTTTAAATACCTGAAATTTGTTCTTCTTTTTGGAACTGGAAATAACTTTCACCCAATCGTCTGGCAAAAAAATGTCTTTAAAATATCGTTTTTGTTTTTCGATCACTCCAAAGTCTCTGTCACATGGCAAATACGAGTGACCGGAAACTAGAAACTTGTGATGTATGACTGTGGGACTGAAAGTATTGGAGACGCTCATGTATGTACAAATAGATGCCAGTTTAATATTTCGATTCTGACCTCCGCATTGGTCGCTGTACAAGATCAAAACTGGTGTGTTAACATATGTTTTTACGTAGTGTAAAATGCAAGAACCAATTTCTTGTGGGCCACGTGAGGCTATGCCTTCATGCAATACATACATGTGTATCTGTCCTGTCGTTAAATTGTGGATGCCAAAACAATACGTCCACAACTGTCTTTTGTAATAAGCCACTCCCGTAGAAATACTAGGAGTAGCTAAAGTTTTCATCAAATCAAATGTAATTACTGTTGTGGTATCTTTATTCTTGGCTGCATCTTCCTTCATTCCACTTCGAGCTGCTTCTGCCTTCCGCAGGTGTAACTCTTTCTCTGTTTCCATTCTGCTTTTTTCTACACCTACACAGCTTTTTATTTTCATGTTATAAGAGTCACATCGTTTGCAAGTGTCAGTGAGAGGATAACGGAAATGAAGATTAAAATCTTCATTAAAAAGATGAATTTGGATACCTTCACTTCTGGTTCTTTACCTTGCACATACAAATCATAAAGCTTTGAGATATTTAAATCAGGTGACAGATACTCTCGATTAGGATTTTTGTTGCGGCTATAGTGTGATGTATATTTGGCAAATTTGTTAATGAAATCTTTTATATTTTGAATATCGGTTTCCCTTGTCTTATTCTTAGGGGGGTGCTTGCCTCTTTTATCTAGTGGCGGAGTGATTAATTCGCCACCTATTGATTTGTTTATTAAAGCTCTGGTGAGCCTTCCATCTGAAACTTGTAGAGCTTTTTTGAAAAATGATTTACAAACAGTTACCATATCACCTGATTCTTTCGGTAATGTATAAATTCGTGTTTTAGAACGTTTATTATGGTATTGAGCTGCTGTATGTCGACCTTTATTGACAACATTTACTTTTATATTAATGTAAGCAGTCTGTAAATTAAAATCAGATAAGTTGTAGAAACTTTGGAAAATATTTTTTCTTTCCTCAAGAGATAACAACAAATGACACTTTCGTGGACAACTGCAAACTCCATGAAAAAATTGTTTCTTAGACACAATTCTACCACGAGAATTCAAATATGATTTTCCTGAATTTCTTTCCAACTTAGACTTAGATCTTTTCCAAACTGAATTATTTTTCTTACGTTTTTTACCCCTACTTGATCCAGGTTCCACAAGTCCATCTTCTGTGAAGCTTTCCCTAGTTGTAGAAGACTCAGCATCAGAAGGTGGATGGAAGTCAGAGCCAGAATCTGTTTCAAATTCACTGGGTTCACGAGTACTGGATATATCCGACAACGGCATTTCCAAACTATAACAAAAATATTCTCTATTAATTATTAATTCAAGTGATCAAATGTCTTTAAAAAAACTTTTGAATAAAATCCTTTACAAATGTCTTTAAGTTAAAGACTAACCTATACTTTTGGCAACATCGCTTAGAAAACCATAAACATACCATAGATATTATAAAAATATGTCTAAGTAGAAAACTAGCCTGCTCTCTTCATTTTAAGGTTATAATTTTAAGGTTATAATCTTAAAAAATTTAGAATCCTAATTTAAATTTTGAGCCGAAATATTTACAATCACTATTAATTTATACTAAAATACAATAATTTACTCACCTTGCTCAAGATTGCACAAACATAAACCGTATAAAAGGCTGATAGTACTTTAAAGAACGAATTAACGCTAGACAAGACTGATACAAAAACAACAAGGCAAGAGTGACAATGTCTAAAATATCATACTTCACACTGGCCCAACTGTCACTTGGGCCACGTTTCCATAACTAGATCATGTGAAATGTTTACGTAGCCTAACTGTACAAGTCGCGCCATCTCTTGGTATACAACGAAATGTTAGTTGAGCCACTCTGAAATTAAAGATATGATAAAATGCCACCTATTGTACTACCTACCTGAATTATACAAAAAAATCAGTTGGGCCACTCTGCTTCTGAGCGACTCAATTTATCTATAGTTTTTTTTATTAATTAAAACCAAAACTATGGCGCGTGTAATGTCGGGTCAAAGCAATCCGAAAAGACCAAAGTAATTTTCAAGAAGGGGAAAACTAAATTTCGTAGAAAGCTGGATTGAAAATGTGGATAAACAAATGGGTAACAAGATGTTGTAATCAATGATTTTAGGGATACTGAAGAACTAGGGAGACTACAAGAAACTGAAGGTGCTATCAACGCCAATAAAAATCAACACTATGAACGATAAATAACCTATTATGAAGAATAAGAATAAATTAAGAGAACCGTAGTATTTAATAGAAACTGATTTAGCACAAGTTAAATCAGTTAGCTTCTCAGGAAGGTCAGTCCTTCTCAAGAAGGAACTAGCAGACATGGCGAGAGAGGTAAAGGTAACGAAACGAAGTTTGGGGAAAATGTTTATTAACAATGAATCGAGGAAATAGAGTCGTAATACCAAAAAGCTCGAAAAAATAAAAAAACTAATATCAAAAAAGCACAAAGGTCAGCCTTTTAGCTCCAATACTCTCTACCAAGTCCATCAGCTTTATGCGCCCACTACTACTAAGTCATATCCTTTCAGCTCCATCTCAACTTTTAATAGTCTCTCATTTATTGCTGAGGTTTAACCACTATTTTACTTCATTCTTTTCTTACTTTCACACTACATTTTCTAAGATTTTCTTAGCTCCAGTCTATGTATAACTCTGCTATCCTAAAAGTTTCATACTGCAAGCGGAATAGAGGAGTAACTCTCTCCAACGGCACTATACCCTATTCATTTTACAAATTCCCAATCGTCAATAGAAGCACGTGTAAGCCAAACAGGGTCGTACTGATGTACGACCTATGTATCATATGATTTTTAAAAATATTTACTTTTGAAACTGTTAGTGTAAGAATTTCTTGAAATTAAATCATTATATCACAATTAAACTAAACTCTAAAAAATAACACGACCAGTAAATAACTTAGCAATAACTGTAACATAAGTATAACACAATATATTAACTTAAAAATCAACACGATACAATTTGAATTTAAAATGCTGGCAAGTTGGCATCTGTAACATGAGAATCTGTCTTGCTTAAGGTAATAAATTATATTTAATAGCCTCTTGACGAATGAGACGGCGAATATCAACACGTGCTCATGTTTAACTGATGGGAATTTGGTAAACGAATGAACTTTACAGCCCAATTCGAGTCTTAGCCTCCTCCATGCGATGATTCTGCCTTTGCCGGTTCCGCGCCGATCTTCTTTAAGTCCCTTTCTTCTTCTTCCTCTTTATAAGCAATTCTGCTTGTTCATTGGCGGATTAATACCTCTATGAAAGATTGTAATTCCATCTTTTGGGCGGTCGTCAGATACTTCTTCTGCTGATTAGTGATTTATCTCTTGCTATTTTGATGACACGGGTCTCCTCCATTCTGCTTATGTGTTTATTCCATTCTTTTTTTTTCTATTTTGTGTCCATTCATTTATACACTGTACGTTACATTTTCTTCTAATGTCTTCACTTCTCTTTCGATCTCTTAGCTTATTTCCTGTAATTCTTCTCAGTACTCTTATCTTTGCAGTTTCTAGTAGCCTTTGCGTCGTGGCTGTGTCGGGTTTTGTTTCTGAGTATTATGTCATTATTAGTCTTACACTGGCTTTATAAATTCTTGACTTCTGTTTCGCCATATAGTGTTATTAAGGCATCCTGCCGGTCTACTTGCTTTTTGTACTTGATCTCTCACTTCTTTGTCCAGGTCTTCATAGCTAGACGGTGTAATTCCCAGGTATTTCTTTAAGTTCACAGGTCTAGCAAATGTTGAGCGTCCGCTGCCATTTCATTCTCTCACCTTTTCCGTGGTCTTCCTTTTGTTCTTGTGCCTGCATTTTATTATACAGGGCTATTTCCAGCAATCTTTCGCCCTCCATTCTCACTAAACGACCAGTCCATCGAAGTCTCTAAAGTTTAGCAAATTCTGAGATTGGCACCTTTTTGAAAAGTTTGTAGAGTTTATGGTTGTGCATGGATCTTCATATTTCGTTTTCGTAAGTAGGTTCAAAGATATTCCTTACGAATTTATAAAAATAGACCGATTTTATTTCTCTTAGATCAATGGTTATCTGCTCCTGTTAATTTCTGTATAGATTTGTCCAAGGTTTGTATCTTTCTCTTAAATTGGGTATATATTTATACGCTTCTCTTATATCGTTGTTTTGAAGATTCTTTTTCATTTTCTGTATATTAACATTTTCATATTTTCTTTTCTTTGTTCAGCATATTTTATCGGCCCTTATTCTTGCATCTTTATAGCTCTTTAGTTCTTTTCATATATTTCTAGTGTTCTTGCTTTCTGAACGACTAAAAAGTCGTTCTTTTGAACATGTTATTTCTACTGGCAAAGTTGATTCTCCATTTTTATTGGTGTTTAGATGGAGTGAACGTTAACCAATAGTTCATAATGATATTTGATACCATGAAATGAAAAAGACAGTAAAGATTTGATTTCACGTACAAAGCGTCTATGTATCTGTTTATACGTATTTCGCCTTAATAAGGCTCATCAGAACAGATATTCATAGGCGTTCTCAACGTGAAAAATAAATCTTTCCTGTCTTTAAGAAGCAACAATAAAATGGCTTCGAAACGGACGCAATAGCGACATCTGATAATAAATCCGTAAAATAGTTTCGAAACACAATTCAGATTTCTGCCTTAATCTGAGCCTTCTAAAAATTGCAAGGCAAAGCAGACGTTGATAAAGATACCATTTTGATACCATTTCTCGATGAGCTGTCGTATACTTTTATCTATGTGTCTGTTCTTCTGTTGGGCAGTGTAATGGTCGTTGCATGTACCGAGTGTGTAGTCCATATTTCTTTGTTTATGTCGTCGTCGATAAGACCGATCTATCCGAGGTTTATTAAAAGGTTTCGTGGTTTTGTACTTTTTACGGTAACGGGTTACTGGCCCATTGGCCAACCCCCAACCTGGAGGACCAGAAATTTTTGTCAGGATTTATTCCTTAAACCTTGTTTTTCTGACCATCGAGCTCAATTTTTATTTATTGACTCTGATCATAAAGTTGTTACGCTCAGAGTTGTCATGTCAAACATTTCAACGGTTTATTACTTATTCTGGTTTACAGAAGCTTAAACGTGCGCTAGCTAGTACAAATATGGTATTTTTTCTTCAAACGTCAAATAATGATGACATTACTTATCTAACTTGATCCTGTCAAAGTTTGATGTCTCCGCCGGCAGCAGTTTTTTTTTCCCATTTCTTTACGGCGGAGGGAAAAATGTTGTCATGGTAACAATATGAAACATGTCACAAAGCAACAATACAAATGTCATTAACAACAATTAAACATCATTTTTATTTATAGTAATATTAAAAGTACAATTAGTTAATGAGGCATTTTCAAAATTGAAACCGTGCAAAAATGTTCCCGACTCTTGATACGCATTGGTAATTGTTGATGATACTGATGATCGAGAACAACTTTCAGCAATCATTCCCGATGTTGGCGAATCATGAGGGTTTAAAATTTTTTGAGCATTATCGTTCTTATCGGACTTGGAGGGCCCCAAACGTGCTACTGCATCATTAGCCGCGGACTCAATTTCGTTTAGGTTTTCCATTTTCGCACTAAATTTGCGCTTGCGGTTGCAACAACAATAAGCTGTCTTTAATAATTGCAAACAACTGTCAAACAACTGTAACCAGGGAGACGCAAATCCCACCGACGACTTAATTATTTTAATTTCTAACATCTAGACGACTTTGATAGTTGTCACAGTTAATTTCGAGTAAAAATAGCGTATGAATTGTACTATTTATGGTTGAAAATTGCTACATTTGAAGAAAAAATAGTATACTTTATTCGGCAAAGAAGCGACTTTTCTTGACTTGCCCTCTATTACGCGCCTAACTTCGTTCGGCGCGTAATATCGGGCGCGTCAGGAAAAGTCATGCTTCTCCGCCTCATAAAGTAATATACTATTTCTATAATATTAATAATGATTCTGATTTTTTGACAGTCTTTCTTACCGAAACTTATAACTACTTAATATTAAAGAATTTTCTACTAAAAAAAGTACGACAAACTCCTGAAAAAACACCCGTGCAATGGTTTAATAATGAACTCTTACAGATCTAATCTTTTTCTTATTAAACACATTGCAGAAGCCACTAAGGATCCCGATTTGTTCAAAGTATATAAACAACAAAAATTTGAATTTTACAAATTACAATTACAAATTACTAAAAAGTAAGCTTACTATAATTTTATTACTAATTCCAATAATAAACCTAGAGACTGCTAGAAAATAGTAAATTTCGAAAGAAACAACACAAGATCCAGTTCTGTACAACCTGATCTACCTCCAGACGAAATAAATCAATTTTTTACTACAATTGCAGAGAATATAATTCCACCTCTTCCCACTATTAATGTCGATGTCCTCTTCAATTATAGAAATTATCCTTCTCCGACCAAGTCCTTTTTTTTCGTCCCGTTGTGGAAGAAGACGTCTCTCAAATAATAAAGTCTTTTAGTAATTTTAATTGTAGGGACGCTCACGAAATTATTAGCAAAATTTTAAAAGAAACTTATCAAATAGTTTTAATACCTTTCACTCCTCTTATTAATCTAATTCTATCAACTGACTTTGATTCCTCAAAAACTGACAATTACATACCCATAAGTATTGTTTCTATTTTTGGGAAAGTGATTGAAAAAGTTATCAAACAACAATTTTAGGCAACTCACAATATGAATTCAGAAGTGCTCGTTCTACTACGAACGCGGTATTTAATGTTGTCAGCGAGGTGATTGAGGGAATTTCTCTTTACGACTTGTCGAAGGCTTTTGACTGCGTTTCACACGACATTTTGCTATATTTAAGTTACGTCTCACATTCCTTTTTTATGTAGTTGGTATATAGTTTAATGAATTACTCTGGCTCTTCCCTTAGCCGGTATGGTTCCAGTTTTTAGGCGCCACAAACTAGCCTTTCACCCCCCCTCGTCTGCTACATAACGCACACTTATTGTACGCCATGCACTCAGTGATTACGCGGAAAAGCCTTCGAGGATGTGAGACTAGGATTTGTTGGCAAAAGCTCAGTAACACCTCTCTAAAAAACTAAGACCGATCTGCCTATTCTGTGTACGAGAGATTGATTGTTTTTTAATAATTTTTTCAATCTCAGTGACTTCCATTGATGTTGTTGTTCTTTTTTCAGTTAAAGATCAGAATTTTAGTCTTTTGTAAGATGTATAATTCTTCCAGTTCCATTTAAACTCATCCAAGCCCATTTTTCTTGCGATTTCTTACCAAATATTGAGATCATTACCTAAATAAAATATATAAACGACCTGTACATATTAATGTTTAAACTTTCTATTTCTCTTATAAGTAAATATCAATGATTAAATCTTGGAGCAATTTGTACAAGCAACATAAAGCTATCCACTGTGCTCGATGAATTTTTCCGCTCGTATTGAACTCGATAGACATTATCTCATTGTCGATCTCTTCTTTAGAATTCCTCTGAAGACTTCCTTGTGGCAATTTGTCGTTGAAAACAGTCTATTATTTCTAAACAAGCCTCAAGACATATCGCATGTCCATCAAATTATGTTAAAATCTGTCACGTTATATAACCATCCAAATATGTATATCAGAAGCGTATTCATACGCTGAAGTTGATTGATTACGCGTTTGATCGTTTTAGGAAGTGGCTATGACACCTGGGGACTGATGCGTAAAAATGAAAACGTATATTATTGCCTTATTTGTCATTCGCCGATAGTCTATTTATCATTTATTATATTTTTTCTTCTTCTTCACTAAAGCGACTAGGCTTTGCGTTGATTTTTAGTTCACATTTGTCAAAAAATGAGTTTTTTTTAGAAAATGTACAGTTTATATTAAAGTTCTCGTCTAAGAATATTTTTAAGTTATCAAAAAGTGTGTTATTAGATTTTTCTTGAAAACATTTTGAAGAGTTTAGCAAGTGTTTCTTCAGATTAACAGTTGTACTACATCTAAGACATATAGTGTTGTACAAGGCTTTTAGTATCCCTATTTGATATTCTGTCATTTGTTTAATGATTTCTGCAAGTATCTCTAAGGACATTATCTGTAGATTTATTCTTTTTTGCCAATTTGACTGAAGGTATGACCTCTTCTTTTGTTATACTTGGCTCAGTTTCTCTACTTTTGCATCGTTCTATGTCTCCTATTTGGCTCTCATCTTTAAATAATTCCTCTATGTATTGTTTCCCTTTCATAAGACGCAGTTTAATTTTGTGTATCAGTAGTCGCACACGGTCTATTACACCGGTCTTTGTTTAAATTTCAATAAAACAATCTATTGTTTGTAGTTTTTTTAACATTATTTATTATTATTGACATTTTGTTTATTTATGTAGCACAAAAAATACTCCACCATTGTTGTAATAGTTTGATTTATTATCTTTTTTACTAAACAAATTACAATTACTTTAAAATTAGAACATGCTATATCAGTCTTCAAGAACTATCTTAAACAAAAATAAAACATTATTTCACTAAGACTTATCATAAAAAAATATAAGAGATGGCAATAAACATAATAAAATTAAGCCAGAATATTGTTACAGTAATTGCAAATTGGATTTACTTGTTTCAAACAAAGATACTTTTTACAAATCGAACAAAAATATTTCGTTTTTCGATTATTTTTCCATCCACAGTTATAGTCTGTTTCACGAAAAATGGTTGAGTGCTTAATGGTTACCTGAGTTGATCCTATTGTGTATACAAGAGTCTCTCAATAAACTACCGAAGTACACAGGGTCGCACTTCAGAGTTTGTTATTTAATATATTTCATTGGTAGCTGTGTAATACACGATTATAAAAATTTATTAAATTATTTCATATAGTATTTTCAGGTTGTTCAAGTGTTTTAGCGTCAAGTGAAAGTAGTTTTTTTGTTCTACGTGAATAATTGTGGTATATGGATCTAAATTCAGAAAGGTACTTTCCTTCACACTTTTTACAGGTTTAGGACTGTCAGCAAAAAACTGGCGTGTTTAAAAGTTTTTGCTCTTCCTAATCGGATATCGTTAAAAATTACAGTAATAATAGTTCTATTTACAGTATATACATACAAACGAATACATAATGTACAAAAAATAGATGAATTGAAAAAAAAATATAGAAAAATATATACAAGTTAATATTACAAAACAACAAATACCCAAAATAACCAAAATATATTTATGAATTCCTAAATACCTAATTCCGTTTCGCTGTCGCTATCCTCTTCAAGATTAATAACAATTGGTTTAATTATGTGATTCAAAGTAACATATGAATTTTCTACGTTCATTACATGGCGTACTGAATTTTTCCAACTTTCTGGGGAGATATCATCAACACATTTCCTTATTAATTCGACTACACTACCACTTAAAGTCGGAGAAACATTTTGTGACCTAACATTTGACTTTAGTTGGTGCCACATATGCTCTATGGGATTAAATAAACAATAGTAGGGCGGAAGCCCTAACACTGTATGTCCCATGTCCTTGGCCAATGCGTCACAAACATATACTTTTTTAATAGAAAATGATTTTAACAGTTCATTTTTTTAATAACTTTCTTCAAAATATATATCGTTTTCTAATAGGTAGTTTTGAATTTCAATTTTCGTGTTATTTGCACTTGGAGAGTTATGTAATTGACGACTGTGGTAACTTGCATTGTCTATTATTATCACACTATTTTGAGGATGGTTAGGTATAAGACAATTCTTAAACCATTGCTCAAAAAGCTCTGCCGTTGTATCCTCATGGTAGTCCACGCAGGAGTCTTTAATGTTCTTTGCAGAAAGCCATAAGGCATTTGGGACCCAACCATTTTCTGATCCTGCATGTAAAATTGTTATTCTTTTCCCTTTGTTTGATGGAGCTTTTATTTGACACCTGTTGGAAGAATCGGACCATCCTTTGGATGGTGTTTCATGAGTGTCAAACCATGTCTCGTCCAGATAAATTATTGGTCGATCTTCTGTACGGTACTTTCTTATGGAAGTTATATATTCATTACGCCACTTTTGTAAACGATGGGACTCCATAAGCACTTGCCTTTTGTCAATTGTATGATATCTGAAGCCCATTTTAGACAAAATTCTCCAAAGACTAATCCGGCTACAGTTTATTTGTGTATCATCATTAGTAAGCCGTTGTTTTAAAGCATCTAATGTAGGTATCCGTTGCTCTTCGTACATTGTGTAAATTTTTCGTCTTATTAAGTCCTTATCACTTTCGTCAATACATTTGGTAGAACCGGCATCCTTACGCTTCCTTCTTGACTTAATGGGATTTGATGTAATTCTTTTCACTGTGGTTGGAGGTATTTTCGTTAGATCAGATATTTCACTGGCAGCAGTATTAGCAGTAAGTCCTCTTGTAAGTAAACAACTATATATTGTTTTTACGATTTCTCTAGCGTCAGCAGATAAATGCTTTTTCTTTGCTGGAACACTGGAAGAAGCTCCATCCTGTATGTATTGTTTCCATATTTCTATTTTTTCTTTGTAGTCAAGGATAATTTAACCTTTTTCGCGTAATAAGAAAGTACTGTGGTTTCATTTTTCCTTGGCTTCTCTTATTTCCGTTTTAATTATATCACATATGCTTTTGTAATTTTCGATGTCTTGGTTCCTATATAATCTTTTCTTTTCCATCAATTGCAGTATCTGATCAGTCATCCATGATTTCGCTTTCTTTCTCTTTAGGATCTCCTTCATTAGATTCAGTGTAATATTTTTAAAGGTTCAATGATATTTCTCTTTATTTCCTCGTTAAATTTTTAAACAGCTGAGCTCTTACAACTGAGCCTTTCAAGAAAAAACATTGCCTTTGAATTGCCTATTACAACGTGAAGTTATCTTTATGAATCGAAGATCGAATTTTACAATCTATGGATTACGGTCTGTCACTGCATCAGCACCAGTATAACAGTGTTTGCCGACTTGACGGCGTTCCAAAACATTTTTCTTATTAAAATATAGAGAAAACCAATCATAAGCTGCTTCGGCTACGTCATCTTCTGGAACGCCACAAACATATTTAATATCAAAAATGAAAAAGAAGCTAAAATATCCATCCAGAGGAAAACCTTTTCATTCGTCAACGTTTAAATTGCTAATTACAAAATAGATACGGAAAAAGTCGTACCGTTCATTAAAAAAAATATTTAAAACCTGTCATTATTACGTTTAATGTTTGTTACAAACGAAAGGAAAATACATTTCAGGGTTTTTCCAGTTGGCTTCTACCCCATCGTCGTTCTCTAGATCTGCAAATCCTAATGCACGAGAAAAAAGAAAGCTGTAGGAGCAAATAAACGTGCAGCCACTGATGGAAAGGCAAAAATCTGTAAGGACAAAAAACACAGCATCAAAAATAGACAAAAACCGGTCAAAACGAAGAAATTTAACGTAGAATTAAAAAATCATCACGTAGAAGCAATTAGACCTTGTATAGAGTAAAAACAATAATTAGAGCGAAGGAATAAAGGCAGCGAATATTTTCGAAATTAAAAACAAAGCTGCCTAAGTATGCAACAAGAATTGTTACATTCCCATCCATCCATCCAATTCGAGCCGTGGCCTCCCTCATCAAACCTCTTCATCTGGTTTCGGTTAGTAGCCATTCTCTTCCTCGATCGACTGTGATTTTCAGTTCTTAACTTTGCGTTTGTGTCACCTATTACTATTTTCCCATATGGAGTATTATTTATGTTCACTAAATTTATTTATTCTTGCATTCCTTTTAAGACCAAAGACAATATCATGTGAGCAAGAACGTTAAATAAGATAGAATAAACCTTGTTGTATTCCTTGTATTATTGACTTTTTGTTTCATGTAGAGAACTTGATCAAACTTGATCCAAATTGAAGATTTTCTATACTCCGTTTAAAAAATGATTGATAGAACAACTTCTATTTTGTATAATTTTAAGGAAAATCAAGACTGGCCTGTTAATAATTGTTAATAAATTCACTATACCTATGCTCAATCATGCTGTTATTCATTGCTTCTATAAGGCTGTCTATTTCGATCGTGTCGAAAGCTTTATGAAAATCTATGAAAGTGAGCACAAGAATTCTATAGATTTTTCAATGAGTGTCTTTACTGTATGGAGGTGATCATTGGTACCATAATTTTAACGGAATCCTGCCTGCTCTCTCGGTTGGTAGAAATCTAATTTTTTCTCCAATCTTGATGTCACTAACCTAGTGAAGAGCTTGTATATGGTTCAATAGGCTAATACGTCTATAATTTTCTAGGTCCGTTTTATCTCATTTTTTATGCAAAAGGGTGGTTATAACGTTCTTCTATTCTTTGTCATCTCTGCTGCAAACATAGATTAAACAGTTTCTTTAATTTATTTAATAGCATATCTCCTCCATTTACGATAGCTTCTATTACAATTCCATCCTCTCCTGGGGCTTTGTTATTTTTCATTTTTCTTAATGCTTGTCAAATCTCATCTACCTTTATCTTTGGCATTAGTTCAGAACCTTGATTCACGAGAAAGGTTATTAGTCTGTATCAATCACATGATTTAGAATTTCTACATTTACGTGTGGAAAGACAACTTGATTTTACTGTAAGTGTAAATAAAAATTAATAAAAATCTTGCTCCATAAAACTGAAATTCACTCACACATTCACAAAACTTCCAAATATTTAAGTCACACATCGACATAAATCCCGAAGGCCTGTCATCTTTAAAGATTGTTTTTTTTTTTCAAAACTTCAGTGCAAATATTTCCCGATGAAAATAAATCTGTTTTTAAAATCATCTGAAACGATTTAAGGAATGCAAGGAGCTCTTGCAAAACGTGCGAAGAAAAAAGTCGACCTTCTATGTTATGTAAAATATTTTTCAGTAGAAAAATAGGTAGGACCTGCCGTAATAACACAGGATCGTACCGAGAGAAATGGATCGTTTAGTTTGTTATTTGAAATTGTGTGGAAGTTTCGTGAATAATCCATATAAAATTGCTATTTTAAAGATGGACCGTACCGATTAAATTGTCGTTAAATAATTACAACCCTTATAAATAATTACTAAATATATTAGATATTTATATTTTTTGAGTTTTTATCGTTTTTAATAATCTTATGGAAATATTTATAGAAGCACTTGTAAAACTCAATTCATGCATTGACAAAAGAAGCTCTCCCAACAGAAATATCTGTACAGAGAAGTAAAAATTTGTGGTGGACACAAATACTAGAAATTCTTCTTATTCGAACTAAGTATTAGGCAATTGTTGCCAATTCTAATATCAAACTTTGTTTCATCTTTTTAATGGTGTTGTCTACACTTCTTTACTTTCGGATTGTAATTTTGTATATAAACAAACGACGCTAGAACAGGAAACACCAGAAATTACCACAAATGAAGAACTTAATATAGAAGTACAGGAAGTTCGGAAAATACTTGAAACCCTAAAGCAACAGGTAAAGACGGGATATCAAAAGAACTACTAAAATATTGTGATACAGCAATGAAAGCACAATTAACACAATAAAATACCGGAAGAATGGATAACGAGCAAACTAATTCTACTATTCAAAAAAGGAGATGAAAAACAGCCAGAAAACTACAGAGGTATAAACTTACAACTATCAACTAGTTGGCAAATACCAAAGTGGCTTCTGTAGACAGAAGTCAACAATAGACCAGATATTTGTTCTGCGACAGATCCTCGAAAAAACAAGTGAATATAACATCGACACACATCATATCTTCATAGACTTTGAAAGCACATATGACAATATAAACCGAGAATTCTTAATAAAAGCAATGAAAGAATTTAATATACCAACACAACTAATAGAACTGATAAAAGAATCTCTAAAAGTAGAAAGTAGAATCCGGATACAAAATGAATTAACGGAAACAATAGATGTGAAAAAGGGACTACGTCAGGGAGACGCTCTATCATGCATCTTGTTCAACATCGTACTCGAGAAAATACTGAGGGACACAACAGTCAATACACGAGGAACAATCATTAATAAAAGCGTGCAAATACTAGCATTTGCAGATGATGTTGACATAATCGCAAGATCAAGAAGAGAAATGATAGAGGCATACAACCAAATAGAACGAGCTGCACAAAATAGTGGTCTTAAAATCAATCAGACCAAAACAAAATATATGCAGGTAAGTAAAAACGCAGAAATAAGGCAGCCACAAAATATAACAATAGAAGAATACAACATAGAGGGGGTAAAAAACTTTATATACTTGGGATCCCTAGTCACGTCTGATAATAACGTTACGGAGGAAGTGAAGAGGCGAATATTTATTGCAAATAAATGTTACCATGGCCTAATTAGACACCTAAGATCAGACACGTCGCAAGAAAGACAAAATGCCAAATATATAAAACCCTAATAAGACCGGTACTCACATATGGCTCAGAAACCTGGACACTCACTAAAAGAGAGGAAACGTTGTTAGCCACCTTCGAAAGAAAAATCTTGCGACACATACATAAGGGCACAACAGAAAACGGAATATGGCGAAGACGATACAACTCTGAACTATACAAAATATACCAGGATCCGGATATTATAACATTCATTAAAATAGGACGGCTGCGTTGGATAGGACATGTAGAAAGAATGGAAGAAGGCGAAATACCAAACAAAATATTTAAACAGATGCCAGTAGGAAAAAGAACAATAGGAAGACCGAAACTGAGATACTTAGAACAAATAGAAAATGATACAACCTTAAAAATAAAAAACTGGAGAAAAAAAGCACGAAACAGATCAGAATGGAGAAGAATCCTGGAACAGGCCAAGACCCAAAAAGGGTTGTCGAGCCAGTGATGATGATGATAATAAACTTACAACTAAAATTTTACAAGTGCTTGTAAATCAGAGGATAAGTTTAGCAGATGAACAATAGGGTTTTCATAATGGAAGATCGTGTACAGATATATTCCTTATAAAGCAAATTACTGAGAAATTACTAGAGTATAATAGATAGCAGCATTTCTGTGTCTGATTGACCTAAAGAAAGCGTTTGAAGGAGTAATACTCAAAGATGTAATCCATCTACTGTATAATAGAGAAGTTTCCCTAAATTTTATAAAAACTATCGAAAACATCTACCAAAACAACAAAATGGAAGTCAGAATAGATGGACAACTTACAGAACCTACAGAAATAGGCAGCGGAATAAGATAAGTCCCATTGAGCTCCATGATCTTCAATTTGATCATGGATGAAATCATCAATAGCATTAACAAAGAAAGAGGATAACAGAATGGGAAACAAAGAAATAAAAATACTCTGTTACGCAGACGACGCAATATTGATAGTCCAAGATGAAGATAGTCTGCAACAACTGGTCCACAGATTTAACATAAGAGCAAAAGAATTTACTATGACAATCTGATCTCATTAAACGAAAACAGTAGTAGCCAGCAAAGAACTGACCAGACGTAAAATAGAAATTGGTGGCTTCAGTATTGAACAAGTAATGGGAATAAAATACCTGGGAATTACACTGTCTAGCTATGGAGACCTGGACAAAGAAGTGAGAGATCAAGTATAAAAAGCAAATAGACTGGCAGGATGCCCTAATAACACTATATGGCGAAACAGACACATTAACACTGAGATGAAGTCAAGAATTTATAAAGCCAGTGTAAGACCAATAATGACATATGCCTCAGAAACAAGACCCGACACAGCCACAGCGCAAAGGCTACTTTAAACGGCAGAGATGAGAGTACTAAGAAGAATTACAGGAAATACACTGAGAGATCGAAAGAAAAGTGAAGACGTTAGAAGAAAATGTTACTTATTGTGTGTAAATGAATGGACACAGAAAAGAAAAAAGAATGGAATAACCACATAAGCAGAATGGGGGAGACCCGTGTTGTCAAAATAGCAAGAGATAACTCACCAATCGGCAGAAGAATCGTATTAATCCGCCAATAAACAAGCAGAATTGCTTATAAAGACGAAGAAGAAGAAGAATCCCCGTACAGTTATGGACACTAATGTCTAAAAGGTGCTCGTTTTGAATAAACATTGTTTATACCTCGTGGTCACGTTGTAGCACTTTGTGGCAAATATCCAACAAACGGTCCTGACCCCCTCGACGACGGCAACTCGGTTCGATTTGTTTAGAAATTACAGAATAAACTGGATGCGCCGTTAGAATAATAATCGCCGATTTCAACTGTTTTCTTACGTTAACATAATAGATGGAAATTTGTTACGAATCCCGCCCAACCAACAGTTGATGTTTTGCCAATGTTTCGCGGCGAAATAAAAAAAAACACACATCAAAGAAAGTGTTATTTTAGCGGAAATTTAGTGAAAATGTACGCGAACCGCAGGTGTTGGTATGCGTGGAATTAGAAAACAATTTTCTCTACAATTTAGATGTTATTTTAAGCCAGACGTATAATAAGCTTTCCTCTAAAAATAAAGGTTTTTCTAACTGAATAAACGGGGCCTGATTTTTGGTTTTGGATATATATATATATATATATATATATATATATATATATATATATATATATATATATATATATATATATATATATATATATATCAATTCTTTATAATACGTAACTTTTATTTACAACTTTTATTGAGAGAGAAAGAGGTGAAAACACTTGAGGGCAGTGTAAAATAGATCGGACTAACATATGAGTACAAAAAAGGGGATAAATAGAATAGAATAGAAATAATATGCTTTATTGTCACTGAAAATTGTACAATTTTATGGACAAAGCTTACAAAAACTCAAAAAAATAATAACAATTAAAATTTACTAACATTACATAAATCGTCAATATTACAAAATAAAAGATAATAAAATATACAATCTATCGCAAAATTTAACTAAAATGCGAATTGTACAGGGTGTTTCAAAAAAGTATGACATAAATTAAATCACGCATTTCGGGGACAAAAATAAATTGATTAAATCCAACTTACCTTAGTACAAAAGTGTACACAAAAAAAGTTACAGCCCTTTGAACTTACAAAATTGTTTTTTTGCATTATCTCCTAAACTACTTGACATTTTGTAATAAAAATAGACACGTTACTTTCTTGTTCTGAAAGCATTTTTCATACAAAAGAAACAACAAAATCTAAGTGCACAGAAAAATTTTAGGGGGGGGGGGGCTGTGTGCAGCCCTAAATCCTCCCAAACTTTTGAGTACGTTGAAATAAAATGAATTTTGTGGCATCATTAGTTTAACACATTATTTTTAAAAATTTTTTGCCTCTTGTCACTTTTTTCAAAAAACAGTTTTTATTGAGTTACGGCCCTTTAAGTACAAAAAATGTCTATAACCTCTATAAATATGATATTTCAATAAATGTTCAAAATGACCCCCATTTTCTTCAATACACATTCGGTATCGTTTTAATAAGGAAAACCGAATGCGCTGAAAAATCATATTTTTCTGACGAAATTGATTTGCAGCTTCAATTATTCTAATCCTCAATTGTTGTTCGTCCTCTATTGCTACAGAATACACTCTCTTTCATAAACCTCCAAAAGCAAACGTCCATGGAGTTAAGACCTGGAATTCTGGGTGGCCAAGAAATAGGTGCGTCACGACCCCTTCCAATCCACCGACCAGGATAATGCCTGCAAAGGTATTCCCGGACTTCATTACTCTAATGAGGTAGAACGTCATCTTGTAGAAACCACATATTTTGCCTTATTGCTATTATTATCCACAATTCCTGCCCAAACATTAACTTTGAAAGTCCTTTGGTGATGAGTCGTTTTTTTTTGGCGTGAGGATTTTCGTCAGCCCAAATGTGCTCGTTATGGTGGTTTGTTATTCCATTTCTACTGAAGGTAGCCTCGTCGGTAAACAATATATTTCTAATAAAATTAACATTTCGAGTGTTTTCCATTAACAACCAATCGCAAAATCCAATCCTTTTAGGATAATCTTCAACCAATAACTTTTGAACCGTTGTTAAGTGATAGGGTTTAAGCAGCTGATCCCACAAAATTCATTTGATTTGAACGTACTCAAAACTTCGAAAAGAAGAAGAATTTACAGATGATAGCCGAAAAACAATTGACGGACCGAAAAAAAGAAGTGGCGGATATCTTGGTGAGCAGGCCTTTGTGACGTCGGTGGACGGGGCTTCGTTCTCATTGGCCAATGGACGGGGCTTGTGACGTCAGAGTGGAAGTGGAGGGGGTTGTCTCAAGTGTCCCATACTCTGCTAAGAGTTGCTGATAAGAGGAAGAATTGACAGTCGACGCAAAGAGGAATATTTCTATGACCAATAGGAAAAAACATAGCATTTTTTTCTAAAAATCATATTTTCATTGTTTATTAACATTAAGAGCTGAATATTAAACAAATTATAAATGAAGATCTAAATTATATTATCCATTTTATAGATCATATTTACAAAGAAGAAGTAAACAGTTATAACCCATTAAAATGATAATACTCGTAAAATACCGCCACGGAAAAGTGGAGGGGAGAAAACTGTCCGCTGCAATATCTCAGCTGGTTTCTTGTTATTAGTCACAGCTTTTTAACATTAGTGTGGTTTTTCATCATTTTTTCATTGAGCCTGCTGAAAACCGTGTTATAATAAATTTTTATAAGCTAAAAGTCAGCTTTTTTCAAACTGTTTTTTAATAACAATTTTAATAAATCTTAGAAGCGAAGCCTTATAGAATCGATTGCTATTTACAAAATACTTCCAGAGTGACTATTTGGGTAAGTACAGCTGTTGCAATATTCGCTCTCATGGATAAACATATTAAATAATTTTAAACTATTTGGTCATTCTGTTTAAAATTTAGCATACTTTGAAAACTCATTATCTACCAGAATTTTGAGTAGTTATATTACATGTCGTTCTGCAAAAAACAAAGTTATTAGCAGTTATAAATCAGTACAAAAATAAGGGTTTTTTAAATTATCTCGATCAATTGTTTATGTATTTTATTTTGGAAAATCCCATATTTTTATGATCTACAACGTTTATCTTAAACATTTTTCTCTATAATGTATAAGAAACTCTTTATAGGCAAAAAACCATGTTTTTCACTTTTCAAGGTTGTTAAAAAAAAACAAAACAAAATCAGCTGTACGTCTTCAAATAATTGTCATCAACTACCCCTCATATACCTTTTAGGACCTTTAAATATCTGTGTAAGATTTTTTCAGTTTATTTTCTGTCTTGACTGGCGTAATACATAATGACAAACAACTGCCGCATGAATGGAATACATGGGTGATTCCACAACTACACGAAAATGGTCAGCTTCAATATAAAAACTAAAGGCAATGATGCCGCTGGGGGTGGGGGGATTAAAGAAGCAATGCGAAATATGGAGTTGGCTCCAGTACTCAAAATTGGGTCGGGTGAAATGGTCCGTCCGAAAAGTTTCAAAGCCGGCCGATTTTGAGGACCGCATTTTGAAGATTTGTGGATGATTCCGTTGAAAGGCAATTTTTTTCGAATTTGTCACATTAAAACTATAAAGTATGTTCTTTATAGTTTTAAAACTAATTAGAATTATTATTTATGGAAAAAATTTAAGATATTCTAGCAAACTGTTATATAATGAAAGTCAATTTTTAACTGTGCGTACTACTAATAATACTAAACTTTAACAATCATGTCCATCAAAATAGATATTCAAGGAATAATGCAATTTTACCTAAATGTAATAAATCCATACTCCAGAGATATGTTGGTTACATACGGCCCAAATTATATAATTGTCTACCAAAGAATTTAAAACAAATTAGAAATGATAATAAACATAGATATAAATATGGAATTAAACAATGGATTGAAAACAAAACAACACAATTCTATGAAGAACTGATTAATGGACAATAGTAATAGATAATAAATATCTAAATAGACTTTGATTACCAACTACAACATTTCTTGAATTTACTGCAGTTAATATCATGTACTTACATTCATGTTCAAGTTTATTTTTTAAAAAGTTATTAACGTTTATAAAAAACCAAAAATTTTTGACTTATTTTGGAAATTTCTAAGCAACAAATAAGGAGAAACATTAAAAAAAAGGGATTTTGAATGTTTTTATATGACTTAATAAGTTTCTTACTTTCAAATTTGTTTCAAATACTGCGCTTTTTGCTGATAGACGAAAATTGACCGTTCTTTGACCTTAATTTGTTAATAACTAAGTCCAAATAATCGATTGCAGGAAATAGAGCGCTTCTTGTTATAGAGGTCTATACTACTTAAAACAACTATCGTTTGCCTGGAGGGGTTAGTGTCACAAAGAGGGTACTTTTTTTGCTGCTTTCTCGGAACTAGATGATAAATGTGGACAAATCTTCAATAGATGGAAAAGCATTGCTCAACCTCAAAATGCCGAAATCCTTGTTTAGAAGATGTCGAAAACTAAACAAGCACATTGCCTGTTTATTAGGAAGAACGAAGAAAATATGAACAACTAAAAAGAAAAAAGAATGAATGGTTAACATGCACATTTACAGTATTGTGCGATTACTGAAATCATTCTGACATTTTTCACAGTTGGCAACACTGTAAACAGGTTTACAACTGACCAAGCATTGAAATCATAACCTTACTTTTCTCTGCCTTTTATTTAAGGGTGTTTTAACACTTTTCTCTCTAAGTTTGTGTTGTTTTGTACTGTTTTTTGTTGTTTTCGGTAATTAGTGAGTTTGCTTCGTTTAATTCCATCATGGATATTACGCCTAGGAAGCGTGAAAAGATTAACACGTTAAGTGAACACACTTCTATGTCACAAAGAGAAATCGCAAGAATGTGTGGAGTGAGTCAGGGGGTAGTAAACAAGATTTTAAAGCGTACACGAGAAACGGGATCAATGGGTGTGAAAAGTTTAGGAAAATGCGAAAGAAAGAGAATAACAACACTAAAAGATAAAAGATTTTTACATTGAAAGAGCAAATTGGACTTAAAAAATAAAGCCTAAAGCTGCAATAATATCTAGCAGCATCAGATGAAGTGTTTCATGACTCAACTGTTAGGAAAAGACTTTAGGAGAATGGTAGAAGGCCAATACGTCCACAGAAAAAACAGCTTTTAACTGAACGAACGAAGAAACAAAGACTATTGTGGGCCAAAAAATACTCTAATTAAACTATAGACCACTGGAGAAAAGTCCTATCTACAGATAAAACCCACTTTATAGTTCAGGGAGAGCGGTCGAAATTCGTCAATGAATTCTGACAATGAAAACCTTACGCTATCTTATATTGATTAAACCGTAAAACATCCAATCAAAAAAATGTTTTGGGGATGTTTTTCATACATGGGGGTTGGATCTTTGGTACCAATCGAAGGCACGATGGACAGCCAAAAATACAAATCCATCTTGGAACAGCGTTTGGAAACAGAACTCCAAAAATGTCAGCCTCAAGGAGGAGCGATTCTTCAACAGGACTCTGTTCCCTGTCACAAGTTAAAAAATGATGGAATTTTTCAAAAATAAGAAGATTCATGTTTTAGATTGGCCCGGTAATTTGCCAGACCTAAACCCCATTGAAAATTTATGAGCCATTTGCAAAGCTAGATTGCGCAAAATCGACTGTACTACAAAAATAAAAATAATTCAGGTTTGGTTTCGAGATGAAAGGATATTTGGGAACTGTCGGAAGCTCGTAGAATATAATATATTATGTAAAAACGGATAAAAGCAGTAATTGCAGCCAAAGGGGGACTACTAAAACTAAATGATGTAAGTTTACCTTTATAATTTTGTCAAAATTTAATTTTTTTGTTCTAAATTAACTGTTTTTCCATTAAAACAGCCTATAATTCCATTAATTCGCACAGTGCTGTACTACCTTATCAGACATATATTGATGGCTATAATATTTTTAATTTTTTTGTTGTTTTTTACAAAATCTGTTCCATAATAGACAAAGAACCGTCATGGTCGATTAGCCGCCTCTATTCTCGAGCCAATAAATTAAGAAGTAAACAAGACAAGCGCACAATTTGCATTCATTGCATTAAAGTAACATATAAAACAATTAAACAGTGTGTCAAGTGCAGCAACAAGCAACTGACGAAGTGCAAACACGCAGACCGACCATGTACAACAGGCATCGTTTTGTGGTCTATGTTGTGTTTGTGTTTAAAATTATGTCTAAAAATAGACCTCGATTTGTAATTACTTAACTGGCTTGCTTCCTATTTTCAACGACTATAATAAGGACTTGATGGTTGTTGGAATGGACATTAACCGCTCGACATACCCCTATTCCTATTATATCTTTGTAAAATAATAGCATTAACAACTTTTTTAAGGGCGTCGTAAATTGTAAGTAAATTAGGTATTTTCACACGATGCTTATTCATCTTACCGAGTACAACATAAAAGGTTCTCAATCAAATAAATATAAAATAAATAACAGTTTTATATTTTTCGAAATTGGTCATAAATGCCAGCTCGGAAATGGTTTTCAAAAGTCAATTAAAAAAAAATAAACAAACTATTTTGTTACCAATACGATTTTATTGGAGAATGTTTGATTTGATTAATTGAAATCAACTTTAAATTATGAACTACCTATTACCGAACGATAAGAAGTATTCCCTTCGAGATCTGCTAGATAAAATATTAAACTTGTATTTACAATAATATATGCTGTACTTACCTATTGTGTATAATTATTTTAAATCAGTCTAAAGAAAGAAGTAATTGCAATTTTCGTATTTGGGAAATCTTACCTGAAACAAAAGAATTATAGTTTAGTAAAGAAACAGACGCTGGTTTATAAATTTGGGTTACAAAAAATATGAATACAAACAAATGTCTTACGGAATATCTCAAAATAAGAAATGAAATAATGTGATAGAAAGTTTTATCATCGCACTCAATTCGTCTTAGAAACTTTCCCATTCAGTCTTTATGTTTATCAATTTTGGACTTTTGTACTACTTCTTCGTTAATTATAATTATAAATAAAAGTATATAAAGGGTGATTCATTTCGAGGTACTTTTTTGGTGAGGATTTGATTGAAGATCGTGCATGAATACTGTCAAACTGACATTTCGCTTTTGTTCAGTACTTTTGACATTTCATGTTGGAAAGACTTAGCCCGGCACAGCGTCTAGAAATTATTAAGTTGTATTTTGAAAATGGTAGTTCTGTAAGGAATGTGTTTCGTGCGCTTAGAGCAATTTATGGTCCACATAATCGGCCTACCAAACGTACAATTCGCTTTACGATTAGTAAGTTTGAAACCCAGTTTTCATTATTGGATAACATGCGACCAAATAGACCACATTCAGCACGTACTGAAGAAAATATAGCGGCGGTAAGGGATATTGTACTCGAAAATAATGAAGAATCGATTCGTCGCCGTTCTCAATAGCTTGGCTTGTCAAATGCAACAACTTGGCATATTTCACGTAAGGATCTTGGTTTAAAAGCATACAAAATTCAATTAGTGCAAGAGCTGAATCCAACCGACCTTCAGAGTTGTCACCGTTTCAGTCGATGGGTCTTGATAAGCTTTCAGAAGATCCAGTGAATTCGAGAAAAATCTTGTTTTCAGATGAGGCCCATTTTTTGCTTATTGGGTACGTTAATAAACAAAATGCCCATATTTGGGGTGATGAACAACCCAAAGAGGTTCAAGAGTGGCTATTACATCCTGAAAAAACAACTGTTTGGTGTGGTTTATGGGCTGGTGGAATCGTTGGTCCATATTTCTTTAAAGCAGAGGCCGGCCAGAATGTTAATGTGAATGGAGACCGTTATCGTGCCATGATAACGGACTATTTGGTACCTGAAATTGAAGCTCGTGGTCTCGGCGACATTTGGTTCCAACAAGATGGCGCCACTTGCCATACAGCCCGTAAAAGCATGGCTTTACTGCGAGAACGATTCGGTGAACAAATTATTTCACGCTTTAAATCAGTGAATTGGCCGCCTAGATTCTGTAGCATCTCACCTCTTAACTCTTTCTTTTTGGGGCAACCTAAAGTCCAAAGTCTACATGAATAAACCAGATACGATTGAGGCATTGTAGGCCAATATTACTTGAGTCATTGGTGAAATACCAATCGAAATGCTGAAACGAGTCATTGAGAATTGGAACTTCAGAATGAACCAACTTAATCGTAATCATGACCAACATTTAAAAGAAATTATCTTTAAGAAGTAATTGTAAAGAATGGTTCTTTTGTATGATATTATTATTTTTTTCATTGTTTTTTCTTGTTGAAAAAAGTACCTCTAAATGAATCACCCTTTAGAAGTAAAAAAACCATGTAGTAATAAATGGGTTAATAGTGAGGTGAGAGAATTAAGTTATGAACTGAAAAATTTGCATGCATTATCTAGAGCAATAATGTAAAAAAATGAAAGTAACAACACTATCAAACGGAGGTAACATAATTACAAATTCAGTAGAAATAGCCAATACTTTAACTGGTTTTTTAAAAATGCTCCATTAGAAGCAATTGCGACCATCCCAAAAAAGCTTTCATCTTCTTCCTTCTTGTATGTATGCTTTAAAGCCTATTTCTTCTTCAATATTAGCCTCCTAAATTGTTTAAATTATCGCACCAACTTTTTCTTGGTCTGCCAATACCTTCATCTGCTTCATCTATTTGGTGACTTATCTCGTGCTATTCGTACTAAACTCTGTCATTCTACTAATGTGTTCGTTCCACTCTTGTTTTCGTTTTGTCGCCCATCCATTCATGTCTTCTATATTGCATGCTCTTCTTATGTTTTCGCTTCTGTCCCTATCCAACAGACTTTTCCCTGATATTCGTCAGAGTATTTTCATCTCTGTTGTTTCTAGTAGTCGTCTCGTTTTAGATGTGTCAGGTCTTGTCTCCGCCGTGTATGTTAATATAGGTCTAATTGCTGCTTTCTAGATTCTTGTTTTAAGTGTTTGTTCTTCCAGATTGTGTCATTAAGAGATCCCGCCGCTTTACTTGCTTTTAAGCTTTGTTGTCGTACTTCTTCTTCAACATCTCCGTAACTAGTTATATCTATTCCCAGATATTTAAACCTTGCTTCCTGGTTTAATATTTTTCCACAATTTCGATTTTACATCGTAGTGGGTATTTAGATGTCATACATTAGATTTTTTCTACTGATATTATCATTGTATTGTATTGTATTTCTTGGCTGTTGTATTGAAGATGTGTGTTAATCTTTGGAGCTCGTCTTCTGTCTTGGCGATTAATGCGGCGTCGTATGCATAACATAATATCTGGATTTCTTTGTTCCCCATTCAGTAACCATGACCTTTATGTACTGCTTGTATTATTTAGTGTTAGTTTTCCATTTATTTTTGCCCGTATTCGATTATATAAGTAGATGTTTTCGATGGTTTGTGTAATTTCGGAGAAGTGATTGATATATACTCAGTGACATTAGAAGTGTTACACCCAGAAGGAATAATTTCTTGAACTTAATTTTTTGGCAATATGGTAGATTTACATCAAGAATGAAACGATAACGTTGTCAAGAATGTTTATTAACAAGTAATCAAAAAAAAATTAATGTGTTTGGCGACCCCGCAGTTAAATACACTCCTGTATACGTCTAGGCATTGACAAAATGAGATGATCGATGTCTGCTTGTTGCACCGCGTTCCAAACAACTTGAACTTCATGTATTAACTGTGCCAGAGTCTGTGGAGGAAGGTGCAAAGTGGACACTCTCCTTCCCATCATATCCCATACATGTTCGATAGGATTTAAATCCGGAGCACGGAGCGGCTACAACAAAACATTAACGCCAGCTTCTTGGAGAAAGTCCATAGTTTGACGAGCAATACGGGGACACGCGTTGTCTTGCTGAAAAAGGACGTCTTGACGGCCGTCGAGATAAGGCACTAAAGTGGTTTGTAAGATGTCATCATCATAACGCGCAGCTGCCATATTGCCTCGAATAAATACAAGTGGTGATCGGCTACCATAGGCAATAGCCCCCCAAACCATTACTTCAACTGTCCTGTGTACATGTCCTGTGTACATGTCATTATGTTGCCAAAAAATTAAGTTCAAGAAATTATTCCTTCTGGGTGTAACACTTCTAATGTCACTGAGTATACATGTAACTGAGTAGTAGTTTCAGCATTTTATAATATCTTTTAGAAAGCAGTGTAGAAAATTTTATTTTTGACTGAGAAGATCTAGTTATCTTGTTAATATGATCAGTCTATTATAGATAACTGTCGAATCTCAATCAAAGAAAGGCACTTCAAACTACTACATGTTAATACCATCTAAAGTAAGAGTGGGCTATGGCTAAGTAGTTTGCTATGGGTTTTATTTTTACTAAAGATAATAAAGGCCTTTACTAAAGATAATAAAAACACTTTTCTGGGAAAGATGTTTCGAGTTTATAAAGAAATGATTGTAAAATAGTTATGGCAACTTCTAATGTAAACTATTAGATCATCGGCACATAGATTTGTGTTTAAAATTAATCAACTCTTGTGCAATATTATTTATAGCTAATAAAAAAGTACAGGGTTTAAAGTTGAACCATACGGAACTCATGAGTAAAAGTTCAAGTTGTTTTATAGTAAAATAATTCGTACAGAACTACTTATTAAGGTCAATTTTCTGTATACCCGCGGGGCAAATCCATCTCCCGTTGTATACTTTATCAGATAGTATTTTTAATGAAATCGTATCTAGTGACCTAAACTTCCAGACGTGAAACCAGCAGGACACAATTTACGTGAATGTATTCTTGGGAATGGCAGATGCACTGAAAAGAAGTGGAACTACATGGTTCACTACGTCTTTTCATTAAATTGTCAGGATGTAGGAAAAGCTTCGGGACATATTTCCAACCAACCAGAAACCCATTATGTTACGAATGCTTAAGTTGCAGGAGTTCGTTCGTTTTCTGAGAAAACGAGAAAATTCCCTATAGGATTTATTCAAAATTCAAGGGGTTTTGAGAGTGTCGATGATTGACAGGTTATTTTTATAAAAACTTTGGAGAATTTGCTGCGTTCGATCGCCTTAAAATTCATGTAAGGCTTTTCCCACGCTAAACGAAACTGAATATGTTATTTTATGCAAAAAAGTATGGAAAAAGTAAAAAAAGAAGTATGTATAAGTATATATAGAGTCTTTTTAGAGTAAGAAACGGGGATCTGTACTCTTAAGTCATTAGTACCTGAGGACACACATAAATAAGAAATAGTTATCTAGAAAACACTTGGATTCGTTATAGTACAATCAGGGACATTTTACTCTTACTTACATTAAGGTTATTAGTTGATTGCTCGATGTTACAAATACAGCCTCAAAATCGACCAAAAATATGTAGGCATTGATTCATTTAAAAAAAAAATTTGACTCCGTTAATTGTAGGAAATAAGAAGTAGTAGAAATCACACAATTATTGCAGTGGATTAGAAATTTCTGTTGGACCAAAGCGGATCTGTTTTGAGGTGGATGAGAAAGGTGACATTCAGATTTTTACAGAAATAGTTAGATGATAACTTCAGAAATAGTAACCGAAATAACCTATTCCGAAAATAAAATGTTCGATCTAATTGTTCTCTTTTTTCTTGCGATCCTATAGTTGTGTCTATATATATATATATATATATATATATATATATATATATATATATATATATATATATATATATATATATAAATATATATATTAATTCTGTGGAGGCTAAGCTAAAGGCTACCAGCGGGGTCACAGGTGGCGGATAGTGGATGGCCTTCAGATATGAAGGTTAGTTGCGAATATACTGAATGAGCAATCCCCGACCAAGCAGCGGCGAAACTGGAGGGTGTAGTGGGTATGCCTTAGGAAAGCATACCTTATAAAATGCTACAATAACCCAAGGAAATTATTGTATTGCCGTCATTAAATAAGCATAGCCTAGTTCCCCTTTCCTGGAAACGGAAGCAGCGTTTTCAGTACCAAGTTGTGGCGTATAGGAATGGATCCTGGACCGCCTCATCACTGGACACTGGGAGGCATGACTGAAGCAGTTTTAATGGCTCCTACACTGCGATAAGGAAAGCAAGGGGAAACTACCTCATTAAACATCACTAGTCCCTTAGCATGGCAAGTATCAGTATTAATACGTCACAGTTTACTGACCATGGTTCTCGGATACCAAGGTCCGGCAGGGGGAGATATAACAAGGATAATAGGGCTTCCCAGGTCGTCAACCAGAGAAATCCCTGTTCTTTAAAGCTCCACAGATCAACAATTACGATCGCTACGTGGAATGTGCGAACAATGTACGAGGAGGGCAAGACACACAGAAATGGATAGTCTTGCTATCGATATAATGAGTGTAAGTGAAATGAGCTGGACTGGATCTGGACAGTGCACAGTACATGACCACCAGATTTATTACTCCGGAAATAGCGAAGACCTACATATTAACGGAGTTGGTATCATAGTGAATAAGAACATCTCTAAATACGTCACAAACTACGTCCCATAGAGAATACTCCTTATTCAGTTTAACACCTTCCCTGTTAAGACCAACATAATCCAGGTATATGCACCTACTGCAGACAAATCAGAAAAAGAGATCGAAAAGAAATAGGAAAAACTATTAGATGAACCAAAAACAAATGGTTGGAAGATCAATGCAGAGAAATAGAATCATTGGAAAGTATATTGTTCTGAAGCTATTTTCTTGTGGCATTTTAAAGTAATTGCTATTTAAATGGGAATAAGCCACAATTAAAGGTTAAAGTACGTTTATTGACGTTTCAATTTCTACTTCGGAAATCGTTCTCAAAATACAAATATTAGTAAAATTTAAAATTTTTAAAACAATTTACTTTTTACAATTTACTAATCGTTGAGAACGATTTCCGTATAAACGTACTTTAACCTTTAATTGTTCCCATTTAAACAGTATGTAATTACATTGGAAAGTAGACACGACTCGTTTAATCTAAGCAGGAATGTACAAACCCAAGAGATCAGGACATATGACTGATGATCATGGCGAACCGGTAATAGACATTGAACAAACAAAGAATATATGGAAGAGATACGTTGAGAAGACATTCGATGACGACAAAGATAACAACCAGATAATTATGGAATGCGACACAGGACCACCAATCACTCAAGACGAAGTCAAAGCCGCAATTAAAGCAACCAAAGCAGGCAAAGCACCAGGGCCCGACAACTTTCATTCAGAATTTTTAAAAATCATGGGAGACGAAGGAGTAAAATGGCTTACGACAACGTTCAATGAAATCTATGACTCGGAAAAAATCCCAGAGAGCTGGTTAAAATCTACATTTATTGTTTTCCATAAAAAACCTAATGCAAAAAAATGCAAAGAGCATCGTATTGTCAGTCTATTGAGCCACATTCTTAAGGTCTTCTTAAAGATAATACACAGAAGAATTTATCAGAAATGCGATTCACAGATCTCACGAACGCAGTTTGAATTCAGGGATGCGTTAGGTACAAGAGAAGCCTTGTTCGCGGTCCAGGTATTATTTCAAAGGTGCAGAGACGTCAACTGAGATATTTATGTATGCTTTATCGACTACCAGAAAGCTTTCGACAGAATCAAGCACGATAAGCTCATGAATATACTAAAGGCAACTGATCTGGATAACAAAGACCTTCGAGTAATCAAGAACATATACTACAACCAATCAGCAGCCATTCGGGTTAAAGACCAACTAACAGAAGAAGTTGCAATAAAGAGAGGAGTACGACAGGGCTGCATACTCTCTCCCCTATTATTTAACGTCTATTTGGAACACGTCAAGAGCCAGGCCTTAGAGAATATCGAAGGGGGTATTCTCATAAATGGTGAGCGCCTGAATAACATCAGATTTGCAGACGACACCATCCTCTTTTCAGACAGTTTGGAAGGTTTACAGACACTATCTGTAAGTCAGTAAGAAGCATATTCCACCTAGTCAATTACTGGTAGATCAGCAACAAATACTCCAAGTACCCCGTTACTACTATTTAGGAACCACCATAAACGACCAATGGGACCACTCAGTTGAGATAAAACAAAGAATTGAAAAAGCCAGGTCAGCATTTGTCAGAATGAGCAAGATATTTAAAAAAAAATCAAAAACGAAAATCCGTCAAATCCGGATTAATATGAGCGTCAAACTTCATTTTTTGGATTCCCACGTTGACTATTTTCCTGAAAATCTTGGAGCTGTCAGCGAGGAGCAGGGAGAGAGGTTCCATCAAGATATAATGAGATGGAGAGTCGTTACTTAGAAAGATGGGATATAAGAATGATGGCTGATTACTGCTGGACCTTGAAGAGAGACTCGATCACAAAAATCCATAAAAAGAAGACCACAAAACCTGTTTACAGGAAAAAAGAGAACGGTTTTATTCAAAAACACCAAATATTCTCTAACGTAGGTTATACTGAATTCTGTTTTTTTAAGAACAACTTAATTTTGCAGTGTAATTTTATATTAAATAAAGTTTCAATAAATATTTTCTCAGTATTTTTGGCAGCTTCTATGAATAATTTCAAACACACTTTTCTTGAAAACTCGACGTGCTGCAAAAAAAAACTAAGTACAGATTCGTGATCAGCACATTCCATTCACTATAGGACACCTAATAAACTAAAACACTTTTTCATGAAAAAAAAATGTAGGCCTGTATATTAAAATTGACGAAAATCTTCGTTGATATGCTTCGATATGAAGTTTACGTAGTTATTTCTCTGGAGTACACTTTTTGATATAAATCTGCTATTTTTACAAGAGTTTTTTTATTATTACAAATTCCAACCCTCAAACATTCCACGTACTAAAAGTAACTCTTACTTTTTAGTATCGGTGTCTTATTTTCCAAATTTGCTAGAATCGAAAACGTCTCCTTATCATTCTTTTAAATGAAAAGAAACTGTCGAAAAGAAACGGGACATCTTCCCTACACGTTTGAGACTGTTATAAAGGTAGATGGGTAGAGAGACAGATAAATACCTTATTTGTCATCGATTTTTTATTCTCCATTGTAAATGTCCTCGAATTATTTTCTCGAAAGTCCTTTGGCGTGGGAGGATGGTTCGTGTCAAAAACAAACTGGCGGTGTTTCGGTAAATAATAGAGCATCCGAGGATATATTGTTATGTCGGCAACAGAAGGTATAAAACAAATAGTTTTCTTTTAAAATAACTACAATCTTTATTGGAAAATACAAGGTAGATTTATTTTGTAGTCTTTTGCTGCTCAATCCATTTTACGTTATCAATCGCCTTTTCAGTGTTGCCATGTTTGAAAAAGTAGGAGAATGTAGGACATTTAGAAACTTTCGGATAATAACTATTTCAGCAATAGGATTTTATAGTACTATATCATTAAAAACCCAACACATAGTCCATTATTCTCTAAACTTCTTCTTCTTCTTCCTCTTTATAAGCAATTCTGCTTGTTCATTCTGGTGCATTGTTCACGGATTAATACCTCTATGGAAGGTCACTCCATGTTTTGCGCGATCGTCCGATACTTCTTCTGCCGATTGGTGAATTATCTCTTGCTATTTTGACGACACGGGTCTACTCCCTTTTGCTTATGTGGTTGTTCCATTCTTTTTTTTCTATTTTGTGTCCATTCATTTATACACTGTACCTTACATTTTCTTCTAATATCTTCTCTTTTCTTTCGATCTCTCAGCGTGTTTCCTGTAATTCTTCTCAGTACTCTCATCGCTGCCGTTTCCAGTAGCCTTTGCGTTGTGGATGTGTCGGATCTTATCTCCGAGGCAGATGTCATTATCGGTCTTACACTGGCTTTATAAATTATTGATTTGATCTCAGTGTTAATGTGTCTGTTTCGCCATATAGTGTTATTAAGGCATCCTGCCAGTCTATTTGCTTTTTGTATTTGATCTCTCACTTCTTTGTCCAGGTCTCCATAGCTGGACAGTGTGATTCCCAGGTATTTTATTTTCATTACTTTTATAATATTTAGGGGAACTTCTCTATTATACAGAAGATAGATTACGTGTTTGAGTCTTACACTGTCAAACGCTTTCTTTAGGTCAATCAGACACAGAAATGCTGGTCTATTATACTCTACTGATTTCTCATAAACTAAAATTAAAAAGAATTGAACTCAGAAAACAACAACCAAAAATTAATGTAAGAATGCTAAAAAACGAAGAAATAAAAAACGAATTAAAAAATAATGTGAATGTTAATATGCAAAAAACACTAACTGACAACAAACAAATTATAGATGTAAATAAAAAGTGGTATAATATAAAAAACACATTACTGAAACCAGCTCAAGAAAGTTTGCCACAACATAGGTAAGAGGCTAAAAAACAGTGGATGACACAAGAAATACTATTACAGATGGAAGAAATAAGGAAATATAAAGAAAAAGATCTACATAAGAAATACAACGAATAATTAAGGAAAAAATCAAAACAGCTAAGGAAATTTATTTGATGAAACAATGTAAAGAGATAGAAGAACTAGAAACAAAATATGATATGAGAAATATGCACAAAAAAATAAGAGAAGTGACTGGAATGGGTCGAAATAAAAAGCAAGGACACATAAAAGACAAAAAAGGAGTACTACTAATAAATTTACCAGAGAAATTAAGACGATGGGAGGAGTATGTTAGAGAACTTTTCCAAGATGAAAGAGGTGAAATGCAGAAAATATATATAATAACGGATTTATTACGGCTGTCGCCGCTTCTCCGCCCCCAATTTCCATCTTTTTCTGTCATATGCAGTTGCCTCTTCTAAGTCTCTTGCCGCCATTGCTTCATCAATATCGTTGCGCCAACTTCTCCGTGGTCGTCCTCTCTTTCTTCTTTCAGGAGGGATCCATTCCAGTACTCTCCTAGGCCATCTGTACTCTGGCATTCTTTTAACATGTCCGAACCAGATTAATTGTTTTCTTTCTACGTCATCATTGATATTTCTCTCCATTTTCATTTCGTTTCTTATTTGTTCGTTTCTAACTCTCTCCAGTTTCGATCTACCGCAGCTTCGTCTCAGATAATCCATTTCTGTCGTCATAAGTTTGTTTTTATTAGCTTTGGTGACGTCCCATACTTCCGAACCGTAAAGTGTAATACTTTGGACTATACTACCGTAAATGTGTTTTTTGGTTTCTCGTCGAATTGTTTTTTGCCAGAGAAGAGAGTTTAAGGCACGGGTCGCTGCTCTGCCCTTGTTTATTCTTTCCCTGATTTCATCTGCGCTATTTCCCTTCTTGTTGAAAATGACCCCCAAATATTTGCAGGATTGCACGCCTTTGATTTTGTCGTCTTCCAAGACTAGGTCACATATTTCATCTGTTCCCACTGAGAGATATTCACATTTTGTCATATTCATGTTTAGACCTGCCACCTCATATTCTTCTTGCAGTTTTCTTACCATATAGCTAAGATCGTAGCTGTCTTCGGCAATTACTACCTGGTCATCCGCAAAGAAAAGTGTATATAGCTTGTTTTCTTCCACCGTTATTCCCATGTTTCTACATTTTTTTACCCATTTCACTAAGGATCTGTCCAAATAGATGTTAAATAAGGTGGGTGACAGACAGCAGCCTTGTCGTAGTCCTTTTGTTGTTTGAAAAGGAGAGGTGATTTTTTGTCCCATTTTAATTCTCGCAAAGTTTTGTTCGTAATATTTTTGAGTGGCGTTAATAAGAATTGGGTTTATTTTCAAGTTACCCATTTCTATCCATAGTTGGGAGATCGGTACACTGTCATATGCTTTTTCCAAATCTATTAAAGCTATATGAGTTTCTCTATTTCTCTGCACTCGTTTTTCCATTGCAATTTTTAATGTGAAGATATTATCCATAGTGGAGCGTCCGGCCCTAAATCCCGCTTGTTCTTCGGGTTGTTTGTCTTTGATATCATTTTCTATCAGGTTTCGTAGTACTTTTGAGTATAGTCGGCCTATAGTAGCAATCACTGCGATCCCTCTATAGTTTTTAGGATCCATCTTTGTGCCTTTCTTGTGTATTGGAGAGATATACGATTGTCTTCATTCTTCTGGAACTTCTTCTCCGTTTAAGCATCTTTCGAATAATTTTCGGATCATCTCAAACAGTTTTGATGATCCATATCTAATCAACTCTGGATATATTCCGCCTGGGCCTGGAGATTTTTTTAATTTCATTCCCTTAACTGCTTCATTCACTTGTTCTATTGATATTTCGATTCTTCCTTCTACTTCCACTTGTTCATTTGTCTGTTTAAACCTTTCTCTTCTCTCTGTTAATAAGTTCTCAAAATGCTCTACCCATGTGTTCTCTGGTATTCTATTTATTATGACTTGGTTTTTTGTCGTTGTTCTCATCGTTTTTATAGTTCTCCAGGCTTCAGAGCTCTTTGTCCCTCCTATATGGTTGTCTAGGTAATGGCATTTTTGTTCCCATGTACTATTTTTCTTTTTAACCACTTCTCATTTGACTTCTTTATTCAAGTTTTTATATTGTTGTTTTGTACGTTCGTCTCCATGTTGTAATAACTGTAGATATACTTCCTTCTTTCTTTTTATCTTTTCTTCCACTTCTTTATCCCACCAATATGGTTTATCTACTCTTCGTACCTGTGGCCCTAAGGCTTCTAGCGCTGCGTCTTTCATGCAGTTTTTTATATGTTCGTATTCATCCGTCGTTGATCTATGTGATTCCTGTAGTTTTTGTGTTAGTCTCCAGGAGTAAAGTAACTGTGTGCTCTCGTTATCTAGATTATCTAAGGTGTACGTAGTTCTCTCTCTAGAAATGCAGAAAATACAAGAATTAAATCCTTTAGAGAGACAGAAGATCACGATAGATGAAATCAAATATGCTATCAAAAACTCTAAATATAATAAGGCAGCTGGATTAGATGAAATACCACTAGAACTGTTAAAACTAGTGGAAGAGGATAACTTGAAAGTATTGGCAGATTTATTCAACACGGTGTACGATATGGGAATAATACCACAAGAGTGGCTGAAGTCAGCATTTATAACCATCCCTAAAAAACAAGCAGCAAAAGAGTGCTCTGATTATCGAACACTGAGCCTAACACTTAGCAGAACTAAAAGTACTGCTGAAAGTAATACATAAGAAAATATACGAAAGGCTAGAGGAGGATATTAGCAAGACGCAGTTCGGGTTCCGAAATGGAATGGGTACTCGAGAAGGACTATTTGCCATCAACATATTGATTCAGCGATTTCGGGATGTAAACGTTGATCTACACTTGTGCTTTGTTGACTAAGAAAAAGCTTTCGATAAAGTAAGACATGAAAAACTAATATCAATACTTATGAACAAGCCCATTGACAGTAAAATCATAAATATAGTGCAAACATTATATTGGAACCAAAGTGCCATAGTTCAAATTGATGGGCAACACTCAGAAAAAATGAAGATTTGTAGAGGAGTTAGACAGGGATGTGTTTTATCGCCACTTTTGTTTAACTTATATTCTGAAGAAATTTTCCAAAACACGTTCAATAATATCAAAGCGGGAGTTACCTTTAACGGAAAATTAATTAACAACTTACGATATGCAGACACTGTGATCATAGCAACGAGTATAGAAAATCTACAACATATTGTCGAAAGCTTAAGTATGAATAGTGCTGAGATGGGAATTACTATAAACGCTAAAAAAACGAAGTACATGCTAATTACAAAAAGACCACAAAATATACATCACCTATTCACAATCAATGGTAACGTGATAGAACAAGTAGAAAAATATCAGTACTTGGGAACTTTGATCAATGAAACCAATGATCATAATGCAGAAATAAACAGGTGAATAGAGATTGCCATATCAGCATTTATACGAATGAAGCCACTCCTAACGGGCAAAAATGTAAATTTGGAGATCAGACTACGTACCATTATTATACGGAGCTGAGACTTGGACATTAAAAAAATGCAATTTAAAAAGAATCGAGGCTTTCGAACTCTGGTTATACCGCAGGGTATTAAAAAATCATGGACTGATAGATTTACAAATAAAGAAGTACTGGAGAGGGTTGGTAAAGAAATAGAACTAATCACTACTATACAAACCAGAAAACAGGAATACCTAGGCCACGTGATGAGGGGACCAAAATATGAAATTTTGAGACTCATAATAGAGGGAAAGATTCAAGGAAGAAAATCTGTTCGCCGAAGGCAGAACTCATGGTTGAAGAATCTACGTGATTGGTATCAATACAGATCGATTGATTTATTTAGAGCAGCAAGTTCAAAAATAAAAATAGCCATTATGATTGCCAACCCCCGTAGGGAAACGGAACTGTAAGAAGAAGATTTCTCATTAATTTGCTTTATAACGAATATTGCATCTGTACACGATCTTCCACTACGAAAACCCTGTTGTTCATCTGCTAAACTTATCCTCTGATTTATTAGTACTTGTTTAATATTAGTTGTAAGTTTTAGCGTAGTATTTAACAAGTTTATACCTCTGTAGTTTTCTGGCTGTTTTTTATCTCCTTTTTTTAATAGTAGAATTAGTTCGCTCGTCTTCCATTCATCCGGTAACCCATAACTGCGAACAGGCTAATATTTTGGATTTGGAAAAATTTTGGAATTTTAATTCAAATACTTACCTTTTTAATGGTAAGTGAAATAAAACGTGGATTTTTTAACAGTTCCGAGAAAAACTTCCCTAGAGAAAAAAGCTAGTCGACTATATGGAATGGAATTAAAGTGGTAATGTCATTGCCAGAAGAAGGGAAGAATTACTTTTGAAACTATAATGCCAATAAAACAAACAAAAAATAATTTCTTTCCTAAAATCACCATTAATTATGCAGGTCTAGAACATTTTACCTTCCCCTCGTAGTATATACAAATCTATAACTAAATATTGATACAAACTATTCATTCCGTAATTGATACATTGTTTACTTTGTCTCTAAACATCGATTACCAAACTAATTAACCGAATATGACCCACGCAGAACAACAATAATACCAACGTTTGCTTTATTACATTTCATCCCTTTCGGCCCTATCCGATCAAGATAATACGACGACCACGCACTAAAAACTTTTTTTTTTTCATCAAAAACCGAAGGTCACTGCCAAAACCAATAAGTCTTATCATCTGAAGAGATAACTTCTTTTTGGTCGATCTAAAAAACATACGGAGCCCTATAAAATGAAATTTTCCATTCGCTACATCGATTGCTTCCAAATAAATTTTATCTCTTGACCCGCAGGGTGTATCATCCCTTCGTAATAATTGAAATTTTTTGAGAGCATAAATCGGGTCGTGGCGATAAATTTTATATGTACATCGTTCTAAAATTTACAGAGTAGAATTTGTAGTAAATTCGAGTTTTATTTGGTAGTGTCTACTTAGCCTATACTGGTTCCATGGTTACAAAAAAGGTGGTACAGTAGGCAGTACAGTAGGCTAAGCTTCATACTATAATTTCTGTATTTTTAAAATTTAAATAATATTTTCAAAATTGAATAAAGTAATTTTATTATAATTATTACAACTAGCTGACCCGCCAAACTTTGTACCGCCTTAAAATTAAATAATGTACATATCAAAGTTTAATTTGTTGTCAACTTTTTATTGTCGGAACGTAAGGGAACATGGAGGTGTTGTAATTTTTAGCGATAATTTTTCGACTGTTCTATCAACCATTCAAATTTCGTCATTTTGTGTCATGTGGAACAATTTCACCCAATCATGTCAACATTAGACTGATAATTGCATTCAGTGCAATTTTCAATCCTTATGACAACACGATCGAGTTTGACAACTTCATCCAAATAAATTTCAAAATGTCACGTTTCGGCAATGAGAATGTTCAAAGTATAAATGCGCTAATCAAAGAAAAAATTCCCAGAAATACAACCTACAGTCACAAATATATTTGGGGAATATTCATGGAATTTTGCTGCGGACGAGAATATGAGTTGAATGAACATAGAAGCTTAGAAGAATTGGCGTTGATACTAAAAGTTTTGGGCCGTCAATATGAGCAAGAAAACGGGGACGAATTCAAAGAGGCAACGGTGAAGACAATGTGGAATGTTTCGTGCAAACTATTGCAAGAAAAGTACTATAATGACTATAATATTATCAATCAGGAAGAAACTATAAGCAGATCCATGTAAACATAAGGCCAGTTCAGTTTCGTTAAATTGGTCTGAAATTAACAAAATAATATTGCTTTGGGATGAAGATACCCCTGAAGGTCTTATGCGTAAATTTTACCATATTGCTGCTGTAGAATTAGGGTGGCGAGGAGGAGAGGCAGTTGCTTATCTGGTGGATTTTTTTCAAATCGAGAAAAATAACGATGACACTCCAACAAATCGCATTGAATACAATCCGGTATTCAGTAAAACGTGCCAAGGTGGTTCTAAAAGCTGTGCAAGTAGTAAATGGTTGGTTATCAATAGTGAGAGACAAAGATGCCCTGTACGTCTTTTTCACAAACTGATATCAAAACGAGGCGACAATATTACCTCACCACGACTGTTCTTAAAACCAAATCGACACTGGAAAAATGAAACTGACAAATGGTACGATAATGTACCTGTTGGAAGAAATACAATGAATGGATGGACTAAATCTTCTGCTGAAGCAATTGGCTTGAATGTAAAGGAGAAAAAGATAACAAATCACTCGAATAGATCAACTGCTGTTAGCGAATTAGCAAAAAGTGGTGTAGAAGAACAACAATTGCTAAAAATTACTGGTCATGGCAATCAGAATTCTATAAAACCATACTTGAATCTCGATCAAGAACACCACAACAAGATTATAAATATTATGCGTGGTAATAGATCTTCTATAGTAGAGAACAGCAACGAATCTAATGTTAACTTAAATTTTAATAATTGTACTTTCACTAACTGTACTTTTAATAAATAAATGTTTCGTTATGATTTTTTTTTTCGAAAAATTATCCGCCGAATATCCCTCGGACATTGATGAATGCCTCATAATTTCATGACAAATTTCTCAAGCTCGTTGCTTGGTAACAGCACTCGGCCTTCGGCTTCGTGCTGTTACCAAGGAACGAGCTTTCGATTGTCATGAAATTATCTCGTCTGTTATCAATGTCCTAGGGATATTACTACTGATAATAAAATCTCTACACGACCAGTTTGCTTAAATGATATATCATGTGAATACTAGGGTGAATTTTGTGCATTAGAAATTATAGATGTTAAAACTATTTTAGAAGAGTGTATATAACCGGAAATCAAGTCTCAGAGAACTCACAACAACCAGACGCAAGAAAGGAGATTGGATGACAGAAGAAATCTTGGAAATGATGGAGGACAAAAGAATATCAACATAGCTCAGTATCAACAGCTGCATAATCAAATAAGAAGGAAAATAAGAGAAGCTAAAGAGACTTATTTCGCTGGAAAATGCCAAGAAATAGAAGACTTACAAAACAAATATGATTACTTCAATCTCCATAAGAAAGTTAAAGAATTGGCTGGGGTAGCAAAACAAAAAACCTCAAGCATACTAATGGACAAACAAGGAAACATTTTAGTGGAGACAGAACAAAAATTAGAAAGATGGAAAGAATATAGAGGAATTATTCCATGACCAAAGACAGGAAAATAAATATGAAGATAATCAGAGTAAAGACGAGGGACCCGAAATAACAAAGTCAGAAGTTATGCATGCAGTAAAGTCCATGAAAAATAATAAAGCTGCTGGTCCAGATGAAATACCAAGTGAATTGCCAAAACTGGTCAATGAAAAAAACATAGATCTTTTAGACCAACTACTGAACACAATCTATTCCACAAGAATCATTCCACGTGAAATTCTGACATCAACATTTATTTGTCTACCAAAGAAAGTAAATGCCAAAGAATGTAGTGATTATAGAACGATCAGTCTAATGTCACATACCTTAAAGACCCTGCTAAAAATCATCCATAATAGAATACACGCTAAGCTGGAGATGGATATTAGTGATTCCCAGTTTGGATTTAGGAATAGAGTGGGCACAAGAGAGGCACTATTTTCTTTTAACGTGCTGACCCAAAGATGTTTGGATGTTAATCGAGATCTTTATGTATGCTTTATAGACTACAAGGCATTCGATAAGGTAAAACATGACTGACTTAGAAGTACTCAAAAACAAGAATCTGGATGTGAGGGAAGTAACATTGATATCAAATTTATACTACAGCCAACGATCAAATGTGAAAATTGGAAGAGAGGTGTCAGAAGAAGTGGAGGTAAGGAGAGAGGTCAGGCAAGGTTGCATACTGTCGCCGTTATTGTTTAATGCTTATTCTGAAGAAATCATACAAGAAGCTTTGGTAAACGAGACAGTCGGCATAAAAGTGAACGGAAGTTTAATTAACAACATTAGGTATGCCGACGATACAGTCATAATAGCCCACAACTTGGAAGACTTGGAAAGAAACACAATAATAAGATATAGTGGAGAATACGGACTCTCTCTTAACATCAAAAAAACCAAATTCATGAAAATTAGCAAGAACAACAATACAAACGAAATATTAACGGTAGGCGGCCAGCAGATTGAGAGAGTAAAAAGATATACTTACTTGGGAACGATAATCACAGAAAATAACGATTATACTGCAGAAATAAGAGTCAGAATTGAAAAAGCACGTGCCAACTTCGTGAAAATGAAAAAGATTTTATGCAGCAAAGATCTGACATTGGCCCTCAGAATAAGGCTAATTAAATGCTATGTACACAGTGTACTCTATTATGGAGCTAAATCATGGACATTAAACCGGAATATAATAAATCGACTTAACGCGTTTGAAATGTGGACATTTAGAAGATTGTTAAGGATTCCATGGGTAGATAGAGTCACGAATACAGAAGTGTTAGTGAGAATAAGCAGAGAGAGGGAAATGGAAAATACAATAAAAGAAATGAAATTGCAATATCTTGGACATGTGATAAGAGGCGAAAGATATAACATCTTGAGACTCATAATTCAAGGAAAAGTAGAGGGTAGGAGAAGCGTAGGAAGAAGACGCGTTTCCTGGTTGAAGAACCTTAGAGAGTGTTTTGGTTGCAGATCAAGGCAATTGTTCAGAGCAGCTGCCTCGAAGGTCAGAATAGCCATGATAATTGCCAACCTTCGTCTCGGGGATGGCACTTAAAGAAGAAGAAGAAGAATCACAACTAGATCAGCAACTTGTTTCCATAACATCTTAACAAAAATAAACAGTGAGATTGTTGGTTGTGGAATTGTGGACCCATGTATTTCTGACCATCTTGCTCAATTTCTTTGCTTAAAAACAAAATCTGAAAAAAGTCAGTGCTAATACATACAGAAAACATATAACAAGTAATGGGCTAAAAACAAATTACCAAAAAAAAGACTATGTATTAGAGATCAATACTACTTAGTAATAGATTTAGGATAAGATTGTATAAGAATCAATGACTAATGAAAAAATGAGTAAAAATTGTAAGATTGGCGAATGGCGAGTGTCCGCAGTCATATAAACCCAAACAAACAACACCAAGTAATGGCATCCTCATGTTAAAAAAGTCAAAATTAATTAATTAAAAACATTAGCTCAATTTATTACCGAAATGTACCTATGTAAAGTTAACTGAAATTAATTTTCCAACAAAAAAATCACGAACTCATAGTAAAGCTCCAATTTCTTGGTTTGATGATGAACTAATAGTAATGCGAGAAAAATTTTCCACAGTCCAGATAATTGCTGATGTTACAAGGAATATAGTGAGTATAAAAAGTTAAGGTCGATCGGATAGCCAAGCGGGCTGGGCGGCTGGCTTCTCCTTCGCTTCACTGCGAGAGATGTCAGTTCGATCCCCAGCTCGGTGACAGAAAACAAAAAGGCTAACGCAGCAGTTTAAAATTCTAAAATGAATCTGCGGCTTAATCTAGAATATGCTGGTATCTGATCGGCCTATGGTGGAGCAGTACGGCAAGAGATAAGGGCTTGCGGCTTGGTGATACTCCTCCATAGATCCCTACCGGAAGGGCGTGTGCCGCCTAAATACCGGGTATATATATATATATATATATATATATATATATATATATATATATATATATATATATATATATATATATATATATAAAAAGTTAAGAAGCACTGTAAGTCAACAATACCATTAAATAAAAAACTGGCTTATGAGAATTTATTTTCCAATTCAGAAAATATATCTCGTGACAGTTGGAAAGTTATAAATTATCAGTAGTAATATCCCTAGGACATTGATAACAGACGAGATAATTTCATGACAATCGAAAGCTCGTTCCTTGGTAACAGCACGAAGCCGAAGGCTGAGAAGGCTTCGTGCTGTTACCAAGCAACGAGCTTGAGAAATTTGTCATGAAATTATGAGGCATTCATCAATGTCCGAGGGATATTCGGCGGATAATTTTTCGAAAAAAAAAAATCATAACTCAACATAACGAAACATTTATTTATTAAAAGTACAGTTAGTGAAAGTACAATTATTAAAATAAATGAACTCATATTTTTCTTTCTCATATTGACGGCCCAATCTTTTAGTATCAACGCCAATTCTTCTAAGCTTCTATGTTCATTCAACTCATATTCTCGTCCGCAGCAAAATTTCATGAATATTCCCCAAATATATTTGTGACTGTAGGTTGTATTTCTGGGAATTTTTTCTTTGATTAGCGCATTTATACTTTGAACATTCTCATTGCCGAAACGTGACATTTTGAAATTTATTTGGATGAAGTTGTCAAACTCGATCGTGTTGTCATAGGGATTGAAAATTGCACTGAATGCAATTATCAGTCTAATGTTGACATGATCGGGTGAAATTGTTCCACATGACACAAAATGACGAAATTTGAATGGTTGTTAGAACAGTCGAAAAATTATCACAGAAATAAATTTCAAAATAAAAAAGTCTGTCTAAGCGCGATTACATCAAACGATTTCAATAATTACTTTACTTCAGTAGCTAAACATAATTAGAAGTTCTTTTAATTCCACAAATGAAAATGTAGCCATAGATTTTTTAAAAGATGTACACTTTACTTGCGACTCTTTATTTTTTTTTACCTGTTAGTGATACTGAAGCATAGATTGAAAAATTCACGCTGCACGGTTTTTATTTCTTAAACAAAAAAATAATTGTGGAAACAATCTGTATAATTATTGACAAATTAATTATACTTTACAATAATTGTATTACTGAAGGGATTTTCACAGATGTATTAAAAGTAACAAAAGTGCTACCAGTGTTCAAAAAGAGAGCTTTAGATGAAATTGGAAATTATGGTCCTATCTCAATCATTCCCATTTTCGGCAAAATTTTTGAGAGCATTCTTAATGTTCGTTTGATAGAATATCTAGAAAAACACAAAATACTTCACTGTAATCAATATGGATTTAGAAAAAAGTGTAGCACTACACTAGTTATACAGAAAATTGTGAGAGATATAGTTGATGGCTTGGAGAAAGGCCATTTTGTGTCTTTGACATTGTGTGACTTATCCAAAGCTTTTGACTGTGTTTCGCATGAATTACTGTTGGAAAAAATACATAAATACGGTATTAGGGGAAAAACTCTTAATCTAGTTAGATCATACTTAACAAATAGAAAATAGGTAGTTTTTCTTAAAAACAGCTATTCTGAGTTTAACACTGTCGAATATGGGATTCCTCAACGTTCGATATTAGGACACACTTTGTTTCTTATTTATCTGAACGATTTATTTCACTATACTTTTCCTATAAAATGTGTTTGCTTCGCAGATGACACAACTCTCATTAATACTGATATTAATCAGCATAATTTAAAAATTAAAATAGATTGTGATACCCAGAAAGCAAAAAACTGGTTTGTACATAATGGGCTGCAGATAAATGAAGAGAAAAATCAGAATTGGATTTTTAGTTCCGATTGGAAGTATATCTCAAGAAATAGTGTTAAACTATTAGGAATCTTTGTAGATGATAATTTGGATTGGAGTGCTCATACAGATTACTTGAGTTCTAGACTTGCTACAAGTATATTTTTAATACGCAACTTAGTTTATAGATTCCTAAAAGTACCCTTAGAATGTGCTACTTTGCACTATTCCATAGCCATTTACAGTGCGGAATAACTGTTTGGGGTAATTCTTGTCACGCAGATCGAATTGTTAAGCTACAAAAAAGAGTAGTGAGGATACTTGCAAGAGCAGAGTATAGGGGACACTGTAAACCTTTATTTCTGGATTTAGGTATTATACCACTCCCTCAACTCTATATATGAGACGCTGATTGAAACTCATGCCAAGAAAGGTAAGTTTAACATAAACTCCAACTTCCATGATGACGGTACAAGATTTAGAGATGCTATTAGAGCACAACGTTTTAGGTTGACAAAGAGCATAAAAAATTTGACTGATGTTGGTTTGTGAAGTTTTTGCCAGATGAAGTAAAAAGTCTTCACTTGTTATCGTTTTAGATTAAAATCAAATCACACTTTTTGAAACATTGTTTCTATTCAAAAACCGAGTACGTAAGTACAGCTTTTACACAATAGTTCTAGTTTGATCAGGTTATGCTGATATTTCATGTTTTTATATTCTTATTTAATGTGTTTGTCGTTTCTTAATTGCACTTTGATCTTGTTGCAAAAACACTCGCATTTTACTTCGAAATATTCGCTATTAAAAATAAGAAAAATTCAGAGATTGTACACTTTGATTTTAAATATTGGATAGGAGATTGTACGGTATTAAAATTTAGGGTCATTGGACGTAGATTGTACGTTTTGAATTGAAGTATAATTTTCTGCCTTAGAAATTCATTGAATGATGACCATTTTGAAAAGAAATTTTCTATTGTTTCGATTCACGACTAGAAACTCGACGTAATGTGACATCTATCTAATTTTTTGTGTAATATGGAGATTATGTACTTTGAAACTATACCCCTCTAAGTTAGCAGGAGACTAACTTTTCTTTTTAAACAGCCTCAAGACGTCCTAATTCTTGAAATAAGACAAATTCTGTTTAAATTTGTTCCAGCAATTTTTCCATTAAACATATGTATATATTTTTCGCATTATTATTGTCGGCAAATAAGCTACATACACGATTTTTCCACTCTTCAAACATTGTTTCACCGTCGAACGTAGACCGAGGGTAAACAAACTTGTTTCCATCTTGAAACCGCCTCTAAAGCCTCAGATTAGCTTAACCTTTGTGTACTCAAAGACTTAACAAAGCACACATCGCTCTAGCGATAACTCAGAGCGAATATTGAGCCCCTGTGACGTGTGCCGGTGCAATATTTTCTGCACGTTATGGCCCTTTCTGTCACAAAGAGCGTTTTTAAAGGCTCTCGGGGGTGTTTATTTGAGTTTGTTGTCTGGTTCAATTTGATGAGGGGATAACTCTTGGGGCTAGGGCGCTAGGGTCCCGGATAGTGCATGTCTCCAGGGTGGGAATTGATCGCAGGTGGTCGGATTTGTCTTAATCGGATTCGAGCATGATTGAATGTACAGTTTGATGGATGGAATTTGAATATTGAATCGTTTAATAAATACAGGGGTTGTACAAAAAATATTTTGTCTAATAGTGATAACATAATTTTGCGATATACGCTTATTATTAAGTATAATTATAGTATTTGCTTTTATTATATTTCTAAAATTATAATATTTTGAAATTTTTCACTAGTGTATAGCATTAAGTTCGAGATTATCAGTTTTGTCATAACAAATGTACTATTAAGACACCAACATTATTTGGTTTTTTTCTCGTTTACCACAAGTCCTAATTCACTTGCCGCGTCAGCAAGCCTTGTAAAACACTGCACCATGTCTCTCATACTTCTGCTCACTATAACTATATCGTCAGCGAATGCAAGAATTTGCATCGATCTATTAAAAATCGTTCCATTCATTCTAATATTTAATTGTATGATTACCTTTTTCAAGGCAATATTAAAGAGGAGACACGCCAGCGCGTCCCTTCAATTCTAACGCATGAGCTTACGTTTTGCATTGTTAGCTGGGTCAACTTAACTAACTTAGGTGGGATCCCAACGTCTATCATTGCATTATATAATGCAGTTCTTTTCACACTGTCATAGGTTGCTTGGAAGTCGACGAAGAAATGGTGTATATCTACGTTATATTCTATTGTCTTTTCTAGAATCTGTCTATGTGCTTGAATTTGATGTGTAGTTGACTTTCCAGCAGTAAATCCGCATTGACCAACAATATCCTTTGTAAAAAGTTTAAGTCTTTCCAACAATAAATTGCCGAAGATTTTATACGCAGATGCTAACAGAGTAATGCCTCTATAGTTCTTACATTCCAATTGATCACTCTTTTTATGCCACTGACATATTATTCCCTTTAGGGAATAATACTCCTGCTGGACATTTTTCATTATTGAGATTCTGAGGTTTTGTCCTCATTGTTTAGGTATTTATTGCGTTCTCCAAGCATTATTAAATAACTTGAGTAGCCATACTTATCTTTCTCTTCTGTGTAGTTTACGTATTTCGTGTATTTTTGTATTTCCTAACAAATGAATCAATACACATTGCCGCCTACGCCGATGACATCAGCTATGTCTCGCAGAACAAAAGAGGAGTCAGAAATATATCCACAAATAAAAACTGCAGCACAAGAGACTTAACTACATAGAAATAAATATTCAAAAGACAAAAATGTTAACACGCGCAAGAGCTAGGGGAAACAGAAGCACAGTTGAATTAGGACGTATTGAAACAGTAGAAAGTTTTCCATATCTGGGAGTTAAATTAAGTACTGATGGTGTAACAATATTATTTGGTTATACGGGAGCTAAAAAAGGGGACAGAACAAATACTGGACTTGGAGATAGGGTAAGCAAAAAAATTGAAACGTATGCGAATGGCTACTCGTGTTTTGGTTGGAGAGCAAGGTGGTGGATAAGGTGGAAAAGAAACTAAAATATTACAATTAGCTAGTACATAAAACATATTTATTTATAAACTTTTTAAATTGTTATGAGAGCAAATCTTAGTGTATTAACGATAAATGTTTATTTAGAAAAATTTAACAAAACTACTCGCTTCAAGGGCGAGTTATTTCTTTTTAAATTATAGAAAAAGCTCGTTATCTTACATTTCAACAAAAAAAAAAACATTCAACAAACTTCAAACAATCAAAATCTGACCCTTGACAGACAAGAAATCAAGGCTGACAAATCCTGGGAGAAATGAAACCAAATACCAAAACCGGACTTCAGGTTATCCTGGAGCATAACTATATGTGATCCTTCAACCTCAGCTACTTATTTTCCGCCAAAAATCATGTCGGCTTACTTAGCCCTCAGACTGCTGTTATCAAATCCCTTGTCACAGGATACAGCTTACAACAAATGGTGATTAACTCACATTACAGAGATTGACACACTGCATTTTCAGCTCAAATCACCTTCCTCTTATCACACACATGGCATTAAGAGAAACTTTACCGGTTTTTCAAAACCCTTACGAAAACGATGTTCACTTGCCTAGTACCTCCATTCTCTGACCGTGAACCTTCGTACATGGTCGTACCAGGTTTACATCGCAGCCAATAGGATTTCTCCTCCGCGACGCCTTCGCGGCAAAATTTAACCCTAAAGTACCGGAATTTAAATTTTTGTGGAAACTTATTTAAAATAAAACGTAATTAGGAGAGGTAAAATTCGGCAGGAAACCACAACAAGGACCACAAAGGAGATGGGCTGATGATATTAAGAAGATCGGAGGACACAACTGGAAGCAAGTGGCGCAAAATAGAAAACACTGGATTGATTTGAGGTCTATGTCCAAAGTTGGATTACTTAAGGCTGAAGAAGAAGAAGAAAATTCGAGAACTACGCTGCTAATATTGTTTTCAGCCGATTCGGCAAAAACCTTGAGAAGCAAATAGCTTTAGGTCGCTGTCACGCCATCAGCCAGGGGCGTATCAAATTTATTTTTATTTTTAAAAGAAAAATATTATGCTACTCAGAATTTGGAGAAGATCGGCGCGGGAGCAGCAATGTTGGAGACGTAGTCTGAAGGAGGCTTAAGGCTCGATTTGGGCTGTAGCACCATTGGAGAGAGCGAGAGAGAGAGAGAGAGAGAGAGAGAGGGAGAGAGTTGCTTTTCTAATTTTAATATTAAATCCATTATTTAGTTTAAGTTTACTTTCATATTGTTTCTGTCATATCACTATTTTGTCTATTGTAGTTCGTTTCGTCTTTTGGTCCTCTTATTTTTTCCATTTTTTTTTTTTGATAGTTTTGATTTTATTCGAGAGTATTCTAGTTTTTCTATTATATTGATTGATTAATATCTTTTCTAAACTCTTCCAGCATTCCTTATTTAATCCGTTTATCATTATTTTAACCTTATTTCTTTCAACTTGATATATTATCGTGTCTTGTTATATATGTTTTTCTGTGTCGCATTCTTTCGTAGTACATAATATTTTCAAAGTGCGAAAATCTACGCCCCTGATCTACTAATCTATTAAGACAATGTGTGTAGATTAATTAAGATATATTTACATTAATTTGTTTCCATCAGTATATCGCCAGAAATGACAACAAAACGATGACACAAACGTCGACCATCACGACTTGATAAACACTTTTTTATTTTTTTTTTACTGTTTTTTTTTTCAATATAAACGCTTTCAAAGTTCGCTGTCGTCTTTTGTTAGCAAAATATTAATAGACAAGCTAGAAACAATGCTTTTGTCGGAGGGCAGACGTTATTTGCATCATGACTGTGATGTCAATCATATTTTTAACAAAAACAACGAGTGTTGCGAGTAAAGACGGATGAATATATTATTATTCTATAACTTTGATCAATATAAGTTGTCATCTTTAATCAGTTTAGATATTTCTATAGGTTAATAATTTATCTGGGCCTTTAGGTTGCACAGATATATATATATATATATATATATATATATATATATATATATATATATATATATATCTTCTTCTTAGAGTGCCATATCCCTACGGAACGTCGGCGACTACCATGCTTATAATATTTTTATACTGATCTCGGTCTTGCGCTACGTGTAGCAATTGGTCCGCTGTCAAACCTGTCCACTGCCGCAAATTCCTCAACCAAGAGAGTTTCTTCCGTCCTATCCATTTCTTTCCTTCGATTTTACCGTTGAGAATTAGCCGAAGGAACTCATATCTTGGTCCTCTGATTATATGTCCAAGATATTCTAGTTTACGCCTCTTAATAATATTTAATAGAGTTCGTTGATGTCCCATTCTTTGAAGAACTTCTTCGTTTCTGGTTCTGCTAGTCCATGGAATTTTTAGTATCCTTCGATACAACCACATCTCAAACGCCTCGATTTTATTCATGATATCGGCGTTTAAAGTCCAAGTTTCACATCCATACAAAAGTACAGACCACACGTAACATCTTGTAAACTTTTCACGGATTTCCAAATTTAATGAGTTATTGGATAATAGAGGCTTGAATTTTTAAAATGAGTTTCTTGCCTGTTCAATTCTACATCGAATTTCGAATGATGGATCTAGATTTTGGGTATTCCAGCATCCAAGGTATTTGAATCTCTGAACTCTCTGCAGCGGTTGTTGGTTTAATATCAGTTGGGTTGCGCCGATATCCACTTTACTGGTCACCATGTATTTAGTTTTATCAATATTTATCGACAGTCCCCAATTTGTGCATTCCATGTCAACTCTATTGATTAACTCCTGCAGATCGTCGATGTTTTCAGCTAGAATCACAGTATCGTCGGCGTACCGTATATTGTTAATTATTTCTCCTCCTATGATAATTCCGTTTTGATCTTTTAAAGCTTCCCTAAATAGATTCTCAGAATACACGTTAAAGAGGGTGGGAGATAGTATACAGCCTTGTCTTACGCCTCGTTCAATACTGATTGGCTTTGATTCTCTGTTGTTGGTATTAATAATGGCTGTTTGGTTGCAGTAAAGTTTGGCAATAAGTTTGATGTCTTTCTCATCTAGTTGGATGCTCTGCAAGGCGGTAATTAGTCTGGTATGCTGAACGCGATCAAATGCCTTTTCAAAATCAATTAAGCACATATATACGGGTTTTCTTACCTCCCAACATCGTTGAAGGAGTGTTTGCATAGAAAATAGTGCTTCTCTAGTTCCAAGGCATCTCCGGAACCCGAACTGCTCTTGACTAATTATTTCTTCGCACTTGTTGTTAATTCGATTTAGAAGAATATGCAACAGTATTTTAACGGCATGGCTCATTAAACTAATGAGTCTACAGTCGCTACATTTCTTAACGTTTGGTTTCTTAGGTAGAGGAATAAAGATCGATTTTAACCAGTCCGATGGAATTTCACTGGTATCATATATTTGATTGAAAAGTACAGCGAGTTCTTTTATATTGTCATTTGAGAGTAATTTTAGCCATTCGCTGTATATTTGATCTGGTCCACTGGCTTTGTTGTTTTTGGCTTGGGGTATGGCTTTTTCCACTTCACCTTTTAAGATTGATGGTCCTGTACTTGCACTTAAGTTAGGTAGTGATCCTCGATCATCCTTAAATAATGCTTTAATGTAGTTTTCCCATTCCTCCATTACTTCGTCTTCTAGGGATAGTGCATGACCTTCATTATTCGTTAATGTTATGGGTGTATTTCTTTTGTGTACTGTAACTTTTTTTATTTTCTTATGCGTGTTAAATTCGTCATGTTTTCGTTGCAATTCTTCTAGTTCCTCACATTTTGCTTGCATCCATAACTCTTTGGCTTCCCTGATTTTTCTTCGAATCAGATTATGCTTTCGTTTATACTCTGAGTTATTTCTATTTTTAAGCTGTCCTCTTTCGTCCATCATTTCGATTATTTCATCTGTCATCCATGCTTGCTTTTTATAATGGGTGACAGTTCCACTTTGCGTTGCTGTATCGATGATACCATTCTTTATGTTATCCCATCTTTCTTCCACTGTTGGTACATTGTATACTTGTGTGATGTTGTCTCGAATTTTTTCGTTCATTGTCTGTTCAAAGTGATGTTTAAATTCTTCTTCTTTTAGTTTTTGTCTATAGTATTTCTTTGTAACGGAAGGCTTTTTGATTGTCTTTAATTTTAGGTTGATTCTAGATGCCAATAAATTGTGATCGGTGGCTGCGTCGGCACTTGATTATGTCTTAGTACATTTACATGAGTTTCGAAATCTATTGTTAATCATGATATAATCTATTTGGTTACGCATTACACTACGATGGCCATCTCTCGGTGATATCCATGTATAGAGACGTCTTTTTGGTTGTTTAAAACATGTGTTGGTGATAACAAAGTTTTTCTCTTGGCAGAACTCTACCAATCTATCACCTCTTTCGTTTCTTTCCCCAAGACCGAATCCTCCAGTAACTCCGGGAGTTATGTCTTCCCCTACTTTAGCGTTGAAGTCTCCCATTATTACACAAATTTCGTGTTTTTTGTGTTATTTAGTGCTTGCTTTAATACATGGTAAAATTCATTAATTTCGTTGTCTGTACTGTTACTTGTAGGAGCGTATACTTGTATTAAGTTTATATTAATCTTACTTTTAATAGTTATCATCATTATTCGCTCTGAAAGAGGAACAAATTTGTCAACCAGATTTTCAAGTCGTTCCTTAAGAATTTACCAACACCACATTTTCATGAACGTCATCCGTTTTTCCGGAGTAATAAGTAATATTATATTATATTATATATATATATATATATATATATATATATATATATATATATATATAATATATATATATATATATATATATATATATATATATATATATATATATATATATATATCAACCAGTGGTGCTCGGAATAGATGGAGAATATACAGATCATGTCAAAATCTTAAGGGGAGCAAGACAGGGGTGAATAATTCGCATCGGAAAAGCTAAAAGTGTATTCTTCACTATGAGCTCTGTGTTCAAGAGCCATGACCTCACTCTAGAAATAAAAATAAGGCTCCTTAAATGTTACGTGTACTCAGTGCTTCTGTACGGAGTAGAAACGTGGACATCTCTCAACTCTGTCTGGACAACTCTATCAAAGCTTCAGACTTTTGAGGTATGGTTATACAGAGGGATCCTGAAGATACCATGGACAGACAAAGTCACCAATGAAGAAGAACTGAGGAAGATGAACACAACCGCGGATTTGGTCAACATCGTGAAGGGCCGTAAGCTGCAGTACTTATGACATATGAGAAATCAAGGCAGATATGAACTACTCCAATGCATTTTGCAAGGTAAAATTGAAGGAAAAAGGGCCTCGGGACAAAGAAGAATATCCTGGCTTGCTAACCTGAGAGCATGGTATAGAATAACCTCAACACAGCTATTATGTATAGCAACCAACAAAGTCATCATAGGCAGTATGATCGCCAACGTTCGGAACGGACAGGCACGCAAGACGAAGAAATGACTTTACCACAGGTTAATGATGATGATACCTCCTTTGTTATTCCACATTCCAGGAGTATCTCACAAGTTTTTCGATCTGAATGAAAGCTCAAAAGTTAATACAGTTATCCACATTATATCACCGGTTCCGTTATCTTTGTAACGGTCTCTCCTCTACAATAACGTTTTTGGAATGCTCCGGTTATTGTTTATTTATCGAGGACTCGCCGATATATTTAAATTGTAATAATAATTGTTTGTTTTGTGATTTGTCCGCCTCGCTTTCAATTTATTTTTAGCAGTTACCTGTTTTTAATTCGGTTTGGCCAGGTACAAGATCGGTTGCAAAATATATGATGTCATTCTTATTATTGTTTTGTCAGTTTTTAGTTTATAAACAAAGAACTTGTGTTTCATGGATTGTAGTTGTGATAGGGGAAATAAGAAAATCGGTAGAGGTCAACAAAATATTCGTGAATATTTTTGTTATGTATTTTATAATTTTTTATAAACATAGTTGTATGCTGTTCAAAAAAAAACAACGATATCCAAATGGAGAAGTTCGTAAATTAAATATAACAAGCCAAAATGTTTCATCAAAATGTTCTAAGCCAAAGCATAAGATTAATAAAAAGTTTTAAACCAAATGAACAAAAATAAACCTAATACGATCACACAAGCAATATAAACTTCCGTAAAGAAGATTGTTCACAGAACAATCTGTTCAAAATTGAGTCCTCTAGTTGTTTATTACTGTGGCCGACATATTTTCTTGCCACTGTTTATATAATGTTCTCTTCTCTCTGTTTTCTTGAACTTCGTTTAGCCAGCCTAGGTCTCTTTATTTTTAAACTTCTTTCTTGAAGTTTTTCAAAGTATTTCAATAGCAGTATCTCTAATAGTACTGGCCATCTTCCTCCAAATTGTATTAGGACTTCCTTTCACGCTCTAGCACATATTTTAGCATTTTTGACCTGAATGGCCTTCTTGCTCTTATTTTAACATTCAACTTCTGATTTTTTTGTAGTCCTCTTCGATATTTTGGTTTAGTTATAATTTTCTCTTCTCTCTTATTTTTTCTTGAACTTCGTTCCATTTGTTTGTCTTTCTTGAAGTTTTTCAAAGTATTTCAATAGCAGTATCTCTAATAGTACTGGCCATCTTCCTCCAAATTGTATTAGGACTTCCTTTCACGCTCTAGCACATATTTTAGCATTTTTGACCTGAATGGCCTTCTTGCTCTTATTTTAACATTCAACTTCTGATTTTTTTGTAGTCCTCTTCGATATTTTGGTTTAGTTATAATTTTCTCTTCTCTCTTATTTTTTCTTGAACTTCGTTCCATTTGTTTGTCTTTCTTGAAGTTTTTCAAAGTATTTCAATAGCAGTATCTCTAATAGTACTGGCCATCTTCCTCCAAATTGTATTAGGACTTCCTTTCACGCTCTAGCACATATTTTAGCATTTTTGACCTGAATGGCCTTCTTGCTCTTATTTTAACATTCAACTTCTGATTTTTTTGTAGTCCTCTTCGATATTTTGGTTTAGTTATAATTTTCTCTTCTCTCTTATTTTTTCTTGAACTTCGTTCCATTTGTTTGTCTTTCTTGAAGTTTTTCAAAGTATTTCAATAGCAGTATCTCTAATAGTACTGGCCATCTTCCTCCAAATTGTATTAGGACTTCCTTTCACGCTCTAGCACATATTTTAGCATTTTTGACCTGAATGGCCTTCTTGCTCTTATTTTAACATTCAACTTCTGATTTTTTTGTAGTCCTCTTCGATATTTTGGTTTAGTTATAATTTTCTCTTCTCTCTTATTTTTTCTTGAACTTCGTTCCATTTGTTTGTCTTTCTTGAAGTTTTTCAAAGTATTTCAATAGCAGTATCTCTAATAGTACTGGCCATCTTCCTCCAAATTGTATTATGACTTCCTTTCACGCTCTAGCATATATTTTAGCATTTTTGACCTGAATGGACCTTCTTTTTCTTATTTTAACATCCACCTTCTGATTTTTTTGTAGTCCTCTTCGATATTTTGGTTTAGTTATAATTTTCTCTTCTCTCTTATTTTTTTTTAACTTCGTTCCATTTGTTTGTTTGTTGGTCTCTTCATTTTTAAACTTCTTTCTGGAAGTTTTTCAAAGTAATTTAATAGCAGTATCTCTAATAGTACTGGCCATCTTCATCCAAATTGTATTAGGACTTCCTTTCACGTTCTAGCACATTTTTTTAGCATTTTTGACCTGAATAGACCTTCTTTCTCATATTTTAACATCCACCTTCTGATTTTTTTCTAGTCCTCTTCGATATTTTGGTTTAGTTTTTGCTTTTTTACTTCCATGCTTGATATCATATACCAATAGAGGGCTATAAAGGTGTTTTATACTATTTTCCATTCTCTAAAACTGTGTTTTAAAGGAATAACACTTTTAAGTACTGCCATGAAAATATACGAAAAAATATTAAACAAAAAAATAACGGAAAAAATTGACAGCACACTTAAGGAATCACAACAATAGACAAATATCAGCATTAGGAAAAAAGATGTATCTGGCATATATAGACCTTTAACGGTACGTGTGTTTAAATAAATCAAATTATTTTGTCTAAAAGTTAGGTTATGTTTATACATATTTATTTTGAATTTCTTGTATGTGCGTGATTAATAATCTGAAAGAAGGAAGGTTTATTTCAAGGCTGCTTTAATTACGCATTAAATAATCTTTCTCTCTCTCTCTTCCCTCTCTCTCTCTCTTGTCGTTTCCCCATTACTGAGGATTGGGATTTCTTCTAATATTCCTAACAATTTTGCTCCATTGGTCTCGATCTTCAGCTGCTCTGGGAGTTTCGCAGAATGAATTTCCAGTTAAATTCTTAATTTGGTTGGACCATCTAGTTGGTGATCGTCATCTTGATCTTCTCCCCGGAGCGTTTCCAAAAACAATTAATCTCTTCAAACTATCGTCACCTCTGCAAACCACGTGACCGAAAAATTGCAGAATACGTTGCAAACATATTGTGGACAGCCCTTTTTAACGTTTGTCCCCTGAGCTGTCCAAGGTATGCGCAGCATTCTTCTCCAGCACCACATCTAAAGGCATCAATTTTTGGCGCTCATGTCCGCGAAGAGTACAAGTCTCTGCCTCGTATAGAAATAATGGAATACAAGGGCATTCACCATTCTCATCTTGATATTTTAAGAGATAGATCTGTCTTTCCTAACTTTAGTTAGGCGACTCATTTTTTCCTACCAGCCACTGTTACTCCACCGGCCCATCCATCTAAAGCCATCCTCATGACATGTTCATCATAAATGTTGAATAAGTCAGGTAACAACACGCATTATTGTCTAACACCTCTCTCGGTCTTGAATTATATTGGACTGGTAAAGATGTGTCAACAGGCATTGGTGTGCACATTTCTATTAAAATGGACCACAGATTTATCGCGCTTACACAATCAAATGCCTTTTGGATTTGTTCCTGTGTACCTTTGCCCTTTACAACCCCGCTTATTCCTGAGGTATTTGGTAATGTAGATAGATTTTTAATCTGTTTTTGATGATATATAACAAGTTTTGACTAGCATGTGTTGTTAGTGACAGTGTGCGGTAGTTTTCACATCTAGTAGCAGTTCCTTTTTTGTGCGACACGGATAGAATGGAATAATAATCCATTTTTACCTAGTTACTGTAGTATTTCACCTGGTATTGAATCATTGCCTGGGGATTTATTACTCTTTAGCGATTTAACTGCATCTTTGACTTCAGCGAGTAAGACAGTAGGTTCTCTAGGGTAGTCAGGGAGCCATTGATTTTCTGCTGGTACCTCGTTATTTTTATATAGCTCGCCACAGTAGTTTCGCCATGTTTCCAATATTTCGTCAGTATCGGTCTTTAGATTACCTTCCTTATCTATTACAGACCACGTTTGAGATGTAAATTCTCTGGAATTTGATCTTCTGAAATCAATCCATCGGTTCATTTCGACAGTCATGTTCCTCTATCTCTCTGCATAATTGAGAGATGTAATCATCTTTGTCTTTGCGGCACTGTTTTCTGATTTCTTTGGATAACGCTCTGTAGTTATCTAGTTTTATTATACATCAAATAGTGTTAATGTAAAAAAGGTTTGTAATTAGGGCAATAGAAAAGAACTATAACCTATGCGATCATTTTTTCTCGACGATATTGCATTTAGAAGACTTTTTCTCGAAGAAAAATTGTTGTTCCAATACAATCAACGGCCAATTAACGTTAAATTTCATCGCAATAGAATCTCAACAATGGTTTAAATGGATTTAAGTGATATGCTTAAACAATAAATGAATTAAGACATTCAACACAGCGCAATTACTCCCATAAGAACTATGCCGTTGCACTTTTAAAAAGGAAGTACTACTTATAGTCTCTAGACGACAATGGTCAGAGATGTTAAAAGCGAGGTTGTCAGTTGGTTTTGTCCCAGAATCAAAGAAATTTTTATATTCTTTCCTTATTTATTTATACAGTATATATGATTTTCTGGCGATGCTGGTATTCACTGAAAAAACAACTGATATAGTATATCGAGAGTTTTTGTGGTGATGAAAACAACAAACGAGTTCTCGATTAGTGTGTGAAAATTGTGAAAGATTATGTACGATGAAGTAACAACTAGTGTTAATACAGGTTAAGGGGAGAGTGATAATTTTCATGTAAGAGTAGGATTGCATCAGTCTTCAATGCGACGTCCCCATTTATTATCAAGTGTTGTATATCAGAAATGTACTATTAACACATTTGTCGTTGCTTATGGTCTGCTGGTAGGCACTGACAGGTATGCTGTAGTGGGGTCTGTTTTGTTGGAAAGACTACAAGTTTTTGGTAAAAAATAAATTCTATAAAACCGTTACCAATGATGAGATACGGAATTGTATTTGGCCATTTAAAAACACAATAGAACAATCAACACATCTTAGAGCAATGGCAATGTTTAATGGATGAATCATCATCATCATCATAGTCACTAAATTCTTAGCAGATGTGTTGTGGTTCATCATTGAGCTTCAGCAGCAGGATAGTTTGATTAATGATATTTCTCCACTGTACTGCCTCAGTATACTGTTTGTTAAGAAGCTTTTCAAGATATGACCAAAGAATTCTAAAATTCTAGAATAAACAGTCCTAGATAGATCAAGTAGTTAACATCGGTAGAAAATATGGAATGAAACTTAATAATAAGAAGACGAAAATTATGATCATAAGCAAAAAGCAAGATACAGATGCAAAGTTTATGGCAGACAATGAGGTATTGTATAGAACAGAAAAAATAACATACCTAGAATGCAACATTACAGACAGCTGGGATCACTCATACGAGATTAAATGTAGGATCGAAAAAGCAAGGAGTGCCTTCCAACAAATGAAGAAAGTTCTCTTCAATTTAACCTTGAACTTACATCTACGACTCAAAATCCTTAATTGTTATGTGTTTTCTGTTCTTATGTATGGAGCAGAGGCATGGACACTCACTGATACGTCTTGCAGGCGGCTGCAGTCTTTCGAGATGTGGTGCTATCGTCCCATGCTCAGAATATCATATGTACATCATATAACTAACAACGCAGTCATGCAACGTTTGCAAAAAGTACCTGAAGTCTTGAAATCCATTAAAGAAAGAAAGTTAGCATACTTCGGGCATATAGTAAGAAATGAAAATAAATACAGAATACTACTATTGATATTAGAAGGGAAAATAGAAGGAAATAGAGGAGCAGGACGTCGCCGAATATCCTGGCTTAAGAATTTGAGACAGTGGACAGTTATGACCACCACAGACCTATTTCGAACAGCTGCTAATAAAATACGATGGGCCATTGTGGTAGCCAACATCCATAGAGGATAGGCACTGGCAGAAGAAGAAACAGTCCTAGAGAGATGTTGACTGGGTTTAGTTTTTACTATTTAAATGGGAATAAGCCACAATTAAAGGTTAAAGTACGTTTATTGACTTTTCGTTTTACGTTTCAATTTCCACTTCGGAAATCGTTCTCAAAATATAAACATTTTTTCTCTGTTTTCTCAAAATACAGAACAATATTAAGAAACTGTTATGGGTTTAATTTTATCAAGAACCGAGACATTCGTGGGGTGAGCCGTTCATGGAATTCGAAGCTGTCGTCTCCATGTCACATTTAAAAAGCGTCTATGGGGACGGTAATGGATGAATGGGGTGACCAAAAAGAATTTAATTAAAAACAAAAAACATATACTGTGAAAAGACCTAATCAAGTGTTTTTTCAAACTTTCAAAAAAAAACTCATATTTCAACGTAGAACTCCTTCCCTTTAGGAGATAAAGGTATATTCTCTCTTTCTTCGGGGGAATGATCTTGAATAATTACGTAATACGAAGAATTTCTGAAGCTTCTTAAAGAAGCAGTAGGGGAAGACTAAGAGAAGCAGAGGAAGACCACAAATGAGATGGGCTGATGACAATAAGAAGATCGGATGACAAAACTGGAGGCAAGTGGCGCAAAATAGAAAACACTGGATTGATTTGGGGGAGGCCTATGTCCAAAGATGGATTACTTAAGGCTGAAGAAGAAGAACAAGTGAACTAAAGAACACGTTTTGGGAAACGCTTAGACAGATAGAGGAGCTTGATATTAGCATGAACCAAGGAAGAAACTTATCAAGAACTAATAAAAGAAACTAAGAAAAGAATAATGATGATGAAAAGTAAAATAAAATAATCAAGTAATTAATAGTATTGAACTCAGCCTGTGAGACATGCACACCCCTTAGAATGACATTCGGGTGTAAAAATTCATTGGGATGAAGAGGATTACCCCTCCACTCCGCCATGATTCTCCAGACCATTCTCCAACCCCCGGTAGCATTCTGATACGCTATAGAGGCTTCAAATAGGCACAAAAGCTTGTTTTTGGGGTTTTTGTTAGTAATTTTTGGTGGTTTGCGCCTTTTGTTAGTGTTTTTTTCATTTTTTTTTTGGCGACCGAAGCCATTTTTTGTGTTTTGTAATTTGGTACCTTAATCTACCTTAATATCTCTTACAGGATCAGGTTGGGTGGTCTTCTAGCTCAGCGAGTTTTATTCTGGCTTTTTCTTCCATCATATAGAGTACCCCTATTTGTTTTCGATATTTTCGATATCTAAACAGGTAGCGTTCAGCTACGTATCTTCTTCTTCTTTGGGTGCCGTGTCTGTATTCAGACGTTGGCCGTCATCATGTTTACAATTTCCTGAAACCTTTCTCTGTCGGCTGCTGCGCGAAATAATTCTTCTACTGTGGAACCACACCATTGTCTAATATTACGCAGCCATGAAAGTTTCTTTCGACCAATCCATCTCTTTCCTTCCACTTTTCATTGTATTATAAGGCGAATTAGATGGTATTTAGGTCCTCTAATTATATGGCCGAAGTATTCTGTTTTTCTCCTCTTTATGGTGTTTATGAGCAGACGTTCTGAATTGATCATTTGAAGAACATCTTCATTGGAAGTGTGCGAAACCCACGATATCTATAGGATTCGTCTATAGCACCACAATTCGAATGCTTCTAACTTGTTTAGCATTGTGGTTTTTAACGTCCATGTCTCACAACCATACAATAGCATGGACCACACATAACATTTCAGGACCTTCTTACGAATATTCATCGACAGGTTTCTGTTGCATAAAACTGGTTTCCAGGTCATAAAAGCCTTACGTGATATTTCGATCCTGGTTATTATCTCTTCATCAGAGTCACAATTTACATTTAACCAGCTGCCAAGGTATTTGAAATGATTTACCCTTTCGATCTCCTCTCCATTAAGAGAAATCAGACCTTGATCTATATTGATCTTTCCAACTGCCATCCACTTTGTCTTTGAAATGTTGATTTTTAGGCCTCTCCGATAACTTGCTTCACTGACTAGATTTAGTAACGTTTGGAGATCTTGTAAATTTTCTGCTACGTATCTAGACACATTTAAATCTTCTTTTAGAGAGTGTAACGATGCTCTGATCGTTTAACAGTTCGAACCGTGGGAGTGTCAATATTTGCGCATCCACTTCTACAACGTGACGGCGTAGTGGGATTCAAACGGCTATTTAAGGCGTGTGAATAGTGGAATTAGACAGTCTTGTAGCTAGCGCTCTAGGCTCCCTGACTCGCCGGTGTAGTAAACCTGCGAGCCATCTTGGACAGAGAGATTTCCGTATTGAGGATCATACTCTGTCCTTAACCAAGCGGAACCCATCGGTACTGTGTATTGAACATTACCGTGGATCTGCACAGAGCCAAGCCGGACAGAGAGATTTCCGTATTAAGGATCGTACTCTGTCCTTAGCCAAGCGGAACCCATCGGTATTTGTGTATTGAACATTACCGTGGGTCTGCTATTTCATTTCTTCATTAGTAATAATTAGTTTCTTTTCTTTTATAGACGTTCGCCGGGGAATTCATTCATCGCGGGACCCAGACGGAAACGTAGAATTCATTTTATTTTTGTTTTATAAGTATACAACGTAGAATTCCTTTTTTATTTTTTATTTATTGTATATATACTAAATAGATTTATTTTTATTTCAAACCTGTGTTTTACTGAGTCTGTCGCCCCGAAAGAGCTACCCATCACAAACTGGCGCCCGAGCAAAAATTAATAACATGCCGACAGATAAAGACACAGACTCAGTAACAGGTACGTCGTGGATAAACCGACTTTGCAAGGAGGAATTGCAGAGCGAGGCCGAAAAATACGGCTTAGATCCCAAGGGAACCGTCGACGAATTGAGAGCACGACTCAGAACCTATTTTAAAAATCGCGAGGAAGCTACAGGAACAATCCCAAAAGAAAAAACTTCCAAGGGAACAGAATCCGACACACTGGCCCAGGAAATTTCGGGCATCCGAAGACAATTACAGGAATTAACAATAACGAAACAAATGGGGCAACCAGAATTGCTAAATCAAGTACGAAAGTGGAACACACACTTCGACAAGAAACATTCGGATGCAATAGAATTCTTAGAGAGGATAGACGAATTAAGCTTGGCCTACGAGATCGATAAACAAGATCTACTAAGAGCATTACCAGAATTATTAGGAGACCACGCTTTGTTATGGTACAGAAACAATAACAAAAATTGGAAGTCATGGACAGATTTCAGCGAAGATTTTAAAAAAGCTTTCTATCCCAGGGGATATTTGCTACAACTAGAAGAGGAAATCCGAAACAGACAACAGAGACAGAACGAACCAGTAGATAGATATATCACGGAGATTCAAACATTAATCAGACGAGAAGGATCTTTTTCTAAAAACCAAGAACTCGAAAGGATATACAAAAATTTGTTACCAGAATATAAGCTTTATGCTCGCCGCCGGGATTTCGGAAACTTAGCCGAATTACAGGATTTAGCCCAAGAATACGAAGCTCTAGAAGACGAAAAAACCCGAGCAAATCAGATTTGCCGTGGAAACTGGAGACGCACGGACCAAGCAGAGTACGATGCGAAAACGGCATGCTTTAGATGCAAGATGCCAGGTCACAGCCGTAAAAACTGCAAAAACCCATGGAAAAAGTTTTGTTCGCGTTGCGGCAGAGAAGGAGTTTACAGCAGCGACTGCTGTTTCAGGCGTCAGGGAAACGAATTACAGACTGCTGTGATCTGGTTGTATATTCTTTTTGTTGTTATGACTTATGTGTCGTGAGATGCATATGTAATCAATTTTAATTTTATTTTCATTACTAATTTGCTTTTTTTCCTTTGAGTCCTCTTATTGCAGCTATAGCCGTTGCTGGTTTCTAGACTGCCGCGGTAACATGTAGTGTAAATATTAGATCTTGGTCCATTGTAACTCCCAGGTATTTAGCTTCGTTCTGCCATTCGATGGGTCTGCCTTGCACTGTTTTTCTGGCCTATCCCTTTTCTTTTTGGCGAAAACGACTTGGGTCTTTTCTGGATTGATTGCTATTAAACTAATATAGTTTATCGTGGAAAAATTATATATCTCCGTATCACTGTAAACCACACCCCCTTTCAGTAAGGTAGCGATTCAGTTACGTCAGCTTCAAGTTGGTTGTGCTGCGTCAACTATTTATATCATACTTATATAAACAATGTATATACAAAGAAATAACCTATACAATAAAAGAAAACAAAATAATGAATAATGAAAATTTATAGGAACGTAAAATGTGTGCTATTGCTAGAAGAAAACCCTCGATAAAATTATCCTATATATTTATTACATAATGAATAGCAGGTGTTCATTTACGTCTGTTTCAACTTTAAACGTTTCCCATAATTACTAATATATTAACTATTTATTATTGTAGTTGTTACTTAAAAACGACCTAAATACCAAATGACTTTTCCCAGAACAAATCCTGCGGCTGCAGTATTAGTAGTAGTAGTGATGGGAGAATCGGATCTTGACTGTTTCGTTAAACTGAATTGTTGATCTGAGTGATAACAATGTTTGTCCATGACAAAAATTGAGAAAAGAAATTTGTTTTGACATGATCTTCTTACAATATCTCTCCATTACGGATATTGACGATTAAATGAAATTTATAAGGAAAATAAAGGAAATTTATAAGAAAAACAAGTGCGAAGAAATAATTAGTCAAGAGCAGTCCGGGTTCCGGAGATGCCTTGGAACTAGAGAAGCACTATTTTCTATGCAAACACTCCTTCAACGATGTTGGCAGGTAAGAAAACCCGTATATATGTGCTTCATTGATTTTGAAAAGGCATTTGATCGCGTTCTGTATACCACACTAATTACCGCCTTGCAGAGCATCCAACTAGATGAGAAAGACATCAAACTTATTGCCAAACTTTACTGGAACCAAACAGCCATTATTAATACCAACAACAGAGAATCAAAGCCAATCAGTATTGAACGAGGCGTAAGACAAGGCTGCATACTATCTCCCACCCTCTTTAACGTGTATTCTGAGAATCTATTTAGGGAAGCTTTAAAAGATCAAAAAGGAATTATCATAGGAGGAGAAATAATTAACAATATACGGTACGCCGACGATACTGTGATTCTAGCTGAAAACATCGACGATCTGCAGGAGCTAATCAATAGAGTTAACATGGAATGCACAAATTAGGGACTGTCGATAAATATCGATAAAACTAAATACATGGTGACCAGTAAAGTGGATATCGGCGCAACCCAACTGATATTAAACCAACAACCGCTGCAGAGAGTTCAGAGATTCAAATACCTTGGATGTTGGATTACCCAAAATCTAAATCCATCCTTCGAAATTCGATGTAGAATTGAACAGGCAAGAAACTCATTTCAAAAATTCAAGCCTCTATTATCCAATAACTCATTAAATTTGGAAATCCGTGAAAAGTTTACAAGATGTTACGTGTGGTCTGTACTTTTGTATGGATGTGAAACTTGGACTTTAAACGCCGATATCATGAATAAAATCGAGGCGTTTGAGATGTGGTTGTATCGAAGGATACTAAAAATTCCATGGACAAGCAGAACTAGAAACGAAGAAGTTCTTCGAAGAATGGGACATCAACGAACTCTATTAAATATTATTAAGAGGCGTAAACTAGAATATCTTGGACATATAATCAGAAGACCAAGATATGAGTTCCTTCGGCTAATTCTCAACGGTAAAATCGAAAGAAAGAAATGGATAGGACGGAGGAAACTCTCTTGGTTGAGGAATTTGCGGCAGTGGACAGGTTTGACAGCGGACCAATTGCTACACGTAGCGCAAGACCGAGATCAGTATAAAAATATTATAAGCATGGTAGTCGCCGACGTTCCGTAGGGATATGGCACTCTAAGAAGAAGAAGATAAGAAAAATAAAGGAAATTTATTTTGACATGATCTTCTTACGATGGATGGATAACATATATTCGGAATAATACGGTTGTAGACGTATTAAACCACTTTCTCAGGTTTTGAAGCCAATATATTCTTTTTCCTGGTCCTCTTTTTCACCCTGCCCCCTGAAGAATGAGTTGTAACAAGCTCTGTTACATGTAACGTCAGAAACGGAAGATGATTTCGACAACTGGTCTTCTAAGATACCCAACTCTCACATATGAAGTGCCACATCCCGGATAACTGCATCGTTATGATAAAATCACCTTCAGCATAAATAATCTTCAAATCTATTAACAGCTTCCTGGAGACGGTGGAAGAGTGGACTGAAGTAGAGGCACTCTATTGTCCTTGAGTGCAGTTGTCGACTCTTTAGACGGAAAGAGCGGAAGAACCTTTAAGTTCAACGGCATGAGGATGCAAAAAACAAGAAGAAATTACTGCTTTAACGATCCTTTATAGATATCTCAACAAAACCACTCATCAAGGCAAGTAAAATCAACAACCGAGTGTCCTGGTGCTTCTTAAATAAAGCAGGAATGCGAAGAATCTTCGGACTTGCTATAATAAAAAATTTGATAAAAATTAAAACATGGAATATTCAAAGCCTCCTAAGAGCATAATGTAATTCAAGAGATGAGAAGAAATCATATTAAATGTTAAGATTGAGCGAAGATGGCTTGGTACAGGAAAACTAGAAATGAATGACAAAATGGCGTCGCATTTATCATACACAATAAACTGCTCGAAAACTTGACCCCTTATAGCGCTAGTACAAATTAACAAATATAAAAACACTATACTTAATCTAATACCATACTATACTTAAGACACATAATAACACTATACTTAAGAAACACCACTCAACAGTTTAATGCAAACTTTGATTAATTAATTACGCATTTCTTTGATATACTTTTTGCACAATCTTTTTCGCGTTTTTATTATGAATTTTCAAATTTAATTCATCACAAGTCTTGCACGTATCTTGTAGCTACGCTTTCATCAAATGAATATTTTAAACCTCTCGTCGAACATTTTCACATAATTTAATTTCTTGAGCTTTCTTTATACAGGGTGTTTCAAAAAAAGGTAACCCAGTCTCTAGGGTAGGTAAAAAACTGAAAAATAATTGGGGTTTGCTTAGTAAAAAATTTTTTGTAACGCCATCCGTTTTCAAGATACAGGGCGTTGAAGAAAAAAAAATGTTACGCATTTTTTACGATTTTGCCGAAACTACTGGCAACAGTATTCCTTGGATAATTAGTTGCAGGATGGCGTATTATTTCCTCCCAGGATATGGCCCAGGTATCCAATTTTTCGTACCTTGATCAAGTTGAGTATCTCTCAGTCATCCATATGTCCACAATCACTTAACAAAACCACAATTATTTTAATGAAAATTACATTTTTGGTTTGCCTTTGACGTTTCGATCTCCGTTTTCAATCGTTTCGATCTTGAATCGTTTTCAAAAAATTCTGAGTTAAAAAATTGTGAAAATTATCTTTAATCTATAAATGTTTATAATCAGTAGTAAGAGAGAATATATAATTAAGTGCAATAAGCACAAAAAGAACAGAACTTGATATCAATCCAAGGGTACAACCTCTCAGAATTTTCAGCTCAAAAGTGTAAACATGTCTGATGCCTATAAGACCCGAAGCCAACGACACATATTGTTTGAATGTTTTCTTATATTCTTCCAGCATATCATTTAGTAAAGAATCAGCTCCATTACATTATATAGTAAACTTAAACACTGATCCGAATCCGACGTACGGATCCGGACCGTTGAACCAACTCTCTAAATAAACCCGAACATTCCAACTCTATATCAAAGATCGGTATGTATATTATGAAGCTATTGTCTCTAGACTGGCGGGTCTATTAAAAATGAATAATAAATTGATAAGTCATAAACTGCGGTGACCTTTACGCTTACGATGTCGGTCGGTCAGCCAGCGAGTAGTTTAACTTTTACTGTCGTAATTCGATTTGATATCTAAATAATCGAGTCGCAATCGTTTAAAAATTTGAATAATCTAATTAAGGATCCAATGATTCCGGTTTTAATTCAATCGATTCGAACGCACACTGGAAAAACAAACCTGAGGAAGTTATTGTTAATTTTTGTATTACTTGAGTTATTAACTTGCACAAAAAATAATTAATTCTTTTTACTTATACAAGAACCGTAACGTCCAGGTGCACCCGGAATTCAATCACGGAGATCAATGTTCTTCGGTAGTCTTATACTCCAGTCCTCAGAGACGAAAATGCCACTAAATCTCTAAAAATCATACGAAGAAACTGAATTTTGCTGAGAATGTCAATTATCTTCTTCTTCTTCTTTTTATATAGACATGACTCTGTCTGTTTTTCAATGTGCTTCCAGTAAGTTGTCGTTCCATCGTTTTCGTGGTCTTCCTACTGATCGTCTTCCTATTGGGGAACTGTCTCTTGTCTTCTTTACTACTCTATTTGTTGTCATTCGGCTCATATGATCGTTCCATTCTACAGCTTCATTTAGGCAGCCTGCGGCTCTGTTTGCTCTATTCACTTGATCTTCCACTTAAATTTCGAGCTTTCCGTAGCTAGATAACGTCATTACTAGATATTTGAACTCCATCACTTGTTCTATTATCTGACTTTCCAGCTCGAATTTACATCTTAGTAAATTTGCTGTTTCAAAATCAAACAAGACTTGATAAAAACAACAGATGTTAATGACAAATGGAACATGGTACAGGAAACTTTAATAAAGGCAGGAGAAAAGCTACTGCAGACAAAAATAAGAAAAAAACAGAGATGGATGACTTCAGAAATCTTAGATCTAATGGAGGAAAGAAGGAAACATAAAGGTAGGAGTAAGGCAAAATACAAAGAACTACAGAGATTGATAGGAAAGAAAATAAAAGAGGCCAAATCCACCTGGCTTGCTAATCAATGCAGTGAAATAGAGGCATATGCTAAACAGTATGATAGCTTTAACATGCATAAGAAAATAAAGGAAATGACAAATACACTGAGAAAAAGGAAAGATGCCCTTCTGAAAGACGGAAATGGAAAAATCATTATAGAAATTAAAGAGAAATTAAAAAAATGGAATACATACATAACAGATCTGTTTGAGGATAATCGACAAGAACCGGAAGAAATCGACAGCAAAACGGGGCCAGAGATCATAATAGAAGAAATCGAACAAGCAATACGAAACGCAAAAAACGGAAAAACTGTAGGTCCAGACGAAATACCTGCGGAACTACTGAAATGTCTAGACGATGAAACTCTACCTGTACTTCTGGACCTATTTAATGAAGTATATAAAACTGGAAAAATCCCACAGGAATGGTTGGTGTCCACCTTTGTAGCAATACCAAAAACAGTATATGCCAAAGATTGTTCAGACTATAGGACAATATCACTAATAAACCATACCCCCAAAATATTTCTAAAGGTGATTCATGGAAGATTATATAGAAAACTAGAAGATGATATGGATGATACTCAGTTTGGGTTCCGCAAGGGACTGGGAACGAGAGAGGCATTGTTTGCTTTTAATGTCCTCTCTCAAAGATGCTTAGATATGAACCTAGATATTTATTCCTGTTTCATGAAGAGAAGGCATTCGACAGGGTCCGACATGAAAAACTAATAGAAGTACTGAGAAACAAAGATATAGACAGACGAGACTTACGAATCATTATCAATCTGTATTGGAATCAAAAGGTCAATATAAAGATAGAAGAACAAAAGTCCGAAAATATAGATATAAAGAGAGGAGTAAGACAGGGCTGTGTTTTGTCACCATTACTGTTTAACGTGTACAGTGAAGCCATATCCCAGGAAGCGATAGCGGATCTGGGTGATGGAATCTCTGTAAACGGAAGAATAGTAAATAACATAAGATTCGTTGATGACACCGTTATAATGGCAGACACCCTGGAATAGCTACAAGAATTGGTAAATAGAATTAACGATTATTGCATTAGATATGGACTAAAAATAAATAAGAGAAAAACTAAATGTATGATTGTCTCAAAAACGCAACATGGAAATGAAAGATTAATGATAGAGCAAAAACCCAAATAGAAAAAGTAGAGACATACAAATATCTGGGAACCTGGGTTGATGACAAAAATGACCAAAGCAGAGAAATCAAAGTCCGAATTGAAACTGCAAGGCAAGCATTTGTGAAAATGAAGACAATGCTTACCAACAGAGACCTTCAGTTGCATCTCAGATTGAGGGCTCTAATATGTTACATATTTTCTATCTTACTATACGGAATGGAAGCTTGGACATTGAAGAAACAACACATAAGAAAAATAGAAGCGTTCGAAATGTGGTTTTACAGAAGAATATTAAAAATTCAGTGGGTACAAAGGATTACCAATGCTGAGGTACTACGACGTCTAAATAAGGAGTTAGAAATTATGAACAGCATAAAAAGAAGAAAACTAGAGTATTTGGGTCACATAACCAAAGGAGAAAAATATGAGCTGCTGAGAATTATTATGCAAGGAAGGATCCAAGGAAGAAGAAGCATAGGAAGAAGACGCATCTCCTGGCTGAGGAACCTTAGAGAATGGTTTAACTGTAGTTCACTACAACTTTTCAGAGCAGCAGCCAACAAAGTGACCATAGCCGTTATGATATCCAACCTCCGATAGGAGATGGAACTTTAAGAAGAAGAAGAACTTTGCTGTTGTAATCATGCATTTTGTCTTTTTTGGGGAAATTAACATGTTAAATTTTCTGGCGGTTATATTTAATTTATTGCAGCATACGTTGTAAATCATCCTCACTTTGAGAGAGTAGTATTGCGTCGTCTGCATAGCAGATTATTTCACGTTGTTTCTCTTCCATTTGGTATCCTTTTTTAGTTCTTACTTTTTTTATTATTTCGTCCATAATCATGTTGAACAATAGAGGACTCAGGGAATCTCCCTGTCTTATCCCATTGCCAACTTCAATAGGGTCGGTTCTTCTTCTTCTACTTTTACTTTTATTATGTGTTTTTGGTAGATATTTTCGATCGTTTTGATTATTCCTAGAGGTATCTTTCTTGCATACAGTAAGTGGATAACGTCTTTTAATTTGACCCGGTGAAATGCCTTTGTAAGGTAAAAGAAACATAGATATGCCGGTTTGTTGTATTCTAATGATTTCTCTTGCACTTGCCTCATTATAAATATAGCGTTGACAGCGTAATATATTGACAGAACATCAAGAAAAACTAAAAAGATAGAATTACTGAATGATACCGAAAATGTTTTAAATTATATTGATATATTAGATGTTCCTTTGTAATACAACATTTAACGTCTTTTATAAAAATTTTGCTTTAACTTATGTGTTCTTAATATGCCATATCTTCTTGGTAAAACTCATAAGGACAGCTAAATTTTACGATAACTTAACGATAACGATATCACGCGTATGACTCATTTCATTATGTCTTTGCTGGAGTATTAGACATGGTGAAGATAATTATATAGTAAAGTTTGTTATAGAATTCGTTGGGTTTGCCCTTTGCTCCGAATGAACGAAATACAAAAAATTTCACCGAATGAAGGCAGCTAGACAGCGTTGGTTAGAGAGGGTCAAGAATGATGGGAGTGGGAGATGGGAATTAGGATAATGGGAGTTCAGAATTGGAGAAGAGTCGCTAATGACAGAAAGGAATGGAATGCAATTATTGAACAGGCCAACACCCACAGAGGGTTGTAGTGCTAGATTAAGAAGAATTTGATAGATAAAATAACAAAGATACTTTTGGTATAATTACAATAATACAAGTTGTACATACCTATTGTGTATAAGCTTTAAAACAGCAGAAAGATATACGTAATTACAACGTTCATATTTGGGAAATCTTACCTGAAACAAAAGAATTATAGTTTAGTAAAGAATCAGACATTTTGGTTTATAAAATCATAAAGAAATATCAACACAATAAATAGTAAAGAAATGTACTAAATCCTAGTTGCCCTTAATATATAGTTAGTCTTACTTTTCGAAACGCTGGTTGGGAGTTGATTTTGTAACATCTTTACTTTTCTATAAAGCCTCTCTATTATTAATTATTATAACTAAATATTAACTATTCACATCCAGATGTCAGTAAAGTGAGCGTTTGCAATTCGGGGATTCCCTTGATATATGATGTCCCTATTATATCATTGCGAGTTTCCCATTGAAAGGTATAACCTGTTATTGTTTTAAAATAATTTTTCTCTTATCTGTGCTCTGTTTTATAATAAGTTATTTAAAATTTTGCTGACTCCAAGTTGCAGTATAATAAGCAGCAAGGCTTTCGAATTGAAACGTTTCAATTGCGTGTCGTAAAGTTTTATTTTTCATTAGAAGAGGTTTTTGCCATCTCAATATCGTAAGTCTAATTTTTTTTATTTCTGTTTTTAAGATTTTATTGGCCCAATGGAGGAAAAAAACATTAAAGACAATCAATTTCGATGGAAACGACAATTGAAATTTTAGATCGCTTAGGAAAAGCAGAAGGATCTACGGCAATTGGAAAACAATTTAATTTAGGCCAATCAGCTGTAAGAGGAATTAAGGAAGAATGAAGTTACTATAAGAAAACCTATAATTTCTGGTACATTATCTTATTGTACAGTACAGTGTAGATATATGTACAGTATAGGTAAGAATAAGATACTGCTACAAAATCTTATTAAAGGGATGTATTATTAGAAAGAACAGAAGGAACCACCACAATTTGGATTAAGGAACTAATTCAAAGAAGAATTCCTGTAAGTGGTTATTTAAGCCAGGAAAAAGCTCTTAAGCTTTATAAGTTAATAAAACATTCAGAGCCATCAACTTAAACTTCCCAAGATTTTATTAGGCCCAATAAGAAAAAAAAAACATTAAAGACAATCAATTTCGATGGAAACGACAATTGCAATTTTAGATAGCTTAGGAAAATGAGAAGGATCTACGGCAATTGGAAAACATTTTAATTTAGGCGAATCAACTGTAAGAGGAACTAAGAAGAATGAAGTTGCTATAAGAAAACCTATAACTTCTGGTACATTATCTTATTGTAACATAAGATATAGGTACAGTATAGGTAAGAATAAGATAATGCTACAACATCTTATTCAAGGGGTGTATTATTAGAACAGAAGGAACCATCACAATTTGGATTAAGGAACTAATTCAAAGAAGAATTCCTGTAAGTGGTTATTTAAGCCCGGAAAAAGTTCTTCAGTTTTATGTTATTATTACTTTGTAGCAATTAGCAATGTATCAGAAGATCGGATATTGAAACCGCTCTTAATAAATAAATCTCTTAGACCACGTGCTTTAAAAAGCAAAGATTTAAAACAACTACCAGTGCATTGGATGGATAACAAGAAAGCCTGGTTGACAACAGCTATTTTTACAGAATGGTCAATAATTGTTGTCAGGATATCGTGAGCTACATAAAAAATTACTAGCATCATCATCACCAAGTTTAATTACTGATTATATTGTCAGAAAAGGAAGAGCTGTACAGAACAAGAATGAAGTTGGTGAAAATCCATCGCCTTTACCTCAAATATCTACTGCAGAGACAGTTTCTTCTGACGATGAAGTAAGTTTTGAATACAAGCTTTTTTAAGCTTTTGTATGAATTTCTTTTAAAAAAGAGGTTTTAACCCTTTGGGGCCTAGTGGTTCCATGAAGATACCACAAATAAAATAATTTTTGTTAACGGCCTAGAAGTGATTGCTTGGAACCACACTGTTGGAGTGCATTTCTGTGTATATCCCCACTTCATACAAATTTTGCCGCCGTAATATTTTATTGTTCAAACACACTAATCGACAGTTGTTTTGTATAAGTCACGAGTGTTGTGAAGTGAAGAACGACAAACAATATATTTCATTTGAAATCGGCAATTTATTCGGTAAGTTTTTTGTTATTTCTGTTTGTTATGCGGTTTTTTGTGATATTTGATAATTTGGTGTTTGTAAAACTTAGCATAAATTTACTATTTGCAAATAAAATGTGTGGTTCTCCTATGGAACCACCAGGTCAGTGGGATATGCCTACATCTCTGTTTTTGTTTTACTTCAGGTGTTGGTCATGGACATTAGGAAGTTGGCCTCAGACGAGGCATATGCTTTGATTGACGAAATACCATCAGATTTAGAGTCTGTCACTTCAGGGGCTCCATCTGAGGATGAATTAGATGAGTTTGAGGATGACGAGTTTCAAGTCATATCAAATAATAGCGACAGTGAGAATGACGAGGATGCTGACATTGAGGCAGCTCCAAATCAAAAATTCAAATGGACGAGTAATGCAAATTTTTTTACTACAACTGCGCCCTTTACCGAAAGTGTTGGACCCAGCATACCTGAGCAAATTGAAAGTCCTATAGATACGTTTTTATGTCTATTTCTGAATGAATTAATTAAAAACCATGGTTTTTCAACCAAATCTGTATGTAACGCAGTAATTTGGTGAACGTATTATTCCCACGAATGTTGCCGAAATGAAGTGTTTCCTTGGAATAAATTTGATGATGGGACTTACGAAGAAGCCTAGTTATTAAGACTATTGTTCATCTAAATTTCAAGTAAGGTATTGGTATAAATATAATATAAATATAAGGGGGTATAAAATTTGGATACGAGCAGATAGTTCTGGGTTTGTATCGCAGTTCCAAATTTATACTGGAAAAGTTGGCTCTGGCGAAGAAGGTTTAGGTTCCAGAGTAGTAAAAGATTTAACCCGTCTACTTGTAGGCAAGCATCATAAAATATATTTTGATAATTTTTTTAATTCTATCCAGTTAGCCAGTGACCTTTTGAAAGATGGCATTTACTCATGTGGAACTATGAGAAAGAAACGTAAGAATCAGCCAACAAATTTAGTCAACGATAAAACAAAAATGGCAAGAGGAACTTCAGAATGGAGGATCACTGAAGAAGGTCTAGTACATCGAAAGTGGATGGACAGCAAGCCAGTTATATTTCTCAGTAACTTCTACAACCCAAATGATATCCAAACTGTTTCCAGAAAAAACAAAGATGGTACTTCTCAAGACATTGCTTGTCTTCAAATAGTCAAAGACTATAACAATCATATAGGGTATGTCGACCAGTCAGATATGTATATTTCTTTATACAAAATAAATCGCAAGTCTAAGAAATGGTGGCATAGGTTGTTTTGGCATTTTCTGGATCTATCTGTAGTAAATAGTTATATTTTATATAGAGACCGGACGGAAAACGTAACAAGTTTTTCTCTGAAAGACTTTAGATTGGCTGTAGCGTTGGGATTAATTGGAGCACAACCAGATCCAGATAAAAAGGGCACAAGGAGTTCTCAAGGTGTACCAAATAAATTTAAGACTATAGTTCCCCCTGAAATAAAATATGATAAATGTGTCCATCTTCCAATCCACGGAAATAAGGTTCGTTGTGTCCATTGCAGTACGCGTGCGCAACCACATCGTTCTAGGTGGCATTGTTCTACATGTCGTGTTGGACTCACTTAAGTGAAAAAAAAACAATTGTTTTTATAAATTTCACCAAAAGAATTGAGTTGGTTTAGTTTCCTAGTGGTCACTTTATGGAACCACATGTTTTTGAAAAAACTAAATAAAAATAAATTTTTTTTCTATAAAAATATCTCTTATTATGTGTACCGGTTCATACATTAACCAAAAAAATCAGTATTAAATTAATTAACAATTATACAGAGTAGAAGGAATCGCAGAAGAAGACGCATCTCCTGTTTAAACAATTTGAGAGCTTGGTTTAACTGCACTTCTGCTGACCTCTTTAGAGCAGCGGTATCGAAAGTGCGAGTTGCCATGATGGTTGCCAACCTTTTTAGAGGAGATGGGACATGAAGAAGAAGAAGATGAATTTTTTTCAGATATTCGAAGTAATTCATCATGCAGCCTATTTCTTTTAATTTCTGCAAACTTTTTGTTTTGACGTGACAACGTCTTAAATTAGGTTGTGGCTCGGAGTCATTTAAGAAAAAGTGTAACGTCCGCTCACGTCTGTTACAGTGAGTCACCGAACGAGAGAGAGGCCCGCCGGACCGGCGAATGCCTTGCGTCTCTCTCCCACTCAAACATGATCGGTCCGCTGCGCGCGGCACTAGAGAATTAGGAGCGTTGAATCGCTAAAGTTGAAAATCGTTGAAAGTATCGTCAGCTGTGTCTGTAGTGAAAATGTGGAGTGCTTACAGTGTCCTATTTTAGGGGGAACCACCAGTATCAGATATAATTTTAGGAAATTACCTAGGGACCTATATTCTTTTATAATATTGCTATGGATTTATCCATTTAATATTGAGCAATGATTGTAAACATTCTTTATAGTTTAAACTTCAATGAAAATTATTAACTGTGTCTAAAGACATATATGATATGAGGTATTTTACCCAAGAGTATTAAGTATAATGAATATACATAAAAACATAATTTTGTTTTCTTAGGATTTAACATTTTGTCAGCACATTATCTCAAATTCACACTTAAATCAATATGTTTTTACTATTAGGTCTGTTGAATGTTTGTTCTTTATACAAAATTTAGTCTATACTTCATATTTATTAAAGGCGGTAAAATATACATTACAATTCAGTTGTTTATAAACCACTTTCAAAGCATAAAGAACCTTTTAAGCTTTGTTTATATTATTTTGTGTATATTAATTGAGTTAATTGGAGTAGCCCACTTTGATACAAAAATACAGTCAATTTATGGATATTTCAAGGTGACAATCTAAAAAAAGCTGATTTCCTCCCATGCATTTTATTAGAAACACTTGAAATTTAAAAAAAATTTAGAAATCGTAAGATGTAAGACCTTAATCGTGAGATCGTGAGATTTGTCTTCAATTCGTGAGTAGATTCGTCATTTACAACAACTACAACAATAAAGGTAAATAATTGTACACTAATATTTCATTATCGTAAACTATGATTGATTGATTAATTGTTAGATTGACACAAAAGTTGAGAAACTGAGTTTATAGCGGCAATTCCTTGTTCCTATTGTGCAATTTAATAATATTCATATCAATAAATATTCTACCGAGAAAAAGACGTTGTCACGTAAAATCTTCGCCCGTAAAACCGACTTTACAGGCAACCGATTTTTTTGTCTTGGTTTTATCTAATTTTTGAAGGCTAAAGAACGTATAATTACTTTTTCAAGGCAAGTAATGTCTTTTTTATGCGATTTTTTTATATGTCCTTTTTTGTGGAACGTATCCACCGCATAAAACGAGACCTTAATGTATACGTAAATGAGACTAAATAAACTTGAAAACTTTTATTAAATGTTTATTATTTCCCTTTAAACTATGTCCAGTTATAATATAGAATCTAATAACGATATGTATGAAAAGTAGTCAAAAAAGCCGCCAAAATATGTGAAACATCTCAAACAACACATTCTAAAAACGATAATTTATTTTTATCGCCTCTCTATTTCTGTAGGCGACCACACAGAATCACAACGAACGATGTACACGCTATTTACAATGTCCCTCCTTGAATAAATAGGTATATCACTATTATAACATCAATTGTATACGAATATCGAATTTAATTGAATTGTAATCAATGAAATGGATCGTTTGTGTTGTTATAGTGTCACTGATTGTGGATCAGTTACATTGGATAATTGAGCCGCTTAAACGATCATTATTGTTTATTGAATTATGGCAATGAGCCAACAATTGAAGAGTAGGATTAAATAAGGGGATAAGTACTTAGAAGATAACAGAAAAAACTGAATTTTTTTTTAAAAATCCTTTAACACTCCGTTCGAAGACGGTGGTCTGTCAGGCCAAGCCTACGACGTAAAACGTTATTTTCTTAAAAATAAATAATCTATATTGTCGGGATTTTCGGTACCTTTAATAAAAATAAACACCTTCATTTTACATTATATTTTACAAAAAAATATAGTTTTATTTAAAAAAAAATTACAACAGGAACTTTATTTATTTTATCCTGTTTTTAAGGTTAGGTCTTTTATTTATTTTTGACATTGAAACTTAGGACAATTATTTCAGTGATGGATCCTTATGAAAGAGAAATTCAACATCTAGCTACTTTATCTGCAGGAGTAACTTCGGATGTAGATAATGATTCCGATAGTTCTATTGCCGACGATGATAGAGAAGACTTTAGCTATCATCACAAGGAATCTGAGCAAGAAGATATTGCGGAAGCAACACCAACGATTGAAGAACAAACAACTAATGAAGAACAATCTCACAGGAGATTATATTATTATGCGAAGGAAAATTTGCACCACCTACAAATATTCGCACAACGGGAGTATATAGTTTCTCACTTACCAGGAACAATCCGAGAAGCAAAAAACGCAATGAGTCCCATTGAATCGTGGGATCATCTAATGCAAAATATTATTGAACTTGTAGTAGATTTGTAGCATTTGTAAATTCCTTGGTAAATATTGAAATCCCCTCGTATGTGTTAAAATACCAAAAAGTATTTTCAACCCTTTTTGCGTCGTCGAATTGATGTAAACCATTTATCCTTTTGATCGAAACCACTTTAAGATATTTTTCGTCGTGAAATGAACGAATTCCAGTTTATATGTTTTGTTTATACTAAGTTGGGAAGCGAATGATTTTTAAGAATCACATCACTCTCGCGGAGGCGTTGTCAGAGACAGTGTTTAGTCCAAATTTTTCGTCGAATTTGTAATATTTCCTTGTTTTTTTGCCCCCTTTCATGGAAAATGTGTAGCAGTGTAAAGTTAACAGTAGCAGTTTAATGTGTAGTTGCAGTCTGAGTGAAATTTTGAAGATAGCACATGTTGACATTGTGTTCAGTTGTACCTGTTCCAGTCTTTTAAGAAAACGAGCTTTCCAAGGTTTGTGTTCCAGTGCTAGCTTCCACCCTCATTTTTTTATCCTTGGTCGTTGTCCCAGTCTACAGATACAGTTTTTTGCGTGGCAGTGAAGGTCCAGTTTCCAACCTCAGAAAATATGTTAAGTAAAGAAATTTAGTGAAATCAAGGTAACTTTTTTTGTTTTCAAACTTTCAAAGTAACGATAGACATTTTTTTCTAATAATAATAATTGTTTTCATAAGGATTTGTAAAGAATTTGTAATAATTAAAAATATATGTCTAAGGCGTGGTTAGCTGTCATTTTAATTGTTCTGTTTTAAAATTTTATGTTGACATCTGACAGCTAGCTTCATTATTTTTAACATTAGTTTGTTTTGTTTTTAGAAGGTTAACCTCTATACATGGTTTCACTTAAAAAGTTAATTCTTTATTTGTAACAATTTTTTGTAAGTTTTGTAGCATCTCATACTTGTAAACAGAGTTTGTAAATGTCCGGATAGGACAAAGAAAGTGTTTCGTTGTTATTTTGGTATTTATCTCTGTAACTATCTATATAGTATTTTGTGCCATTTATTTTTGTAACTGTTTGTGGTGAGACAACAATAAATGTTTGATTTATTTCTCTAAACCATTTTTTTATTTATTTAGAAAAAAAGTTTATAACCCCTTTTTTGAGTTTTATTTAAAAAGATAATTTTAATTTCTAATTTCTAATAATTATTTCAATAGTTACAACTAGTTGTTGTAATCATTATAATTTGTCACCTCGAAGCGGCGTCCTTATTTTAAATAGCTAGAGGTCCTTCCTGTTGTTTTTTTTTGATTATTTGTTCCAGGAGATTCATGTAAGTACCCCTTTGTTTCATTTTTATAGTTGCGCCAATCCAACCCCCTTGCCATTCAACTTATCCACGACCCAGCTACTCCAAATAAACCCTGAGTGCCGTTCGCACAACTATCGATTATTTTGCTTGCCCTATCTCCACCCCCAGTAACTTCTGTCCCAATTTTCAGCCCCTTATAGCAATACGCTATAAGGGTACCTATGTGGTAGGCAAAATAATTCGTTACAGATTACACCAATATATATATTAGAGAGATATCTGGAAGATTACAAAAACCAAAACGACGTCAAACTTACATCTGTTCCGGAAATGAGAGCTTTTATTGGTTTGTTAAGGCGGGTACACATATGCGAGCAGAACTGTTCGCGAACCGTTTGTGAAAGCTATATTCGTTAATTTGTACGACGGGACGAACCGCTTGTGAGCTGTTCGTTCGTTGCTCGTCAGGAACCGCGGCCTGTCAGTTTTTGGGACGAACACAAAGAATGTTCGCAGTTAAATTTGGACGGAGTTCGAGACTATAAATTGTTTCTGCTAAGTGTGCGATGAGATCATTCGGTTAAACAAAATTGCTGAACGAGCGCGGCTTATTCAAAAGTAACGAGAGAAATTAATAACAGATAATGTAAACAAAATACCGAAATGTTTAGAATAACGAACTAAATTAATTCTCGGTTTGTTATTAGATACTTAGGGTATTGGATAGCCTAAACATAAACATATTTTCAACGAACTCTTCGCGAACAGCTCACGAGCAGTTCGCAAACAGTTCGGCTCGCAAATGTGTACCCACCTTTATATTTAACAGGTTTGGATCATGGCTCTCGAAAAAATTTTGAAGAATTTTGGGAAGACGATGGCATGCGATCAGGAAATATTTGTAGCGACCATGGCACAAAGACGATTTAGATTTTTGTTAAAAGTAATATGTTTTGATAATAAACAAACCAGAGACGAAAGACTCAAAATCGATAAACTATCTCCGATAAGAGAGATTTTTGAAACATTTGTAAAAAATAGTATATTTTGTTATACCGTTGCTGACTATGTAACTCTCGATGAGATACATAGTCTTTCTGCTTTTCGTGGAAGGTGTAGCTCTCACATGTACATTCCAAACAAATTTAAAAAATATGGTATCAAAGTATTTGCCACTGTCAAGAACCTGCTGGACCATATAAAGTAGATAATTCATGTGCAGCAGTTACTACAAGAATGTGTGAACCTCTCTATGAAACAGGAAGAAACATTACGATGGATCGCTGGTTTGTTACTTGCAACCTTGTTATCCAACTGAAAAGGGAACACAGGCTAACGGTTGTGAGTACGATTCAGTCCCAAAGAAAAGGATTGCCCCCAATTATGACCAATGTGAAAGACCGCTGTTATAAAACAACCTATTTATAATATTGTAATCAGCTATCGTGTTAATGTGTGTGCGACTGGCTCCCTTCCTCAGAAACTCTCTCGACCCCGCGTTATATAACTTACGACAGTGCTAATTTGCCTCTCGGCAAGTAAGAACCGGGTGTATTGTCAAAAAAGGGCATGAGTCACCGATGCGCTAACGTGAACCGGCGTTTTGTGTTAAAACGTATACCAGTTTGTTTCTCTCAATACTCTGTATCTCTGTTACTGCTTTCTAACACTGTAAAGCTAATGATATTTGTATAACTCTTTTTAATATTATCATAATTGCAATAATTATCAATGTAGGATCAGTCCTTAAGTTTACTATAAATAAATCGAAGGAAAAATAGGTCTTAAGTGTTTTATTGCTTCAGTGGTCCTTAATAAATATTTTGAAGCAATTAGGTGTTCAACTACGTGGAAACTACCTCTCTAAAATGTGGAAAGTTTCGTAATAAATTTATCCTCTCTATCCAACCGCCTTGTAGATTTCTCTGTTTTTGGTTTTGGAGCACATATGATGGTGACATGGCATGTACCCAAAAAGAATAAAAATGCGAGACTAGTTTCATCCTTTCATCACACTGATACAGTAGACGAAACTACCAAGAAGCCAGAGATGATTTTATTCTATAATGATACCAAATGTGGAGTAGATATTGTAGATAAAACGGCGTCATCTTACGATGTGTCTAGAAATACTAAACGATGGCCACTTGTAATTTTTTATGGGGTTCTAAATATCGCCAGTATAAACGCTTTTGTAATTACTAGACTTCGGCAAATATGCATATTGCATATTTTGCATATTGTGCATATTTTATGCAAATATTTCATATTTTGGCATATTTGTGTAAAAGTTTGCATAAAGTGCATAAAAGTTCAGATTTTTATACTGTATTTGAAAATTTTTAAACATACCAATTTATTTCAATTCTTGTATAAAATTTTGTAGTCATTTTAATCAAGAAATGATCTAAGTACGTAATCTCTACAGGTACAAAACATTTACAATTTCAAAGAAGATCAATTTAAGTAGCCCTCAACATTCTTAGAAAGTCTCGGTCACTGAGGCATTCAGTTATTGGATAATCGCTAAGGGTTCGCTCATTTGCATTTTGTTATCTAATCCCCAAATCTATCTACAATTTATTGTATCTTAACAGCAGGTAAACGGCTAATAGTTTTGTTCCTAATTTAGGGATTTTCCAAAATCTCCCAGTTTATTGAATTAGGTACCTAAACATTTCTAATTTGATGCTCAGATTTGTAAATAATTTTTGTTTTAATATTCAAAGCGTAAACACTCGTTGTGCGTAACAAAAAGGAAGATTGTGATTTTATAATGCCTAAAACAACCAGTGCTTCAACTTGGATTAAACCTTATAAAGAGCTGTCTATGGATATGGGAAAAATCTACTGTTCAGTCTGTGGCAAAATTGTAAGTATCTAATATTTTCTATTAAATATCTAATATTTCATACATACAGGGTGTTTCCAATGACACTTACAACGTTTGGCTGTAGATACTTCTCGAAAATTGAACAAAACGATATAGTTAATGAGGAACTTATTTACTTTTCGAGATACAGGGTGTTAAAATTAAAAAAAATTAAATTCTTTTAGTTAATAACAACAATAACTTTAAAACCAATAAACGTATTTACTTGAAATTTAGTACTCGTAGGTTGTTTTAAATGAAAAATAGCTTCCTTTAGTGAGAAAAAATTGTCCATGGTACAATACAATGGTGTGTATTTAGAAAAATTTTTCACCTTTACTTTTTTTTATGAAGTCAGCTATTCTAAAACACAATTATTTTTATTGTAATTGAATTAACAAAAAAAAAACTTTTGTTGAATTTTAAAATAAGTTATATGATGTACTAATGGTTAGTAACAAAAACTAATTTGTGGATTAATACTGCATTTAAAACACTTAGCGAGTGTTTTTTTTTCCAAACCAGTTATTTGATTAACCAAAAACACCTTGTATATTTTTATATTTTAAAGGTTGGGTTAAAATAAAGGTTTTTATTTTTATTTATAGATAGCATGTGAGAAGAAATTTCAGATAGACCAACATGTGAGAACTGCTTCACACATTGCAAAAAAAGGAAAAATAGGAGGAAAACATCAAACTTCAATGGCTAAATGTTTCCAATCTACTTCAAAAAAATTAGATGAGCAAGAAACTTTTAATGAAGACTTGTGTCGCGCATTAGTGTCTGCAAACATACCGCTTTCAAAATTAGCAAATGTAAATTTTAGTTCGTTTCTAAAAAAATATTGCAAACTTAATGTTCCAAGTGATCGGTCTCTAAGAAGAAATAATGTGAACGGGCTATACTCGTCGGTGTTAATTAATATTAAGGAAGAAATTGCAGATAATTATTTTTACATATCTGTAGACGAAACGACTGATTCCTCAGGAAAGTATATTGCTCATTTATTGATTGGTGTTCTTAAAGAAGATACCTTACCAAAATCTCATCTTATTTCATGCCAGCAACTTGAGAAAACCAATGCTTTAACAATTTCGCGTTTTATACAAGAAACATTAGCAACTTTTTTTCTTCCGACAACTATTCCTTCTAATAAATTACTGCTTATTTTATCGGATGCTGCTCCTTATATGGTGAAAGCAGGACAAAATTTAAAAATATTTTTCCCAGATTTAATACATGTTACTTGTGTAGCGCATGGATTAAACAGAGTTGCAGAGGAAATACGAAAAAAGTTTCCTCTTGTAAATACCATGATATCCAGTGTCAAAAAAGTATTTCTTAAATCTCCTATAAGAATTCAACTTTATAAAGAAATGCTACCTAACATTCCTCTTCCACCACAACCTATTTTAACGCGATGGGGAACATGGTTAGAAGCAGCTAATTTTTATGCAGATCATTTTGTTAAAATAAAGAACATAATTGATACGTTAACAGATGAAAGTTCCCAATCTCTTTTGGATTCTAAACAAACTTTTCAGAGTAACTTGCTTCAACAAGAACTTTCATTTATAAAATCAAATTTTAGTTTTGTTCAAAAAACAATTACTTAGTTAGAATCACCAAAACTGTCATTGTTCGAAAGTACAGCATTAATAAAAGAATTTGCGTCATGTTGTCGGAACGTTAGAGGTAATATTGGAAAAGATATTTTAAAAAAATTTGAAGCTACTATGGAAAAAAATAAAGGTTACCATATTCTTTCTGAAGTAGTCAGTGTTCTAGCTGGAAATATTTCGGAAACAATTAATTTAGAACCAAATGTTTTGGTTAGTTTGAAAAATGCTCCCGTTACATCAGTTGATGTTGAACGAAGTTTTTCCATATATAAATATATGTACTCAGATAGAAGCCACAAGTTTTTGTTAGAAAATTTTGAACACCACTTGGTCATTTATTGTTACCATAATTCTAAATAAGTTTATTCATACTTAAAACTGATGTAGTTACTTAAAATAAATGTAAATCTTAATGAATAGTAGGAAATATTTAGTTATGTACATTTTTTTTTAAATAAAATTGTTACGATTTTACGATTTTTTTATTTATTTGTATGCATATTTTGTAAAATATTTGCATATTTTCGGGTAAACACGTGCATATTTATGCGCATATTTTCTACATTTTTATTTGCATATTTGCCGAAGTCTAGTAATTACCAAACATAATAATCCCAATACGGAATATACTAAACGACAAAGACAATTTATTAAAAAATTAGGAGGAAACCTAGTAAAAAGTAATTTGGAATCAAGGGCTACAACGTCAGGATTACATTCTTACATTCTAACATTCGACAAGCCGTTATGAAATACTCTGGAATACTGACACAGACCTGACCTAATCCACCACCAGGTAAAAGAGAGCATTGTGAATACTGCAAGAACAGGAAAACCCGATATTTTTGCATATTTTGAAAATATTGGTGCATGGATCATATTATCGAAGCCTGCTGCAAGGAGTGTATTCAGCAAAAAACCTACGAAACTGTCCGCGTGATTAATTTTTGTGTATTTTCTGTGTCATAGAAGTTTGCTGAACTCTTTGTGTTTTTTAATATAGTTTCATTATTGTTTTGATCAATTTTTGTAAAATATAAGAACAATTTGATTTTTTGTAAGTGTGGTAAGCTGTTAAATTTATTATGTCAAATATATCACTTATTTTTGATCTACTTTGTATAAACAAAATATTTCCATCAGATGGAAGAAAATACCCTATAAGTACAAATAAAATATTGTGTATTCAAAAGTATTAATTAAAAGAAAATAAAAATAAGGCTATATTTGTGGTCCCAATACACCAACATCGTGCGGTCTTGTTATTATTTAGCCGTCGGTCGGAGTGTTAAGAGCCGTATGGCTTATTTGGATTCAATGTATTTATCATAAAAAAATTATATAAAATTAAACACATTATATCTCAGATCTCCACAGCTGAGTCTGCGAAGAATATTCCATAGGTACTTTAAAATAAACTTTTCTTTGAATAGATGAGGAACGTACTTAAAAAGAAATTATTACATTTTAAACTAAAAGATATAAATAAACATCTCTAATGACTGGCTGTTCTATCTAAATGAGCTAATGACGAAAAATAATTAAGTTGGTCAATTAGTCCCTGTTAATGCTCACTGCTACGGCTTCGTACGAAATTCTCGATGATCAGAGCATATTTTAAAGTCAAGCAATGAAACAGTTTTTTTGACCTTAACAATTATCATCAACGCAAATAAGGAGATGCTAAAAATAGACCGACTTGACTGTAGAATGAAATAAACGTATACACAGTCGGTATAATATACATAATTCCACTGCTCGCTATTACCTTCAACCAAAACAGATTGTTTATCAAGTTTTCTCTACAGGGTGTCTTCATTTTAATATAAAGCGACGATTTATGTAAATGAGGTCGGTCTATGGTTTGTTTATTTACGAACGATTGGGAAAATACTAAACTGAAAGAAATTTAATCACGAAATAGTGTTAGTATTTTTTACATCACAGTAAATGTTTTGAAAAAGTTTTAGACAAGAGACTCTTAAATGAGAAATCTAATAATAAGGCTATATTTTGATCGATTAGAAATAATATACTTTAACCATATATTTAAAACCCTGAGATCATCCAAAGCTCACAAAACAAACACCACATCGTTTATTTTTGCGAAAAACTTTTAGCCAACAACACGAACCGCGAATTTATTTGATTAATTCAAAACATAATATTCAATTAGGCGCTCGTCGAACGACGATACGAATTCTGATGAATAATATTTATCTACATCAACCTCATATTTGCATTAATCCGAAATTAATTTTAGAATATGCTTTTATGTGTAATCAACGCTTCGAGAATAGAGAAAATAATTTAGTAGATGCACTCATTTTATGATCGAAAAATACGTAAATCATTTTCGAATTGTTTGGATTGGTCCATATATCATCCGCAATCGTCGGTTTATAAAAATACATCGATTATTTGATAAATACGATTTTAATGGCTTGTTTCTTGTTATTTAACTATACAGTAGTTGAGAATTTTTAAAATTACTGTAAAGACATCTGTCGACACGTGGAGAATTTGTTTTCTTTTTGTTTATTTGTATAATCTAAATTTATTACCAGAAATTTAGTATTTACAGTAAAAACAACGTCCCCGACGATGAGGTTGTGGATTTTGGTCCGTAACAATTTTTTCTTTGATACGGCAAATTTCTTTTATTCTTGAGAGCTTCTAGAAAATATCTTCTAGACATTTTATCTACCTCATTACAGTTATATTTGTTTATTACAAATGCATTGATATCGGCTACATTCAATGCAGAATAAAAAATTACCATAGGACATCGAGTGTAGGCAACACACATTTTATCAACTAGATCTACTCCTCCTTTGGATTTCTTATAGCCAATAATGATTTCTGGCTTGCCCGTTAATTCGTCTAGCAAATTGTCGTGGTGCATCGTTGAGAGTAAAATATTGTTTTTGTTTTTTCTGGTCTCTTAGGATTAGTAAATTGAAGCGGAAGCTCTCTTTTGTTTTTTCTCATAGTGCCTATCATAGACTCTCACCTTCACGCTGGCGTCCCCTGTTAACCGAGCAACCCAGCTGGAGATCTGGTATCCAACCCGGGTGGAAAGTTGGGTCGGGAACTGACGAGAGTGGGTGAAATGGCCCTCCGAAAAGGGGGTTTGGCGTTGGGTTAACTACCCAACCCGGTAAAACCCTATAGTTACGAAATCGAAAGTCAAAAATGCCGGACGGAAATCTCGACGACGACCTATGCAACGAAATAAGGACCTGAATATTGGAAATAATGATCTTAAAGTATTTACCTGGAACGTTCGCACACTTAACGAACCTGGAAACATCCGCAAACTGTGTGACATATTAGCACAATATAATGCTGATATTACTGCAATACAAGAAGTACGATGGACAGGTCATGGCATAATCCAAAAAGCAAACTACAATATATACTATAGTTGCCATAGAACCAGACATGAATTTGGGACAGCCTTTATAGTCAATAATAAAGTCAAGCACTTGGTTATATATTTTAAGCCGATAAATCCGCGAATGAGCTGCTTAAGGATCAGGGGCAAGTTTTTTAATATTAGCCTTATTAATGTACATGCCCCAACAGAGAACAAGCAAGACGAGGAAAAAGACAATTTCTATGATGAATTAGAAAGAACATATGACAATTGTCCCAGAAATGACATTAAAATAATAATCGGTGATCTGAACGCAAAAATCGGAAAGGAAGAAATATATCTACCGCACATTGGTAAATATAGTCTCCATAATAATACTAATTCGAATGGACACCGAGCAGTCACCTTCGCAGCCTCCAAAAACATGATCGTAGGAAGCACATGTTTTCTACACAAAAAAATACATATGGGCACTTGGACCTCGCCTGATGGATTAACGAACAACCAAATTGATCATGTGATCATAGATGCTAGACACTTCTCCAACCTTATGGATGTCCGCACCTATCGAGGCGCCAATATTGATTCAGATCATTTTCTAGTTGGCACAAGAATTCGGGCTAGAACCTCAAATGCGAAGAAGGAGAGAAGTACCAAAACAAGGCGCCTTAATATTGAACTCCTCAAAAACCCGCAAACGGTAGAAAGGTTTCAAAACTATATCGAAACGAAATACATAACTAAAGAGAATCTAACAATTAGTGAACAATGGGAAATGTGTAAAAATTACATTAAAGACGCAGCAAATAACATTCTAGGGCCGCAAAGACCTCCACCACGCAATGAGTGGTTCGATGCTGAGTGCGAGGACATTACAAGAAGAAAGAACAATGCATATAAACTGATGCAGCAAAGAAGAACCCGAGAAAAAGAACAAAAATATAAAGATCTCAGAAGAGAAGAGAAGTACATCCATCGGAGAAAAAAGCGAACTTATGAAAATAGAATATTAGAAGAACTTGAGGCATTAAAAAAGGAAAATCAAACAAGAAAATTCTATAAAAATCTAAATAAAGCAAGAAAAGAATTTAAACCAAGGATCGGACTATGTAAGAATAAGGAGGGGCATATACTCAATACAAAAGAAGAAGTATTGAAAAGGTGGGTGGAACACTATAAAGAACTGCTTACTATCGAAGTAGAAGATCCAAATCAACCACCACCAGGAGCAAACAACAATACACCATTGGAGCCTCCATCAATTCAGGAAGTACGGGATGCAATAAAACACCTAAAAAATAATAAATCTCCAGGAAGTGATGGTATACCCGCGGAACTTATTAAATGTGGAGGTCCTACTCTGACTAATCATATATATAAAATCATACTGAGAGCCTGGAATGAGGAACAAATCCCAGAAGAGTGGTGTATTGGGATCGTTTGCCCGCTACACAAAAAGGGCGATGAATTAGAATGTAGAAACTATAGGGGAATAACCCTCCTTAATACAGCATACAAAATATTTTCGAGTATTTTATATGGTCGCCTGAGTGAATATTCAGAGGAGCTTCTTGGCGAATATCAAAGTGGTTTTAGGCCTGGTCGATCAACAACAGACCAGATCTTTGTGCTAAGGCAAATACTGGAAAAAACCAATGAATTTAATATCGACACATACCATCTTTTCGTAGATTTTAAATCGGCCTATGATAGTGTCCTAAGAAATAAATTGTATGAAGCCATGGATGAATTCCACATCCCCGATAAACTGATAAGATTGGTTAAGGCTACAATGCGTAAAGTTGTTTGCAAAGTCCAAATACAGGGCGAACAATCACAGGCATTTGAAACGCATGTTGGGCTGCGACAGGGAGATGCGCTGGCGTGTCTCCTTTTTAACATAGCTTTGGAAAAGGCGGTCAGGGATGCCCAAATAGACAGCAGAGGAAACATTTTTAATAAATCATCTCAAATTTTGGCATATGCAGATGATGTTGATCTAGTTGCCCGCACAACACGCAAGCTAGAAGAAATGTATACCACCTTGTCACACGCCTCAAAAAATATGGGCCTGCAAGTAAATGAAAATAAAACTAAGATAATGGCATCAACACCCAACAGTAGAGCCAGAAACATCGGCCACCAATTCACGGTTGATAATTCTACCTTTGAAGTGGTGGACAAATTCACATACTTAGGCTCCCTGATCACCAAGGAGAACGTCATGACGGAAGAAATCGAGCGAAGAATAATCCTAGCAAACAAATGCTATTTTGGACTGAGTAGACATATGAGAAGCAGAAACTTAAGCCAAAAAACAAAAATAACCATATACAAAACCCTTATACAACCAGTGTTGACATATGGGTCAGAGGCATGGACCATTTCCAAGGCAGATGAAAATCTCCTGCTTATATTTGAACGAAGGATCCTGAGAAGAATATTTGGTGGCATCTGTGAAAATGGTGTTTGGAGAAGGAGGTACAACTACGAGATATATCACAGATATAAACATATATTTGGTGGTAAAGACGTAGTAGCCTTTATAAAAATAGGAAGACTAAGATGGGCAGGACATCTGGCAAGATCACAGCAGAACAACCCTCCTAGAAGAATCCTTATGTCACAACCTGTGGGAAGTAGAAAAAGGGGTAGACCAAAACTCAGATGGAGGGATGGTGTAGATGAGGATGGTAGACAAATAGGCGCAGCAAACAGTTGGCAATGGATAGAACTGACTGGCGTAATAGACTTGGGAAGGTCGAGGCTCTTTTATAGGGCTGTAGCACCAATGATGATGATGATGCCTATCATAGTCAGATGATGTTCGTTCAAAAGAAGATCGGCAAAGCTGAGGCTCGTAAAAAAATTGTCTATTGTTACATTTCTGTGAGAACCAGATATAGGACTGCAGAGGCTAGGAACGAGGGAAATATTGCTCGTATCAACCTTATATGGGCCAGGTGGCTGTTGTCCAACGTACACCTCTAGATTTGCAGTATAAGTAAACTTAGCGCCTACTAATGCGTAGATTTTTATGCCGTATTTATTAGGTTTATTGGGCATATATACCCTAAAGCCACACTTGCCACGAAAAGCTTTCAGTTTTTCATCTACCGTTGTATATGCTGATAATGAAAAATGTTTAGGTAAATTTTAATTAAACGAATCGAAGAATTCTCTTAGCTGCTAATGTCATTTTTTTGCCTCTCTAATCGTGTTAGTTTATCATCAAAAAGAATGAATCTGAGCAAAAACTGGAACTGTGCAAGGGACATAGTCAATCTAAAAATCTCTGGCGATGAGTTGTTGGCGATGAGGAGAAAGGCGCGGTTGGTGAAACCGTGGTTGGCGAGGGATCCACGATCCACTGAAAAATATGAAATATAATCCCAATTAGGATACGTATATTAGTACATAATATATGTAGATATATGATAATAAAATAAAATAAGGAGTTAGATGGTCATATTGACTAAATGTATACCTATGTGTACTATTACGAGTATAGAATACTTTAAAACCTTCATTTTTTAAAATATGACAAGATGGTTGGCTCTTTCATTTTCTTTCTAATTTCCTTTTACGTTTCTTTGTACGGTGCCAATAAGCCTATTAAGCCATTCTTGAATTTCAAACTCCTTTCCATATAAGGATCGTCAAACACTATATCCTGAAGTTTTTGAGCAGATGATAATATCGTATTTATGTTGTTTAAAGTGAGACTTGAATGCCGCCTCGACTGTTACTTCTTGGGAATTATCGTCTTCATCGCTTACTTTATTATTTTCCAGTATTTCGAGAAGCTCCTGTTCGGTAAGTTCACGGTCATTGGCGGCTAGAACTTCTTCAACATTACCTGACTGCAGATTTTCAAAACCTTCCCCATGTATTTTGATCATTATCATTGACTTCCTCTGTTTCATGGGGCACTGCTGAGGTTACCATAACAACTTGAGGGCATAGCTTTTTCCAACACTCGTTTATAGTTGATGGGCGTATTTCATCAGTGGATTCTTTGATAATAGTTACACAATGAGAAATATTAAATATTCTCCAATTATCGGTAACGGTTAATAGGATATAGTTCCATAATCTGTCCTTTGCTGCCTTAAAGCCTGGTGCAGTTTTCTCATTTTTCGATATGAAGGTACAAGTAGGCATTCTTTTCCAAAAAACGGCTGTTTCGTCGGCGTTAAAAATTTGTTCCGGCTTATATCTCTCCCTTTCTATGAGTTCTTTAAGTTTAGCTGGATACTGGTTGGTCGCGTCTTGATCTGCTGAGGTTGATTCTTCCTCGATTTTGACGCTATGTAAAGAAACTCTTTTTTTTAAATCTTTTGAACCATCTGGTACTTGCTTGAAATTAGATTATCGTAAAGACGAAGAGCATTTTTTTGTATCAATCGTGCGCTAATTGGCATCATCGTTTTTGTTTGATCTTCGATCCAAAGGGCCATCGCTTTTTCCATTTTCTCCAAGGTTTGAGATCGCGAAAAACAAGTTAGTTTGTTACTTGAGCTAGGGCCATAAAGAACACTGAAACGAATAGTTTTCTCATTCTTTAATAGTCCCTGCAGTAGATTTATTCACTTTAAACTTATTTGCGGCACTTCTACATGATTCTCGTGCAGCTAAACATTCTAACAACTAAGTTTTCTGTTATCTAAACTCATTACTCAAACATCCTTTCTTTTTAACCAAATCTTTATATTCCTTTCAGACAAAGACATTTTTTAGTATAAAAACTATGTACGTTAAAACGAGAATTGTAAATTGCTGTTATCGTACGCGAAGTGCAAAGAAGTACATTATATGACGTACATATCTGTGAAATAGCTATTACCTACTAAATGTGACGCAAAGAAGTTATTTCATCGGACGCCTGTGAATTACCGCGAAGACTGTATAGAGTGGACCATTCATCAAAAGTCTATTTGGCAGATATCACAACCGCGGATAAGCGAAACCGCGGTTGATGAGTCCGCGGATAACGAGGGATTACTGTTTAAAAGACCCAATAGTGCCCTAAGTTCTAAAATATCTGTCTTCTTTGCAGATTTATTACTGGGATTGAAAGAACACAGTTTAATAAAGATATTCATGTTGCAAACAATGGTTTGCATAATCTCTTTAGTAAAAACAACAACTCCAAATCTTTGATGTGCTTTTTTCATATGTCGTACTTCCCTAGTTACTCCAGAAATTTTTACCTTCGTTACATTGTCACTACGAGTTCGTATCCGGCGGTTTCCTTCATGTTTCTTCCATTTAGTTGTTCCATCCTTACCAATGAAATGCGGCACTCTTTGTGGAACATTCAAGACTTCTGAGATTGGCTCCTCAATTTCTTCTTCCATATCGGTGTCGTGGTCGTGTATCTCTACAAAATCTCCTTACAAACTAGCATCGTCATCGTCAGGTTCAACTTCTGGCTCAGAATCAGCGAGAAATTCCGCACGAAGCTTTTCAAGATATGCTTGTTGCTTTGTTGCAAAACTCATATTCAAAAAATCTGTAAAAAAATAAGTTTATATCAATCAAATATACAGAAAACATAATCCGTAGATCACTCCAATTATAAATTACATAAATATTTTTTATTTACCCCAGAAATAAAATATGTTAAAATTGAATCTTACCTGAAGATTTGTGACAACTTATATAACTCACGTTCCGCAATTCAATATAGCAGCAGAACTAAATGCACTAGACAACTCCCACAACTGTACTGAATAGAGTATCCCCTCATTCAAATCTAGCGTGCACGCCAAGACCGAAATCATAATTAATCGTCAGAAATCGACAAATAATTCGACAAGCGGACTCATATTGCGCACGTTAACTCTGAAAGGTTAAGTAATTTATGCTTATTTTTAATTTATTTACAGTCTTTTATCACTAACACTAAAAACACAATTAATTTGTTATTTAACACTACACATTTATTTTATCGACTGACGCTCTACAATTGAATCTTTAATAATTTATCTTTATACAGTGATGAGTGCCTTAAGAACCGGCAAAAGAACGCAAAAGATAGAAAACATAATAAGTTGTGAAATAAAAAAAAATGCCACTACCAGAGGTGGGAAATTATCGATAGAAACCTATAATTTACATTACATTAAGCCTATCGACAGTTAGATATATCCAGATATAGTATATATCCAGATTATTGAAATACAATGGACGAAAAACCGAGTTGTTCCAAGAGAAGACAGCAAAATTCTGATGTTGATTCCAAGAATGAAAAGCCGCAAAAGAGACGGAAAATGTTAACGTCCGAAGAGAAGGTAATGATACGCAACGTTTATGAAGGAATTGTCGGCAGAAAAATGGCATTAAACGTTAGCCAAGCGGTCGACATTTGTAGCAGTTTAACAAAAGTATCTGTTAGCTGTATTTATCGTGTACTTAAAAATACATCGGAAAATAAAAAGCAAGAAAAAGGTAAAACTAGAGGTAGGAAAAGCATTGTTTTGGATGACGAGACAAGGAATATTATACGTCGAAAAATTCATTCATTTTATTTTCGGAGTGAAATTCCAACAGTGAAAAAAATTTCTCAAGAGCTCGAAAATGATGACTCTTTACCCAAGATATCTCGTAGGGTCTTAATCAGGACCATGCACGAAATGAACTTTCGATACGTAAAACGCAACAGAAAAAGTATGCTATTAGAAAAAAATGAAATTATTCTGTGGAGAAGAAAATATTTAGAAGAAATACGAAAAATTCGCAGCACTGGATGCAAAATATATTATTTGGATGAAACCTGGATTAACGAAGGTCATACAGTTGGAAAAGTTTGGCAAGATTTAAATGTAAAAAGTAAACGCGAAGCATTTATAGAAGGCTGGTCTACAGGATTAAAGGCTCCATCAGGAAAGGGACGGCGTTTAATCATCACCCATATAGGAAGTGATACAGGGTTCCTTGATGATGGTTTGCTTCAATTTGAGTCGAAAAAAACAGGTGATTATCATGAAGAAATGACTTCTGAAGTATTTGAGCGCTGGTTTAAGAGAATCTTACCAAAATTGGAATCTGGGTCTGTGGTTGTTATGGACAATGCGCCATATCATAGCCGCAGACTAGAACAATTACCGACGACGGCATGGCGGAAAGGAAGAATTCAAGAATGGCTTACAGAAAAGGGGATTGCATACGAAGAATCAATGCTCAAAATTCAACTACTTGACATTGCACGGTTAAGGAAAAGTGAATATCTTAAATATGTTGTGGATGAAACTGCAAAAGATTATGGTGTTAAAGTTCTGCGTCTACCACCTTATCATTGCGAACTTAATCCCATTGAACTTATCTGGGCGCAAGTGAAAGGAGAAGTAGCACGCAATAACAAAACGTTCAAATTAAACGAAGTTAAGGAACTTTTGATTCAAGCAATCCTCCATGTAACTCCAGAGAAATGGGCTAAATGTATAGGCCACATAATTAAAGAAGAATATCGTATGTGGGAACTTGACACTCATGTCGAAGTTTTACTAGAGCCAATTATAATTACACGAGGTGAAGATAATGACAGCGATAGCAGCACTGCATCTTCAGATTTAGACAGCGAATAATATTTTCTAATAGTTTAGTAGGAACATCAGCATAAAAAAACCAAAAACAAAAAAAAACGAGAACAACATAGTAAGTGTGTATAGTGTTTGTGTTTAAATAGAATAGTACAATGTTTTGTTACATCCAAAATTATTTTTATTTTGTTTTTATAGAATTTTATTTTGTTTTATAGGATTTTATTTTGTTTTGTTTTATACTATTTAAATGTTTTGTTTATTTTATTTAATATTCCGCGGCAGCCAGGTGGCATCAGTAAGCTTTCTGCAAAATTACTTGTTTTTTATAGCTTTTTGTTTGTGGCATTCTGTATTTTTAGAAGACTGTATGGAATAAGCCACAAAATATTTATTTATAGGTTGAATTTACTGATGTTTCGATCTCTATATAAAGAGATCGTTTTCAAATATACAAATGATAGCAATATTTATTTTTTTTTGTGGCTTTTTGCTTGTGGCATTCCGTATTTTTAGGGAGAATGTTGGAAATAAGGCACAATACATCTATTTACATGTTTATTTTACTGACGTTTCGATCTCTATTACAGAGACCCTTTTTAAAACTAAGAAAAAAAAAAGAAAATAATATAAAATATAATAAGATTATATAAATATATAATAATAAACAAATAAAATAAATATAACTATAATTTATATCTTTGAAAACGGTCTTTGGATATAGAGATTGAAACTTCAGTAAAAAACTGCAGATAAATATATTGTGGTCTATTTTGAACAATAATATTTAAACAATATAATATAATTAACGTTGAAATAAAAGTGAGTGAACGCCACTGGATTTTCATACGTCTTTCCCCACTTCTATGCCTTCAAACGATGACTCACTCTCCCAAATAGTGAAATTAGATTTTAGCTACATCTCTTTATGCTTTCTTTGGAGTATTGTTATTCACAGTGTAGATTCCCGTTGGCCACTCCTTATGCGATCATTGTAGAATTTTCGGTAGTAGTCTTGAGATATGCCAAATGAATAGGCTCAATTAAAATAGCAATTAATCATGATCTAATTGATCAGTATGAATCAACATATTTGTAATTGTTGTAGCATTCTCGTCGACATTCCAGGTCAAAATGTTTAGGCCGCGAAAGGAAACTTAATGTTACAAAATGAGAAAAATGCAGCGAATCGAATACTTTATTCGATTGTATATTGTTTTCATGGTAATAGGATGGCTTTTGAGTTTAAGACAAAGGCTAGTACTTGTATATAGTTTGTCTTTTGTAGTGTTGTGTTTTCTTCCATAAATCTACAATTTTTTATTTTATTTTACAATTATTTCAAGGGGTTTGGTGGGATTCTTTTAGATCATTTTATCACTAGACTACTGATTTAGCGATAAATAGATAAATTTTCATCTATAGTCACTTATTAATTAAAAAAAAATAAAAATAGCGCGGGGCACTTGGGGAGTGCCGACAGAAGTGAATACTTCTTATAGCGCGTTATTACTATGTAGGTTAACGAAATTTTACGTCTGCTTATTACTGAATTGTTCATATTTTTTTATAATAACGCCACACATATAAGTTTTTTAAAATTTAAAAAATCTAAATTTTTTTCTTCAAAAATTTTGTTTAATAATTTTAGTAATTTTTAAAATTTGTTTAATATTATATAGAATTTGTTCATCATTTACGATATCAGTATTATCTTGTATTTATGTTTAATAACTTCATTTGGAGTATCATTAGAGGAGAAGGTACCAATATGGGCTATGCTATTAATATGGGCTATTTCATATTAGTTTCGTCAGTTAATATTGCCTGTAAGGTATTTTGTAATTTATATTGAAGTCTCTCCATGCAATATAAAGGACATTCCAGTAAAATATGGCGAACACTGAGCACAATTGTTTCTTTAATAAACGAATTTATATCAAATGTATTTACATGTTTTTTTATTCAAGATTTTCGGGACAGGGTAATAAATATTTACAGATGAGAAAAATGAGAAATTTTAAGGAAGGCTACATTACTTGAAGAAGCCGGAGACAGAGATTCTGTCTCCGGCTTCTTCAAGTAATGTAGCCTTCCTTAAATTATTTTAAAGTGTTTGTTTGTCCATTTGTATTGTAGTGTAATGTACATTTATATGTTTATGACATCTTGTTCTTGCCGGATAGGCCACAATTGACGAAATGCCCCTGAAGATGATCTAGGGATCGAAAGTACTTGGGCAAGATTTAATTAAACTGTGCTCGATATATGCCTTTTATCTGATCAAAGTTAATTTATTCGAGCATTCAACCTTATATTTATTTTATTATTTGTCTGTTATAATAAATATAATTATAATGTCAGACCAATCTGGATACATCTTCAAGGATTATCGTCAGCTATTCCTCGTATATCTTTTAAATTATAAATTTTTTGAAATCGATGATTTTTTACATATAAAATGGGGTAATATTAATATAGAAACTGTTCTGTGGTTGTGTGGATGCGTGTGATAACCACGGAAATAAAAAATTAAATAAAACAATCTCATACTAAAATTTACATTTTCGCAAATGGTTTATATACATAAGAAATAGAAATGTGTTTTTTCAGTATTTTTATTTACTATATCTTCTTCTTCTTCTTTTTATATAGACATAACTCTGTCTGTTTTTCAATGTGCCTCCAGTAAGTGGTCATCGTTTGCGTGGTCTTCCTACTGATCGTCTTCCTATTGTGGAGCCGTCTCTTGCCGTCTTTACTACTCTATTTGTTGTCATTCGGCTCATATGATCGTTCCATTCTACTCTTCTATTTCTTACCCAGTTTTTGATGTTCTCCACCTTGCATATATGTCGTATATCTGTACTTCTAGCTCTGTCCCATAGTGTCTTACCATCAATGTTTCTAAGTGTTTTCATCTCTGCTGTTTCTAACATCCTTTTTGTTCTGTGTGTGTCAGGTCTTGTTTCTGCCGCGTATGTCATTATTGGTCTGTCCATATTGTTTCGTTTAGGCAGCCTGCGGCTCTGTTTGCTCTATTCACTTGATCTTCCACTTTAGTTTCGAGCTTTCCGTAGCTAGATAATGTGATGCCTAGATATTTAAACTCCATCACTTGTTCTAAGATCTGACCTTCCAGCTCCAATTTACATCTTAGTAAATTTGCTGTTATAACCATGCATTTTGTCTTTGTTGGGGAAATTAACATATTAAATTTTCTGGCGGTTATATTAAATTGGTACAGCATACGTTGTAAATCATCTTCACTTTGAGAGAGTAGTATTGCGTCGTCTGCATAGCAGATTCTTTTAAGTTGTTTTTCTCCCATTTGGTATCCTTTTTTAGTTCCTACTTTTTTTATTATTTCATCCATAATCAGGTTGAACAATAGAGGACTCAGGGAATCTCCCTGTCTTATCCCATTGCCAGCTTCACTAGGGTCGGTTAGTTCTTCTTCTACTTTTACTTTTATTGTGTTGTTTTGGTAGATATTTTCGATCGTTTTGATTATTCCTAGAGGTATGCCTCTTGCATTTAGTAAGTCGATAACATCTTTTAATTTGACCCGGTCAAATGCCTTTTTAAGGTCCACGAAACATAGATATGCCGGTTTGGTGTATTCTAACGACTTCTCTTGCACTTGCCTTATTATAAATATAGAGTCCGTGCATGATCTTCCCCACCTAAAACCTTGTTGTTCTTCTGCTAGTGTTATAATTTCATTCAATTTATTTGTTATCACTTTGGTTGTTAATTAGAGTGTTGTGTTAGTAATTCTCATCTGGGGTTTGGATGTTTTTCGCTTGTCCTTATTTCTTGCCGTAGTCGTTTTCATAGTATCAATCCGGTTCCGAGGCTGTACATTATTTCTTTCAGCAGTAGTCGTTTGTACGATTGGTAGGTTGCTAACCTTGTCAATCACCATCCACATTTTATCCGGGCTTGGGACCGGCTGTAGTAACCGCAGAGCTACTCAATCCACCCCGCAATCACCCCAGGCAGTGTTTATATTTTTTATATTTACTACATGAGAAATGAAATTAATGACAAGCGAAGCCGAGGAAGACCCCCAACGCGATGGACCGACGACCTCAAAAGAATCGTGACCAATTGGATAGCAGAGGTGCAGAACAGAAGCAGATGGAAAAGTGTAGAGGAGGCCTATGTTCAACAATGGACAAATCAGGGCTGCTTGATGATGATGAAACGAAATTAATATAACGACCGGCCCGATAATAAAAGTTTATGGCCTGGCTTTTAAAAACAAAAGAACGCGTGTTCTGTGTTGAGTTTTTAGTTTTCAGTAATCATTGAGACACCATTTGCATCGCTCCGCGATACATATACAAAAAATACCGTCCCTTCGAGAATTAATTACGTTTTACATAAATGCAACGCACTCAAAATGTATAATTAAAGTGTCGAGCATATCACTAATATCTGTAGTAAATAAACATATTGAAAAAACACATTTCTATTTCTTATGTATATAAACCATTTACAAAATACAAAATACATATAAAAAAAAATACAGGAAAAGACAAAGCACACATACACACCATAAAACCAAGACAATGGAAAGATCACTATGAAAGCTTGCTGACAGAGACAAGACAAGAATACCTAGCGAACTCCCCAACACAGTCAGTACATATACAAGGAGAGGAAGCGAGGGTAGGCATCGAAACAGTAAGGAAGGCTGTAATGACCCTAAAGAATGGTAAATCCGCTGGACCTGAGGGAATCTATGCTGAAATGCTTAAGAATGGAACTCATAAACTATTTGAAAAATTAACATATGTGATCAATCAGTGTCTAAATGGACACCCAGTACCAGAACAATGGAGAACGGCATACATGTCCCCAATACACAAAAAGGGGGACAAAAGGAATTGTAATAATTATAGAGACATATCGGTAACCAGGACCCTGAGCAGACTGTATGGACGAATTTTGAGAAATATGATCGAGGAAGAATATAAGCACAATGAAGAGGAAGAACAAAGCGGGTTCCGTGCAGGAAAATCGTGCACCGATAACGTATTTTGTTTTAAACAAATAATAGAAAAAAGATCGGCTAAGAATCTAGAAACTCATATTACTTTTGTAGACCTCCAAAAATCATATGACAACATTCCCTTAAGAAAATGTGGACAACGTTGAAAAGATCTAACATCAACCACACATTGATAAATGCTGTACAAGAACTATATAGAGACTCAAAGGCACAGATAAAAACAGGAAAATATCTAACCGGAGAATTCCTGAATACACAATACAGGCGAGCTGTGTCACGCCGCCAAGAACAGAATTCTAGTAATGAGATAGTCGCCTACGCACTTTGGTGTATGGCATGTTAAGAAGAAGAAGGAGAATTCCTGGTTACAAAAGGCTTGCGACAGGGATACTGTATCTCACCAACCTTATTCAAGATATATGTTGCAGCAGCATTGGAAAGATGGAAAAGAAAGGTGCATAGGATGGGTATAGAGCTTAGCAATGAATGTATATATACACTTCAGTTTGCTGATGACCAGGTAATACTAGCGACCGACAGGGAAGACATGCAGTACATGCTTAGAAAACTGTAGAAGAATATAACGACTGGGGAATGAATGTCAATACAACAAAAACCAAATATCTTTGTATTGGAAACGAGTCAGATAACATAGACCTCGAAAACGGACAACATATTTTCTGCTGTCAGAGCTATGATTACTTGGGTGTTGCCTTTGACAATACAGGAACTGATACACGGGAAATAGAAAAACGAATCACTCAAGCAAAGAAAGTCTTAGGATGTCTCAATAGTATACTGTGGAGTAAAGAGATAACGAAAGGAAGGAAATTTAATATATATGAGACCATGATTAAAACTACTCTTCTTTATGGCGCTGAAACATGGAGAATTAGTGAAAAGAACAAAAAGCGAATAGAAGCAGTAGAGATGGATGCAATGAGAAGATCTTTAGGTATTTCCAGACGAGACCGAATCAGAAATGATGTAATAAAACAACGTATGGGAATAGAAGGAAATATAACTCAAGATATAGAGAAGAAACAATTAAGGTGGTATGGGCATGTTCAACGGGTGCCAGCAACAAGACTCCCCAAAAAAGTATGGCAACCGATAGGTCGACGGAAAAGAGAAAGACCCAGATTAGAATGGCAACACGGCGTAAACAAGTCCATGAGCGAAAGAAACTTAACAACAAACGACTGCGAAGATAGGAAGAGATGGTGTTTAGGTATTGGACAACGTCGAAAGACGTTCTAAACCGATGTATATATATATAAACCATTTGCGAAAATGTAAATTTTAATATGAGATTGTTTTATTAAATTTTTGAATACAAAAATTTAATTCGTAATTAACTTGTCGCTATAAAACTTACAAAAGGATTAGTATTTGATACCAAAACACACAATAGTGGGAAATAGATTTTATATTTTAATCAATTCATAACCGAGTCAGTCTGACAATGCAATGCACATTTAATTTACCATTCACACGTTCATAATCGAATTTGTAGAAATTACCACAATGGCCGGAATAATTATCACAATTGTCCGATTCTAGTGACACACACGTTACAAAGCCACAAATTCGTTACGTAATCGCGTGGTTTTGCTATGTTTAATGTTTAAATTTATTTCACGGTGTGTTGGTCCCTTTACAATTAAGAGATAATTGTGCTTTTAGCCGGTCATAATTTTCTTGTTGCAGCACATCTGGTTCGAGAGGAATTTAACCGATTAGTGCGAAAACGTTTGTTTTAGTTGATATGCTTGATGTCGACTATTAGTTTTCGGAATAAAAATAGAACATTTGAAACTGTGGCTTTGTAACTATGGTTGTTTGATATTTGAATACAATCAAATACATAAATTCTCTGCTATCGTTTTACACAGAACGTCGCCTCGCGTCGTCGAATGGGATATAGAAAACTATACGTTTGATGCCTACATTGATAAAACATGTGAACAAAAAAACAAAAAGCCCTAAAAAAAGGGTTCAGTACGCAGTTTTGTAGAGTAGCGCGAAGCTTTATATTATATAACAAAATTGCTATTTTTACTATTCTCTTTACAATTTCATAATATTTTCAATCAAATTTCGGACATTTTTCACATTTGGTCCCAGTGAAGATAGCCTGAACAGAGATTTTTGTCAATTTTGCGAAAAAAAAAGATAATATATATTACAGGATCCAACTTGTAAATACCATACACTTTGAAGACGGCTATCGCCGTATTCCCGTTCTCCTCCCGGTCCAAGGCATGCTCCTCCTCCAAACCTCTCGATTCCATCGCTCTTCTAATTCCTTCATTCCATGAGCGTCGAGGTCTACCTCTTTTTCTTCTTCCAGGGGCTTCCATCTGTGAAGTTTTTGGGGCCAACGTTAGTCAGGCATTCTCAATAGGTGTCCAAACCATTTTAAACCTCTTCTTTCTATTCTGTCAATGACCGTTTCTGTAGTATTCATGTTATTTCTTATAGATTCGTTGGTCTTCCTTTCCAGCCTCGATGTTCTAGCACTTCTTCTCAAATAATCCATTTCAACTGCCAACAATCGTCTCTTCAGGTTTGCATTAATTGTCCATACTTTAGAGCCATAACAAAGAACTGATTCAACCATCTTCTTCTTCTCATTGCGCCGTCTCCTTTCGAAGGTTGGCGATCCAAATGGCAATTGTAGTTTTGGAAACTGCTGCGCCAAAGATCTCTGCGGATGAGCGGTCGAACCATCTCCTCAGGTCTTTCAGCCACGAGTTCTGGCGTCTTCCTACTGATCTTTTGCCCTGTACTTTTCCTTCCAGTATAACTTGAAGTAATTCATATCTTTCGCCTCTCAACACATGACCCAAGTATTGCATTTTCCTCTCTTTGATTATTCTTAGTAATTCTTTTTGTTTACACATACGACGAAGTACCTCAACATTAGTAACTCTTTGTACCCATGGAATCCTGAACATTCGTCTGTATATATACATCTCAAAGGCATCTATTCTTCTTTCTATTTCAGAGTCCATTGTCCAACTTTCAAAGCCATACAGTAAGACAGAAAAAGACAGATTCAACCATGGTTCGCCCTATTCTTTTTGTGTTCCTTTTGGAAATGCGATCCCACCATAAAGAGTTTAGACATCCTACAATTTTACGTCCCTGATTAATTCGGTGTTTAATTTCGGTTTCTCCCAAGCCGTTCTTATCAATGAGTGCACCTAAATATTTTGCGGACGATTTGATCATCCGCAAAGTTCAGGGAGAACAGTACGTCATTTCCTATGGGGATTCCCATTCCCTGGCAGTGGTGTTTCCAATTTTGGAGGGCTGCCTCAATATATAAATTAAACAGTAAGGGTGACATACTGAATCCTTGTCTTAGTCCTTTAGTTACTTTTATTGGCTCCGATAGTCTATTTCCGATTTTTAGATAAGTAGTTATCCCTGTATACTTCTGTGATTATTCCTAAAAGGTATGGACTAATGCCGAGTTGTTGTAAAGCTTGCCACAATTTAAGTCTTGGAACTGTATCGTACGTCTTTTCTAGGTCGGTGAAGGCTAGATGTACTTCGGTACCAACCGCTATTCTTTTTTCTCCACGAAAAAAATAATAATAAATATCCGTATTAATTTTTGTAATTAATATGTATTTAATATTGTTAGTTTTTTCTAATTGAACCTGTCATTTCAAGAACAAAATATGAATGAAATGTGAGATGTGAGTAGTTCAGCTTTTCTTTCCTAGATGGCGCTAGGTTTTAAATCTAAAATAACGTAAATCTTTAAATTATTTTATAATAAATTCTACCTTAAAAATATTATTAAAATTAATTTTTTAAATATCTCATTGCTTTTGATTGCATATGTTTCATTTGTAATGTAAATTTCAACACTGTCAAACACCGATATTTCGTTTTGTCATCATTTGAGGCTATCTTCTGGGACCAAATGTGAAAAATGTCCCTAATTTCTATTCAGCAGCAGTTTTCATAGGTGTAACTTCCAATTTAAAGATTGATTCTTAACATTTATGGGCCTTGATGTTTCACCTAAATAAAACTGATCGCATTCACAAGGTATTTTATAAATACAATTCTTTGTTCTTGCTTGTTCATTGATGGGTTTAGTTTTAGATAAAATAGATATCTGTGTGTTTGATGTTTTGAATATTGTTAAATTGTTGAATTTATTGCCTATCTTTTTAAGTTTTTCTGATAATCTTTTTATGTATGATATTGTTATTTTCCTCGTATTATTCCTTCTTGTGGGCGTCCCGTGACGCTAGTTCCGTGACGCTCGGATCAGCATTTTACTATAGAGAAAAAAAAAGTAATACAACGCCAGTAACGAATCTTCGTTTCAAAAAGATGACGCTCGCGAATTAGAGAAGATTCTAATCTTTATAGTAACGAACAGAACAGACTGTTACGGAGAATTAAAACATAAGTGCAGTTGCGGTGAGAGTGGGTGCAGTTGTCCACATCTTTAGTTAAGAAGTGACAGCAGATGAAAAAAGAAGAAGACCATGAAGTTAGAAACAGATGTTTTTGAGCGTAAAAAATAATTTTTGTAAGTTTCTTTTAATAAAAATAAAGTCTACTAGTGTATCAGTTTTACGCAAGCGAGTTATCAAAACAAGCGATTTACCCCAACACACACCAACCGTTCTCCTTGTGTAAAATTTCTTCGGTACGACCGAGGAAAGCGTCTCAAATATTTCTCGACTGAAATGTCATGAGCTAGTGGCACGCCAGCGATGAAAATTTAACTCCCGGACTTAAATAATGAATGAAGTAAAAAGTAAGAGCGACCGGAACGTTGATGGAATTATTTAGCAGATTCGATTTCGAAAAACTTCGATATTGACCTTTGGTGGGAAATTTCTTTCGAAACTTTCAAGGTGGTTTATAAAGGCACTTTAAAAGGGAAAAAGTCATTTAAAGAGTAGATAAAAAAAGTGGAATAACTTTCTCCAAGGATACATCCTTCATAGATAATGTACGAAATAGCTGTAGTACAAGAAAAAATGCTATAATGGATGAATAGGTATATTAAACGAGTCTACAATCTTTATACGTGTATAATCCATGTTAATATTTTTTATTTCGCACCGGATGAGAGTTGTTACTCTTTGATTATTCCAAAAAACTGAAGCAAACAAAATTTACTTTTTTAGAAGTTTCACATGAAAAAGTCGAAACCAGAGTTGCGCAATAAAATTAAAAAAAAGATGTCAACCGAAATTGTGAAAATTAAAAAAATTAAGTATTGAGCCATTATACAGGGTGAGTCATAACTGTTGGGACATAGACTAAGGACAGGTTATTTGGACCAAAATATGGCTATTGGGCCAAATATGCCTTAATAAAATGTTACTGAGAAAAAAGATACAGGATGTTAAAGTTAATTTTTGTTTTTCGTTTTTTGCTAATAGTTTCCCTGTATATTTATAAATTGCTTTCAAAATTGGCACAGAGGCATAATCTTAGTAGAGACAAGAAATAGTATTTTATTTACAATTTTACGTTTTGTCATAGAGGGCGCCACGTGGATCATTCCTAATGATCAAATTGAGTTTAAACTTTTTCTGATGAAACTTTTAGTAGCGTGTCTATCCAATACTATCACTCAATGGTGCAACTGTTATAATGCGTATAAAAAATACACAAGAATAATCACTCAACCCTCAAGTAACTCCTCTGCAACCTTAACCCATAATTTATTCACCTTGTCCCTATTGTGATAGTCTTTTGATCGTTAATACCATAGGCCAGACGAATTCTAACATTTTTTATTAATTTTTCCATATCCATATCGCTCGCTAGACATGCGACTACTGGCGATTCGGCGATTGAATCAAGCATTCTTGAAAACCAAACCGAAGCGCATACTAGCCGCTACAAGCATCGCAGTGTTTGATATCATCGCATAGCAAAGCATCGCATAGCAAAGCATCGCATCGCTGATCGCGCCATAGCAGTCTGTGTGAACGTACACTTTTATTCTGCTGTGCTAAATTCTTAAATATCTTATAACAACTTTGTGCAGTATTCAAGATACTTCTTCTTCTTTAACTATTCCCTATTTTTTCGATGTAGGCCTCCCTAATTGCTTTCCACTGCAATTTTTGCAAGTCTCTCATCTTCTGTTCTACTGATATGGTTTCTCCGCTTCCTGCGTTTCTTCTAACTCATCTTATGATACCCTGTAGCAGTCACAACTGCTAACATATAATTAATTAATATAATTTATTATTAAAATCCTAAAACCCCTCAGAATCCCGTTTATGAAACGTTTATGGGCAATAGACGATACGATGCGCAAGTGTAATCAACTAAAGTGGTCAAGAGTCGCTCGGCTAAAGTCAGTTTTGGCCAACAACTCACACAGAGAGGTTTCAATCTCCGTATATTCTCTTATCTTACCCCTTTTATAGTTCCAGATTTTCAGGTGCATTATTATATTGTATTCTTTTGGTTAAAAGATCTCTTTTCCCCTTATCTCAAAGCCAAATTCTAGTGTAGTGAGGCTAGCCCGAATTCTTGCTTGAGGTTTTGTGTCTCTGTGTTCTTTTGAGCTAAGCCATTCTTTTTATTATAACTTCTTTGCTAGTTCTTCTCTAATTTATCATCTCCTTCCCCATATACCATCCCCTAAATTTTATTTAGGTTTCAACCCCGGACGCCGCATTGTTCTCGATAACCTCATTTTTTTTCAGTCTTTAAAAATGTAACCAGTAATGGATCTTAGCGTTCCCATTTAAATTGTCCTTAGGGACTTCTTAGTTATAGCTGTTTCTGCTTTAGTCTCAATTACAATTATATTAAATATTTAAAAGGCTTACAACTTCTTGTGCGAAGTTGTAAGTCTTTTAGCATGTGTGAGAGTAGGACTGGAATCTACATCATATTTCTCAATAGAAAAAGGTGTACGACAGGGTTGTGTTCTGTCACCCCTCCTTTTTAATCTTTACTCTGAAACGATTTTCGATAGAGCCTTAAGTGACACTGAAAATGGAATCAAAATCAACGGACAGACTATTAGTAATCTTCGCTATGCTGATGATACAGTCATAATAGCTGATAGCCAAGAAGCGCTACAACGACTAATAGATAGAATAAACACTGAAGGAGAACGACTGGGCTTGAAGATTAATATAGACAAGACGAAGGTAATGGAGGTTAGCAGAACACGAAATATGCAATTAAATATAAGAGTAAACAATACGAACATTAAAAAGGTCCCCAAGTTCAGATATCTCGGTAGTTGGATAACTGAAGATCTAGATCCAGACATAGAGATACGTAGCAGGATTGAGCAAGCCAGAACAGCATTTAGTAATATGAGAACCTTGCTAAGCAACAGCAGCCTTAACTTAACGCTTCGATATCGCTTTGTAAAATATTACATTTATTCCATACTGCTATATGGTGTAGAAACCTGGACCATAAAGGCCAATGTGATGAACCGATTGGAAGCCTTTGAAATGTGGGTATTTAGAAGACTACTTAAAATTCACTGGACAGATCACACAACAAATGTCGAAGTATTAAATCGAATGGGCAGAGAACGAGAATTGCTGCCAATAATAAAAAGAACAAAAACTGCTTATCTGGGTCATATATTTCAAAATTCCAAGTACCAGTTCTTAAAACTTATTATGGAAGGGAAGATAGAAGGAAAACGGGGCATCGGAGGAAAGAAATACTCATGGCTTAAAAACATAAAGGATTGGACAAACCTCGATGCCCATGCACTATTTAGAGCCACACAAGACCAAGAGGAGTATGCCAGAATTGTCACCAACATCCACTAATTGGATAGGACACCATAAGAAGAAGAAGAAGAAGAAGACAACTTCTTTCTCGAGCTTTACATTAACTTAATGTTTGTTGTATACATTTTTTATAACTATTCCTACTTATGTTATAATATCAAAAGGAAAATAAACAAAAAATAACCCTTAGCTAGGGATGTTGCCGAGCCGAGATGAGCTTTTGACAAGTTGGAGCTCGGCTCAAAATTTCGAGCCGGATAGATAGAAGCTCAGCTTGAACTTCGAGCTGCAGGTTGAGCTCGTGGCTCATGTTGGTTCGGCTCGAATAGTTTGAGCTCGAAAACAATATAATGAATGTAAAATGTAACATTCATAGTAATTTTTTTTACTTGGTTTAGTCAAGCAAATTTCGTATAGGTACCTTCGAACATCTACAGCATAAAGCAGAGGCGCACCATCCTGTTGAAACCATAAACTTTCATCCAAACCTCTAGGATTAATTCTACTGTGAAGTAAATTAATTAAAATAGGTACGAGATGCCCCCTTAAAAACTAAAGTTATGTAGTCCGTTTCAATTACCTTCTAAATGTAATGTAAGCCCATACGGACACACTGTATATCAAAAATACATACTTCTAGCCTAAATTGCTTATTCTCAAATCAAAATTTTAGTCGTGGCAGAAATAAATAAATTAGAAAAAGTATTAGAGTATTAGCTAAAATAATATATAATAAAAAAATGCAGGCTTACATCAGAAGAAAAATAAGAGAAGCTAAAGAAAAAGAAGCTGTAGAGAAATGTAAAGAAATAGAAAGACTACAAGCCAAGCATGACAATTTTAATGTACACAAAAAGGTAAAAGAAATAACGGGTACTTTTAAAAAGAGAACACAAATGAAAATCATAGACACCAATGGAAAATTAATCATTGACACCCAAGAGATGAAAGACAAATGGAGAATATATTTGGAGACACTTTTTCAAGATCAAAGAACGGATTATAGGCATCCATTTTCAGAGAGGATGACGGGCCCGGACATACTTAAATCCGAGGTAGAAGAAGCAATAAAACGGATGAAAAGCAGGAAAGCTGTAGGGCCTGATAATATCGAAGCTGAATTTTTAAAACTCTTGGAGGAAGAAGGAATAAAATGGATCACGGCTGTCTTCAATAAAATATACAATACAGGAATCATCCCTGATAAATGGCTAGAATCAGAATTCATAGCGATACCTAAAAAACAGGGGGCTAAAAAGTGCGAAGAATATCGAACAATCAGCCTAATGAGCCACATGTTAACTGCGTTAACTGCGACGTATACGCGTGCTTGATCGACTATGAAAAGGCATTTGACAGAGTTCAACATCAAAAGATGATAAACATTTTAAAAGAAGCAGACCTGGATGACAAAGACCTCAGAATAATTTCAGAACTATACTGGAATCAGACCGCATACATGAAAATTAACGGAGAAGAAACAGATCACATAAAAATACTACGCGGAGTTAGACAGGGATGTATCCTATCGCCGTTGATATTTAATATGTACTCAGATAAAATTTTTAACGAGGCTCTTTACGGAATAGACGAAGGCATCCTTCTAAATGGTGAAAGAGTAAACAATGTTAGATATGCCGACGACACCATGGTGATAGCAGATAGTTTAGAGGGACTTCAGAGGCTAATGGACAGAATAAACGAGTACAGTCAACAGTACGGACTAAACATTAATACCCACAAAACGAAACAAATGATTGTCAGCAAGGAGAATATAAATGGGGCTCATCTTTACATTAATGGGACGCAGATAGAGCGAGTAAAACAGTATTGCTACCTGGGAACTATTATAAACGTACAGTGGAGCAATGTACAGGAAATAAAGTGCCGCATAGGAAAGGCAAGAACGGTTTTTAACAAAATGAGCGCCATCTACAAAAGTCACAACATATCCCTAGATACAAAAATGAGACATTTTGAGATGCTTTGTTTTCTCTGTGTTGTTGTACGGGGCGGAGGCATGGACGCTTACAGACACCACTATTAAAAAACTTGAAGCATTTGAGATGTGGCTTTATAGAAGAATGCTGAGAATATCATGGACAGCAAGGATCACGAACAAGGAAGTTCTAGAAAAAATGAAGAAGGAACCAGAGATTGCGTTTACGATCAAACGCATAAAATTGCAATATCTGGGACACGTTATGAGAAATCAGCACCGTTACTCCCTGCTGCAGTCTATATTGCAAGGTAAAGTCAAAGGTAAGCGAGGACCTGGTAGAAGGAGAATATCATGGCTGCGGAATTTAAGAACATGGTTTAAGAAAACCTCAACGGAGCTGTTTCGAGCCGCAGCGAGCAAGGTCATGGTTGCCAATATGATTTCCAACAGCCGAAACGGATAGGAACCAGAAGAAGAAGAAGATTAGCTAAAATATTGACAATCTCGTTAAGGAAAGCTCGACTCGTTTCGAATTCAGCTCAGCTCGGCTCGGCTCTCAAACGAGCTGAGCCTCTAGCCAAGCCGAGCAAAGCTCGAGCTTGTGACTATCCCTGCACTTATCGGTCAATGGCCTTGTGAAAAATTAGACTGCAAGCTTCAAAAGAGGAAAATTTCAATACATCCTCGTATACAAAATATTTCAAGAAATCGTCAGTGATGCATCCCACGGCATTTTTCATGCTACGACTCTGGCCACATAAACAGTATATTTGTGTTGGTCGTGTGATTTTTTAAATTATGCAAGTTGCGGCATTTCCCACTAAAGCGGCTCCTTTCATCTACATAATACCTACTACGGATCCTACAGCCGATTCTTGGTAAAGTTGTGATTTATTCATTGTTGGATTATACCGTCATGTCATTGTCTTTGTTTGCGGCCAGTAAAATCCGTCCTACTATTTGAAATTACTCGTGAATTATTTATTCTATCTGAAGTAAGGAAAATTATTCCGTGTGTATTTAAGCTTTTTTAAAATCAGAATTGGGTTTCCTACGACCCAGATGTTAACCAATATGGACAGAGAGTTACTATAAATGGGTGATGACCAGATTTGATGGACCGATATAAAATTTTGGTTATCATAATTATACGATAAAGCAAGGAAACTTGATATATACAATTGACAACACGACTTTCAAGATTCTAAATTTTACAACTATTTGCCAACCTATATTAGTAAAACAGCATTAATCTATTCAAATAACTTTCCGTAGGCTACAGACTGCACCTTGTTTATAATGCTGACGAGTCTGGGTTATCTACAGTACAAAAATCTGAAAAGATTTTAGCTAACACGGGAAGGAAACAAGTCAAGAACTTTCATCGTGGGTGATGATATTTCCTAGAAAAAATATGAAAAACGAACTTATAGATGAAGCTTCTCCTGTCACTTTATATGTAGCGCAACAATCAGGCTGGATGACTACGGAAGACCTACTTTACAGAGCCTTTGAAGACCTACTATAACAAAAATATTGCTAATGAATGAAGGCTTATCCTGGACGTGTTATTACGCATCGTCAGATCGCCGGCAGCTTATTTAACGAAGCATATGGAAAGGCAACTTCTGGCCGTTGAACCCTGATATATATCCGCATTATATGTACGAGCCCGTTAAAACCACAAACGTACCGCTAGAAGACAACTCCAATGAACAGCCTCCTCAGCCTGCAACAGTAATGAGCTCTGTCGAGTTTGGATTGGTTTTGACACAACTTTCATAACAAGCAGATGGTTCAGTTCCTATGACAAATACGTCTCAGGTCGCTGTAGTTGCTGCGTTACGTCTCGTTTAGCCATGGTCCCATGATACGATATCTGAAGAAAATAATGCAGCCAAAATAACAGCACTTACCGACTCACAAGCTGAATATTCATCTCAGGTTCCAACAACAAACTCCGATTTAATTTTTTTTTATCTGCTGCTGCTACCAATGAACGTCCATCGACTCCTACTCTTGCTGTTCCTATTAAGCTACTTTCTGCGATGCCAAAGGGATGTTTTATTAGTGGCCAAGGGAAACGTAAACCAAAAATTTGACAGAGCTTGTTGGTGTTGATTTGTACTCTTAATATGTTAAAAATAAAATCTAAAGATGAGCCCAAAGTTCCCACAACAAAGAGAAAAAAGATTTTCCTAATATTTTTCATGCCGATAAAGAGGACTGTGCTTGCACTTACTGTGACGACTTTTATTTAAGATCTAAGACCGGAGAAGACTAGTTGCGGTGCTTATAATGTTCGCTTTGGCTTAACGCTTTTTGCGCTCATGTTCCAAGAAGAACTCTAATCAAACTATACAAATTTTTTAGGATATCTAAAAAAGATTTTATTTTTTTTTGTAACTCAAGTTTTTCTGTTTTGGTTAAGTTTAAATTTTCTCATAGGTAACTAATTTTAAAATAAAATTGTGATATACCATGGAAGCTATTATATTTACTTTCAATACACATATATTAATGCATTTATAGTACCTTCATCTATCACTCTAACGCTCTTATTATACTTATACGATCCTCTCCCATATCAATTGGCCCAACGTTAGATTGATAAGAAAATTAAATTTTAGAGAACAAAAATAAAAATGAAAATTATTAAAAACAATTCATACTAATTTTATAAAATATAAAATATAAACTATAAAACTTACTTTGTAAGAACCAAATCCTAATTCGTGGGCCTCTCGGTGACATGTTGATCTAGAAACGTGTCTTCCAATAACGTCACTCCATAAAACGCTTAACTCCATATAATTTGCTCGTCGTTTTTTCACTATAATGCATTTTAATGTCCTTCGACCTACTTCGGTTATTTTACTTTTTTGTAAATTTCTAGGTTTTGAACCTGTAGTTTTGTATCTTCTGACTATATTTCTGACACTATAGCGTGACAATTGCAACATATTCGCGATTTCCGAATTGGATTTTCCAGAATTAAAAAATCTAATAATGACTGAACTAATTTTTTCATCGATAACTTTACCTCGACCCATTGTACAATCCACAATCGGCAAAAAGCTTTACAATACTACAAAATACATTTGACATTAACTGACAATATTCTTGTTTTGATGTCATTTTTCCATAGCTACCTCTGGATTTAACGTAATTATGAAAAAATCAACGTATGATGATATAAGTGAATGCATAGCCTGGGTTTAGTGAAATTTTTTTTTGTCGTTGAAGATAAATAAAGAACCATCAGGGTAATGTTTTGAAAAAATGCCATATTAATTAATATGGAAACATAAAAACATGCAGAGTATAATTTGTTTATGGTAATCGATTTATAACTGCAGATTCCATAGGTGGGCCAACTGATATGGGAAGGGGCTCGTAATTATCATAATTTTTTACAAAAATTAATTTAAAAAAAATTTAATCTACAAATACATCTGCATGTTGTTGCCTTCTAGATGTAAAGTAGACCTTGTAGATGTAAAGTTCCTTGGATATAATCCATAATATGCCAAAAGACTTGTTAAAAATATGAATTAATTTTTGGGAGATCTGTATGATAATAAAATTATATGCTGATTTTAAATAATATGCCATTTAACGTTTAAGAAAGAAAGGCAGAGGAAGATTTAGAGAGAGACAGACAGAGAAAGATAGAAGTTAATGAAGGGATTATTTTCGTCCAATTAACCCCCAAAAATATTTATCGTATCTTCTCAACGTCACAATTAAAATTGGAAAACCCTTTCTAATAAATCAACATCCCAATGATGCTTAAAAGCTTCATTATTTTCAGAAATAATTCCTTTACTCGTAAAATAAACCCCCTTTATGTACCAAACAACTGCGGAGGAAGAAATAACATCTCAAAATAAAGTTTTTCCGGCTAAAGAATCCATCCTACTCGAGAGATTTGATGTGGGAATGTTGCCGCTGCGATCTCGTTTTATTACTTAATTGGCTTTGAAATATTACACCTGAGGCTAAAATTATAAAATGGAAATACGAAAATGTTTCAAAACAGAGAACAAAAAGTTTCTTGAGACGTAACAGGTAATAATTTGCCCTAAATTTGTACAGATTTTATAGGATCTTATTTTTTTTAAAGTTATTTAAGACGGCTCTTGAAAATGTTGCTAATAACATAAGTATATTATGAAAAATATAAATATTATGAAAATATACTTAAAAAAAGAAGTCTTAGGAAACAATGGCAATTATCAAGATCACCTCAAAGTAAAACAGTCCTCAATAAAGCACAAAAATAACTGAAAAACTAATAATAGCAGAAAAATGCAATTTTTCAGAAATACTTACAAAAAGTAGTTGCAACCCAATACACTGACTACTCGTAACATGGACCTTACGAAGAAAGAACTATACAATCTCACCAGTAAGAAAAGTCCACTAGAAATATTTGCGACACACCTTAAAAAAGCTTTTACGCCAAATGACACAAGATATTCACTTCAAACTGAAGAAGAGATTATTTCAAAACTCGCAAAACCTCATCAACTAGAACTCCCTGAAAAAATTCACAAAAAGGCCCCAGGATACGACCTTAATACTGAAAAAACTTTTCAGAAACTCCCAGAGAAAGGATTCTAATTTCTGACACAGTTATTTAACTCTATATGAGATTAGGTCATTTCTCATCACAATGTAATATCACAAACCCTGGACTACTAAATCGGATACATATCAGCGGATAACCAAAAAAATGTACTATCAGAATCGTTGGAAAGTTCTAAAAATGTTGCAAGAGAAACTTGGTCCAGAATAAACGATCTTCGAAATAAAACTAACACAGCTCAAACATTTTCTCTTCCAAATTCTGGAAATCTAAATGAATACTTCATTAATGTGAGTAAAAATATAACCTCAACTATTTTGCCACAACAAGATCCTATTTGCTCCGTCACCAATTCAAAAAAGGTCTCGAATTCATTCTTTATAACACCAGTTGATAAATCTGAACTAATCCAAACAATCAGTAGTATCAAAAGCAAATCTTCCTGTAGTACTAATGGACTATCCATGAAAAAACGGACAGTCATTATTATTCCTCTTCATAAGGGTGGTGAAAAAGCGAATGCCTGCAACTATAGATCTAGTGCCGTACTACCGGTCCTATTCAAAATAATTGAGAGACTTATGTCCTTTCTAGTTGGAAACAACACTTTATCACAAAGTCAGTTCCGGTTTTTATCTAATAAATGTACCAGTGATGCTATGACTACATGAGGTTTATCAAGCACTAAACAATAATCTTTATACTGCCACTGTTTTTGTGACTATGCTAATGCTTTTAATGTGTAAATCATGATATTTTGATAAAAAAACTAAATTTCTACGGAATTCGAGGTATTTCTTTGAATTGGTTTCAATCTTACTTGAGGAATAGGAAGCAACTAGTTAAAGCAAATGATACTGACTCTAGTCACAAAAGCATTGTATGTGGAGTACCACAAGGTTCAGTATTGGGTCCTCTACTTTTCCTTGTCTTTATAAATGACATCACTGACTTAAAAACGATGGAAAATTTTTCTTTTTGCTGATGATACCAGTATTACCTGGTGGAACTCTAATATTGCAACTCTTCATGCAATTATAACTTCTGATCTACTTAAAATAAAAACCTGGTCCGACTCTAATTTACTCTCTTTTAACGTGGGTAAGACAGTAGCATTATCTTTTAAAGGAGCTCTTCAACCGTTGCTTCTTAATCACAGCCAGATCAGTATCGTTGAGTCTGCAAAAATTTCTTGGTATTTTTATAGACAGCAACCTTAAATGGTACCTTCATATCCTTTTGTTAAGTAAAAAACTAGCTTCAGCCTGATGCAATAAGATCTGTTTCGAAGGAAATCAATTTAGCATCTTCCAAAATAACAAATTTTTCTTTGTTCGAGTCTAATCTTCGATATGGTCTTCCTTTTTGGGGTTCTAGTACAGCTGCCCAATCTGATGTTATTTTTAAATTACAAAAAAGAGCAATACGGTATCTTTTTGGCCTCAGTAAAATAACACATTGCAGAAACTACTTCAAATATCACGTTATTTTAACTCTTCCCTCTTTATATATTTTAGAAACTGTTTGCTTAATTCGTAAACACCTATATGTTTTTCCAGCAAGACCTAATCATGACTACTCCACCAGCAATTCAACTACTGATGTGTATTTACCCATCCCGTCCACTGAGTTAGTAAAGAAATATTATATTCGGCAAGAAAATTGTACAACCATCTCCCTTTGCATGTTAAATCTACAACTTCTTTCCCAAAGTTCCGGAAAATAAGAAAATCCTATCTATCTGAAAGACCGTATTATTCAGTGGAAAAGTTTCTTAACGAAGAACTAAGAAGTTAAAAATTTTCAGTGACAATAAAGCATATTTCTATTCTATTCTATAAAACGTTAACCGTTTTTGGGTAGTATTCTCAGTAAATTAAAAAAAAAACATGAAAACGTTGTTTTCTAACAAAAGATATTTCCAGCTCGATGTTTAAGTTCTTTTGATTTTCTACTCTACAATTTATTTTTCTCCGCTGTAGCTGTTCTTCTGACATCGTTTTTCTTTTCGATATATTTCCGTCTGTCTTTCTGGTGATTTTGAACTGAGCCCTTTTAAGTACAATGTCTTTTTTTCTTCGATTAGCGTCTTATTGTGGCTTAATCCCATATAAATATAATTTTAACAAATCTTTTGCCATAAATTTACATTTATTACTGATTCCTTGTATATTGTCTGTATCTTTTGGCTACTAAATACGGACCTGTTTATTATAGTAAGAGATAGTCTGCAACCAACTTATTCAAACACCTGCTCCAGCAATTTAGCAATAAAACAAAATAGATTATTCACCAACTTTTCTGGAAGACTTCACTTGTAGATTTTCCTTTAGAAAACAAACTCACCGCCTGAGATATTTGCGATTCTGCTTGCATTCACGTAGAGGAAATTGTTGAGTTATGTAAATTTGATTTGTAAATTTTCTCAGAAAGGGGTATAACGTTTCTAGGTGTCATAAATGCAGTTATTTGTTTATTTGTCGACGAAAAGCTATTAAATAGTGCTCTCTAATGTTTTTGAAATGCTATCAGGTGTAAATTTCTGTTTAAAATAGGTTTGTGATAATTAGTAAAGTCGATCAGTTAAACGAAAATTTAGTTTGGGAATATATTAGTGAGAATATCGATGAGAGAGTACATAAAATTATAACAATAGTAAAGGAAATCTGTGAGAGGGTTTTAAAAGGCAGCTCAAAGCTAAAAAAGAAAGTTTGGATGACAGAAAACATATATATATATATATATATATATATATATATATATATATATATATATATATATATATATATATATATATATATATATACAAGGATTTCCACAGTTTTCACTGTATTCCTTCACTCAACCGTTTTCTCCAATTTTTCCTGTTTAGCCAGTCCCCTTCCTGTAGGTTTCTTCTACTCATTGCTTCGTCCACCTCATCTCTGAAAGATCTTCGGGGTCTGCCTCTCTTTCTTCTTCCTATCGGGCTCCACTCTGTTATTCTATTTATCCACCGATTTTGGTCTGCTCTTCTGACATGTCCGTACCAGGTTAACCTCTTCTGTTCGATGTAGTCTATTATGTCGGAGTTCATGCCCATTCTCCTCTTAATCTCCATGTTATTTATCCTATCTCTTCTTGTTACTCTGCAGCTTCTCCTTAGAAATTCCATCTCTGTTGCTCTTATTTTGTTTTTGGTTTTCTTATTTATTGTCCAATTTTCACACCCATAAGTGAGGATACTTCTTGTCATGGTATTATATATTTTTTTCTTTGTTTTCATGCTGATGTTCTTATCCCATAGTACCGGGTTCAATTTTCGTATGCAGTCTCTTGTTTGTCCTAGTCTATTTTTTATATCTTCCTCCGTTGTTCCTTTGTTTGATATTATGAAACCTAAATACTTATACTTGTCTGTTCCTTTGATTTGTTTACCTTCGTCTATTTCCAGCTGTTTTATTTCTGTATTCTCCGTTGTTAGGTATTCAGTTTTCTTTAGGTTTATTTCCATCCCATTCTTTGTATATTCCTGTTCCAGTTTTCTCATTATAAAACTGAGGTCATCGTCGTCTTGTGCGATTACTATTTGGTCGTCGGCAAAACTTAGCGTATATAGATATTCGTTCCTTACTGGTATACCCATTCCTTCGCACTTTCTTTTCCATGGTTTCAGGGTTTTTTCCAGGAATATTTTGAACAGGGTGGGGGATGTGGAGCAACCCTGTAGTAGTCCCTTTGTCGTCTTAAATGGACTGCATATTCTATTGCCCGTGACACAAAACATATTGGATTTAATGGAGCAACGGCGGCTAGCAAAAAACAACGAACAACTTCATAAAAGTATACAAAAGAAAATTAGACGTAAAATACGAGAAGCAAACAGCCACTCACCTTGCCAACGGTCTCTGGATAGAGGACGGATGAGCATACGTGAGACAGTGCACTCTTTCGTCCTTAACGGCATAAGAATACGGAAGGCAATGGGAAACCACCGTATTAAAGGTCCCCAAGGATATCCCAAGAAAGACAAGGATGGAAAAGACATTGCAAGCAACGGCCCCTAGTCCGTGGTAGGCCTCAGAGATACAGAAAAAGGAGTAAAAACGTACTCTGGAACAGATATCGGATCTGATCACAATCCCGTAATAGGTAAATTGAAAATTAAGCTTAAGAAAATTAAAAAAAAATCCATAAAGAAAATTGATATAAACAGCTTAAAACAACCTAACGTTAAACTAAAAGTCACAGAAAAATTAAATGAGGCAATAGCGGATATCACGGCAAGATCTAAACAACCGGCCAGTATAGAAGACAAATGGAATTGTATTAAAAAAGCTATCGTAACCACCACCAAGTCTCTGATCGCTTTCCAAAAGTACAAAAAGAAGAATTGGATGACTGACGAAATATTATCAATGATGGACGACCGCAGATCATTTAAAAACAAAGACCGAATCAAACATCAGCAGATTAACCGACAAATACGAAAAGAGTGTCACAAAGCTAAAGAACAGTGGCTGCTAGACAGGTGTACAGAAATGAAGGAATTGGAAGAAAAACATGACCACTTTAACATACATAAACTCGTTAAAGAAGTGACAGGTCATACAAAGCCTTGTAGTTTTAATAGTATTGCGAAGGACTTCAACATTGGAGAAACTACACACAGCAACTATACTCAGATAACACTAGAAAAAACTCTGAAAGTGAATATAAAAGTGAACCCTCCCCCAAAATATTGAAGTCAGAAGTTGTAAGGGCTATCAAACAGAGCAAATGGGGAAAAGCACCAGGCCCAGACGACATATACATAGAGGTTCTAACAATGTTGAGTGAAGACAATATAGACGCCTTGGTATATCTTTTTAATGACATTTATGGGTCCGGTCAAATACCCCGGGATTGGCTTCAATCAACCTTTATACCAATCCCAAAAAAGCCAAACGCTAATAGTTGCGACTAATTCCGAATGATCAGCTTATTGAGCCAGGTCCTAAAACTCTTCTTAAAGATAATTCACACAAGAACATACAACAGATGTGAAAGCGACATTAGCCCCACATAATTCGGTTTCAGACAAGGATTTGGCACAAGAGAAGCACTTTATAGCTTAACTGACCTACTTCAGAAATGCAGAGATCAGCAAAAAGATGTCTTCCTATGGATTACCAGAAAACGTTCGATTGTGTTAATCATTCAGAATTAGTAAGATTGCTCCAGGAACGTTCGATAGATGAGAATAACCTTAAAATCATAAAGAACCTTTAACTGAATCAAGTGGCATCTGTGAGATTAGGACTGGAATCTACATCATATTTCTCAATCGAAAAAGGTGTACGACAGACTATTAGTAATCTTCGCTATGCTAATGATACAGTTATAATGGCTGATAGCCAAGAAGCGCTAGAACGACTAATTGATAGAATAAACACTGAAGGAGAACGATTGGGCTTGAAGATTAATATAGACAAGACGAAGGTGATGGTGGTTAGCAGACCACGAAATATGCAATTAAATATAAAAGTAAACAATAAGAACATCCAAAAGGTCCCTAAGTTCAGATATCTCGGTAGTTGGAGAACTGAAGATCTAGATCCATACATAGAGATACGTAGCAGGATTGAGCAAGCCAAAACAGCATTTACAGCATGAGAACCTTGCTAAGCAACATCAGACTTAACTTAACGCTTCGATATCGCTTTGTAAAATGTCACATTTACTCCATACTGATATATGGTGTAGAAATCTGGACCATAAAGGCCAATGTGATGAACCGATTGGAGGCCTTTGGAATGTGGGTATTTAGAAGAACTGAAAATTCCCTGGACAGATCACACAACAAATGTCGAAGTTTTAAATCGAATGGGCAGAGAACGAGAATTGCTGCCAATAATAAAAAGAACAAAAACTGCTTATCTGGGTCGTATATTTCGAAATCCCAAGTACCAGTTCTTAAAGCTTATTATGGAAGAGAAGATAGAAGGAAAATGGAGCATCGGAAGAAAGAAATACTCATGACTTAAAAACATAAGGGATTGAACAAACATCGATGCCCATGCACTCTTTAGAGCCACACAAGATCGAAAGGAGTATGCTAGAATTGTCTCCAACATCCACTAATTGGATGGGGAACCATAAGAAGAAGAAACAGTCAATAGCCAAACAGTGTCATGAAATTGAAGAACTCGAAAATAGTCACAACACTTTTAACTTCTATAAAAAAAAATGAAAGAAATGGCTGGTATCTTCAATAAGAGGCAAACTGCACTGCTACACGATGAACATACTAAAGTAATACTTGAAGTAGAGAACAAACTTAAAGAATGGGACTCAGACTGGGAATAACATATTGTTTTAAACTGTAATTATTTTTATTAGTATTGAGAGGCAAAGTGGTCTGTCACAAATTATTAAAAAAACAAAAATAAAAATTTAAATTATAGTGCTGATTTCACACCAAAATCTAAGTTAACATATTTGTAAACTATATTTAACAAAAAAATTATAATGACACGTCTCAGGATTTTTCAGTTGCATCTAAACTTTAAGGCTTTGTATCTCACAATATACTAAAAGTGACTAGTACCACTTTGGCTTTCAACGGCTTATTTCAACAAAATTTCATTTTTTATTAGAAAAACTCAGCAATATGCCTACATACTTTATTTACAAAAGCAAATCCAGATAGATTTCTTCGTCAAAAGAATTTCTTTATACCTGAAACAAAACATTTTTATTTGTAAAATCTCCGCTAAAGTTTTATTCAGCATATACTTTCTTTTCAAACGATAAAAGCTTGTTAAACTTTATTTAATATGGCAGAATAAGAGAGCTCCCGCCCCGGCTTTCAATTTTCCACTCTTCAGAAGAAGACTTATGAATTCTCCTTTTTATATCGGCAAGCGGATTTTTGATGTATGAAACAAGAAATAAGCGCTGTTTTTATTGAATTAGAAAAGGGAAAGGGAGATAAAACGTTTTTAAACGTCTACGTTGATTTTTAAAAATGATAATATCGTCAAAATATTTTGTACTGTTTTTGTTACAATAACTCGATATATTGTTGTCTTAATTAGTGGAGAACTGGAAGCCAAAATGGAGTAGTTCCAAGACGTCTCACCGGAGTGTAGAGATGAGTCATAAAACCTGATACTTTACTGACAACCGAATCTGTGGATGATATAGGTTACTTAGTACCCACTTATGATAATAATGCACCAGTCCTACTGTCCTGTGGCTTTTTATACAACTTCTCGTTATTTTCTCCTATATCGCTTCAGTTTTTTACCCTAAGATTCTTTACATTGACATGAAAAGAAGACACTAAGAGGACATTTTTTTTTCTTCGAGGAACATAGGACGAAGCCATCATGTGTTTTCCAAAATCGAATACAGAAGACTGCACTGGACGATCTTGTACGTTGGTTATAATGGTTGGAAATTGTGACTTATTGGTTTTTAAAGTACCTGCAACAGTCATTCTATGGTTTGTTAAAAGTTCCTCGATAGCTGGACAAGAGGTAAACCAGTGGGCCATCCTTACATTTCTTCCCGAACCTGATAACGGTTGACACATTCTCAGTGTAACTTCTGCAGTGGAATTATCTAATTTGTATGGCCCAGGTGGCTGATGTCCAGCATATATTTCCATATGATTTGTGTAGAAGGTTATAGCATCAACGGTGGCAAACACTTCTATACCATACTTTTTGGGCTTGTTGGGTATTTACATTCGAAAATTACATTTGCCTCGAAAAGCGAAAAGCATTTCATTCAAAGTGACGTACTCACTTGCAGAATAATAACTTTTACAATTCTGAACGAATGTGTCAAATATATCTCTTATGTGAACCAATTTATCTGTTTGCTTCCTTTCATCCCTAGTATTTTTATCGCCAAAGCGAATAACTCTTAGAAGAAATCTAAATTGCCTCTCTGGCATAGTCGCAATAAATATTTCGCTTTCTAATCCATCTAGCGCCCAAAATTCTTTTAAATTTTTTCGAGATCCATGATATAGTCCTGCCAAATAAAGCAAACCAAGAAATGCTCGCATTTCCAAAATTGATGTATCTTTGACATCTCGTTTATCTTTGATATTTATAGAAATAGATCTCACATAAAGATTCGTATGGTATATCACAGGATCAACGATATTACTAAGTTAAAGGTCCCATGATTCAATCAGAGTACTTGCATTTTTTCCAATACCAATCTTCTTCTGCATGTGCCATCTCCTCTAAGAAGGTTGGCAACCAACATGACAATTCACACTTTCGATACCGCTGCTCTAAAGAGGTCAGCAGAGGTGCATTTAAACCAAGCTCTCAAATTGTTTAACCAGGAGATGCGTCTTCTTCCGCGACTCCTTCTACCCTGTATTCTTCCTGGTATTATTAATTGCAGCAAGTTATAACGCTCGCCCCTCATGACATGTCCCAGATATTGCAGTTTTCTGACTTTAATTGTATTTAAAACCTCTTTATCTTTTCCCATCCAATACCAATAGTGACTGATAAATATATGGAACTAAATGTGTTCCATATATAGCCATTTAGTTACATCTTTACCATAATTATATAATCGCCTGTCAGCTTCTGTAGCATTCCTGTCTTCCACGTGCTGTTGTACAGTCTCTGCCGTCTCTTGCTCAGTATCAGTTCCGTTGTTACTGAATATCTCTATGTCCTCATCAGATATAGACTTATCAAAATCATAAATATTTTCGTCAATCTAAACTTCATCATATATGGATGATAGTACATATTTCTAAAAGTTACATGACCACAGAACGGTGATCTATTAGGACACAATAATCTATATTTCAAAACCAAAAGCTTTTATTTTTGTAAAAATATTTAGATAATAAATAAGTATTTTTTTGGGTGCCTTAAAGGTACTGAAAAAAATAGATATGTATATTATTTCTTTATTTTAGAAATAGTCTTTTGTGCATAAACCTTGTTCTAAGAGACCACCGTCGTGTATCGGAGTGTTCTGCATTTAATACACTTGGTAAAATCTCAGGTAACATCAAAGACATTCTCAGATAACACATTCTTGGTAGTTTTAGAAACTAGCCAAAGAAGAAGAGGAAACACAAGAAGAAGCTGGGGAGAGAAGCTTAGACAGGACATGTTTTTTTCTTAATGTCCCTTTTGGTTAGACGCAGAACAAGTTATTTCAGATTATCACGATCCCGACACAACAAATCTCAGGAAACATTAAAGGCATTCCCAGATAACACATTCTTGGAGGTTTTAGAAACTAGCCAAAGAAGAAGTGGAAACACAAGAAGAAGCTAGGGAGAGAAGCTTAGGCAGGACATGTTTTTTTCTTAATGTCCCATTTGGTTAGATGCAGAACAAGTTATTTCAGATTATCACGATCCCGACACAACATTACATTGACAAATTATATTAAACTAGAAACGAAAATCTACAGAAATTTATGCGAAAAACCAGTTAAACCGGGAAAAGGTTTATTTAATATTCAACTCCTTTTAAAAAATTTGCTATCTATGATATTACTTAGCAAGATACGCAAATTTGTTCGAAATAGGAAAATTGGGACTTTCAATCAAACCAAAAAATGTAAATTGTGAATTCTGGGAGTCAATTCATGTAAAGTGAAAAAGTTAATATTTAAGATGCAGGTTTCTCGTGATCAATCAAATCAATAAATAACAAGTTAGTCCAGAAGAAATAGGATTTTTCTCATGACACTGACCCCACCAGACAAACGACAGTTGTTTTGAGTTTGATGGACCTCTATAACAAGAATCTATGTTTCCTAAAGTCGATTTTTTGGACTTCATTAGTTATAGGTCAAACAACGCTAAATTTTCGCTTTTTTAAATTTGAGATTAAGAAGCTTATAATTTATATAAAAAGCTTCAAAATTAAGTTTTTTTAAATGTTTCTATCTTTATTTGTTGCTTAGAAAGTTGTAAAATAAATCAGAAATTTCGGTTTTTTATAAACGTTAATAACTTTTTTAAAAATGAACTTCTAACCTTCATATTACATGGAACGTGGCGACCTGTGGTGTTTAAAATATATCAATATCAATTTCAAAGCCATCGCTTAAATAGTTTAAAAGATATTTGTTTAACGCAAATTAAATTTTTTTGCAACTATATGTATACAAGTCAGAAAATAATGAAGTTACAGTAATTCTACGAATTTTGTGCCGTGACTTGGGCCTACACCAGTACAAAATTCAACTAAATCAAAGGATAGCTCATAAAAGATTTATTCTATCAAAATTATTTAAAAAAAAATGAAGAAAAACAATTTTAAATCTTGCAAAATCATTTTTCCAAAAACTTGTCGATGTTTTTTTTTAATTAGAATAACTGTTAATCTTAATATTACATTAATTAATACATAATTAATAAACGATTAGATTAACTGTTCTTTTTTTATCCGATGCTGCACCATAATATATAAAATATGGTCAAGCCAGGGCAAAATTTAAAAATATTTTATACCAACTTAATACACGTTACTTGTTTAGCACATGGAATGAACATAGTTGCGGAAGAAATTGGAAAAAAAAATTCCTTTTCTGATATCAAGCTTAAAAACTATTCCTCAACTCTTCCATAAGAATTCAACTTTATAAAGAAATGCTTCCAAATATTCCACTTCGTCCAGAATCCGTTTTAACACGATGGGGAACATGGTTGGAGGCCGTTTTTTTTCTATTCGGACTATGTATTTCGTATTTATATTGTTTTCTAATTATTAAAATAAACATTAATTAATATATCATCATTAAATAGGTGTTTCCATTGACAGTATACATGTTTTCTAAAAAAATGCATATGTGGTAAAAGAAATGCATAGTTAATGCACATTTTTGGATAAATTTGTGCATATTTGCCTAAATAGTGATAAAGTTGAAAGAAAATATGTGCAAATTTCTCAAACGTTTTGTCAATATCGATTTCCAAAAAGAAAATAGTGAAATCGAATTATTTTAGTCATTTCGAAACCGCATAATACCTCCTAGTAATCGAAAACCAGAGTATTAAGATAAATTGTATACTTTATTGAGATTTCCTATTTCCCGAACAAATTTCCTTTTTATAAAACAATTTTCTTTCTTTGTGGAAACCACGCCAAAGCTATTCTCTCTGCATATACTTCGTTCAGACAATAAAGGCTCTTTAAACTTTATTTAATAAGACCGAGTAAGAGGCATTCGCTATGTTTTTCGATCTTATATTTACCCGGAAAGAATCATGGAGTTTTCTCTGTGTATCGAAAATCGGATTTTTTGTTATAGACAAAAAAAAATGTACTTGCTTTTATTGTGTTGCGAAATAAAGATGAAATGAAAGCTTTTTATTCTATCGGAGCTTTTAGATGGATGTATTGCCATATCGTCGATAATCTTGAACATTAATAAATACGAAAGGTACGAAAGTATAGGTAGTATAGTATATGCAGCACCAAGTAATGAATTGGTTAGTGATCAGGTAGTAGTGGCCGGGTGCTCGGAGGACTGAGACCTCAGAAGCCCTGAAGAAGACATTGAAGAGGATGTCGAAAGATCTGCGCAATGATAATCGACACGGTTCAACCTGGAAGACTGTTGAGTTTAATATTGTACCGAACATACTTATATCGACGTACCACATGTAACGGTTGCATCTCGAGATGATGATCTGTGTATTTCAGAATGCTTCTGATTTATCGACCGGCTAAGGCACTCATCAAACCGAGAATAGAGGTGGACTATTCCAGATGATTCTAATATATAATAACTTGTATATATAAGCAGCCCTATTGTTAGTTGATAAGATATTATCGTGCTGTAAACTAATAAATAAATATATTTACATAAATTAGAACCGCTCGTTTTATTTAAACACGCTACAGTTGATGTCACGGTGTGAGATAATTTAAAAATAAATTCAGCAGTGACTTTTGAACTTTTGAAAAGTATTGTTCGTCGGAAACATCCGCGTAGTTCGGTAGTGATCTTTGTAAGAGCCTGTGGGCCTTACCAAAGATGCGGATTGCAGAACTATCAGTAAAATAGTTACGTGAACAACTAGAAGAAAGGGATGAAGACTGCAGCGGGTCCAAGAAGATCCTTCAAGAACGACTGAAGGATGTTCTCAACAAGAATAGAGATGGCACAGATACATTCCATTTTTAATCAGCAGAAGAAGTAGTTTTAACGAAGATGGAAGGAAGTTCTAGAAAGAATAATGAGAATGTTTCCAAAAGATTCGATGAAACGTTTCAAATTATTAAAGAAGCAGCTAGACAAAAAGATGAGAAATTGGAAAATGTTTCTCAAATGATCGAAGAATCTTATGGAAAGAATAATGATAAATTCGAGAATGTTTTCAAAAGACTCGATGAAACGTCTCAAATTATTAAAGAACTAGCTAAAAAAAAAACGATGAGAAATCCGAAAATGTTTCTAGAAGATTCGATGAAGTATGTAGTCAAAACAATGAGAAATTTAAAGAAGTTTCTAGAATATTCGATAAGGTAGAAGAGAAGATCAAACAGCTAGAGAGCATGATAACTAATACGAAAGTGTTACCACCAGTTATTGTCGTTATATATAAACGACACATCATATGAGATTCAAATTGCCACCATTTGATGAAAAGTCTTCTTGGTCCATATACCTTAGACAATTTGAAGCTATTGCGACATTCAATCATTGGACAGAACAAGAAAAGGCTGTTTCCTCGACTGCTGCTTTACAAGGTGATGCTGCGGATATCCTAAGATCAATTTCTAAGGGTCAAGAAACATATTACCAGACATTGTTCACTCGACTAGACAACCGTTACGAAGATGCCCACCTACAACAAGTCTATAAGGCACAACTAAGAAGTAGAATTCATCGAGCAAGTGAAAATTTGCAAGAGTTTGAAGAAGATGTTGCTCCTATAGTGCGGTTGGCTTATCCGGAGGTACCAGACAACATTTTGGAAGAAATTGCAGTAGATACCTTCGTCAATGGGTTGAAAGAAAGTGAATTACAGAAAGCTTTACGACTAGCAAGACCGAAAGTTTTAGATGAAGCGCTCGCCATTGCCTTGGAACACGAAATAATTAGTCAAGCTTCGCGGAGATATCTAGTACGAACCTCTGAAGAGAGCGACGAACAAAATGATAAACGTGTGTAGGAAATCCTACGGAAAGTAGTTCGTAACACGATGCCGAAGAGACGCGAACCCAGTTGTTGGAATGGTGGCGACGTAGGTCACATTCGCCGTAAATTGCAAGAACATAATAAAACAGTCAGAAAGCTGATGCTCAGTCAAGACGGCCATGCAGTGAAAATTGTAATCACTGTCTGAAATTAGAGGAACGACTTTGTCCCGTGAGACGAAGCACCATCATTAATGATCAATGGCAGCCTCAACAGCAACAAGACTCCCAAGCAAATGATCCATGTATAAAAAGAGTATTGGATTGGGTGCGCCGAAATGAAAGATCCTCTTGGCAAGACATTAGTGCATGCAGTCCAGAAGTCAAGTCTTACTGGAGTCAATGGAATTGCCTAGTACTAAAAGGTGATCTTGTGTGTAGAACCTTTGATAACGATGATGGTACAGGTACAGAATCTAAGCTTCAGTTGATTGTACCTAAAAGTAAAGTATCAGAAGTATTACGTCAGTTGTATGACGGTGTATCAGGTGGACACTTTGGTATTATGAAGACTCTGTAAAAGGTTCGAGGACGGTTCTATTGGGTGAACTGTAAAGATGATGTAAGAAGATGATGATGTATAAAATTCTTATTTAGAGATTTAATAAACTTAAAAAATATGTTCAATAACGATCACATTAATACATACTTGTAGTTACAAGCAGTCTGTGTCTTTACAGCACGGCATTTGTTTTTGTTTGTAAAAAATATATGAAATTATGTATTTAAAACAAAATTAACAAAATTGTTATACAATGACGGCCATGGAATTACAAAAGACAAAGAGGAAAACCCCATCTAGATGTTCAGATAACATAAACCATCATGCTGGAGCGAGATGGATGCCAACAGCCCACGGTAGAAAACGATTAGAAAAAGGGTAGATATAGACCCAATAGTCAGAGAGAAAACGGAAAAAAGAAGACCCAGAATAAGGTATCTTGATAATATCGATGAAAATTTGAGAATATGTGCTTGAGAAAAAATTTAGGAATCTAAACAGCCCACACAGGGTATTAAAGCTAGAACAATGACGAAGATAGATATATCCATTTTCTCGTGATTTTAAAAGCACACTATGGTTATTAGCTTATTTATATTTTTCCTAGTTATCTCATTGTCTATTTTCGTTATTATAATCCAATAAACCTGCACCATCCAAATTATAATTAGATTATGCACCGAACGATCAATCAAAACAAGTACATACAAAGAATAAATACAATTTCGAGATCAAATCAAATATATTCTAGTCCATTTAATCAAAGCGATCAATTGGATGATTGGTAATTTCGATCACTTGAGCTGACATTGTAAAAAATGTGTTTGTTGTTGTAGTAACTCAAGCGTTGTTAGCAAACATTAACACAAATAAAAAACAAAAGTATAAAACACGTAGATGGAGGTTGGTACTTAACTGAAGAGAATTTAAATGGTTTATTAACGATAACAGGTATATTAAAAATTTCTTATGTATAAGTAATATATGAAATATATAATTCTGCCTTTGATAATGTTAGATGAGGTGGTTCAAACTTTAAAATGGGAAAATGAAAGATGTTAAAATTTTAAGTAGATTCACTTCATGGCAACGTTAGCTCTCATAAGTGGGTTACTGATCCTGAGTCGTAGTCCCTAAACGAACTTTTGGGAGCAACTAAAAAGGGTTAAAAAGCAGCATAGCTTCATAAATACTGCTAAATTTTGTTCGTTAAATATTGTTTTGTATTAACTTTACATGAAAAAAAAAATTGATCAGTTCTTCTTTCCAGTCTGAAACCAAGCTGTTGTTCTCTGATTTTTTATAAATACAAATTCAAAATGCCCTGAACTTAGTATTCAGAAAGCCCTGAACTTAGTATTTTCACCACCAGAGAAAAAACCCAGTACCTTCTGCTCGATTATATATACAGGCAAAATATCAACAAAAATAGCCAAACACATAAAAAAGAAAGGAATAACACCAGCTTTCAGAACAAATAACAACCTAGGCAAATATATTAAAAACAACAAGAGCCCACACAAAAAACACTTACACAGTGGTGTGTACAAACTTAAATGTGGCGACTGCCCAAAAACTTACATTGGTCAAACAGGTAGAAATTTTAATAAACGAATAGCAGAACATAAAAGGGCTTTCAATAATAGAAAAACAGATTCTACATACGCACTTCACCTTCTAGATCATAATCATTCTTTTAATGACGAATTTAAAATTCTACACATTCAAAATAAAGGCCTTAAGCTATCTTTGTTAGAATCTATGGAAATCAACAAATTAAAAAACACAGATATAATTCTGAATGACCAGCTTGAGACAAACAGTTCTCCCCTCCTCAACCTATTTCATTAGAGACTATAAAGTGTAAACCCATGCCAAAAACAGATCACTTGAGAAAGGCAATTAGCCGAAACAGCTGTAGTGATAAGAATTTAAAATAAATTTTGTGGAAGTTTTGAAAACAAAGTTTTCAGTGTTTTATTGTTACAAATTCAAAAAGGATTTCTACGTGAATGTCCCTTCTTCTCCATGCTAGGTATTAGGCATTTGTAGCTTGTTTCGTATATATTTTGAATGAGTCTCTTGACTTCTTACATCTTTGAGTAATTACCCAACTTTTACCTCCATAATACATTTAGCCAATGTTCTGAATATTATACTGAAGCTTGTACATTTTGTGGTCAATTTCTTGATCTTTCTGACTTGTGTAAGTCAAAGTCAAAGGTAAGTCAAATGGTCAGTTGTTCTAAGTCGTTGTGATCTTTTTATATTTCGAAAAACTGGATCTTACTCAAGAAGTTCAAGGGCAACAAATGGCATATAAGATCGGTTTCTTAGACTTCAAGTGCTTCGAGAGTGCACAGTTACTGCTACAGCTTTGACTAAAATACCGGCAGATGTTCATGGAATCATAATTTCACCTGATGCGTACGCAAAAGATTAAGAGAACAAAATTTATCGTCTTATGTACCTACAAGTTCTTTATTGAACGCAGCTTATCGAAGACAAAGCTTGGAATTCTCTCGTGCTCATGCAGATTGGTATATGGAAGACTGGATAACCGTTCTGTTTACAGACGATTCTCGTTTTACGAGATATTAAGCTGTTGGTCGGCAAAAAGTGTGCGAAGTCCTGGAAAACGCTATACCCAATGTTGCTACTCTCTTAGAGTACAGTTTGTTAGTGGAGGTATATATAGTAGGTTAGTGGAGTACTGATAGATACATTAGAAAATGTCTGAAAGAACATGTTGAGCCTTACACGAATTTTTTAAGTGAAAATTCTTTCCTAAGGCAGGATTATGCTCGGTCGCACATAAACAGGGTAACAATGCAATACTTTACAAGTGTTGGTATTCGGGTACTAGCCTGGCCTCCTAGAAGTGGAACCAGTAGAAAGATGGAAATGGACAGAATCAAGCTGACCAAATTATAGAAGACAGCTAAACCAAATGGAAATGAAGAGAGAATTCCAATCAACAGAAGAAGTGGAGAAAAATAGAAGAAATAACAAGAAACATCCAGCAAGCTATGGAAAGCAACATCCCTAAAGGAATGGAATGAAAGGTGGGACCAAGAAAAGGTGGATGCAATTGCAAGAATAATGACAGCAACATACAGACAAAACCAAAACACGTCGGATGCAAGAACCATTGAGGAGGTCAACACAGAATACGATAGGATAAAAAGAAAAAATGAATTTTTAGTAGAGGAAGAAGACTACATCAATCCAACAGAAGTTATTAAAATCATCAGAAGATTAAAAAGAAGCAGAGCTCCAGGAGCAGAAGGAATCCACAAAATAGAATCTCAAGGAACTACCAAAGAAGATAGGAATGCAACTCTACTATATCTTCAAACGCTGTCTGAAAAAAGCGCATTTTCCGAACAACTGGAAGCACGCCAAGATCATCCCAATACTAAAACCAAGGACGGCGGAAGAAGACCAGAAAGCTACAGACCAATATCACTACTGGAAGCAATAGGAAAAATACTGGAGAAGATCTTCTACAGAAGGCTGATGAAACAGGCAGAAAGAAGAAGAATCATTCAGGAAGACCAGTTTGGATTCAGAAGAGGAAGAAACTGCGAATTTCAACTAGCAAGAGTTATTACCGACACACAGATCAGATTCAACAGGAAACAGAAGACAGGAATGGCCATGCTAGACATCGAGAAAGCATATGACACGGTCTGGAAGAAAGCCCTAATGGAAAAGATGGACAGAGCTAGATTACCTCACTAGTCAGTTAACATATATGTGACACATATCTAACTAATCGAACTTTTCAAGTTTCAGCCGACCAAAAGATATCCAGAATTCAAGAAATCCAAGAAGAGACACCTCATGGCAGTATACTCTCGCCCATTTTATACGACATTTTTGTTTCAGACTTACCAAGAGATTCAAAAATAAGTACAGCCTCCTATGCAGATGACACGGCAATCTATGTAACAGGAAAAGATGACAGAAGAATAGTCAAAAAAATAGAAAATCACCTTGGAAGAATCACGTTAGATAAGTAATATTTTACGCTGTCCCAGTATGGAGCTCCATCTCGGAAACCAACTGGAAGAAGCTAGAAGCTACAGAAACGTCCTGCTACGGGATTATCGATGGATCAACATGGGAAGAAAAAATAACAAATGCAACCATCAGAGAAAGGCTCCAATATACACCACTGAGGAAGGTGCCTGAGAATAGGACAAGATACTTCTTCTACCAAGCCACTAGAAGACTCTTAAAGACCAGGGACATCCTCGCCAAGAATCGGATACAGAGGATGTACAGATCAAAACACAGACTGATCGACCATATGATCAGGGTCTAGTCGGGTGGTTGCCGAAGACAGCCAAGCAGGAAAGTAGGTACGATGCCAAAAACGATGCATGATAGAAAAATTCAAGGCCCAAGAGGAGGTAGTTCAACCAGTAGGCGGTGCAGAAGCGGTACGTCAAGAAAGCATTCTGTTATTCGAGATCGGGGAGGAAATACTCGATGGTAATATTCATATTTTAAGAATTATTTTATAATTTCGATTTTAAAAAATATCTTACTCCGGAAAAAAAATTGTAAGGGTTAGTGTTTTTTAATTGTTATATGACAAACGAATTAATAATAAATTTTGTTGAATATCTGTGTTTTCCATCATCCTGAGATTGTTGGTTGAGAACAGTGACATTTCACATACCGAATTTAGATAATTTAAATATTATTGCCATTTTATTATATACATACTTTCTAAAACTTGATATGAAGGCTTCTTAGAAATAGCTCTATTTATATATTCGTTATCAGTGTTCCACAGCGATAACGAAATATAAAAATACTCACAAAAATTCTTATAGTTTTACATAGAAATACTTCATATGTTTCACTGGTTTGTTATTTTATATATTTATTATTATCAGTAAAGTTTGTTAATGTTTTTCTTTTATTTTAGTGTTCAGAAGTTCTCAAACCAATTCAAAACCGAGAGAGCTGTTAGACAAGGATGAGTGTTGTCACCTGACTTATTCGTTCATGGTGAACATGTCATGAGGGTGGCGTTAGATGGATGGGCCGGTGGAGTAATAGTGGCCGGTAGGAAAATCTCCAATTTAAGATTTACTGATGACACTTATAGGCTGTCCACACTATGTCTGCAACGTATTTTGCAATTTTTCGGTCGCATGGTTCGCGACCGAACGTTTTAATAGTCGATAATATCCAAGAACTAAATGATATGTTATAACAATTAAATGCAGTTTCAGGAGCGGTAGGCTTAAAAATGAACTACAGTAAAACAAAAATACTGAGCCGAGACCAGACAAATATAACAATACAAAATCATACCATAGAAAATGTTGAACATTATGTATATCTAGGTCATGTCATCAAACTAGGAAAACCAAATCAAGATGCTGAAATTAAAAGAACACAACTGGCATGGGGCGCTTTCGGCAAACTAGCATATATCTTGAAAAACACCCCCATTTCTGTAAACTTAAAGAAAAAGGTGTATAACACATGCATACTACCAGTTTGTACTTACGACTTGGAGACAGTAGCCCTTACCAAAAAATCTGCTAAAAAATTAGAAACAACGCAAAGAGCAATGGAACGAATCATGCTTGGAATATCACTGAGAGATAAGATTAGAAACACCGAGATATTGTGGAAGAAATTACAAAAATGAAACGGCGCTGGGCAGGTCACGTAGCCCGATATAATGACAACAACTGGACACGGATAATTCTAGAATGGAGACCAAGGACGAGAACAAGAAGCATGGGAAGACTTCAAAAAAGATGGACAGATGACATAAGAGCAGTGGCAGGCAAACAGTGGATTAGATTGGCTCAAGATAGAGAAAGATGGAAGCAAATGGGAGAGACCTACATTCAGAAGTGGATGGAAAATGGTTGACAAAGAAAAAGAAGAAGAGGTTCCCGGAGGTGACGATAGTTTGGAGAGATTAATTGTTTCTGGAAACGTTCCGGGGAGAAGATCAAGAGGACGATCACCAACTAGATGGTGCGACCAAATTAACAATTCAGCTGGAAACTTATTCTGCGTAGCTCTCAGAACAGCTGAAGATAGAGACTAATGGAGAAAAATTGTAAGGCATATTGGAAGAAATCACGATCCTCAGTAATGAGGAAACGACAATAGAGAGACAGAATGCTTTTACAGCAGTAAACAGAACGCTACGCAATTATCAAGACTTGCAGTTTATTTCTGAGAAAAATTTAATTCTCTTGAGTGTCAAAATAACCGAGTTAGTCTATTTAATAGCGGAATTAATCAATGTCCTGACATTATGTCGATATGTGTTAACACAGCAAAATAAAGACACAACAGATGAATCAACAGCTGAAGCAGCAGCTAAATCAATTATTTCTGCAACTACACAACGAATCAAATACTTTCATTTTACAAGCGTCAATAAAAAACTGGAAATTCAGCCAAAGGAAGAACTAGCATAAAAAGTAAATACTTAACTTGCATTGTATGAAACGGGAATGATAACACAGCCCAACAAAATGAAAGAAATTAAATAACGAATTGTAAATATTTTTGATGCTCTGATTTCAAAAAATTTTCATCAATCAGAAGTGCGCATGTTTGCGAACAATTATTTTCAACCATGAAATTAATCAAAAATTATCACCGATCAATACTGAGTGATGCACGACTAGAAAGCTGAGTAGGTGTAGCTACCTCATTAATTCCATCATATTGATCAGCTTTTATCCAAAAAACAATGCCAAATTTCTTATTAAAAAGTTCAAGTAATTTCGTTTTTCTGTCGTTTTCTTGTCTGTTTTTATTTTGCATTAAATTTATATATGAAATCTTTTTTTAATTTTATATTTTTTTATTTTATACTTCTAAATAAAGTTTTGTAAATTATTAATTAGTATTACTTTATTTATGGCCCACCCAACAATTTTAAAATTTAAAGTGGCCCAATGAATTCACTCAAAAATAGAAAGTCACCAGGACCAGGCGGAATATCCAACGAGCTCCTAAAATACGGAGGAGTAAATATATCCGTAGAGATGACAAAACTTTATTGCACTGCAAGCTACCAGACGCATGGAGAAACAGCGTAATGATACCAATGTTCAAGAAAGGATATAAAGAAGACCCCAACAACTATAAAGGTATAAATCTACTGAATACCGCACTTAAGCTTACCACAAAAGTCCTAACCAATAAACTCAATAAATTAACAACTTTATCAGATGAACAACAAGGATTCAGATCCGGAAGATCCTGCGTAGACGCAGTATTTGTACTAAAAGAAAGACACTAAAGGCGGAGTCCCACCAGTCGCGCTATTCTGCGCTGCGTTGCTCTGCTTCGAGCAGCGCGGAGCAGAACTACACAGAGCGGCGCAACTTTGCGCATGTGATTCTAGAGGAGCAAATAAGTTCCAGTTTTTATTTACGCGCGCACGATGAAAACAAAATTAGCAATAGCAAGTGCTGCTGTTATAGTAATTAACCATTTTTTACAAGAAAAACGAAAGACCCGGAGGAAACGTCGGTATTGGGTTACACCAGTATTTAAAAGTAGACAAGTTTATAATGGAAATAATCTTTTAAGTGATTTAGTTGCAGGACAGTTTCAAAATTTTTGTCGTATGTCGTTACACGATTTCGAGTACCTGTTAACAATGATTGGACCAGTAATAAGAAAGGGATGAAACAAAGCATTTATCAATGTCTACTGAAATTAAAATGTAAAATTAGCTTTGCCTCTGCCCATTGACTTTTTCATTTTCACCTTTTCTCTTCTATATGAAGACAACAAAGACGTCATCTTTGTTTTAGCTTCAGCGACGGAACAACCGATATTGTCTGCAATAAATACCTATGCATCATATTTCTTACTTTTTATATGATAATTATTGCCTTTCGGATTCCACAATTCCGGTTTGTATCTGTATGCCTAAATAAGTTTTTCAACTTCTTCATGATTCCACTCAAAACTCATCGCGAAGATAGTAAAGAAACAGAATAATCTGTAAAAATGGTCTTCAATCACAAACACCGTTCCAACTAAACGCGCACTTTTCTTTGATCTACACTACTTTACCGACAACCAACGGATAATGTTCGTTCTTGTTTGAACTTGCACGGCGCAGCGCTACTTGTCGTTCCCACTAGTCGCTCAAGCTCGCTCCGCGCACAAATGTACCAAAACAAACAGCGCGGCGCAGCGCAGCGCGACTGGTGGGACCCCGCCTTAAGACAAATCACAGAAAAGGCTATCGAGTACAATAAACCAGCATATCCATGTTTTATAGATCTGACAAAGGCTTGCATCCAAGTCGAAGACGTCTTACACCTACTGTATAAAAGAAACATACCAATCAATATTTTACAAACCATCGAAAACATGTACTTCCATAATCGAATACAGGCAAAGATAAATGGAAAACTAACACAGTGTATACTAACCGGAGTCAGACAGGGTGACTCGTTAAGTCCACTTCTCTTTAATATAATAATGGACGAAATAATACAAGCAGTACGTAAAGGTCATGGCTACAGAATGGGAAACAAAGAAATCCAAATATTATGTTATGCAGACGACGCCGCATTAATCGCCGAGACAGAAGACGAGCTCCAAAGATTAACACACATCTTCAATACAACAGCCAAGAAATACAATACAATACAATGATAATATCAGTAGAAAAAATCAAATGTATGACAACATCTAAATACCCACTACGAGGTAAAATCGAAATTGATGGAAAAATAATAAACCAGGAAGCAAGGTTTAGATATCTGGGAATAGATATAACTAGTTATGGAGATGTTGAAGAAGAAGTACGACAACAAAGCTTAAAAGCAAGTAAAGCGGCGAGATCTCTTAATAATACAATCTGGAAGAACAAATACTTAAGACAAGATACAAAAACAAGAATCTATAAAGCAGCAATTAGACCTATATTAACATACACGACAAAGACAAGACCTGATACATCTAAAACGAGACGACTACTAGAAACAACAGAGATGAAAATACTTAGACGAATATCAAAGAAAAAGTCTGTTGGATAGGGAGAGAAGCGAAAACATAAGAAGAGCATGCAATATAGAAGACATAAATGGACGGGTGGCAAAACAGAAACAGGAATGAAACGAACACATTAGTAGAATGACAGATGATAAGATAGTACGAATAGCACAAGATAAGTCGCCAAGTGGACGAAGAAGTATTGACAGACAAAGAAAATGATGGTGCGATTAATTTAAACAATTTAGGAGGCTAATATTGAAGAAGAAACAGGCTTTAAAGCTTATATACAAAAAGGAAGAAGAAGAAGATATTGGACCAATGATTAGAAAGGTTGCTTAGTCCTGAGCTAGATGCTAGAAGATTTTGCAGAAGGAATCAAAGTGAATGGTGAAGCCATTAGGAAATAGACGTCTTAAATCGACTGGACTGGTGGTTATCATAGTGATCTAACCTACTCCATCAGTAAAATGTCGAAAACGACAAAATTTTATAAACATTATGCGATACAAAGGAAAATATCCAAATCCAGAAATATCATATTTAGCCTATGAGGAGCACATTATAATGTTATTTACGTTGTGACAAGGGATGAAAAAGGCAGGTATTTTTTAAGGACAGTTACTTCTACCGAAGAGTTTGTCCAGTCCTGTCTTAGAGTATTAAACGTCCACACCTGCACGTAAATTAACCGTCTTCTTTTCTCGATAAATCGATAAATGATTTATTTTTCATTTTAAGGTTGTGTATCTGCAGCGCAAACTGCTACATTATTAATTACTGGTTTGGTTGCAACACTTCGCGATCCCTGTCAAGATTGGATAAATAATGGCGGAATTTTGTTCAGTGTGTATTGTTTTCGTGTTTTATGGATGGGTTACTCCTCGTTTCCTGGAAGCGCAACCTTTTTATGTAAAAATCCTGCCCAAGGATACGCTGCATATGTCGTGAGAAGTTGGTTACAAACAAATTTCTCATTTTCACACCGATATTACATTGATTACGGGATTTAAAAGAAATTTCAAGTAGATTACAGAAACAAAATGTAGAACAAATGTAGAATATATCAGAAAAGTTACACAAAAGATAACAGAAAATGTGCAGCTATGGATACCGTATTAACTACAACAGTGACAACCTTCTACATATAGACTAGGCGGGATCTGTAGAAACTCAGACCATAACGGACATTTTCCATAGGAAGCTATTTATTGGCCGAAATCCCTTCAGGATGTGCCCAATATCGATAATCATGATATGCGCCAGTCGCAAACCTTGTGCTAAATTTTTTATTTAACAAAATCTGAAAACAATTGAAAATTTCTCGTTTTTTTGCTCCTATTTTCGTTTATAATTCGGAAAATATTGATCCCAGAGAAAAAATTATAAGAAGTTAAAAGTTTCGTTATTCAATTTTACACAATATTTCGTTCGCTAGAAATTGAAAATTTAATGTTTATTGTTGAAAAAATAGCAATAATTGGAAAAAAAAGTACAAACAAATGAAGTTAATCCTTTAAATGTTTTCGACTTTCTAAACTTGACCTACAAGCTCCATATTCCACCTAGAAAAACCTTTTAATATGTTTAAAACGTGTGCTAAATTTCATTAAGATCGGTCGGATAGGTTTTGCATAATAATTTTGCAATCCAGCCTACTGGAAAAAATCGCAAATTTTCAAATTTATAGTAGGTCCTAAATAAGGCTCTCAGATAGTTGCAAATTTTTTTACATATAAAGGAAGGCTCAAACTTTCAAACGCTTTTTGTAAAATTCAAATCGGTCCACTAGGAGAGCCTAGAAATCTTTTTAAAGTTTTAAATATTTTTTAGGCTTATAAACAAATTGAATAACTTTACGAGCTTTAAACATATCCTTTCAAAAAAAGAAAAAGACTTTAAAAAAAATTATTGAAGATTGAGTCAAAATAAAGTTTATTTATGAAAAAAAAAATTTTTTTTCGTTCGCCTTTGTTTTAACAACTTAAATTATTTATTAACAATTTATAAATACATATTTGTTTACTAAAAGTAACAATTTACTTCAATGTATAAATTGCAAGCTCAAAAAAAATGCATGAAGAAAAAATGAAATTACTTGTTTAACTTACAATTGTTTATTGCTAATTTCCCAATTTGCAATAAATGTTATTTGAAAATATGATATTTGAAATCCTTGTCGTCCGAGACATCGATTCAAAAAAAAGAGCAAAATTGGTTAACAAGAAGCTAAGATAATGCAATTTTTAGCGCGCGCTATGATTTTGAACTCGCCGATTCACATTTCGAGTGATGTCCCCCACCTCTCATGCATTCCGAGCGACAGTTTACGCAAAAACGGTTTTTTATTTGTCTTTTTTATGAATGTTGGCATAAAGCGCATTACGTAAAACTTTTCATATAAAAAGTACTTGACAAGACGAGGGTATTTGTTTAAAAACGAGCCCTCTATCACTTATGGTTACACGGCAAATGTATGCCAACTTTGACCTTCAATATCTCGGCAACCAGTAAGCCGAATGTATCTTTTTTTAAAGAAGCTTCTTTTCATGTTCTTTAAGTGTATAAATTTTGAAATTGATATGTTTAAAGCTCGTAAAGTTATTCAATTTGTTTATAAGCCTAATATATATAAAAAATGTTTAAAACTTTTAAAAAATTTCTAGGCTCTCCTAGTGAACCGTTTTGAATTTTACAAAAAGCGTTTGAAAGTTTGAGCCTTCCCTTATGTGTATAAAAATTTGCAACTATCTGAGGGCCTTATTTAGGGCCTACTATAAATTTGAAAATTTGCGATTTTTTTCCAGTAGGCTGGATTGCAAAATTATTATGCAAAAACCTATCCGACCTATCTTAACAAAATTTAGCACACGTTTTAAACATATTAAAAGGTTTTTTTAGGTGGAATATGGAGCTTGTAAGTCAAGTTTAGAAAGTCGAAAACATTTAAAGGATTATCTTAATTTTTTTGTAATTTTTTTTCCAATTATTGCTATGTTTTCAACAATAAACATTAAATTTTCAATTTCTAGCTAACGAAATATTGTGTAATATTGAATAACGAAACTTTTAACTCCGTATAATTTTTTCTCTAGGATCAATGTTTTCCGAATTATAAACGAAAATAGGAGCAAAAAAATGAGAAATTTTCAATTGTTTTCAGATTTTGTTAAATAAAAAATTTAGCACAGGGTTTGCGACTGGTGCATATCGTGATTATCGATATTGGGCACATCTTGAAGTGATTCCAGCAAAAAAATAGCTTCCTATGGAAAATGTCCAATCCAAAACAGATCCCGCTTAGACTAATAATCTACTTTGAAAAGAAGCTACATCAAAAGCAAGACTAAAATAAAAAAATATGTATCAGACAATTGCTTGTAATCTAGAGTTATCTCTTTACTTCATTTATTACCCAGCTTTCACATCCATAATACATCACAACATAAAAAGTGTGACCCCTGTCTTTATAAAGCTTTATCATTGTAAAGTACCTTTGTTTTTTAATAAAATGACACTCAGGAAACAATTATAAATATATCTACAGGCTTTATATTCGCTTAGATGAGCATTATCTTCCTCTACTCTCTTTCGTCTTTCTTTTTCTTTTCAGATTCTAATTTGCTTTTCTCTTAGTTTCTTTCTCTTTTTTTATGAATATAATCGTAATCATATCTGACCATCTAATTCTGGACCTTTCTTTTCTCCGTTTTAGGTCAGGTTTCCTCCATGTAATATCTTTTATGTGGCTTCCATTTCCCATTCTATCTAAATGTCTCAACCATTGTAGTTTTCGTTTTTACCCTGGGTCCGTCTGATCAAAAAGTTCTCCGTTATCACTGAAGATGAGACTTATTATGTTTGCTGCCCATTGTTATTTCCTACAACCAGTCTAGAATTTTTGTATCCTGTAGAAGTTTGTACAGATCTTTTGCTTGGTGTGTCCTAAATATACCAGGGTCTCCTCTTGGTTGTCCATACAGTTCATGCGATCTCTGACTATCGTATTGTACTTTCCTTGCGAGATGATTACCGTCAACCGAATGATTAGTCTGTTCATCACCCGATTCCACAGCAATGGGAAAGCTACTGAAGCGTTGTTGGCGTTTGGAGTGAAATTTGCACTTTTACTCTCTGAACTCTTGGGTTTTCACACCCTACGTGTCGGATGCCGGGTTAATGTTGGTTCCTTGTCATCACTTTTTTACACTGCTTGAACGGAGAGACAGGTCCCGTTGGTTCCTTTTTTATTCATCTGACGTATATCTATGATTTTGATGGTAGAAGTTGTAACAGTCGTTACTTTCACTAATTTATATTAAAGTAATTTCAGAGATGTAGTATGGGTTGCCTACCTTTAAGTGTTGATTTGCTCATTAAGTGTGTATTTTTAATAATTTAAGTTGTCACTCTGATCTAAATTTGGTACCATTGCGGACCAGAGAGATGACAGGAGATTAGGGGGAGTGGAAACTGGCTCTTGGTTAACTTGGTTAACAAACTGTGAATTACAATTCACTTTTGATCGAGAGTTTGAAGTGGTACAAAGGTGGTAGTTAGCGAAAGAAAATCCAATTAATGCATAGAATTTCCTTCACTTCAAGAAGTTAAATGTTTTAAGTATAACCGTAATCATTTAATTGACGGTGTTTTCGGAAACTCGGGAGGCTGAAGTGAAATTTCTAGCACGGAATTAAGTAGCTATCTGGTAATTATTTTTTTTTATATTATAAAAACTAACTTTTGTTCCCACATCCCACATCCTTAAGGTATTCAGAATGACCTTGGGTCACGAATTCAAGCATAGTATGGCCGCTTACAATCATTCTGGCATGAATCTGATTAAAATTCGGATTTTTCCCAAAAATTCCTCTATTACAATTTCCACAGATATTTTAATGAACATTAGAGTATTTTATCTATATCCTATTATTCAGATTAATTATTTCATATTTTAATATAGTATTTTGTTCAAGGCCATTATATTTTTACTCTATGTGAAGCAAGGTCACGCTACATCCGATTGGATGTGTTTTTTTTTCTACTATAATTATCTTTTTGCTCCGGTTTCTTATGCTGAAAAAAACTTTCCTCACTTCTTCTTTGATTTCTTTTTATCAATGTTGAGACTAGAAGTAACGGGGAATTGTTTTCAGCCACCTCCCATGGAATTATAAACTTCCCTCAGAACATCCGAGGGAGAGTACCACTTCAACTCTATAAGAATCAGGGTCATTGGGACAAGCCAGGGGGTATTGTCTACTCCACCCTCATTTTTTCTCCAGCCTGCACCTAGAGGTAGGGCAGGACAGTAATCATCGGAACTGAGCCAATTAGCACCAGCTCCGTGCTAATTTCGGACCTCAAGGAGGACTTCGCTGGGACACCGAAGCCATTCGGGAGTATCCTTCCAGACAACTGTTTCACCTAGGAGGACAGTTGGTTTTTGATTCAGAACTATATATATATATATATATATATATATATATATATATATATATATATATATATATATATATATATATATATATATATATATATATCTTGTTTCACCAGTTATAGTTTTTTTATAACATATATATATATATATATATATATATATATATATATATATATTAATTAATATAACTCCCCTTGGTGTAAGGTATCGGTAAGTTTGAGCTCAAATTCTACCCAGAGATTATCTTCCATTGTTTTTTTGTATTAACCATTTATTTCATTATTAACTTTAATTATTTCATTATTTGTTTACTAAACTAATTTTTTTTATATTTCATCTTGCGTTATTAACTCTGGTTATTATCCCTTCAGGATAATAGACCGTTTCAATTGTTTAACTTGGCTTGTTCCCATTTATATATTACTTTGTTTATATTTGAATTTAGAGGTGTTTAACAATATTGTTGGTCATATTTTAGGTTAGTATGATATATTTACTTGGCTATACGTTCTTCCAACGTTAGCATTATTTTGTTTAAGGTTGTTTTTTAACCTAGATGTAGGTTGTACACTCTATATCAGAGTTATTCTGTGTAGTTTTCAACTTTTTGTTATAGCTGTTTTCAACATTTCCGTTATAATATTATATTGTGAAATTTTCATATACTTTTTGGTAACTTAGAGATTGTCAAAATCTAAGAAGTTATATTTAATAAACTTGAATTTGTTTTGCATATAATTTTTTATTAATATTTCCTTACCTTTTTACATTTACAGCATTTTTGTTTATTAAATCAACCTTAATTAATATTAGCAGTATACGATACCTGGAAGAGTGACCGTTACTCTTTTTAGAGTAGTATCCCTCTTCTGGCGCCCTCAATTTGTTTTCTTTGTTAATTTTCATTATATCTATTCATTTTTCATATCTTCTTTTCTATCCATCATACATATTTTCCTGATATACTGTCTTTAAAAGGCATGCAAATTGGCCGTATCCATCCTTGAGTTTCTAGTGGTCATTCTCTTGCCTACATTGCTAGCCTAGCCACATTCCGTTCAATATTTTTTTTCATACTTCTTTACTTAATTGTTATCTATTTTACTTCTATCAATTTTATCCCATATATATAGACCACTCTTCTTATACATCTCTCCTCCTACACACCCCACAGTTTTTTGCTACAAAGTGCCAAATATATTTACTGTTTCCTAATGCAATTATTGAAATAAATATTTAAAATTTTGTATCTTTTTGTTTATCTGCATACAACTTCAGATCCATCCGCTATAAATATCTCTATTTATTTTAAAACCTGAAGTGCTTACATATTAAACATTGTTGGCAAAGCTATAAATCATTAAGAATTATTTTTAGATCAATGTTGTAAATAAAAAAAAAACGAATAAATTCTATAACCAACTTAAATCTATTTTAAAATGTATGTTTGTACAACTGTTCGAATTAGAGATCGGGAGTTGGCAAATTGTAGATAGGTGGATGATAGATTTCAGACTACACAAAGATATTAACATTGTGGAGATGAATTAGTTGAAATTGTCGATTTAAATTTGGATTTTTTGGAACAAAAGGTTCAATATTTGCCAAGGAATGTAATTATTTGAAATAAGGATAAGACAGAGGCAGTCGATATGACGAAATATAGCTAAAACTGAAAATATATCAAAAAACAAAATCATATACAGTAGAGATACATTCTCATGCTTTTTCTTGTTTTACTTGTGAAGTAAATCTTTGACTTTTAAAACACGTTGCCAAACCAAAAAATTGATAGCATATGACGTCACATCCTGAGTTTGATCAAACCCTCTAAAAATAGAGGATCTTCTATTTTCAAGGTCAGTTTGATCAAACTTTAATTTTGATTGGTCGAAAAATATCTAAAGTCAAATGACAATCAGCAGTTAGACATAACGTATTTAAATTAATTTTCTTTTTTTCTTTTGTTGACAGTGGTTTATTTGTCTTCCTATTTTGTTATAAAATAAGACTAAAATTTAAAATATATTGCATCCAGGAACAAGTTTCTACATAATTGATTTATACCAAGAAAGAAGCTGTTTATATAATGTCAAACATCCATATTATTATAAAAATCCTTTCACCCTTTTTATATTCTTTGTGGATCAGAAAAATTGGAATCGCAAATAAAGCATAAGCAACTAATAAATAAGCAAAAAAGACAATTAATTTCCTTGGCATACGTCAATTTGATTAAATTTGAATGATCGTGTGACAGGTAGATTTTTAAAATTTGAACAAACTGTAATTATAACGTCATTACGTCAGTTTGCTCAAACTAGTTTGATTAAATATTTGACCGTCTGACACGGACTTAAGAGATTTATTTATTAAGAGCGATTTTAACATCCGATCTCCTGATGCATTGCTACAAAGTAATAATGTTACTCGATTTTAACTTGCTTTATGTCCACCTGCAGTTTTTCATCCTTCGCGATGTAAGTACGGTTAGACATTTTTTCCAAGACAGTCCCGTTTCATCAGCGTTAAATATTTGATCGGCACAATAGTCCTCATCTTCAATAATTTTTGCTAGCCCCTGTGGAAATATTTTTGTAGCTCCTTTATCTGCTGTAGCACTCTCTCCCGTGATCTTGATATTACGAAATGTATTTCTTTTTATAAACCTGATTAGCCATGCTTTGCTAGCTGAAAATTTTTTACCAGCTTGGGAAGTGTAAGTTGGTGGCTATGACAGTTTCATTGGCTCATAAAACTGAAGAGCTTTTTCCTGGATTAAATAACCACTTACATGAATTCTTCTTTGAATTAGTTCCTCAAATATTCTCTTTCTGTTCTTTCTAATAATACATACCTTGAGTAAGATACAAATTTAGCGCTTAATTTTGTACCAGAAATTATAGATTTTCTTATAGCAACTTCATTCTTTTTAATTGCTGTTACAGTTAATTCGCCTAAATTAAAATATTTTCCAATTGCTGTAGATCCTTCTCCTTTTCCTAAGCCATCTAAAATTGTAATTTTCGTTTCCAACTTTTCTTTCCAAAAAAAGAAATAAAAAAAATTAGACTTACGATATTGAGATGGCAAAAACCTCTTCTAATGAAAAATAAAACTTTACGACACTCACTTGAAACGTTTCAATCCGCAAACCGTGCTGCTTATTATGCTGCAACTTGGAACAGCAGAATTTTAAACAACTTATTATAAAATGAAGCACCGCTAAAAGAAAAATTGTTTTAAAACAATAACAGGTTGTATTTACCTATCTGTCACCACTGTATCACCAAAATAGTACGTGACTTAAGTCAGGGAGAAAACTGGGGAAGACATAAATTACATCAATGGTATAGTCGCGTGAAAAGAATAGAGGAAAATAGAAAAGTTGGAAAAAGGTATATGAGGAAAGTCGCGAAACTATGGGAAGTGGGTTGGTATCCTCCTAAGAAGTATTAGAAGAAGAATAAATAAATATCTTCGACTCACCTTCATAAGAAAATCATGCTATAATGTTGTTTGATGGTAATCTTCTTCTGGGACTTCACGTTAGATTTTCAGCTGTCGAGCAAACCTGAAACAAAGAAAAAAGTTGAACTATTCAACAAAAAATGCATAACAACAAAAAGAGTTTTAAAAAACGTATAGTGGATATTTATGCTCAGAGTTTTCAGTTCTTTTGCATATTTGCATAAATCTAGTCATCAGCTATCGCTCATAATAATATACGAGTGAGAGTAGAATAAGCGCGGCGTTACTACCTCTTGTAGTAGTATGCCATTTCCATTTCAGTTTTCAGTAAACATGGAGCAGTGGACGGTAGAACATCGCACGGTTTCTCACTTTAATACTGGTAGGCGTGGAGCGGTTCCATCTCGCAACACAAACTAAGTGGATAAAAAATTTGAGAACAACAGGCAGTGTCATGGAAAAAAAGCAACAGGGTGCGAATATAACAGTAAGAACTCCTGTAAACATACAGCGAGTGAGAGATGCCGTCGTGAGAAGCCCTACATGGTCCGCCAGAAAACATGCAATTGAGTTAAACATTAATCGGGAATATTTTAGCAAAATGTTGTATGTAAGGGCCTAAAATTTCGCCCCTACAAATTGCAGGTTGTCCAGAAATTAATGGAAAGAGATGTTGAACAACGTGAGGATTTCGCTACGAGAATACGCTAAGTTCTTTTGGAGGATGACTTAGGTCAGCATCTTCTAATGAGCGACGAAGCTCATTTCCATTTGAACGGAACCGTTAACAAACTAATTACAGGTACTGATCTCCTGAAAATTCACGAAATCTCCATGAGTGTCCTTTACATTCTCAAAAAGTCACAGTGTGGTGTGCCATTGGTCCGACTCGCATTATTGGGCCATATTTTTTCGAAGAGCTGGTCATACCGTCACCGTTAATTCTATTCGCTACGTTGACATGATGCAAAATTTTTTGTTTCCAGAACTACGCAGAAAAGGGAAAAACCCAAGGAATGTGTGGTTTCAGCAAGATGGTGCCACGGCACATATTGCCCATGTTTCAATGAATATTCTCCGCAACCTGTTTCCAGGACAACTCATTTCACGTTTCGGAGATTTGCCGTGGCCTCCAAGGTCACCAGACCTGTCAATTTGTGATTTTTTTCTATGGGGGTATTTAAAGAGTCGTGTATATGCTAGAAAGCCTCGTTATTTGATCGAGTTAAAGAAAGCAATTCGCCAGGAAATCCTGACTATTGATCGAGCGATGTTAGAGCGTATTATGGAGGATTTCATAAAGAGGATCGAAAACTGCATCCAACGTAATGGTCACTATCTTGATGACATTATTTTCCATACTCAATTATATTGTAAATGGCATAATAAAAGCTTCATTTTGATGCTAATGAAATTTCTTTGTATTTTCTTGCAAATTTCTTGTGTACCATTTAGTTCAAAATCGTCCTATTGCCAATTGTCACCATGTACCTTCTAGAACCTTCAAAACAGATTTCTACGTAAAATCTACGATTTTTTCATAAATTCACTGGGGTATATATTATGTATTTCACCTACAATAAACCGTCTAAACCCCGCATTAAGTGTATTATCGAACTCAGTATCCACATATACCGCTTTAAATCCAATATTAAAAACATAATTGGTTTACCAACGTTGCGTAGGTATAGAAAAGTTGGATGTTCGTTTTCCCAGGAAAAATCCAATCACGGCCGGTGATGAATAATTTTATGCTTCGTGGAATATTCCATTAGTTGAAAAGTTCTCGTTCCACGAATTAAAAAAACCGCCAATAATTGTAAGTGTGAGTTTATTTTCCGTTATTCGGTGCATCGCGGTGTAAGTTTTTGACTCAAAACTACCTGTCTGTAACATGCAACAGGAATAACGTCGGCTGGAAATGGATACTGTACAATCTAGACCTTTTAGTTATAATTCGCGCATTTTATCATGTTGAATTATAACGATATTGATTGTTAAAATGTTTTGAGTTTTTATATATCTTCTTTTTATTAAACGAGCAGTTTACCCTATAGCAGAGCATTTTTTCTATGGTAGTCGCTACCAAAAAAGTAAAGAAAATCCTAAGGGAGCGGAAACGAAAGTATATGGATGATAAAGTAAAGCGTATTAAAGAAAATTACGAGAAAAATGAAATAAAAAATTTTTACAAAGAGGTAAAATACATTAAAACTGGGTATCAGGGAAGAAGATGAATGTAAAAGAGAAGCAAAAAAACCTGATAGTGGAGGAAGACCAAATATGTGAAAGGTGGAAAGAATATTTCGAAGATATGTTAAATGAGGAAATGACTACTGAAGAAAATTATAATGTTCCTAAACCTCAAGAAGAAATACCAAAGCCAACAAGAGAAGAAATTGAAGAAATAATAAAAGATATGAAAAATCAAAACAACCCCGGGGAGAGCGGCATTATGGCAGAGAACTTAAAATATGGAGGAGAAGCTTTAATAAACCAAATTAGTGAGCTAATAGTAGAAGTGTGGGATGCCGAAGAAATGCCTCAAGGATGGAATAAGAATAAGGTGTGCTGGAGCCATGAGCAAAATAATTAAAGCCTAAGATATATCTCGTAATACAAAAATGAGTATACAAAACTATAATTAGACCCACAATGCTATACGCTGCCGAGACATGGACTATGAACAAAACCATACATAACAGATTGGAAGCATGGGAAAGAAAGAATCTTCGTAGAATGTTTGGTGGAAAAGTAGTAGACGGAGAATGGAGAAGATTTGTTTGCTAACTCTACAGTAACAAAAGTGGTGAAAAAACGTAGACTAGAATGGCTCGGACATCTAGAAAGAATGCAAGACTGGTCTAGAATATTGCTTGGAGAGTACCTGAGGGCAAAAAAAGAGAGGAAGACCAAGAAAGAAATGGAGAGATGTAGTGATGGAAGATGTCCGAGAGATGGGAATCAGAGATTGGAAGCTGATAGCCAAGAAGAGAAAACGATGGAAATTATCCATCCAGCAATGGGCCTAAAAGGCCTGTTAACGCTGTACATACATACATTCGCTACCAACCTTTTTTATTCGATTTTATATATATTTTATAGTTCAAATGTATTTTTTTTTAATTTTTTCAAGTGGACCGGAAATTGACAATTAACTTATAACAAAAAAACAATTTCTCGAATCGCTTTGATTAAGATGCTTTGTTTGCGTGGTTTTTGCAACAAAGGCGATTACACGTTCCTGTAAGTGGTGATATGATTTGTGAGAGAGCTCGTGTTTTTCATCGCCAGATTACAAACTCCAATATCGAGTTTAATGCAAGCCGGGGATAGTTAGACAAATTTAAAAACGCCACGGAAAAGACGTTTAAAATGGTCGGTGAAATACTATCCAATGATGAATCCGCTATAGGACCATTCCAACTATGAACAGAAAGTTATTAAAAAATTAACAGCGGAACAAGTGTACATGCTGACGCATCTAAAGTAGAAACCCTCAATTTAGAAGAGTGATATCATAGTTTAAACGCAGAATATCCTCAAATTTAAATGTACACAGCGGCCCTCGAAAACTGCCTGTTGTCTCGATTGCAATTTGCGTTTCCTCATAAGAAATTACAGAATATATAAAGTAGTATATTTATTTGTGCTTCTCTATAGTAGACTTGACCAGAGTTGTCGAACAGTGTAGCCAATTCTTGTTCACAAGTAGTAATTATGGTAATACAAAACCTGTATTCTTCCATGCAGCGATTATTACCGTCATAAAAATACAAAAAAACCTGATTTTTTCAATAGTAAAATTAAGCACAAAATTGTAATGAAATAAATTTTATTTATATGTTCCGTTTCGTTACATATTTAATTTATAAAATAAAAATCGATATTTTAAAACAATATTTTTCAATCGTTTGGCAACTTTGGAATTAGCGACGGAATTCCGTTTCAATTCAGATCCACAGAAAGCCGTAAGACTAGTTTTTGTCGAGCGAGTGCCCATCAACAATAGGTTATTTACATTGGCGTTTCTGAGGGTAGGGTATTTTATGCGATAAGTTTGTGTTATTGATAAACGTGTTATTGATAATACGAGTGTTATAGTTTGTCGTTTTATAGTAAATTTTTAGTTATATTCTGTGATTATTTGGTTTGAGTTTTATTGGAGTTGGACGAAAAACCGAGTTGTTCCAAGAGAAGACTGCAAAATTCTGATGTTGATTCCAAAAATGAAATGCCGCAAAAGAGACGGAAATGTTAACGTCCGAAGAGAAGGTAATAATACGAAACGTTTATGAAGGAATTGTCGGCAGAAAAATGGAATTAAATGTTAGCCAAGCGGTCGACATTTGTAGCAGTTTAACAAAAGTATCCGTTAGCTGTATTTATCGTGTACTTAAAATACATCGGAAAATAAAAAGCAAGAAAAAGGTAAACTGGAGGTAGGAAAAGCAAAGTTTTGGATGACGAGACAATGAATATCATACGTCGAAAAATTCATTCATTTTATTTTCGGAGTGAAATTCCAACACTGAAAAATATTTCTCAAGAGCTCGAAAACGATGACTCCTTACCCAAGATATCTCGTAGAGTCTTAACCAGGACCAAGCGTGAAATGAACTTTCGATATGTAAAACTCAACAGAAAAAGTATGCTATTAGAAAAAAATAAAACTATTGTGCGGAGAAGAAAATATTTAGAAGAAATACGCAAAATTCGCACCACTGGACGCAAAATATGTTATTTGGATGAAACCTGGATTAACCAAGGTTGGAAAAGGTCATACAGTTGGAAAAGTTGGCAAGATTTAAATGTCAAAAGTAAACGCGAAGCATTTATAGAAGGCTGATATACAGGATTAAAAGCTCCATCAGGAAAGGGACGGAGTTTAACTCGTCACCCATATAGGAAGTGATACAGGGTTTCTTGATGATGGTTTTCTTCAATTTGAGTCGAAAAAAACAGGTGATTATTAAAGAAATTGAAAGGGAGGATTCAACAATGGCTTACAGAAAAGGGGATTGCATACGAAGAATCAATGCTCAAAATTTAGCTCCTTGACATTTCACGGTTAAGGAAAATTGAATATCTTAAATATGCTGTAGATGAAACTGCAAAAGATTATGGTGTCAAAGTTCTGCGTCTACCACCTTATCATTGCGAACTTAATCCCATTGAACTTATCTGGGAGCAAGTGAAAGGAGAAGTAGCACGCAATAACAAAACGTTCAAATTAAACGAAATTAAGAAACTTTTGATTCAAGCAATCCTCCATGTAACTCCAGAGAAATGGGCTAAATGTATAGGCCACATAATTAAAGAAGAACATCGTATGTGGGAACTTGACACTTATATAAAAGTTTTACTAGAGCCAATTATAATTACACCAGGTGGTGAAGATAATGACAGCGATAGCAGCACTGCATCTTCAGGTTTAGACAGCGAATAATATTTTCTAATAGTTTAATAAGAACATCAGCATAAAAAAACCAAAAACAAAAAAAAAACGAGAACATAGTAAGTGTGTATAGTGTTTGTGTTTAAACACATCAAACATTATTTTTATTTTGTTTTCATAGAATTTTATTTTGTTTTATAGGATTTTATTTTGTTTTGTTTTATACTGTTTAAGTGTTTTGTTCATTTTATTTAATAAGACAATATGGCTCTTGGCGAACACCCATTTAAAAAAAGTATCGCGCCACAAGACATACCTCTGGGTTGGTGTGGAAACTGTCTTAAAATTTGTTTTAAAAAAATTTCATTGTGTAACTCTTTAAGGACGGGTCACGTCAAAAGACGTTTTAGCGTAACTTCCGCGACAGCCGGTTGGTATCAGTAAACTTTCTGCAAAATTACTTCTTTTTTATAGCTTTTTGTTTGTGGCATTCTGTATTTTTAGGGGAATGTAGGGAATGAGCCACAAAATATTTATTCATATGTTTATTTATTGACGTTTCGATCTCTATATCCAGAGACCGTTTTCAATTATACAAATGATAGTACTATTTATTTTCTATGGCTTTTCGCTTGTCGTTCTGTATTTTTAGAAATGATGTTGGGAATAAGCCACAATATATTTATTCAAATGTTTAATTTACGGACGTTTCGATCTCTATAAAGAGACCGTTTTCAAACATACAAATGACAGATATATTTATTTTTCTATAGCTGCTTGTTTGTGGCATTCTGTATTTTTAGGGAGAAGGTTGGACATAAGCCACAATATATCTATTTACATGTTTAATATATTGACGTTTCGATCTCCATTCCGTTTTTAAAGATAGAAAAAAAAATAAACAATATAAGATTATAAAAATATATAATAATAAACAAATAAAATAAATATAACTATCATTTATATCTTTGAAAGCGGTCTTTGGATATAGAGATCGAAACGTCAGTAAAAACTTGTAAATAAATATATTGTGGCCTATTTCGAACATTAATATTTGAAAAATAAAATATAATTAACGTTAAAATAAAAGTAAGTGTACGTCACTGGATTTCCAAAAACTTGTAAATAAATATATTGTGGCCTATTTCGAACATTAGTATTTGAAAAATAAAATATAATTAACGTTAAAATAAAAGTAAGTGTACGTCACTGGATTTCCAAACAGCTTTCCGCATTTCTGGACCTTTAAACGATGACTCACTCTCTCAAATAGTGAAATTATACCATAGTTTGTACTGGTGATTATTGCCCGATCATACTTTAGTACTTTTTAGTACTCTGCTCCAATGAGCAGAGAGTGACATCGTGCTTTGTGGAAATGCGGCCGGAATCCATAAACTTCAATTGCTTGTTGTCGGAAAATCAAAAAACCCATGGGCATTTAAATCAACACGTCTTCCTATTTGTTATCGTACTTGGGTTACGAAAGACTTGTTTCTTGAGTGGTTTAAAACGGAATTTGTTGCATCCATCAGCAGATAAACTTATCTCTGAAGACGACAACATTTTTGCAATTTTCCTGCCAGCTAACACCACGGCCTGTATACAAACAATGGATCAGAACGTTATAAAAAATGTAAAAGTTAAATTATCGCAAATCACTTTTGGTTAATGTCTTGCATTATGTTCTGACAACCTAATCGATACATTAAAATAGATATCTTTAAAGGACACCGTTTTTCTTTTGGCTAATTGCTGGGCCGATGTTAAGGCATCTGTAATTAACAAATCATGGAAGAATTTTGTATATTCTTAAATTTCCCTGATGGAACTTTGATATCCACCAATTGTTGGGGGAAAGTTCATTAAATTCCTTTCCCCAGCGGGTACAGTACCAAATATTTTAGGGCAATAGACTGTTAAAGAGATTCCTTCGATATACGTAAGCAGACTTCACGGCGATGATTCCTTATGTGTTTTGTTTTATCGGGTTGTACTTAGAGAAAAATAAAGCGTAATTAATCGATACTACACATTTAATAACTAGAGAATATTTACAAAAGCACTATTACTAATTAAAGAGTTTGTTTTACCACATTGTTGTACTAATGCACTTTTCACTGCATTTATTTAGACGAAGGGAGCGTAGGTACCCAGTACCGCACAAGCCGCACATTCTGCTATCAACTTGAGACACAAAACACATCTGCGATTCTTTTGACTTGAACCAATGTTTATCTAAAAGTCGACATGCCGGCGTCAGTTGTTACCACCCAAGGCCCTTATAAGGGTTCAGTACTAGGTCCCATCCTGTGGAATGTCCTGTACGACGGGGTGTTGAGGCTACAGATGCCAAGGGGATGCACTCTTGTAGCTTATGCGAGTGAGAAAACGGACATGGCTAATGCGGCTAAGCCCTGCGTTGCATTAGTAGGTGGATCAGAGAGAACGATCTACAGCTAGCGCCTCAGAAAACTGAGGTGTAAGTTCTCAAAGGGACCCGAGAAAAATCCTCCCTTCGCTTTATAGTGGAAGGTGTGGAGGTTGCACCGGTTAAATCAATTAAGTATCTGGGAGTCTGGTTATCGGAAGGACTAAGGTTCGGAGTACACATCCAAAACGTTGATACGGCTGATGCCAAACATTGGAGGCCCAGGTAGCACCAAAAGAAAGGTGCTAAATGGAGTTATCCAGTCGGTGGTAACCTACGCTGTCCCCGTGTGGTGTAGCGTACTAAACACTGCGAAATACGCTAAGCTGATGGAGACTTCGCAAAGGCGAATGCTCCTCAAGGTTTCTAGCGCATAAAGGATAGTTTCAAATGAGGCTCTATATGTCATTGGAGCGGTGATACCGATCTTTTTATCGTGTAAAGAGCGAGCGAGGATGGGAAGGATTTGCAATGGATTGTATATTTTATTATCTTTTATTTTGTGACATTGACGATTTATGTAATTTTAGTAAATTTTAATTGTTATTGTTATTTTTTTGACTTTTGTAAGCTTTGTCCATAAAATTGTACAATTTTTAGTGACAATAAAGCATATTTTTATGCTATTCTATAATTCGGATGCCTCGATAATCCGCAAAGGGTCTTGTTTTTGCCTCTCTGGATTAATGAGGTCTACTGTATATATATATATATATATACAGGGTGGCGCACCGAAAACGAAACAGATGCATTTACTGGCAGAAGATTCCTTTTAAAAAAAAACGCTTGGACCCGTCGATTTTGTTATCGAGGGGGAAACAAAATTGGCATAAAATCACATTAACATTTGCAGCCCCCTAAGCGGGGGTGGCACCATCCCTAAAATCTTAAATGGAAAGGGGGGTCGAATGATCCATCATTTAAAAGGTCTTTCAACTCCCTTTACAATGATGTAAAATTCATGTACTTCAATTCAGTAGTTTTGGAGATTTATTGATTTAAAGTTTAAATACATCATCGTAAGAGGAGATCAATACCAATAGCAGCAAAGTTGGTAAAAAATAAAGAATGAACTGACCTGTCAGCCGAGTAAATGTTGAAAATGACCACCATTACTTTCCATGCAATAATAAAGATTTTGCTGAAAACGTTGCCGGACATTTTGCAATATTTGAGGAGTAATCTGATGGTACTCATTCACAATTCTTTGTCGCAAATCTTCTAAGGATGTTGGCTGAGTAGCATAGATTTTGCTTTTTAAGTAACCCCACAAAAAGAAATCCAAAGGTGATAAATCTGGCGATCTTGGGGGCCATTCAACGGCACCTCTTCTACCAATCCATTGACCTGGAAAGGTCTGATCTAAATAATGCCGAACTCTTAATGCGTAATGTGGTGGGTACCATCCTGTTGGAACATCAACATATTCTCAACGTATCGACCATCATTCTGATTTTCAATTATATCTGTTAGCGCAGAATCTATGGCATTTTGCAGTAATTCCAAATACATTTCACCAGTCAAATTTCCAGGTAAGAAAAAAGGACCAACCAAATGATCGCCAAAAATGCCAGCCCCATCATTTAATTTTTGTGGCTGCTGTGTGTGTACCTCATGGTAAATTCTGGGATTAGAGTCCGACCAATATCGACAATTATGACGATTTACTTCGCCATTTAAAAAAAAGGAACATTCGTCGGAAAAGCAAATGTTAAATAAAAATTGTTCATCGTTTGTAATTCGTTCACTCATAACTTCACAAAATTCTAATCGCTTATCAAAATCGTCTTCATTAAGTTCTTGTACAAGGTGAATTTTATACGGATGAAAATTATGGGCCTTTAGAATCCGTTGGATAGTACGTCGACTAACACCACACGAAGTTTGCAATTTGCGGGTACTTAATGTAGGATCTACAATAACTTGCCCTAAAACCCCCACTTCTGTTGCTTCGTTCCTTATAGGATTTTCAACATTACGTTTTTTATTGGCGACTGATCCAGTTTCCCAAAATTTAGCTACAAGTTCTAGAATATATTTTCTGTGCACATTATTGTTCTCATGTCACTCATTAAAAATTTGTGCTGTTCTATTAGCGCACTGATTATTTCCGAAAAATATTTCAATAATTTCAACCCTTTCTGCCGTGGAATATACCATGGTTAATTTATGTATAAAGCAATAAATGATATTTTAACAACAAAGATTGGTCAAATCAATCGCAAACTAACGTACTATTTCCTATTTAAAATAAGTACGTGGCATTCTCTACTTATCTTTCTTCAAGAAACAACTTTTTTTGTCACAAAGGACACTTCAATTGCTATTTTTATTATTAATAAACCATGGGCGTAGTAAATAAAAGCATTTACTTATCAAGAAAATGCTTTTACTCAAATTTCTTCTGAAAGAAGTACAAACTAATTTGATGTACCTATTAAAGTCTACTTTAAACTTTAAATCAATAAATCTCCAAAACTACTGAATTGAATACATGAATTTTACATCATTATAAAGGGAGTTGAAAGACCTTTCAAATAATGGATCATTCGACCCCCCTTTTCATTTAAGATTTTAGGGATGATGCCACCCCCGCTTAAGGGGCTGCAAATGTTAAAGTGATTTTATGTCAATTGTGTGTCCCCCTCGAAAACAAAATCGACGGGTCCGAGCGTTTTTTCAAAAAAGGAATCATCTGCCAGTAAATGCCTCTGTTTCGTTTTCGGTGCGCCACACTGTATATATATATATATATATATATATATATATATATATATATATATATATATATATATATATATATATATATATATATATATAACGACACAAGACATAAAATAAGTTTAACCGATCTATAAATGCCAACAGAACGATTTCCCTGCCTCGTATTTTTTTTTCGCACGCCTATGTCCGTTCCATACATATACATGCAGCCAGTTTGTCTAGATCTACTAGAATCCAACAGAACACATACGAGATGAAAGTAATTCATGCCGCAATTAGTGCACGTGGGGATACCACCGGATTATTGTGATGCCTGCCGTATATAGACAATGCATTCAGTTCTAGGAAATGTACAGGTAGTTTCTTTGATTTTTTTTTATTTACAGATCATACGTAATTGTTCTTGGGCTATTATGTGTATTATGTTACGAGCAGCGAAAGTTTTTTCACTTGTTATAACGATAACGGTAATCGTAAGTGGTCGTTGATTCAGGATTGGAGTCTACAATTTTTAATGCGTTTGTTTATATTGGGATTTATTTTTAGAACACCTGGACAAGATGAAGTGGCAAACTTCATAATCTTCTTCTTAAAATGAGAAAAGAAATCAATAATATTTATTATCTGAATGAAACATGGATTAATAAGGTGGATCTGTTTTTAAGAAAACCTTTGGCAACAAAAACTGGTACAATTGGTCGTCACGCGTTTATTAAAGGTTTTGTTACGATAAATTCTCACCCAAAAACGGTAAATATGTTTATTACTGATATGCTATTCATTCGAGTCTTTTCTAGGTCATTTCTACCTGACACATGATGCTATAAAAACAAAGTTCGAGGCGAGTCGATGGGAAATCCAGTTTGCCCTTACCGTTTTCGCCGTCCAGTCTACTCAAGAAGGTTTTAGACTTTTCGAGATAACGGCGATTTATGTATATAAATAAAACATTTTTATATGGAGGACAGTTAATATCTGAAGACCCGCGGCCGCGATTTTAATTGTTACGTTCGCCTAAAATAAATTATGTATTAATTAGTGGTTAATAAACGTATATAAATTATCGTGCTTTTTAATAAACTAGAATAAGAACAATATCATAAATTAATAAAGACATTATAAATTAAATAAAGAAAGTAGTTAACTAAAATTCATTACAGTTTGGTTGCTCGAATTTGCAGCTTGTAAAGGTAGTAGTTTGATTATTGTATATAATATCATAAGAGAGAAAATTTTGCTCGCAATATTTTCGATTGGTATAAAAGTTTGTTGCCTGACAATTTTCGCGAATTAAAGTTTGACACTTAAATCACGAAACGTCAGTCGAATGATTTTGTCAAAATTTCATAAGCCAAAAATTGCCAAAAGACAACAAACTTAAATAAAACTAGACGAAAATTTAGCCGGTAAATAATTTTCTCTCGAATGATATTCGACAAGACTATTTCACGAGACAATTATCTTTAATATCTTTAATAATCTTTATTTATTTGTTAACAATATTAAATGTACCGGGTGGTCCAGCTGTTGATATAATATTTATTGCGTTTATAATTCTTCCTAAAGTCCTTCAATCTTCCCCACAGATAAAAGTCCAGACATGTTAAGTCTGGAAATCTAGCTGGCCATGAAAATATACTTCCCATTCCAATCCATTTATTGTCATGTTGTAATATCATATCTCTTCTTGTTTGTAAGGAAATATCTTCCAATAAAACAGGCAACTGATTTTCCAGAAAATCCAAATATGTTTCGCCATTTAAAGTTCTATCAAAGAAATATGGACCTACGATCTTTCCATCAACAATACCGCACCAAACATTAACTCCATCTACCTTGAACCTGCACCTCATGTATCCAGTGCGGATTTTCTTCAGCCCAATAATGCATATTATGCAGATTAACACCACCCGCACTATTAAACGTAGCCTCGTCTATCCACAAAATCTTTGATATGCGGTTGTTCTTCTAGCAGACCTAACATCCAATTGCAGTAATCCAGCCTTGCATCAAAATCTCCCTCATGTAAAGCTTGGTGGAGAACTACATGATAAGGATGCAGTCTAAAAAACAGAACAACAAATATTGGTGAAAAAGAAACCACTACATTTACTAAAATTCAAAAAATCTTGAAAAATCCACAATTGTTTCACAAGATAAATCGTGCATAAGTATTTTTTTTAAGAAACGGATAAAAGGATAAAAGCGCCATGTTGCCATTTTTATCGGAATATTGAAATAACAGTTGAATCTAAAGTTTAAAGGGAATTCCAAGTTTCTGACCTAAACGTTCACTTTATAATATGAAAAACCAACCTGTGATGTTTTAAAATTCTTAGTAGTTTTGGGTATGTTTAATTCTATAGAGATTTGCCGACTACTTATATGCAGATTCTGTTGAAATAAACCAAGAACATTGAATTATCTTCGGTCATACCTCTACTACGTGGTTTAAAACAAAGACGATGAAAACTACCAGTTTCTCTTAATCTTCTTGCCTTTCTTTCATATTTATATATTTCTTTGCCATAATGTCTCCTGTCAGGATATCTTACAGAATATATACGTGAGGCAATAGCGGCATTTTGGTGACATTCGAAATAAACTCCAATCATATCATACAATTCTGCATTTGATATACTCATTACGAACTATTAGTACTGATAATTAATTACTAATATTACCAATATTAATATCTATTGAAAAAAGTGCAATCTTCAATTCGAATTATAATATAACACTTCTTAAACATGTTTTGACTGCTGTCAGCAATAAATAAACAATATGAACTCCCCGTCAAATTCATTGTCGTAGCCTACTTAGTTTCGAAAAAACTATTTTTAATCATATGAAATAACAATGGTCAAAATAGGTATCAACATTAAGATTCTTCTGCTATAAAAAAAATTGAAAGTACTTACTGACTTATTTTTTAATTTAATTTATAATACAGGCCTACAGGGTGAGTCAATACTATACTTACTTATGTTTATGTGTTGTTATTCATATCTCGAGTTCAACAAAAGCTATTAACATGCGGTTTACGCCATTTTGTTAAGAATTTAATCCAGTTCCATTATAATTTATAATAAATAGGTGTTTCCATTAAACATTTTGAAGAAAAACAAATTTTAATTTTTTCTATTTTAAAGTACCCTCTATCTATGACAATTAAAACTAAATGCAATTATTTTATAGTAGAGGTAAATTAATTCATCCACACTCTTTCTAATGACACTAATTTCGTTAAAATCGGTTGATCCAAACCAAAGTTATAGGTATTTATCCACAAATACTTTCCCACTCTCCCTCACCCTTTATTTGAAAAAATAAAAAAAAAGTACTTGAACAACTTTGTGCAGAATTTAGGCCTCTTTCTAGTTTACTTATTTAACACTTGGTATAATTGGGCACATACTTCCCAAAAAACTGGTTTTCAAATTTTTCTTCATAGATTACGTACGCCCTTTAGCGGTTAACCAATACTTGTAGTATTCCACACTGACTTTACAGACGACTCTTTAAAGTCTTCGCTATTGCCTTTTTTCATGTTAAAGGCATAATCCTCGAGAATTTTTGCTAGTTCCATTATGGTAGTACATCTTTCAAGCGTAAAATTTCTCACCCGTGGGAACTCTGAAAATTGGGTCCAAATAGAACTTCTGGACCCCTGCTTGTTCAATGGGACATTTTCCAAAACCAATTTTTTAATTTCTTGACCTGACTGGCATCCAAATCTTTATTTTCAGTCTTGATTCATTATCAGTCAGTCCAAAATTGATTACGCCTCAATGACGTTTGTCGAACTGACAACAATAGAATTACCAAACACCTTCGTGACGGATCTGTCATAATTTTTTCTCTGAGAAATTACAGGCAGGAAGAAGTTTTGTCAATAGGAAACGTGGCATTACTATAACATTTTATCAGTTAAAAATAGCCTAGTTTGTCAAATATATCTCCCCCAAAACTATATCATAATGTCTGTTTTTTATGCAAAACATGCCATTTTTAACGATATTACAACCAGTGACAAAATATGAGTTTTAAATAACTGTCCCTATCGTAAATCTTCTAAAATTTTAAAAATCTTCCAAATAATTGGTTACTCTATTTATCGGGCATGTTTAATGGAATATTGGAAACAAAGATTGCACCGCACAGCTGGAGTGAATTCATTTTTACCCTAATATTTAAGGGCAATAGAGATGATCCAGCAAACTTTAGAGGTATTTCAATTTTATACTTACAAAGGTACAATTTTTCTAATTATTATAATTTAGAATAAGTAGCGTACGTACATCATAGCTGGTCTTATAGTAGATTTATAGAATTTTTCCTTCAATTGCATTTGAATCTTTCTGTTTCATCTCTGACATTTCCCATTACTCAACACCGATCCTAGGTACTTAAAACTTTCTTTTCATAATCACTTCACGATCCAAAGACTCTATTTGTAGTAAATTCATCTTTAAATGCACTTTCTTAATACTTTGTTTTTTCGTACTAAGTTTTTAACCTTTTTCCTCGCGAGCTTGTCTACACTATTACTCTGTGTGTATTACCCTGTAGTTTCGCTGATGTCTTATCGAACATTAATGAGAATAAATAAGGACTAAGCACCAAGTCCTGGTGCAATTCAACTTAGGCATGAAGTTTATCAGTCTCTTTCACACTTGTCCTAACTCTAATTGTTACTCCCTCATATACACATTTGGAGTTTTATTTACGGAACATAGGATTTTTAATACAATTACTAAGATTTCCTGATTTGCAATTAACCAGTGTAAATTTCTATATAACGTCGCGATGTTTGTACTAGCGGTTTGTACTAGCGTATGTGGCACGCCGACAGTGTTGCTCCGTCTACAGATTTTTCCTGAAAGTCCGGTTTTGTGCAGATAATAAATAATGTTTTACTAACATCAATTTTGTTTGTGTTCATTAGGTATTATTTGAATTATTAAATTTATACTTAAATGCATTTATTATTCCAAATATTGTTTATAATTTCAAATTAAAAGAGTGTATTATTATTTTATTTGTGAAATTCCTTTTAATTTTTATTTTTAGAAATCTACTTTTTTTCAAGCTGTTTTGGCAATAAAACATAACCATTTTTTTTTAGTTAAATAATATTTTTAATTCCATATCTACATTTATAAATACGTACGTTTTCGGCGAATTGACATGCACTCTAGCTGTCTTCCGGTTTTACACTTACACTGGCAGCATCGCAGCATGAATTGAGACTCCAGTCAAACAAATGAATCCTATGTTCCGTAAAAATTTTTCCAAATCTGTATGTCTCCCACAATCTTCACAAATTTACCGAGAACTACTTTTTTATTGAGCACCCACTACAGAAACTCGAGGAACTCTATCATAAGTTTTCTCAAAATCAATAAAACCTTATAAACATTTGTTTATTCAATCAATATCATATAAATCAGTATAAAAACTATATAAACAGATTATCGGACATTTCGGTTCTTTATTCATAAACGATTTCACTTTCAATAAAAAGAAATCTTCACTTTGAAAAATATATTGGATATTAAACGGAAAAAAAATTCAAAAATAAATAAATAGTATTATTGAAACGTGAAGATCAAGTTCAGTACAAATTCAATTTATTGTAGAAACAACATAATTCTCAACCTGTAAACTTCTAAAAACTATTGATAAACGCCTTATCAGACGAGTTGATCTCAAGGGTTTGATACTTGGGTGTGAAGATGAGCTGAAAAAAAACCGAGATAAAACTCCACTTCTCAATTATGTCAATATAAAGAAATTCCACTCGATTCATTGACCTTCGAACGATCAACAAGAATGTTGTGAGATTAAAATCGGCAATAATGGACTTGATCTTTGTCAAATACTCTATCCGTGATAGTTATAAAACACGTAAACGTAAGATTGGAACAGAATAGTTAGTTGATACCTATGGTACTACTAAATAAAATTATGGAAATACAGATAAATTGGAGAAACACTCTAATATAGAAGAAAAGCGTCGTCAAAATATTTACTTTTTCGTTCTATTGGCTCTGCGAATCGAGTGGATTGTTTTAAAATAAGGTCTTTAAATTCATCGTATCCCCATAGAGCTAATACATTGTATAGTATTTTTCATATAAAAATGCGTGCACGTCACAATTTATATAAAGTGACGTCACTTATATTTAAAATTTCCAGAACGTCAACGTTAGAGTTCAAATTTTTTTAACACAGCTAATAATGCGAAACCCATACGGAACTGCTCGATCTTTCATAGGCGTCAACATGGTATAATAATCAGAAAAATGTATTGGGAATTTTGGAATTATATTGATTAAATAACCAAAAACATTTAGTATTATTAATAATATAAATTTTATGAAATAACTCTGTAAGTCTAATATACCACAAAATAATAATTTTAATTAAATAGATTACACAATTGTACGCAACTGATACGCGAATACTTCAAATTTTATTGACAGTTCAGCGTGTGGCAGAAGTGTATAAAGTGTTGCCGCTTTTTTAGAGTAAGAATTTGGTTTATGTTTTGATTTCTTACACAATTTGATCATAATATAATATATATTAATAAATTGTATTTATAAATACATATTAAATTTAGATTAAATTATTGTTGTGTATTGTGATTGTGCTATGCCAAAACAAATAAATAGTCTGTAGAAAGCTGATAAGCTTTCATATAAGATAGATTATTTTGAACAAGAAATAATGACGGGACGTTTTTACTATTAAAGCCCTAAAAGAGGTAAGTTTAAAATTTAGAATATATAATTTTGTATTAAAATGTTTTTTTTATGTATTTTAGTGTGTTGCAGTAGTCTTAAAACTAAGTGTATTTACTGTTAATATAATAGTTTGACAAATAGTTGACATTTTAAAAATTCCTCACTTACTAACTATTCTGATGTTTTGGCAACGCTGTGGGGTTCTGACGTCGTAAATCTTGAATGACGTGCAAGCATTTTTATATGAAAAATGCTATAGCTGCGAATGATTATTCAGAGACTGAAAAAATATTGATTAAATGCTATAAATTAATTCAAATTCTAAACCAGTGCAAAGTTGCCTACATTATATCTATTCTATGAATATATAACAAAATTTCTGTAAAAGAATAGAAAATTGTCACTGGAGAATCTAGCTTCAAAATTGATGAAAATTATTAAGATGAACAATTAGTATATCGGATAATATTGCGAAAATCTACATTGGCTTAAATACATTAGGTATTTAAAAAGCCGAAACAACAAAAATTGACCCGTAGTCCGGTAAAATAAGGATGCAACCTCGGAATTAAAGATAATAAGCTGAAAATTTGCATACGTCTTTATTTTGATGGTATAAAACTAACCTCAAAAGTCTCATATAATCACGTGTCCGCGACTTAAGATATTTAAGGTCAAAGGTCACGAAAATGAGTTTTCTCCAAATATCTCGTTTCCCTTACACTTTATGACATTTAAGGTGGTAAAAAAAATTGTAGAATGAAAAATTCTCTTCAATTTTTGTCTAAAGTACTTTTATGTACCTTCAACCCTTCTTAAGATAGAGCGCAAAGAGTGGGGGACCGCTTACCTGTGTATACGGTAACGCGAAGTCAGCCAGTAGGATTCAATAAATAATAAGTTATATAGTTAATTATTTACTTAAAATACTATTATTATCATTAAATTTTTATTATTTATTATTTAATAAACTATATTTATAGATATTAATTATAAAATATATATTTTTTATATAATATTTATTTTATTTTTAACAAACATACATTAAATGAAATATTATAAATGAACTTTAATGATATTTTTAACAGCTGTATATACGATAAATTAAGATCAAGTGCAGAATTCAACAATAATCATTTTTATATTTAATTCTTCTTCTTCTTCTTCTAATGGCGCTACAACCCTTTGTGAGTCTTGGCCTGCTTAACAATGTTCTTCCATTCTGCCCTGTCGGATACTTTCCTTCGCCACTGCCTGATGTTCATGGTTTTAAGATCCCTCTCTACGTCGTCTATCCATCTTTTACGGGGCCTTCCTCTTGTTCTGTTTCCTTGGGGCTTCCATCTCTGGATTACTTTTACAGCTCGATTATCTGGCATTCTTTCTAGGTGACCAAGCCAGTTTAGTCTTTGTGATTTTACAAATCTGACAATATCTGCGCTCTGCATTAGTTCATCCAGCTCGTGGTTCATTTTAATTCTCCACGAACTATCGCTGCATTGGGTTGGTCCAAATATCTTCCTTAGTATTTTGCGCTCAAATATTCTCAGTTGATTTTCATCAGTGGTTGAGAGGGTCCACGTTTCACATCCATATGTGACCACTGGTCTAATTACTGTTTTGTAGATTCTCAGCTTAGACTCACGATTCAGTAACTTACTTTTCATTAAGTCTTTGTATGCATAAAAGCACTTATTACCGCTAAGAATCCGTGCTTGTATTTCTTGACTGATGTTGTTGTTGTCATTTATTATTGAGCCTAGGTAGGGAAAAGTGGAGGCATATTTGTAGGTATGGTTGTCTACCTTCAGATTCTCATGTTCATTCGATTTTGTGCACTCCATATATTTTGTTTTGCTTTCATTTATATATAGACCAAACGTAGCAGCTTCTCGTTTTAGTTCTATGACTTTTTCGCTCAATACCCTTTTGTTGCGGCTTATTATGGCAACATCATCTGCATATGCGCATATTTGCATAGCTCTTGTATTAATACAGCCGTTTACATCCAGTTTTCTAACAACAGCTTCTAAAGTTAGATTAAAAAGTGTTGTTGATAAGGCATCCCCTTGTCTAACTCCATTTTCAATATCAAAGGCCTGCGTCATATCTCCATCTATTCTCACCATAGCTTTGGAACCCTCCAGAGTCATTCGTATAAGTTTAACCAACTTATTGGGTATCCCTAACATAGATAGTTGCTTTAACATCTTTTGTCGATCTACTCCATCAAACGCCTGTTTGAAATCGATATACAAGTTGTAAATAGGTATGTTATATTCAACACATTTTTCATGTATACCTCTTAACATATGTATTTGGTCTATAGTTGACCTCTTTGGTCTGAAGCCACATTGGCATTCACCAATAATCTCCTCCGAAAACGATTCCAGGCGGCTATATATAATTCCTGATAATATCTTGTAGATGACATTTAAAACTGTTATGCCCCTATAATTTTTGCAGAGTCGTTTGTCTCCCCCTTTGTACATAGGAAGTATGATTCCCACTTTCCAATCTTCTGGGATGACTTCTAGTGTCCATATGCGGTCGATTAGTTTATGGATACGCCTCCATAGCGCATGTCCACCATTCTTTATCAGTTCTGCAGTTATTCCATCTATGCCAGGTGCTTTGTTATTTTTTAGATGTTTTATGACGCTTATCGTTAATAAAACACAAATCAGCCATTGCAATTAAAAATATTCACTCAAAATTATACGTCTGTCGATGCTAAGATGTCGTTTTCAACTGAACGATAAAATAAATTTTTTTCGGTAAAGAAATACTAACGCAGAGAAATAGCTCTACCCTACCATTCCCATCATCAAGTGAAATATCCCTCCACCGCTATTGTGCGTATATACATAGAAGTCCCAAACTCATTCGCCACGGTGTGTGGAAAGTCATATTAAAAAAAAACCGGTTAGGTCATATATAACAAAGGAGCATCTGCTACAGCTTCGCAGAAACAGCAACCGCCGTACAAGATATTTGTATTTCGAGATATAATATTCGTAGTAATATGGACGAAAAGTATTTTATTTAATATTGTATGTTTGTTTAAAATAAAATAAATATTATATAAAAAATATATATTTTATAATTAGTATATATAAATATAGTTTATTAAATAATAAATAATAAAAATTTAATGATAATAATAGTATTTAAAGTGAATAATTAACTATATAACTTATTATTTATTAAATCCTACTGGCTGACTTCGCGTTACCGTATACACAGGTAAGCGGTCCTCCACTCTTTGCGCTCTATCTTAAGAAGGGTTGAAGGTACATAAAAGTACTTGAGACAAAAATTGAACAGAATTTTCCATTCTACAATTTTTTTTACCACCTTAAATGTCATAAAGTGTAAGGGAAACGAGATATTTGGAGAAAACTCATTTTCGTGACCTTTGACCTTAAATATCTTAAGTCGCGGACACGTGATTATATGAGACTTTTGAGGTAAGTTTTATACCATCAAAATAAAGACGTATGCAAATTTTCAGCTTATTATCTTTCATTCCGAGGTTTGCCCCCTTTTTTGCCTTATTTTACTGGATTACCGGAGATATGTCACCAATCAGATTAATGAAATATTAAAATAGCTAAAGATTAATAATTTTCTTCTACTTCATAATACATTTTATATATTCTCTTTTATCAAAGAGCGTAGGCGCAAAATTTCGGGCCAATGCTTTTTAAATGCATTCATTTTTTCCGAATCCTAAAAAAAAACTAATAAGTATTTTTGAAAAATTTAAACGGAGAATGAAAGATTACATTATAACTGAGGGCCGAAAGTCCCTGAAAATTTCTATAATGTTTATTTTAATAAGTTACAGGGTTGAAAAAAAAAAAGAGAAAATTTAGTGTGATTTTTAATTTCAAATATCTAATTCAACAAAACTTTTTGTTTATTCTAAATTTGAAATTTTGTGGCTACGCTCTTAATTTTCAACAGGAACATATCCAAAATGCTACAAAATATTATTGTTCTGATTTAGAATTTATTTAACTATGTATTATAAATTAAACGTATACGATTAAGGTTATTTGGTACTACATGGTTTTACCAATTAATCAACAATATGCAATGCTTTTATCAACTACAATAATTATAAAATCAACAAAAATAAAAAGTATAGTCTTGCGCATATTAATCCGCTGTGTAGAGTAACCCTAACTTTTAAAACGGCATTAATCCTCTTTAGCGTAGGGCCTATTATACTAATGTTTTGACATAATGTCTGGTTGAAAGTTGTTACAAATTTCCTAAACTTTACCCTTTAATTCAGGAACTGTGTGTGAACTAGTGTTCAGAAATGCCTTTTTTAGTTCCTGAGTCAAAGGTGATCGGTATTTGCGACGAAGTTATAAACAATAGCATTATATTTTTCTTTTGGAACTCTTTTTTGATGAAAATTTTTATACGGTCAAGATATTTATAGCATATATTATAATAATAAAAACCATAGGTACTGCACGTAAAAAATACCAAAAAAAATTGGTTAAAGAAAATTGAATTTCAAAGTTCAAGTTTATATCTAAAAAAATGTATTTTCGGCTTCCAATGAAGCGATTGTCTTCATTCACAGATAGTCACACTTTGATATTGACTTTTGTTGGAAAAAGTACACTTAATTACATAAAATAACTTGTCGTACATCATTGAAGGAAAAATTTTACAAAACGTAAGCAGCGAACGTGTTAAAAAGAGGAATATTGGAAAAATAGATTTATTGTCATCGATAGCTTCTACACAAATGAAAAAAATATCAATTCAAATACATATTTTATTTTCTTTATACAGGTTGGAAGGTTATGTTTTGGCAGTTGTTTTCCCTCTTGCACAAACAAAGAAAATGTGTTTTCACATTGACAAAACGGAAGAATATGGAGATATTTAGTAGCTTTTTTTGGACGTAAATCAAGTTTTTAAAAACTTCTTTGTTGTTTTAAATATGGCAAAGGAACTATTTTCTTTTTATTTCATCTCTTTTAAAATGACTTGACGACACTGATTTTAAATGTGTTAATTTATCTGCCGTATTTAGTATTTACTCATTTTCTGTCGCTATATTAGTCTCATCGGTATACATAAAACTTTAGATTTTTTTACCTCTCGATACGTAATCGAATGCTCGCGTTCAGTCCTTAACCTAAACACACATCCCAAACTCTGTTAACGTTTGCTCGATTTAAAAAGTCTCTTTCCAACTTTCAGGAAGTTTTATTGGCTTGGGGAGAGTGTGCTGACGATAAAATGGAAGTTTTGATTAGAAAACTTCGAGTAGCAGGTATTAAAAATCGATAAAACTTATTAGGGATGCAATTTCAGAGCAATTTTGGCGTAAATTTGTTTACAATAAACTCATAAAGGCAACTTTACAGATAGATAAAATGGGATTTTAAATATTGAATCTACAAGAAAAGATATGAGAGGCGAAATGCCTTGACTGTTTTTTGTAAACCATGTTGGAATTGACATAATGTGACACTCTTCCTTTTTACTTATCTAATAGCATTGATACATCCAATGTGTCCTGTTTCTACATTATGTCTAAAGACTTAAGATGCTAGCTTTTCCACTGCTGGATTCACGAGTTGGTACATATTTACATCCGATTTTAGATCATTGTCGTCTTAAATTTTCATTTTGTTGTTAGTGTTAATGCGTTTATAAACCACGGAAGAAACTATTCCCAAAACACTTGTTAATACAGATATCGTAACAACTGTTTGCAGTTTGCAAAAATTTGCAAAAGATTAAACGACATTTTTTATTTATAAACAATGTAAGATCGTATTTGATTTTAAATACTAAAGGTGAAGACCGGTAAATTATATGGAAAGGTGGCACAATTTTACTAAAAATGCATAATTATTGAAAAAATAGCTTGAAAAGTCACTGGAAAAGATATTTTTCACAAATTTTAAACAGTAATTCTAAAAAACAATGGTTTTTAAAAACTTACTGAGGTAGCTGACGTTCTTGCTGGTAATTTTTGCGAAAAAATAATTTTAGAACCAAATATTTTTGTGAATTTAAAATATATATGCTTCCAGTACATCCGTTGATGTGGAAATAAGTTTCTCAATTTACAAATATATGTACACAGATAGAAGCCTTAAGTTTTTATTGTGAAATTTTGAAAAACATTTGGTCATTTATTGTTTTAGTCCAGTCGTCAGATAGTTGTCATACGAACAAGCTGAATTTTGCCGAGAATATTAGTTTTGGAACCCCAAAAACGATGCAAAAAAGTTTACCACCTTTACCGCCAGGCGTCCCCCTATAACCTCTCTCGCAGGGGGGTAAAAACGCAAAAAAATCAATTTACCGAGAATACACCGTAGAAAAAAATGTTTTAAATAAAAAATTTAGCTGAGATAATTTAAAAAAAAAAAATGTTTATGAGCATTTTTTGTGTAGAATGAACCGTTCTCTTAGAACCTTGAAGTAACCGTCGATTTTGCATCTCAGTTTATGATAAAATCTACTCACGTAAGACTGCTACTGATCAGTACAACTTCGTATTCAAATACCTTCTCAATAAGTAAGCAACATAGGCCTAGAAATAAAACAAATCCACGATCTCGAACAGTTACAAAACGACGGACAAATTGTGTTTTATTAAGTGTGTTTAATTCCACATTCCTGTCCATCATACAATTTTCATCAAAAAGATTGAATCGATTAGCTAAAGTTTTAAAAGAGTCAGGAGAATGTCCTCGTGAAAAGCGAGGTGGAGCTAGGATAAACCCAAAGATTCAAGTACAGCTCAATCAATGATTTATTTCATAAAATCATTAAAGTGCTGTGAAAGTCATTATGGTCGGGGTAAGAGCATTCGCGGTTACCTTAGCGCTGAGTTTTTAATTTATGCCCAATGAGAAATTTATGCAAAGACCTTCAAGAAAAAGCTTCCCTTATTACTAAGTACAGATTGCACAAGTTACGGGCTAAGAAATTTTATGAACTGCTTAAAAAAAACAGAAGCTAATGTAGTTAAGGTATCTTTTAATATGAAACAAAACCTTCTTCTTCTTCTGGTTCCTATCCGTTTCGAATGTTGGAAATCATATTGGCAATCATGACCTTGCTAGCTGCGGCTCGAAACAGCTCCGTTGAGGTTTTCTTAAACCATGTTCTTAAATTCCGCAGCCATGATATTCTCCTTCTACCGGGTCCTCGCTACCTTTGACTTTACCTTGCAATATAGACTGCAGCAGGGACCAAAACTAGCCTCTTCCAAAACTAAGAGTTGGTGAGGTATTTTATTCTCGACAAATTTGGGTTTATAACCCAAATTTGGTGTACATATGGAACAAAAACCAGAGTGGGCAAGGCTCCAATGAAGTAGTTTCAGCTCTGTATAACTTTTTGGGAATTTTGGAAGACTAAAATGGGAAAATTTGGAAGTTTAAAAATGTTCCAGCGAAATCATTTACACTTAAACTGTTTTCTGATGCTTGCAGTGGACAAAATAAAAATCAAAATGTTTTGGGTTTCCTACTTAGTTATGTGCAGACTTCCAGAGCGTTTAGTGGTATTCAGCATTGCTTTCCAATCAGGGGACATAGCTATATGCCTCCTGATAGAGTATTTGGACGTTTTGAAAAAATATTTAGAAGAAAAGAAATAATAGTTGAACCAGAGGAGTACTACAAAGTGTTTGCAACTTCAGCTACATTTAAAGTTTTAGGAAAAGACTGAAAACTTTTTGATTTCATGGATGCTGCAAAACGAGTTTTATTGAAGAAGCTCCCTTTTTTGATGCGTGAACAAAGAGTTTTTTATTTTAAAATAAAAGTGAAGACATTGAAGCTAAAAATACCTACTGTGGTAATTCTAGTACTTTTAAAGCTTTAAAAAAAGGATGCAATTTGCTGGGAGTGTACAGTACAGTGAAGTCTATGCCATTAGTGAATCATGTAAGTGAAAAGAAGAAAAAAGATGTGGAAAACCTTTTCAAATTTATTTCATTATCTGAAAGTTTAAAAGACTTATATAATACTGCACTTGCCAATGTGCAAAATGGTTCCAACGATAATAATACTGTAGTGTATGATGAACTAGAGCCTTTTATTTGAAAGATTGTTCAACTTTACTTTTCAAATGTTGACAAAAATGTGAATAATTGATTTTGATGAATAAAAATTTTTAATTATGTACTTAGATAGTTATTAAACCTTTGCTGACATCTTAAAGACAAGCTCTGATTATCAATAAACTTACAAATATGAAGTTCTCTCCCACATGAATTTTCCAAGTACTTAAGTCACTGACTTAAGTCGTTTTGAAAAAAAAACCAAAAATGTTTTTCTTAAATGGCATGATTTTGTGTTCAAATCTTACTTTCAATTATTGTCTTGAACTTTGAACCGCAAATTACATGACTGATTCTATTCCAAAGTAACATTTAATTATATTCTTAAACATACAAACATTTCGTTCCTGAAAAATTTACTTTTTTGACTTAAGACCTTTTGGAATCCACCTCTTCAATTTTGATACACTTTTATAGGCGCCCATAAGAAAGTAGGTCGAATATTACGTGAATCTGGCCCGATATCGTTTCGAAGGAAATATTGAATACTAAAAACGCAATGAAAAACACAAACAATACACAAAAAAAGATAGAAAAATGCGCTTTAAAGATAATCCGCGGATAGTTAAAATCAGAGTTGTTCTCTTTTATTCAAACTTAGATAGCGAGCATACAATATACATAACACGTTATAAAAAATGTATATACGTAAATCTATACACCCGTTGCATATTTATTTACTCAAACGTGTCTAAATTTGCGGTCGCTTTATTAAAATAATGTAGTGATGGACGAATCCGCTATGAGTTGGTTTAGTGAATTGCGGATTCAACCGATACAAATCTTTTTGATGCTTCTATTTCGTGGAATAGGTTCTCTACATATCCTGGGTCCGAATAGAGTATTTTAATTCATTTACATTATCGATTCCGTTCTAAAACACACTATGTAGCCGTCATAATATATTAAAAACTCACTGTTAGAGGTGGGCCAAATGGTTCATTTCGGTGATCCGATTTCGTAGTATCTACTTGTTCGGAATCAGAAATATTTGTATTAAAAATGGATCAATTGACAGAACTATACTCTTCTTTGATAATAATCTACCTAGCAAACCATACTGGCAATGTCAATTGATACCTGTCACATCATTTAGCATGGTGATTACACCATCAACAATCCTTATAATTAAGTCATTTCATACTTTTGTTAAATTACGATTGTTTATCGATTTTAACATCCCCGTGCCCCATTTTGCTTTTTTCTTTGTTCACTTCGAATATTATCCCATCCATAATGATTTTAAATAGTGATAGGTAAGTAGACTTAGGAAAACATACAAAAAATTGAAAATATGCCCATAAATATGCACAAATTTACCCAGAAATATAGATGAAATGAATTTACGTTCTACCTATGCTTATATTTAAGCGTATGTGAATGAACAATGATTTGAGGGTTGGTGCTCCACCAGGGAGTATGGTTGAGATATCAGAATCAGGCTACATAACTAGTGATCTCTTTGTACAGTAGAAAAAAATGTTCTTTTGGTTCTGGATGGTCATACAACGCACTCCAAGAATCTTGCAGCAATTTTATGTACTAGAGAGATCGGTGTAATAATGCTACAATTTCCTGGGCATATGATTCATGGCGTGCAGCCTTTGGATAGATCATTCTCTAAGCCTTTCAAAGGCTACTACACTCAATCGTTGAAAAGTGGCTTCGTTCTAACCCCGGATTATGTCTTACACAACTTTACGTAGCTGGCTTGATTTCTGAAGCTTATGGGAGAACAGCAAGCAAATTAGGTTAATCATTTCATTTGACAAAAAGACGTTTTTTCAATCTTGAAAAATGTCTCAACAAATCAGACGAATTACGGCATCGGTATACTGAATGCATATCAGAATAATAATATGTCTCTTTAGCTCATTATAAATACGTTCCTCTTTCTAAGATTAATGAATCGTCAGAATATAAGTTTTTTTCCCACATCATTGTGTTTTCAAGCATGATAGCTTAACTACTCGACTCAGGATTGTATTTGATGGATCAATAAAATCAATCTCAACGATATTATGCTCAAAGACTATTTATTGTACAACCTGATTTGTTCGAAATTTTAATTCGCTTTAGACTCTACAAATATACTCTCATCGCAGACATCGCAAAGATGTTTAGGCAAATAAAAATCAACCCGAAACAAACATTTCTATTTAATATTCTGTGGCGCAATTCCCCGCAAGAAAAACTAAATTGTTTAGAACTTCAGACCATGACCTACGGCACAAATTCAGCTGGTTTTTTAAGTACTAGGTGTCCTAAAGAGTTAGCAGTTCGCAATCAAGAAAAATACCCATTAGCTGCTGATGCTCTAGAAAATTCTTGTTATGTAGATGATATGTTACATGGTGCAAATATCGACACTTTGTACAAGATTTACAACTAACTTTCTATGAGTTTAAATTCCGCTGGAATACTACTCCATAAATAGAGTTTTAATTCTTCTGAGTTTCCCGACTATATTTCCTCTGAATTCCAAAAATCTAATTACGTAGTAAAACCCATTAATTCGTCAAATAAAGTTTTTGGGGTATGTTGGAATTCACAGTCTGACATGTTCTCTATCTCTCTTCCTGACATTTCTAGTGAACCAAAATACACAAAAAGAGAAGTTCTATCAATTATCGCCTCTATTTTTGATCTTCTTGGTCTAATAAATCCGATTATTGTATCTGCAAAGTTGTTAATGCAAAAAATTTGGATATGCAACTTAAATTGGGATGAAAAACTCATAGGAGAAATTGTATCAGAATGGTTAAATTTTCTAGCTCACATTCCTGATCTCGCAAGACTTACAATCTCTAGACATCTGCTCAATCCGCTCAATATTTCTCGAATTGAAATCCATAGTTTCTGCGATGTAAGCATAAAGACATAAGGTGCTTACGGGTTTTACCTATTTCCTTAAGGACAAAACTTGTTCCCCGAGGAAAAAATCAGAGACCTATGACTGGTGCGCGAAACAAAGGCATCAGGACAAGATGTAAGGACAAACACACCTGCATCTTCACACATTTTGTGCGGCTGAAAATTTAAATGACCATGAAGGCAGTGAAACTCAAGAAGACGGCGAAAATGAAGAGTCTAACAGGACAAACAAGGAACCACTTAGGTACACAACAGGAGCTAATGTAAAGTACGAAATAATCTGGCCTGAACTACCTAGTCCTATAATTTCCCCGATACCGAAGCCTCATCCAAAATCCAAGAAGGGAACAGCACAAAAGGCAATGGTTTTGACGAAAAGTCCCTATAAAAATAAATTAGAATTAGCTAAACAGCTGCAGTTAGCGCAGGAAGAGATAAAAGAAATAAAAATTAAATTGGGGAAGGTTGAACCAAAATCGTCCAAGAAACTTGTAAGTCCTCCAAAAATAAAACTAAAAGGTAAAACTACTCTTAAAGAAACAAAGAAGCTGTCAAAGAAGAACCGAGTTTGATCTTCTAAATGCCGCGTCAAGTTCAAATCAACCTGACGTTGTTGACGTTGTTATAGAGATGTGTGTTGATCAGTGGTTCTGTTCAATTTGCAAGGAAAAAAGAATTGAAGACATGATCCAATGCACCCAATGCCGTTCATGGAGCCACGAACTTTGTGCAGGAGTCCAACCTGGATATTTCCAATATAACCAATTTCTGATATTGGAAAATTAATTGTTTTAAGCAAAACATGATTAATGGTATATATTAAAATTTATTTTACTATACACTGATCCCTCTATACAGGTTAGTACGGTTACAATTAAAGAAACCCATGGTACAATAAAGGCAAAGTTTTCTAAATTGTACCACTTGCAACCTACCAGGAAAACATACTTTTTTAATAGTAAAATCAATGATATCAAGTTACAAAAATTATTATGTGTGTAAATGTTTATTATTTATCCTAATACATCGTTCAGTTAAATGGGACGTATATTATTCAAATGAAAATTCGAAATATGTTAAGTCGTGCAATATTGGCAACTCTACCCTAGTTACCATTTAAATTGTAGCATGTAGAAAATTCCTTTAACTATTGAATATTTAAGGTATTAAAATTTTTTAGTACGTTCCTGGCCCGAGTATAAATATTCCCCAATTCTCTGTTTATATTGTGATGTAAAGGAAAAAACTCCAAATTCCAGTTTGTAACTGCAACTTTAAATATGGTTTTATTTATTTGTACGTGTTTAGTTCTACAATTTTAAAAGTTGTTTGATTCAAGGTCGTTTTGCGATATAGTTTGAAGCAGTTTAACAAGAATTTTGGTTTGTTTCGTTGCGAGAACGGGTGAAAGGAGGTTAAAGGGAACGAGGTCGAATGAATTCAAGTTTAAGGTTTGAAAAGATGGGCGATTGAAGCAGCCGTGTTTAATTGAGTCGGTCAAGAAACCGGCAAATTTGTCGAAGAAAAAGTGATTTATACTCCAAGTAATGTGTCACTTCAGATCAGAGTAATCATTTTTTGTTTTGTTTGTAAGCCGTCTCTCATATGAGATATTTGTAAGACGGTGATTACAACAAATTTGAAAGATATCCACATGTTCCAGTTTCCTGTGTTTTAAGAAGCCCAGTCTGAAGTTTGTATCCAGTGCAGCCCATTTCAACCTCAATGTCCTAAGCAGCCGTTTCAGGATACTTTTTTCGCAGTTTGGAGATGCAGTTTGTTTGCGTGGCAGAGAGATTATAGTATAACTCCAGTTTACAACTCAAGTGCATTTTAGTGAAATCAAACTAACTTTTTTTTGTTTTAAACTTTTAAAGAAAATGTTTAATAATAATTTGCTTTTATAACAATTTAAAATAATTTGTAATAATTCAAATTATATGTGTTAGGGCGTGGCCATAGTTGTCATAATTATTCTCAGATTTAAAATTCAAGTATTGACATCTGACAGCTAGTTTTATTTTTTGACATTAGTTTGAATAGTCTCTATGAATAGTCTCATTTAAAAGGTACTTCTTTATTTGTAATAATTTATTTCTGCCACAGATTATAGCCCAGTAACATTTGTAAGTATTGTAGTATCCCCCAACTTCTAAGAGTTTGTAAACGGATAAGACATAGTAAGTGTTTCTCTTTGTTATTTTTGTATTTACCTTTGTAACTATTAATATAATATTTTTGTTATTGTCTACATTTGTAACTGTTTGGAGTGAGACAGTAATAAATGTTTAATTTTTTTCCCTAAACCATTTTGTTTATTTATTTTAGAAAAGTCTCCTAACCTCTCTCTTGTGTTTTTTAGGAAAGAAGAACCTTTTCTTTCGTCCAGCAGGAAGTTCCTCAAAGCGGCGTCCCTATTTCAAATAACTAGAAGACCTTCTTGTGTTTTTTTTGCCAATTTGTCCAGGAGATTCGTGTAAGTATCCTTTTGTTTCATTTTTTTGCAGTTACCCCAATCCAACCCCCTTGTCATTCACTTATCCACGACCCAGTTCTCCAAATAAACCCTGAGCGCCGTTCGCATAATTTTCGTTTATTTTCCTTGCCCTATCTCTGCCTCAATAATTTCTGTCCCCAATTTTCAACCCCCCATAGTAATACCCTATATGGCAGGCAAAATATTCGTTACAAAATGAACCACCTATGGAGCAGAATCTAATCGTAGATGTCGATCAGAAACTGGCGGACCGACTTCCAAATACGATGCGAGTTTTCCATCTCTATCTCTTCAAAATTTTAAATTCGTTTATTGCAATCAATTTACGAGAATCAAAAATTTAATTTCCAACACTGTACATACATTCAAGTGCCTTTATATCACTGTTTATACTTAAACGCATACCATCGAATAATTTATTCGCCAAAAAGCTGCGATATCTGTTTCGAATGTATAAACTATTTTCAAGTAAAAATAGAATTGAAATCAACACATACTGTGCGGACCGCGGATTTTTATTCGATAGTAAAATAATCTCCAAATGAAAATAAAGACAGAATATCTTCACTTCGGTGTATTGCTTTTATACAGGGTGTCCCATAATTAATTGGACATTACCTAATGGGTGATAGCTGACATCAAAATAAAGCGTTTGAGCTCAAATTGCTTAGGCAAAATGTTGCTAGTTTTCGTTCTACAGGGTGATTCATTAATATTTTTTTATAATATTTTTAGCGACATATTGAAAACTATTCAACCGATTTAAATAAAATTTGGTATCTTGCTATTATTTAGTATGCTTAATATGAAAATTATATTAGTTCTACCGATGACACTAGGTGGCGCCACCTACTATAACATTGGTTCATTAATGGGGCCATAATTTTTTTTCCCGCCCTGTATAAACATTCTAGGAAAAAAACATGAAAAAACATTCAATTCTACACAAAAAAGGTATTCTTGTTTCAAATCAAAAAAGTACACCGTTTTCGAAATAAACGTATTTTTTAGAGACGTGCATAAAATAAAAAAATTTTACAAAAACTTATGTAAATTCAAACATTATTCAAAATGTCTTAAATAAAAGTGAATATTAAATGTATTAGTAGTAAATAATTTTTGCAAACAAAATGCATGTGATTGAAACAATTATTTTCATTAAACCTTTGACTCAGTAACAAATTTTAAAAAAATCAGAAATTAAATTAAACAATGAAGTGAATATAAAACAATTAACCAAGTGAATAATTCAAAATGAAACGAAAAAAAATTACAATAAGTGTTCAAAATGTGCACCATTAGATAAACTACATAATATAAATCTTTTGTGTAAGTTTTGTCTTATTTTAAATAATGAGTTTCTTTGGGCCCTAATTACGTTAACTCTCTCTACAATTTTTTTTTGCCATAACTCTTGACGGTTATTTTTTTTTTATAAATAAGTAACTTTAGGTAGCCCCACAAATGAAAGTCTAGGGGATTTAGTTCGGGACTGCGTGCTGGCCATGGGTATACACTACCTCTACCAATCCACATTTGAGGATAAATTTCATCTAGATAATTTCTAACTTCTAGGCTATAATGTGGTGGTGCACCATCATGCATGTACCAAGAGTTCCGTCTCAAATTTAGAGGTATGTCTTCTAAAAGAGTTGGTAAATCTTTTCTCAAAAAATTTAGATACGTTACTCTGTCAAGCCTAGTTGGTAATTCGAATGGTCCTACAATACAATCCCCAAATATGCCACACCAGATATTTATGGAAAACTCGTGTTGAAAATGATGTTCTTGAAATGCATGAGGATTTTCTGTCGCGTAGGTATGGCTATTGCGCCAGTTAAATACACCCCTTCTAGTAAATGTGGCTTCATCGGTAAATAAAATTTTATTATAAAACATTGGATCGTCTAAATGCCGCCCTATCATAAACTGACTAAATCGGAGCCTTGCTGGAAAATCCTGTGGTAAAAGATTCTGTACTGGAGTAAAACGATACGAATACAAATTTTCTGTCCGTATTATTCTTGACACCGTAGATTTGCTTATACCAGTGGCCGCAGAAACAAGCCTTGTACTGGTTTCTGGATCTTCTGCAACACGCACAACAATTTCATCCTCCATATCCGCATCAATTACTCTCGGTCTTCCAGCATTCCTGTTTTTGGGATGAAATGACCCTGTTTCGCGTAATCTGTCCAACAATAATCTAATAGTTTTATGGTTTGGTTGCCTTCTATTGGGATAAAGTTCGAAATAGAGTTCAGCTGCTTTACGAGAACAAAAATTTTGCTGGGCATACAAACAGATCATATCGCGCATTTCTACATTAGAAAATTCACTATGACGTGGAATTTTTCCTTTATCTTAAGTGGTTTATAAAAAACTTAATAGCACTTTGACAAATAATGACTCTCACTGCACTTTGACAACTAATAATAAATAAATTCGTAGTTACCTTTGACAACTAATAATAAATAAATTCGTAGTTACGTCTTGACGTTGTCATTAAGTTCAAAGCATACTTGTTTTGCAAAAAATTAAATAGAGATATGCATCATTAACAAAATACGTTTATTTCGAAAACGGTGTACTTTTTTTATGTGAAAGAAGACTAGGTACCTTTTTTGTGTAGAATTGAATGTTAGTTCATGTTTTTGAAGTTATACTTCTTTAGGTGCAATTGGGAAAAATGTTGAGAGTGAATTTTTATAAAAATGTGCTAGTTGCTAAATCTTTGAATTTACGTATGTATCAGTGCAAATAAAGTGTGAAAAAAATATATTTTATAATTTTTGTGTCTTTGAATTTGTCTTCGTCGGATATAGGATAATAGATATTAAAATATGATGATAAGAAGATTAAAAGGCAATCTTAATATTATTTGTAGATATAATCTGTCAAAATAATTCACTTTAGTATGAATTTTACGGCCATAGCACACTGGCTACACCAGTTGTCGCTCGAAAACGGGAGTCAAGCTGCGTCTACCGGGATCATACTTTGGATGGGTGACCGCTTAGGAACATAACATGTCATGTTATTGCCTTGCTTACTTTTTTTTATTTTCGGTATTATTTAAGAAAATTTTTAGGAAACTTGTAAGTATTAAAATTAGTTTAATATTTAAATAAAACACAAATAAACTGTTTAAAATATAGTAATTTCGTTGAAGTCATATAATAGAAGTATAACTTCTTACCTGCGTACAAAGTACACACATATTCTTTTTTAATAATAGACTCGCACTGCACTTTGACAACAAATAGTAAACAAATTCGTACTTACGCCTTGACTTTGCCATTAAGTTCACAGCATACCTAGGTACCTGCTTGTTTTGCGAAAAACAAAATACGTTTATTTCGAAAACGGTGTACTTTTTTGATTTGAAACAAGAATACCTTTTTTGTGTAGAATTGAATGTTATTTCATAATTATAGTTTATTCGTCTTCCGGGTTTGGACCGTGTCATTTGTGAGTGACCCAAAAGTGGGTTCATCTCATCAAAAGTGGGTTGAGATGAACCCACTTTTGGGTCACTCACAAATGACACGGTCCAAACCCGGAAGACGAATAAACTATAATTCTGACTCTGGCCGTGGAAGCCTACGATTTCAAATGTTATTTCATGTTTTTTTTTCCTAGAATATTTATACAGGGCGGACAAAAAAATTATGGCCCCATTAATGAACCAATGTTACAGTAGGTGGCGCCACCTAGTGTCAATGGTAAAACTAATATCATTTTCTTATTAAGCATACTAAATAATAGCAAGATACCAAATTTCACTTAAATCGGTTAAATAGTTTTCAATATATCCATAAAAATAATATAAAAAAATATTAATGAATCACCCTGTAGAACGAAAACTAGCAACATTTTCCCTAAGCAATTTGAGCTCAAACGCTTTATTTTGGTGTCAGCTATCACCCCTTAGCTAATGTCCAATTAATTATGGGACACCCTGTATAATGTATTTCTATTGGCAGTTTTCCTTCCCTTAGGATTTTTACCTATTTTGGCATATTAAACACGTTTGTTATTATTATCTCATCCTAAAATACATTTACTATGAAGTCGGAAATTCCTTTAGATATACAAATATCCAGAAACAACTCAAACTATGACGTGATCGTCCTTAATCTCATCCGGAATAGAATGCCTACGTTGAATTACTTGCCGGAACAAGAGCCCATCGTGGTTTTTATGATTTCCTTTCACTTTCCTCCTTTAATTAATTTACCAACGTTCCTCGTAATAGATTAATTTACTTATCTTCCTCGTAATAGTCTAAACATTATCTTTAACCAACAACAAAGTTGTTTGTCACTGATTTTGTAAATGAATATTTAAGGTAAACGTTAGTATATCTGTGTCAATACAGAACTTTTCCGAAAAATTAAAATAACGTGTGAAAATAATCGAAAACAAGGGACAACAAGGTCAAAATCAAGTTTCTAGTTTCTATTTTTAAATATTTGTTATTAGGTGAGTCTGGTGGTAATGATTTCTATATGAGCTTTTTATCAAACCAATAAAAAACGTATAATATGTATAGAATCCAATTTGTATTTAAATATGTCTATATTATTATTATTTTATGTCTATTAAGCTTTTCTAAAGATCACTAATTCGGGAGATAAAATAAAAAATAAGACAATCCTTCCTAACATAATAAACAAAAATAAAATAAATAAACTAAGACAATCTATAGAAAAGACAACTAGAAGAATAATGTCAAGAAGCAGAAAAGTCTCTTTTTTTTCCTTTATTTGTACTCAATAAAATTCAGACCCACAGTAAGAGTATACTCTAGCAGCCAGGGGGGTTGAGTTGTTTATTTTGAAACACTGAACAAAATGGTGTGTGGTAAACTTTCATCCGGTTGTTAAAACCGGAGTTATAACAAATTTTGTGAAATAGGCATTCGATGGAGCTTTTCCATGTAGATTAACTTCCAAAACCCCTCATTTTAAAGGTAGTTATTTGAGCTTTAAAATAAACTTTGCAAAATTACTTTATCATTATTAATAAAAAAGTTATAACTATTAAACATAAAAAATTTCACTAAAAAGTTGCGAACTAATTTGTTTAAAGAAATTTAAACAAAATGAAGCTATAAACTTTGAAAATCTGGCTAATGAAATTTATAGAACAACTTAAAGCGAATAGTTTAAGATTTGGTAAAATGTTTCTGTTAATTTTATATTTTATATACAGTACGTAAATCTTTCAGCTAGACATAGGTAATATACATTAAGGTAAGTGTGGCAACTACGATTTCTCGAATTTATGCCAATGACGACACTAAGAGATGAAGTACTACAGGAGATGACTAATACATGAAGGGTGCAGGGAATAAAGGCGCAATGTCAGTATATTAGTACATTTTTCAGAAAACTACATTTTCTAATTTTTTATTTTGTAATATTTAACTTGTATGATCCTAAACTCCTTTTTTTTAACAGGTTGCTAAACAATTAAGTAAAATATGTTATATAACACTATATATATAAGTGTTAATTATATTAATTTAATAAAAAATATTTTGAATTAATAAAAAAAAATGTTACTGCTAGCGCACAAAAATAAGTTAAACAAGGCCTTTATTACCTTTTATTATAATTAAAAAACAATATACTTAAGAAGAATACTTATTTACTGATGTGGTAAAGATTCAAAGTACTGCTGAGCTTCTTTGGAACAAAATGCACTAAGAGACACTACATCTTCAAATTTTTCTCTAGAATGAGGTAGCTGCTGATGAGATGCTAAAGGTAACTGGAGTGTTATTGTTTTTTTTTGCCCTTTGGACTCAATATATTTGAAACGAAATTTCCATAGTACGTTGTACGATGAAAAATCAAATGGGGAGATTTTTGTTCAATTTTCAAAACATTTATAGGTCGTGTTTGAAATGGACATTTTTTAAAGAATTTGTTATCAAAATAGCCTGAGCAACATATTTCCAATTTGTTCCGGCTATTCTTTTAATGTCATCAACCCATCTCATCTGTGGTCTTCCTCTTGGTCGTTTACTTTCGTAAGATCTCCAATGTTGTATTGTAGTATTCCAACGTTGGTCTTTTTGTCTAGCATTGTGGCCCGCGAAGCTCCATTTAAGTTTGGCAATTTTTGTTGCTATACCCTCGACTTTTGTTTTGGATCTTACCCAGTCGTTCCTCTTTTTATCTGACAGTCGTATACCTAACATTGCTCTTTCCATTGTTCTTTCTGTTGTGGCTAGTTTATTCATGTTTGCCTTGGTTAGGGTCCAGGTTTGGCATCAATATGTCATGATAGGAAGGATGCATTGGTTGAACACTTTGCTCCTCAAGTATTGGGGTATTTTGCGGTTCTTAAGTATCCAACTAAGTTTTCCAAATCCTGTCCATTCTAGTCTTGCTCTTCTAGTAATTTCCGCATTTTGGTTCTCTTTGTCAAGTCTCAGGATTTGGCCTGGATTTGTTCTATCTCACTGCCATTTATAGTTATACGTCTGGGATCATCTGTGTTTGTCATTATTTTTGTTTTTTTCATATTCATTTTTAGGCCGATGTATTGGGAGCTGGCTGCTATAATCATAATTTGCAGTTCCTCGAATGTGCTCGCTATAATCACTATGTCGTCAGCGAATCTGAGGTGGTTTAACTTGTTGGCATTAACGTTAATGCCATAGGTTGACCAATTTGTAGTTTTAAAGACGTCTTCTAGGGCTAGGTTGAAAAGCTTTGGCGATATTACGTCTCCTTGTCTCACTCCTCTCTTAGGGGGGATGGGATTTGTATTTTCATCTAGTTGTACTATCATAGTTGCATTTTCATATTATATATTATGTATTAGTTGCCTATATCTCGAATCTATTCTACAATTATTAATAGCTTGTTCTATGGCCCACATCTCGATACTATCAAACGGCAAGAAATACGGGTAGTTGGTATTCATTTGTCTTCTCTATCAATGTTCTCATTGTCAGCAGATGGTCTGATGTACTATATCCTTTCGCGGAAGCCAGCCTGTTCAACCGGTTGGTAATTGTCCATTTTGTAGGTTAACCGGTTGTTAATAAATCTCATAAATAATTTGTATACTTGACTGAGCAACGATATTGGTCTATAATTCTGTAGATCACATTTGTCCCCTTTTTTGTGTAAGAGTATTACTAGACTCTCGTTCCAGTCTTTAGGGATCTTGCTATTATGGAGACATCTATTAAATAGCTCTGTTAGTACAGGGATTGTTAATGTCTTGCTTGTTTTCAAGAGCTCGGCAATTATACCGTCGTGTCCTGGAGCTTTATTATTTTTTAGCTCTGTTAAAGCTCTTTCTATTTCGAATTCCCTTATATTTGGTAGTACTTATGTAAATGAAGTAAGTAAGTGTTGGTTAGTAATATTTATGTATTTGTCTTAAATTCCCTATTGCACAATAAACTACCCAACTCGGTGCCTCCCAGTACCAGTACAAATCCATAGGGCATAAAATTACGCCGTCACTTCTTGTCTAATTTGAAAGTGATTAGCTGATCTCGTTAGATTTTGCGGTGTCGAACAGAAATGAACAAATCTATTCGAGGAAACTCGAATATTACTTTTAACTCAAGCAGCGTGATTTGCCTGCAGAATTGTTTGATCGATGTTTGCTTTTGCTGTCTGCGGAGTAATGAAATTTAATATCTCTTTTGAACAGGGTAACACTGTAAATATTGGTTAATAATATTTAATTCGACAAAAATAATGGTGGTGAGAAACAGTAAAGTTTAAGGTGAAAATATTCTCAGAAAAAGAGTTTCATTGGTGTAGCTATTATATACATTTAATCTGGTTAAAATATTGTTGGTCATTGTCCGATGCCTATTTCTTTCGCCAGTCAGTAGTTCCGTTAGATTTCTCTAAGTTGGCGCTCACAAAGAGGCACCGAGCACAAAGAGGCAGTGAGGGTCGCTCCGACCATAGGATCGTAACATAGTATCGATCGCCAGTGCATTAATTTAAATGTGAGCGTTTACTGTCACTGCTATGTGCTAGACGACAATAACAAGCGATAGTCTCAATTATGAGCGTACCTTTAGATTCTTCAAAGCATCTCATCGCTATTGATATTCCCTCTTACCAGGTTTTCCTTTGCATTCCTAGTTGCCTATGTTTCAGCCGTGTCTTTTCCTTGTTTTACTCTTTGTTTACTTTTTTAATATCTTTCAAATATCATTTTATAGCTGTTTTCCTGTCGATAAAATATACATATTACGGTGCGGTATCCCTGTAATACTTGGAGGCTGTGTTTTAGCAATTCGTTCGGTATACCTTGTGACCGCATGTTTTTTAATTCCACTTCATATCTTGTAGTAATGGTGTTCGTGAATTGCGGTCTTGTTTCAATCAGAATTTGTGAGTACCTAATATTCGATCTCTCTTCCATTATATCTATTCTACTCACTTATTTTCTGTTTGTTCTCAGGTATTTTACCTTTTTCGATTCTTCTCTTGATCTTGTAGATGTACATGATATAAAGTAGTAATTTATGTACCTTACATGTACCTTATGAGGTACAAACTGCTTTTAAGGATGTTTTTGTGACAAAACGAATAATACATATTTTCGTGTAAAACATGTTCTTTCATGAAATATTTATTTTCAGATATGGCTAAATATAGTAAAAAATTACTTACACATGAGGAGTTACTATATTATCTTGAAAATGACGATGACTCAGATATTCCGTATCTGAACGATGAAGATGATGGATGGGAGGATGATACTCAAATGAAAACTAATGATGAAATAGTTCAATTTTTGAATGAAAGTGCCCACTCAGATGAAGAAGAAACTAATTCTCAAGATCTAGAGGATGATTTGGAGCAAGATCCAAACAACGACCAAGAAGTTACAGAAGATGAAGTAAATCAAATGAATCCAGAAACAACTATTAAAGTGTTTTTTAAAAACCACGATTTTACTGAGAAAAGCAAATAAAATGGATGAAGGATGTGCAGTTCGAGACCAGAAAGGTAACATGTTATAATCCCATTCCAGAGCAAGTTGTTGATTTACCAGCACCAATTGATTTTTTCAATAAATATATTGTTATGGATCAGTTTATCAATCAGAAATAGAATAAAGAGTTTTTTATTATTTTAATATACCGCGGGCATATAAGTTAAAATACAACCCTGTATTTATTTGTAATAGTTAGAATAAGAGAAGACATTGTTCCGTGACGGGACCCGGACGAGTTTTTTCCTTGAAAGACTGAGTGATTAGTGAAAGGACAATGGAACCCGTATAATTTTATAGATTTAAGAATAAACTTGTAATTGTATTTTGCGGTGGGCATTTTCGAAAGTAAATTAGAATTAGATTTAGATATGAGATAACAAGAATTTGGAAGCTTATTTCTGTTGAAAAAGGCAAAATTGTTAATGGTTTCTGAAAAGTAATTTGAGTGAAAGTAGTTTATTTGTTTTAAATATTATGTTGGAAATTTTCTAAATCGAAAATTAGTGGGAAAAAATGAATGCTTATGATTGGTTAAAAAGGAATGATGGGGAATGAGAGAGTTGAGAAGGTTTGTCTGGGGAGATTGAAAAGATCATTATGTTACCGGCAGACCAGAAGAGAAGACGTGTTTTTCGTGTAGTCAATCTGAGTACCAGTGTTTTCGTGTGTTAGTGAAAAAGGTGGAAGCTGAGAGCAGATCAAAATCAAGAAGATTAATACCTCTTTTGAGTCTGCATAGTCCACGAGATACAATTGAGAAAGAAAGGAGAATTTGTGAATAAAGAGTACCGGTCAAAAGAGGCTTGGGCTTGTGTTTTCGGAGGAGTAGTTTGCTGGTATGCGGTTTGGATCGATGCTGAGAACGGGAAAGATTTGATGGTAGCCGGACATAATCAATCAAGGAAGGAACTGTGGTTTGATCGAGAGGAGACAGCATTGGTGTAAAAAATAAAGGTCAGTCAAATAATTTGAATGAAAGAAAACCTCTAAGATATTTTAAAGATAAAATCAAATATAAACATACGAACTAAGATTCCAAGTTTCAAAGAGTTATTTTTTTGTGAATAAATTATATTTTATATGGTCAATTTTTTTGTGGATATTATTATAAAAAACAGATCAATAGATAGTTTGTAATTAAAATTAAATTTAGAGTATAGGAGTTTGTTGGGAAAGATAATTGCCCACAAAAGTTATTTATTAATATTCAACGTATTGCTTATTGAAAATAAATAATAATTTGTGTGCATATTTATGTTGTTTTGATGTTAGTTCCGTTTCCTGTTCTATCCCGATTATGAGCAACTAGGAGATACTGAACCCACTCGAAGAGATATATAAAGTAAAGTGATTAAAGTAAAATTAAGAAGCACCCTGAGAATTTTTAATAGTAATTGATTTGTATGACTCTGCATAAATTAGTGAATTAATTAATTAAATAATTGGATTAATTAAATTAGTGTTAATTAATAATAAAACATCATAAAGCAGATCACAACAATATATTTGATGATATCTTCCCAGTAATGGCTGAGATGACAAATCATCATTCCGTGCACAAGCATATAGCAAGATTTTCTCCAACGACCCCTGATCAAATAAAAAAATTTATAGGGAAACACGTAATAATGGGAAATGTACAATATCCTCGAGTTAGAATGTATTGGCCCTTACATGTTGTAATTCCACTGGTAAAAGGTGTCATGTAATAGATTTTCCAAGCTTAGGCAAAATATTCATCTTGTGTATAAATATTAGAATAAATTAAATATTAATTAGTTGATTTTGTTTTTTTTTGTAACATCCTTAAAGGCAACAGGTACCTTGTGAGGTACAAGTCGTAATAAAAAAACGGATAAAGGGACAGTATTTTTTTTGTTACGTATTCTTTTAGTTACCTCTCTCAAGCATATCTACCAAATTTTATAATTTTTGGATGCCTCTTTCTGGATGTGTGACTGAAAGGGTTAACTTTATTTGAAGAGTTTATTTATTCTTCAACAGAAACCAATACAATACGTCTCTGCTATGACTGTTCTAAAACTTCTCTAACGACACGAACTACGTACAACTTTGTATGAATGCCGCGTTTATAATTTTGTAGTAAACGGTCATCGGGCAGCTGTAAAATACGATAATAGCTTCGTAACTATTTATTTAAATTGAAAAGGGAACTTGTACAAATAATCGCTATGAAGTAAATTGCGAGTAATACGCTGCCGGCGGCCTTCCAACTTCGAATCTCGCAAATGAAATAATATCCCGACAGTATAAGACTACAGGTGGTTCTGCGAGTAGTTAAGTGTGTGAATATCAGCGGCGGTGCGTCGAGGGTTTGGGTGAGTAGGTTCGGGAATAGAAAAAGTGGAAAAGTACCATCAATTAAGAGTATGAAATAATTGAATATGCTATTGAACGGTTGAGACGACAAACGTAGTATTACAAATACAGGGTGTTTTATTAAAAACTGTCCATATAGTAACTGGAGAAATCTTAGAACAAAATACGAAGATTTAAGCTAAAACACATCAATAAAATATTTCTCCTTACCGAGATACACATTGTTTTATTACAAATATTCGAAAATGATTTTAGCCCATTGTTTTAACTCATTGTTCAAACTTGACAAACAGTTTATACATGTTAAGATACTTTAACTAGTGTTAAAAGATAGTTTTCAGGTGTAACCAGAGGCGTTCTGTAGGGATAAACTTCCTTTTCCCCCTTACATTCTACGCCACTGTCGTAATAAATCGCTGTCGTAATAATCATTTCAGCATGTTTTTTTGTTCTTCATTACTTTTTACGTAAATATCATCCTTTTGTCTAATTGCTTGTATACGAGCCCCTTCCCATATAAGTTGGCCCACCTATGGAATTTGCAGTTTAAGTCGATTACCATAAACAACTTATACTCTGCATGTTTTTATAAGTTCCCATATTAATTAATATGGCATTTTTATTAATATTTACTAAAAACATTACCCTTATGGTTTTCTATTTATTTTCAACAATAAACAAATTCACTAAATGCTGCATATATATATATATATATATATATATATATATATATATATATATATATATATATATATATATATATATATATATATATATATATATATATATATAGGCATTATTAGGCTATAGGCATTCACTTATGTCACCATACGTTGATTTTTTCATAATTACGTTAAATCCAGAGGTAGCTATGGAAAAATGACATCAAAACAATAATACTGTCAGTTAATGTCAAATATATTTTGCAGTATTATAAAGCTTTTTGCCGTCTGTGGATTATACAACAGGTCGAGGTAAAGTTATCGATGAGAAAATTTGTTCAATCATTATCAGATTTTTTAATTCTGGAAAATTCAATTCGGAAATAGCGAATATGTTGAATAAGAAATATAGTCAGAAGATACAAAACTACAGGTTCGGTCGTCACAAAACCTAGAAATGTACGAAAAAGTAAAATGACCGAAGCAGATCGAAGGGCATTAAGACGCATTATAGTGAAAAATCGACGAGCAAATTATATGGAGAAAAGCGTTTTATGGAGTGACTTTACTGAAAGACACGTTTCTATATCAACATGTTACTGAGAGACCCACAAATTAGGATTTGGTACGTACAAAGTAAGTTTTATAGTTGAAAAAATTAGTACGAATTGTTTTTTAATAAATTTCATTTTATTTTAGGCTAAGGAAAAGCAACTTTTAACATTACAACAAAAAAAAATAGATTAAGATGGTCAAAAGGTCATAAAGATTGGACTCAGTCGCAATGGGATCCAATACAATGGAGTGATGACAGTGGGAGTCGCGTCATTCGCAGGAAAAATGAAGATTTCCACCCCGACTGTCTGAAGAAAAAAGTCAAATTTCCTGAATTTGTCATGATCTGTGTGGGAAAGTTACATTTTATCGATAGACACGGACACGATTGTAAACACGGACAAATATTTGAATATTTTAGAAGAATTTCTTTTACCGATTATGGCACACCGTTTAACATCAGCGGAAGATTTTGTCTTCCAACAGGACGGGCAGGTTGCCATACCTCAAAAAGTTTTTAAAATGGATTGAAGACCATGGCATACCACTTTTCTGGAATGGGTTTCTAACAGTCCCAACTTGTCCCCGATAGAGACTTTGTGGCGCAAAATGAAAAAAGCTTTGAGAAAACATCCTGCCAGGTACGTCAACGAATTGAAGAAAAAATTGTAAGAAATATGGGATTCGTTTACATTAGAATTTTGTCAGAACTTGGTAAAAACTATGCCTCGAAGAATTGTGGATGTCATTAAAAATAAAGGGGATATAACTCACTTTTTGTAACTTTCACATTTTTTTTTTGTTAATATTGCATATGCGTTTTTTTTTAATTTATTATTATTCTGTTTAATCAATAGTTTTAATTACGTTATAAAAACGTTGGGGCAACTGATATGGGAAGGGGCTCGTAATGTACCGTACTGTACTTATATACTGATTCATTCATCTGGCATTTGTTATATTAAAAAAACCTGTTAGTCAACTTGTTCCTGTTTCTCCTAAAGCTGTCCACACTTCCCGAGGGATAGAACTGCTTTAACTTTTATTTTTTATTTTTGAAGACCTGAACATCTACTTCGTTTGTTGATTTGACCATTGCTGTTAATGTCTGGGTACGTTCAACTGGTTTTTTGTCAAACTTTTCATTTTATTGTGAATGTATTGTTTCCATCGCCTTTTAATATGCTTTACGTTAACTATTTCGTTTCATATTTTCATGAAACTCTTTATCTAGCTTTCTTTTCTCTTTTATTTTTTCGTGAATTTCGTTTGACCATCACAGATCTCTTTATTGTCACACATACATATAAAAATACATATCAAACAGATATACCATAATTTGAATATAAATCTAAATCTAATAATCAAGACTAGGACTAATGGAGTGATATCTCATAAAATCAAAAATTCTGCAGGATGGAAAAAAATATTCCTGCAAATTCGCGTAATATGTGTTATATTACTTTGTTATTAAGATACACTAAAATCATCGTAATCATCTAAAATCTTCCGTAGATAATTCCATTGCATCCTGAGCACCCTGAAGCCAATTGTGCTGGATGCGCTTGATATCATCTGATCACCTTGTTGGAGGACATCCTCTATTACGTGTCTAGGTCTCCATTCTAAAATGTTCTTGATCTATCTTCTATCTCTGACTCTGCCAGCATGACCTGCCCAGTTCCATTTCAGCGTTGTAATTCTTTTTATTGCTTCCGTAACACCAGTTTTTCTTCTATTTGATTTAAAACTCTTCTGGTAAGAGTCAATGTTTCTGCTCCATACGCTAGAACTGGGAGTATACACTGATCAAAGACCTTTCTTTTCAAGCACATGGGAATATCTGATCTAAAGACTTCCCTCAGTTTTCCGTAAGCTACCTATGTTAGTCCTATTCTCTTGTTTAACTCTGTTGCTTGATTGTCTCTTCCTAATTTAATCTCTGTTGGACAATGGACTTTGAAATAGAAAAAAGAATAGGTGCCTTTGAGATGTATATATACAGACGAATGTTGAGAATTCCATGGGTACAAAGAGTTACTAATGTTGAGGTACTTCATCACATGTCTAAACAAAAAGAATTACTAAGAATAATCAGAGAGGAAAATGCAATACTTGGGTCATGTGTTGAGAGGCGAAAGATATGAGTTACTTCAAGTTATACTGGAAGGAAAAGTACAGAGCAAAAGATCAGTAGGAAGACGTCAGAACTCGTGGCTGAAAGACCTGAGGAGATGATTCGACCGCTCATCCGCAGAAATCTTTCTCGCAGCAGTTTCCAAAACTACAATTCCCATTTGGATCGCCAACCTTCGAAAGAAGACGTCGCCATGAGAAGAAGAATTTAATCTCGTGGCGCAGATACTTATTGTGTTTTTGGAAAAGGTAACTTTAAAGGTCTTAAAGAAGTTGGCAGATCCACCAGGTCTGCAATAAGGTCTATGTCGTCAGCAAACTTCGAATTGTTCCGAAACTCCTCATTTTTGTTGACTCCAATATTTTCCCAATTATTGTCTCTCATAGCATTCTGTAATAAAGTGATGAATAAGGAGAGATGATGTCTCCTTGCCTAATACCCATCTCAAAGAGAAATGTATTGCCATAGTACATTCTCACTGCAGCTGTTGCGCTATTATATATATATATATATATATATATATATATATATATATATATATATATATATATATATATATATATATATATATATATATCTTTAAGGAATATGACCGTTTAATTTAATATAAAAAATGTGCACTCGTAAGTGAAAGGGATATTTTCGGTCAATTTGGAGATTAAAAAAGAAAAGAGTTGTGCTACTTTATCTTTTTATTGAATACGTTTCGCCCACTGTTCAATGGGCATCGTCAGTTCATCTAAAAGAATGGTATTAGCGATACATCTAATATAAAAAACAATAAGTAAACGATCTTACCTTTAAAAGATCTGTAGCATTAAGATATTAGTATGGTGAAGACACATCAAAAATTAATTTACTAAATAAAACAGCAAAAAACACAGAATGCCGGAAGATTCCCAATTTAAGTAATTTTATATTAATTAGTTTTATAATTTAACTTCTAAAAACATTGATGGATTCTAAAATCTATCAAAAAAAATTTAATTGTCAATTTTGGAATGTTATATTAACAACGGCAAGGCTAGGGATCTTGACTGTCATGATCATATCATGCAAAATAAAGTATTTGAAAGTTCGAATGTCAGAACTGACAATCAGATGGTGAGATTGAAGGAAAAGTTTTTTAGATGCCAACATAAATGTTATGATATAATAAAAGAAGTTGAAGAAGAAACCAATAATTTAAAAGTAGAATACGAAAGAATCAATTTTGTAGTATTAGTGCATGGTAAATTTGGCTTAAGTTGCTGATATCAGTTCTCTTATTTAATGCATTAGGTTGTTTCAAAATATGACACATCTCCATAAACTGTCTCTTATTAAGGTTACGTTCTCTACAGAGAATTCTAACACCATCAAAATTCACAGTATGTTTGGTGTTGATTGCATGTTCTGCAAGGGCACAAGTATGTTTAGAAAGTTTAATGTCACTACGATGTGAAGTAAGGCGTCCTTTAAGGGAACGGCCAGTTTGACCAATATAACATGCATCACATTCAGAACAGGGTATGTGATAGACTACATTCACTTGTTCCAAAAAGGAAAGAGGTGTTTTAATTTTAGAAAACAAGTTCCTGACAGTCTTTGAATTATTGATAGCAATCTTAACCGGGATATTGTTCTGTTTGTACAATTTAATAAGCTTTTCAGTAACATATGGGAAATAGGGTAGTGAAGAGTAATGGGTGGTGGAAGTTGCAATGTTAGGAGAAAGTAGAGTATTGTTGTTCATAATATTATTAGAAATCATTCTAAGTTGATCGCCATTAGGTAAATCATCAATAGAAGACCCAAAACTTGTTGAAAAAAGGTATTTATTTATGAGAGATGTAGGGTAAGAATTGTCAGATAGTATACTTCTGACTAACAAAAGAGAATCCCTTTTGTTATCAGGATGTGTTAACCTATGGACCCTACAGCTGAGTGCTTTTATAAGATTTATTTTGTATTTGAACGGATGGCAAGAATGATAGTTAAGGAACCTATTACTAGCCATAGGTTTCCTGTACCAACTTGTAGTTAGTGTATTGTCATTATTTCTAAAGACACGCATGTCTAAGAATGGAATACTATTGTTAGAAGGATCCTCAAGTTCATAAGTAAACTGTAAGTGAGGATCAAAATCATTAAAAATCGATAAGGTAGACTCTACTTTCTCAAAGGGTAAGGCTAACAAAAGGTCATCAACATACCGTTTAACAAAAGGGATATGGAAATCTATAAGACCCAAACATTCAGATATCAAGTCATCAAGGACAAAGTTAACAAGGATGGGAGATATGGATGAACCCATTGGTGTACCAAAAATTTGTAAGTAATATTTATCATTGAAAACCAAAAAATTAGTGTCAAACACTAATTGCAAAAGCTCTACAAATACGTCCCAGGAAACGGGGGAGTTTGGTTGGATAGTGTTCCAATGATTTCTTAAAGAAGTGAGAACACTAGAAAAAGGAAGGTTAGTGAAAAGTGATACTACATCAAAGCTCACCAAAATGTAATTAAGTGGTAGTTTAAAATTGTTAATAAATGCACTAAATTGAAAAGAATCAAAAATATTATAAGAATTGTGATAATCATAGGATTTAGATAGAATATCAGTTAGAAATTTAGCAATGTGTATATTTGGTGAATTGATAGAAGAAACAATAGGTCTCATACTAAGAGTTGGTTTATGTATTTTAGGTAAACAGTAAAATCTTGGTGAATAACCATCATAGTTATGCAGAGATTTAGCTATGGTTTGGTTTATGACCTTAATATCCTTTAAATGCGTAATAAACTTGTTAATTCTATTAGTAAACTTAGAGCAAGGGTTGGAGGGAAGGAGTTGATAATAACGACTATCATCCAACAAGGACTGGCTAAGAGATATGTATTGATCTCTATCCATGAGAACTGTGGCATTACCCTTATCGCTAGTGAGGACCAAAAGGTTTGGGTGATTTTTTAAAAAAGATACTGTTTCCCTATATACACTATCAATGATCAATATGGAATGCTTAGGACGTTTGGTATAATTCAATAAAATGTTATTGGAATAAGACCTAAGGGATAAAAGGTCTGAGTCATCTGCATATGACAAAATATTCTCAACATCAGCAAGAATCCTATTAACGGAATAATCCTTGAAAGATGGTTGAAGGCCAAATTTTGGTCCCAAAGATAAAAGTTTAAGAATGTCTTGAGGAACATCAACATTGGAAAGATTTTTAATCCATTTAGGATTAAAAGGAATTTTGTGAAACTCCGGGGTATCTAAATTATCTAACTTCTTTTGAAGGCGTAAGATTGATTTCTGGTAATAGAAATTGAATTTTCTGTGTAAAGAAGTCTCAAAAGTGTCAAGTAAAGGGACAGGAAGAACCTGGTCTAAGAACTCAGTGATATTTTTAATTTGATTAGTAATGAATTTAATGTCTGAATGAACCTTCGAAATATGAAAATTAAGCAATCGTGCCCTCACCTGCCTGTTAAGTGATTGACTTAGGTGTTGAATAGTTTGACTAATGGTCCCCGTGGTAGAAGAAAGAATTGTAGAAGTACAATCAATGATAAATCTGGGAATCTTCCGTGTTCTCCTACATTCTAATAAGAAAGTTCTTCTTGCTTCCGCTGTAGCTAACTTTTCAACTAAATTTGTCCATCTCTTGAGTTTCTTCACTGTAGTTTCTCCATAGATGCGCTTAGTCTTAGCATAGAATCCCTCTGTACATGAAGACATCTTTAAGGAATATGACCGTTTAATTTAATATAAAAAATGTGCACTCGTAAGTGAAAGGGATATTTTCGGTCAATTTGGAGATTAAAAAAGAAAAGAGTTGTGCTACTTTATCTTTTTATTGAATACGTTTCGCCCACTGTTCAATGGGCATCGTCAGTTCATCTAAAAGAATGGTATTAGGGATACATCTAATATAAAAAACAATAAGTAAACGATCTTACCTTTAAAAGATCTGTAGCATTAAGATATTAGTATGGTGAAGACACATCAAAAATTAATTTACTAAATAAAACAGCAAAAAACACAGAATGCCGGAAGATTCCCAATTTAAGTAATTTTATATTAATTAGTTTTATAATTTAACTTCTAAAAACATTGATGGATTCTAAAATCTATCAAAAAAAATTTAATTGTCAATTTTGGAATGTTATATTAACAACGGCAAGGCTAGGGATCTTGACTGTCATGATCATATCATGCAAAATAAAGTATTTGAAAGTTCGAATGTCAGAACTGACAATCAGATGGTGAGATTGAAGGAAAAGTTTTTTAGATGCCAACATAAATGTTATGATATAATAAAAGAAGTTGAAGAAGAAACCAATAATTTAAAAGTAGAATACGAAAGAATCAATTTTGTAGTATTAGTGCATGGTAAATTTGGCTTAAGTTGCTGATATCAGTTCTCTTATTTAATGCATTAGGTTGTTTCAAAATATGACACATCTCCATAAACTGTCTCTTATTAAGGTTACGTTCTCTACAGAGAATTCTAACACCATCAAAATTCACAGTATGTTTGGTGTTGATTGCATGTTCTGCAAGGGCACAAGTATGTTTAGAAAGTTTAATGTCACTACGATGTGAAGTAAGGCGTCCTTTAAGGGAACGGCCAGTTTGACCAATATAACATGCATCACATTCAGAACAGGGTATGTGATAGACTACATTCACTACATTATTAGATATAATATATATATATATATATATATATATATATATATATATATATATATATATATATATATTATATCTAATAAATAAATCAAACAATTATGAAAATCCATTTTTGGGACGCCTCTGAGAGACCATGACCGTAGACCAGGCATTAATATCAGATGGCAAAAAATAAAAAGCGAAAGGTTTATCTGGTACGAAAATCAAAGCGCGTAACTCCACTGTTATTGGTTGCTAAGAAAGAAATGTAAGCGATATCGCTTGTTATCTTGTACGTAATCGTTTAAGCTGATTTCATTTTAGATTTGTCTCTATCTACCAAATTAATTGGAGAAACTCTTAAAATAGGTACGCCAGGTGTGTCATACTGGTATGTGGATTGTATATAATACTCAAGGACTTCCTTATTTTTTATTAGGTATAATATATATGGCAAGCTCAACGGGCTGTAGAGGATCAAGGCGTCAGTGGTTTTCCTCCAGTTTATAGTATTTTGTTGACCATTAGAAATGTTTCCTTTTCTTTTTGTGAGTTTTAGTTTCAATGACTACTTCTACTACTACGACTAGGTATTCATCTTGTTATTCTGAGCTTAATACTTTTTAAGAAGTCTGTTCCACATTTCCAATTTACCCTGTGTGTATTATATATTCACTCCAGTGTAATCTGTTTTTCCTGGTTTAGGACTAAACGCCACCCTCGCTCTTCTCCAAGCTTTAAAAATGTACCCCAGAGCATGACTAGCTCTAAATATTTGGATCAGGCGACCCATAATTATTTCCAGTTCCTCTTGGAGTAGCCTGGAAAATGTACCATCTGGTCCCGCAGTTTGTATTGTTCCAGTAACCTCCATACCTTAAAATATTCATGTTTGTTTGGTCTGCTCGTGTTGCTTTTCTATTCTTTGGTGTGGTCGCCTTGTAAATTGCAATTCAAATGAAAAAATCCAGCTTCTTCTTGTTCTTTTTATGTAGACATAAAATGTCTACATAAAACTGTCTGTTTTTCAATGAGCCTCCAGTAAGTATCGTTTCCATAGTTTTCGTGGTCTTCCTAGTGATCGTCTTCCTATTGAGGAACCGTCTGTTGCCGTATTTAGTACTCTATTTGTTGTCATTCGGCTTATATGATCGTTCCATTCTACTCTTCTATTTCTTACCCAGTTCTTGATATTCTCCACCTTGCATCTACGTCGTACATCTGTACTTCTAGCTCTGTCCCATAGTGTCTTGCGATCAACTTTTCTAAGTATTTTCATCTCTGCTATTTCTAACATCCTTTTGTCCTCTCTATATCAGGTCGTGTTCCTGCCGCGTATGTCATTATTGGTCTGATGACTGTTTTGTAAATTCCTTTCATTTCTTTCCCGATATTTTTATTTCTCCATATTCTTTCATTCAGGCAGCATACGCCTCTGTTTGCTCTATTCACTTGATCTTCCACTTCAGTTTCGAGCTTTCCGTAGCTAGATAATGTGATGCCTAGATATTTAAACTCCATCACTTGTTCTATTATCTGACCTTCCAGCTCCAATTTACATCTTATTAAATTTGCTGTTGTTACCAAGCATTTTGTCTTAATATAATAGGTTATATTAAATTGGTGGAGCATACGTTGTAGATCATCTTCACTTTGAGAGAGTAGTATTGCGTCGTCTGCATAGTAGATTATTTTAAATTGTTTTTCTCCCATATGGTATCCTTTTTTAGTTTTTACTTTTTTATTATTTCATCCATAACCAGTGTGAACACCTGATTATAGTGTGAACACCTGATTATGGATGAAAACAATAAGTGGATAACGTCCTTTAATTTGACCCTTCTTAAGGTCCACGAAACATAGATATGCCGATTTGTTGTATTTTAATGATTTCTCTTGCACTTGCCTCATTATAAATATAGCGTCGGTGCATGATCTTCCTAACCTAAAACCTTGTTCTTCTGCTAGTGTTATAATTTCATTCAGTTTATTTGTTATCATATTGGTTGTTAATTTTAGTGTTGCGCTTATTAAATTAATTCCTCTGGAATTTTCCAGGTCCGATTTGTCTCCCTTTTTGAAGAGAGATATTAGGATGCTTGATCTCCATTCTTGAGAAATTCTGTTTTCTTCTATTATTTTTTGGATTAGTTTTAATAGCTGTTTGGTCAGATCTGGTCCTCCTTACTTTAGGAGTTCATTCGGTATTCTATCCTCTCCTAGTGATTTCCTATTTTTTAATTTCTTGGTAGAAAATGAAATTGAAAAATGAAAAATCCAACTTGAAGGACCAAATATAAAAGCAACCAGACATAAAGATGATAAAAACGCAGGTTGTTGAAAAATTATTTAAGGGAAGTGAGGTTACAAGTACATATTCAAAGAGAATGAAGCCTCATTGAAGATGCGTGTATACCGTCATTATATATATAGCCAAAAATATTGTTCTGACATTTTTAAAAATACTGATTTTACTTTGTAAAGGAGTACTTTTCTTCCCATCATATTTATTTTTATAATTGTCTCATTATTTATGATATATATCGATATTCCAGGAATTTTATTTATTTTTTTATCAGCATCGCTAGTCTTTTCTTTGCCTTTTTTAGACTTCAAAGGCATTACAATAAATTACAGAATATACGCCCTTCAACAACTCACAAAGTTTCCCTGGAAAAGACACGATAACATTCCCTTAATGTACTTATTTTTCGAACATAACATCTCTCTATACAAACCTCATTATCTCAATGCCGTATTTTACATCAATAATAATTCCTGTTTACTGGTACCTGTTTGCACATTAAGACATTTCGAAAAGGGACCCTACTCGATTTATATTCTATTTTTAAATTCGTAGAAATAATCATTATCGGCGTGGATGCTGGAAATATAGGTCAATTGTTTTTTTCAAAAAGAACGAGCTTCTTTTTCAAACAAATACCGATTGAGTGAATACTAATGACTTTAATTGAAAGGCTAATTTATATGTTACGAAAATTGTAGGAATTTTCAGTGAATGCTTTCAGTCCTTTAATATAAAAAATTCCTAGAATTTTCGTAACATATAATTTTGGAAATAAATTAAATAAAAATATGACGATTGTTTTAACAGGTAAATTTGGAAAGGTAAACGTTAAGAATTTAACAGAAAAAAAATAAAAAAGAAAACAGAACAAAAATGATACAGGGAGTAAATAGAAAATTAATTTGGTAAGAAATAAATGTGGAGCCAAAATTTGGAGCCAGAGTTTGTTATTTAGCCTGTTGCATGCGATGGGAGATCCAAAAAATTGTCATATACATTCACTCATTGAATTAAAAAAAACGGCGCGTGGCACTTGGCGGCGCGCGGCATTTGGCGGCGCGTGGGTAGTGCCGACAGAAGTGAATACTTTTTATACCGCCTTACTAATATGTGGGTAAATAAAATTTTACGTCTGCTTATTATTGAATTGTTTAATATTTTTTTATAATAACACACCACAAAATTAAGTGCTTCGTCATATTCAAAAAATCTAAATTTTTTTTCTTTAAAAATTTTATTTGATGATTTTAGTAATTTGTTAAATACATTCATGGACGAAAATATCGAATATTTTGGAATTTTACAATTTTTTTTTGTACCTAGTCACTATATTTCAAAACAATTTTAGATTACTGATGGCACTCATATAGTAGGCTGATGTACTCAACTGGTTTGAAATATTTTGACCTTTATTTTGACGTTTATTCAGCGTTTAGTGTCATTCGTACATTTTATCATAAAAAACCTTCACGTAAAGGAAAAATCATACTAATTCGGTTATTTTTAGTTTAATTTATTAAATTTAATTAAATATTGTTTTGATTTAACTAAGTTTAAAGCAAATATGCCACCAATTCGATACTCCGATGAAGCCCAAGTAGCACAAATGGTAATTTTGTACGAGGAAGGATATGCACAAAAAGATATCGCACGACGTCTCAGGAGAAGTCAATCTAGTTTCAAATACTTTAAAAAGGTACTGCGGAATAGGAAATTTCGTACGAAGGCCTGCTCAAGAACGCCCAAGTTGCACAGCCGCACTTGATGACCGTTTTTTGGTTCTTATTTCTACACTAAATCGATCATTGACATCGATGCACCTCAGAAATGAGCTATTAAATGTTAGACAAGTTAATGTAAGTTCAGAAACAGTTAGACGAAGATTAAAAGAAGCAAACTTAAAGCTCAGACGCCCCGCCAAAGTTCCACGTCTTCTCCAAAATCATAAAGCTCGTCGTTTAGAATTTGCAGGAACACATATTCCGTGGAATATCGACAACTGGAAAAATGTTCTTTTCACTGATGAGACCAGAACCCTATTATGGAAGCTAGATGGTCAAAACCACGTCTACTAAGAGTTGGAGAACGATTCGCCAGTTGCAATCTCGCCCAGACTGTTAGTTTTGGAGGTGGGGGCATAATTATTTGGAAAGGTATTAGTTGGGAGGGACGCACTGGACTTGTAGAAGTGATTGGATGGATGACTTGTGACTCTCACGTTTAAAACATTCTGCAAAATTATAAAATTCCAAAATATTCGATATTTTTGTCCATGAGTGTATAATATAGAATTTATTCATCGTTTACATTGTCATTATTATTTTGTATTTATGTTTAATAACTTCATTTTGTTTATGATTACATTTAATTTAATTTTATTTAATTTTACTTAATTTTATATAATTTTATTTAATTTTCATCATCTTCAGTCATCTTATCAAATTAATCTAGATACAAAAAACAGCGTATGTAGGTACCTTCTTGCATAAATCCAAATAAATATAAACCAATATAAAGTTTAAATTATTTTGTGAAATTAATCTTACCTCAAAAATTACAGCACTCAAGATTTTTTGTAATTTTGTATTAATATTCTTAATATATGTTATTAACATATTATTAGTGTTGAATTAAATGTATCGTTTCAGAGACCAAATATGATTGACTGACAGCTGGTAGTTCAGATTTCTTTCCTAGGTGGCGCTAGTAGTTTATATCTAAACTAACATAAAGCTTTAAATTATTTTCCTTATTAAATCTTCTCTTAAAATTACAGTAACCAATTTTATTTCTTTCTTTCTAGTGCGCAGGAGCTCCAAAGGATGATGGATAACGTTGTAGAAGCATGTAACAAATACGGCCTAAAACTAAATTGCAAGAAGATAAAAATAATGATCATTAGTAACACCAACATAAACGCCCCAATTACAATAGGCGATACACCGTTAGATACATGCTATTTGGGCTGCAATATTACGGATTCTTGGGATCACACCTACGAAATAAAAATTCGTATTGAAAAAGCCAGAAGCTCTTTAAACAGCCTTAGGAAGATTCTCTGCAACTTATCTTTAAGTATCAATATACGCATAAGAATTCTTAGATGTTACGTCTTTAGTGACCTGTAGGAGTAGAAAGCTGGAGCCTTACAGAAGATGCCATAAAACGATTAGAGGCATTTGAAGATTATTTTATTGGTGATACTTAAACAGTAGAATGTATAATACTAAACCAGTAAGTGTTGCAGCGATTACAGCGCGCAATTCTGCGTTTAATATTGTGTCGCCCCCTATAAAACGGTAAAATCGGTGGTAAATAAATTTAAAATAGTCATTTTTTGTGTAAAATTTTCCGTATAATTCGAATTCGTTGTCAGAAAACCTCTAAAAGTTATTTGGAAGCTGAAAAACGAAGGAAAAGCGCTAAAAAAGGCGGGAAAATCGCGTTTTTTGGACTTTTATAGGGCGCGGCGGCTTCAAACATATAAAAAAGATTTCTGAGACAACTTTTATTCGAAAGTACTTGTATTAATGCGTCTTTTGTGAAAATTTGAAAAAAATTAAAGAGGGTGTTTTTAAGATATGAATTTTTCAAAAAAAGCGCTTTGTTTCGCATTTTGTGGCTTTACATGACGTCATATGGCAATTGTGACACCGGGATCGTGTTCAGCGGGAAATTTTACATTGGAGAACATATAGTGGATATATGTTTAAGCATATTTAGCTCGCTGTACTAAAAAAAAACGGGTGTGGCAGTCCAATGGGACTGACGGTAGAAGTTACACTTCTATACACGCGTTCGCCGATAAAAAATTATATACGAGTCAATCTGCACAATTATTACATATGTAATGCTATAGGTAAGAGAGAGCAGAAAGAGGAAAAGAATTAGGTATACAGGTATATGGTGCATCGTTTGCTGTATATAAATATTTGACCTGTAATAGGAGTATAGTAAATGAAGGATTGTATCAATATTTTAATGAAAATATATATTTTTATTTTTATATATGTATAAAAGGAGTTGAATGAAAAAAAAATTACACATACTCTGCAGTAAAATTCATTGTTTATTTTGTTATTAATATAAAAATTACAATACAATAAATACACTGCAATATAATTCAATATAATAATACAATATAAATTAAAATGTAATATTCATAAGTATTTAAAACTGCCAATATACATAACTTACTTTACGAAGATAAAAATAAAAAACCAACAACTCGGATTATGTTGTAAATTTTCATTTTATTTTAAAATTTATGTTTTTTGCGTATATTACACATATTTAATAAGATTAATGTGAGGTTTTTAAATATTTCAAAAATAAAAAACGAAATTCATAATTGGGATTCGAACTCACAACCACCAGCGTATGAACCAAACACGTAAAGGATTTGCCAATTAGACATGTCACTAACGGATCTCAAAATTGACAGTTCTCGGTAAAACAGTGATTATTTTGAAATACAAAAGCCTAAAATAATTATAAACGTTTAATTTTAAATAATACAAAACATCACATAAATAATAATATTAATACATATTATATTATATATAATATTATATATATATACAATATTATATATAATATATATATATATATATATATATATATATATATATATATATATATAATATTAAATATAAAAGGAACATTTTTATTCTCGAGAGAGGAAGAGAGAGAAAATATATCTTCTGTCTCTCTCTTACTCATTATCTTACCTATGTAATGGTTTCACAGATTCACTCTCATGCAAATTTCCAACGCCGACCGTGGGTATAGAAGTATAACTTCAAAAATCGGCGAAACACGAAAAAAAATTGATAAAAAGCGTGAAACTTCAATAGCGCGCCACGGCCGCCATTTTGAATATTAAGGTCTGAAAATTTGACAATCATGTTTCTTTGTCTAGTACAACATGCGTGTAAAATTTCAGCCAAATCGGAGAGGGTGTGACCCCACCGACTTGTGTCGATTATTGCTGGAATTACCCATTTAGGATACTGTCAAATTATCAATGAATGACATTTTTAACACAAGATTAGATAGACATTCATAATTTAGCAATATTGTAAATTGTTAAATATTATGTTCAAATTTAGTTATATATAAGGTGCAATATACAGAGTGTTGCATTTAAAAAAAGTGACTAATGATATAAGAAAAATGCTAAATCTCACATACAAATATCAAATTTCAAATCTCCAAATTGCAAAATACGTGTATCCCTGTTTTTGTATAACTTTTAAGAGATAATTAGACGTTTCCAGAGTTTTGGTCCGCTCAGTATAATAAATGTACATAAAAAATTCTGTTTTAAGTTGACAATGTATTTATTTGCCGCTTGAACATGTTTCCTAAATATTATATGCATGGAAATGAGAAATTCAAACTAAGCAAAGACGCACAGTAGCAAATTCACTTAAAATGAACTGTCGGATCGCTTTGGTAAAAGGGAACAAAGGCATATCCGAGCTTTAGTGGGTTGTTGATCAAAAGATCCGTAGGGAAGCGATGTTGAAACAGTTCTAAGTAAAATGAATATATTTTGGCATATTATATATCCGATGAATTGTAAATAGTTGAGCATTGATTTATACTTCAACTCTTACTTTTTAATACAGCACATAGAAAAAAATTGTTTTTCGCTAGCAACTTCTCAAGATATCTCTAATATGTAGCATTCTTTCACCTTCCAAGTTGACGCTACAATCTTCTTCTGTCTTTTCTTCTTCAGGTTTGAAGGTAAATATCCTATAATAACAAAAATAATAACTGGAGATCATCGACTAGAACAAATGAACCAGGAAAATCAGAATTTACCAAGACAGTCGCTGTAATTTATCTAACAATCGTTTCAGATTATTATAGTCTTTTTCCATCATATTGATAGCACATTATGTATGCAAATCCACAACAGGTCAAAAAACCATAGGCGTCACCTTATACTTGTTTTGAAATAAATAAAAAAAATTAATATTTTAAGATGCCGTCAACAATTCATTATCTTTAAAAAATCTTCTGTAAAATAAGTGTCCACTAATCTCACTATACCTTTTTTGTGCGTAAAAAACGTCGGTATATATGCTACACGATTATTATTAATTATACACGGGTGATTAACGAGAGAATTCAATGTTTCACAAAATAAATTAATGTAAACATTAATTTAAAGGTGATTATTGTTTTCTATACAAGTTATCGCCTGATACAAAAAGAATACCTTCTTTGAACGATTACCTGGAATTACTGATAAGGCTTCACTAATGATAGTTTAAGTAGTTTTTATGCCACATTACAGCTTATGCCAATAATATAAATTAGAAAGTGTTTGCATCTTTCATTTAGTTTGTAGATGTACATTGTTCATGTCTTACCTACCTACGTTTTTGGTGTCAATATTTTGTTATTTGCATTTAAAAATGACGTTGACAGGTTTTATCCCGGTTAAGTGTAGGGAACTGTTTCATCTCCCAAGAAGAGTGGAGGGAGTAAACCCTTGGAAATTGAAGAAATATATAAAAACATGATAAGATGCAGCGTCCACTAATTTTTTTTTAACAAAAAATTTCCAACATTGGACAAAATCCAAACATTAATTAGAGAAAACGAAGAGTTACCAATCATAAGCAACAAGAAATTATGGGGACTATTGAGAGAGATGGGATTTCGTTGGCAAAAGAATAGAAGAAAATCCGTTTTAATTGAAAAAGATTACATTGTATGTTGGAGACGAGATTATCAAAGAACTATTAAAAAGTACCGAGAAGAAGGGAAAACAATTTTTTATTTGGACGAGACTTGGCTAAATGAAGGTCATACTGTACCATATCTATGGGTTGATACAAATGTGAAAAGTTCCCTTCAGGCATTCATCGAAGGTGTATCTACTGGAATAAACAATATTCCCGTTGGAAAAGGACGCAGACTCTTAATAACCCATATTGGAAACGAATACGGTTTTGTCAATGGTGGATTATTAAGTTTTGCCTCAAAATCAACCAAAGACCACGAGGAAATGACTGCTGACGTTTTTGAAGAATATTTTGAGCAAATGTTGGATTTAATTCCAAAAAATTCTGTCATAGTCATGGATAATAGTTACCATTCAAGACTAGCAGAAAAATTGCCAACAACGGCATGGAAAAAAGGAGAGATAATCGAATGGTTGGATAAACACGCAATTGAGTACAAGGAGAATTCGACAAAAAAGGAATTATTACCTATTGTAAGGCAACATAAAGCAGCTTATAAAAAATATATAATTGATGAAATGGCATTAAACCGTGATGTAATTATTTTACGTTTACCCCCATACCACTGTGATCTGAATCCGATAGAAAATATATGGTCTCAAGTAAAGGGTGAAGTCGGACGCAACAACAAAACTTTTAAATTAGAAGACTTACAACAATTATTAGAACATTCCTTATCAAAAGTAACTCCAGAAAATTGGAAAAATGTTGTTAGTCATGCTCACAAGGAAGAAAATAAAATGTGGAATTTGGATAATATGACTGACGCAATGCTGGAACCGGTAATAATTAACATTGGAGTTGAAGATTCCTTAGATTCTGAAGAAAGCAGTGAATCTGAAATGGAATTTGATTAAATAATATTCATTTTTTTACAAATCGGCCCCTGTTACGGCCACAAATTATTTTATATATAACCAATAAAATAAACATCTTAAATTTCTTGCAAATTTATCAGTACCTGTTAATCTCCATCACTCCGACACTGGCAACTTTATTTAGGGATTAATAACCCTCAAAACTATTGTATTCTATTCTGCTTCAACCTTTATACCTGGTGGTCATACTCAATTTAAAATTGTTTTCCTATATACTTCTGTAAACTTGTTGACAAATATCTATTTTTCATTGAGTCACCCGTATCAACAGTTTAGGGATTTGCATACATAATGTGAGATCAATATGATGGAAATGGACTATATATGGGTAGAATAACAATTGTCATGCAAATTCTTTTCATATATTTTTATTTTTTTAACAATTTTAAGTTATTTTTTCACATTTTTGAATATTATTTTTGGTTTTATGTTATATTTTTAATTATTGAACTAGTGTCATCGCTCCACTTTGAAGTTTTTACCCTTGGCCAATTCTGGAAATCAAACTTGGAAATCCCTAAAATCACTACACACGCGTGTATAGAACTGGGCTATTGTAGGGTCAGAAAAGTCAATTCTTCTCGGGTTTTTCTAGAGTCGACTACACTCCGAGAGCCCTCCTGCTGAGGCTCTGCGCCTTTTCGTCAACCTGAAGACTGTGCGGATGATTTTTATACTGCTTCAAATGGTGTTTTAATTGACTTTTTTGGCCTGAAAATAAAAATTTCTGACCAAAATTGAGCGACTTTTACGGCATTTTCCCTCGCCAGAAGGAGATCTTCCAAAGTACAGGTAGCCGAGCATAGTGGGCAGGTCTCCGAGGAAGTTCCGTCTAGCCAGATTATCTTTGGTATTACCCACTCCGCCTCTGAGTCTATTTAAGCTCCTCCATACTTTCCAGTTCAAGTCTCCGCCAAGTTGTAAGGCCTCTGTGGATTCCATTGTGGTAGGTGGCGCAGCTAATCTTTCCACACATCTATCCTTGCTGTGTTTGGTTGGGTGTCTAATGGAATCGAGCTATGACGACACTTCTAACTTTAGTCGCCTTCTTGAAAGCTGGTGCCTTTAATAGTAAAGAACAAGTAATATCATGATTCCATAATTACCTTTACCAGACGATTTACTACCTTTAACCAATAATTAACAAATTATCGCAGAAAAATACCACTAATTAGAAAAAGTCGTCACAATTTTGTGTGAACACAAACAACATACCGTGTTAACTAAGGCTAATTGGCAGTACTCTTGATTCACCTTGTAATAAATTAAGTAAATATTATACAACTATTCGCAAATAAAAGTGACATATATGTATTTGTAAAAAATACGCAAAAACTTTTGATATGAGTAGTTTGTTTATAAATGTGTCATTAGATAAAACTTTGGAAATAATAAGGATCAAATTTATCAGCTGTAATGGTACTGTCAACTTCATATAAAGATAATACTTATTACTTAAATAAAAATTTTCGTAGGACAAATTTTGGTCTAGGAATGGTCTCTTCTTGTCATTAGTAAAAATATTTATAGAAAGTTTGGACACTACAACGGTATGGTGTATGTACATAATATGCATAATATTCAATAATAGAATTTTATTTTTCCGAATTAAAAGAATTTATTTAACTATTATAATTAAACGGCTCATAAGTCTACTTTCACATATTTATAAACTATTTACAAAAATAATTACGAAACGACTAGAAAATAAATTGGAATTTTATCAGCCCATAGAACAGGCAGGTTTTAGAAAAGGCTATGTAACAAACGATCACCTACTCGTAATAAAAAATCTTATAGAAAAATGCACTGAATATAATAACCCACTAGCTTTAATATTTGTCGACTATGAAAAGGCATTCAACACCGTAAATCAACAAAAAATGTTGGAAACCTTGACAGAATGCCGAATTGACTATCGGTATATAAATATAATTAAACACATATACCAAAACGCAACAGCCAGTGTTAGAGTGGGTGATCGTCAAACACAGAAATTCCCGATACAATGTGGAGTACGCCAGGGGGACACCATATCGCCGAAACTGTTCACTACGCTTTTGGAATATATATGTAAAAGGGCAAAACTGACCGACAAGGGCATAAACATAAACGAAGAAAAGCTTAGCCATCTAAGGTTTGCAGATGATATTGTACTAATAGCTGATAGGATAGATGAGGCCAAAGAACTTTTAAATCAGCTCTACCTTTCCTCGCTAGAAGGGGGATTGAAAATAAATATATCTAAAGCCCAGATGATGACAAACCTTGTAGTCAGCGAAGATATATGCGTAGGAACAAGATCCATAGACCAGGTAATGACCTATAAATACCTAGGTCATGAGATCCGCATAGGAAAAGATAACCAAACCCTTGAGCTTCTCCGTCGTATAAGACTGACTTGGGCAGCCTTGGGCAAGCTGAACCATATTTTCAAATCGTCTGATATACCAATATGCCTTAAAAGAAAAACGTTTAATCAGTGTGTTTTACCAGTGTTAACTTACGGTGCGGAAATGTTGACCATGACAAGGAGAACAGTTCAAAAGATCCATGTGTGTCAAAGGGCGATGGAGCGTGCTATGTTGGGCGTTTCACTACGAGACAAAATCCCAAATCGCCAGCTACGACAAAGAACAGGAGTGGCTGATGCAGTAGAGAGAGTAGCAACACTTTTATGGAACTGGGCAGGTCACGTGGCTCGAATGACAGATAATAGATGGACAAAGCGGATACTGGAATGGAGACCAAGAGATGATGCCTATCGAAGCAGAGGTCGTAGACCAACACGTTGGACTGACGATCTAAAACGTTGTCATAGGAATTGGATGCAAGGGGCACAAGATCGAAATAGATGGAAAATTATGAGGGAGATCTATGTCCAGCAGTGAATAAGCGAAGATTGAATGATGGATTAAACGGATACGATTAAGCTTATTTGATACTACGTGGTTTTGCCAATTTATCAACAATATCCTAATACTTTTATCAACTACAATAATTATAAAATAATCACAAAGACAAAGTAATGTCTGCTTAAATTAATTGGACTATCACCCAATCAGTGATAAATATTTATTTTTACAATAAAATTTCTTCTGGAACTTATTATCAAGTGTGCATTGAAGAACTACAATAATTATAAAATAATCACAAAGGCAGTAATCTCTTTGCGCAAATTAATTGCACTATCACCCAATCAGTGATAAATATTTATTTTTACAATAAAATCTCTTCTGGAACTTATTATCAAGTGTGCATTGACGAACTACAATAATTATAAAATAATCACAAAGGCAGTAATCTCTTTGCGCGAATTAATTGGACCATCACCCAATCAGTGATAAATATTTATTTATACAATAAAATCTCTTGTATATTTTTTTCTGGAAATTATTATCAAGAAATAATTTAAGACTAGTTAAGTGATTTAATTTGGTGGTCAAAATGGTAGACGGAAAGTGTTTATCTTACGATTTACGAAATTCCATTCCTATTGCGGCTCATAACAATAGATTTTCTGGACATAAAATTTCTTAAAATTAAGTATTCTTTAAGAAACTGCGAGAAACATAATTTTGTACAAAATTATGCAATTCGAATAGACAGTTTAAAATTAAATAGAAACATACAAATTTGAACGGTATTAAAGCAAATCCATTTTCTATAGAGCTCCCTAATTTTCTCAGTAATATATCGTATATATATATATATATATATATATATATATATATATATATATATATATATATATATATATATATATATATATATATATATATATATATATATATATATATATATATATATATATATATATATATATATATATACAGGGTGGTCGTTAAGTAATTGTACAAACGAAAACCGTAAACTCTACATTTTAAAATATTACGATTTAAGCCAACTTGCTTTAATAAAATGTTGATATTAAGAAAGATACAGGGTGTTAAAGTGGAAATTAAAAATTCTATTTTTCGCTATAACTTTAACGTTTGTACATATTTTTGGACAAAAATTTATAATTGGATGCTTTAAAACAGGAAAAATTATAATTTTATACAAACTTTACTGTAACTGATAGAGGGCGCCACATATGCCACATGTGTGGCATAGATTTGCGCTTAACTTTTTTGCTCTTAAAGTTAGCTCTAATTGTGTTAAAAAATATTAAAGATACATTATTTTTACAAGGAAAAGGTATACTTGTTGATAACCTCAAAATTTAACCGTTTTCGAGATATTCGCATTTTATAAGTCAGCTGCATAATAATTCTTAGTTGTAATATTTGTGCGGTGAAGCACTGAATACCACCGAATTATGCTGATAAGCATAATTCACAGTTTATTCTTATTACAACAACTCAAAGATGATAATGTTACATTACAAAATTTTTGTTATGGCTGCTAAATGTCTTATGAAAATATTCTTCATCTTCTTCTTTAGGTGCCGTGTGCGTATTCAGACGTTGGCCGTCATCATGTTTACAGTTTCCCTTTTAAATCGCTTCTTAAGTTTCTATACCTACTGGAGTTGTATTACTTTTTCCCCATTGTAAAATGCTGAAAACCCAAAATATGTGGTTTATGTAAGATGGTACACCACCACATTCTAGAGAGAAGGCAGTGAGAACATACTTAAATATAACTGTTCTGAACGTTGGATTTATCGTGGCAGTCAAATTCTTTGCAATGTGGTGAGATATTGATACAATTATTTATAATTATATTATATAATTATTTAATTTATAAAAAATCCCAAAAGAATACTTATCATTCATTACGTAAATTATTTAACCATTTTTATTAGGACAATTCGAAACTAAAGCCCAGGTATTGAATAACACATATGTGTCTTGTTTCATAATACTTTTGCTACCAATCTAACCTTAAAGACTCAGCATTTTTACAAAAACATCATCGTTGGCCTAATAACCGATATTGTTATAAATATAATAAACACACACACACACAGGTAATTTAGTTTAGCAATTATAGTTACTCGTAATCTGTAACGTAATCATATAAATAACTAATGACATCTATAGGTTATTCCGTGTTTATATAAGTAACCAATGAATCAAATACATCACAGTTTAACCTCTGCCACAAATAAGATGTAGTTCCCTAATATACCATAAGGTTTGGATATGTATCCAAAAGAATATATTCATCCATTATACATTATAGCCACCACGTAGCCCAGAATTTAATCCGCTTGATTTTGGTGTATGGGGCGTATTAAAACAACGTGTCTATAAGAATCCCATAAACATTCGCAACCAACTATGAGAAGAAATAAATACTGCAGCAGTTTCTTTAGAACCAATGATTCTATTTAACATCAGACGATCTTTTATGTAATATATTGACAAATGTATTAAAGAAAATGATGGACATATCGAACATTTACGTTGACAAAAAGTTATGTTATTTAGTTTAACTATTTCTTAATTTGGTTTGTAAACAAAATGTTTTGATTATGACTTTAATTTAACATAAAACGTAAAATGTTTGATGTAAAATCCCTATTATTCTGTTTTTGTCAAATCCTATTCTTAATATCAACATTTTATTAAAGCAATTTGGCTTAAATTGTAATATTTTAAAGTGTAGAATTTACGGTTTTCGTTTGTACAATTACTTAAGGACCACCCTGTATATATACTTTTCATTGCATTTTATTTTCACAAAATAACTCAAACAAAAATATCATTCATGGTTTCTTTCATGTTACACGATAAAATCTACAAAAAACGTAAAATTTCATTCGAGCTGATAGACAGACTGGACAAAAAGACATTCCATACTTATTATTTACTCATACAGATGCCCACATTCGATATGGTCCGGTACCACGCCGTCTACGAATCCTTCATACATATTTAAGCACTTTTTGCGATCAAGAAAAAAGATCTTACTTCGTAACATCGTCATGGTCAAGGTCGAACTCAGAATACGGGAAATAGACCAGTCAGTAGCATACTTATAACGTTCTAGGATCCAGAAAAATCTAAACACCAATAGATTAAGCAATAAAGATATCAAATCACTAAAAAATATAGGAAAATCACTGGGCGTGATTGGTTGCTGAAAAGTCTTTAACTAGCGAAGATTCACTCTTTTAGGAAAAATCTAACATTTTCTATTTCACTACAGAACTTTTTTATTATGTTTATTATACAGTAAGGTCTGGTTTTATGCGGTGCAGTGGCGCACCCAGCGGGGGGGGGGGTTGGAGGTTAAAACCCCTCCCAGGACCCTATTCCGACACTTAAGGACTCAAAATGCAGGTGGCATCATAAAAAAAATTTCGGTGCCCAACCAAAACCCCCCCTAGAAGAAAATTCTAGGTGCGCTACTGATGCGGTGGATACGTTCCACAGAAAAAAAGACATTTCATGCCTTGAAAAATTAGGGACACGTTCCGTAGCCTTCTTCTTCTTCGTCTAGCCATTCACGTCCACATCTGAACATAAGCATCTTCAAGTCTTCCTTTCCATTGTTTTTTATTGTACGCTACTTGTAGCCAATTTTTCCCGGCAGTCCTTTTCAGATCATCTGTCCATCTCATAGGAGGTCTGCCTCTGGGTCTTTTGTGTTGGTATGGTCTCCAGGTTAAAATTGATCTGTGCCATTTGTTTAGATCGCTCCTAGCTACATGTCCAGCGTATTCCCATTTCAACTTTAATGATTTTTGCACCACATCGGTGACTTTGGTTTTCTGTCTTATCCATGTGTTTGTTTTCTTGTCCTTAAGTGATATACCTAGCATTGCTCTTTCCATCGCGTGTTGAGTGACTCTAAGTATATTCATATTCTTTTTTGTGATTGTCCATGTTTGTGCCGCATAAGTTAATATCGGAATAATGCATGCATCAAAAACTTTAGATCTAAGATGTAATTGAATTTGTTGATTTCTGAGTATATAGTTCAGTTTACCGAATGCTGCCCAAGCTAACTTTCTTCTTCTTTTTATTTCTTCAGTTTGAATTTCCCTATTTAGTATTATTTTTTGTCCTAAGTATTATATTCTTCAACTTTTTCTATAACTTTACCGTTTATTATTGTCACGGTGTCTTCGGAGTGCATGACTTTTGTTTTGTTTAAATTCATTTTCAGTCCTATTTTAGAAGATTCGGTATGTAGTTCTAAAAGCATGGTTTGCATTTCTTGTAGGTCAGTAGCCATCAGGATTATGTCATCTGCAAATCGTAGATTACTGAGGTAGCGGCTATTGATGTTTATTCCCTTATATTTCCAATTTAGGTTTTTAAAAACGTCCTCCAAGTTTGGTGATAAAGTATCTCCCTGTTTGACTCCCCTGTTTAATGGTACAGGGTTCGTGTGTTCATTTTCATTTAGGTAGTATGTAGCTGTAGCTTGGTTCATAGTTTCTTTTATTAAGTTAATATATCTGCTGTCTAAACCCTATTCATTCTACAAATTCCCAGTCGTCAACAGAACCACGTGTAAGCCAAACAGGGTCGTACTGATGTACGACCTATGTATCATATGATTTTTAAAAATATTTACTTTTGAAACTGTTAGTGTAAGAATTTCTTGAAATTTAATCATTATATCACAATTAAACTAAACTCTAAAAAATAACACGACCAGTAAATAACTTACAATAACTATAACATAAATATAACACAATATAATAACTTAAAAATCAACACGATACAATTAGAATTTAAAATAATCACAAGTTGGGATCTGTAACATGAGAATCTGTCTCGCTTACGGTAATAAATTATATTTTATTGCCTCTTGACGAATGAGACATCGAATATCAACACGTGCTCATGTTTACTGATGGGAATTTGGTAAACGAATATACTTTATTCTACAATTTTGCATTGCGTTTATTACGGCCGTGTGTTCTATGGTATCGAAAGCTTTTTCGTAGTCTACAAATGCTAGGAAGACTGGAAACTTGTATTCGTTACATTTTTCTATTAATATTTTTGTTGTTAACAGGTGATCGGAAGTTGAATAGCCTTTTCTAAAACCTGCCTGTTCATATTGTTGGTATTCGTCTAATTTCCTTGTTAGTCGAGTAGTTATGACTTTGGTGAGTATTTTAAACAGGTGTGACAGTAGGCTGATGGGTCTGTAGTTTTCCAATTTTCGACTATCACCTTTCTTGTGTAATAAGATTACTTTAGAGTTGTTCCAGCTCTTAGGGACTTTGCCCTGATGTAAACAACTGTCCACAAGCTTACTTACAATTGCAATTAGTTCCTTCTAAAATTACATAAATCCAAGATAAAAACAAAGAAGTTGGCAGAAATTAATAGACATAGGCTGCATGATAAATTACTTCGAATATCTCAAAGAAATTCATACAAAAGCTTAAAAAAACCTGTATTCAAAACTTAATTAATTTTATTTTATGGGAAAGTAAAAGGTACATATAGTTTTACATTTACATTTTTAATCATTATCGCTATCTGATAATGGTGCACCGTTTGCAAAGTGGCTCAAAATCATCTTAATCGTCAGAAGAAACTGTCTCTGCAATAGATATTTGCAGTAAACGATTTTCACAAATTTCATTCTCCTTCTGTGCAGCTATTCCTTTTCTGACAATGTAATCAGTAATTAAACTTTGCGACGATGACGCTAGTAATTTTTTATGTAGCTCACGATATCCTGACATGCAGTTCTGTAGCTTACGTTGTAATTTAAAGGCTAGTTCAGAATTGTGGTCATTAATAAGAAAATTATTTTCTAATTTACAGCAAAGTTGAAGACCTTCTCGAATTAATTTGGCAGTTTTTCTTCCTCATCATTATCATCTTCTAGACTCGCGATTCTATCTAAAGTTAGATCTAAAGTTTGATCAATGATATCATGACCACTTAATGCATCATCCACAGATCCACAAGCAATTCATAATATATCATCGTGGCTGAAGGTGTTAAAACCATCTTCGCCAATTTCATGTGCCAAATTAATTATTTCATCTGATACTGTCGATATTTGAATAGTTGCATTGCTTGTTATACATTATACATGATAGCCAAACCTTTTTCCAACAGGCATTTAAAGTTCTTGGTTTACCGTAAGAAATGTCAAAATTTACGAAAACCATATTTACGAAGTCAAATAACTTCCGCTAGGTGGCTCTGTGCAAAACTTTTAGTAAACGCCTCGTACCATACATAAAAGGCTTATCAGAAAAAAAAATCTTGAACCGATAGGAAATAAATACAAGAGATAAATCAATCAACACCATAGAGATTCATTTTATCAAAAATTAAACACAACAATAAAACAGAAAGTAGTATTGAGTTTGAATCATATATTAAATTTATTACTAATTTTTAACTCCACTTCTGATGATTTTTGACAGAACGTGCACATTCGATATTCGGTTGACTGGTCTATTTCTTATTAAAATAAAACGAAATGCTTGTATATCAATAACTTTGGTTCGTCCTATGAACACGTCAGCAATCAATCAAAATCTTATGCCGGTTGTTTGACAGTTCGTGAACGAACTGTTAAACACAGAGATATTTCCAAAATGAGACATGAAAATATTTAGTATTCATATATTTATATTAGGAACATACATACAAAGTGGTTTTTTCTTTTGTATTTTTACAGTGTATTATTATTTTATCTTTTTTATGCTTTAGATAAAGTAAAAACTTAGTTACATTAAATATCACTATAAATATGAAAAGAATTGAAAAGATACCGCGCACTTACAAGTAATTAGACAACAACAACAATGTAGGCAAGTCTGGAGCTCAGAATCCGGATGATCACATGTTGTGACCGGTTTCGGAGTCTACATTTTTTAGGTCATTTTTGTACACAAAAATATACATAAGTACACATGGACTCAAGAGACAAGAAAACTAAGATCCATTATTGACTACATTATCATGAACCACAAAAGCTCCGTCAAAGTGAAAGACACCAGAGTGAAAAGAGGGGCAGAGTGTGGAACAGATCACAAACTTGTGGTGGCATGGATGGAATTCCCCTATATCTGGACAAAACAAAAGCATACATCGATTGTTACAACGGGAACGACAATAAACGAAAAGAGGCTCAAATTACATCTATTGCAGGAAAAATCAATAAAAGATTTATACAAAAGAAGACTAGACCAAAAACTAGAAGAATTCAGATATGACACGTTAGATGAAATGCATGAACACATAAAAACCTGCCTGATTTCAGCGGCCTTATAAGCTCTTGGAGAAGACGACCAAAGGAACACCCATCAGAATATCAAATTAAGGGAAGACACATTGAAATGTATAAAAGAAAAGAAAAAACTACACATAAAATACCTACACACCAAAAAACAGGAAGACTTAGACCTATATAGAGCGAAAAACAGAGAGGTAAAGAAAAGAGTAACAAATGAAAAGAACGAACGATGGGAACAAGCATGCACAGAGATAGAACGACATATCGGAGGAATGAGAAATTCAGAATCATGGCGAATATTAAAAGCACTTCAACGAAATAAGACAGAGAAAACCCAGATCGGCAAAATTAGTGAAAACGAGTGGCAAGAATACTACGTAGAACTACTTACAGAAAACCGTCCCCAATTTCAGGAAGAGAATATAGAACATGCAGGAAATGGGGCATACGACCAGATAGAAATAAGCCTGGCAGAAATTAAGAGAGCAATCAAGACATTGAAGAACAAAAAAGCCAAAGGACCCGGAGGAATACCAAATGAACTAATTAAAAACGGAACGGAAAAGTTATTCCGCATGCTACATAGAATGTTCGAAAGAGGACTAAATGGAGAAGAAATACCTGCGGAATGGACACAAGCATACATCACATCCATACATAAGAAAGGAAACAGGAAAAAATGTGAAAACTATAGAGGAATTAGTATAATATCGTCGGTAGGTAGACTTTACGGGAAAATTATTAAGGAAAAACTAGAAACTGAAATAATAGGAAAAATTGGAGAAGACCAAGCAGGGTTCACAGTAGGAAAATCATGCCCAGATCATACGTACACATTAGAACAACTGATAGAGAAGAAAATGGCAAAATTTAGACCGGTCCATCTGGCCTTTGTTGATCTAAAGAAAGCATATGACTCAATACCTAGAGTCAAATTATGGGAAGCAATGAATGATCTCGGAATCCGACAAACACTAATAAAAGCAGTTAAATCACTATACAAAGAAAACAAAGTAGCTATTAAATGTGGAAATAAAGCCTACAATCCATTTAAGACGACAAAAGGACTTCTACAAGGCTGTGCTACGTCCCCTACTCTGTTTAAAATATTCTTGGAAAAGACACTCAAACCATGGAGGAGAAAGTGCGAAGGAATGGGCATACCAGTAAGAGACGAATATCTATACACCTTAAGTTTTGCCGACGATCAAGTAGTCATCGCACAAGATGAAGAAGATCTCAGCTTTATGCTCAGAAAACTAGAAGAAGAATATAAAAACAACGGAATGGAAATAAACTTAGAGAAAACCGAATACCTAACAACAGAAAACAAGGATATGAGAAACCTAGAGATAGACGAGGGAAGACAAATAAATGGAACAGATAAATTCAAGTATTTAGGAACCATAATATCGAACCAGGGAACAACAGAAGAAGATATAAACAACAGACTGAGACAAACAAGAAACTGTATAAGACAACTAAACTCAGTGTTGTGGGATAAGAACATTACGATAAAGACAAAAAAGAGAATATATAATACCCTGACAAGAAGTATCCTGACATATGGGTCCGAAAACTGGACAATAAACAAGAGAAATAGAGGTAGAATAAGAGCAGTAGAAATGGAGTTCCTGAGGAGAAGCTGTAGACTTACAAAAAGAGACAGAATTGAAAACGCAGAGATTAAGCGGAGAATGGGAGTGCAATCAGACATAATCGACTATATAGAGGAGAAGAGACTATCCTGGTACGGCCACGTCAGAAGAGCGGACAGAGGACGCTGGATAAACAAAATCACAGAATGGAGCCCGATTGGAAGAAGAAAGAGAGGAAGACCCCGAAGGTCATTCAGAGATGAAATCGACGAGGCTATGGAGAAAAGAACCCTGCGAGATGGAGACTGGAATGACAGGGAAAATTGGAGAAAACGGTTGAGTGAAGAAAGACAGTGAAAACTGTGGAAATCCTTAGTAGTAGTAGTAACCTCTTGTGATGCTGTTGTCGCTAATATCACAAGAAGATACGCAGCTTTAGAAGAACCACTAAAAAAAGATGTTACAATTGAAGCGTTTATTTTTACAACACATGTCCATTGTTTGTAAATTTGACTTTATTTCGTTCGCATAGAGTAGTAGTTTTTTTACCGATCTTACACATTCAGTTGTGTAAAAATCCTAGATGTCCGGAGTAAGTTACAGATGTCCATGCGGTTTGTTGTAAAAGAAACACTTGTCCCATCTTAGTTAAGGGTCATCGCTAAGGGTGAATGATCTTGTCTATAAATTTATCAGTTTTGTGAGTTAATCATTGTTAATAACAGGTGATGTTTGTTTTTCTTATATTAGAAAAATAGTTCAGCATGGCGGAAACTGTTCAATACAATATCGCTAATATTATAGATGATAGTATTTGTGAAATTCGAACTACAGATCAACCACGAAAACGGAAAAGAAAAGTTTATCGAAGGGAAACCATAAAGCAAGCTAAAATACATGGATTTGCTCACAAAACGTATAAACGTGATAAGGATGTTTTAGCCCGAACAACAGGAAATGACTGTAGGTAAGTTTTTCGATAATAACAAGTTATTTTCTCAATGCTTATGACCTCAATCTTGTTGTAGGTGTAAACGTTACTGATGCTTATATGTAATAACACAGGAACAACGTTATGACTTACTGAATATGTTTAATAATATGAAAACGAAAGATGAGCAGGATTCATATTTATCAAGCTTCATTAGCGTTACTTCTGTCCAGAGACGACGCAGTCGTATTTCACAAACTGCTTTACCTAACCACAGTACTACTAGTGACAGTAGAAATGAAGATACAAACAAAGCTCGACATCAACAAGGTCCACCACATGTAGCTTCTTTTATGTATAAAATTCGACTACCGGGAAAAGACGTAAGTATTTGTGCCAAAGCTCTTCGTAGTATTTTCGGTGTTACTGAAATGCAGATCTCTCGAATTAGAAATAGCTTAGCAATGAGTGGACATTCTCCAAAACATGCTCGGGGCAAGCATACAAATAGGCCTAAGAAGACACACGCTGCTGATATAGAAAACATAATAGCTCACATTTCTTCATTCAAAAGCCGCCAAAGTCATTACAGATGGAAACTGGACAAAAAGAAAATTTTCTACCATCAGAATTAAAAGTAAAACAATATGTACAGAGTCTTTAAAAAACTTCGAAGAATAGTATTTTAAGTTTAGCGGACTGATTACATTATTAAGGACCGTTCTAGACTTGACATTATGTATTTTCAAATTAGGTATAGTATCCTTTGAATAGGCTATATCTTATCACGAACACTGTTTAAAATTCAGTTGGAATGCAAGACAGCATTAGTCGACATCGAGGATGGAATAAAAATCACAGTATGAGCCTAAAAAACATACACTACACGGATGATAAAGTTGTAGCACATAGTATATATACAGGGAGAGTTTTTAGTGCGACTTCGGTACATAATTCCATTGTGATATAAAAATGAAAGAGTAAATATTATAAATATAATATTACCAAGAAATAAAATACAGTGTGATCCATTTAAAAAAATAGAGAAAATCGTAATTTTGTTTTGTAGTTCACCCTGTATACAAATTTTAGTCAATTATATCAATTAAATTTAATTAAAAACTACAATATATTGTTTACTTTTTTATATAAAATAAATAATTGTTTATGCATTATTATTCTTTATGTACATTGTACTACAGGAAAATTTTAAATGAAGAGCTGACAAGAATTGACGAAAATTTAAGTATAGAAGAACACTGGACCAAATGCAAGGAAGCTATCCATACAGCGGCTTGGTTGACTTGATTGGTTTGACGAAGAATGTAGATCCATTAACCAACAGAAAAACGAAGCATATAAGAGATTTCAGCAGCGCAGAACGAGATCAAACTTAGAAGACTATGAAAATATGAGACGAGAAGAAAAAAGGACGTTTAGAAGGAAAAAGAAAGAGCCATACGAAAACGCTCTAAACGAGATTGTTAACCAGCACAATAGAAAAGACTCGCGAAAATTCTACCAGAAGATAAACAGCTGCCGAAAAGAATTCAAACCCAGAATAACAGCATGTAAAGACAGAGATGGTTCCATAATTAGTGACAAAGAACAGATACTAAACAGGTGGGCGAATCATTTTGAAGAACTGCTTAGCGACAGTCGTGAAGAAGGCCAAATAGAAATTACTTTGCCTGAAATGGATGAAAACGCCTAAGAGCCGCCCCCCACCGAAGAAGAAATTAGAAGCCATTTCAAAACTGAAAAATAACAAAGACCCCGGTTTGGACAATCTTCCTGCCGAACTCTTCAAAAATGGTGGTGACACCCTTTTTAAACACATGCATAAATTAGTAACCGAAATCTGGCAACGGAAGGAAACGCCCGCGGATTGGAAATTAGGTTTAATGCACCCTCTTCACAAAAAAGGAAGATATGATGGTGTGTGATAATTATAGAGGCATCACCCTACTTGACGTAGCATATCAATTATTGTCCAACGTATTGTACAGAAGATTGATCCCCTATGCTGAACAAAAGCCGCATACGACTCAGTCAACAGACAAAAACTTCTACAGGCTATGGTGGAATTTCAAATGCCGCTTCATCTTGTTCAACTAACGGAACTTACACTTACAGGCGTAAAGAGTGTAGTCAGAATCCAAAACGACTTTTCAAGACCCTTCCATTGTAAAAATGGACTGAGACGATGGACTGTCGTGTCTCTGATTTAACCTTGCACTACAAAAAGTAATTCGAGAGTGCCATATTAATACGAATGGCACCATCTTTATTAGATATGTACAAGTGGTCGGATATGCAGATGACATAGACATTATTGCTAGGTCCACAGAATCTCTGATCGAAGCATTTCGATCACTAAGGGCGTCCGCACTGAGAATGGGATTAAAAATAAACGCACAAAAAGTCAAGTATATGTATTGTACTAGATCAGGCAACCAGATACCTAGACTATTAATTGATGATCTGGAACTGGAAGGTGTTTACACCTTCGTGTACCAGGGCTCGCTGGTGACCAAAGACCAATAAGTGCTATTATGGCTTGAGGAAACAGATGGCCCCAAAACTACTCAGAAAAATACCATATATAAAATACTAATAAGGCCAGTGTTAACATACGGGTCAGAAACGTGGTCACTTACACAAAACGACCAAGAATTATTGCTTAAATGTTTCGAGAGAAAAATTCTAAGGAAAATATATGGAGGAGTCCAAGAACAGGGTTTGTGGCGTAGGCGCTACAACTTTGAGTAATACAGAAGTTTTGGGGAACCTGACGTTGTAAAATGTATTAAATTAGCACGCCTTCGATGGATAGGATATGTAGTTAGGCGAGATGAAGATGCAACGATCAGAAAAATTTTCGACCGAAGAGGACCAGTGGGAAGACGAGCCAGAAGAAGATCAAAACTTAGGTATCAAGATAACATAGAGGATGATCTAAAATCCATCGAAGTTAAAGCATGGAGAAGAGTTGCCAGAGACAGGGGCGAATGGAAGATTGGCTCATAACGAGCTGTAATGCCACTGATGATGATACATTGTGTTGATTTCATAGGGATATCGAAATAAAAATGGTCATAACTTGTTAAATACTCTGTATAGTATTGCAAAACCCAATACTATAAAAACAAAAATTATGAGAATACAAATTTGAACAAATATATAGGGTGTCCCATTTAACAAATTGCATGTTTGCTATACCACGTAATTTTTTCGATATTCTATACCATAATGGAATTATCGACCGATGTCGCATTAAAAACTCACCCTATATAGATATATATATATATATATATATATATATATATATATATATATATATATATATATATATATATATATATATATATATAGAGAGAGAGAAAAGGAGTACGACCGTCAATCCAAAATAAACTAAGGTACACTCGAAGAGTGGTGGGTTTTTCGGTCAAAGTGGAGAAATAAAAGACAAAGAAGGTGGCTACTTCATCTATTTATTGAAGACGTTTCGCTTTCTGCTCAGAAAGCATCATCAGTTCATCTAAAAAGAACAATATGAAACCAAACATCCATAGAGAAGTTACAACAAAAGTGTGTTACCTTACAAAGACATGTAGCAGTCAATGATGTTAAAAATATGAAAAAACTTACGAAACTGGACATTCAGAGTTAACGTTGTATAAAAAAATCGGTTGCCTGTAAAGTCGGTTTTACGGGCGAAGATTTTACGTGACAACGTCTTTTTCTCGGTAGAATATTTATTGATATGAATATTATTAAATTGCACAATAGGAACAAGGAATTGAATGAAAATAAGAATTGCACAAATTTTAACTATAGAAATATATTTTGTTTACTAAAACATTGTACATGTAAACTTAAACTTAACTAATTTCTATTTGAGTGATTTTGTTGAGGATAGGACGAGTGGACGGTGGACACAAGCACGCACCGATTCAACGCGCCTAATTCTCTAGTGCTGCGCGCGCAGCGGACCGATCATGTTTGAGTGGGAGAGAGACGCAAGGCATTCGCCGGTCCGGCGGGCCTCTCTCTCGTTTGGTGACTCATCGTAACAGACGTGAGCGGGCGTTACACTTTTTCATGAGTGACTCCGAGCCACAACCTAATTTAAGACGTTGTCACGTCAATAATTAATTGAAACTAGGTATAGTTTGCAATTTAACAAAATTAGCACAGCAAAAGAACATGTGATAAAAATACATGTATAAAAAAGTTATTATAAAAACTTAAGTAAAAAAACATTAAGGTTTATTTTAAAGTGTAAAGAACTAAAAAGATCATACGAATGCACTTCCAACAAATTTATTTAATAAATTAGATTTTAATTTTAACTTTAGGTAACATTATAAGTTATTTAGATTAATAGTAATAAGATAAAATGAAGTTACCAGTCTTTAGCTTACTGAGTCTCGCCGATAAATGAATTTACAGGTTTAACACCCACGAAAACACGTGAAGAGAAGTGGCCTTGAGGTCAAAGTGACATAAACAGCAAGGCAACCTACCAACCTCTATATATAAGGCGGTATATTCAAAAAATGTGATAAATTTGGTTGACAGCTTGTCGTTAAAAAACCAAACAATGAAAGGAAAAGGTGGTTAAAATCACCACTCACCCCAACAGTGATTGATCTGTCAACAAAGAACAAAGCATGCGAAGTCAATCCAAAATATCATATATTATAATATTATGACGTCACTAGTTAGCCAGCTAACAGGTGAAGATTAATACAACTTCCACAGTCCAAAGGTTCAAACATTTAGGACCGTAATGAAAAAGACTCTATGAATCAATTTCAGTTTAATTTTATCAAACAAGTTCATCAAAAAGAACAATTACTTAATTATGTAAAAGTGATATTGACAATATTAAGTAAAGTTAAAATTAAAATCTAATTTATTAAATAAATTTGTTGGAAGTGCATTCGTATGATCTTTTTAGTTCTTTACACTTTAAAATAAACCTTAATGTTTTTTTACTTAAGTTTTTATAATAACTTTTTTATACATGTATTTTTATCACATGTTCTTTTGCTGTGCTAATTTTGTTAAATTGCAAACTATACCTAGTTTCAATTAATTATTTTATACAACGTTAACTCTGAATGTCCAGTTTCGTAAGTTTTTTCATATTTTTAACATCATTGACTGCTACATGTCTTTGTAAGGTAACACACTTTTGTTGTAACTTCTCTATGGATGTTTGGTTTCATATTTTGTTCTTTTTAGATGAACTGATGATGCTTTCTGAGCAGAAAGCGAAACGTCTTCAATAAATAGATGAAGTAGCCACCTTCTTTGTCTTTTATTTCTCCACTTTGACCGAAAAACCCACCACTCTTCGAGTGTACCTTAGTTTATATATATATATATATATATATATATATATATATATATATATATATATATATATATATATAATATATATATAATGGCAAAAAGGGAACGTGAACAATGTAGCAGCAAATCTTTTCAAGTACGTCAAGTGGTCTGCCGGTCTCCTGTGCAACTCGCTCGTTTAATAAATGAATAAATACTCCGTTGGACTACATAATTCTTAATTTAATGTCATTTTAAATTGCCGTACATTGAAAGAGCAAACACTCTTTCGCATTCCCGGCGAAGAATTATTGTTAAGGGTCATTTCTTCATAAATACAAACTACGATAATTCCACCAAGAGGTCAGTTCATCGCGATCCGAATGGTACACCATCTGCGTCGAATACAAGCTATATTTTAAATTATTTCTTATTGATGTAGAAGTAAATTCGGTACGACAAGTCGCTAGAAATGTGATAAAAGTGATGATAATTATGGCTTTGTCAAATTAGTTTCTTATCTTCATCAAGAAACCATTCATCAAGAATGCTCAAGTCATTACTGCCAATCAAAACATATTACTAATTTTATGACACTGCATAGCAATACTATTCTCGTCAAGTGGGAAGTTTGCTTCCTAACAAACATGGGAATATTGTACCAAAACGAAGCGTTGGGAAAGACGCGTATGGTTCTTTCCAGACCCTTCTTTCAGTACGTCATTAATTAATGCGTCATATAATGTATTGGATGTTTCGAGAATTATTTCATGCAATTATTGATGAATCTAACAGATCTAGGATCGTACTTAGCCACAGATGAAAGCTTAAGGCATTAAACTAGTACTTTTATTGCAAGATGGATCAAATAGTAAACAATATTGTTTATTAAATTTATAAATATGGAAACATTTAAAAATGACAAAAAAAACGATCCACTTATTGTTGTTTTTTGTAATATTATAAAATTCAAGAATAGTTAGTTCGTTTTTTAGTTATACTATATGCATTTGCACGTGTCTGCACACTACTTGCACACCGTCGTTAGTTCTCTAATAACAATGCCACATCGCAATCCAGACCTCAATCTCATTGAGCATTTATATTGGAGATGTATTAGGTTAGATTTTCTTAGGTACGAAAAATTGGATATCTGGGCCATATCCTGAGAGGAAAAAAATACGCAATCCCACAACTAATTATCCAAGGAAAGATTGACGGCAAAAAAAGGAATAGGTTGCAAACAAATGTCGTGGTTATGAAATATAAAGAACTGGACAGGCATAAATAACACTGGCGAGCTTTTGCATGCCGCAAAAGATAGTCTGGCCTTAAGATAATTCGGCAATGGTGCAGTAATTGAAGAGTAGCAAAATATTTCCTAGAATAAACCCAGTTTGTAAGTTGTCATTAAATTGCGATGACCGCATAAAGCTATACTTAACCATAATTAGTGTTTTCTTTTGCTATTATTAACAGTTTTTCAAGTCGCTTCCAAGTTTAAGTAAAATATTCTATAATCGAACCTTCGAATATTTTACAACTTTTTGATAAATTGATTCTTTGAAGACAGCCATAAAAAAATCGTAATTAGAGTAAGCCATGAAATAAAACGTTTGTTTATTGGTAGGTTAATTACCGTCATAAAAGAAGGAAAAAAATAAGACAACCTAACTTGTTTAATTTTCTACTTTTTAAAATATAAATTTAAAGAAAATAAGATTGTGAAATAGAGAGTACCTATAGAGAGAGAAACATTCAAGGAAGAAAAGCAATAGCACTATTGAACGAAGTACTACGGCATAAAATTATAGGAAAAAAAAACAAAATCTGAATATATTACACCATTTTAATAAGTATAATCATATAGCTCAGAAATATGGCTCCTTAAAGTAGAAGTATGATCATCATCATTATGGTGTTATTATCATCTACCGATTATGGTGAAACCTCGCTTACATAGTCGTTCGTAATTTCTACCCACGACTGTCTAATATTCGCTTTTCTATGACGTGTTGTACCGGCTTGTTTTCTTATGTCATAGTACCATCTTAAATTTGGACTTATTCTTGGTGTCTTAACGCCTCTTGAATACCACAGTGTAATTCTAATAGTGGACCACCTATTGTCAGTTCTTCTCACTAAATATCCCGCCCACTGCCATTTTAAAGATTTAATTCTGAGGATAACATCAGTGCTACCCAATTATCCTTGGTCAATATATTCGAATCGTATGGATTCACAATGCAAGTTAATTCTCCTACAAAAATTACTAAAACAACATCTACCATAATTGATTATATTGTATCAGATTATTCACCCCCTGATGTACACTCTGCAATTATTAAGGCAGAACTATCTGATCGTGAAGCAATAGATACCAAGTTTAACACTCTTAATAAACTATCCTCGAAAACCCAACGTTTAGGTAGAATTTTTTCCGCTCAGAACTTTCGTAAATTCCAAAATTTATGCTTGACTTCTGAGTACTTTCCCTCTGTGGACATGGACTATAATTTCAGTGATTTTTTAGATAGGCTTGTCTGTATTTTCAATAAGGCGTTTCCTTTAATTACAATTAAGTGAAAACATGACAAACCCTGGACTAAGTACACAGGAACCTATCTAAAACTTATCAAAAAAACTAAAAAAATGTACTATCAAAATCATCTGGGATTCTCTAAAAAAGTTGCAAGAGAAACTTGGTCCATAATAAACGATCTACGAAATAAAACTAATACAACTCAGACATTTTCTCTTCCAAACCCTGAAAATCTAAATGAATACTTCGTTAATGTGAGTAAAAATATAACTTCAACTATTTTGCCACAACAACATCCTATTTTCTGTCGTCCCAATTTAAAAAAGGTCTCGAATTCATTCTTTATAAGACCAGTTGATAAATCTAAACTGATCCAAACAATCAGTAGTATCAAAAGCAAATCTTCCTGAAGTACTAATGGACTATCCATAAAATGTTTCTTAAATCTCCCAAAAAATGTATTGGAAGTCCTGGTTGGTCCCACTAATTAATGATTCTTTGAAAAAGGTAAATTTCCAGAGTGCCTAAAGACAGCCATTATTATTCCTTTTTATAAGGGTGGTGAAAAATCGAATGTCTGCAACTATAAACCTATTGGAGTACTACCGGTCCTATCCAAAATTATTGAGAGACTTATATTCCGACTTAGTTCTATCTCGTTGAAAACAACATTTTATCACAAAGTGAGTTCGGCTTTTTATCTAATAAATGTACCAACGATGCTGTTTTCTGTACTACATGAGGTCTATCAAGCTTTACTATATCTATACATCCCTAACTTAAAAATCGATGGAAAAATTTTTCCTTTTGCTGATGATACCAGTATTACCTGAAGGTACTCTAATATTGCAACTCTTGTTGCACCTATAACTTCTGATCTACTTAAAATAAAAGCCTGGTCCGACTCCAATTTACTCTCTTTTAAGCCTTTGCGGCTTGGTGGTTCCACGGTGGAACCACCTTTAAACAAATTTTTTCCTACTGCCTGAGTAATCGTACGCTGGGACCACCAGACAGAACGCGATGTATACGCCGTGTATTTCACTTCTCCGCGATTACAAAATTCCATGAGCACTTATGCATAGTGTACATAATACATTTGGCGCGCTCAAAAGTGAATGACAGTAAGGTTATTTATTGTTGTAAATAAACAAACATTCATGTTTGTTTCCTAGAGGAACTTTCAACTACTTATAAAAGCTCATTTTATCTCAGCAGGCAACAATCAATTGACGAATCGATGATAAGGTTCAAGGGATGAAGTAGTTTACGCCAATAAGAATATATGGGGCATAAGTTTATGCCGAAGAAACCCATGAAAAGGAGTGGATCTAAGGTATGGGTACGTGCTGGTACTATTAATAAAAGATTTTACAAGAGATTTAGTTGGAAAAAACTATGAAGTTTATTTCGCTAACTATTTTAATTTTGTTGCATTACAACGCGACAAAATCTACGCATGTGGAACAACTCTAAAAGATAGAAAAGATTTTCCAAATGAAGTTAAAACAAACAAAAAAATGAAAAGGGATGAAGGGGAAAGAAAAGGATGGAAGATCCGTCGAAATTAATTGCAAACAATTAGTACAAGATTACAACTAATATTTGTGCTTCGTAGATAAGTATGATATGTTTGTATCTTGCTACGAATTGAATAGGAAATCCAAAAAGTGGTGGCATAGATTTTTATCCCATTTTGTTGATCTAACATTACTAAATTCATATATAACTTTTAAACAATCAATAACTAGTACGAGAATGTCTTTGAAAGAATTTAAAATTGCTGTGGCCAAAGGTTTGATTGGAGCAGACACCAGTAACAGGTTTAAAAAACAAGTTCCTGTAGAAATAAGAACTGACAAAGCAGCCCATATGTCTCAGCATGGAGCCAAAGTACGTTGTACATACTGCAGTACCAAGGCAACTCTTCATCGTACAAGATGGCACTGTACTACATGTAAAGTAGGTTTATGTCTATCTGAAAAAAAAATGTTTCATTCCACTTCACGTTAAATAATTTTTTCGTTTGTGCCTAGTGGTTCCACCTTTTTTCTAATAATTACAAAAACATAATATAAAAAACCTTTGATTTGTCTATCTTATGCCCTAATATGTCCTAAAAACAAATTATTCATCATTTGATATAAACAAAAAGTCCGTCCACAAAGGGTTAACGCGGATCAGACATTAGCATTATCCGATAAAGGAGCTCTTCAACCTTTGCTTCTTAATAACAGTCACATCAGTATTGTTGATTCTGTAAAATTTCTTGGTATTTTTATAGTCAGCAACCTTAAATGGTTCCTTCATATCGATTTGTTAAGTAAGAAACTAGCCTCAGCCTGATGCAATAAGATCTGTTTCGAAGGAAATCAATTTAGCATCTTCCAAAATAACATATTTTTCTTTGTTCGAGTCTCATCTTCGATATGACCTTTCTTTTTGGGGTTCTAGTACAACTGCCCAATCTGATGTTATTTTTAAATTACAAAAAAGAGCAATACGTTATCATTTTGGCGTCAGCAGAATAACACATTGCAGAATCTACTTCGAAAATCACGGGATTCTAGCTCTTCCCTCTTTATATATTTTAGAAACTGTTTGCTTAATTCGTATAACACCTATATGTTTTTCCAGCAAGACCTAATCATGACTACTCCACCAGAAATTCAACATTTGATGTATATTTACCGATCCCGTCCACTGAGTTAGTAAAGAAATCTATATTATATTCGGCAAAAAAATTATACAACCATCTCCCTTTGCAAGAAGAGTTTTTTAACGAATAACTAATAAATCACAATACGTTTAGGTACAAGTAAGTAAATATAAGAATGCTACAAAGCAAGAGAAGAGACTGCAGAAGTCCATTTCTCAAGAAAGTATAAGCATTTCCTTAAAGTATAAGCATTTTCAAAGTTCAAGAGCGAATTTTTCTCAATTTATTCGCTAAAATTCTGATAGAACACTTCTGGTCTTTCTGCCCACGCCTGTCCAAATTCGCCTATTGATAATTTCGGACATTGTAAAGTTTGGGGGTACAATGCTAGAAGTGGACAATAATTTCTATATAATACTAGGATTGTCCAATTTCGAACTTTTCTCTTAAAAGTAAACCACTCAGTGGGTCGGAGTAACATTTCTCTTGCTTTTCAAAGCGAACTTATTACGAAAAAAGTTCAGTGGACTCTCTATGGTCATCAAAATCTTCCGCGGCTGTTCCATCACTGACTTTTAAAGTTTAAAAGTCTCATTGAAAGTGAACACGCATCGGTGGAATTTTTTTCCGGCGAATAAATAATTCCTGAGCGTTACGTTAAACAAAAAATGCCGATTTCATGGTCGTGCTCGGATATTTATGTATAATTGGTAGGTGCTTTGCGCGATATTTTCAATGACTTTCAGTAAACCAAAAATGTATTAAGGTTAGGTTGCCAAATCGTGAGAAAGTGTATACATTATATGGCTGTAATAATTATCGAAAGGTTAAGTTAAGTAGGTATGGGCAACAAAGTCTGGTGGCAAATTATCGATTATTGCTGAGCTAATATTAGTCCAGGGAAATAAGCAAAAGTAGAGGCACCTGTTTGTGACATTGACCTGGCTAGGCAAATGGCAGTTATCCTCGTATACCTTTTACAACCTTCAAAAACCTGGGATAAAATTTTTTACGTGAAATCGATGATTTTTTCACAGATTGTCTGGGGCAACAAACAGGGCCGCATTTAGGTCAATTAACGCGCTAAGCAATTCTGTAGCCGCCCTTCAAACATGTACCATTTTTGCGAAAAAAAAAATTGCAAGCAGAATTTTTTATTTAAATAAGAATACATTAAAAACCGATTTAAACTACGATGTTTATATACATATAACAGAAAAAATTGTGGTTCCTGTTCGATCACATCAGATTTCTTCCTTAATTTTTCTTTGGCAAAATCGTTCTATAATGTCATAATTTATCGTCTTTGTTATGTCACTTTCTATGGACAAACTCGACAAATTGTTAAGACGTTCTTATAACTGATTGAAAATTATTTTTAATTCTTGACATTTTCGAAAATGACCTTTCAGTAGACACGTCGGCAACTGGAATGCACAAATAAATGCGCAAATCAATGTCAAAATTAGAGCAAATATCTTTCAATCCACTCTTCTTTAAATATTTATATATGTCAATTGGTGATTTTATTGTTGTGTCCAAATGACCCTTTAAGTGAATGTATTCATGTATGAATGATGTATCTAGGTCATCTTGATAAATTTTTATCAGATTTTCAGCTTCTTTAATAATTTCTTCATTGTTTAATTTTGGCAAATCTATTATAACACGAAAACGTTGATAAATGAGTCGATAAAATTCCAGACGTCTATTCAGGTCTCTTATCAGAGTGTCGATTATAATATAGAATGTGTGGATTTTCATCTTATCATTAGCTGAAAAGTTCAGTTCATCTCGGCCCCCTCGTCAATTGATTTTTGACGTGACAACGTCTTAAATTAGGTTGTCGCTCGGAGTCATTTAAGAAAAAGTGTAACGCCCGCTCACGTCTGTTACAGTGAGTCACCGAACGAGAGAGAGGCCCGCCGGACCGGCGAATGCCTTGCGTCTCTCTCCCACTCAAACATGATCGGTCCGCTGCGCGCGGCACTAGAGAATTAGGCGCGTTGAATCGCTAAAGTTGAAAATCGTTGAAAGTATCGTCAGCTGTGTCTGTAGTGAAAATGTGGAGTGCTTACAGTGTCCTATTTTAGGGGGAACCACCAGTATCAGATATAATTTTAGGAAATTACCTAGGGACCTATATTCTTTTATAATATTGCTATGGATTTATCCATTTAATATTGAGCAATGATTGTAAACATTCTTTATAGTTTAAACTTCAATGACAATTATTAACTGTGTCTAAAGACATATATGATATGAGGTATTTTACCCAAGAGTATTAAGTATAATGAATATACATAAAAACATAATTTTGTTTTCTTAGGATTTAACATTTTGTCAGCACATTATCTCAAATTCACACTTAAATCAATATGTTTTTACTATTAGGTCTGTTGAATGTTTGTTCTTTACACAAAATTTAGTCTATACTTCATATTTATTAAAGGTGGTAAAATATACATTACAATTCAGTTGTTTATAAAACACTTTCAAAGCATAAAGAACCTTTTAAGCTTTGTTTATATTATTTTGTGTATATTAATTGAGTTAATTGGAGTAGCCCACTTTGATACAAAAATACAGTCAATTTATGGATATTTCAAGGTGACAATCTAAAAAAAGCTGATTTCCTCCCATGCATTTTATTAGAAACACTTGAAATTTAAAAAAAATTTAAAAATCGTAAGATGTAAGACCTTAATCGTGAGATCGTGAGATTTGTCTTCAATTCGTGAGTAGATTCGTCATTTACAACAACTACAACAATAAAGGTAAATAAATGTACACTAATATTTCATTATCGTAAACTATGATTGATTGATTAATTGTTAGATTGACACAAAAGTTGAGAAACTGAGTTTATAGCGGCAATTCCTTGTTCCTATTGTGCAATTTAATAATATTCATATCAATAAATATTCTACCGAGAAAAAGACGTTGTCACGTAAAATCTTCGCCCGTAAAACCGACTTTACAGGCAACCGATTTTTTTCTTTTTCTGTTTCTTATTTCTTTATATGTTTTATTTGGGCATAATTTTTTGGCATCCTCTTCATAAATGGCAAAATTATTTCTGATTGAAGTAAAGTAATGTGAAAGAGCTTCATACTCTTTAACGACAGAACCCAGATCCATTGCAGGACTCTGGACATACTTATTAGATAGGTACACTCTTTCTAAAATATGTTACCAGATGACAGCTAATAAAGCCATTTCAAAAGTGTCGAGAAAAGCCGAGAAAAATGTATGTAATTCTTGTAAAAAAAAAATGAAAAAGGAAGTGGCATTCAGACATGATTCTGCTGCCAAAAATCCTACCAAATTGAGAGACTGTCCAGAGCAAGGTAGGTCAGCAAGTTTATTGTGATTTTTTATTCTAGCCAGCAAACCTGAATATTTGCCAGACATATTGGAGGCGTGATCATATGACTGGCCCCGACAATCACTTAAATCAATATTACATTCCTCATTCCTTCGAAATCACTGTGGATTCCATAGCAGCGGATTTGTGACCTTCAGATGGAATATATTTAATAAATCTTTCAGTCGGCATACCGTCACCAGAAACATAGCGAACTAAAAATGCTAGCTGATTAACATGAGACACTTCTGGTGTCGAATTAACTATTATAGAATAGTATTTTTCTTGCTTTAATTCGCCAAGAGTCGTTCTTCTTACTTTTCTTCCCATCAAAATTATTAGTTCCTCGCATATAGTGTAACAGATAATTACAGATCCCTTGACCAATATTTCCAAATTTAGTAAGCTATTCGCGAAAAAAGGATCAAATTCTGCTATGAGTTATAAACAACCAAAAAAGTTGCCGTTTTGAACTGATCCTATAACTGAATTATCTCCTCTAATGGCAAGTCCCCTTGTGGTCAGTGTAATTATTGTTGCAACAACACGTTGTTCTATTAGAAGATAATAGAACACGTGATGGAGTTTAAATATCTAGGCATCACATTATCTAGCTACGGAAAGCTATGTTGTTATAATCTGACGCCATCATTCTCCCAGTCCCAGAAAGGCGACAAGAAATACAAAGTACACTATTTTTCGATGTAGAATAAAGTAGCCAATTCCAGAACTTCATTTCACCGTTCAACATTTTTCTGAAAAAAATTATTCCTTGTTAGGGATCTATTTATTCCAGCCGAATGCTCTCTAATATCCGAACATGAAAAGTCAATATTCAGGTGATGTTGAGGATTCATAATTAAAAATTCTATTGTTCTGTCATTTTTTGTCCAATTAGCAGGATCGGTAGATACAAAAAATTCTTTTTAGATACAAAAAAGATTCAAAAAGTTCTTTTTGAATGCATAGTATTAAGAGAATGCAATTTGTTTTCTAGAAATGAATGTCACCTCTATTCCATTGGTGGATGTACTTAAATGTTATTCCAATTTAATTTTTATATACAAATATTGTTTGTGCAGTATTTTTGCCCCCCTCTTATAATCTGCCGCCCTAGGCAACTGCCTATATTGCCTAATGGATAAAGCGGCCCTGCAACAGACCAACTGCATTTTATATTGTATTGTATATTTTTTGGTCTTCGTACGCGTTAGGCACATTTCTACAGATTACTTTAAATCACCGCAAAAGTTTCCACAATTTTCTAATAATACCTCGATTCGATAAAACCCAGTACTACGCTAATACTCGATTATATACTACTCGATAAAATTTCATAAACAAAAATAGGAAAACCGGAAGCAGAATTGACCACAAACATTTTTTTAGCACGTCGCTTTATCGCTATTCGACTAATTATAAAATTATAATAAAATGAGTCATCAAAAATCTAATTGTAACGATAATAATTTCTATTCTTTGTTATTTACGCATTTAGGTGCTTGTACGACATCATATTAGCAAATTGGAGATTCGCTGTTTACTTTTACCGCAATATTGCAAAAAAAACAAACGTTTTGGGGATTTTTTTTAGTAAGCCACGTGTCACACGTTGAGATAAAAAAAGTCATAGAATAGAAATATGCTTTATTGGCACTGTAAATTGTACAATTGTATGGACAAAGCTTTCAAAACGTCAAAAAAATAACAATGATTTAAAATTTCCTAAATTACCTAAATCGTAAACCTAACCAACCAAACCTAGCCAACCAAGTCAATAAACTAACAACTTTATCAGATGAACAACAAGGATTCAGAATCGGAAGACGCCGTATTTGTACTAAGACAAGTCACAGAAAAGGCCATCGAGTACAATAAACCAGCATATGTTTTATAGACCTAACAAAGGCTTTCGATCGGATCCAAGTCGAAGACCTCTTACACCTACTGTATAAAAGAAACACACCAATCAATATTATACAAACCATCGAAAACAGCTACTTCCATAAGCGAATACAGGCAAAGATAAATGGAAAACTAACACCAAGAACACATATCATACAAACAGAAAAACATTTATGGCAAAGTTACGGTAAGCAGTTCAGTGGATGTTCTGCAATGAGTCATATATTCTTCTGAGCAGTAAAAACAATGTTTTAGAACATATTTTTTTTATAACTTTATCGAAACTATTACAGCTTAGCTGTTTTACACTTTTTTATAAAATATTGTAATAGTTATAATTAAGATTATTTTTTTCTGAAAGACAATCTACAGCGATTTGTTCGTAGGTAGTAACAGTTTCGCGTATTGTGAACATGGACATCAGACTGCTTTATCAAATGGGCACGTTTTCTGTAAATTTCAGTTAGAACTTGAAATAACAGAGTAGGTGGCGGCATAATTTTGAATTTGATAAAGAAAGGTCGGCAGTGTTCTAGATAACTAACCCCTACTAAAATCCTGACAGCTTTCTTTTGCATTCTAAAAATTTGAAGTGCATTTGTTGAATTGCCCCATATAATTACACCATAGTTTAGATGAGAGTGGAATAAAGAAAAATATGTCATTTTTAATGTTTCAAAGTTGACAACCCTTGCTATAGTGTATTTTTATGTATGAGAGAGTAATAAAACAATAAATTATGTATGCAAATCCCTAAACTGTTGATACGGGTGACTCAATAAAAAACAGATATTTGTCAACAAATTTACAGAAGTATATAGGAAAACAATTTTAAATTGAGTATGACCACCAGGTATAAAGGTTGGAGCAGAATAGAATACAATAGTTGTGAGGCTTACTAATCCCTAAATAAGGTTGCCAGTGTCGGAGTGATGGAGGTTAACAGGTACTAATGAATTTGCAAGAAATGTAAGATGTTTATTTTATTGGTTATATATAACCAATAAAAGTTTAATAAGTACCTACCTATTTGCAAAATAAAGTTTAATTCTTTAGATAAAATAAAACGTTTTATTTTATCTGAAATGAGTGCATTCCACGAAGTAAGGGTTTCAACAATCAAACATTTAATTCTTTAATTCCAGGAATCTACGACAGTAATTGACTAGATAATTACCTTCTAAACTTATTCCACAGAAAATGTGATAGTGGGTTTTTCCATTTTGTAGGAAGGTCCAAGTGGCGTATTCAAAATTCTTAACAGTTCACTAAAAGTAGGTACTTCAGTTGCAAGGTGCAGTTTATTGTGTATACTAGTGTTATGGAAAATTTGGAAGTGCCGTGTAAACGCCGAAAAATTGGTCCTTTAACAGTTAATGAAAAAACATTAATATTTAATTGTTTTAAATCATTTACAGACAAACGTTTCTGTGAAAGTGTTGATGAGACCGTTGATTTAGTTAGCAGTACACTTGGTGTTGGGAAATCTACGATTTACAGAGTTATTAAAGAAGAGAAATGTGGTAGTTTTCAAATGCCACGTAATGCTCCAAGGAAACCAAAATTTCAAATAGAATATCATTTTAAAGAAGGACTTCGACGGAAAGTGCATGAATTCTTCTTTAGACAAGAATTTCCAACATTGGATAAAGTTCTTGTTTCAGTTCGAGATGATAAGGATTACCCAGAAATGAGTCGAAGTACGTTATGGAAACTTTTAAAAGAAATAGGCTTCCGCTGGAAAAAGAATCCCAGAAAGTCTATTTTATTAGAAAGAAGCGATATTGTCATATGGAGAAGACATTTTCTAAGAACCATAAAGGAAATGAGAAACCAAAAAAGAAAAATATTTTATCTTGATGAAACATGGATCAACGAGGGTCATACACCAAATAAATTTTGGCAGGATGAAACTGTTACAAGTCAAAGGCACGCTTTTGTAAATAACTTATCTACTGGTTTAAACCCACCATCAGGAAAGGGACGCAGGCTGATAATAGTACACATTGGCAGTTCAGACGGTTTTGTTGAAGGTGGTTTATTAACTTTTGAATCAACTCGTACCGGTGACTACCATGAAGACATAAACGCTGATGTCTTTCAAGAATGGTTCGAACAAATGATAGATCTTCTTCCTAAGAACTGTGTAATAGTAATGGATAATGCAAGTTATCACTCCAGACTTATAGAAGGACTGCCCACAACCAAGTGGTTAAAAAAAGACTTGCAGAATTGGCTGAGTTCAAAAAATATTACGTACCATCCCGGATCTATAAGAAAGGAACTTTATTCGTTGTGTGCCCTTCATAAAGAAAAATTTAAAAAATACGAAATTGATGAAATTGCCAAAAATCGTGGAATGACAGTACTTAGATCCCCACCATATCATTGTGAATTAAACCCGATTGAACAGGTATGGGCACAGATAAAGAGTGAAGTTTCAAGAAAAAATACCACTTTTAAAATTCATGATGTTAAACAGTTGTTTTTGGAGGCCGTAAATAATGTAAAACCTGAAAACTGGGAAAAGGCAGTAAATCACACTATTAAAGAAGAGGAAAAAATGTGGAAGCTGGACAATATTACTTACTGATAAAATGATCGAGCCAGTTATTATAAATCTTGGTTCTGAAAGTTCATCTTCTGAATCTGATTTGGATTTGTAACAAGTAGCTGTAAGTTTTATATTAATATTTTTATTCATCTATTTAACACACCTTAGATGGTTTTAAAAACTCTTTTTCTCTTTTGTAATTTTTAAAAATTAAAAAAAATGTGAATTTTTTAAAACCCTTTTTAATGTAGGCCAGTCAGTTCTAATATAGTGTGTGATAAAAGAGGTCACTTTTGTTTACATACACATAACACTTTATAGCACTGAAATAATTCATTTATTTTTTACAATTATTCAAAGTAATTTTTCAATTAATCTTGAGCACGCCCATGGAGTGGTCGGAGCTACCAGTTAAAATTATGCTAATTACTCTCTCGTTCATAAAAATAAACTATAGTAGAATGGCAGGGAATATGGTAATACGAATAGCACGAGATAAGTCACCAAATGTACGAAGAAGTCTTGGTAGACCAAGAAAAAGATGGTGCGATAATTTAAACAATTTAGGAGGCTAATATTGAAGAAGAAACAGACTTTAAGAAGAAGAAGAAGAAGGAGTAGAGACACAATAGTTACGACGCCTTTAAGCTCATAATATCATAATAAAGGTTTAGACTGAAGGAAGGCCCGGATCAGAACGGAGTAGTTCAGCAAAATAAGTCAAAAAATATAAGATTAAATAAAATTCCAAATTTTTTTCTTTTGATACTACAAAACAGAAAAAATCGTTAATTATTTTATTTCGTTAAAAAAATCTTGTAAAAATAAATCCACATCTTTGCTATTGCGTCCAAAGTCGAGTCTTATGGTGCTGAACAAACCTTTATAATTACCGCATTTTCATTTCACCGCAAAAAAAACAAACGGAATTATCTACAAAAACATGTAGGTCTTATTTCTATTGGTTTATATTAACTAAAAAACTTGCTGGAATTTATTCGCGAGAAAAACTTACTTTTTTGAAGTACAGACAGTTTTGCCAAGTTGTCGATTTTCGATAGACACTCGAAAAAGAAATATGTCATCTCTAATAAAATGCCCACCTATAGATAACAAACATAATTTATTTACGACGTATAGTTTACACCAAAATACAAATTTGAAAAAAATGATTTGTAACAAAGATGTAACCAATGTTACAATTCAATACAGAACCTTATCAATTTCAAATATTGTTTGTCTGTCAAATAAGACAAAATGTTTTCTACAAAATCCCCCAAAAGTACGTCTATGTACCTTGCTCTTGATTTATCTCAAGGCAGAATTTTTAAGATCCGCCAAAATACATTTTCGCCCCAAAATGACACGATTGTGAATCATTTAGAAAGTTTTGTTTCTAAAAAAGCATTATCTACCTACATTTTGGAATTCGCACATTGCCAACTATCCATCTATCAAAATTACACGTGTTGACGAAACTTTTAAAGGTCACAAACAACAGAAAAACAAAACAACAAGTTGACTTACCATGGGTCGAAAAAAAAATCCAAAACGAAGAATTTGGGTCGGCTATTCAGATTCTCCAAGATTATCCAGCGACGATGACGATTATTAAAGTATCCTTTGTGTATATATTCACGTGATCACTTACGAATAAAAAGTTATTTTTAACATCTATTTGTAAAGCGATAAAAAACTGTTTTATTTACAACACAGTCCAACTGCAAATGGATAATATTTATAATACTTGATTTGCATACGCAAAAATAGTTTTTCGAACTACCAATACAATCTAAAATTCTCTGAATGACAATCTCCAGTTATTTCGCAAAAACTCCGATAATTTCTCGGGAGCACTACAGCACTTTTATTTATATCAAATCATTATGGTAAACATCATTATTTAAATAACTTAACAACCTCTCAAATCTCAATTTTAATCCCGTTACAACTGTTGCTAAACTTTTTCAAACGTTCAAACACGGATAACCGACTTTACACAGTCTTTTTTAAACTTGCTAAAAACTTTTCAGTCAAGAAAAATATTTCGTTTTTGCCTCCTTCAAAGATTTGGTAACACACAATCACACGCAGAAAGGAAACTGAATGCTGGTTTGCTGGTTTTCATTCAAGCCAGCCTGTTGATTGTTGTCAAAAGATGTTAAATTTTAGACCGTAGCGACATCTTCAAAAATAAAATTTATTTTTAAAAGTTATTTACTCAGCGCCATCTTTATGTCAAAATACTATCTAACGACAGAGTAGAGAGCTGTGACTTGATCCGCGGTTTGATGACAATGTTTTTATAGGAGGGCCTATTAGGTAGGAGTACAATCAAAGAATAATAAAATATAACATAAAATAATAATAAAAATATATGAGAAATTATAAACATTTTAAAGGAAAGAATAGTAGATACAAAGAATATAGACGCATATAGAAGGATTGTTCACTGTCATTTTTCATCGTCGGCAAAGTTATACCAGAGAACAACCCAACACAGTTGTGTCTCTGTTATTCTAGGGTTATACTACACAAAACACTGAAGTTTATCATGATTTTATTTCCTTATTTGTACCACTAGGGAGCGGTCATGCCAGCACTATTATGCTTCTAAAATGTAGATACCGTGTGTTCGTAGAATAGCATTAAATTTTTGCGTTTTATAAAATTTTTTGAAGAAAATAAAATATTATTTCAACTTTTAATAAATGAATCTTTTTAGAAAAAATATTATGATTCAAATTTTTAATTTAAATATGTACAAATCTACAAATAATATAATTAAAACTATCTTCTTATAAACTATAAATAAAATTAATTAAAAGTCAATCACCAGGAGAAAAAGCTCAAAAAATTATAAGATGTTTCGATCAAAAAACAATTACTGATCCTGTTAGTACACTAGAATTGCCTTCTAGCACATACACCAAAGAATTATTTTTTACAATTTGAAAATTCGAAATTGTGAAGTATAATTTCGGATTTTTAAATTAAAAAAATAAATAAGTATGTCTCAAATAACGCCTCACTAGAACTCAACAAAGGAAGATTTGAAAAAAGGCAAAAATGGCTGCTGTAACATGGACCATATAGCAAATCCCAAGAAAACCAAATCAGCAACACCCGACGATAAAGAGACTTCGGGAGAATACCATCACAACCCTCGTAACAGAGTTGCTAAGAAACCTTAGGGGCTCTAACGAGCAGACTAGGTCATAAAGCACCCTGACAAAAGTATTCAAAATGGTGGTAGGACACAGACACCATCCTGATACTCAACTAGATTGGGCTCAAGCAAATTTGATCATTAACAAACTGGAGCAAGCATTTGATGAGGCTCCTATCTAAGGTCAAAATGAACTTCTGCAGTTCCATAAAATATCGTTTAGCGAAGGGAGCCTGTGGGTGAACTGTGTTACCGAGTATACAAAAAAATGGACGACTGAAGTGCTGAAGACTATTAAGGACCTGTGGGAGGGAGTAAACTTAAATATAATTGATCCAAATAATATGCCCAAGCGCCCCATGGTCCTCACCCAAGTCCTCTAGAAGAAACTTGATGAAGAAACCATCAGAACCCGTCTAAAGAGGCAAAATCAAAACCTTAACACAGAAGACTGGTTGTGATCTCTGTTCCACAGACTGAACGACAGTAAAGATAAAAGTCATAGAGGGAGGAGTTATGAAGTAGATAGTTCTCAGATCAGCATACCTTCCATATGATTATCCCGAACAACCTTCAAGGGAGTTGGAACAGTTAGTGAGAGATTGCATGAAAAATAAACTGCAATTAATCATTGGCTATGATATGAATGCCTACGCGATCTGACTATGCGTCTATATTCTTTGGTATTATAGCGTATTTGACAGTTCTTATAGACATTATAATATACGAAATAAATAAATCTAATACATCTACTAGACATTGAATAAGAAAATTAGATGCAATAATATCTTAAGTCCTAATTTACTGCACTTTCTCGTTTTCTTTCTTTTTCCAACGCTTTTTAATTCTTTTTCGCAGCTTCTGACACTTTTTTGTGACTACTGGTACTTTTCCGACTTTTTTAACACGATTTAGCCGATTTTCAAACTCTCTTAACATTCCCTTGTGGCATATACAACCATTTTGATGCTTATACAAAGCTTTTATGGTGATTTTAATATTTTTCATTGTTTTTTAACTGTTCTTCGTGCCGTTTAAAGCTTGTCTTGACAGTGTTTTGTCGATTTTACAAACATTTAGACATTTTTGACTAACTTCTCGTCTTAATTGGACCTTTCTCAAGTTTTTTCGAGAGTATTATCGCTTTGACAATTATTTCGTGATACCTTTAATACATTTTCGTCTCTTTTGTACATTTTTCGAATATTTTCTGTTTTCATATTGTTCCGTCATTTTTGTAGCTTTTGACATTTTTCGTTCAAACTGGCGCGTTATGACAATCTGTCATATTTCCTTTCCCACGCTTTTACCTTTTTATAACCCTTTTGTTACTTTGTGGTTGCTTTTGAAGCTTCTGCAAACCTTTTATGACACTTTTTCGTGTCTTTAGACGGCCTTTTTAGCTCATATTCATCACTTTTAAGCTCTTCCAACTCTTTTAATCTATCCCCGCTATCCTTTTAACAGTGTTTTGTTGCTATGGCAAAACTTTTTGACATTTTCGTTGAATTTAAAAACAATTTATTATGCTCGTCACTTTTTCTTGGCTTTTCAGGTACTTTTTACAATATTTTTGGCACTCTGCCCTTTTTTGTCGTTTTTGGCACCTTTTTGTCATATGAGGTTTCCTCTGGTCCCTTTACGCTTTTTTTGTTGCTTTTCTAATGATTTTATCATTTTCTGTCGGCTTTGACAATATTGAAGCGAAGCTTCTATACTGGCATTGTATTTCTTTTTTCTCTACAGTAAAACGCTGATGTGAGCGTCACAGAACTAGCGCCACAAGATGGCGTCGTCGCGGGTAGCGTCATAGAGGTTTTTGACATCGATTCACTACTCTCAATTACATTCCGCCAATCTAATGCTTTTCCAACGATTTTTAGATAATTTTTGGTAGAGTTTGATCATATTTCTTCGGTTTTAAAACTTTTTTATACCGTATTGACAGCTTTTTTGTCGTTTTCATAACAGTTTAAGCTCATCTGAAGCCTTTGAGATTTATTGCTATTTGACGGTATTTTCGGAGCTTTTCAAACGCTTTTAGTTACCTTTGAAATGTTCTTCTATGTCTCTTTTAGGGGTTTTTCGTGGACTTTAGGTTTTTTCTAAACTTCTGACAGAATTTCGTCATTTTTCTTTTTCGCAAATTTTGACAGTGTACCGTCGATTTTAGAACATGCTTCGACACTTTTTTATCTCCATTTGTCCATTTTTCTTTGCAATTTTCGCTTTTTCATGTTTACCTTTTAAAATGCTTTTTTTCCTGTTTTCGTCATTTACCAACACTTTTAAATACTTTTTCAACGGTTTGACACTGCTTCGTCAGTTTTACGAGTTTAAGACAGCTTTGATAATGTTTCTTTAAACTTTCAGAAGCTTTTGTCATTTTTTCAATGAATTTGTTCCGTTTTTCAAGGCTTTTATATATATGATGCTTTTGTCTTGGTTCTTCCGTCGATTTCCAATATAGCTAAAAGTGTTTTGTCGTTGTTACATTTCTTTTTCGAAGAATGTGTAAAACTCACTACTTTTTCATTATTTTGAAAGTACTTCAACTTCGCTTTTTTAACGTCACTTCAACATATTTTGACAATTATTTTTCGAGTCATTTTACGACACTTTTTCTTCAATAATTGTAGGAATTTAAACTAGTGAAAGCTGTTCTTTAAAGCCCTTTAAAAATTTTTCGTTGCAACAAACTATTTTTGATGTGTTGGACACTTTTCCGTTATTTTTTCAACGCCTGCAACAGTTTTTGCAAGTTTTAAGTGTTTGCTCGTTTTATCAGCCTTTTTAATGCTTTTCAATGTCATTTTTACGTCGCCTTTACGTATATTTTAAAACTTTTTAAGACTTGCAACTCTTTTTGGCGTTTTCCGTCACTTTTGATGCTCTTCCAACGATTTAACATTTTCTCGATGTTTTGCCTTTTTTTCAAATTAGCACTTTTCCTATAACTTTTTCGTCGACTTAATAACATTTTGAAACGCTCCCGACACCTTGTTTTTCATACGTTTTCGTCTTTTCTGCCACTGTGGATTCTATTCCAACCATTTAACACATTTTCGCCGCTTAAGACAGTATTTTGTGGTCATTTTTTCGCTTTTCATGTACTTCTATGCTCATGTCGGCGTTCTTAAGTTTTTCCAACTTTTGTTCAGAACTTCTGATAGTGTCTTGCTACTTTTACAACCATTTTACGATGTTTTTGATAATTTATCTTTGCGCTTTTATCATTAAATTTGTTCCTTTTCTTTGCCTTTAGGCTTTTTGACACTGTTTCGTTGTTTTTTGCGCTTTTATAAACGTTTCGTCGCTTTTAGCGGTTTTAAAAATTTTTCTCTGCAATGTTTCGTGGCTTTTACAACCAATTTTGATAATTTTTGTCTTTTTCGACTCTTTCTTACTTTTAACAATCTTTGTCGCTTGTGGCGTTCTTTTAGTCGTTTTCACTTTTTAAAGTATTTTGTAACTTTTAGACAAGATTTTTGCTGTTTTGGCACCGTTTTTTCGCTTTACAACTCACTTTGAAAATTGTGTGCTGTATTTTCCGATTTTTTGGCTTTCTCGCTCCCTTTCCTCATTGTTGACAACTTTTCATCTCTTGTGACGTTCTTTTAGTCGCTTTTAAACACCTTTGAAAGTGTTTTGTCGCTTTTAGAAGATTTTCTTGCAATGAGCATCTTTCCTTGGCTTTTACAAATCACTTTGACAATTTTTGGAGCATTTTCCAATGTTTTGATCCTTTTCGATTCTTTCCCTCGCTTTTGGCAAATTTTCGTTGCTGTGACGTTATTTTACTCGCTTTCCAATACTTTTGAATGTGTTTTGTCGCTCTTAGAAAATGTTTGGGATTTTGGCAAGTTTTCGTTGCAATGAGCACATTTCTTTCGCTTTTAACAGTGTTTCCTCTCTTTTACAACCCGTTTTGACAAATTTTCAGTCATTTTTCAATGTTTTTGTCTCTTTCGACGTGGGGAAAGTGGTTCGGGAAAGTGTAGCAGTGTTTCATCCCTTTTATAAATCTTTTTTATCGCATTGCCAACCCTTTTGATGCTTATTTATCTATTTTTAATGATTTTTCAATACTTTCGACATTTTTTCTGTTGGCGATGCTTGACCTTGAAAGCTCTTAGCCTAAATTAAGTTTAACCAGAATTTTGGGAAATTAAATAAAACAATCAATAACTTAGGATTTATTCTAAAAAAAATCACAATATACTTTAAGTACAAAACCTGGAAAAAATGGAATGTAAAAAATTGCACTAACTAAACACAATTAATATATTGATACAGTACGTTTCATGTCACAAATTATATTATATATAAAAAAAAACGATTCCTAAAATTACATTTAAATACTGAGATCTTACAAAATATCTTCGCTAAGTCTATCTCTTTGTTGACACACATTTTGATTCTTTCCGTTTATACAAAATACAAGGTCATCATCTTAAAAAGCTTTTAGGCACGAGATTCTTCACAAATTTTACGAAAAATATTTTTTTGACGTTAGGCAAAAATAAATAAGGTGCGCGTAATTTTTGTCCAAAAAGTCTTTTTTCCTCTGGTATAGCTACATATACTACAAAAATTAAAGCACTATCAAACACGCATTTTTTGTTAATAGTCCTGGCGGGTTTCTACATGATCTTTATTTTCCAAATATTCTAATATGTTTTTCCGGATCCAAAAAAGTAAGTCTTGGTAAACATTGTCTACAAAAGTACCATTAGACTTTCATAGAGACAGTATATAGTACTCAAAATAGTCCAGAAATCCACCTATAGTATGGATAAGTAAAAGAATACTGCTTTGTTCCAAAATACCTACAGAAATTAAATGATTTATTTAACCAGATTCTTGTAAGTACCACGCAGACTTTCCTAAAGAAAGCTTTTTTTACGGGAGGATCATTAAGAGAAGGAAATCTTCAATCTAGTTCAGATATGAAACAGATGATAAAAGCAATTCTACTAATTTTAATTTTTCATTAAATATAGCTCGACATCATAATGAAAACACTCAAGTAAATGCTTGGAGGTACAAAATACTCTTTTCTACAAAGCAAGTGGTACTCAGAATGAGTCCAGCAATCTAGAACAGTCTGTACAGGTGAAAGATTCCTACTTTGTTCCAAAATAGTCCTAGAAGGAAATTTTCAATTCTAGTTCAGAAATGAAAGAGATTATAAAAGCAGTTTTACAGTATAAAACAAACTAATTTTTTATTAAAAATAGATCTACATCATAATGAAAACATTCAAGTAATTCAAGTACAAGCTTTGAAGTACAAAGTGGGCTTTCCTGCAAAGCATGTGGTACTCAAAATGAGTTCACCAATCCAGACCAGTATGGATAGGCATCCTTTGTTTCAAAATAGCTGCAGTAATTAAGTAAATAGTCAACCAGATCCTTATAAGTACCGTGTACTCTCATAAAGTAGTACCAGTACTAGAAAGCAAGAATTTCTAACGATAATACCAGTAATAGAAAGAAATCTTCATTCTAGTTCAGAGTTCTAACCACTATATCTCAATCAGGCAAACAAATCGTAGCAAGTACCGTGTACATTTTTCCTCCAAAAAAGTAGTACCTATGAGTTTAAAGATCTTTAATTGTAAAAGCAGTTTAAATGGATATTTTATTTGACCCAAAACAGTTCAACAATATACAGCTATCATTAGAACAAATCCTAGTGAGTAACATCTGAATTTTTCTAAAGAAAACTTTTCTCTAAATAGTACCAATAACAGATACCGAGCTTCAGTCTGGTTCAGAAATGAAACGGATCTTTGTCTCGATCAAAATAGCCTCTTAATAGAAAATATATCAGTTCTATGAAAGTACCATTTTTGCCTTTCAAGTCCTTGATAAAAGGCTCAAATCTAGCTCAAATGTAACAGCCAGTATATCATTTTGTCACACGTCCAGAGTCCAGTATAGTTTCTGGAAGAGATTGATCTAAGAGTTGTTCTTTGTGGATTCAGCCTAACATGATCAGTGAATTAGATCTTTGGTACATACCTAGTACCTTATCAAAACAGATTGAAAAACCTTGTAATATAAAGAAAATACCAACAAGGGATTACCAACTCGTATGAATGAGAGTTAATCTGGCAAAATAATGGACGATACAACAGAGAACAAAGAGTACTACCCCCTTTTTATTTAGTATAGGCCACAACTTGTGCAAGGTCTTCTCTTCTTTGGAACCTAATCCTATCCAGTGTAGGATGATCTGATACGGACTTGCATTATCCCACCGTGAATCTATTTCTACTAAGAGTACCATTTTTTAAAATTTGGAAAACAAACACCACGTCTTACTATACCCGCCACACTCTTTCGTAAGGCAAAAACAGTTTTTGTACCAGCACTTGTTCGTTTACAGAGCTAGCAAAATAGATTTATTATCTAGACACCGAGTATTGTAAAATTAGAATAAAACGATTTCCGGTTGGCTTTCAAAATCCTTATGGCCTACTACTATCTAACATGTAGTTTAAAATGTTCATGGATGGAAATAAAACAAATTCAGATATGCTGAAGAGATATAATTGTGAGTTAAACACTATATTTTTTCTACGACTAAATATTTTCACTCTCCGGATAGAGTGATGAGTAAGTATTGTTATTAAAACTCATCTGGAGTATAGGTAAAAATAGACATCAGGTTAAAAAATGTTGATTAGAACTGTTATATGATTATATCTATGTTTTATGTCTTTTAGTACTTATATTTGATTTCTTTTTGGTTTAGTCAAGTACAGTAATTATCTTTAACAGTTTTGTATTCCAGGATCTATTCAAAAACTAAGATATAGCAATTGGTAGATGATAAGTTTAAAATATCAGCATACAGTATTCTATTTTATCTCCATCGGTATGTTAATTCTATTTTCCTTAAAGTACAGTAGTATCTGGACAATTTGGAATAATTCAACGGTTTTATTTTATCGTACTTCATGTAAATATAGTAAAACTTAGTTTATGGCATCTTTTGCTGGTGTGTTTTAACTCTGACACATAGAGAACAGAAAGGAAAAACCCTATGTTTAAAAAGTAATTAGGTGTATTTAATATTATATTTCTGTTTAAGAAATACTAGAGGCCCATCTTAGGCGATTTTAATTTTTAAACCTGTCTTAATGGTATGCAACATGTTATGCATATAAGTGTAATTTATGTACAGGTAAATATTTATTTTATTTTGGATGTTTTTCCATGTAAACTTTGTGGATGAATAAATTCTATCTATCTATTTAATTGTTTATTAAACTCAAAGATCACGATATTTATTAAATGAAATGTAAGTTTTATCAAATAAAACCATTGTTTATTCCTTTTGTGCCGTCTAAAAAGCTAAAGTGGTCAGGTTCTTGTATATTACTTGAAAAAATATTGAGCAAAATTAAGTGTGTAGTGCTTTTGCATATATTTTCCTTCCAAAATGGCACACGTTTCGATTTTACCTTAAAAATTCTAATAGTATCGTATCAATGTGCATTATGATTATTATTAATATGTTGTAGAGTAATCAGTTTTATAATCTATGAGCTGTAGCTTCGAATTCGAATGTTTTAATCCAAATTTTTGTCAAATGTTAGGTTAGGTTAGGTTATGTTTAGAACATACTTCTCCTATTCTAAATAAAAATAGTAAAAACACCGTAAAAATACTTCTACTGCAAAAGTACTCTTAAAATCATTTAAAAAACGTTCTATAACGTAAATTTTATATTAATTTGGAGAAAAAACGATAAATTCTTCTTATCTTCTCTACAAACTCAAAAATAAACCAGATTACTCTTCTCCTATGATATTATTCGGCCACAACCTTATCTTACTCATCTAACATGGTCTTAAGACTTAGTTTTTATTATATAATCTGTTTTCATATATTATATAGAGACGATGCATAAAATATTCTCAATTTTTGATTAAATTCGGAATGTAGATTGTTCTGAATTTGCACAGTCTTAAAGGAATGTATGTGTGTTTCAAAAAGGGCGTTTGTGTAAAAGGTGTACAAGTTAATATTAAAAGAAACCGTATTTTTCCGCCAGCAGGAAAGATACGGCTTCGAGAAATGTTACTATTCTCTCTTGAATTAAAATTGCTGCTATGTATAAAAAGCTGAGTATTATTGGTATATAGGTTGAGTTTTCTAAAGCGTATTTATAGCATATTATATGAATATCTAAACAAAAAAGTCACCCTCACTTTCGCGTAGTTATGCTCCTTTGTATTTTAATCTTTCATCCGAAAATTTTTGTTCCTAGAACAATATAAAAGAAGTTTTGGGTATACTTTTTGTGGTGGTCTCAAATTTAAATCTTGATAATGTTTCCATGACCTGGCAAACTTTTTGGTAGCATAAAAATAATTAGTTTGCCGTGACACATAGACTACCCGTAGTTTAAAACAAAGTTAAATCGAATTATAGTGACAGATGTCATGATTTACATGACAAATGACCAGCTAAATGACAGATAACATTGCAGTGACATAGCCCCTGTCAATGTTATTATTGTCACGTGATTAATCTTCTAGAAATTGTACATCAGTTTTCATCAATTGTACATCATAAACAATCAAATGCTTTACTTACTATAGCAACTAGGAATTTATTGAGATCGTTATACAAAGCTACACGAAAGCTTGTTGGTTTTTGTTGATAAAATAGTGTAACAAAAAGAAAGCAATGTAAGGAAAGTGATTCAGGAAACATATTTAGACAAAAACAACCCAATTATAAGATGACATTTGTACCGGAAAACAAAAATATGAGATGAAATAAGTATTTTATTTTTTTATTCTGCTTATCTTGCTTTATTTTCATTCGTTCTAATCATCGAGTTCATCCAATGAATATCTACGCCCATCCCTGTCTTTAAGTAACTACTATAACGTTCAAAATACAAAGGAGCTACATTTGGATCTACAAAAACCTAAGTCAATATTTCTCTTAAATTTAGCGAACACAAAATTTGCCAGTCATAATACACTACTTCAAAAATTATTCTGCAAAACGAGGGTCTAAAAAAATTGAGCACAATAAACCGTAAACCTACGTGAGGAGAGATATACAAGAGGTGCTTAACCTAAACAGATGTTTCTTCATTTTTGTCGTCCATCCTGCAACATCACAAACCAAATTAATATAATTGCCACAAAGAATCTATTACTGTCACCTTACCATAGTTAGTAGGTCTATTTAGTTGAGTATTCCCAACACCATCTAGTGCAAAGAAGGGAAAATTTTGTTAGTTATAAGAAATAGATAGTTATATTTACTTATTAAAGTTCACATAGCAACATCAAAATAATACAAACAGCTGCTGTCTTTTGTCTGTTCTCCAATTCATACAAACCATCACCTAACCGAAAATAGAAGTAAAAGTCTTAGATAACTTACTGCGATGGATCCCCGTGATGCGTCGCGTGCATCATGGACACGGGTGGCATCAGCGGTGACGGGGAACCTCTCATGCTGCCACAGATGGAACCATGGACGGAACCCAACACGGAACCCATCCTGGAACCCAAATGGGATCCCACCGTGGAACCGTGATAATCCAAACCGGGATTGTTAACATCGTTGGTCACTGGGGACATGACCCTGCTGCCGGGATGAAGGGGGTGGATGTAGTTATTGTGGGCGGTTATATGATCTTCTTCGGCTAAAATGTGAAATTATGTATTACCAAAGGGAAAGTAAAAGTAAACGTTAACATAATTTATTAAAACGTTACAGCGTTAGAGGGTTTTCAGACGAGGATACTGTATGCGAGATACAGAATTTGCGATGGCTGCTGTATCGGATTCACGGGCATGCTCGTCAGTATGAAAATAGTAGCAGTGCAGTGCGGTTATATTTTTGGATTATGGATGTAGAAGAGTGTGTAATGCTGTGGTACATATTAAATAAAAAGAAAAAGAAACTGAAAAGACGACGTAATTTGTGGGTTTATCCTATTGTAGAATTAAGAGAAACCAGGGGAACGTATAATTTGCTGTATCAAGATTCATTACAATATCCATCGAAGTTTTTTAAATATTTTCGAATGTCTGTGAAGTCGTTTGAAGAACTTCATAAAATTTTGGAAATTCAACTGAGTAAAAAAGACACAACTATGCGTAAAAGTATTTCATCAAAAGAACGGCTTTCTATGACTTTAAGTTAAAGTTAAAGTCTATGACTTAAATTTAAAATAAATCTGTGGACTTATCTCCAATTTGTAAATTGTTTACCTCACCCTAAATAAAAAATGAAGCACTGCTGCTTTTTATTTCTATTGCAGTAATCTGGCGATGCTGTATCCCATAGACAGGGATTTGATTGTACCAAACAAATAAATTTGTCATTATCAAATACAGCACGCTCCATTATTTAACTATATTCAGAAAACACTTTCTTTCTTTCGTTGCTCATTCACAATTATTCGACAGAAAATCACGCGTCTATGGAATGTGGTGCAAAAATATTCGTGTCTGAAAGCGTTCATTTAACGATTTAACGTAATGTTTCTTCTGTATCTGGCATACGCATTCAGTCGTCGGCGACAGGAAGGTCCGAGATACTGAATTCGGTATCTCGCATACTGTATCCCTCGCGCGTCCCGTGTGAAAAGCTCCATTTGAGTCTATGTAATATCTGTGTCTCGGATACGCGTATCTCGAATACAGTATCCTCGTCTGAAAGGGGGCTTAAGATCCTTAGGGATCTATGAAGGAGTATGACAGTAACACCATCGTATTCTACTCTAAGCAGCTCATCTAATGTCATATTTAAAATTTCTATTTTCGCAATGTCGTTCACATTGATTTTTTCAAATACCTTTTTTACCTATTTAGATTTAAATAACTAGATTCTTTTTTGTTGCCTACTACATTCTCTTACTATTAATTATTTTATAATGCTTTCCGACAATGACACTGACAGAATGAAATATTAACTGTCACAAGTTAGACAACCTTTAAATAATGGTGATACAGCAGCAAACTGCAAAATTGAAGCGTTTATTTGAAAATCAACACATCTCTATTTTTTGCAAAATTTGACTTGTTGTTTAAAAATCACAGATAGTTTTAGAAAAACAATAAACAAATCTATACGGTTTGTTGTAAAAGCCATACTTGTCCCATCTTAGTCAACGGTCATCGCTAAGCGTGAATGATCTTGTCTATAAATGTATCAGTTGTGTGCATTCATTGTTAATAACAGGTGATGTTTGTTTCTTTTGTATTAGAAAAATAGTTCAGCATGGCGAAAACTGTTCAACACAATGCTTCTAATATTATAGATGTTAGCATTTGTGAAATTCGAACTATAGATCAACCACGAAAATGGAAAAGAAAAGTTTATCTAAGGGAAACCATAAAGCAAGCTAAAATACATGGAGTTGCTCACAAAACACATATAGTTGATAAGGATGTTTTGGCCCGAACAACAGGAAATTACTGTAGGTAAGTTTTTCGACAATACAAGTTGTTTTCTCAATGCTTATGACTTCAATCTTGATTGTAGGTGTAAACCTTACCGATACTTCTATGTAATAACACAGAAACTGACTTTTGACATACTGAATAATAATATGTTTAATAATATGAAGATCAAAGATGAACAGGATTCATATTTATCAAGCCTCATTAGCGTTACTCCTGTCTAGAGACGACGCAGTCGTATTATACAAGCTGCTTTCCCTAACCACAGTACTACTAATGACAGTGAAAATGAAGATACAAACAAAGCTCAACATCAACAAGGTCCACCACATGTGTTTTACGTAATTTTTCACATTTAAATAAATTCAAATAAAATAACATTTTCTTACTTAACTTCACTTAATTAAGATTGATATTCAACTAATATTTTATTGATTCATTTATCAAGTTTATATATAAAATAATTTTTGATGAAATAGTTTAATAATTTTTTTTTTAAATTAATTGAATACATAGAATTCTCATTGATTTCACAGTTCCAAATTATTATGAACCTTGGACCGTTGGAAGTTGAATTAAATCTGCACCTGTGACTGGCCAGCTAGCCATTACTTAGACACTTTTATATGAGATTTAAGGATCGACCTCATTTGTTTGTTCTATTTCTCCGAGCCATTCCCTGAATGAAGATGGTGTTTTTAAACATCTTTTTCTTTCATTTAATGTAACTCGCCTTGTTGTGTGTCATGTTTTACCTTCAAGGACACTGTCTTTTCACGTGATGGCTATGTGGACCTGAATTTTGCTCCCATTTGCCGGGTATCTCCTGTAAGCATTGGAAGCTTTTGTGGTAACTTCATTACACCTTTTATAATATTACTAATTAAATTCTTAATATGTTCAATAATGTTACCTAAAGTAAAAATTAAATTAAATTAATATTAAACTGTTAATATTAATTTAATAATATTAATATTAATATTATATATATTATATATATATATATATATATATATATATATATATATATATATATATATATATATATATATATATATATATATATATATATATAATATACAGGGTGAGTCATGAGGAACTTTACATACTTCTACCATATGTAGAGTCCCTCAGGGAGCATATCATGTGGCCACTAAAAAATGTCAACTCCTCTTCTTTATTAATTAACAGGGTGATTTATGTAATTGACCATTTATTTCATTTTACTGTAGTGTTTATACAGCTCATTTGATTTTTTTAATTTTTGCATGATACAGTACACTATTATCAAGCATTCGACTGGTATTAGCTAAACAAAAAAATTCCAGGACTGGCTTTGGAAAAATTAATTTAGGGATTCGTATTAAATATTACACCCTGTATATATATTTTTTTAAATGCAATAAGTGATTTTCAAACTACATAAATAGCCAATGAAAACGACATATGCGACAATGTTGTCGCACTTTTATTAAATTTTTAGTGAACGATCAAATCTTACCAAAAATAGAACAACCATAATGAAGTATCAAATTATAAGGTAATTAATTTAAACAAATGTTATAAATTTCAAACATTTTAATTGAAATGATAAACTGAGTCACTGCACAACAAAAAACAATAACTACTAACAATAACGAAGAACAATTTAAAAAAAACTAAAAATAATATGTACATAGTTATGATAAACCCATAAATTAGAACTGGAAAAGATACAATAATGGTAACAAAATAAAAATAATTCAAAATAGATTTTCGAAATGGAACCCTGCAGCCTGTACACATTTTTGTTGCCGAATTGTTAATTGACGTATTGAATTACGGATACTCTGGGGATCGTTTCTAATAGTATTACAATGTATAATTCTATCAATTAATTGTTGTCGGTTATTAATATTCACTGCGTAAACTAGTTGCTTCAATCGTCCCCAAATATGGTAATCAACGGGATTGAAATCAGATCTTGAAGGCCACGAAATAGGACCTGCACGTCCTATCCACCTGTTGCCATAAACATTATTGAGATGTTGTCTCACTGCCAGTAAAAAGTGTGGGGTGCCCCATCATGCTGAAAATACATCCCTCGGATAGCAACGTTCGCGTTGGCAAGCAAATTCGGCAAAATATTTTTAGAAAGTTCAAATAGACCTGTCCTGTTAAAGGACCAGCAAAAAAGTGAGGACCTACTAATTGGTTATTTATGACACCAATCCACACGTTAACCGAAAACCTTAACTGAGAATGACGTTCTCGAATAGCATGGGGATTTTCTTCTGCCCACACATGTGAATTTCGTGAATTATTTATCCCGTCTCTGGTAAATTGGGCTTCATCTGTAAATAGTGTCCTGTATAGCGTTGGTCGATTATTGTTAATCCATCTACAAAATTCCAACCTATCGATCTCATCTCCAGCATGTAGTCGCTGAACCATTTGAATGTGATATGGGTATAGATTATTTTTAAGACTCTACTTACTTTTGATTGAGTAACATTGAGTTCTCGGCTTACTTGTCTAGTGCTTATTGTAGGGTTCATAGTAACGGCGTCCATAATGTCATCTTGCTGCGCTTCATCTACATGTCGCTCTGTTGTTCCACTAGGAAAAGTGCCATTTTCTCGCAAATAATTAAAAACTGACCCAAATGTTGGATGACTGGAAGTTCGACGATTAGGAAATCTCCTGCGATATTCTCTACTAGCAGCCCTACCATTCCCATTACAGAATCCATAAACAAATATTATGTCTGCATATTCTGTGGTCGAAAACTGATGTGGCATTTTGAACGAAAGTAACAAAAGCTCTACCAAAACTAACACAATGTACTTAACGTAGATATGACAGAAGAAATATGTATTCTTGTACACATAAATAACAATTGATAATGACAATAATGACAATGGGTATAAAATATCAAGAAACGTCAAACGGTCAACGCCAACCTTCATTTTAAACTTTTTTAGATTTATTTTTATTTAGTACAGTTGATGCAATGTATTATTATTTGACATAAAATTTTAATCATTTACAATCAACAAAAACTAACACATACAAGAGGTTTGACTTTTTAATCAATTTAATTTATTATTTATCGAAAATAATGCCCCAATACGATCTATGAGTAAAAATTTAAAATTGAAAAACAATTGATTCTATCGTAGAGATAATACAAAGTGACAGTAAAGATGTTAATTTTCTACGTATTAGATTATGTTGTAGGAACTCATTTTAATTAAAATGTTTGAAATTTATAACATTTGTTTAAATTAATACCTTATGATTTGATACTTCATTATGGTTGTTCTATTTTTGGTAAGATTTGATCGTTCACTAAAAATTTAATAAAAGTGCGACAACATTGTCGCATATGTCGTTTTCATGGGCTATTTATGTAGTTTGAAAATCACTTATTGCCTTTTAAAAAAAATTTATACAGGGTGTAATATTTAATACGAATCCCTAAATTAATTTTTCCAAAGCCAGTCCTGGAATTTTTTAGTTTAGCTAATACCAGTCGAATGCTTGATAGTAGTGTACTGTATCATGAAAAAAATAAAAAAATCAAATGAGCCGTATAAACACTACAGTAAAATGAAATAAATGGTCAATTACACAAATCACCCTGTTAATTAATAAAGAAGAGGAGTTGACATTTTTTAGTGGCCACATGATATGCTCCCTGAGGGACTCTACATATGGTAGAAGTATGTAAAGTTCCTCATGACTCACCCTGTATATAATATTAATATATTAATATTAATAATTAATATTAATATTAAAGTGTGATCTTATGATCTTGTTAGTTCTCGGCAAATACTTATTTTTTACATAAGTTTTTTATATACTTTGTTAAATTACATGTACAAAAACCACATGGTCTTTTGCTGTGCTATGTTGAAATCAAATTGTAAACTGTATCTAGTTTCAATTTATTGTTTATACAACTAATTATTGATGTCCATTATCTTAAGCTTCTTTACATTTTATACCATTGACTGCTACATGTCTTTTTGAGGTATCACATTTATATTGACTTGTCTATGGATGTTTGGTTTTTCATATTGTGCTTTTTAGATGAACTGATGATGCTTTCTGATTAGAGAGCGAAACGTCTTCAATAAATAGATGAAGTAGCCAACTTCTTTGTCTTTTTTCTCCAACTTTTGACCGAAAAACCCACCACTCTTCGAGTGATCCTTTATATATATATATATATATATATATATATATATATATATATATATATATATATATATATATATATATATATATATATATATATATATATATATATATATAACCACAAAAAACAACAAAAGAAATAAAAGAAGACGAAAAACCGATTGCCAAAACCACTCTACCGTATATTAAAGGCACAACAGAGAAGATAAGCAGGGTCCTGAGAAAACACAAAATAGAGACTGTCTTCAACACCGACAGAAAAATCGCAAACATATTACCATCTGCCAAGACAAAGATTCCCCTAGAAAACCAAGGAGTATACAAAATTCCCTGTGGAGAATGCGATAGAGCCTATATTGGACAGACAAATAGAAGGATCCAAGTAAGACAAGAAGAACATCGTAATGCCATCGAACGAAAAGAAACGACGTCATCCCTAGCCCAGCATTCTTTAGCTACAGGACACAAAATTGACCTCAAACATACGGTAATGTTAGCGAATGTCGAAAACAAGAGAAAACGAATTATCAGAGAAGCAATAGAAATAGAAAAACAAGAAAATAATTTAAATTCTCGAGACGATGCCCAAAGATTGCCAAAAACATGGAAAACAATTATCCCGAAGAATAACGCAAGAACGGAATCGACCAAGACCCCGCCCACTGACCTGCGCACCGGACCAATTACAAGAGCGCGCGCATCACGCAGTAACTACAAAAGCCAGCTGCCTTACACCCGTAGCGTCACTTCCACTCGAACATCGACAAGAAGCAGACCATCAAGAGAGACTTGAAAATGGCAAGTGAGATCTTGCCGAAACGTCGTCAAAATGGTTTTTATCAAAACCAACAACATTTAACGCGGAGTCAAACCCGGAATACCATTGATATAATATATATATATATATATATATATATATATATATATATATATATATATATATATATATATATATACCTAGAATCCGGAGAAACCAAGGGCCATACTACAGTCGTACGACTATTTAGCGATGATAATAGCAGTGGTGGCGAATAGACATCATAGATTTTTGTTTGAAATATCAATAAAAATATGAAATTAACTTGTACAATTATTTTGATATCCACATTCCTTCTAATGAATCTCTTAGTAAAAGTAAGTTTTGAAATAAATTGAAGCTGGGCAGTTTTTCTTGATTTGCCAAAATTTTAATTTTTGGACAAGTGTTATATTTAAAATAAACGCTTTAATTGCACATATTTTTGAAATAAATTGAAGTCGAGCTATGTTTGAAAAATATACATTTTAGATGAGGAATAATCGCAACTCAGCGTCAAAATTGGTTAATAATGTAATGCATGCTGCATACACTATTTAATTATCAAAATCAGTTGCCTATTTATTTATGCAGCTCTGTAATTTTTCATACAATCCCGATATTGCCGCCTGTCTTCTCCTTTTCTGTCGTCTCTCTGTCCGTATGTGGCAAAACTCTTGACAGAAAAAGTCCTAGAATTCTGAAATGTGGTACCTCTTGGTGAAGAAAAGACCCACCCTTTAAATTTGAGGTCATTAGGTCTTCTTTTACTTCAGACAATGCTATGTCTTTTCTTTTTCTTGAAGAAGAAGTCATAAAGTCTTGAAAACTTGGTAAATCTTGGTCTTGGTCGAAGAAATGATTCTATAGAACCTATTTTTAGGTTAGGTTAGGTTTAGGTCTTCTTCTTCTCATATTTTTATGACTTTCTTGGCAGCGGTCTTTTTTTTTGACCCTCTTTTAACCTTTTCTTCGATTTCTATGAAACGTCAAAATAAACCGTCTTTTCGACTGAAATTGTAGTTAAGTAGCATTCAACATAGTAAATAATATAAAAATGACACAAAAAAATACTCTCTGAACAATATTAAATATAGTAAGAAAGAAAAAATAATCCTTAATAGTGGTTACATCATACTTGTGCGATCGAACTTTTTTTAAAAGCGTTAATACAACTACAGAGACAGAAACAGCTAAGAATTTATCATGCAATTAATAATACTGAAGCACAAACCTTTGAGATCGTTATCTAAGCAGCAGTGAACAAAGACACAAGCAAAAGTTAGACAAAATTCTACTCTTAACTATCATAAACAGAAAAATCAAGTTGCCTATTAATTAGTATTCTTATTTAAGATTTATTGTGATTTTTTGTAGGAAGAGATCTTTAAATAGCATCTAAAATCATTCCCGAACGAACTGCTTGTGTTGATAATTATACAAATGTGTACAAGTCATCTGGAAGAGGCCTAGGTTCAGCATTGGACTTTTGAGGCTGGATGATGATGTACAAGTCATTCGAAAGGGTATTTTCTACTCTTGGACAGGGGGAATAACATGTGATACGGGGTTTAGTGGTATAGAGGGTCGGTTCGGTTTTCTGGGTGTTTGTTTTATTATTGGGTTTTTAACTAGCAAATTTCATGTTGGTGAAGGTTTAGGGATTCTCTTTGTAAGACCTGAGGTCTATTTTGTGCCTCTTAGTTTATTCTGATTTTGCGTATTCCATAGACTTAGTCTGTCCATCTATTCTGTCAGAGATTCGTCGATTGGTTTGTCCTATATACGTTATTTTCAATTTTTAGCGTCGATCCTATTGTTTATTGTGACAAATACACACTTTTGATTTAATTTTTATAGGATCTATTTATTTTGATTGTTGTTTTGTTTTCGGTATGTAAAATTTCCGTATCATCATGAAAGATATATCTTTTCTAGAACATTAATGAAAATAAGGCAAGGAATTCCCGAATACGACAGCCGCGCAATCAAGAACAAATCATTTTATCAATAATAAAATGTTGACTACCAGACGTACTACTGACCAGTGTTCTCACTTCTTCTTGTCACTTTTTCCTGTAAGGTTTTTGACCATCCTGTCGCAATTGTTGTTTAATCTCTTAAAGCAACATCCTCAATATAATCACCAACTAACAGTTAATATAACAAAATCTGGACTTTATTCTTAATTAGGTACAAGAAAAAAGAAAACAGGTTCAACTGAAATTATTTTTGTGTTTGATTTTCCAGTTTTATAGCTTCTTAAGGTATTCCGATCAAAATCAATGAAGTGATAGAGAAATAAGAGATTCTACTAATGAGAGTACTACTCATCCATCGGTCGACTTGATTTGCTATGATTCCATTTTGAATTTTATATGGTTGCACCTTTGAAAGAACATTCAATAATAAAATAGTACAAAACGCAAAAAACTGTAGCAAAATAAACTCACGGTAAACAATGACAACTCACCTGTATATGGAAAATGATACTTGTCGTTCATATGGCCCTTTTCGTCGATATCACTACCCCTATCGTAATCCTGGTAGTTCATATTGTCGTGAGGCATCACCTTAGGCATGTAGTCCCCTTTGTATACTAAAGAACTGGGGTTGTAGTTGTTGTAATGGGCCCGAACCATGTACTGTTCGGAATGTAATGCCGGCACGCTCGTTTCGGGCGTGACATCGGGATGAGGGAGCGGATTTGGTGAACCGTTCTTCTGGTAGAACTCGTTGTCGGAGCCGGTTTCGGCTGACCAACGACCAACTTCAGGAACTGAAATGTATTATCAATAAATGTTCTTATTTATAAATAAATTTTGTTGTATATCGGTATGTATGTGTGTATTTTCTGTACAGAAAAACTGATGTACGATTCGTATTTAGCATTGAAAGTGATGTGGCCAAATATTTAATTAAAAAAACTGTATTTCAGATGCTGATAAAACTAAAACAAATTAAAAATACATTGTCTATAAGAAGAAATGAGTAAAGGATTTTTATTTACTCGTAAACTAGAGAGTTAGAGCAATTTTAATAAAGGAGTAAGAAAAATGTAATTTTTTTGTCGATCAATGACGTCTCATACCCTTACATTTTTGTAAAAGGCAGTAATACTCACCGTTGTGGTTTGGTAAATACGATTCCGGTAGTTGGCTGGCCCACCTGGATCCATAACTAGGTGCCACAGCTGGAAATAGCTGAGAATTGGTCACTACGTTCAAAGATGGTGGCGTACCGCATCTTGATACTACATGCTCCGTGATGTTAGGAAGGTATCCTTGTCGTACTATAGAAATAAAATGAAAATGAAGACAAATAATGTTGTTACTATATGCACAACTCTTAAAAAGTTTACAATTTGCTCTTACCAATATTAGTTCTTGTTCGATGCCGTCTAGTGCTCGACTCGTCATCATCGCTGGAATGACTCGATGCTAAATCCAAGCTCCTACCCTCCGATGCGTCGGTGTCCGAATCGCTATCTCTCTCGCCCCTATCTGCTCTATCGGTCCTTCTCTCTCGTCGTTCCTCCGGCTCTTCCGGCACTTCCCTATGTCTGTGCAGGCCGGTTTCGTGCTCGAACCCGCGCAGATACGACGGCACGTCACTTGTCGAGTTGTAGTTTGACGTCGACGTTGACGTATGACGCAGGTGGCTGTCACTCCTAAAAACACCTCAAATATTGTTATACCAGTCAAATTTTATAATGAAAATAACCTGTCAGGTTATTTATGACGCAATTTCTCATTCAAAACACAATTTAATTGCTTTATCACATACAAATGACCACACACACTTTTGAAAGAAGTATTCCTACACAGTCAGCTTTGACATATTCCGATAATACGCTACATTATATCCTATTTAAAATTCAATCATTGATAAAATAGAAAATTGTAATTTTGAATTTCTCGGACCTATCAATTAATTTTTGTTCACCAAAAGTTGAGATTTTAAAAAATCGCACAAAAAGTGATATTACCTGTAAGGGCTAGAGCTAGTTTTGGTGGTTGAACGTGAAGTAGTACTAGAAGTGGATATACCAATGTTTCTTCTGCTCGTGTCTCCTGAATGGTACGCTAAAGCAGAACGCTGAAAACAAAACAGTTATTAAGTGTTGTAACCAGTTGTAAACAGTTGTAACTTCTTTGTAGCAGTGCTTACCGATTGAGCATTGATGTTCTGGCTACTGGTACTCGGTACTCCCATGACTGAAGTGGTATCTAGCAGTGGTACTTTCTTCCCCATGCATCTCATGATAGATCTGAAAGTGTACGTCATAAAATTCGTGGACGATTTCTACGTGTTTAAATGTATTACCTTATTAGGTTTTGTCTTACTCTGTTGTTGGCGAAGCAGTATCCTGCAAGGGAAAATCCCGCATGGACCAGTACTGCTACTGATAAAAATGGAGTTAGAAGAGGATGTCTCTCTGATGCATCTAATAGAGCCAACACCCACGTTGCTCCTAACAATGGTAGAGCTATCACAGATACCCAAAGCAATGTCCTAAAAGAGCCAAAACCGCCGTTTAAAACGATTCATTTGATAGAAAAATTACAATAGTTACCTGAGATTGCCAAAACCCAAGACATGATCTTGTAAGGTAAATGCAGCCCTCACAGAAAAGGCTAATACGAAAATATTGATCAGCACCAAAAGACATATTGGACCCACTAGACTCCAGACCACGCTTTCATACAAAGACACCCAACAGCTATAAAAAAAATTAGTCGTTTATAGTTACTTGTTATGCATAAACATATGTCTATAAATAATATCAATGATTTTTGCTGTGTATTTTTATGAAATCTTGTCATTTATCATATATTCCTAGTTCATGAAAAGTTTAAAACAGTTTGACATTGGAAAAATCTTCAAACCCGCGATGGCCAACCCGCGGCACGCGTGCCACTCTGTGGCACGATTGAGTCCTATCAGTGGCACGCGTAGCGTTTTGGATTAAAACACTTTCAAAAAAATTAAAACTTGAAAAACAAAAAATAATAAGAAGAAACTTGGTAGGTTTACGGAAGTTACGATAAATGCGGCATCATTGCATCCTCTGGCGAGCGATATTGCTGCGATTGGTGCACGTGATCCTAGATGTCGTAATGTGCAATAGGACTGCGTTACCCTTGCTTAGTTTATTTTAAACTGCCCCGTTGTATGTGCACATTTTGTCATCGCGCATTGTTTCTTTAAAATTTTAAAAGTATTTGTTCGATATGTCCACGAGTAAGCCTTCGACTTCAAAACGAAAATACGAAGATGATATTGCAATTCGCGATTTTCAACCTGCTTGGGAAGAACAATTTTTATTTACTAATCGTAATACTTCAAAGCCTGTTTGTTTGATATGTGGATTGTCTGTAGCAGTTCCGAAAAAATTTAACCTGGAACGACATTATAAACAACTGCATAAGGACTTCAGCAACAAATATCCTATTGGTTCACATTTGCGAGCCGACTTTATTGAAAAAAAAAAAAAAAAAGAAAACCTTAGCCAGCCAACAGTCATTGTTTCAGAAGAGAAGTGATGAAATGGAAACTATGGTTAAAACATCATATGAACTTTCTCTGCTGTTAGCCCGGAAGAAAAAAGCCTACTCTGATGGAGAGGAGATAATTAAAAATAGTCTGGCAATATTTGCTAAAAATGTGGGAGATGTAAAGATAAAAAATATGGTCGATAATATTGCATTATCCCGAAATACAGTCATGCGCCGTATAGATGATATGGGCCAGGATGTTGTTTCCCAAATTATAAGTGGATTAAAATCCTGCAAATTCTTTTCTTTAGCGTTGGATGAAAGTTGTGACAACACAGAAAATGCGCAGTTAAGCATTTTTGTCCGTTATACCAATGATAATTTTGAAAATGCCGAAGAGCTTCTGGATTTGCGCCAACTAGTCACAACAACAGGAGAGGACATTTTTCAACAGCTTAAAAACGTAATCGAAGTCAACAAAGTTGAATGGTCAAAATTAGATAGTGTTTGTACAGATGGAGCTCCTTGCATGGTTGGTAGACTAAAGGGGTTTGTTACATTACTGGAAAACTATTTGGGAAGAAAAGTTTTTAAGTACCATTGTATTATTCACCAGGAAGCTCTTTGTGCCAAGGACCTAAACATGTCATCTGTTGTTGACCCTGTAACACGCTGCATTAACAAAATACGAGCTCGGGCATTGAATCGACGACAATTTCGAGAACTGTTCGCGGAAGAAACGGAGCAAGATGGAGAGTTACTTCTCCATTGCAGTGTGCGCTGGCTCTCCAAAGGAAATGCACTCGAAAGGTTTTGGAACTTGAAGGAGTGCGTCTTAAAATATTTGCAAGAAAACAATGAACTACCCAGTGAGTGCTCGTTACTTAATGATAAAGATTGGCTTTGGGATTTAGCTTTTCTCACTGATATTATGAGACATTTAAATTTATTAAATTTAAGATTACAGGGAAAAAATTGTATTTTTCCTACTCTAGTTAGTCATATATCTTCTTTTGTGAATAAACTTATGCTTTTTTGTAACGATTTTGGAGAACAGAGATTGACACATTTCACATTAATGCAGGAATTAGCCAACAAGGTCAGTAGAACTCCAAATTATGACAAATTTAAAAACCTTATATCTATTTTGCTAGGTTCATTCAATACCCGGTTTGAAGATTTTCAAAAAGACAAAATGAATGTTGACCTTTTCATAAATCCTTTTTCTATTTCTCTGCAAGAGAAATCAATTGTTACTCAGCTGAAATACAGATCGAAATTATTGATTTACAGAACCACACTATACTAAAAACCAAATATAGGGAAATTATTTCAACTGTTACTGATCCCAATTATATTGAATTTTTGAAATTTGTACCAGCAAACAATTTTCCTAATTTACACGAGTTAGCTCTAAGATATTGTTGTAGATTTGGTTCAACGTACGTTTGTGAGCAAATGTTCTCTATTATGAACATAATAAAATCAAAATATCGGTCACGATTAACTGATATGCATTTAAAAATTCTAATTCTGTTGGCTAGTTCCGAAATTAATCCCAATATAGATGAATTAATTAAAAAAATACAAGTTCAAATACCACATTAAATAAGTAACTGTTTAGTAATTTGAATTTTAGATAATAAGAAAATATTTAAGTTTTTTTGTTTAACGTTTTTATTTTATTTTTATTAACAATAAAGTAAGTTTGTTGTTATGTTTTACTTATTACGTTATTTTTTAAACCTCCACTATCTTGACTAAACGGAAAAATGTGGAATTTACATAAGAAATACATATTGTACCGTATATTATTAATGTTAGTATGTCGAAAAATTTTAGTGGCACGCCAAATTATTTTCTCATATTGGCACTCGACTTAAAAAGGTTGGCCACCCCTGCCATAGACACTACAAATTGTGACGTTTTCCTAAGTGACAAGATCCTAATTAAAAGTCTTAAAGAAGAGTAACAAACAAATGACAAAAATAATATGTCTGACCGATGAAACTACATAAAATAAACCTAAACTGGAAGAAATATCTACTTACAAATAATAATTTCCGTACTGGTGAGCTCGTACGCCAACAGCAAGACTGACGACTACCGCAGGAGCGACGTAGCCCATGCTGTAGTAAAATCGCATGGGTCCGTGATTAATGTCGCGCATTTCCGTCAGCATTCGGTATAGGTGAATCGCGTCTACGAGCATCCACGAGAAAGAGGCCAGCCAGAGGTAGTGCAGACCAATAGCCACCAGTTTACAGGAAAACTAAAAAATATGAGGTAGATATAATACATACTAAGAACACAACAAAATTAATTATACAGAAAAAAACAACTGCGTATTCTAGTGATTATAAAAAAATATTCTTACTATCAGGAATTACTTTGAATGTTATAAAAGTCATGCTTACCAAAACATTAAGCATTATCTAAAAGATTACGCTTAGCAGTAGCATTTTTAATGAACTTTTACATTCATTTTAATGAATATTAATGATTTTTACAGCCATAAAATTTCATGCTTACTGTAACTTAGAATGTCATGCTTACTGATCACTAAACCCGATCTAGATTATTCCTATCAGCAACAATTGTAACAGTTTTTATACAAGTACAAAAAGCAATGCTTAATAGAAGGTCTATTGAGGACGTTATGCAAGAATCATTTATTTTTATAGAGATAAAACTAAAAATTGTGGATACTATCAGGAATTCTTTGGAATGAAATATTTCTCTATAAGTAAAGTCATGCTTACTAAACATTAAGCATTATTTACAGTGTTATTATTACTAGCGGTAATTTTTGAAGCCTTAGAAAGTCATGCTTTCCAAGGACTAGTACCATCAACAGTTGCTGAAATTGTTTTTATACAAGTTTAAAAACTAATGCTTAATAGAAGGTCTTTTGAGGATATTCCTTAAGACCTTTTGAATCATTTATTTTTATAGCAAAAACCAAAAAAGTGTGCTTATTATGAGGAATTTTTTAAAATGGTATATTTCTTTATAACTACGGGTCATGCTTGCTATACATTAAGCATGCTCTTCTAAAGTGTTATTATTTTAACGGATAATTTTTGAAGCCTTAGAAAGTCATGCTTTCCCAGGGCTAGATAAGATTATGCTTACCATCAACAGTTGCTGAAACTGTTTTTATATAAGTTCAAAAAGCATTGCCCAATATAAGGTCTTTTGTGAGGATATTGCTCAAGATCTTTTGAATCATTTATTTTTACAGCGAAAAACAAAAAAATTGTGCTTATTATCAGAAAGTTTTTTGAATGGTATATTTCTTTATAAGTATGGGTTATGCTTACTAAACTTTAAGCATGATCTAAAGGATTATTATTACAAGAGATACTTTTTTAAAGCCTTAGAAAGCCATGCTTTTCAAGGACTAGTCAAGATTATGCTTACCATTAACAGTTGTTTGAACTCTTTTTATACAAGTTCAAAAAGCAATGCTTAATAGAAGGTCTTTTGAGGATTTTACTCAAGATCTTTTGAATGATTTATTTTTATATTGGATAAACAAAAAAGTGTGCTTACTTCCAGGAATTCTTTTGAACGGTATATTTCTCTATAATTCGGTCATGCTTACTTTTTGAAGCCTTAGAAACTCATACTTAAGAAGAATTAAGCCGGATCGAAAAGTTTATGCTTACCAGCAACATCTGTTAAAACAGTTTTTATACAAGTTCAAAAAGCAATGCTTAATAGGTATGTTGATCTCTCCAGATCTTTTGAATCAATTAGTTTTATAACGTTTAAACGAAAAATTGTGCTTATTATCAGGAATTTCTTATGAATTATGTACTGTTCTGGAATTTAACAGTAATTTTATGCTTACACTCAAGAATTAAAAATATTACTCTTCAGTTTACAAGAAAAGCTATGATTACTGAAAGAAATAATGTTTTATGGCTTTAAAAGTCATGCTTAGTAACGAGAATCCTTTTGAATTATGTGTTGTGTTAGAATTTAAGAAGAAATTATTGCTTACTATTACGACTTAAGTTATATTACTATATATTAGTTACATTATTAAAGCGGCTTCCCACGATCGGCGATTCTACATATCATCGCGCACAGCCGATAAGTACGGACGGCAACGCACCGCAGACAGAGCTCTTTCTACGGTCCGTGACAGTCTCTGTGTAGGTCCGTGACAGTACTGTTTGATGTTTGATTTAACTTTATTTTAAAAAATTTAACTCTTTTTTTAACTCTTTAATCGAAATAGCACTCTTCTTTAATTGATTTTTTATTCGGATCCATGCATCGTGTATATCGTTCCGATTCTTATGCTCTGGCGCCGTAGAATTCCATAAGCTTGGTTCATTTTGATACTAATTTAAAAAATCAAAAATAATTTCGTTTGTCCATTCCATTTTTTAGCAAAAAAACTACAAAACGACTTTGACAATAATACAGACAACTACTTGTGTCAGCGAATGAACAACTTCTGACTTGCACCTGTCTGTTCAAACACGGACGCGCTCGGAGCGTGTCGCACGGGCATGTACCGCACCTTTGATGTTACCGACTCTCGATGAATAGGACGCACCAGCATAGACGTGTCTGTGCTACCACGGACGAGACATTTCCCACGGTGCGTCGGTGCGAGCTGGTCCGCAATATCGCCGATCGTGGGAAGCCGCTTTTAAATAGTTAAAAAGATTTTACAACCAATAAAACTTAGACGCTTCTAAAAGTTTACTTTTATATTTACGAACTTTTTGCATTCATTTATTATTTGATTCTAGTTTTATTAGAACAATTATGGCATCAATAATTTATTACCTCACATTATCAGAAAGCATACTTAAGAGTAGCAAATAATTTATTAGTTTTAGACCATGGTTGTTATTGAAAATTCCTTTAAACCATTCCCACTCTACAGCATTAAATCTGTGCCTACTAGTACAAATATCTTTGAATGATTTCTTAATTCTATGCTATATACTTATTGAATATCTTCAAAACTTACATTACCTTAAACAGTACTAAAAAACTTGTAAGCTTACCTCATTTCCTATCATTGGTTTTCTCGCCTTCAGAGCAACGAAATACAGTAGTTCGCCAAGAAAGACGCACAACACCAAATTCTTTCTGATGGTGTTCGAATTAGTCTGCAATCCCCGAATCAGGGCCAGAATAAGGTATGTTCCCAGCAAAAGCGGCAGCGAAATGGAGAAACAACTGTAGCTGGATATGTCTTCTAGGAGGGACGGTTCGGGAATGTACTAAAAAAATAGAAAATTAAGACCGTAAACAAAGAAATCAGATTTAATTTCATATCCTCGCTATCCCCTCTTACTTTATTTGTATCTTTCCTCACTTTCTGTCACTGTATCTCTACACAATTTCTCTTTCCTTTTCTCAATCTTTTCCCACTTTTTCTCTATATTGTTTCCATTTCTCCATATATTTTCTTCCTTCCCTGCCTTTACCCGTACTCTTCTATCTAGCTTCTCTTTTTTACTTCACAATAATACTATTAGTACTACCTTTGTACCTGTTTTGTATCTATACCTTCTCTCTCATTTTCTATCTGATTACTCTCCATAGCTTCCTTTTTTTTTTAATTTTTGTTTTGTAACTCTATATTTTGTAATTTTCATTTCTTTTTAATTTTAACTCTTCATTACGCCGCTTTTTTATAACTCTTCTTGGTAATTATCCCTCTCCTTTCTTTGTAACTCTCTCTACTGTATAATACTTCCTTTGTGACTCTATTTTCTTTGTAAGTCTCCCTTTTTCGTAACTTTCAGATGTGTAAATCTGACTTCTTTTTAACTCTTCTTACTTCGTAACTTTCCTGGATTTGTAACTCTCCCGTCCTTGTAATTCTTTTTTTTATAATTATCTCTTCTTTGTAAGTATGTATATCTAGTGTATAACTTCCCTTGGTTGTAAGGCTCCCTTATTTGAAACTTTCTCTGCTGTGCAACTCGTGACTATTTTCTTTTTAAAATTCACGCTTATTTGTAACATTTCCATTTTTGTAATTCCTCCTGTTTGTAACATCCATTTCTTCCTAATTCTTCTTTTATAAAACTCTCTCTTTTTTGTAACTCACACTTCTTTGTAACTTCCACCACTAAATATATATACGAGGTCTGGCTATTAAATAACGAAACTGCGTACGCAGAAGGCATCCTAGAGGGGAAGAGAGTTATTAATCATCCTGTAGAATTCCACATATTTTCCAAGTATGGAGAATATCATTGCCTAATATGGTTCTTTAATCACATCCAAATAAAATAGAAAATCTAGAAATACTTACCTCTAAGTCCACAACATCTACGAGTACTGCAAACGTACTCAAATGATTGCAGCTGCAATTTACTAAAATTGGTCCATCGTCAACCGTTTCGAACCACTCATCGGAGATTTCAGTTCGGCACCCAACTCTGGACCACTCTCCAAATCTGTTAAAGTAAAAATTAGGGTAAAATATAAAAAATTAACGGTTAAATATGTTCTTACCCTCTAACTCTTGACCAGTGAACGCACTGAGGGTTTGATCTTGCGTTCAGCACTGTATTATTAGGATCCATCCACATCTGAAGCCTTATCGGACTACTGAGAGGTACTCCAGCTAAGCTTTTGTACACCAATTTCCTGTTTTCTCTCTTGACCCTCAGGAACTGAGGGTCGTTCTCCAAGTTGCTTTTCTTAAAACTCGACTTCGTCCAATAGTCGCTGGTATCGTAGCCGACATCCTGGAAAGTTATCTTCGGCTCTGGCGGTAGTTGTACCGGAACGTATTCAGGTACTAACACAGCCACCGACAATAATGGTGAGCCGATGGTTATATCGACCCCCCATCTTCGTACCACAGAATCGTCGTACTCTTTAGGCAATAAGGCACCATCTTGGCGATATTCAGCATAGCTCACGACGCTACCGTCCTCTGGCAGAGTATGCTTCGTTATGATCTCTCCGAACTCCACTGGCTTTATTCCCAAGAGATTTAAAGATATCAGTATCCTGCTGTGTTGGTCGAATTTTGATTTGTCCAACAGGTAGTTGTTGTATTTCGGGAAAGACACAAACGGTTCTGGGTGCAAATTACGGCTTTCCTCCAGGAATAAAGACGTGTCTGGAAGGACGACGTTCTCCGACGTGAAGTTTGGATTGATCGATGGAATAGGAGGGAGTGACTCAGATTCGAAGCCGTATAAAGATTCTGGCGTTACAACGTCCAAACCAATAACTACAAATAAAATAATAAGATAATTTTATATAGTGAGTACGAGACCCTTCCCATATCAGTTGGTCCACCTATGGAATTTGCAGTTTAAGTCGATTACCATAAACAAATTATTATACTCTGCATGTTTTTATAAGTTCCCATATTAATTAATATGGCATTTTTATTAATATTTATTAGAAACATTACCCTTATGGTTTATTTATTTTCAACAATAAAAAAAATTCACTAAACCCTGGCTATGCATTCACTTATGTCACCATACGTTGATTTTTTCATAATTACGTTAAATCCAGAGGTAGCTATGGAAAAATGATATAAAGATTTTTTAATTCTGGAAAATCCAATTCTAACGTTGGGCCAACTAATATGGGAAGAGGCTCGTAGGCTTCGGATTATATGCAATCAAGATTTTATAAGATTATATGCATGTGTTTTCATATAATGTTGGTAATTAAAAAAATTTTGAATGTCGATTCTTACGAAATAGCGCAATTCGTATTCTAGATCATTTTTCTGATTGGTCTAATTCGATAGAACGATAAACAAATATTGTGTAATTTCAACAAGGAAGCTGGCTTCATGCAAGACACCGTGTTAAATTCATCTCTAACCATCCCCACACCTCTTCCGACTTTGAGCAACGCGGCCTCGTTTATTTTGTGTGCCTCAAGCACTGTCCATTATTTGATGTGTTACAGTGTTTGTGAAAAGATGTCACTTTTGCCAACAACCAATGCTGTCGCCATTTTCAAAGGGTGCTCCACGATAAGTCAGATGTGTACAGATAACAGCCAGATGAATGAGCTGCCATTTCGCATAGCGATACGTCTCCACTTCACTTGAATATTCTAGAACAAGGTATCATCATCAGTGGTGCTACAGCTCTAGTTGAGCCTTGACCTTCCCCAGTCTATTTCGCCAGTCGTTTCTGTTCATCGCCAACCGTTGCCAATTTGCCGCGCCGATTTTCCTTGCGTCCTCGTCCACACCGTCCCTCCATCTCAGTCGTGGTCTGCCTCTACTCCTATTTCCCACTGGGACCGATCATAGAGTTCGTCTGGGTGGGTAATTTTCATTTGCTCTTGACACATGTCCAGCCCATCTAAGCCTACCTATTTTTATGAAGGATATTACATCTCTACCATTTACTATTTTTTTATACTTCTCGTACAATTCGAAATTATATCGCCTTCTCCAAATACCATTCTCACAGAATGCGCCCATTATTCTTCTTAGTATCTTCCTTTCGAAGACGAGCAGAAGATTTGCGTCTGTTTTGGAGATGGTCCATGTCTCTGACCATATGTCAGCACTGGTAGGATGAGTATTATTAGTTTGGTTTTCTGGCTTAAATTTCTGTTTTTTAGCTGCTTGCTTAGTCCAAAATAACATTTGTTTGCTAGCAGTACCCTCCGTTTTACTTCTTCAGATGTGTCATTATCGTTTGTTATGAGAGAACCCAAATATGTAAACTTATTTACTACCTCAAAAATTATATTGGTCTATACTGAAGTTTTCTTCGGCGTTTCTAGCTCTATCTCTGTTATTTGGAATAGATGCTAACATTTTGGTTTTTTCCTCGTTTATTCGTGGTTCGTGTAGTACGTGCGATCAAATCCAGATCGTCAGCGTAAGCCATAATCTGCGTTGATTTATTAAAGATTGTTCCCCTATTGTGTAACTCGGCATCTCTTATAGTCTTTTCTAACGCTATATTAAAGAGAAGGCACGCCAGCGCGTCTCCCTGCCGTAACCCTGCATATGTTTCAAACGCTTGTGACATATCGCCTTGTATTTGCACTCTGCTGATCACTTTACTCATAGTTGTTTTTACGAGCCTTATTAATTTATGGGGAATGTTAAGTTCATTCATGGCTTCGTATAATTGACCTCTTAGGACGCTATCATACGCTGACTTAAAGTCCACAAAGAGATGGAACGTGTCAATATTAAATTCATTGGTTTTTTCTAAGATTTGACGTAGCACAAAAATCTGGTCAATTGTTGACCTACCTGGCCTAAAACCGCTTTGATACTCACCAAGGATTTCTTCCACGTACGTACTTAAACGGCTGTACAGGGTGTTGGAGAATATTTTGTACATTGTATTCAGAAGAGTTATACCCCTATAATTTTTACATTCCAACAAATCTCCCTTTTTGTGCAGTGGACATATGATTCCAGTGCACCATTCCTCTGGCATTTGTTCTTCTTCCCAGACTTTGACTATTATGTTGTGAATTTGGTGCATAATGCTGTTACCTCCATGTTTGATGAGCTCTGCGGGGATACAATCCACTCCTGGGGACTTGCTATTTTTGAGTCGTGTGATTGCGTCTTTCACTTCAAATATTGAAGGAGGTTCTACGTGAGTGTTATTTCTTGGTTTTTGGGGTGACGCATCATTTTCCACTTCGGTACCAAGTAGTTCTTTGAAGTGCTCAACCCATCTGCTTTGTACTGCGTCAGCGGTATTGACTATATGTCCATTTTTGTCCCTACACATCGTCAGCCGTGGTTTAAATTCTTTTCTTGTCTTATTTAGGATATTATAGAACTTTCTAGTTTCATTTTGCCCCTTTAATGATTGAAGCTCTTGCATAATCTGGTTTTCGAAGGTCCGCTTTTTCCTTCGATGTATGCGTTTTTCCTCCTTCCTAAGATCTTTGTACATTTGCTCCTTATCCCGTGTTCTTCTTTGTTGCATAAGTTTATATCCATAATTTTTTCTTTTAGTGATATCTTCACATTCATCGTCGAACCAACTGTTGCGTGGAGTGGATTCTTTTGGTCCTAGGACGTTGTTTGCCGCTTCCTTAATTGTTCTTCTACATATATCCCATTGCTCGCTAGCTGTTAAATTCTCATCTGTTGGTATAGAACAAGGTATAGTCCACTGTAAATCAGAATTGGAGGAATTCTTTGACTTTGTATCTTAATTGTCTTGAATCTTATTACTCAAGTATAAGAAGGCCAATAGTAGTCATTTAAAGTTAGGATTATAGAATGTTTTCTCTACGAGAACCGGGACTAGATTGTTTGAAAAGCAATCTTTCTTATCTTTACTAATTTTTCAGTAGTAAATTTATGACAATCAGACATGTTATGACAATCAGTATGACACCATAAAAGCGAGTTCTCTTTGAATCGAGAATAACACATGACCTAGTTTCTGTATGGATCTTTTTTCAAACCCATTGCATTAATGGAATTTAAAGAAATGTTTAACTAAATCGTTTTCTTTAAAGTAGTATACATATTGTATACATTAAAAACATTTCCCTAATAAAAAACGGCATCTAGAATCAACCTAAAATTAAAGACAATCAAAAAGCCTTCTATTACAAAGAAATACGATAGACAAAAACTAAAAGAAGAAGAATTTAAACATCACCTTGAACAGACAATGAACGAAAAAATTCGAGACAACATCACACAAGTATACAATGTACCAACAGTCGAAGAAAGATGGGATAACATAAAGAATGGTATCATCGATACAGCAACGTAAAGTGGAACTGTCACCCATTATAAAAAGCAAGCATGGATGACAGATGAAATAATCGAAATGATGGACGAAAGAAGACAGCTTAAAAATAGAAATAACTCAGAGTATAAACGAAAGCATAATCTGATTCGAAGAAAAATCAGGGAAGCCAAAGAGTTATGGATGCAAGCAAAATGTGAGGAACTAGAAGAATTGCAACGAAAACATGACGAATTTAACACACATAAGAAAATAAAAGAAGTTACAGTACACAAAAGAAACGCACCCATAACATTAACGAATAATGAAGGTCATGCACTATCCCTAGAAGACGAAGTAATGAAGGAATGGGAAAACTACATTAAAGCATTATTTAAGGATGATCGAGGATCACTACCTAATTTAAGTGCAAATACAGGACCATCAATCTTAAAAGGTGAAGTGGAAAAAGCCATACACCAAGCCAAAAACAACAAAGCCAGTGGACCAGATCAAATATACAGCGAATGGCTAAAATTACTCTCAAATGACAATATAAAAGAACTCACTGTACTTTTCAATCAAATATATGATACCAGTGAAATTCCATCGGACTGGTTAAAATCGATCTTTATTCCTCTACCTAAGAAACCAAACGTTAAGAAATGTAGCGACTGTAGACTCAATAGTTTAATGAGCCATGCCGTTAAAGTACTGTTGCAAATTCTTCTAAATCGAATTAACAACAAGTGCGAAGAAATAATTAGTCAAGAGCAGTTCGGGTTCCGGAGATGCCTTGGAACTAGAGAAGCACTATTTTCTATGCAAATACTCCTTCAACGATGTTGGGAGGTAAGAAAACCCGTATATATGTGCTTCATTGATTTTGAAAAGGCATTTGATCGCGTTCAGCATACCAGACTAATTACCGCCTTGCAGAGCATCCAACTAGATGAGAAAGACATCAAACTTATTGCCAAACTTTACTGGAACCAAACAGCCATTATTAATACCAACAATAGGGAATCAAAGCCAATCAGTATTGAACGAGGCGTAAGACAAGGCTGTATACTATCTCCCACCCTCTTTAACGTGTATTCTGAGAATCTATTTAGGGAAGCTTTAAAAGATCAAAAAGGAATTATCATAGGAGGAGAAATAATTAACAATATACGGTACGCCGACGATACTGTGATTCTAGCTGAAAACATCGACGATCTGCAGGAGCTAATCAATAGAGTTGACATGGAATGCACAAATTGGGGACTGTCGATAAATATTGATAAAACTAAATACATGGTGACCAGTAAAGTGTATATCGGCGCAACCCAACTGATATTAAACCAACAACCGCTGTAGAGAGTTCAGAGATTCAAATACCTTGGATGTTGGATTACCCAAAATCTAGATCCATCCTTCGAAATTCGATGTAGAATTGAACAGACAAGAAACTCATTTCAAAAATTCAAGCCTCTATTATCCAATAACTCATTAAATTTGGAAATCCGTGAAAAGTTTACAAGATGTTACGTGTGGTCTGTACTTTTGTATGGATGCGAAACTTGGACTTTAAACGCCGATATCATGAATAAAATCGAGGCGTTTGAGATGTGGTTGTATCGAAGGATATTAAAAATTCCATGGACTAGCAGAACCAGAAACGAAGAAGTTCTTCGAAGAATGGGACATCAACGAACTCTATTAAATATTATTAAGAGGCGTAAACTAGAATATCTTGGACATATAATCAGAGGACCAAGATATGAGTTCCTTCGGCTAATTCTCAACGGTAAAATCGAAGGAAAGAAATGGATAGGACGGAAGAAACTCTCTTGGTTGAGGAATTTGCGGCAGTGGACAGGTTTGACAGCGGACCAATTGCTACACGTAGCGCAAGACCGAGATCAGTATAAAAATATTATAAGCATGGTAGTCGCCGACGTTCCGTAGGGATATGGCACTCTAAGAAGAAGAATAGAAAACGAAATATCTTATAAACTTACCCATATTTGGAGACACAATCTCAAACGGACTGGTGTATGTATCGTGCTGACTGACACTGAGCGTGTTTATATATTTTTCCACAAACTCTATAATGTTCTCAATGCCTTCGCCGGTTAAATCTTTAATCCTGGTCCAGTGATCGGTGTTCTGCTTGGATAGAACTACGCTTATAGAGTGAACGATATTCCTGATGTAGTCCTTGTCTTGGCTGTGGGTCAGATTGAGCCCGTTCATTTTGACCTCGTAGTTGAGCAGCTCTCTCATGAGTTCGTAGGTGATGAGGACGTCAGCTCCATAGAGGCTCTTGGTTAGATTCGTAGCTTTTTGCAAATCGGAGGCAAGTTTTATAGATACGAAAGTATTGAGCTGGAGATCGCCCCTCTCCATATTGGATAACTGAAAAAATGTACGACTAAATACATGGTAACATGAATAGTGTTTTATAGCTATCGGAATTCAAGAAAGTTTCAATTAGGAACTAAGTAATTGGCAATAAAACTGTTTTTTTTTACTGGACTATGTTCAAATATTCTATTTACAAATTTTACTATGTACAAATTAGTAATTATAACGATCACAAATAGGAGAACACTTAGCTCAGCACGTCGTATATGTTCTGGACATAAACGGAATAACACTTAGCTTAACAAGCTATAGGTGGAAAATAAGAACCCTTCATGCCATAAGTATGCCTGGCACCCACGAGTCTCTTCGTCTATCGTATATACCTTCTCTTCTTCTTCTTCCTCTTTATAAGCAATTCTGCTGATAAAGTCTATTTGCTTTTTGTACTTGATCTCTAACTTCTTTGTCCAGGTCTCCATAGCTAGACAGTGTAATTCTCAAGTATTTTATCTTCATCTTGGTTGTCAATATTGCGTCGTCTGCGTAACAAAGTATTTTTATTTCTTTATTTCCCATTCTCTATCCTCTTCTTTTTTTAACGTTTTGATGATTTCATCCATGATCGAATTGATATTCCGTTGGCTATTCATATAGGTTATGTAAGTTGTCCATCTATTCTGGCTTCCATTTTGTTGTTTTGGTAGATGTTTTCGATGGATTTTATAATATTTAGAGAAACTTCTCTATTATACAGAAGATTGATTACATCTTTGAGTCTTACTCTTACTTTGAGTAGGTCTTTCTTTAGGTCAATCAGACACTGAAATGCTGGTCTATTATACTCCGATTTATTAGTACTTGTGAAATTGTAGTAGTAAGTTTTACCGTAGCATTTAGGTTTGTACCTCTGTAGTTTTCTGGCTGTTTTTTTTATCTTATTTTTTTAATAGTAGAATGAGTTCGCTCGTATATATGCGAAGAGAAAATAGGTTAGAACAAAAGAGCCAATTTTCATATGTAAAATCCCATAAGAAAACACTAAGCTTCATTCTGCTCATTTTTGTTTCATTTCAAGGTCACGCTTGACAGCTTGTTTGACAAATCTGATGGCGAGTTCCATTTGATTCACTGACTACACGCTTCCTTAACATCGACGTAAATGTGACGTAAAACGTGACATTTGTAAGTCAACGTTAAGGCAGCGTCTAATAAGTCCGTCAAATGTAACTGACTAGTTATTCAAGCGTGACCTTGAAATGAGACAAAAATATGTAGAATGAACCTTAGCGTTTTCTTACGGGATTTAACATGGGAAAATAGTGCGGAAAGGCTTTAGCGGGATAAGATGGTATAATCTGCACTCGGTTGGATTTTATTTGGGATAAGGTATTTGAAAGTACATATTTTTAGTTCCCTTAGTGGCTTCAGGAGTCTCCTACAGCAAAATGTGTTTTTTCGAAAAAAAAAAAAAGTTTCTGAGCGATTTTTTGATTTAAAAAATCTAAAAAAATTATTGAACATACATTTTCATGTAGAAAAACACTCTTCAAATTTTTTTGGATCAAAATTGAGCTCAGCACAAATATTTTATTGTTTCAAAGAATTTTTAGGTTACGTTTATGCGTTTTTATTCATATCTCGAGTTCGACAGAAGCTATCAACATGCGGTTTGCGCCATTTTGTTACGAATTTAATCCAGTTCCATTATAATTTACAATAAATAGGTGTTTCCATTAAACATTTTAAAGAAAAACAAATTTTAATTTTTTCTATTCGAAAGTACCCTCTACCTATGACAATTCAAACTAAATGCACTTATTTTATAGTAGATATAAATTAATTCATCTACACTCTTTCTAATGACACTAATTTCGTTAAAATCGGTTGATCCAAACCAAAGTTATAGGTATTTATCCACAAATACTTTCCCACTCTCCTCCACCCTTTATTTGAAAACAAAAAAAAGTACTTGAACAACTTTGTGCGAAATTTAGGCCTCTTTCTAGTTTACTTATTTAACACTTGGTATATTTGGGCATATTTCACAAAAAACTGGTTTTTAAATTTTTCTTCACAGGTTACGCCCCCTGGCGGTTAACCCAGAAACTTAAAAGTTATTTCCAGCGATTTCTCTTAGGCACTTTTAGTAAAGAATTTTTTCTCCTAACATGAATAGTTTCTGATATCGAGAGATCGGCTTATTGGACCACCCGGTACATTTTGACTTATACGTTGCATTGCTAAGATAATAAATAATTATTAAATTTTTTAAAATGTTATAAAGATATTGAAGGTACGCTTCTTCGCGCATTAATATTGACATAGGAGGCACTTACCTGTTCTCTAAGTTCCACAAATCGCTCCGAAGTACAATTAAACATATCTGGTTCTTGCCAGCCTCCTAGATCGTTGTCGCAAGTCCTAGAAGCCTTTCCGTGTGAGCCCTTAGGACAAATTTCAATAGCGTCGCCTCCAAAAACCGTTCTTGGCCACCAAATACCATTAGAAGAGGATTTTGGACAACCGTCATATACAACTAAAACATTTAATATGTTTTTAATAAACATTCAGTAGATATAAGAGTTTGTTATTACCTTCACATCCTTTGGTGGTAACTTCTGCGTACGCATTTGGACAAGAATCACATTTGAGTCCGATAACCCCATTTCTGCATCTGCACTGGCCTGTTTCGTGGTCGCATTGAGTACTGTGGGAGCCGATATGGTAGCAATCGCATGGAATACATTGGGTGGAACCGGTAGGTTGGTAGTGATTCTCCCGGCAATGACATTTCCCGGTACTTTTGTCGCAATCTGGATTATATCCATCTTCTACATCACATTGGCAAGGTCCACATACTGGATAACCCCACCAACTAGCCGGACAAGGCTGCGATTGCTCTATCTCGCAATATTCTCCAGAGAAATTTGTGGAGTTACATTCACATCTATAGCCTTTGGGGTCTCTTTTGTCCTCCAAGCATATACCTCCGTTGTCGCAAGGGTCTTCGGAACATACAGGTACACAAAGTGGTCCGATGTGGCCTTGATCACACTCACAATGAGATCTTCCCCAGTTGACTACGCATTTGGACGAAGCGGGACATTCACTATGGCACTCGTTGGCAGAATAACATCCTTCTTCGACGTTTTCTTTAACAGTAGGTCTACTTAAAGATGTTTGGTGGTTGCCTATTCTCACATCTTGAATGCATCCTTCCAAATAGTTGTATCCAGCATTGAGGCTCATATATGTATTATCTGGACCTCCTATTAAGATTTTACCGACATATAAACCTTGTATCTTTTCAGGAAACGGTAAAACTTCCACGCTTTCTCCATAATCAATGGACATTTTAATCTCTGTGCCGATCCATGTTATTTCTAAGTGATGCCATTCTCCATCAGAGACGAATTTAGATGGTAAAGTGAGGGTTTCTCCATTATATGTGTATAACAGAAGACCTCGACTTACAGACACCACTGCTGAACTGTTTTGTCCGATTTGGATGGACATTAAAAAAGTGTCTTCTTGTAGAGTTCTGATAGATAAAGCGTTCAACCACGGTAGTTGGATTGGTCTTAGGAGAGGATTGAAAGACAAGGTGCCGTCTCCGTTGAAGTGCCACGGGGAACTGATGGTTTCACTGCAGTCTCTACTTCCGAAACCTTGAGGACATTCGCACTTGTACATAGACCAACCATCCACGCAGTTTCCGCCGTTTTTGCATGGTCTTGAGGAACAGAACGAACGCTTTTCTGGACAACCAGCGGTAGTACCGTTGTCAGTCATGAAGGTATTCAAATCTACAAACTTATAGTCGATTTCCAAGTCTGAAATGCATCCATCAAAGTGGAAATTTTTAATCTGAAAAGCACTGAACTGCGATGGTACTCCGCCTAACTGTAAAGGGCCTGTAAGGTCTAAGAATCTATGGCAGGTTTCAGTCAAAGATGCACACCGTGCTTCTAATGCGTGTTCGGCGTAGCCTGCGCAATTCCATTTACCACCCAAATCTTCTCCGTGCTTTAAAGATACAGCTATATCACAGTCGTCGAGCGCTATTGTAGCTGATTTATTAAAGTAGTTAACTATAACGGAATGCCATTGTCCATCCGATACTCCCCCTGGTATTCTAGCAGAAACATTGGTGACTTTACTTCCAAGAGAAAAAGAAAACTGGACAGCACCTCTGACAATTTCTAGGGCGATAAAGTCGTGCTGTTCATTGTACCTTCCGTTGTATAATAGCAAGCCATTTAGCTGTTGGGTAGCAAATCTTAGAGCTATATGTATTCGATGTCTTTGTTTCAAGCTCGGGAATGTCAAAAACGACGATTTGGTAAAACTGCGACTCTTCAATTGACAAAGAGGTGTATAATGTTCAGATTCGGCGACTATGTTACAATCCTCGCATATAAAATTTGACCTACCGGGCTTTGGACTGCAAGTTTTGTCTTTCAGACAAAGACTAGGCTTACATTTATCACCCTCTAGCTTTATTTCGCAGTTTTCCCCTGTGTAACCTGTTGAGCAAACACATGTGTACCCCCCTTCTCGTATTTTGCAGGTGCCGTTATTTCTGCAAGGTGAAGAATAGCACAAATTTACTTCTGTATCGCATAAGTAGTGTTCTTTGGAGCCTGTGAACCCTTTTGGACATTGACAAGTAAAGGTAGTTACGGGATATATTGGTCTGAAGAGTACAGTATCGCTGGAAATAAAACCTGAAGCATTTCCGAACTTCAACACCGTCAAACATTCTTCATAGTTGAGACACGGTTCACGTACGCACAAATTGTCATCGAACGGCAATATCTGGACCGTCGAGAGTTTCGCTAAAATTCCTCTGTTCAAATAAACCTTTTCTTGCAGGAATTGAGGGGTGTAGTACTCTTCTCTCGGCACATCAGGCCGACGAACAGAAAAACTAACGTTCAAGATTTTCGCTGCTACGTCAGTGTCGTCTTGAATGCTAAAGATGAAGATGTTTTCTTTAGGACAAGGTATAATTGCGGCTAGGCCGTCAGTGAAGTAGCCCAGAAGCGGAGATAAGAAAGCTTCTTTCGTCATTTGGTTCAATCTCACTGTTATAGAGTTGAGTAACATTTCTTCTGTTATCAGCCTGACTGTAAGTGTCATTATTTTTTTAATAACGTTAATTCCATCGGAAACAGACACTTCCATTGATGCTATTTTGGGCACGTTCGTGTTAAGTTGTGGGGAAAGTTGCAGCTGGCCTGTAGTTTCGTTCAACGCTACCAAATTCGCGTTATTTCCTGATAGTATTCTGTAGTGCAGTTTATCTGAGACATCGGCATCATAAGCTGGGATTTTACCTATGGATCCCGTCGGGAAAAAGTCTCTAAAATTGTTGAACATCACTTGAAAGTCTTTGAGAACTGGAGCGTTATCATTGACGTCTGTAACGACGATTTCCACATGTGCGTCACTTCTTAGCGGAGGACTAGCAGCTCGTACTATAAGGTCGTACTTCTTTTTAGGACTTTCGTAGTCTAGTTCTATCATTGTTAAAAGTTCTGCTTTTTCGGATCCTGGTCTAGTTACTAAAGAAAAACTCTGTGCATCTTCCCCGCCGATTATCGAGTACTGGACGATAGCATTCACCCCTTCATCCGGATCTTTTGCGTAAATCTCCCCAACTGTCGATCCAATAGGACTGTTTTCAGGAATATAAAGTACGATTTTATCTGAGTCAAAAGCTGGTGGTGAATCATTGACATCATCGATTCTTATGCTGACAGGTACAGAACTGCTCAAAGTAGGCGAACCTCGATCTATGGCATACGCTTCCAGCTCGTACACAGCCACGGATTCTCTATCTAAGCCTTTATTGGTTCTAATGACTCCGCTAGTAGGATCTATAACGAAGGATCCGTCCTCCTGGTCTTTTTCGCTCAAGGAATAGTGAATCTTTCCATTCAAGCCTACGTCAGCATCGGTAGCGGTCACTTGAACTACCGACGTCCCCACCAGAGCATCTTCTGGAACACTTCCCGAATACGCCACTTGTTTGAACACTGGATAGTTGTCGTTCACGTCTGACACAGTTATTTCGACGTCAGTAGTATCGGACAGAGGAGGAGAGCCTCCATCTCTAGCCGTCACTGTTAGAAGATACCCAGAAGTTGTTTCTCTGTCAAGAGGTTTAGTGGTCACAATGGCGCCTGTTTGTTTGTTGATTGTAAATGCGGAGTCTTTTCCCACGTCGTTTAGTTCGTCTCCTAAGAGAAAAAACCATTTTTACGTAAAATTGAGACGATATTTATTAGCAGAAAAAGTTTACGATGATATAATTAGGTTAAGTTAGGTTAGGTATTGTTATATGAAAGTAAGGTCAATAAATAAATGATGAATAAACTTACCTAAAGAATAGGAGATCTGCGCATTCAATCCGACGTCATTATCGGTAGCAGATACCACTAAAACAGTAGTGCCAACCGCCACGTCTTCGAAAACGCTCGCAGAATATGGAGCGTTCTCAAAAACTGGAGCATAATTGTTAGCGTCTGTGATATTGACGTATACGGTAGCAGTATCAGTTCGTCCTCCGGAATCTGTAGCGGTAACCGTCAAAATATACCTCTTCTCTTGTTTGTAATCCAAAGGTTGTGCGATTGTGATCAAACCGCGGCCATTTTGAGACGTAATAGCAAAGCGCCCTCTGGTGTTACCGTTGGTTATTTCGTAGTGCAATCGTGAGTCTTCGTCTGGATCCGTAGCTGTAACAGTAGCTACTGGGGTACCTAAAGAAGCGAGATATTATTTTATTGATTTCGAACAGGTAAATGACGTAGTTTACCTGGAGAATCGTCTTCTGCAACGACCGATTCGTAAATCTTTGGTTCGAATACAGGATCATTGTCGTTTACGTCTTGAACCGTGATTACTACACTGGCACTTGCGGATTGAGGAGGCACTCCTTGGTCGTTTGCTATTACCTAAAATGTTGAATTCATAACGACAATGACAATATAATGCGAGTATGACACGAAAACGGAAGAAGTACACTGTATCACGTCTTTTTGATATGGCAAAAAACTAGGCATACCTGAAACATATATTTAGGTTGATGTTCTCTATCCAGCTCTTTCGTTGTATATATCCAACCAGTGTGCGAGTCGACAGCTAAAGGTAGATCGTCGGTACTGCCACCAGTAGCGTCCCTGCTGGAGATCACATACTTGATTTCGGCGTTAGGCCCTTCGTCCGCGTCGTAGGCCTGGACTTTAACGATACTGTAGCCCACCGGTACATTTTCTAGGACACTCTCTTGGAATAATGATGTATAAAACCTTAAAAATAATAAATATCAAGAAAAAATGTCAATGTGCGGTACTTTTCCTCGGCCAAAAATTTTTTAACGGAACTTTTTCTTTTTGTGGCCAATGAACTATGAAAATTGGTTATACCTTTGTAAATAATCTGTACAACATAACAAAACTTTATATTTTTGTGGAGGAAGATAATGGAGGAAGATTTCGAATATAAAATAAAATACTGGGTGTTTCATTAAAAAAAAAACATAAGGTTGGTCTGCCACTATGTTAACGATCACCTTGTAACATTCTAACTAATTGTAAATTTGCGAATCTATTGAGCGTTATTACACTAATCAATCACTCTGTATTTATATATCCATTAGCCCTCATTATAAACATATAAAATGCTTTTGAAAAAGTTACTCAACCCATCAAACTCGAAACTGATAAATGTTCGTATGATACGTGAAAAATAACACTATTTAGATAAGTTTTATATAAAACCCCGGAATGAAGTTAAATATTCATCTAGAACTTAGTAATCTGCATTTGTAACTTACCTAGGCGCATTATCGTTGATATCCTTTACATTGATGAGCAATTGAGTGGTGTTCGATCTAGCTGGGCTGCCCCCATCTTGGGCTCTTATAACTAAACGGTAATTTCTGATTGTTTCATAATCCAGGGGTTTAACTAAAGACACGTCTCCTGTTAGACTGTCGATTGCGAATTGTGATTGCGTATTTCCGCTGATTATTGCGTATCTTATTGCAGCGTTGGTGCCCTGATCTGCATCAGTAGCTCTGAAATAAAACGAAACATATAAAAAAACATCAAATGCCTTGATTTGCTATAGTGAGTCCGTTTTTGTCCCTGCCAGAAATCTCCAGTTACTAGATTGGAAGTCTAAGATATGTTTATCAGTCGTGTAATTCAAAATAAACTACAATTTTACAAGAAACTCTTCATTACGTTCCGGCATTTGATCGAAAGCTGTTTTTGAAGTTGGTTTCTGACCTTTAAAGTTTTGGTCCTTCGAGCTGGATTCCAAAAAGGTTTGTTCGCCTACGTGTTTCACGAGGAAATAAAAAACTACTCAAATAAAACAAGGAATGATTTCTTTAGACCACTAAATACGTTAAAGCATGCCAGTAAAGGTCGCGCTAACTGACTTGTATGAGTCTATTCGATCAGATTTATGACTTAAGTTGAATTTTATTTAATTTAACGATTGAATATACAACAAGAAAGTTTTTACTTGTAATGTGTACTTACTTGATATGTGCAACGACAGGATTATCATTGTAGTTAATATCTTCGTTTAAGGAAACCGTGTAAGTCCGCTCAGAAAACTGTGGATAGTTGTCGTTGTCGTCTAAAATGTGGACAACGACGCTGGCACTTGACGTTCTCCTGGCACTCTGTGGTGAAGCAAGATCGGAGGCTTGAATGATCAGGGTGTATACTTCAGTAGTCTCTCTGTCTAAAAGAGTCCTTGTCGTGATCACTCCTGTTTTAGAATCGATTTTGAACGCATTGTTGTCATCTGTTTCTAGGGAATTACCCCCGCCGCTGATACTTCTGATCGAGTATTCAACTTCGGCATTTTTGCCAATATCCTGGTCTGTAGCTTTTAGAGTTATCACAGTAGTTCCAACGTTAACAGATTCCCTGATACTAGCATCGTATTCCATCATCTCAAAAGCAGGAGAATGATCGTTGGCATCGAGGACATTGATTTGGAGCATTGTAGTTCCTGATCTTGGGGGAAAACTGTCATCCATAGCCGTAACTCTAAAATAATGTACATCCACGAGCTCCCGATCTAATTGAACCTTGGTTGTTACAACTCCGGTCTTTTGGTCTATATCGAACATGGACTGCGTTCTGGAATCCAACAAACTAGTCATGGAATACGTTATAGGACTATTCTCGGGATCTCTAGCTTTTACAGTCGTTACTACAACGGGAGGATCGCATTCTTCCAAGACACTGGCTACGTACAAGTGTTGTTCGAAGAACGGTGACTGATTTCTAAGTTCTCTTCGAACTCTTTTTGCTATATCGGTGTCGTTGAACTGTTGGTGATGGTAGACGATTTTCAGTCGATGTTCTGAGTTCAGAACGGATATGTTTTGACAGATGGCGGTAAATAAGATGGTGACCTGCAAAAATGATATAGTGTACACGACATACAGCAGCCTATCACAGCAAAAACATATTTATTTAAAGATATTAAGAAAATATTAGATTTGATCTAGGTCTGTGATTATAATGAGGTATGAAACATTGTTGCATTTCAAAGTCAAACTGAAATTTATTAAGACTAACCTTCCATAATGGCTCCACGATGCAAACATCTCTGCTAGCGACGAGATCTCCTTGACTTCTCTCGATCTCGAACCTGTCATCGCTGACGTAGTGGAACTCAACGGAGCAGAAAGTACTGATGGTGTTAGGAAGGAAGGCAGTGATGGAATTAACGAACTGGCTCTGCCTCAGGCAGATCTTCTGCCACTTTCCTGCGGTTGGTATAGCAAAAGAAGCATAAGTTTCCGATACCTACACAAAAGAATAAGAAAAATGTTTACTACACATGTCAAAGCACTGAGACAAAGCACAAGTGAATTGAATTTGGTAGTTTCATTTTATCTACTCACCCATTGTCGAGCCTCGTTGATTTTCTCCTTAACAGAAGGATGCAGTTGGGCAAATGGATCCCAAGTCTTCCTCAAACTTCTCCTACTTCTAGCAAACTCGTCCAGATAAACAGTCTCATCTTCCCTATGGTCTACGCAGTCTTTTCCAACAATAAATATCCTTAATGGCAGGCTGTAGTAATCAATATCCTTCAGTCGATTGGAGGTGGAGTCGATATGTACGGTGAAAAAGTTGGGATAGAACAGCCCGTCGCACTCGAGATGTTGGATGAGGGTGATCTGCCCCGTCTTCGGATGTACCTCCACCAGAGAGAATACGAAAGGGGGTGATCTCTTCTCACTGATTTTGTAGGATCGATCCGATCCCAGACGGTAAACGCTCGCATTGAATATCACATCTCCGGGCCTCGCAGTATCTTCAAGCAGCAACAAATACGGCGAAGAAACGCTCAAGAGCGACAAAAATAATAAAAACAGGTATAGTAAGTAGTTACTCCCAGTCATAAGAAGGTGCGTGGTCATTTTTTGATGGATGAAACATCGTTAGAGTTCAATGAGTATCGGCGGCGGCTTCATTATATCTGAAAATCGAAAAAGAGAGGAAATGAGATATTAAATAGTCATTAAGCCATGTAATCGGCAGGTTAACGTTGTGGCTTTTATAGAAAAGCGATAGTTTATGCAAATATGAAATTTTCATAATTGTATCTATTAAAAAACAAATTGTAACAACTTTGCGATTATCATAGACGGAGGCTTAGGCAAGGGCGGATCTGTTTTGAGGTGGATGTGAGAGGTGGCATTCGGATTTTCGTAGAAATGGTTAAGTGATAACTTCAGTAATATTAATTAAGTTATCCTTCCTCTTAAATAGGTCGAAACATTTATAAAAAAATAAAATATTTCAAAATTACTTAAAACATCGATTTTTTTCTACTTTCCTTGCAAAACAAGAGGTGGAAACAAGCCGTTTCTTATTCAATGTTTTTCAACCATTTAAGACCTTTATATTTCGTTTAGAAAATATTGATAACATAGTCAAACAGTCCTCCAAATTTCATTAAAGTCGATTTAACAGATTCTTCTTCCTCTTTATACACAATTCTGCTTGTTCATTGACGGATTAATACCTCTTTGCAAGGTTGTCACTCCATCTTTTGCGCGATCGTCAGATACTTCTTCTGCCGATTGGTAACTATTTTGACGACACGGGTCTCCTCCATTCTGCTTATGTGATTGTTCCATTCTTTTTTCCGTTTTGTGTCCATTCATTTATACACTGTACGTTGTGTATAAGTACTTGTGCGTAAGTGTTGGGCAAGCATGGAAGGTGATAAAGTCTCTCCGGAGGGAAGGAAACGAAAAATCTAATACAGTTAATAGATCTAAAACAGTGGAAACACCATTATGAGGTCTTACTGACAGAGGATAGAGGTAAATTCCAAGAGATCGAAATGGAAGAAATATCCAAACATACACAAATAATTGAGATAACAACCGGAGAGTTAAGTGATGCCCTCAAAAGATCGAAAAACGGTAAAGCAGCAGGACCTGGAGACATCCCAAGTGAGTTGGTAAAGTATGGACCAAAAATATTACATGAGATGTTGGTTCAACTATTTAACAAATGCTTAAAAGGACAAAATATCCCTGATGATTGGAATGTTGGATACATTAGCTCAATATTCAAGAAAGGGGATATACGTAAATGCTCTACTTATAGGGGAATAACTGTTATCACCTCAGTGGAGAGGTTGTACGGTCGAATAATAAAAGAAAGAATAGCATCAGAATACGAAGACATAGAAGAACAAAATGGATTTCGTGCAGAAAGATCGTGCACTGATGGTATATTCGTTCTGCAGCAGGTAATCGAAAAACGGAAGGCAAGGAACCTATCTACCTACCTACTGTTTGTAGATTTAGAGAAGGCATACGATACGGTACCTTTGAAAAACTGTTTCAAACATTGACGAAAGTAGGTCTCAGTAGAGAATATGTGGATGCTATCGCAAATATATTCAAAAATGCAAGAAGTGTCGTTAAACACTTTATATCTGAATCATTTCCAATACCAAAGAGGCTTAAACAAGGATGTTGTCTATCTCCGGCCTTATTTAAAATATATATTCAATCATCGCTAGAGCAGTATCCGGAGGAAACAAGTATCCGGAATGGGAATAGACTAGAATCTTGGAGTCACAGAATGCAGTAGGATCTGGTTACCCATATTAAAAGAGGAAGTTAATAAAAGTCATTTATGTTTTTTTAAATAAAAAATATATAAAATCAGATTTTGGTGTTTATTGAGAGTAAACTAGGAGAGGAGAATTTTACTGTCATCATGACATGTGGTTGTCTTTTTAAAGACGAATTACATGTTATAATTTTTTTCTGACGGATATTCTCAGGTGAAAGTTGATTTCATGTAATCGAATGAACTATCTTACAATAAAGTCGTCCCAGGAACGCAACACAGTAATATTGGCAATATCATTTTAAAGTCGTCTACTTTAAAATGTATAATATATGTCTGAATTGTCAATATAAATGAGTCAGATAAAATTAAATAATTAAAAGAATCTTTCACCAATCAACAAAAAAACAAAATTTGTTTAATTTACTAATGTGTGTATTTTGATAACGATTTCTAAAGTGGAAATTGAAACATCAATAAACTTATTTTAATCTTCAATTGTGGCTTATTCCCACATTATAAAATAATAATTACTTAAAAAAATATAGCGTAAAATGTAAAAATGTAGAGACAAGCACTTTTGTGTTAAATACATCGTTCTCTCAAAAATATCACTTGAAGAGACGCGGCTACTCAACTTTAAATCAAATTTGTATCAATTTGACAGTAAAAATTCGATATCTTTTGATTAGCGTATCCTATCGACGAAAATCAAAAACCGTTTTAAGTTTGATACTCACCAAAATACTAAATGTTTTGTCTTGGAATTTCTTATATTACAACCCAATGCACTACATGATCGAACTATTTTTATGCAATTATTGTAAATCACAAATCCAAAGATTAAACCAATATATACTCATCATCATCAACCAGCCCTTTGCGCCCACTGCTGGACATATACCTCCCTCATTTTCGTCCATTGTGCTTTATCTTGAGCACTTTTCATCCAATTTCTTGACATTTTCTTGAGATCGTCAGTCCAACGAGTAGGAGGTCTTCCTTTACTTCTCCTCTACTCAAGCAATCTCTTCGTCCACGTCTCATCACTTATTCGGGCGACGTGTCTGGCCCAGTTCCATTTGAGTGTGCTAATTCGGGAAATTACATCGGTAACTCGTGTTCTTCGTCTTAAGTCTTCATTTCTAACTCGGTCACGAAGCGATATACTCAGCATTGACCTTTCCATTTTCCTCTCAGCTATTTGCAGCGTTTTAGAAGTTGTCGCTGTCAATGTCAAAGTTTCGGCATCATAGGTCATCACAGGCAACACATATTGGTCAAATGTTTTACGTTTTAAAGAAATTGGTATATCGCTTTTAAAGATGTCTTTGAGTTTTCCACAGGCTGCCCATGCTAGGTTTATTCTTCTTCGTAGTTCGCATGTTTGGTTGTCTGTTGTGACCTTTATTTCGTGTCCAAGGTATATGTATTTTTCCACCAGCTCTAATTCGTTGTCTCCAATATTGATATTTTCGCTAGGTACTAGATTTTTCATGAATTTTGTTTTGGAGATGTTTATTTTAAAATCTACACTAGCACACACTAACTGAAGTTCATGTAGCATTGTACATATGTCCTTGAGGTTGTCCAAGAGCAAAACTATGTCGTCTGCGAATTTCAAATTTGTTAATCTTCTACCGTCAAATTTCAGGCCTTTCTCTTCCCAGTTAATTTTTTTTACAAGCATATTCTAGTACTGCGGTAAACAGTTTAGGCGATAAGGTATCACCATGTCGTACTTCTCTACCGATTAGGGTATGATCCGTGTTTTTATGTAGTTTTACCGACATGGTAGCGTTCTTGTATGTATTGTAAATTAATCTTGTATATCGGTAGTCAATGTGGCATGCTTGTAGTGCTTCCAGGATTTTGTCAAATTCTACCGTGTCAAAGGCTTTATGGAAATCTACAAAAGCCAGAACGAGTGGTCGATTGTATTCGATAGTCTTTTCTATTACCGTTTAAATGCTCTGTAGGTGATCATTTGTTCCAAATCAGATACGAAATCCCGCTTGCTCTATTGGCTGGTAGAAATCAAGTTTTTTTTTTCGAGACAATTCGTTACTATTCTTGTTAAGAGTTTGTATAGGTGATTAAGAAGACTTATAGATCTGCAGTTTTCTAATTCATGGGGATCTCCATTTTTGAACAATATAATTAACTCAGCATTGTGCCATTTGTCGGGTATATTACTGTCCAAAAGGCACATGTTAAAAATTTTTTTTATTTTCTTAAGTAGGCAAGTGCTTCCGATTTTGATTGCATCAGTAACTACACAATCTTCGCCTGGAGATTTGTTATTCTTAGCTTTTCTTAGGGTAATATATATTACTATTATCTAATTATGATTTAGCAAATACACTCGTATAAGTAAAAATGATTATTTTTCGGCTGTGAGATTGTTTTATATAGAGGAGAGGAGACTTAATATACAGGAAGAAGAAGAAAACCCGGAAGACGAAAGCTGTGAGGTAAGTGGAGCAGACGAGAGGGAGGAGGATCCACCAACGATCCTGGAAGTTAAAGACGCTGTAAACAAACTAACCAGAAACAAATCACCCGGAATAGATAATCTCCCAGCGGAATTATATAAAGAAGGTGGCCACGATATCATAATAGCGCTACAGCAGCTTATAAAAGAAATATGGATACAGAAGTCCCTTCCCAATGATTGGAATATTGGAATACTTTGCACCATACACAAAAAGGGAGATATCTTTGAATGCTCTAACCATCGAGGAATTACGCTCCTAAATGCAGCGTATAAAATATTCTCCAATATACTATGCCATATATTGTTTAGAGCAATGATAGACCTAGGAGTACCAAATCAGTTGGTAAGTCTAACCAAACTAACCCTTGAAAAAGTTGAATGTAAAGTACGAATCCAGGGGGAACTCTCTGAACCTTTTAAAACAAATAACGGGCTACGTCAGGGAGACTCACTCTCCTGTATACTATTCAATCTAGCTCTGGAAAAAGTAATACGTACGTTACAAATCACAACTACCTGTTCAATATATAACAAATCTGTGCAAATCCTAGCATATGCTTGTCATCAGGTGCCACCAATCACGCACCTCGATGTGCATCGCCCTTCCTTCTGGAACTTATAATTAAATTTAATTGGTTGAGAAATGAAAAAGTTTCATATAAAAGTTAATTTATCTTTAAATATGGGACATTTTCGGATCTCAAGTCAGTGTACAGTGTGGTTTTACCCGTCTATGGTAGCTCCCTAGAGCACTTTGCTCGAAGGGCTCTGCAAATTTTCTAAGACTCTGAAGCTGAGTTTTTTTCTTCTTAGAAAACCTGTGTAATATTTTCACCAAGTAAATAAACCATAAAGGCATTGTCTTTTTCAAGACAATGCCATAATAAGAGCGTACCGGCTAACTACGCAATATTGCAACATATTGCGTAATAGTTAGAAAAATTAATAAACATGGAAACTTGCACCAAGATGCTATCGACTTTTCCTACGTTTATTAATTCCACCGGAGACGACATGCTTGTCGTCTCCGGTGTAATTAATAAACGTATGAAAATCTGATTGCAACTTGGTGCAAGTTTCCATGTTTATTAATTTATCCAACTATTGCTCAATATGGTGTTATATTGCGTAGTTGGCCGGTACGCTCTTGTTGTGGCATTATCTTGAAGAGACAATGCCATTATGGTTTTATTAGGTGGTGGAAATAAAACACATTCTTTCTAAGAAGAAAAAAACTCAGCTTCAGAGTCTTAGAAAGAAACAGAGCCCTTCGAGCAAAGTGCTCTAGGGAGCTACCCTACACGGGTAAAACCATGAGTTAGACACTACTATCACAACTGACTCGAGATCCGAAAATGTCCCATATTTAAAGATAAATTAACTTTTATATGAAACTTTTTCATTTCTCAACCAATTAAATTTAATTTTATGTTCCAGAAGGAAGGGCGATGAACATCGAAGTGCGTGATTGGTGGCACTTGATGACATGCTGATGATATCAATATTGTCGGGAAAACGGAAAACGCAGCACGAGAGGCGTACGTAGCATTAAAGGAAGCGGCTACAAAAATGGGTTTAATAATAAACACCAATAAAACAAAATACATGAAAATAGGTACGCAACCACAAACACTACGGCCACTTGTTATAGAAAAGGACGTCATCGAAGCAGTTAACGAATTTGTATACCTTTTGAGAACGCTTTATTTGAGAACGCTCGTCAATACTGAAAATGACACTACCGCAGAGATAAACCGCAGAATTTGCACGGCTAATAGATGCTATTTTGGGCTTAATCTCCTTTTTAAATCTGCAGTTATATCAAGAAATACAAAAGTAAAACTCTACAAAACAATAATACGCCCAGTATTATTATGGTTGAGAAACCTGGACTTTAACAAAAAGCAATGAAAACATGTTTCGAAAGAAAAATACTAAGGCGAATCTATGGAGCGGTAAATGAAAATGGTGTCTGGAGAAGACGATACAACTTCGAACTCTATAGAATATACCAGGAACCAGATATCGTCAAACACATTAAGATAGGACGTCTGAGGTGGGTAGGCCATGTAATGCGCATGGAGCAAACCGACCCAGCTAGAAAAACGCTCCTTGATAGTCCTGTTGGTCAAAGAAGAAGAGGAAGACACAGAACAAGATTCCTAGACAACATAGATCAAGATATGAGAAATATGGAAATACGTGCTTGGCGGAGGAAGGCAATGGATAGGGACGACTGGAAAAAAATTCTTGGGGAGGCTAGGACTCACACAGCGTTATAAAGCCAAAATGATGATGATGAGATTATCTTATTTTAAACTTAAAAAAGCCACTCTTACAAAATTCCATGTATCACATTAAACAAGTGAAATTTCAAACTTTGTTACCCCCTTATTTGTGGAAACTTAGCGACTATACGTGTTCTAAGCTTTAAAAAATCGGCTTCACTTTTCTCTGAGTTCCAAATCTAGTTTATTATTACTACATATACCGATTAAATTATACCCACTTTCTATAAAGGGAAACTTCACACATCCTAGGATATCAAAAAGATTGAGCGATGAGGAATTCTTTACGCGTTAAAAAACCCTGAGTATGTCCAGAATGTCTACTTGACGTTACAAGAAGAATTCAGCTATGACCTATATTTTCTACTTTTGTTAACGTGCCACTATATCTTAAATGTCAGAATTGTCTATATATCTAGTAATAAAAATCCCGTTTTACTGGATTTTTATTTTTAAAACTTTTGATATATTTTCTCGAAACTGATCAATCTTAAAACAATCGTATTCTAGCAAATCGGTGCAGTTGACATAAGTATTTCAACATGTTCATTAGAAAACTGGCATCAATAAAAACGTATTTGTCAGTCGATCGATTGCATTCTTGTTAATAACCACCATATGTAGAAATCTATCACAGAAATCGTCTCTTTATTTATGAATTTCCTTAAAAACAAGCTCACTTGAAAGATTGAAATGTACATATGTGGAGATTTATAGCACTTTTAAAAATTGGTTAATGTTGTGGTTGTTGATTTTCAAGTTAATTAATGATAATTAATTAATCAAGAATCAGAAATATCATTAGTAAAGGATGTTAGAGAGGGCGTGTTTATTTAGTTATGATACTGGGAAAGTAGAACAGTAACTTCTCTTTCCTATACATATATGCCAATAAATGTATCATACAATGTTATCATTACCAGCCCAATTCCGTCCAGTACTGAACACATACCTTCTTAGCTCATTAACGGACAAATTATCATTTTTTTCAATTTTTTTTTAGAAAGAATTAGGTACATATAGTTTCATTATTAACTATGTAATTTTTATTTTGAGTTATCTTTATTCATTTATAAAAAAAAAGGAATGACCAGCATTTCTATATTTAATATAATTTAATTTTAGTAAGAACGAAATAAAAGGCCCTTTCTTTTTTCAGTAGGTGTTTCAGTAGGCATATTTATTTTCTGTTTTCGATAAAGTATTTTTACTTCTTCACCTTGTCCCTGTAACAATTATGTGAGTCACTTTATAGACTTCGTAACCCTCTTGACCTCTAATCGTCCCCGCCACTGACCCTACCGTTTAATTATAAAGGTCGGAATAACCGGGGAGGGACCCCGCACGGTAGACACACACATACACACAGGTAGGTACAAAAAATAGGGACGCGCACGCCACTTTCAGCTCTAGGAAGAGATGACGCAAGGTGCACTCGATAATGGACTAGTTCTCTTGGATATTAAAACATTCCACAACAGGTTGTTTACGCCGTTGCCTCGCATCTGCATCTCTTGATACCTATCTACGTTCAGCAGGTTCAAAAGTTGAATTTCTCATATACGAAGAAATTTACTAGACGTTGTATTTGTTGTTTCGCTTTCAAAGGTATATGTTAATGTCTCAGAGGACGATCCTGGTGAAATAACAAACATTTTTATGCAAATGAGAGAATGCGTGGAGGTTGATAACACCATGAAATATTATATTTAAAGTGATAAATTTATCGTAAAAACAGTAAATTCATTGTCTTTCCTCGTTTTGTCAATATGATAGTTCATAAATAGTTTTCTCAATACAAATATGAAAGTTTTAGTATTTACTGTTGCTCCCAGTTATAAAACGAGCAATTAATCCACTGTTTTAGTCAATAGTTTTCGTATCTTATGTCATCGTTCAGTTTTGTTGTTGTGAAAGTCTCTGCCAAAATTACTTCATTTAGTAAATTGTTAGTAATAAATATACTATTCCTTTGACTTGTCAAAAACAAAATTATTTTTGTATATTTACTAAATACATTCTATTCTATTCTATAGTTAGTTTTCATAAAGGCAACTAAAATGAATTTACAGGAGTCACCAGATGAAGATAAATTTAAGCATTATATTGTGCGTAAACCAAGCTTCACTGTAGATAACGAAGGGACGAGCAAACTGCATAGATGTTATTGCCGGGGGCCTTAGTCGTGGACTACTACGCACTCCAATGCGCATCGCCCCTTTGCAAAAAACCTTTGACCAAGTCTGGCACGCTGGTCTGGTCAAGAAACTTCTGAACACCGGCCTGCCATTTCCATTCGTTAGATTTATCCATTCATATGTCACTCAACGTAAAATCACGGTAAAGATGCGAGATCATTTCTCAGCCTCTTTTATTCCCACAGCAGGAGTTCCACAAGGTTCCGTGTTGGCACCTGTACTCTACACCATATACAACAGCGACTTTCCTAACCCACGGGACACTGGCACCTTCACTTTACTCCACGCAGATGGCACTGCTCTCATAACATCTCGAGACGCAGATGCACTAAAGTACATTCGTTTACCAAATTCATATCAGTAAACATGAGCACGTGTTGATATTCACCGTCTCATTCGTCAAGAGGCTATTAAATATCATTTATTACCTTAAGTCAGACATATTCTTATGTTACAGATCCAAACTTGCCAGCATTTTAAATTCAAATTGAATCGTGTTGATTTTTAAGTTAATATATTGTGTTATATTTATGTTATAGTTATTGTTAACTTATTTACTGGTCGTGTTATTTTTTAGAGTTTAGTTTAATTGTGATATAATGATTAAATTTCGAGAAATTCTTACACTAACAGTTTCAAAAGTAAATATTTTTAAAAATCATATGATACATAGGTCGTACATCAGTACGACCCTGTTTGGCTTACACGTGGTTCTATTGACGATTGGGAATTTGTAAAATGAATACGGTTTACTTAGGTTTGCTCAAAATCACCTTTACCTGGTCCACAGGTGGTGCGGGAGATGGAGAGTAACACCTAACCCTAATAAAACTCAAAGGATTCTCTTTAGACACCCCAATCTCAGCAGATTCACTACATACAATGTATCCGGAACAATCGTCCTCAGACCCATCTGGTGATAATATAAAGATAAACTCAAGCGGTTTGTAGTGTCCAGTCCTATAGCTAGGAAAGAAGAATACATAATAAATACATTTTTTAAAGTTTACAATTTTCTTTGCATTATTTTTATTAACAATATAATTTTTTCTAAAGCTTATAGATAAATGTCTATTTTAATATGTTTGCATTGATAATTCTTAGAAACGTTTTCTGACAATCTTGAGTCCTTTATACGTGTCAGGTCAAGACTTATTAGTTCGTTATCTAATTGTTATCTGTATATTAAGATTTATCTGCCACTTTTCTATTATTTATATCCTTGCCCACCCCCAATGAAACTCCCGAATTGAACAACGAGTCCTTTCTAAAGCTTTGTAAACGATCCGCTTTTTACCCCCTCGTCTTCTTTTTTTTAACCACCTAAGCTGATTTAGTTATATTACCGTCGTGTCTTGGAACTATTCTAAAGCTCTTTTAAAGTTCCTTCTATTTCGAATATTAAGTAGTATCTCTGATCCCACGTTTTTTATTTTCTTTTGATGTTTTCTTTTGTTTTGTTGGTTCATTAGGCACGTTTTGCGAGCTGTTAATTTTGATAATTTTCTGAACACCTAGTGTTAGTCTGTACTATGCTAAGGTGATCTAGATTATAAAGAATTATTCTTAGGACACCGGTACCCAATGGGTTCGAAGGTACTAGTAGACTATGGGCGGGGTCATTAGGAAATGAATTTAATTAAAGAAATATCCCTTTTTATACAAAAAAAAAATATTCAAGGAGGGGTACAGTTATTTTTTGCACTTCGTTTGAGGAATTATCTTTCGAATTTTGCAGACAACCCGACCGACAAGTTAGTAAAAAGAGCGACAGACTTGTAAGAAGATTCAATGAATTTGTTATAGCTGACGGTTGTTTTTGTACATAGCATTTACAAAAGGATCATAACAGATTATTTGAAGCATATCTTCGGTAAAACTTCTAAAGCATTACAAAAGGATATTATTTCGTTAAGCAATATGCTTTTATTACCGGCGTAGTATAAGCTAAATTGAATGCGTCGTAAGCTATCTCAGAATATATTTATAAAAATTAAAATGTATATACAGTTTGATTTAGGATTTACTTAATAGAATCACAAAATTTGATGAATAAAAACATTTTTATAATACAGTATACTCCCTCTATAACGAACACGGTTATTACGAGGTTTCGCTTATAACGAGGTACATTAGATGTCCCGTGAAATTTCTATTGAACTATAACCCTCTATAGCGAGGCAAATTTGGTTATAACGAGAGAAAATAAGATCGAAAAACGTGTTTTTTTACGTTTTTGACCCGGCCGTGGCTATAAATAAATACCCTTTTTAACTGCCCCGCAATAAACTTAACTGCCGCTCGCAATAAACTTCTTTACAATAAATACAACTGTTTCACATCTTTAGAAAATATGATAGATAGAATGATACTGGACAATTTAAAGCATTTAAAAATGATAGACTTCTTCCAATTGCAGAAGCAATAGTTTATGTTATCCTTCAAAATACGCCAATGTGTAGTTGGAAAAAAATGTAAGTACAGATTTTATGTTTTAACGTATATCATTGACAATAAAAGTAAACAACTCTTTTTTGTTTTAACGTATTTTATTGACAATACACGGTCGAGCAACTAATAGAAAAAAGAATGGCCAAAAATAGATCCGTCCATCTGGCTTTTGTTGATCTTAAGAAGGCATATGACTCAATACCTAGAACCAAGCTATGGGAAGCAATGGAAAACATCGAAGTTCCACGAAGATTAATAAACGCGGTAAAAGCACTCTACAAGAATAACGAAGTAGCTATCAAAACGGGCAATAGAATATGCAGTCCATTTAAGACGACAAAGGGACTACTACAGGGTTGCTCCACATCCCCCACCCTATTCAAAATATTCCTGGAAAAAACCCTGAAACCATGGAAAAGAAAGTGCGAAGGAATGGGTATACCAGTAAGGAACGAATATCTATATACGCTAAGTTTTGCCGACGACCAAATAGTGATCGCACAAGACGAGGATGACCTCAGTTTTATGATGAGAAAACTGGAGCAGGAATATACAAAGAATGGGATGGAAATAAACCTAAAGAAAACTGAATACCTAACAACGGAGAATACAGAAATAAAACAGCTGGAAATAGACGAAGGTAAACAAATCAAAGGAACAGACAAGTATAAGTATTTAGGTTTCATAATATCAAACAAAGGAACAACGGAGGAAGATATAAAAAATAGACTAGGACAAACAAGAGACTGCATACGAAAATTGAACCCGGTACTATGGGATAAGAACATCAGCATGAAAACAAAGAAAAAAATATATAATACCATGACAAGAAGTATCCTCACTTATGGGTGTGAAAATTGGACAATAAATAAGAAAACGAAAAACAAAATAAGAGCAACAGAGATGGAATTTCTAAGGAGAAGCTGCAGAGTAACAAGAAGAGATAGGATAAATAACATGGAGATTAAGAGGAGAATGGGCATGAACTCCGACATAATAGACTACATCGAACAGAAGAGGTTAACCTGGTACGGACATGTCAGAAGAGCAGACCAAAATCGGTGGATAAATAGAGTGGGCTCCACAGAGTGGAGCCCGATAGGAAGAAGAAAGAGAGGCAGACCCCGAAGATCTTTCAGAGATGAGGTGGACGAAGCAATGAGTAGAAGAAACCTACAGGAAGGGGACTGGCTAAACAGGAAAAATTGGAGAAAACGGTTGAGTGAAGGAATACAGTGAAAACTGTGGAAATCCTTGTATATATATATTGACAATAAAAGTAAACAACTCTTTTTTGTTTTAACGTATTTTATTGACTATTTCACTCATCTTAAAATTTTCACATAATCTTACCAATCACAAACCACAGACAGTTTGTGTTATCGCGAAAACACTAACTGTGCTTTCAATTCTGATTGGTCTATCAGCTTCGTGTTTTCAACGACGTAACCATGGATACCGATCACCTATCACTTTGTTCATGAAATAGTCTAATAAAATACCACTCGTGATTTAATTTAGCTTATAAGTCTGTCTTTTATTTCTAAACTCAACTGAGTTTCTTAAAGAAAACACCACTCGTCCTACGGACTCGTGGTGTTTTCAAGCAACTCAGTTTCGTTTAGAAGTAAATCTTATTCGACTTATCGCGAAAATAGAATCACTAATGGTATTACTATTGACAATAAAAGTAAACTTTTTTCAAAAACGCCATTCAAACAATATTTATTAGCATCTTATATTGCTCCGAATGGCTTTATTATAGGAAGTTAATGTTTTCGAAAACTACATATTCATATGTATACACAGCATTATTGTTGTCTGATATAACGAGATCGGCATATAACGAGGTAATTAGTCTGCCATTTCAGTTCTCGTTATAGAGGGAGTCTACTGTATTTGAATAAAAACATAAAAAGTAATAGAGTTCCAGGCGAAAATGAAACAGCGGCAGAAGAAATAAAGCGGTAGAGGACAAAAATTACTTAAAAAATTCAATCTCTTTAACTTCTATCATAGTATAATAATTCTAGAATTTATATTGTTACGGAAAACTCTCATTTTTCACTAACAACAAAATGTAGTCGGATCATTATATAAAATAATAAAAACCTCCAAATAAAATGGAACAGTAAAGCACCTGGTATTGTAAATAATAAATTTCCTAATAACCAAACCCGATTTTTTTCCAAAGCCTAAGTTATAACTGTACAATCCTAACGAATTATCAGAGTCTACGCCACTGGTCGCCTTCGTTTTTACCTTTCTCGGAGCGATTTTAAACAAAAATGTGTTCACGCCTCGACAATCTCGGCGGCTCGGTCTAGATACAGGCAAAAACATTAAGGTAGTTACGGCGATTCCATTAGAAATAGATTTAAAATAACATTTCATCTGGAGGTAATCACCTTTTTCTTCCGGTATCTAGTCCACCAGTGCCAATTTTACGCGATCAAGTAACGTTATCGCGGCTGAATCAGAAAATAACGAGAAATGGTTGATTGGTATTAATTTCAGTGACAACGGGAGTGACAAGAAAATAGGGAATACCAAGAGGATAGAACCCTCGAATAACTGAAATCTAGATCATTTGAGAGCTTTTTCTTATCTGTTTACTAGGAATCTTTTAATTGTACATCCCGAATTTTCGATTTGAATTCAGTTCTAATCAATCCACTATTAGTGCGCTGACCAAATCAGTCACCCACATTTCTTAATCAATAAGTATAAAACAAACATGTAGTTTAACAAGGTCCTAAAACTACTTTCTTGTGGCATGCCTAATTTAAATAATATGTTTTTATGGGATTAAGCCACAAACTATTGATTGTAATAAAAAAAAGAAATAATTTTCATTACAATCAATAATTATGGCTTTGTATGAACCTTCCTAGACTTGGTATGTAAGTTCCTTTTGCTATAAGTAATCTATCTATTTAATTAGTCTCCTTCGGCCCATCTTTGGACATAGGCCTCCCCAATCCTTTTCCATTCTTCTCTGTCTGTCGCTATAGTCATCCACCTAGAGCCCACGTGCTTCTTGATATCATCTGCCCATCTCATTTGGGGCCTTCCTCTGCTTCGTTTATATTCCCACGGTCTCCAACTTATAAGAATTTTGTTCCATTGGTCTTCTTTTTGTCTTATATTGTGTCCGGCAAATCTCCATTTCAACTTTGCAACTTCTTGTCTAACATCCCTCACTTTTGTTTTCTCTCTTATCCACTCGTTTCTCTTTTTATCCATTAGTCTTATGTGCAACATTTGTTTTTCCATTGCTCTTTGGGTTTTTATGATTTTGTCCATGTTTGCTTTTGTAAATGTCCACATTTGGGAACCATAAATGAGAACAGGGAGTACGCATTGATTGTATGCTTTGGTCTTAAGATGCTGTGGATATCTTTCGTTTTTAATAATGTAGCTTAGTTTGCCAAATGCAGCCCATGGCAGTCTAACTCGTCTTTTTATCTCTGCTGTTTGGTTTTCTTTGTTAAGTTTTATAGTTTGACCCAGATATATATATAATCCTGAACTTGTTCTATTTCATCTTGTCCGATCCTCATTGTGATGTCTTCATCTGTATTTGTTATGATTTTGGTCTTGCTGTAATTCATATTAAGGCCTATCTTTCCAGCTTCTACGTCCAGTTCTTTCAGCATTTCAAATATTCTTCTTTTTTATCGGTCATCAATGCGATGTAATCAGCGTACCTTAGATGGTTCAAGCGTTGTCCACAAATTTTTGTACCTTTTTCTTTCCATTCTAATCTTTTAAAAATATCTTCCAGAGCCTAATTGAAAAGTTTCGGTGATATTGTGTCACCCTGTCTCACGCCTCTATTTATTTGTATTGATTTTGTTCTTTCATATACTTTAATTGTTGTTTTGGCTTCCTTATATATATTGGCTATTAGTTCCGTATATCTGTGGTCAATTCTGCTGTTAATCAAAGAACTTTTCACTGCCCAATGTTCGACACTGTGGAAAGCCTTTTCGAAATCTATGAACGCTATATATAGAGGAACGTGGTATTCATTTGCTCGTTCTATAAGTATTTTCATACTTAGTAAATGGTCACGTGTGCTGAATCCCTTTCTAAAACCAGCTTGTTCTTTCGACTGGTATCCGTCGAATTTTGTCGTCAATCTATTGGTTAAAATTTTTGTTAGGAGTTTATATATTACATTGAGGAGTGTTATAGGACGGTAGTTTTTTATATCTGCTTTATGCCCTTTCTTGTGTAGGATAATGGTTATGGATTCCTTCCGGTTGTTTGGGATTCTTTTTTCTTTTAATATCTTGTTAAAAAGGGAATGTAGAGTATTAATTACCACTTTTCCACCATATTTCAGCATCTCTGCAGATATTCCATCTTTTCCACGCGATTTGTTGTTTTTCATTTCTTTTAATGCCTTCTTTATTTCTGATTTGCTTATTTCTGGCTGTAGCTCTGAGTTGACATTTTTTATTTTAGCCTTAAGTTGGTTTTTAATTTCTTCTGGTGGTTCCTTTTTTGTTTTATATAATTCTGAGTAGAAATGGTGGATTATATTTATTATGTCATCTTTAATGTTTGTTTCTACTCCGTTTACATCTTTTATTTTGTTTATTTCACACTTACCTAATTTCGGTCTTAAGCATTTCATATTTTTGTTGTTCTGTATTACTTCTTCTATTTGTATTTCTTGTTATTTTCTCTTATTTTCTTTTATCATTCTGCTTATTGTTTTATTGATTTCTACATATTCTTTTATACTGTGGTATAGATGTATGCTATAAGTAAAAAGCCAATTAAATTTGTCAACACCTCTTCTTATGTTCCTCATATTTTAATGATTTTTCTATTTCTTGAAAAAGTAGTCGTCAGGCCTTGAAATTAGGTACAGTCTTTTTCCGTTTGTAAGATAAAAACCTATTGTATTTGGAGTCTTTTTCTTGCAAAACTCATAAAGCAAGGGTTGAATAGCTCCTTTATAGGATAATGTCACTGTCTTATCCACATTCGAAAAGAGCAAATTAGAGTCGGACTAGGTTTTTATTTTAAGTAGATCAGAAGTTATAGTTGCATGAAGAGTCACAATATTAGAATTTATCCAGGTGATATTGGTATAATCAGCAAAAAGAAAAATGTTTCCATAGATTTTTAAGTTAGTGATGTCATTTATAAAGATAAGGAAAAGTAAAGAACCCAATACTGAACCTTGTGGTACTCCACATACAATGCTTTTGTGACTAGAGTCAGTATTATTTGCTTTAACTAGTTGTTTCCTATTCCCCAAATAAAATTTGTTACCAATTCAAAGAAATACCTCGAATACAGTAGAAATTTAGTTTTTTTTATTAAAATGTTGAGATTTACACAATCAAAAGCTTTGCCATAGTCACAAAAAACAGCGGCAGTGTAAAGATTATTGTTTAGTGATTGATAAACCTCATGTAGTACAGAAAATATAGCAAAACTAGTACATTTATTAGATAAAAAACCAAATTGATTTTGTGATAAAATGTTGTTTTCAACGAGAAAGAAGATAAGCCGGGCTTTTATAAGTCTGTCAATAGTTTTGGATAGTACCGGAAGTAAGGCAATAGGTCTGTAGGCATTCGATTTTTCACCACCCGTATGAAGAGGAATAATAATGGCTGTCTAACAATCTGGAAATATACCTTTTTTAAAGGAATCATTAATTAAAATCATGAATGTGTTGCTTGTATGAGCCCATTTCAAATAGGTAAAAGAAATAAATTAGACTTACTCACAATCAATTTAATTTTACTACCCAAAAACGACCGGTTTCGCTTTCTAAAATTTGCAAAGCATCTTCAGCATCTGCAAAGTAAATTAAATGCTGAAATTATAAAAAGCCCATATTAGGGTGCTGTCTTATAAAGATATAGATCAAAAAAGTTATAGTAATTATAAGGTACAAGAATTTTTATATAACGATTCGTGATACATAGTTTAAACTATCCCGTATTGCTGATAATGGGTGATCTTCGGTCAATGTTGTAACTGTCTGACAATTAACGAGGAAGTTTCTTGAGGGGAGAGATGTTAACAAATGAGATAGGAGTAAGGTATATTGTTGCTGTAACGAGTTTGGGGTTGAAAAGATAAAAACTATGATGAATTTTTAGAAACCCAGTTCTTAATACTACATTCATTTTATGTTCATACATAAACTAGAAAAATATAATTAAAAAACTAATTATTAATAATTGTCAATTTCGTATGTATTTATCATATGTTTAACCTCAAATTGGGAGGTCTAGTATTAAGGGAAGAGCGATATAGAGGGAAGTATTAAGAGCGCTTTATTTAAAATTATCGACGTGTGGTTTGAAGTTTAAAGAAATGACGTATATACATTTGTGACCACCCTGTATTTAGAAATTCGATTTCGATGTAAATTCCTGAAAGAACGTTACCTACTCTTTGTATGCAAAGGTTTTCTGGACATTATGTAAGTGGGTGAGCTATTAACTTTAAAAACTTTGTTTCTATCTGTCAAAATGTTTGAAAAAAGATGAATAACTAAAAAAATATAAAGTTTTCACCTATAGTACCTTATACAACTTTTGTCTGGAATTTTACGTAGAATTTAAAAATGCAATTATATACAGGGTGTTCTATTTAATACCAAAGTCATAAGTAGTTTCAGATATATAGATACTTTAAGCTCGTCGTGAAACATCCTGTATAGGAGTAGGCATTTAAATTGAAAATTACGGTTTAAATATGTACGAATATAAGATAATTAGATACTTCGTTCCCGATATGCTTCGCTTACTTCCCAATATCCATATAAATTCTCGCGGTCCAATTTTCCCGGCCAATCATCTATGCTCATTATTTTTTGTTCGCTTCGACCACCGTCGCAAATACCTCTCTAAATGTATCGATTCACTAATTTGCCTAACCAAGCATGAACATTGTTGAAAACAATAAACCGACAGCATACGGGAAGAATCCGGAAGAGCTCTTCAACCCTTCAGCTCTTCACTAACTCCATCGCAGTAGAGCAAAGAGGCACAACGAAATGCAGAGAACATACAAAAATGCATAGTCTCCTCTAAAACAAAAGCTACTCGAGTAGCCTTCTTTTGTTTGGGCTGATAAGTATCTCTCGACAGCTTCGTATATGGGCTTATAGCGCGTGTTAGCCAGGGTTGGCTTTAGAATTGGGAAAGTTATGAGAAAATAACGTGACAAAGTTACTTACTTTTATATAAATAGTGGTTTTATTGTTATATAGATAATATCCCAATAGAGGACGAATAAAGGCAATTAACAAATTTAAAGAGCACAAATCGTCTGGAGCAAATGGTATTACTTCCAGCCTTCTAGAATTAATTTGAAGACACTTTGAGCCACCAGAGGAGTACAGCGTAGGTAAAATTGTACATATTCATAAGAAAGGAGATCAAACAATCTGTGACAACTACAGAGGAATTACTATCCTGAAAAATAGGATACAGTCGATCTGTACAAGTATGAAATTATTTACGAATTATTTTTTATATTACGTCGCTTTCCTACTCACAGAAACTAAATAGATGAACTTAAGCCAAATACATTAAGTAGTGTGTTTATAAAGTATTTTCTTGTCATTTAATCATTCAATCCTTTTTCGTACTTTGAATATACATTTTTTTAACAAACAATTGTTATAACAACCAACTGTTCCCTTCGTGTTCGATTTTTTAGGGTCATCATCATCATCATCCAGCCCCATTTTCACATCCATTGTTGGATGTGAAAACGTAAATCAACAAAAAATGTTGGAAGCCTTGACAGAATGCCGAATTGACTATCGGTATATAAATATAATTAAACATATATACCAAAACGCAACAGCCAGTGTTAGAGTGGGTGATCGTCAAACCCAGAAATTCCCGATACAACGTGGAGTACGCCAGGGGGACACCATATCGCCGAAACTGTTCACTACGCTTTTGGAATATATATGTAAAAGGGCAAAACTGACCGACAAAGGCATAAACATAAACGGAGAAAAGCTTAGCCATCTAAGGTTTGCAGATGATATTGTACTAATAGCTGATAGGATAGATGAGGCCAAAGAACTTTTAAATCAGCTCTACCTTTCCTCGCTAGAAGGGGGATTGAAAATAAATATATCTAAAACCCAGATGATGACAAATCTTGTAGTCAGCGAAGATATATGCGTAGGAACAAGATCCATAGACCAGGTAATGGCCTATAAATACCTAGGTCATGAGATTCGCATAGGAAAAGATAACCAAACCGTTGAGCTTCTCCGTCGTATAAGACTGACTTGGGCAGCCTTCGGCAAGCTGAACCATATTTTCAAGTCGTCTGATATACCAATATGCCTTAAAAGAAAAACGTTTAATCAGTGTGTTTTGTCAGTGTTAACTTACGGTGCCAAAACGTTGACCATGACAAGGAGATTAGTTCAAAAGATCCGTGTGTGTCAAAGGGCGATGGAGCGTGCTATGTTGGGCGTTTCACTACGAGACAAGATCCCAAATCGCCAGCTACGACAAAGAACAAGAGTGGCTGATGCAGTAGAGAGAGTAGCAACGTGGCTCGAATGACAGACAATAGATGGACAAAGCGGATACTGGAATGGAGACCAAGAGATGATGCCTACCGAAGTAGAGGTCGTCCACCAACACGTTGGACTGACGATCTAAAACGTTGTCATAGGAATTGGATGCAAGAAGCACAAGATCGAAATAGATGGAAAATTATGAGGGAGATCTATGTCCAGCAGTGGATAAGCGAAGATTGAATGATGTTGGATATAGGCCTCCTCCAAACGTCTCCAGTTCTCTCTATCTCTAGCTGCTGCAATCCAGTTTGTTTCTATTCTCCTTAGGTCGTCGGTTCATCGGGTGGGTGGTCTGCCTCGACTTCGCTTGTCGGCTCTTGGTCTCCACTCCAATAATCTCTTCGTCCATCTTCCGTCTTCCATTCTAGCAACATGTCCAGCCCACCTCCACTATTGTTTATTGATTCGCAGTATAATATCGTTTTAGGGTAATTAATTAAAAATAATATAATATTTATTCTAACTTCTAAATTGACACTTAGTTATTTAAATATGTTTAAAACCACGTCAACGGAGTGATATAAAATATTTTTATGAGTTTTTATTTTTAGAATGTGCCTGGTAAATCATTAAATTCTCAAGCACAACATCTTGTGTTAGATGTGTTGGGAGTATTTCGAATTAGAAAAAATGAATGGAGAGCCTTTAGAGCCATTTACATCTGTTCAACAGGTAACATATTGAAATTTATGTTCACTCATCAAAATACATATCATTGAACAATTCTTTATTTAAGAGAATAGCTGCTGCATCAAAAATATCACGACGAACAGTATGTACAATTATAAAAAGGAAAGAAAATAATCACATTCTTTCAAAACCAGGCAAAAGTAGACCTAGGCAGTGTGGAATGCAGTATACGACATGTACCAACAAAGTTAGTACCAGTTTCTTCAATATAAATTTGATAATAAACCCGAAGGTACTTTTTTATCAACACTTTATATAAATGTATGTTATGAAAAAAGATTAATGATAGTAGTTGAAGGAAATTTGTGCTGAATTCATTGATTGATTAAGTCAATTTTCCTGTGAGTTTTTAATTTGAAATTATTTATAGTTTTATAAAAACTTCTTCTTCTTCTTCCTTCTTGTAAGTAGGCTTTAAAGCCTGTTTTTTCTTCAATATTAGCCTCCTAAATTGTTTAAATTATCGCACCATCTTTTTCTTGGTCTACCAATACTTCTTCGTTCATTTGTTGACTTACCTCGTGCTATTCGTACTATTCTATCCTCTGCCATTCTACTAACGTGTTCGTTTTACTCCTGTTTTCGTTCTGTCAGCTTAGTTGTGGTACTTCGTCTTCAACATCTCTGTAACTAGTTATATCTATTCCCAGATATCTAAACCTTGCTTCGTGCTTTATTATTTTTCCATCAATTTCAATTTTACGTTGTAGTGGGTATTTAGATGTTGTCATACATTTGGTTTTTTCTGCTGATATTATCATATTGTATTTCTTGGCTGTTGTATTGAAGATGTGTGTTAATCTTTAGATTAACATACATCTTCAATAATCTTCTGTCTCGGCGATTAATGCGGCGTCGTCTGCATAACATAATATTTGGATTTATTTGTTCCCCATTCTGTAACCATGACCTTTACATACTGCTTGTATTATTTCGTCCATTATTATATTAAAGAGAAGTGGGCTTAACGAATTACCCCTGTCTGACTCTGCTTTGTACTGGTATACACTGTGTTAGTTTTCCATTTATCTTTGCCTGTATTCGATTAAGGAAGTAGATGTTTTCGACTTATAAAAACAAATATAAAAAATTATAATCCCTACCGTGATACCTATGGGAGTATGAGGGATGAACTAGCCATGTGAATCAGCAGATGTCAAGTGGTCTAATGTGTCTGTGATCTAAGAAGTGTTTTGTTATCTTATTCACAAACTTAGATAAAATAAATATGGCATTAGTAAGTTAGTTTTAAGATTGCAGTCGTATTATAACCTTCAAGTAATTATTATTTTAATAAAAATAAGGAAATTTCCACTTCGGAAATCGTTCTTAAAATACTGTATTTTGAGAATGAGAACTTCTTTGATGTCTTGGCGAGAAAATTGCGCGGGGTTTGGTGCGAACATTTTTGACAGTAGGATTTTTATTGCGGGTGAAGCGGACGATATTTTCTTTATGACAGGTCTCCATGTCGAAGGTAACCGTATGCCATCATCTCTTTTATTGAGACAATTTGGTCTTTTTTCAATTTCTATGGCTTCTCGAATAATCCTTGGTTTATAGAAACGCATGTTTGTGGAGTTTTCAAAATCAATTTGGTGACCTGTATGAAGATGGTGTTGACCTAGACCTGAAATTGAATCGGAATTGTGAACAGAAATGGAATGTTCATAAATCCTATTTTGGATTCTTCGATTTGTTTGGCCTATTTCGGACAGCTTCAAAAGTTTAAACAAAAACGTGAAGAAAGAAATTAGGAACGATCATAGAAACTATACTAACAATATAATAAAAAATATAATACAAGATAACTGCAATATGAAAGTACTCAAAGCAAAAAACTCAAACGGCACAAGAAAAATCATAGAAATAAAAAATGAGAAAAACGTCACCGTCCGAGACAGAAAGGAAATAAGCGAGGCCATTGAAAAATTCTACACTAAATTATACTCGGCAAATACACAACCACAACAACGACGTACTGAACGAACCATAATTAACACCGGCTCAGAAGAAATACCGGACATAACCGACTATGAAATAAGAATGGCCCTAAATCAACTAAAAACGAATAAATGTCCGGGAAAGGATAAAATTACAGTCGAAATGTTGAAAATCGGTGGAAGAAAAATAGAACAGGTATTAAATATTTTATTTAATAAAGTAATTGATGAAGGAAAGATTCCTCAAGAATGGTACAACTCCGAAGTCATTTTACTATTCAAGAAAGGAGACAAAGCAAACATCGAGAATTACCGACCAATATCCTTGATCTCACATCTGTATAAATTACTAACTAAAATCATAACCAACCGCCTAACACATAAGCTCGATTTCTATCAACCTATCGAGCAGGCTGGATTCAGAAAACATTTTAGTACCATAGACCACTTGCACACCGTAAGAACACTGATAGAAAAATGCACCGAGTATAATGTTCCAATTCATATGGCGTTCGTCGATTTCCATAAAGCATTCGATTCCATCGAATTATGGGCAGTGCTTGAATCTCTAGAAAATGCACGTATAGATTCAAGATACACTAACATAATTAAAAACATATATGAAAATGCCACCATGCAGATAAAGCTGGACGAAAGCACAAAAACTAATCCCATAAGACTACAACGGGGAGTAAGACAAGGAGACACCATCTCTCCCAAACTATTTACCCTTGCTCTAGAAGACATTTTTAAGAAACTAGAATGGAACAATAAGGGTATCAACGTCGACCGATCATACTTAAACCACTTGCGATTCGCAGATGACATAGTTTTAATAGCCGATAATATCCAAGAACTAAATGATATGTTACAACAATTAAATGCAGTTTTAGGAGCGGTAGGCTTAAAAATGAACTACAGCAAAACAAAAATACTGAGCCGAGACCAGACAAATATAACAATACAAAATCATACCATAGAAAATGTTGAACATTATGTATATCTAGGTCATGTTATCAAACTAGGAAAACCAAATCAAGATGCTGAAATTAAAAGATGAACACAACTGGCATGGGGCGCTTTCGGCAAATTAGCATATATCTTGAAAAACACCTCCATTCCTGTAAACTTAAAGAAAAAGGTGTATAACACATGCATACTACCAATTTGTACTTACGGCTTGGAGACAGTAGCCCTTACCAAAAAATCTGCTAAAAAATTAGAAACAACGCAAAGAGCAATGGAACGAATCATGCTTGGAATATCACTAAGAGACAAGATTAGAAACACCGAGATAAGACGTAGAACGAAGATTAGGGATATTGTGGAAGAAATTGCAAAAATGAAATGGCGCTGGGCAGGTCACGTAGCCCGATATAATGACAACAGGTGGACACGGAGAATTCTAGAATGGAGACCAAGGACGACAACAAGAAGAACGGGAAGATCTCAAAAAAGATGGGTAGATGACATAAGAACAGTGGCAGGCAAACAGTGGATTAGATTGGCGCAAGATAGAGAAAGATGGAAGCAATTGGGAGAGACCTACATTCAGGAGTGGATGGAAAATGGTTGACAAAGAAGAAGATGTAGGATCGGGGGCAGTTTGCACATGGAATTTCATAAACTCCGTGCTGTTCATTTGGAATGTTGTCTTTTATTGATCGCACAAGAGATGAAAGATTCATCTTGGTTTAAGAATTTTGTCGATTTTGTCAGTGACACCTTTGATGTAAGGAAGAACAGCGGCGACTGTACGTCTAATACAGCCTAAAGACTTATACGACTAGTGTGGTTTGCATCTAAGTAAGTACTTTGTTTTAAGTTTTTTTTAACTTTTTAAACGCCATATTGTGCCATGATCCAGTTTACTTTGAATTAACGACTGATAAAAAGAAACTAATTTTAGAGTGTCTGATCTCCACAAACCAACTAGACAGCATTTTAAGGAGGTTTGTTTTTGATTGACAGATTGTAACTACATTTTTTATAAAATATTGTAACGATTTCCGAAGTGGAAATTGAAACGTCAATAAACGTATTTTAACCTTTAATTGTGGCTTATTCCCATTTAAATACTAATTAATTTAAAATGCCACAAGAAAATAGCTTCAGAACAATACATTTTTTATGTGTTTTAACATATATTTTTAATATACATATTTTTAACTATCCATATATTATGTTATTTTGTCCTACTGTGACCTATAAGACTCTAACTTAGCAATATAAACAGTCTTCAAAGGCCCAGTCCTGACCTGCTCCTCCGATATATCGACCTATTTGAAATAATAAATGAGAGGGTGAAATTTAACAAGGTACAAGGCTTCACGTTTAGCGATGACTCATCAACGCACACCTTTTGGGATTCAGCGGGGGTAGGTCTGGAAAAACCGAGAGCAGTCTTGAATTACACAGACAGTTGGAGGGGTGCGGGATTACGAGGGCAATACCTGTATACAACATTTGGTGACTTCGGGGTAAACGAAACGAAAAATGAGGAGATTTTATTATGGTGGCGTGCAATGGTTCAATTAGGTTTTTTCAGGGGAAATTGTATTAGATGCGGTGGTTTAAGTTCGTTCATCCCTTACCGACTAAATGTTCTTTTTTACGTTATTTCTCAGAACCGAGGTAAAATTCATTTAAAGCTGATAGTGATGTTGTTTAAAATAGTCAAACATTTTTGATATATATATATATATATATATATATATATATATATATATATATATATATATATTCTCAATAATTGGAAAATATGTAGAATTCTACAGGGTGAATAATAACTACGTGGTATAGCATACAATTTTTTAAATTGGACACCCTATATATTTTTTCTGAGGGTAACACAAAGGCGAATGGAGAGATCAATGCTGGGCCTGACCTTGAAAGATCGCGTGAGAAATGAGGAGATACGCCGACGAACTGGCGTAGACGATATTATACTGCGAATCAATAAACAAAAGTGGAGGTGGGCTGGACATGTTGCTAGAATGGAAGACGGACGATGGACGAAGAGATTATTGGAGTGGAGACCAAGAACTGACAAGCGAAGTCGAGGCAGACCACCCACCCGATGGACCGACGACCTAAGGAGAATAGAAACAAACTGGATTGCAGCAGCTAGAGATAGAGAGAACTGGAGACGTTTGGAGGAGGCCTATATCCAACAATGGATGTGAAAATGGGGCTGGATGCTGATGATATATTTTTTCATATTTAGATTCTTCTCATAATTCTTGTTTTTCTAATATTGAGCTTTTCATTACTATACAGAGTATTTAATAAGTTATGACCATTTTTATTTCGACATCTCTATGAAATTATCTCTATTGTAGTATTTTAATTTAGATTAATTGAAATAATTAACCTGATACAGATCACCCTGTATTTTCTTTTTTAAAAATATTGTATTTATGATACTCTTTCATTTTTACATAGCATTTCCTATACCTAAACTCATTATTTTCCGAGATATTTTTAGTTTTCTTCAAATTTCGGGAATACATTCAATTTGGAAATATCATATTTTCTTAATGAAATAAAAGATTCCTAAAATCCTGGTCAAATTATTAGGCCAAGCATTAAAAATTGGCATTTTTTACAATTAATAATTTTTATTAACAGGAATGTTATTATTTTTTCGCATATAACAACATTTAATATAGGATGGTAACATTATTGGACTATTTTAACGTTGGCAACACCGCCCTACCCGCCATTTCTAGTTCTAAACAGCATTGCGTCCTGTGAACTAGTGTGCATTTTATAACCTCAAATACTGTCTGTGAACATTTGAATTCTAAACGGTTTTGACCTGAAATTTTATTGCAGAGGTGAGTGATTTATTCTTTTCTATTATTATTTTTTAGAGAGAAAAAGAAAAGATGAGAAAATTAGAGACTTATCAACCAAGGGAACAGGCAGGATTCCGAAAAAGTTACGGAACAAATGACCATCTACAAAGTTTAAAAACCCTAATAGAGAAAGCAGTGGAATACAATAAACCTCTAGTTCTAATATTTATCGATTTTCACAAAGCCTTTGACACAGTTGAGCTAAGCAAAATATTACAGGCGCTTAAAGAATGCAGGCTAGATTATAGATAATATACTAAATTATTATACAAAATATATCTGCAGGCAACAACCACTGTCAGATTACATACTAACAGTAATCGCATAAAAATAGAACGAAGGTTAGACAAGGAGACCCAATGTCACCTAAACTTTTTAATACGGTGCTAGAACATGCTTTTAAGAATTTGGATTGGATGACAAAGGGAATAAAAATAGATGGAGAATATCTAAACAACTTACGTTTCGATGATGATGTACTTATAATAGCTGAAGATCTAGGTATGGCAAGAGAGATGGTACAGGAACTCGTTGTGGCTACAGAAAGTGTAGGTTTAAATATAAATATCTCGAAAACAAAAAACATGACCAATTTGGTACCCAACCAGAACATCAGTATTGGTGGAAAAGAAATAGAACTCGTAGATAGATATAAATACCTGGGACATGAAATTAGGATTGGCAGGGATAACCAGACTCATGAACTGAAGAGAAGAATCGGCCTTGGGTGGGCAGCATTTGGAAAACTGAGAGAAACTTTTAAAAGTGAGCTGCCCACATGCCTAAAGAGAAAGGTATTTGATCAATGCGTCCTCCCAGTCTTGACGTACGGAGCAGAAACACTTACCTTAACAAAAGCAGCAGCTACCAAACTGAGAGTCACGCAGAGAAGAATGGAGCGGTCCACGTTAGGAATAACTCTGCAAGACAGAATAACCAACGAAGACATCAGGAGAAGAACCGGAGTGACTGACATCATCGAGAAGATAGCCAGACTAAAATGGAGATGGGCAGGACACATAGCCAGAATGACAGATGGGCGATGGACAAAGAGGTTATTGGAATGGAGGCCAAGGGAAGACAAGAGAAGCGTCGGTCGACCACCTACAAGATGGACTGACGATTTAAGAAGACTCAATAAAAACTGGATGAGAGCGGCGCAAGATAGACGGGGTTGGAAACATGAGGAAGAAGCCTATGTTCAGCAGTGGACTCTTGAGGCTGGATGATGATGATGATGATTATTTTTTAGACTATAAACATATCCAGTGAAGTTATTGGTATAATTAAGGGTATTATACACTTTTAGATGAGAAAAAACGCTGATCTGTCACCAAAACGAGTAGGCCAGGGATTTGGACTCCTAAAAGCTGGACAAATATCTCAAAATGAAATAGCAGCAATGGTAGGAGTATCAAGAAGTTCTGTAAGGAATATAAAACAGAAAAATGCGCCTGGAGTTAGTTTAGATCCAAAGCGTAAGGGTCACAGCAGAAGACATCATGTGACTACTCCTAGGATTGATTGCAAACTAAGAGATATTTGCATAGTAAACAGAAAAAGACTACTGCGAATGCTTACCCAAGAGATAAGAGATGAAGGAATTTGTGTTTCAGAAAGAACAGTTCGTTGGAGACTTATCGAAAACGAACTGTCAGCTAGGACACCAGCTCGAAAGCCAAGGCTTACTCCGGCTATGATAAAGAAACGTTTCGAATAGGCACAAAAATACAAAAACTCGACAGTGGAAGACTGGAAAAAGGTATATTTGTGTTGTTTTGCTTAAATATCAATATTAAAAACTAAAAAGACATAAGCATTTCTATAAATTTTGTTGATTTCAGGTCTGCTTCTCGGACGAATCCGTTTTTCAAGTTTTGACAGAAAAAATGTTCGGAGACGTCCCAACGAGAAATACAAGCCCGACTGCATTATGCCCACCATCAAACACCCACCGTCACTCATGGTCTGTGCTCTGGTCTGTGGGATCCGGCAAAGGTCCATTTGATCTTGTCCGGTTAACTGAACTTACACTCACAGGTGCAGAGAGCATGGTAAAAATCCAAAACGATCTCTCAAGACCCTTCCATTGCAAAAATGGACTAAGACAGGGTGATGGACTATCGTGTCTCTTATTTAACCTGGCATTATAAAAAATAATTCGAGAGTCGCAGATTACTACGAATGGTACTATCTTTAACAAATCAGTACAAATTGTCGGATACGCAGATGACATAGACATCATAGGTAGGTCCACAGAATCTCTGACTGAAGCATTTCGGTCGTTAAGAGAATCTGCACACAGAATGGGACTAAATATAAATGTTCAAAAGACCAAATATATGTGTTGCACTAGGTCAAGCAACCCGACACCTACACGAATAATAATTGATGACCTAGAACTGGAAGGTGTTGACACCTTCATATACTTAGGGTCGCTGCTAACCAAAGATAACAACGTCAGTGAAGAAATAAAAAGAAAAATAGTGTTCGCCAATAAGTGTTACTATGGCTTAAGAAGACAGATGGCCTCAAAAATGCCTAGAAAAATTAAACTGACTGTATACAAAACACTAATAAGACCAGTGCTAACATATGGTTCAGCAACTTGGACACTAACACAGAATGACCAAGAATTGCTCAAACGTTTTGAGCGAAAAATACTAAGACAAATATATGGAGGCATAAAAGAACAAGGTTTGTGGCGCAGGTGTTACAATTTTGAGTTGTATAGAAGGTTTGGAGAACCTGACGTTGTAAAATTCATTAAGGTAGCACGCCTCAGATGGATAGGTCATGTAATCAGACGAGAGGAAGATGCCATAGTTAGAAAAGTTTTTGACCGAAGAGGGCCGATCGGACAACGGAGAAGAGGAAGACCGAAACTTAGGTACCAAGACAACCTAGAAAATGATTTGAAGTCTATCGGAATTAGAGCATGGAGAAGAGTTGCCAGACACAGGGGCGAATGGAGGATTGTTCTGAAGAAGGCTTTGGCTCATAAAGAGCTGTAACGCCACTGATGATGATGATGATGATCCGGCAAAGGTACAGTCCGTCTCTACGCGGTGGAAAACACGATGAGACAAGAATACAAGAATGGTTTCCTGGAGAAGAGGAACCCATATGTATGCATGATGCCTTGCCACAAGGCTAAGAATATTTCAACTTATTTAAAACAAAAAAGTTGTGGCAACAAAAAACTGGCCAGGCAACTCGCCTGATATAAACAACGCTATTGAGAATGGGTGGGAACTACTGAAAAGGGAGATTGCGAAAAAAAAACATTACTAATAAAAGGGAGTTACTTCAAAAGATCATCAGGAAACTATTCAAGCCTGTATCGAGAGCATACCAAGCAGCCAAAGGCGGACATACAAAATATTAAATTTATCCCTACTTTGTAAAAATTATACTTTTTTAATAAATAAAAGTTTTTTGTTAATTTTTTTAGTACAGTTTAATTAGGTATCTAAGAGATAATATTCACAAAAAAGAACAAAACAGTAATTTTTTTCAAATATATTCATAATCCTGAGAGAAATAACTTCATGTAGTAAATATTTCCTTGCTTGGCCTAATAATTTGGCCAGGTACTGTATTTCCGAAATTTGAAGAAAACTAACAATGTCTCGGAAAGTAATGAGTTTAGGTATAGGGAATGCTATATAAAAATGAAAGAGTATAATAAATACAATATTTCTAAAAAATAAAATATATTGTGATCTATTTAAAAAAATTGAGAAAATCGTAATTTTGTTTTGTAGTTCACCCTGTATAGAAATTTTTGTCAATGATTTCAATTAAACTTCATTTAAAAACTACAATATATTGTTTACTTTATTATATAAAATAAACAATTGTTTATGTATTACTTCTTTATATACATGGTGTTGATTTCATAGCCATTTCGAAGCAATGAGCAATATTTTTACTCGTCCTCGGATTTTTACCAAATTTTAGTATATGATTGTACTTTAAAAAAGTAGCCTACAGCTATTTTTTCATCCTTTTAAGTTCTCCTGGGTGAGATAAACTTTTTTATTATTAATTTTACGAAAAAAAGTAATCATCTTTACCCCCACCACAGTGACACTGGTCGGCCAGTTTGAAAACCTTGTGAACCTCGTAAATACGCATGCCCGAAAAAATACATGGACCCTAAAAACATTTATCATTTTAATTTCATAGGAAATTAGGCGACAGGGTAGGATTTGCACGTGCTAATGATGTCGAGTATTTCCAATAAACATATATGACAATAATAGTCATTTGGTTAATTTGGTTAAAATTTCTGCTGTGTTATGAAAACACTTGTAAAGATTGTGAATGTCATAAGATCAAATGAACTAAACCACAGAGAGTTTCAAGAATTTTTGAAAGAACTTATGTCGCAATATGGGGACATTCTTTACAACACAGAAGTGAGATGGCTGAGTCTTCTTCTTCTTTAAGTTCCATCTTCTATCGAAGGTTGGAATTCATCATGGCTATGCGGACTCTGTTAACTGCCGCTCTAAAAAGTTCTGCACTACTGCATTCAAACCATTCCCTTAAGTTCTTCACTAAGGGTAAAGTTTTGGAACGTTTCTTCAGCATTCGACATGAGATTACTCTGTTTTTGGCTACAAAGAATAAAGAGTTTCCTGATATTCATAATTTTAGTTGGTGGCTTAAAGTAGAGTTTCTCACTGATACAATGAGCATTATGGATGAAACATTCACCAAATTGCAAGGAGACTACAATAACATTGTAACGAAAATTATGAGTATTGTGTTTTCACTGGAGCAGAAGCTGAATATGTATATTGAAGAATTGTCAAATGAAGATTATTCCAGCTTTCCTTCCGTTAAAGCACTGTTTGATGAAAATCCAGATGAAAGTCAAGAGATTTCTGACCTACTGAAGCTGTTAGCATACCTAAAGGATGAAATCTCTGTGGGGTTAAGTGACTTCAAAAAGTTCCAAGAATCATTTTGCTTTGTGGAAAATCCATGGACAATAAAAACAGCAAATGTAGCTTATCTTTCTATTTTTGGATAAGAAGCTAGGGATTTGAAAAATGAGTTAATTGATCTTCAGAATGATACAGAGCTCAAAAGTATTTTTGAAGAAAAAAAGAAGGAAAAAGCTATATATTATTATATAGCTATATATATATATATATATATATATATATATATATATATATATATATATATATATATATATATATATATATATATATAAAAAGCACTATAAGTTTTGGGAAGCAGTTGAAGAAAATGACAAATTTCCTAACTTAATTGACTGTGCTCAGAAAATTTTGTGTATTTTTGCATCTACATATGTCTATGAATCTACATTCAGTAAGCTGAAGTTCATAAAAAACAAGTACAGATCTAGGCTAACTAGTGAGGACGTTGAAAACATTTTGAGAATTGTAGTTTCTTCCCAACCTGCTAACATAGATGCCATTCTAGAGAGCTGTGAAAGATTTCACCCGTTGACTTCAAAGAATTAACAAATTCAGGACTTGACATTCCTGGAGTCAAGTAAAAGACATTTTCCTACTTTTTACATGCAAAACAGTCTATATAATTTATAATTATATTGTTTTTACGTAACTTGTAATAAACTTATGTTATAGTCATATAGTTTTAAAGTTATTTCATACCACCACTTGTACTTGTGGCCCTGAGGAAAATTTCATTCAAACTATTAGGCTCTCAAAGAAATCCTAGTGAGGGTCCCTGGTCTAAAACCTAAGATGCAAACATTAGATATAAATTTTTATCAATATTATGCGAGGTATGTCAAAAAATATAAATTTCGCTAAAATACCGTTATACCTATTTCACAATATTGAAAATGTTTATTATGAAAAGTTTGCAATTAAAAACTGTTTTAATACGTAATTGAAAGTAATGTAATGGAAAGTATTATCAACGATGTATCCATCCAACAGAGCATATCATGTACCATTTAACCACTACACCCATTCGAAAATTACAACCTCGACTAATTTTAATTTCATTAAAAAATATTCGCAGTAAGAGTAACCCACTAAGGAAATAACCGCTTCTTTTATGACGTAGAGGTGGCTGTAGCGCGGCAGAGGAAAAACTTTAATAGATGGAAGCAGTTGAACGGAATGGAATAAATATTTTACCGGAAACGAAGGTGGATGCTGCCGGTGGCTTATAAATATTTACAATGCAGGAATAAATAAATGCTTAATAACACTTTGGGAAAGATTTATGGTCGGAATCTAGAGCAGATGGGTCGATACAGGGCATGTTCTTATTTCACTCACTTTTATTAAAAGTTTCATACGAATTTTTAGTTATTTGAAAAAGAGCGTCTTTTATAATAATAAAATAGTCGCAGGAGATTTTAATGCCCACAAAATAAACAAAATTTCAACAAAAATATAATAAATACAAACATAAACTTAAAATCGACAATCGCCTTATAAATAATGTGTTCTGGGAAAGGCCAAAGGGAAGAAGGTCTGTAGGGCGGCCTAGAAAAAGATGCAGTCAAAGAAGATCTAGAGAAAATGGGAGTGCGACAATGGGAATTACTGGCACAGGACCGACAAACATGGAAGGCAATAATAAACGCGGCAAAGACTCACGAAGAGTTGTAGCGCCATTGATGATGATGATAAACTTAACATTTTATGCTGTCCCGATGATGCAGTGCTTGTAGTGAATATCAATAACGATCTGCAATGACGTTTAAAGCAGTTTAATACAACAGACAATATTTATAACACCTCTTAATCCTACTCATACATAAATTAATCGATAGTAACGATAACATCACAGAGAAACCCGAAAAAAACCAATACTTATTAAATATGGAAGGCAAAATCCAGCTGAGAAAGAGGAATGGAGAAGAGATAGATTCTTCTCCAAAAGGAGTAAAGTAGTAGTGTGGGCTCTTAAGAAATGCCGGATATAACAACTGCAGAAATAAGAAACGTTTTAAAAGAAATGAAGAACAATCAATCTCCCAGAGAAGTCAAAATTGTGATAGAAGCTGCCAAAATGAGGAGTGAATTACTTCTACGAGAAAAAGCTAACTATAACCAAACACCTGGACAGTAAATCAGACTTTTATCAACCTCGCCAGCAGGCTTGTTTCGTAGTATAATTTTTGGGATATAATAGATCTAGAGATCGTTGGGATATAATAGACCAGTTGTACTAACGTTTGTCGATTTTCAAAAACTGAGCTTACTGCAATACTATCATTATTACATTAAAGTAAGGTGGACTACAGATATACCAGGTTGATCAAACATAAAACATATAAAAATGCGACTGCCAACTATTTACAAAAGTATAAGAATATGCTTTTAAAAATCTAAAGTGAGATGAGAGACAAACTCATAGAACTATTACATCTTACAGGACTTGACACCCAGATTATAAAAAATCTATATTGGAATCAAACAGCCCACATGAAGAATGGACATATGGTGAGTGAAAACGTAACCATTTCGAGAGGGGTTAGACAGGGCTGTATTCTTTCGCCACTGCTTTTCAACCTGTACACGGAACAAATATTTCTAGAGGCACTGGAAGAGTACAACGAGGGCATCAAGATTAATGGCGTACCAATGAGTAATTTTCGATATGCAGATGATACTGTTATACTGGCCGATAACATCGAAGATTTACAGATTATGCTAAATAAAGTAAATACAACTGGCAACCAATTTGGACTGAAGATCAATAGAAAGAAAACTAAATTTATGGTGATCAGTAAAAAGAACATTCAACATATCGACCTGAATATTGAAGCCGAACGTATTGAAAGAGTACACCGATTTAAATATCTGAGATATACAGTAAATGATAAGTGGGACCCAGATGTAGAGATTAAAATCCGAATTGAAATAGCAAGATCCAAATTCATCAAAATGAGAAAGCTCTTAAGCAACCGCCACTTAAGCGTTAACCTCCGATGGCGCGCCACGAAATGCTACGTACTCTCTACGCTACTTTACGGAGTTAAAGGGTGGACGTTAACAGCAGCAACTATAAAGAATTTAGCGTCTCTAGAAATGTGGCTGTATCGTCGCATACTGAGAATACCTTGGACAGACAGAGTGACCAACACAGAGGTATTAAGACGAATGGGTAAAGAGGTGGAATTGTTAACAACTGTTAAAAGGAGGAAAGCGTCATACCTGGGCCATGTGTTCCGTAATGATAAGTACAGTCTGCTACAGCTTATCGTGGAAGGCAAGATTGAAGGTAGAAGGGGTTTGGACAGAAAGAAGAAATCCTAGCTGAGAAACTTGAGAGAATGGTTTCAAATACTAGAAGCTGCGAACATAATACATGCGGCTCAAAACAGAGAAACCTATCGTTTGATGGTCGCCAACCTTCGGTAGAAGACGGCACATAAAGAAGAAGAAAGTGAGATGGTGTTGGTGTGAATATTGATGGTGAATACTTGAATCACCTCAGCTTTGCTGATGATATTGTTTTTATCACTGATAAGTAGGTGATACTCAAAAAAATGTTAGCAGAGTCGAGGGAAGCAGAGCATGCCGAAGAAATAAAACAAGTCCATGAATATAAATATTTGGGCCATGAGGTAAGACTTGCAAGGATAACCAAACTTGCGATATATATCGTCGTATTGGTCTGGTCGGTTTTGGGAAGTTACGAAGCGTATTTAAGTGGAACATACCTATTTGTTTGACGTTGAAACGTTGAATAAACAAACTGAGAGTGGCGCAGAAAGGAATGGAGAAAGCGATATTGGGAGTCACCAGAAAAAAACAGAATACCGATCGCCGACATAATATAGATGACGAAAATAGTTGATATTGTACAACGTATCACACAGTATACTAATGGAGATGGACAGGTCACATATCCCAAATAACCAACAACCATTGGACCCGAAGACTAATAATATAGAGACCTAAAAAGGATAACAGAAGTAGAGGTAGACCAACAACCAGAGACAGCGACGATATACAGAGGATAACAAGCAACTGGATATACAACGCTCAAGACCGAAATATGTGGAGAAGGCCTATGTTCAGCAGTAGACAAAAATGGAAGACTGATGATGATGAGGTACGTTCAGCTTGGAACAGATCACTTGTGAATCAAATATACAAAAAAGGAAAAACAAAAAATTATGTTGAAAAAATGGATAGATTGACAATACATTATTTATATCATCCAAAAAAGATTATGATGAGTCTTTAGACTACCATGAGGATATGGAAAGCACATTGTTTGAGTGATGGTTGGAAAAAACTTGTCTCATAACGGTGGTTTCTCGAAAGGAATATTAGTGACTGTCCATTTTATCACACAAACAAATAAAATGAATTTCTTTGAATATAAGATTTCTATCTAAGCAGTTTTTATCCTAAGCCTAAGTCCCGGGCCTAACCATGAGATGACTCAAAACAATTTCGTGTTTCGTGTTTGATTTATCACTGTTATTTGATGAGAAGAAATACCGTCTAAACTTAGCAATGGCTCAAAAAGTATTACCGGGAATCTGCTCCATCAATTACAACCATTAAACCATGGTTTGTTGAATTCACGACCAATGCTAAGCGTTCTAGAAGGCCAAATAATGCACTGATCTGGCCCCCAGCAATTACCACCTTTAGAATAGAATAGAAATATGCTTTATTGTCACTGAAAATTGTACAATTTTATGTAGGTACAAAGCTTAAAAAAATCGAAAAATAACAATAACAATTTAAAATTTACTGAAATTATATAAATCGTCAATATCACAAAATAAAAGATAATAAAATACACAATCCATTGAAAAATTTAAAGAAATTGTAAATTGCAAAACAAAATAATACAAACTAATAAGTTTTAGTTGCTGCATGTGGTATCCAAATATACAGGGTGGCGCACCGAAAACGAAACAGATGCATTTACTGGCAGATGATTCCTTTTAAAAAAAAACGCTTGGACCCGTCGATTTTGTTATCGAGGGGGAAACAAAATTGGCATAAAATCACATTAACATTTGCAGCCCCCTAAGCGGGGGTGGCACCATCCCTAAAATCTTAAATGGAAAGGGGGGTCGAATGATCCATCATTTAAAAGGTCTTTCAACTCCCTTTACAATGATGTAAAATTCATGTACTTCAATTCAGCATTTGGAGATTTATTGATTTAAAGTTTAAATACATCATCGTAAGAGGAGATCAATACATAGCAGCAAAGTTGTTAAAAAATAAAGAATGAACTGACCTGTCAGCCGAGTAAATGTTGAAAATGACCACCATTACTTTCCATGCAATAATAAAGATTTTGCTGAAAACGTTGCCGGACATTTTGCAATATTTGAGGAGTAATTTGATGGCACTCATTCACAATTCTTTGTCGTAAATCTTCTAAGGATGTTGGCTGAGTAACATAGATTTTGCTTTTTAAGTAACCCCACAAAAAGAAATCCAAAGGTGATAAATCTGGCGATCTTGGGGGCCATTAAACGGCACCTCTTCTACCAATCCATTGACCTGGAAAGGTCTGATCTAAATAATGCCGAACTCTTAATGCGTATTGTGGTGGGGCACCATCCTGTTGGAACATCAACATATTCTCAACGTATCGACCATCATTCTGATTTTCAATTATATCTGTTAGCGCAGGATCTATGGCATTTTGCAGTAATTCCAAATACATTTCACCAGTCAAATTTCCAGGTAAGAAAAAAGGACCAACCAAATGATCGCCAAAAATGCCAGCGCAAACATTTAATTTTTGTGGCTGCTGTGTGTATACCTCATGGTAAATTCTGGGATTAGAGTCCGACCAATATCGACAATTATGACGATTTACTTCGCCATTTAAAAAAAAGGAACATTCGTCGGAAAAGCAAATGTTAAATAAAAATTGTTCATCGTTTGTAATTCGTTCACTCATAACTTCACAAAATTCTAATCGCTTATCAAAATCGTCTTCATTAAGTTCTTGTACAAGGTGAATTTTATACGGATGAAAATTATGGGCCTTTAGAATCCGTTGGATAGTTTGGATAGTACGTCGACTAACACCACACGAAGTTTGCAATTTGCGGGTACTTAATGTAGGATCTACAATAACTTGCCCTAAAACCCCCACTTCTGTTGCTTCGTTCCTTATAGGATTTTCAATATTACGTTTTTTATTGGCGACTGATCCAGTTTCCCGAAATTTAGCTACAAGTTCTAGAACATATTTTCGGTGCACATTATTGTTCTCATGTCGCTCATTAAAAATTTGTACTGTTCTATTAGCGCACTGATTATTTCCGAAAAATATTTCAATAATTTCAACCCTTTCTGCCGTGGAATATACCATGGTTAATTTATGTATAAAGCAATAAATGATATTTTAACAACAAAGATTGATCAAATCAATCGCAAACTAATGTACTATTTCCTATTTAAAATAAGTACGTGGCATTCTCTACTTATCTTTCTTCAAGAAACAACTTTTTTTGTCACAAAGGACACTTCAATTGCTATTTTTATTATTAATAAACCATGGGCGTAGTAAATAAAAGCATTTACTTATCAAGAAAATGCTTTTACTCAAATTTCTTCTGAAAGAAGTACAAACTAATTTGATGTACCTATTAAAGTCTACTTTAAACTTTAAATCAATAAATCTCCAAAACTACTGAATTGAATACATGAATTTTACATCATTATAAAGGGAGTTGAAAGACATTTCAAATAATGGATCATTCGACCCCCCTTTTCATTTAAGATTTTAGGGATGATGCCACCCTCGCTTAAGGGGCTGCAAATGTTAAAGTGATTTTATGCCAATTTTGTGTCTCCCTCGAAAACAAAATCGACGGGTCCGAGCGTTTTTTCAAAAAAGGAATCATCTGCCAGTAAATGCGTCTGTTTCGTTTTTGGTGCGCCACACTGTATATAAAAATTCTCTAGTTACTTGTACCTAAAAGTGCTGTAATTTCTTAGTTATTCGTTAAGAAATTCTTTCACTGAATAATATGGTCTTCCAGATAGATAGGCTGTTGTCAATTTACGGAACTTAAGGAAAGAAGTTGTAGATTTAAATTGCAAAGGGAGATGGTTGTATAATTTTTTTGCCAAATATAATATAGATTTCTTTACTAACTCAGTGGACTTGATCGGTAAATACACATAAGAGGTTGAAATTTTGGTGGAATATTCATGATTAGGTCTTGATGGAAAAACATGTAGGTGTTTACTAATTAAGCAAACAGTTTCTAAAATATATAAAGAGGGAAGAGTTAAAATCCTGTGATTTTTGAAGTAGCTTCTGAAATGTGTTATTCTACTGAGGCAAAAAAGATATCGTACCTATTGCTCTTTTTTTAATTTAAAAATAACATAAGATTGGGTAGATATACTAGAACCTTCAAAAGGAATACCATATCGAAGATGAGACTCGAACAAAGAAAAATATGTTATTTTGGAAGATGCTAAATTGATTTCCTTCGAAACAGATCTTATAAGGGACCCATTTAACGTTGATGTCTATAAAAATTCCAAGTTTCTCTTGCAACATTTTTAGAGCTTCCCAGACGATTTTGATAGTACATTTTTTTAGCTGTTTTGATAAGTTTTAGATAGGTTCCTCTGTACTTGGAGATATATTGAGTGACAAAGATGTTGGTAGTAAATTTCTTGATGTACAATAGTGAAAGCATATTCTTGGCTGAAATGCGGATACCTTTGGTGATCCGGGGTTTGTGATGTTTTGACTTAATTGTAATTAAAGAAATGCCTTATTGAAAATACAGACAAGCCTATCTAAAAAATCACTGACTAAGTAATCGCCCAAACTGAAGCCTATTTTGAAGGCAAAGATAAATCGTTTTATCGTTGAGATGATACAATGAAAGCGATACAATCGTTGGAATGATTGTATCGCCGCTAAAGGAGATTATTTTAATAAATAAAGAATCATTTTTGTAATAAATGTTCTTTTACTAGGTAAACCCGGGACTTACTGACCTACGTAGTATGTATTAACAGAAAAATGGAAAAAAGCACAGGCTGTGTGCCTATACAGCCTGAAAACAAACATGTACTTCAATCCACTTCTATTCTCCAGTCTAACCTCTATGCCTTTCTACTGACAAGTAAAAAACGAACAAAAAAACCTCGGCAAATAATTAATAAAATTCACGCCACGGTCTCCAGATTCTAGTTCAAGAGATGTCGAAAACGTCACAGGCAGAATTATGAGAAATACTTCTCTGAACATTTCCGAGTCGGACTCGTCTGAGTTTAAATTGAATTTTACGGTTAATGGAATTCAAGATTGACGGAATCGATTGGCGGATTAAGTGAAAAATATTCGCAAATACTCGATCTAAGCAGAATAGGATAAAGTGTTGATGGTTGGGGTATGCGATTTTAGAGCCTAACGGATGATATTTAAAAATTTTTTATTGAAAAAGTCACGTTAGGAATTAGGTTTATAAAGATTATAAAGTAACTCTAATCAACGAAAAACATCGATAATTGGACATAGTGATCATTAGACCGCGAATTATATGTAAGTATACATATTTATAGATTTTTTGAAAAAAGTGCATATTTAAGTGGTAAATACATCTATTTACATATTTTCGTCACTTTACTATGCAATGGAAAGCCCGAAAACCATTAAGATGGAATTATGCATGGCCTGTCCGTTTATTTCTAGGTACTATTTACCTGAGCTCTTAACAATTCTTCTTCTTCTTAACATGCCATACACCAAAGTGCGTAGGCGACTATCTCATTACTAGAATTCTGTTCTTGGCGGCGTGACACAGCTCGCCTGTATTGTGTATTCCTGTCCATTCTTTAATATTCCTTAACCAGGATAATTGTTTGCGGCCGGCTCCTCTCCTACCTTTGATCTTCCCTTGTAGGATTAACTGTGGTATTTCATATTTTGCTCCTCTCAATATGTGCCCAAGGTAACCAATCTTGCGTTTTTTAATTAATTCAAAGAGTTCTCCTTCCACGCCGGCTCTCTTAAGGACGTCATCGTTTCGAACTCTATCCACCCAAGGTATGCGCATCATTCTTCTCAATGACCACATTTCAAATGCTTCAAGTTTGTTGATAGAGGTTTTTTTCAAAGTCCACGTTTCCATGCCATAAAGCAAGATGGACCATATGTAGCACTTGACCATTCTGTAGCGTATTTCGAAATTTAGGTTTTGATTACATAGGAGCGGTCTGAATTTCACAAAAGCTTGTCTTGCCATTTGTATTCGGGTTTTTATCTCTTGTTGTGGATCCGATTGGTCATTGATTGTGGTGCCAAGGTATTTAAAAGTTTTCACGCGTTTTATGCGATCGTCACCTATGCATATTATCGGGTTTTCTGGAGGGTTTCTGCTAATGACCATATATTTCGTTTTCAAAATGTTGATTTTGAGGCCATATTTTTTACCTATGCTATTCACCCTATCAAGTAATAACTGCCGATCTTCCAAATTATCAGTTATAATCACTGTGTCGTCCGCATAGCGTAGGTTGCTAATTGGTATGCCGTTCACCTTAATGCCTAATTCCGTGTCTTCTAATGCTTCCGCAAATATATTTTCAACATATAAATTAAAAAGCATCGGAGAGAGTATGCAGCCTTGGCGGACACCTTTCCGGATTTCAAATTTATCCGTATATTGGTCTTGATCAATCCTCACCTTTGCCATTTGGCAGTATAGATTCTGAATAATTCTGATCTCCTTCTGGTCAATGTTGGCCCTATGTAGTAGTTCCATCATGATATCATGTTTAACATTGTCAAATGCCTTCTCGTAGTCGATGAAGGTGAGGTAGACATCTTTTCGTTGATCTAAATAGTTTTGTATTAAGGTGTTCAAACATAAAATTGCCTCTCTTGTTCCTAGTCCTCCCTTAAAACCGAATTGTGTTGACCCGCTAAGTTCTTCTAGTATCTTGTATCTTAACAATTCTTAATCTCCGCAAATTGAGTTGACCGACTTGGATTTTTTTTATTTTTCATTTATAATTTAAATAGACTTACAGTCCCCGAAACGAATCGTGGCCTATCACAAACGCTGTCGTCGATCGTACACCCACCTAAACTTCAAGCAGACAGTATTGCTTTCCTGGATCCTGAGTTTTAACCTTGCTTAAGCTTATGCTTCTTCAAGGAAGGGGTACTCTTCTTTTTTTTTTTCTAGGAGTAGTGGCGGGGAGAAACGTGTTGAGTGATGTTCGAGTAGAGAAGGAGTGGACTACTAAAGAGCAGAGGGTCAGAAGTTGGCGTGCCTGTGTAGGCGATGTTTCTGAAACGCACAAGAGGAATTTGGGTGAACTTTGCCAAGCATGCCAAGGAGGTACTTTCAGGAGTTACCAGCCATACAATGAAACGGCTCTTGATCAGCGTTTTTGGTGTTAGCTGCGATATTTGATGGTGGTTGATTCTAGAATTTCAAAATACTCATCAGGGAGTTCTTGTCTAGAGCTGGAGGGAACGGAACTTTTCTTTGAGGAAGCCTGGTGAGTTTTGCCCTCGGCGATTGCATGGAGTCTTTAATATTCGTTTGACTCTGTTGTTCGAGCCGGCAATGGTTTTAAAGACATACCTCCTGCTGAGGGATAGGATTCTGTCCTTGATTGGTATTATATTAGCCAGTGTATATATGTGCACTGATGGGTAATGCCAGTTCACCCTCATACAGCATCTAAGGATTTTTCGTTCGGTAGCTATGATGGTGTTGATGTCATATTTTTTGAGAAAGGCGTAGATGCATGCGTATTCGATGATGGGTCTGATAAATGTCTTGTAGGTGTGCAATAGTGTTTTAGATGCCGTCCCGCCCCATTTGCCGGATAGCACTGCTAAGAGATTAAACCTCTTTCTCACCCTATCAAGGGTATTTTGAATGTCAGTTTTCCAGTTGAGAGTCCTAGTAAAATGAACTCCCAAGTAGGAAACCGAGTTTCTGAGAATAAGGTCCTCTCCTGACAGGGTTATTCGGCAACGAACCACGCGGCAATTTGAGGATTTAAAGAGAATTAATTGAGTTTTGAAGGGATTTATAGTCACTCTCCATTTATTACACCACCTAATGAATATGTCTAAGAAATTTTGGCCTCTTTCGAATACGGACAATTGTCCACGCTCTCTGTGTGGTCCAGATATGAGGAGAGCAGTCTCATCAGCGTACAGGAGCAGGATCTCCGATCTATGCTGTGGGTGGGGGATGTCACTGTTATAAACTGTATATAATACTGGTGCAAGTATTGAGCCCTGGGGTACTCCAGCTTGTGGAGTAAAGAGGGTGGATAGATGGTCAGCTACTTTGATCCTTATCGTCCGATTAGAGGGATAGGAATTAATTAGTTTAACGAAAGGAGTGGGCAGTCCAGCAAGGAGGAGTTTTTAATCAGGCCTGTATGCCAGACCTGATCGAATGCCTTCTGTACGTCTAGGAATATGCCTATGACGTGGTTCTTTTCATTAACAGATTGTAAAATGAAGGTTGTTGCTTCAACCAATGCATTTTGCGTGGAATGTTCAGCCCTGAATTCGAATTGGTAATCTGGAATGACAAGGTGAGCGTCTAGGAATTCTACGAGTTTTTCCTTAAGGATTCTCTCGTAGACTTTACCTAGGGTGCTAAGTAGAGAAATAGGTCTGTACGATTTAGGGTTGGTACTCACTTGCTATTTTCCTGGACTTCAGTCAGCGCTGCTTTTGATTGGGTGTAAACGTGTTTAATTAATTGTTAAGAAAAAGCCCAAAGTGAAATTTAATGTGCTGTGGATTAAACCGTACGCAGAACTGCAAATGGAAGGTGAAAATGTGTTCTGCACGGCATGTTAAAAAGTTGTAAGTAACTTTTAATGAAACAAGAGTGTGCATTTTGTTTATTTTTAATTCGCGTATGTATTAAACATGCATAACTCTAAATATTGATAATAATAATAGTAGTCTCCCGTTTTTATACCGCTGTCGCGGCTTTGGGAGTATAGCAGGGTAGTCTGCTATATCTAGGGCCTACGGTATACAAGGAAGGTAACATGGCCAGTGCTACGCTTCAACCGTCTATTATTACCCCTGGTTTTACCCAAGGTACTCATTTTTATTCAGGCTGAGTCGACCTGGGGCCTATACACATTTTTAAAATGTCTAGATGTTCTTGCCGGCGGTAGGATTCGAACTCCGGACCACCGGCTTGCGAGGCAAGCATCCTACCGCTTGCGCTACGCAGGCCCTTTATATTGATTCAAAAATAAAAAGGATTAGAAATGGGGGAAAAAGTCAACAATCACTGAAAAACTGTTTTAATTCGGGTTCATTAAGCAACGATAAAACACAATTTAATGAAGATCTGTGCAAGGCAATGGTTGCATCTAAGATTCCAGGAAAAATCGTTTTTGGGAAAATATTGCAAGTTTAATATCCCGGATGAATTTACGTTGAGGAAATTAAGTGTCGACTCTATATATAAATCAACAATGATCCAAATGATCCAAAATAGTCATACTTGATAATTACTTTTATGTTATTGTGGACGAAACTACAGACGCCTGTGGAAGATATATTACTATATATATACACTAGAGGAACATGGTCCAGGAAACTCATTTTTAATATCTTCAAAACAACTTGAAAAAGCCAACAATTTGACCGTTACACGATGCATTTAAGATACTTTGGCAAACTTCTTTTTGCCAGATGTCATTCCATTAAATAAATTTGTGATTTTCTGTGATAAATAACATAACATAAGCAGAACCACAGTTTTTCTATTAATAAAAAATGGAAGGAACGAGCAACTCTCGAAAGACTAAAACTATACTAAATTTAGGTACGTAAAAATAAAATTAATAAATTGTAATATCTCCATCAGCATTGATAACAACTTGTAGTCTTCGGTCTATGTGCCTGAAAGAAACTATATGATTGTCTTTTTCAAAGAGGTCTTCCCAAACTTGTCGTATACCGAGTACCGAGCCACAGTTCTTCAGCACTTTAAGGTTTAAAATTACGCCGATACAACCATTTTATAATAACCCCCCACACATTCTCGATTAGATTTAAATCTGGACTATAGCTGGGCCATGGTAAGGTTTCAATGTTGTTATTCTGGAGCCACTCGTTTATTATATTTGCAGTGTAAACAAGACAATTATCTTGTTGGAGGATAAAATTCATTCCTGGATACAACTGTTCTACACTGGGAATAATGATGTTTTCTAGAATAATCAGATAAGTCTGCCCAACAAACCTGCCATCAATACTACATATCATTCCCATTCCTCTAGATGAAATCTATCCCCATACATTGGCGCTAAATCCTCTGTATATCAACATGCAGTTTTCGCATCTTCAAAAGGATTCTCTTCCAATCTCTCCAAAAGCGTACGATCTTCATGAGCGGTAGATATTTTTGGTCTTCCAGAATTTTTATTTCTTTCTTGTTCTCTCTATCTTTTAATATATATATTCTTTCTTTCTTGCAAAACATTCAGCAAGATGATATTCGCAACCTCATAGACAGCATGAGCCGACATGTACAGATAGTTATAGAGGCTAGGGAAGGAAATACAAAGCATTAAGTTATTTTTAGTAGTTTTTCTTTGTTATTTCCGTACTTAGGTTAAGCTACATTTAAGTTGTTTTTTTATGTTTTGTTATTGTTATCATTGTTCATTAAAACCAAGATCATGTCGTTGCTTTTAATCATTATTTAAATACAGTGCTTCTGGGATATTGATATGACATTCCTTCGATATCAGTCACCAAAGCCCCCATCGTCGTATTACAAATTAATACAAAAGATAATGGTAATAATAGAAAAAGTCGTAAATTGTGGGTGGCAAAGTCATTTCTCTCCTAAAAATGAATCAATCTATATTTTTACATGAAACAAAGAACATAAAGGCGGGGTCCCACCAATCGCGCTGCGCTGCGCCGCGCTGTTTGTTTTGGTTCATTTGTGCGCGGAGCGAGCTTAAGCGACTAGTGGGAACGACAAGTAGCGCTGCGCCGTGCAAGTTCAAACAAGAACGAACATTATCCGTTGGTTGTCGGTAAAGTGGTGTAGATCAAAGAAAAGTGCGCGTTTAGTTGGAACGGTGTTTTTGATTGAAGACCATTTTTACAGATTATTGTGTTTCTTTACTATCTTCGCGATGAGATTTGAGTGGAATCATGAAGAAGTTGAAAAACTTATTTAGGCATACAGATACAAACCGGAATTGTGGAATCCGAAAAACAATAATTATCATATAAAAAGTAAGAAATATGATGCATAGGTATTTATTGCAGACAATATCGGTTGTTCCGTCGCTGAAGCTAAAACAAAGATGACGTCTTTGTTGTCTTTATATAGAAGAGAAAAGGTGAAAATGAAAAAGTCAATGGGCACAGGCAAAGCTAATTTTACATTTTAATTTCAGTAGACATTGATAAATGCTTTGTTTTATCTCTTTCTTATTACTGGTTCAATCATTGTTAACAGGTACTCGAAATCGTGTAACGACATACGACAAAAATTTTGAAACTGTCCTGCAACTAAATTACTTAAAAGATTATTTCCATTATAAACTTGTCTACTTTTAAATACTGGTGTAACCCAATAACGACGTTTCCTCCGGGTCTAAATGGTTAATTACTATAACAGCAGCACTTGCTATTGCTAATTTTGTTTTCATCGTGCGCGCGTAAATAAAAACTGGAACTTATTTGCTCCTCTAGAATCACATGCGCAAAGTTGCGCCGCTCTGTGTAGTTCTGCTCCGCGCTGCTTGAAGCAGAGCGACGCAGCGCAGAATAGCGCGACCGGTGGGACCCCACCTTAATACTTAGAAGACATGGTTGCAACCTAAAAAACAAGGTTTTGCGAAAATCCGCTAACGGAATTATTCCACAGGATGTTTCAAAATTAGGATAAAAAACCACCTTTCGATTAAACAAATTATTATTTGGTATTATAAAAAAAACTGAAATACTTTGAATTTGATCAAAATTTTCACCGTTGACTTTTTTGCATCTGACTGTATTTTATGTATTAATTATGTGATCATGCATCCGAATACTGAATTCATTACTGTGGTCTAATAAAATAAAGATGCATACCAAACTTCGCGTATACAGAGCAATTGTAGAACCAATTACCACATATGGTGCCGAATGTTGGACGATGACAAAGAATGAACGAGATAAAGTAGACGTTGTGGAAATGGATTATCTTAGAAGGTCATGTCGAGTATCGAGAATGGAAAGAATCAGGAATGAGGAAATACGAAACCGTACAGGAATTAGAGATACTCTTTCAGATAGAATACAAGGAAGGCAATTACAATGGTATGGTCACGTGATGAGAATGGAGGAGGAGCGGTGGCCAAAGAAAGCCTTAATGTATGTTCCGCCAGAAAGAAGGAAAAGGGGAAGACCACCAAATTCCTGGAGAAGAGAAATTACAAAAACAATGCAATCTAGAGGCTTAGAAGAGGGAGATTGGAGAGATAGGAAAAGATGGAGGCTGAAATGCGGGAAGCGGCAATCGCCGTAGGACCCCCGTTATATGATGATGATGAATTATGTGATCATATTGGATAAATTGTTTTTAAAAAAAATTCTTAGTAGCTGTTCACAATAAAAAATACAAAATTTGATTCATATCGGATGCTTGTGTGAAACATCAACAACTCGTAGTCACTCTGCTGATTACTATCCGTATTTTGTAGCCTGTGCTTTTGTTAAATACTCTCTGGAACACAATCCTACTGTTTCAATTATCTTCGTGTCAAAAGTCTATTAAAGCAAAAAAAGTAATTGCTAACAACAAGATAGCATCAAATTAATTATCTGATAGTTGTGTAATGGATTTTGCAGAAATTCTAAAGCACATTTTCCGCGTAACCGACTGCCTGATCAATACGAATGGCACAATGGCGATACTATTCAACGCGAAATTCAATTTAAACTCTATTAATAATCCAATCAGCCTTTTGGAGACAAACCACTGCACTGTGATGAAGTTAGAGAAAGAGACGATGCACCGACGTGCTCTAGATACAGTTTCTCTTGTAGCAACTGACGATTTATAGTGCCTCTATAGCGACGAAAATATTTTATTCAGGGAAATAAGTAAAAAAGGGACATGTTCGAGATTTTGGTATAATCCTCTGGACTCTGTTATCGATTTGGAAGTGCATAATAACACAGTTTTATTATAGTAGACTACAATGGTATTGTTACGCTTTTCTGTGGGTTCAAAGATTAATTGAAGCACGACGTGGTTTAAGCTGAAAAACTTACTTAATTACAAATATCACAATCTTAATCACATTAATAATTATCGCTTACAAAACAATTCGCACTGATTCTAATCTAAGCCGCCTCGGTGGACTTATATCATGAAAATCATATGTTCTCGAAACAGCTACTGGGCGACGCAACGGTTGAATCCAGCGAAAATCCGAAGTTCTATAGTAGAAGCCACAGTTAGAATGCAGTCCAGGTAAAATAGGCAATGTATTTCTTACGGGAGAACGAGCGGCGCATCAGGACCGGATTTAAGAATCATAGCACTGGAATATACGCACACACAACAATTGCACATATAAAACAAGAGCATTCAAAGCCCTTGGAGAGGAAGAACATACAGATTGAACGAATTTAAAACGGAACATACAATTTAATATATGTCTGTTTGAACTGCATTTGAAATAGTGGACCAGTATAAAACTTTCCACAAAAATAAATCCATACCCGGTGATAGACATTGTATAAAATATCGTTCAACTATCTGTCTCCTTTTAGGACACACCATATTCTATAGCGCCGCCCAAAGTCAATGTTGCCAATCGCCGTGTAATAATCTGATTTGCGGATCTTTTTGAGAGTTATATCTTCTTCGTATCTTTAAATAAATCGGATATTTGCCTATATTTTTCATTGTATTTACCAATCTACTACAACAGACTAATAACAAAAATAAACTTAATGGTTTGTAGTTATTTCCTTTCTTTCCTGTAAATATTTTATGGTTAACACCTTATTTGAAAAACATCTAGAGGAATGAGATTGGCAACACCGCTCAAAATATCCATCTGACTGCTTAGGCTTAGATAAAGGAAAGAGGAGCTTGCCTAATAGTCGGAGAGATAGAGCCAAAATTTTGAACTGATCAGTAATAAAACAATGTTTCTAAAACATTTGATAAAACTCTACGTCATCGTCTGAATCTTTTATAGAATATTTTGTAGTTTTAAAATGAAATTATGATAATGTTTTTTTTTCAAACTAAAGTCATATTTACTTTACAAATCACATTTTTTTCTTAAATATAAATATTTTACGAATTAATTTTTAATTGAATAAATGTTTGATATTAGAATGAAAAACAAAAAAAAATATTTTCAATATAATAATCAATTGAAATTATCTGATGATTGATAAAAATTAATTATGAAACCGGTTAAGTAATTTTATCAAATTAAAGTAATTTTATAATGTTAACTATTGAATATTTTCGGTATAACAAATAGTAATTTTACTTATTTTTTATTACAATAAAAAGGTTTTTAAATTTATATTGCACAAATAATGGTTGTTCAGATATTTGATTTATTATTACATTAATAATCAAATACAAAATATATTATTTCTATTTATCAATAGGTAAAATTCAATTTGTAGAATTCCTTTAACATTTTACAAATAATTAATAATAAAAATCAATTTAATAGTGGAATTATCAATTTTTTAAGTTTTGAAATTTACTTTGTAGATATTTTCAATATTGAAAATTGTTACCGAGACCTAAAATGCGCAGTCAAGTGGTACATTTGACCCCGTTTTATGGCTCTCTGTACCAACCCAGCTGTCCGCCCTTTTGGATTTAGAGTTTTTAGGGGCTAAATAATGAGCCATGAAAATAGCGGACATATTACTTATCTTTAATTTTTCCCCAAAAAATTGCAACTTCACCCCTGTCCGCCACCCCTTATGTATCCACTCTCGCGTCCGCCCTTTGGGATTTCGTCTAGTTATATGAAGATCTTACTCTGGGCAAATTTTCAGCCATATTATCGATCGTTAATTTTTCCGAAAAAAATTACAACTTCATCCCTGTATAGCCACCCCCTGTACCACGACGGGCGTCCGCCTGTAAGGCAAAGTCTTAACCCAGTTACAATGAATATATTCCAATAGAGAAATGTCATATTTCTGATATATTACTGATCAGTTCAAAATTTCGGCTCTATCTCTTATAAGGAAGCCGTAGGTGGTTTGGCAGCATAATAACTGCTTGTTTAGTCTAGTTTTCACAGTGATTCTAGGCAACCTATTTGGGTGGAGTTTTGACTTGTTCTTGAATGAATTTAGAATCCAGCAGCCCGCTGAAGTATTGGATTTTTATAATATAATTATTTGACAACCTTTTGTTGGCCAACCACCTAGAGCGGAATTGAGCCGAAATACATTGATTTCGTATGTTCCGTTTTAAATTCGTTAAATCTGTATTACAAATAAACAGCACTACTATGAAATAAATGAACCAACAAAAATAATATTTGAAGAAAAAAAGCAACTATACAGAAAATGACTGACTACAAACAACGATGAGGTTTTTAAAGAATATAGAGAAAAAGATGGAGAAGTGAAAAAACAAATAACACAACAAAAGAATGAAGAATAGGAAAGAACCTGGTTAAATATTGAAATATACATAGGAAGTACAAGAACTTGTGTAAACGGAGTCATGGAAAGTACTGAGAGGATTTAAACAAAACTCAAAAGAAAAAATTAAATTGGGAAATATACAGGACAAAGAATTGAAGGACTATTACAAGGAACTGTTAACAGAACAAAGACCACAATTCATTGGAAAAGAAAACAGGCGAAGACGAAGCAGATCCCTACAACAAGAAATGGAAATAACAGATAGGGAAATGAGAACAACCATAAAAGCAATCAAAAATAAGAAAGTACCGGGACCTGGAGGCATCTTACCTGAGCTTATAAAGAACGGCTCAAAAAAATTACACCGGATGATAAAATGGATATTTCAGAAAGCCATAAATGGAGAACAGCTCTCAAAGGAATGGACGGAGGCATATGACATCTATATTTAAGAAAGGAGATAGAAAACGATGCGAAAACTACAGAGGAATAAGCGTAATATCATCAATAGGAAGATTATATGGGAAGATACTGCGAGAAAAGATAGAGTAAGCGATAAAAGACAAAATCGGGGAGGATCAGGCAGGCTTCACGGCAGGAAGATCATGCATAGGCCACATATACACACTGGAACAACTGTTGGAAAAGAAAAAAGCAAAAAATAGAGATATACATTTGGGATTTGTGGACCTGAGAAAGGCGTATGACTCTGTATCAAGGTCAGAACTATGGGAGGCAATGTACAAATTAGAAATACAGACGGAACTCATAGAAGCTACAAAAGCTCTGTATAAAGAAAATAAAGTGTCCATTAAAATGGGAACAAGAATCATAGGAGACTTCACCACAACAATAGGGCTCCTGCAGGGTTGTTCCACATCTCCAACCCTATTCAAAATATACATAGAGAAAGCTTTGACTACATGGAAAAGAAAATGCGCCTAAAAAACATTAAGGTTTGCAGACGATCAAGTAGTGATTGCACAAAACCAAGAAGACCTCAGTTATATGATGAAGAAACTACAAGAAGAATATACCAAGGCTGGCTTAGGTATTAACCTCGCGACAGAATTAACAGAGTACCTATCTACAAGTAAAGAAGACATAGAAGATCTACATATTGACGACAACGTAACAATCAAAGGAAAGGATAAATTCCAATACTTGGGGTTTATAATCACGAAAAAGACAACAACAAAGGAAGAAATTAAGCAGAGATTAGGACAAACAAGGACAGCAATCCGACACTTTAACTCAGTATGGTGGGATAGACGCCTAAATATGAAAACAAAAACACCGATTATAAAACATTAGTGCGAAGTATTATGACATATGGGGCTGAAAATTGAATTATAAACAAGAAAAACAGCAGATAGTAGCAACAGATGTGGCTCCAAACAACGTCGATTTTAAAGAAGAAACGGTATAATGGTTGATAAAAGAAGCTTAATAACGCGCATCTAAAGAGCAGTGACATAATTATGTGAACCACGTCAAAAAAGTAGAAGAAAACAATGTTTACGGTGGACAATTTGCAGGAAGATATTGATCCGGTGATAATTAATATAGGAGATGATTCAGAGGATAAGTTGTTCACAGGGTCGCAATCAGGGATCTGTGACTCACAACAGTCTTTATAAAGGACTATTGCTTCTTCTATTATCCAGAATGGAGTTCCAGAGTTTCCAGAATTTTTCTTCCTCATTTAGTAGTTGTAAAATAGCTTTAAATGTAACATGTGGTATTGTTTTTCGAGGAGTGTACCTTCATTATTCTAACATAAGAATTAATTTCTTTATGGTAGTCTTTCGTTGTTTGAAAAAAATTCCAGCAAACATTAAAAAACAAACAATAGACAAACTTTCAGTAAACACCTGACAAGCATTTGTAACCTGTTTATCTTTATAAACAGATGTACAAAATATCTTCTTTCTCTATAAGCACAGATTTTCTAGCGTGCTTCTCCCAAACGAAGCTTAATTCGTACAAAATTTTCCACAACATGTCCCTTCCTGTGTTTAGCTCATCACTATTAATGTCTGCTAAGAGTTTGTCAAAAGTAAGTAGGCCAAAGCTGACAATTTTTGAAACCAAGAAAATAGTAACAGGGTGAAACCCATTGTGAAAGGAAGTATATAACAAAAATAAAAGGAAAAATAATTTACTGGCAATCGCAGATCTTGGTTTTTTATTTTTATTTCCACAAAGATTTTTTTTTCACGAAATTTGGTGAAAGCTTACCTTTTTAGTTCCCAAACACTGAAATTTTTTTTGATGGGAAATCCGCTCCGAAGATCCCTTTTAGGGTGAAATACGTATAAGCGGATACACAAACGCACTGCACGTGAAATCAAACCTTAACTGTCTTTTCTTTTTATTCCGATTTACTCTTATGAGTACGAGAAACCAATTCTCTAAGGATTTTTGCTTAGTTGAGGAGATATGTTGTGGAATGCAATTTTAGATTCCCCATTTTGATTTAATATCGAAAAAGCATCCTAATTTTTGTATCCTAATGTATCTTGTCTCCTATTCTCTTTAATATATACTCAGAAGAAGTATTTAAGACAGCGCTGGAGGAAAGCACAGAAGGCATTAAGATAAATTGAGAAATAATTAATAACATAAGGTATGCTGATGACACTGTGATTCTAGCAAGTAGCATGGAGGAAGTGAGTTGCCTAATGAGTAAGATACAAAAAACAAGTGCACAATACGGACTCAGACTAAATATCACAAAAACCAAATGGATGTTAGTAAGCAAAACCCAACAACCACCACAGCAACTGATATTAGACAATGAAAGAATTGAACACATGGATTCGTACATCTACTTGGGAACAACAGTTACCTCAAATTGGGATCAAGCGAAGGAAATACGTATAAGAGTAGAAAAGGCAAGAGCATCGTTCACTAGCATGAAGCAAATTTTCACCTCTAAAAGCCTCACCCTACCTCTCAAAATTCGACTTCTGAAATGTTATGTATTCCCGGTTTTGTTATATGGAATGGAGGCGTGGACAATGACCGCAACATTGATGAAAAAAGTACAGGCCTTCGAAATGTGGGCTTACCGACGTATATTACGTATATCCTGGACTGAGCACGTGACCAACGAAGAGGTACTACGCCGAATAGGTAAAGAGAGAGAGGTAGGAATAAGTATAAAGAAAAGAAAGTTGGAATACTTGGGTCACGTTATGAGACATAATAAATATAGAGTACTACAGCTGATCGTTCAAGGGAAAATAGACAGCAGAAGGGGTCGAGGGAGGAGAAGACACTCGTGGCTCCAAAACTTGCGGCAATGGTTCGGATTGTCATCTGCTGAATTATTCAGATCTGCCGTAAACAAAGTCAGAATAGCCATGTTGATTGCCAACGTTCGGAACGGACAAGGCACATGAAGAAGAAGATCCTAATTTTTAATCGAAAGTTGTCACGTCAAAATATCTTTTTTTAAAATGATGATATTCTATTTTCTGATGATGATGTGAAAAAACCTCCGAGAACAATCTTAACGACTTAAATAATTGCATCATAAACGTTTTACAAGAAAGTAACCGAGTGCACTGTCCTAAAAGAAAATCAGATAATAAAATAAGTCCATATACTGAAACGCTGCTGAATCAAAGAAGACAAATGGGAAGCGATAAGAATGCAGACAGCCAAACTCTAAGAGAAATGAATAAAATTGTTTCGAAAGCAATCAGGAGAGATCTATGGAAATTTAAAACCGATAATATTAAACGAATTATAGTGGAAAATAACAACCTAAAAGTTCTAGGTAGAAAGCTAACGAATGGGAAATGAGAAATACAAACAGCCATTTTAAAGAAGATCATGAATTAAGGTTCCGAACTAACGCCAGAGATAAAGGTAGATAAGATTCAACAAGCGTTAAGAAAAATGAAAAATAACAAAGCCTTAGGAGAAGATGGAATTGTAATAGAAGCTATCGTAAATGGAGGAAGCTATTAAATAAATTAAGGAAACTGTTTAATCTATGTTTGCAGCAAAGAGAGGTGCCCATTTTTGAAGAGGCTCTAAAAGATATTGATGAAGGCATCTCAATAAATGGAGTCAAGCTCAATAACCTGCGGTATGCAGATGATACAATAGTGTTTTCCAATACCATAGAAGAGCTGCAAAACTTAATGAACAAAATAACGGAAACAAGTAGAGATTTGAATACCGCGCGTTTTTCTCGAAACTTTGTTTTTCTGTACGATAGGCACGATTTAGTTCACAGTTTATCTTTATAGGATCTATTAGTTTATGATTGAACGAAGAGATTTTCAATCGGTCGACTCGTTCTTGTTTTATACGAAAAAACTGTTTTGAAAACGATGAGAATCGGAAAATGTTAAAAAATATGAGACGATTTTCAATTCTTCAAATCTTCAAAAATGAAGCTTCGAGAAAACCTGAGAGCGCACGTCCCGACCACGCGGTATTCAAATCTCTATAACTCCGGTAATACTGCTCGAATTTACTTTAAATCTGGTGTGAATAACCTTGAAGAACTATACTTTCATGTGGAATAAAAAAATAAATCGGTTTTTTAAAAATACAAGATCTATGTAACCCCTTAATGTGTGTATCGCTTGTATCGTTATTTTGAACAGATCGAATTTTTTTATGTCTGTAAAGTTAGCATTTATCCAGCCATAAAATATGCTGCCAAGATCGGCCCTGTAAACCCTTTTCATTGCTAAGCAATAGCTGTGGCTATGCAACTCTTACTTTACCGTGAAGTTGCATAGCCACTGTTTTTTGGAAACGATTGCAGCAATATATTGTTTCTTGGCGTAAAACTTCTGCAGTTTTTGGGATAGGAGATGATGGGGTAGTTTTTGGGATCGTTTAAGTAATATACCAATTGACAGCAATTAATAAGTTCCAATATGGCCCTGTACTCCTTTTCCTTACCGAGATCTAGCTATAACAATGCTGGCTTTACCCTGAAGTTAGCATAACCACTGTTTCTCGGAAACGGCTGCAGAAATAATTTTTTTTTCTTTCCGTAATAAATTAGCAATTAATTATAGCGTTGGTCTGGATTCGGCCTTATAAAATGGATATGCTAACTTTACAGATATCAAAATTTATATGAATTAAAAAAATCGAATTGAAGTTTTATCGTTTTTTTTTGCATTTTTCTAAAAATTTGCCATAGTAATATCTCACGAAGAAAAGGCGCCGATTTAAAAAAAAGCAGATATTTTAAAATCAAAATTTTCGGTTGAAAATTAGTGATTTTTCGATATTAAATCAAAATGAGAGGAAAAATAAATATTTTAAATAAAAAACTACAGTGTGTTCGAGACATCAAAAAGTAAATTTCCATAAAATTTTGCGAGAAAAAATTTTTTTTATGAAAGATAAAAATCATAAAAATAAACCAAAAACACGTTTATTTAAATTTTTCGCATAAATTTTGAGGTTATGCAGGAAAAAAACTTTAAATACAAAACATGTAGATGTTTTTATTATCTACAAATTTGCCATTTAACTTTTTTTATAGGTGTTGTAGTTTTGACGGAAATCGTGATAAACCGTTTTTTACCCTTAAAAACTAACCCCGTCCACTTCCCGGCCTCAGATTACCCGTAAATTATTTTTCCTTTAATTTTTGCTATATTTTCTTTCTTTTCTAATGGGCTACATCCTATTTTTTTTTTTTTTTTTTCGACCTGTTTGGTCCTTTTCTTTCTTTAATCTGTTTCTGTCTTCAATGTTGTCCCTTATTTTGACCTTTATAATTATTTATCCCAGAATCTTTTCTTGCAAAACTTACTGCTTCAAAATTTCATAGTATTTGTATGTTTTCAATATAGAAATATATAACTTCACCTTTTTCGAAGTCCTCCAAGTGAATACATTCAAAATTCAAAATATTTATATGGTACTTAGTCTTTGTTGTCATTATAAATGACATCGATATAATAATTTTTACGGATTTCTATTTATTGTTATTAAAAACATTATATTACAAAATGTTGATGACATAAAAATATTTCACACAAGAAATACTTCATTCAAGTACCTTATATATGAAGAATCTTACTTGAGATGACCTGGGCTGGGATTATAAGAAATTTAATGATACCAACATCAAATAGATTTAAACCAGCTATAAACAAACAAGGAAAATTAAATACCACAGATCCAAGAGTACCGAATATTATCCATAAAAGATATGTACGTTAGATATAAACAGAAACAACATAATAGTCATACAATTTCAATGCTCATGTTTAGATAATTTAAAAATATTTACTTACCTAGGCACTAAAATCCTAGTTATAGGTACTTTCACACAAAAGTGCAATGACACCTGCTTCTCGAAATACACCAACAATACAAAAACTAAAAAATATCTATGAACACAACAACACTAATGATTTAGACCTAGTTTTCATTCACGAAAGTTTTTAGTTTTTCTCACAAACGGCATTATTTTCGAAGTCTCTGGTGCGTTGCATCTAACACGGACGACCTATGCTGCCATTTTGAGGCTTTTATATTTTCATGTTTTTATTATTCCGGTTAGCCGGAGTAAGGATAATGCAGAAAATTTAACACCGGAATATAATTATCCTGGCAACTCCGACAAAAAACTTAACCTTCGACGTGTAGATGGCGCGACATTCGATCAATGATAATGACTAAGGTTTTAGAACCTGGGAAAATAATTTTGTCAAACATATATTTACGAAAAATGATTTTAAATAATGTTTTTGATTGTACTTGAATTCAACGCTTATAGGTTTCTTCGTTTCCATTCTTTTTCAGTTTTGATCTTCCAATATGTAACAAAAATTCCTCACGTAATTCTATTTGATGTTTTTCAAAAGATGGGTTTAGTTACCAATTGTGTTGCAATTTTTAACTACTATTGGTTGAATGTTAAAAAAATTGTCGACTAATAGAGATATTTATAAAATTATTATATTATAAGTATATAACAAACTCTATTGTATACAGATTTATTTCATTTAAAAATGTTTACGAACCAAACAGTATTATTTTAAAATTAATTTTTATATCAAAAAGATATCAGCAACAATTTAGAATTATTAATAAAAATAAATTATAATTCAAATAAAGATAATGTTCATGTGTTCATCATTGTACCATGGATAATGTTCATTTAACGTAAACTTAGACATAACTAAATGTCAAAATATTGGGCAAAACAAACATGAAACAAATATAAAATTTAAAATCCATAGATAACATTTCAAATGAGGGTTTTACCGAATGATATACTGAATATTAGTAACTTTATACATTTATAATTTATAAACAACAATTTATTGTATACGCTTAGATAAAATATTTATTTCTAACTACTAAAAGCAATATACATTTTGGGACACTTTTTAGGTTATTATTATTATCTGTATAAAAATGGAAATTGTACATATTTTGGTAATGTTGCTGTTTGGAACAGCTACAAACGCTTATAAAGATGATCTAGTCGATCCTCATGAAATGGTTTTGGATACAGGCCGTCACGGAATGTATGTTGATGAAGAAATAGTTCTAAAACCATCTTTTAGTGAAGGTGATATAAACAAAAATCAAGAGTGCTATAAAGCTTCATTAAAAGAAGAAACATTGGCAATTATGTACTTAAAGAGAACTATTAGTCTTTTACTTTCAAGCAGTAGTTTAGAGCAGAACAGTGTTGATGAATACACTGGTTCTTATCAGTATGTGTCAAACAGCGAGGAACACGAATTTTTAAAGACTTTTGTCAATAGTAAAGTGATAAGTGAAGAACATATGAGAAGACTGGATACAGTCTTGAGCACCTTATTTTCTAAGTCAAACCAGGATAGTATGTTTAAGTTTAATACATGTATTTCAAGAGAAGACTTGGCCGAAATCTTTAATTCGAAGTTTTTGATGGGTCTATTCATAGTTATAGGTTTAATTGTACTGTTTGTTTTCCTCAAAAGCAACTATGGGTTTTTGTTCATTATTGGGTATTTCTTGACAGTTATGTTAATTGTCGATTATGGGATGAGGTATCATCAACTTTATGAGGTATGTTTGTATCATATTTTATTTACTTTGTGTTAATTTGTTCGATTTTAGGCTGCAGAAGAGCACAATCTTGCTTTAAAATATGATTCAGTCTGTGATACAACCAAAATGACTTGGTCAGAATATTTTAAATTTACCTTAAGTAAGTAATATCAATCATATAGTCTTTATTTGTATCAAGTTAAGTTATCATTGTAAAAAATAAGGTAAATAACTAATATGGTGTATCACCATTATTGTTTAATGTGAATTGAATCAAAGTTAAGTTGAGAGAACAAAAGACTTCTTAGAGTATTCCTACCTTAAATGGTGCTCTGCACATTGAGCACATTTAATTAACATATTGTGTTAAATTTTAGGCCAAAAAGATTGTGAGAGGAAGATTGTAACACCTTTAGAAGTTGGTCTTAATCAACTGAAACACATCATAATTGTACCATTGGAATCTGTGGGTGCTGGTATGGGGAAATTTGGTGCACAGTTGTGGGGTAAATATAAAAATATGCTGTCTATTCTGATTATTTAAGTTTTTCTGAACATCATGGATAGTGAAAGAATTGAAAATCTATTATATAAAATTTTGTGTCTTTCCTAAAGGAGCTGTAGTTCTTGTAAATATTTTTTTAGATAAAATAGTTCTTGGTTGAGACATATCACAAAGTGATAATGAATTCTGAACACTACACTCTCAAAATTCTTCGTAACAAAAATAAACTTTTGGAAAACAAATCTACTGAAACATATTCTGTTATTGATGACAAGATACTTATGCAGCAACTTTGGTTAAAAGAACTCCATACTGAGCTTGAAACTCGTAAAAACAATGGAGAAAATGACCTTACCATAAAATATGTGAATAGCTATCCAAAGATAATGAAATTTCGTTCATAATTCTTCTGCACCACAATTTACAGATTAGCTTCTTATTTATATGAATCTAAACTCTCTTATGTCCAAATTTAATGAATTTATAAGTACTATTCAACTTTTAAAACCTCACATTATTCTCCTAACAGAAACGTGGCTGAATTTTTCTATTCCCCATGCTATTGTAAACATTGATAATTTTACTATATTTCATAGAGATAGAGGTACTCATCGAGGGGGAGGTGTATGCATCTATTTAGCAAATGAAATTACCAATACTTTTTCCATCGGTAATAAAACAATAAAAATACCCGGTATACAAATTATCCAATTACTTATTACTAATAACTCTTTCATATTTAATATAGTTTGTATATACCAACCTCCGCATACAGTGCTTACTCAGGACAATATGCTTATTGACAAACTTGAGGAATTATCATCTTGAAAACCTCATTGTTGTTGGAGATTTCAATTTTCCAGAGATTAGCTGGCTCCCTATTCCCATTACTGATACTATCAATTCCCAAAATTTGTTTAAAAACTTTATCATGCACTCAAATTTATTACAACTCATAACTGAACCTACAAGATTTGGAGTCAACAATAATCCTCCAATTTTAGACTTATTTTTCACAAATGACGATCAATTAATTTCTACACTTGAAGTGTCCTCACCTGTGGGTCTTTCTGACCACTCGCTTATTACTGCTCACATTCAATTTAGTTTAACACCGCCTTGCAAAAATAATTTTGTAACATATGCCACTACTGATTCTTTACCTCCTTTTTCCTACGGACTCACCTCCTTTTTCCTCAAACAATGTGCAGAATCTGTAACCATCCTTATATCTCTCATAATGAATGCTCCTGGAAATTGGCTTCGGTTACTCCTATATTCAAGAAAGGAAATAAATTTGATTGCAATAATTATCGTCCAATCAGCCTGGTTCCTATTGTCGGCAAGGTCATGGAATCGATTATTTCGGAAGCTGTCTTGAGTTTCTTCTTCAAGAAAATGTCATTCCTCACCAACAGCATGGCTTTATCAAAGGTCGTTCAACAATCACAAACTTACTCTATTGTGTAAATGATTGGTCATTATCTTTAAACAATCGGCATCCTGTCGATGTAATCTACTTAGACTTCTCCAAAGCTTTCGACCGTGATCCAAAACGTCGATTACTAGCTAAATTGGATCACTATGGTATCCGCGGAAAGTTAAACATTTGGATTCAAGATTTTCTATCCGACAGATACTTCAGGGTTCGTGTTAGGGAAGACCCCTCACTACATAAGCCAGTGTAGAGTGGAGTCTCACGAGGATCAGTACTTGGACCGCTACTTTTTTGTGTCTACACTAGTGATCTTTCGCTCATTGTATCCAGTAAGGTTTCCATTTCCGTTGATGATACGAATTTATATGCGAACCCAACTATTAACCAACATGTTCTTCAACACGATCTTGATGCAATATTCAAATGGTCCTCAGAATGGTTACTTCCGCGTAACATTGAAAAATGTGTTGTTTTACATATCGGCAAAAATAACCCATCACTGCTGTACTTTATTAATGGACATCCCTTAAACTCGGTAACCTCCCATAACCATCTCGGGGTGATAATTAATAGTGAATTAAATTGGTCTGATCACATAGTGTCGGTGTGTAAACGTGCAAACTCGAAACTGTTTTTGATCCGTAAATGTTTTACACGTATATCTTTAACCTCTGTTAGTAAACTTTACTCAATGTACGTTAGGACCTATTCTTGAGTTTGCCAGGTCAGTGTGGAATCCAGATCTCATTCGCGGTAAAATCTCTCTCTCTCTCCAATGGCGCTACAGCCCAAATCGGGCCTTGGCCTCCTCCAAACGATGCCTCCAACCTTGTCGGTCCCGCGCCGATCTTCTCCAAGTTCTCACGTCTAGCAAATTTTGTGCGTCCGCTGCCACTTCATCCTCCCATCTTTTCCGTGGCATTCCTTTTGGTCTTGCGCTCTGCGCGGTAAAATCCTACTTGAAAATGTTCAGTGTAAAGCCACAAGACTGCCATACGGCCGTGTAAGATCTAACTATGAAGATAGACTATTCATGGCTCATCTTAAGACATTCGAGCAGCGACGTCTTCGAGTTGACCTAATTATGTCCTTCCGTATTATAAAACATAATTTTGGGAACCCAAACATCATATTCACTTTAAATCAAGGCGAAAGATTAAGAGACCTTACAAATTAGAGAAAAAACAAACTACTGCAAGGTCCAGGGTGAACTTCTTGCCAAATAGAGTATTTAATATAAATATGGAACAATTTGGATCAAGACACCATATCAGCAACTAGTGTTAATATCTTTAAAAATAAACTTGATAGCGCTTTATTTTATTTATATTCTTGTGTTATTTTCGGACCGCATTATTTATTGTTTCACAATTTTTGTATGATGTACTTAATTGTTTAACTTTACTTAACTTTATAATTGGTATTAGTTTTATAAGGATATTTTTGTTTGCTTTTTGGGCATAATAGGAGCTCATTTCTCTGCTCTTATTTGTTATATAATAATAATATCACAATTGTGTTTTTGTAAATATTCTGAATTTAGCTATCATTAAATGTTTCACCACAAATTATGTTTTAGATAAGCTTCCATTTCCTTGGAACATTTTGATGTTTCCACTGATGCTGTTGTTCATCCTTGGCCTGGTTTTCTTATACGTTTTGGCTGTTAAAAATACAAGCTTCAAACTGAAACTGCTTCACATGTTCAATCTGGAATTGGGCGGCGATAGAAATGAAGAGAACCGGATAGGAGGGCCGGCATTGGATAGGTTTTTGCAGACTTTAAATCACAGACCATTGATAGAAGATACCAGAAGTACTCCACCAAAAGAAGAACCCAAGAAAATTAAAGATAAGAGGACTCCCAAAAAGAAAGAGAAAAAATGTGTGAGTGATAATTCTCCCACCAAAGATGTACAAAATGGCACTAAAAGTGGAAAAGTTGATGAAGTCGAAGAGGTGTCTTCAAAAAATGAGCAAAATATAATTGAATCAGTTAAAGCTGATAGTGAATCGGAAAAAAACCAGTGATTTAAGTACTCATAGTAACTAAGTGTTAAGTTTTATTGGGCATTGTACATGCTTCTTTATTTTTAATAAATTTTTATGAGTAACGTTGCAATTATTTTTTAAGTGAATATTCACCTTCCCAGAGACTGATCTGTTGGATACAGGAGAGGACTTCCTTCCCAAATTACATCACACTGTGAATGTACATGATGTACTCAGAACCTCTGTTGTCCCATCAAGACATTAACTAGTACTTGAAGTGTAGATGCAAGACAAAAGTGTCTGACAGTGATAAGTAATAGAGTAAACTCATTAATCCAGCTGGGATCTGTTTTAAATCCGATATTTTCCATATTAGTCTATTTTTTTGCTGGAATCACTTCAGAATTTACTTTGTATCAATAATCACGATATGTGTCAGTCGCAAACCTTCTGCTAATTTTTCTATTTAACAAAATCTGAAAAAAAAATAGAAAGTTTTGCTTTTTTTTGTCTATATGCTACAATGTAAAGTTTCGTTTTTCAATTTTACATATTTGACTAGCTAGAAAATTGAAAATTTAATTTTTATTAATTAAAAGTAGCAATAATTGGGAAAAAAAAAGTGCAACAAAATAAGTTTTTCCTTTAAATTTTTTTAATCCCTTGAATATAACTTACAGCCTTCTTATTCCGCCTAGAAAAACTGTATAATACGACCGAGACGTCTGCTAAATTCATAATGATCAGTTTAATAGTTCTTGCATAATTTTGCAAACCAGGATCCGCAAAAAATTTGCCTAGGCCCAAAATAAACACTTTAAATAGTCGAAAAAATTTTTACATATAAAGAAACATTTAAGATTTTGGTATTGGAGGAAATGTTCTGGAATGGTTTAAAGATTACTTATTGAATAGAAAGCAACAAGTGAGGATTGATGATATTACTTCTTCTGCAATTAGTGTTAATATTGGCGTACCTCAACTAATGTCTAGAGCCTGACCCACTACTCTGAGCCGCGTAATGTAGGTTGCCTATTATGAATTTGAATCGGGGAAATTACTGACAGACTTACGCATGACGTCCGACATCGGATAATCATTTTTGACTAAAATAGATGTTAATCATTATTTTTCTTTCAAAACGAATTGTCATTACAACAAGCAATTTTAGTTCTATCATATAATGATTTAATGACTCCCTTTTAAACATTTATGTTGTGATTTGATTTATAATTTAGATATATGTTCATATGTGTTGGTTTTTGTATACATGAGTCCCATATCCACTATTTTCCTTTGAGATTAAAACATCCAGAAAAGGCAACGATTTATTTTATTTCTTTTCCATTGTAAGTTTTATTGACTCCTCTTTTTTATCTTTTATTTATATTAATCAGAAGTGTGTCCAGCAGATCATCTACATATTTCCAACGTATTGTGGGCTTTAAATTTTGATTAGGAATATTTGTTTTGAAATCTTCCGTCAATATATTAGCTAATAATGGATTTAAAGCACAGCCTAAAAATTTTGTTTATAGAAATCATTGTTTAAATGAAAATAAGTGTTGTCAGTAGATAATGTCAACAGTTCCGTTATAGCTGACACATTTAATTTGGTTCTAGTTGTTAATCTATCATTTTGTAATTTGGTCCTAAATTGTTTTCAAAGTTTCATCTAATGGTACATTTATATATAGACTATTTATTTATAAAAAAACTTACTTAGAAAATATTACATATTATACAAACCAATGTACCAAATTATATTAACATTTAAAAAATAAAAATAATTTTAATGAAATTTGTGATTTTTTTTCTATCTAATCGTTGTTTTATTTAAGTTAAGCATAGCCCCAGCTATACAGATCCTTTTTTATAGTAATAACTTCAGTTTGTTTTTGAATAATACATCTACAAAAAAGGTGCTACATATTTGATTCATTCATGCCTTGTAATGTGCTTTTTTTGGCTTGCTTAAAAACGTTTTAGAGACCTTTTCTTTGTAATATCAATAAATGAATAATTTCTCCGTTTCGAAATACATTATTCAGCACAGTTATATAAAAATTATTTATTAAATGATGGTTAGTTCCTCGAAAAGCTCTTACTTTTAATATTTTTTGTTGCGTATATGAACATAGGTATATCTAAATTATAAATCAAATCCCAACATAAATGTTAAAAAGGGAGTCATTAAATCATTATATGATAGAACTAAAATTGCCTGTTCTAATGACAATCCGTTCTTAGAAGAGAAATAATTATTATAACATCTATTTGAGTAAAAAATGATTATCCGATGTCGGACGTCATGCATGCGTAAGTCAGTAATTTACCCGATTTTAATTCATAATAGGCAACCCACATTACGCGGCTCAGAGTAGTGGGTCAGGCTCTAGACATTAGTGGTACCTCAAGGTAGTGTCTTAGGACCCCTTTTGTTTATATTGTATTTAAATGATATAAACTTGTTTGTTAAATGTGATTTCTTTAATTTGTATGCAGATGACACCCTACTTGCATGTTTTGATTCAAACTTAGAAAATGCTGTATCTAAAATGAACTCAGCATTGCAGTCTGTTAATAAATATTTAAAGATCAACAAACTAAAGTTAAATGTGTTAAAGACAAAGGCTATGATAATAACAACTAAATACAAATACTCAAATATTGATATTAATACTATTAATCTTCAAATTGACAATGACAAAATAGAAATTATTACAACAATTAAATACCTTGGTTTTCAATTGGATAATTTATTGTCTTTTAATGACCATTTTAATTACCTATTAAAAAAGATTTCTAAAAAATTATACTTTTTTTCAAGAATATCTAAAAATTTGTCAACTGCAACTAAAATTACAGTTTTTAATGCAATTATTCAACCTCACTTCGATTTTTGCTCGTCAGTTATTTTTCTCTTCAATTTAAATCAATCGGCCCAGTTGCAAAAATTACAAAATCGTGGAATGAGAATCATTATTGGTGGAAACAGATATACACCTATAGCAACAATGCTTAGCATGCTGCAGTGGGTTTTAGTGCAACAAAGGGTCTTTTACCTTACAATGGCGTTCATTTATAAAATTTTAAATAATTTGGCCCCTGCTTACTTTTGTGAGTTTATTACACGGAATTGTGATATTCACAATTACCCTACTCGAGGTAAGTGCAATTTACACACAAGTGAAAACAAAAAGGACTGCTTCAAGAAACTCTTTGTTGTTTAAGGGTTTTGATCTGTTTAATAAGCTTCCTCAAACAGTTAGAAGTTGTTCACCTATACAAATGTTTAAAAGCAAATTAATGAACCATATTAAAAGCACCAATAGTTAGGTAGTTGTTTTGTTGTCATGTTTTATGTTATATATTATTGTTTTATATTTTTTTAATAAGTGTAGATACCATATTTTAAGTGTAATTGTTATTTTTATCATACATGAATGTTATAAATTGATTAATTTTGTATGTATTAGGGCTTTCCCTATTTTTGAATCAATAAACTTCTTCTTCAACGCACTTTGAAAAATTGTTATCGGTCAACTAGGAGAGCCTAGGGAATTTTTTAAAATAATAAACAATTTTTGGCTTATAAATAAATAACAAATTCGCCAGGTTCTGAAACTACTGTCTTGTGGCATGGTAAAGTTAAATATGGAATTAAGCCACAATCTGTGGCCACAATTATTGGTTGTGATTGTGATGAAAATCACATTTTTAATTAACTAATATTTGACATTTGACATGGTTGCGATTGTCGGATACGAAAATCCGTATAAACTCTCAATTTTTTGTTTATTGTTTGGATGTTTGGCTGGTAATTGCTGTTTTATCACTTTTGCGTGGTAAAACAGCAGAAGGGATTATTTCCGCATTGGAAATAATCCCTTCTGCTTTCAATTATTCAGTTTATTATAGATAACGTAGAAGAAGCTATGTAGAATTAATAACTTATGAAATGTGCAATTAGGCATTCTAAGGTAATTGCAATATTTATCAACATTATTAGCTTTATTTCCTGCAATAGATTATTAAAAGCCTCTTGTGACTTTCTTTTCTTAAATATTTCACGAACCCAATATTGTATTTGTCGAATTGTACGTTTCGTTTTTTTTTTTTGCGAATTAAAAGAAGCCGACATGATAATAGCGTTTTATTAACTTTACGAACATAGCTTCTTCGAGTAAAATTCGTATTTCAATAGATTGAATGTACGGATGTTAAACTATTGGAATACAATTAGGTTACAAAACATACGTTTTATCGGAAAAACTTAAAATAATTTCAATTTTATCCGATGTCCGAAGCGTAGTTAAAAATTTCGGATGAAATTCAGCGCGAAAATATTCTGATTCGATTCTGACCAATGAGAATACTTTCGGATCATCGTGTCGTCGGAAATCGGATAAAATGGGACAATACGTTTATACCCCCATAGAAAGATTTGGAAGAGCGTTTCTAGCGCCAAATGCGGACGGACCAAAACTAATTTCATTTGTTGATCAATTTAAAATATAGGTTCTGAATTTTAGGCTGCAAAATTCAAAAAGTATGCTTTTAATGGAAAATAAATATATAAAATAAGGCTAAAAACTTATTCTATGCAAAAAAATATATTCGTTCTATTCTTTCGACTATCACCATGATAGTCAAAAACTCCTAAGTGCAAGATACATGCGCATCACACTACAGCAAAGAACTGTACGTTGCCTACATTTGGCGCAACTTTAACATAAATGACTAATTTTAAAAAGCTCGTGTATATAATTTTTTTAATTAACTATACTTACTTTGTTCATAAAACTAATAAATTTCACATAAATATTAGCTTTAATCCAAATGCAAGCTAATTTATATGATTTTTAATACAGATTTTGAAAAATAAAAATAATGTATAAACGTTTAATCGGTGACGTTTCTTTGACCGCTAGATGACGGGTCACGTAAAACATACAGTCTTAACCCATGGTACAAAGAATAATTTTATTACTCTTTGTATTAATCATGGTCTTAACCCTTTTTGTTCCAACGCCGCATATTTTATGTTTTTTAAAAAGTGGGTCTGTAGTCCCAGCCGCCGTGTATAGAGGTTCAAGGTGTTATGATCTCAATTTACCGAAAATATGCGTTGCTTATAAAATTTTAGACCCGTTGGTGTCCCAATGCCGTAGAAATATGTCCGAAAATGTTAGATTTTGTTCCAAAGCCGCAAAATGTTGGCACCTAAGACAGATCATGCGGACCCATTGCCGTATATATCTGTTCACATATTTTAGATATGCTATATTGTAGCACTAGTGACAAAGCTGTTAAATGCATAGGTCGAAGGCATTGAGTTAGAATGTATGGAGAAGTTATACTCCATTCATTGTCGGAAACCTACAACAGAGCAATTCCTATTTCTCATTATTAATAGCTCAAGTATACTACTATTGCAGACTTCTTTCTTTAAAAAAGAAGAATTATTCTAAATAGTGGAAGTGTATACTAAACCCATATAATAATTATGTTATGTTGTTATAATTTAACATAACTATTTATTACGTGTGCTTGGTTGTATAGTAATTTCTAGCCACTTTGAGTCTGTCAAAAAGAAACTAACTTCGCAAAAAAATAATTACTAAATTATTATGTCTGTCTCTCCAACTCCGCCTGAGTTGTCTGATGGGTGGATTGAATAGCTCATCGGATGACACTGCCGGTCCCAAGCCCGGATAAAGAAGGAGGGTCCCTCAGGCGAGGTTAGCCACCTACCTGTGGTAAAGAATCCATACTGGCTCACATAACTGAAGATACTTCAGAAAGGCACTCTGCCGAAACAGCTGTTGTGATAAGATATTATAATAAATTTTGTGGAAGTTTTGAAAACAAAGTTTTCAGTGTTTTATTTTTATATAAAATGAATTTCCATCAAGTAACGGTTGAATCCATCACTTATTTAACTAGACTTTCTTTGGTATTTTTATCTTAATTATGTATTCACATGCACTTTATTGTTATTTATATTACTAATCTAATCTAACATATTTTTTTACAAAAAACTGTACGAAAAAAATGGCTGACACTATTTTGTGGTGAAAAGTCCTATTAGTTTAACCTTTTAAACGCCAACGTTCCCATTTTGGGAACACAGTAAAAAATAAGTTGGATTCAGAAAATATTGAAATATTTTCAAATATTGTAACAAATATGCTTTCTGTATGTCCCATTCTTACTTTCTGTTAGCTGAAATGTTTTTTTTACTTACGGGATTCATCTAGAAACCGCGCAAAATGACGTCCAAATTCATATCACTTGATTTTTTGTGCTAAAGTTGTTACTGGGAGTCGATATGTACCAAACTGTGATTTATTTTTGAATAGAAATACAGTAAATGAATTATATAAAGGAAATATTTACAAAAAACACATTTACGTAACTTATTTCTAAAGATATCACGTTCAGCATTCATTGTTCCCAAAATGGGAACGTTGGCAACAGCGAAACACTGTTATTCAAGGTTCCCTAGAGAATGACCGCGCGTAATTGTAACGGCTTGGATTAGTCGTCACGACGTTACGACGAAGAAAACACGTGGTGTTTATAATAATTTTGAGTTTTAGTTTTATTTCAGTGAAAAAATGGATATATCTTTGGATGCAAAAAGTTTTTATGGGTAAGTTGGTGGCAACAAAAAAAGCATAATACTTAGATATATTTTTATACACTTAGATCATCTATACGAAGGCATAGATTTCTAATACATGCACTCGACGATGTGGAAGCTTCAACGTCCGCAGAACCAGTGGATATTGTTATTCTTCCACCTGATTCAGATGATCAAGGTACTGAAAGCGACGAGGATACTATTGACGATCAGGTGTTAGATATTCCTGATATACCAGACGAAGTACCCGGTGAAGTAGAAATTCACGCTTATGAATCTTCCGACGAAGATAAGGAAGAAAATGTATCGGTTCAACGTAAATGGAAAAAGAGTGAGAAGGTTGGAATTCAAGCTCAAGCTTCCACACCACCAAGAGTAGGCGATGAACACTTGGGCAAATCTGAGTTCGAAATTTTTTCATTATTTTTTACATCTGAAATAGTTCAATTTATTCGTCATAATACCGAACTCTACGCTCATAGAGATAAAAATATTCACAACTTTACTGTTTCTGAGGAACTTCGTCAGTTTTTGGGGTTACTTTTGATAAGCGGATATCACCATGTTCCTTCTGAGGATGATTACTGGTCTACTGCAGATGACATGCAGGCTCCAATTTTTTCGAAAATAATGAGTCGGCAAAGGTTCCGACTTATAAAACGTTATCTTCATATTTGTGATAATGCCAACCTTCCAGTTGGTAATAAAGTTGCAGAATTATATGATATGCTGAAACAAAACTCCAAAAAATTTGGAGTTTTCCATGAAAATCTCAGCATAGATGAATCGATGATTCCGTATCATGGGCATCACTCGGCTAAGATGTTCATAAAAAATAAACCAATACGATTCGGTTTCAAAATATGGATGTTATGCGGACAAGATGGATTCCCCTATAATTTAGAGATATACTGCGGTAAAACAATAGATAGAAAGATGCCTTTAGGTTCCCACGTTGTAAATAAAATGTTAGAAGTAATTGAGAACCCCAACAACCATAATGTATTTTTTGACAATTTCTTCACCAGTTATTCACTATTGTCAAGCTTGTGTGATAGAGGTATTCGGGCATGTGGAACTGTGCGTGAGAACAGAATAAATAAATGTCCATTGGTATCATCAAAAACAATAAAGAAGCAAGATCGGGGAACATTTGATTACAAATCCGATGGTACAGTTATTTGCGTCAAGTGGAATGACAACGCTGCAGTTACAATAGCAAGCAATCATTTCTCCATCAGTCCGCTCCAAAATGCGACAAGAAGAGTAAAATCTGAAAATAGAAAAGAAGTTCCACAACCAAATTTGATCAAGAAGTACAATTTTGGAATGGGTGGTGTCGACCTTTGCGATAGAATGTGTGCTAGTTATCGTCCAAGATTAAGATCAAAAAAATGGTGGTGGAATTTATTTTCTCACTCCTTAAATTTAGCGGTGGTAGCAGCATTCCGTTTCTACCAACACGTAAATCCTGAAAGTACTATAACTCATTTGGATTTTCGAAGAAATGTTGCTATGGCGCTAATCAAAGTTGGAGCAAGCTCAAGAAAAAGAAAAGGTGGTCCAACTTGTCCAGTTCTTAGAGATATACGATTTGATGGAATAAATCATATTTCTAAAAGTACATCACAAGGTAGATGTACTGTATGCCAAAGAAACACACGCTTAGAGTGTACTAAATGTGAAAAGCGTCTACATAAAAATTTTTGTTTTGATAAATATCACTCACCTTGCTAACATATTATTTGTAACATTAGATTTATAGTTTTATTTTAAATTTTGTTAGTTTTGTTATAATATATGGAATAAAATATGTTTTTACTGCAATGATATTACTTTGTTATATGTTGTGACTTATAGATGCCAACGTTCCCATTTTGGGAACATGGTTTTTTTCTCAAAAACAGCATTTTATTTTTTTTTTCACAAAACAAAATTATAAAAGATATCCCAATAACATCTTTTTTATGGATAGTTGAAATTTGTTTACAGTTTTTAATGATTCGGCGTTTAAAGGGTTAAAGATATTCGTCAATTCCTGACAACTGTGGATATGAATGGGTGTATACAAGGAAAATAAATAAAACAGGAAGCAAAACAGAATGTGTATTTTAAAAAACTACATATTATCAATTTAAGACTTATTTCCTTCAAATATCAAATATCCATTCTACCTAAAAATACTGATAAAATATTTATATACATTTTTTTAATTACATATCACTAGAGAATCATAGAATATGGCAACGGTTTCAACACAGCATAAAACGATACGTTTTTTTATCATACATAGCACAGACTATCTTTGTAACTGATATCATTAAAAAAAAAGTAGTTAAATAGCACCATTTACAAAAAGTTGGGTTATGATATACTTCAGTATAGCTTATAGAGTAGCTCAAGTGACTGAAGTTACCGCAATGAATACCCAACTTTATTACCAATCAAGATATTTTGATATATAGCTGTTTGCGGATGGAAAGATGCCTTAAGAAGATTCCCAAAAGAAGAAGAATTGTTTTTAGGTAAAACAGTAATTGTTATTCATAAAAAGACACTGGCAGCTAATATTGACAGCTATTCAGATAAATTATAGGTTATGTAAGGTTAGGTGACACTGAAATGTGTTCTGACGAGTCGCACTCCATTGAAATAGAGGTACAAAGCATCTTTTTGTAGGCAGTAACGGTAATTATTGTAGTTGGAAGTTTTTAGATGACTTATTGAGATCGCAGTGCAAAAATAAAAGTGTTATGGATAATAAAATAATATTGACACATTTCATGGACCTTTTCAGACCTAGTTTATTGTGGATGATGTTCATCGATTATGTATCTGTAGGAAGAAAACTATAACCCTTGATAGATATTTAAGTACTGGTGAGACATATCTACACAAAAACTAATAAGTATAAACAAAAAAATATCGATTCTAGTGACAAGTATTTAACGCAGTTGTGAAACATAACCTAATTTAAATTAATTGTAAAGCAATGTCAAAACTTTTGATTGTAGATATCAGTTACAACGATCTTCAATTGAGTGTCAATATCAATTGATGTGCTCGTATCAAAATCAACAATGATACTTAATTCTGACGTTTACATTTAGTCAAACCTTACAGAAACTGTCAAAATTACATTTAATTGGTCAATGGCAAGAGTTTATTTGAAAGTAACAATTGCATAAATTACTTTTATACTCAACTAATTGATATATTTTATACAACTGTCATTTTCACAAACGACAGTTTAGTTATTGTCAGCCGTCATTTTGAGAAATGATAGTTGACACTTGCCAAAACCGCAAATATTAATACTAACCAATAATCAAATTATGGAAATTTATTTTATTATTTCAAATAAACTATTGCTTCAAGTACATTTGTGATAATATAATTTGTCATCGCCATCACTCGAAAGCGTTGGTGACGAACGCCATGACTGTTATTCCCAGGATCAATGCTAACAGTTGCTTGAATGATTCTTTCGGATCTTCCTCTTTGAGTAAATCGGGAAGAACGGTTACTAAAGCTATGTGAAGGAATGTGCCAGCTGTAAATGGTAATATCCAAGAGCTCCTCGCTTCTATAAACAAAAAAAGAAAAGATATAACTAATATTACTATATAAGACGGAAACTTCTTAGTGATTTCTTATTATTGACCAGTTTTTTATGTTTCATCATCAGAAATTAATTAATGTGAACTTAGTAAATTTTTTACAAGAAAATTTGAAATTATTTTTAAAAGTCTTCCTAAAATCTATGTATATTCTTTATCGAAGTGTAAATTGTTTGGTATCAAGGTCATATCCGTATTATGAGCACGATTGCCTTAACCCTTTCATTACTGTGGAGACATATATGTCCCCCAAAGCCCATGTTATACTCATTGTTGTCATCTGTTGTCCTTACTCATTAAGGAATGTTAACTAAACACTTACATCAACAAATGATAAATAATACAATTTTAGTAAAGAAAAAGTGGCAGCTCTGTTTTTTTAACCGGTTATATATAGTTTAGTTGCTGATTAACACAGGTTAGTGATAATATATATATATATATATATATATATATATATATATATATATATATATATATATATATATATATATATATATATATATATATATATATACATTTTTGATATTGTTTTCATCGATTACCATAATTTCTAAACGGGTCTCTAGTGTCCCAGTAGTAGTTTATACCGGGTCGCATTTATCCCATTCGTATTGTTTGGTTGCAGACTTACAATGGCACGTAGACGTTTTCTAACACAAAAAGAGCTTCAAGAAGAAATTGAAAACTTCTCAAATATTAATGAAAATGAATCCTAGGAAGAACCTTATGCTGCCTCATAGTCTGATTATGTACCTTGTGACGATTCTGCCTCAGGTTCTGATGAAGTACCTGAGAATACTCCTGACCGTGTGGATGTAAACATCACTGCTTCCGACGAAGAAAGTTCTGATAACGCGAAAATATCTGAAGATGAGTCTGAAAGGAATGAATTGACTGCATAATGGAATATACCAATATTTTTTTGTAATGTACTTTTTTTATCTTGAATATAAGTTTGTAGGGCCTGCGTAGCGCAAGCGGTAGGATGCTTGACTCGCAAGCCGGTGGTCCGGGGTTCGAATCCCACCGCCGGCAAGAACATCTAGACATTTTAAAAATGTCTATAGGCCCCAGGTCGACTCAGCCTGAATAAAAATGAGTACCTTGGGTAAAACCAGGGGTAATAATAGACGGTTGAAGCGTAGCACTGGCCATGTTACCTTCCTTGTATACCGTAGGCCCTAGATATAGCAGACTACCCTGCTATACTCCCAAAGCCGCGACAGCGGTATAAAACGGGAGACTATTATATTATATAAGTTTGTTTCTTTACTGATGGGATTTATTTATCCCACCATTCAACACTAATGGGACATATATGTCCTACCTCCTTTACAAGGACTCGCAACAATGTAAAAAATCAATCGCTTTGTTAGGTTTCTAGGTATAAAATGAAATCAGTAATGAAAGGGTTAAAACAGCCGTACTAGTCAAAGGTAAACGTACAGAGACTGCTACACTGAAAATGTTAAACCGTTTACTGTTTTTAACAGCTTTTGATTGCTTTTATTGCAGTTACGTATTTTAAAAAAAATCTTACCTAGAGCTGTATGTGCGCCGCTGAACAAGATGGCCGCCATGGCGCCAATGAGACCGCCACCTGCGGTCAAAAGTTGGAACACGCCGGCGTGCCACCTCGTGAAACCGGACTTGAGCAAGATGGCGAAGTCTCCGACTTCGTGGGGGATTTCGTGGACTAAAATGGCGAAGGTGGTCAGTAGTCCTAGTCTAAGGGATACCAAGAAGGCTCCACCCAGTGACAGACCGTGGGTGAAGTTGTCCATGGTGTTCGCTACCAAGTTCAAATAGCCGGAAACCTACGTAAAAAAATTGGTTAATTTATTACATTTTTTTAAATAATAGGTGAGTTTTGCGAATTGGAAAACAGCAAAATCATGGAGGAAAAAGAAATAAAACTAAACAAAATACCGTAAAGTAAGTTTCGGCAAAATTAAGTATTCAAAAAAGTGTTTACAGTGGCATACGAAACAATTTTATACTACAGCTTACAAACCACGTGAACATTGTACTTTTATAAACTCGGATGTATTTGTGGACTTGTTTGCGAGAAATAGCTCCACTAACTTTGGTTCATTCGGTTTGAGTTTCACTAAAATGTGTCCGTTTAACAATCTCTCTACTTCTAATTCAAATATAGACGAGTTTAGTCAACGTCCACTATGTTTGTTTTGGTTTTTATTCCAACGAAAACCCATTGACTTAACTAATTCCCGGAAAAAATCTATTCCACCTGCTGTATATCCAGTTTCTTTAAATGTTATATTTGGTATTTGTTACAGCCTGTAACATATCTTAATACCGCCCAGACATATTTTTTATTTATTAGTACAGAGTACGCCTCTGTACTCTAATTCCATTCAATATATTTCTTTGCAAATATACTTACTGGAAAAAAGGTAGAGTTTTCATTAAATGTCTTAAGTTTTTTACCTCATAAATCTCTAAAATTGTACTGCCTCAGATCCCTTCACATAAGAAAAGATTATTTACATCAGGGCCCTCGTACAGCGTCCACTAGGTAGCCGACATATATGAGCAGCCAGTTTATTATTTATTTATTTAGCGTATGGACTTTCACAGTACGATAAATATACAAATACAATAATATATACATATATATTAAATATATTATTTAAACACTAAAGATAGAATGAATGACACTAAATATTAATGTCCAATTTACATAGCCATTCAATTGCTTCTGGGGAACATTCCGCAAAGTCCTGGAGGTTTCCACGGTAGGCACGATTCAAGCAGTCTGAAACACAATGGCTTATGGTCTGTCTAGATTGTCCGCAATCGCACTGTGGACTTTCTGCACGACCCCACCTGAACAGCGAATCAGCACATTTACCATATCCGGTACGTATACGATTAAGCCTTGCCCAAGTGGACCGGGGCAGATTTGATCCGATGAAACCCTGAGTTGGGGTGGATATCTTAATATAGTTCGATTCTACTGTTGGCATCCATCTTGTTGTCCATTGCCTATGTATATCATAGGAATTACCAATTTTTCGGGCAGATCGTATTGGAGGATTTCTAGATCTCAGTCGCTGGTGCTCTTTTGAGATGTCTGGGATATCTTGATGTATTGGTAATTGTACGTTGGCTACAATTTTCTGGTACTCTCTCACTAATGCTGCTGTACGGCGTAGATCTGGTGGAGCAATATTGCTCAGAGTAGGTAGCCATCTCACTGGCGTTGGTTTTATTGTTCCAGTGATTTATAGTAGCAGTTATATGAGCAGCCACTTATAGTAGCCAATCGACTGCCAGTTGAGTTATATTGGTTATTTCTTCCCATCCTCGTTTTTCCCTTCTTGATCACTGGAAGATTAGTATACCAAATGGGGCCTCACAATTAATATACAAAAAACTGAGTACTTAGTTGTAGGAGAAAAACCAGAAAGCCTACAAATCGAAATGGGAACTATAAAACCAACAGACAATTTCAAATACTTGGGAGTCCAAATAACATCAAAAGCAGGAAGTAGCGAAGAAATACACTCCAGGATTGGCCAAGCAAGATCAGCCACCAGACAGCTACACGGACTATTATGGAATAAAAAAATAACAAAAGAAAATAAAAGAAGAATCTATAAAACAATAATAGAAAGTATTGGGCTGTACGGCGCCGAACTCTGGGAAATAAACCAAAGAAACAAATCAAAAATTAAGGCCATGGAAATGAACTACTGGAGACGATGTTGCCAGCTCACTAGACTTGATAGGGTGAGAAACGAAGATATTCGGAGAGAAATGGAAATCGATCTAGACATAATAGACACAATCGAAGCCAAAAGACTTAACTGGTATGGACACCTTCAGAGAATGCCTGAAAATAGATGGCCAAAAAAAAATAGAAGAATGGACTCCGCCAACTAGAAGAAAACGAGGTAGACCAAGACGATCCTGGAGAGACGATGTCGACGATGCAATGACCGCCAGAGATTTAACAACTGAAGATTGCTTCGACAGAAAACGCTGGAAATTAGGATGCGAGAAGCGGCGCCAGCTGTAGAAGACTCGCTTGTTATATATATGATCACTGTATTCTTTAGAATATATAACCCAAATCGCCTTTCCTTATCCCAAAACGGCTTTCACCTTCCCGAATTAATTTTTCGGTGTCAAAAGCCATTTTAAAAACGTTGGGGATAGGTCTGGCTGACACGACAAATGCGCGGAGACTGAAGGCCGCCTATTCATTTCCATTCAGATTCAGAATACTCACTCGCTTTGGCTGCGGGAGAGACTGCCCGTGCAACAGACACAACAAACCGTCGGGGTTTGAGTGGCCATTTGAGTGTGTTTAACGTAGATAAATCAGGAAAAATTAAGTACCTCGACAATAAAGTCAATAGAGAAATACAAAAGAGAAAAAAATCACAAGCTTAAAAGAGAAATATAAGAAATAAGAAACAATATATGACAATTACAGAGAAACATTTAACTCAATACAAGGCGAGAAAACGGCAAAAAAAATGGTTGGTGATCATCCATCATACTCGTATAATATATTTTTTTCGAATTATCCATATTTTTTCCTATTTTTTTAAAAGCGTTTAAAATTTTTAAACGCTCAAATCAATCTGTATTTCCCGCTAACTCTAATTTATGTTTAAATATTTTTGTAGAGCACAAAAAAACCTTTCATTGAAAAAAAAATTCTATTTTGGTAAAAAATTAATTCATCTTTTGTGATGCCGAACAATACCCCAACATTTGGGATCAAGTTTCTCTTGGGGCAATTTTTACATTCTTATCCGGCTATTCCATTTGTTAAGAACATTGTTTTCTTTAATTTTTTTGATCCTTGTTATCTCGGAAAATAATTATGAACCGCTACTGGACCGTAAGCGATATGATTCTTTGTAAGTACTGTAAATATAGATTTGTTATTTGTGTTACAAATAAATTTAGGCCACAGTCTGTGACTTACCAAAGGTCACATAAATAAACAGTGGGTTTTTCTACAAACTTGTTTTGTTTATTGCAGATCAAGACCGATTTATCTCTGCGATTCGTAATAATCGTAATGCATCATCAATAATGGTTTTCGTTAATCGGATTAATTACAATTACAGGAAAATATAGATGCAAATGAAACAAGCATAGCTGTGTTGTTATTGTTGTAAAATTTATTAAAAAATCGATCAAGTTTTCAAAAGCAATAATAACAAAATCCACAAGGAAAATAAATTCCTGCAGCTGGCTGTATACAATGTATCACAAAAAGAGGTTTAATTATTTGTATATATATATATATATATATATATATATATATATATATATATATATATATATATATATATATAAGCGGGGATCCTACAGCTTCTGCCGCTTCCCGCATTTCGATCGCCATCTTTTTCTATCTCTCCAGGTGTCTTCATCAATGACTCTATCTTTCATGGTTTCCATAACACCTTGTATCCAAGACTTGGCTGGTCTTCCTCGTTTCCTTCTATTACTTGGATTGTATTCCATAGCTCTTTTTGTCCATCTGTTGTCGTCCATCCTCTGTACGTGTCCATACCATATTAACTGTCTAGTTTCTATTCTTTCAGAAGTTGTATGTACTCTATCTGTTTTTCTTCTAATTTCAGAATTAGGTATACGTTCTACTCTTGATATACGGCAAGCTCTTCTTAGGTAGTCCATTTCAACCGTGTCAACTTTTTTCTTTCCTTTTACTGTCATTTGCCAACATTCTGCTCCATATGTAAGAATGGGCTCTACAATTACTTTGTAGATAGTCATTTTAGTTCTCATAGTAGCTTTGTTGGACCAAAGTATCGAATTCAGAATTTGAACACTCTTCCTGCCTTGTTGCACTCTATAGTCTATATCTCGTTCCGTTGTTCCTTTACTGCAGATAATACTTCCCAAATATTTGTATTCGTAGCACCTTTTCATTTGTCTAATTTCCAAATCCGGGTCTTCGTCTTCACTGCCTATTCGCATATATTCTGTTTTAGACATATTCATACTCATCCCCCATTTTTCGTATTCATCTTTGAGCTTTTTAAGCATATAATCTGCATCTTCTTCACAGCTTGCAATTAGTACTTGATCATCTGCAAAGAACAGCGTTGTCAGATAATGGTTGTTAAGCTTCAACCCCATTCCCGCACATTTTTGTCTCCACTGGTGCAGTGCTTCTTGGATATATATTTTGAATAGGTTGGGGGAAAGACAACATCCTTGTCTCAAGCCTTTCGTTACTGTAAATACCCTTGAGAAAGTATTTCCTGTTTTTACAGTGCTTTGAGGACATTTATAGATGTTCAGTATTGCTTTTAGATATGTTTTACTAAGGTCCGTTTTCGTCAAGACACTAAATAAGAGTTTTAAAGGAACTGTATCATAAGCCTTCTCCAGATCTATAAATACCAGATGCGTAGGGAGGTTTCGAGCTGTTCGTTTTTCAATTACTTGTTGAAGGGTAAATGTGTTGTCCACGCACGATCTTCCTGCTCTGAAGCCGCTTTGTTCTTCAATTTCTTTATACTCCTCTTCTATTCTTCTTTTCAATATACGACCATAAACCTTCCCAGCGAGCTAGTTACGCTAATGCCTCTATAATTTCCGCATTCTTTTCTGTCTCCCTTTTTATAAATGGGGCTAATGTGGGCCAAATTCCAATTGTCTGGAATCGTTTGGCCTTCAATTAAGCATTTATTAAAAATATTCACAATGCTTTCCAAAAGAGCATCCGGTCCATGTTTCACCAACTCGATGGGAATGTCTCCAGGCCCGGGTGCTTTTTCATTTTTCATTTGTTTCAATTCTTTTTTCAGTTCTTCTTTGTTTATCTTATGCACCTCTGAGTTTTCTGTCATTGAGATATGGTCAGGTCTTTCCATAAATTCGTGCCTACTTTCTGTTAATAGCGTTTCGTAATATTTTTCCCACTTTTTATTTAATTCTTTGTAAGAAGGTATATTTACCTCAAAATACCAAACGTTTTCGGAATAATAATTCCATTATCAGGTTAAAAGCAGGTTAACATGCCTGAGCCACCACAATATTAGGGTAAAACCCTTTACAGAAGTTAAAATTGCCAAAAAATGTACATATTGTTGTTAAAAATGAATGATGTTTGATATTTTATTAGATTTAACTTCAGGCAACATATAACCATGCCTCACGTGAGTACCAGCGTCCGGAGGGTAGACCTCTTCAAACTGACTTCATTCAGCTGGTAACTGAATAATAACACTGTAAAGTTAGATTTATAGGTTATGAGATAATTGCTCAAAAACATGAGTGTCTAAATCTGACATCAGTTTCCAAATTCAAAATAGTGGATTAAAATATGGCTGTGGAAATTTGGTTATGTACCGTTTCATTGGTGCCATTTTTTTACCAACTGAACTATTTTCGTTACTATTTGCATTTTCGGCTCCGTCTGTTTAGATCTTTGCAGTTTTCCCAATAGAACGGTTCTTGAACCTTTTGTAACGTCTTCGTAATGCCGAGGCACCATCATGTAAGTAATAAGTAATCTTTCAGTAGACGCAGCTTGTCTAGGAGATCGGTAGGGGTCAATGACGGTCAATTCTAAAGCCAATCGGAATCTTTCGAGTTTCTCTGGCTCTGTACCTTCTTTTGATAGTGAACTGAGTTTATTAGTCTAATTTATTAACTTTATTTATTATAAAAATGTTCTAACACTTAGTTTATTTAAAGTCTTGATTTGTACAATATAACACTAATATATTTCACACTATAATTATATAATTTATTTACAACATTTATTACAATTTATACTCCTCACAATACGCGCGTTACATTTCAAAACTAATGAAAATTTCGTTATTTATATCAAACAGCCGTTAGTTCTGGAATCCCTTCGAAGCGGACGGATGTTGACCTGTGCTGACCCCTAAACTCTCTCGAACGGCAAAGAAGACCGGTTTTATCGTAGGGGAAACTACTAGAAAATTGGTATTACAATAATAAAATGTTTACAGGTTAAATATGACTCATATTTATCGTAACAATAGGTACATTTATCGACTGTGTATCATTGCAGTGTTGATGCTCGAACTGTAAGTTTGGAAAAGTATTAAGTGCTTATCTAAATAATTTATTGATTATTTTTGATATTTTTAACATATGACATCATTTAGTTATTTATCTTAATTACTTATTTCATTGTTTATCTTCTATAAATGTCCCACGTTGAAATTGGCTATTATTCATATTTTTTTGTCAAACCCACTTACGATTACATTACCACACGTCTGTGGGAAAATGATTTATTTTACCTCAAAACTCTAAGAGTTACGGCTTTTAAAAGATTAACTTCTTGAGAGTGATCAAATTTATTACCTACATCTTTCAAAAAAGGTGCGAACACGATTTTGTGAATTTTACACGGTCGGTCAATTTAAGTCGAATCCCACTCCTCAGCGGAATAAGAACTAAGCAAGACTTTGTGGCGAGCGCACCTCAAAATATAATTACCGCCCGCGTCATCACAGACCTTATTTCTTCACTTCCATGAAGATGATACAACAAGCAAAAGAGGCAAGCGTGGTTCTTTTGTGCTGATAATAATTTATGAGTTATGTCAATTGAATTTTTTTCTTATTTATAATAATATAATATTTCATTTTATTTGACCGTTTGTGACAAATTGTTTTTATAATTTTGAAAAGAGGCTACAATTCGTGCCGCATGATCTTATTGAAAGGGCATCGGCCTTTGAATGAATTTTTCCTATCCTGTGCTCGATTCATAACCATATTTTTGTAATCGCCTTATCCATCTTGCCATTTGACCTTCTGGCTTACGAAATTCGAAGTAGAAGTTCGAAGAAAAATCTACTACTTGAGTAGTATCTTTCAAGTGCATCTTGAACCTAACAAAGAACTGCTCTTATGACAGTATCTTCTTGCCTCGGGCAGCTTACTAAGAGCTATTTGCAGCACTTCGAAAGTTTTTTGACGTTCATCATTCCATGTAAAGGGTCTTCCAATAGCGATTTCCAAACTTTGACAGTTGATAGCTGCCATATTTCTGAAACTATATCTGTCAAATTGGTTGTCATTTATTCTGTCTCTTTTGCCAAATCACCATGAATGGATAAAGCGTACAACAAATGACAAAATTGTGTTATTTAAATGGGTGTTAGAATAAGAGTACTTAGCCTAATGAGCCACTTACTTAAAACGTTTTTAAAAGTGATACATAACAGAATATATAAAAAAGGTGAAGAAAAAGTGTCAACAACACAATTTGGATTTCGCGATACCTTAGGCACCCGAGAAGCTCTCTTCGCTATACAAGTGCTTATCCAGAGGTGCAGATATGTCAACTGTGATCTCTATATTTGTTTTATCGACTACAAAAAGGCATTTGATAGAGTAAAACATGACAGGCTCATGTCCATCTTGAAAGAAGCGGGCTTGGATGATAGAGACTTAATTTATATTACAACCAAACTGCCAACATTAAAGTGGATGACCAGTTGACAGAGACAATCTCCATAGATAGAGGAGTGATACAAGGATGCATTCTGTCTCCAGTGCTATTTAACATGTACTCGGAGCGTATCTTCGAGCAAGCACCAGGACAACTAGAGGGAGGCCCCTTAGTTAACGGAGTACGTCTAAACAACATAAGGTATGCTGACGACGCAGTAGTTTTTGCAGATAGCCTAGATGGATTACCAACAATAATGTCGCGCATATCAGATATAAGTCGAGAATAGGGACTGGATGTTTATACGACAACAAAGTACATGATAGTAAGCACCAAATATTAAATACACATCTTTTAGTAAACCAACAGCCAATTCACAGGGTAAACAGCTACACATATCTTGATACTAACATAAACAGTCAATGGGACCACTCTACTGAAATAAAACAACGCATAGGGAAAGCAAGATCAGCGTTGGTAAAGATGAAGTCTCTTTTCAGAAGTCACGATTCAAAACTTAGTACCAAAATCTCTATCATCAGATGCTATGTATTTTCTGTTATTTCATGTTATGAGAAATGAACACAGATATGGCTTATTGCAACTCATTCTTCAGGGCAAGGTATTTGGAAAGAGAGGACCAGGTAGGAGAAGAATATCTAGGCTTTAAAACCTAAGGAAGTGGTTCAATACGTCTACAATACAGCTATTCCGAATAGCTGCAAGTAAAGTTAGGATAGCTAAACAATCAAATCAACAGCTGTACGTCAAGTAAATGTAAGATCTACCGAAATCATCGCCGCTGCCTGTGTGCAGGAAAATCTGAGGTATTCGATTTTACGTCGCTCACGAGAACAATGACCACAACTTGGCAAATTTTATATCGAACTTGGGCCTATACGCGTAGAAAATTCAACTACAGTTCATCCCAAACCCTTCTTTCAGTGCGTCATAGTTGATCGAATTCTCTCTAACGCATTAAGCTAGAAGTGACAGAAAAAAACGTAAGTCTGTGATTATTATACATAGAACTTAGAAAATTATGAATCGTTCACGGGTATTTGCATATTAAAGCGAATTCTACTTACGCATTTCAACTGCATACCGAAACTGGTAGATTAACTCAAAAATAAACTGCTTTACTATTTAAACTGTCCATTGTTTTTTTACCTAAACTTCATAACACTCTTTCATTTGCACACCCAATCTAGTAGAATAACTCACTGTTTAAACTATTTTCACGATTTTATGATAAATCTTCACAAAATTAAACTAATGGCTGCCACAGAAACTTTCCGAAAATTACTTATCCGAATATGACTGATTTCAATCGATATTATTTATCACAGGAATGTTTGCTTTGATGCCTTGCAATTGCCAGTAAATCTTTTTATCTCGCAACTCGCAGTCAACTTTTAAAAGATTCTATAGGAGGAAGCGTTATTTTAAATAAACAAACATTCCAATTCCATAGTGTTTATAATAAATAATAATAAATCCATAAATAAATCTTAGCTAATTAAGCACTTTCTTTGGAATGTATAGAATAGCAATTATGACAAAATGCCGTTCCAATATAAGGCGCAATAAAAATTTTTATACAGGACGGGACCTCTAATATGTAAAGTAAAAAAAAATTTGAATTCTTAAAGTTTATACTTCACATTTTAAAAAAATAATCTTTTCACATTTAGCCGATTACAATCCTGCAACTGTCAGATTTAACTAAAATGTCATGCAATAATTCTCGACATTCTTAAAATCCTATATGACGTCAAAATTAGTGACGCACTGAAAGAAGGGTTTGGGACAGACTGTAAGCCAGGAGCTGAACAATGTATGTTCGTCGAATAGACTCTAGAGACCATTCTACGAATTTCTTCTCAACTAAACTTGCGACTAATGAATTGCTTCTCAACTAAAACGCTTATCTTACTAAAACGACATCCGGTCGGTAGTAAAAAAGATGGGATCAAACCGGGACATTACCGGGACTATAATACTAATGTACCTAAACCAGAAATTATCACACTCTAGATTAGTATCAAAGATATTGATGCAGTGGCTATAGCGTATGATGTATGATGATCTATGGATTGATGAATATTCCGCTAATACCGAATTCGTAATTTATAATTCAAATAACCTCGTTGATTCATTTACCTAACAATTGCAACAAAGAACTCTAAATTCACACATTTATAGAGGCCAGCCAGAAGCAGCTATTAAGTTAATTTGAGTAACAATTCCTGAAAAAGCCAAGACATTGTATGTTTCGCAAAAGAAGGAAAATAAAAATTGACTATCAGTACGTTAAAAATAAACTATGCTATTATTTAAAATATTATGGCAATGAACTAGTCATTTTTCATTGTATACTTAATTGAGAACAATAGTTATGATTAATTTAAATAAATCATTGACATTTTCATTAGTTATTCCACTCACGCGAATGACGTACGAATAAAGACGACCTGGAAATTTCATTTGGTTTGTTTATATTAATATGTATTTATTATTTGCGACAAAGTTAATAGTTTTTATTAAGACGCTCGATTGTTATGTGAAGATAATTAATTACGGATAAGGTATGTCGTATACGAGGAATGATCATTAATTTTCAGGAAATTTTGGATTGCCATCGAGCGTTGTCCGACGTGGATAGTATGACTAAATCCATTCATTTCTTCCATCGATTTTGACCTTTTCCCCTTACTTTCACTTCTTGGGATATTTGTGCATAAGGTTTTCCGTCTGCAATTTATTTGCAGAGTTTGTTGTAAAAATATTGTGGGGAAAAACAGTTAATTAGATAAGACATTTTTTACTGCGCATTCTTAAATCTTATGAGACTATTATAATTACTTATCGACATTTCTGTACTTACCGACTTTCTTTGTTCGACTGGCTGACTCAGTCCTTTGGTATTGTTGTTCTCAACACTTTGAGATGTACTTTTCTCATTGTCTTCTATTTGTTCTATCACAGAGAATACCTTTTCGGCAGCCACAAAAACAATCAGCCCCGTTAATATCAATAGTCCGCTGTTTGAGATGTGTCCACTTCCTAGATAATAAAAACAGTAAATTACAAGCAGAAAAAACTAATTATTTAAATTGGATTATTGTAACCTAACAGTAAACCACTAAGAAGTAGGCTCAGCACACTGATACCCTTTGTGTTTCCGAAGACACCGTTGCTCAGTCGTTGTAAATGATCGACGGAGTCGTTTAGGGAAGTAGGAAACACGCAAATGATGACAAGACAATAAGAGAGAAACAGAACAATTGTTCACGAAATTTGTGAACATTTAAACAAAAAAATAGAAATGGAACAGAAAAGAACGAGTAAATGGAATTACTGATATAAACAGGTGTAAAAAGAGCACAAATAATAATAAAATAAAAAATTACATAATTCACTATATAAACAAAGTATATTTAATATAGTTAAATACCCTATACAAATTCATATGTACTAGAATAAAGACAATTTTATTTTCAATTCACCTTTAATCATGATTAAAATTTAGAGACTACAAATAAAATATCAATAATATTAAATAACGTATGTACTGCCTAAATGAAATGTGGCGTGAATCTATATGTAAGTAATGGTGTCGAGTTTTGTAGCCGGCAATAAAATCTCTTTGATCTCAAAGAAGGTGGAAAATTCCTGTTTACTGCTTAAATATTATTCAGCCTCAAATCCAAAGAAAATGCACAAATGGCTATCTCGGTTCTCGGTAATCGGATTAGCTTGAAGTGAGATCTAATGAGAAGAGTTTAGAATTTATTTATTTACCTACATAACAAATACAAATAGTGTTTGTAGTAAGTCAAAAAAAGTACATAGTATATCAAAAAGGAATATAAAACGTAACTTAAATATATTACTAACAAGAACACATATTAAACATAAAAAGATTTATGACAAAGTTACGGTAAGCAGTTCAGTGGATGTTCTGCAAGATATATTCTTCTGAGCAGTAAAAACAACGTTTCAGAAGATATTTTTTATAACTTTTTCGAAAACATTACAGTTTAGCTGTTTAATACTTTTTGGTAAAATATTGTAAGGTAAGATGGGGCAAGTGTATTATAGGGGCAAGTGCAGAACATTATCATAAAAACCTATCACTTTTGAAATATGGGCTGCCATCTATTATTTGGTATCTTTAATACCCGTGACAATAGTCTTTAACAACAGCGAGCTGCTTTATTACGTTTCACTGATGTTATAGGTACGGTAGTGTCACTTGTGTTTTGCAACTTCTCGAGCAATGTCACTGATAAAAATTAATCCATTTATATCTACCGAATCTGTGAACATCTTTATATTATTTTTGGTAGGTAAGTATCTTAGGCACAATAGTTTATGATAAACATAATATATTTTTTAAATATTTACTTTTTGACAGTTTTTATTGTTGTACCGCTCTTGCCCCACGTATTTTTAAAGTCGGGGCTAGTCCGGATAAAATTGTGGGGTAAGAGCGGCACATATTACGCACTTGCCCCAAATCTCACACAGTTTTTCTTTATGCTTTTAGTTCCACCATGGTGATAAATTACATTCGCAGAAGTAGCTGGGGCAAAGGATATACGAAAGAGAGTTTAAAAATTGCACTGTCGGCAATTAAATCTGGGCAAATGACTTTATACCGAGCTACTAAAGTGTACACAATTCCAAGAAGTACTCTCCATGATCACCTTAAAGGTAGGAGAGGACAAAAAAGTTCCAGCTATGGAAGAACTCAGGACATTCCTCAACAGGAAGAAGAAAAACTAGCAAATGGCCTTCGTACTATGGAAAAATGGGGTTTTGGCCTTTCTAGAAGAGAAGTGTTGCAGGTTGTAGCTGACTTCGTCAAAGAGAATAACATTAAGACACAGTTTAAAGATGGTAAACCAGGAGAAGATTGGTTTCTTAATTTCAAGCGTAGACATAACCTCTCTATTAAAAAACCCCAGAGTGTTGAATTTGCTAGAAAAAAAAACCTTGACCCATTCCTGATCTACAACTATTTTGATTTTCTTGAAAACGTTATAGAGGAACTTGGTTTACAAGAACGCCCGTCGCAAATTTGGAAAAATACACCAAAAAAATATAAACCAGAAAAAAAAATTAAAAAGATTTACAAAAAAAAATTGCTGAAAGCAGTTCCGAAAATGATAATAGTTCTTGGTACAGTGATTCAAGCGAAAACAGAATTGTTGACTTTGACGAGCTAAGCAAAAGTGATTTGGAAGAGTTTGATGAAAAAAACCCTACTGACAAACTTACATTTACCAAAATACAAATTGGGGATTTTGTATTAGTAAATTTTCCTGGAAAAAAGAAAAAGCCGAAGTAACAGGCTTGAAAAGGCTCACAAATAAGTGCCATTTTATTTTAAAACCCAACGATGTCTGCACTATTCTACTGTCGGACATAGAAACAAAACTACCTGTTCCAAAAATATCAATAACTGCTGATTACGAAAAGTATATTTTTGAGACTGCACCTGAAGTGTTTGAAGCATAGCATAAGTATTTTTTCCAATTATTATTATTTTTTGTTACTGTTAACAGGATTTATTCATTCTGGTACGTTCAGTTTATGTTTTTATTTTAAATAAATATTTTTCAGTCAAAATATCTGAAATTGTTTTGACTCTCTCCTAAAAAATATTTCGTAGCATTTTTTCTTAATATTTTATTAAAGTTAAGCATAAAGAATAAAAATTACATATATGTAGGATTTCTGCACTAGCCCCGTATGGAACACTTATTATTATTAGCAAAAATAATGGCACATTCTGCTCTTACCCCGGATCAGTGGGGCAAGTGCGTAACATGTACTTGCGAAAAAAAATGTATAGGCAAATTTGGTAGGTACTGTATTTTTGTTATCTAAATAGTTTTAATTGGTCGGTTAATAATCACAATTATACGACAGAAGTTTAAAAAAATGTTAATTTGAAAGAGGCAATTTTTGTAGTTAAATGAATATTAACTATGAATTTTTTCGTTCGCACTTGCCCCATGTTACCTTAATAGTTATAATTAAGGCAATTTTTATCCGAAATACGTAATCTACAGCGATTTGTTAGTAGGTAGTGACAGTTTCCCATATTGTGAACGTGGACATCAGACTGCTTTATTAAATGGGCACGTTTTCTGAGAATTTCAGTTAAAACTTGAAATATCAACAGAGTAGGTAGCGGCATAATTTTCAATTTGATAAAGAAAGATTGGCAGTATTGTAGATAACTAACCCTTGCTAAAATTTTGACAACTTTCTTTTGCATTCTAAAAATTTGAAGTGCATTTGTTAAATTGTCCCATATGATTACACCATAGTTTAGGTAAGAGTGGAATAAAGAAAAATATGTCATTTTTAATGTTTCAAAGTTGACAATCCTTGTTAGGTGGCGAATAACAAATAATGAACTTGATAGCTTTTTCTTTGTTGTGAGATATGAGCCGACCATTTCAGTCGATTATCTTTGGTTATTCCCAATAGTTTAACAGTCTCTTTGTTATCTGGATCATTGTGTAAATTACTTGCAGATATAACTAAATTTTGCGTTTTATCAGAGTTAAGTTTTGGTTTGTTTGCAGCAAACCATGTGCTAGATTTAGTAGAAACTTTCTCAAGAGACATTCTTAAATCATTATTTTTTCCTGATATAAAGTATGTAGTTTCATTTTCGAATTGAATGGATTTGTACGGAGATATGAATTTAGGCAAATCGTTGACATAAATAATAAACAAAACAGATCCTAAGATCGAACCTTGTGGAACTCAATGTTTTACGGATAGAAAATCGGAGAGATGACCTTTAGACACTATCGCCTGGTGTCTGCCACATAGATAAGAAGTTATAAGCTAAAGAGGGATACTTTTGATTCCATAGTCATTTAATTTGGGGAGCAAAATGTCGTATGAATATGAAACGCAGTCAAAATTGCTATGCGATTGCCGCGTTCAAGTCCCTCAATCACCTCGCTCACAACATTAAATACCGCGTTCATAGTAGAACGAGCACTTCTGAATCCATACTGTGAGTTGCTAAAGTAATTATATGACTCAAAATAGGAATAAAATTGTTGATTGATAACCTTTTCAATCACTTTCCTAAAAGTAGAAAAAATGCTTATGGGTCTGTAATTGTCAGTTTTTGAGGAATCACCTTTTTTGTAGATAGGTAGTACTTTTGAGTATTTTAGTATTTCTGGAAATACTCCAGTTGATAGAATTAAATTAAAACTATTTGGTAAGTTTCTTTTAAAATTTTGCTATTAACTTCGTGAACGTCTGTACAATTAGAATTACTAAGAGACTTTATTATTTGAGAGACCTCTTCTTTCACAACAGGACAAAAAAAAAAGACTTGCTCGGAGAAGGATAATATCTATAATCGAAGAGGACATCGACATTAATGGTGGGAAGAGATGTAATTATATTCTCTGCAATAGTAGTAAAAAACTGATTTATTTCATCTGGAAGTAGATCAGGTTGTACCGAACTGGAGTGTAAAGCCAGTAGAAATTGGCTTATAAATATTTTGAGTGATCTTAAATTTGATGATGCAGCAGACGGACTAAGAAAACGATCAGTGGATAAACCTGAACTGATCCGTGAATGCTTTGAACTGTGTAACAGTTATCTAAGGATGTATATGTACCCAACTGGTGTATGACTATGAAAGTCATGGCTTAAAAACCTGAGAGAATTTTTTAACAGATCCTCTGCATCCTTTTTCCGAGCTGCCGTCAATAAAATTATTATAGTCAATTTGATAGCCAACGCACGATACTCGAGCAGGACACAAGAAGAAAAAAATAGAGAGAAAAAAAAAAAAAAAAAAGAAACGTGTCTGGGACGAGAGGTTATTTTCGCATTTTCATCGTTAATATCCGTCTGCAAATCCGAAACGAAGCGGCAGCAAACTTTTATTTAGTTAGAAAAACAAAAATACGAAAATAAAATAGATGCGTTGAATTATACTGTCACCGTCGGGTCACCACGATTCAACAAAAGCATTGAACTCTTTAGACTAGTTGACAATAGCTTACTCGCAATTTGACCACTTATTTCCTGTCGTAGATCGCTGCAAAATGGTTGTTAACAATGCTTTTCAACTATAATTAAAGAAACGACCGGTTGCGAAAAGAACTGCAAAATTGTTTTGTAAGGATTTATAGATGGCGAGAAAGTTAAGATAAAAAAGAATATTGCAATATTACTTAATCTGAAATATACAGTGAGTAAAATCTATATTAACATGCATCTGTTTTTCCTTTTATTAGTAAGCTCCTAAATTTCGGCATTCATTTTTTGCATTTGCTCCATTTCTTCAAGGAGGGTCATACAACTTTTTTCTGCCTTTTCGTTTATACTTTACTATTTGATTATTTAGTCAATTTTTATCCATTGATAAGAAGACTAAAAGAGACGTGAATAAAAAAAAAGCTTGTGATAAAATATGGATTTTTCAATATGACCCTGAAACCAAGCGGCAATCCATGCAGTGGAACACTCTCCAAGAGTCCAATGGAGGATAAGCAAGTCCAAATCAAAGCCAATGTTGTACCATAAGGTCAGAAAGTTAATTAATATTATAAAGAGCTTTTACGAAGACAGAAAATAATCGAAAAAAGAGACCCGAAATATGGAAAGGGAACTCTTGGATTCTCCAACATGACAACGCGCCCTCTACTAAAGCCTATTTTCCAAAAATCAGGCCACAATCATGGAATATCCTCCTTATTCGCCAGATTTAGCACCCTGCTTTTTTCTTTCTACACCTCTACCTGTTTCAAAAAATCTAATCCTCCTTTATAGGAACCAACCACGATTCATTAGATGATTAAAAAAAATCGGCGCAGCTATGCACCAGGCTTCGGAAAAAGACCTACAGTGTAGGAATGCTGAAGAAGAGTATATTGAAGGGAAAAAAATAAAAAATATGAAAAAAAAGCTGCTAAATAAAGATGATCTATTATCTGGAGAAATTGATTTTGAGAGCAGTTTCAGAGAGCTAGAGACTTATAAAAAATCGTTTTGATAGAAATACTTTTACTACCGTATTTATTATTCAATTCAATTAATTGGAACAATACGTAATTGTATTTATTAATGGCTTATAAGTGCCACGTTCGTTTGATTTAGTAATATCGGCACATATAAAAATTGATATGGCATTTCGCAATTGATCATTGATTATTTGACAGATTGTTATCAGTGTACGATTCCTTTGATTATCTAGACTATCAGGTTGTTCTACACTCAATTTGTTTAGATATCTTGAAAAAATTATACTGAAGGTCGGAATATTTTCCTAGTATATATATATATATATATATATATATATATATATATATATATATATATATATATATATATATATATATACATGTATTTACGGTCTTCCAATGAAAATTTGTACTCTACTAAAACTCGATAAAATACGGTTTTGACAAAATTTTTTAGATGAGACGAGGAGTCAAGTGACTCATAATTTGGGAGGAATATTTATTAGTTATTCAACCGTTTTTAATTTTTTTTTTAATCGATCTAGTTGCCGATAAAACTTTTAAAGTACTTTCAAAGATTAAAATGAATAAAAGAACAAAAAAATTTAACCTAACAAATGGAAATTGAGGTATGGTTGGAAATTACTTCCACTGGCATACAGTAATACAGTTTTGATGCAAACCCAAATCCGGCTATTCCACTGCACCCCTCGAAAAATTTCGAACTGAAGAGCATAATACAGGTACCCTAGATGGCGCAAAACAAGAAAGTTAGAATATCTCGGACATATTACACGTGGAGAGAAATACACCTTGCTCCAACTAATTATGCAGGGAAAGATCCAAGGAAAGAGAAGCATAGGGAGGCGTAGAATGTCATGGCTGCGCAACCTGAGAGAGTGGTACGGATGTACATCAAATGAACTTTTCAGAGCAGCCGTCTCAAAAGTCCGAATAGCTGTGATGATTGCCGACCTCCGCCGCGGAGATGGCACTTGAAGAAGAAGAAGATGGCGCAACTGCGATTCCTGAGTATTGAAGTCGTACACCGTTGGGAACGGGCTTGGTGGCCAGACCCTCCGGAGTCGGCTGACGAGATAAGCAAAAATATTGTTTGAGAAAACATTGTCCGGCACACACAAAGCCCCTGTGCGGAGAGACAGTGACCAAATCCAAAAATCAAGGTCACTGGCTCGCTGGAAGAGTAAACATTTGGAGAACACGCATTTCTAGAGATTTCACAAAAAGAAGGGTAAAACAGGAAGAAAGCCGCATAATGCCACCCCTATAAAAGCGTCATCACAAAGCGCCTCTCGGATACCCCATTTCTCAGAGCAACAAAAATCAAAAAACAAGTAAAGTCTGCGACCAAATCTGCTAACGTAATGTCTGCGATTTGGGAGAAGTGGTGGTAGCTTCCCATCAACCTTCCAAGCAACCACCGTCAGAAGAAAGATAAAAGAAGCCAAAGAGAAAAAAACAGAACAATGTCCATCGAAAGGTGAAGGAAATAGCTGGAAAGTTCCGAAAACGCAACAGCGGAAAAATAACAGATGATGAAGGCAATCTTGCTATAACCAACGAAGATAAAAATAAAGTATGGGAAGAATACTTTGAGAAACTTTTCCACGACCCTAGAACAATACAAGAACCCACCACTGAAGAAAATTCAGATCCCGGAATTCTACCAGGAGAAATCACGGCAGCCGTGAGGCAAATGAAGGATGGAAAGGCACCGGGACTTGACGAAATTCCTGCAGAACTGCTGAAGCTATTAGATGCAGAACAAATAAAAATAATAACTGAAATATTTAATGAAATATACAAGGCTGGAAAAGTACAGGTTTTTAGTGAATCTCTGTCGTTTATTTCTAGGTTTATACCTTAATATCTTACACACATATTCAGTTTTACCAATACTTTACCATTACCTGTTATAACATCCTGTGCAACAATAACTTAATCGTCTTCTATAGGAATTCCCGTATCAAAAAATTTTCTTTCGTGGCGGGAACCCAAGTCGCTAAAAATTTCTATATTCGGTAGTCCGGAAGCGACTCAAGTCAAATCGATAGAGGACTTGTACAGGTACGAGGAACTACCGTAAATTCAGGTCAATTATCCAATTTCGAGTAAAATTTATTACAGCAAGTTGCGTCTTATTGGTAATAATTTTAGGGCCTTCTATTCTGTCGCGGTATCCCGTGTGGTGAAATCTAATTACATTTTTATGTTTATTTGAGTGTTGCTTTAGTTTATAAAGAAAATCGGTGCGTATATCGTTTATAATTTGGATAACTGGATTTCAAAATGACTTCCCACAAACGTTATTATACAGAACAAGAATTATACGAAATTTTAATGAATAGTAATAGTGAGGACGACCTTTTCGACTCTTCTGAAAGCGAGGATAACGACGTAATAATGTTTTCGACGATGAATAAGAAAATAGGAACGAAATATCGGATGATGAGAATGATCCGTTGGATGGTATTGCAAGTAAAAAACAGAAAACAGCCGACGACGATCCAAAATTTGAATGGAAAAAATCTGATATAGTCCCAACGTTGTAGGATTTTGAAATTGGTGACTCATGACTTCAAAATTGAAAATCACTGGAATAAAGAATTAAAAAAGAACTTTTTTAACATTCTTCGTCAAACCAAACAGGTAGATTTTTTCCTATCTTCTAAAATTGTTTAGACGAATATATATATATATATATATCAAGACTTACCCAATTTTGTGACGGTGTCATTGGCCCAAATTTCCGGCAAGGAATGCAAAAAAACATCCCCCAAAAGTCCTCCTACGGCGAAACTCAACAGCGTCTTAAGTTTATTGGCACCATCTAGAATTAAAGAAAAACGTAATTTTAATAAGATATATAGAGAACTGCGATAGAGAGTGAGTAATAAAGTGAATAGGAGTGTTCATAAGAATATTGTTCTTCTTTCAGTCCTGTATCCAGATTTAGTGGTAGCTTCCATAGAAGTTTGACGATATGTATTTCAATCTTATGCTGTATGTAATAATTCTTAGGCTATCTGCTTCTTCGTTTATCTGCTCTTATCATACTCCATTAACGAAGTTTCTAAGAGAATTTTTCCTACCAATTCCCCTGTTTCCTTATATTCTTTCGATGATGCAGTACGAAGTATGTGTTAAGTATTCAAGTTTGCTCTTTTTATCGTTTTTTTACAGCTTCTAAGGAAGTCTAGAATTATTAATATGTATTACAATTATTAATATTCATGCCCCAACAGAAGCCGCAGATGAACTAGTAACCGATCAATTCTATGACCAACTACAAGTAGAATGTGAAAATGCACAGAAGAGAGATGCAGTAATAGTCCTGGGTGATATGAACGCGAAGCTGGGAAAAGAACCAATATATGCAAAATCCTTTGGTAAGCATAGTTTACATGATATTACCAGCAACAACGGTATAAGAGTGGCACAGTTGGCAATGGCAAACAAACTAAGAGTTGTTAGTACGTGTTTTCCTCATAAAAATATTCATAAAGGAACCTGGATGCTACCTGGTAGGTACTAATAAATTTAATCAAATTGATCACATATTTAATATCTAGCGGTAGGCAACCTCCGTAACGGATGTTAGAACTTATAGAGGCGCAAATTGCGATTCGGACCATTTCTTGGTTATATCGAAGATAAAACAAAAAGAATATCAATGGCAAGAAAAGAGAAAGACGCCATACAAAGAAAATGGAACACATATGTTTAAAAATTCTAAAAAGAAGGAGTACCAGCAGAAAATAAAAGTAATATTAAATGAAAGAGGAAAACAAAACAACATTGAAGAAGAATGGCATGTCATCCAAACGACAATTACAAATATGGCAAAGGAAACATTAGGTGAAACCTCACGCAAAAGGAACGAGGAATGGTTTGACCAAGATTGCCAACAAGTAATAAATAGCAAAAATATAGCTAGACAGAAATGTCTACAAAGGGATTCCCGATTGAATAGAAGGGCATATGAAGAACTCAGAAAAGATGCAAAGGAAATATGTAGAAGAAAAAAGAGAGAAATGTTGAATAGAAAAATACAACAAATTACAGATTATAATAACAGAAGAGAGACTAGAAAATTTTACAAGGAAACCAAGCAATACACCCAAGGATACATGACAAGATCAACAGTCTGCAAGGACAAAAATGGGGAAATTATCAGCGAGAAAGGAAATAATGAAAAGGTGGAAGGAGCATTTTCAAGAGCTGTTAAACCTAGAAAAAGAACAAAACGAAGATGAAGAGACAATTCACCACACAGCAGAACAACTAGTTGAGCAACCAACATTGGAAGAAAGGATAAACATCATAAAACATCTAAAAAATAACAAAGCACCTGGCTCAGATGGAATAACTGCAGAACTGATAAAGAATGGTGGACATGCGCTATGGAGGCGTATCCATAAACTAATCGACCGCATATGGACACTAGAAGCCATCCCAGAAGATTGGAAAGTAGGAATCATACTTCATATGTAAAAAGGGGGATACAAGAGACTCTGCAAAAATTATAGGGGCATAACAGTTTTAAATGTCGTCTACAAGATATTATGAGGAATTATATACAGCCGTCTGGAATCGTTTTTGGAGGAAATGATTGGTGAATACCAATGTGGCTTCAGACCAAAGAGGTCAACTATAGACCAAATACATATGTTAAGAGGTATACATGAAAAATGTGTTGAATATAACATACCTATTTACAATTTGTATATCGATTTCAAACAGGCGTTTGATGGAGTAGATCGACAAAAGATGTTAAAGCAACTATCTATGTTAGGGATAGACAATAAGTTGGTTAAACTTATACGAATGACTCTGGAGGGTTCCAAAGCTATGGTGAGAATAGATGGAGATATGACGCAGGCCTTTGATATTGAAAATGGAGTTAGACAAGGTAATGCCTAATCAACAACACTTTTTAATCTAACTTTAGAAGCTGTTGTTAGAAAACTGGATATAAATGGCTGTATTAATACAAGATCAATGCAAATATGCGCATATGCGGATGATGTTGCCATATTAAGCAGCAAAAAAAAGGATATTAAGCTAAAAAGTTATAGAACTGAAACGAGAAGCTGCTACGTTTGGTCTATATATAAATGAAAGCAAAACAAAATATATGGAGTGCACAAAATCTAATCAACATGAGAATCTGAAGGTAGATAACCATACCTACAATTATTCCTCCACTTTTCCCTACCTAGGCTTAATAATAAATGACAACAATAACATCAGTCAAGAAATACAAGCACGGATTCTTAGAGGTAATAAGTGCTTTTATGCATACAAAGACGTAATGAAAAGTAAGTTACTGAATCGTGAGTCTAAGCTTGAAATCTACAAAACGGTAATTAGACCAGTGGTCACATATGGATGTGAAACGTGAACCCACCCAACCACTGATGAAAATCAACTAAGAATATTTGAGCGCAAAATACTAAGGAAGATATTTGGACCAACCCAATGCAGCGATGGTTCGTGGAGAATTAAAATAAACCACGAGCTGGATGAACTAATGCAGAGCGCAGATATTGTTAGATTTATAAAGTCACAAAGACTAAACTGGCTTGGTCACCTAGAAAGAATGCCAGATATTCGAGCTGTAAAAGTAGTCCAGAGATGGAAGCCCCAAGGAAACAGAACAAGAGGAAGGACCCGTAAAAGATGAATAGACGACGTAGAGAGGGATCTTAAAACTATGAACATCAGGCAGTGGCGAAGGAAAGTATCCGACAAGACACAATGGAAGAATATTGTTAAGCAGGCCAAGACCCACAAAGGGTTGTAGCGCCATTAGAAGAAGAAAAGGGAAGTGTAGAAACTGTAGCTCATTTCAAGAGTTAACGCTGTTGTGGATTTTCATGCTCTAACACGCCAAAAATATATAAAAAGCTTGGTTTCTACAGACCAGACGTTTTGTAAAACATGATGTTTACGCAGCAATATTATTTTTATGTCTGGAACAGAAGCGCACGCCACTGCAATCAAATAAATGTAGCGCGCAAATTATCAAGTGAAAGGTCATCATCGTCTACAGTCAAACAATTAAATCACAATTGATAATATCGCAAAATTTGATTAGACAATCCATTTGAGCTGCTAGTTGTGTTGAATATTCGATAAAATCGCATTTGAATGTTATTTTAGTATGCTGGAATGCTCTCATCTCTATAGAAAGCTGATATTATTACAAAACGTATTAAATAATTTTAAGATTCTTATATAACTACAATATTGTCTTTTTGATTTACGAGATCTTAATTTTAGACTTCCTCTTATGTTGGGCCTTAGGCTTGTTTTTCACGATTTTAATGTAGTAGTATTTGAGATGTTCTACATATTTCTGCCGTATCTGCTCTCGTTTTTAGGTTTCCGTGGCATATTTCTACTTCCAGATACTCGAATATCTTGACACCACTAAACATTTTGTCTTCTTCTTCTTTTAGTGCCTATCCGTTTCGGATGTTAGTGACCATCATGGCAATCTGTATTTTGCAAACTGCGGCTCTGAAAAGATTTGTGGTTGTTGTGTTAAACCACGTACGTAGATTTTTCAGCCAGGAAATCCTTCCCCTTCCTGGTCCTCGTTTTCCGTCTACTTTCCATTGAAAAATTAATTGCAGCAACCCATATCTTTCGCTGTTCCTCACGGTGTGACCCTGTGGCGCACCCAGTGGGGTTTGGGGGTTAAACCGCCCCCCCCCCCAAGGGCATATAAAGTAAAAAATATATAAAGAATAGTAGGAAATGTAACCTGTCTTTCACACAATACAAAAAATGGTTTGTTACTAATACACTGCTATTCCTGTATATCAAAATATGCTCTAAAATCCCCAAATATTGCAAGGTATATGTATTTATGAAAAACATGAGAACTATGCAGTTTATATCATTCCAGTCTCTAATTAACATACCCAAAATGTTTAATAATACAAAAATGACAAGTAGTCAGTGCTTGTTTTATATTCACATACTTTTTCTGGTACATGACAATCAACTGTGCAATTTATGTTATTTTTTTGTCCTCAATTACATTATCTCAATTTGATTTGCCTGTGCATTGAAGCAAATCGATCGTTAGTTGGTATTCTTAATAATTCTAGCAATTCATCTATTACATAAACCATTTCAAAATTGTTGCTGTGCATTAAGATTAGGTAAATAAAAAAACTGTTAAGAAATGATTTGCAAATGTTAACAATGATTAAATACAAAATTTAAGGATAAGAAAGACAGAAAATTAAAGCAATGTATGTCGTTAGAAACAGAGCAAATCGTAGATGAATATAGCAAAAAAAATAGAGAAGAATTTAAGAAATTAGGGGAGGTGTATTTCCAATATTGGATGAATATAATTGACATAGATAGACGCAAATCTATCGGAACCAACACAACGTGGAATAGTTTTTCTTCTCAATATTTGTGGTTTACGATACCTGTGATAGGGCAAAACTGTCTATTTATGGCCGGTGCGTGCTATCCCGTTGTTTGTCGGTAAATCGACCCGGTTCAAAAGAAAATCGGAAGCTGATGCACGGCATGTCCAACCCTACGGACACGGCTAGGAAGGTAAGGTCAGCGTAGTGGTAATTTTACCACGGAGTTGTCTAACGAAGTTTTGTTGGAATTTAAAAATTTTTACCGCCAACAGACTTAACCTTCGATACTCACCATCAAAATGGTACGACTACATTTTGAGGTATGTCGAGTACATTTATCAAAAAGCAAATATTTACTAATTTCACAGTAACGTGGGGTGCCAACCGTTTTCTCTTCTCTGATCATTAGTATAGATTTTCTGTTTCTCTTTGCCGACGTAAACCAATGAAGAGCACCATTCCATGAGGTGTTTGAAGCCGCCTCTAGACCAATAAAGAAAAAAACAGCTAAAAAAAATCTTAAATACGTTTGTGAATGTTTTAAAAGGTAAATAAGGGATCCAAATCCTTGAAGACCTACAGCTGATTTTTCTTTTTTTTTAACAATATTTTTCGTAGCACTAATACTTTTTAAATTATTTTGAAAAAAAAAAACTGAAAGCGCATTTTTTTTTTAATTTCAAAAATTTTCTTGCAGTTAAAACCAATTTGTTTCAAAAACAAGCACTTTGAACCGGTTAAACTTACAGATCATATAAACAATATACAAATAAAGCAAATTGTGCAGCGGTAACGATCAATTTTATTTGGGGTGCTAATTATAGGAAATTAGCAATAGCAAAATTAATAAGCAATTATGGGAAAAACTATTAGAAAACAAGAAAAGCATTAATCATTGGAAAGAAGCAAATCGTTGCTCTACTAAAAAACGAAAACACCAGAATTACAGTCAGAAATAAAATAATAGAACTTGTAACTAAATTCTACAGCGAACTACAAAGCCCCTGAAACATTTAAAAAAGCAATTAGTAACCAAGAAGATATACCAGAAGTCCTTCCGGAAGCAGTAGAATCGACAATTATAAAAATGAAAAGGAACATAATAATGGAACTGCTTAAATACGCAGGCAAAAAGCCTGGAAAATCTTAGCAAGATCAAGCTAAGATTGTAACCTCGGAAACCTTTTTTGGATGGTGCTAGAAAGGTCACCAATGGAGACACTGCGGACGGCAGCCAGATGGTTGGTGGAGAGCGAGTCGTGGGTTCGAAACTAGCTTTTGGAACCAGGAATGGGTCCAACGGACGAAATAAGTAAAGATACGATAGGAGATATTAGAAAAAGATACAGAAATAAACAAAAAGATAGATGGGTAAAATTACCAAAGATAAGATAAGATAAGGAACAGGGCGCCACTTAATTTTTTGGGGTTTAAGGAGAAAATTAAGAAACCTTAGAAAAGAAAAGAGATAAGGAAAGATATTTAGGTTCACAGATCAAACCCAAGAAAAGATATCAACTGTTAGTTATTAAATAAATTTGGGTAACACTCTACATAACAAAAAATAAATATATAAGGTATTACACTTACTTACCTACGAAACCTAATCAGCCTGATTTTTCTACTGGTCAAAGGTATAGTTATATTTAAAGGTAAAAAGCCAATATTCAGAGTAATGGTTATATCAGGGAACGTTGTTAGGAGTCGACAAATAAAATACATACATAAAACAATAACAATATATTAAACAAGAACAAAATTACGACGCTGCTGAATGCAACACAAGTAATAAAAATACACCAACAACTATAAAATGGTGGTATACATATAAAAAAATAGCAGAAATATAATTAGAAAATACCTTTACAAAGATATAAGTATAACACAAGCATGCACAAATAAAGTTTTGGCGTATCTCGAGATATTACAGCAAAAAAAAAATGAATAAAAAATTATAACAAACACCAAAGATAACAAAAATTAATAAAATCTAAATTTACAAAAATACAAAAAAGTTACTGAAGTGAAAACATAAAAATTTAACCAAACCGCACTTGGTTAAGTCGATTATTTGGTTCGTAACAAAAAAAATATAGAATGTTCTTTAATTGACTGCAAAATTCAGTAGCTACTCTCAACTACATTTGAAGGCATGTATGATCGTTAGATATGTCCAGATAATGGAAGATGATATGATGCCATATCATATTACTTGCCCAGATAGGTGGAGATATTAAGATTATGTTAACTTTGTAACATAACAGTAATTGTTAATGTAACAGTAAATGTTAACAGTAATTCCTGACGACTGCTGCATTACGTCACTGAAGTTAATACTATACTGGTATTAAACACTGAATTTAATTACCCTTAAAGGTGCTTTACAACTATACTTAATCTAATATAGGGTAAGATAAAAAAACTCTAATAAACAAGTGTATACACACTTATAAAGAAAATACACAGAGACGGTAAGGTAGCAGATACGATAATGTGAGCTAAGCGTCTTAACTCGACGAATGCCCATCGGTAAGTGACTTGGTTCCTCTAAAATTTTACCAAACTACCCAAGAAAAGGTGAGGGTATCTTCCACTCAAAAATCATAGGCCAGTTGTATGTATTTCTGAGAAGGTAAAAAGTTCTAATTAACATTGAACATAACAGTATCCTTCTATCTACAAACGTGATGAAATATCAAATCTCCTAGATTAGGTTTTTCCCGAAAAACATTACAACGGGCGTTCGACGACAATTACCGAATTTATGACAAAGAACCCGGAAAAGGATTAACTAAGGATTCGCCAGACCGGCGTCTTTAAATAAATACTTAGGTAGATTCTTCAGTCATATTTCGGTAGTTTCCCAATAAAAATTTCTGATCGTAAACACGACCATCAACGTATCATCCACATGGGTAAAAGGAATTAAAATTAATTTAATATATTAATTAAAAAAATGTTACAAGATCACTGCCTAAGATCAAGATGTATCCCAAACCAATGGAATACAGCAAACATAATTCTTATTCATAAGAAAGGTAGCAAAGAGGATATCAAAAACTACAGACCTATACGTCTACTACCAATCATATACAAGATATTCACAAATATTATCAACAACAGATTAAAAAATGCATTAGATGCTGCACATCCAAGAGGTAAGAGAGCAAGCTGGCTTCAGAAGTGGATTCAGTACTGTTCACGCCACTATCTATTTTAAGTTTTAATTATGCCATATGTGAAGATAAGGCAAATCCCTAAAAGCACCCCAAGACGACAGCACTCAAATAAGAGACGAGATCGAGCGAGCGGATATAATAATTATTAGCATTCATATATTCAAGTATTGTGGAATTCAAAATAAAGTCAGTTTTTCACACGAAGTTTGATTATTTACCAGCGTCACACGCGAAGTGCAAATCAAGTCATTTTCAAGTACCCTTTATCATATCCATATGCTGAGAGAAGGCTTTCGATTCTATATATCCCAAGGCAGTAAAAGAACCTTTGACCAATCAAGGCATTGACAAACCGTACATAGAAACTTTAACAAATATATACAGCCAAGCAGATGCTAAGGTAAAATTTTATGAAAACAGTCCAGAATTTCCCACTGCCAGAGGCGTCCGATAAGGACATGCAATATCACCAAAGCTCTTCACTGCAACTCTAGAAAATATAGTCAGCAAAATGAACTGGTAGAACAAAGGAATATCCATTGATGGAGAATACCTCAGCCATCTAAGATTTGCAGACGACATCGTTCTGATTGCTAATAATCCTGCAGAACTATCAGAACTTATAAGTGACTTAAATGCAGCTAATTTGAGAACAAATTTTAAACGTACGGCAGATTGTAGAAAAATCTAGAGAATTTAACATCACAACATATTTGTGCTTCATAGATTATGGTAAAGCTTTCGATTTGGTCAACTGGAGTAAAATGTGGCAGGTTTTGTCTGAAATGGGAGTCCCCAATCATCTGATACTGCGAATTAAAAGCCTGTACAATAACAATTATGCCAGAGTTAGAATAAATGGGGAACTAACCGATAGTTTCAGGGTCACAAAGGGCGTGAGACAAGGCTGCATACTAAGCCCAATTCTATTTAACATCTATGGTGAATGGATAATGCGGAAAGCTACTGAGGACTGGAACGGTGGCATCACCATTGGCGGGTAGAAGATTTGCAACTTGAGATATGCAGATGATACTACTATCCTCGCTAGTTCTGAAGCTGAATTGATTCACCTGCTACAACGGATAGAAGACGTAAGCTTAACGATGGGCCTTAAAATAAACAGAGATAAAACGAGAATCATGATAATTGACAGAGCTAACAACAATCAAAATCATGATAAACAATATCGCTGTTGTAGATAAATTTGTGTACCTGGGCTCATTAATAACCAACAAAGGAGGCTGTATTGAAGAAATAGAGCGGCGGTCAGCAATCGCAAAAAGCGCTATGGCAAAATTAACAAAAATTTGGAAAAGCCATGAAATAACTACCGATACAAAAATGAGACTAGTAAGAAGTCTAGTTTTTCCAGTTTTTACTTATGCATCGGAATGCTGGACCCTTACTGAGAAAGACAAAAAGAACATAGATGTATTTGAGATGTAGTGCTGGAGACGAATGCTGAGAATACCATGGGTGGCCCGAAGAACAAATGAATACATACTGGACCAGCTAAACATAAAGAAAAGACTAAGAACACAAATATCAGAACAAATAATAAGCTATTTTGGACATGTCCTTCGAAGAAATGGTCTTGAAAAACTTACCATCCAGGTAAAAGTAGAAGGCAAAAGAAATAGAGGTAGATCTCCCACACGATACTCGGACCATATTGTTGCTACCATTGGCGCTCCATTGTCAGAATGTGCTAGAATGGCAGAAAATAGAAAAACGTGGAGGAACATTGGGACATTTAGCTAATAGCTTCATGATATCACGATACCTGCATCAGGTTAACGACTAAGAAGAAGAAGAAATGCAGCTAGCAATGAAGTTAGCCTAAAAATGAACTTAGCAAAAACAAAAACCATGTACAACGAGATAGTGGTTGTCCAAGATGTAATAATAAACTACACTGCACTTGAGACAGTAGATGAGTATGTATACATGGGACAATTAATACATAAATCTGGCTCAGTACTTCCAGAAATCAACAGGAGAATGAAACTGGCTTGGGCATCTTTTGGCAGAAATGCAGTTATATTCAAATCGAAGATGCCAATGCACTTGAAGAAAAGAGATAATATCGAAACTCAAATTCACTCAAAGGTTAATGGAGCGATATATGCTAGGTATAACAAACACAGATCGAAAAAGAATAGAATGGATCAGACGAAAAACGAAGGTTACTGATGCAACCCACAGAATTAAATCTTTGAAATGGCAGTGGGCGGGACATTTAGCGAGAAAAACTGACAATAGGTGGTCCACTAGAATTACACTGTGGTATCCAAGAGGCGTTAAGACACCAAGAATAGGTCCACATTTAAAATGGAAGTATGACATAAGGAAACAAGGCGTTAAGGCACCAAGAATAAGTCCAAATTTAAAATGGAAGTATGGCATAAGGAAACAAGGCGTACAACATGGCACAGAAAAGCGAATTTTAGACAATCGTAGGCAGAAATTATATATAATCAGTTTTCAGAGCTTTGAAAAGCAATAATATGCAATTTTTGTAAAAATATGGACAAAAATAACACACTCAATCACTTTTAGACGTTTTTTGCATAGATAAGCGAAGTTTACAATAATTATAACTAAGGTTATTACTCCAGTTTTTCTGTTTGATTATGCAAACTTGCGATCTACACTCAATTTTCTGTCTTCTCGTTATCGGTGTACATGACCCTACACTATCAGCGGTTTGATTATTTAAAAAATGACAATCTGTATACGTGAAAAGATTCTGTTTATGTAGTCTCAAGTGAGACAAATAATTGCATTGTAATTACATCTTGTATCTACCGCTAAAGCGACATATCTTAGAGATAAGTCACTTTTCAGATCTCCCCAGAAACGACTTGAACAAGGGTGTTAGTATTAGGCACGTATTTTGATAATAAAAAAACATTGCCTGAATTACCCACATCTATAGATAGAAGGGTACAGAATGTGAAGTGCTCATCACGAAAAAAAAAACGGAAACTGGAGTACTTTAGTCATATTATGAGACATTAGGTATAGTCTACTTCAAGTACTTATTGAAGGAAAAGTGTTAGGTAAGAGATGCTCGGAGAGACGAGTTATTTCATAACGATAACGAACTTGGTACAATATGTCAACCGCACGCCTGTTTCGAGCAGCTGTTGTAAACAAAGTTAAAATTGACTTTGAACAAAAAAAAAACAAGAAGAAGATGAGACAGGTCGGGTAAAGGTCATGGATTTTTTCACATGTAGATATAGCTACTTTCGTAACAATTGGTTTTAGATCTGGAAAGCAGAATCTTCTGGTTTTGATGCCACGAAATTATGTAGTTGCTCTTATAGAAGTATTAACCAATATATTAGGAAAAAGAAGAGAACTTAGTGGAAGAAAATTGAAGCGGGTATTATTCAAAAGTAATAAATATATTATTAGCGTTATTAGCATAAATGCTCCAATGGAGGAAAAAGAGGATAATGAAAAGACATGTTCTACCGAGAGTACGACGAGTGCCCAAAAAATGACATCTAAATAATAGCAGGAAACTTCAATGCCAAAGTCGGAAGAGAGAATATATTTTCACCCACCATCGGAAAAGAGAGCCTACACGTAGGCTCTAATGATAACGGTCCCAAAATCATAAAGCGATGTCTAAGAACGATGTCTTTGCGATGTCTAAGAACATGGTAATAGCTGGGACACGATTTCCCCATAAAGATATACATAGGGAAATTTGGAAATCTCCTGATAATGCAACGATTAACCAAATAGATCATATAATCATCGATGCAAGACACTGCTCTAACTTATTAGATGTTATGTCTTTTAGAGGAGCACTATTTAGTAAAAGCAAGATTTAAAGAGAGAATATCCAATTTAAAAAAGGAGGTCGAAAAAGGGACAGAAAAAATCGACATTAATAAACTAAAAGATCCCGACATTGCAAATGTATACAAACAGCAAAAAGAAGATCAAATAAGGACAGAAAACTTAGAAGAAGAAGACATTAAAATAAACGAGATATTGCGTTACAGAAATCGGTTGAATTATTGGACAAAACCAAGACAGAAAAAAGAAATCATCGGTTTGATCATAAGTGCTACAAATATAAAGAACGCAGCATATCAAACAACCATCGACCCAGGTTGTACACGGAGAAAAAAAGAAGAGTATAGACGTCTTCGAAGAGAGGAAAACGTATCCATCGACGTAAGAAAAGGAAATACACGAACAGAACACTCTTAATAGATACAAAGTTTATTCGATAAAAATGAAATGAGGAAATACTACAAATCCTTAAATACTAGCCGTCGAGAATTTAAACCACGATCAAAAATTTGCAAAGGCACTAACGGTGAAATTCTACGGTGAAGACCCAACAAGAGAAATGTCAAATGCCATCCTAAAACTCAAAGACAATAAAGCCCCAGGAATCGATGAAATCTGTTTGGAAATGTATAAAAAAGGTGGTGATCAACTTTTTGCAGCAATCCATAAACTAATAGTACTTATATGGCAGAATGGATTGGTACCAGAAGAGTGGCTAAAAGGAATAATATGTCCGAAGGGTAATCAACTAGAGTATAAGAACTATAGATGCATTAGCATCTGCGTATAAAATCTTCGACAATGTATTGTTTGAAAGACTTAAACATTTTACAAAGGTTATTGTTGGTCAATATCAATGCGGATTTACTGCTGAAAAGTCAACTAAACATCAAATTCAAGCACATAGGCAGATTTTAGAAAAGTCACTAGAATATAACATCGATACACACCATCGTTTGTTAGTTAAGTTGACCCAACTAACAATGCAAAACGTAAGCTCATGCGTTAGAATTGAAGGAGAAAACTCTATGTTCTTTGACGTTAATAATGGTCTAAGACGGGGGAACGCGCTGGCCTGTCTCTTCTTTAATATTGCCTTGGAATAGACAATCAGACAATTAAATATTAGAATGAATACAACTATTTTCAACAGATCGATGCAAATTCTCGCATTCGCTGACGATATAGTTATAGTGGGCAGAAGTAAGAGAGACATGGTGCAGTGCACTGGCAGCTTTCCTCCATCTTCTGACCCTTAGAATCTGTAGGTCTTCTTCCACACATCATCAATCCATCTCCTTTGTGGTCGTCCTCTACTTCTTGTGCCCTCTGGTTTTGAAAATGTTAATATCTTCGTGTATTCGTAATCTGACATCCTAGCAATGTATCCAGCCCTTCTAAGTATCTGCACTTTAACGAACAATATCTGGATCGGTGTATAACTGATATAGTGTAACGTAATTATTTTGCCTACCCCATAGGGTATTATTATGGGGGTTGAAAGTTGGGGACAGAAACTATTGGGGTAGAGATAGGGCAAGCAAAATAAACGAAACATATGCGAACGGCACTCAGGATTTGTTTGGAGAGCTGGGTCGTGGATAAGTTGAATGGCAATGGTGTTGGATTGGGGCAACTACAAAAATGAAACAAAGAGGTACTTACGTAAGTCTCTTGGAACAAACAAAACAACAGGAAGGACCTCTAGCAATTTAAAATGGACGCCGCTTCGAGGTGCCAAATTATAACGATTAAAACAACTAGTTGTAACTATTGAAATAATTATTAGAAATGCAAAAATGGTTAGAAGACTTTCTAAAATAAAAAGACAAAATGGTTCAGAGAAATAAATTAAACATTTATTGTGTCTTACCACAAACAGTTACAAAAATACTGATGGCACAAAAAAATACTATATTAATAGTTACAGAGATTTATACCAAAAATAACAATGAAAACTTACTTTTACAAATTCGGGAGATGCTACAAAAAATGTCTGTCGTTACTTCAAAATTAAAACACACAAAGTTACCTGGATTTCACTAAAAAAAATCACTAAAGTTTCTAAGGGTTGAAACTGGATTGGAAATCTCTGAACATCATCATCTCCAAACTGCCAAAAAGATTGGGATGACAATCAGGGAGAAACAAAACGAGGATGGAAATAAAGATTCTTCCAAACCTCACTTAAACTGCAACTGAACCAGTAAGCTGATTAAACTGCTACACATTTTCCATGAAAAGGAACAAACCAGAAAACTTTCAAATTCGACGTAGAATTTTGGACATAACGCTGAGGCCCACCTCTCTTGACCACGCCTCAGCGAGAGTGAACAATTATCTTGCCGGCAAAAACTTCTCAGCGATCTCAGTGAATGTTTATTTGAAACGCAGAATATTTAGCGGTTTCGATCAAAGAAAAATATCAAAGAATTTGCGTCCGTGATATAAACAAACTTTAAAATGGTTTACATTAACTGCGGCGACGTAAAAAGAACAAAATACTATTTGGGTTTTAACTCGTACGATAGGAACAAAGAAACATGGAAAACATTCTTCGTTATTTTAATACATGTATGAGGGGATTTCAATTTAATACATATACGAGGGGATTTCAAAATATATATGAAGGAAAATGCAAATGCTACAATAGTTCAAAGTTGTATCTTCGACGCTATAGCCCATTTTTATTTACGGCCCCAAAAATCTTTCTAAGAATTTTTCTCTCTAAAATACCAAGAAGTCTTTCATCATTTTGAGATAAGGTCCACGTTTCAGTCCCATACATCAAAACCGGCCTTATTAAGGTTTTGTATATATTGAGCTTTACTGCGCGTTTTATATTTTTATTTTTTAAATGTTTCTGGAGACCGTGAACAGTTCTGTTTGCTGTTGCTGTGTCTTTTTATTTCGTCGCTTGTCGTGTTTGTTGTGTTTACTAGCGATCCAAGATATAAGAATTCTTTGACTTGCTCACAGGTATGGTTGTTAATTTGAATTCTCTGTTGGAAATTTGGGGTGTTTTTAGAAACCAACATATATTTGATTTTTTCCTCGTTTACCACAAGTCCTAATTCACTTGCCGCGTCCACAAGCCTTGTAAAACAGTGGCGACTTCTTTGTGAGCAACGGATTGTGGAGCCACTTATGATGATGAATAAACATATTTGCTAGCCAAAATAAATCATCTACTTCTTTACAAAGCTGAAGAATTTCTGTATCGATCCAATTTATGTTATTAGTATTATTAGTAATACATTTCATTTTGTATCAATGTGATAAGAGATGATGCTCAAGAAAGCTCTGTACATTTATCATCCACAGACTTTATATTTGTATATAATAAATTATTTTAAAGTTTTCATATTTAAGACTCAATGGAAGATTAGATACAAGATTTTTGTGCGAAGTGCACAGAATATTCTGCGCAAAGTGCAAAACTTATAGGATGCGCCTCGTACACTTTGGGAAATATTTCCGTTCTTTATGGCGATTCTTTTTAATTTTCACCGCAACATTCCTTCGGAAGGATTCTGCGTCCTTTAGATAAGTGATAATTACTTCTGGAAGTCAATTTTGCATTCTTCTACATCCGATATTATAAAAACAAACCGTAAATATCACACTTTATTCAATCATCTAGACGAGTTTACCTTGGTAGGTGACCATTCACCTTTACCTTTACCTTGAGATTTAGAATATGGTAAAAATGATAATGGTCTTATGCTCTAGGTCTAGTATTTTACAGTTTAGTTAACATTTTACAATAATCTGCATTCGCTGTTGCGTTATTACAGAGAGTAGACAAAAAGAAATGACGATGAGGCCGAAAATACAATAATGCCAGTATAAACGCACAGTAAAAAAAATCTAGAGAGGGATATTTAGAATATATAATACATACAGTATATTAATTTATAATGTGCTCTGATTCAGCTTTAGTTCTAAATGAAATAATGACAATAAAAACCGTAATAATGGATAATATAGTTGAGAAACAGTTATTAAACAGAGAAACCTACGAAGAATGAGCAAACAAAAAATACCATGTTTAGAATTAGAGCTAAGCACAAAAAAAGAGGAACAAAAAGAAAATATTGATCTGAAAGCAAACCAAGTTTGCGCATGAGTGCAAAAGATGGCTTTCGACTGAACAATGTATACAAAATACACATTGACACCCTTAATAACCCATACGTACTTCCAACTTTCTATGCAATCGAGAAAGGTAACTTATGTCACGAAGTGATTTCTAAAGTATTTTTATTAGTAATTTCATGAAATTATGCATCGGCAACCAAGCATTATAGCGTTATTTTTTCAAACACAGACTGAACTCTGTGAACTGTTGCACACGATCGCTTTGCGCTGGCTGCACACTGCCTACGATATCGCTGTAGTACTATGCATTGTTTGTTGGTAAACTCAACCGAACCGATTGTATCATACTTATCGCGCGGCGTAATTATTGTTTTGTTGAGTGAGAACTTGAGCATCGTGTGCAAGTTCCACTGAAGGAATTTACATAGTCACTTAAAACAATTAAAAGGAGATGATTTATGGAATATATTTTCTGCTTTGTTGGTGCATTTTACTTTGTTTGGAATCAACATTTGTAATACCTAGTCAGCCAGTTTTTTACACAACTTGGTTTTTGGTAAATTATTTCACTTAATTTCTACAACGCAGAAAGAATTAAAAATTAATCAAATAAAATTAACTAACATTATATAAAGGCTGTTGAGGCCCACTTATAGGAGTTGATTGCAATAACTTTACAGCGTGAATGGATGAAGAGTGTTCAAACTTCGAATTGTTTCCTTGAAGTGTATATACAAGGATTGTTCAATAAATAAATGGCCTAACAAGAACCACGAAAGATTTTTACGCAAATATGGTCTCTAGGTTGCTCAGCAGACTTATTCTAATAATATTCCACATTAGCAATGCAAACTTCTACGAACACCTTCAAACTGTAATAAACGAGACCTCAAATGATGAATATATAATCATTATGGGTGATTTTAACGCCCGTGTTAGCAATGATATAGTTCTAGGAATAAAACAGCGATATAATGAAAATATCAGAAATAAAAACGGAGACCTTCTGACGGACCTCTGCAGCATAAACGAAATACATATTAATAAGTAATACATTTTCCCTCACAAAGAACAATATAAATACACTTTTGAAAACAGTAGAGGACAAAGATCTATGATAGACTATAATCTGTCGAATAGAGAGTACCCCAATCAAATCTTGGATGTAAGAGAACTAACGTCAGCAGAAATAGGAAGCGATCATAACTTGGTATTGTGCAAAATCCGAATGAAAACACATATATGTGATAACAAAACACCAGAATACACCACAAAGATAAAAATCGAAAGCTTGTAGGATGACTAAAAAAGATACCTATTTCAAGGATTTTCGTAGTGGAAGATTGTGTACAGATGCAATATTCGTTATAAAGTGGAATAGTATAAAGTGGCAGTGGAATAAGAAAATGGGATTCATTAAGCCCCATGCTCTTTAATTTGATCATGGATGAAATCATCAAAACGTTAACAAAGGAAGAGGATACAGAATGGGAAACAAAGAAATAAAAATACCCTGTTACGCAGACGACGCAATATTGATAGACCAAGATGAAGATAGTCTCCAAATTGAGTCTGCAGATTGAGTGACAATCTTCCATAGAGGTATTAATCCGCCAATGAACAAACAGAATTGCTTATAAAGAGGAAGAAGAAGAAGAAGCAATGCCATCATTGTATACCTGAGTCTTAATTCCTTAAATATATAAATTTAGATACTACATATTAGGTACCTAATACCAATGCAATACAGCGCTAATGGAAGTATTTTTAAAAAGTGTTAAAATCAAAAATATTTTATGGGTACGAAGTAAAGAATATAGCGTAAGCCAAGAAGAACTGGACAGAATTACTTACTTATCTGTGGCCCCACACAGTGTAAACAGAGAATAGGGTTCAAATAAATAAAAAGAAGCAGATAATTTTGAATTTAGTAAGGGGGTGCGACAAGGAGGCCTACTATACCCTTCTTTTAATTGTCGTCAAAGAAACCAGAATCAACAGGAGAGGACTTATATCAACAAAAACACCAATGCTGATAACCAGAAGTACTTACTTACTTTTCCTTGGTTTTAAACAGCATATTCTGTTTGTTGTTTACTACATCCCAATCACCATTTCTGCTTGTCATATAAATCTTCTTCAATGAACTCTCTTTCTTCCATTCTTGTTTTTATTTGTCTGTTCCACCGTAATTTAGAAAGTCTTCTTTTCCTCATTCTATTTGGCTTACATTTTCAAGTTCTCAGCGAAGCTCTTGTCTCATCCATCCTTTGTATATATCTATACTAGAGTAATGTTAGTCACCAGAGTAAAGCTTACATCTCCAAGCATATTTTTTGTGATCTATCTGTGAGAAATGATTTTATCCATTTTAATGCCGGTCCCTGTATTCCAACAATGTAATTTTTTTCTTATGTCTATTAAAAGCCTTAGATAGATCTAAAAAGCGCCTAGTGTTTTCATCTTTACCTCTAGTTTTTCTAAAATTTTTGATATAAAATCATAGGTAACTGTCTCAAGTCTCAACAGATTTCCCTGTAAGAAAACCATGCTTCTTCTTCTTCTTATTGGGCCGTCTCCTTTTGAAGGTTGGCGATCCAAATAGCACTTGTAGCTTTGGAAACTGCTGCACGAAAGGTTTCTGTGGATGAGCTGTCAAACCATCTCCTCAGGTCTTTCAGCCATGAGTTCTGGCCATGCTGCAAACTACTAGAAAAGGTTTTGTGGTCTGGAATATATCGCTTTTTTGAATATTTTTGAGAATGATGCAAGAAGGCTTATTGGTCTGTAGTTCTCCATCTTAGTAACATCACCTTTTTTATGTAGTGACTTGACAATTGCCAGTTTTAAACTTTAAGAAAATTTACCTTGCCTGAAAGAAGCATTAACTGTAAAAGAAAGAGGAAGAGAAATCTCTGAAGAAAACAAATTTAATTAAGTTAGTTGATATTTCATCATAATCAGAGCTATGCTTGTTTTTGAAGCTATTTATTATGTGACTTATTTCTTTCTCTGAAACAGGAGTTAGAAATGTGCAATGTTTATTTTGTTTGATATTAATTTGAAAATTTTTTACATGCTTTATTTTCTTTAGACGTTCTGGCACTGCATTTGTCATAAATTGATTTATTTCGTTAGATCCTGAGGGTCACCCTCTAAATAGAAATTACTTTGATTTTTGGGATTCCCCTTAAGTAATCTCTTTTGATCCCATTATTATTCCTAATTTTTATTAATGACCTACCAGATCACATAAGGGCACTTATAATATCAATGTTTGCTGATGATACCTCGTTAATAGTCTCTGCACCTACACTAGAGGAATTAAAAATGACAATGAAAACTGTTGTTGACTGCTTTATACGCTGGTGTAATACCAACAGACTAATATTAAACATTGACAAGACGCAAATTATTTATTTTCATTCATACAACTCATCTAAATATGACTATATCTTAACCATCCACGATAGAAACAATATGTTATCTTCCACTCACTCTACAAAGTTTTTGGGTGTATTCATTGATTGTAATCTCAAATGGTCAGAGCAAGTGAATTCAGTGAACATGAAATTGAATAAAGCTTTTTATGCTATATCTAGAATTAAAAACACACTACCCATCTCGGCATTAATGAACGTTTATTATAGCCTTGCTTACAGCCACATGTGCTACAATGTAATTTTGTGGGGGAACTCAGTAGATAGTAACAAAGTGTTCATTAACCAAAAAAAAATTATCCGTAAAATTTTTAATTTGGATTATCAACAGTCTTGTAAACCAGTTTTTATTAAACATCAAATTTTAACTTTCTACTGCCTATATATCTATAAATGTTTACTTTATGTCAACGAGGAAATCAATTCATTTCCAGTAAATTCAGACAATCACTACTACAATACAAGAAGTGCTGAATCTTTACGAGTTCCTAAACACAGAACATCCAAATTTCAAAATTGCTTCAGATATATGGGACTGACCTTATACAATCATTTGCCAAAAACTGTGAAAGAAATACCACTTATCTCTAAATTTAAAAAAAAAATGTTACAAGATTTACTCTTAAGAAAAGCATATTATTCTATAAATGAATATCGTGAGGACAAACTGCAATAGCTTCATATTTTACTTGTAAAAATGTTATTTTATATATTTTATGTTTTGTTAATTTTTTTTTACACTGTGAATATTGTATTATACACATTAATGTTTTTTTTATACCAAATTCTGTAGTGACGTATCCTATACATTTATTTTGAATGTCTTAAAGGATCAATAAAGATGACTATGACTATGATCTTCCTAATTAACTATCTCTGTCTCTGATCCATATACAAGGATTGGTTTTTGTAAGGAACCAATATTTTAATAGCTACCATTTTTTCAATGGGTCCATAATAAAACTGAGTATATTAAGACAAAAAGTACCTGGCTTTTATTGTAACCCAATACTAAGATATCCCAAACTCTTATCATTTTAAGAGTTGTGAAGGAAGACGAGAAGTTGCTTAACATGGACAAAAACTCGGTGGAAATATTACACAAAATCAGAAATATCTGCTAATAAACTAAAGATAAGCAAATAATACATAAGAATTTAGTAATTACATCAAAGATGAAACCTTCTTTCATGATTTTTTTCCAGTAAACATATAATTACATAGTGAGAAACTTTCTAATTGAATTAATTGAACAATATCTTTAGTTTTGTTCCGCTTAATGCTTCTAATTAAGGTAATCATCAATGAAATGAACAGAACCAATTGTTATTTTTCTACAGAGCTGTATTGATATTTAAATATCAGACAAATGCAATTGTATATTTTGTTTTTAATGATTTGGGTGACAAAACCTGCTGTGGTTTTAAAGGAGTATTAACTTTTACAGTTTTCCCTTGAGATTTTCAGCCATACAACATAATATTATAACTAGAAGCTTATTGTATATATCATAAGTATTGAAGAGGATCTCAATATAAATGCAACTTAAGTATTTAGTTTTAACGCTTTTATTATATAATGTAGAAGCAATATTTATGCATTATACATGATTTTCTTATTCATAGTCTTAATTTTATTCAACATAGAAGAACAAATATGAATCTAAAGGTGATAGATGGAAAAGAACTGCAAGAAATTGATGAATTTTGCTCCTTGAAAAGCATGATTAACACCAGAGGAGACAGAGTCAAGCAAACCTTTAGAACATGTTAACTACTAATATGTACATATTAAAAATAAGATATGTCTTTCAGGAGCAATAAATATTCAGAAAAAGTTAAAAAATACCTTAATCAAATGTTAAAACATCAATAATATGTAGTGAAATACTGTAAATAAATGCAAACATTCATAAACAACAGTTTTTGAATTATATACAACTATAGAGAGCAAGAAATAGTAGAAAAATTCTGTTAATAAATGAAAATATATAAAAAAAAACCATACAGCATTATTATTGGACATTTACTTCAACACAGATAAATTAAGAATGGACAGACTACATAGAATATAGAAAAGAAGCTTTAGACAACTACAACTCTAGACAAAACAACTAATAAAGTCTATATAAACCTAAAGTATATTAAAGTAAACTTTGTTGTAACTTTTTTATTTTAGCTTCCTCTTTGTTATTGTGATTCCTTTTGTGTAGTCATTTTCATTCATTGGCTACATGAGTATTACACACACAATAGGCTTATTGCTCATTTCTAGAAGACTATTGCTAATAGTTTTACTGAAGCAATCATCAATTTAGTCTTTACATTGAATGTAAGCTCATATAATGCCCATATGCATGTAATGCCCATATTGTTATCATACAAACTTAATCTTAAATCAAAATTGTTTATACATATGTAAATTGAAAATTATCAGCATATAAATATACCTAAAGTAAAATTAAAGATATCAATGTTGTTTATATGGTGTTTTTGAAATACAACTTATTACTATGTTGAAAAGCACGAAATTGTTGCTGAATTAACTCATTTATTGACTAAAAAATAATTTAACGTTTTATTTTTACATATTTCTTTGTTTTTTATGCAAAAGTTTAACGATTATTAGTTTGTTTACAACCGCAAAAATATAGACGAATGAATGTATGACCCGGTGTTTACGTTCAATCTAATATGCACATAAAAAAAAACAATTAAAACCGAAGGTATCAGCAGTAAACAACAACAAATATTACGCTTGATACAAAAATAAATAAAAATATAATTCTAACCTCCTTGTTTCAAGTTCTCCGAATGGTCAATGGGTATGACGAGGAGAGGTAACACTCCGCTAAGTCCGACAAGGATAGATCCAAAGATGGCCCAACACCAAGGTACATATTCTAGGGCACAAACCCAATCTGGCACTAAGTCTTTAACTAATTCCTGGTAGGAATCGTCGAAATTGGTGCTGTTAATGTCTGTAGCACATATGAAAGCGTTTGCAAGCAGTGACATTGTTCAGTTGTTGAGAAAATACTTGACACGAATTTACCGCTTTTGTGTTTGGTTTTATTGTTTACCAGACCGACTAATCTACACTGAGATTGAGCCGGTTGAGATGTTATGTTCGAAATATAAGATTAGCACACACTCGTTATTGAGCACTCATCGTATCACACTTTTACTACATTTATAACATTTTTTTCCGCGTTGATATACAAGCGTGTTTTTGACGGATACATCCCCTCCACTATGAAGACGATCATCTGGTTAGGAGCGTGAACAAGTTGCAGATCGAGTCTATTCCACCACGGCAAACGGGTTATCCAAGCGAATTTGCCAAATTTTGCTATTTATTGATTTTTAGGTATTTTTGTGCCTCTCCACATTACACGAAAGACAAAATTTTGAGAGACCAAATAAATTACTTCATGATATAATTTTTATTTTTTCAGAGGATTACTACAAAATTACCAAAACAAGAACCATGGTATATATTCTAGCTCTAGCAAACTAAAATTGAAATTAGTCATCTAAAATTACGCATCGTAAATGGTCAAAAATAGCAGAAATCACGTATCAATCATGAATTCTCGGAAAGTATACATTTCCTGGTCATATTGTACGGAGCAAAGTCGTACTTTTCTCCATAGAAAAAGTACTTTTACTCCCTAGGAAGTAAAAGTAAAAGTGACGTCTTGATATTTCATCGATGAAATAACTTATTGATTTATAGATTAACTGATATGATGAAATATTGACTTATAGATATTAACGTTTATTTATAGAACACTCTGTATTTGGCAAAATGGTAAAAAACAGTAAAATGTTATTTTAATTTGGTGTATAAAGGGGTAGTGAAGCGCAATATATGATGCCGTATTCTGTTAGCATCACTCAGCCTCTTATTCTCAATTCCTATCTTCACCTCCAAGTTGGTACACACCGGTAACCTGAGTAACCCCACTGGAGATTGGGTAACCAACCGCAGTGGAAGGTGGGGTCAGGGCTGATGATGAAGGGAGCCTTGGTCGTCCGATAAATAAGGAGTTGAGCGAAGGGCTAACAACCATTCCCTGTAAAACTCAATTGTTGCGAATATATAACAATATCTTTATTTTTAGAAAATAATATACATTCCGTGAACATAAAATTATTTAAAAAAAAACAGTGTCACACACGAAAATATTATTTACTTATTCCCAACCGTTACATATACAAATAGTCCTCCACAGAATATGGCTCAAGAGCTACCAGTAATTTAAATATTTGATGTTTATACAAACTTAATCTTTCCTCCCTTTTAATAGGTTCAGGCAGTTTATTAAACAATTTGATGCAGCAATAAAGAGCGTTTTTTTCTGTTATACTTAACCTGTGTATTGGAATTTTATAATTATATAACCTGGTATTTACTATACTATTGGGCTCAAAGTTCCTAAAGAGTATTTTATTCTTATATAGAGACAGTAAGCATTCTTGAATAAATACAGCGTAAACTGTTAAAATATTATTACTCCTAAAATGCCCTCTACATGATTCCCTACTTTTTAAGTCAAACATAACTCTGATTATTTTTTTCTGAACCAGAAATACATTATTTATGTCCCTACTGTGGCCAAAATTTATTACACCATATCTAAATTTTGCTTCAAAATTAGCATGATACACTGTTTTTAATGAGTTACTATTCATGTATTTTTTTAGAACTCTAAAGCTGTAAATCACTTTACTCAAAGACATACATAACTGGTCAACATGTTTATCCCAACATAAAAAACTGTCAATATATAATCCTAAAAATTTGGTACTGCTGCTAATATTTAAAGTGTCATTATTTACAATAATACTGTTTGGCATATCTGAATGTGCATAATTTGTCTTAAACAAAAGAAGATCTGTTTTATTTTGATTTAAAACCAACCTATTCATACAAAACCAGTCTTTAGCTTTCTGGAACTCTAAACTAGCATTAACGCTTAGAACAGACATGTTTTTACCACTGACTAAAATGTTTGTATCATCTGCATAATTTGTTATGCTGGAAGTAGTATTAGCCACTAGACCATGAAGATCATTGATATAGATCACAAACAGTAAAGGACCAATCACACTTCCTTGTGGTACTCCAATATTGATAGTGCTTTCAGATGAGATGCCTATTTCAGTGTTTTTATGTATTTTTACTAAATGTCTCCTATTTGCCAAGTAGGACTTAAACCAGTTCAATGCTGGTCCACGTATACCATATTTCTCCAATTTGTCAAATAATAGGTCATGCACTAAACAGTCATATGCCTTTGATAGGTCCAAAAAGAGACCCAAAGCCATATGACCAATCTCAGTACATTTCAAAATATCCCAGACAAATTGAAAAATCGCAGTCTGAGTTGATTTTCCCTGTTGATAACCATGCTGATTTGCACTAATAATATGACATTTTGTTAAAAATTCTGTTATCCGCCTATACATAGTCATTTCTAAGATTTTTGAAAAGGAACATAGAAGGCTAATTGGTTATTAATTAATATTAATAATTAATTAAGTTATTAATTAATTTAGGATCACCCTTTTTGTAAACAGGTGTTACTATGGCAGTTTTCAGGCATTCAGGAAATACACCAGATTTTAGTGAATTATTTATGATTGTAGTGAGAGGATTCACTATCTCCTTTATACAAAGTTTAGGGATTTTAGTGGGTATTTCATCAATTCCACAACTCATTTTGTTTTTTAAATTTTTAATTATATCCATAATTTCAGTTTCTGTCACAGGTGCGACAAACACTGAATTTATGTTACTTGCAATGTTGTCTTAGACAGCTTCAGACATCCTGTTTTCATATAGCTTTGATCGTTTTGTTATTAGTTTCTTATTATATTCTTTTTTTACCTGTCTATAGGAATCATAGAATTTATGGTTAACTCTGCTCATTGTAAACAAGATGTCTAAACGAGTCTTACATTCTATTATCTCTGGATCATCTCTTTTATTAAGGCCTTTTTTACGTTGCCTAGAATCTAACTTTTTAAAAGGAAAGCACTGATTGAATATATACAGAAACTGATTTAAGAAAGTATTCCATTGATCATTTACACATTTGTAACTTAAATTAAGCCAGTCATGATTATGTAATTTACTTATAAAAGTAAATATTATTTGTACTAAAATGTCTTTTCCTTTCAAGAGTATTCGTTTCTGCTTCCTCTACCTGAAAAGTTAATTTTTGGGCAGAATGATCAGAGATTCCAGCGTGCAAGACTTCTACTGACACATATGATTGCATATTTGTTAGTATGTTATCTACACAAGTTTTAGATGTGGCAGTTACTCTAGTGTAGTCTTCAATTACATGACAAATATTATATGAGTTAATTAACATACAAAATTTTACTTTATCTAATGTGTTATTCTTAAGATCGATATTGAAATCTCCCCCTATAATTATAATTGTGTTTTCTATCATAATTCTTCCCAGTATAATATCAAATTTGTTTAAAAAAACTGCCAGATAACTACCTGATGGTCTGTAAACTGATGCTATAATGAGTTTGTTATTACCTATATTAGCTTCGCATACAGCACACTCTATTACCCTATCTACTGATAACTCTTGTATATCCTTTCTTTCCTGGCCAATGATGTCTTTACTAAGATATATAGCTGTTCCTCCATGTTCGTTCACATTATTTCTACAATGACTAGCTGTCAGCACAAAATTGTTAATTCCATATTCACTTAATTCTTCTTTAGTTTTCCAATGTTCTGTTGTGCACAATATTTTACAGTCACTGTTGTTTGTTAGAAGTTCTTCTATTTCATCAATACAATTTCCTATGGATTGGAGGTTCTGGTGGATGATACTTATATTCTTTGCTCGTGTGACTGTGTTTTGTATTTCAATTTCCTTGTGTTGATGTATCTTGTGCTCTCTATTTTCTCCTATGAAAAATTTCCACCTCGGTTATCTAGAAAATCCTTATGACGATGCATCTGGAACCTTTTTATGCCAACACCATTAGGCCAAAACTCTGGTTTATACATGTCATCCTTATATTCAAAGGGAGCCGATACAACAAATCTCTTCAACATATTTTCTTGACTTGGCAATTCCTTTACCATAATAGACTCTTGTTGCATATATGTTGAATATAATGCCTAATGAAACAAACGAAAAGATCTCACAACGACGAACTCAGCAAAAAAAAATTGTCATAATTATGGATTTAAATTTGGAACCTGGAATGTGCGAATGTGCGAAAGGCAGGAATTATGATAAGTATGGCAGAAGAAATTGAAAAATACGGGGTTGAATTATTGGCACTGTAGGAAATCAGATAGAAGAGTCAGGAAGAAGTTCGTAAACATAAGTTCTCAATATACTACTCCGGAAATGAAATGAGACAAGATAAAAGAGAAGTAGGGTTTATAGTAACCAAAAGACTATGAAAAGCCGTTATCGCATTTACACCAATATCAGACAGAATTTGCACCATAAGACTCAAAGGTAAACTGCATAATGTGACAATGGTTAATGTATAAGTGCTGACGGAAAAGGCTGATGAAGACGAGATTGAAAGATTCTATGTAGAACTTCAGGAAGTATGTGATAAAATCCAAAGACACGACGCTGTTATAACATTGGGAGACTTTAAAATGCTAAGCTGGGAAAAGAAGAAACTTTCGTAAACATTTTTGGGAAACAAAGTTTACATCATGAAACCAGTCAAAATGGACTTAAGGTTGCACAATTTGCAACAGCAAATAATTATGTAGTTGTCAGCACTAATTTCCAGACAAAATATATCCATAAAGGAACATGGAAAATACCAGGAACCAATGAAGCCAATCAAATTGACCACATCCTCATCTCAAAAAGATAGACAACAGACATAACTGTCAGAACGTATCACGGGGCGAACTCTGACTCAGATCACTATCTTGTGGGGGCAAAATTGCGGCAGAAAATCGCAAGAGTGGCAAAAGGGAAAAATAGCCAAATTAAAAAAGGGATTGTTGAAGGACTCAAAAGTCCAACAAAGACACAAGAATATCTAAATACTCTCATATTTATTGATAGCTCTCATATTGATAGCTCATATGACGCTTCAAGCACTTTTTCAGATGACTGAGCCGTAGAACCAGTACTATCCAACTTCATGCGTTTAAAATTTTCCGATTTTGTAGCAAAAAATTCCTTTGGTTTTCCCTTAAAAGAGTTCTGTTTGGATGACAACTGTCTTTCAAGACGATTAGGTCTCATTGCATCATTGCTTAAAGCTTCATAGCAAATTACACACTGAGGGTGTTCGATCATCTTGACTACAATATTTTCTCTTACTCAAATTACGGTATATTGTAAGGCATGGAGAGGTTGGTGGTTGAAGGCAAGGTAGATGGTAAAAGAACCCGAGGAAGATCGCTACTCCGATGGTCAGACCAAATAAAGTGCGCCACCGGTTACTTTCTGTCTGAGGTAGCACAACGCGCCCAGGAGAGAGAAGAATGGATAGCAACCATTCGCCATATACCATAACGTCACCACATCCTTACGAAGGATAAAGGATAGAGGAGGAAGAAAGTCAACTACGACAATTAAAATCTCACAACACGTACACTCATATGATGCAATAACACATACAGGCTATGTCGAGGTATCTCAAACACTCAGTCACAATCTCACAATTGGTTAGTGCTTGGAAACGCTCGGTTGCCAAATGCACACTGTTGCCACATTGAACGGCTCACAACAAAGTCAGATGTTACAGTGGTTTGTTTTAATTTTCTAAACATCATGGTTAATTTAGAATTTTAGAAAGTCTAATCTATAATAATATAAAACAACAGATTCAGGAGAATTTAAATACCGAAATATCAAAAATCCTTAAAAATAACAATGAACCGCTGAAAAAGTGGAGTGAAATTAAAGAAGAGATTAGGACTTCAAGCACTAAGTTTTTACTACCTGATAAGAGAAAAAAGAAAGACTGGATGACTGCAGAAATCCTTGACATGATGGAAGAGAGACGGATATATAAAACTAAAGATACTGCCAAATACCGTGAAACCCATAGACGAATAAGAGCTGAGATAAGAAAAACTAAAGAGAAATGGTTCTCGGAGAGATGCGAAAAAAATCGAACAGTGCGAAAAGGTATACGACTATCACAATATGCATAAGAAGATAAAGGAACTCACAACAAAGAAAAGCTACAATATTTTATCGAAAGGGCTGTGCGATGATAATGGAAATCTACAACTAGACCCCGACAAAATAGTTAGAATCTGGGAAACTTATGTGGAACAACTGTTTAATGATGACCGTCCTAGTGGGTATACACTGAGCAATGATGATACTGGCCCTTCTATTCTAAAATCAGAAGTGGAGAATGCTATAAAGGGTCTTAAAAATAACAAAAGACCAGGCAACGATAACGTATACGGGGAAGTATTGAAAATGCTGTGCTAAACAAATAGTCAATTTCTAGACTCACTCGTCAGACTCTTTAACAATATTTATAATAGCGGGGAGTTTCCTGAAGACTGGCTAGAGTCAACTTTTGTTGCCATACCGAAAAAACCAAAAGCAAAGTCTTGTGATCAACATCGGATGATAAGTCTAATTAACCAAATTTCGAAGGCATACACCAAGGTTATTTACAACAGAATAAGCAAAAAATGCGAGGATAACATTGGAGATTCGCAGTTTGGGTTTCGGAATTCTCTTGGGACAAGAGAAGCACTTTTTAGTCTACAGGTACTCATCCAGCGCTGCAGAGATATGAACAAAGACGTGTACATATGCTTTATAGACTACGCAAAAGCATTCGATAACGTAAAGCACGAAAAGATAATTGAAGTTCTCCATAAGATCGGAGTCGACTACAGAGACATTAGAACAATAGTGAGTCTCTATTAGGGTCAAACAGCTAAAGTGAAAGTAGGATCAACATTGACCAATAAAATTGAGATCAAGAAAGGGGTACGACAGGGCTGCATCTTGTCTCCTATTCTCTTTAATATATACTCAGAAGAAGTATTTAAGACAGCGCTGGAGGAAAGCACAGAAGGCATAAAGATAAATGGAGAAATAATTGATAACATAAGGTATGCTGATAACACTGTGATTCTAGCAAGTAGCATGGAGAAACTGAGTTGCCTAATGAGTGAGATACAAAAAACAAGTGCACAATACGGACTCAGACTAAATATCACAAAAACCAAATGGATTTTAGTAAGCAAGACCCAACAACCACCACAGCAACTGATATTAGACAATGAAAGAATTGAACACGTGGATTCGTACATCTACTTAGTAACAACAGTTAACTCAAATTGGGATCAAGCGAAGGAAATACGTATAAGAGTAGAAAAGGCAAGAGCATCGTTCACTAGCATGAAGCAAATTTTCACCTCTAAAAGCCTCACCCTACCTCTCAAAATTCGACTTCTGAAATGCTATGTATTCCCGTTTTTGTTATATGGAATGGAGGCGTGGACAATGACCGCAACATTGATGAAAAAAGTAGAGGCCTTCGAAATGTGGGCTTACCGACGTATATTACGTATATCCTGGACTGAGCACGTGACCAACGAAGAGGTACTACGCCGGATAGGTAAAGAGAGAGAGGTAGGAATAAGTATAAAGAAAAGAAAGTTGGAATACTTGGGTCACGTTATGAGACATAATAAATATAGAGTACTACAGCTGATCGTTCAAGGGAAAATAGACAGCAGAAGGAGTCCAGGGAGGAGAAGACACTCGTGGCTCCAAAACTTGCGGCAATGGTTCGGATTGTCATCTGCTGAACTATTCAGATCTGCCGTAAACAAAGTCAGAATAGCCATGTTGATTGCCAACGTTCGGAACGGAAAAGGCACATGAAGAAGAAGAAGAAGAAAGTCTACCTAAATTTAATTTAATGTTCAACTTTTCTTGTGCCTCCCCTGTCATGTTCTGACGCTCCCCAGTTTGAGAACCCCTGTTTGTTATTAATAAGAAATTAAGTAAGTTCCTGAAGGACGAAGATGTGAACTAATTTGTAGTAACACATATTGATAGTTGGCAATATTATGTCACTCTTTATAATGGTCAGAATACCATCAGACACACACTCCATACTTGTCAACATACTTATTAATAAACTTTTAGGAACTACTGAATATTTTTATGGACATACTTCGAAATTATTTCAATTTTGCTTTTGGTGGAATTAACGCAAACTCAAGATAAATCGACAACGCATGCCCAAATACCCACAATAAGCGTAGGAAGAAAACAAACCACGGCACATTTACCACACAGTTGCCGCTTATTTGTAAAATACATGAGTCTCACGACTACGTAGAAATAAGTGCGCATTTTAATTGTTAAACAATATTATGCACCTCATTGTTATTCATTAAATTATTCTTCTCGACGGAATAAATATTTTACAGGTGATAAGAAGTACTTTTAGATATTTGTAGACGACGAGAGAGATAATAACCGTTGAAGTACGTAGATTTTAATCTAAAAAAACACATCCAAACTATTTGAATGGAAAAAACAAGTCTATCTTTACATAAAATAACTCAATGTGGGATTTAGTGTGTGTGCCAACCACTTACATAGTTCTGAGAAGCAGAAAATCATCTGTACTTTGTGATTTTTGTTTACAAACTTTTCACGTATCTGTCGCTAAAATATCTGCATCGGACGTGCTAAACTCCGCATTGAAACATTTCTTTGAACTTAAGTATGACGAACGATACATTATTCTTTGTTTTAGTTGGTGTTTTTGTTTGAGTCGATCTCTCCAGATACAGAAACTTAGAGTTTAGTGCACCACCGATGTGTAAAATATGCAGTTGTTTTATATATGCTTACGTACGTAGTACAATGGCCCTGTGTACCAACGAAAACGATTGTTATTCCTGATGTGATTGTCTCAAATGAACCTATTTGATTTCCATTTTCTTCCTATTTTCGTGTAAATGGCCATTTTTCTATAGGATTTTAGCAATATTTTTCTATGTCTTATCTGAAAGAGTCGTGCAGTCATTCTGTAGTTTAAAAATATGGAATTTAGTTGACTCAAAACAACAAGGTTTTTACCTCTGCAGCTGAAATACATATTGGCGAAACTTCCACAACCTGTACAAGGAAGAAAGTACCATGGTGGAATAAGGATTGTGAATAAGCGTTCGTCATTGTAAAAAGCATGAAGAACTCGAAATAACGAAGATTTTGTGCAAATGAAAAAACTAAAGGAAACCAACTCAACTTTTGAGTTTTTTTAAAGGCATTAAATACGAACGCCTGTTCCGTGCTTAGCTACTCATTTGCTATTATAAAGTAGTCAAAACGGATATAGAAAGTCTTCAGCGGAAAGTAAGAACACTTCTCACAAAGGCGCAAAAACACCATCCACGCAGTGCAGTAGAGCGAACAGCATTACCGCGATATCAAGGGGGAAGAGGACTTATGGACATAGGAGAGCAGTTGAATAAACCGGTTACTAATTTAAGAACCTATTTTCAAACGCAGGTTGAGATATCTACTTTACATCGAGCAATCTGCGCAGTAGATGACACAGCATCGGTCAAACTGAGGAAACAAGAAATGCGTATAAATCAACTGATAAATCAAGAAAAAATGTGTACCTGGATGAGTAAACCTTTGCATCGACGACATCTCAATGAGGTCATCCAAGAATATGTCAACAATACACATCGAACTATTGGTTGACATCAGGAAAGATGTTTTCTGAGACAGATTGTTTCCTACTTGCCATTCAGGATCAGTTACTAAAAATTACCTGAAATACATTTTCAAAGACCCTTAGGACCAAAACGACAAATGCCAATATAGATGTCAAGCTCAAGAAATCATACAAGATCTTACGGGGGCTGCCAAGCGTTTGTCGGAACTGATTACAAACAACGCCATGACTCAGTAGGAAAGATTCTTCACCAAGAACTAGCTAGCAAACTGGGAACTTTTCCAAACCAATCATATGTCCGTGACAGAATACTTCAAAACGACAACCATAAACATTACTGGGACCGCACTGTGCTCACAGACCGACCAGAGGCAGAACAGACAGAAACTTACAACAGAGAACAACAACTAAGAACAGAGATCTGGAAATACAAATAAGGAGATAATGTAGAATAGAAAGTACTCAAGCAATACCTATTATTTTCTCTACTACTGGAGTTACAGCTGTTAAAACAGCTGGGTCTTAATGAACATCTGTATCAGACCATGCAAAAAGCAGTACTGCTCTCAACATCTAGATAGGTAGGAAAATTTCTGGGAGATACTCCAACATAAAATTGGTCACCTAGGGCTAGATAACACGGAAAGCGTCTCACTAGAGCTCAATCCTTTTGACGCCATAGGTAACTGGGATGAGTGAATTTTCCACTTAGAGGGAATGTGAGATGTATGGCTAAATCTGAATAATATTAATAATAGGGGATTTTATTAGCAGATTTAGCCATATGGCTCACACTCCCTCTAATTGGAAAATTCACTCATCCGTGTTATCGAGCCCTAGGTGACTTGGTATGCTGGAGTATCTCCCAAAAATGTTCGTACACATCTGGATGCCTCGAGGAGTACAGCTTTCTGCATGGCCTTATAAAGATGTTCATTTAGACCCAGCTGTTTTATGATCTCTACGAGGTTTTTGGGAATAACACCAGTAGTAGATAGAATAATAGGTACTGTCTGGGTACTTTTCATTCTCCATTGTATCCTGATTTGTATTTCTAGATCTCTATACTTGGCGATCTTTTCGTCGTATTTGACACGCGAATTATTGCTGTTAAGATAGGACGTCTAAGGTGGGTAGGCCATGTAATGCGGATGGAGAAACTGACCCAGCTAGAAAAACGCTCCTTGATAGACCTATTGGTAAAAGAAGAAGAGGAAAACTCAGAACAAGATTCTTAGATAACACAGATCAAGATATGAGAAATATGGAAATACGTGCTTGGTGGAGGAAGGCGATGGATAGGGAAGACTGGAAAAAAATTCTTGGGGAGGCTAGAACCCACACACTGTTGTAAAGCCAAAATGATGATGAATTATTGCTGTTAGCTATCGCCACATCAATAAGTGTTGTTTACCTGGTAAGTTTATTAACTAGTATGAGATCCGGTCTATTATGTGCCACTGGTTGGTCTGCGAGCACCGTGCGGTGCCAGTATAGCTTTTAGTTGTTATTTTCAAGTATTCTTTCAGGGACGTATTGATAGTAAGGAAGATGGTCGGTTTGGAGAAGTCCCAGTTTGTCAGCTAGTTCTTGGTGGATAATCTTTTCTAATGCGTCATGGCATTCTTTATAATCAGTACCGATAAACGCCTGGCAGCCCCCGGTAAGATGTTGGATGGTTTCTTGAGCTTGGCATCCATATCGGCATTTGTCATTTTGGACTTAAGGATCTTTAACAATATATTTCAGGTAATTTTTTGTTTTTATAACCTGATCCTGAATAGCAAGTAGGAAACCCTCAGTCTGGGTAAATATATTCTTGGCTGATCTCATTGAGATGTCGCCCATGTAGAGGTTTACATCCAGGTGCGCATTTTTTCTTGCTTAGTCAGTTGGTTTATGTGCATTTCTTGTTCCCTCAGTTTAAGCGGCGTTGTATCGTCTACTACGCAAATTGGTCGATGTAAAGTAGATGTCTCAGCCTGCACCTGAAAATAAGGTCATAAATTAGCAATCTGTTTATCCAGTTGCTCATCTACGTCCATAAGTCCTCTTACCCCTTGATATCTCGGTAATGTTGTTCTTTATACTGTACTGCGTGGATGGTGTTTTTGTATCTTTGTGAGAAGTGTTCTTACTTTTCGCTGGAGATTTTCTATATCCATTTTAGACCACTTGATAATACCAAATGAGTAGCTAAGCGCGGAACAGGCGTACGTATTTAATGCTTTAAACGAATTTTTGCTATTAGGATATGACCGATTTAGCTGTCTTACTCTTCGCACAAACTTCAGAAGTTAGTTCGGTTTTCATTAGTTAATGGTTAATTTTTCGCGCTTGCTGTACTCCGAGATATTGGATTCACCTATTGCCTCGATGTTTTGGCCATACTAATAAGTGTGCATACTAATATCATTTGAGAAGGTTTCTACAGTTTTTAGCATCTGATCTAGGTGGTTTCGAGTGGAAGCTATTAATTTCAAATCATCCATATAAAACAGATGATTAAGCCTCGCCACAACAGTATTGTTATTTTTGATGCTAAAACCTGAGTCAGTGGAGTTCAGTAGCTGAGATAGTGGGTTCATCGCTAGACAGAACCAAAGTGGACCCAACGAGTCCCCCTGGAAAAGGCCGCGGTTGATTGGGATACCTTCAGTTTAGATATTATATAATAGCGGACGACAAAAAGGAAAGGAGTGCAGAAATATATGGAGTATATTGGGGTATAAGTGATCACCGACCACCTAAAGACAAAAATCTGAGCAAAGAAACAAAGACAAAAATATATACAGCAGCAATTGTACCATATTGATAGTGACATCATATGGAACAGAACAATCACGAGAAGAATATACCGCCCAATAAAGATAGAACAAGGAGAATACAGAAAACTGATGGACCATGAAATAATAAATATAACTGAACGGCAGGATATATGTCGTAAAATTCATTAAAGCACAAAGACTTAGATGGTTTGGACACACACAAAGAAAAAGAGAAGAGACGAACTAATTAAGAAGATAACGAACTGGAAACCAATAAAAAAGAGACTAAGAGGAAGACCAAAAATAAGATGGGAAGAAAAACTGCCGGAGGATATATCTTCTTCTTCTTTTTGTGTAGATATACTCTCTTTGTGTAAAGCCGTGTATCTGCCGCGTATGTAATTATTGGTGTGATGATTGTTTTGTAAATTCTGTCTTTCATTTCTTTCCCGATATTTTTATTTCTTTATATTATTTCATTTAGGCAACCTGCGGCTCTGTTTGCTCTATTCACTTGATCTCTCACTTCTCTTTCGAACTTTCTGTAGCTAGACAGTGTGATGCCTAGATATTTAAACTCTATTTGTTCTATTATCTATTATTCTGCCTGTGGCATTTACTTTATCTCTAATAGTCTCGTTAGTAATTTTGTCTTGTCTTGCTATTCCCCATTGCTATTCTGGTACTCCTTCGAAAAGGATATATCTCTACTACATCTAGTTTTGTCTTTACTTCAGCATTTAAGATTTACACTTCTCATATGTTATAACTGTGTCTACAAATGTAAACGACCTTCTCATCCTAATTTTCGTTTTTTTTTTGTTACATATCTTTCCCACCATATTGAATTAAAACTTCCCATTACTGTTTCCACCTGTTATACTCGGAGGCTGTGTACAGTATAAAAACAAAAATATCTTTGTCGTTTTATGTATCTAGGTGAGTTTGTAATTTTCGTTTCGATGTAATGTCCTACATAAAAAAATACCGACTGGATATCTTATCGTCAAGTGCAGATAAAAGTGGTCATTACAATTTGCTTTCCACACAAAGAACTGATAAGATTGTTGTCAGTACAAACAATATTATCGAAAACAGGAATTTGTTTAAACAATCAGAACTTGAATAATAAATATCTTTGCGATGACAATTAAATAATTAATTACACAATTTAAAGGTTATGATGATTAGAGGTAATCAAACATGCTTCATACATTTTTTGGACAAAATGGACAAAAGAATGTACAGGGGGCGACTGGTGGTAACGATACTGAAAAAGATGACAAGAGCAAAATCATACGATGAGAGATAAAGCAAACCAGAACCATTGTAATGAGAGTAATTTAAAGTTTTTTTCAGTGATGTTTTAGATAGGTTTGCCCCTATTTTCAATAAGGCATTTCCTTTAATTACAATTAAGTTAAAACATCAAAAACCTTGGACTACCGAAGGTATCCGCATATCAGCCAAGAATATGCGTTCACTACTGTACATCAAGAAATTTACTACCAATGTCTTTGTCCCTGAATTTATCTCCAAGTACAGAGGAACCTATCTAAACAGCTAAAAAAATATCAGAATCCTCTGGAAAGCTCTAAAAATGTTGCAAGAGAAACTTGGTCCATAATAAACGATCTTCGAAATAAAACTAACCCAGCTCAAACATTTTCTCCAAACCCTGAAAATATCAATGAATACTTCGTGAGTTTGAGTAATGTGGGTAAAAACATAACATCAACTATTTTGCCACCACAAGATCCTATTTCCTATCTCCCCAATTCAACAAAGGTCTCGAATTCATTCTTTATAAGACCATTAAGACCAGTTGATACATCTGAACTGATCCAAATAATCAGTATATCAAAAGCAAATCTTCCTGTAGTACTGATGGACTATCCATAAAAATTTTCTTAAATCTCCCAAAAAATGTGTTGGAAGTCCTGGTCTCAGTAATTAACGATTGCTTTGAAAAAAGTATATTTTCAGAGTGCCTAAAGACAGCCATTATTATTCCTCTTCATAAGAGTGGTGAAAAATCGAATATCTGCAACTATAGACCTATTGCCTTACTATCGGTCCTATCCAAAATTATTGGGAGACTTATAAAAGTCCGACTTATGTCCTTTCTCCTCGAAAACAACGATTCCAAAGCTTTTTTGACATTTTGATAAAAAAAAAAAACTAAACTTCTACGGTATTTCTTTGAAATGGTTCTAATGTTCTTTGAGGAATAGAAAACAACTAGTTAGAGCAAATGATACTGACTCTAGTCACAAAACATTGTATGTGGAGTACCACAACGTTCAGTATTAAGTCCTCTATTTTTCCTTATCTTTATAAATGACATCACTAACTTAAAAATCAATGGATAAATTTTTCTTTTTGCTGATGATACCAGTATTACCTGGAGGAATTCTAATACTACAACTCTTCATGAAACTATAACTTCTGATCTACTTCAAATAAAAACTTGGTCTGACTCTAATTTACTCTCTTTTCACGTGGATAAGACAGTAGCATTATACTATAAAGGAGCTTTTCAACCCTTGCTTCTTAACAACAGCCAGATCAGTATCGTTGATTCTGTAAAATTTCTTGATATTTTTATAGACAGCAACCTTAAATGGTCCCTTCATATCGATTTGTTAAGTAAGAAACTAGCCTCAGCCTGCTATGCAAGATCTGTTACGAAGTAAATCAATTTAGCAACTTCCAAAATATCATATTTTTCTTTATTCGAGTCTCATCTTCGATATGGCCTTCCTATTTGGGGTTCTAGAACAGCTGCCAAATGTTATTGTTGGAAAAATGCTTGGAATGGATAAGACAAATCATCAAAAGACCGGCAAACTAGATGATCAATAAAGTTACGAGATGGATTCCAATCCAATGAAGAAGCCACGAGAGGGATAACATGGAAAACAACAGAAAAATAATGAAAATATAACAATAGAAATTGAAATACAGATAGAAGGTAGTCTGTTCTGCTTATTTTTCTTACCACTCACCAGAACCTCCTCTAACAACGGAAATTATAGGGTTGGTCAGATACTGTGAGAATCTGCAGCTCCCGCTCATGGTGGGTTGCGATTCCAACTTCCACCACGTAGTGTTGGGGAGTGTGGATATTAATCCCCTAGATGCAGCCCTGCTGCAATACCTCTCGGAAACCCACATACGTTTATGACGCCTAGAAGAAGTTGAAGATCGTTATATAGTTAGACTCGTTTCGGAGTTGGTTGTTTTTGAAGAACTCTCGCTGTCAGATCACATACATATTCTCATCAAAAGGCTCTTCAGCTCCAGAATATTTCATATAGGAATCCACGAGCTATAGACTGGGAACTCTTTCGAGAGGGGCCAAGCCATAACCTCGTGGGTCTTCCCCTATGTCGAGGAGGAGCTGAGGAGATAGAGATATCCTTGGATCACTTATCCGAAGCCCTGACCTCAGCATATGAAGCTAGCTGCCCTCTTGTACATAGGGCTATTGATTTGGGTTCTCTTCAACAAAGCTAAAAAGACTGGTGGGCCTGCCCACTGGGACCATTTTAAGGAGGCTCAGAGGGAATACAAGTTTCTGATTAAGAGGTTTAAGAGGAGCTCTTGGGGAGCCTACTGTGACAGCGTGGAACACATGTTGCCTACAGGTAAGATTTGTCATGTCCTCTTCAAAGATCTGACACCGGGGTTGGGCAAGGTGAGTCTTTCCAGTGGAAGGACCATCTTCAACTGACGGGGAGGCCCTAAGGATTCTCTTGGACGCCCACATCCCAGAGGGCCACATACTGGTCAGGACTTTTAACCCGGTATCTGGCAACACCAAAAATAGATGTCGCAAAATTATTTTATTGTGTATATAATCTTATATAACTCTCAAAAACACACTGTGGTACAAAAAAACCGGAAGGAGATAGGGGAAAGTGGTTTTTGAATCCGTTGCCTACAAGCAACATTGCCAGTCAAGAAACACTATTTGATACTGATAACTTCACTAATGAAGATCTCAAAATTTTGTTAATCATAAATAAAAAACTGTTTAACTAAAGGACATTTTATTGATTTAATAAAAAAATTAAAAGTACCTAAGACTAAAAAAATATAAATATAGGCCTAATTCTAACGGTGGAATGATAAAAAGCAATTTTTGTTCGGTGTAAAACAAAGCCGCATGTTACATTTTTCACACTGCACAGTTGTATAGCCAGTTTTACAAAATCTACATCTTCCTTTAGCGGTATAAAGTGGCCAGTGACCTAACGCATCTGTTCTGGTAGCATCATCAGGTTTTACAACAAGAGGGTGGCGAATAATGTTATCTGTATTTTCTATACTTGATGGACGGCCTCGCTTTACTTTGTTCTTTCCAGTGTTGGGCAAAGACCTAGCTAGTTCCATTCTAAACTTCTTGAGAGGCATAAAATTTATATTATTGGCTTTACTGTCATTTTGATATAATATCCAAGCATTTATAATACAGACATCTAAGAGCCAGGTAACTATTGGAAAGTACCATCTTTTACTACGACTTGGACTTCTGTAAAGACCCAATAAAGAGTTAGCTTTATCCACTCCATGTGTTTATTGTATTGAGTGATTAGATTAGGGCATGGCACATTTATTTTTCTTTTATGTTCTTTAGAATACCTTTGTACATGATTGACTGGCTCAATCCCACAACCAGTGCTAGCAAGAAGTACACATTTGTTATCTGCCCATTTGACAACTATAATATTCTTTTGTTCATCGGATTTATAAACATAGGAACCCCTGCCACGTTTTAGCAAAACCTTATCAGTATCCAAGGTGCAACCTGCTATTCTATTTGAGCGAATAGTGCCCAAGCTAAGGATATTATACTTTTCCTTCAAGTAATCAAATAGTCTCAAACTGGAAAACCAATTGTCACAAAAAATCATTGAATTCTGGGGGTCATCCAATGTTTTACATAGTGCAATCACTGAAGATGCACCGACACCCAAGGATTGTTCTTCTTCAGAAATCTGATTGATAGTTCCCTGTAGTTGTGAAAATGTCGAAGCTCCTTGGTAAGGAATGAAATCGGCAATATATCCTGAAACACCTGCCCTTACAAAGAACTTGTAACCCCATTTATGAGGCTTATTTTGTATGTATTGTCGTAAATTGCCACTGTATGTACCTTTGTATGCAACCATAGCCTCATCTATGGAATATTGGTTTTCGAACTGATACTTATAACAATTTGTAGAAATATGATCTAAGAGGGGACGAATTTTGAAATAGCGGTCTTTCGTTTCTGAAGTTGCTTCTAAGTTATCATTGAAATGGACCAGTGTTCTCAGTTTTTGAAATCTTTTTAGGGACATAACATCAGCAAGGAATTCTTGAAGAAGTAGCCCAATAATCTTCTATTGCTGGCAGCTGTATTACCCCCATAAAAATCAAAATGGAGAAAAAGTCTGTTATTTCGGAAGTATTTGTGTTGACACTTAACCCAGTTTTTTGAGTACTGTATAAATTCGTCTGGTATACAATATTCTCTATTAGATTTAGTGAAAAAAACCTCGTAAAATACTCAAGAGGCAAGGCTACCTCTACTGCATTATTGCCTATAGTTGGATTTTCGAACGGAATGGTTTCTATGTCACTTTCAGACCAGTTATACTTTACTGACTCCACTACTTTTTTACGTTTTCTTGGTGGTTCTTCATGATCGCCTTCTTCATTTGTTTGATTAGCCTCCTCTTCAGTTAGCAGTTGATGATTATGAGGTGCATCATTTTCATCTGATTCTGCGGCAATTTCATTTATATTGATGTTTTCAATTTCTTCATCATACTCCTCCATATCAGACAAATCAGAGAGATCAGGGTTAACAGGAACAATACACGACATTTTGGTCTTTTTTCCATAAAAGGAGGTAGTTGATATTTCATTTAAATTTTCCATATTGAAATCTTATACTGAAAAAAAAAGTCAATTACTAAACTGACAATGTTGCTTCAGAGCCACATGATGTTTGTTCAACAAAATAATATCATTACTTACCGTATACAGCAAAAAATAGCAGAGAATTACACTAAAACAACCTTTGTTTATATACCAAATAAAAATTCAACCTCATAGTACTCCTAACAAACGGTTGATAATAAAAATTATGACACACCCACTTACACGTAGGTCTCTACTGGTATCCTCTCTAGTAAAATTATTTTTTTCAAATATCTCTATTGAATGTTAGATGTCGCCACCAGTTTTATATAACTAACACGACTTGTTGCTTACAATTATCATTGTCACATAACAGCTATATAAAGTAGAAATTGATTTAAGAGCTTATAACGACGATGTTGCCTGAGAGCATCAAAACCAGATACCGGGTTAAGGCCTGTCCTTTACCATGGAGAATTACTAGGGTCGTATTTATTCCTATACCAAGTAGAACTAATTTTACCCTTGCCTCATTTTGTAGATTAGTTACATTCCCATTGTTAATAATAATATATAGGAGTAAATTCTTGATTTGAATATTTAATGGGGCTACCATATCAGATATTAACAAATACAGTACGGTATTCTTTGTCCACAGTGTACATTTTCGTTAACTATACCACCTGTATAAAAGCTGTCGATTGTCAGATAAATTTACGAATAACACCTGGTAAGTCTGTGCCAAAATCAAAAAAATTTTAATGTATTTGTACTACATTGTATATTGGCTTAGCAAGTGTATCCTCCTTGTTTTCCGCATGTTAATTAAGACATTACAATTAAGTAACGTTGCCAAAGCCAATAAATACTAGAAATGCTCATTGTTACTGGCAAAACCCGGCTGCAGCCTCCTATTTTCGTATTTCGCACCAACACACGTGTCAAGTCTCTCTAGAGTAATATTTCCAGTTTAAATTAATGAGTCATTTACTCAAAAATTAATGTTTGGTAATGAGCATGTGATCAGTGTGTCGGTCAGTTTGTGAGCGGTGGAGTAGCGAGAATGGACGCTTGGGGAATCTCACCCTCGGAAACCTCGATGTTCCCGCGATTAGAGACGATGAACCGAACGTGCAAGGGAGTTTCAGGAGGAAGAAGCCCAAAACCGTAAGTTTATCAATATCGATAAGTGAAAAATTTTATACAGGGTGAGTCATGAGGAACTCCTACTTCGTATGTACTATAATAAAAAGTGTGTGCTCTTATTGTTTAATAATATATAGGGCGAGTCGTGAATTTTGATTGATTTTTTTATTGGTCATAAATAGACTTCGGCAAATATGCAAATAAAAATGTAGAAAATATGCGCATAAATATGCACGTGTTTACCCGAAAATATGCAAATATTTTACAAAATATGCATACAAATAAATAAAAAAATCGTAAAATAGTAACAATTTTATTTAAAAAAAAAAAGTGTACATAACTAAATATTTCCTACTATTCATTAAGATTTACATTTATTTTAAGTAACTACATCATTTTTAAGTATGAATAAACTTATTTAGAATTATGGTAACAATAAATGACCAAGTGGTGTTCAAAATTTTCTAACAAAAACTTGTGGCTTCTGTCTGAGTACATATATTTATATATGGAAAAACTTCGTTCAACATCAACTGATGTAACGGGAGCATTTTTCAAACTAACCAAAACATTTGGTTCTAAATTAATTGTTTCCGAAATATTTCCAGCTAGAACACTGACTACTTCAGAAAGAATATGGTAACCTTTATTTTTTTCCATAGTAGCTTCAAATTTTTTTAAAATATCTTTTCCAATATTACCTCTAACGTTCCGACAACATGACGCAAATTCTTTTATTAATGCTGTACTTTCGAACAATGACAGTTTTGGTGATTCTAACTGAGTAATTGTTTTTTGAACAAAACTAAAATTTGATTTTATAAATGAAAGTTCTTGTTGAAGCAAGTTACTCTGAAAAGTTTGTTTAGAATCCAAAAGAGATTGGGAACTTTCATCTGTTAACGTATCAATTATGTTCTTTATTTTAACAAAATGATCTGCATAAAAATTAGCTGCTTCTAACCATGTTCCCCATCGCGTTAAAATAGGTTGTGGTGGAAGAGGAATGTTAGGTAGCATTTCTTTATAAAGTTGAATTCTTATAGGAGATTTAAGAAATACTTTTTTGACACTGGATATCATGGTATTTACAAGAGGAAACTTTTTTCGTATTTCCTCTGCAACTCTGTTTAATCCATGCGCTACACAAGTAACATGTATTAAATCTGGAGAAAATATTTTTAACTTTTGTCCTGCTTTCACCATATAAGGAGCAGCATCCGATAAAATAAGCAGTAATTTATTAGAAGGAATAGTTGTCGGAAGAAAAAAAGTTGCTAATGTTTCTTGTATAAAACGCGAAATTGTTAAAGCATTTGTTTTCTCAAGTTGCTGGCATGAAATAAGATGAGATTTTGGTAAGGTATCTTCTTTAAGAACACCAATCAATAAATGAGCAATATACTTTCCTGAGGAATCAGTGGTTTCGTCTACAGATATGTAAAAATAATTATCTGCAATTTCTTCCTTAATATTAATTAACACCGACGAGTATAGCCCGTTCACATTATTTCTTCTTAGAGACCGATCACTTGGAACATTAAGTTTGCAATATTTTTTTAGAAACGAACTAAAATTTACATTTGCTAATTTTGAAAGCGGTATGTTTGCAGACACTAATGCGCGACACAAGTCTTCATTAAAAGTTTCTTGCTCATCTAATTTTTTTGAAGTAGATTGGAAACATTTAGCCATTGAAGTTTGATGTTTTCCTCCTATTTTTCCTTTTTTTGCAATGTGTGAAGCAGTTCTCACATGTTGGTCTATCTGAAATTTCTTCTCACATGCTATCTATAAATAAAAATAAAAACCTTTATTTTAACCCAACCTTTAAAATATAAAAATATACAAGGTGTTTTTGGTTAATCAAATAACTGGTTTGGAAAAAAAAAACACTCGCTAAGTGTTTTAAATGCAGTATTAATCCACAAATTAGTTTTTGTTACTAACCATTAGTACATCATATAACTTATTTTAAAATTCAACAAAAGTTTTTTTTTTTTGTTAATTCAATTACAATAAAAATAATTGTGTTTTAGAATAGCTGACTTCATAAAAAAAAGTAAAGGTGAAAAATTTTTCTAAATACACACCATTGTATTGTACCATGGACAATTTTTTCTTACTAAAGGAAGCTATTTTTCATTTAAAAACAACCTACGAGTACTAAATTTCAAGTAAATACGTTTATTGGTTTTAAAGTTATTGTTGTTATTAACTAAAAGAATTTAATTTTTTTTAATTTTAACACCCTGTATCTCGAAAAGTAAATAAGTTTGACCCCTCATTAACTATATCGTTTTGTTCAATTTTTCGAGAAGTATCTACAGTCAAACGTTGTAAGTGTCATTTGGAAACACCCTGTATGTATGAAATATTAGATATTTAATAGAAAATATTAGATACTTACAATTTTGCCACAGACTGAACAGTAGATTTTTCCCATATCCATAGACAGCTCTTTATAAGGTTTAATCCAAGTTGAAGCACTGGTTGTTTTAGGCATTATAAAATCACAATCTTCCTTTTTGTTACGCACAACGAGTGTTTACGCTTTGAATATCAAAACAAAAATGATTTACAAATCTGAGCATCAAATTAGAAATGTTTAGGTACCTAATTCAATAAACTGGGAGATTTTGGAAAATCCCTAAATTAGGAACAAAACTATTAGCCGTTTACCTGCTGTTAAGATACAATAAATTGTAGATAGATTTGGGGATTAGATCATAAAATACAAATGAGCGAACCCTTAGCGATTATCCAATAACTGAATGCCTCAGTGACTGAGACTTTCTAAGAATGTTGAGGGCTACTTAAATTGATCTTCTTTGAAATTGTAAATGTTTTTTACCTGTAGAGATTACGTACTTAGATCATTTCTTGATTAAAATGACTACAAAATTTTATACAAGAATTGAAATAAATTGGTATGTTTAAAAATTTTCAAATACAGTATAAAAATCTGAACTTTTATGCACTTTATGCAAACTTTTATACAAATATGCCAAAATATGAAATATTTGCATAAAATATTCACAATATGCAAAATATGCAATATGCATATTTGCCGAAGTCTAGTCATAAATTTTGAACGGCAACGGTTAAACGTAAATTTAACGGTAACATTAAATAAATATAAACGTGCCCGACTTTTGTCATTTTTTACGATCCTCACGAGATCAATAAAATGTATCACTTCTACTGACCGGCCACTGAAGAATTTTCATTTTTAGAGCCTAATCTTCAAAGAAATTTCGATTTTGAGTTTTGACAACATATGAGGCTTTTGAAATATGCCTAAAAAAAGCTGAATTCCAACTTTCACATCACAAACGATCTCACATCACTGGAAATGGTTCCACGAAGACGTTATGTAGTAGAATTTGTACCTGAAGGGGTGCAGTTTTGAAGAACGTACTTGTGCAATTGAAAAAAAGCAGTTTTAAACATTTTAGATCGTTTGTAATGAGAAAGCTTTCTTGTAATTTGTAAATCAGCTTTTTTTATTTCAAATGCCTCCGAAAAAGAAATTTCGTGCTATAGGTTTAGGTTTTGAACATTAGGCTCTAACAATGAAAATTTCATAGTGACCGGTCAAGGGAAGTAATAAATTTTATTGATCTCATAAGAATTGTAAAAAATGGCAAAATTGTGAAACGTAGACATGATTTTTTTTTGGCATTAGGTTCAAGACCTATTTAGCCAGATAATTGGTTGAATACGTAAAAACAAGTAACTCCTACATTTCCTTTAAATTCATTTCTGACAATTTGCTAACCGTTCGTTCATTAAATCAATTTCCTAACGTTCCTATTGAAAACACTATTGGGTGACTATACAAAAAGGAATTATCAGGAACACACGCTTCACGTTAAGGTGAATATAGCGACTTTTTTTTAAATAAACAATACAGGCAACAGTTAAAGGTAAATGACATAAAAGGAAAGACAATGGAAAATACAACAACTAAACCCTATTCATTTTACAAATTCCCAATTGTCAATAGAAGCACGTGAAAGCCAAACAGGGTCGTACTGATGTGTATCATATGATTTTTAAAAATATTTACTTTTGAAACTGTTAGTGTAAGAATTTATTGAAATTTAATCATTAAATCACAATTAAACTAAACTCTAAAAAATAACACGACCAGTAAATAACTTAACAATACTTATAACATAAATATAACACAATCTGTCATATATCTGTCTGGCTTAAGGTAATGAATTATATTTAATAGCCTCTTGACGAATGAGACGGCGAATATCAACACGTGCTCATATTTACAGATGGGAATTTGCTAAATGAATGTACTTTAACGTACTACCATTTCGGATTCACACAACAGTGAAAAAGGCAGTTTAGATTTTCCGGTTGGTACGTTTGAAAAATTCCCATAAAATCGATCTAATAGTTGGATTTCGAATACCTAAATAGAGAATAGAAGCAACGTTCTGCGGCAGTATGATCTTTTGTTGGGAGATGGCATAAAACAAAAATTTTATGGCTTCTTGATTATACAGACATTGAAACATCCACTGGTTAAGGTCGTCATAACTACCATTATATTCACATATATCACTTTCGGAAAGTTTTATTTCATATAGGTAAGCGTTTACTGTAGCATGTCCAAAAAGGCATCTAACGTACATAGTATAACTTTTCCGAGAGATGGAGTTTCTGTCATTTGGGGGAGTAGATGGAAGAGTTGGATATATACTGCGGTATGTATTCTTGCTACTGTTAGTAAAGGATTGCCACTCAATTTCGCAATTAAGTCTAACATGTTTCTTCCTAGCTGAAACGAAATCCCATTTGGGCAACTCGTTGTATTCTATACCCACTAAAGTAGCGTCTTTGGCCAAATGGTCTACTTTTTCATTGCCTGGAATATTAGAGTGACCTTTAACAATTCTTTTTAGAGAAGTTAGGATCCTTAGCCTTTCAAGCGCACCTACAATTAGTCTGTTGGTATATATGTGTTTAGAGCAGTGTCTTAATGCGAGGAGGATGGACTGTGAATCAGATAAAATTATATATCGTTTGAGATATAATGTGCTATTAATTACCCAATCCAATGCCTTGACAATGGCTACCAATTCAGCTGTGAATATTGAGCAATTTGATTTTAATTTGTAGTGAAAATAATCTTGAATATTGTCTATGTAAATGGCACAGCCAACACCAGCAGGCGATTTTGAGCCATCGGTATAAATTTTACAAGAATGGTTACGTTTTCCAGCTTGCTCTGTACTAATAAATCTTCGTGAACAATTAAAATAGATGAAGGAATTACTTCAGCAGGTTTATATTCATGTAGTATGTCATAATTGGAGCCAAAGAATGGAATCCCTTCTCCATTGAATGAATATTGTGATAAATTGCGAAAAGCAACAGCTAGAGTTGAAGAGTTTTTATTTGCCCACCATTTGTTTGTTAGATTTTCAACAGAGAGACAAGATATTTTTTGTAATAAGCTGTTTTGATTATTAAACTGGCATTTAAGAATAAATTTTTCTGCCAAAAATAGACGTCTTAAATATAAAGGTGGATCGTTACATTGTGCCAAAAGAGTTGCTGTGGGAGTAGATTTGAGAGCTCCTAGGACTAACCTTAAAGCTTTGTATTGTATTTGATCCAATTTAATCAAACGAGATTTTGTCGCTGATCCATAGAAAAAGCTTCCATAGTCCAAAATTGATCTCGTATATGCTCGTACGTAAAACTGTTATATATAGGAATTTCCAGCTGGGAGAATTTTAACGTACTAACTTTTGGTAACCTGTGTCTCGAAAAAAATACTACACCTGACATCTTAGGTGAGATGTCAAGCCCATAACTATCAAAAGACTTTTTGCAATAAGACATATTTACTTTAAGGGCATTAAAACATTTTTGAAACGTTTTTTTCTCAACATAGAAACAGAATTCATCAGCATATTGTAAAATGTTACACTGCATTTCCATAGTATGTAAGTTTAATAAATACAAGTTAAATAGTAAGGGACTAAGAACTGAGCCCTGAGGTAACTCTTTGTTAACTATCCTTGGGCCAATTAGTGAATTATTTAAACGAATATGGACTTGTCTATTTGTAAATAGATTGTCTAGGCTAGGACATAAGCACATTTACTAGGCACTCCTAATTTAACAAGTTGATCAAGCCAAGGTCGAGAATAACGTTATCATATGTACCAGAAATGTCCACAAATAAAGCAGCTGTATATTGGTTTTTAGAATAAGTTAACTGGATATGGGTTGCTAAGTGTGAAATGCAATTCATAGTAACGTAGACGTGATTTTTACCGTGGAGTTGATCTTCTTCTTCTAATGGCGCTGCAATCCTTTGTGAGTCTTCGCCTGCTTAACAACGTTCTTCCATTGTGCCCTGTCGCATACTTTTCTTCGTCACTGCCTGATGTTCATGGCTTTTAGATCTTCCACTACATCGTCTATCCACATTTTAAGGGACATTCTTTGACCTATCTCCTTGGGATTTCCATCTCTTAATTACTTTTACAGCTCGATTATCTGGCATTCTTTTTAAGTGGCCAAGCCAGTTTAGTCTTTATCTAATGATATCTAAGCTCTGCATTAATTCATCCAGGGCCCTGATTCTAATTGAGATTTCGACTCAAAACATATCGAAATTAATATGGCGACGTCGAAATGCGACTTTGCGAGCCTTGTGGATTTCAGCTGAACTAACCAAATGACGTCACTAATTTTCGATTTATCGAAATTAATTTCAACTTCAAGAAAGTGGTTGAAATTTCATTTCGAGTCGAAATTAATCTGACACGACTGGCTGGACTGGGGGAAGTGAACTTAGGTTCAGTTTAGGTAGGCGGTGTTGTGTTTTGATTCTTACAAGGAAAACTGAGGCAAAAAGTATTAATATCGCTGCGTTGTACGGACATTTGCTGGTTTTGGAGGAATTGGAGAGGATAGATATCCGATGCTCACAACGGAGGATAAGAAGAATGTTACGGGATACTCAAAATCCTTTTTCGTTAAGTGATGCTCAATTTAGGCAGCAATTCCGGCTTAATAAACAAGCTGCAAATTATTTGATTAGAACCATATTTGGAGGAGGGTGTTTATGTCTCTAGGATACCCAAAATGTTTAGGGTAAGTATTACTAAGCTGCAGTAAATTTTAAAATATATTAGAATATAACCACTAAGTCAAATCTTAGTAGTTATATTAACCTTAGTGGTTATAACTTAAGGATCTCCCACATCGCCTTTTTTCTTTCCTTGCCATCTTTTCTTTCAATTCAAAATATAATTGAGAATGGCCACTATTTATGATTTAACAACTCAAACAAGAAAAAAAAAAAGACGTTCACGTAACGTAAACAAAACAAACATTCAGCAAGCGTAGTGCATCGTGCAGCCAATAAACAAGAGGGCCAACCCAAATTTTCAGCAGTGTCAAATTGATAAAGTAAATATCCCCAGTTTTAACTACAATCGAAATGAATGAGAATCGCTAATGATTGCGACTGTCATGACGTAGTCGCTTTTAAATTTCGACATCAAAATGAAGTAGAATCAGGGCCCAGTTCATAGTTCATTTTTATTCTCCACGAACCATCGCTACAATCTGTTGGTCCAAATATCTTTCGTAATATTTTGTGCTCAAATATTCTCAATTGATTTTCATCTGTAGTTGAAAGGGACCACGTTTCACATCCATATGTGACCACTTGTTTAATTACTGTTTTGTAGATTCTAAGCTTACACTCACGATTCAGTAATTTATTTTTGACAGGGAAAGGTTGGGGCATCTTCGTAGGTATGGTTGTCTACTTTCAGATTCTCATGTCAAATCGACCTTGTGCACTCCATATATTTTGTTTTCCTTTCATTTATATTTAGACCAAATGTAGCGGCTTCCCGTTTCAAATCTATAGCTTTCTCACTTAATACCCTTCTATTGCGGCTTATTATGGCAAAATCATCAGAATATGTGCATATTTGAGTGAATCTTGTATTAATACAGCCGTTCATACCTAGTTTTCTGATAATAGCTTCCAAGATTAGATTAAAAAGTGTTGTTGATAAGGCGTCACCATGCGTAACTCCATTTTCACTATTAAATGCATCTGTCATATCTCCATATATTCTGACCATGGCTTTTGATTCCTCCAAAGTCATTTATATACATTTTAACTAACTTTTTCGATATTCCTAATATGGATAGTTGTTTTAACATTTTTTGTCTATCTGCTCCATCAAACGACTGTTTGAAATCAATATATAAGTTGTAAATTGGTATGTTATATTCAGCACATTTTTCATGTGTTCTTAACATATGTATTTGGTTTATAGTTGACCTCTTTGGTCTGAAATTACATTGGTATTCACCAATTATTTCTTCCGAAAATTATGCAAGGCGGTTATATATAATTCCTGATAATACCTTGTTGGCGACATTAAAATTTTCGCAGAGTCGTTTGTCTCCCCCCTTGTACATAGGAAATATGATTCCTACTTTCCAATTCTCTGAGATGACTTCTAGTGTCCATATGCAGATTTGTTTATGGACACCTTTCATAGCACACACCATTCTTTATCAGTTCTGCAGCTATTCCATCTGTGCCAATCGCTTTGTTATTTTCAGGTGTTTTATGACGTATATAGTTTCTTTCTCAACTAGTTGTTATGCTGTGTGATAAATTATTTCTTCTTCTTGGTTTTGTTTTTTTTTTCGGGGTTAGAGCTCTTGAAAATGCTCCTTCCACCTTTTCATTAGTTCCTCTTTCTCGCTGATAATTACTCCGTTTTTGTTCTTGCACACCGTGGTTCTTAACATGTGTCCTTGCGTGTATCACTTGGTTTTCTTGTAAAATTTCCGAGTCTCTCTTCTGTTATTGTAATTTGTTGAATTTTTGTATTTAACATTCTCTCTTTTTTCTTCTACATATTCTCCTTGGATCCCTTCTTAGTTCTTTATAATATCATATTCAATTGGGAATTGCTTTGTAGACATTTCTGCCTAGCTGTATTTTTGCTAAGTATTAGTTGTTATCAATCTTGGTCAAACCATTCCTCGTTTTTTTGCTTGAGGTTTCGCCCAATGTTTCCCTTACTGTATTGGCAATGGTCGTTTGGATGATATTACATTCGTCTTCGATCTTATTTTTTTCTCTTTTTTCATTTAATATTAGCTTTTATTTCTGCTGGTACAGATTCTTCTTCTTATGATTTTTAAACATAAATTATTCCATTTTCTTTGATTGGCACCTTACCATTGATACTCTTTGTTCTACCTACTGTCATTCAAAATCGCCTGTCCCTTCAAGTGTAGTTTCAAAAAAACGGTTCATTCTACACAAAAAGTTCTAATAAACATTTTTGTTCAATTATTCAGCTACATTTTTTATTTGAAACATTTCTTTCTGTGGCGTACAGGTTCTTGGTAAATAGATTTTTTCCGTTTTCCTCTCCTTACGGGTGGTGTTTTAGGATGAAGCCGGGGGGTAGGAGTGGTAAACTTTTTTGCATCGTTTTCGGGATCCTAAAATTGAGATTCTCAGCAAAATTCAGCTTGTTGTATGATTTTTTAAGGTTCAATGGCATTTTCGTCCCTGACGTCTGGCGTAATATAGGTACCTAATCAATAATAAATCTGTAGTCCAACGTATATTATACTTACTAACTCTACTTATACTAAGTAGATTAAAAAAATATCAGAGTGTCTATAAGTTAAAAAAATAACAACTTTGTGATACATTGTCTAGAAATTAACAAACCTGGAATATATAATATTTCATGAATGAGTAAGTAATAAACAAACACTTATCTTGGACCAATATTAAACGGGAAGTGGGATCATTGCCAGGAAATAAAAACTACAATTAAAACAGCAAGGACAGCATTATCTAAATATAAAAGTTATTCAAAATACATAATTTAAATTACCATCACCATTACTGGTGCTGTAATAGCCTTAAACTAGACTCCGACTTTTCCGAGCATTATTGAATATACTGACTCAGTTCTAGCGAAAAGCATTGCCAGTTTGTCGCACCAATTTTCCTAGCATCCCCATCCACATTTTTCCGCCATTTAAGTTTTGGCTTACCTTATGTTTGCTTCTCTCGAGCTATGACATACGGATCCCTGTCAAAGATGGTTGTGTCGTTATCATACTATAGTGTATTTTTATGTATGAGAGAGTAATAAAACAATAAATTATGTATGCAAATCCCTAAACTGTTGATACGGGTGACTCAATGAAAAACAGATATTTGTCAACAAGTTTACAGAAGTATATAGGAAAACAATTTTAAATTGACTATGACCACCAGGTATAAAGGTTGGAGCAGAATAGAATACAATAGTTGTGAGGGTTACTAATCCCTAAATAAGGTTGCCAGTGTCGGAGTGATGGAGGTTAACAGGTACTAATGAATTTGCAAGAAATGTAAGATGTTTATTTTATTGGTTATATATAACCAATAAAAGTTTAATAAGTACCTACCTATTTGCAAAATAAAGTTTAATTCTTTAGATAAAATAAAACGTTTTATTTTATCTATTTGCAAAATAAAGTTTAATTCTTTGCCTATTTGCAAAATAAAGTTTAATTCTTTAGATAAAATAAAACGTTTTATTTGATCTGAAATGAGTGCATTCCACGAAGTAAAGGTTTCAACAATCAAACATTTAATTCTTTAATTCCAGGAATCTACGACAGTAATTGACTAGATAATTACCTTCTAAACTTATTCCACAGAAAATGTGATAGTGGGTTTTTCCATTTTGTATATAGGAAGGTCCAAGTGGCGTATTCAAAATTCTTAACAGTTCACTAAAAGTAGGTACTTCAGTTGCAAGGTGCAGTTTATTGTGTATACTAGTGTTATGGAAAATTTGGAAGTGCCGTGTAAACGCCGAAAAATTGGTCCTCTAACAGTTAATGAAAAAACATTAATATTTAATTGTTTTAAATCATTTACAGACTAACGTTTATGTGAAAGTGTTGATGAGACCGTTGATTTAGTTAGCAGTACACTTGGTGTTGGGAAATCTACGATTTACAAAGTTATTAAAGAAGAGAAATGTAGTAGTTTTCAAATGCCACGTAATGCTCCAGGGAAACCAAAATTTCAAATAGAATATCATTTTAAAGAAGGACTTCGACGGAAAGTGCATGAATTCTTCTTTAGACAAGAATTTCCAACATTGGATAAAGTTCTTGTCTCAGTTCGAGATGATAAGGATTACCCAGAAATGAGTCGAAGTACGTTATGGAAACTTTTAAAAGAAATAGGCTTCCGCTGGAAAAAGAATCCCAGAAAGTCTATTTTATTAGAAAGAAGCGATATTGTCATATGGAGAAGACATTTTCTAAGAACCATAAAGGAAATGAGAAACCAAAAAAGAAAAATATTTTATCTTGATGAAACATGGATCAACGAGGGTCATACACCAAATAAATTTTGGCAGGATGAAACTGTTACAAGTCAAAGGCACGCTTTTGTAAATAACTTATCTACTGGTTTAAACCCACCATCAGGAAAGGGACGCAGGCTGATAATAGTACACATTGGCAGTTCAGACGGTTTTGTTGAAGGTGGTTTATTAACTTTTGAATCAACTCGTACCGGTGACTACCATGAAGACATGAACGCTGATGTCTTTCAAGAATGGTTCGAACAAATGATAGATCTTCTTCCTAAGAACTGTGTAATAGTAATGGATAATGCAAGTTATCACTCCAGACTTATAGAAGGACTGCCCACAACCAAGTGGTTAAAAAAAGACTTGCAGAATTGGCTGAGTTCAAAAAATGTTACGTACCATCCCGGATCTATAAGAAAGGAACTTTATTCGTTGTGTGCCCTTCATAAAGAAAAATTTAAAAAATACGAAATTGATGAAATTGCCAAAAATCGTGGAATGACAGTACTTAGATCCCCACCATATCATTGTGAATTAAACCCGATTGAACTGGTATGGGCACAGATAAAGAGTGAAGTTTCAAGAAAAAATACCACTTTTAAAATTCATGATGTTAAACAGTTGTTTTTGGAGGCCGTAAATAATGTAAAACCTGAAAACTGGGAAAAGGCAGTAAATCACACTATTAAAGAAGAGGAAAAAATGTGGAAGCTGGACAATATTACTGATAAAATGATCGAGCCAGTTATTATAAATCTTGATTCTGAAAGTTCATCTTCTGAATCTGATTTGGATTTGTAACAAGTAGCTGTAAGTTTTATATTAATATTTTTATTCATCTATTTAACATACCTTAGACGGTTTTAAAAACTCTTTTTCTCTTTTGTAATTTTTAAAAATTAAAAAAAATGTGAATTTTTTAAAACCCCTTTTTAATGTAGGCCAGTCAGTTCTAATAAAGTGTGTGATAAAAGAGGTCACTTTTGTTTACATACACATAACACTTTATAACACTGAAATAATTCATTTATTTTTTACAATTATTCAAAGTAATTTTTCAATTAATCTTGAGCACGCCCATGGAGTGGTCGGAGCTACCAGTTAAAATTATGCTAATTACTCTCTCGTTCATAAAAATAAACTATAGATGCTAGAAGTTTATATCTCAGTTTTCTAATTTATTTAAGACATATCATGTTCTTTTCATTAAGTGTTATGTATTTGTTATACTCGTATATATCAAAGTTGTTCTTTAAATTAGAAACGCATTCTCTACAAATAAGGATATTTATAAAATTATAAATAAACATGGAGTGCTTGAAGATGGAAATCGATTATAGACCACATAACAGTAAATAAAAAATTACATAGCCACGTAGAAGTTACTATAGAGTTGATAGAAGAAGCCAAAGATATTATGACTCCTACCTCGGTTGGTAATTGATCATAGAATGCTTTTCTTTCATTCCTACATACATACACCAACTTGAGGAGCATACACAAACAACATTTAACACTTCTTTATCCTGTACAAAATTCACTAACACTTTTCTATACATATATAACACCTCTTATAAAATTTATTCTACAACACAGACCGGCCGTATGTCATGAACACTCAATTAAAAAAAATCCAAAGAAAGTGGACTTGCCAATCACAGGATGGCTTAAACAAGAACGAAATTGACTTTATATTTACCAATAAAAAAGGCGCTGTTCAAAACGCAACTATGTTAAATCAATTTTAAACCGGAAGTGACCATCGAATGGTAAGAGCGAAAATAGTCTTGAACGTAAAGAAGGAAAGTAGAAATCTGGTAACAAGGACTAAAAATCATAGACTGCGATTACTAACACAAGGGCATACCAGAAAGAAATAGAGAGTAATCTACGTGTTTCCACGTGCTTTTAAATCTGTTACAAACTTATCTCGCCTTTATTCTTTGAGGTTGTTAATTAGACTGTATTATTTGGAGTGTCTTTGTAGTACGTAAAGAATTCGAGTGACACTAGATACAAATTTTTATTTCTCTACGTACTATATGTAACAGAAACTGGTACAATAGGTTATGCCTATATCTAATATGTTCTTCTTTTTCAAGCAGACATCTGTCTCTTTTCCAATGTGCCTCCAGTAAGTTGTCTTCCTAATGATCGTCTTCCTATTGGGGAACCATCTTTTGCCGTCCTTACTACTCTATTTGTTGTCATTCGGCTTATATGATCGTTCCATTCTACTCTTCTATTTCTTACCCAGTTCTTGATGTTCTTCACCTTGCATATACGTCATATATCTGTCCTTCTAGCTCTGTCCCATAGTTTTTTACCATCAATTTTTCATCTTTGTTGTTTCTAACATCCTTTTTGCCTCATACCGCGTATATCATAATTGGTCTGATGACTGTGTTGTAAATTCTGCCTTTCACTTCTTTACCGATACTACTCTGCTAAGAGTGTAACTGATTGTCGCTTTGATTATTATCAAGATATGGACAATACTTTGTTTGAAAAGTGGTTTAAGCAGCAATTACTACCTAAATTAAAAAGAAATACCGTTATTATTTTGGATAATGCTCTGTATCATTGTAGACTAAAGGGTAAAATTCCAAACACTAATTCAAACAAAGCTGAAATTCAAGAATGTTTATCAAAACATTAAATATATGTTATGGATTCTTACACAAAAACCTACTTGTAGAACTATTAAAATTGGTTAAATGTAAAAAAAATTATGTTATCGACAGTCTAGCTGAGAATTATGGCCATAAAGTATTAAGATTGCCTCCTTACTATTGTGTATTGAATCCAATAGAATTGTTGTGGTTTTAATTAAAAAGTAATGTGTGGAAAAATAATAATACTCCTAAATCAATTTCGACTGTTGTAGATTTAATTAAGACCGAATGTAATAATATTACAGCGGATAATTGGAAAAAGTGTATAGAGCATGTCAAAAAACTAGAAGAAAAATACTTATATTTCCAAAACATTTTAAATGGAGTAGTTATAGATTTAAACGATAGCGATGATAGTGATACCGACTTAAGTAGATATGCTATAGGAGTATGAGCGCAACCCCTAAATCGCAACCCCTAAAATCGCAACCCCCGGTCGTAAGTGCCAAACGGCTTAACGTAGGATGACGTACGAGGGCTCGTTGGAAAGGGGATAAAAAATGGGGTTGAACGCAGTATGTGCCGTGCGCATCGGAGCATGCCGAAATTAGGTAGATACCGATTAGGTATCTTCTTTTCTATTGGTCCGATCGTGACGTACGAGGGCTCGTTGGAACGGGGAGGAGACGCGGAGTACGTTGAGACAAAAAACAAAGATGGCGGCATTGCCAAATGGGCACTAAAACGTGTCTTCGTTGGGCCTGATTTTGTGGGGTATCAAAAGCGTTCGAAGCCATGTCAACGTTCGAACATTCTTCTTCTTTTCCGTACAGTGCCTAAGAGAGAACGTCGACGCAGAACGTGACATTAGACGCAGAACGTGAAATGTCACGTGACATTCGACGCAGGACGTGACATTCGACGCAGGACGTGACAGTTATGTGTCAGTCAAGACGTCGCTTGACATACATAGAGTAATGGAATTTAAATAAAACAACCATTAAGAATGAACACAGCAACCTTTATTCGTATATAGTTACAATTTTGTTTAACAAAGTTTTTAATTGTTTTAATAGGCCGTCGTCAGGGCAGGGTATTCCAAAAAGTTCCCAGCTAAACGTTCCTGCTGCTACAACTTTACGTGTGTATTCGCTATACTTATAATAGGTATTGTTCTGGAAAAAGTAAATAAACTCATCCGTGTAGCGGAATGCTGATGTTATTTTATCTGGTAGTCCGGGGAAGAGATAATTTATTGGTCCACGGTTTAAGACATCTCCAGCTTCATTAAATTCAGTATAAGAATTTTCATTGTATAATAAATACGTTTGGCCGCTGTTTGTTTGAAACAAGGCATTTATTTTGGTTCTCGCAGGTATAGAAGGAAACATAAAACGTTTTTGAATTTTTAAATTTGGGAAAGATGCAGCGTAATACTGATTATTGCTTATAGATACTAAGTGTCCCTCGGAATTTTGAAAAACATGTGAAACGTGCGTAGACCTCAACTCTTTGGGGAGATAATCGGTAATTAATGAGATAATCAGGATGTTTTGGAAGGCGCATCTCATTTAAATCAAACTTCCATATATACGGGTCAGATCCAACGTACATTTGATAATTTGGAAATTGTGGAGATGTAGCTAGAAAGATGAAATCGGGATACTGAATTAGACATATGTTTTTAATTGCAGGTGTTTTTGGCGAATAGGCCCTGTTTTTTAGTGCAGGTGTTTTCGGTACATAGCTCCTGGTTTGCGAAATTGTTTGCGTAACTGGTGTTGTTGTTGGTATCGAAGAGGGAGCTTCTGTTTGTCCATATAGCATGCTCATTGCCTTTTTATCATCATCACCAAAACTTGGCACATCTTGTTGATACCAAGCATACATAATAGACGAATCACTAGTACTATGTTCCAGTCCGAGGGAATGTAGACGATAGTTAAGTTTAAAATTGTTTTTTTGTATTTTTTCACTATGTTAAATATATATTTTAATACAAAAGTATTACTTATACGTATTTTTCTTTTACTTTGTGGGATTGCTGTAACTTTGATAAAATGTATCAGTATATAAGTCCGACCCTGTATACAACTATAACTAGAAGATTAAATCTGAAATATCTTGCAACGAGCAGTATAAGCAGTGATTATGAGTATGGATATAATTCTTAATTACACTGTTATTTTTTCATTTTCTTATGTTATTATTTTATCAGTAAATACTTATTATTACAATTTAGAAACAACAGAATTTGTACTTTTCTTTTTTTTTGCACTAATAATTATATATTTTTTTAAATGAATATTAAAACCGTATTCTTGCTTGTCCTTGACAGTGCTTAAATATTGGGAGAATTTACCATTAACTTTCTCGGAACAACGGACCGTTTAGGTCAAAGATTTCATATCTAACTCATAACAGTCGAAAATTCGTCAACTTTTTTGTACTAAGTTTTCTTCCATTTCTCTATATAACAGAATTTGTATCGTTGACCTATTTATTTCGCCCTTTGTCCTTTCCACTTCATTTCTTGAATGCAAGCAATGTGTACTCCCATTCTTTTAAGCGCATCTACCAACCAAAATAACTTCTTAATTCTAAATATAGAGATATTTAGAATTAAACAGTTAAAATACAGTGACTAGGCTTTTCCACATCTTATATTTTGCAACGCCTTGTCTCCTTATTGATGACGAATACATTTCGGAAAATCCTCCACACTAGACATCTCGTCTACCCATCAAACACTTTACCAACACCCGAAAAAACCGAAAAATCCCCACCTTTTCCAATCCAAAGCTGCCGTCGACCTGCACCTTGATCTAAAAAGTCCCAAAATATTGTAACAGCGGCGTTCGTTTCACTATTTATAACCGGCGAGATGTGCCAAGTGTGTAAGTTGCGCCAACTTTGTTCGGCTGCTTGACATTCCTGCGAGCTTCCACCGCGTTTTTCCCAAAATTTGAGTAAATTGTGCCGAAAAAATGGACGTGTCCCCCGACGTTTGGGGCCAGTTGGCCCTGGAAGCCTCTCAAGTGTATTTGACCGATGGTACTGCTGCGAAAAGTCCGTTTGCTGGAACGGTAGGGCTCAAATTCTTTTCTAAAAATAGACTTTTGCTTGTGTTTGGTAGATATTTTTGTTTATTTGGCTGTTTAACAGGAATGAAAGTTGGTATTTTAAAACTTTCCATCCAATAAAAGAATATTTTGGAGTGTATTTATTAAACGTTGTGATTTATTGGTAATATTAGGGTTTAAAGCAGAAAATTATAAATATCGATTCCTCCTTATCTCAGTATTGTTTTGAAGCTAATTTCTCGTGGCATCTTAATATAATTTCCAATTTCTATTGGGAATGAGCCACAATTTATGTGGCTCATTCATTATATCAAAATACAAAATATTAATAAATTAACAAATTTTGTTTTTTGTTACTTGGTGAAAAATTCTTCTAATAATTTAATTTTATCTAACTCATTTATATTGACAATTCAGACATATATTATACATTTTAAAGTAGACGAATTTAGAATGATATTGCCAATGTTACTGAGTTGCGTTCCTGTGACGACTTTAACTTGAGAATATCCGTCAGAAAAATCATGGCATGTGCCTTGTCTTTAAAAAGACAACCACATGCAATGATGACAGTAAAACTCTTCTCTGTATATAGATGTGTACATTAATAACATTCTTTTTTACGCAGATGGCATGATTAAGTTTATCAAAGGAAAATATCTATACCTCCTAGTCTTCAGCAATGCATAACATCCTTTGAGCGCCGATCTATAATGTCTGGATACAATTTTTACCCAAACCAAACAAACTGAACATTATTCTCAAAAAGAAACATAACAAAGCTGCAATTACCATTAATATTTCTATACAATCAGAAACTAAACTGACTTCACATATAAATCTTCTGGGTATGATATTCGACGAACGTCTACCATGGAAAAATCATATCGAAAGACTTACCCTTTCATGCGAAAAGCGTAGGATTTCGAGACCTGATTTTTCTTCAATGGTGGGTTCTTGTATTGTTCTAAGATCGTAGAAAAGTTTCTCCAAGTATTCTTCCCATACCTTCTTTTTATCTTCTACGGTTATGGCAAGATTGCCTTCATCATCTGTTGTTTTTCCGCTGTTGCGTTTTCGGAACTTTCCAGCTATTTCCTGCACCTTTCGATGGATATTGAAGTTATCATATCAACTCTGATACTCCTGTATTTCTTGACATTGTTCTGTTTTTTGTTTCTCTTTGGCTTCTATTATCTTTCTTCTGACGATGGTATGTATTTTCTTATATTCTTGGAGATTTTCTTTGTTTTTTTTTTCTCTGATCCATAAGTTCAAGTATTTCATCGGTGATCCACGATTTTCGTTTCTCTGTATCTTTCTTCAGGTATTGTTCTTTTATTTCTCTCACTGTTTCTTGTATAATGGTCAGACTTTCCTCTATAGTTCCTGCATTTCTGCACCTTTGTATTGAGGTTTTCGCTCACCTTCAGTCGAACATTGGGATCTTTCAGTTTTCTATCATCATACTTCTTCATCGACTTTTTTTGTAACCATCTTCATTCTGACTTTAAAATTACCTACAACTGGTACATGATCAGAATTTATGTATGACAAGGGTATGTTTTGACAGATGTACAGCGGTTCCTATACCTCTTATTTACTAGCATGTAATCAATCTAATTTCTTCTGTGGAGATTTTCAGGTGTACAATTTCCTTGGGTGTAGCTTAAACCAGGTGTTCTTTATTACTAATTGATTTGCTTCCGCTAAAATCTCAAATGTATCTCCCCGATCGTTCCGGTGTCCTAGTCCAAATGGTCCAACTGTAGATGATGTTTTGCTGGCCCCAACTTTGGGCTTACACAGCTGCGCATTTACCTTCACTGGAAGTAAATGTAACTGAGCAAATAATATATAATGTACCTAAATTCATACTTTGTACACCTATTGTATTTTCTTTACCCCGCTAATGACCTTCTAAATAAAAAAAATAAAATAATTTTTTTTCACATTTTAGACAATAGAAAAACTTCCCGATAAAGTCCTCCTCCACATCTTCAGCTACTTAGCCCACAAGGAAATATGCCACATGGCAAGAGTCTGCAGACGATGGCGCCTCATCGCTTACGACACCAAACTGTGGAAAAACGTTTCTCTACGTCCAGAAATCTCCGGCCTTCACGTAGGTTCCCTGGAAGCTCTCTTGGCACTTGTGAGCATCAGATTTGGACCATCTCTGAGGTACATTGAGCTTCCAATAGAACTTATCACGCATACGGTGCTGCACGAGTTGGCGAATAAGTGTCCAAATTTGACTCATATGCTGCTGGATTTCTCTACTGCTATGCAGCTGCACGATTTCAGCGAATTGCAAGCGTTTCCTACTAAGTTGAAGTATTTGTGTATATGTTTATCAGAAGTAAGTATAAATGATTATGGTTTTTGACCATATTTGCTATATAAATTGAAGTCATCATCATCACCATTATTCGTCATCATCATACAGCGCTACAAACCCTTAGCTGACTGTGCAACTTTTTTCAACTTGGCTCAGTCTTTTATAAATCTGTAGTCACATGGATTGTTATTTTTTTTTTTTGAGATCTGATTAGATGTTGTTTCTCCATCGCATTCTTGGACAGTCAAGTGGTCATTTCCTGTGAACATCTCGTCCAAAACAAGTTTTTAGGTGTGAAATCTATCGTTGTGCCATTTTCATCTTAGATGTTGAAATTTAATTTTTTGGACAATATAATTATGATTATAAAGTTTTTTTATTTCTAAATTTGTTCTAATTCTATATTGATTTGTGGTCATATCGTGGTAAAGATGTCCAATTTCTTCTGTTGCTCCATCGATCTTATTGAAAATGTCTTTTACGGACAATATAGAGTTTCTCATGATGTCTTTTGCGTTTGCTAACCGAAGCTTGAGACCTTGAACCGTTAATAGTTTGGTTTTTATTTCAGTTGATCTTCACGGACTCCCACGTATTTTCTTCTTTGGAGTTGAAAAGTAGATAAAGCGTCACCTTCAGTCCATTTATTTGTTTCAAAGGTGCTGATTGCTGCTATCGCATTCTATACTTGTTTTTTCTTTACACTATCTTTTCTCTAGAAGCTAGCTGCCTTAGTATGAATAGTTGATTTATTGCGAATCTGTTTGCCTTAATCTGGGAGAATACCGGTTTGGTATTCTCCCAGAACTTTTCAGCATAAGATAACTTTTTTTTGTTTTCTGAGGGTAGAAATTTCTATAAACCGTACCAGGTTAACCCATCCCTAGGAATGGCTGGCGTATGTTGGATTCAGGGTAGAGGAGTACATCTTTCTCTTCTTCTTTCTTTTTAATTACTGTTTCTCTCCACTGTCCATATATTACACTCTAGCATTATGTGAGTAACAGTGTCGGAGTATTCGCAGTATAGGCATTTGTTTGTATCTGTCTTTCTGAACCTATGAAGATATTCCCTAAGATACGTCACGGGACAGCCATGTCCTGTGAGCACTTGCGTCAGGAGTAATCCAGTCGCCTGTGACCACAGTCCACCCAGTCTCTTAGGTTCGGGATCTGCATCTTGGTCCACTGGGCAACATCTTCTGTGTTCCACTCTTTTTGCCATCTTTCCATTGATCTTTTCCTTTTTTCTTTTTTATGGCTATTGTCAAATACTATCTTCTCTCATAGAGATGTCTCCTTTCTACTGCTAACACATGCAGAGGAACACATAGTCCACAAGGCAGTCCCAGATACAGTCCTGTAGGCTCATGCTACTCGCAACAGACTCGTTTTGTCTACTCGTATCATGAGCCCGTTGTAGGTCGGTATCTCTACCGCCTCATTCCTGACTGGTGCCGTGTAAGGCCCTCCTCCTTTCTACTTTGGGTCCTCCAATGTTATGCATCACTCCCCCTATCGCAGTGCTCCCCTCATGCGCCATATTGGTGTAATGCTACTACCAGATATTTGACGCATTTCTTTGATATCAGCCGTGCCCGTGCACATTGGGGGTCCATCCCTTGTCTTTTTCGTTTACCCTTTAGGATGATGCGCTACTATCAGCACAGCAAGATCATCCGCAAAAGCGAAGGGGATTATACCTTCTCCATATTCGCAGTTCATGACCTCGTTATATGCTAAGTTTCATATCATCGGACCCAAGACCGATCCCTGTGGGATTACATCCGTTAAGTCAACGAGCGTGCGTCTTCGCAACCATAATATTTCTCTCGGAAAGATATTCCGTCATCACATTCATCAGATATTTAGAACACTCCCTCTCCTCCAATGCTCGCATCACCTCTTTCCACTGCAAAGTGTTGAATGCATTTCTAGCATCGAAGAGCAGCAGAACCGCCCAGCTCTGTTCGTCCGCAATGTTGTACAATGCCTCGATTACACTCAAAATTGCGTCAATTATGCTTTTCCCATTGCAGAATCCGAAATGTTTTCGGGATAGGCCTCCTGATCTCTCAATCGTGTGGTGGATCCGCCTTCGCAGCATCCTCTCGTACAGCTTTTCGATGCATATGAGGAGGCGTATGGAGTGATATTTCTCCCCAGTTTTGGAAAGCAGTACCACCCTTGATGTCCTCCAAGCCTCAGGAAATCTCTGTGCTTCAAGCAATGCATTCATATGCTCAAAAGCCATCTAGGTTCCACGTGTCCTAGACCCTTTACCGCTTCGGGCGGTATCTGGTCTAGTCCGATGGACCTACGTGTCTTCTTCTTCTTATTGCGCCGTCTCATTTGGCAATTATAGTTTTGGAAACTGCTGCTTGAAAGATTTCTGTGGATAAGCGGTCAAACAGTCTCCTCAGGTCTTTCAGCCACGAGCTCTGCATCTACTTGTCTTAAGTGCATCTAATGCCTCGACTAATTCATCTATGATGAAGAGTACGGCCCGCTCAGTTCCCTCGTTCCTTTACACTCCATGTCAGCTGCCGGGCGGAAAAAGCTCTCGTGTTACCGTAAACTTTTTATCTAGTGGCATTTCGTATCCTATATCCTTGACCAAAGATGTACTTATCCAGCTTGTTACACAGTTCTATCCAATGCCGTATTTTTTATGTACGAATTTTTCTATAGAGTTCTTTCTTTCGTGCGCGATATTCTATTTAGACTTACTGGATTTGCTTGACGACAACAAAAATTATCCCTGCTCTGTCCTTTGCCCTCGTTATCCTTCTCGTCATGGCTATGCATTTATCTCTGAGCTCTTCGATGTTCGCTCTCCACCAGTATGGTATCCTGCTCACCTCTTTATATATATAAATCAATATAGTAAGATAAACAATATACTCACATAATCTTGTGCTTATTCTTACAGGTAATATTTATGGAAGGCTTCATGAGAAAAATCTACAACTTCATCAACGGTTTGGAGATTCTACACTTGATAGGAACTTATGAAAAAGTAGAGGAAGAAGAAGAAGAAATTTACGAAGTCATTAATGTACATAAATTAAAATCAGCAACTCCAAATCTCAGAGTCATCAATTTGTATGGCATAAACTTTGTAGATGACAGTCATATCGATGCATTCAGTTCAAACTGTATTCAGGTTGGTATAATATATATTTCAGTTATTTTAGTTAAAAAAATACTCTCCTGAAGATTCTTTTATAAGATAAACTTTATTGAAGACTTTTTTTTTATCTGATTTTTTTAGCTGGAATGTCTGGCTGTAAATTACTGCAATAAAGTAACAGGATCAACTTTGAAAACATTATTCCAACGCAGTAGAAGATTGAAATGTTTGTTAATGAATGGAACCAGTAAGTATTAAAAAATTCACGTATTGTTTAGTATTTAAATTACTGTTTTTCTTGGAATAAGCCACAATTTTGCTTTAAAATTAAGTTTCTTTGACGTTTCAATTTCCACTTCGGAAATCGTTCTCAAAATACAACAACGCCACAATTAAATAGCTTCAGAACAATATTGTTTAGTATTTTGTACAAATAATCCTGTGGTATGACCAATTGATCCGTGTTTTAGACCTGCAAAGTGACTATCTTATGCAAGTGGAATGGGAAAAATGTTCTGTGCAAGAACTTGACATTACTGCTACAGATTTATCAACGGAAGCCTTGCAAGATATGTTGACAAGGATACCAGGACTAAGATTCTTAAGCGCTGGACAATTAAATGGTTTTAACGATTTAGTATTGAAGTCTTGGATGGAATCTGGAACTTCAAGAAACCTGGTAAGTTTCTTTCACCAAATCAAACTTATTGGGTTTTTTGGTTTCACATGCAATTCTTTTAATATCATTGAGCTTTAGTGATTTGTATCTATTTATTAACTTTTGCCCTCTTCCTCCTCATTCCCTGAGCCCTTGTCAGGGTGTGGTGACACTCTAAATATTATTAGCTTCGGCTGCTCATCCGATCCTGTGCCATATGGACGGCTTCATGTAAGGATTTTCCCACCAGAGTCTTCATTTGACCTGCCTTTCACGTTAGAGATCTTCATTTTGGTCTTAGGCCTCCTACCTTTCCTTCTACTATCCATACTTCCAGAATGCCCGTTCTTCTAGCCAGCCATGAGTGGCACGCATCCAGTTATTGCAAACACGCTTTAGGTTGTCAGAATCAGAATGACAGATGATTATAAATACAGGTTAAGTAGAACAGGTTACGGTGCCGAAGCACATGGTAGAAATGTGCAATGTCTTAATATTAAGTAAGTAGTATGTATTAATATTAAGTATAAAATAAAGCCAACGAACAAAAAGTTTAAGAGTTTTAATCTAGAGTCTGACACCTAACTCACTTCTTTTTTGTCCCGTTTTGTATGCAATATGTACTACTACTAAGGATTTCCGCAGTTTTCACTGTCTTCCTTCACTCAACCGTTTTCTCCAATTTTCCCTGTCATTCCAGTCTCCATCTCGCAGGGTTCTTTTCTCCATAGCCTCGTCGATTTCATCTCTGAATGACCTTCGGGGTCTTCCTGTCTTTCTTCTTCCAATCGGGCTCCATTCTGTGATTTTGTTTATCCAGCGTCCTCTGCCCGCTCTTCTGACGTGGCCGTACCAGGATAGTCTCTTCTCCTCTATATAGTCGATTATGTCCGATTGCACTCCCATTCTCCGCTTAATCTCTGCGTTTTCAATTCTGTCTCTTTTTGTAAGTCTACAGCTTCTCCTCAGGAACTCCCTTTCTACTGCTCTTATTCTACCTCTATTTCTCTTGTTTATTGTCCAGTTTTCGGACCCATATGTCAGGATACTTCTTGTCAGGGTATTATATATTCTCTTTTTTGTCTTTATCGTAATGTTCTTATCCCACAACACTGAGTTTAGTTGTCTTATACAGTTTCTTGTTTGTCTCAGTCTGTTGTTTATATCTTCTTCTGGTTCGATATTATGGTTCCTAAATACTTGAATTTATCTGTTCCATTTATTTGTCTTCCCTCGTCTATCTCTAGGTTTCTCATATCCTTGTTTTCTGTTGTTAGGTATTCGGTTTTCTCTAAGTTTATTTCCATTCCGTTGTTTTTATATTCTCCTTCTAGTTTTCTGAGCATAAAGCTGAGATCTTCTTCATCTTGTGCGATGACTACTTGATCGTCGGCAAAACTTAAGGTGTATAGGTATTCGTCTCTTACTGGTATGCCCATTCCTTCGCACTTTCTCCTCCATGGTTTGAGTGTCTTTTCCAAGAATATTTTAAACAGAGTAGGGGACGTAGCACAGCCTTGTAGAAGTCCTTTTGTCGTCTTAAATGGATTGTAGGTTTTATTTCCACATTTAATAGCTACTTTGTTTTCTTTGTATAGTGCTTTAACTGCTTTTATTAGTGTTTGTCGGATTCCGAGATCATTCATTGCTTCCCATAATTTGACTCTAGGTATTGAGTCATATGCTTTCTTTAGATCAACAAAGGCCAGATGGGCCGGTCTACCTTTTACCATTTTCTTCTCTATCAGTTGTTCTAATGTGTACGTATGATCTAGGCATGATTTTCCTACTGTGAACCCTGCTTGGTCTTCTCCAATTTTTCCTATTATTTCAGTTTCTAGTTTTTCTTTAATAATTTTCCCGTAAAGTCTACCTACCGACGATATTATACTATATGCAATATGTATCTTTCCATTTATCTTCACGCATTAATAATTTTTAAAAGAATACAAGCGAAAAAAATAATCGACATTTTATTGCTTTTTTCTAGATAGCATTGGATTTGGACAGCTCTGATAATCTAACAGAAGAAGCTATTTACAAATTTTTGTGTAAACATGGACAACAATTGCTGGGATTAGGTCTCTCTGGAATGACCCATATCACAGATTCTTTATGGCAATCAGTATTACCAATTCTCACCAACGCTAAGTAAGTAGTGAATTTTTGATATTTCATCACCAAAACATCTTTTTTGTTAACTTTTATCCATTCCATTATTGGCTACGAAACGCAAAAATGTGCTCAATGTATCTTTAGGAGGGACGAAACCAGTGATTACTGGATTACCAGTTAAACCGTAAACACAGGTATATACTGGATGATGTCGTTCCGCTTAAAAACTAACATGTATTCCACAAGCACCTGGACCTTTACGTTTATAACATATACAAGCCTTATTAGTAGGATAGTTATCATCGACTATACATTCGTATCCACGACAAGCGCTTGGTCCTATTGGATCGCCTCCAAATCTTTAGGGCATTTACATAATTAATTGTTTTCTGGTGTTATTACATTGAGCACTTGGTCCACACGGACTTTGTATGTATGGTGCAGCGGATTGTAGTCTACAATCATTATAAGGATTGCCAGAAAAACTTGTCCGCATCAACCTTTTTCCGTGGTTGGTGATGTAACAATCATATTGCTAGTCGCTTCATTCGCGTTCCCAGTCTCCGTCTCCAAATTGTCCGATCTTGTTTCGTTCAGAGGATTGCCAGAGGAATACTCGTTTCGGCTACCTTGATTCATCCATCCTAAGTAAATGATCAAACTATCTAAGAATTTTTTTCTTGATACGCTCAACGATTGTATCTGGTTTTTTCGTTGCTATTCTAGAAATTCTGGTAGATCATCGCAAGTAGTCTATTTCGACTGCTTTAAGTCGTTCTGTTATTGTCCAAATAGAGTTGAGTGCACCTATGACATTTCGCGCACCTTGAAACCGGAACTTCATATTTTTGATACATCTACCTTCCTCATCAACTACAACATCAAGGTACTTAAACTTTTCCACTTGTTTTACTGACTAACTTCTAGTCCCCATTTGCTATATTCTCTATGCAGTGTTGTCAGCATTAACTCTTCTTCTTCTTCGTCTAGCCATTCACGTCCACATCTGAACATAAGCCTCTTCAAGTCTTCCTTTCCATTGTTTTTTATTGTACGCTACTGGTAGCCAATTTTTCCCGGCAGTCCTTTTCAGATCATCTGTACATCTCATAGGAGGTCTGCCTCTGGGTCTTTTGTGTTGGTATGGTCTCCATAAACTCTATATCAAAAGAATTCTAGGCCATCACTGTCTGGCCGTCTGCAAAACTAAAAGTAAAGGGATGAGGTTTATTGATAGGTATATCCATTCCTTGATAGGAGTGTTTCCAATTCCTCAGGCCTATGTCTACATATTGCTTCCACATGTTTCGATTTAATTTGAGTCTCTTACCACTCCCTAACACGTGTTTCTGGGTCTACCCGTCATCAGAGAGAGTTTGTAAGAAGACTCAAACTAAATCAAAACGCACCGACTACTCTGGCAATTATAGGAAAAATAATTACCAGAGTATGCTACTACAGACCTCTAGTGACGAAAGATGAAGTTAAATGTGTCGATAGCAATTAAAGTAAACTGTATACCCAAGCTTAATCAAGTCATTCAGAGTGATGCTGGGAATATTTATATTCCACTATGCATCAACAATTTACCCATATAAATTACCATCATTCTTGTACTCATTGCGTCGAGTAAGGACGATAAAAAATATACGATATACGATTCGCGTATCGTGTATATACGAAGCTAGAAGAATAGGAACTGAAGTTGAAATAATATTACTATCAAAAGAAGAAAACTTGAGTACTTAGGACATCTGATGAGAGGGTAAAAATACTCATTATTGCAGCTTATTATGCAAGGCAAAAGAAGAAAGAACTATTTAGAGCGGCAGTCAACAGGGTCCGTATAGTCATGATGATTTCCAACCTTCGATAGAAGATGGATCTTGAAGAAGTAAGTTACCCTGTTATACATAAGATACGTTGTTTGTGTAGTTTTTTCCTGGATTTTTAAAGGTTAATTTTAGGCTCAATGCAATTTCTAAAATGATTTTCATTAGTACCAACTGGATAGAAGCAAATAGGTTCGCGTAAAGTGTCACAATAAGAGCTATAACCACAAGGGTTCGGGTTCGGTTCGTATGGATTTTTTGGCTTCCATGCATCCTCTTTTAGTGTTTGGACTTTCAATATTGGGCAAAATCGATATTAAGACAGCACATTGGGCGTTAGGACCGCAAGGGTTGATTGAAATACGAGGATCTGCGTTTTCTATGAAAGCGACTCGAATAACTAATTAACCAAATGACTTTACTTTGTATATTTTTAGCATTTCTCTTATGATAGTAAACACGATCAACCAATTGAAATGTTTTAGGATTTTGGTGATGGGAACACAGGAAAGACTGGGAGTGAACATCCTCGCGGATCAACTCATGGATAGTATAGCCAGAAACTGCTTAAACTTGGAGAGACTAGAGCTGAGATGGGATCCGGACAATCTAAGATTTTCAGACAAGAGTCAAAAGGCTATTGATACGTTACGCGTGAAATGTTTGAAGCTGAAGTGCCTATGTTTAAGGTAAGTCTAGTATTATTAATCTTCTATACTATACAGTGTGTCCGTAAAGTATGGAATAAATTCGATATTTCCTAAATGAAAAGCCTTTTTACAAAAATCTTAAATACGCCGATTTTTAAGTTTAATGTTTTATATTTTACAATAAAATTTCATTATAAAAGGTGATACACGTGATGGTGATATTAAGGTGATAACGTCATCGGCTCTTTTTAAATGTAACATCCTGTATTTAGGACATTTATAGATCGATAAAAATGAGCTGATTCCAAAAAAGTATAATACTCGGGTCTAATGGATATAATTTCAAAGATATGCGCTTATAAAATAAATTATTTATGATCAATTGCAAAAAAGTAGCCTACTACTAGTTTTTAGTGAAATGTAATTATTTTTAGTAATGTTCAATAACAATAACGTAGTACAATAATTGCATTAATTCGTGAATGGTCTGTATTATTGCTTAGAATTAATTTGAAGTAGAAATGAATTTGAGTGTAAAGCAAAAAATTGAAATACTCATGATGATTGGGTATGGAGACAAATCGCGAACTCAGATGGAAGTGTGTAATTTATTTAATGATAAATAATCAGAAAGACCCAGAACGCAGTCAACAGTAAGTAAGATTGAAAAGAAATTTCGAGAAACTGGTACGGTTGAAAATACACGCAAATCAGGTCGTCCCTCTGTAAATTATGATACAACATTAGATGTTCTACTTACTTTTCAAGAAGATGCGCACACTTCTATTCGTAAGGTTAGTCGTGATTTCGATGTTTGCAAAACAATGGTACACAAGGTAATATCACTTGAAAAATGGCACCCCTTTAGATGCACACTTGTACAGGAATTAAACGAGGATTTTCCAAATAAAAGAATACAATTTTGCGAAAGAATGATAGATAACTGCCACCGAAACCCTCTCTTTGTTCAAAATATTATTTTTTATGATTACTCTACAGTCATATTAAATGGCGAGGTCGACCGTCAGAATTGTAGATACTGGGCAAAAGAAACCCCCAATTGGATGCGGGAACATCATCACACACAATATCCGCAAAAGGTAAACGTATGGGCTGGCATTGTAAGAAATAGAATCAGCGGACCCTACTTTTTCGAAGGTAATTTAAACGGACCAGCATACATTCAGCTTTTAAGGAGGTATCTCGTACCTACTTTAGTTAATTTATTCCCCAGTACAATTAATCCTGGAGGTTCTCATGAAAGTTGGTTTCAACAAGATGGTGTGCCTCCGCATTATGCTGTAGATGTTCGAAGGTACTTAAACAAAATTTGTTCGAACAGGCGGATTGGAAGACGTCGACATATTGAATCGTCGGCCCGCAAGGTCGCCAGACCTCAATCCTTTGGATTATTTTATGTGGGATCATTTGAAGCATGTTATTTATATAACGAAACTTGCAAATATTGAAGACTTAAAAACAAGAATTTGTAAAGAAATAAACAATATTTCTCAAGAATCCATAAACAAGGTTCTACAAGAATTTGTACGTTTGGATTACTGTCAAATACAACAAGGACTACAATTCGAACATTCAAGATAAAGTCTATTAATTACTGGATTACTTTTAAGTTATTTATTATAATTTATTAATATTAGAAATCAATAAAAATTAATTTTCTAAGCGCATATCTTTCAAATTATATCCGTAAAAATGTCCTAAAATACAGGCTGTTACATTTAAAAAAAGAGCCGATGACATCATCACTGTAATGCGTATCATTAAACATTAAACTTAATAAAAATCGGTGTTTTAGATTTTTTTAAAAAAGCTTTTCATTTAGGAAATATCGAACTTATTCCATACTTTACGGACACACTGTATAAATATATTAAGTTCTCCCAACTTACCTGCATTAATAAATTCATGATTGTTTGCTTATTTCGTTTAATAAATACAGTCCAATTCCGTTTATCCATGTTATCAAGGAAACTTGTTGTTTGTCTTCCTCTTCTTTTCCTTTAACATTTCTCTAACTTCTTGTTCATTTTTAGTGACGGCAGATACTACGAAGTGGTCAAAGCCAACTTCGAGAGAGCCGACAGGATGACAGTAGTACGCACTCTCACCAACTGCAGGATCTCCAACTACTACCTCCTGTCTAACTACAAGGATCTGATTTTTAACTAATAAAGACACAGGAAATAATTTAAAATATTTTTTATTTATGATCTATAATAAGTTAATGATAGTTTCTAAATGTGTAATAGCAGGTTGCTGTTGCTTTTATATTTATTTATTATTTGTCGATTCATAAAACGAAGGAGAAGGCAATGGTGACGATTATGTTACAATTAGAAAATAAAAGAATTACTTGTTTTTTTTTTCATTTTAATTCAATCAAATTCAATAATACTGCTTAATTCAATAACTAGTAAGTTCAGAAGATGACTCCAAGTATGAAGTGGAAAACTCGACGCTAACATTCCCTAAAAGCAAATTAATTTCCATATTAATTTGTCTCGTTAAAGTAAGGTATTACAACTTTCATGTCACCAGGATAAGACCGAATAACACACGAGCTTCTAAAACACGGAGAAGAAAGTATAACCCTAAAGATGACAAAACTTATACAAAACTAATATTGCACTGCAAGACACCAGACGCATGTAGAAACATCATAATGATACCAATGTCAATCAAGAAAGGAGATAAAGAAGATCCCAACAATTATAGAGGTATAAATCTAATAAGCACCGCGCTTAAGCTTACCACAAAAGTCCTAACCAACAAAATCAATAAACTAACAACTTTATCAGATGAACAACAAGGATTCAGATTCGGAAGATCCTGCGTAGACGCCGTATTTGTACTGACAAATCACAGAAAAGGCCATCGAGTACAATATAGCAGCATATCTATGTTTTATAGACACTAAGTAGTCTTAAAACACTTAAAAAAACACTAAGTAAAATCAGCTGTACGCCTTCAAGTATTTGTTATCACCTATCCCTCATATACCTTTTAAAACCTGTATTTACATTTTTTCAGCTTTTCTTCCTATCCCTCATATACCTTTTAAAACCTTCAAAAACCTGTATTTACATTTTTTCAGCTTTTCTTCCTATCCCTCATATACCTTTTAAAACCTTCAAAAACCTGTATTTACATTTTTTCAGCTTTTCTTCCTTTACTGGCCTAATCTCAGAACTGCATACAAGTAAGAAAGTTGGAAAAATGGTAAATGTGACAAAAGAGATTATTAAATTTGACATGAAACTTGGAAAATCCATTAGTATGGCACTTTTGTGTAGTTTAAAACACTTTCGCTACGGAACTTTATTTCAAAAAGTTCTCCTGTGCGGAATGAAGTTTTGACAGCAAATGCAATACGCAGCTATCACCAAATGGCACCACCCATACAGACCAAGAAATAAGAAAGACGCCATATAGCGCTTGCCGCAGCGAAAGTGTTAAGCGTTTTAAAGATGACGGAGAAGACTTTAAAAAGATCGCTCAACAAAACGAAATATAGGGTCAAATAATTTTCCACTTTTGCAACAGTTGCTAAATGCAACCGTACTGTGGGACGATTTGAATCTGTATATTTAAACAACAAAATTCCACATAAAAATATATTTTCTTTTATGCGACGTGGCAACCCTGTGCTACAACTGGAAGTTTCCGTTTTTATAAGTTTTAGATATTACACAAACCTAGAGAAAATACACAAACTTTTTACGAAAGTGATTGATAAAAACGGAGTATTTATAGATGTAGGATACTAAAAATTGTCAGGTAATATTTGACTGTGTTATGGTTACTACAAGGGTCATTCGATAACTACTGGGCCCAAAAAATATGACGCGAATTGTAAAGAATATTTCTTGCCACTTTGTAGACTCATTATTTAGTGTCACACACTTGCAGTGAGTGTGTGTCTGGTTTTGATAGTACGTCAAATTGAAAGTCTCGTGTGAAATTGTAAACAATAGAAAACACTGAGTTAAGAAAATTATAATAACTTTGATACTCTTGGAATTCGTTCCCAAACAAAGAAGTCAAATACGAAAAGTTGTAGAGAAAGAAAAAGTTAAACATACACAACTATTAAATAGTAAATTTAGTAAGGACTTTTAAACTGTAAATACACATTTTTGTAAAGAAACGCCTTCAGTCAGTGCATTCGTAACCTATTTACAGCGGTATGATTGGGCGATGTATTACCAAATGCGTTTCTCCTATGCAGCGCTCATGTCGTTATAATTTGGCACAATAATGTCAATAATTTTTAGTCAAGTTCAATCTTGTGTTGTAAATGCACGTAGAAAAATAAATGTGTAGTGAATACGAATACAGTAGAAATAATATTGTCATTACTTATTTGTATTATATTTTGACAAAAATATTTCAAAATGAGTGAAAGCGACAGTGATCATAACGATATTAATTTACCTAATCAGAAAAAGAAAGGAATAAAAAACTCTACGAATATAGAAATGAAGTAATAAAACGAGCTAGAGTCAAAGGAAACGAATACACCAATTGGAAGGGGAAGAATGTTCCTGCAGTTCCTTCTCCATCCTCCAAAGATTGCAAGTAAGTTGATAATTTGTTATTCTCTAATAAAAAGTTTTCATTGAAAACAATTTTTTGTTGACTGATCAATCTAAATTTGTTAATATGTACTTAAGTTTTTGATGCAGGAAAAAGTGCTTTTGATTGATGAGTAGCGACGAAAAATTGCAGATTTTCCAACGATTTAGGGACCTGACTACAAAAAATGAGCAAGATTGTTACTTATAAAGCCTAATTTTCGCAACTGAAGTTAAGCAACGACGTAGAAGAAAAGAACTTGGTGAGTCTTCAAAAACTAATAGAAGTAGTAGCTATGTATACTCTATATCAACCCCTAATCGAAAAATTACCGTTTGTAAATTAGCCTTTTGTTTTCTTCACGAACAATTGACCGAGTAAGGCGGTTTGTACTTCTAAGTGCAGGAAAAAAACCATTCGACAAAATGGGGAAAAAGTACTCAGGCAATGCAATTTCTGGTATTATTACAGATGCTATTCGTGGCCATATTAAATCATATCCCACAAAGTAAGCTCACTATATTAGCAAGGAAAAGTATTATTTAAATCAGAAACTAGATATGACTCTTATGAACAAAATGTTTACAGAAAATTTTCCGGAATGTGCCACTGTACTACAGAAAAGATTTTAAAGATGTTGAATTATCATTTAGAAGACCTCAAGTAGACACATGTGTGTGTGTGTGTAAGGAGCTTGCAATGAAAATAAATAGTACGCATTTGAAAGATAATGCAAAGAGAGTTGCAGCCGCCGAGAAAATGATTCATCAACGTCGAGCTAAGAAATTTTTAACTCAAAAAAATTTGTTAAAAAAATGGCAGACTCCAACGAGGAAATTGGGATTATTTCTATAGATTTTATGCAGAACCTTCAACTGCCACAAATTCCGGTGCAAGAGGTTTTCTATCTTGGTCACGTAACAGTGAACGTTTTTTGTATTAACAATATAGTAGACTCCCTCTGTAACGAGAACTGAAATGGCAGACTAATTACCACGCCGATCTCGTTATATCAGACAACAATAATAATCAGTGCATACATATGAATATGTAGTTTTTTAAAACCTTAACTTCCTATAGTGAAGCCATTCGGAGCAATATAAGATACTAATAAATATTGTTTGAATGGCGTTTTTAGAAAAATTTGTTTACTTTTATTGTCAATGAAATACTTTAAAACAAAAAACAGTTGTCTACTTTTATTGTCAATGATATACGTTAAAACAAAAAAATCTGTATTCTGTAAATCTGTATAAAGCGTATTTTCAAGGATAACATAAACTATTGCTTCTGCAATTGGAAGAAGTCTCATTTTTGACTGCTTTAAATTGTCCAGTATCATTATCATATTTTCCAAAGATGTGAAACAGTTGTATTTATTGTAAATAAGTTTATTGCGGGCGGCAGTTAAGTTTATTGAGGAGCAGTTAAAAAGGGTATTTATTTATAACCACCAAGTACCGATTGCTCCAGTTAATTATCCAAGGAAAGATTCCGCGATTCTGCGATCCGTGGAACGCAAAATAAAAACCACACTGTGTCTTAAGGTTTTTTTCACTTTGATTTCGCTCGAAAAATTTAAGACCATTGACCATTATTTTCCTATTAGGGGTAATTCCTTCTAATCTGTGATAGGGATTTTGAAGTGATAAAAAGAAAAATTAGAAAACCTCATGTAAAAATACCTGCTTTAATGTGGTATTGGTCAATGCTGAAGACGTAATTGATTACAAAAGTTGGTGTCCAGAGTACTACAAAAAAAACATGTTATCTACGGAATTCAGTGGCAAAAATATTCCAAGGAATCAAAAGGTTCAACTAAAAATAAGCCAATTCATGCATTTTCACCACTCCTACGAGAACTCAAACTTGGTTGTAGCACACCCTTTTATTAACGGATTAGCCAATCACACACTCAGACTTAACAATAATAAAAAAATACACTAATAGTTCCCTGAAGCATTGGCATATCCCAGTGGAAAGATTCCGATTAATTATAAGAAGATTGTTGATATACAAAAACTATAAAGTTATACATCGGATGTAGAAAATATCCAGGATTATTAAACTCCTGGACAAATTAACGCACCACTTTAATTAATCTAAATATTTACAATATGAACACAAAATAAAACTAAGTTACATTGAAATAATAATAAACACCTACAAATAAGTCCAACATGACTTTATCACGACCTTAATTTGCCTTATTGTTTCTTTAAAAATTTGTTTTTGCCGGAACTGCGTAAATAAGCTAGCATAACTCCAAAGTGCAAAAAGAAAAAAATTAGTAAATTAACACAATAAAATGCATCTGGGTCAACACTTATACCGTGTAGGCCCTCCTGTACTTCTTATGACTGTATTTATGCGTCGAGGCATGCTTGATATCAAATATTCAACAAAAGCTTGCGGAATATTCTCCCATTCTTCAATAACGGCCTCAATGAGTTGGTTGTGATTGGCAATAGGGGGTCTACGACTTCGAATCTCTTTTTGAGAGTCCCATAGATGATCTATAGGATTCATGTCCGGACTGTTAGGTGGCCACTATAATAATGGAATATCAACATCATTTAGGTAGCCAATAACTTGTCGAGCCACATGAGGACGAGCGTTGTCTTGCATGAATAAAAAATTAGGTCCAAGAAACGGAACAAAAGGCATTATGTTCGACAATAATGTTGTCTAAGTAATAATGGGCATTCATAGACCTCGTACGTACGGGGACCAACTCCGTACGAGCTTCAAAACAAATTCCCCCAAAACATTTTAGAGCCACCATCAAAAGGTACTTTAGGAGAGATATTGCAGCTGGCAAACCTTTCTCCTCGCCTTCGCTAGACACGCTCACGACCATCTGGAGCTTTTAGGCTTACTCTAGTCTCATTGGAGCAAAGAAATCATTTCCAATCATCAATGGTCCAATTTTGATGCAATCTTGCAAAATTCAATCTCTGAACCCTGTGTTCTCTGCTAAGCAAGGTTTTTTTGGCCGGTTTCCTGTTACTCAATTCTGCTTCATGTAAACATCTTCTAACTGTTCGAGATGATATCGCGACATTTCGAACATCGATCATCATTTTGATTAGTGCAACGTTTTCGCCCTTGCCCTGGTCTTCGATGGCACGACCCTGTTTCACTATATTGCCTCACCTTGCGACTGATGCTGGAATGATGTCTTCCTAACAAACCTGCAACGTATCGCATTGAATATCCTTCATCTAAGAGAGTCGATGCTCGCACTGCCTCCTCCATTGACAAATTTCTTTGGCGGTTTATTTTTTTATTTGATTTTAATGCAAATGAACATGCATGTGATGAAAAATATCACAATAAAAAGCTTGTTTCTCACAAGCACTTTGCTTTAATCGGCACTTTTTATGAAAAGTTTAGCTCACTTTTAGTCTAGAACGAAGTTTAATACAAATTATTGTTAAAACAAGACTATTATTAGCTTACATAACAACTGTCACTATCAAACAAGGTCCATAGGCAACTTGTCGTACAGTAAATTATCAATAAATAAAGACTAATAAGAAAAATATGAGTGGTGCGTTAATTTTGTCCAGGAGTTTATAATGAATTGTTCAACTGGCCCACAACGACCAATAATATACCTGAAGAAGATGAATGATCACACTTATCGTTTTTTTTTAAGTTGTAATAATATTTTTTGTGCTTTTTTAATATAAATTACAGTACTATATGTATTTTGTTTCATTTTAATTTAAGTTTAGTTTCAGATGAGGCTGAGCAATTTATTTGAGAAACCACATAAGTCAATCAAGTTTGAGCTTATATCTTTTTTTCAAAAAATATTGGAGTGAAAAGTCAAGAAACAGTGTATAAATGGAATTAGGTCAGTTTTTAACATGTAGAAATATTCGTGTTTTCCTCACACAGTTTTTTCTTGTTTTCCGAATGTTTTAGTTTTGTGACTTATGGGGTTTTTCAAATAAGTGATAAATTTGTTGTTTCTATCCACCTTTTTATGCTTCTTTCGTTTCATGAATCAATCTGAGAACCCGATTCAATTCATTGTATCTATACAATATATATGTACACCTATCTTAGACAAATTGTCAAAATGAAATCATATACATAACCAAAATATATAAGTTATTTGAGATTGCCTAACTTACGAACGTTTTCCAAAAATTATTTTTATCAAAGAGGTAAGTCATTGGGTTTGGAAATACATTTGACCGAGTCATTGTCGGAACATACAACGAAAAATTGCTACCCCCTCATTATAACTAGCTAAAATTAACGTACTGTTGCAGAATTATTTAATTGAAGAACGAAGCTTGAACATGAATAATGAAAGTGCATATTCACTTTTTGATTAAAAACTTTCTATTGGTAAAAAGAAATCTTTAAACAGTAAAATTCAAATAATAACGACTTACAATCAATTTATTCTACCACACAGCACCCTAATATCGGTATTTTAAATTTTTAGCATTTAGTTTACCGTATTGGAGATACGACGATGCATAGTAAATTGTAGTATGTAAAACCAGTCGTCCGTTGTAGAATAAATTGATTGTAAGGCTTGTTATTTATTTCTTTTTACCCAAATTGAAATGGACTCCCATATGCAACACATTCAACATTTCAAAAATAAACATTTAAACCTTTGTTTTATTGTGTAATATAAATAATTTTTTACTTTTAAGTAACAATTAATATTAGCTTATTAGTATATAGCTATAGTAACTTCTCGCTACTTCCAGTCGAAGTCAAAATTTGACCAACATAGCACAAGTTGGGACTTACTTCAGTAAACAGAGTAAAAGAAGAAACTGACTACCCAATGATTAGGCAGCCGTATTGACAACAAAAATTCTATAAATCTCCCGCATACTAAAAAAACTAATATACGAGGCTAGAACGAAATGTTCTCGTGATATTTTCATTTTGTTTCTAGTCATAGCCACTAGATGGCAGTTCTACAGATGGAATTACTGTTTGTCAATTTTATTAGATCATCAATTTCTTTCATATCAATATTTATAGTTAACTGCACAAGGTAGATTTATAATACCAACCATTAAAGATTTATGAGCCACGACAAAGTTGTGATATCTTTCCAGAACGTAAGGTATTAGGCAGAAAAGTGGAATAACTTTAGTACTAAAAAGCTTTCGTGAAAAATCGCTGTCATTGGCTCGTTCTGACTTTTAAGAAGAAATTTTTGTCTACAAATAGATGCACTCATTGGAAAAACATTGTATGGAATATGTGTATAATAAACGAGAAAGAGACATGTTGAAAAATAATACAATTTTTCACTACTGACTAATAAACTAACAAAAAGATGTCACAAATTGAAAGAATGAAGATATCAAAAATGTTTCTTGCCACTCTGTAGACTCATATTTTACTAGTGTAAGTATGACAGTAAATGACGATCTGTAAATTAGTTTTTTTGATAACAAAAAAAAAACAAATCGCACGTGCCAACTCACGCTGTCCTAGACTTCACGCGGAGAAGACGTTAAGTGAGAGGTTTCCCGTTTCCCAAGACGCTCACGTGACAAGCACTATGATGATAGTAGCCTCGCATAGCGCATCAGCGTGATATCATGAGAGGATTCATGGAGAAGTTTCTGGAGAGCATTGGGGGTCGGATAATTTGTCCTTGACCTGGACCAATTCTCCTCACTCCAATAAATTGTATGCGCAAATGTTCTTAGAAGTGTGTAAGTCTCATTCAAATCGTGTGTGTGTGTGTGTGTGTGTCAAACTGAAAGTCTCGTGTGAACTTTCAATTTTTTGTTCATTCTTTTTCTTGATGTGCCTATCCGTTACGAATGTTGGCGATCTTTATCTTATCTGCAGCAGCGCGGAAAAGCTGCACAGATGTTGTTTTGAACCAATTCTGAGGATCTTTAACCAAGATGTTCTTCTTCTTCCTGGACTTCGTTTTCCAAATATTTTTCCTTGCAGGATGGTTTCAAGGAGAGCATATCTGGATTCATTTCGCATAATATGTCCGAAGAACTGTAACTTTCGAGATTTGATGGTGGTCAGTACCTCTAGGTTCTTATTCATTCTTCTGAGGACCTCCTCATTTGTGACTCGGTCAGTCCACGGGATCTTAAGCATTCTCCGATATAGGCACATCTCAAATGCTTTTGTTCATAGTGTCAATAAATTTCCTGCATAAACACTATCAATTCTGTAGGTCATTTTATGTGAATTTGGTATCAAATTTGACACTAAAAGACCTGAGAAATTGAGCTACAGATTATACTGAACTATGTGTTAAACACGAGCAATTTCGTTTCATTTTAATAATACACATATTTGTACTTTAAACAACCTTTATAACATCTAGTAAACTACAAAAGATATTAAGTTGATTTTTAGTAAAAATTCCAACTTCACCCTCTCTTTGATGTTGATGCAGCTTTTTAAGCATCTGTTCTCTGGAAATCGCTTTCCTTGATTGTCGGAAACATAAAAAAGTCAAGAGGAGCAACATTTGGTGGTTAAGGCGGCTATGGGACTAAAATAATTGGTATCTTGTTTGTTAAAAGAGTAAAATAATTTCCAATTTTTCGTTGTAGCTGTTTGGTGTTATTGAATTCTTGGAGATGAAAAATTTCCCCTAGAATTTTTTTTGTTTCTTAAAAATCTGTTCTGGCATTTGGCATTCCACCAGAAGATTTGTGGTCGCATTCATTGACCTTGCTGTGATGTTAAAAACGCCTATACATATATTTGTAGCTTAACCAATCTTGGTAACATTCAGTAAACTACAAAAGATATTAACTCGACTTTTAGCCGAACTTTCAACGTCATACGCTCTTTGCTGCAGCGTTATTGATACCTGAAAATTGCGTTACTTGATTGTTGGAAATATAAGAAAGTCAAGAGGAGCAATATCTGGTGGGTAAGGCGGCTATGGGACTAAAATCATTAGTAGCTTGTTTGTTATAGAGCGAAAACCATTGCCCACTCTTCGTTTTAGCTGGTTGGGCATTTATTGGTTAAAAATGGTGTTGTCCGATTCTTGGAGATGAAAAAAGTCAAGTTGGAGTGGACATAAGGCGACTGTGAGACCATTATAACCTCCAGAAATTGCAATTCTTTTGTAAAAATAGTGAACATTATGTATAAAACATGGTTTAAGTTTATGTCAAATGTCAAAATTTAAAAAGACCGATTCACTATGACTGACTAAGTCTTTCAAACATGTCTAATTGTTTTACAAATAAAATAGTCTGTTTTTTGAGTTGTTGAGTACAAATCTGACAACAAATCACTTCTATAGACATTTGAGATATTAGACTTTTGTTTTGGTAATTTTCGCTCACAACTGACAGTGACAATGTCAAAAGCACAATATTAATAAAAATGTTTTACGCTCCAGTCACAGTCTTTAGTTATTTGAACTTTACAACTTGATCTAGGACTTAAATACTATACTAAGAAGGTTTAAAGTTTTCAAAATAAAGTCTTATTGATGAAAGAGGAAAGGCAGATGCAGTGAGAAAAAAGGAAAAGCTGAGGCAAAGATGGGAAAGGAAGAAAGAAAAGAGCAGGGAACGGAAAAAAATTAATATACCAAAAGCAAAACAATTTTTGGGAAACGCCATATTATACTCACGTTCAAGTATTGACTTTGAAGAAAAAAAACCGATTATTACAAATTTTTTTAAACAGTATCACTAGCCAACGTGTACATACTACAGACAGAAGCAATATAGTCTTCTTTTTTGAACTGTTTCGAAATTATTAGTTTTTATTTGGGGAAAACTATCTGAAATGATAAAAAACTAAATCTGTTTGGCAAGCGGTTCGTCTAACAGCGAAAAAAGTAATTTTTAGCAGATTTTCTATTATTTCAGATTTTTTTTTTATTACATATATGTATTTAACTTAAAGTGAGAAAAAAGTATTAGAAAAAAGCAAAAGCGTAAGTTTTAGTAATCGATTGAATATACAACAAATCACAGACAATTTTTAGGTAAGGATAAATGGATAAATTACACTGACGACGTGAAAAGAACAATATTAAATCAATTTTTGACGTTCCAGTAATTTTTTTAGTTATTTGATCATTTGATATTTGATTTATACACCTTGATCTAAGGCTGTTCCGAGTCTTCAGTACTGAACAAGTAATGGAAATAAAATACCTGGGAATTACACTGTCTAGCTATGGAGACTTGGACAAAGAATCAAATAGACTGGCAGGATACCTCAATAACACTATGGCTAGACACACATTAACACTGAGATGAAGTCAAGAATTTATAAAGCCAGTGTAAGACCAATAATGACATATGCCTCAGAAACAAGACCCGACACAGCCACAACGCAAAGGCTACTGGAAACGGCAGAGATGAGAGTACTGAGAAGAATTACAGGAAATACGCTGAGAGATCGAAAGAGAAGGGAAGAGATTAGAAGAAAATGTAACGTACAGTGTACAAATGTATGGACGCAAAATAAAAAAAAATGGAATAACTACATTAGCAGAACGGAGGAGAGCCATGTCGTCAAAATAGCAAGAGATAAGTCACCAATCGGCAGAAGAAGTATGGGACGACCGCGCAAAAGATGGAGTGACAACCTTCCATAGACGCCAATGAACAAGGAGAATTGCTTATAAAGAGGAAAAAGAAAAAGAAGATCTAAGACTACTAAGTACTTCTTCTTGCAGTACCGTCTCCTATCGGAGGTTGGCTACCATCACAGCAATCTTTACTTTGTTGGCTGCAGCTCTGAACAACTGTATTGAACTGCACCCATACCACTCCCTTAAATTTCGCAACCAGGAAATCCTCCTACGTCCCACATTTCGCTTTTCCGAGATTTTTCCTTGGATTATGAGTCTAAGCCGAGAGTACTTTTCTCCTCTCATTATGTGGCTTAGATATTCCAGTTTTTTCGTTTGTATGGTTTTTATGACTTCGCATTCCTTCTCCATCTTCAGCAGAACATCTTGATTTGTTACTCTTTCTGTCCATGGTATTTTCCACATTCTCCTGTAACACCACATCTCGAATGCCTCAATGTTTTTGTACTAAGTACTAAATTAAATTAAATAGAGAGAATATTTAAAGTTTTCAAAATAAAGTACCTTTGATAAAAAAAGGAAGAGAAATATGATGAGAAAACAGTATAAAAGGGAGTATTTGAGGAAAAGGGAGGAAAACAATGGCCATTTAGACTAAAGAAACAGAAAAAACCATAATTTGAAGAATATAGTGAAATTACTACCTTTTATTTCACAATCGATGCTCAATTTAGCCTTATACCGTTCGTTTGCTTTGTTCTGACACTTCCACTACAGTTTTAATTTAACATTGGCAAATATCAACACATAATTTTTCCTTTTAAATATGAAAACTATAATTCTTACCGTATTCACACAATTTTCTGAGACCAATACTTCTCGCCACCCCTTAATACTAAAAATTGACAGTTTCTGTACACTTATCATATAATTAGTCATAAGAACAATATGTACAATGTTTGGTTTATTTTTTTTACAAAAATATAATCTAGATCAAGAGTAGGAACAGATTTATGTCGCTTTTATAGGACAAACCAGGTGATTATTATGTGTTAGGTTTTAAGAACATTTATAAGTGGAAAAAATTATACAAAGGAGAAAATTGGATATTTATACAAGAGATATAGAAATTACTAGAGGAGTTCAAAGTTCAATACAGGTTTAAAAGAGTACAACAGAATACAAACAAAAATAAAATATCTATTTGAGGTTTGTTTTTTTATAATATATATCTTAAAGTAAGACATGAATACCAGATGAAGGCGAAAGTAGACATTTTTTTAATCGATTGAGTTAACGACAAACCACAAACTATTTTGGGGTTAGGTTAAATGACAAGTGACGGTGACAATGTCAAAAGCACAAAATTAATTCACTTTTTCACGTTCCAATTATTCTTTTAGTTATTTGGACCTTCAACTGAGTGACGTTAATGACAAAACAATACAGAAAGAAGAACCGTAGTTAGTAGATCCACTGCAAAATGAATATATCTGGAAAATTGTTTTATATGCATATATATCTGAATACTATGGAAGGAAAGACAAGCTTTTCCACAATTGTTATTCACTCAAGACTAAAACATTAGAAAACCTTGTATTAGAAGGAAAAGCTTAAGCAGAAGCTCATCAATTGCTTGGACACACCATGTATATGACTAATATCACTCTGGTAAACCCCATTTGGCACAGCTCGTGGCATAAATGAACTCCACGATCGTTATAGGCTTACAGGATTGAAGATTGACTGATTTTAATAAAAAGTTACTTATTCTTATGGCAAAAAAAAGCAGTTCATATGATTCAGATCAAAGCCTCACAAGTAAAAAGTAAATGATAGAGGTCTGGTGAACATACCGATTCTGCAAAATTTGACATAATTTGTAAGATTTTTCTGTCTAGGCTTGTTTTTTCAGGCCACCTGGACTTCCAGGAATTTAATCTTATTATCTAAATGCAAATCTTGACACCATTAATCAGGTTTTTTCTTGTCTAGACTTGTAATGACGTAGGAAACCATTAGTGAGTTTTTCCAGTCTGGACCTGTTATTTCAGGCCACAAATGCAAGCGCCTGCGTGGTGGTCGCATAGGTGGCCAGAAAGAACAGTTCTAGACAGGAAAAAGCTGTTTAATCGTGTCTCACGAGACAGCAAATGTAGAAAGGAAAAAGAACTTGATTAATGGTGTCAAATTTCGCAAAATTACATGTGACCGGATGCGGATTGATCAAAATAACTATGAACGTAACATTAAGTATCTGGAATGGAACTAAAGAAAGAAATGGTGAGGAAATAAAAGGTATCTATGTATATAAAGGTAGTAAACTTAATCTGTACAAACCTGTACCGAAACTGCCAACTTTACTGATAAAAATTTACATGTATATCGTATATCTTCTTATCAGGAAATAAATATCTTTTCTCAAAGTCAATTAACAGCCAATAAAAACGTGGTTCGTGGTGACAATTACAGTCCTGTACCCTCCAAGCTCATTTCATAAAATTAACCTATATCACATTGTCTACATTCTATCACCTATCGTAGTTGTGTTCTTCGGCCACGTTGGCGTTGACCGCTTGTTGGTTCGTTTCTTTCCTCTCGTCCGATTCGATGCCGTGAAGGATCTCGTGACAGAGCGGGCATCTGTCTTGGACGTAGAGCCACTTCCTGAGGCAGACACCGTGGAAGAAGTGCCTGCATTTGGTTATTTTGGCGCTCTGCATCTCTTGGTAGCATATGGCGCACACGTCGTCCAATAGGCGCAATTGCTCCCTGTCGGCTTCCGGTAGAGACTCTATTTTATTGACAGCTGTTCTTCGCTTGATGAAGACGGACCAGCCCGCTTTGGCGTCGCACCAGATGTTGAAATAGGCGTGGATGCACATCATGGCGGCTCTGATGGCACTGCCGCTCTCAAAGAGCAAGATCCATGCTCCGTTAAAGAACAAAAATATGCCGAAACAGAACTCTATGGTATTGCCAAATGCTCGTATGTAATAGATGTAGTCGTCAAGCTTTTCCCAGAACGTTTCTCTTCTAGCGTCAAGAAGAAATAGTGAATAAATAGCTAACGACACGAATACTTTAACTATCACTTCTATACTAAAAGCCGTGACTGCTAGTAGCCACGTGGAAGTTTCTTGAGTCTTCCACAAGTAGTACATAAGCAGTATCGGTAAAATGACGAGCACTAGACATACCAGAAGGGCATGCAAGTGTTTTTTCAAAGAAGGATTGTGCGAGGCGCTCAAACTCATCAACAAAGGATTTACCACGTTGTGAGTGAAGTGCAATAGTGCTGTGAATAATAAACAAAAGTTTCTGCACAATCGTACGAATCGTACTTCAGGTTCAAGTCCCGTTAGTCCGGTCTGTAGGGCTAGTATGTAGAATACTATAGCAGAAACGGTACCGAAATTTTTGTCGTTTTCATCGTCAGTTAACAACACCCATTGGAAGAATTTTCCGATGAAATTGCACATACAAGATACTACGCTAGTTATGCCGAGTACCGCTGTCAACGTATCGCAACCTGTCACCATCAAGTACTTCATGAGTCTGAAATACGGAGAGTGCCCATCATCTATGTCCCAATATCCTGATAGATAGAAAATTGCGGCGTTCTCTAATACTCGCAGCATCCAGAAAGTTCTCAGTACTTCTGGTACGTTCAGTCTCAACCATTCTGATTCGACGAGTGCAGACATGCCGAAATTGGACACAAAATTCTTCGCGTGCAGGTAGCCCGAGTATATGGAATGGATGATTTGTAGAAGAGACGTACACAGAACGAATTTGACTAGAGCTAGAGGTATCAGTGCAGCTACCATCGGTATGTGGGACAGAAGTACCGGAGGTGTAGGCAAAATAACCAGAACAGAAGGCACCAGGAACGCTATCGGTAATACTTTCTGCAATAGTGGATTCCTGGGACCAAGATGGATATTAGTAAATATAATAGACAACAAAATTTGAATGAAATAATTTTGAAAGATGTTGTAAAAGTAATCTTTGTGCTGGAATAGTTGCTCCAAACTCAGTGACACCACGTTGATGATGTTGAGCGTTCCGTTTCCGAAGGTCTCCAGATTCAGCGCTGTGTTGACGGTGTTGACGTTGGTCCAGTACGAGACGAATACCAATCCGACGGACATGAGATACATGTAGACCACCATCAGGTGTTTCGTGCTGAGTATGAAGAGGCATAATGCTGTCGCACAACCTACAACAAAAATTAGGTTTAATTACTACGCATGTTTATTTTGGATACTTAAATGCTAGAATCTAACACTTGCATATTCTAGAAGAAGTCGGAAGAAACAGTGAACAGCACTTAAATAATAACAAAGGACAATAATTGAGATCTATATTTCGAATTAACGTGTCTCGACATCTTTGGTCATTGACACGGGAGCAAATGTTTACAATAGTACCTAGAGGGTTATGATACAGAGTTTACAATAGTAAACAATAACAATATATATATTATCTAAATTATTATATTTTGTTAAACAACTGTGTGGTCTTTAGGAAGTATATTAATTATTCTCTTGAGTCGGCTTGCACAGTTCAAAAGTTCTTTTAAACTTTGTGTTATATTGTTGGCAATGCGATTGGCCTGGTAGTGTTGACATTCTGTGAGGATGTGCTTAACGGTAATAGGAATATCGTTGCAGTGGGAGCATAACTGTTCGTCTGTAGAGGACATAAGGTGACCGTGTGTCAAACGTGTGTGTCCTATCCTCAATCTTCGTATTACGATCTTCTCTTTTCTGTTCAGGGATGTTAGGGATCTTCTTCTTCTTCTTCAAGTGCCATCTCCGCTGCGGAGGTCGGCAATCATCATAGCTATTGGGACTTTTGAGACGGCTGCTCTGAAAAGTTCATTTAATGTACATCCATACCACTCTCTCAGGTTGCGCAGCCATGACATTCTACGCCTCCCTATGCTTCTCTTTCCTTGGATCTTTCCCTGCATAATCAGTTGGAGTATTTGTGTATTTCTTTCCACGTGTAGTATGTGCGAGATATTCCAATTTTCTTGTTTTAATTGTATTTAAAATTTTTATTTCTTTATTCATCCTTCTCAGAATCTCTTTGTTTGTGACGTGTTCTGTCCACGATATTTTCAGAATTCTTTTATACACCCACAGCTCGAATGATTCCAGTTTTTTAATTGATGTCGCGTTTAAGGTCCAAGATTCCATTCCATAAAAAAAGTCGAAAAAACATAGCACCTCGCCAACCTAACTCTTCAACAAGTTCCAATTTTAAATCACTCGTACATAGCACTCTTCTCATTTTGTTGAAATTTGCTCTAGCCTTTTCTATTCTGATTTTGTTTCCTGAATGTAATCATTTGTAGAGTAAATCATTGTTCCCAGATATGCATATTTGTCCACTTGTTCGATGTTGGTTCCGTTTATTAGAAGATTCTCGTTATTTCTTTGAGTTTTCGATATTCTCATAAATTTTGTATTCTTGACGTTCATTGTTAGACCGTACTCTTTTCCATACTCCACTATTCTGGTCACCATTCTCTGAAGATCTTCAATATTTTCGGCTAAGATCACAGTGTCGTCCGCATATCCAATGTTGTTAATGGGAACTCAATTTACCTTTATTTCAGCTGTTTTACCCTCAACAGCTTTTTTCAGGATCTCTTCGTAGTAGGCATTAAAAAGAATTAGCGACAATAAGCATCCCTGTCTCACTCCACGTCTAATTTCAATTTATTCTGACAGCTGTTCCTTAACACGTACTTTTGCTCGCTGTTTATAGTATAAATTTGATATGATCCTGAGGTCGTTGTAGTCAATCAGGACATTCATTACTTGTTCATGTCGTACATTATCGAATGCCTTATTATAGTGAATAAAACATGCGTATATATCTTGATTGACGTCCAGGCATCTTTGTATCAGTATATTAAGTGAAAAAAGAGCTTCACGCGTTCTTAGGTCTTTGCGAAAACCAGATTCTGTATCATTAACGTCTATGTCCAGTTTGTGATATATTCGGTTATGGGTGACTTTTAGTAGTAACTTTAGCACATGAGACATCAAGCTAATGGTGCAGTAATCGCTGCATTTTCTTGCGTTTTTCTTTTTGGGGGGACAAATAAAAATCGACTTTAACCACTGTTTGGGTAATACGCCTGAACTATAAATTTGGTTCAAGAGTGTCACTAAAACATCAATGTGCTTCTCATCTAGAATTTTTAGGATTTCTATAGGAAGCATGTCAGGTCCAGGGCTTTTCCCACTCTTCATTGTTTTTAATGTGTGTAATATTTCTTCTTTTGTAATATATGGACCTATTTCTTCTGACGTAAGTTCTATGTGCTCCAGATCTCCTCTTTCATCATCAAACAGTTCGTCGATATATTCTGCCCATCTTTGTACTTTCTCGTCCGTCTGTGTTATAGTAGTCCCGTCTATCCAGAAGTGCACCAGTGGGATTTTGTTTTCATAGTCCTGCCAGTTCTTTAACTTTATTGTGTAGGTTAAACAGATCATATTTATTTTGAAGATCTTCGATCTCTTTGCATTTCTCTTTAAAGTATTTTTCTTTTGCCTGCTTTATCATCTTCCTGATCTCGTGGTTTATCTCTCTGTATTTATTGTTCTTTGTTTTTAAATTGTCTCCGTTGTTTCATCATAATTTGAGTATCTCATGATTCATCCATTCTTCTTTTCTCCTTACGGAAGTCTTTAGTATTTCTTTACAGGGTTCCAGTAGACAATGTTTTAGTCGATCCCAGTACTCGTCAATATCATTGGTGTTTGTGTTCAATTTGCTGCAGTTCACATGCAGTTCATATTGGAGGAATTCAACGTTAGGTTCTTTAAGTTTTCTTGTGTCTATTGTAGGGATTCTTTGATGTCTTTTAATATTCTTAAGGGTGAGTGTAATCTTGGCGATAAGTGGATTGTGATCTGAGGCCACGTCTGATCCAGGATATGCTTTTACGACTTTAACAGCATTAAGGTATCTTTCATTGATCGTAATGTAGTCTATCTGGTTCTTGACTACTTTTTCCGATATATCTGCGGGCGATCGCCAAGTATACAGTCGTCTGTTTTGTAACTTGAAAAATGTGTTTGTAATAATTAATTTCTGCTCTTGACAGAATTGTAACAGACGGTCACCTCTCTTGTTTCGATTTCCCATACCATAGTGTCCTATACACTTTCCGCTTTGTCCCTTTCCAATCTTTGCATTGAGATCACCTGGGACTATCGTGATTTCTCTTGTTTTCGTTATTCTCAGTGTCTCTTCGATATCTCGGTAAAATAATTCCACTTCTTCTTCGTCGGCATTCGCCGTAGGAGCAGAAATGCTAGGGATAAATAGCTGTTAACATTATATTGTATTTCTCTGAGCTTTGTGTATTTGGTGATCCAAAGTTCCTGCCACTTGCCTTGTATATTCCTTTTGAATTTTGATTTTATATCTTCTGGGTGTTCTATGGGTAAGTAGGATGTAGATTGCTTTTTTTGCAGCGATGTAAGTCATCTCAATTTTTTGGATGCCGATATGAGAAGGCACCCATATTATTGTTATTAAAGTCTCTCGGGAAGTGTGGAGATTGATCGATTCTAGTATTTTTTGCACTAGGTGATGTTGATCGAAAATATTACATAACGAATGAATTGCGGATAAGGAATCGGTGAACAGAGCTACACTTTGATGATTGTCAAAAAGGAACTGGAGAGCTTTTGAAATACTGAAGAGTTCTCCTAAAAACACGCTACATTCGTTGGATATTCGGTATTGTCCTAATACTGTATCAACTGTAGTGACAGAACCACCAACTCTATCTGCGTTTCGGGATGCATGGGTATAAAGCACCTTATCATAGTGGGATGTATTCACAATATCATTGAAAGCTTGTAGAAAAATGATATTATTTGTTTGTTGCTTATTAAATTTACAAAGTGTTTATAAAAGAAGATGTTTTAGACCATGGCGGAGATTCTGATTTTACAGATGCAAGTGATTGAGATAATTTTGTGTCTTGGCACAACGGTTGCAGGATTTGTGGGATTGAAAGTATACATCTGGGCGACTTTACGAGTCCAGGTCTTGGCGAAGTTAGAAGATTAAATACAGGGTTAGTCGGATTCGATGAAATTCTGATAGCATAAGATAGTAGTAGTTGCTGCCTCCTAAGGTAAAGGGGGAGTTCATGAGATTCACAACAGAGACTTTCAGCGGGATTGGATCAAAATTTAAAAATTGTAATAAATTATTTGATGCGGACAAGTAAACTATACAACCATACTCTAATTTGGATCGGATTATAGCTCGATATATTTTGAGTAGTACACTTTCATCGGCACCACATTGATGGTGGGATAATGTCTTTAACAAATTCATTTATTTAATTAACTCTAAATTTACTCCGTTTAGTGTTATTTTGGGTATTTCTGAGCTGTTGTATCTCGTGACGAATTTAATTATTTTGGATTTATAGAAAGAGAACCTGAAGCCAGTTTTCTCGGACCATGTAGTAAGGGACTCGACAGAATTTTGTATTAAAGATGAGGTTGCAGCTGTGGATTTTCCTTGGCAGTATACAATAAGGTCGTCTGCGTATAGAGCAAATTTAACAGGAGATTTTATATGAGAGCAAATATTGATGGCTAGTAGAAAGAGGGTAGAACTCAAAGTAGAACCTTGGGGTACACCATTTTCAGTGACATAGTTGTCGGATAATACTCCGTTAACTGTGATTCTGAAATTTCTATTATTTAAAAAGTTGTTTATAAAGCATACTATGTTGCCCGTAAGATTATTTTCTATCAGTTTTTTAAGGATAACCGACTTACATGTTGTATCGAAAGCACTTTCTATACCAAAAATTATTACGATTAAGTCTTGCTTGAAGGCCATAGCATTTGCTATATCTGTTTGCAGGATCACTAAATTATCAGTTGTACTTCGGTTATGTCTAAAGCCAGATATTTTACCAGAATTAGATACCAAAACTAGATATCAAATTAATTGCTTGTTGATCATTTTTTCCAATTATTTGCAAAGGGTACATTTAAGGGAGATTGGCCAAAACGAGTTTGGAGAGTTATAATTTGTTGGAGGATTCCCTCCATTTGGAAGGAAATTCTTGTCGGGACCAGATTAGGTTGTACAATTAAAGCAATTTATTTACAGTTTCTTCATAGAAGTATTTGAGAAAAATTGGGGGGATGTCATCAGGGCCACCAGCTGAGTTTTTTTGTAGTGGATAGGGCTAGAGTCAATTCTTGCTTAGAAAAGGGCAAGTTTATTGGGTTGGAAATATCGTTAGTTTTACCACTTGGGATGCTAACAGAGTATAAAGAAGACTTATTTTGATTTAGCGTTTTGGATTGAAAGGGCTGCGCGAAAATCTTGGCGATACTTTGACTTTGAGTCACTACATTAATTGAGATATTTAGGTAACAAAGTGAATGTTCTTTGGACATAATCGTATTCACCAATACACCTGCAGTGTTTGAGGATGAAGATCGATAATAAACTACATAATAGTGAAGAATTGCGAAGCCAAGAATAAAATACTTGAGTATACCGCGGAAATTATCTAAAGTAAAGTAAATTAGGAGAAAACTAAGATAATGGCATCAACACCCAACAATAGAGCCAGAAACATCGACCACCAATTCACGGTTGATAATTCTACCTTTGAAGTGGTGGACAAATTCACATACTTAGGCTCCCTGATCACCAAGGAGAACGTCATGACGGAAGAAATCAAGCGAAGAATAATCCTAGCAAACAAATGCTATTTTGGACTGAGTAGACATATGAGAAGCAGAAACTTAAGCCAAAAAACAAAAATAACCATATATACAAAACCCTTATACTATATAACCATATATACCTATATAAAAATCTCCTGCTTATATTTGAACGAAGGATTCTGAGAAGAATATTTGGTGGCATCTGTGAAAATGGTGTTTGGAGAAGGAGGTACAACTACGAGATATATCACAGATATAAACATATATTTGGTGGTAAAGACGTAGTATCCTTTATAAAAATAGGAAGACTAAGATGGGCAGGACATCTGGCAAGATCACAGCAGAACAACCCTCCTAGAAGAATCCTTATGTCACAACCTGTGGGAAGTAGAAAAAGGGGTAGACCAAAACTCAGATGGAGGGATGGTGTAGATGAGGATGGTAGACAAATAGGCGCAGCAAACTGGCAACAGTTGGCAATTGATAGAACTGACTGGCGTAATAGACTTGGGAAGGTCGAGGCTCTTTTATAGGGCTGTAGCACCAATGATGATGATACCGCGGAAATTATGTATATTAAAAATCAATATATGGGACAAAATCTACTAAACTAAATATAAATGATGAATGGGAGAATTTGATAATATGTATTAATAATCAAAAATTCTTCTCATTTTCAAAATTCAAATTTGTATTTACAAAATACAAAAAGGATCAGAATCTGAGGCAGAATTGTCACCAGGTACATAATCAGACTTTGAGGCAGCTTAAGGTTCTTCGTCGGATTCATTTTCAGAAATATTTGATTTAGAGGTTTTCAATTTCTTCTTGAAGCTCTTTTTGTATTCGAAAACGTCTACGTGCCATAGTAAGTCTGAAACTAAACAAATCGAATGGGATAAATACGACCCGGTATAAACTACTACTGGGACACTAGAGTCCCGTTTAGAAATTATGGTAAAATCGATGAAAACAATATCAAAAATAAACAATATATATCACTAACCTGTGTTAATTAGCAACTAAATTTTATTTAATCGGTTGAAAGGTGAACAGTACAGTAATGAAAGGGTTGATAAATTACAAAAAAAAATTACTCGGATCATAATGGGTTAAGAAGCGTCTATTTTTAGACACTTACAAACTCTATTTCTTATTTACATTAACCCTTAAGTACCACGGCAGGGTCAAAATTGACCCCCCGCGTTTTTAATGCCAAGTTTCGCTACCGAAACATAGATTGAGCATTGCGCGCTTTCTGCTAATCTTCAACCGGTAGGTGATTTATTGATCTACGAAAATTCCGTTAGTTTATCTGTTACTACTGCAGAGTTAGGCACGCATAGGGTCAATTTTGACCCGCTTATGGTATAAGTGTTTCTAGTGCAATTAACGAGTAATTTGAAATGGCGGGGTGTAGTCTTATGGACAATGGACTAGTTAGTGACAGTGAGTTTTTAGACCAGGCTAGTGAACACAGTGATCACGAAACAGACAGTAAAGAGGAATGGGACGATGATGACGAAAAAAATTGGCAAATTAATAATTCCGAAACTGGTAGTGAATATTGGGGTGAAGAAAGTGATATAGCTGACTCAAGGGATGTGTTTTATGGCAAAAATAGGTACAATTGGTCTAAAACTTCTCCCACCTTTTCTCGTACACGTAAGCATAATTTAATTAGTCATTTACCTGGTGTTATTGAAAAAGCTCGAGCTAGTATGCCAGAGAAACCAGTTGATGCTTGGGAATGTATTATTAGCCACGATATATTGCAAGAAATTCTTGAGAAAACCAATGAACGAATAACTAATATGGCTTCTAAATATAATTTACACAATTTATCGTGTCAATATACCAATCATCTTGACATAATTGAATTAAAGGCCTTCTTAGGCTTATTATATTTAGCTGGGGTATATAAATCCAATAATGAAGATTTAAGGTCTTTATTTGCTACGAATGGTACTGGCCGTGATATATTTCGAGTAACCATGTCACTAAACCGATTTTATTTTTTGCTTGGAAGCCTTTGTTTTGACGACCCAGCTACTAGACAAGAACGTATTGCGCACGGAGATAAACTGGCAGCTATATCCAATATTTTTAATATGTTTGTAATTAATTGCCAGTCCAATTATAGCTGTGGTGAATATCTCACAATAGATGAAATGCTTATTGCATTTAGAGGAAGGTGCCAATTCAGGATGTATCGCAAAAATAAGCCAGACAAATACGGTCTGAAAATGCAGTGTTTAGTAGACTCTAAGACACATTATTTGCTAAATGGTTTTATATATACTGGAAAAGATACACGCAGAGCAAATCCAAAAAAGTTATCCATCCCCACTCTAGATGTTTTGACACTTATTCCACCAATTTATGGTACAAATAGAAACATAACAGCAGATAATTCGTTTTCGTCCATTGAGCTTATAAAAGAACTGAGAAACCATAAAATTTCATATGTTGGAACTCTAAAAAGAAATAAAAGAGAGGTTCCTGCTGAATTTCAACCCCAAAAAAACAGGCCACCTAATTCTGCCTTATTTGGTTTTACAGGAAGTGAGAGCCTTGTATATTTTGTTCCTAAGAAAAATCGTGCAGTGTTGTTAGTGTCAACTATGCATCATCCCAATACAATGATTAATGGAAAGCCAGAGATTATATATTTTTACGAGACAAAAGGTGGGGTGGATTCATTGGATAAGAAATGTGCATGCTATAAAACTGGCAGATGAACTCGTAGATGGCCTCAAGTAATATGGTTTCGCATTTTGGACATTGCAGGATTAAATGCTAACGTAATTTTTAATGGAGTTCAGCAAAATCAAATAATGGAAAGAAGATTGTTTGTAACAACTTTAGGTCAAGAACTTATTAAGGCCCATTTAACTCGTAGAGCTCAGCAAACTTGTTTACCGAGAGAAATTCGTAGTGCCATTTTTAAAGTTTCCGGATTTCAGGAACCAATGCCTGCCGCAAATCCAGAGCCACAACGACGAAAAAAGAGGGGAAGGTGTAAAATATGTCCATATTCCAAAAACCAAAAGAAAGAAAGCTCATCGTGCGATAAATGTCGAGATTTTATTTGCAAAAATCATTCCCGCATACAGACGTTATGCATAAGCTGTGTTGAAAATTAAGGTAAAATCATGCTTGTCATTTTTGAGATACGAAATCTAAATCGATTTTTTTAATTTTAGGTAAGAGCTATGATAGCTAGATTTCACCATTGGATATAAAAAAACTGCACATTGTTATTATTTTTCTTATAATTCGAGAAAGTGCATAGCTATGTTAATTTGACTGAATACAAAAGTTTTTTTTAAATAAAGTTATATCTAATTAACCAAATTCGTTTATTTTTATATAAATGTAAAAGTAGCTGTAAACAAAATAATTTAAAATAAAACAAAAGAATATTTAAGTTAAAAAAAGAATATTTTTTGATACAAAAAACAATGGGGGGTCAAATTTGAACCTGCCATGGTACAAATGTTACTATTTTTGGCCATGGTAGTTAAGGGTTAATGTCCTCCCTCACATTTATGCACAATCTAAAACTGACATCTCCAAATTATAGTTTTCTTTTTTACTAAAAAATAGGCGTATATTGAATTGTTAGACTGAGTGTAGATTTAGGCGAATGAACCTTGCAATCTACTGTTTTAGAACCAAATCACACACAGTTATACAAAAACCAATTGTTTTAACATTTAATATATTTTTTTCTTGTAAAAGTTGATTTACAACAACGAACAGTCATTGTAGATAAAAGTCCTAGTTTTTTATGGTCATCAAGTGTTTCTAATAAAAACAGTAAAAACTCATTAAAGTACTTTGACCTTCTCAGTACCAATACCATTTTTGTACCTGTTTTTAGTTATAATCTATGAATTCACACAGAAAACTGGTTTTAAGATATAAATAAACAATCAGATGCTTATATACAGTTTCTTTTTATATGTTATATTATGATTAATTTGTTAATATCTTCAAAACTAGTGTTATGACCTCGAAATGTTGACGTATCTGAAAGGGCGTAATAGTAAAGAGCGAACCAGAAATTATATTTATTGACAACGGCTGTAATACAAGAATTAAAACAAATGCAGAAAACACAAATTTTGGAAAAAAATGTAAAAATATAGGTAGCTTAATGGGAAGCTCAAAAACAAGGGAGACATGGAAAACGTTAAGGAACTTCAGACAGAATACCCATTAAAGAGTAAAGATAGAACCAATACAAATAGACGAATGAAGAGTTATTACACGAAAAAACATAAATATATTCTCCTATAATCCTCTTGTGTGGGTAGAATCTCTGATGTTTCGTAGCCAAGATTTTTTGTTTCGTCCTATGCCTCTTTTACCTTCAATCTTGCCTTCTATTACCTGAAGCTCCTCAAATTCTCTATGGCGCATTATGTGTCCTAGATATGACTTTCTAATTTTGATAGTATTGACCAGATGAGGGCGTGTGTTCATTGCTCTCAGTACTTCTTCATTCGTAGTTCTGCTGGTCCAGCTTAATCTTAGCATTCGGCGGTACATCCACATTTCAAATTAATATAATTTGTTGACGTCATACTGTTTTAATGTCCAGGTCTCACAGCCATATAGTAATAGAGACCACACATAACACTTTAGTGTTCTCAATCTTATTGAGACTAATAGCTTGGGGTTACAGAGCATTTTACGCATATTCATTAAACCAGATCTTGCTATTTCAATGCGTCTTCTAATTTCTTTTGAGTGGTCGAGTTGACTATTTAGTTCTCTGCCCAGGTATATGAAGCTTTGGGAATTTTGGTTTTGGAAAAGTTAATGTCCAAGCCCAGCCTGTGACTTTCTTCTGATAATATGTTCATCAATATTTTTAGTTGGTCTTCTGTTTCTGCTAATACTACGGTGTCATCGGCATATCTTATATTGTTAATGATAACTCCATTGGCTCTGGCACCTTCAGGGCGATTTTCAAGAGAAGCTCTGATTATATGTTCGGCATATACATTAAATAATAGGGGGGATAAAATGCACCCTTGACGCACTCCTAGTTCTATATTGATGTACTTGGTGTTTCCATTCTCTGTTCGAACGCATCCTGTGTGGTTCCAGTATGTATTACTTATGATAGCTATGTCGTGTCCGTCCAACCCTACTTCTTTTAGCACCTCAATCAATTTTCTGTGTTTGATGCGTCGAAGGTCTTTCTATAATCGACAAAGCACACATACAGCCGTTTTTGAACCTCAAGATACCTTTCTGCCATCAGTGTCAATCCCATAATTGCTTCTCTAGTGCCTGTACCCTTTCTAAAACCATATTGAGTTGCTGTTGGTGAGGGATGACATTTTCTTGAAGAAGAAGACATAGCTTCTGAAATAAACGATTCTATGACCTTGCCGACAATAGGAACCAGGCTGATTGGACAATAATTATTGCAATCAAGTTTATTTCTTTTCTTGAATATAAAAGTAACTGAAGCCAATTTCCAGGACGAGGGGAGAGAACCTTGATTAAAAGTAGCATCCATTATGAGAGATATAGGGAAGGCTACAGATTCTGTACATTGTTTTGAGGAAAAAGGAGGTGAGTCCGTCTAATCCAGGTGATGAATTATTGTGTAGTTTCCATAAATAATTTTTAACTGCATCCGGTGTGAAAGATATATTATCAAGAGTTTTATACAAACGTGGGCACATTATTTGAGGAATGGTATCGTTAGGTTTATCTATAAAAACGTGAGAAAAGAATAACGATAAACATTCCGAAGGTTCGTTATTCGAAAAACATAAAGACCCGTCAGCTTTTTGAAGTAATGTTATGGAGACTTTAGAAGATAAAAATGTACGAATGTACCGATAAACTTTTTTACTATTACCACTTGCAATGATAGATTCTTCAAATTTTGTTCTTAACTTAGCAACGATTGTTGTTTAACTCGGTTAGAAAAACTACGGTGGGCGAGAAAATCATCAAGGGAACCAGTTTATATGTTTGCCAAAGCTTTGGCTTATGTTGAATTAAATGGGTAGCTGAGAGGTTACACCAAGGTTTTAGTGGATTTCTGTATAGCTGTCGTTTGGTTGTATGATCAGAAATTGTTGTAATAGCAGTATGAAGAAAAAAGTCTCACATTGACGATGGATCAGAGTGATTAAGAAAAATAGATTGCCGGTTTAACTGGGATAAAACTGAATTTACATTAAAGAAATCAGTAGTAGCATATGTTATGAAATTATTTTTGCAAAGCGGTGTTAAACTAAGTTGAATGTGAGCAGTAACAAGCGAGTGGTCAGAAAGACCCACAGGAGAGGATACATCAAGTGTAGAAATTAATTGATACTCCTTTGTAAAAAGTAAGTCTAAAATTGAAGGATTATTGTTGGCTTTAAACCTTGTAGGTTCAGTTATCAGTTGTAATAAATTTGAGTCCATGATAAAGTTTTTAAACAAATTCTGGGAATTGGTAGTATCAGTTTTGAAAATAATGGGCCAGCTAATCTCTGGAAAATTAAAATCTCTAACAACAATGGGATGATATGGGATTTTCAAGGGATGATAATTCCTTAAGTTTGTCAATGAGAATTTAGAAGCCATTTTCTTAAAATTAAGGAAAATTAAGGAAATTTCGTAATCTTTGTTTTATTTATTGTAACAGTCATGATCTCTCACATATTGTATTCAAAATATTGTACTGCCCTCTGGTACGCTCAGGTCTTGAATACTGCTCTGTTGTTTGGACCCCATTTCATCAAGTCTACATTGATGGATTGGAGAGAGTTCAGAGGTAGTTTTTAAGATCATTAGCTTTTAAAGCACATATTAATATAAAACATGCTGAAAATTACTTCGTAGATTATTCTATAATAATGTCTCCATTTAACATTTTTACACTGAAGAACCACAGGTTGAAAGCTGATATGTTATTTTTGTTTAAAATTCTAAATATTAATTGTCCCCTGTTATTAGCCAATGTGCATTTAAAGACATACATGGAACTCAACACACTGCACTCTTTTATATGCTTTTTCATAGGACTGATTATGCTTGTCATTTTTCCTTGTTGAGAATGGCCTCCTACTGGATCCATTCTGCCCAAACATTAATGTTTTCAAAAAGTAACTTAAGAGTCTAAATTGTTTATTCTTGAAAGGGAGTAAGCACCATTTGCTACTGTTTCGAGTTATAGTAAAAATTCTTCTTTACAAAACTAAAAATGGAAAAAATTTAAATAGTGAACAATCCAAAGTTAAAGTTCCAAAGAAGATTGTGCTAATACCTTAGGCAATAACTGTGCCAGTACCAGTACCATCTCACGAACACTAGAGGGTGTTATTTCACAGTTTGAACTGGATACATCTACATCTTCAAGTAAAGTGGATATTCCAAATTCAGTTGATGGGCTGACATGGAAACCCGTCCAAGGTAAATATCTAAAAACGTTTCCATTTTCTGAAGTACATGCTGGCGTAAAAGCAGAAGTATACGAACAATTTTATAATAAATCACCATATCACTTTTATAAACTCATGGTATCCAATGACATCATAAACCATATTGTGATTAAAACAAATCGTTATACCGACCAGTGCAAGCAAAAAATATTTTATGAAGATCAAGAATAAACAAATGGGTAAATACTAATCCGGAAGAAATTGAGAGATTTTTTAGAATTATTATATGGATGGAGCTTGTTGAGTTGCCAAGTATCCAAGCGTATTGGGCGACATCATTTTTATACAACAATAGAATAAAATCGATGATGAGCAGGAATAGATTTCAGCTCTTGCTTCAAATGATTCATTTCAATAATAACAAAGCTGTCGCAGTACATTGGCTTCATGAGAAAAATATTATTGTTTAGAGTGTTTTTTCGAGACATAAATCCTTTATAAACTGATATTTCTTCTAAAAGATGCTTTATTTGTGTAGAGGGTTAATTATTTCGTTTTTGTATATTTTATAAAAAAATATGTTATTTAGTTTAGAGTTTTGAAAGCCATAAACGTTTTGTAGTTATTTTTTTATGTATCTAGAAACAGTTTCATTTCGTTTATTTTATTGAAAAATACTACCTTTTAATTTGTTTTATTAACCCACAAATGTTTTATTATATATATTTTTTTTCTGTATAAAATAAATAAATTGTTTCATTCCCCTTAATTTTATTTAAAAATATGTAGGCAAAAATCAATGCAATACCTGCAGGCCAGTTTTGGGTTTGTTAGGCCACTACTTACAAGCACCCATAAAGATATTTAGATGGTGTGTATCTGATGCGGATGTACACGGCTCAAAATACAAAAATACATGTGCATCCACATTGGATACACGGGGCCACTAAATCAGTGTGATACATGTGGCACTTAACGTGTTAAAGGCATCATAAAGGTGGATGACAGGGGTAAACTGTTAATTTTTTGAGTAAAAAGTGATTTTTTTCATTATTTTAATAAACACTTCCTAGTTATTTACATAGTCAAAAAATGGAATGAGCATATCTACAACACACGATTATCTCTTCTCTACTCCTTTTATGTAATTATCAACATGAACCAAAAATCAGCACATGAAATGAAATTTTGAATAGTAAAGTAATCCCTAATTGAAGCACCTGATAAGAAACAGCTGAGCTGAAATTATTATGTATCTGGTTATGATTAGATATAAAAGGTGTTCCACTTTAACATAAAGGGATTGTTTAAATACATAATTGAATAAATTACTGCCTAGTCATTTGTTGATGATTCTTAATAATTTTTATGCATATATTCTTACTATTGTTTTGGTTTTTTATAATGCAATCTACACATGGAGTGATCTACTGTATTTAACATTGTAAAAATTGTAAAAGCAAAGTAATATAGCAAAGTACATATTATAGTAAAGATCTAAAAGTCTGCAAAATACTATCAAAGGATAATAAATTAATTGTGTGAAGTAATACAATAGCCATACCCTGTATACTATACATGGATATAATTTTAAAAAAATTAAATTTTTGAGGAAGAAACTGCAATTCATTGATTTGAAGAAACTTTAATTTTTATTGATTTCAGTGAATAAAATTGGCATACTGAAGTTGATTTTATACAAAGTATAAATATTTTATGACATATATTGATTGGGACTAATATTAACTGCCTATTTATTCTCCCTTGGTCAATTAAAAATATAAATCTGCCGATTTTTGGACTATATATAAGTCATCCAGAGCAAAAAGCTCATGATAGTGTTAATAAAAGAAGTAGTTAAAATTGATATAATTAATACTCAAGTTAACTCCGCTAATACCAATGAGATAAGTCAAGATTGGTATGTTTAGAAGGTCAAAATGTACCAATTACCTTGAAAAATCTAAACCAATCCAATTAAAATCAAATCGAGAACACAAAAGCTATAAAATACACCATTATAATGTTTTGTTCAAACCTAAGAATAAAAAAATATCAGCTAAATCATTAATCTGATAATGAGACCACAATTGATTAAAAATCTATTATTTATATGAATTTATTTAATATTATGTATTATATTATGGAGATCAAATAATAAACTACACAAATCGGGTATTTTAGGATGTTGATTATATATTATACAAATAGCAATTGAACTTGGTACATAACCTTAAGAGTGCCAAATTCACACCTGATTCAATGTCAAAATATTCAGTGGGAGCCGCGTGTCATAGATGAATGTTTGAACTATTGTTAACAACAATATCATGCACGAGCAGCCACAAAATACTGAATCATACAAGAAAATAATACATGAATACTGACCTATTGTACTTATTATCAGCCTGATAAAAGACATGAGGATAAATCTGTAGACCAAGGGATCGAAGGTCTCGCTGGTCCCCGTCGTCGTAACATTATTGTATTTGTATTGTTGCTTAGATGCTAATAATTCTTCACTTTGCTGCAAATCCTGATCTGACAGCTCCACTATGCCAAGAAGTCCAACTCTAAGTATCTCATCAATCACAAACAACGGGGGCACTCTCAAAACTACTTCCACAAATCCTAATACTCTTCCACGGAACGACATTTCATTGCAATAAAAACACCAAAAATTTACTTTTAAAAATTCGTAATATGTATTTTTATTGTGGGCCCTCTCAAACTGACAAACGTCATTGACGACACTTTGCGGAATGAAAAAATGACAGCTGACAAGCGCGTGCCGTAGTTGCCTATTATATTTTAAATCACTTTCTTCAATAAATATAACGTTTATAGTTATATCAATTATATAATTTTGTGCTGTACATTTTTATTTAAAAAAAAAATGATGAAGACTAATTCGTTAAAAATATAACAAAGTATTTATTTAAGTATTTTTTACAGGCGTCATCTGTTGTGTGGTAAAACGTTTTGTAACCTCTGTTCTAATGCTGTCGATAACGTAGATTCCTGTAAGAAGGAAGGCTTCAAACCGTCAGTGTTTCGACGGGATATACTAAAGATAGCGCCCTAAGTTCAACTTCAGTAAAAATGAAATATTTTGATACTATTGAAGACATTGTAAAAAAATTGCAATTCTATTCTTACTTTTTTGTGTTCCATATTGCACTGAAGATAACAAAAAATTGTTGTTTTCTCAAGACTAAGTTTTTAGTTGTTTCTATCACCACTAGTCTTTATTATCTATGTTTCTTTTATCAAATTTGTTCTGTTTTGTAATAGTTTTTATGTAAAAAATTGGATCCAAATGTCTTATATAGGTATATATACATAATATATACATTCTTTCGTCGTCATTAAAATAATTTTACTATTAAAAATTACCCCGTAAGTTTACTTTCGTATTTTTAGTTGTTTCTGAGTGAAAGTCATCCGTCAATCTCATATTTATTGGATGTTTTCACATAAACAGACACCTCGTAATATATTTTCTCGGGAAAAGCATAACTAATGTGGCTTTTTGGTGTGACAGCTCTTAAATATGAAAAATGGTGGCAACTACTATAAAAAACACATCATTTTACATCTTAAAAGACGATTAAACGAGAGTGGTTTGCATGTTGGTATGTCTCTAAAAATATTCCGGACTGGAAGCGCGCCACATGTGGCTCAGAAAGAGAAGACACTAATATGCCAACGCTTTTAGATCATTAGTGAGTCTTTAGCTAATAGCGTTACACCGCGCCACGTCAAAATAACGAATTAATCAGTCCAAACTGTAATCGTTGTTTTTCTTTAAGAAAATAGTTCATTTGAAGGTATTCTGTAACAGTATTAGGTATAAGAGTTTCTCTAAATCGCCATATTTAACGTTTAGCTTGTCTTGAATAGTCTTAAACAGTTTCAAGCATGTAAGAACTTTACCAATTAGGAGGAAGAATTAGAAAAACTAATTTCATATGAGATTGACCACATAACAATAAACATTTCAGACTTTAGGCTTTTTCCTTTCGTTTTTGATATACAAGGTGGTCCAGAATTATGTACATTAATTTCTAGAGCTCATAGTACGTCCAAAAATAAGGGTCCTACTTCTTAATGTACAGTTTTTTATAAAACTGAATAATAAGGGAGATACAACCCTTTAAAGGGGTGAATTGAAATTCTTATTTTTTCAAATATCTTCCAAACGGTTTTGAATACGGAGTTCATATTTTGGGAGTAATTATAAGACATTAGGATAATTAATTTCATGTCACCACCTACCACTTTAAACTCGAAGGTATACATGTATTTTATTGTAATCGTTACATTTCTTAATATTCATCAAGTATGCTTTGGAATTGACACTTGTTTTAGCAACAACACTTTAATCTCAAGTAGTCTATGAATTGTCAGTGACGTTTAATAACAATTAAATTATTTTATCTACACTTTTATTGTACTCGACAGTGAAATTTGTTTAACACGTCTCTTTTGCTATATTTTTAAATTTGTTTGCCCGCAATATGGCACACTATTCAAATTCTGAGATGACAGACATACTTTTAGTATTAGGGGAATGTTCGGGAAATGCTGCTGCCGCTGTAAGACGCTACAGAGAAAAGTATCCGAACAGAAATATTCCCAATGCCAGGACTTTTGTAAGTACTAAACGACGACTGAGAGAAACCGGTTGTCTTCAAAGAAGGAGTACAGATGCTGGTCGTCGTAGAGAAGCAAGAAATGTTCGCGTTGAACAGCAAATATTGGATGCTGTAATAAATGACCCCACAATAAGTACACGCAGGTTAGGATTAAGAACGAATATTTCCCATCAAAGTGTTTTAAGAGTTCTGCATGAAGAGCAATTACATCCTTACCACTATCTACAAGTGCAGGAATTGTTACCTGACGATATGCCACTTAGAGTTGATTTTTGTGAAGTATTGCAAAATAAAGTTCAAACTGCACCAAATTTTTTAAGCAACATTCTGTTTACAGACGAGGCCACATTTACAAAATAAGGTATGTTCAAGTCTAGAAATCCAAGGGCTACAATGGAAACTCACTTCCAACACACGTTCAAGATAAACGTTTGGGCAGCTACTTTAGGAAATAGTTTCATAGGATACCACATCTTTCCCGGAAATTTAAATGGTAACATGTATTACAATTTTGTAGACAATATTTTACATGATATTTTGGAAGATATTCCATTACAAATACGAAGAAACAGGTTTTTCATGCATGATGGTGCTACACCACATTACACAAGAATTTGTAGAAGGTGGTTACATGAACATTTCCCTGATAGGTGGATAGGCCGGGGTGCGGATGCACCGATTCATTGGCCTGCTCGTAGTTGTGATCTTAATCCAATGGACTTTACAGTATGGAGTTATTTGAAATCAAAAGTGTATAACACTCCAATTAATACAGTAAATGAGTTAAGAGACAAAATTGAACAAGTATTTACCGATTTACAAAACGATCCAGTAACATTAAATGGATTAATGCGTTCGCTAAATAAAAGAATTAGATTACGTATTCAACAAAATGGAGGACATTTTGAACAGTTGTTGTGAAATGTTATTTTCGCCATTAATTAAATGTTAAGTATTAATTAAGTTTTCCATTAATTTGTAATATTATTGCTAACACAAGTGTCAATTCCAAAGCATACTTGATGAATATTAAGAAATGTAACGATTATTATACAATAAAATACATGTATACCTTCGAGTTTAAATAAATCGAAAACGGTGATATCTATCGAAATATTACAAGAACACCTTTTTTGTGTAGAAAAGTCTAAGGAAACAATTTTAAAAATATTTTTTTAAAATATGCAAAAATTTAAAAACATGTGACGCAATAACCCTCACTTACCCTCCAAAACTACCCTGTAATAATATAGGATGTGGTAGGTGGTGACATGAAATTAATTATTATAATGTCTTATAATCACTCCCAAAATATGAACTCCGTATTCAAAACCGTTTGGAAGATATTTGAAAAAATAAGAATTTCAGTTCACCCCTTTAAAGGGTTGTATCTCCCTTATTATTCAGTTTTATAAAAAAGTGTACACAAAGAAGTACCCTTATTTTTGGACGTACTATGAGCTCTAGAAATTAATGTACATAATTCTGGACCACCTTGCATAGAGGAGAAGGTACAAATATGGGCTACCATTTTGTTTATTACTGATATCTTGACTATTTTTTGATCGAAAAAGTTCAAATTATATAATTGGCATGTAGAATTATTGTTTCGCTCTTTTTTGCTAGTCCGTTTTTCTGCCTAGTAAGATATTTTTTTTCTGTAATGTCATAAAAACACTCACGGTGTCATTTAAGTAAGAAACGGAAAGGTGATATAAATATGGGCTACTAGTAGAAATATTTTTATTTTTATTTTATAATTTTTTATGTACAATATTCACACACATATTCGTCTCTTTCTGCACAAGAACAATCTATATTTGCCCACAAGTTGCACATGAATCCATTTTCACCTCGATAATTCTCACAAAATTTTCCGTCACAGAAAATACAATTTACATCCGTATTTTCCGGATCCGTTACACCAGGAATATCTTCCAAATCCATATCTTCATCAGCTGGTTGAAATTTCGGCTCACTATCGTTGTCAGAAGAACTTTCGATTTCCTTTTTATGCCGCCTCTTTGACTTGTTTTTAATATTTTTCTTAGTCATCTCCCTTGTGGACTCAGCCGTAATAATAAACGGTGAGCTACTTAATAACATAAGAGATGCTGACGACACCGTCCTTCTGGCAGGAACTGCAACACCTTGCTGAACAACTAAATATATATTGCAACGATTATGGACTAAAAATAAATTTGAAGAAAACCAAGTTCATGGTATTTACAAAAGCACAAAACATCAAAGTTAAGCTAGTACTATATAATACAGAAATTGAACAAATATCTTCGTACAAATACCTTGGAGCATGGATCACAAAAGATACTGATCAGACAAAAGAAATAAGATGCCGCATTGAAATTGCACGGTCAACTTTTAATAGAATGAGAAAACTTTTTTGTAATCGCGATATCAATATATCGCTTCGAATAAAAATGCTTCGATGTTATATTTTCTCTACCTCTTTGTATGGGTTTGAAGCTTGGACACTTAAAAAATCCAACATTAAAAACCTAGAAGCATTCGAAATGTGGTGTTACCGACGTATTTTGAAAATATCATGGATGGATCGCAAAACAAACGAACAAGTTCTCGAACAACTAGGAAAACAATGCGAAGTTTTAAATTCCATAAAAATCAGGAAATTGAAATACTTGGGGTACATCATGAGAAGTGAAAAATACGAACTACAAAGGAATATAATGCAGGGTAAAATCAAAGGCAGAAGAAGCGTAGGAAGACGTACAATCTCGTGGCTACGCAATCTCCGTGAATGGTTTAAATGCAGTTCAATTGAACTATTCAGGCGCGTAACCAACAAAATTATAATTCCCAGAATTATTTCCAATCTTCGATAGGAGCGGAACTTGAAGAAGAAGAAGCTATAGACTCATACAGTTAAAAAATAGCCAATTGCAAAATTTATCAATGCAGTATCTGCAACCCAAAATAGGGACATTTCTAAAAAGATCAGTATGGTCATTAGAAACACTTCAATATTTAGGTATAATATCTATGCATTTGATAATATGTGTGCATATAGCCAATTCTTGAATTATTTGTTCCCAATGTTATTGTCCCACTTTGTTTCCACCGGTAATTCTTTCACTGTTTCACGTTTTAACGCAAAACGACTAACCATTTATTAATGACAACCATAAAGCAAACAAATAACTGTAGCTTGTTAGTTAAGATCGATCTGCGATTTTAATTATTGCCATCCATCACTCAAGGAAACATAAATTCAGTCGAAGGTTATCTGCTTGTACTCGATAATTGAGATGTACTTTCAGTGATAGGTTGGTATTCTTTCTTTCTTGGAGTATGTCTTGTAAATTAAGGTGTGGCGAAACATAGGCAGTTTTTATGTTGTTTCAACAAAGCTGGGTCAGATACGACAGTAAATCCAAGGTAGACGGTACGTTTTTCTTGTAGGGTACACAACAATCATGTACTTAATTATATTAAATATCATCGAATTAATAACAATATTGAATCATCTGTTTAAATTTTTTTAACAGTTCTCGTTGTAAAATAATTTCATATAAATACAATTATTATTTTTAAACATCTTATTTGGTTTATATAATATTTAAATTTACTATCAAATCATATTTATTTATAACTTATTATAATTTAATATTATGTCTGAATTTGACAGGTCTGTCAGAAGTATAGAATAGAATAGAATTTGTTTGGACAATATACAAAAATAGTTTTGTTTTTGACAAGTGAAAGGAATAGTGACAATTTTTACATACATAAATATAAATTTTTTGCTAATTTAAACATTACAATTCGATATTTAATATTAACAATTTAAGAAAGATATAAGGTTGAATGCTCGAATAAATGAACTTTGAAAAATAAAGGCAGATATCGAGCACAGTTTTATTAATTAAATCTTGCCCAAGTAGTTTCGCTCTCTATACCCGGTTCACAATTTGTTTATAGCTCACTACAAGTTTAACCCTAATTAGAAAACTGAAATACAGAGAGGATAAGTAATACGATATAATAGTAAAAACCAACCTAAAACTGACGGTTTAAGACGTTTTCGACTAACCAACCTTATATCTGAAGGAATACAATACCTTATAATCCTATTACGGGGGTATTTTGAATGGTTAGATATGAACGACCAGTGTCGTAGAGTATTATGATTGAAACATTTATTTGAACTAAATAAATATATTTTTTAAATTGTACTTATGTAAATTGTATTTTTTAATAAAACTTATTTATTTTATTCAAAAATAAAAAGTTTCTTGCCATTTGTAAAAGATACATTTATTTAATTAAGGAAAAAGGCGCCAAATGTCGCCTGGCAAAATTTCCAATGTGTTTTAAATGTATCCATTATTTTCGAATCCGGAGAAAACTAATAAATATTTTTGAAAAATTTAAACGCAGAATGAAAGATTACATTATTACTCAGGGCAGAAAGTCCCTGAAAACTTCTACAGTGTTTATTTTAATATGTTATGTAACAGGAGTGAAAATAAAAGAGAAAATATAGTATAATTTTTAATTAAAAATATTGCATGCAAAAGAAACTTTTTATTTATTCTAAAAAATATTTCATTCTGCTTTTAAATTTTTCAAAAATGCTTTTAAGTTTTCTCAGGATTTGAAAAAAAATGGATACATTTAAAACACATTGAACATTTTGAGAGGCGACATTTTGCTCCTTTCCCCTTTAATACCTTACGATTACAACTACTATTACTTACCTTATATAATTACGATTAGAAAACTATTCAAATTCAAAATAAATAGGATCAACTTCGGAATCTGAGTCGTCTTGACGGTTAATAATTAGGTTAATAATCTCTACGGTCGCATCAATTATGTTATCAAGATCCCACATTTTTTGTTCTTCTTCTATTACATGTCTTACTGCATCTTTCCAGTTTTGTTTTGTAATATGTTATAAATACTCGTATAACAATTCACGTACAACTTGTATTTTATATGACGTATTTTTTCTAGCCACATAACTTTTCATTTGTGCTCAAATGAGTTCAATTGGATTTATTTCGCAGTGGTAGAGTGGAAGTCTAAAGACTGTGATGTTTCGCCTTTCCGCCATTTTGTCAACTACGTATTTCTTGAACTTAGATTTGTGTTGCCGGGCAATTTTTAAAAGTTTTGCTTTTACCATTCCATCTTCGTAAGGCAGATACTTATTCCGCAACCAGTCAAGAATATCCTGTTTCTTCCACGCATTCGTTAGAAGTCTTTCTACTAGTCGTGAATGATAAGGTGCATTATCTAATACTATAATTGAATTTGGTGGTATGTGTTCAATCATTTGCTCATTTACCCACGTTTCATCCTGGTAGAAGATGGGCCTTTCTTCAGCCCGGAATTTTCGTATGAATCTTAGATAATTTCTTCTCCAACATCATCTTCTCCTCCCGGTCAATCAAAAGTGATTTTCGGTCTGATTTCTCCCACTGGAAATTTAATTCTTTTAAAACTTGCCACAATTTAGTTCGTCCGATATGAGGCAAATCCGGGTCGTCTCTAACTTCTTGTAAAATTTTGTTTAGGTTTGGTATTTCTTTTTTGAAAAAAAAAAAATCCATGAATTTTCCTTCGAATACCATTTTTGGCAAATTTATCAATTTCAATAGGCTTTTTCCCTCTCTTTAAGTGTTCGTTTGTGTTTAGGTTAGCTATACCGTGTTTTTTTCTTTCTGATAGGAACCTACATAAAGTTGACTCTCCTACGCCAGTCATGTTGGCACAACTTTCGACTATGTTGCGAACAGAGTTTGTGGGATTCTGAGAAACCAGAGCATCGTGAACATTCAGGACAATAGTCTTCTCTCTTGGTGAATAGACAGACTTACTGACTGTACGCAACAGTACCGGTGTAAAACTTGATGATGTTGATGATGAAGCCATCACAAACAATCCAACAAAACGAGAACGAGCGAAAGGTACGTATATGTTCGTAGGTATATGGAATAAAAAATCACTCACGCACTGCATATAATTCGCAAAAGAAATATTCGAGACGCTAATTACTGTCGTAGACGCGGAAACACCGACGAGCCGTAAATTACATGCAATCAAAAACGTACTAAACAAAAAAATGGTTTTCGTTCGTAATAACTTCACCCTTTCAAGTTAAGTTTCGAATATAATTATATTATTAAAAATCTGGGGAATTCCATCTTAATTATCTTGCAACGAATAGTACCTTCGGATATGAATTCCAGGTTTTCTAGTAAAGTGATTAAACGCGAAGATTAGTATTGAAATATCCAAAGAGATAAGGTATTCTTATTTACAAAATTGTTAATGGTTAAATTCTTATTTTTAATAATATAATATAATAACCAACATTAGTCGTGAAAGTTTTAATTGTTTTGTTTTGCTAAATATATTAGTATTAAAATATTATCAATATTATATATAACAGTATTAAAACATTATATTATTATTTAATGAATAAACACCTTAGGAACGCCTATGATTTACGACCGTTTTATGAGTTTGAGGCATATTTCGTGCTCTCAACAATTTGTGAACGAAGAATAGAGCATCTTCAGGGACATCTGAAATAAGCCAAAAAAATGTTTTTTTTTTAAATGAGAAATTGATTAACCTCGATAAAAACCCGAAGTTAATGGATGAAAAAATTTTTTTTGTGATTAACGTTTTAGACTTTTGTCAATTTTGGGCTATCCAACAATTGCAGAATGTCATACACTTAAAATTAAACATAAAGTTGAACATAACACTACACTAAACAAGGACAAACAGTTTAAAATAATTTAAAAGGTCGAATCTACATTCTGGTCGGCAACAGGAGAGAGAATGGCTCCCGGTATTAACGGATATGTTTAGGTGTTACGGATAGGTTTAGGTATGTGACATATGACAGCTTGGATGGGCAGTCACATTCATGTAGATCTGATCTGCACATTTCAAAATTCTATGTAACTAAGCATTGATCAAAGGTCCAACTGACACTACTCTAGGAAATCAACTGATGAAATATGGCATATAGAATATTTTAACTAGATTGTATAATCCAGATCTCACACTTAAACCTGTCTATAATAATTAGAGTGTTAGTTTAAGAGCAATTGAAGTGGACATAAAGTACGAATGCAAGAAATAGACTAAATAATCTATTAGACAGTGGGTGGTTGACTACAATAAAAGGGTCTACCAGACACTATCAATACTGTAGAAAAGAAGAAATCTTACCATGAAATTAAAATACTAAAAATTAAAAAACCAAATTTGAAAGCAATGTGTAAATGGGGTATAATTCAAGTAGTTCAGTTAAACCCCCAGTCAATGGGAGAACTATAAAATTAATATGTAAAAGCGTTACTCAAGACCAACTGACCAACAGTGGAAGATGAAAAATACAACTGTGGAGATTGTATATCTAAATTACGCATAGGTTTGGAGAGTGTAATTAACGCCAACTATAGATCAAGTGAACCTGAGCAAGCTAGTTTTGTAAATTATTGAAGAATAAAATAGTAATGTTGAACAAAGTATGAAATTAATAAATTCTTAATGGGTATACTCAGTGCAGCAAGTCTAAACAGCCGAGCTGGGTCCACTACGAGGTGAAGCTGCAATAAAAATTTTAAAAATAGGTTTAAATTTAGTTATATAAGATTAAGAGTTTAAAGTTTAAATATTAAGACAGTGAGAGTTTCCATTTGTTTCCTTGGTGATCTCCAAATCTTCCAATAAATACAACTACAAATAGTTTTTCTTTCTACTAATGTCATGTATAATAGACGAACCAGTATTGATGTTAAAATTGTGTTTACTAGATAATAAGTGTTGACCAAAACTTGAAGAGTTTGGTCTTTTCAAATGTTCTGAAATTCTAGTAGATAACTTTCTAATGGTTCTACCTACATATATCAAGCTTTAATGTTGTTAATTCGTTTTCTCTGAGCCAGTGTTCAGAGAAACATAATATATTGTATCTTTTATTTTTCGAAAAAATATTAAGCTGATCTATTTTGTTTAATAAACTTTGTGTGTTTACATGAAAAATATTAACTTAAATAGACTAATCTGGTCAGAGTTTGCTAAAGATTTTTGTTTAATATAAAATGGTACAAAGTTATTCGGAATAACACTTTCACTTCTGTCTTTTTCGGTTAATGTATCTGGTTTGTCTAGAACAGTGTTTCCCAAAGTGGGGGTCGCGACCCCCTGGGGGGTCGCCATGAGGTACTAGGGGGGTCGCCGAACATTTACAAAATAAGACAAAAGCACCACTTTGTTAGATCATGTATTTTTATTTTAACAACGCCGTAAATAGAAATTAACAATTAATTATCCGACGAAATATAAAACTAAATATTAAAGTCCGTAAAAATAAAAGAGTAAAACAAAGTCAAATATTATAATCTTAATGAGACCTATGCGCCTGTTTCTGTGAAACTAATCTTTCAAATCTAGGCTGTGTATTTGAGACACACACAATTATATCATTTTCAAGTACGAGACGATTTCTAACTCTTGTTTTAATGGCAGTCATAGACGTAAAACTTAACTCACACAAATATGATGTTACAAATGGAACCAAACATTTTACAGCTTCACTCGCCAACTGGGAGTATTCCTGCATCTTTTCGGTCCAAAATTGGTCTGAGTTCTGGGAAAAAAATTGGAGCTTCAACATTCCATCACTTGATATTTTTCTTTCATGTTTATTGGTATTTCAACATGCTGAAAAGAATCGGCTAAAAACGGATTTAGTATCCATCTGCAACTGTCGTAACTGTTTTGAATTTCTTCGGGGAAATAATCACAGAGCTGTTGTTTTAAATTGAGCAAAGTAACATGCACGTCAGCAAAAACTTGTTCAAAATTTGTAGCACTGTAATTGGATACATTTTCCATAATTTCCTGAAAGCACTGGAATGAATCGAGTTGTTTTTTGCCAAGTGAGGTCGACCATAAATCGATTTTTCTTAGAAACGCCTTAATTTTATCTGTGGCTGTAATTATATTAATGTCGCGACCTTGTAAATTACTGTTCAAAATATTTAATTGCTCGAAAATATCAGCAAGGAAACCTAGTTTCAGAAGCCAAATATGATCGGAAAATTGATTTTCATATGGGGACTTCTCATCTTTCAAATACATTAAAAGCTCTGCTCTTAAGTGAAATACTCTTTTTAAGACGTTGCCCCTTGAAAGTTACCTTACTTCGGTGTGATAGAGAAGATTTTCAAATAAATCACCCATGTCTTCGCAAATTTTTCTAAAAATACGGGTCTGCAAAGCTTTTCCTTTAATGGAATTTACAACTTTAATGATGATTTTCATAACACAGTCCGTTTCAGGAGGTAAAGCTTTGGACGCAAGAGCTTCTCGATGTAAAAAACAATGTCTCCATTTGGCATTATTTCTTGTAATTTGACGACAAGACCAGATTTATGTCCTGTCATAGCTTTAGCGCCATCTGTGCATATAGCAATACATTTACCCTAGTCAATATCATATTTACTTGTACGTTTCACAAAAGTGTCGAGTAAACATTTTCCAGTGGTATTGGTCTCCAATGGGGAACAAAATAAAATATCTTCTTGAATGCCATTATTTGTATCATATCTTACAAACGTAATGAATTGGGCACAGTTAGATATATCTGTGGATTCGTCCATTTGAAGAGAGAAGTACGTGCATTTATTAAGATTTTCCACAACTTCCGCTTGAATATCTTCTGCCATATCACTAATTCTTCTTTGGATAGTATTATTTGACAGAGGTATTGTATTTAATTTTGCAGCCTCTCTTTCCCCACACATTATATGTAGCATTTCAACAGCTGCTGGAAAAATCAGATTTTCAGCATTTGTGTGCGGATTACTAGTTTTGGCAACACGATAAGCAAATTTATAACTTGCTAATAATGCTTTTTCATTAGTAGTGGTTGCCAAGGGAAAACTGTCTTGCTGTTTGTGAAGGACGTTCAGCTGTCTTTAAATGCTTTTGCTATTTAAATGTCGAAGTAACTTTGATGGCTTCATGCTTTCTTTTGACAAGACTTGTCCACAAATAACACATTGTGGTTTATTGGAAATAACGGTAAAACCATATTTAAGATATTCATCAATGTAGAATCTGTTTTTCTTTTTATTGCTGCTACTGCCACTTTCAGACGTAGATGGTTCTGCACTTCTTTTTAAAAACTTATCCATAATTTATAATTTATCGTAGACGTAAATACGTAAACGGGAATACGTAAGTCGTAAAATATTTACTCATTACTCAACACCGCGTTCGTCACCGTAAGCTGTTTGGATTCGAACTGAGGTTTCGTTGCGCATCGCCGCTTATATAAAGCCAAAACGAGTCTACGAGAACGTTCCAGAGTGCCATCTAGTAGCGAGCGCTTTCGCGATTATCATGGAAGAGTTTTGCGATGTAGACACAAGCTAATATGTCGCAATGTGCAGTCGACTTCTTATTATTTATTTTTATTGTAAATGCTATTCTGGCAGAAGTACCTACTACTAATTACTAGTGGGACAGATCGCAATCATTAAAATAATTGTATTAAAATAAAATAATTGTTTTTGATTTAAACTTAAATAGTAAAGTAAAATTAAATTTGAGAAACCATCAGATAATTGTAAATTAGGCATGCTATTTCTGTCAAATCATATTGAATAAATGAGTGGGGGGAAATTGGGGGGTCGCGAACAAATTTTTTAGCAAAAAGGGGTCGCGGTTTAGATAAGTTTGGGAAACTCTGGTCTAGAAGATTATTCGACGGTAAACACAGTATGCTTTGTTAATACATTAGCAGGTGGTGGTGGAGCAAACATAACAATTTATTGAATTATTTTAATGTAATTTTAAAAATACAGAAAACATTGTATGAAGTTTCGCGCTAATCTACTGTACTGCCTACTGTACCATCTTTTTTTCAAAGAGTCTCTTGAATACTTTTGTAATGAATTAGGTAAAGCACTTGACATTTCTGTATTATTTCTCATATATTTATGTGGTTGTTTTCATTTAAATTGTAAATTTTTCAATTTAAAGCATAATTAACCCTAAAAGACTCGTCCGTACTAATTTTACATTGCTTTTAAAACAAATTCACTTATCTACATTTTATTTGAAGCATATTTTCATTTGAGAGTGTTTTTCGTGCAACTCGGTCATAGCAATTAACCCACTTTCTGTCGGTCGGTTGAAAAAGTTAATTTTCAAAAATATCCCAATTTATCTCTTAATTCAGCCGTCGCTATCCTCATCTTTCCAGAAAGGAAGTTGCACATTAAGCCACTGCCGGCGAACGGTTGTCTCCGAGGACATCCCGCACATCTTTTGTTTCATCCCGTCACATTTTTTTCAGGGCTCACTTTGTACTTTGTTTGTTAATTAGGCGGTAATTAGGCTGTTACTTTTTTTCGGGGTCTTGACTTTTGCGGTTTGCTAGATTGGGTGGTCTGATTTTTTGCGAGAAAAAAGAATTTTAACGGAAAACAAATGATCGTTAATTTGTTGGTATGGATGATGGATGCTAATGAGAATTTAAGTAGCAATTAATCATTATTATATGTCGGATGAAAGTACTCGGGTTACACAAGTGCAATAATTATTAAAGCGAAAAAAATACATATATGTTGTTGCTAGATTGCGTACTAAATAATGTGAGTGGTGAAGTTATATTTTAAAATAGTTGATTTTAGGAAAATATAATTATGAAAAATAGTATATCTTTTGAGTCTCTCAGACATGACTGAAGCCAATAGTGTCCACTGACGCTATATAAGTTAGTGGTTATAATGTAACCAGTGATTTTGCCGTCAGAATGCGACGGGGGATCCAATCACTTGCATCTGAAGGGTACAGGTCCATAAAAAACTAAGTCATCAAATGTCTATTTCGTACAAAACGAAGTTTAAATTTTAAAACCAGTTATTGATAAATTATTGATGGTTATTATGAACTCTGTTGATTAGATCAGTTACTTGGGTAATTAATGAGACACACACAAGAAATTAAACTTATATAGATATTATGCAAAATAGAACATAAGCTTTAATTGGCCAAACCACCAAACATTATTGGTCTAAAGGTGCCAAGTCAAAAAAAAAAACAAGTGAAAATGGCAAGTAGACAAAAGTTATTAATATGAAATAATTCTAATGCTTGGGCAGTTTATCAGCAAAATTGTTTTGCTTCGTCACCACAGAATCGTTTCAAATCTTATAGGCATTTAAATTTTTTAGCCGAGATTGGTATCAAACCTAAAAATAATGTTGTTTAATAAGAGTATTCCAAGATATTAATATTTTTTTCATACCTAAATAAGAATACGGAAGGTTCCTTTCGCTTACTTTCTTTTTCCTTCACTATTGCTGACTCCCATGCTCCATTATAGACAAACAGTAAGGAAGACTTGGATGCAACTGCAAACAGACCAAAGTAAAAAGGAATATGACAACTGCCGAAAATAAACAAGAAAACTAATACGCACAAAGAAAAGAAACTATGAACAACAAAAATATGAACCTATGGAGAGAGACCGGCCCAAACCAGGCTCCAGAGAATTCTGTAAAGCAATTTCCTCTGAGAAAAGGGGACATAGAACCAATTCCATCCATATCCTGAGAGACAATCAAGGCCGTATGATAATCGACGGTAAAGAAATAACTGAAGATTGGAAAGAGTGTTTTAGGGACCTTCTAAACTTCATACAGGAAGAACAGCACAAAGGAGAGGTCTATATCACAGCGGACATGCTCGTCAAAAATCCCTCTTTTGAAGAAACCCAAAAGGCCTTAAACAAGCTAAAAAATTATAAAGCGCCGGGTACGGACGAGATACCAGCAGAACTTCTAATAACGCACATATGGTTAGAAGAAAGGATACCAGCACGATGGAAGGAAAACATAATAGTAATAGTGCTCATCTACAAAAACAGGGACAAAACAAAATGCGCGAATTATAGAGGAATTTCACTCCTAAACACGGCATATAAAACCCTCTCAAACATCATTTTTAGTAGACTAATCCCATATGCTGAAAATGTCCTAGGCGAATATCAAGCCGGTTTTAGGGCAAACAGATCAACAATAGATCAACTATTCACGCTGAGACAACTTCTAGAAAAGGGATGGGAGTATAACAGACCCATACACAATCTTTTTATAGACTTTCGACAGGCATATGATAGCGTAGAAAGAAGCCAAGTATGGAATGCCATGGCGGAGCTCTCAATACCAAAGAAACTCATTTGGATGACCAAAGTCTGTATGGAGGGTGGAATATCTAAAGTACGTGTAAATAATAAACTGTCTGGCAGCTTTAAAATCAACAGTGGACTCAAACAGGGTGATGCGTTATCTCCACTACTTTTTAACCTTGTATTAGAGGAAGCCATGAGGTCGGCCGAAATAAAAACAAAATTGCTATTGGTTCCAAGCTATTACTCGCATATGCAGATAACATAGATCTCGTTGGAGACTCCAACGTATCCACGAAAGACATCTTCAACAAGGTGGAAGCAGCAACAAGTGAAGTAGAGCTGAAGATTAATGAAGAGAAGACGAAATATATGTGTATAAATAGAACGAGACGAAGAGACAGAATAGGACAAAATGTGACGGTCAACACCTTCAATTTTGAAAAAGTACAACGTTTTAAGTATCTGGGGGTCGTAATCACAGCTGACAACGATGTTACTGAAGAAATAAAAGACAGAATCCAATCTGCAAACCGCTGTCTATTCGCACTGGATAAGCTCATAAAATCAAAAAATCTTACAAGAAGTTCAAAGATCAAAATCTATAAATCTATCGTCAGACCTGTAATAACATACGAATGCGAAACGTGGACCATAACCAAAGCAAACGAAGAAAAGCTCAGACGCTTTGAACGAAAAATACTTAGAAACATTTTCGGATCTCCCCATGATATCACCACAAACCAGTATACGATCAGAACCAATATCGAATTAAACTGCATAACGAGAGACTTGTAAAACTGGTATGGGAAGAGATTCCCACAGGCAAAAGACCACTCGGACGTCCCAGAATGCGATGGAGAGATAACATCCAAGCAGATCTCCAGAAAATGAACATTCCATTTCACCCTAGGTTGATGGAAGACCGCACAAATTAATTGGAAAAAAGTTAAAAAGTTTTACAGTCAGCCAAGATCCACCCAGGGTTATAGCGCTACGTGGTGGTGATGATGATGCTTCATTATAGGACTCCCGGTGATATATTAGTCTTCGATGTTCTTAATGTATTTCTAATTCTCGAATTGGACGGGAACTGAAAGGAAATTTCTTCCAATAATCTGTTTTAGTATTAAAAAAATTCGTCCATGTTCGGAAGTAGGATTGATCTATTTCCACAACGTCAAATGGTGATGGTTTTGCACGAGCACTTCTAAAAATTTCAAGCCAATCTGAAGGAATCTCAGCTCGTTGTTTGGAGTTTATTAAGTCCATATTTTTGTCCGGTTTAATGTAGGAATGCCCACGAATAGGGAAAGTAACTTGAACATAATCAAGTCTACGTGTATTATGGACAATATAATGCAAAAACCGAAACATGGTGAAATTTTTATTTTGGCCCCCATATGAGTTGCAGAATATTTAAAGCGATCTTACTTGTATATTCAGAAAATTCCATAGAAAGTCGCTCAGCATTGAGCATACATCGTCGCTTCCCTAGGCATAGACGTTCAGCTGGCTCTTATAGTAAACATCGTTTATTGTTATGTTTGGGACACTCAAGATTTTTTCCAAAATCGAGACAAGTAGCTTCGTGAGTCACAGAGGTTCGACTTTTTTTCTTCGCAGGCCTTTTTCTACCATAAAATAACTCAGACTCTCTTTTATGTACATTATTTTGTATCGAAAGCTGGCTTATTTCCATTTGCAAGCGTTCATTTTGAGCAAGATCGAAACTGTTTAAAATATCAGACTGAAGAGATTTTACTTTTATAAGAAACTCATCACAGGAACTACATGTATCGGTTCTGGGATAACCAAAGGCTATGTGGAATTTTGTATTAAAGACTGTTCTGTAAGACTCGTATGATATTTTCATAGAAGGGTTTAACTCGCAAAACATTTTTAACATCTTTTTTATGTTTAAGTCTTCAGGTAAGTATAATTTTTTACTATCATTCACACTGTAGTGGCTTTTCCTGCCTTTAAATGACTTTATAATGTTCGTATATTGCTGCAAGAACGTGGGATTCCAATTTTCTAGGATGGTTTTTATTTTCTCCCCTTTGACTCCAGTCATTTTTAGGGAATTTTGTAATGTCTCTAATTTTTTTTCTTTATTCCACGAATAGACATAAAAGCTTGTATACAAATATTTATTTCTTTTAAGCTATTATCAGTACTATAACGTACCCTGTAAGAATATGCAGCACTTCTCAAATTTGCTTCGTCTTCATCTTTCCTAGGTCTTCTTCGACGAATAGAGAGTACTGTAATCAATCCAAATAATTATGAGTTCTGCTCATTAATAGAAGACATTGTGTTAAAATTCTTGAGTACAGTTTTTCTTGTTTTTTCAGGCACATTTTGAAAACATTGTTTACGACACTTACAGGTTGCACCTACCTCGAGACTCTGCAATCTAGTTTTTTTCATGACATCTCTCATTCTGCCGTGCTTTTTCCTCTTTTTTGATTTATTCTATCTAGGCACTACTTCAGTCTCATTGTAACTACTATTGTTATCTATATCCATTGTTATTTAGTTTAAATCACTTGGAAAACAATGAAAACACTAGTTTAACCGACGAACCTAACTCACTCACTTACGTACGACGTACAGTCACTCTACTTAATTTTTTCTGTCTTCCTCCTATTTAGAGCTAGGACGACAACAGAATAATATTTTAATCTGTTGTGCATTTTTATAACAAATAACTCACTTTTGGAGAGTCGCTGAACATTTTGCGTAAAGTTGTCTTATGAAATCGACCTACGTATAAAACCAGCCCAATTCTAGTTTGGCAATTTATTTGATGGGAAAGCTCGAGTTTTGTATTATATTTTTTACCGATCACCAAATTCGCAGCCAATTTTTTAGGATCAACAAAATTTCAAAAGAATTAAAAAATAAATTTTTAAAATAATTAACTTCTTGCATGAAAGGGCCGGTCTTTTCACCTCCAGATAAATATTGTCCTATCTGACAGATAGTTATCTGAACGATAGAGATTAATGTAAATTTTATTTCGGAACACACAATATATAATTATCTGTCAAAGAAATCACAATAATGTTTTAATATCTCTTTTGATTATACAATTTGTGGTGAAAGGAATAAATTAAATTAAGTAAAGAAAAATTTAATAACGAATAACAAAATAATACATGTTTAATTATTCTTCTTAGGTTTTTTCATAACACTAAAATATCATATAAGGTTAGCTCAAACATGTTCAACTTCAAAAAGTTCAGTAATACCTTCTTTTAGCAATTCATATTCAAAATTGTCTTAATTTTAATCTCTCGCTAGGTTATACTGGTAGAATGTTGCAGATTAGAACGGTTGAATCTTTTCAACCTTTCAGCCACTTCCACTGGATGAAAAAGTACCTAAACCTTCACCCACAAAGAACTATCAAAGAAAACTACCTAAAAAGAATACAGAATTATTTATTCCTACCTATAGTCCTTTTCCATCATATTGATAGCACATTATGTATGCAAATCCTCAACAGGTCAAAAAAACATAGGCGTCACCCTATACTTGTTTTGAAATAAATAAAAAAAAATAATATTTTAAGATGCCGTCAACAATTCATTATCTTTTAAAAAATCTTCTGTAAAATAAGTGTCCACTAATCTCACTATACCTTTTTTGTGCGTAAAAAACGTCGGTATATATGCCACACGATTATTGTTAATTATACACGGGTGATTAACGAGAGAATTCAATGTTTCACGAAATAAATTATTGTAAACAGTAATTTAAAGGTGATTATTGTTTTCTATACAAGTTATCGCCTGACACAAAAAGAATACCTTCTTTGAACGATTACCTGGAATTACTGATAAGGCTTCACTAATGATAGTTTAAGTAGTTTTTATGCCACATTACAGCTTATGCTAATAATATAAATTAGAAATTGTGTGCATCTTCCATTTAGTTTGTAGATGTACATTGTTCATGTCTTACCTACCTACGTTTTTGGTGTCGATATTTTGTTATTTAAATTTAAAAATGACGTCGACAACAGGTTTTATCCCGGTTAAGTATAGTTTTAAAGGTGCCTTCAGTCTAAGAGAGAAAAATATAATATTAAATGTACACGATGCACTTGTACATCAACGCCATTTAAGTAATGTTCGTGAAATCGTTAACATGTGTTCAAATATGACAGCGGTTGGAGAAGCAACAATTTATAGATTCCTAAAAGAAAGAAAAGGAGGAACTGTTTCATCTCCCAAGAAGAGTGGAGGGAGTAAACCTTTGGAAATTGAAGAAATACATAAAAACATAATAAGACGCAGCGTCCACTCATTTTTTTTTTAACAAAGAATTTCCAACATTGGACAAAATCCAAACATTAATTAGAGAAAACGAAGAGTTATCAATCATAAGCAACAAGAAATTATGGGGAATATTGAGAGAGATGGAATTTCGTTGGCAAAAGAATAGAAGAAAATCCGTTTTAATTGAAAAAGATTACATTGTATGTTGAAGACGAGATTATCTAAGAACTATTAAAAAGTACCGAGAAGAAGGGAAAACAATTTTTTATTTGGACAAGACTTTATTAAGGTCATACTGTACCATATCTATGGGTTGATACAAATGTGAAAAGTTGCCGTCTGGCATTCATCGAAGGTGTATCTACTGGAATAAACAATATTCCCGTTGGAAAAGGACGCAGACTCATAATAACCCATATTGGAAACGAATACGGTTTTGTCAATGGTGGATTATTAAGTTTTGCCTCAAAATCAACCAAAGATTACCACGAGGAAATTACTGCTGACGTTTTTGAAGAATATTTAGAGCAAATGTTGGATTTAATTCCAAAAAATTCTGTCATAGTCATGGATAATGCTAGTTACCATTCAAGACTAGCAGAAAAATTGCCAACAACGGCATGGAAAAAAGGAGAGATAATCGAATGGTTGGATAAACACGCAATTGAGTACAAGGAAAATTCGACAAAATAGGAATTATTACCTATTGTAAGGTAACATAAAGCAGCTTATAAAAAATATATAATTGATGAAATGGCATTAAACCGTGATGTAATTATTTTACGTTTACCCCCATACCACTGTGAACTGAATCCGATAGAAAATATATAGTCTCAAGTAAAGAGTGAAGTCGGACGCAATAACAAAACTTTTAATTTAGAAGACTTACAACAATTATTAGAACATTCCTTATCAAAAGTAACTCCAGAAAATTGGAAAAATGCTGTTAGTCATGCTCACAAGGAAGAAAATAAAATGTGAAATTTGGATAATATGACTGATGCAATGCTGGAACCGGTAATAATTAACATTGGAGTTGAAGATTCCTTAGATTCTAAAGAAAGCAGTGAATCTGAAATGGAATTTGATTAAAATAATATTCATTTTTTTACAAATCGGCCCCCTGTTACGGCCACAAATTATTTTATATATAACCAATAAAATAAACATCTTACATTTCTTGCAAATTCATTAGTACCTGTTAATCTCCATCACTCCGACACTGGCAACTTTATTTAGGGATTAGTACCCCTTAAAACTATTGTATTCTATTCTGCTTCAACCTTTATATCTGGTGGTCATACTCAATTTAAAATTGTTTTCCTATATACTTCTGTAAACTTGTTGACAAATATCTATTTTTCATTGAGTCACCCGTATCAACAGTTTAGGGATTTGCGTACATAATGTGCTATCAATATGATGGAAATGGACTATAATAGGTAGGAATACGTGTTTAAACTTTTTCTTACTATGAATGGTGGCATTTAACGTGTTAATATTTTTTCAGAATAATCTTCGTATCATACTTGGTTATAGCCTTATTACTTGATCTAATTTGCTAAAAAATAATTGCTCTTTTAGACTAGATGTATTGTTGTCTTTTCTAATATTGGTTCTAAACTGCTGTTGCTATTATTTAGTTTAGATCATAGACGATTTTGAACAGACATTGATTAGCCTGGCGACAAACAGAAATTAAAAATACGCGTGGATTTTAAAATTCGATCCGATAAGGGATATGCGATATATCGTTTCCCCGCAGAGGTCACACCTGCGCCTAACAATTGAATTCAAAGAAATTCCTCGTGCATGCATAAAGCTTTAAATGCGAGGTATAAATGGATATTAATGGCTGATTATTAATATAACCTTTGACCTGTTTCGAATATAAAATTTTAATGAGTTTGGATTTACGACTGAAGATGTTATAAAAGAAATGTCAAATGGATTAAAAACAAATTCGATCTGATTAAAAAAAATGTTAAATTCCATGTAAACAAAAACAAGAATCGTACTAAACAAAATGCTAATATTGTCATTATATTTGCCTTTAATCATAGGTGGGTGTGGATACTCTAATTAAATTTATACGTATCTATTTTTGGTCATATGTCCAAACTTGGTCTAAACGTCTCTAACTAAGGATTTTTTGGTCTTCCTCCCTTACTACTTCCAGAAGGTATTGCTTACACAATTGATGGTAAGAGACAAGATTGTTCATTTGCTACTAGAAAGAACATGCTGTTCATCAATAACAATATTTGTACATGCTTTTGACAGAAAGTTGAATTGGAAAGAACATATCAATAATCGAGCATGTAAATGTTATAGAAGATTAAATTTACTAAAAATTCTAGCACACAAGAATTGGGGTTCAGACAGGAGTACATTGTTAATTATATACAGAACTATTATACGATCACAGCTAGACTACGCGGCTATAACTTACGACTCAACATCGAAATCAGTACCTAAAAAACTCGACACTATTCACAACACAGCTTTCAGAATATGTCTGGGAGCCTTTTGTACAACACCGATTGAAAGTTTACGTTAAGAAGCAAATGAATTGTCGTTAAGTGATAGAAGAGCTTACCATAGTTTAACGTTTGCAACCAAAATTAAGAATAATGCAAAAAATACTGTCTATAGAAATACTTTTACTCATAATTTCCCAAACCTCAATGCAAATCACCGTTCTTTTTTTTTTATTTATTTACGCCAGGGTTATTAGCGACCTAAATATATAATACAGGTGAAGTTATAAAAAATTACAATAATTGATACAGTCCTGAGTCTTTAAGATAACTTATTGTGTTTTTAATGTTTTTTCCTAGGGCTTCCTTTATATTATTTGGTATAGTGTGCTTCTTTCTTGCTGCTTCATATGTTTTGCACTGAGTTAGTATATGCTTCACGGTGAGTGTTACTTGACAATTTTTACACATTGGCGGCACAGTTCGCGTAAAGAGGTGTTTATGTGTAAAGTTACTGTGTCCTAGTCGCAAACGTGTTATTCTCACTTGGTCCTGTCTATTCGCTGTGGGTTGGAACCATGGTTTCACTAATTGTTTGATTTCCTTGAGTTTATTTTGTGATGCACTCCACTTATTTTGCCACGCACTTAACACTTTATGTTTTATTTCTGACTTAAAGTCATCTGAAGAAACCTCATTAATAAGAATGGAGTCCTGGCTGAAGGATGCTAAGCGTGCTAGTTCATCTGCTTCTTCATTTCCTTGTATACCTGAATATGATGGAACAAACATGAAGTCAACAGTGATCTTATTATTATTTAGAATCTCTATTTCTAATTTGATATGTGAGGCAAATGGATTATTGGTATATAAACGTTTTATAGTGTGAAGTGAGCTTAGTGAATCGGTTATTATGAGAGACGGGGACTGTTTTGACTCTTTTATGTGGATAAGTGCTTGTAATATTGCAAACAACTCCGCAGTATATGACGAAGTAATGGGCTTAAATTTAAATTTTAAGGATGTATTGGGTGTAAGGATGGCTGCACCAACACCGTTTGAAGATTTGGATGCGTCAGTGTATATCTTATAGTGATTTTTATAAGTTTCCATTTCTGTTAAGAATGATTGTTTGATCAGGTCTGTTATAGTCTCACGTTTTTTTATATATACTAAGGTTAGTATTAATCTTGGGAATCGGTATTAACCAAGGTGGAGAAGTTAGGAAATTTGTTGGGAGAATTTCAGGAAATTTAAGATATAGGTCATGAAGGTTTCTTCTAACTCTTTCGTAAAATGGTGGATCTAGTCTTGTTTGTAGAGAAAGTGTCTTGAAATCGATCTGTGAACGTATTGGTATAAGTAGGGTGTTCTTTATTACTAGCTATTTTAGAAGCATATGAGAGAGAAATGTATTTGCATCGTAAACTTAGTGGTGGTTCTCCTGTTAAGCATTGTAAACTTTCAACTGGTGTCGTTCGAAACGCACCTGTAGCTATTCGTAGAGCTGTGTTTTGAACAGTTTCTAATGTTTTCAATACTGATATTTTACTTGATGAATAAACTATCGCACCATAGTCGAGTTTGGATCTAATTAAAGATTTATATACACGTAATAGTGTATTTTGATCTGCTCCCCACTTTTTGCTGGAAATAGTTTTCATAAAATTTAGTCCTGCTTGGCATGATTTGTTAAGTTCTTCTGTATGTTTTTTCCAGGTGAGCTTTTGGTCGAAAACCATACCTAAAAATCTGATATTATTTGTGAAACTAAGGGTTTGATTATATAGTTTTAGATGTGGTGTTAGAGTGTTATTTTTTCGTGTGAATAAAATACATTTAGTTTTTGTTGGTGAAAATTGTAATCCGATAGTCCTAGACCATGATTCTAACTGATTAATTGTTTGTTGTAAATGTTTTTGAATAGATGTAGAGTTTTTTCCTTTGGCAAAAAATCACCGTTCTGTTAAACCTTTCTATAAAAGAATAACAGACTATTTGCATCGGTTTGATATTGTCATACCTGAATGCCTTTCATACACATATGACTATAATCTACCTTGGATTCAAAACATACCATCATATAACTTTGAATTTACGTCATTTGACAAAAACTCCACTAATCATGATTTAATTATTTCCCATTTTAGAAAAATCCTTAGTCGTTATAAAAATTATACCTATTCACAATTAAATTACCAACATGCATAATCCAATAATTGTGTATTTATAACTGAAAAGGTTAGTTTTATTTGATTAGAAATTTTGGTATATGAGCACTAACGGCTTTAAACGATGCTCTGTTTTCTTGTTTTCCGCTCTGTAATACTCTATATATTACATGTAAAATATTTGACTAAATTGAGACTTGTCTTATATCATTGTTTGATCATATTGAACGAATAAAAGATTTTTTATATAAAAGATGTATTTTTTACCCCCTATATCACAGTTTTTTGTAATTAATTATCCAATAACGTCGAGCACATTAATAAACCACTTATTATGCCCTTGAATATAAAATCGAGTCAATTTTAAAACCAAATTTCATTGTTTTTATGGAATTCATCCTCTTGAACAATTATACACTTAATTCAAAATACTTAGTAAAGTATTTTTAAATCGAATATATATCGATTGTATTGTGTTCAAATTAGTGACCTTAACTCGTATTATCATGCTACAATATTTCCTTTAAGGTTTATAATTGTTTAAATGCTAATACCCATACATGAAGGCATACGAAATTGCCACGCGGCCAATTCAATCATGCCAACGTAAGAATGCTATTAAGACTTGAAATTATGGGTTTTTAGTTCTTTCAAATCGTTCCTAAGGCAACTAACGAACTAGATGTTTCCGACGAAGCTAGCTGGAAACCTAGCAGGACCTTGCGTAAAATATGTAGTTTCAATTTTGTTCACAATCCTTATAAAAAATACGTTTTTGTTAAAGTCATCTGTAACAATAAAGATAAACTTTTATTACTCTCTCAAAATGATCAACATTTCAAAATGGGAACATACGGCAAACCTCCTGTTTGCCCCAATTGTGTGGCCTCAACAAAATGCCCAGAGGGGTAAGGTCTGTAGATTTTGCTGGCCAAAGAAAGTCCACATAACTCCAAATTATCTTACCGTTAAAAGTGCGAAGGAAAAGATCACGAATTTCCTTTTTCTCTTCAGTCAGTATGTATGTTTATAAACGTTATTTTTTAGTATTTTCTCTTAAATTGGTTTGAAGTCAACGTTCTTTTAGCTTTTTTATTTACTATAAAGCTTGTGCCTAACATTCCATTTTCTCGTCCGCTATTGAAAACTAGATAGTCATTTATTATTTTTTCTTCAAACGTCAAATAATGATGACATTACTTATCTACCTTGATCCTGTCAAAGTTTGATGTCTCCGCCGGCAGCAGTTTTTTTTCCCATTTCTTTACGGCGGAGGGAAAAATGTTGTCATGGCAACAATATGAAACATGTCACAAAGCAACAATACAAATGTCATTAACAACAATTAAACATCATTTTTATTTATAGTAATATTAAAAGTACAATTAGTTAATGAGGCATTTTCAAAATTGCCGACTCTTGATACGCATTGGTAATTGTTGATGATACTGATGGTCGAGAACAACTTTCAGCAATCATTCCCGATGTTGGCGAATCATGAGGGTTTAAAATTTTTTGAGCGTTATCGTTCTTATTTCTTATTTTGTTTAGGTTTTCCATTTTCGCACTAAATTTGCGCTTGCGGTTGCAACAACAATAAGCTGTCTTAAACTCAAACAACTGTCAAACAACTGTAACCAGGGAGACGTAAATCCCACCGACGACTTAATTATTTTAATTTCTAACATCTAGACGACTTTGATAGTTGTCACAGTTAATTTCGAGTAAAAATAGCGTATGAATTGTACTATTTATGGTTGAAAATTGCTACGTTTGAAGAAAAAATAGTATACTTTATTCGGCAAAGAAGCGACTTTTCTTGACTTGCCCTCTATTACGCGCTTCACTTCGTTCGGCGCGTAATATCAGGCGCGTCAAGAAAAGTCATGCTTCTCTGCCTCATAAAGTAATATACTATTATTTATTCCACGAAAGTATAAATGCTGTTTATAAAAATGCTAAATATACAATTACACACCCTGGCAAAGGCTATGTGGGTCAAACTAGAAAAAAAAATATAATGCAAACACTAATATTATTACTTTGACATCTTACAACAATTTTTATATGGTGTACAGATATTATCATTGATTTGATTCAAACTTATTTATACAAAAAGGAAAAAAAAATGTAAAAAATGTCAGTGTGAAGGGGTTATTAAATGGTTCTCATAAATTAGATTTTTAATTTTCGTTTGAAGGCATTGATGTTCATTGCCTATACTAAGTCCGGTATAAGGTTGTAGTACTTTATTTCTTCTACAACAATGCTTCGTTGTCCTGCAGTTGTGTTCATTGCTGTAGCTCTAAGGTGGAATCTATTTCTTACGTTATAGTTGTCAACTTGATTGATGAGTGGCAGTTGTTTTCATATTAGACTAAAATTTCTCATACTTGGTATATATGTATATATATATATATATATATATATATATATATATATATATATATATATATATATATATATATATATATATATATATAATGAACCAAAAGTATTTGCTGACAACGTAAGGAAGTAAACGTTAAATAGTGGGTTTGCAGCAATAAAAAATGAAACGTGTACTCTTTTAAATTTTTATTCCAAGCTTTCGGACATTGGTTATGTCCTTCATCAGGGAGAAACTTAACGAGGTTGTATCAACGAAGATGTGTTAATGTTGATAAAATTTATCATAGTCTCTCATCTTTTTTAATATTCTAAATAAATACGTGACATTGAATGTCACGTATTTATTTAGAATAATTAAGTGTTTTTGTATTTACAGTAATTTTTTTAAAATTTTTAAACATAAAAATAGTTTTTATATATTAAAAAAGATGAGAGACTATGATAAATTTTATCAACATTAACACATCTTCGTTGATACAACCTCGTTAAGTTTCTCCCTGATGAAGGACATAACCAATGTCCGAAAGCTTGGAATAAAAATTTAAAAGAGTACACGTTTCATTTTTTATTGCTGCAAACCCACTATTTAACGTTTACTTCCTTATATATATATATATATATATATATATATATATATATATATATATATATATATATATATATATATATATATATTGATTGACTCAATTGAGTCAAGACTACCAAGAGTCTTGGTAGTCTAAAGATTTTTTTATAGCTGTATTTTGAAGCACACAAAGAGCATGAAGATGGTTATGTGTGGATTTTCTTCAAATTAGAGTTAAATAGGGGACGTAACTATGTATTAAATTGTAATATATATTTTTCCTATATTTAATTTCTACATAATTTGTTGCTTTTCCAAGAATCCTATTGCAGGTAAAGGCCTTGATTTAAGTACTACCGTTAATTGTTATGACTATGACGCTTCTATCCTTGATATTACCATATAACTTTATTTTTCTGCATTTAGGGTAAGTTTATAACGATCTAACCATCCCTTTACCATCTGTAAGTCAAATTCAACATCATTTTTTGCCTCGTTGGGATCTTTGCTAAAGTATACTATAGAGGTATCATCGACATACATTTGGAACAGCGTTGGACCAAATATCGACCATTGAGGAATTTCACAGTCAATATTGGTCAATATTGGACTATTCACTCTGTTAACAAAGCTAAGTTGTGTTCTTCCTGATAGGTAATCATTAAACCACTTCGATACTATGCCTCTTATACCTAAAGTTTGCAATACAGATAATAATATCATGTGATCAACTGTATCAAAGGCTTTCTTCAAGTCAAGTAATACAAATATACAAGATTGGTTTTTTATCAACTTTATCAATATTTGTTACAAGATCGGCCGTTGCTGTTGTTGTGCTTCTACCCTGCCTAAATCCATATTGGCATTTATATATAAAATTTTCATTGTTTAAATAGTTCATGATTCTATTATTTATACAATTCTTCAAGAATCTTGTATATGGCTGGTAAAAGTGAAATGGGTCGATATTTACTACACATTGAGGAGTCACCTTCTTTGTATACTGGAACAACTTTTGCCATTTTTAGGCCACTGGGAACACTTCCTGTAGTGAATGTTAAATTTACTAGAGTACTTAAAATAGGTAATATCTCACTCTTGAACTCTTTAATAGTATCAACTGATAACTTGTCTAGTCCTCACGCAGTTTTACTCTTTAATTTATTATTACATCTTTAATTTCCTTCTTTATTTTAAAGCTCCAAGAAAATATGTTGTTTGTTAATGGTGGTCCTGGTGGAACATATCCAGAGGGTCTAATGGCCTGAGCAAGTTCTTAATCAACTGTAACAAAGTAGTTATTGAGCTTGTTAGAAATGATATATGATAGGATCATCAATAACTAAAATGTCTGTTATAAGTTTGCAAACGGATGGTTTTCAGCTGTTGGTATATCCATTTGATAAAATTCTTTTTCTCTATTCAATATTTTCTGTGAGTGTCTTCTGAGATGTTTTATAAACATCTTAGTTTACAACATTAGACTCAACATTAGACCAGGGGGCACTATTTTTTCGAAAACGATATTTTAGTTTAACATGTACGAGGTTTCTGTGGAAGGTTCTAATTATATCATAACATAAAATGTTGGGGTTGTCTCAGATTGTGTCCAGTAATTGAAGTAACTCACACTTAAATCTGCCATTATTTAGCCTATTAAACGTACAATAGTTTTCAAATTGATTGGACTGATCAAATGAAAGATCATTTCTTGGTTTGGTACTTGATAGATAATCCACATTAATATCACCCATAATCCAACATTTCTTGTTTAGCTTATTCAAAATATCAAGTTTGTTTTCTAGAATAGAATAAACTTCATTTACACTAAAATCCCATGGTGTATACATTGCACCAACAATTATATTGACTTTTTCAATGTAAACAGATAACATTGAACATGTATCATCATATCGAGTAATTTCACTAACTATGTAGACCTGGAATTCATATCCAAAGGTACTATTCGTTGCAAGATAATTAAGATGGAATTCCCCAGATTTTTAATAATATAATTATATTCGAAACTTAACTTGAAAGGGTGAAGTTATTACGAACGAAAACAATTTTTTTGTTTAGTACGTTTTTGATCGCATGTAATTTACGGCTCGTCACTCGTCGGTGTTTCCGCGTCTACGGCAGTAATTAGCGTCTCGAATATTTCTTTTGTGAATTATATGCAGTGCGTGAGTGATTTTTTATTCCATATACCTACGAACATATACGTACCTTTCGCTCGTGCTCGTTTTGTTGGATTGTTTGCGATGGCTTCATCATCAAGTTTTACACCGGTACTGTTGCGTACAGTCAGTAAGTCTGTCTATTCACCAAGAGAGAAGACTATTGTCCTGAATGTTCACAATGCTCTGGTTTCTCAGAATCCCACAAACACTGTTCGTAACATAGTCGAAAGTTGTGCCAACATGACTGGCGTAGGAGAGTCAACTTTATATAGGTTCCTATCAGAAAGAAAAAAACACGGTATAGCTAACCCAAACACAAACGAAAACTTAAAGAGAGGGAAAAAGCCTATTGAAATTGATGAATTTGCCAAAAATGGTATTCGAAGGAAAATTCATGGATTTTTTTTCAAAAAAGAAATACCAAACCTAAACAAAATTTTACAAGAAGTTAGAGACGACCCGGATTTGCCTCATATCGGACGAACTAAATTGTGGCAAGTTTTAAAAGAATTAAATTTCCGGTGGGAGAAATCAGACCGAAAATCACTTTTGATTGACCGGGAGAAGATGATGTTGGAGAAGAAATTATCTAAGATTCATACGAAAATTCCGGGCTGAAGAAAGGCCCATCTTCTACCAGGATGAAACGTTGGTAAACTCAGGTCATACTCTAAAAAAAATTTGGTCAGATAAAAATATATTAAGCTCCAGGCAAGCCTTTATGGAAGGTTGGTCTACTGGTATCTCCCCACCTTCTGGTAAAGGCAGTAGATTAATAATTTGTCACATTGGCAGTGAAAAAGGATTTGTTAAGCATGGTTTGTTGGAATTTCATTCCAAAAGCACTATCACGAGGAGATGACAGCTGATGTTTTCGAAGAGTATTTTGAGCAGATGATTGAACACATACCACCAAATTCAATTATAGTATTAGATAATGCACCTTATCATTCACGACTAGTAAAAAGACTTCTAACGAATGCGTGGAAGAAACAGGATATTCTTGACTGGCTGCGGAATAAGTATCTGCCTTACGAAGATGGAATGGTAAAAGCAGAACTTTTAAAAATTGCCCGGCAACACAAATCTAAGTTCAAGAAATACGTAGTTGACAAAATGGCGGAAAGGCGAAACATCACAGTCTTTAGACTTCCACCCTACCACTGCGAAATAAATCCAATTGAACTCATTTGGGCACAAATGAGTTCAATTGGAAAAAGTTATGTGGCTAGAAAAAATACGTCATATAAAATACAAGCTGTACGTGAATTGTTATACGAGTCTTTATAACATATTACAAAACAAAACTGGAAAGATGCAGTAAGACATGTAATAGAAGAAGAACAAAAAATGTGGGATCTTGATAACATAATTGATGCGACCGTAGAGATTATTAACCTAATTATTAACCCTCAAGACGACTCGGATTCCGAAGTTGATCCTATTTATTTTGAATTTGAATAGTTTTCTAATCGTAATTATATAAGGTAAGTAATAGTAGTTGTAATCGTAAGGTATTAAAGGGGAAAGGCGCAAAATGTCGCCTGTCAAAATCTTCAATGTGTTTTAAATGTATCCATTTTTTTTTCAAATCCTGAGAAAACTAAAAAGCCTTTTTGAAAAATTTAAAGGCAGAATGAAATATTTTTTAGAATAAATAAAAAGTTTCTTAAAAATTATACTATATTTTCTTTTTTATTTTCACCCCTGTTACATAACATATTAAAATAAACATTGTAGAAGTTTTCAGGGACTTTCTGCCCTGAGTAATAATGTAATCTTTCATTCTGCGTTTAAATTTTTCAAAAATATTTATTAGTTTTCTCCGGATTCGAAAATAATGGATACATTTAAAACACATTGGAAATTTTGCCAGGCGACATTTGGCGCCTTTTTCCTTAATTAAATAAATGTATCTTTTACAAATGGCAAGAAACTTTTTATTTCTGAATAAAATAAATAAGTTTTATTAAAAAATACAATTTACATAAGTACAATTTAAAAAATATATTTATTTAGTTCAAATAAATGTTTCAATCATATAATCTACGACACTGGTCGTTCATTTCTAACCATTCAAAATACCCCCGTAATAGGATTATAAGGTATTGTATTCCTTCAGATATAAGGTGGGTTAGTCGAAAACGTCTTAAACCGTCAGTTTTAGGTTGGTTTTTACTATTATATCGTATTACCTATCCCCTCTGTATTTCAGTTTTCTAATTAGGGTTAAACTTGTAGTGAGCTATCAACAAATTGTGAACCGTGTATATGTAGAGATCTTTTAGTAAAATACCAACACCACCACCTCTCAAAATGACTAATAACTAATGAATATTTTCCCTGTTCCATTTACATCGACTAATACTTGTAGTTTGTTTTACCATAAAATACTGCATAGCCTCTTGCAATACTTTTTGATCATTTGTATCAATTTTTAATCTTTGTATTATTACATCTTTCTTCGATACCTACAATATAAAATTTGAACATTCTTTCGACATCTTCCTTTGAAGTATGAATCAATTGGGGTTTGTATGATTTAAATTTATTTGATTTTAAAATTCCTGCAAAATTTACTTTTTTCTCTCATGATTGCTGGTAAGTTTGCCTTGAAATTCTTTTTCGCTTAGTTTCGAGCTTCACTGTAATTTATTTGTTGTGGTCTGTCTTAACTTGTATATAATCTGTAAATTTGTAGTGTGTAAATGTGCTGCAGCACAAATTAATGATAATTTTGAAGTAAAATCATTACTCATGGAGCTAGCTTATTATATAACTACGTGTAGGATACTATGGGAAACTGTCCAATTTTTCATCGTCATCTATCTCAGATTGTTAGCCATCAGAGATCGTCTGATTCGGACGTGACCGAACACCCTGTATACATTAAGCATTCAAAAGAGAAGAGCCCCGGAGCTGGACTGATCTAGCAAGTCGATCAATGCGCATCACACGACCGTCAATTATTTAAATAAGCAGCAACTCCCTTTATTTATTGGTTACTTTTCCGAGTGGAAACAATAGATTTGTCTCGAACATGCCACTGCTCAGTCATGCAGTGTGTTTACGTCTCTCAAGTTGGCAATAGTGTTTGTTTAGCTTTGACGGCCAGTGAAGTACTGTCTTTCTACCCAAACATTGGCAAGAATCATACGATTTTTTGGTATCTCGATTGGGTGTCTTTATTTTTCAGCCTTAACTGATTTTATTTAGACTTTTTTAATTTGGGCAGGATTTTTCATTTAGTAATTTTAACACATCTGCTACTTAATACATTCAAAGGGTTCAGTTAAATTTAAAAATTAACGTAGATAGGTTTGTTATATTCTAATGCTTTCTGAGCCGAAACTACTATTCCGTTGCTTCTCCAAAACGATCCCTTTTCCTATCTCCCCAATTAAAAAAGGTCTCGAATTAATTCTCTATAAGACCAGTTGATAAATCTGAACTGATCCAAACAATTAGTAGTATCAAAGTAGTAGTAGTACTGATGGACTATCCATAAAATTTTTTTTCAATCTCCCAAATAATGTGTTGGCAGTTCTGGTCTCATCAATTAACGATTCCTTTAAAAAAGGTATATTTTCAGAGTGCTAAAGACAGCCATTATTATTCATCTCCATAAGAGTGGTGAAAAATCGAATGTCTGCAACTATAAACCTATAGCCTTATTACCGGTCCTATTCAGAATTATTGAGAAACTTATAAAATCCCTATCTAATAAATGTACCAGCAATGCTATGTTTTGATGAAAAATCGAATGTCTGCAACTATAAACCTATAGCCTTATTACCGGTCCTATTCAGAATTATTGAGAAACTTATAAAATCCCTATCTAATAAATGTACCAGCAATGCTATGTTTTCTATACTACATGAGGTCTATCAAGCACTAAACAATAGTCTTTATACTGCCACTGTTTTTTGTGACTATGCCAAAACTTTTGATTGTGTAAATCACGACATTTTAATAAAAAAAAACTAAATTTCTACGGCATTTGCGGTATTTCTTTGATTTGGTTCTAATTGTACTTGAGGAATAGAAAAAAAACTAGTTAGAGCAAATGTTACTGACTCTAGTCACAAAAGCATTGTATGTGGAATACCACAAGGTTCAGTACTGGGTCCTCTACTTTTCGTTATCTTTATAAATGACATCACTAACCTAAAAAATCGATGGAAAATTTTTCTCTTTGCTGATGATACCAGTATTACCTGGAGGAACTCCAATATTGGAACTCTTCTTGCAATTATAACTTCTGATCTACTTAAAATAAAAACCTAATCCGACTCTAATTTACTCTCTTTTGACGTGGATAATACAGTAGCATTATCCTATAAGGGAGTTCTTCAACCCTTGCTTCTTAATAACAACCAAATCAGTATCGTTGCTTCTGTAAAATTTCTTGATATTTTTGTAGACAGCCTCCTTAAATGGTCCCTTCATATTGATTTGTTAAGTAAGAACAGAAGTGGGTTTTATTTCAAGAAGATGATGGATTAGAACGTCTTATTGCTTACTTTAGTAAAACTTTAACAAGAGCTCAGCGAAAGTATACAACTACTGAGAAAGAATTGTTTTATTGCAATTTTTTTATCAATTAAAGAATTTAGATGCTATGTTAAGGGTAGTAATGATTTTACTGTTATTACAGATCACTCCTCATTACAGTGGCTATATAGCATGAAGAATCCATCTCCTAGAATTGCCAGATGGATAATGAAACTGTCTTGTCTCCAATTTACTGTTGTTTATCGTCATCATCATCATCACTGGCTCGACAACCCTTTTTGGGTCTTGGCCTTTTCCAGGATTCTTCTCCATTCTGATCTGTTTCTGAGCTTTTTTTCTCCAGTTTTTTATTTTTAAGGTTGTTATATCATTTTCTATTTGTTCTAAGTATCTCAGTTTCGGTCTTCCTCTTGTTCTTTTTCCTACTGGCATCTGTTTGAATATTTTGTTTGGTATTTCGCCTTCTTCCATTCTTTCTACATGTCCTATCCAACGCAGCCGTCCTATTTTAATGAATGTTATAATATCCGGATCCTGGTATATTTTGTATAGTTCAGAGTTGTATCGTCTTCGCCATATTCCGTTTTCTTTTGTGCCCTTATATATGTGTCGCAAGATTTTTCTTTCGAAGGTGGCTAACAACGTTTCCTCTCTTTTAGTGAGTGTCCAGGTTTCTGAGCCATATGTGAGTACCGGTCTTATTAGGGTTTTATATATTTGGCATTTTGTCTTTCTTGCGACGTTATCTGATCTTAGGTGTCTAATTAAGCCATGGTAACATTTATTTGCAATAAATATTCACCTCTTCACTTCCTCCGTAACGTTATTATCAGACGTGACTAGGGATCCCAAGTATATAAAGTTTTTTACCCCCTCTATGTTGTATTCTCCTATTGTTATATTTTGTGGCTGCCTTATTTCTGCGTTTTTACTTACCTGCATATATTTTGTTTTGGTCTGATTGATTTTAAGACCACTATTTTGTGCAGCTCGTTCTATTTGGTTGTATGCCTCTATCATTTCTCTTCTTGATCTTGCGATTATGTCAACATCATCTGCAAATGCTAGTATTTGCACGCTTTTATTAATGATTGTTCCTCGTGTATTGACTGTTGTGTCCCTCAGTATTTTCTCGAGTATGATGTTGAACAAGATGCATGATAGAGCGTCTCCCTGGCGTAGTCCCATTTTCACATCTATTGTTTCCGTTAATTCATTTTGTATCCGGATTCTACTTTCTTGTTCTTGTTTCCGGTTGTTTATCGTAGTGGTTCTTTAAATGTAGTGGCTGACTCTTTTTCAAGAATTCCTGAAGCATCTCAAGTTTCCCTCTTGAATTTATCTAATTTAAAAACAGATGCTTGGTATAGAAATATGATAGCAAAAGTTACAGATAATCCTAGCTTATATCCTGCTTTTAAGGTTTAGGATAATGTTCTTTATAAACACGTTTTTTCTAGATCAAAGTTTTATGATTCTGCTTCAGAATGAAAAATTTTTGTTCCGTCTCCACATAGGAAGGAAATTTTGCAAATGTATTTTGATGATCCTACAGCTGCTCATTTAGGTGTCTTTAAAACTCTTTTTACGATTCCAGAATTTTATTACTGGCCTAAAATGAGAGCTTTTGTTGTGAACTACGTTCATAAATGTAAAGTTTGTGCTACTTGCAAGCCTAATAACTTACCTCCAGCTGGTTTTATGGGACGATATCGTGATATTAATTTTCCTTTTCAGTTTTTATCTGCTGATTTACTTGGTCCATATCCTAGATCTAAAAATGGAATTCGTTATCTTTTAGTTGTTGTTGATTGGTTTACAAAGTTAATGTTTGTACATCCTTTGGCTAATGCTACTTTACTGAAAATCAATTTTTTCTAATTTTTGGTGTACCACAGAACTTTGCATATGATGACCCATCTTTGATAATGGAAAACAATTTGTTTTCAAAGATTTTAAAACTTTAATGGCAAAATACAAGGTACAAAAATTTTTTTTTTTTACGAATACCTAACTGAGAAATTACTGAACGTTTATGTACAAGCAACTAAAGTATTTTTTTATATATTTGGGTATTACATGCAGCAAATTAAACTTATTAGTTCCTAAGGTTTTATTATGCAATTTGCAATTTAGTTAAATTTTGCAATGGATTGTATATTTTATTATTTTTTATTGTGTGATATTGATGATTTATGTAATTTTAGTAAATTTTAATTGTTATTGTTATTTTTATGACTTTTTATAAGTTTTGTCCATAAGATTGTACAATTTTCAGTGACAATAAAGCATATTTCTGTATACAAGTATGCTAAGGCGAGGACTTTTTTTTCGATACGCCACTGTTGCGGTACTACGGTATCTTCGATAATAAGCAAGCAAGTCTCACAAAATAACGACCATTCACTTACATATAAAACGGACGGGCAGCCCCGTTCACCAGCTCTATAATAAATAATTTAATTTTACCTTGTTGGGATTATTCAAATCGAACGGTGGTTGAAATGCACACAAACTATCGTACCAGTGGTGGAACTAATCACTGGTGCGGTTAGGACTGCTTAGTTGTTCTTGCATTGTAGGGTTTTGCGATCTCAGATTGTAGGATCTCAGAGCACCTTTAGGGGTTACAACTGCAAAATGTATTGATTACTTGGCTGCTATTCTTACGTGCCACCTGTTGACTATCTTATTTCCAAGCTCTTTCCGTTTTCTTCTATATTTTGCTCTGTTAACGTGTCTATTAGTTCCTTTTCTATTGCTCTTTTCCATGTTTGTGTGTGTCTTGGTCTTCCTTGACATCATGTGTGCTTCGGCTTCAGGATTGTTGTTACCAACATATATTAATTATAAAGCAGAAAAATGTAATTACAATTGACTGAAAATGGTCCAAAAGGATCACCCTGCTGTACTGACAGACGTTGCTCTGTAAGTTCTCGATATAATCGCACCCATCATGGATGGACAGATTCAGACATTTACGTCTTGGTTTACTTTGACCTTTTTACCACATGCAAAACGTCTTGAAAGGCGAAAAATCATCATAGGAGATAACCTTTCCTCACATTTTACCAATGAGGTGATATCTTCATGCGAACAAAACAATGTAGGCTTTATATGTTTGGTCAAAAACTTAACTCATTTGATCCAACCACTTGATGTCGGTTTTTTCCGTCCCTTTCATATGGCTTGGAGGGCATCTCTTAGCGATTTGAAAAACTGCCACCCTACATTAACCACAACAGATAAGAAATATTTTCCAAACTTGTTAAACACTACCCTTCAGTACATGGACAAAAAAACAAAAACAGCGGACGAAAACAGCACTAGAAAACGAATTATTGTTTCCTTCTTTGCACCCACGGGAATTTATCCTTTCTCCCCCGAGAAAACTTTAAATAAGTTACCTAGAGAAGATAAAAAAATCGAGGGCCAAATCTACTACTTTTTGGTAAAGGAGAAAAGAAAAGATATTCAGCTGCACTATCCAGGCGAAATATTAAGCGAACCAAACTAAATGTCGAGCTAGGAAAAAGTGTTGTAGTTCAGCAACCTGATGAAACTAAAAGCGACAGTGAAGTAGAGCCACCAAGTGATAACTAAACAGAAAGTGAAACGTCTAACTTGGATGAGTCTAACAATAATGATGGGGTTAAATATTTTGCATATATCAAGGATGACATCAAAGAATTAGTTTTTTTGTTAGTAAAGGTATTGGGAGGAAGAAGGAAAAAGCAATACTACCGCTATGTTGATAAAATTCAAAAAACCATAACATATACGTTGTAGAATATAAATCTACGGATGAAGTAAAGAAGGCCTTCAAACTGGTCGAACATGATAAATTTTCGATAGAAGTGAGCGATATTATTGCCATTTTGTCCTATTCTGAATTCCTTAATTTTCAGAAATAGCTTGTATGTTTAAAAATCAGGTTGACGTAATGGAGATGTAGAATAATCACTTTACACTTAATATACATATGTTCAAAGATGTTTAAAGGGGTCCATGTTTGACCAGCAAGCGTGAAATACGCGTTTTAGGCACTCATTTATAGTGCTAGTTAAATAGTAATCATTGAAGTAAATTTAAAAGTAATTAAGAAGTAAAAAACTAAGTGAAAGTGGTTTGTATACTAAATATTGGAATCGTGAGTAGATAAATATACTTTTTTCATCTATTTGGATTTAGATATTTAAGTAAATCACTGCGATCAGTTATAAGTATTATCCAATTTCCATGAACTGGTATCACAGCGAAAGCTGTAAAACAGCACCGGTTTTAATCGGATTTTAAATCCATTTAAAAAATGTTATCTTCCAGTCAGCTACCACAAAATGCATCATACTCAAAAGCAGTTAGTCAACCACGTAGTATATTAATCCCAAACAGAGATCAAGCTATTCTATTTAACACTCTAGAGAATTGTACAATTAACAACTATCTTGAAGGATTGAGTCAGCATATAAAACCAAAAATATAATTTTGCATATGCATATATCTAACCTAGTAGATAAATTCATAGCAGAAATAAAGAAGATAATAGTAAATGGAAATATACTAGAAGCGAGAAGATTAATAACTCAATCAGTCCGCTTAATTCTGTCCAATGCATATCCAAGCATACCTCCTAACTTAATAATGGACGAATAAATAAAACTAGGTTTAAATCGTCTCTCAGACATATCATACCTACGGATAGGAGCAACCAATCCTGCCTTCAGTCATATTCTAAGTTTCCGAAGACAAATTTTCGTTTCACCTTTTCCAGACAACTTTGTACTACCTGAATCTTTTATCACCGAATTGGAACAAACATCATACCGCCTATTTATAGCCCAAAACGAAACATGTTTCAAATGTAAATTAACTGGACACCAGGCAGCTAATTGTCCAAATATTTCACCTTCTAACCATTCTCACAATGATAGTGCAATGCAAACAGAAATGAGACAACATTCATGAATAAATCATACTCAACAAGATAATCTCCAAAATACTCCCACACTCTCAAATACCACTCCCTCCACACTTACTACGTCTTCTCAAACCACATTACAAACAGTAGCAATCACAAATTTATCAATAAACCAAACCCAACAATGCTCACTACAAAATACATCTATACATTTGACCACTTCTTCAGTTAATACTACAATCGCAACACCTACATCGTCTGAGTCATCTTCTAATACCCAAAAACATAAATCAACCTTACTCAAAACAAGTCAACACTTACCTCCAAATAAAAATACACATATGAATTCTCACGAAACCCACATAACTTTGAACAAAGCAACCGGAAAAAGAACCCTAGAAGATGCAATCACGCCACCCGCCGAAGAAAACTTTGCAAAACCTAAGCTTCAATTAAAGAAAAAAACCAAAACTAATGACAAAAACTTAAGAGGTAAGATACCAAATCTCCAAATATTACTAAAACCAGTTAGAGAATATGTAGAAAGGGAAAAGCAATTTTTAATTCGAAAGTAAACAAGGATCAAAAGACATAATCAGCGTAACAAAATTGTACTCAGAAGACTCTCATGCACTTATAAAGTTTCTAACGGAATTACATCCATACTACATCGACAAAAGAATGAAAACCAAAAGCACCAAATTAATACGAAAACTTGGCAAACACATAGGTTTACCCTCTGCAGTGAAAACTTCATTGTCGGAAGAAGATTCCGACTCATCGTTAAATAATTCCTCTAAAGAATAATAAGATCACTGTTGACTTCATGTTTATTCCATCAAATTCAGGTATACAAGGAAATGCAGAAGCAGATGAACTACCCTTCTTAGCAGCCTTTAGCAAGGACTCGATTCTTATTAATGAGATTTCTTCTGGTGACTTCAAGTCAGAAATAAAATATAAAGTATTGAGGACACAGTAATTTGCCACATAAACGCCTCTTTGCGCGGACTGTGCCGCCAATGTGTGAGAATTTTCAAGTAACACTCTTTGTGGAGCATATACTAACTCGGTGCTGCATATAAAGCAGCAAGAGGGAAGCATACTATCCCAAATAATATAAAGGAAGCATTAGGAAAAACATGAACATTAAAAAACACAATGAGTTATCTTAAAGATTCAGGACTGTATCAATTATTGTAATTTTTTCTAACTTTACCTGTATTATATTTTTTAGGTCGCTAATAACCCTTGTGGTTGCAGTGTAAATAAATAAAAAAAGAGATGTTTAAAATTATGCCTTTTATGCATTTCTCTTTTCCATTTTCATCGAAAACTACACCCAGGTATTCAAATTTGTCCACCCTTTTAGAACTATAGGTTTAACCACACACAGACCTCACACTAAAGTTCTTTTTTCCCTTCTGTCCCTTCCATGATCATATATTTGGTTTTGTCTTCTTCGTTTAGTTCCAATCCGAATTTCTGTGCTTCTTCGATAATTTTCTTCACAACTCTTCTTAATTCTTTCTCGGTTTTTGCTAGGATCGTTAGATCGTCAGCAAATGCCGAACACTTTATCGATCATTTTTCATGATCGTTTCTTCCACCTTCATGCTGCATTTTCTGATTACGGTTTCTAACACTAAGTTGAATAATGTAGTGGATAAAGGATCTCCCTGTCTCAAGCCTTTTGCAACCGTAAATTGATCTGATACGTGACCCTGCCAAGCAATCTCAGACGTAGAGTTATTTAGTGTCATTTTAACTAGACGGATCGGTTTCTTTGGTATAGCCAAATGTTCCATTGCTCGATACATTTTGACTCTATCGACTCTATCATATGCTTGTTTAAAGTCCACAAACAAAACATGCAGGGGAACTTTATCTTCATAACAAGTCGTTTGTATCTCCTTTAATGAAAATATTTGATCTACAGTAGATCTGTCATTTTTAAAGCCGGCCTGATACTCATGTAGGATTCTTTCCGTGTAGCAATTTAGTTTATTTCTCAATATTCTTGCCAAGATTTTGTATACCGTATCTAGTAAGGCTATACCTCTATAGTTGTCACACTTCAGTTTATCTCCTATTTTATGCAGATGGCATATGCGGGCTTCATACCACTCCGATGGCATTATTTCCTTTTCCCATACTTGCGCTAGTAGCTGATATATTTTTTCTTTGTAGTTGTTCTTCACCAAACTTGATCATTTCTGTGCATATGTAATTTTTACCAGGACTTCTGTTATTTTTCATTTCTTGTATTGCTGTCACCACCTCCTCCTCTGTAGGCTGCCTTTCAACTATCGCATCTTCTACAACCGTCCAGTTGTCTACTGCTTCGTGATCCACCTTACCATTTAATAATTCTTCAAAATGTTTTTTCCATTCCGTCATTATTTCTGCCGGATCGCTAATTAAATTTCCGTCTTTACCTTTTATATAACTACAGTGGCGTTGGTAACCTTTTCCCATCTTTTTAACTTCTTGATAGAACGACCTCACCTCTTTGTTTTTAAACTTCTCTTCTATCTCTTTTAATTTCAACTCATTGTGGTATCTCTTTTTCCTTCTACATAGAGCTTGCAGTTTTCCTCGAATTATTCTATATTCTTGTTTTTTACACTCTCTATTATCTGTTAATATTTGTTGTCTGATCTTTTTCTTTCTCTTTGCTATCGCCTGACACTCTTCGTCAAACCAATCTTTGTTTGTACTTCTGTTTATTATCTTTCAATGAATATGGCTCTTTGGTTCAGTTTTTTTAATATCATTGATAACTTTTGTTTGTGAAACCTAATTTAGGGCGTATTAGCATATTTTTGTTTTTTGTGTGAATAAAATAAATCTTTAGAAAAGCAAATTGTGGTTTAAATTGCAATGATCAATTTCGTCCCAGTATACATTTTTCAAAATGCTTACATTATTTGAAAAATATTTATAACGTGGGGTGAACATGATCTTCCGGCATTACATATTATGCTATTTTCATTCACTTAAAAAGGGGTGATAAATTTCGCCTCATTCAGGGTATTATACCTAACAAGAGGGTTGATTTTTGAAATGAATCATAATTTTTTGTACATGAAAGGTAAAAAAGATCTTAGTAATGAATGCGATAAAGCATGAAAAAACGTTAAAGAAAATACACCTACAAAAACTGCTGCTGAATAGAAATTTTATTACAAATATTGAATTGATGAATTGCAAAGAGAATAGTAAAAACAGCAATTTTGTTGAATAATATAAAACTTCGCGCTAGTCTAAAGTACCGCTTGCTGAACCCTTTTTTATAATGTATTCTCATGTTTGTTTAAATTATTTAAAACAGCTGCTGATATATTCTTGAAGCAAAAATAAAAGCTATATATAAGCGAAGAGTCGACTCCCAACATTATTTCGTGTCGGCAAAACATATTTCTCCATAATATTATTATTTCGTCGACACAATACCAGCCACTGCCAAATGGAACATCATTACGGAATTTACTAAACTTCCTCTGTAGCTTATTGTGTCTACTTGATATAACTCAATGTCCGGTTCAGTTCATCTAAAATAATAGACCGCGTAATGTATGGTCCAGCATCGTTACCAACTTTTTGTCATTATTAACTGGAAACAAAGGCCGAACGGTGACAATATCACACTGAATAAGGAAGAAAACAATGGTACCTGTAGGCAAAGCGAGTCGAATGGGCGGAGAGAGGATGCCATGGCGTCAAATCATTTTGGGATGAGGTAGTGACTAGGAGTAGTTATTTTGTAACGGTTATTTTAGTTAGACCTGAGCTTGAAAAATATACTTTTAATATAATGTACATACAAAATATATATCCACAAGAAAAAGATTTTTTCCTTATACGTACAGATAAAATTCTTAATTATTATAATTATTATAATATTAATATGCTTTATTGTCACTGAAAATTGTACAGTTTTATGGGCAAAGCTTACAAAAAGTAATAAATTAATAAAATTACATAAATCGTCAATATCATAAAATAATTTGCGTTGCAAAATTTAACCAAATTGCAAATTGCATAATAAAACCTTACGAACTAGTTTACCAATAAGTTTAACACATTCACTGCTGACTTTTTTCGAGAGGTGTTACCCAGGAGCGGCAATAACGGCCATATAATTCTAAAATATCATTGTAACTGATATTAAAATATAGGTATAATAATATTAAATTAATTAAATAAGTGTAAGTGTATATTTATTTATAAAATGTGATTTGAATTTTTGACTCCGATTGGAGTCATGCGCACATGGCTAAGAATTTCTAGTGTATCGTTGACTGGCTACGATCGGCACAAGGCAAATTAGAACGTTTTTCTAGAAAAATAATTATATAACGGAATTTTAGAAAAATAAGTTTATTTATTCTATTAAATATATAAAGATTCACATACTGATTTGATTTCAATTCACGTATGAGCAATTTCAAAGCATTCAACACAAAATCCGGGTTGATCAGGACATTTTTCGCAGTGATTATGTTGTCTGCTTTCTAATTTTGTTTTCGAAGCATATTTTGCAATGCTTTCTCTTTGTTCGTCCCTTATGAACCATAGGAATTTGTGAAATACAATGTCTGGAGGCAGGAATATTTCTTGCTTTTCACAATAATTTGAAGGGCCCGGCATACTTTCCGCCATTTTGAATCACGAAACTACCACAGCAAAGAACTGGTAAACATTTTTGACACTTTAAGTCCTCACTTACACCATGACAAACATTAACTAACGTCAGCGCCGTACTAAGTAAAATATACCGTTTTAAAAATGAACGGTTTACTGTCCCCGATCGGAGTCATGTGCACCTAGCAAAGGAACAATTTGACTCCGATCTGAGTCATGCGCAGCGAAAGTGTTAAGCTGCTGCATGTGATACCCAATATATATATATATATATATATATATATATATATATATATATATATATATATATATATATATATATATATATATATATATATATATATATATATAATACTTTAGTTGCTTGTACCTAAACGTACTGTAATTTCTTAGTTATTCTATTAATTACTATTTAACTGGGAATAAGCCACAATTAAAGGTTAAAATACGTTTATTGACGTTTCAATTTCCACTTCGGAAATTGAAAAAAAAAGAGAGCGATTTCCGAAGTGGAAATTGAAACGTCAATAAACGTATTTTAACCTTTAATTGTGGCTTATTCCCAGTTAAATAGTAATTAATTTAAAATGCCACAAGAAAATAGCTTCAGAACAATATTTCTTAGTTATTCGTTAAGAAAATCTTCCACTGAATAATATGGTCTTTCAGATAGATATGCTTTTGTCAATTTACGGAACTTAAGAAGAAGTTGTAGATTTAAGTTGCAAAGGTAGATGGTTGTATAATTTTTTTGCCGAATATAATATAGATTTCTTTACTAACTCAGTGGACGGGATCGGTAAATACACATAAAAGGTTGAATTTGTGGTGGAGTAGTCATGATTAGGTCTTACTGGAAAAACATGTAGGTGTTTACGAATTAAGCAAACGGTTTCTAAAATTATTATTCTACTGAGGCCAAAAAGATACCGTATTGCTCTTTTTTGTAATTTAGAAATAACATTAGATTGGGCAGCTGTACGAGAACCCCAAAAAGGAAGGTCATATTGAAGATGAGACTCGAACAAAGAAACATATGTTGTTTTGGAAGATACTAAATTGATTTCCTTCGAAACAGATCTTATTGCATAGCAGACTGAGGTTAGTTTCTTACTTAACAAATCGATATGAATGGACCATTTTTAGAGCTTCCCAGACTATTCTGATAGTATATTTTTTTAGCTTTCATCGAAAACTTAGTCATCACGTAATTAATAACTTAGAATACAGATTGACACCAGGGTGAAGAATTAGACAAAAAATTCATCTTAAAACAGTAAAAAATTATGATGGAAATTATTCTCATAACATCAATTAAACAAACTGTTTCTTCAGTTGTTTCACGTGTTTATACCGGGTATTAAAGGCCAATTTTCTTTAAAAATACTGTAACAATTGACTCTTCACACTCTTCCTAAAACATAATAGAATTTCCTTTAGTTTTTCCAATAACCAAAGAGGTATATTAGTTAATTATAGAATAATATATAAAATACATTCATAAAGTGTGGAAACTGTCTATTATCTCATGACTTTTTAATTATTTTAAGATTTAAAGCTCTGACAGGTCAATTTTTATTTTTATTTTTGAACCTTTTTGGAAAAAAAACCTTTTACTCCCACTATCTTAGCAGATGTGACGTCATCAATAATTTTTTTAATAAAAAGGGCATATTTTATCTAAAAAATTAAAAGACCATATTTTTCTGAGTACAACCGTACCAAACTCATCACATTCAAACTTCAGTATACAGAGAGTAAAGGAAACCAGTGTTCGTATTTCTTATAATTTAATTCAAAATTTATTTTACAAAGAAAATTATTAAAGAAGTCATTTTACATTAAAGACAAACAAATAACATAATTACAACAAATAATCGTGTTAAAGTCCTTTGTTTAATTGACAGTATCCAAGACGTCCAATGAATTCTTGGGTTATGTTTGACAACATCACTGGTGTAATTTGTTGCATTTCAGTACGAATTCTCTGTTTGGGGTTTACCAGATTGGTATGTCGGTTTACATATACCTTATTTTTCAAATAACCCCAAATAGAAACGTCCATGGGATTCAAGTCTGGCGAACTAGCAGGCCGTTCAATGTGGCCGCGTCGTCCAATCCAGCGATTGGGAAAAAATTTCTAACCACTACAGCGTAATGTGGACTTGCTCCATCCTGATGAAACCAAATGGTAGGATCTATTAGACCAGGATTATTGATATCTGGAAATGTTGCGGTTAAAAATGGAACTGAGGTTTGCAAGATCTCTAAATACCTGTCATCCGTCACAGTACCGTCAAAAAAATATGATCCCACAAAAACAATCCCAGCCCATACATTTATTTTTTGGGGATATTGGGTATAAACTTCCATTGTCCAATTGTGATTTTCTGTTGTCCAATAACAAAAATTTTGTCTACTAACGATACTATTTAGTAATTTTTATTAATAATTAATATTACTTAGTTCGATAGCTAAATTGTACGAACAGCTTGTAAAAGGCCGGCTTGAGCGAAAGCTAGAAGAAAAGCATGCGCTGAGCGACCGCCAATATCGTTTTAGGGCCAAAAGGTTTACCATAGATGCAGTCACAGAAGTAACCTCTTTAGTTACGCAGGATACAAAGAGATGGGTGGCTCTTATCCTGCTTGACGTCAAGAATGCTTTTAATACGGCATCATGGGAAAAAATCATCAACACGCGGCAAGCCATGGCAAAATATCAACACTAGCTTGGCTATACATTACTTAGAGAACATAAATGAAATGAACAATAATATTATTTAAACATTTGAAAGAAGCTGAAATAAAATGCTGTTCTCGCGCTGAAAACAAAAACAAAATATTCAACCACAGCATGTCTTCTACAGAAAAGAAGAACACTTGGAGAAAATCAGATTCGTAAAAAAAAGGAACTAAGAATTTGAAACAAGAAAATTAAAAATGATGTTAGAAAGCATCTGAGACAGAACAACATGATGGAAACATCTAGAGTAATAGAAGAAAACATAATTTTGAAAGTACTTAGACAGAACATATCGGTTGGAAGAAAAATCATCTACATACTAAGAAAAAAACAATCGATTATTAACACTCTAGGGAGTTTTTATAGCCAACTATACAAAGAATATCTTCAGATTTGACCATTACCAAAGATGGGAATTATGGATCTGAAATTTTACCAGAAATAAAACCAAATAAAGTTCGAAGGTCAGTGCAAAAACTAGTCCCTTAGAATCGATGAAATAGTGGCAAATGCCTTAAAAGTGACTGGAAAAAGATTACGGTATGCTTTTGCTAAACTATTCAGTAGATCTGACAAAGCGAATATTGGAATCTATAAAGATATATTATGCCTATCTAAGTAGAGATCGTCCATCAACATGCTGGACTGACGATCTAAAACGGCCTCAGAAAAACTTAATGCAAGAGGCACACAATCTAAAAATGATGAGTAAAATTATTAGGAATAAAGATGATGAAGATTTAATAATGATGATGATATAATCAGTTATCAACCGTGAATTGGTGGCCGATGTTTCTGGATCTATTGTTGGATGTTGATGCCATTATCTTAGTTTTCTCCTCATTTACTTGCAGGCCCATATTTTTTGAGGCGTTTGACATTTCTTCTAGCTTGCGTGTTGTGCTGGCAACTAGGTCCTGCATATGCCAAAATTTGGGATGATTTATTAAAAATGTTTCCTCTGTTGTCTATTGGGGCATCTCTGACCACCTTTTCCAGAGCTATCTTGAAAAGTAGACACGTCAGCGCATCTCCCTGTCGCAGCCCAACATGCGTTTCAGATGCCTGTGATTGTTCGCCCTGTATTTCGACTTTGCAAACAACTTTACGCATTGTAGCCTTAACCAATCTTACCAGTTTATCGGGGATGTGGAGTTCATCCATGCAGTATTTGCCTTAGCACAAAGATCTGGTCTGTTGTTAATCGACCAGGCCTAAAACCACTTTGATATTCGCCAAGAAGCTCCTCTGAATACGCACTCAGGCGACCATATAAAATACTCGAAAATATTTTGTATGCTGTATTAAGGAGGGTTATTCCCCTATAGTTTTTACATTCCAATTGATCACCCTTTTTGTGTAGCGGGCAAACGATCCCAATACACCACTCTTCCGGGATTCGTTCCTCATTCCAGGCTCTCAGTATGATTTTATATATATGATTAGTCAGAATAGCACCTCCACATTTAATAAGTTCCGCGGGTATACCATCACTTTCTGGAGATTTATTATTTTTTAGTTGTTTTATTGCATCCCGTACTTCTTGAATTGATGGAGGTTCCAATGGTGTATTGTTGCTTTCTCCTGGGGGTGGTTGATTTGGATCTTCTACTTCGATAGTAAGTAGTTCTTTATAGTGTTTCACCCACCTTTTCAATACTTCTTTTGTATTGAGTATATGCCCCTCCTTATCCTTACATAGTCCGATTCTTGGTTTAAATTCTTTTCTTGCTTTATTTAGATTTTTATAGAATTTTCTTGTTTGATTTTCCTTTTTTAATGCCTCAAGTTCTTCCAATATTCGATTTTCATAAGTTCGCTTTTTTCTCCTATGGATGTCTTTCTCTTCTCTTCTGAGATCTTTATATTTTTGTTCTTTTTCTCGGGTTCTTCTTTGCTGCATCAGTTTATATGCATTGTTCTTTCTTCTTGTAATGTCCTCGCACTCAGCATCGAACCACTCATTTCGTGGTGGTGGTCTTTGTGGCCCTAGAATGTTATTTGCTGCGTCTTTAATATAATTTTTACACATTTCCCATTGTTCACTAATTGTTAGACTCTCTCTAGTTATGTATTTAGTTTCGATATAGTTTTGAAACCTTTCTACCGTTTGCGGGTTTTTCAGGAGTTCTATATTAAGGCGCCTTGTTTTTGTACTTCTCTCCTTCTTCGCATTTGAGATTCTAGCCCGAATTCTTGTGCCAATCTTATGATGATATAATAGTCTAGGTAAATCTGCTGTTAGTTTGAAAAATTCTAATTCTACTTTCAAATAAAGCAAAGCGTTCACTTTTTTATGATTTTAAAACCCGTCACTCATTTTAAAGATCACTATTAAAAAAACATAGTTTTTAATACTCCTGGTTTTATTAAGTCAAAGTTATAATTTAAAATAAAAGAAGAACATACCAAGGAAGACAAAGAACCAAAAATTTCAAAAAATATAGTAGATGTTCTGTTTAAAAATAACAGTTCCAAAAAAACTTGTTATTTTATAATAGTATTTTCTTTAGAGTTTCTAATAAACAGAACGTTATATAATTATTAGTTGATTATAGAATAATCTAAGTAGATTTGTTAGCAGTTTCACAAATCCTAGTCCTAACTTCGAATAAGACAGAGTCTTCAATGTTTATGATTTTAATGACTTTTCTTGATTTTAAAGTCATCAGTATTTAAAAAAAACTAGTTTTCAATACTTTTGATTTTATTAATCAAACGTTTTTATTTACAATAAAAGAAGAACATATCAAGGAAAATAAAAATCAAAAAATATAGTAGAAATTCTGTTTCGAAATAACAGTTCCAAAAAAAAACTTGTTATTTGGACTTGTTATTTAAATTTACTGTGTTTTATTTTTTCCCATTTTTGAAGTATAGAATAATCTAGTTAAGTTTAAATTTAACTTTTAGGATTTTAAAGACCGTTACTAATTTTAAAGATCAGTATTTAAAATAGCCGTAATATATTTCACAAAATATAGTAGATGTTCCTTGTCGAAATAACAGTTCCAAAAAAACTTGTTACCCGTACTCGTTACTTTAAAGCGTTATTTCCTCCAGTTTTGCATTTTTCAATTAAGCACGGCTTCCCATCGCTAGACGATCAAAGAACAGTCATACCAACTGAGGCGAGAAACAGTGTTGGCAATATAGGAACGAAAACGGTGCCTCTCAATTCCCTACCGCATGACATATAATGGAAGATAAGCTCTTTGTGTAATAGTTCTATTGCATAATAGTCTCGCTACGAGTGCTTATCAGAAAATGACTCATAACAACTGACAGACGCGAACAGGAAATTGGAATAAGAAATTTTGGGGCGTAAAATGAAAGATAGTAGTCCTGTAATTTCCTACCATCTACCGTGGCCATTTGTAGTCTGGAGTGTTCGTGGAGAATGGAGGAACGCGGCTAGCAACGGGATTGGTACAGGAACGGATTTATGGCTTTCGCAATTTATGGCTAATTTGGATTGCGAGATGGATATTTCAGAATTTGAACGTTTAATATTGTGAGTGACTGAAAACTAAAAAATGTAGAGTGATTTGGTTGCGGGAGGAAATTTCAACTGAACATCGACAAAAAGTATTCAAATGATGAATTATTTGTACATGTACAACATCGACATCGTTTGAACATCGACAAAAAATATTCAAATGATGAACTATTTGTACATGTAAGTCAATTGTTAAATGATAAAAAAATAATTACTCACAATTGATTTAATTTTAAATTGCACGACCGTTTTCGAGCACTATAATTTTGTGCTCATCGTCAGGTCCCCGATAAATTTAATTAACCACTAAACAAAATATTACAGTTGCTATAGTTTATAAATTATGCCAATATTAGGTTTCTATTGAATATACTTAAATTTCACGAGTATGTTTCTCCTGCCTGCATGCCTGCAAGATCTGCAGGCGGAGTGGCGCACATTTTTGATTTTAGGTATTCCCACAAAAAAAAATCTAAAGGCCAAAGATCAGGTGATCTGGCCGGTCACTCTATTGGACCCCTTCTGCCAATCCAACGCCCTGGAAAACGTTGATTCAAAAATTGTTTTACGCGTATATCATAATGTGGGGATGCCCCGTCCTGTTGGAAAATCAGTTCATCCTCTAAAAGATGATTATCAGATACCAATGTGTCAGTGATCAGCGAATCAATAACGTCTTCTAACAAATTTAGTCAAATTTTCGTGAAACATAAAAATGTTTCAAATTCGAAAACATCAAAATTTTAAAAACCGAGCAAAACAAAAACAAGAGGGAGATATACGAATCAATACAAATAAAAGAAATGCCAACGCAATCAATGACAAACAAGATACTCAGAACCTAAATAAAATATATTTTAATCTGATTTGAATATTAATAAATATAACACCATAAAAGGCACTTAAAGTCATAACATATCTCCACTTTACCTTTTTCGAAAACACTAACGATACGTCCATGCAAAAATAATTATATATTAATGACAGTAAACCATGAGATATCAGATATCAATTTTTATTTCTGTCAATTCATTAAGGTCAGTGTCCCGTTTTACGTTTTGCTCAGTTTTTAACATATTTTATAATAAATTTTTGTCCCTAAACTTTTACATTTTAGAAATGTGACAAAGGCAAGGGTTTCCTGCCGAAAAGTTGAATTCAATGAACAATAAAATATAGTTCCAAATTCAATATCACTTATTGAACCTAAACCTAAGAGACACCAATTTTATATTATATATATATATATATATGTATATATATATATATATATATATATATATATATATATATATATATATATATATATATATATATATATATATATATATATCTCCAAGTTTCTTCAAATAGTTCGTGGCTAGCTTATTTTTCCCCTCACAACGTCGCTTTAAACTTTATTAACGGCACCTTAAAATTTCTTGCTGCTGTTTTGTATGCAAGGCCATTATGCACACTTTCTATAGTTTGCTGCATTTTATCTTCGTCCCATTTTTGCCTATCGGTCTTCCGTTTATATTTTTAAATCATAAAAAAATCAAGTGACCTACATTTTTACCATAAACTTTTTACTAGAGAGGGCAAAAATTTCACTTGACATCATGGGGTATCATCTCAAATTTTTGGAAAAATATTGGACTTACAGCAACTACACTTCTCAACAATTGAAGTGGATATTATGAAAATGTGTATTTTATTTTTTGTTCGTAAGGTTAAATAGAAAAATGGAGTGATATAAATAAATATTTATTTTTACTTCGTATTTTCATACAGATGAACCGAAAGAAAGAAATTTTTTAAGAAAAAAAAAAATAGAAAGTAAACAAAAATTGTAAAATTAACAACCTAAAATTTCTATTCCTATTCCTGCTCATTTTCTAATATCCCGAAAAGAAAATTTAATAGTGTGTGGGTCCACCTCTGTGTCGCCTTAGTGCTCTAACTCTATTTGGAAGACCTCTTATTAAATTATTCATGAACTGCTGTGGTATACATTCCCAAATCGCGCGTAATGTATTGGCCAACTGATCTAAGGTTTGGGACGGTTGAAGGAGCCTGTTTTGTTGCCTAGACATTTCGGCCCAAACATGTTCAATGCAATTCAGATCAGGTGAACACGGTGGCCAATCCATTCTTGTAATGCCATGAGCTTCTATACACTCGTTGACGATTCTCGCACGGTGAGGGCGAGCATTATCATCAATCAGAACAAATTGTTCGCCTATTGCGCCAAAAAATGGAACAACTATTGGTACTATGACTCTGTCTCGATATCGTGTAGCAGTCATTGTCTCATTTATTAAGACGACTAAGTTCGTGCGACCGTCAAAACATATGCCTCCCCACACGCAAACGGATCCACCTCCAAAAAGAGCGTGTGGGACTCTCAGATTTTCATTGTAACGCTGTCCTCTTTCCCTCCACACCAATATTCGGCCATCATTCGTATACAAACGAAATCTGGACTCGTCAATAAAGAGACAATTCCTCCAATTTTCGAAATTCCACTGATAGTGTTCCATCGCCTAGCGATATCTGCATGTACGCTGCTCCCTAGTTAGTCGTGGATGGGTAGCGCGCCGTTTAGCCCTTAAATTGGATGCATGTAACCGTCTTCTGACAGTTTGACTGGAAATCGCTCGTCCAGTAGCATGCCTGAAGATACTGTTACTTCTGGAAGCCGTGAATGTTGGCTTTTTTCTTGCCGCCAGAACTACAAAACGGTCTTGCCGACGAGTTTTAGATCGTTCTCTTCCTCCTCCATGCCTGTATGTTGCAGATCCAGTTGCTACATACCGATTCCATGCACGACTTATCACACTTTGCGACACATTTAGCCTCATAGCAACCTCTTGTTGAGTTATGCCTTGTTGGATCCAACGAACTAATTACTCGAGCTGCACTAGTTCTAAACGTCTTTGCGGCATTATGTTTTTGTGATAAATAGATATCTTGACTTATTGACAACTGGTAAAGCCAATACAAGCACTTTTATACGAATGATATATTCATGTTTGAAACAACATGTCTCTCTTTGTACGAGATAAGAGCCAATAAGAATAGGGAGAAAAAAACCACATGCAAAAAATATTGGCAATAAAGATAGCATATACAGGCAATTATTTTAAAAATAGTTTTATATGTTAATTTTAGGAATTTTAAATTTATCCACTTCAATTGTTGAGTAGTCTATATAACAACTGAACATTCCTACTTGTTTAAAAGTACCATTACAATAGTTTTAAGGGACTCACCTTATACCAAACATATAAAATCCCTGTTTACGCGAAATTTGTTAAATATGATAGTTCTACGCTAGAGGCTTATATTCAACTGACTGTAGAAGTGCGTTGGGTGATGGGTACGCCACTACAAATACAGATATCATTACCAGTTCTAAAAATAATGTGAAGGATCGATTTGCCTACAAGGATCATTTTGATCCACTATCCTCTATGTACAGAAGCATTTAAAAGAACAAAACGTAGAAATGTACAACAAAAGAAAACTTTATTGGTGGTGGTAGTAGTGAAAAGGGTGAATCTGTGAAAATCTCAACAACAAATGCATGTAATTTCACACTTTGACAACACATAATTGGAAATAAAATTATTTAAGTAGTAATCCTTACAAAGGCATATATCTTTCTACTTTTTGAATTTGGATGTGGATACCAAGTGTGAAGACGTAATTTCAGCATTAGATACAAATTAGAGGGACCTTCTTCTTCTTCAGGTTCCTTCTCCTATCGGAGGTTGAAAATCATCATCGCTATTTTAATTTTATTGGCCGCGCTTCTGAATAATTCTAATGAGCTGTAACCGAACCACTCTCTCAAATTTCTTAGCCAGGATATTTATCGTCGTCCTGGGTTTCCCTTCCCTTGTATCTTTCCTTGCATAATTAATCTAAGTAATACGTACTTCTCGCCCCTCATTATATGACCCAGATATTGAATCTTTCTAATTTTAACAGTTTTTATGACTTCACATTCTTTCTTCATTCTTTGTAACACTTCTATATTAGTTACTTTTTCAGTCCACGATATTCTGTGGATTCTCCTGTAGCACCACATCTCAAAGGAATTTAATTTTCTGATTTCAGAAGAGTGACCTAAGTGTACGTAATTTACTTCAACGTAGCACAATGGAAGTGTTCTTTAAAAAATAGTGTCCTAATAATTGATACATATACATCTCTCTGAAGGTATATGTAAATTACTCAGTTGTAATTTGAGACAAACTTTGACATTTTTTATAACATATATAATAACTAAACAATCATCTTACATTTGATAATTTGGGAAAAAAGATGATTCTTAAACTTTGGTTACGAATCTATAGCGAAAGGACTCTTTTACGGGAAAAACCAACTGCAAAATTCAAAAAGAAACATTTTTCTGGTCGTTCCGTTCCTGTCCGTTTAAATGCCTCATCTCACCCGCGATTTGACTGGAAAGTTGTAGGTTGGAAGCAGCGAAAGAGACGGCGAACGAAAGAGATGAAGAGAGAAGGCAGGCGGGTATCGTGGAAGACGGTTTCTATTCTCTCCACGACTACCTTCATTTCTCATACTCCTGCTTAGTGAACTCTCACGCTGCTGGCGGGGATGTAGGAGGCGGCGGGCGGGGAAACAGTTCTGCAGCTTGACAGAAATTATATTCTCCTCTGGAGTTGTTTGTCGGCGGTAATTCGTTATTTAATTGATTGAAGGGTATTTATTTCTACGATAATTAAAAAACTGATTGATAATAAATTTTTATTAATAATAAATTAATGAATGACATTGGCGATCAGTAGACTTAATCAGTAGATCTTTAGAGACTACATTCCCTCCGAGGGGTCAGGACCAAAGAGAAAGAAAGAATGATACTGAAGTTTATTTTAATTAACATTGATATAACTTCATCTTCTTCATCCAATGGTAGTAGTAATAGTTGTAGTTCTTCTTTTAATTTCCCGAATGGTAGTTTAGTTCATCATCATCATCAATCTGTATTCGTTTACTGTTGGACATAGTTCTCCTTCAGCTCTTTCCATCTGTCTCTGTCTTGTGTGGCTTGCATCCAGGTATTGCTAACATGCTTCAGGTCGCCAGTCCATCTAGTTGGTGGGCGTTCTCTGCTCCTTATTGCTTCTTGCCTTGGTCTCCACTCTAAAACACGTTTTGCCCATCGGTTGTCTGTTGTTTTTGTTCTATGACGTATTTCTTTGTTTGGGACTCGGTCTCTCAGAGAAAAACCCAACATCTCGCGCTACATAGCACCCTGAGTCACGCAAATCTTATTAACTACCTTTTTTGTGAGTGTTAATGTTTCCGCTCCATAAGTGAGTACAGGTAATACACATTGGTCAAAGATTTTCCTTTTGAGGTATATGGGTAGATTCGATTTAAATACATAGTTTAATTTAGCAAACGCTGCTCCGGCTAATCCTATACGACGTGGAAGCTCACATGACTGGTTATCTCTGCCCAACCGAATTTCATGTCTTAAGTATTTATACAATGTAGTCTGTACCGTCCATCAACAGCAATATTTTGATTTAGCACCAGATTAGTCATTATTTGCGTCTTGTTCATATTAATCTTTAGTCCGACCTCCAAGGAAGCGTGATATAATTTTTCAAATATTATTATTGCATTATCATTGGAGATTCATGTAAATACCCCTTTTTGTATTTCATTTTTGTAGTTGCCCCAATCCGACCCCTTGCCATTCAACTTATCCTCGACCCCAGCTCTCCAAATAAACCCTGAGTGCCGTTAGCATAAGTTTCGTTTCACTCTCAGTCACTTCTGTCCCAATTTTCAACCCCTTATAGCAATACCCTATGTGGTAGGCAAAATATTTCGTTACAAATTATTCTCAGTACTCTCATATCTACCGTTTCCAGTAGCTTTTGTGTTGTGGCTGTGTCGATTCTTGTTTTTGAGACAGGCATATGTCATTATTGGTCTTACACTGGCTTTATAAATTCTTGACTTCATCTCAATGTTAATGTGTTTGTTTCGCCATATAGTATTATTAAGGCATCCTGCTTTTTCTACTTGATTTTTCACTTCTTTGTCCAGGTATCCATAGCTGGACAGTGCAATTCCCAAGTATTTTATTTCCATTACTTGTTCAATACTGATGTTATGAATTTCTATTTTACATCTGGTTAGTTCTTTGCTATATATATTTAACAGTATATATATGATACGGGCGTGGTTCCCCAAGAGTGGTTAGTGTCAACTTTTATAAATCTTCCAAAAAAACCCAATGCGAGAAAGTGCGAAGACTATAGAATTATAAGCCTTATGAGCCATTTACTTAAAACATTTCTAAAGGTCATTCACAAAAGAATATATACAAAATGTGAGGAACAACTAACAAGAACACAATTCGGATTTCGTGATGCTCTGGGAACACGGGAGGCCCTTTTTGCTGTACAGGTGCTATTTCAGAGATGCAGGGATGTGAATTGTGACATATACGTATGCTTTATAGATTACCAAAAGACATTTGACAGAGTAAAACATGACAAATTAATGAATCTAATGCAAGAAATTGGAATTGACAACAAAGATCTTAGATCTTTGCTACAAGACATTTGCTGAGACATTTACTACAATCAAACGGCCAAAATCAAAATAGAAGACCAGTTAACTGATAAAATTGCAATAGAACGTGAAGTACGACAGGGCTGTATTTTGTCTCCATTGTTGTTCAATATTTATTTTGAATGGGTATTTAAGGAAGCTTTAGACGGTTGAGCGAAAGGAATACTAATAAACGGTGAATGGTTGAATAACATTAGATATGCAGATGACACTATAGTTTTTGCCGATAATCTGAATGACTTACAGATATTAACAAATCGCATAACAGAAGTCAGCAACAGATACGGACTAGCTCTTAACATAAAGAAAACCAAATTTATGACAATTAGTAAAAAACCAATACTAAACGCTCAACTTACAATCAACCAACAGAATATCGAAAGAGTCGAGCAATATACATATCTAGGCACCAATTTAAATAGCCAATGGGACCACTCAACAGAAATTAAACAGCGAATAATAAAAGCAAAAGCAGCATTCGTTAGAATGAGAACCATTTTCAACAGTCGAGACATATCATTAAAAACAAAATGCCGTCTATTGAACTGCTACATATTCACAGTTCTGCTCTACGGAATGAAAGCATGGACACTGACTGTTGCATCTATGAATCGGCTCGAAGCTTTCGAAATGTGGTGTTATAGGCGCATCTTACGTATATCCTGGGTTGACAGAGTTACTAATGTTGAGGTCCTGTGTAGAATGGGGAAAGAATGTGAAATTCGTATGACCGTCAAAACTAAAAAGTTGGAATATCTAGGACATGTAATGAGAAATCAAGAACGTTACTGCCTTCTCCAGCTGATTCTCCAAAGGAAAGTAAATGGTAAGAGAGGACCGAGAAGAAGACGCATTTCCTGGCTTCAAAATTTACGAAAGTGGTATAACACGACTACCACTGAACTGTTCCGCGCTGCAATAAATAAAGTAAAGATAGCCGTGATGATCGCCAATATCCGGAACGGATAGGCACTTTAAGAAGAAGAGTTCTTTGCTGATTACTATTGTTTTAGTTTTCTAAGATGTTATTGTCATATTAAATTCTTTTACTCTTATGTTAAATCTGTGGACTAGTCTTTGCAGACTATCTTCATCTTGGGCTATCAATATTGCGTATCCTCTTCCTTTGTTAACGTTTTTGATGATTTCGTCCATCATCAAATTGAATAGCATGGTGCTCAATGAATCCCCATGTGTTATTCCGCTGCCAATTTCTATACTTTCTGTAAGTTGTCCATTTAAGATAATCGTTTTAATTGATTCAAAACTATTTATCTGAGGAATATCAGTTTACCAATGTCTAGTACTACTTTCATAATTGGTACTATGAAAATACCAACTATGGCTCTCATAAATCAACCAACCTAAGCGATCAAATTAAGTCTCGTAAACAATTTTGATGCTTCTCATAGATTCCAAGTCAACAATATCGACAGGTAGTTATTTATCGATCGGAGCAGGAATTCCTGTGGTAGTTTGTCATACGTCAACAAAGTATATAAAATAAATGGCATGATTGATTTCTGTAAAAAACTTAAAATTCTTCTCACAGTTATTAAAGCCAACTCGAGATAACTTAACTTGCCTTAAACTGGATTCTTGTTAGGTTATTATCTGTTCGTTTTATGGGATTTTTATGGATTTTCTTTAACATAATGAACATCTCTTTAAATTGTTTTTATTAGAATGTGAAAAATGTGAAGCGGTATTATTAATTTGTCTATACGTGGTATAAGTGGTAGGTAATGATCATAAAAAATATTTTTTTGGTAGTGCTGTTATCATGTTATCAAAAGATATCGAAATAGTTTTAACAGTGTTAAAATCTACCCAGGCGCTGATATTTAATGTTCAACTGACCACAGTTCTTTACTGGGCGTGTATAAAACCAAGTTAAAGAAAACACGCAGAAAAACTGTAAAAACACATGACATGAGAAAACTGAAATGTAGTGAAGTAAAAGAAATAGTCAGCAACAATAAATAGAAAATTCATAGAAATCGATAATACAACGAAAAGCACAGAAGAGAAGATAGAATCGCTTAATAAAACGATAAACGACATTAAAGACAATTTTATGAAGAACGAAGAAGGTAAGAGTAAGAGCTGTCGTCATGGATGAAGACAGAGATTCTGCAGCTGATGGAAGAAAAAAAGAAACACAAGAACAATAACTCTATGTATAAAATCTTACAACGATATATACAGAGGAAGATCAGAGAAGCCAAATAGAAAAAACTAGAGAAAAAATGCCATCAGACATCAGAAAGTACCACCTAGCATTGCATTAGAAGACTTGCATATTAAATAATTAATATTAATTGCATAATAAATGCACAAGACGTTCTTGTACATTAACATTGTAATATTTTTATTTGGATGAAACAGGAAATAATAAGGAATATTTTGATCAAACCGTACATTTCTTACCGACCAATTTTGTTGTAATTATGGACAATGCCAGTTAGCATTCCAGATTAAAGGAACCAATGCTTAACAGTAACTGGAAACAGAAAAAGCTCTTAGGTTGGTCAATAAGCAAACAAATAAAGGTAAAATAAGATTGTTGATTGACAGCACTAAAATTGTTTTCTTTAAATTTTTATTCGCTTACTAGCAAGAAAGTATTTACCACTATTTACTGTCTGGGAGTGTCGGCTTTTCAAATCGACCTCTGATTGTGTTTGAGGTGTTTGCAAATATTCGGTCCCTTCTTCCGCCAGTAGATTTGCGAAGTATTCGTCCCATTTATCTAGGCTGATCGGTGAGATGATGTCTTTAATCGTACCTTGTCGAAGATATATTACCAGATATAGACAGTAAAGTCGATTTTCTTTCTAATAATATCATTACTTTACTTGACATACATGTTCCATATCAGACTTTTAGAATCTCAAAGAAATATGCTCCATGGTTAACTAATACCATCAGGCAATTAATGTTAGATAGGGATAAAGCACTCACTGCTTACAAGTTAACTAGAAATATAAATCAATGGAATGACTACAAAGTATTGCGTAACTTAGTAACAGCCATGACTATAAGGGAGAAAAAATCATATTTTAAAAACATACATGATCAATCTTCTAAAGATATGTGGAATAACTTAAAATATTTGGTAAATAATTGCAAAATCAAAAATAACTTTGAAGTTAAAAACGTGTGGAATGCAAATGAGATAAATAAACACTTTATTGAAGTCATACCAAAGATGAAAGCAGACATTGATACACAAATATTCTATGAAAATAACTTTAAGTATTCCCTCAGTTCTTCTCTTACCTTTAAAACAGTATCTGAAATTAATATTTTACATATTATTAATAATATTAAAAGTAAAGCTATTGGTGATGATGGTATTAACATATTAACGCTTCAACTGTGTATTCCCTTTCTTCTACCGTATATCGCACATATCATTAACTTTTGCTTAACAAATTCAATTTTTCCCACTAAATGGAAACGGGCACATGTTATTGCGTTACCGAAGACTAAAAATACAGAAAGCATGAATGAATTAAGACCAGTAAGAGTACTGCCTACATTATCTAAAATTTTGGAAAAGGTGATTGATATTCAGTTACAAACGCATTTTAAAAATAAAAACATAATCCCTATGATGCAGTCCGGTTTTAGGTCCAGATATAGCTTTCTGCTTTATTAAATATTACAGATGATATTTTTAGAGCCTATGACCAAAACAAAATATCAATTCTAATTCTTCTAGACTACTCAAAAGCTTTTGATACAATTAACCATAATTTGTTATTCTCTATTTTAAAATATATTGGTCTAGAAGCGAGAGCAGTTGATCTAATGAAATCCTATCTTTCTAATAGATGTCAAGCAGTAAAACTTAATCAAAATATTTCTTCATTTCTAGATCTTAATACTGGTGTGCCTCAAGGATCTATATTAGGTCCAATTTTATTCTCTATATACACATCTAATTTTCCTTCTGTGTTTTTGTCCTGTTCACAACATTATTATGCAGACGATACCCAACTCTATATGTCATTTTATCCAAATGAGTGTGATCATGCGGTAAATGCAATAAATCATGACCTTCTTCAGCTGTAGATTTTTTCTCAAAATCATTGTTTAAAATTGAATACATCAAAAACTCAGGGTATCATTTTTGGGAGGAATCTCCATAGGAAAATATTTTTAGAGAATTATGCCAATCGAATTATCTTAGGAAATGACAATTTAATTTTTAGCAAAAAGATTAAAAGCCTTGGGGTTTGATTCGACGAAGATTTAAGGTTTACATATCATGTAAGTATTTGTTTACAACGTGCTTACGCCGTTTTAAAATTACTGTATCAAAGCCGCAATTTATTAAGTAGGGCCACAAAGTCATTATTATGTAATGCTCTGGTATTATCAAAATCAAATTATTGTGACGTGCTTTACGTGATTCTTGGAGAATACAGAAATTGCAAAATTCTTGTTTGCGTTTGATTTTTGGCATCAGGAAATTTCAAAGGATAAGTCATGTTTTCACTGTAGTCAAGTGGCTAAATATGAAAAATCGTCGGAAACTCCATGCTTTATGTTTTTACCATAAAATCATTCAAGAGAGAGTTCCACCATACCTGTACAATCGAATAACTTATAGGACGGACGTTCATAATCTTAATCTATAACACAACAATACCCTCACTTTACCTAAACATACAACATCCTTTTTTAAACGTTCATTTTCATATTCAATTGCTTGCAATATTAACAGTTTGTCCTACAATATTAAAAATCTGTCTAGAGTCAAGTTCAAGAGATTAATTTATGAGCAGTTGTTAGCTGAACAGTAATTTAAAAATTTAAGAATTAAAAAAAAATTAATAGTTTATAATTTATAAATTTAATATGTACTTAATATTTTTATGTTTTATTGTAAATACAATTTCATTATTTAGATATAGTCTATCTATCCTATTTTCGGGGGGTTAGGTGGAAGAGCAGTTGTGTGCCGCTGTTGCACAGTGGTACACAAACTGAATCTCGCCCTACTGATATTATATTTCATTGTAAAGAAAATTTAATCTGTTGTTAATAAAGACATTTATTATATTATTATTATTATTATTATTATATCGAAGTATTTTCCAGCTTTCGGTGGTTTTGCTACCCCCCAAGAAAGTGTTTATTCTGGAGCAGTTTCTTTTTCAGCTTTCGTTTTTCTTCTTAGTTATCGCACCTCGTACGTTTTTTTGGGCTGTTCGATATTCGTTTTTACCTTGATCAGTATTTATATTTAAGTGTTCATAGTATTTATCTCGTTTAATCTTTATTTTTTCTTCGATTTCTTCATCCTATCAATATAGCTTCCTTTGTTCGGTTTTTTCATCTTTACCCAGGGCTTCTTCTGCTGCATTTTTGAGACATTGTTTTATGTAATTGTAATGGTGCTCAATACTATCAAAGTTTTCTTGTAAGAGCTTTTCATCGAGTCGCTTTTTGTACAGTGCCTTTGTGCTTTCATGGTTGAGGCTATCCAAGTTGTATTTGGTTTCTATTGTTTTTTGGTCTTGTTCGTCGTTATGTTCTTTTTTCTTGGCTAGTCGTATGGGTATTATTTTAGCCTTTACTAGGTAGTGGTCGCTTCTACATGTGCTTTCTCTAAACGCTCTTACGTCTTGTATATTGAGTTGCGTATTTTGTCGGGCGATCACATAGTCTATAATGGATTTCAAATTTCTTGGTTGTTGGACTCAAGTGAATTTATGTATTTCTAGGTGCTGGAAAAAAACCGTTAAGTATTCTCAGGTTGTTTTTTTTCTGGTATCTTCTTCGAATTGACCAACTATTTTATCTTAGACTTTTTTGCCCGTTCTCGCATTTAGGTCTCCTAATAGGAGTATTTCCCTTGATGTTCCTATTTTTGATATTTCGTAAGATAGTTGCTCAAAGAATCCTTAATTTATATTTAAATGGGAATAAGCCACAATTAAAGGTTAAAATACGTTTATTGACGTTTCAATTTCCACTTCGGAAATCGTTCTCAAAATACAAACATTAGTAAATTAAACAAATTTTCTTTTTTGTTACTTAGTGAAAAAATCCTTCTAATAATTTAATTTTATCTGACTCATCTATATTGACAATTCAGACATACCTTATACATTTTAAAGTAGAAGACTTTAAAATGATATTGCCAATATTGTTGAGTTGCGTTCCTGGGACGACTTTACTTATAAGATAGTTCATTCGATTACATGAAATCAACTTTAACTTGAGAATATCCGTCAGAAAAGATCATAACATGTAATTCGTCTTTAAAAAGACAAATACATGCCATGATGACAGTAAAATTCTCCTGTTAGTGATTCCATAGTAAATTATGAGGGAAAAACCAGGAAAAAAACCTCATAATACTATCCCGACATGGTAAGTATTTGATCGTGCATTTAGTTTACCTTCAATAAACACCAAATTCCGATTTTATATGTTTGTTATTTAAAAAACATAAATGATGTATTCTCTATATGTTACTGACTTACCAATACTGGTATTTTCCTTTTAATAACTTCCTCTTTCAATATGGGTAACCAGATCCTACTACATTCTGCCGAGGAATTCGCGACACAATTGGTCTCATTTAGCATAATTAGAGCCGCTTCTTTGATTTTTTTCTTTTTACCATCCGTTTCTTTTAGGACTATATTTGAATCATTCCATTGAACCCTATGTTCATTATCCCATGCGTGTTTACAGATTTGAGATCTATCAAATTCTCTATTTTTAATATAGGATTGATGTTCACTTATTCTAACATTTAATGGTCTTGATGTTTCACCTAAATAAAACTGATCGCATTCACAAGGTATTTTATAAATGCAATTCTTTGTCCTTTCTTGTTCATTGTTAGGTTTGGTTTTGGACAAGATAGATCTCAACGTGTTTGTTGTTTTGAATGTTGTTGAAATGTTGAATTTATTTCCTATCCTTTTAAGCTTTTCCGATAATCCTTTTATGTATGGTATTGTTATTGTTCTCGTATTATTCCTTGCATATGCTGTAGGATCTCGTTCTAAGTTGTTTTGTTCTATTCGATCGATTGTTGAAAATTCCTTATTTATAAACGATAAAGGATAATCATTTTTTAATAAAACAGATGTTAACAAATGTTTTTCCTCCAAGAACGAATTTTCGTTAAAACAAGTAATTTGGCTCTATCGTATAAGGATTTAATAATTATCTTTTTAATATTAATATTGTGATTTGATTTGAAATTTAAATATCTGTTGGTGTGTGTTGGTTTTCTATACACCTGAGTTTCGTATCCAGTATCGTTCTTAGAGATTAAAACATCCAGAAAAGGTAATGTGTTATTATATTCCTTTTCCGTGGTAAATGTTATTGTCTCTTCTTTATCGTTTATATCATTTAGGAATGTGTCCAACAACTCTGATCCATGAGGCCATATTGAGAATACATCATCTACATACCTCCACCATACTGAGGGTTTTAAATTTTGTTTAGAAACAATATTTGTTTCAAAATCTTCCATAAATATATCGGCTAATAATGGAGATAAACTAGAGCCCATTGCTAGTCCAAAACTTTGTTTATAGAATTCATTATTTAGTTGAAAGTATGTGTTATCAGTACATAATGTTATTAACTCCATTATAGCTGATATATTTAGTCTTGTTCTAGTTGCCAATGTATCATCACTTTCTAATTTTGTCTTGACTATATTTAAAGTCTTATCTAATGGCACATTCGTAAATAAACTATTTATGTCAAAACTTACTAAAGTATTATTTGGATTAAATTCAATATTTGATAATTTATTTAAAAAATGTTGTGTATTTTTTATAAATGTGTCATTTTTATTTGCAATTGGTTTTAAAATATTTAATAAAAATTTTGATAGTTCACTACAAGGAGAATTCATGGTACTACAAATGGGTCTAAGTGGTATATTCGTTTTATGAATTTTCGGTACTCCATAAAAATGAGGGGTCTTACTGTAATGAGGTGTAATTAATCTTCTCTGATAACTGGGTAAACAATCTTTAAACTTGAATAAAGTTCTATATATTTTGTTTTCCAAAGGCTTTGTTGGATCCTTTGTTAATTTTGTATAAGGTCCGTTTATTATTAGATCTTTAATTTTGTTTTCATATATATATATATATATATATATATATATATATATATATATATATATATATATATCAATCCTATATTAAAAATAGAGAATTTGATAGATCTCAAATCTGTAAACACGCATGGGATAATGAACATAGGGTTCAATGGAATGATTCAAATATAGTCCTAAAAGAAACGGATGGTAAAAAGAGAAAAATCAAAGAAGTGGCTCTAATTATGTTAAATGAGACCAATTGTGTCGCGAATTCCTCGGCAGAATGTAGTAGGATCTGGTTACCCATATTGAAAGAGGAAGTTATTAAAAGGAAAATACCAGTATTGGTAAGTCAGTAACATATAGAGAATACATCATTTATGTTTTTTAAATAACAAACATATAAAATCGGAATTTGGTGTTTATTGAAGGTAAACTAAATGCACGATCAAATACTTACCATGTCGGGATAGTATTATGAGGTTTTTTTCCTGGTTTTTCCCTCATAATTTACTATGGAATCACTAACAGGAGAATTTTACTGTCATCATGGCATGTATTTGTCTTTTTAAAGACGAATTACATGTTATGATCTTTTCTGACGGATATTCTCAAGTTAAAGTTGATTTCATGTAATCGAATGAACTATCTTATAAGTAAAGTCGTCCCAGGAACGCAACTCAACAATATTGGCAATATCATTTTAAAGTCTTCTACTTTAAAATGTATAAGGTATGTCTGAATTGTCAATATAGATGAGTCAGATAAAATTAAATTATTAGAAGAATTTTTTCACTAAGTAACAAAAAACAAAATTTGTTTAATTTACTAATGTTTGTATTTTGAGAACGATTTCCGAAGTGGAAATTGAAACGTCAATAAACGTATTTTAACCTTTAATTGTGGCTTATTCCCATTTAAATATAAATTAATTTAAAATGCCACAAGAAAATAGCTTCAGAACAATATCAAAGAATCCTTCTTTATCTTTTAATAAAGCGTCCTCGTTTACTGCATAGATGACAAGAATGGTGACTTTACTACCATGCAGGGTCAGGCTAAGTTTGATGATGCGTTGATTCACTGCTTCCCTGGATCATAACCAGAGGAAGACTCTAAGTCTTTTTCTTATAAGTATGGAAACTCCCTGCTGGGCTCTTTTATTTCCCTGTATTCCTGAGAAAAAGTGGTCGTATTCTCCTAGGTTTTCTGAGCCTTGCCCTTTCTTTTTAGTCTCTTTAAGTACTAAAATATCAATTTTTGATTTATTGGCTTCCAAAATTACGTCGTTGAGTTTATTGGAGAGCCCTTCAACGTTCCAAGTACCAATATTCATAGTCCGCTTTCTAAGCTTAAATCGTCTTCGTTTGTTCAATCGTTTCCGAGTCCCGTTACTGAAAGTTTTAACCTTTAAAGTTTTTAACTTTAAAGTGTCGAGGGGTTAACCCGATGCCTCAACCCCCATCCTGGAGGACCGGAGCGTTAATTTCGGAGCGCCGCTCTTAGACCGGTTGCCTTGTCTACGGTTCAAAGAGACCTGTCTTCCCTTTATTCCTTTTATTTCATCCCCTAGAGGCTGGGTTGCCACCTCCGCCATTGGATCCCCAAGCCGTTGTGGTCTTCAACTGTTACCCTGGTTAAGGGATCCTTAGCAGGTACTAGTTTCGCGGGTCAGGACATACCTGGAATCTGTGGAAGGCAGGGATCGATTCACTTTCCCTGATAGGACTATCCGAATAGGAGTTTCTATCCGCTACTTATCGTATTATTTCTAAGATACTCAATATATATGAAGAGCTTATTGAGGTCGCATGTATTGATATGAGAATAGAAATGAAATAAATTACAAACATTCTTGTAGTCATGAATGTGTTGCTTGTGTGAGTCCATTTCAAAAGGTAAAAGAAATAATAAATTAGACTTACTCACAATCAATTTAATTTAACTAATCAGACGACCGGTTTCGCTTTCTGCAATATGCAAAGCATCTTCAGGTCACGATACAAAGTTAAATAAATGCTGAAAATAATAAACCCATATTAGGGTGTTGTCTAATAAAGATAGATGATATAAATTATATAAATTACAGTAATTATACCAATATTACATGTCTGTGGTTTTTCAAAATGAATAAGATGTTTAAGCAGACAAGGTAAGAACCACAAATTGGTAAAATAGTCTATTAAACTGTAATGAATTAATAAATAAACAAATAAATAAAACATTACTTACATGCCGGTACTCTATTAATTGATGGTTGAAAGAACATGGTTCAAACGATCTTGTATTGTTGATTGGAGAACTCAAGTCAACTATTGTAATTGTTTAACAGTAAACAGGGAAGTTCTTGAGGAGACAGATTTTATCCAATGAAGTAGAGATAGGTGAAATGTAATTGTTTGTTTGATGAAAGTAATGTTCTATACCATTAAGTTCTTTAAAGTTATTTATATTTATTCTGGAGATATATTTATAAAATGTGTGTTATTTATTGAGATTTTTATTTTTGTTTTGGGAGGTGACAGTTGTGAGACAATGAATGAGAATAGATGTACAAATTGTGTGGGTGTGCAATTAGATTAGCTTGTAATTATCAAATTTCTTTGATAGAGTTATCTTGTAATATGTGGCAAATGGATGGAAAGTTCACTATATAAAGTTAAAAATTAAAATTGAGACACTTTAAAAACACACAGAAAACACACAAAAAACACTTAAAAAACGGGGGGACGAAACAGAAATTGAATTTAAAAAAGGGGGAGGATTTGGAAGAACTACATCTTTTACTTTGAGACAATGAGTTTTTTATGTTATATATATCAGATTTTAGAGGTAAACTTGACAAATGTAGGTTAAAGTGTGACAGTTCTTCTTCTATTTTAAATGCTGTAAGTTATCTAGTTTTATGAAATAAGCTGATATTAATAAATGTATAAAAATTTTTTTAATTTTAATTTTAGATATTAATGTTATTTGATGTGTTAATATTGGCATACTTTAACAAACTTTAAATAATTAAATTTCAATGTAACAATATAAATAATTGTAGTTGTAATACATCTTCTATGATAACTAACTCAGCTTAGTCAAAGTTACAGAACAAACTTAAGTGATTATTTGGTAATTAAATTAAATATAAATATGTACATTTGTAATCAAAATGTATAACAAAGTTACAAACTTTCTTTGAAACAATTGTTGGTGTGAGATATCTGTCATGGTGTGTATAAATATTTTCAAATATTTATTCCAGTTCTGATGTGTTAATATGGAATTTAAATAATAAGCAATTAAACTATTGATGATAAAGTAATTGATAAATTAAAGAAAAGCAAATTGACTGAATTATTAAGCATTCAATAGTTAGTTGGTAATTTTAATACCTGACAGTTGGGACCGGAAATTGGTTATACCGACAGGTAAAAAGTTCTCTATTTAAACCGGTATAAAGTAAAATTACTCTTATTTTTTTATCTACTTTTTTTATTCTTGTAGTCTTTTTGCGGCATTGTAAATTGAGTTTAATATAATAATTTATAAACAAAATATATAGGTTATAATTCGTCAGATCCTAAGCAATTGTTGGTTATTAATTGTTTAATGGGACGTTCCAACTATATGTTTACCATTAATGGGCTCGATTAGTAGTATTTATCATAATCTCCATTCTTCAATAATTCGCAAATATATTAAGTACTATAAAACAACAGATAACATGGTGAAAATCAAACAAAGCCCCCGACTTTAACGGTATGACCAAACCCTGTCGAATCTGTTCTTTGCGGCAAATGTATAAACTTCTTTGTATTATAATGCTCGAAGTTACAATTGGTTCGGCATACGGTTAATATCGCTGCAAACTTCCAACACCGCCATTTCCCAGTAAATAATGAAAATATTAATGACCCGTTTTGATTAGCAGCTGTTTTCGAATCAAACGGGAACATTTGCGTATTATGCGGAAAAGATGGTACAGTGAGTTTTGTAGCTGTTTGAAATGCATGCCGGCCACGAGGCACGTATCGTTGAGAGTTTCGGCTGATTCAGGATGCCAGAAATGTTACGGCGACTCTAAAGAAACTTGGGTATTATTTTTGGACTATTTTACAACGTCTCAGTTTAATATATACAGTTGGCATCGCGGATCTTTACAGATTACCAACAAGTAATATTTTTGTACTACAAACGAACTCTGTGTATCACACGAACGAAAAATTTACAAGAGAGTGCGAGTAAAACAACATATGGCGAAGACGATTTAACTTTGAATTGTATAATGCATATAAAGATCCAGACATCGCCCCGTTTATAAAATTTTGAAGATTGCGCTGGATGGTCACGTAAACCGGATGCAGGAAGATCTAGCCCCCCAGATAATCATAAGCCACCAATGGAAAAAAGACCAAAAGGAAGACCCACGCCTAGATATATGGAGCAAGTAAAATAAGACCTCTCTTCTTCTTCTTATTTTTATGTAGACATGATTCTATCTGTTTTTCAATGTGCCTCAAGTAAGTTGTCGTTCCATCGTTTTCGTGGTCTTCCTACTGATCGTCCTATTGGGGAACCGTCTCTTGCCGTCTTTACTACTCTATTTGTTGTCATTTAGCTTATATGATCGTTCCATTCCACTCTTCTATTTCTTAAACAGTTCTTGATGTTCTCCACTTGAAGTGTTTTCATCTCTGCTGTTTCTAACATCCTTTTTGTCCTGTTTGTGTCAGGTCGTGTTTCTGCTGCGTATGTCATTATTGGTCTGATAACTGTTTTGTAAATTCTGCCTTTCATTTCTTTCCTGATATTTTTATTTCTTCATATTGTTTCATTCAGGCAGCCTGCGGCTCTGTTTGTTCTATTCACTTGATCTTCCACTTCAGTTTTGAGCTTTCCGTAGGTAGATAATGTGAAGCCTAGATATTTAAACTCCATTACTTGTTCTATTATCTGATCTTCTAGCTCCAATTTACATCTTAGTAAGTTTGTAAAGTTGTAATCATGCATTTTGTCTTTTTTGGGGAAATTAACATGTTAAATTTTCTAGTGATTATATGAAATTGGTGCAGCATACGTTGTAAATCGTCTTCACTTTGAGAGAGTAGTATTGCGTCCTCTGCATAGCAGATTATTTGAAGTTGTTTTTCCTCCATTTGGTTTCTTTTTTAAGTTCTTACTTTTTTTGCCCCATGATAAATATAACGTCGGTGCATTATCTTCCCGACCTTAAACCTTTTCTGCTAGTGTTATAATTTCATTCAGTTTATTTGTTATCACTTTGGTTGTTAATTTTAGTGTTGTGTTTAATAAATTAATTTTCTGTAATTTTCCGGTTCCGATTTGTCTCCCATTTTGATGAGAGGTTTTATGATGCTTGAAAAAAGATCTAAACACCTTAAAAAACCAACTTTAAGTGTAAACCCCATAATACATCAGAAGATCAGCCGGAAGATCTTGGAACAGGTCAATACTCATGGAAAGTTGTTATGCTACTGATTTTTTTTTATTTAACTACATAACAATACAAATAATATTGTTTGTAGCAAGTCAAAAAGAACATACATAGTATTAAAAAACGAATATAAAACGTAACTTAAATAATATATACAAACAAGAACATATAATAAACAGAAAAAACATTTATGGCAAAGTTATGGTAAGCAGTTCAGTGGATGTTCTGCAATGAGTCATATATTCTTCTGAGCAGTAAAAACAATGTTTTAGAAGATATTTTTTTATAACTTTATCGAAACTATTACAGCTTAGCTGTTTTATACTTTTTGGTAAAATATTGTAATAATAATTATAATTAAGACTATTTTTTTCTGAAAGACTTAATCTACAGCGATTTGTTCGTAGGTAGTGACAGTTTCGCGTATTGTGAACATGGACATCAGACTGCTTTATTAACTGATGATGATGATGATGATGATACCATATTGTTATTGGTCGATCTATCTTTTATAAAACAACATTGGATGGAGGTCATTAGCTGGTGTTTCTCCAAAAAACCCAAATCAATCTATTATTAAAATTTTTCACAAATATTACTAATATTATTTTTAAGAAAAATTGGTCTATAAGAAGATGAGCTGATTTTAGACTTATATGGCTTCAGTATTGGGACAGATGATTGTGGACTGAGAAAAAATTATACGAAAATTTTTCAAGGAAAGTTTGATTAAAGATGTCTAGATGGATTAGTTCACTTGTAAATGAGAGGTATTTTTAAATATTATTGTTATGTACCCCTAATTACGGTTCTTTAATTTACGAGGCAAAGCTCTTTTCTTACGTGAAAATTCCAGTCAGCAATTCTCGGCTTTCAGTATAATAGACACGCAAAATCTAGAAATTACGATCTTATTATTTAAATTTAATTTAAGTTTAAGTTTAGTTTTTATGTAATTAGTTTTCGTTTTTATGTTTACTTTGTAAATCGATATACCAAGATTCTGACTATAGGCGCAACTTCGGATCAGAAGTTTGGAAGACCATTATGGCTTTGCTAGAAATTAAGAAGGCCAGAAGGACACCACTTCATCCTCACTCCGACTATCAATAACTAACTAAACCTGTTTGTACATGAAAATTAGAAAGACTGGGACAAACTGATGCCTCTGTTTCTACTAGCCTACCGAAGCTCCCAACATGAAACAACTAGTTACGGTGTAGCAATGTTATTGACTGGTCGAGAGATGAAGCTTACTATCAATCTCCTACATGACAATCTACCAGACGGAGAAGCCGAGGAAGAGACCCTCCCCGAGTATGTCAGTGGCCTAAAAGATAAACTCACCAGTGACTGGATAAAGGTTAGATTCTTGTACGGCATTACAAGACTTGATAAGACAGCGAAATGAAAACCTAAGACGAGAAATAAATATCTATTTATATATACAAGTCTACTTTCACATATTTATAAACTATTTACAAAAATAATTACGAAACAACTAGAAAATAAATTGGAATTTTATCAGCCCATAGAACAGGCGGGTTTTAGAAAAGGCTATGGAACAAACGATCACCTACTGGTAATAAAAAATCTTATAGAAAAATGCACTGAATATAATAAACCACTAGCTTTAATATTTGTCGACTATGAAAAGGCATTCGACACCGTTAATCAACAAAAAATGTTGGAAGCCTTGACAGAATGCCGAATTGACTATCGGTATATAAATATAATTAAACATATATACCAAAACGCAACAGCCAGTGTTAGAGTGGGTGATCGTCAAACCCAGAAATTCCCGATACAACGTGGAGTACGCCTGGGGGACACAATATCGCCGAAACTGTTCACTACGCTTTTGGAATATATATGTAAAAGGGCAAAACTGACCGACAAGGGCATAAACATAAACGGAGAAAAGCTTAGCCATCTAAGGTTTGCAGATGATATTGTACTAATAGCTGATACGATAGATGAAGCCAAAGAACTTTTAAATCAGCTCTACCTTTCCTCGCTAGAAGGGGGATTGAAAATAAATATATCTAAAACCCAGATGATGACAAATCTTGTAGTCAGCGAAGATATATGCGTAGGAACAAGATCCATAGACCAGGTAATGGCCTATAAATACCTAGGTCATGAGATTCGCATAGGAAAAGATAACCAAACCGTTGAGCTTCTCCGTCGTATAAGACTGACTTGGGCAGCCTTCGGCAAGCTGAACCATATTTTCAAATCGTCTGATATACCAATATGCCTTAAAAGAAAAACATTTAATCAGTATGTTTTGCCAGTGTTAACTTACGGTGCGGAAACGTTGACCATGACAAGGAGAACAGTTCAAAAGATCCGTGTGTGTCAAAGGGCGATGGAGCGTGCTATGTTGGGCGTTTCACTACGAGACAAGATCCCAAATCGCCAGCTACGACAAAGAACAGGAGTGGCTGATGCAGTAGAGAGAGTAGCAACACTGAAATGGAACTGGGCAGGTCAGGTGGCTCGAATGACAGATAATAGACGGACAAAGCGGATACTGAAATGGAGACCAAGAGATGATGCCTACCGAAGCAGAGGTCGTCCACCAACACGTTGGACTGACGATCTAAAACGTTGTCATAGGAATTGGATGCAAGAGGCACAAGATCGAAATAGATAGAAAATTATGAGGGAGATCTATGTCCAGCAGTGGATAAGCGAAGATTGAATGATGATATATATACAAGTAAACTATCAAAAGAAGAAGAAAAAGAAGAAAATATAAATAAATATTTTCTATTTTAATAAGTTTTTGAGCAGATATAATTATTTTAAGGAAATATTAACATTTTTAATTTTCCCATACGTACTGAAAATATTAAGAATGTGATACGATCGTCGGAAAAGTTATTTTTACAGTCACATTTATTGTTAAAAATGAAGTAAATCTACCTTAGACATTGTTATACCGGCCATTATTCTCACGGCTCAAAACCAACCCACTATCGTCGAATCTACGACCATCGTTTTTGCCCTTATCTGCCAACGGCAGCGATATGGCGAAAGATATCGGACCGATTATTTTCATGGCCCACTGAGTATCAGCCACAGTATAGGGAACAGATGCCAAGAAACAAAAGACAATCAGCCTATTAAAAGTGGACACCGTACCAACAATTTATTGTCCCAATTAGCTAAATCGCGAAGATACGTGTTTTGGAAGGGAAATGGTCCCACTGCAGCTCCTTGTTAAAAATGGACTTGGGTTTTCTACACGTCGGGCGGTCTACCGTCGCATAAGAATAACAGAGATAGAAGTATTGGTAAAAAAATGTAGTTTGTGGATATTTAATTTTTGTTAACGTGTTTGAATCACAGAGTTTTAAACTATTGACCATTCGGTAATTGTATAGTAACGGGGTATAGTTTAAAAATTTCGTTTTTTTTGTGGAGTTTTGCTCAAAGAATAAACAAGTAGAAGTATCATAAAATAAAATTAGTAAAAAAGAATTAAATTAGGAGAATATAATACCTAAAAATATTACCTGAAGAGGCAACACAAAAAAGGAATTGTCTTAATCATAAGCATATAAAATTGACCAGCGATAAGCCGACAAACATTTGGCAGGACCCTGTAGGACTATTGAATTTGTCGGGTTATTTATATAGTCAATTGAAAAGTTACATTGGGATTACATTTTTGAGAGCATGCAATTTTATTTTTTTGATGTATGCGGTGGTTAGTATAAGCTAAAGTTCAAGTTTGTGGAGTCGCCACTCTTTCATTTAATCATTTGTAGAATTCTCCTCCACGCAGAACAGAAACCAACATTTGATTGCTACGAATCATTGTGAGTCGAAGTCTGCTTTTTCCAATAGATCCATTTTCAATAGATATTAACATTAGAGACGTGAGTCAAAACGTCATGCTGACCAATGAACAATTCCAAGAGCTTTTGTCGAGATTTTCGGTACAAAGTGTTTCCATTTCGCCGTCGGCGTCGTTCTAAAGTGGCAACCTATCAAAATGCCATTCGCGATTTGATGGACACAAACGTAAATGCTTTTATTAGCGCCATAGAGATATATAAAGACTGTGCATTAGTGTCTGATGAAAATGCATTTCGGGGAATCGCGATGCTTTTCGATGATTTCGCGGCAAAATGATATCGAGGCGTTAAAAATGCCGTTTCGACATAGGAGGAACTTGTTCGCCTATTAAGAATTACGTTCGGTCCAAAAAAAAGGCAAATCGTGTCTACCGGGAATTATTTGCCGAGGAGCAAGACGGAAAAACAACAGTGGCCGTCTTCGTCTGTCGATGTAGGGCCGTTCTCGCGCAATTAGAACCAGGTAGCCTTATAGAAACAATCCAGCTAGATATGGTATATGATTTACTATATAAAGTGATTAGAAAAAAGATTTCTCGAGAAGCAGTTTCCAATTTTACGGAGCTACTTACAGAAACAAGAAAAATTGAAGACCTGTTCGATAAACCTAGTTCGAAGGAGGATAAAGCCCCTTACAGTAGACAATCGTATGAAAAACGACCGCGTTGTAATTTTTGTTATATTCCCGGTTATTCTAAAGATTAGTGTCGAAAATTACGTGATCAACAATCCAAAGATTGAAAAGACGAATGAGAAAGTAATTGCAAGTTCTTGCATTTCATTCAAGCAAACTGTCCAGTGTGTTGCTGCACGGAAACATCCTCAATAGATTTCTCTTCTCTCGATACACTTATTTCACCTCAACCTAGACTGGTTTTACGTATTAATATGTATGGGCACGAAGGTCAAGGGTTAATAGATACAGGTGCCAAACAAAGTGTAGCTCGTACAACGTTGTATAACCTTTTAGAATACAAAGGACACACTTTTAAGTCCGAAAAAATTTCTGTAAAATTCGCTGATGGTCTTGGTAGAAACGAACGAGTATTGACAACTTTAGTTGATTTAGGCACAAGAGATAAAATGGTGCCTACAAAGTTTATAGTTTTTCCACATGCACATAATAAAACTCTTCTATGTATTGATTTTTTGATAAATGCACAAATAGGTCTAGATTTTCACAATAAGGAATGGCATTTTGCGAATGAAATCATACGGCAGCCGTTGCTTTTTGAAGAAAAAGGTACAGAACCAGTCCTCCTCCTCAGTCCTAATCCCTTTTGGGATGTGGTGACACTATCAGAACCAGTAAATATTATTATATTATATATCCGTTCGGGTTTATCGATTATATTCATTTCTCTTAAAATAAGTTCCAGCTTAGTAATATGATCTTTTACAATAAATTTATTAAGCTTTTGTGCCCTAGCCGGATTTAAATTTTGTGCTTTCCTAGGCCTGATTTGATGATTTCGCTTCATAAAACCACCTAGCCAATAATGACTAGTTATTCCGTTTCTTTCTTTAAAATGATTTGGAATTTTATTGAGTTTTCAATACCTTCAACTAATTTTACTTCTTAGGCATTTGTAAGTATAGTTTTTCGCCCTAGACAAGACTTTACTTGCTTCTTTCCCTCTTCTAAATTTTGTCGTGTGATGAGTAGCTCTTTCGGGGCGACAGACTCAGTAAAACACAGGTTGAATAAAAAAAAAATAAATCTATTAATTTAGCATATATACAATAAATAAAATAAAATGAATTCTACGCCGTACATACAATAAATAAAAATGAAGTGAATTCTACGTCCCCGTCTGGGTCCCGCGATGAATGAACTCCCCGGCGAACGTCTATAAAAGAAAAGAAATTAATTATTACTAATAAAGAAATGAAATAGGTGAAGTTGATCACACGCAGACTTGTGGGACTTCAATTTAGCGGGAGCTCCGAACGCACTCACAAATAAAATATTCGGCTGTGCAGACCCACGGCAATGTTCAATACACAATACCGATGGGTTCCGCTTGGTTAAGGACAGAGTTCGATCCTCAATACGGAAATCTCTCTGTCCGGGTTGGCTCGCAGATTCACTACACCGGCGAGTCAGGGAGCCTAGAGCGCTAGCTACAAGACTGTCTAATTCCGCTACTCACACGCCTTAAATAGCCGCTACGAATCCCACTTCGTCGTCTCGTTGTAGAAGTGCATGCGCAAATATTGACACTCCCACGGTTCGAACTGTTAAACGATCAGAACATCGTTACAGTCGAAGTGTCCGTCTTGGGATGTGATATGTACGACTAACTGTGTTAACTGCGGTTCCATTTTCCACCGCTCTTAAAGCTGCTGACAAATTTTCTTTGGTCCAGTTGCCTCGTAGGCCCTTGCACTGATACTGAGGCATTTTTGGTTTCTGTAACAAAAGAAATCATATCAATACAGCAAGCAAAATATTTATTGTAGGGTAATATGACCACAGGAAGATAAATATGGCCATGGCCACATAACCCTACTGTTCACCTGGCCATATTACTCAACACCGTATTTTGATATTTGTCTACGAAAAACCGTAATAAATCAAAAAGTTATATATACAATAGCACTAAAGGCCTTAGAGGCCCATGGCTTAAAAAGTTTGTTCTTTCTTCATTTTCGCTTTTCTTTATGTACTGAGATCTTCTCTGGCTCGATATGTGATTTTTCTCCATTCCTTCTTGTTATTCATTTTTCTTTTCTGGCCTTGTAGTCGAATTTCTTCCATATCTTTTTCTACCTCCTGATTCCATCTATTTTTTGGCCTTCCTTTTCTCTTTTTTAAAGTTATAGTGTAGTTCATTACCCTTTTTGAAGTCCTCGTGTTCGGCATCCTTTCTAGGTGACCTCGCCATCTTAGTCTCTGTGCCTTTATGACTCCTATTATGTTAGGTTGATTATATAATTTCTTTAACTCATCATTTGATCTTCTTATCCATAAACCGTCCCTTATTATTCCTCCATATATCTTCCTCAGGATTTTCCTTTCCCATATCTCCAGTAGATTTTGTTCATTTTTTGTCATTGTCCATGTCTCACTGCAGTACGTTACTATTGGTTGTATAGTTGTTTTGTATAACTGTATTTTTGCCTTTCTTGATAAAAACTTGCTTTTCAACATTCCACTAAGAGCATGTACACTTCTATTGCCTGCCATTATTCTAGCTTGTATTTCTTCTTTAATGTTAGGTTTGCGTGATATTATTGTACCTAGGTATGTAAATCTTTCTACCATTTCGAATTCGTATGATAATCTTTCTTCTACTTCTACTTTAAACTATTGTCCATCCCTGAACTGATCATCTGTCCACTGCATACATTTTGTTTTAGTTTCATTTATGTAAAGTCCCATTTTCTTTGCTGCTTTTACTATTCTCTGTACTATCTCCTGTAGCTCTTTTTTTCCTCTTGCCAGCAACACTATATCATCCGCAAATGCCAAAACTTGGTGTCTTTTATGATATAGGAGTCCTTCTCTATTGATTTTCGCTTCTCGCATTATTTTTTCTAGGCATAAATTGAAGAGTAATGATGACAAAGGATCGCCCTGCCTTAATCCTTCGTTTACTATAAATTTGTCCGATACATGATTGTTTACTTTGACTCTGTTTTCTGTATTCTCTAAAGTAAGATGTATCATGTTACGCAACTTTCTGCTAACTCCCAGTTCCTCAAGGGTCTCTTTTAATTCCTTCCTTTTTATTCTATCGTATGCTTGCTGGAAGTCGATGAATAGCACTATCGTTGGTAAGTTGTGTTCATAGCTTTCTGCTTGTAATTCTCTGATTATGAATACTTGGTCCGTTGTGCTTCTCCCTCGTCTAAATCCGCATTGGTATTCGCCTATTATATTTTCAACTTCTTTTTCTAGCTTATCTTTTATGGATTTTGATAGGATTTTATATACGGTATTTAGTAACGCTACTCCTCTGTAATTACTGCATTCTGTTTTGTCTCCTTTTTTGTGTAATGGGCAAATAATGGCTTCCTTCCAATCTTCGGGTATTCGTTCTTTTATCCATATCTCCTTTATGATCTTGTATATCCAATTATTTAGCAGTTTTCCACCATATTTCATCATCTCTGCTGTTATGTTATCGCTTCCAGGGGATTTGTTGTTTTTCAGATTTTTTATGATTTCCTCGATTTGTTCTTTGCTGGGTGAATTATCTTCTATGTCTTCTAAGTGTTCGATTCTTGCTTCTGTTTCCACGTATTCTCTTTGGTTTGACTTATTATTGCCATTTAGTAATTCATCAAAATACTCTTTCCATCTTTCGGCAATTTCTGTTTCCCCGCTTATATTATTTCCTGCTTTGTTTTTGACGAATATGGGTTTTTGTTGGAAACCTTTTTTTTCATTTCTAGCACCTTGATATAGGTTTTTTATTTTTTTATTTCTGTAATTCTCTTCTATTTCTTTTAGCTTATTTTCTATGTGTTTTCTCTTCTTTTCTCTCAGCACTCTCTTTACTTTTTGTCTTTGCTCCCTATATCTATTCTTTGTCTCTGTTGTTTCTTTCGTGATCATTTCAATCCTTAATGATTTTCTTATTTCTATTTCTTTTTGGCACTCTATGTCGAACCAGTCTTTCCTCTTTTTATTCTCTTGTTTGTTACATTCTTTTGCTGCTTTGTTCATTATTTGCTTTATGTTTTCCCATTTGTTCTCAGTTTGCTCTTCTATTTGTATCTTTTTTAGTTCTCTTTCCATTGTTTCCTCGTACATGTCTTGCTCTTTCTTTGTTGCTAATCGAATTGGGTTATGTATACATTTCTTTTTTTTTATTTTGTTTTTGTTTTCTGGTATCAGTTGCTTAATTTTGATGCCCACCATGTAATGATCTGAGTCGGCGTCTGGTCCTCTGTATGTTCTTATCTTCTTTATACATTGCTGTTCTTCTTTTTCGATGAGCACGTGGTCTATTTGGTTTTTAGTCTTTCTATCTGGCGATATCCAAGTTTCCTTGTGTATTTCTTTTCGTTCGAAATATGTGCTCATTATGATCATATTTTTTTCTCTTGCGAAATCTATCAGGAATTGTCCGTTCTCATTAGTTTCATTGTGTTTACTATATTTTCCTATTGTCGGTCTAAATACTTCTTCCTTCCCTATTTTGGCATTTGCGTCGCCTAGAATAATTTTCATATCATATCTGGGTATATTTTCGATTGTTCTGTTTAATTCATTGTAGAAACATTCTTTGACATCATTATCTTTTTCTTCTGAAGGCGCGTGAATATTTATGAGGGTGATTTTTTGGTATTTTCCCTTGAACCTGATACTACATATGCGGTCTGATACTGGTTTAAACTCTACTAGTGCTTCTTTTAGCTCTTTTCTTATCATAAAACCTGTGCCTAACGTTCGATTCTTTCCACCGCTGTTAAAAAACATTGTATCTTCTATTTCTAATATATCATTTCCCAGTTGTTTCGTCTCCTGTAAAGCTACTATGTCAAAATGGAACTTTTCGATTTCTCTCGCTAAGTGTTTAAGTTTGCCTTCTCCATATGTGCCTCTTACATTCCATGTTCCCAAAAGTAAGTGTTCTTTTCGTAATGTTTTCTTGTGTTTTGGTCCCGTTATCATTTTTTTCCTCTTTTTTCCTTTTTTCGTATTATCGCTAACCTTGTTCTGTGCTTGTTTCGTCAACTTTATTCCATTAGTACATTTAGTTGCTAGTTTTTTGATGTTTTTTTACATATTGCGCCTTCTTTGTCATTCCACTTCCATTCGCTGTTATTCACCCATATTTTTTTTACTCCAATCTTGACTTCATTTCCTTTATTTCTTTCTTCTTGAGCAATGTTTCTAATTGTTTTCTGTATTTCTCGTTCTTTTGTGGTTGCATCTTCGTTGATATATATTTTGTACTCTTTAATTTCTTTTAACTTGTGCTTTTTTTCCATTATTTTTCTTTTTTCTTCCTGGTTTTCCAATTCAATTAGGCATGTTTTTTCGCCTAACTTGTGAGCATTCCTTATTTTAACCTCTACTCCTATATGTTGTTTGATGAAATTATTGATTGTTCCTTTTAACCTTGCTTGCTCATATGTGTCTATCTTTAGGCCGTACATAACTATGTTATTTATTCGTCGGTGTTTTTCCATAACTTCCATGTTTTTTGTTATTTCTCTGAGTTCCTCCTTGATCTCTATATTTTCTTGTTTTAGTTCTGAATTTTCTTTTCTCAGCTCTCTGTTTTCCATTATGAGCTTTTCTATCGTTTCCTTGCATTCTTGTTGATTTCTTTTTATTTCCTTAATATCATCGGTGAGGTGGCTCACCATTATTAGTAATTGATCAATTTTTGTTGCCTCATTTTTTTTCTCTGGAGTTTTTGTTGGTGTTCTCGAAAACTTCTTGCTCTTTCTGAAAATGTTATCTTCTTCCTCGCTGTCTTTATATCTGTCCTTCCTTTTTGCCCCTCCTTCTGAAAGTGTATCATCACTGTCTAAATTTTTCATATATTTTTCCATTTTCCGGCGCCAAACACTGTCTTCCACCTCAACAGTTCAGAGAAGACAGCGTTTACCGTATTTATTTTATGTTTATTAACCGTTGTTATTTTTCTGTGTCTACCCCGAAAGTCTACTCACAACGGCAACGTCGCAATTTCAAAGGTCAGAGTTTCGTTTCTATGCTTTGATGTTAATTAGGCTTATCAATTACAGCGATCTTACTTTTTATAGGGCCTTGGTGTTTTCGGATGTAATTTCACCGATTTTAAAGTTTTTTCTTAGCACTCTCCTTCACTTAATGTCTTATATTGTTCACTGGATATTTTCAATAATTTATTTCCCGTTACAACTCTCAGAAATTGAGTTTATTGCAGACGACAAATAAAATATTTGTTTACGTTTTGGTTACCGTGTTGCCAAATCAATCAAAAAGTTATGATTTTTTAAAAAATTATGGAATTAATAACCAGCTTCTACAATGGCGACTTTTCACAACAATGACGTACTGTGCTGACGTATAGTGGATGTAGGATCATCTGTTTACCAATTTTGACACTAAATTTGTATTACTATGCTACTATCAAGATTTCTATCGTTTAAATATAAAAATAGTAGGAAATTTGTTAGATGGCCATATTCCCGTACATGGCCATATTACCTTCAGCTACCTTACGTAATTTTTCTCTGTAAACCAGATGTTTAAAAAAATTATTTATTTTAAAAAGATATTCACCCTTAAAATTTTTTAGGAAGGCATAACTCTTAAACCTTTCTTTCTAAACAGCAAAAGGATTTTTTTAAACGGCGTCCTAATTTTATATAGTGTAGAAATCTTCTTGTTTGGTATTTGCCCAGGACGTCTCTGTATTTCTTGATTTCTCTTTCGTAGTTAGTTCTCCCATTCCACCCCATAAAAAGGAATCGTTATCCACGACCTTGCTCTCCAACAAAAACACGAGTAGCCGTTCGCAAACGTTTCAATTTATTTGCCTACCCTATCTTCAAGGCCAGTAATTGTTCAGTCCCCCCTTTTAGCACCCTATAAGCAAATAATATTGCTACAACTCTACTGAAGAAATGCTTCCCAACTAAAACGCTTCGCACGGTCATCCGGTCGGTTGTAAAAAAGAAGGGATCAACTTAATATTGTTCTGAAGCTATTTTCTTGTGGCATCTTAAAGTAATTACTATTTTAATGGGAATAAAAAGTTAAAGAATTAAAATAAAAGTTAAAATAATTCTTAACTGTCGACGCATATAAAGCGTTCTACAATATATGTTAACGCGACTTTACCCGTAGAAATACCATATTTTTATTATTTTCTGACGAATGTCCTTGCAAAAACGATCTCTAGGATAAACAATAACTTTTATAACTATCGATTGTGCCTAATTTTGCAGTTGTTGAAACATCATCATCATCATTTGGCTCTACAACTCTATATGAGTCTTGGCCGCGTTTACTTTTTCCCTCCATTGCTGTCGGTCCTGAGCAGCTATTTCCCATTGCTGTATTCCCATTTTGCGTAGATCACTGGCTACTGCGTCCTTCCATCTCTTTCTTGTACGACCAACTGACCTTCTGCCATTGGGCCTTTCCCAGAATGTGGTGGTTAGGAGTCTTTCGTCACTCGATCTTAGTACGTGACCCGCCCATCTTATTCGGTTTGCTTCAATGTAGCATACTATGTTTTCATCTCCATAAACTGACTGGAGTTCATCATTGTGCCTTCTTCTCCATTCCCCTGTTGTCTCTTCTCTGCAAGGTCCATAGATAGTCCGCAGTATCTTTCCAGTACCAGTAATTTTGTCGTCTGGTTCAGAGTCCATGTCTCCCTTCCATACGTTATTGTGGGACGAATTATTGTCTTGTACACTCTTATTTTTGCTGGTATTGAGCGTATTTTTGATTTAAGTACGGTCATTAATGAGTAATATGCCCTGTTTCCTGCAATGGGCCTGGCTGCCACGTCCTTTTCATATTTATTTTCAGGTGTTATGATCGCTCCCAGGTACTTGAATTCTTTGACGACTACAAAGTTGTATTCATTGATTGTTACGTTTTGTCTAACCCTTGGTCTTGGGTTCTTCGTAACCACCATGTACTTGGTCTTGTCCTCGTTGACCTTCAGACCAACTTACTTGGCTCCTTTTTCGAGTAGGGTAAAAACTTCTTTTGCATCTCTGGTGGATTGTGTAATTGTGTCCTTGGGCGGCAAATCCGTTTGTCAGTTGTGGTTGATCTGTCCTTGCTGCATGTTCCAGTTCAAAATTAAATAGCAGGGGGGCGAGAGGATCTCCTTGTCTAAGCCCGGTGTCAATTCCTCCGACGTGGTGCTGCCAATTCTGATCCGTGCAGAAGCGTTCTCTGTGCTCACTTGTGCTAATCGTACCAGCTTTCCAGGTACTCCCATTTCTACCATGGTCTCCCACAATGCTTCTCTGCTAACAGAATCGTAAGCTTGATTAAAGTCCAAGGTCCAAGAAGATGTACATCGCGGTTGAATTCCCAGTTTTTTTCCAACACCTGGCGTAGGACGAATATCTGGTCTATGGTCGACCTTCCCGGTCTGAATCCGCTTTGGTAGTCGCCTATTATTTCCTCTGCGTATGGAGTTAGCCTTCTGGACAGTATTATAGATATAATTTTGTACGTTGTATTCCTCTATAGTTCCGACATATTTGTTTGTCTCCCTTCTTGTGGATAGGTAATATATGGCTTTCATGCCAGTGTTTCGTTATTTCTTCTCTTTCCCAGACTTCTCTTATAAGATGGTATATCTCAAGATGGAGTTTTTCTCACCCTTTTTTAGTAGGTCCGCCTGTATGCCGTCTCGGACTGGGGCTTTATGGTTTTTTAGGGACGAAATTGCGGACTTTACTTCAGCTAGTGTGGGCTGGTATTTCAGGTTCGGCTAACTGGTACTGTCTTTGTTGCCATGTCGTTGTGGGTTTTTCTGTATTTAGGAGTTGGTCAAAATACTTTCTCCATTCGCGGCTTATCTCCTCGTCGTCTGTGAGCAATTGTCCTGCATCGTCTTTTATAAATATTGGGCTGTTGGTCATGTTGCCCTTTATTGTTTTTAGGTCCTTATAAAACTGTCTAGACTGACCTTCTCGTTTGAGTCCTTACTCTGTTGTAGTCTTCCCTGTTCTCATCTGTAGGGCGTGTTAGTAAGTAGTTGTTGAAACAGCAAATTTATTTTACAACTTTTAGAACACACTATTTTAAAGCTATTTAGTGTTTTAAAAACCAAAAATTTTATTTTATAATTTTATTTTATAACTGTATTTCAAAAACTTACCTTGGTAATAACTGTAAAAAATTCGAAAAAAAAATGAATTTTTCGCACTTATTGTTAATAATTAAAAGACAAAACGGAACTCTCTTTAGGAAATATGTAAACTTTCGTTCTATATTATATCTATGTTATTTTTTACCTAAAAATCTTACTTCATGGTGTTACTAAAGTAATTTTATAAGAACATAAATAGTTTGTATATCGTACATTAAAAATATTTTTTATATAAAATTTTGTATTTAAGCCCATAGACTATCAGAAAGATCCAATCTGGGAGATTTTGACTTTTAGCCGAATCGTAACTAACCGAATAAAAAGAAATAAAAGATTTATTCATCTGCTGGTCCACTCCCAATTTAAAACACAAATTAAATCAAGATAAGATTACAAACAGCATACAATTTTGGTATTCTGAAGGAAATTAAGGACTTAATTCCGGACATTTCGGGGGCCCATTCGGAGGCTAATTAAGAGAATCTCTTATACAAATTAAATCGAATGATTTCGGTGGCTTCTTGTTTTCTTTTTCCAGCCAAATAATGTTGTTCATTAAAGGCTTCTTAAAAACGTATTTAAATTTAATTCTTTTTCAGGTATTTTTCTATTGGTTAACATTTGTTGTCTTCTTTCACGTACGTACAATACATAAAACCCAAACCAATATCTCTTGTTGGTGTAAAATCGCTTCTTTGGATAACTCGCTTGCGTAAAATTGATACACTAGTTTCTACTTTATTTTTACTGAAACAAACTTACAAAAAAAAACTCATTACAAAAATTGTACTTCTACTCTCAAAATAAAGTCTATAGCTATCTTTATGTTCTTCTTGTTCGAACATATTAAGATAGGACGTCTGAGATGGAATGCGGATGGAACAAAACGACCCAGCTAGAAAAACGCTCCTTGATAGACCCATTGGTCAGAGAAGAAGAGGAAGACTCAGAACAAGGTTCGTTGATAACATCCATGAGAAATATGGGAATACGTGCTTGGCGGAGAAAGGCAATGGATAGGGACAACTGGAGAGAAATTCTTGTGGAGGCTAGGACCCCCGCAGTGTTGTAAAGCCAAAATGATGATGATGATGACTATGGATGGTTTCTATTATTTTCGTTTTTTATACATTCTTCTCATGACTTTATTGTTTATTACATAATCAATCCATGATATATTCAGGATTCTCCTATATATCTACCCACAATTTAGATTTTTCCGGTTTTTAATTATCGCCTCGCTTCATGGTTCATGCACCCTTTCCATATATGTAGTAGCGTCAAGAAAATATAACACCTTGTTATCCTAACTCTTGAATCCAGCTACAATTTCGTTGTACAAAGCACTCTCCTCAGTTTGTTTTAAATTTGCTTTTTCTATGCGCATTCTAATTTTTTTTGGACTAATTATTCATGTTATTGATAGGTTGTCAAGGTAGTTGTAATTCTCTACTTATTTAAGAGTTTTCCCGTTAACTGTTAGCATTTCATCATTACTTTGTGCTGGGTTTCAAATCTTCATAAATTTTGTTTTTTTTATATTGTTCCGATAGCTTCGTCAGATTATTTCAGATAGAAAAAGTCCCTTGCCAAAAAAGAGAAAATATTAAAGAAATCTATAATGATCGAGATGTCATCTAAAATTCCGAAATGTCTAGAAAAGTCTTTAATATCAGAAAATGGATATAAACAAAAGAAGATGACGGTTTAAAAAACAGTACAATTTGAGTTTTTGAAGTTGATAGTTGTCTTTGAGTTAAAGTATTGTAATATTGTTGGTGTTGGTAATGTAAATAAAAATGATTTTTAAGAAGTGTACCATTAGTGACAGCTGTGGAGCTGCGGAAAATTCGCGGGAACTGCGAAACAAAGGCGAAGTAAAGTTATTATATATTTTAGTAAAACAATAGACGAAAAGAAAAACGCTCCTTGATAGACCTATTGGTCAAAGAAGAAGAGGAAGACCCAGAACAAGATTCCTAGATAACATAGACCAAGATATGAGAAATATGGAAATACGTGCTTGGCGGAGGAAGGCGATGGATAGGGACGACTGGAGAAAAATTCTTGGGGAGGCTAGGACCCACACAGGGTTGTAAAGCCAAAATGATGATGATAGACGAAAAAAGCTCCTGTCACTAAACAAAAGAAATACCACAGAATACAAAGAACTTAATCGAGCCATACGAAAACAGATAAAAGACGATATTAAAAAACATCAACAAGAACATGTAGAAAGAGTGAGTGAGAAAAATCGAAGTCTGAAATATACCAAACCGAAATTAGGAAAGAAAAATATTATAACTATGAAAAATTAACAAGGCCAACTAGAAACAAGCAAAGCTCAGATATCAAACATAGTTGAAAACTTCTATACTGAGTTATACCGCTCAAGAAACGATCCCCCCGACTCTTCAAAGCAAAATCTGAAAAGACAAATAACAAACGTAAATTCTGAAGTAGTGCCCGAAATAAGCGAAGTAGAAATAGAAAATGCAATTAAAGAATTGAAAAGAAATAAAGCACCGGGTAGTGATGGAATTCTGGCAGAAATGTTGAAAGAAGGAGGAGAAGAAGTCATCAGGTACCTAAAAATACTTTTTAATAAATGAGTATTTGAAGGAAACATACCAAGGGAATGGAATACTGCTAACACAATATTAATACACAAAAAAGGGGACAATACAGATCTGAAAAATTATCGTCCAATATCACTACTATCACAACTTTATAAAACATTCACAAAAAAATTACAAATAGATTGACAACAAAGTTCGATGTATATCAACCAGTAGAGCAAGCCGGATTTAGAAAAGGGTTCAGTACATGTGACCATCTATACACACTAAAGGTCCTAATAGAAAAAGTTAACGAATACAATTTACCAATCTGTTAGCATTTATAGACTACGAGAAAGCTTTTGACAGCATAGAATTATGGGCTATTGAGGAAGCACTGGTCAACAGCAGAATAGATTCTAGATATAGGATATTAATACATAATATATATCAACACGCTGAAATGGTAGTCACGATGGATAACGGAATGAAAACGAGGCCAATAAAAATCAACCGAGGAGTAAGACAGGGAGACACCATATCTCCAAAACTATTTACTGCCGCACTTGAAGACATCTTTAAATCACTAAATTGGGAAACGAAGGGACTATCGATAAACGGAAAGTATTTAAACCATCTAAGATATGCAGATGACGTAGTACTAATAGCCGACAGCTGGAAAGAACTGAAGACGATGATCGATGAGCTTCATACGGAATCCATAAAAAAAAGACTGAAAATGAATCTGAGTAAAACTAAGCTAATGTCGAATAAAGATGATCAACCGACGATAACCATCCAAGGAACAAAAGTGGAACATGTAGAAGAATACATATATCTGGGTCAGAATATCAAGGTAAACAAAGAAAACCAAACTACCGAAATAAGCAGACGAGTAAGAATGGGATGGGTCGCATTTGGAAAACTCTCATACATACTGAAAGACAAAAAGATGCCCCAAAACCTTCGAACCAAAGTGTTCGATTCTTGTATCCTTCCCGTTCTCACTTAGGGAGCTCAAACCTGGACATTCACAAAAAAGAACATGGACAAGATTCGAAAAACTCAGCGAGCCATGGAACGACAGATGCTTGGTATCTCACTAATAGATCGGCAAACGAACGAAGCAATCCGGAACAAAACAAAAATAAAGGACGCCGCGAAACAAGCAGCTAAATTAAAATGGAAATAGGCTGGACACAACGAACGTCTCGAAGATGGTAGATGGAACAAAGAAGTCGGAAACTGGCGACCGTACGATGCGAAGAGACCAAGAGGAAGACCTCAAATGCGCTGGAGCGACGATATCAAAAGAGTCGCAGGACCAATGTGGAAACGCCTAGCACACAACAGGGATGAATGGCGAGAAATGGGAGAGGCCTTTATTCGACAATTCGGATAGAAAAAGGGCTAAAAAAAAAATAGAAAAGGCTAACAAGAAGTATTGCGTTACCAGAAAAGAGCTCCTAGTCATTATAGAAGCCCTAGAACATTTTCATACTTTCCTTTATAACAGAAACTTTATAATTAAAACTTACGATGGAGTGACCATAGCGCTTTGTAGTGGCGCGAATGAATTTTAAAGTGCCAGAAGTACAAATTGCTCGGTGGATAGAAACACTCTAAAAGTATGCCTGCGACGTAGTCCATCGAAAAGGGGGTCTCCATAACAATGCCAATATTCTTTCTAGGCGACTCTGTTTAAACGACAATGCCAGTACTGTAAAAGACTTGAAGATAAAGAGAACATAGAAGTTAGTCTCCAGGTAACCACATTTATAAAGGAAGAAGATAATGATCAGACTTTCCTGGAAAACCTTAAAAGAGTCAAAATAAAGATAATAACTTAAAAATCATACTAGAATGGCTTAAAAGTGGAGTAAGACCTATTTGGCACAAAATCACCAAATACAGTGAAACTTTAAAGGCATACTGGAATAGAAATCTCTATATCTTTTCAATGGTCTATAAAAGTGTATTGTTAAGAACTTCCTAGCAGCCTTTCTGGAGGACATTTTTCCCAGTTCAAATTCTTCTTTTAAATTACTTCTGCGGTATACTCGAGTATCTTCTGCTTGACTTTGTAATTTTTCATTTACTATTATTTATTCTATCGATCTAACAAGAAATTTTGAATTATGTGATTCGCTGAAGACCCCTAACGAATTAGCGAAATTTTGTAATAATATACAGCTAGCTGGTTGCGACAACGCACCCATTATCACCACAAGAACCAAATGATACAGATAATCTAATATCAACATCGATATATTATGAAACATTTTTGTAATATTTGTAAAAAATTGTATTTGCAAGCCATTTTCGGTGTAGCTTTCCTTTTGTTCATGGTTGTATTTATGTCAAAACTTACTAACATAATATTTGAATTAAATTCAATATTCGATAATTTATTTAAAAAATGTTGTGTATATTTGAGAAATGTGTTATTTTTATTTGCAAATGGTTATATACTATTTAATAAAAATTTTGACAGTTCACTACAAGGAGAATTCATGGTACTACAAGTAGATCTAAGTGGTATATTCGTTTTATGAACTTTCGGTACTCCATATAAATGAGGGGTCTTGCTTGTTGAGGTGTAATTCCAAAAGGCTTTCCAAAGACTTTGTTGGATCCGTTGTTAATTTTGTATAAGGTCCGTTTGTTATTAGATCTTTAATTTGGTTTTCATATTGAATATTGTCCATTATTACAGTTGCATTCCCTTGTTTGCTGGTAGGATAATTATGGATTCGTCAATTTTTCTCAAGTGTCAAGTTTGTACAGTCTTTAGTTCCTCTTTGCTTTTAATTTTAATAGACTCTTTTAATTCAAGTTTGTATAATACTCTATATTCTTCTTTTTCGTGGGTTGGTAAATATTAAGATATTTTCTCTACTGAGCTAATTAATTTCAATTTTGAAATAGATGGATGCGTATTCATTCGATACAATAAAACAAATATAATCAAAAAGCGCCGTTTTTTGCACATTAAAAGTGTCATAAAAGTACCTGCAAGTGTACAATCGTTTAATAGCATAAAAATGATACACACTCACATGATATAATTAAAAATTCCTTCCAGGAAAAGCTCCTATCAGCCACCTTTTGTGGTTCAAATGTGGTCGCGTGGTTCCGATCGAGCAGTTTCTCAGAATTTAATCACTTAAATTGGTGAAAATTATTTAGGGCATTCACTGAGCAAAGAAAAAGAGGCAATAAAGTGTCGCTGCCTGTACGCCGAACTGATATTTAATCTGAAAGTAATTACAGAAATGGTTCTAGGTCCATTGACGTAGCGGTTAGGGGGAGCTAACACCGTTTGGGATGTTTTAAGTGAAAAATCAAATATCCGTACAATTTAAGTCTTGAACATTTTTTTTGATGTTTTATTGAGTTGAAATCATTTTTATTTATAATGTTGTGTTTGTCGCATTTAAAATGCTACAAAAATATAAAGCTCTAAAAAAACCTAATTTAAGGAGGCTGTGAAATACTGTTGGTAGCGCAGTCACACTCGTTTAATAAAATGAAGTAAAAGTGATATTTAACACATAGTCCAGTCGTCAGTGAGTTGACCCCTAAAAATCATGTGAAAAAGATGCAAAAAAGTTAACCACTTTTACCCCTGGGCTTCCCCCTAAAACACCCACGCAGGCGGGTAAAACCGCAAAAACATCCATTTACCAAGATTCTACACACACACACACACACACACATGAGTTCATCCCAACCCCTATGGAACATGAGTGTACCACTGCTAGACAGTGGGACCCCCATGTCCGAAGATCAGACCGGTCTCGTTCCAAAAGAGCAAGTCATTTTGGCTCGGTACCTATCTGACCCCCAGGTTTTTCCACCACCCCTCCTCTGCGTCTGACATACGCAGAGGAGGCTTGAACTGTTACGTCGAGCGATTTGGGAAAAGAAATACCCTCCGTTTTCCATGACTTGTGGTTAGGCCACATATCTGTAGGGGTAGCTTAGTGTAGCTTTTCTCCCTATTTACTTTACTGAGTTTACTATGGCTTTACTTTGGGCTCTGTGACCCTAAAAAAAATGTGTGTCCGATCAGGGGGTCGACAGCAAACTGTCGGCCCCCTGTTCGGTTGTTGTGTGCTCGGTCACACAGTCGTCAATTTGGCAAAACAAGTTTTGGTCTCCTTGCCGACTGGGCGATCGATAGGCCTGGCCATCGAGCCCGTGCTTGTCGCACACGACCTCGATGCTCAGTTTTCGCGAGTTGCCTGTGGTAACTTAGTCCTGAAGGGCTATTCCTGAAGGGTCTTTTTCCTTAGGGGCGTGCCTGAGGGGCCTCAGCCTTGTGGCTTTACTTATTAGGATTTTGTCCTGTTTATTGATTTTACTTTATTGGCCTATACAGATTTTTGTTAGTGGGTTTTTGGGTGAAATAATAATAGGGGTAGGGGTTTTAATGGGTGGGTGGGATGTGCATTCCCAAGTGTATAATGCTCTCACACATCCCGTGTATATGTTTTTGGGTTTTTTGGTTTTGTTTTTAACTGGTTAGTGAAATAAATATAACTGAAATAATAAAAAAAACATAAAAGAAAAATTTGGGGGATTGGGATGGGATTTAGGGGTTTTTTTTGGTGAGCTAAGCTCTTATCTAAGGATATGCATGTTCGACCATCATGTTCAGGACGCTCTTTTGCTGCGAATCCGTATATACGTACCTTAGTGGCACATATTTAGGAATTTTAAGAGCCTCTCTGATCATGTAGTTCTGTACAGTTTGGATTTTCTTTCTGTTTGTTTCACATGCATGCCCCCACGCTGCTGAGGCGTATGTGAGGGTTGGCAGAATGATGGCATTTGCCATTCTTATTTTCGTTTTGAACCTCAGATTACTTTTCCTCCCTATAAGCGAGGAGAGTTGACTTTTAAGGATTTTTGCCTTTTGAACTGTTCTGTTTATGTGTTTAGTAAAGGTGAGACGTTTATCTAGCGTTACTCCGAGATATTTGGCGTCGTCTTGCCATTCGACCGAAGTATCGAAGATAGATAGTTCCCTGTTGGGGATTCCGTGCCGTCTTTTGTACATGACTGCCTGAGTTTTGTCCGGGTTGACGGCAATTTTCCACGTAACACACCAAGATTGCAAATGGTCTAGTGCCGTTTGCAAGTATCTAGTGGCCAGATCAGGATTTATGCTGCTAGCAGCTATAGCAGTGTCATCGGCGTAAAGGCTGAGCATAGTATGTTGATCACCACCAGGGGTATCTGAAGTGTATATGGTGTACAGGTAAGGCGACAGCACGGCTCCCTGTGGCACTCCAGCCTCCATGATTCCGACTTCGGATAGGGTGGGCCCTATTCGAACTCTGAATCTTCTGTTGGCTAGGTACGAGGAGAGGAGACATGTCATCGCTTCACTGTACCCCATTTCGTTCATTTTATACAGCAATCCGTCGTGCCATACTCTGTCAAAGGCTTTACTGACATCTAAGAAGGCGGTTGCTGTATATTTTCTTTCATTATACCCCTTAGTGATGTACTCTGTCAATCTTAGTATTTGCAGTTCGCAGGAGTGATTGCTCCTAAATCCAAACTGCGCTTCAGGGATTGCATCCGTTGCCTCAGATTCTTCTCTTAATCTTGCCAAGATGACTCGCTCAGCAATTTTGCTTACTGATGATAGTAGGCTAATGGGTCGGTAGTTCTGTGGAAAAGTTCCGTCTTTACCCGGTTTCTCTATCATTATAACATGGGCCTCCTTCCACCTGTCAGGAAAGTATCTTAATCTTATGATATGATTGATTATGTTCGTTAGATGAACGATTGCTTTCAGTGGCAGATTTTTTAAGGCCCTGTTTGTGATGTTATCTGGGCCTGGAGCCTTCTTAGCGTTGGTCATTTTGATAAACTGCTGGATTTCCTCGGGGGTGGTATGCCTGAGAGCTATGTCGCCTCTACTTCTCTTTAGACGTCTGCTCCTTCTTTCTACTTCGTCTTCGAAGTCTGGATCTTCATCGGGATGGTAGTTGTTTCTGCATCCTCTTTCTAGTGTATCTTTCATGACCTCCGCTTTGTCTTGTTCAGAATAAACTAGGCCGTTTTCCCCAACCAAGATTCTATACACCGTAGAAAAAAATGTTTCAATTAAAAATTGAGCTGATATAATTTTAAACAAAAATGTTTATAAGTATTTTTGTGTAGAATAAACCGTACTCTTAGAAACAACGCTTGAAGCGACCGTCGATTTTGCATGTCGATAAAAATAAAGATACTTTTTAAAGGCAAAGAGTGCAGCTTCTCTATGTGGTTTTTGTATTTTGCCGAGAATAAACAGTTTTTATAATGGTGTTTAATAAATTAACGTGGCGCGATTTTTGCCATTTTTTACGATTCTCGTGAGCTAAATAGAATTATTGATCACTTTCATTGATCAGTCGTAGTAAAATTTCAATTTTTAGAGATCAATCTTTAAAACCTATGACATGAAATTATAATTTTGAGTTGTAGTAACAAATATGAGGCATTTGTAATATAAATAAAAAGCGCAGAATTTATTGTTTTACATTACAAACGATCACACGTCACGAGAATTGCACTAGGAAGACGGTTTTTGGGTGAAGTTTATTGCAGAAGTTTTGTTCTTTCGAAACACGTACTAATGTAATTGAAAAAAGTTTTAAATGTTTTAGATCGTTTGTTGTGTGAAAGTTTAAATCCAACGTTTTTTAAGCATATTTCAAATGCTTCACATTTGATGCCAAAACTCAAAACTAATAAATTTTATGCTATAGGTTTTAAAGATTAGGCTCTAGTAATAGAACCTTCATAGTGGCCAGTCAATGAAAGGGATAGATTGTATTGATCTCGTAAGAATAATAAAAAAATGGCAAAAATCGCGCCGCGTTTATTTACGAGGTTTGGCTATTAAATTATATTAAATAACGAGACTGCGCGCGCAGAATGCGTCCTAAAGGGGAAGAATGGAAAACGAATGCAGCATTGGATAGCTGGAAGTGTCTACTCTTTCAGTACGAAAACACGTTCATGTCGCTGTAGTAGTATTTTTTCTGTAAAGGTTAGAAAAGAACGTGTTTTTTTCTCGTGCCGATAACAATCTGTGACGAAAAACATAAGCAACGGATTAATGTGAAATTTCTCGTTAAATTAAAAAAAAAACCCGACTGAGTGTTGTAATTTGTTGAAAGATGCCTATGGTGAGATCTCGTGCGCGTGTTTTCGAATGGTATAAAAGGTTTTCTGAAGGCCGAAATAGCGCCGAAGATGACCAACGTCCAGGTCGACCTGTCTCTGTTTCAACTCCGCAAACAGTGACCAAAAAAATGAAATTTACCCGGAGATCGTCGTATGAGCATTCGGATGATTGCTGAGACTGTAAACGCCGATAAAGAAACTGTCAGAAAAATTTTACATGACGAATTGAACATAAAGAAAGTCTGTGCGAAGTTGGTTCCAAAGAATTTGACCCCTGACTAAAAGCTCGTCCGTCAAGAGATCTGCTCAGATTTTCTTGAAACTAAGCGACAATCCATGCGCTGGAAAACTCCTGCATCGCCAAGAATAAAAAAAGCAAGGACGACAAAATTTAAAGCCATGCTAATCGTTTTTTTCGACATTAACGGCATCGTGACTGAATGGGTTCCAGAGGGCCAAACTGTAAACGAAACTTACTATTTGAAAGTTTTGGCAACGCTGCGAGAGCGAGTTCGTAAGAAACGGCCGGAGTTGTGGAAAAACAAGGCGTGGACCTTGCACCAGGACAACGCACCTGCCCATAACGCGCTGTCTGTGAAGCGTTATTTAGCCGCTAGAGGCATTCCAGTGCTCCGAACACCCGCCGTACTCGCCTGATTTAGCACCCTGTGACTTTTTCCTGTTTCCGAAGATCAAGTCTGCTTTAAAACGAATCCGGTTCGAGTCGATGGAAGAGGTGAAGCGAAAAACGGCGGAGCTCCTAAAAGCTCTAACAAAAGAAGATTTCCAGCATTGCTTTGACCAATGGAAAAAACGAATGGAACGGTGTGTGGAGATGGAAGGGGAATATATTAAAGGAGAGCATTCGATTGTAGAATAATTTTTAAAATAAAACTCTTTTTCATAAGCAGTTATTTAATAACCAGACCTCGTATTTAACACCTGTATAAAATCTGAGTTTATTTGCGGCAAAATACGAAAACTGTACACGAAAGCTGAACTCTTTAGCTTTAAAACGAATCTTGATTTTTGTCGATAGGTCACTTGAATCAAAAGATACCGAATTTTTACCGTCCAGCTGTACCGCGTAACTGAAATGCAAAATCGGCGGTCGCTTCAACCGTTGTTTCTAAGAAAACGGTTCATTTTTCACAAAAAATGCTTTTAAAAATTTTTGTTTAAAATTATCTCAGCTACATTTTTTATTTGAAACATTTTTTTCTACGATGTACGGATTCTTGGTAAATTGATTTTTTTGCGTTTTTACCCCCCTGCGTGGGGGTAAAAGCCCGTGGGTAAAAGTAATAAACTTTTTTGCATCTTTTATGGGGTCCGAAAATTAATATTCTCTGCAAAATTCAGCTTGTTCGTATGATTTTTATTGGTTCAGTGGCATCAGAGACAGCAAAAATCAATAAACTATCGAATATTACTGATACCATCGAAAGAAAAGAAATATAATACCTTTGGTATATTATAAGGGAGTAAAAAGAAACCATATGATATTAGAAAAATGACAAGAATATTACAAATGATTAGAACAAAGAACTGAAAACTATAGACTGAATACAGACAGCATTTCTGCAGAGTTAATAAGAAACGGAACAAACAAACTATCTTCAATCCTAACAGAAATTTTCAATAGATACCTTTAGGGACAACTAGTACTGCAAACTTGGAAAGAAGGCTGGATCAGTTCCACACAAAAAAAGCTATAAGGAAGATTGCAAGAGTTACATAGACGAATGTGGTAACCAATTTTATACATCGTTGCAAACATCAAAAGTCATCTAACGTTAATATATCATATAAAAAAGCAAAAACTTTTCTTCGGTTACATTAAGAATTACTTATTTTAGAAGCAGACAAAGATAGTTGAATAGTGGCTATGAAAGGATGATTACATGGATTACATGGAAAAAACTGAACTTCTACTTAATGACACAAAAACATATACACTCTTATGTAGAGACCCAACTTCGTCAATTCAACCTTTTAATAACTTAATAAATAGGCTATAAACCGGAAATCAGCTCACGACGGAATAAGCAAAAGGTTTAGTTTATCTATAATGGATTTTGAAACTTATAAATGATTTATTAAAATATAAAATAGCAGCTTCTTGGAACATACTATACATTATTTATTATCACTTGGCTCTGTAGATGTTTGCAACTCTTTAATTAAATTTTTAAAAGACAGCCAACACACGGCCGTAATAAACGCAATGCAAAATTGTAGAATAGACAGCAGATATATTAACTTAATAAAAGAAACTATGAACCAAGCTACAGCTACATACTACCTAAATGAAAATGAACATACGAACCCTGTACCATTAAACAGGGGAGTCAAACAGGGAGATACTTTATCACCCAAACTGTTCACCTTAGTTTTGGAGGACGTTTTTAAAAACCTAAATTGGAAATATAAGGGAATAAACATCAATGGCCGCTACCTTAGTAATCTACGATTTGCAGATGACATAATCCTGATAGCTACTGACCTACAAGAAATGCAAACCATGCTTTTAGAACTACATACCGAATCTTCTAAAATAGGACTGAAAATAAATTTAAACAAAACAAAAGTCATCCACTCCGAAGACACCGTGACAATAATAAACGATAAAGTTATAGAAAAAGTTGAAGAATATATATACTTAGGACAAAAATAATACTAAATAGGGAAATTCAAACTGAAAAAATAAAAAGAAGAAGAAAGTTACCTTGGGCAGCATTGGGTAAACTGAACTATATACTCAGAAATCAACAAATTCAATTACATCTTAGATCTAAAGTTTTTGATGCATGCATTATTCCGATATTAACTTATGCGGCACAAACATGGACAATCACAAAAAAGAATATGAATATACTTAGAGTCACTCAACACGCGATGGAAAGAGCAATGCTAGGTATACCACTTAAGGACAAGAAAACAAACACATGAATAAGACAGAAAACCAAAGTCACCGATGTGGTGCAAAAATCATTAAAGTTGAAATGGGAATACGCTGGACATGTAGCTAGGAGCGATCTAAACAAATGGCACAGATCAATTTTAACCTGGAGACCATACCAACACAAAATACCCAGAGGCTCCCATACCTAGACCTCCTATGAGATGGACAGATGATCTGAAAAGGACTGCCGGGAAAAATTGGCTACAAGTAGCGTATAATAAAAAACAATGGAAAGGAAGACTTGAAGAGGCTTATGTTCAGATGTGGACGTGAATGGCTAGACGAAGAAGAAGAAGAAGAAGCCAATGATACCTTCGTTTTAAACCATTTGTATAACTTCTTCCTCTCCGTGACCTAGTGTTGTTGTGTCTTATATAAATCAATGCCTTGATAGGTCTCTAGGCGAGAAGAGTGTGTCTCTATTCTCCTAATATCGGTATATCGATGTAATCTTTTATTTTGATAGGGCATTTAGGTATATTATAATGATAAATACTATCTTATTCCTTTTGTGTCTGGCTGTATGACGATAAGTCTAAGCCAATTCAAAATTATATTGCTTATCAAAGATCCATAAAGTCAATTGCCCTCTTCGTCCTATAACAAGTTCTATCAATTCACCTATAATATATCAAAATTGTTATCTAAAATAATACAAAATGCTTTTTAGATAGAACAGATTTTAATATTAAAGACACTTTCTCATTTCTCCACTAATATTCCAGAAAATTTAGTATACTCGATAATACGGTCCAAGTGGGAATTTATTGAAGATCAGACAGGGATGTCCAAAAAAAACTTCATAAATATAATAAAATTCATTTTCCAAAATACGTATTTTTCTTTTAATAGGTAATATGTTTTACTGTTAAATTTTTGGAACGCCCATGGGTAGTTCTCACAGTCCGATTTTGGCTCTGATTGTTTTAGATCACTTAATAGCAGAAGTTGTCCCTACTTTGCCCTTCCAACTACCTTTAGAACATATACAGACAACGTTAAAAGTTTTTAATTCATTCAAAAAAACATAGAGTTTACTGTTGAAATGGAGAAGGACAATAGTGTACAATTTCTAGATACCATAGTCATCCACTCAACACATGGTTTTATGATGGACAATAAGATCAACATCTACAAGATGTTAAGTATAAAAAAATACCGTATGTTTCGAATTTAACAAACCAACTTACTTTCCTGTTTAAGGACTACACAAATATAAAAATAAGCAAATACAGCAACCTTAAATGCAAAACCATATTCTCTAAAATTAAAGATCGAACACCAGTGATGTATAATAGCAATGTTATATATCAATTACAGTTTTTTTTGTCTTTATAGAAGGGGGATCTGGAATCTTCAAAAGATATCTCAGTCCAGGACGCCGCCTGACTGACCTTAGTGGAGGATTCGTTCTTCGTACTCCCGGCGATAGTTCCCGAGGTACTTTAAAATGCCCTCTCGTCGCCGAGTCTACGCCGAACGCCTACATGCTAAACCAGACCCTCCTCTGTTATCCACCGATCCGGAAGCGGAATCACCGCTGTAAGACCGTCATCACTTCCGAAGCACATTTATTCATTAATTCTCCATTTATACACATCTACACTCCATTCATCAGCAAGGAGGCTCCCTGTTCGTTCCTAGTACGGCATCATTCCCAGACGGGCATTTCCTCTTTCCCCACAGTCTGACTCACGCATATCTAACTCATACAGTGTGACCACCTCCCGCACGTGCTCCCCCCATTTTCCATTCTGGTTCAAGGTCACTCCTAGGTACTTTACTTGTTTTTTGGGTGTTAGGCATGCTCCAGCACATTGTAATTCAATACTTCGCCTGTTCCTTGTCCCCTTCAGAATGATGGCTTCGGTTTTCTCTGCCGCAAGTTTCAGTCCATGCTGCGTCATCCATTTCTTTACGACGTGGCCTGCGTTCCGAACCCGGTATTTGAGATCTGGCTCATCCCGGGCCACTACCAGTACCGCGAGGTCATCCGCGAATGCGAAGGGGGTTGTAGCCTCTCTCCGTATTCACAGTGCATAACCTCGTCATATGCCAGGTTCCATAGCGTCGGGCCCAAGACAGATCCCTGGGGTACCCCGGTCGTCACGTCCTAGATCGTGCCCTTTTCCACCATAATCCTTTTCTTGGACAGATACTCTGCCACCACATTCATCAGGTAACCAGGACATTCTCTCTCCTCCACTGCCTTCATTACCTTGTTCCACTGCAGCTTATTGAATACATTCTTAACATCAAACAACAGCAGGGCCGCCCAGCGATGTTCATCCCTTCTGTTACGCAATGCTTCGAGTACACTCATGATCGCATCAATCGTGCTTTTTCCTTTACAAAAACCAAATTGCCTCCGAGATAAACCACCTGACCTCTCAATCATATCGTCTATGCGTACTCGCAGCATCCTTTCATACAGCTTACTGATGCATGGAAAAAGTCAGATGGGGCGATACTTTTCCCTAGCCTTGGTAAGGAGTATTAACCTCGATGTCCCCCAAGGCTCAGAAATGGTTTGTGCTTCCAGCAGTGCATTCATGTGTTCCAGAAGCCACGCAGGCTCCGCTCGTCCTAGACCCTTCACCTTCATATCAACCAAGCTAAGAATGCCATTAATAATAAAACAGTTTATAAAACAGTAATAATATTAATAATATACTTATATTGTAACATTTTAAAAATGTTGTAGTAACGTCAAAAATAACATAAGGTTATCTTTCTATATAGTGAATTGTATCATTTTTTTATTACACCTTGTATTCCTTCTACGCCTGTTAGAGGTATCTTTAGATCTTCCTATACTTTTTTGACAGTTATATCGGTTCTTCCATTTAGTCTTTCTATTTGTATTCCATTTCTGTTTTTTTTATATTTAAATATTTAAAAATTGTGACGTTCATTTTTTGTAAGCTACTTTTTTTGTTTATATCTTTCACGTGCTCTCCACTCCCCTAAAAACCCGCCCAAATTCTACCAGAATTTAGCAACGGTATCTTCGAGACAAAAATTATACCAGTGTCCTAAACCTACCTCCTAGTAGTTCGGTTTTCGGTTCATTGTTATGTTACAACATAATATATTAAAAAAGATATGGTAGCCTAATTTAATAAATTTCTTCAGCAGTTACCCAGGTCTACAGCGTTTCCTTCGTTTAAAAAAACTCAAAAATCTGCCTACTAACTTGTTTTATAGTTTGGTGCCCTTGTTAATGTACGCCACAGCGCTGTTAACATATTTATGGTGTTTAATTGCCTCTGACACACCATGATTCTGAGTGCGGTATCAGATTGAAAGTCATTTTGCATTTCAGCACCACTCAAACATGTTAAAAATTATTGCTTCGTGTGTGATTCAATATCTCTTTTGCAAGTTTTACCTTTCACGCCTACGTCCATTAAAACTAGAACTAATTATGGGTAAATTATCGCATTAGTTGCGATTAATTCAATACAGGGTTTGGCGGTATTCAATATAGGTTTTACACATTTTATAAAAGTTTATAGCGAACCAAGAAAAACGATGGTAATATAGAAAAAAAAATTACGTAGGCTTAGTTTGTATAATATATATTTTTTTTAATTTTAAATACTTTATTCCGGTAAAAATTACTTTACCAATTGTTATTACAGTAATAATCAAAACTCAACTCAAACTCTACGCTCCGGCTAGTAAGAATTAACTTATTCAGATCCCTATCGCCAAGGGGAGTATTCTCTTAGGGAAATTTCTTTTTTCTTCATAGGTTCAAAAGGAATCCTTCTTCTTCTTGATGTGCCTATCCGTTACGAATGTTGGCCATCATCATGGCAATCTTTATCTTATCTGCAGCAGTGTGGAAAAGCTGCACAGATGTTGTATTGAACCAGATTCTGAGGTTCTTTAACCAAGATGTTCTTCTTCTTCCTGGACCTCGCTTTCCAAATATTTTTCCTTGCAGGATGGCTTGAAGGAGAGCATATCTGGATTCATTTCTCATAATATGTCCGAAAAATTGTAACTTTCGAGATTTGATGGTGGTCAGTACTTCTCGGTTCTTATTCATTCTTCTGAGGACCTCCTAATTTGTGTCTCGGTCAGTCCACAGGATCTTAAGCATTCTCCGATATAGCCAAATCTCAAATGCTTCCAGTTTTCTGCACATATTGTAGGATTGCATTCGTCATCAAATAAACTTATTACAAAAAATTATTTCCGTTACCAATAACTTCCATTTATCATGAACAGCGAGCCGAATAGCATTGCTGATTAAACAGAAAACGCTGAGATAATAGGTCGAGGGGGGGTCGACGGTCGAGTACCATGGTACAATGAATATAGAAGGTATGATATTGCGCATGACATTTGACAGCTGGCCCAGGAGTGTGACGTAGTCAAGACCGCTCGAACCACCTCGAACCCATTATTACAGCTTTATCTATTTTGTAGTAGCTATTTTGAAATTATGGTCAAAAAATGATCAAATTTTTGTTTTAAATGTTTTGTTTTGGTTATAATTGAATAAAAAATATATTTTCAGTAGCATAAAACCTTTACTTTTCCTAGGGATTCAGGCGAAATATTTATTTTTGTTTTCATACATATACTAATAATATAAGCTTTTTTTCTGTATGCAAATCCTTTGAAATTTAAAAATTTTCTGCAAAGGAAATACTGTGAATAGGAAATAGTAGTAGATTTGCGTATTCTGTTTCACTGTCACTCATTTCCCAGCAGGTTTACTGAAATAAAAACAAAATAGATTACAATAAAGAAAAATCTGTTTTACAATTCAATATGGTTTTTAGATGAGTTATAATGAAATTTAGTCAAATAAAAAATATACACATTACTATAACCTACCCATTATTATATGCAAAATTTACTTATCAAACAATATAATAATATAAAAATAAGGCACAAATAAGTTCAAACGTAAAACACAATAAATATCGACTTCAGACGACTTTACACCGGCAAGACAGAAGGCTTGTATAAAAACAAAAGTTCGACGATAATATCGGTTACCTGCAAATTACAAGTTATGAGATAATAAATATATTTTAAAGTAACTCAATACTGACTGAGTCATCTATTTTATAATAGAAAAATAATTTAGATATATGTTTACATATGTCTCTTTATACAAATATGTACACGTTGCAAGTGAATATTCCACATCTTTATGAACCATCGCTGTTAAAAATAGGTGCTTTTAAAAACATTTGGATAAACTGAGTGATGTGCATAGTTATGCAACTAGAAAAAACTCCATTATAATATCTTTTATTTTATAGATTAACGAAGACCCAGAATTCATATGAATATATCAGTTTAAAGCTTTTTAACATGTTACTGCAAAATTGTTGTTATTTTTTTAGACAGCAACCTTTAATGGTTCTTTCATATCGATTTGTTAAGTAAGAAACTAGCCTCAGCCTGCTATGCAGTTTACAATAAGAACTGTTTCGGAAGAAATCAACTTAGCACCTTCCAGAATAAGATATTTTTCTTTGTTAAATCATGTTATCATTATTAAAATATATAATGTTATCATTATTATAAACAATACCAAGATAATTTTATGTTTGAATATTACAAAAGATGTCATTTAAAATGTTGTGCAATATTGTGTGACCTCACTACACTACAATATTCGATGGCCAGCTAGCTCATCCGATCTAAATAAAGTTGACTTTATCATTATTTATTTTGATTTTGTGTTTTGTTCAGTAGGTATATACGTACAAATTTATTGTAGGTACCTTCATTACCAGTTTTTTTTATCTTTTTAAACATCTGAAATATCGAACTCTGGAGTATAAGTTAATTAACCTGCACCTACGTGTAATAAAAGATAATTAAAACTTGTTTTATAAAGGATATCTATGTTAACAAAATAACTGTACCAAAAATCAATAAATTTAAATTAACTTCAAAATTTTATTTATGATTAAAATATTATAATAACATAATTTTATCATCTCTTTATAATTACTATAATTAAATTAGCCAAATTATATAAAAAACTTAAAATTAAAAGTCTTTCCTATACTACATTCAAATGTTGCGAGAATAAGCGTTCTTGACTACGTCCAGCGAAAGCGAACCGATTTTGGAACATTATGTATCATACCTTGTGTATTCATTGTACCATGGTCGAGTACAGTGTAAGTAGAGCACTTAAGACGAAGAATTGATATGCATATGACGGCATCTCATCTGTAGACGACGTACGACGAAAGCTGTATTCATATTTTTGCTATTAAGCCGCGGTCCTATTTCAAGTTATAGTTACTATTTACATTAGTTGTATATTCATTCCTGTAATTTACGAGTTACCAATAAAGTGTTTGTTATAACTCGAATCGACCCGTGGCCTATAATTATTAAACCCTAGACAACAAGAGAAAAACCCTACAATATCTTCGTTCAAGGTCCACGATTCAACACCATAAAAAAGGACAGAGAAGACGTAGTATCGCAGCATTCTTACTTTTGTATCGAGAGAGAGGTTGTGACTCTTGAAGAAGGCCCCCATCCGATTGAAAGGAATCCACTAACCAATAAATATTCTGTATGGGCGCCAGGTATTCATTTATCACCCTGTGAATACCTATAGGTATTTTAACAAGTACTCGATATCATAACACAAAGATCACTCTTTATAAATCCTGGGGTAAACTAAATGTTTAAGTAAGGAGTAAAACAACAATTTTCAAAAAAAATTAACAGTTTATTTATAAAAATCTAATTTAATGTTTAAGGATTCCTGAAGGGATCCCTAATAGAAAAAGACTCGATTCACATTTTAGTTAAACTTTTCAATAGCATTTATACATCAGGAAAAATACCACAAGAATGGCTTTTATCCACCTTTGTTACTATACCAAAAAAGATAAATGCCAAACAATGCAGTGATTACCGTACAATCAGTCTGATGAGCCATGTACTGAAAATATTTCTGAAAATTATACACTCTAGAGTACACAGAAAACTGGAAATGGACATCAATAATACCCAGTTTGGATTCCGAAATGGACTTGGAACAAGAGAGGCGTTGTTTGCACTGAACGTTATGTCTCAAAGATGTCTTGACATAAATCAAGATGTATTCATGTGTTTCATAGATTACAACATGGCCTTTGATAAAGTGCGGCATGATCACCTAATCAGACTCCTGACAGAAAAGAATTTAGATAAACGAGACATCCGACTAATAGCAAATATGTACTACAATCAGAAAGCAGTAGTGAGAGTAGAGAATAATACCACTGAAGAAATTGAAATAAAGCGAGGTGTGAGACAAGGGTGTATACTGTCACCAACCCTGTTTAATCTCTATTCCGAAGACGTAATGAATAGAACACTCTCTGAGCAATCCGTAGGTATTAAAATAAATGGTGTTAGATTAAACAATCTGAGATTTGCCGACGACACCGTTCTGATCGCAGAAACACTTGAAGAGCTACAGACATTGGTGAATAAGATAGCAGACTGCAGCGAAGAATATGGACTATCTTTGAACATAAAGAAAACTAAATTTATGGTAATATCGAAATTAACACAAAATGTCCAAAATTTATATTTACACAATGAAATTATCGATCGAGTTAGCAAATACAAATATTTAGGCACTTTTATAAATGAAGACAACGATAGCTCAGCAGAAATCAAAATAAGAATAGAAAAAGCCAGATCCATATTCACTAAAATGAAGAGAGTGTTCTGCGGAAGAGATTTGAGCCTTGAAATGAAACTTCGCCTGATGAGATGTTACGTACTTTCTGTGCTGTTCTACGGAATGGAGTCATGGACATTGAAAAAGCTTGATACCAAAAAATTAGAGGCATTTGAACTGTGGATGTATCGCAGAATCCTGAGAATATCATGGATCGACAGAGTCACAAATGTCGAGGTCTTGAGAAGAATGAATAAAGAAAAGGAAGTCATATTTACGATCAAAAAACGAAAACTGCAATACTTGGGACACATTACAAGAGGCGAAAGATATGAACTGCTTCGAATAATTATGCAAGGGAAAATAGCAGGAAAAAGGTCCATAGGAAGAAGACGAAACTCCTGGCTAAAGAATCTACGGGAATGGTATAGCTGTAGCAGCAACGAATTGTTTCGGTCAGCAGTTTCGAAAATACGTATAGCCCTGATGATCGCCAACCTTCGGAACGAAGATGGCACTTGAAGAAGAACTTGAAACAACTTGACCGAAAAATTGATAAAATCTTATGAAATTTTTACTAAATGAATTACGAGGTTGATCATAAACTAGATATTGAACCCTTGACCGAGAAAAAGAACCAGACAAAAAAAATCATCAAATAATTTCTTGTCTGATCACCTGGTAATCATAAATTTAACAAAAAAGTACCATGTTCCTAATAAAGTATTGGTACAGAATACCAGTTATATTACTAAACAAAAGAATTTGTAATTTGATTACACCAAACGGAGTTTTATCACATCTGTGTTGTATTTAACTTACCATTGCCATATTCCAAACATATGACACGTAGATAGGTCGCAGCCACACTATATGAAACTTCCTCAACGTAGGTACTAGTATTTCATTGTTAAATTTTTAAATGTAGTATAAATATGGATCAACACCTTCGTGATGTACATTACATTCCTGTAAATAGTCATAAATTTGAAGATTTTAGTTGGTTAACTGCAGGTATTATACTGCAAATTTTACAATTTTACATCATAATATTAGAAGTTTTATTAAAAATGTAGATCAGATGCGGCTAAATTTAGAACAGATGATACAGATTTACTGCAACGATTACTTTAGATACTGCAACAAGCTTCAAAGACTCATGCAAAGCATACACACAGCAAGTCAAGAATATGGTTTAGAACTCAATACAACCAAAACTAAATGCATGCTCATCAGCAGAACACAACAACCTCCGATGCAATTGACATTAAACAACCGAAAAATAGAACAAGTGGAGACATACACATACCTTGGAACCACAGTCAACACAAAATGGGACCAGTCAACAGAAATAAGATCACGAATTGAAAAAGCGCGAAACGCGTTCAACAATATGAAAAAGTGCTTCACAAGCAAAATCTCAATGGAACTAAAATTAAGACTGGTCAAGTGTTATGTCTTTCCGGTCTTGTTCTATGGAGCAGAGGCATGGACCACAACGGAAGCCACCCTGAAGAAACTAGAATCCTTTGAGCTGTGGATATATCGCCATATTCTTCGGATATCCTGGACAGACCACATCACTAACGTAAAAGTAATGCAGAGAATAGGCAAAAGCAAAGAAATAATCTTCACCGTAAAGAAACGGAAGCTTGAGTACTTCGGACATGTCATGAGGAATACTAAGTACCGGCTGCTACAGTTAATAGTCCAAGGAAGAATCGACAGTAGGAGAGCACCGGGAAGAAGACGACACTCATGGATGCATAACCTGTGACAATGGTTCGGACTAACATCGACCGAACTGTTCAGAGGTGCCGTAAACAAAGTCAAAATAGGCTTGTTTATTAGCCAACGTCCGAAACGGATAGGGCAAAGGAAGAAGATACAGATTTACTTCAATTACAAAATGTTAAAAAAATTTGCATTTATGAAATATCTTGCGAATGCAATAACTTTGATCTGGGAGAAACTTCCAGACCACTAAGCGTTAGGATATTTAAGCATGAATCATACATCAAAATCAGAGTCTTCAACAGATTCCTTATTCGCAAAAATGTCTGGGATAATGAGTACCGACCACAATGGAAAGATGCGTCTATAGTTGTAAAATGAATGGCCAGCAAAAAGAGGAAAATCAAAGACCCAGCATCCATCTCACTAAATTAAAAAAAGTGTGTAGCAAACAAATCAATAGAATAAGTTCTGTTTTTCACAACTGCCAGAAGTTTTGTATCCATCATAATGTTTTTTCAGCTATTCCAGATCTATGAGTGACTGATCATAGTAGTTTTTCTCTTGAAAAGAATAAACTTAACAGAAAAGTAAGTTTATAAAAATAATTAATCGTGACGATATAAAAAGGAACATCAGTTTTCAAAATTGGAATCACTGTTTAAAAAACTAATAACACTGATGATTTCTTTGATAATTTTACCGATTCTCATTATATTAATCAATAAAAATACTAAAGAAATAGAGAAAAATTCAATCATGTTGTTGATCAAATAGGTATATCTTCTGACCTTAAAAAAATAGTTTTTAAAAAAAGCTATACAAAATTTTTATAAAATTATCTCCTCATATCACTTATTGCCAACAATGCCAAAATCTTAACAATTCAATAAATAGGTTTCTTGATAAAATATTTTATCAAGTACTGTTAAGGCATCCTTTTTCGACTTGCTCTCTATACTTAATCTCTTACCTCTTCTTCAACATCTACCTAGCTGGACAGTCCATTCTTTCTACCTACTTATTGAATGCTACCTCTATCGACATCCAGTTGAAATATTATTGTTTCTTTACGACGGATTACTATTGTTCTATGAATTTTCTGAGTTACAATGGGCTTAGTAAATTCCCCTGTCCCATTCCATTGCTTTTCTGTATAAAATGAAGTAAAAAACACAAAAATGCTCACAGACAAGCAGGCCCTCGAAATTGGTAAATCTGAGAATCCTTTCCATTCCCAAATTAATTTCATTAAGAAAGATACTTTGGAACCATCGATAAATCTGGCTCTTATGGCCCCACCAACAGTTAGATTAACCAATAACTCGAACAGTTGATATCTTTTAGCAAGATTAAGGCAATCAAAATATCTTAAAAGCCATTAAGCTACATCTTGCTTTTCTATACGGAAAACCTACTTCAGTATGTTACGATGGATTTACCAACATAAACGTTTAACACTTTGTGGCTTCCAAAGGACTTCCCACTATGACTGCAGATCTGTGAATAATCCTTCTAGAATTTAAAGAATTTTTTTCAACTGAGATGGAAGCTAATCTTGCCGCTTTCTCTTTTCTGAAAGAATTATTCACCTACAAAAATTAAGGAAATTTAACCCAAATTACTATTCTGTTGTGTCTCCAAAACGAAATTTTTAAACAATATGACGTGTTCTGTGGACTACAAACGTCAAATTATTATTCTATAAGATATAAAATATATGAATTATTTTTGTTTCTAGAGGAATTAGAATTTCCCCTGATAGTAGCGATTACAGAGCACTGACTTGAAGTCAACGAGCTTTTTTTTGTAGGAAAATTGACCAAAATTGCTAGGTATGACCATTCAAGTTCAGCTCGTTGTTTTCTTGTAATCTTCATACGCTTGTTATGTCTTATTTGACATATACTTCAGGTAAGCGTTTTTTTCCTTGGATGCGATGTTCGGTAATGAAATTTTTCATAAAAAGTTTGTCTAATATAACTTTTGTCTTTACATTTTTGTCAAATTTTATTTGATATTAATATAATATCAACCTGAGTGAAAGATGGACAGAATTCTTCAAAGAAAAGTTTGAAAAAAACGAAGATCCACTATATGATGGAATTATACTGGATCAAACGAATACCACAGAAACAAACCCCCTTTAGTAGCTGAAATGCAAGAAGCAGTTACCAGACTAAAAAACAACAAGTCACCTGGATTAGACAACATTTATCATCATTCAATCTTCGCTTATCCACTGCTGGACATAGATCTCCCTCATAATTTTCCATCTATTTCGATCTTGTGCCTCTTGCATCCAATTCCTATGACAACGTTTTAGATCGTCAGTCCAACGTGTTGGTGGACGACCTCTGCTTCGGTAGGCATCATCTCTTGGTCTTCATTCCAGTATCCGTTTTGTCCATCTATTATCTGTCATTCGAGCCACGTGACCTGCCCAGTTCCATTTCAGTGTTGCTACTCTCTCTACTGCATCAGCCACTTCTGTTCTTTGTCGTAGCTGGCGATTTGGGATCTTATCTCGTAGTGAAACGCCCAACATAGCACGCTCCATCGCCCTTTGACACACAGGATCTTAGACAACATTAGCGCAGAATTAATAAAGGAAGGTGGAGACTCCCTATTGGATGCGGTGCACGAACTAATAGTGTACATATGGAATAATAAACAACTGCAACAAGACTGGAATAACAGAGTAATTATCCCACTACATAAAAAGAGAGATCAGCTTCAATGTAAAAACTACCGGGCAATAACGCTAATAACTGTGGCATATAAAATACTGTCAAATATTGTGTATGACACATTTAAACCATATTCTTAACAAATAGTTGGGTGATATCAATGTGGTTTCTGCAGGCAGAAGTCCACAATAGATCAGATCTTCGTCTTGAGGCAAATCTTGGAAAAGACTAGTGAATTTAATATAGACACACATCATCTTTTCATTGATTTTGAGAGTGCCTATGATAGCCTCAGATACAATCCATGTGAGAACGGGCCTACGACAGGGAGATGCCCTATCCTGTATTCTAATCAACATCACATTAGAGAAAGTAATTAGAGAGTCAAAAGTCAGCACCAGAGGAACAATAATAACAAAAAGTGTACAAATATTGGCATTTGCACATGATGTTGATATCATAGCTAGAAGCGAAAGAGAGGTGATAGAAGCATTTAATGCGATAGAAAGAGCGGCACAAAACGGTGGCCTGAACATTAACGAAATAAAATCCAAATACATGAAGGTCAGCAAATCGACAGGCCAAAGAAACCTACGGAATCTGACAATAGGAGACTATAACATCGAAAGCGTGAAAAATTTTACATATCTAGGTTCACTAGTTACCGCAGATAACGATGTCAGTGAAGAAGTTAAGAAAGTAATACATATCGCTAATAAAACATATAATGGACTAATTAAACATCTAAGATCTAACAACATCACAAGAAAAACCAAATGCAAAATATACAAGACCCTGATCAAACCGGTCCTTGTATTTGTATATGGATCAGAGACATGGACACTGTCGAAAAGCGATGAGAACCTATTAGGTACGTTTGAACGAAAAATCCTTAGACACATATATAAGGGGGTGAAAGAAAATTTCATATGACGCAGAAGATATAATTTTGAACTATACACAGCATACAATGAACCCGAGGTCATAACATCCATAAAGATCGGACGTCTGCGCTGGATGGACCATGTTAAACGGATGTTGGAGACTGAAACACCAAAACATATAATGAGGCAAACACCGATAGGGAGAAGGTCAAAGGGAAGATCCAAACTTAGATAGGTACATGGAACAAGATCTGAAAACACTTAAAATTACCAACTGGAAAAACAAAGCAAGGAACAGAACAGAATGGCAAAAAATCCTAGAACAAGTCAGGACCCAGAAAGGGTTGTCGAGCTACTGATGATGATGATGATAATATCAACCTGTTGGTAGGAACTATATGTGGAACAAATATTTGAATAGTGTAATTCTTGTATTACATTATTGTATAAACATATTCTTGTATAAACCACGGCTGACGAAGTGTAGAGACAAAAATGGACATATAGTCAATACCGCTGACGCAGTACAAAGCAGATGGGTTGAGCACTTCAAAGAACTACTTGGTACCGAAATGGAAAATGATGCGTCACCCCAAAAACCAAGAAATAACACTCACGTAGAACCTCCTTCAATATTTGAAGTGAAAGACGCAATCACACGACTCAAAAATAGCAAGTCCCCAGGAGTGGATTGTATCCCCGCAGAGCTCATCAAACATGGAGGTAACAGCATTATGCACCAAATTCACAACATAATAGTCAAAGTCTGGGAAGAAGAACAAATGCCAGAGGAATGGTGCACTGGAATCATATGTCCACTGCACAAAAAGGGAGATTTGTTGGAATGTAAAAATTATAGGGGTATAACTCTTCTGAATACAATGTACAAAATATTCTTCAACACCCTGTACAGCCGTTTAAGTACGTACGTGGAAGAAATCCTTGGTGAGTATCAAAGCGGTTTTAGGCCAGGTAGGTCAACAATTGACCAGATTTTTGTGCTACGTCAAATCTTAGAAAAAACCAATGAATTTAATATTGACACGTTCCATCTCTTTGTGGACTTTAAGTCAGCGTATGATAGCGTCCTAAGGGTAAATTATACGAAGCCATGAATGAACTTAACATTCCCCATAAATTAATAAGGCTCGTAAAAACAACTATGAGTAAAGTGATCTGCAGAGTGCAAATACAAGGCGATATGTCACAAGCGTTTGAAACATATGCAGGGTTACGGCAGGGGGACGCGCTGGCGTGCCTTCTCTTTAATATAGCGTTAGAAAAGACTATAAGAGATGCCGAGTTACACAATAGGGGAACAATCTTTAATAAATCAACGCAGATTATGGCTTACGCTGACGATCTGGATTTGATTGCACGTACTACACGAGGACTTAAAGAGATGACTTCCACCTTCTTGACAGCCGCACAAAATATGGGCCTTAAAATAAACGAGGAAAAAACCAAAATGTTAGCATCTATTTCAAATAACAGAGATAGAGCTAGAAACGCCGAAGAAAACTTCAGTATAGACCAATATAATTTTGAGGTAGTAAATAAGTTTACATATTTGGGTTCTCTCATAACAAACGATAATGACACATCTGAAGAAGTAAAACGGAGGGTACTGCTAGCAAACAAATGTTATTTTGGACTAAGCAAGCAGCTAAAAAACAGAAATTTAAGCCAGAAAACCAAACTAATAATATATAGAACACTCATCCTACCAGTGCTGACATATGGGTCAGAAACATGGACCATCTCCAAAACAGACGCAAATCTTCTGCTCGTCTTCGAAAGGAAGATACTAAGAAGAATAATGGGCGCATTCTGTGAGAATGGTATTTGGAGATGGCGATATAATTTCGAATTGTACGAGAAGTATAAAAAAATAGTAAATGGTAGAGATGTAATATCCTTCATAAAAATAGGTAGGCTTAGATGGGCTGGACATGTGTCAAGAGCAAATAAAAATTACCCACCCAGACGAACTCTATTATCGGTCCCAGTGGGAAATAGGAGTAGAGGCAGACCACGACTGAGATGGAGGGACGGTGTGGACGAGGACGCAAGGAAAATCGGCGCGGCAAATTGGCAACGGTTGGCGATGAACAGAAACGACTGGCGAAATAGACTGGGGAAGGTCAAGGCTCAACTAGAGCTGTAGCACCACTGATGATGAATTCTTGTATTCACCCTCTGGTTCTTAAAGAAACTTCTTTGTTTATTTCCTAACAACGATTTGTTTGTACGAAATATTTAACTTCCTCAGATTAAATAGTGCTTCTATTTTACTGAACTTATGTATTGTAAAATAGGGTTTTATATAGTTTATTGGGAAATAAACAAGTGCTATATAAGCACAGACATAAGCATTAAAAACTTTAAATGACCTTTTAAAAACATTCTGCTCGAACGCGAACGCTTGTCTTATAAGTTGAAGCATGTTTTCTGTACTACATTTCATCAATTTCTAGTTGGTTTATGACCACACCTTAGCGACGATTAATTAGTGTTTTCCCAGTGTATCCGATTTTAACACTTATATATTTAACATAAATACCGGCAAGAGAACAAATCTCTCCAATTAATTTGAACGACTTTTTCCAAGAATGTAGAAGTGGAGGTAGTAGCAGGCTGGCGAGCAAGCACCCAAAACAAACTTAACATAACAGTAGCCGATGTAGCAGTCCAGATAAGTCTTCGATCTGGCGATCCAATTAAGGAGTGATTGTCGCGTAGTTTATAGAATACCAAATTAACTTCGGGAAACAGATATTAATCTGTACTGGACCGGAGTTGTATGTGTACGGCGGGTTCGCAGGATCGGCTCCGATAATAGACCGTACCAACAATATATTAGAACTAGATTTAGTGCAATTTGCCGGCGATTGTTCAAATAGCATTTGATCTAACTGTGTTCAAATTTGGAGAAAAAAATCATATAGCTACAAAATCTAAATTAAAAAATAACTAAAGAATAAAATTAGTAATATCTTAACCCATGAAGGACGAAGTTTTCGAAAATCTTTATTTTACATAAATAATACAAATAACTCTTATGAATGGACAAAACTTACTTAGAAAAAGACAAAAATAATTATTAAATATATTAAAACCTAAAAATATTGCCTGTTGCCAAATGGCAACGCTAGGTTCCTATGGCTACATTAACCGAATGAAATAAAAGTAAAAAATATTCTATGAAATTGAGAGATAATCGGCAAAAAACTTTCTATAGCTGTGTATGAAATTTAACATTACACTTTGTGCACAAACCTACTTCACATTTGGCGCATCTTGTTCTCATGATCGACCTGCATTCTTCACCTGCACACCTAATTTTCTTTTTATTTGGTACTGGTTCCAGTAAATGCCCAACTCCATCGTATCTAATATCATCAGATACTCTATGAAAGGAACGACTTGAGAGTGAACTAGACGGTCGGCCACCTTGTTTTGCAGGCACTCCGTATTTGGTCAGATAGGCTTGCACAATTTCACGCCTAAACTCTAACTGTGTCAACTTGTTGCCGGATTTTTTATGTAGCACCCACGCATTTTGTATAGTCGCATCTAGCATCCAGGTAATCAAGCTCCAGTACCATTTTTTTGCCCTCATTCCTATTCTAAAGCGGTTTATATTTTCGTCCATTAGGTCGGTGCCCCCCATTGCATTATTATATTTACCAATCAGGCATGGACTTTGAACCTGGATGATTTTCTTTTCAGCTTGTGAATATCTTTTCACGAGCGATTGTGGTTCCACCCCATAACATGTTGACGCTACACTTACGACGCTGTTATCCAACCATCTTACAACAACTATAATACCAGTTTCTCTCTCGAGAATCGACTCTACATCACCCCTTTTGCGTTTCTGCATATTAGCTTTCGATTCTATAGGGCAGTTTTTGGGAATGCGATTTTCCCGTATTGTTCCGGTAAGGCTATAGCCACGATCCTTTATATGTTTCAAAAGGTGGAGGCTCGTAAATAAATTGTCGCAGAAAAATTTGTAGGGTAATCTTGATTTATCATTGGGCAGTTCATCGAGCATTGTGACGAATGGAGCCGCACATGCTCCAAAAACTTTATAATAATGATTATTTGCTTTGGGATCGGTTCTTTGGTACATGTTGAAGCTTACAAGATACCCACTTTTAGCGTTGAGGCACCAAACTTTGTATCCGAAACGAATCGGCTTTCCTTTTATGAACTGTTTACATGAGTGGCGTCCAAAGTATTTCACCATAGATTCGTCGTAATTTAATTCGCCTTCAGGGACGTAATATTCTTTATATTTTTTCTGTAAATAGTCAGCTAAGGGTCTGATCTTGTAATATTTGTCCCTTTCATCGATGGCTTCATTATTTGCAAGGTGGAAAAAACGCCAAATTGTAAGGAACCGATCTCTTCGCATAGCGTTCATGACCATTGCATTACCCATATCGCCTTTCGTATCCCAGTAAAATTTTTTTCTTGGGAGCCAATTATACCCCGATAGAATCAAAATGGCAAAGAAACACCTCATTTCTCCTGCGGAAATTTTAGGGTCGGGAAAGTTCTTCTGTAGTGCATAACTCGTGCATTGGTTGAGAATGTAACTAATTATATCCTCGTCGAAAAATATTTCGAACATCTCGACAGGTGTCAACGTATTGAATGGTTCGTAGCTATATTCTGGGAAACTAGCGGCATTGTCGACCAAATCACCCGTTATCCAATTTAGGGACTCGTATTCAATTTTCTTCACTTGAGAGGTAGTTTGTGGGATGAAACTTCCGCTGCTTTCCTGGGAAATATCCATCGCTTGAACTGCATCTTCTTCGATGTCGTCATCCTCCTTGTCTGCTTCTTCGCCATACATTTGCACCTCAACATTTGCTTTCAGCTGTTTTCTAGACAGATTATCGATGAATCCTTCCCCATCCTCCTCGCCAGAATCTTCATCAGTGAGGTCTCCAATATTTGGGGGCTCAACATTAATATTTCTAACGTTGACGTCATCTTCGTTAACCATGTTCAAAGCTTCTTGTAGAGAGAAACCCCGCCTGAAAAAACAAGATGCCTGTAGATACTAGCGTTGCCATATGGCAACGCGATGAATAAAAACAAAATATTGTAAAAGATCGCTTTTTTTCAAGGGTTGTCAAATATTCACAGAGGGAAAATGACCTTTCTATTAGGGCATAATTGTTACTTTAGCCACTTAGATGTAATAGTTATTCAGAAGTAATTGACAAATTGAGCTACTTACACAAATCTTATATCCATTTTTACAACTATCAAAAACGGTGACTATAAAATCTCACAAACACCAACGAATTAAGTTTTTGTTAGGTGTATATCTTCAAATCACTTATTTTCTGCAGACCGGCACGTTCTTGGAAACAAAACAAACTAACATAACCTCAAAATAATAAGATTCGTACGTCAATACCAGTGTTGCCATATGGCAACTCCAGTCCTTCATGGGTTAATGTCGAAAACAAATACTCCTGTTTTCCACAGCCAGTATTAGAATTCAAATAAAACCATTTGCCATCAGTTTACGCCCACAAATAAATCAAGATCTCGAAACTACTATAAAAAGTAGACCTAATTAAGATAACCAACCGTCTTATCACTTATTGCTCGATTTTAAGGTAAATTAGTGAATAATTCAGACAAATCAAACGAATGTTAGGTTCTGTTGGACGTACATTAGTCAGATGATAACAACGCCCCTCTTATACTTGCTAATGAGTTTATGAGTCCCACCCTAAATAAAGGAACTTACGAAAAGCTGATTTACTCTAAATTATTGTTTTTCTTAGGTTGTAATATTTACTGTATCATTAAGCACAAGTTTTAATTCTATTTTGTACCAGCCATCAAAAATACATCGTATTTATATCATAGATGACCAGTAGAATTTTCTTGAAGGCATAATCAACAACTTCCTCTTCTTTAAGTTCCATCTTCTATCGAAGGTTGAAAATCATCATGGCTATGCGGACTCTGTTGACTGCCGCTCTAAATAATTCTACACTACTGCATTCAAACCATTCCCTCAAGTTCTTAAGCCACGATATTCTTCGTCTTCCCACATTTCGCTTTCCTCGAATTTTGCCTTGCATAATATCAATAATATGCATAATATCTAAGTAATCAAGTTTTCTTCTTTTGATAGTCAATATTATTTCAGTTTTATTTCCTATTCTTCTAGTAACTACTGCGTTTGACATTCTTTGAGTCGATGATGTTTGTAGGATTCTTCTGTAACACCAAAATTCAAAGGCTTCCAACTTATTTAGATGCACTTGTTTTAATGTTCATGCTTCCAAGCCATTAAGAAGAGTAGTAAATACGACACCGTATTCGGTGGTCCGAATACGAGCTTTGCCCTCTTTTGTGTTTTTGATGGCATAGATTACTTCTTCCCGTAATATTGGTGGTCCGGTATCCACTGTGGTTTCTAACGATAGCTCTTCTCTTTCATCATAAATATCTTTTGGATGTAATTGAGTACTATGGCAGAATCAGTACTATGGCAAAAAAATATAAGACCGGAAACGAAAAAAAGAATATATAATACCATATTGAAACCAGTAATCGTCTATGGCTCAGAAGTATGGCAGTTATCACAAAAACTTAAAGGTAACCTATTGGCAGTTGACCCAAAAACCCACTAACAAAAATCTGTATAGGCCAATAAAGTAAAATCAATAAACAGGACAAAATCCTAATAAGTAAAGCCACAAGGCTGAGGCCCCTCAGGCACGCCCCTAAGGAAAAAGGCCCTTCAGGAATAGCCCTTCAGGACTAAGTTGCCACAGGCAACTCGCGAAAACTGAGCATCGAGGTCGTGTGCGACAAGCACGGGCTCGATGGCCAGGCCTATCGATCGCCCAGTCGGCAAGGAGACCAAAACTTGTTTTGCCAAATTGACGACTGTGTGACCGAGCACACAACAACCGAACAGGGGGCCGACAGTTTGCTGTCGACCCCCTGATCGGATACACATTTTTTTAGGGTCACAGAGCCCAAAGTAAAGCCATAGTAAACTCAGTAAAGTAAATAGGGAGAAAAGCTACACTTAGCTACCCCTACAGATAGGTGGCCTAACCACAAGTCATGGAAAACGGAGGGTGTTTCTTTTCCCAAATCGCCCGACGTAACAGTTCAAGCCTCCTCTGCGTATGTCAGACGTAGAGGAGGGGTGGTAGAAAAACCTGGGGGTCAGATAGGTACCGAGCCAAAATGACTTGCTCTTTTGGAACGAGACCGGTCTTGATCTTCGGACATGGAAGTCCCACTGTCTAGCAGTGGTACACTCATGTTCCATAGGGGTTGGGATGAACTCATGTGTGTGTGTGTATTGGCAGTTGAAATGGATTTTTGGAGGAGAGCAGCGGGAAAGTCTAGATTAGAACATATGAGAAATGAGGACATAAGGAATCAAATAAATGTACAAAGATCAATTATAGAAGACATCGAAAAACAACAATTAACATGGTACGGACATGTTAGACGTATGGGGGAAGAAAGATTACCAAAAAAAAAACTAGAATGGATACCACCAGAGAAAAGAAAACGAGGACGACCACCAACAACATGGATGCAAGGAATTTCAAAAGCAATGTCAACAAGAAATCTATCTGAAGAAGACTGGCAGAATAGACAGGCTTGGCGAAAGCCTATGAAAGAGTTAAAACTAGTTATATAGAGTTAAAGCTACCATTTTTCCATTACTTACATTTTTCCTGTCCCTAGATAAACGTTGCACTTTTTTTCGATTTTCCTCTTTTCTGTTAGCTCTCTTCTCTCTGTGTCCAAGTTTTTCTTGGTACTCTGTATGGTCATACCATCCTAATTGTTTTTTTTATCAATAATTTTTATTCTTGGTTCTTGGCGTAAGTTGTCTCTGAGTATTTCGTTTCTTGTTCTGTCGTGTTTTGTCTTTCCATTAATTTTCCTTAAGATCTTTACTGTTTGTTTTATCCAAGTTTCTTCTGCATACGTTTCTTCAGGTGTTATTTGCGTTCTCTATGCATTAATGAATTCCTTGAGTAGCTATGCTTCACTTTTCTTTTCTATGTATTTCATCACTTCTAGGTTTATCTTATTCGCACCACCTGCTTTTCTAATTTTAATATTCATTCGAGCTTGAATGTCTACATAGCTAAATTACGCTAAATTGATGTAATATGCTTCCGAATTCATCCCTGTTAGAATAGATTACATTTAGAGAGGTGGCCTTTTGGCCTATTTCACTGCGACCTTTTCAGATCTGTTGTGGTCCTCTAGTCCTAGATAACATTCTCTAGTTTGACCCTTTTTATAAAGTCTAGTAGCTTCGAGACTGTACCTTCCATGTAGCTATTTGTCTGTGGATTTTCTTCTCCTAATGCAAAGAACCGCACATTTGCCGGACTGTCACATTGACATAAAATGTGCTCTGCTGTTTCTTCTTCGAGGTGACAGAATCTGCACAGGTCATCATCTGATAATCCCATCAACTTCAAGTGCCTATTCAGCTTACAGTGCCCTGTTAGAAGACCTACTATGGCTTTCACTGTTTTCCTGTCTTTGCTTATTAGGTCTGCCGTAAATTTGGCAAATGTTCTGTAATGAACTGTTTTGCCTGTCTTTGTCCTGGTGAATTCCTCCACCATTCCAGAGATTTGTGAGCTACTCACTTCCTTGTAGCCGTTCTTGTTACTGACTTTGCAACGCCGCAGAAGGGTTCCGATCCAATGAATGGCATTGATGAGCCTTGTTTGGAGCCTTGTGCCCCGGTACCCAGGCTACCGTAATCTTGCTACGGTCTCCTAGTTTATTTAGGGCACACACGCAATCCCATATTAGCTTAGAATTGACCTCTACAGAATTAAGTGCCTTAAGCGCTGCCTGTCTATCTGTGAAGATAGCAATTTAAGAGAACGTTCTTTCCTACCTTTCTATTTCTTTTACGCAGTGATGGATTGCCGTTATTTACGCCTGGAAAACTGTCACATCCTTAGATAGACTTACAGGGAAATGTATCCCTTGATTTGTCCCTACTATGCCGGCTCCCACACCCTCCGATGTTTTTGAGCCATCCGTGTACCAGGTAGCAGCAGCTTGTATGGGTACACCTCTATTCCAGTCTTCCCTGTCTGGTATCTTAATTATGAACTTATTGTTAAAGCTATATCTCGTAGCTATTGCATCGATAGGTTTCCCCATCACAATATCGGCTTTTAGCTCCTCGATTAGCTTTCTATTGTCAGCTCCATGCATCTGGCTTATATGTCGCTGACTATGGATTAATCTGTGCATCACTAATCTGGCTTCGCCATGTATAAAGATATGAAGTGGTGGTAGATTCAGCAGGACTTCCAACAATGCAGTAGGAGTTGTTTTTCTCTCTGCTAGTACCGAAGACACTATATAACCGTCGTCCCTATGAATAGTTTTTCACCGAGGATCTGTTCTTGTTATGTATTATTTTGGATGTAGCGCTTAGCAGTGTTATTGCTTGGTAATTCTCGCATCTACTTAGCTCGCTCTTTTTTGGTATCTTAATGATTACAGCCTCGTTCCATTCCTTTGGTAGCTCCTCGTCGACCCATATCTTGTCAAAGAGTTTGTGTAACATTTCTACTGATTTGTTTGTGTCGACCTCTATTAAATCTATCGGTAGGTTGTTACTTCCAGTAGGTTTGCCATTTTTTAGTTGTTTCAGTTTTTTTCACATCGCGCTTGCTACGCCCTATTATGTCAGTGTCATCAGCGTATGCTAAGATTTGTATCAATGTAGTGTAAATAGTACCGTCGTCTTTAATTCGCGTATCTCGGACTGCCTTTTCCAAGGCAATGTTAAATATTAGACAAGCCAGAGCATCTCCTTATCTGAGTCTAGCCTTTATCTTAAAGGATCAAGAATTTTCTCCCTGTATCCTCACGCTGGCCTTTAAGTTAGAGCTTGTCATTCTCGTTAATCGGATAAGTTTTTCTGGTATACCAAACTCACGCATTGATTGGTACCGTACTGTTCTCTTGACACTGTCGTATGCGGCTTTGAAGTCGACAAATAGGTGATGGGTTTCAATATTAAATTCTAATGTTTTCTCGAGCATCCTCATTTTTATCCACTGCTGTTCGGTTTATTTTCAGTCCTTTTGTCAATTCGATTCTTGTTTTTTCTTGTTTAAGAGCGTCCACATTGTATCTTGTGAAACCTTTAACAAGATCAGAGAAGCAGATCGTATAGAAAATAAAGAGAAGAGAAAAATTTGGATAAATGACAATATACTGCAACTCATGGAAGAAAGAAGAAAATTCAAAGAATAACAAAAAAAATGTACAAACATATTCAGAGACAAATAAGAACCAAAATGCGAAAGGCCAAAGAAAATTGTTAAATTATAATATATAGTGTGAAGAGATAGAGTTGTTGGAACAAAAACACGATACCTTTAATATGCATAAAAAGGTAAAACAAGCAGCTGGTCTTCAAAAATCCAACACAGCCAGCAAACTGCAAGATCAACAGGGGAACATCATTACAGATAAAAATCAAGAAATATGCATATGGACTAAATACATACAAAAACTCTTTGATGATAATAGGTCCGAACAACCTCCATCCTACATATGTAATGAATACTCATCAATCACATCAGATGAAGTGGAAAAAGCAATATTACAACTAAAAGATGGCAAAGCTCATGGACCTGACAATGCATATGCTGAACTCATAAAGCTATTTAACACCGACGGTTCTCAACGACTAACAAAAATATTCAATGACATATTTAAACAGAATAATACCAAGATCATGGCTAAAGTCAACGTTTATTGTTCTACCAAAGAAAACAAAATCCGTATCCTGCAATGATTTCCGGACCATCAGCTTAATGAGACACATTTTAAGGTTATTTCTAAAAATCATACATCAAAGGATATATAGACTATGCAAAGATAAAATCAGCCGTACACAGTTTGGTTTTTGGAACGCAGTGGCTACGAGAGAAGCTCTCTTTGGCATACAAGTGCTATTTCAACGATGTAGAGATGTAAATTGCGATATTTATGCAAGCTTCGTTAATTACCATAAAGCATTTGATACAGTAAAAGACGACAAGCTGATGGAGATATTAACAAATATTGGAATAAACACCTGTGATCTAAGAATTATTAGCAATCTTTACTGGAATCAAACATCGTCTATCCGTACAGAGGCAGGAAAATCCGATGATATCAAAATCAAACGTGGGGTCCGACAGGGATGTATACTATCCGCTTGTTGTTTAACATATACTCTCAGGAAATCTTTCAAGAAGCAGTAGAAGATGTTGAAGCCGGAATTCGAATTAACGGAGAATATATCAATAACATCAGATACGCGGATGACATGGTGGTATTCGCTGACAGTTATGAAGCCCTCCAGGAGTTAATAAATAGAATCACAGAAGTGAGTCAGAGAACTGGACTTTCACTGAACATTAAGAAAACAAACTATATGATGATCTCTAAGAAGGAACAGCAAATTGAAAGAATCAGTGTAAATGGTCGACCAATAGAAAGAGAAAAAACATACTCTACCTTGATACGAACGTCAATGATAATTGGGACCATTCCCTAGAACTAAAAGTTAGGATAAAGAAAGCAAGATCTGCATTTAGAAAAATGGCTAAGCTAAATGCCACGATTTATCAGTACCCATAAAAATCGGGTTACTACGATGTTATATCTTTCCTACACTATTGTACGGAGTTGAGTCGTGGACTCTCACAGACGCTACCTGTAAGAAAATTGAGGCTTTCGAAATGTGGCTTTATCGTAGAATCCGACAGATATCCTATATCGACCACGTTACTAACCAGGACTGTTCATTAAGAATGCAAAAAGGAAAAAGTTGTTAACCACAATAAAAACAGCCAAGTTGTATAACTCGGTCACATCATGAGGAACAGCGAAAGATATGGGTTGCTGAAATTAATTCTTCAAGGAAAAGTAGAAGGAAAACAAGGTCCAGGAAGGCGAAGAAGTTTTTGGCTGAAAAATCTACGTACGTAGTTTAATACAACAACCAAAAATCTTTTCAGAGCAGCAGTTTGCAAAATACAGGTTGCCATGATGGTCGCTAACATTCGAAACGGATAGGCACTACAGGAAGAAGAAGACATTGTATCTTGTTCTTCTGTTTACCTTCCGGTTTTTGTCTCTGGTTAATTTCATCTTTATTTTGGAATTTCATACTTTAAATGATATAAAAAAGTGGCTTAACCGACCCTGCAATATTTTCACTACCTGTTCTTCTCACTCTTCTTCGGTGGTAACTCGCTTGTAGGTAATAGATTTTTCGAGATTAGGTATATTACACCGGGCATTGATTTGTTTATGGATCTACATAGCAGCATGTGGGAGAAGATACACCTCTTATTAGTTATTATAAGGGGACCGATTATATCGATACCTATTCTTCTTTAATAGCTGGTAGTTATATTTAGATATGCACGTGGTAGCCGCTATCGTCGTACTGGAATCGCTAAAGCAGAAAATATTTTATTGAACCGTTCATCATTCTCTGTGACTTTATCCCTTTGTGTGTTCGGTTTGCCTAATTAAATTTCTTTTTATTGTGTTATATGAACATTAATCTTCATCAAATATATGTTTTGTCTAACAATCTCCACTTTCTAGTTATGTTGTATTGTATACTCGGTTCGCTATTCCCAGTCCGAACTGTCTAGTGAATTTAGTAATTACTAGCGGACCAACTCGACATCGAGTTTTTTAAATGAAATTTTTATTTTGCGAGAAAAATTAAGAGATCAATACAAACAATATAAGCAAGAATATACATAACATTCATCAATAATAATGCAAGTAAAAAGTATATTAAATATTACGAAATATTTCGTCGAAAACAATGTTTTTTGTTACAATGTTATCATTTAGCAGTTAATTTTGCATGCTGATCACGAATCCGGTGTCAGATTTGCTTTATCTTGACGTTTTATGCGCGTTTCGGGTCACTTCCGGTGTCGGATCACAACCGGAAGTGCATATTTAGATTCGTCTCGACGACACCTTTCGATCCATATATACATTGTGGGGTCTTAAACTTAAAGTAAATTTTAACTTCCGTTCATCTCAAAACCGGAAGTGAATTTTTGTACCAAAAGTATATCTTGACAATCTCTTACGTAATACTAATAATATTCCGAAAAAATATTTTAATGATCTAGTATGGTTTTTGAGTAAAGTGGTGGACAAGAAAAGGGCTTAGCGTTTTAGTATATAAGATGATTTTATTGCATAGTTAGTTACTTTTTGACGGACTAAAAGTGGCTGGAAATTACTATACAACCAAGCACACGTACTCATAGCCAATATTAATAGTAAACAAACTAAATAGTAAATAAAATAGAACTTTGCGAATTACCGACAATCAATATTTAATTATCTGCACCATATAATAAATAGTTATGTTAAATTATAACAACTAAAATATATTTCGGTAAGATAGTTTCGAAACAAATTCAGATTTTTGCTTTAATCTGAACCTTCTATAAATGCAAGGTATAACAGACGTTGATAAAGATGTTAATAGAGACATGGGGAATCTAAAATTTGCATTCCACGACATGTCTATCAACTAAGCAGAAATCTTTAACGAATTTGTTTCTTGTACTCATACAGAGTAGATCCGAATAAAATGAAAAAGACATCAAAGATTTGATTTCACGTACAAAGCGTCTATGTATCTGTTGATACGTATTTCGACTTAATAAGTCTCATCAGAACAGTTATTCATATCCTTTCTTAACGTGAAAAATAATCTTCTCTGTCTTTTAGGAAGCAACAATAAAATGGCTTCGTTATGGACGCAATAGCGACATCTGATAGAAAAATCGGTAAGATAGTTTCGAAACAAATTCAGATTTCTGCTTTAATCTGAACCTTCTATAAATGCAAGGTATAACAGACGTTGATAAAGATGTTAATAGAGACATGGGAAATCTAAAATTTGCATTCCACGACATGTCTATCACCTAAGCAGAAATCTTTAACGAATTTGTTTCTTGTACTCATACAGAGTAGATCCGAATAAAATGAAAAAGACAGCAAAGATTTGATTTCACGTACAAAGCGTCTATGTATCTGTTGATACGTATTTCGACTTAATAAGTCTCATCAGAACAGTTATTCATATCCTTTCTTAACGTGAAAAATAATCTTCTCTGTCTTTTAGGAAGCAACAATAAAATGGCTTCGTTATGGACGCAATAGCGACATCTAATAGAAAAATCGGTAAGATAGTTTCGAAACAAATTCAGATTTCTGCTTTAATCTGAACCTTCTATAAATGCAAGGTATAACAGACGTTGATAAAGATGTTAATAGAGACATGGGGAATCTAAAATTTGCATTCCACGACATGTCTATCAATTGTTGTTATTGTTGCTTCCTAAAAGACAGAGAAGATTATTTTTCACGTTAAGAACGGCTATGAATAACTGTTCTGATGAGACTTATTAAGTCGAAATACGTATCAACAGATACATAGACGCTTTGTACGTGAAATCAAATCTTTGCTGTCTTTTTTATTTTATAAAATATATTTATTAAATATATACTACTCAAAATTTGACGGGTTTAGTATACACTTCCACTATTTAGAATAATTCTTCTTTTTTTAAAGAAAGAAGTATGCAATAGTAGGATACTTGAGCTATTAATACTAAGAAGTAGGAATTGTTGTGTTGTAGGTTTCCGACAATGAATCTGTCAAAATATGCCCGAGCTAAGCGAATGGAGTTTAGCACCTAACTCTTAACTATATTTTAAGATCTCATTTATGACAGTTACTGAACACTAAGTCAGGTTCTCTATTTATTTTAATGGCTTATAATTATTCAAAAATTTGCTTAACCCTGCTTTCGATCCTTGGCAAGATCTCAGAAGAGCGCAAGGCACTACAAAACTTGATAGACAGAGGAATAATTAAGTACCACAAAAACTGAATATTATCAATGTCGATCTTAGATTTTTATTTGCATGAAACACATGTTAACTAGTTACACAGCTAAACACAGTCGAAAATCTGTCCAGTAAGGTCCTCATAACAAGAGGAGTACGACAGGGATGTGTTCTGTCACCTCTTCCCTCCAACCTTTATTCTGAAGAAGTGTTCCAAAGGGCACTGTAAAACATCTAAGAAAGCGTTAAAGTTAACGGAAGGCTGATCAGCGACATAATATATGCCGATGATATTTATTATTTAATAATTTACTTTAAAACAAGTTTACTTTGACGTTTTGATTTCCACTTCGAAGATCGCTCTCAAAAATTTTGGGAATATTTTGATTTTGAGAACGATAAGATACAGTATGTGTTTTTTTTTGGTGAGAGATATATAAGAGATCTTCGATTTGTTTTTGGGACAATAGAGACTTCTATTTCTTGAAACTTATGAGTCTCTTAGACTGGATGGATAAGGCTAGCTTCAGCTGCTATCCAACGGTGTTTAAAATTTAAAATTTTGAGATATTTATGAAGCTATATGTATTTCAAAAATTATTTAATTCATTATAGTATATCAATTCCTTCAATTTTGTTTAATTCACAATATATTTAAAAAAAAAATTTGTAGTTGTTTATATTTTACATTTTCAACTTTTTTTATTTGGGTACACAATTTTTTACATTTTTTCTTTGAAATAGCAGAGGAATGCGCCTACAGAAAAATTTCAAAGATAGTGTGAATTTATGTCAGAATTTGTTGCTCGCCTGTGGCGCACTCAGGGGGGGTTTAGGGGTTAAATCCCGCCCCCCATGGCATATAAAGTAAAAAATATATAAAGGATAGTAGGAAAATGTAACTTGTCACACACAATTCAAAAAATCCAAAACGCTAATTGAATAATTAAATTACCACTTTAAATAAGTAGAACACAATAACTATTGTATAAATACATAATAATTAATAATATTTTTCATTATATTTAGATACAGATATCAATATTAGGCTCATGACAAAAGTAGACAGAACGAGTCTTAGTTATTTCAGTCTTTGTTTAAATTTGAATTGAGCCTTTAAAAATGCCTAGAAATGTGATATCTCATTTTAACAGATCAAGAGTAATTGCTTTGTTACAACAAGGCTTTAGTCAAAGTTATATCACGAATATTGTTGATGATACTCAGAGTGGTGTATCGAAAATTAAAAAAAATTCCAAGATACAAATGACGTCAAGGATCGTCCCAGAAGTGGTAGAAGTCGATGTACAACAACAGCACAAGACCAGCAAATAACATTGATAGCTCGTAGAAATCGTCTGGAATCTACAAGTGGCATATCCAGAGAAATTTCTAGGCTTCAAGAACTGAATATTTTACGGCAAACAATAACACGCAGACTAAATGCGGTAAATTTGTATCGTAGAAGACCGCTACGTGTTCCCAAACTAACCTACCAACACAAAATAGTAAGGTTGCAATGGGCTAGAGAAATAGTGCATCATGGTCCTAACTAGAATAACGTGATGTTCTCTGATGAGTCAAAAATTGGCTTGGTATCTGGTTCGCGAAAAACACTGGTTTGGAGAGCCCCAGGACGACAAGCTTGACTAGAAATAGCCCAACCGCGTGTCCCATTTGAAGGTGGCAGTATTATGGTTTGGGGTGGTATTATGAGTGGTACACAGACGCCACTGCTGGTTCTGGAGAGAAGAGTCACTGGTGCTGTGTACATCGAGGAAGTTATAAATCCTGTCCTACGTCTATTCCGAGGGGCGGTAGGTGATGAATTTGTGTTTATGCATGACAACGCACCTCCTTATCGAACAGCAGCAGCACAAAATTCTCTGGAAGAAGAAGGAATATGTACATTACAGTGGCCCCTTGAATTCCCCTGACATGAATGTTATTGAACATGCTTGGGACATTCTCAAAACACGCATCAAGAAGCCTATTATCCCCCTTTTACACTTCGAGAACTAAAAGATGCTGCTCGTAAAGAATGGGAAAGAATTCCGCAAGCCCAGCTCGACCAGTTAATCGACAGCATGCCAAATAGCCTACAGGCATGCACACAGGCCAATGGAGGAAATACTAATTATTAGTTTTATTAAAAATTATATTTTTCTATACTAATTTATTTTTAAATGTAAGTTCTACATTGTAAGTTTTTCACTCCAAGAGAATAAATAATTTTTTTGCATATCGTTTATCTGGTTTTGAGATTTATTTAGTATTGTTGAGAATTAAAACAAAATGATGTTTAACTATTCAGAACAGTTTATATATAAAAATCAATAAAAAGATGAAATATTCCAATATTCCAAACTTTTGGACATATGTGTATATGGCAATGCTTATGGTTTTTAGAAATACTTTATCGACAACTAATCCCTGCGTTGAATTATTCCACATTTAAACCAAATTCTTTGACGCTTTTATACTCATCTAATTCTGATCATTGAAGGAGTGAAAAAGACGATAAGTCGACACCGCTATCTGTCTCCAATTAACGAATCCGTGACAAGAAGCCATTACTAGAAGCTACCACTTTTACACGGAGACGGTTTTATCCGAAAACCAATACCTATTTCCTGCTTTTAAATCACCCATTTTTTCTTTGACTTTTAACATTTTCGGTGACTTCCTAATCTTTTATTGCTTTCTGGAACCCGAAAATAACTCTATTAACAACTCGACTGGGTTAATCTTATCTCTTTGGGCTCTAAACGAGGCCGACATTAACCAGAGATGTATTTTGTTCTGCTTCATTGGAAGCACTTTGGGAAATATCACAATCTAATAATATTTTGTGTAGTCTTTAATCGTTTTCGTTGACTGAGACTGTGAGTTTTATTTAATTTATTGTAAGTTGGGGGAGAATGGAGTAGAGAAATACAGTAAGGTATATTTTTGCTGAGCCTGTAAAACACGTTAAACGTATTTCAGAGTCATTAATTTAGTTTAAAAATTTAATATAAATATTATGTATATGAGATTATTAAGCTACGATTGATTGTAATGAAAATTACATTTTATAATTGTTGTGCGACGTTTCGATTTGCACTCTAAAGATTATTAAAGGTTAAATTAAAGGTTAAAGTACGTTTATTGACGTTTCAATTTCCACTTCGGAAATCGTTCTATTACATTTTACATTTATTACATATTACATTTATTACATATTACATTTTGAGAATGATTTCCGAAGTGAAAATTGAAACGTCAATAAACGTACTTTAACTTTTAATTCTGGCTTATTTCTATTTAAATAGTAATCACTTTACATGCCACAAGAAAATAGCTTCAGAACAATATTAAGATTAATTTAAGTTAATTATTATAAGTTATAAGTTAATTGACAGGTCAGTTACTTGGCCTCGATCGTGTAGACAAAAAAATATTTAACTTTATTTAACGTAATGCAACAACCCTTCTATCTAGACACATAAACATAGTTTGTAAACCAACATATTAAACAGAAAATAGCCATTCTTTTGATTTTGAAAATGTACCGATTTGGGAAAAAGAAGAAAACTACAACAAAATATGCATATTGGAGATGATTCACATGAAAAAAAGTCAAAATTGTATCAATAATAAGACTGATATCACAGATCTTTCCAATATGTTTCATAATTTCATCATTATCATTCATAATCACTATAGAATTATATATATTAAAACTATTTTATTAACAGTGTGAATTTTAAAATTTTTCTAGACCTATTTGAAAAGATATTGGTGTTCTGCTCTGCTAATTTTTTAGAGATAATTATAATTGGAATTTTCAAGATTGATTTTAAAGAAGCTTCTAATAGACTAAACAATTTCCTAGAAAATTTACTAGAATCACAACTAGATCAGCAACTTGTTTAGATAACATCTTAACAAACATTAGCAGTGAGGTAGTTGGTTGTGGAATTGTTTACCCATCTATTTCTAATCTTCTTGCTCAATTCCTCTACTTAAAAACAAAATCTGAAAAAAGTCATAGTTCTAATATATACAGAAGACATATAACAAATAATGCCATCCTGATGTTAAAACAGCCATTAAATAACGTTGAATGGGTTTCAGTTGTTTCTCTCAAAACAGCAACAGAGTTAGAGTTACCAACTTATTACCGAATTGTATGTACAGTTACTTAATTTTGCAATAAAAAAATCACGAACTCATACTAAAGCTCAAATTTTTTGGTTTGATGATGAACTAATAGTAATGCAAGAAATCTTTCCACAGTCAAGATAATTACTGATGTTACAAAGGAATATAGTGAGTAGACTTCGGCAAATATGCATATTGCATATTTTGCATATTGTGCATATTTTATGCAAATATTTCATATTTTGGCATATTTGTATAAAAGTTTGCATAAAGTGCATAAAAGTTCAGATTTTTATACTGTATTTGAAAATTTTTAAACATACCAATTTATTTCAATTCTTGTATAAAATTTTGTAGTCATTTTAATCAAGAAATGATCTAAGTACGTAATCTCTACAGGTACAAAACATTTACAATTTCAAAGAAGATCAATTTAAGTAGCCCTCAACATTCTTAGAAAGTCTCGGTCACTGAGGCATTCAGTTATTGGATAATCGCTAAGGGTTCGCTTATTTGCATTTTATGATCTAATCCCCAAATCTATCTACAATTTATTGTATCTTAACAGCAGGTAAACGGCTAATAGTTTTGTTCCTAATTTAGGGATTTTCCAAAATCTCCCAGTTTATTGAATTAGGTACCTAAACATTTCTAATTTGATGCTCAGATTTGTAAATCATTTTTGTTTTGATATTCTAAGCGTAAACACTCGTTGTGCGTAACAAAAAGGAAGATTGTGATTTTATAATGCCTAAAACAACCAGTGCTTCAACTTGGATTAAACCTTATAAAGAGCTGTCTATGGATATGGGAAAAATCTACTGTTCAGTCTGTGGCAAAATTGTAAGTATCTAATATTTTCTATTAAATATCTAATATTTCATACATACAGGGTGTTTCCAAATGACACTTACAACGTTTGACTGTAGATACTTCTCGAAAAATTGAACAAAACGATATAGTTAATGAGGGGTCAAACTTATTTACTTTTCGAGATACAGGGTGTTAAAATTAAAAAAAATTAAATTCTTTTAGTTAATAACAACAATAACTTTAAAACCAATAAACGTATTTACTTGAAATTTAGTACTCGTAGGTTGTTTTTAAATGAAAAATAGCTTCCTTTAGTGAGAAAAAATTGTCCATGGTACAATACAATGGTGTGTATTTAGAAAAATTTTTCACCTTTACTTTTTGTTATGAAGTCAGCTATTCTAAAACACAATTATTTTTATTGTAATTGAATTAACAAAAAAAAAACTTTTGTTGAATTTTAAAATAAGTTATATGATGTACTAATGGTTAGTAACAAAAACTAATTTGTGGATTAATACTGCATTTAAAACACTTAGCGAGTGTTTTTTTTCCAAACCAGTTATTTGATTAACCAAAAACACCTTGTATATTTTTATATTTTAAAGGTTGGATTAAAATAAAGGTTTTTATTTTTATTTATAGATAGCATGTGAGAAGAAATTTCAGATAGACCAACATGTGAGAACTGCTTCACACATTGCAAAAAAAGGAAAAATAGGAGGAAAACATCAAACTTCAATGGCTAAATGTTTCCAATCTACTTTAAAAAAATTAGATGAGCAAGAAACTTTTAATGAAGACTTGTGTCGCGCATTAGTGTCTGCAAACATACCGCTTTCAAAATTAGCAAATGTAAATTTTAGTTCGTTTCTAAAAAAATATTGCAAACTTAATGTTCCAAGTGATCGGTCTCTAAGAAGAAATAATGTGAACGGGCTATACTCGTCGGTGTTAATTAATATTAAGGAAGAAATTGCAGATAATTATTTTTACATATCTGTAGACGAAACCACTGATTCCTCAGGAAAGTATATTGCTCATTTATTGATTGGTGTTGTTAAAGAAGATACCTTACCAAAATCTCATCTTATTTCATGACAGCAACTTGAGAAAACAAATGCTTTAACAATTTCGCGTTTTATACAAGAAACATTAGCAACTTTTTTTCTTCCGACAACTATTCCTTCTAATAAATTACTGCTTATTTTATCGGATGCTGCTCCTTATATGGTGAAAGCAGGACAAAATTTAAAAATATTTTTCCCAGATTTAATACATGTTACTTGTGTAGCGCATGGATTAAACAGAGTTGCAGAGGAAATACGAAAAAAGTTTCCTCTTGTAAATACCATGATATCCAGTGTCAAAAAAGTATTTCTTAAATCTCCTATAAGAATTCAACTTTATAAAGAAATGCTATCTAACATTCCTCTTCCACCACAACCTATTTTAACGCGATGGGGAACATGGTTAGAAGCAGCTAATTTTTATGCAGATCATTTTGTTAAAATAAAGAACATAATTGATACGTTAACAGATGAAAGTTCCCAATCTCTTTTGGATTCTAAACAAACTTTTCAGAGTAACTTGCTTCAACAAGAACTTTCATTTATAAAATCAAATTTTAGTTTTGTTCAAAAAACAATTACTCAGTTGGAATCACCAAAACTGTCATTGTTCGAAAGTACAGCATTAATAAAAGAATTTGCGTCATGTTGTCGGAACGTTAGAGGTAATATTAGAAAAGATATTTTAAAAAAATTTGAAGCTACTATGGAAAAAAATAAAGGTTACCATATTCTTTCTGAAGTAGTCAGTGTTCTAGCTGGAAATATTTCGGAAACAATTAATTTAGAACCAAATGTTTTGGTTAGTTTGAAAAATGCTCCCGTTACATCAGTTGATGTTGAACGAAGTTTTTCCATATATAAATATATGTACTCAGACAGAAGCCACAAGTTTTTGTTAGAAAATTTTGAACACCACTTGGTCATTTATTGTTACCATAATTCTAAATAAGTTTATTCATACTTAAAAATGATGTAGTTACTTAAAATAAATGTAAATCTTAATGAATAGTAGGAAATATTTAGTTATGTACACTTTTTTTTTTAATAAAATTGTTACTATTTTACGATTTTTTTATTTATTTGTATGCATATTTTGTAAAATATTTGCATATTTTCGGGTAAACACGTGCATATTTATGCGCATATTTTCTACATTTTTATTTGCATATTTGCCGAAGTCTAATAGTGAGTATAAAAAGTTTAAAAAGCACTATAAATCAACAATATCATTAAAGAAAAAACTGGATTGTGAGAATTCATTTTCCAGTTTAGAAAATATATCTCGTGACAATTGGAAAGTTATAAATTATCACAGAAATAAATTTTAAAATAAAAAAGGTCTGTCCAAGCGCGATTACATCAAACTATTTCAATACTTACTTTACTTCAGTAGCTAAACATATTAGAAGCTCTTTTAATTCCACAAATGAAAATGTAGTCATAGATCTTTAGAAAGATGTTCACTCTTCTTGCGACTCTTTATTTTTATTATTTGTAAGTGATACTGAAATCAGGAATGTTTTGCATAGATTAAAAAATTCACACTGCAAGGATTTTTATTTCTTAAACAAAAAGATAATTGTGGAAACTATCGATATAATTATTGACAGATTAATTATACTTTATATTAATTGTCTTACTGAAGGGATTTTCCCAGATGCATTAAAAGTAACAAAAGTATCAGTGTTCAAAACAGGACCTTTAGATGAAATTGGAAGTTATCGTCCCATCTAAATCATTCCCATTTTCAACAAAATTTTTGAGAGTATTCTAAATGTTCGTTTGATAGAGTATCTAGAAAAACACAAAATACTTCACTGTAATCAATATGGCTTTAGAAAAAAGTGTAGCACTAAACAATGATTAATAGAAAATGGTGAGAGATATAGTTGATGGCTTGGAGGAAGGTCATTTTGTGTCTTTGACATTGTGTGACTGATCTAAACTTTTGACTGTGTTTCGCATGAATTACTGTTGAAAAAAATTCATAAATATGGTATTAGGGGAAACACTCTTAATCTATTTAGCTCATACTTAACAAATAGAAAACAGGCAGTTTTTCTTAATAACAGCTACTCTGAGTTTAACACTGTCGAATATGGTGTTCCTCAAGGTTCGATATTAGGACCCACTTTATTTTTTTTTTTATTTATCTGAACGATTTATTTCACTATACATTTTCTATAGAATGTGTATGCTTCGCAGACGCAACTCTCATTAATACTGATATTAATTAACATAATTTAAAAACTAAAATATATAGTGATACCCAGAAAAAAAAACTGGTTTATACATAATGGGCTAAAGCTAAATGAATAGAAAAATCAGAATTTGATTTTTAGTTCCGATTGGAAGTAAATGTTAAGAAATAATGCTAAACTATTAGGAATCTTTCTAGATGATAATTTGGATTGGAGTGCTCATACAGATTACTTAAGTTCTAGACTTGCTACAAGTATATTTTTAATACGCAACTTAGTTTATACGATTCCTAAAAGTACCCTTAGAATGTGCTTCTTCTTCTCATAATGGCAATTGTAGTTTTGGATACTGCTGCGCGAAAGATTTCTGCGGATGAGCGATCGAACCATCGCCTCAGGTCTTTCAGCCACAAGTTCTGGCGTCTTATTACTGATCTTTTGCCCTGTACTTTTCCTTCCAGTATAAGTTGAAGTAATTCGTATCTTTCGCAGCTCAACACATGACCCAAGTATTGCATTTTCCTTTCTTTGGTTATTCTTAGTAATTCTTTTTGTTTACACATGCGACGAAGTACCTCAAAATTAGTAAATCTTTGTACCCATGGAATTTTAGTGTGCTACTTTGCACTATTCCATAGGTATTTACAGTACGAAATAATTGTTTGGGGTAATTCTTGTCACGCAGATATAATTTTGTCCCAATTTACAGTGTCCCCTATACTGGTAAGAGCAAAGCATAAGGGACGCTGTAAACCTTTATTTCGGGATTTAGGTATTATGCCACTACCTTCACTGTCTACATATATGAGTCGGTGATTGAAATTCATGCCAACAAAGGTAAGTTTAACATAAACTCCAACTTACATTATCACGATACAAGATCTAGAGATGCTACTAGTAGAGCCCAACGTTTTAGGTTGACTACGAGTATAAAAAATTCGACTGATGTTGGTTTGTATAACTTTTTGTCAGATGAAATAAAAAGTCTTCACTTATTATCGTTTAAGCTTAAAATGAAATCACACTTTTTGAAACATTGTTTCTATTCAACAACGGAGTACCGAAGTACAGCTTTTACACAATAGTATCTACTATTTTTAAATTTTATGTATACATGTAATAATTTTTTCAGTCTCCCCTACTTAATAGGTATTTATCATCGTATTCGTATAGTTGGTGCTTAGGTGTGAACTAGAGAAGCTTTAGGGCCGCCAATAAAACAGAATATTATTATCTAGAAAATTTTATTGGGGTTGAACAAGGCGGCGAAAGCTTTACCTAAACAGACAGGTTGAGATTTGATTATCTTGCCACTTTCGAGGTGATAAATGTGAAATTTTTAAAGTAAATATTTGGTGGTGATTTATGTTTTTAGTTAATGGATTGTTTTAGTGAAATGTTAACCATAAATGACGATGATGGAAGTGTTTATTCGATACAACTTAATGGTGGTTTAATAATATAGTTATTAGGTGTTGACAAGAAGAGACAGCATCAAAAAGGTTCACACGAGAAATACGTTTTTCAATCTTGAGTTACACAGTTACTTCAGCCTAGTCTAAACTAAAAAAAAGCTAAACGTAGGTTTCAAGTTGGGACCTTCTCCAAATCAAGATTCAAGTTCAGGTGAAAATAAATAATTTTTCCATGAAACTTTTGACTTAATTTTACGGGATCGTTTATTAAATATTGTTAAAAAAATACCAATAAATGAGTTCTTTAGATTCCACAAAATGAGTAGTTTTTACTTTTTTTTTAGAAAGTTTTTTAAAAAATACTTTTCTTGGACTTTCTAAATAAAATTTTATACATATATAATTTGTTTAATTAATTAAAAAAGATCGTTGAGGTTAGAATTGGTATTAGAATAAACAAAAACGGATAAACAATTTCAAAATATTTCTCACAAGTTAGTCTTTGATATTCTTTGGGACTATCACCTTGTAGAAGACTAAAAAATGACACATTTTCAACAGTTTTTTTTGTATCTTATCTGTAATGTATATGGTAACTTTTTTTATTATACAGCTTTTGAAAATTACAATTTTTTTTTACATTTTTCTTATACATATTTTAAAGATGGTGCCAACAATTTTTCGTCTAAAAATTACTGCTCCATGACGAACAGTTAATCTCTGGAATGGCAAATCCGAAATATAAAATTCGAGAAGGTTGTTTAAAAAGAAGTACCCTTACGTAACAGTTTACCACAAAAACTAAAAATTTCTAAAAACAACAAAATGGCAGACATTTGAAAAAACTGTTCAAAAATTGACCTTTTTTTGACTTTTCATAGTCACAAAATTTTAGTATTTTTTTGGTAGGGGAAGGGGAGGTACATGTGGACAGAGGCACAAGTGGACAGCTGAGTTTTTTCCGTCTAGATTTCTTTTCGAGTGATTCTAACTCACTGGAAGGGAGAAGAAGTTACGGAAGTCAGTGATCTATCGCAGCGAGATACCACAACTGATGATTGTCTAAATTGCAGTACACTCTTTATTTCCAAAATGCCATCAAAATTGATCTTCCAAAATGATCTCATAACATGGCCAAAGTATTTTAATTGTTGGAGATAGACTTTGCTCGAACGCTATTCCAAGTCGGTCCAAGGAATTCGTAACATTTTTCTCCACCAGAACGTTTTAGAGGCGTGAATTTTAGTGGTGTCCTCGGGAATGTGACAATTATGTGTTTATTAAATCAATTTCACGAATGGCGCAGGTTCTTACTTTTTTTCTTTTTCATGTGTCATGTTCCCTAAAAAGGTTGGCAATCATCACGGAAAAAATATAGTAGAACATACTGTATCTTCTATTTTTTATATTATATCATTATATTATAGAATCAGATTATTTCGCACCTAGGTTGTCTCCTGTCCTTGACAAACACAGATGACCCCAGACGTATAACTGTACATGGCAGTAAGATAGAACAAATTCAAGAACATATCTACCTAGGCCAAATCCTGAGACTTGACAAAAAGAACCAAAGTGCAGAAATTACTAGAAGAGCAAGACTAGCATGGGCAGGATTTGGAGAACTTAGAACCGCAAAACACCCCAATACTTGAGGATCAAAGTGTTCAACCAATGCATCCTTCCTATCATGACATATGGATGTCAAACCTGGACTTTAACCAAGGCAAATATGAATAAACTAGCCACAACAGAAAGGACAATGGAAAGAGCAATGTTAGGTATACGACTGTCAGATAAAAAGAGGAACGACTGGGTAAGATCCAAAACAAAAGTTGAGGATATAGCAACAAAAATTGCCAAACTTAAATGGAGCTTCGCGGGCCACACTGCTAGACAAAAAGACCAACGTTGGAACACTACAATACAACATTGGAGACCTTACGAAAGTAGACGACCAAGAGGAAGACCACAGATGAGATCGGTTGATGATATTAAAAGAATAGCCGGAACAAATTGGCAATATGTTGCTAAGGATAGAGACCGATGGAAGGAGTTGGGAGAGGCCTATGTCCAAACATGGACGACAGAAGGCTAAGAAGAAGAAGAAGAAGAAGTTTGTCTCCTGCAATGTCACTGTGTCACAGTTTATAATCCTAATTTTTTCTTCTACGTATTTACCTCTTATATATTTACCAGTTTTTAAAAGATTTAACTTTTTTGGGTGCTGTTTTGACCATTTTGCCATCTTTTTGGTTCCACTTCCATTTGCCGTTATTTGCTCATATTTTTTTACTACCATCTTCATTTCCTTTATATTTTTCTTCTTGGGCCATTTCCCTAATTCTCTTCTTTTCTACTCTTTCTTTTATTGTTGTGTCATCGTTGATGTATACTTTGTGTTTTTTAATATATTTTATCTTGTACTTGGTTGCATTAAAAATGTCTTTAGGATGTATAATGAGTTGCCTAGATGGTTTCGTTAACCAAAGAATTTTAGCTCTTTGTTGGAAGACGAGCCAAGATCGCTTGGAATTAATTCGAGTTCGTTTGTTTTGTTTCGTCTCTTGAAGTGAGCAGTTCTTCTTAGGTCGCTTATTCTTCCTAATATTCTAATTGGATTTAACATGTTCTTGTATCTAGCCTTATGGGCATTTCTTATTTTAATCTATTCTCCAGTACTGTCTAACTTCAACTTAAAATGTATACTACTTGTTTACATAAACTTTACATGAACATTTTGGGAACTTTGTTTTACTTAATTAAACCTTTTTTTTCTCGTTTCTCTCTCTTGGCACTGTCTATATATTACCAGGGATATCATCTGGTCAAACTGTTACATCTTCTGTATAGTTTGTAATGCTTGAGAAACTTCCTCGATTATTAGTTTAGTGATCATTGTTATCATTGGTCTCTTACTCAGTTGAAACTCAGTTGAACTGATTTTCTGTCAAATTCTGCATATTTTGTTAATTTGTGCATCCTTTCTTCTTCTTTTTCAAGTGCTCTGTCAGTTGCGAACGTTGGCTATTAACATGGGAATTCTGATCTTGTTTGCGGCGCTTCTGAATAGTTCGACCGATGTGAGCCCGAACCACTTCCTCCGATTTTGGAGCCACGAGTGTCTTCTCCTGCGTAGCCCTCGCTTACTGTGTATTTTTCCCTGGACAATCAATTGCAGTAGACGGTACTTATCCTGTATCAATATGTGGCCTAGATATTCAAGCTTTCTTTGTTTAATTGTATTCACGATTTCTTTCTCCTTTCCGATTCTTTCGATTGCCTCTATGTTGGTGACATGTTCGGTCCAGGATATACGAAGAATGCGTCGGTACATCCACACTTCGAATGCTTCTAGTTTTCTCGTGAGCGTCTTCGTCAGCGTCCAGGCCTCCACACCATACAGTAAGATCGGAAAAATGTAACATTTAACTAGACGTAGTTTTAGGGGAAGAGACAAATCCCTGCTTATGAGGAGCTTTTTCATATTGCTAAATGCTGCTCTAGGTCGTTCTATTCTCGTCTTAATTTCTGTGGCCTGTTCCCATTTTGCATTTACGTTGGTGCCAAGGTACACATAAGATTCTACATGGTCAATTAGTATGTTACTTATCCGTAACTGTCGAGCAAGCTGTTGCTCCCTGCTTATCAGCTTCCGCCTTGTCTTCTTGAAGTTGAGGCTCAGTCCGTATTCCTCACTAACTGAATCAACTCTTTCCATTACCTGCTGTAATTCGTCTATCGTACTGGCAAGGATCACCGTGTCGTGGGCATATCTTATATTGTTAGTTTACTCGCCGTTTATTTTTATGCCTTCATTTGCATTTTCCATACATTTGTTAAATATTTCTTCGGAATAAATATTGAATAGGAGTGGGGATAATATACACCCCTGACGGACACCTCTTTTGATCTGCACACTTTCAGTGAGTTCGTTGCCAATTTTTACTTTTGCTGTTTGACCCCAGTATAGGTTTGCCACAATTCGAATGTCCTTGTCGCCAATACGTGTCTTTCGCAGAATATCTATCAATTGTTCATGATTGACATTGTCAAATACTTTTCTAAAATCCACAAAGCACAAATACACGTCCTTATCAACGTCTCTACACCGCTGTATAAGCACCTGGAAAGCGAAAATTGCTACTCTAGTTCCAAGTGCTTTCCGAAAGCCAAACTGCGATCTATCAATATTTGACTCACATTTATCATATATTCTTCTATGAATGATCTTAGTGAACGCTTTAATTACATGATTGATCAAACTTATAAGCCGGTAGTCATCACAGATCTGGGCATTTGGTTTCTTCGGGATTGTAATAAATGTTGACTGCAGCCAGTTCTCCGGGATTTTACCGCCATTATATATGTTGTTAAAAAGTTCAACTAGATTATCAAGGAACTGTTTATCTGATTTACATAGGATCTTTAATATTTCGCAGGGTACATTGTCCGGACCTGCTGACTTATTGTTTTTTAGTGCTGCAATGGCATCTTCTATCTCCGATTTAAGGATTGAAGGTCCTGTTTCTCCTTCTCCATATAGGTGATCATCAGTCCTGTCAGATGCAGATAATTTTTCTATGTATGATTTCCATATTTCTAAGATCGTTGATGGCTCCGAGATAAAATTTCCATCGCCATCTTTTATGCTGTTGGGTGACTTATTGAATTTCCTCTTGTTTGTCATTGATTTGATTTTTTTTGTGCATATTGTAACTGTCGTATTTTCGTTCGTATTGTTCTATTTCCCTGCATTCGTTAGAAAACCATTTTTCTTTGGCGTCTCGAATTTTTGTTCTTATGATTTTGTGGATCTGCTGGTATTTTTCTGCATTTTTATTCTTGAATTTACGTCTTTCATCCATCGTATCCATTATCTCATCAGACATCCATTCTTTCTTCTTCCGTCTGTCACGCTTTAATAGAGTCGCGCATGTTGTTTGGATTGCTTCCCTCGATTTATCCCATCTCTCTATTATATCCGACGTGTTCTCGTTAATGTCGTTTATTTTCTTTCCTAGTTGTTCTCGTACTTTTATTTCGGTTTCTGGGTTAGTGAGTGTCTTAATATCAATTGTGTTTAAATTAGATCTTTTCTCGAGCCGTTTTACTCTCATGACCATTCTGCATACCAACAGATTGTGGTCCGTAGGAACATCGGCACCTGGGTACGTTATTGACGATTTTATCATGTTTTTAAATCCTGCATCCTTTGCATGGACTAATATTATTTGCTTGCTAGTTTTTATGTAGCACTTTCTTCTCTTTTATTTTTCTTTACGCTTCGTGTGATCCTCACCTGGTCTCTTTATTCTTCTTCCTCATTTTTTAATAATCACCATTTGCTTTTTTTTGGTTCTTACGGATATTTTGGTTTAGCCTTATACGTACATAAATATATCCTTTTTTCTTGTCATAAAATAGTCTATTTGAGAATGACTTTGTCCACTTTGGACCATCAATCATAATATTATTTTCGAACTAAAAATTATATTTAGAGGAAATCCTACCAGCGTTCCACGAATTCATTTCGCTGCGTAAAAGAAAAGAATCATCTTCAAGTCTCGTTGTCTTAGCAATAAACATATGAAGTATTTGACAAGAATGTATGAGAACGTTGCACTGTGATGAGGACCCAGGATCCGATTTCAGTAGACAAGAACGTCAAGAATTTGCATGAGATGGGATGCCGTAGGAGACACATGTCTCTCCATCCGCTATTCTATTCGTAATGACTAATTAATCTTTGTACGCTACTAGAAATTATACACGGAGAAAAGGGCAGAAGCTAATAAATAAAAATATTTCAACTATCTTAGAATATTCAAGTCTTACTGCATAGTCTTTCACAATTGTTGGATAGTAATTAACTTATGGACCTTTATTATTTATCTTAAATTTTGTTGTCATAAAAAAAACTATATTTTTATATTTGTTTGAAAAATATTTCATAGATTTTAATATTTTTATTTAACTATTGAGATCAGTTCACTAAATATGGATGCATTTATTGATTATTTATTTATTTATTTATAAGAATATGAATTAATGATTAAAATATTAATGAATATACAGGGTGTTTCAAAAAAAGCTAACCCCGTCTCTAGGGTACTCTTGGTAAAACTCGATACTGTGTACCGTTTTCGGAATATTTTGATTTGAAAATTATGAAGTAATAATTGATGCTGGTATAAAATAGTTAGTAATTAAACAAAACATACAAGAAGAAAATTAAATTAATGACTAAGAACATAAAATAAAATTCAATTACAGTAAGTGTTCAAAATGCCCTCCGTTTTCGCGAATACACAAGTCTATTCTTTTTTCTAAAGATTCCATTAACCTTCTAAACGGTAGGGGATCAGCTATGATGGCATTAAATTGACGTTGAATTCTTTCTTCCAATTCTTGGCGTGAATTTACCTATGTAGCATAGATCAAACTGCGTAGTCCAAAGGATTAAAATCGCATGACCGAGGAGGCCAATGAATCGGAGCTTCTGCACCTCTACCAATCCATCGATTCGGAAAATGATTACTCAACCAATTACGACACCTTCTGTCAAAGTGTGGTGGAGCTCCATCGTGCATAAAAAATAAAGATCTTCGCTCGTTTAGCGTTAAATTTTCTAATATCTCAAATAACGAATTGTTTAAAAAATCAAGATACATATCACCATTTAAATTTCCAGGTAGAATATGATAACCTATTAATTTGTTACCTAAAGTTGCTGCCCAAACATTAACTTTAAATGAGTGTTGGTAATGTGATACCCTTTTGACTCATGGATTCTCATCACACCAGTAGTGTGCATTATGGGAGTTAAACATACCTTGTCGCGTAAAGGTGGCCTTATACGTAAAAAGAATGCATTTTAAAAAATTTGGATTGTGGGCTGTCCTTTGTTGCAATGTTTCACAAAAATCCACTCTAACCGGTAGATCATCTGGCAAGAGCTCTTGGACTTGTCTGTAATGATAAGGATGTAATTGCTGTTCTTTCAGTATCCGCCAAGTACTTGAAGAAGAAGTATTTGTTTGTCTTGCTATATTCCTTACGCTAACTGTTGGATCTTGATCCAGTAAATTTAAAATATTATTTTCTTTATTAATTGTTCTTGTTGTTCTTGGTCTACCAGAATTTATTTTATTTGGTCTGACATTCCCAGTTTCTCGACAACGTCGTTCAACGGCCCTAAATGTTTTTTTACTTGGTAAGTTTCTTCTAGGAAACTTTTCTGCATAACGTGTCACAGCTGCACTAGAACATCCTAAACATTCGCCTAAGGTTAATAACATGTCAGTGTATTCAACATTTGAGTACATTTTGATTTGATTTTACAAATAACAAGGTTTCAAAACTCTAATTATTGTTGGTTTTTCGTCATAATAATCAATAAATGTCAGATTTCCATGGCACACTTGCAGAAAATAGAGGTATACCTATTAGAACTTTATCATTACTACCAGCATCAATTATTATTTCATAATTTTCAAATCAAAATATTCCGAAAACGGTACACAGTATCGAGTTTTACCAAGAGTATCTTTTTCGTGTAAAATTGAATGATGTATAAGTTTACTTGAAATTTTGATTAATAATTATACTCTTAAAAAAGTTATATTGACTAATACTTAGTACGATCCGTGTAACTAGCGCCTTCTATGAGAATCAGATATAAAAACAAATTTATGGGATGTATCAGCTTCCAAAACATATTCGTATAAAATTTCATTACAATGTTGCCAGCAGTTTCGGCAAAATCGTACAAAATGCGTAAAATTTTTTTTTCTTCAACGTCCTGTATCTTGAAAACGGATGGCGTTACAAAAATATTTTACTAAACAAACCCCAATTATTTTTCAGTTTTTTACCTATCCTAGAGTTAGTTATGAAGATGTATAAATAATATATGTGGAAAAACAGCTTTAAAAACAAACATAAAACTGATAAAAACACAAAATGATGAAATACTAACTAATAAAAGAGACATATCAAATGAATTTGTAGACTACTATACCGATTTGGAAAAACGGTATGCAGAAATGGTTCCTGAGAAAACTGAATATCTAGAAAATATATTGGAAAAATAATCTCAGACATAATCTCATAAAAAAAGAACTCAGATTTAAAAAAAAATAACAAAACTGATTTCAAAACCCTTAACATACATAATAAATGCATGCATTTAGGCATTAGCTTAATTTAGGCATTTTCCAGCTATTTTAAAAACTGGAACTGTTAAACCACGATTCAAATCTAGCGAAGAAATATATTGCCAGAATTATAGGCCTATCAACCTAATCTTCAACATAGGCAAAATATTAAAAAAAAATAATTTACTTACAAATTTAAAAAAAAAATTCAATATACTATCTGAATGTCAGTATGGATTTCAAGAAGAAAAATCCACTGAAGATGCAATCTGTGCTCTAACAGTTAACATCTACAAAGCTCTTGATAATACAAAACCAGCTCTTTGTATATTTGTAGATTTATCGGAGGCATTTGACACTGTTTCACATAAAATATTGCTAACTAAACTTCATATACACTCAGATGCAAAAAATGCAACGGAGAAAATTTTGGTCAAATAAAAGTTTTTCAGTTTTTTTGATTTTTAGCCCTATTTTGATGATTTTTTAGGGCACAAAAATTTATAAATTTTAATTTAGTATAGTGAGTTTTTTATTAAAATTTTTTATTTGACTTACTATACGGGGTTAATCGAAAGGTGGTTTTTTTATTCTAACTTTAAAACATCCTGTGGAATAATTCCGTCAGCGGATTTTCGTAAAACCTCGTTTTTCGGTTGCAACCATGTTTTTTAAGTATTATGTTTTTTGTTTCGTGTGAAAATATGGATTGGTTTATTTTTGGGAGCGAAATGACTTTGCCACCCACAATTTACGACTTTTCCTATAATTACCATTTTAATTTTTGTATTAATTTGTAATACGACGATGGGGGCTTTGGTGACTAATATCAAAGGAATGTCATATCGACATCTCAGAAGTACTGTATTTAAATAATGATTAAAAGCAACGACATGATCTTGGTTTTAATAAACAATAATAACAATAACAAAACATAAAAAAAAACTTAAATACCACTAAAAAATAAGTTAATATTTTGTATTGCCTCCTCTAGCCTATATAACTGTCTGTACACGTCGGCTCATGCTGTCTATGAGGTTGCGAATATCATATTGTTGGATGTTTTGCTATTCCTCTTCTGGAGCCAAGCAAAGTGCGTTAGTGGAGGCTGGTGCGCCTTCGCGACCTCTAATATTTCTACGAAGCATATTCCAAACATGCTCTATTAGGTTTAGATCTAACGAACAAGGTGACCAGTTCATTTTATTAATACCAACTTCCTCTAAATATTGCATGGCACACATTGCAGAGTGGGATCGCACATTATCTTGAATTAATAGAAAATGCCGGTATATTGAGAAAAGGGTACTGCGTGATTCGATAAAATTTCCTCAATATACCGGTGTGCAGTCAATGAACCTCTTAATAAATACCAATTCAGTGTGCGCGTCTCAGGATATTCCTGCCCATATCATCACCGAACCCCCTCCGTGGCTAACGCAGGGACTGAAAGCGCACTCCGCAAATTTCTCTCCAGTTTGGCGCCATACTTGTTTTCTCCCATCTGATGAGTAAAGACAGTATCTCGACTCATCCATAAAAAGAACATTACTCCATTGTCCTGAATTCCAAAGTAAATGTTCCCTGGAAAATTGTAGTCTAGCCACTGTGTGCCGTGGAAATAATTTAGGCCCATTTGCTGGTCTGCAACTCTGTAAACCAATATTATGTAATATTCGACGAATTGTAAATACACTTACATTATTGCCTCGAATCTCTTGAAGCTGATTTCTTGTTTGCACCGCTGTTAAATGACGAACCCGCAAAGCGTTGACTCGTATAAAACGATCGTCTACAGCGGTAGTTTTGCGCTTCCTGCCACTTCCCGCTTTACGCTTGTTTGTTCCAGTTTGTATAATCTTCGACACTAAGAACCATGATCAATCATAATTAAACACAATGTAAGTGTCAATATGACATAATAATAACAGTCACCGAAGCCACCTCCTCGTTTTACAAAATAACTCCAAAATAAAATCCGTAAACTAATTTTCGAAACCAAATTCAGATTTTTGCTTTAATCTGTGCCTTCTAAGAATTGCAAGGCAAAACAGACGTTGATAAAGATGTTATTAGATTAAATTATAATTTAAAAAGTCCTAAATTGTGGGTGGTAAATTGATTTGGCTCTAAAAAATAAACCAAGGCATATTTTGACATGAAACAAAAAACGCAATGCTAAGGAGGCATGGTTGCTACAGAAAAATTAAATTTTACGAAAATTCGCAAGCGGAATTATTCCACAGGATGTTTCAAAGTTATGGCAATAAAACCATGTTTTAATTAACCCTGCACAATAAGCAAATATTAAATTTTATCAAGAAACTAACTATACCAAATTAAAATTTGTAAATTTATACACAGTGTGCTAGAAAAATCATCAAAATAGGGCTAAAAATAAAAAAAATTGAAATACTTTGAATTTGACCAAAATTTTCTTTGTTGCTTTTTTTTGCACCTGAGTGTATAATATAATAGGAATATCAACAGAAATTGATATTTCTCGGGTAAAAACACCACCCTCAAAATGTGTTGAAGCCACTATGGGCTGTTGGCCTAAAGATCTAAGTCAAGCATGTTAAATTAGAAATGACATAACCAATAACATAATCTTTGCTTATGAACATTTTTACATATTTTGTACAAAAAACCTTTTTTGACAACGATGGGCTCTATTTGAAAGATCTTCTTATATCCCATTCTAATAACGGATGTTTCATTTTCCTATTATTTTTTTGTGTTCTTTCTATTCTGTTCTTCCCTTGTATCTTTCTTTGTCTTTTCCTTTTTTTTCTCTTTTCCTTGTCTTTTCCTTTTTTTCTATTTTCCTTGTTATGTCATCTCGGTTGTCGTTTTTTTTTAATGAAATTATTCACTTAACTGAAATCAAAATTATGCACTTCTTAAATAAATTGCATTACTATTTGTATAAACTTGTACAAACTTATTAGCTAAAAAGAAACTATTAGACGAACGATACTGTGTATAATTTCTCAGAGTCGCACAAATCTCACAATTAATTCCGCCTGAAGAGGCAATTTTCTTCATTTTTATTTCTCCCGACCGGAATCGAACAATGCAATGGCTGAAAAGCAGCAGCTACATAGTAGTAATAGCCTAGCAGCTATTGTGCTAGCCAGGTCGACGTTATCTCGCCATCTTTTCTGGCACCCGTCCGCTTCTGAGAAAGGACAGAAGATGGAACCAGTCCGACGTGGCATTGCAGCAATAAGGTATACCGATACACACACGTATCAATTCCCAGAAATAATTTCACAAATTGCTGCGGACTTCTTTAATTTACGCGATCTTTTCAGCACCGGACTACGCAGATTTTAATACGATAAAGATCTAACGAATTAATATTCAATAAATGAATACTAATGAATTAGATTTATCCATAAAATTGAAAACATTAATCTGTAGACATATAAGTACCCACTTCTTGTATTCGTTCGTCACTTGTAATAATATTATTTGCTTATAGGGGACAAAAAAAGGGGACTGAACAATTACAGTGCTTGGAGATAGGCTACTTACGTTTTTGTTGGAGAGCAAAGTCCTGGATAAGGATTCCTTTAAGGGAGAACTAACTACGAAAAAGAAATCAAGAAATACTTACAGATATGTCCTGGTCAAACACTATACAAGAAGATCTCTAAACTATTTAAAATTAGGGCGCCATTTAAGTTTGAATTAAGTTAAATTTAATTGAATGAAATTAAATTAGATTGAATTTCTCAGGGTTCTTTACTACAAAATATTTTATCTTCAATTCGTGGCTTCTAGTATTTTCTGAATGCTGGCTTTCTTTAGGATAGACAAGGAGAATAAATATGATATACACAATTTACGACTTTCTTTTAAAACAACCTTATTTTAATACCATCTTCTTTAAGTGCTGTCTCCCTATCGGAGGTTGGATATCATCATCACTATCTTTATTCTATCTACTGCTGCTCTGAAGAGTTCTATAGAACTGCATTTAAACTAGTCCCTTAAATTATTCAACCGTGACACTCTCCTTCTTCCTATACTCCTTCCTCCTCTTATATTTCCCTGTATTATCAGCCTTAGCAGTTCATATCGCTGTCCCCTCATTACGTGTCCCAGATATTGTAACTTTCTTATTTTTATTGTGTTTATTTTTTCGCATTCTTTGCCCATTTCTCGCAATACTTCCGTGTTAGTTTTCTTCTATGTCCATGCTATTCTAAGCATCCTCATGTAACACCACATTTCAAAGGACTGTAACTTATTTATGTGTTCTTGCTTTAATGTCCAGCTTTCAAGTCCATATTGCAGTATCGAAAACACGTAACATCTCAGTACTCTTACTCTCAGTTCTAATCTAAGGTCTTTGTTGCAGAGAATTGTTTTAATTTTTACAAACGTATTTCTTGCTATTTCTATCCTGGCGCTTATTTCGGTTGTTTGATCATTATTGTCTGAAATCCAGGTTCCTAGGTATTTGTATTTATTAACCCTTTCTATCGGTACATTTCCCAAATATTTCAATTTCTGGACTAGGTTCGTTATCTATTACGATTTGTACTCTTTGATTCCAGTAGAGGTTTGTTATTATTCGTAAGTCCCTATGGTCTATGTTTTTTGTCTTTAGAATTTGGACTAATTTTTCATGTCTTACTTTGTCAAATGCTTTTTCAAAATCAACGTAACAAACATGCACATCAAGATTCATATCCGTGCATCTTTGAGCTAACACATTAAAAGCAAATAACGCTTCTCTGCTTCCTAGTCAGTTTCTGAACCCAAACTGACTATCATCTATTCCTTCTTCCAGTTTTTTATTTATACGACCATGTATTATTTTCAGGAATAATTTGAGAATGTGACTTATTAGTGTTTATCGTTCTATATTCACTGCAATATTCAATGTTTGTATTTTTAGAGATAGCACAAAAGGTAGAGAGTAACCACTGTGTCGGTATATGTCCTGTTTTGTATACTGAGTTAAATAAGTCTACTATAATGTCTAAGGTTTCATCATTTATACATTTTAAGGTTTCTATAGGGATTTGGTCTGGACCTACTGCTTTACCATTTTTGCTGTTTTTTAATGCCATTTTAATTTCCTCTTTTAATATCTTTAAAACCATATCCTCTTCTACTTCTATCTCCATTTGTTCTGCTCTATTGTCTTTGAACAGTTCATTGATGTATTCTGTCCATCTCTTTAATTTGTCGTAAGTATTCAACACAAGTTTCCCATTTGTATCTTTCAGTATTCCGGGTTTTCTTGTTCTATTGCTGTGAGTTAATTTTTTTATGTGTGTAAAAACTATCATGTCTTTTCTGGTATTCTTCTATTTCTGCGCATTGTTCTTTCGGTTTCTTAATTCTGTATTTTATTTGTTTATCCACTTTTTTGTACATCTGATTATCTTTGTTTTTATATTGACGTCTTTCTTCCATTAAAACTAAAATTTCTTCCGCCGTCCATTGCTTCTTTTTATATCTGGTTGGTATTACAATTTCTTTTTGACTTTGTCTATTTCTGTCTATAATAATAACAACCATTTTTTATCCGTCTCAGTATTTTGTAGAATTTGTTCTTTAACATTCGTTAATCCGTTGTTGATCTCATCTGCCAGGCGTTGCCTTATGTGTGGGTTCCTTAATTTACTTGTATTGATTTTTGCATTTGTTGTTCTTTGTTTTATTATACCATATACCATACCATTATAGTATTATACCATATACCGTTAATACCATATAGAAATATAAAATTAAAGATCGTTTATTTAGACTAAAAGAAAACTTAATTTTGTTATCTCCCTTTTAAATCAAATTATTTAATTTACTGTAAAAAATGGTTCTAATTAACTTTCTTAAAAAACAAACAAAATTTTATTATGTGCCAAATATCTGATTTGTGAATTCAATTGTTTTAATCAATTACTTTATGATATAGGTTTTAAAAAAACATATAATATACAAATACAACACTTATTTCACAAATAATTTGACTGCCCTTTTTGATTTACTCTATGCGATGTTTCCCGACGGACACTGATTTAGTCGATCGATTGTGTTCCCGCAAAACTGTCCAATTCTCCAAACACGCGCGGCTCTGCTTCATCCTTTCAAAACTGTTACACAAAACAGCACTCTTTCAGATTCTCTCCAAAATTAACCTTTGAATCGTTTCAAAATAATAATAATGACACCCTTTCAGCCAAATGGTTTTCCCGCCTCGACTGGTTATTTCGTACAATTTTTATATCAATTTTCTTTCTTTACTTACAGAGTTAGGAGTCTCTTCGGACACAAAGAGTTTGGGATTCTCAACCTGGTCTCGATTCGCCTTCAACTATTCTGTTATCACCAACTTAACTCACAAACAATAACTTATACTTATTTTTCACACACTCTTCTTAAATTGGATTTCTCGTTCTGGATGGTAAAAACACAATGATTGAAATCTTCTGGTTCAATTTTCAAATCGACTGTCCTATTCTCCTACCTTCAAAATTTCCTATTTTTAAATTTTAAGAAATCAGGCGTGTTTTACGTACTTAGGTTTTTCCCTAAATAAACAGAAGAGGATACCGACTAACCTTTCTTTTGTGTCTACAGGTAAATTCGTATTTGTAAAAGATAACGTCTAATTCATAGCATTACCTTCAAAGAAAAATAATATACAAACCATTGTGTATCAAACACTAACTTGAAATTCTTATATATACAAAACCATATTTTGTAAGATTTTAAACAATATTTAATAATTTCTAAATAACCCCTAAATTTTTTTCCTATACAAATTGGGCTTAGAAACTGTTCACTATTGAAGTCCACTGTTCTCCGAAAATACTTCTTAATTATAAATCATTATACTTACAAATTCTTAATCTATACAGGGTTTTGAATATTTATGATCTCATGGTATTTTAAATACAAAAATTTATTTTATTCTTGATCTATTTTAGAATCATATATATATATATATATATATATATATATATATATATATATATATATATATATATATATATATATATATATATATATATATATATATATATGTATATATATTGTTATGGATCAGTTTATCGATCAGAAATAGAACAAAGAGTTTTTTTATTATTTTAATATACCGCGGGCATATAAGTTAAAATACAACCCTGTACTTATTTGTAATAGTTAGAATAAGAGAAAACATTGTTCCGTGACGGGACCCTGACGAGTTTTTCCGTGAAAGACTGAGTGAATAGTGAAAGGACAATGGAACCCGTATAATTATAGATTTAGGAATAAACTTGTAATTGTATTTTGCGGTGGGCATTTTTCGAAAGTAAATAAGAATTAGATTTAGATATGAGATAACAAGAATTTGGAAACTTATTTCTGTTGAAAAAGGCAAAATTGATAATGGTTTCTGAAAAGTAATTTGAGTGAAAGTAGTTTATTTTTTTTGAATATCATGTTGGAAATTTTCTAAATCGAAAATAAGTGGGAAAGATGAATGCTTATGTTTGGTTAAAAAGGAATGGTGGGAATGAAAGAGTCGAGAAGGTTGTCTGGGAGAGATTGAAAGGATTATTATGTTACCGAGAGACCAGAAGAGAAGACGTGTTTTCGTGTAGTCATTCTGAGTACCAGTGCTTTCGTTTGTTAGTGAAAAAGGTGGAAGGTGAGAGCAGATCAAAATCGAGAAGAGTAATACCTCTTTTGAGTCTGCATAGTCCACGAGATATAATTGAGAAAGAAAGGAGAATTTGTGAATAAAGAGTACCGGTCAAAAGAGGCTTGGGCTTGTGTTTTCGGAGGAGTAGTTTGCTGGTATGCGGTTTGGATCAATGCTGAGAACGGGAAAGATTTGATGGTAGCCGGACATAATCAATCAAGGAAGGAACTGTGGTTTGATCGAGAGGAGACATCATTGGTGAAAAAAAATAAAGGTCAGTCAAATAATTTGAATGAAAGAAAATTTTAAGATATTCTAAAGATAAAATCAAATATAAGCATACGAACTAGGATTCCAAGTTTCAAAGAGTTATTTTTTTGTGAATAAATTATATTTTTATATGGTCATTTTTTTTAATAGATATTATTATAAAACAGATGAATAGATAGTTTGTAATTAAAATTAAATTTAGAGTATAGGAGTTTGTTGGGAAAGATAATTGCTCACAAAAGTTATTTATTAATATTCATCGTATTGCTTATTGAAAATAAATAATAATTTGTGTGCATATTTATGTTGTTTTAATGTTAGTTCCGTTTCCTGTTCTATCCCGATTATGAGCAACTAGGAGATACTGAACCCACTAGAAGAGATATATAAAGTAAACTGATTAAAGTAAAATTAAAAAGGCACCCTTAGAATTTTTAATAGTAATTGATTTGTATGACTCTGCATAAATTAGTGAATTAATTAATTAAATAATTGGATTAATTAAATTAGTGTTAATTAATAATAAAACATCATAAAGCAGATCACAACAATATATATATATATATATATATATATATATATATATATATATCTATATATATATATATATATATATATATATATATATATATATATATATATATATATATACTCTTCCAATTAATTCTTAAGACAGATATCGAACATTTATGCAAAAACTCTGATAAACTCTGATAAAGATATAGAGTATTTAAATGCCAACTCTGCATTTCCATCTCATAGAGGCAAAGACAAAGCCTTATCGATTGTCTTCCTTTACAGCCAGCGGAAGAAGAAAATACGTATGTCTCATCTCGTTCCATAAACTGCGAGCAGCAGTAGCAGAAAAGTAATTATTATTCAATATACAACACGTCTTTTAATTGGTTGTTATCTCTGCTTGCTCTCCGTCTCTTTCTGTTGCGTTGGATCTTTCTCAGATCAGACTGTATAGTCCGAGGTGCGACTGCCTTAGAAAGAAGACACACATATTTCATTATGTTATTTATTTAGTCTGTTCGTTGGATCTTTGCACATGCATGATATTCTTTTAACTATTTGTAGCGACTTTGATCCGTATATTTGCAGTGTCTTCTCTGTTCGATTATATCCAGAATTTTATTTGCTATCAACTTTTTATTTCTTTAAAGCTGGTATTGTTAATTCTTTGTAAATGTCTAAGACTGAAGCTTCAACAATTCCACCAGTTGTCCTTTTTGACTTTCCTTAGCTTCATAGTGCTTTGGTATTAGGATGATTAATCTCCATTCTTGTGGTATTCTGATTTATTGTATTATTTTTGGATTAATTTTAATACTTATTTGGAGAGATCTGGTTCTCTGGTGATTTTGTATTTTTTAATTTCCTTAATGCTTCCTTTACCTCTTCCACTTTAATGTCAATTTCTTCCTGTGTCGTCTCTTCAGGTGTTGGTGGTTTATTATCGTCACCTTTAGAAAATAGGGACCGTTCTGTATCCAAGTCGTGTCCTATCTGTTTTTACAAGCTCTACCAATGTTTCCTTTTTTGGTCGTTTGTCTAAAGCATTCGTTACACATTTTGTCTTCACTTTCTCTCCAAATCATGGGGTTGTCTTGTTTGATACGTTAGTGTTCGTTAGTTTCTTCTCTCCAAGTGATTCTGGAGCTGCGGTAATTATGTTATTTTTTGAGTTTTTTTCAGCTTTTTTGTTATCATTTTCTAATATTTCATTCTTAGTAATCTTCTCTGATATTTCTTTTCTGCATAAGTCATATCATCATCATAAGTGGCTCGACAATCCGTTTTGGATTTTGGTCTGCTCACAAAGAAGTCGCCACTCTTTTCGATTCCTGGCAACTTCCCTTCATCTTCTGACCCTTAGGGGTACCCTTGAGACTCTAGAGACCCTTGTAGGTCTTCTTTCACATCATCAATCCATCTCCTTCGTAGTCGTCTTCTGCTTCTTGTGCCCTTTGGTTTTGAAAATGTTAATCTCTTCGTGTATTCGTGATCTGACATCCTAGCAATGTGTCCAGTCCATCTAAGTCTCTGCACTTTAACGAATTTCACAATATCTGGATCGGTATATAACTGATATAGTTCAAAGTTGTACCTTCGACGCCATAGCCCATTTTCATTTACGGCACCAAAAATCTTTATTAAGAATTTTCAGCCAGTGCGTCCCCCTGTCTTAGACCATTATTAATGTCAAAGAAGGTAGAGTTTCTCGTTTAATTCTAATGCATGAGCTTACCTTTTTGCATTGTTAGTTGGGTCAACTTAACTAAGTTAGGTGAGATCCCAAAGTCTATCATTGCATTATATAATGCAGTTAATTTCACACTGTCATAGACTGCTTTGAAGTCGACGAAGAGGAGGAGTATATCTATGTTTTATTCTAGTAACTTTTCTAGAATCTGAATATGTGCTTGAATTTGATGTGTAATTGACTTTCCAACAGTAAATCCGCATTGATATTGACCAACAATATCCTTTGTAAAATGTTTAAGTCTTTCAAACAATTCATTGCCGAAGATTTTATATGTAGATGTTAACAGAGTAATGCCTCTATAGTTCTTACACTCCAGTTGATCAGTTTTTATGCAACGAACATATTATTCCCTTTAGCCACTCTTCTGGTACCAATTCATTCTGCCATATAAGTTCCGAACAGATTTCATCGATTCCTGGGGCTTTATTGTCTTTGAGTTTTAGGATGGCATTTGACACTTCTTCTCTTCTTTGGTCTTCACTGTGTAGTTAGATGACCTCTGAAATGTTGTCCCCATATGTTAACAACTGAGTTTTTATCATGTAGAATTTCACCGTTAGTATATTTACAAATTTTTAATTGTGGTTAAAATTCTCAACGGCTATTATTTAAGGATTCGTAGTATTTCCTCGTTTCATTTTTATCGAATAAACTTTGTATCTCATTGAGAGTATTCTATTCGTATTCCCTTTTCTTACGTCGATGGATACGTTTTTCCTCTCTTCTAATATGTCTATATTCTTCTTTTTTTCTCCATGTACAACCTGCTTCGATAGAGACAATAGACAACCAGAAATGATAGAGGCATAAAACCAAATAGAACGAGCTGCACAAAATAGTGGTATTAAAATCAATCAGACCAAAACAAAATATATGCAGGTAAGTAAAAACGCAGAAATAAGGCAGCCACAAAATATAACAATAGGAGAATACAACATAGAGGGGGTAAAAAACTTTATATACTTGGGATCCCTAGTCACGTCTGATAATAACGTTACGGAGGAAGTGAAGAGGCGAATATTTATTGCAAATAAATGTTACCATAGCTTAATTAGACACCTAAGATCAGATAACGTCGCAAGAAAGACAAAATGCCAAATATATAAAACCCTAATAAGACCGGTACTCACATACGGCTCAGAAACCTGGACACTCACTAAAAGAGAGGAAACGTTGTTAGCCACCTTCGAAAGAAAAATCTTGCGACACATATATAAGGGCACAAAAGAAAACGGAATATGGCGAAGGAGATACAACTCTGACCTATACAAAATATACCAGGATCCGGATATTATAACATTCATTAAAATAGGACGGCTGCGTTGGATAGGACATGTAGAAAGAATGGAAGAAGGCGAAATACCAAACAAAATATTCAAACAGATGCCAGTAGGAAAAAGAACAAGAGGAAGACCGAAACTGAGATACTTAGAACAAATAGAAAATGATATAACAACCTTAAAAATAAAAAACTGGAGAAAAAAAGCACGAAACAGATCAGAATGGAGAAGAATCCTGGAACAGGCCAAGACCCAAAAAGGGTTGTCGAGCCAGTGATGATGATGATGACAACCTGCTTCGATAGTTTTTTGATATGCTGTGTTCTTTTTCTTTGTGGCCATTTCGCACTCATGATCAAACCAATAATTTCTTTTTTCTGATTTGGTTTTGCCTAATATTTCAACCGATTTCTGTAACCCAATATCTGGTATATTTGCCCATGGTTGCTTAATGTCTTCTTCTTATTTTTTAAAGTTTTTTGTCCTGATTTGATCTTCTTTTGATGTCTGTATACATTTGCAATGTCGGGATCTTTTAGTTTATTAATGTCGATTTTTTTCTCCTTTTTCCGATCTACTTTCTTAAATTGAATATTCTTTCTTTAAATCGTGCTTGAAGTAAATAGTGATCCATATCACTATGTTAATAATAATAATAATAATAATAATACTTTATTTCCTTTTTGACAAATACAATTTGTATAGGATCATTCACAGTTTAGAAAACAAAATAAGTAAATATAAATGTAAATCTAAAATTACGCTAAAGCTAACATTACAAGACAAACACAAATAGAAAATGTAAAATTACTAGCATATACTTAAAATAATGTCAACTACTAAAATATTCATCAACAGAATAAAACGTATTCTGCAATAAAAAATCTTTTAAAGTTAATTTAAATATTTTCATATTCTTACATTTTTTTATTGGCTCGGGTAACTTATTATATATATTCTTTGACCTATTATTGCAGCTGAGTAAAAATGCATATTTCCTTTAGAAAAAGGCACATGTAATTTTTGATTCTGCCTTGTATTTATATTGTGAATTTGACTATTAGTTTTAAATGTCTCAAGATTTGAATGAATAAAAACACAAACTTCAAAAATATATAAACACGGCACAGTTAAAAGTTTATATCTAGTAAAGTAACTCTTACAGCTAGTGATTCGAGAAATACCAGCAATACAACGGACTATTCTCTTTTGAGATAGAAAGACTTCATCGAATTTACAAGACCTACCCCAAAATACTATGCCATACCGCAAACGAGACTCCACCTGAGCATAATACAGCATAATTAGCTGTTTTGCACTTAGTATATCTTTGAGGTTTCGAAGTAGGTAGCATGATGAGTTTATTTTGGAAATAATATCATCACATTGCCTTTTCCAATTGAGACATTCATCAACATACAAACCCAAAAACTTTAGGCAATGAACTTTTTTAATTTGTTTAGAATATATTGATAGTTCGATATCTAACAGATGTTTCTGTCTATTGTGGAAATGAATAGCATGCGTTTTATCCGCATTAAGATGTAAGTAATTCGAGGAAAACCAATTACTAAGATCACACAAAAGTTCGTTACATTTATTTTCAAGAGATATATGTGATTTATCTGATATAAGTATTGAAGTATCATCTGCATAAAGTGTAAACTGTACAGCAGAATTTATTGAGACAATATCATTTAAGTAAATAAGAAATAATATTGGGCCAATTACAGAACCTTGTGGAACACCCATATGAATGTAAATGTAATCTGATTTGCAAATATTTACTGATTGTTGGGATACATCTGTTAAGGAGACATACTGACGACGTTCTGATAGGCAGGATTCTATCCATTTTAGAGAGAGATCTTTTATTCCAATATTTTCTAACTTATTAATGAGTAACGTATGATCGACATAGTCAAATGCCCTACTGAGATCACAAAAAATCCCGACAGGGCATTCATCTGCATCAATATAGTTAGTTAAAGTCTCATAAAATGAATGAACTGCTGTATTTGTAGACTTACCTGCCTGAAAGCGATGCTGATATTTACTAACAATACCTTTATCCAATAATTAAGAGATGTTTGCTCCTCTAAAAGACCTAACATCTAATAAGTTAGAGCAGTATCTTGCATCGATGATTATAATATGATCTATTTGGTTGTTTCATTATCAGGAGATTTCCAAGTTCCCTTATATATATATATATATATATATATATATATATATATATATATATATATATATATATATATATATATATATATATATATATATCTTTATAAGGAAATCGTGTCCCAGCTATTACCATGTTCTTAGACATCGCAAAATTTATGATTCTGAGACCGTTATGATTAGAGTCTACGTGTAGGTTCTTTTCCGATGGTGGGCGAAAATTTTCTTCATAATTATTCCGTATAAATACGGAATATTATTTAGCCCTTCCACTCTGATTTTTGTTCAATGATTTTTCTGATTCCAAAAATATTTTTATGCAATAAAGTTGGTAAAATAGTAAAAAGACTTTCATACATTTAATTTTTCCTTTTTAAAGTTGTGTGTCCTTTATATACGGGACTTCCAGCCATGATATCTCGTACTAATAAATCAACTTTTTGCCGATATGTGCGTCTTAATGTTAACCAATTAATTATATTGTTGTTTTTAATTGCAGCAACCGGTGGCAAATTAATGAAACTTCTGAGTTGGTGTACGTACTCGAAAAAATGAAACATTTTTTTCGATTCCACCGCAATGACATCTCTCTTTTCTAATTATCTGTTATATTGGTAATTAATATCCGATTTTACTTATATAAACGTTGTAAAAAGTTGTTGGAAGTACTAATAATTGGTTCGATATAATTGAACGCTTCGAATTCATGGAATTTTTCTTGTACCATTATAATGAAATGGCCTCGAATCAATAAGACCAGTGGGTAATTATAAGGGTACGACAAAAAACGTACAAATGGACGATTCAATTTTATCAATTGTTTTTTTATTTTACAAAGAATTTTATAGTGATACTATGTATTTTTTCTATATTGCCATAAAAGAGGATTGTTTTACTTTTTGGTAGAGTGGCACTAAATAAAAAAAAGGAAAAATAAATATAGAGTGAAGATGGGAACGAAGCCAAAAGGATTTCAAAGCAAACATATTAGCCATCATGGGAAAAGTGTACTCACTAAATTAAAAAAATGTCTATTTTATATTATGTGTAGGAATATTAACATAGTGTAATTTTTTCTGTCTTCCTCCTATTTAAGGCTAGGGCGACAACAGAATAATATTTTAATTTGTTGTGCAACTTTCGTAACAAAGAAGTCACTTTTGGAGAGTCGCTGAAATGTTTACCTAAAGTATATTTTTTACCGATCATCAAATTTGCATCCAATTTTTTACGATCAATAAAATTTTCAAAAGAAATAATTAAATTTTTAAAATAATAAACTTTTTGCATGAAAGGACCGGTCGTTTCACCTATAGATAAATTTGTCCTATCTGACAGATAGTTATCTCAAGGATAGACATTTACTTATAAAATAAAATATGTACCTGTTGCGTTCTGCACATACGATGACCTCAATATAACAATTGGGGTCATCAGAAAGAGAAGAGAAGATATTTTGTTCAATCCAGAACTCGCTGGTTTCCCCTTTTCGCATTGGGTATGTAAATCTCCATAGACTTAATAAGCAAGACGATCGTATGAAATTCTATTTAAAAATAAGTAAAATCAGTAAACATATTATATACATTTAATTACAACAACTCCCTTATATCTGCAATTTAAAATACGCGTGACAAGTGCGTTAAGAAAGGTGAACGAATTAACGTAAAAACACAGCTGTTTGGAACTAAATATGTTATGATGGATATCTATACATTACACAAACAGGAATATGCTAGAATACGATACGACGGGCACTACCAAAGTCAATGCAATAGAATACTTTTGTGTATATATAAAGGTAAACAAACCAAACAATATTATAAGTAATAAGCATAGTTATACATATCAATTAATAGTAAAATAAAATATACAATTAAACTATAAACACGCTAAAATGAATGTTTATATATACGTAAAATGTTATTTTAAAAATTCAAATCACGACACAAATGCGAAATAGCTAGTTCAGCACACAAGATGAATTTCTTAACAATATGCATATACCGGTAAACAGTACTCGATATGCAGCAATTTAATTTTGGCAACAAATAGTATAAGGTGTACTTTACCCCATGAAATGATAGCGCCACCGCTATCGCAAACGACGTCTTCAGCGACATACACAGGAACCACAAAGTTGATAATGCACCACCCTTACTGCATTTTACGACTCTTTCGGCCGCAAGACCGATACCAAGTGTCTTAGGTACCTTTAACCCACACACACATACACACGTCTATGTGATTTGAAGATAAAATGCGACTCTTACTATTCTTATCTCAAATACACATCTGTGTCATTTTGCAGATGACCCGTCTCGTAATATGTAGTTTTTAATACAGATGTATTTTTGTACGGGCTGTAAGCTGTTATCTTGAAATACAGGGAGAATCGAAACTACCACAAAGTATGTTAATGTTATATAAATGTTTATGTATAGTTGCGAAACTGCAACAGTAACCGTCTTTTCACGTCATATTATGTTGCGGTTATTTATCTGTATATGACTCTGGTAAAACTCTACGAAATTATAAAGGATTTCCGACTAACAAGGTTAGTTAAATGTCTTCTCCAGAATAGAAGCTTCTACAGAAAGCCCCAGTCCAAAAACAGTCGGTGGAGGGATCAAAAAAATGGATTCTTACAGGGAAGTGTCCTCGTGCTATTGCTATACAATATTTACACCAACGACCAACCCAAAAACCAACAAACAAGACAGTTTATTTACGCGGATGATACAGCTGTGACAGCTCAGGACAGCACCTTCAATGAAGTCGAAGTAAAATTGACAGATGCCCTAGAAGACTTAGCACTATACTATGACGAAAACCATTTGAAACCCAATCCTAGAAAAACCCAGGTGTGTGCTTTCTACCTTAGAAACAAGCATGCCCGAAGGACACTGGAGGTGGAATGGCGTGGTCAGATACTGGAACACAATAAGACGCCAAAATACCTCGGCGTACGTCTGGATAGAACTCTGTCTTATCGATATCACTGTCAAGATATCAAGAAAAAAATAAGCACCAGAAATAATATCATCCGCAAACTAACAAACACAAAATGGGGAGCACAACCACACACTCTCCGTATTTCTGCCTTAGCATTATGGTTTTCTGCCGCGAGTTTGGAGCGCCAGTGTGGAAAAATTCTGCTCACACTAAAAACGTCGATGTTTCGTTAAATGAAACAGTTCGTATAATATCTGGTTGTCTGAAACCGACACCTATCGAAGAGGTCTGCCCTATAGTTGGAATCGCTCCGCCTGCTATCAGAAGACAGGTAGCCTCAGAGATAGAACGAAAGAACAAGGAGACGGATCGAAGACACCCCTTGTATGATCACCAAGTTCAGCCAAGTAGATGAAGAATTTGGAAAAGCTTTCTGAAAAAATCACTATTTCTTCCCGAAGAGCCAAAGACGCGCCGAATACACCTATGGCAAGCGTTAGCTACAACACATTTTGCTCCCTCAGAGGAAATGACCGCTGGACACAATTTGCAGTATCCTACATGGAAAGCGCTAAACAGACTAAGAACTGGCGTTTCACGTTGTGCTAGTAACCTGAAGAAAAACCAGGAGGACGATACCTGCGACTGTGGCGCGGTTCAAAATAGTCACTATCTAGTATCATGCACAGAGATGAAAAAGGCCATCTATATGGCCAACTATTGGAAACACAAAATTTAAAGCTATTGGTGTTCCGGACACGGAAAGTAAGTAAGTATCTGTAAGATAAATGTAAAATTTATTTCGGAACATACCAATATTTAATTAATTGTCAAAGAAATCACAAAAATGTTTTAATATCTCTTTTAATTATACAATTTGTGGTGACAGGAATAAATTAAATTATGTAAAGAAAAATTGATTAACGAATAAAAAAATAATACATGTTTAATGATTCTTCTCAGGTTTTTCTTAAATTGTCCTAATTTTGATCTCTCGCTAGGTTATACTCGTAAAATGTTGCTGTAGATTAGAACCGTTGAATCGTTTCAACCTTACAGCCACTTCCACTGGATAAAATAGTACCTAAACCTTCTCTTCCATATATAAAAAGTTATGTTGCATACCTGGTTCTAATATGAAATTTATTATAAAAATTGGATTGTATAGTGGACTTCTTAAAAATGGCTTTACTTGATAATCAGAATATTCCTTGTAAGAACTGATTTCTTTTATCTCCATTTAAACTTCTTATTAAGAATACATAATTATTTATTCCTAACAATTTTCTAAAAAAAACTCCAGATATACTGAAATAAGCTAACCTGGTACTATTATTGAAGCAGGGAGGATCAATTAAGGAGATCAATTCGTTTGGAACAATTTGCTTGCTGGATCCTCTCGATATTTGTTTGCTTTCGAGTGTTTCGAATATAAGGCCATACCCTGGGACAAACATACGAAATGTAAAAAAAAACAGATTGCAAAATGCGTTGGAAGAAGGTAGACATATATCGAAACAGCAATTTGGATTTCAAAAAGGGAAAATCAGCAATTAGTGCAATATAATGGTTGGCGAACAACAGAAAATGAGTAGTTATAGCATGCTTGCTAATAAAAATGCCTTTAATACTGCAATTTCTTCTTCTTCTTCTTTTTACATAAATATGACTGTCTGTTTTTCAATGTGCCTCCAGTAAGTTGTCGTTCCATCGTTTTCGTGGTCTTCCTACTGATCGTCTTCCTATTGGGGAACCGTCTCTTGCCGTCTCTACTACTCTATTTGTTGTCATTCGGTTTATATAATCGTTCCATTCTACTCTTCTATTTCTTACCCAGTTCTTGATGTTCTCCACCTTTCATCTACGTCGTAAATCTGTACTTCTAGCTCTGTCCCGTAGTGTCTTACCATCAATTTTTCTAAATGTTTTCATCTCTGCTGTTTCTAACATCCTTTTTGTCCTCTCTGTGTCAGATCTTGTTTCTGCCGCGTATGTCATTATTGGTCTGATGACTGTTTTGTAAATTCTGCATTTCGTTTCCCGATATTTTTATTTCTCCATATTATTGTAGAAGAGTTTCTTAACGAATAACTAAGAAATTACAGTACCTTTATGTACAAGTAACTAAACTTTAGTTCGTAAGGTTTTCTTATCCAATTTGCAATTTAGTTAAATTTTGCAATGGATTGTATATTGTACTATTTTTTTGTGATATTGACGATTTATGTAATTTCTGTAAATGTTAAATTGGTATTGTTATTTTTCTGACTTTTTGTAAGCTTTGTCCATAAAATTGTAAAAATTTCGGTGACAATAAAGCATATTTCTATTTTATTTTATTCTACTTTGAATTATCTATTCAAGAGAAAAATAAGAGTAACCAGTAAAAAACTGGTCAACTGGTTCACTGTTCAACCACACAACGTCGAGAGTTCCACAGGTATCGGTCTTGGGGCTGATACTGTGGAATATCATCTAGAACGAGGAATTAGAACTAAATCTTGGGAAAGGGATGACAACAGTTACTTCTGCAGATGATCCAGCCACCGTAATGGAAGATAATACGAATTGGGGGATCATAAAAAAGGAAAAAAAGACTCTCAATAAACGATCCGTATAAAGGAAAATTTTGACAGACGAGACTCTCGTAGACGATAGATGACATGGCTTAAAAACATCATAGAACAAACTGCGTCAGACTTTCAGGCACTAATACAGGCAAGGATGGAAGGTTGTGACTGGATTTTATTATTAGCAATTTTCAGTATTTTCTTGTGTATTTTGTTGTAATTACATTGTAGATAATAAACCATTCTAATTTCTTTTAATTATTAAACTCTAAGAAACAGGTACTTCAACGTACTACTGTCTTACATAAACCTAAAAGTAGTGTTTAAAGGAGAGGAAAATGGTACGCACTTACGTTTGTGACTTAAGGCGCTTAGACGACTGAAAACGAAGAAGCCAGGTGGATTGTAAAGTGAGGTCGGTAGCAGTTGATTTATTTCCTAATTAGTCTGGACAGGTATATAGGACGGGTACGGCAGAGAAAAAGACAGAAAGAGAGAAGTTTCAGAGTAGAATATAAACGGAATGTGATATTACACTTGGATTGATCAAATTGGTCGTATCCAACCGGTGGTTTATTTACGCTAAGGTTACGACACTATTAATCTACTTAAACAATTCTTATTTTGGTGGTCAATGTTAGAATTGTCTTTAGAATAAAAAAATATTACTACTACAACTAGAAGGATTTTGATAATCTCCTTTCTTAAACATCGACATCGATAAACTTAGTCTCTAGCTATTTTAGGCTCTATTAAGTTCAAAGATTATTTTTGCAATAACTTTGTAATTTCCTTTAACATTGTCACACCTCCATATTTTAGCTGGTGGTACACCCCCGTTTAGTGGTACACCTCCATATTTCGTTGGTGGTTTACTGACTTCTTCAATGTTAATCTTAACGTCTTCATGTGATTGGATATTTTCTTCTCTATATTTTGGTTTCACTTCCTGCGCGAACCATGGTTTTTAATAGAATTTGTCTTGTCTTTTTGTTGGTGGTTTTCAGAGTGCTTTCAAATAAGCAATTTCAGTATTGGTTTTTAAGTTTCTGATACAAGATTTTTTGACTCATCCCATAAAGAGTATACATTATAATTTTTGTCTGCGTGGCTGTTTTTTCTGTTCTGTTTTGTTATGGTCATCATTCTAACTTTGTTTAATAGCAACTAGTAATCACTTCCTATGTTAGCTGAGTTTACGATTCTGATATCAATTATTTGATGAGATAGTACATTTCTACTATTTTCATTATAGTAACATAATAAAAAGATGAATGAAAAGATAACAATCGCATATGATGTCAGTAAACGGGAGAGAACTGGAGGTAAATAAAAAGAAGAGAAATATTAGAAAACAGTGAATTGAAAAAGAAGAACGAAGATACAACAATACTAAAAGATATACACACACTATGTTATTCTAGTGAAAAATCATCACAAACAGCAATGAAACAAATGGAAAGGATATGGGAGATACTAATTAATTTCATGTAAATATTGGATTGTATCAGGGCTCAGTGATTCAGTCCTTTTCTAATCTCATTAATGTTAGATCAAATAACAGAGAAACTACAGAGTAGCAGTCCCTGGTGCTTAATGTATACTGATGTTGTGTTAGTAGGAAATACTAAAGATATTTAGAGCAATAACTGGAACAGTTTGTATTGACAATGGAAGCAAAATGTTTAAAACTTAGTAGGGCAAAAAAGAGCATTTGGAATGTTCAGATGCATATACAAATAAAATGATATATTTGGACGGTAAAATGATTGCAAAAAGCAATGGTTTTAAGTATCTACGATCGAAATTACAGAGAGAGAAAGTGTGTGAGAGAAAGATTACAATAAAATTAAAAGAAAACTTCTATAAAACTGACATAAAACCACCTATGATATAAGGAACTGAATATTGGATTGTTGAAAAGAAAAAAAAAACAACTGATAGCAGAAATGAGAATGCTGAGATTCATGAATAGAATGCCAAAAAAAAAAGAATAAAATTAAAATGTCTAGGGGTAGCACCAATTGATGCCAAAAGATAGAGAGCATAACGTCCAACCATTCGTTAAGAATGTTTGGACATGTTCAAAGTCGAGGCTTCAATCATCCAATATGAAGAATTGTTGATTTGAAAGTTCCTCGAATTATAGAAGAGGAAGGTCAAAAAAGACCTAGAGATAGGCGCTTAGTTAGGGTATGTCGCTAATGGGATTGATATTGTGGTGGAAGTAAAATGAAAATAATTTAGAAAAGGGAAAAATGAAAAGAGCTGAAGAAAATCAAATGAATCAGATAAAAAAATAATATGTAAAAGCGAAATTAATTATAATTTAATGCCTAAGAGATAAACAAAAAGACTGTTTCAAAACTTTATTTAAAAACCAAGCTATTGTCTCTGAAATTCAAGAATATATCTACATGTATTTTTGATGAACATTTCGTTAAATGCATGGATTTATACGTCCATGGTTAAATGTGAATCTATTGTCAGAGAATTAGAGACATCAGGTTGGAAAATCGATGAAAGTGATCAAGTATGTCATTTATTTTTGACTTTACATGAAAAATATGTCATCACAGTCGTTAAAACAGTTTCAACAAATGTAACCGTAGACTTCGTCAAAACCAGATAACTTTATGATAATTTTAAATTTGTGAATAACGCAAAAAAATATATTTCCCAGTTGAACTATCTTTTAATTATATGTACTTGTTATAGATGTGTAGAAAAAAGCAGCATTATAAAAATATTGTATAATAAATGAATAAAAATTTCAAATCAACAATATCAGGAAGATTTCAGAGAAAGATCATTTGTAGAAGTCGAATGTTTTCGATTTGTAGGAAAGTAATATCCAGCGAGCAGGAAATATTTTAATCATAGACTCAAGAGCAACTGATCCTCTGGTATTCAGTAACTTGGAATTATTCACAGTTCATTCAGTTCAGTCAAAAAAAAAAATTAATCAATCTTGCTGAGGCAATAGTGGCAAAAAACAAAGGTTCCTTAAATTTTATTACGAATAAAAATGTATAATCTTAAAATAATTAATTGTACCATAACTCACCCATAATCTTTCATCAGTTAAACTTGAAATAAAATTTAGTTGAAATAAAAGCAAAGATTGGAGTTCATTTTCAAAGTGAAATGATGGGACATTTATAGATATCGAAATTCTCTTTGAATAACAAAACTTGTTGGCAAATGAAGATGTGTGGTACAAGAAACTGGGTCATTTGAACAGAAGTAGGGTCAATTGATCAGTTGTTGACAAGGATTAAAATTATTAATTTAAAGTTCCTCTTTCAGTGGGTCACAGTTTATCGATTTTTTCGACATTTTTTCGTCACATCCAACGCATTAAGTTGAATGTGACGGAAAAAGCAGTAGGTCCGTGATTAAACACAGAAATATTGCAGCGTTACATACATAAGTGGTCTATTCCTAACCTACGTTTGATTCGTTGATATTTAAAATGCGCGCTTTCTAAAGCCAATCAATTACGCAAATGGCGAACATTTGACGTAAAACTTCATCCATGTTGGCCAAATATAATAATTTGTGCAAATGAGAATAACTACTGATACCTTAGGAAATCAAACATGAATAAAGATGCAGCAAAAAATTACAGAATACGAAAAACCAATTAAGAAATTGATATATGAATAAATATAACATCTTAATATAAAACAAGAAAAAAAGATGAGCGAAAAAGGACGGAGAAGCAAATGATAAAACAATTTGATGGCATAAAGGAAAAAAGAGTTTGTGAACATAGAAGATCAGAGAGAGACAATGAACATGGCATATTGTCTACTAACGAACTGTGACTTTGAAGAGTATATATAATGCAAAAAGCTAGATCACAAAAGATTGATGGAAGATCCACTTATAGCAAGAGATTTCTAAGAAGTTTTATAAAATGTTAAGACGCATGTTGCAAGAATGTCAACTGTCAGAATGGATGATCTATGATATATCATTTACTTCAGACAACTACACAATCTACTGAATTTTTCAATCATATTCTAAAATTAGACATATAAATTAATGCACCAGAAGGTTTGAAGGAGCAATAACAGATGAGATGAGAAAGAACTCCAAACTTAAAGAAAACTTAAAGAAATGAAGAATTGTTACGACTTTCACAAAAAATCATGATTAACAACTTATTATAAAAATTTGGTATGTCAGATTACTGGAACAAAAACGCCATGAAACTTAATTTTGAGTTAAATACAACTTTAGAAGAAATCGCACAATTATCATACTGATAACTTAAAGAGAGTCGACTGTATATTTTAAGTGTGAGTAGACTTGACATAACCTATTCGTTTCATACCCAACTTAGATTCTGTATAAACCTACTAGTCTGTCAAGTCCAACGAAAAATATACTGAGATATTTAAAAGGAACTGAATACTTGATACTGCTTTAAGAAAAAAACTGGGAGATTAGTACAATTTGGTTCGTTATTCAGACTTAAATTTGAGTAGCGATAGAACCGATTTTAAGAGTACCAGTGGATTGATAATTTTTTATTGTAGAAATGCGTCTTGCTTTTCAAGAAAGCAACAAAACTCTATCAAACGCTGAGTACTTATTTCATTAAAGGAAATAACGAGATATTTGATTTGCATAGAAAAATCCTGTCGGAATTGAGTGCCCCAAGAGCCAAAACTCTAGATTTGAACCATGGAATTTACATGAAAAACAACGCGAAAATAGTTATCGGTAACACTAAAATCATAAACGTTTACAGCTATAGAATTTTTCATATAAAAATGATTGCACGTCATTCAAGATTTACGACGTCAGAACCCCACAGCGTTGCAAAACATCAGAATAGTTAGTAAGTGAGGAATTTTTAAAATGTCAACTGTTACCTATATTAACAGTAAAAACACTATTAAAACTACTTCTAAATTTTAAACTTACCTCTTTTATAGTAAAACGTCCCGTCACTATTTCTTGTTCAAAATAATGTATCTTATATGAAAGCTTATTAACTTTCTACAGACTATTTAGTTGTTTTGGCATAGCACAATCATAATACACAAAAATAACTAGTTTTTAAAGCTATTAATCTAAATTTAATATATAATATATATTGATCAAATTGTGTAAGAAATCAAAATATAAACAAAATTCTTACTCTAAAAAAGCGGCAACACTTTATACAATTATGCCACACGCTGAACTGTCATAAAAATTTGACTTATTCCCGTATCAGTTGCGTACAATTGTCTAATCTATTTAATAAAATTATTATTTTGTGGAATATTAGACTTAAAGAGTTATTTCATAAAATTTATATTATTAATAATAACAAATGTTTTTGGTTATTTAATCAATATAATTCTAAAATTCCCAATATAATGATGATTACATTTTTCTGATTATTATACCATGTTGATGCCTTTGAAAGATCAGCTAGACTACTAAAAAGAATTTGTAAAACGCATTAAAATCATCAGGAACGGTTTCTTAATATGAAAACATTTCTATGCCACCCAAATTTGGACACTAAAGTGCTATGTTTGGTCTTTACTGCTGTATGAATGACAAACGTGGAAGATAAAGCAGAATTATTTAAGAAAGCTGCAAGAGTTAAAAATGTAGCTCTATAGAAGTATGCCAAGAATCAGCTGGACCAGTAGAACGAACAATGCAGAGGTCTTAAGAAAAATAAATACCTAACCACAACTATTCTGAACTACTATATATATAAGATGAGAAAAACGTTTTCTCTCGGTCATATCATGCGCCGCAATGATTACGAATAGCTACAACTAATCTTGGAGGGAAAGATAGACGGAAGAAGAAGTATACGTCAAGATTTCATTAATTCAAAAAAAATTCTTAAGATTCCCTTCCTTACAAAGATTACCTTACAAAGAAATAATTTGAAGAAATATACAACGTGGTCCAGAATTATGTACATTAATTTCTAGAGCTCATAGTACGTCCAAAAATAAGGGTACTTCTTTATGTACACCTTTTTATAAAACTGAATAATAAGGGAGATACAACACAAGGGGTGAATTGAAATTCTTATTTTTTCAAATATCTTCCAAACAGTTTTGAATACGGAGTTCATATTTTGGGAGTGATTATAAGACATTAGGATAATTAATTTCATGTCACCACCTACCACATCCTATATTAATACAGGGTAGTTTTGGAGGGTAAGTGGGGGTTATTGCGTCACATGTTTTTAATTTTTACATATTTTAAAAAAATATTTTAAAAATTGTTTCCTTAGACTTTTCTACGCAAAAAAGGTGCTCTTGTAATATTTCGACAGATATCACCGTTTTCGATTTATTTAAACTCGAAGGTATACATGTATTTTATTGTAATCGTTACATTTCTTAATATTCATATATAACTTGTGTTAGCAATAATATTACAAATTAATGGGAAACTTAATTAATACTTAACATTTAGTTAATGGCGAAAATAATATTTCACAACAACTGTTCACAATGTCTTCCATTTTGTTGAATACATAATCTAATTCTTTTATTTAGCGAACGCATTAATCCATTTAATGTTACTGGATCCTTTTGTAAATCGGTAAATACTTGTTCAATTTTGTCTCTTAACTCATTTACTGTATTAATTGGAGTGTTATACACTTTTGATTTCAAATAACTCCATACTGTAAAGTCCATTGGATTAAGATCACAACTACGAGCAGGCCAATGAATCGGTGCATCCGCACCCCGGCCTATCCACCTATCAGGGAAATGTTCATGTAACCACCTTCTACAAATTCTTGTGTAATGTGGTGTAGCACCATCATGCATGAAAAACATGTTTCTTCGTATTTGTAATGGAATATCTTCCAAAATATCATGTAAAATATTGTCTAGAAAATTGAAATACATGTTACCATTTAAATTTCCGGGAAAGATGTGGTATCCTATGAAACTATTTCCTAAAGTAGCTGCCCAAACGTTTATCTTGAACGTGTGTTGGAAGTGAGTTTCCATTGTAGCCCTTGGATTTTCTTCAGCCCAGAAGTGCATATTTCTAGAATTGAACATACCTTGTCTTGTAAATGTGGCCTCGTCTGTAAACAGAATGTTGCTTAAAAATTTGGTGCAGTTTGAACTTTATTTTGCAATACTTCACAAAAATCAACTCTAAGTGGCATATCGTCAGGTAACAATTCCTGCACTTGTCGATAGTGGTAAGGATGCAATTGCTCTTCATGCAGAACTCTTAAAACACTTTGATGGGAAATATTCGTTCTTAATCCTAACCTGCGTGTACTTATTGTGGGGTCATTTATTACAGCATCCAATATTTGCTGTTCAACGCGAACATTTCTTGCTTCTCTACGACGACCAGCATCTGTATTCCTTCTTTGAAGACAACCGGTTTCTCTCAGTCGTCGTTCAGTACTTACAAAAGTCCTGGCATTGGGAATATTTCTGTTCGGATACTTTTCTCTGTAGCGTCTTATAGCGGCAGCAGCATTTCCCGAACATTCCCCTAATACTAAAAGTATGTCTGTCATCTCAGAATTTGAATAGTGTGCCATATTGCGGGCAAACAAATTTAAAAATATAGCAAAAGAGACGTGTTAAACAAATTTCACTGTCGAGTACAATAAAAGTGTAGATAAAATAATTTAATTGTTATTAAACGTCTCTGACAATTCATAGACTACTTGAGATTAAAGTGTTGTTGCTAACACAAGTGTCAATTCCAAAGCATACTTGATGAATATTAAGAAATGTAACGATTACAATAAAATATATGTATACCTTCGAGTTTAAATAAATCGAAAACGGTGGTATCTATCGAAATATTACAAGAGCACCTTTTTTGCGTAGAAAAGTCTAAGGAAACAATTTTTAAAATATTTTTTTAAAATATGTAAAAATTAAAAAACATGTGACGCAATAACCCCACTTACCCTCCAAAACTACCCTGTATTAATATAGGATGTGGTAGGTGGTGACATGAAATTAATTATCCTAATGTCTTATAATCACTCCCAAAATATGAACTTCGTATTCAAAACAGTTTGGAAGATATTTGAAAAAATAAGAATTTCAATTCACCCCTTTAAAGGGTTGTATCTCCCTTATTATTCAGTTTTATAAAAAAGTGTACATAAAGAAGTACCCTTATTTTTGGACGTACTATGAGCTCTAGAAATTAATGTACATAATTCTGGACCACCTTGTATATGGACTGGAAAAAACCGACCTGATTTACTTACCAAATTATTGTCAGAGGTCAAGGAAGAATATTTGAAGAAAAAGTTGGAGTTTCATAAAATATTAATTATTTTTACATTATTTAAATCTCAAAATTAAGAAAGAGTGACGAAATAAACGCCCAACAACTTATTTTGAGTAATATTTGGATACAACACTAAAATTTTTCACCATTCTCATGTGTTGAGGCGGAACGTCCGAAAACAGTCGTATCCCTTGCTCTTCGTCGACCTCCATATCCATCCCGGTTATCGGTATAAGATGGCTGCAATAATTGACTAGTATTTTTTCAGAAGATGCTTATCGTTCTCGTATTTGTAAGGATTGAAGCCGAATCCGTCCTTAACGACGAATTATTGCTGCAGTCGATAGACAATCTCTAATTGCATACACTCACTTCTTCAATGAAAATCAACAATAAATAATCGATAAAATACTTACTACTCGCGAATCGATTTAATTGTCGCACCTTAAATGATTGCCCGAGTCTTTTAATAAAATCCAGATACACTGCAATTTATTCATTGCATACTAAGGAATTATATTCTAAATCGCTGGAGAAAAATATCTGATGATTTTAGAGACTGAATCTACAGAGGCATAAAAAATCGTAATTAAGTAGACTTTGGAGTAAGCATTCCTGCTCACACATGCAAGGAATATAAAACAAATATAACATAACCTAACTTATATATAATTTTCTGATTTTTAAAATACTAATGTAAAGGAAATAAGATAATCTAAAACACATTTACTCCTTTTTGGTGACTTTTGTAACATAATATGCGGACGAGTTGTTTATCAGGAATATAATAAAACTTACGAACAAGGTCATATAAAGTTCACCTTATTTACTTTGTGGTCGATTATCCAAACACCAGTTGTGCAGATAAGAAAATATTGCTAAATGAGCTAGAATAAGAAAATAACTACTTTAGCATTGAGAATTCCATCGGCGTTTGTTGTGAGAGTGACACAGTGAGAGTATTATTTAAATATATAACGAATTAATTTGGTCCCTTCCAGATATGTTGCGAAGACTTTATCATTTCCTTACTGTAGTCATTCAAGAAGAGCCTTCTTTACGAAGATAATGGTAAAATTTTTCAGAAAAATTTCATTTTGAAAAATATAATTTACGGAGATTATTAAGCGAAGACAGCCAAAAAAACAACAAAAGCAAGGCTTCTTCTTCTCTGAGTTACATATTCTATCGAAGGTTGTAAATCATCATTGCTATGCCGACCCTGTTGACTGCAGCTCTAAATAGTTCTGCACTACTGCATTCAAACCATTCACTCAAGTTCTTATGAGTAAGAAAACTATCTCTAATCAGAACAAGACACAACTATACAACAGGTAACTCACTAAGAGAACGGAAAAAGAGCTCCTTATTCTGGATATAGATTTTTGGCGCAGATCAGCAGGTATATCCAGAATGATGCACGTAACAAATGGAAGAATAAGACAAATCATGGACAGAACAACCACCATCATAAAAGAAATTCAGCAAAAACAGCTTATTTGGTACGGAAATGTACAGAGAATGACAGACCATCATCTACCGAAATTAATATTGGACTGGCAACCACCTAAGCAAAAAAAAATGAGGAAGACTAAAATCAACATGGCTTGATGCAGTCCAAAAGTCAATGTCAGAGAGAGATCCACGACCAGCAAACTGGGCCGATAGACGTGAATGGAGACTGGGAACTGGAAGGCTGGCAAGGTTATGAACTGGACGTTATAATATCAATTAAAACACAATGTAATTATATATTTTTAATGATATTCTGTATAACTTTACTTTGACGTAGATAACTTATTATTTATCGTCAAATTGTTTTAAAATATTCAATTGTTTCTTTAGTTTGACGCGATTTTATTGCAGAATGTTGAAAATACCTATTTTATAATTCCTTAGCAGATCAAATCTGATAGCTATATATTGCAGCAGTATGTGTGCCAAAAAGGAACGCAAAGGAACGATTCACGCATTTTTAACATATTTCAAACCAACCACCAACTTTTCTATGTAATGGATCATCAACAAAAAATTGGAGTTTTCGGATGAGGACCACTTTGTATTATGTGAATTAACGTTTGTCCAGAATGATACAATGAAGCTACATCTATAAAAGACTGTAAAACGACGAATTGTAGCTTTTTCATTACTTTATAGAATAAAGTCCTAAGAAACATGGTAAATACTCCTTGGAACGTCACGAACAGTCGCGTATTAGGACCCAGATTGTAATAATATGTATATAGATAACTTGGGACAAGGTTCCTGATGTGATTAAGATCTTTAGAGTAGTATGTAGTGAAGATAAGTTTCAAACTAAGTTAAAAGTAGAGGTTGAAACTGAATGCAGTTCAGCTAGCTGGGTATGCTTGAGACTGGCCAGTTGATACTCAAGGTAGGGTTAGGCCTATTTGCATGCCCTGAGAAAACAGTAAAGAATAGTAAATATAGATATTAACTAAGAAAATATAAGAATAAATAAAACGAACTAAGAGTAAGTACTGACAACAGGAATGTACGAAAGAAGGATGATTAGTGCGCCCGGGAAGATGTTTACTGGACTCTTTGTCTAATAAACACTTCACCTAGTGACTTTATTGCTGCCGATAACTATGATTTTCTGTAACTAGATATACACTTATATATAAAAGAAGGTGGTTTAATAAAACAGATTATCACTTACAACCCAATTTAATAATAATAAAGTATAAACCCTGTAAACAACGTAATGTACAATTTAACTTAAATACCCTACATGAAAATCCCCTTAACAATGTTACATATATAATTTAATTTAAATACCCTTATAATATGAAAATCCTATTAACCCTTGTTTTTTTATATGCAATATATTTTACATTCCCTAATGTACTAGAAAAGTATGAACTTCTTATTAAAGTTTTATTCACTAATTAGAACAAAATTTACTGACAACCAAAATATTTATATATCCAAACAACTATAACCCTTCCCTATATTTAACCCAATGTATCAGTTTGACAATTTCTGATTTTATTCAAATCAGATAACCTGTAAATGTACTTAAATTGGTCTGTTCGGAAAGGAACAGATCCAAGATTAACCAATGATGTTACCAGTAGGGCTGTAAAAATACCAAATGGACCTTTGTGCACAAATGACCTTACAAAAATTGTATTACAATACACCCCTGTCCTGTTATAACCAATACATATATATTTAAAATATTTAATGACAAAAATAAACAAATTATATGAAGAAAAATTGAATGTTATATAGATAATGAAATGCAAATATTGATTATGAAAATTGACTGTAATTATTCTTAAGGTTGGTTCGTTCAGTTCACTAAAAGTTTAAACAAAATTTAGGTGACTTATTTTTAAAATAGTATGAGAACGATTAAAAACCTGACTACTCTCAAGCCGAGAAGGTTCTTCTTCCGAAAGCCTTAACGCCGCTGGGACTCGTCCGGGTGAAAGTTAGAAGTCTCACTCTCCTAGCACCAAAAACTAAACAGTAACTCCAGAATCCAGGGGAAAAAACCAAAAACTCAAAATAAACCAAACTCCATCCAGTACCCAAATCCAAAATGAAAATTGACTGTTATATTCTTTCTTCATCCTCCAGAGACCAACGCAACAATATTCCAGTATTTGTACCCTCTTGATGATCGATTGAAGGTTACACAAAGAACGGTACTAGGCTCGGGCTTCAGTCTGGTAGAGGTATCTTGGTCGGGGTTCTTGTTACAGCTCAAATATCACGGATCAATTAAGGAAGTACTTACGACACAAAGACAAGAAGTTAGAAGAGAAGATAAGAGATAAGAGAAGAAAAGTTATTTGGGCACCACCCTATTTTTAGAGGAACAGGGAAACCTTAAGGCATAGAGAATACGATAATGAGAAAGGTAAGATACAGTTAAGATACGCGAGAATAAAATAAACCGTGAGAGAAAAGGTATCTTGATCGTGCGGTACACACTCAATATTTCGACACAGATACACTAATTATACGATAAAACAAATAACATAAATCAGTAAAAATGCCTGAAAGAGATACACCATGCACAATAATATATATTCATATCATAACAATAAAAATAAAAAGCAAAAGGTTCGTCAACAAAATTATATTGAGGTATATAAAAAAAATACACTATAACAATCTTTACGGCACAGTTAGATGACACGAGATAAGTGATTGATTAATTTATAATCGAATAAAAACAAAAAATATTTTTTTTGGGAAAGTAATTCTGCATAACGTAGTATTCTCAAGAATAGAAGAAAGCAAGGGACATTATAATAGTCAATATTCGTCAAACAAATTATTATTATGCCTTGAGAACACTTAAACGTTTACCAAAAAATTTTTTTATTGAATGTGATCACCTCAAATCTATATATGAAATTTAACATAAATATACCCTACATTAATATAAAAGAAATGGTCCGTAATTTATACATATATTATATCGTAGGTTCAAACTCATAATAGTTCGTTCCGTTTAACCATAAACAGCAAGGTCACTAAACTAAACGTTATAAATCAAATTCTTACGGTTTAGGTATCAAAGTTGAGCTTTAGTCAATAAAATTTACTACTCACAATTAATATGCCACAGGTGGATACAGATAGTGGCGTTAGGCCTTCAATAAAGTCACTTGACACTTGGTCCTCGGCAACAGGTAGCTACAGCAACGAATTACGGTTTGATTTCGGCAGACGAGAAGATAAACAGCCAAACAGGAATAGCACAGGTAATAATCGGTAGTAGAGATGAATGATGAATAATGCACAATGAATGGTGAATATTAAATAATGGCCAATGGCTAATGGCTAATCGTTAATGGCTAATGGTTAATCGGCAAACAGAAGTGACCTCGTTCCTTCGAAGTGGAACACGTCTGTTGGACAAAAGAGAAAATATTTAATATAGGACTCACTGTGTAAAGATAAATAAGGGTGAATTGAAAATCCACTTACCGCCGATTGTCGAAGATAAGACCGCTTGCCACAGGAACCAACTTGGAAATGAATATCGGATTGTGAATTTAGAAGGGCTTAGACAAGCGAAGGTTGAAAATAGGGAAGGGATATTGGCTGAAGGATGCCACGCGAAATTGACATTAAATAACCGGGATATTGGGGTTCATTTTCGTAGCGTTTACCAATAGAAAGTAAAGTTTCTACGAAAAACAACTCTTCTGATTTTCTGAGAAGGTAGCTCGGAGATTTCACAATAGGTCCTTTTTCCTTTGTTATTAGGAAAGATTTTTATGTAGCAAAACAAGATAAAAAGAAGAAGAAACATTTGGCGAAGTTATTTCTTTGTTAAAAAAAGGCGTAACAAAACGAAGGTATGCAGGCATGGGCGGCGTGAAAATAGTTTATTAAAGGGAATAATTTAAAGAAATTATGAACATGCTTCACAGCCCTTTCCACGATGTAAACTGAGTGTACTGAGTTTGCATCGGAACTGTGAAACAAGGAAGCATGGGAGAACTATCGTAAAGACAAGTTGAGAAAAACAAGGAAAGTTTACGTTACTACGATAACACATACGTACAATATGACCAAGTAACATTATAACATAACATAAACGATACACTAAATAGTATCTATCTAACACAATAGACAAAACATAAAAGTAATTCTACAAGTTTTACAAAAGTTATAAAGGTATATGCTTAATAATTATAATTTTTACAAAAGGTATGAAAGTACAAGCTTAATGAATTTATTTAACCTATATAATATTTTTATACAACTATGTTAATATATACACTTATGTGTCAAAAGGTATAAGAGGGTATCCGCTCGATATTGTTACAGCAAAATAGGACACGTAAGGCAAACAAGGCAATATGGAGATCGTTAAACAATGAGCGAGAGAGTGAGTTCGTCGCGAGATTGTTAACGTGAGGCACCTTGGTTTAAATAACACTGTATCAATAGATAGTCCGAGTATTTTGCTTAGATATCATCACTAGAAAGATAGACTTAACCTAGTTTCAGTGGTGTAAGAAGATAGCTAAAAATCCATATAACGGTACTTATTGAAATATAAGCGGTAATAATAGACGATTAATATGCCAACGTTTTTCGTAACCCGGCATAAAGGTAATAAGACTAATGTTAAGTTTTGGTTAGGTAGGTAGGGAGTTTGTAACTAACAAGGAGAATTGTAATGAGGATTTGCGTACTTAGTATCTCTTAATGATTATCAAAAGTCTATGCAGTATTAACAAGAGATTGAGATTTAATAGAGTTAAAAATTATATTTCAGTAATGTGGTTGCAAAAACCCGAGGTTTAGGAGCAGGGGGTACATATGGTACATAATTTTTCAGGTGCACATAGGGTATTTATTCTGGTATTGATGGGACTAACCTCTTAGGCACCAAAATTAACACTAAGAGAGTCATTTAATTGGCCTCATTCCGGTTGAAGAACGACTGAATTCTTACCACAGATGGTCAATAGAAACTAGGATCCAGATACTATTTTCGGCGAGTCAACTGGCGAACGTCCGCTAACATCAGTCCTAGCCTTCCTCAGTGCCTAGTATCTCTGGCAGATGCTGATCTCTATGACGAAAAGGGGTAGAGAAGATGTTATTTCTATGTTGGGTCTCACATCAAAAGTTAAACCAAGTAGGAAAGAGAGTACTACACGATTTGGGAATTCTAAACACGACAGAGATGTCACAGCCGGACAGTGTGTTTAGGGATTTAGGGGAAGTCTTGTTAGAAACACTGTATCAGTAAAGATAAGGTATAAGGCAATTGTACTTTTTAGAAGGTAAAGGCAAGAAAATCTTAGGTTTTCTTAAATAAGGTAGTCCTTAATTATTCCATTTGGAGTCAAGGTAGTTTTATTCAAGATACGATATGTTTCCAATTTTCTTTGGAAGGTAAGGTGTGTTTCTAACAGATAAGGTACCCTTCAATTTTCATTTGAAGGTAAGGTAAATCTTTTCCAATTTTTGTTGGAAGATAAGGTATATTTTCAACAGATAAGGTACCCTTCAATTTTCATTTGAAGGTAAGGTAAATTTTTCGTTGGAAGGTAAGGTATATTTCCAACAGGTAAGATATCCTTACATTTTTATTTGAAGATAAGGTAAAAAATTTTTAAATAAAGGTAACACGATAAGATTTCTTCGCTTGTAAGGACTACAGCACAGCCTATATAACGATTATTTTATCAACGCAATGAGGTAAGGTGTGTTATAAGATAGGACGAAAAATTTAAGGTAAATCGCATGACGTCGAAAGTAAAAATAAAGACATAGATAAGTAGAAATCAAAGCAATTAAGACTAACCATGAATTATAGGGGTCTCAACAAACATCAATTTACATGGACAGGTAAGATACATCGGTAGAAAGACATGAGAGGTGTTTTCACGAATCTTGTTACAACAATGTATGTATGAGTGGCAGATAAGAAATAGTAGGAAATAGTAAAATAACCGTTTTTACTACAGACGTATTATAACATATATAGATATGGGAGGTAAAAGTTCCTAGTCAATAAAGTTAGATGTGGGCGTTAGACGACAGTTACAAAAGGTATAATATATATATTTCTAGCATGGTAAATAGTTATTCTTGCTCATTTTCTGAGACTTCGGAATCAAAAGAGTCACTATAACACGGCTTTAAATCTTTTATATGCCAGCGTCCAGCATTAGTACCATCTTCGTTTTTTATTTGATACACCAGACGAGAGAATTTTTTAGATATTGTACCCTTGACATACTTGGGAGCAAGCTTAGACATGAAACGTTTTGGAGCACTACTAAGAACAATATTTTTGCGCCACACGGTATCACCAACAGAAAATTGAACATCTCGTTTGCGGAGATTATAGTATTTGGCATTTCTTTCATAGGCTTTAGATAGGTGGGTTTGGACTTCCTTGAAGACAGTTGACAATCCAGTTATTTCAGAGGCATATTCGTCTCTGTTACCGGGAGAGAATTCGATATTTTGGAGCTGGTCATAGGGACGATTATAATAATCTCCTAATAAGGGAACGTTGCGGGCAAAATTCAGAAAAGCTGGGGAGTGTTGAGTAACTTCATGGCGGGCGGTATTAATAGCTTGTTGAATTTTAAAAATTTCTCTATCCCATTCGGAATGTTCGGTAATATAGCTGCGAATAGCGGTACAAATGGTACGATTACTTCTTTCTACGAAGTTGCATTGGGGGGAATAAACGGCAGTGAACCAGATTTTTTGAACTCTGTATTCATGACAAAGATTCTTAAGAATTTTGCTATTAAAATTAGAGGCATTGTCGCATATGATGTGTTGGGGAACACCGAAAGTTAAGAAAACATTATTTTCTAGGAAGTTAGCGACATTCTGAGCGGTAGCTTTGCGTAGGGGTTGTATTAACGTATATTTAGAGAACCAGTCAGTCACGACGAGTAACCAAGAGAAACCTTTTTTACTGCGCGTGAGGGGACCGATAAAATCAATAGCAATTATTTGCCACGGGAACTCGGCTTTCTTCTGATTTCCCATTAAACCCATTTGAGGAACATTTGGAGCTTTCTGTGCTCCACAGACTTGGCAAGAACGAACGTATTTGAGGACGTCTCTCCTCATCTTCGGCCAGTAAAATCTCTCTTTGACCCGGGATAAAGTTTTAAAATAGCCTAAATGGCTACAAGTAGGAGGTTCATGACAGGATTTGAGAACGTCGTGTTTCTGGGGAGAAGGTACTAAAATTTTCCATTCTATTTCGTTAGATTTAAAAGGTAGACAGGTAGGTACATACTTATAAACATATTCATTTTCTACTTTCCATTGGGGGAAGTTATCTGGATTAGCGATAATTTTTGACCGTAAGTTATCATACCAGGGCTCGATTCTATTTAGATCAACATCGAGAGAAGCTAATTCGGGACTTACAGGAGTTTCGTCCAGAGGGACTTGTTCGTGCATTCTACTGAGTGCATCCGGTACTTTATGGCAGGATCCCTTTCGGTGAACAAGAGTAAAGTTATGTTGTTTGAGGCGCATGGCCCAACGACAAAGACGACCAGAGGGATTTTTGAGGGTAGTCAACCAGAGAAGGGAATAGTGGTCAGTGATGACGGTGAACTTGGTTCCTTCAACGTACGGACGAAATTTTTCAATGGCGAAAAGGACGGCAAGGCACTCACGTTCTGTGACAGAGAAATTTCGCTCGGCTTTAGTCAGAGATCGACTAGCGTAACATATAACTTGTTCGCTATCATCTAATTTTTGCGTCAAAACAGCTCCAACTCCAGTATCACTGGCGTCGGCTTGAACGACGAAGGGTTTCGAAAAATCTGGTTGAACCAGTACGGGGGCAGATACTAAGGCTTGCTTGATTAAGATAAAAGACTTTTCAGCTTCAGGATTCCAAGTAATGGTTTGTTTCTTTTCTTTTCCTTTACCCTTTAGGAGATCGTTTATTGGAGAGACAAGGGTAGAGAAATTTTTAATAAAACGGCGGTACCAAGAGCAAAGTCCAATGAAGCGTTTAATTTCGGTAGTGTTTGTAGGTCTGGGATAGGTTATCATAGCAGATATTTTTTCGGGGTCCGACCGAAGAGAATTATCACCAACGATATAACCGAGAAACTTAAGGGAAGTTTTGAAGAACTCGCATTTATCTACGTTAATGGTAAGATTTGCGTCCTTTAGCTTTTCTTTAACTTTAGAAAGAAGAGAGATATGTTCTTCAAAGGTAGGGGAACATACTATTATATCGTCAAGATAACAAAAAATAAAGGGTTCGAATTCAGGTCCGAAAATTGCATCTACTAGACGTTGTTGTGTTTGTGCTGAATTACACAAACCGAAAGGCATAACGGTAAATTGGAATAACCCTCGACCTACTACGGCGAAAGCAGTTTTTTCACGAGATGATTTTTCCAAGGGGATTTGCCAGAGAGCTTTCTTAAGATCAATAGACGAGATAAATTTTGCACCTCGTAAAAGAGAGAGGATCCTATCGATATTTGGAAGCGGGTAGGTGTCATGTTTAGTGACATCGTTTAAAGTACGACCATCAAAACAAAAACGAAATTCGTCATTTTTCTTCCTAACCAACAAAACGGGTGAACACCAAGAACTACAACTGGGTTCTATCACACCTAGCTGGAGCATTGAATCTAGTTCTTTATTTAAGATATTCGACATATATGGAGACATAGGGAAAGGACGTCGCTTGAATGGTTTTGAGTCGCCTGTATCTATTGTCATTTGAATTTTATTTGTGCGGCCTATACCTTCAGCGCTACTAACTTCGTTAAAGTTATTAATAATTTTGTTCGCTAAGGTACGGTCGGCTGGACTAAGAGATTCTAACGAACAAAGATGCGGGAAGATAGCTTCTGGATTGGCCATAGAAAAAGGATGATTTGGTTTGTCGGACTTAGTATTCCATTGGTTGGTATTAAAATCAATTGAGAGACAAAATTGTTCAGCAAAATTACTTCCAAGGATAAAAGAACACGGTAAAGAAGGCACTACAAGGCATTGAATTACTCTAAAGACATTATCGGCAAGAATAGGTAAATCTATGAGACCAGTTACTTTTTTATTGGAACCGTCTGCTAGAGAAACTGTCGAGTTAACGGATTTATTTATTGGAATTTTATTTTGATTAAGAAAAGCGAGACCTTGTTGTCCGGCACACGTAATGGAACAACCGGTATCCAATAGTACAGTAAAATCTTGATTGTAGATATTTACAGATATGTAGGGTCTTTTATCAGTCTTTTTAGAGACCACAAGGGGACAGACTTTATTATGAGAAGGAAGACGATAGAAGTTTCTAACTTCCGTAAGGTAATTTTTCCACTCATTTTCGGTAAAGCGGTAGGAGTTTCTATTCTGAATTCTATTTGAAGAATAACTGGAGGATCGGGAGATATCGGACTTTTTGGGATGTCTGGGAATAGAATAGCCGATAGTATTTATTCCGTACGTTAGTTTTTTGGAGGATTACAATTTGTACATTGTGGGAAGGTAACTTGAGATTTTCCACATCGATAACAAAATATTTTCCTCGGACGACGACATTCACGGTGACTGTGTCCTTTGCCTTGGCAATTCCAACACGCAGTGGAAGAGTTTGGCTTAGAAGTTAAGGGAGGTACGTAATTCTTGCCTGAAGAACGGTTCGTGGGAAAGGTATTACTAGAAGAATTGTTTCTAGACTGAAAATGTCTCGGAGGGTTTCTCTGGGCATCCCTTTGGTTTTCTACGCTAGAAATAGAAGGAGAGTCACGTTTGAAAACTGAGGCAGCATTTATTTCGACGGTATTAATGAGAGAAGATAATTGGTCTACGGTATCCACCGTACTAGTGGCTATCATAGTAGAATATTCCGGTAGGAGATTTGAACGAATATAAGAGATTATGGTTTTTTCGGAGGGCTGTCTCGGTAATCTCTTTATTAAATTAAGTATGTCTGCTTGATACAGAACGAAAGGTTCATTTTTTCTTTGCTTACGGCTTTTGATCTGATCCCACAGTTCGTCTTCATAGCCATGCGGAAGGAATGTGAATTTAAGTAATTCGACCAGTTGTGGCCAAGAGGTAAGTTTAGATTTAACGCTGCTAAACCATTTAGCTGCGTTACCTGAGAAAAATTCCACGGCAGATCGGAAAAGTATCGCATCGGGAATATCACGCGATTCAGCAAGATTTTGAATTTTTTCCAAGACACTAAATAGATGCTTAGGATCACCGGAAAATTTAATATTCCAATCACCTACATTGACAGGAGTATTAACATGGACGATAGGGTTAATGGCTGGCATAGGAGCTTGTGAAGTTAAAGGTATATATGCAGGATTCGAGTCGGTAGTGATTATTTTATCATCTAGGTTTGCTTCTAACAGAAGGCAGGTAGAGATAGCTTCGTCTTTAAAATTCGATTCCACAGGTTTCTGTGGATCTGGGGTTAGACGTTGTAGTCTTAGGGAAAGATGCAATAAATGGGCCTTTGTTCTTTTGTAGACAGAATCACTAGGGTTTCCTTCAAATTCAGAAATAAGATTTTCGACTTCGGAAAAGATAGTTTCGATCTGGCTTGATTCATCTTCAAAGATAAGGGGATTTTCCGTTAGATCGATAATCGGAGTGGCTTTCTGAAGGGCTTTCTTAAGGATAGATTTTTTTTCGGAAAGAGTTCTATTTGACTTAATACCTCTGATTTTCAGTTCGTAATCGATCTGATTTACCTTGAGATAAGAGATAACAGAAGAATCCATTTTTAAACTCGTTTAGATAAAAAATAGTCGAGAGAAGAGAAGATACTTATATTTGAAGACTGCGTTGCGGTGCTATTTTTTACCATTTAGCTACCACATTGGACGATATTTTCTTGCTGTTAGCTACCACATTGGGCGCCATTCTTTTCGGTGTACCCTCTTGATGATCGATTGAAGGTTACACAAAGAACGGTACTAGGCTCGGGCTTCAGTCTGGTAGAGGTATCTTGGTCGGGGTTCTTGTTACAGCTCAAATATCACGGATCAATTAAGGAAGTACTTACGACACAAAGACAAGAAGTTAGAAGAGAAGATAAGAGATAAGAGAAGAAAAGTTATTTGGGCACCACCCTATTTTTAGAGGAACAGGGAAACCTTAAGGCATAGAGAATACGATAATGAGAAAGGTAAGATACAGTTAAGATACGCGAGAATAAAATAAACCGTGAGAGAAAAGGTATCTTGATCGTGCGGTACACACTCAATATTTCGACACAGATACACTAATTATACGATAAAACAAATAACATAAATCAGTAAAAATGCCTGAAAGAGATACACCATGCACAATAATATATATTCATATCATAACAATAAAAATAAAAAGCAAAAGGTTCGTCAACAAAATTATATTGAGGTATATAAAAAAAATACACTATAACAATCTTTACGGCACAGTTAGATGACACGAGATAAGTGATTGATTAATTTATAATCGAATAAAAACAAAAAATATTTTTTTTGGGAAAGTAATTCTGCATAACGTAGTATTCTCAAGAATAGAAGAAAGCAAGGGACATTATAATAGTCAATATTCGTCAAACAAATTATTATTATGCCTTGAGAACACTTAAACGTTTACCAAAAAATTTTTTTATTGAATGTGATCACCTCAAATCTATATATGAAATTTAACATAAATATACCCTACATTAATATAAAAGAAATGGTCCGTAATTTATACATATATTATATCGTAGGTTCAAACTCATAATAGTTCGTTCCGTTTAACCATAAACAGCAAGGTCACTAAACTAAACGTTATAAATCAAATTCTTACGGTTTAGGTATCAAAGTTGAGCTTTAGTCAATAAAATTTACTACTCACAATTAATATGCCACAGGTGGATACAGATAGTGGCGTTAGGCCTTCAATAAAGTCACTTGACACTTGGTCCTCGGCAACAGGTAGCTACAGCAACGAATTACGGTTTGATTTCGGCAGACGAGAAGATAAACAGCCAAACAGGAATAGCACAGGTAATAATCGGTAGTAGAGATGAATGATGAATAATGCACAATGAATGGTGAATATTAAATAATGGCCAATGGCTAATGGCTAATCGTTAATGGCTAATGGTTAATCGGCAAACAGAAGTGACCTCGTTCCTTCGAAGTGGAACACGTCTGTTGGACAAAAGAGAAAATATTTAATATAGGACTCACTGTGTAAAGATAAATAAGGGTGAATTGAAAATCCACTTACCGCCGATTGTCGAAGATAAGACCGCTTGCCACAGGAACCAACTTGGAAATGAATATCGGATTGTGAATTTAGAAGGGCTTAGACAAGCGAAGGTTGAAAATAGGGAAGGGATATTGGCTGAAGGATGCCACGCGAAATTGACATTAAATAACCGGGATATTGGGGTTCATTTTCGTAGCGTTTACCAATAGAAAGTAAAGTTTCTACGAAAAACAACTCTTCTGATTTTCTGAGAAGGTAGCTCGGAGATTTCACAATAGGTCCTTTTTCCTTTGTTATTAGGAAAGATTTTTATGTAGCAAAACAAGATAAAAAGAAGAAGAAACATTTGGCGAAGTTATTTCTTTGTTAAAAAAAGGCGTAACAAAACGAAGGTATGCAGGCATGGGCGGCGTGAAAATAGTTTATTAAAGGGAATAATTTAAAGAAATTATGAACATGCTTCATATTTAAACTAAAACCTTCTTTTCCAAAACTTCAAATACTCATCAAAACAAACATGCCTTCTTTAACTAAAATTGGCCTCCGAATAAACTTAAAATTTTTCCTAACTCGAGAACCACGTGGCGTTGGTCGCTGGAGAATCCTCTGTCCCCTTCAAAGGTTGAATATAAAGTGCTTCTTCAAACTTTTAAAATGGTTGACTTGTCAGTTCCAAGCTAAGCGGAAACGACAGGTAAACAGTTTGAACACTTGATAAACATACCTTTTACCCAAAGATACAGAGATAATTATTTAATACAAGTCCATGTATAGTTGGTTGCACACCTTACAGGCAGAATTAAGTTATTTTATATCTCTAAGTAACGATAAAGTAATCTTATCGTTACAAGATCTTCATAATCATCTAGGAATAAAGACGCCCGAGCAGCAACTACATGGTGCGAGAATATTAAGGTAATCCAACTCTTTGACAGTACTGGGCTAACTAGAAGAAGATGACAAAGCCGTTTGAATTAGTGGGATTGATAGTGGAAATCAGAGCAAAGTGCTTGTGCATGCCATCTCTGCTGCCTTTCTTGCTTATGGAGTATTGGACGTTCTTGCGTTTCGTAGCCAAAAGTGAAAGATGCCTGATTGGCTGGATCAGCGCATCCTCTTTATTTTATTCCTTCGATATTTCCTCTACAAATCTTTTACATTCTCCTTTATTTTTCGCTCTCTGGTTGACCTCTCTCCAGCTCAGGCCAATGATTTTTTGTTATTATTATCCGGTCTTCTTCCATCTGGTTGGTATTCAAGTGCCTATTTGGTTATATTATTATAATTTTTCCTTAATATGTGTGAAATTCATTTTAATTTCCTTCTTTTAATCGTGACTGTTATTTTTTTAATGTGTTCTTCAACCAATTTTGATTTTGGTTAATTCTGATATATCGGGTGTGTTCTAGATTTTCTTTTAGGAGTTATATGCATGTTCTACCTTTACTATTCTTTTTTCCATATCTGATCTACTTCCGCTTTTTTTAATGATTTATCCCAGATATGTAAAGTTATTGACTTTCTCTACTTGTCTTCCATTTATTTTAATTGTATTTTCTTGTTGGTTGTTTTTAAGAGTTTCGTTTTTTCTATATTTATCTTAAGGCTCATTACATTGAAGTATTTGATAAGCTTATCGATCTTCTTCTGCACATAATTGCTATCTTTGTTTACAGCTAAATAAAAGAATACCATTTATTTCTAGTTTAAAAATGTACATTTTAAGCATAGATTAAAACTAATAATATCGCACATTCGGTCACACCATGCAAACAATTCTCAAGAAAACAACCTTTTCGTAGACCATTAATCACACTCAATACTATAAAAGATGACACTATATAATTTATTGTTAGACTATGAATGGAAACTGGGATAGAGTGCTTTATGAATGGACAATCAGATATTTGTAAAATCCCATTAAAATTTCATTTTACTAGCATTCTCAAAAATTTTACAAAGGTAAGCCTTACATTATATATCAGCAGACTCTTCAAAAGCAGACTTAATAATTCGATCAAGAAAAATTGTTTCGCAGAGGCGTAGATAATGGGATTGTATTGTACGTTTCGGCTGACAGTTTTTAATTTTTCGTAATCCCAGTTAATATAATGAAGAAAATGTGAATATTGTTTTTTACTGTTAAACTAAAAAACTTGATAAGTCCAATTTTTGACATTTTTCGTTTTTAATACCACTTTGTAGTTTTAATTACATAGTTTCTAAGAATAACAATATGCAGACTAATGACTTGATAAGTCAAAAGATATAAGTGTTTAAAAAACCCTGTACAGGGAAAGAACTTGACATGTCCATTCAAAACAGGGGAAAACGTTGATAAGTCCGGATAATCCTTCTAGTTGAAACAGTGGCATGCTTCTTCTTCTTTTTCTCGTAGCACTACAACCCGGGGTGGGTTTTGGCTGACTGCACAACTTGCTTCCGTCTTGAACGGTCGTCCATAATAGTTGGGACAGTGGGTAGCCCCATTGTTCTTAGATCTGACCATATATTGTCTGTCCATTGCATTCGTGGACGTCCTAAGGGCCTTCTTCCTGTGGGGGCTTACTTCTATATTAACTTGGCAAGGCGGTTATTAGGGAGTCTATAAACATGGCCAGCCCATCTTAGACGTTTAGATTTAATCGGACTATATCGCTCGCTCTATACATCTGCTTGACCTCAGCATTTGTTCTAATTCGGTATTGGTTTCTATTAATGTCGTGATAAAGCCCAAAGATTCTTCTGAAGATTTTCTTTTCAAACCATCTAAGTTTTCTTTCAGTTTCTTTGGTCAGGGTCCACGTCTCACACCCATACATGAGCACCGGTCTAATCACCGTTTTATATATTCTAATCTTTAATGTTCTAGTTAGGCTTTTAGATTTAATAGTATTGTGGAGGCTGTACATACATCTGTTTGCGGCCTGAATTCTTTCTTTAATCTCTTCCGCGATATCGTTATCTGCAGTGACTGTTGCTCCGAGATATTTAAAACTCTCCACTCTTTCAAAGTTATATGGGTCTATTGTAACATTTTGCCCTATTCTATCTCGTCCCTTTTGTTTGTTGATGTACATGTATTTGGTTTTCTCTTCGTTTACCCTTAAACCAGTTTTCTTTGCCTCTACCTCCAATTTATTAAAAGTCTCCTTCATATTGGTGACTGTGTTTCCCACAATATCAATGTCATCTACGTATGCTAGTAGTAATTTTGGTCCATTTAATGTCAGTAATTCTGTTTTAAGTTGTGCTGCTCTTACTACTTTCTCCAGGATGATATTAAAGAGGAAAGCTGACAGCGCATCTCCTTGTTTCAGGCCACTGCTTATTTCGAAAGATTCTGAGAGTTTGTTACCTATCCGTACTCTGGATCTACAGCTATTCACACATGACTTAACAAGCTGGATAAGTTTTTTTGGAACTGAAAGTTCTGCCATTGCATTCCACATCTGATCGCTTTTAATGCTGTCGTACGCTTGCCGGAAATCTATGAAGAGATTATGGATAGTTCTATTGAATTCCCGGCCTTTTTCAAGCAGCTGTCTTAGCGCAAAGATGTGATCTATGGTCGATCTATGTTTTCTGATGCCGACTTGGTATTCCCCCATGAAATTTTCTACAAACGGTGTCAGCCAACTTAATAGAATGTTCGATAAGGTTTTATATGCCGTATTAAGTAGGGAGATGCCTTTATAATTAGAGCACTTGGTTTTGTCTCCCTTTTTGTGGATGGGGATTATTACACTTTCGTGCCATTTTGTTGGTATTTTCTCTTCGTTCCATATAAGTGTTATTAGTTTGTGTATTTGTCTATGTAGAGTTTTTCTTCCGTACTTAAAGAATTCAGCCAGTATATTGTCAGATCCTAGAGGTTTTCTGTTCTTCAATTTGTTAATTGTTTCCAATGTTTGCGACATTGATTAACCTGATTTCTACAGATGCTTTTAGTTTCTGTGTTATGAAGATTATATTATTGCTCAGTTTGTTTTATATTAAAGTGAAAGTGATTATTTACAACGTTTGATACTTTTATTTAATAGATCTATCAAAGAAGAGAAAAAATTTTGAGAGGATTCAAGATGTTTCAAAGACACTAAAGTTACAGTCTCATACAACTGGCGAAGCTTGTAAATGTGCTAAGAAATGTTTTAATGTTAATCTCCGAACATAAAAGATAATCTACTATAAAAAAATATGAACTCTTTTAAAGATAATGAGGAAATAAACTTTTATTTAGCGGACTTTGTTACCTTGGTTCCTGTACGAAGAAGAAGGGCTATAAAACTCGAGAATGAGGCTAGTTTCCGAGATTGCATAATCTGTTAACATGTGACAATAAAACGGGAAGCCAGTAAGAAAGATGTTCAGATGTGCAAGAATGCTTTTGTGTCATTTCATGGTATAACACGAGGTAAAATTGATATTCTTGTAAATAAATTTAAAAAATCAAACGAACATAGGGTTCGACCTCACTCCAAGCACAAAATGGATCATTTTTCCATGTAAATCTCTATAAGAAAATATAAGGTCCAAAATAGTCCAAAAAAGTCGTACAGCTCGGAAACGGCTAGACGGATCATAAGGTATGAGATATCGATTAAAAGGGAGGGGGGACGCGAATATTCAAACAAACATAGCGTGCTGTCAAAAAGACACTGTGACGTATTTTTATTGGATCGTGTCGTAGGAGGTATCAAACGATTGGATTTTATGTATACAATAAAACTATATGGGAAAAACAAGACTACAGGGTATCGTCAAAGTTTGTAACGTCCACTGATAGATATGAGTAAACATGTATAAAGGGTAACATTCACTGATCGACATGAGTCTGTCGAAACATATATACAGGGTATGGTTAAATGTACTGTCAAGAATTGTCTACAAGAAGAGCACAGGGTATTGTCAATATCTGGAAAACTGGAATTATATTGTAAAATGATTTTTATGGCAATATTTGCTCTATTTCTGTGTTTTACTTTTTACAAAAAATAGACAGCCAATGATTTTGCACAGAAATAACGTGATTAGTCCTTCTTTACAGGCGAAAAACTTGTTAAGTCCATGTCGACAAATAAAAAACAATTAATACCAGTAATAGTCGATAAAAATTAAAAAAAAAAAACTAAAACGTAAACCAACAACCAATACAGCAAATTTTTTTTTTATTACTAATTAATTGTAAGATGTATTTTAAGATCTTCACAGAGTTTTAAACTTAAAAAATTTTTTCCTGAACAAAACCAAAACCGTGACTTATCCAGTTATTTTCCTGTGATCTTCTTGTGGTTTTGATAACTTTCTTGAGTGCTCGCATAAAAGCCTTTTATAAAAAGGTATAAAATTAAAACGACACATTGTCGATATTAATAGATTTTACTGAATTTGATATCGTTTTTAAATTAAGAAAATAAAGATACTCCCCTAATAAGAAGTATTGAATACTGAGCCACTGCCCAGTCCAATATTTAATATCATTATGACACTTTGCGGGTAAATAGTCTCCAATTCATTCATTTTTCTAAACATCTCAATGCAGCATTGTGCCCTTTAGTGCTGAGAAATCTCCAACAAAGTACCAAAACATAATTTATGTGACCTCAAACGGTGCCACAATACTACTCGAATATCATGAACTCATGATTTTTCAGAAAAAGAATGAAGAGAATAGAAGTTATAATAAAAACTGAAAAATCGTATAGTTTTCATTCACTTGGTATATATTCATTCAACAATGGCACTCAAAAGCGCAGCGAGATCGAAAAAACTGTCAAAAATTTTGAATAAATGGATCGCAGAGTGCGGGTGAACAGAGGCGTAGGTAGAGAAAAATTTTTTTATGGGTGTATTTTAAAAAAATCTACTGAAAAAACAATTTATAGGATATGCAGACCATTTTATTTCGTTTTCTAGTTATTATTAGAAAATCAATGGCTCAAACAGATCAATGAATTATTTGTGAACCGAATGATAACATAAATATTTGAACAGTTTGAAGTTGGAGAATATGCTGAAGAAATTCTAAAAAATCACGCGTAAAGTGACCAATATTTAGTAGCGTCGGAGATATTTCGAAGGAAGTCGTCCAAGAACAAAAAATAGAACCAATCGAATACAACATAATGGGTCTATAAGAGGAAAGTATAAAAGTCGTACTATTAACAGAGTCTTGTGCTGTTCCATTTACTTTTATTTTAAGTACTTAACGTGGATTCATTTGCACGGCCTTTAAACTTCGGCTTACTTAAAAAATTATTAATAGAATAGACTGTACTGCCCTTAATTGTTTAGTGATTTGTGTCTGTATTTTCAATATAGTACCTCCAAACCATGTGGAATCCTCATGTTATGTCTGAAAATAAATCATTCCTAATCGATGAAAAAACTATCCAAATCAACTAAAGTATCTAAAGTTGTCTACTTTTAAATAAAACTGTATTATTTATGCCTGTGACAATAATAACTGAGAAAGCAAAAATCACAGAGGAAGATATAAATAAAGCACTAAAGAAATCCAAAAACAATAAAGCACCAGGACCAGGGAACATAAAAATGGAACTGCTGAAATATGGAGGAGCAAGGATAGTATCCTTTATACGAATGTTGTTCAATAAAATCGAAGCAGGAGAGAAGATTCCCGATGAGTGGAATTTATCATACATCTCCTCCATTTTCAAAAAAGGTGACAAAAGGTCACCAAATAACTACAGAGGGATCAGTGTAATGCCTTCAATAGCAAGAATCTTTTCATCAGTTATAAAAGAAAAACTAGAACAACACATGGACCATTATAGCGAAGAACAAGCCGGATTCCGAAAAGCCAGATCATGTTTAGATAATATATTCATTATAAGACAGGTGATTGAAAAGAACAAAGAAAAAAACATTGAAACACATATGATCTTTATCGACTTAGAGAAAGCATACGATAGCGTGCCCAGGAAACAACTATGGGAAGCAATGAGAAGAATGCGCGTTAGAGAGAAATGGGTGAATATAACACAAATACTGTATAAAGAAACACAAGTGCAAATAAAGTTAGGTAATGAAATAACAAAAGTAATCACCGCAACAAAAGGCCTCAAACAGGGATGTGGTCTCTCACCTACACTTTTTAACATATATATAGATCAGGCTTTGAAAAGATGGTATAGAAAATGCGGAACAATGGGCATACCGGTACAAGAGAATATATTACATTCACTAGTTTTCGCAGATGATCAAGTCATTTTTGCACAAGACAGGGAGGATATGGAATATATGATTAGGAAATTAAAAGAAGAATATGAACTTTGGGGACAATATAAATATGTGCAAGACCGAATACTTATGTATTGGACCCGAGGTTGCAGATTTGAAATTAAGTTTAGAAGAAGAGACTATTAAGAGTTGTAAGGCTTTTAAGTATTTAGGGTCAATGATTAGCCGAGATGGTACTTGTATGAAAGGAACAACACTCTAACCAAAGAAAACAAAAAGAGGATCTTTTAAAGCATAGTGATGAATATTACCCTATATGGAGCGGAAGTATGGCCAATGACAACAACAATACGAAATAAAATAAGAACAGTTGAACTGGACTTTATGAGAAGGTGTCTACAAATCACAAGAGTGGATAGAATAAGAACGGAGGAAATATGGAACAGAATGGAAGTAAAATGCTCAATTACAAAAAAAGTTGGAAAACAGAGCTCTGCAGTGGTACGGGCATGTACAAAGAATGCCAGAGCATAGGTGGCCGAAAAGAATATTAAACTGGGACCCGCCGGGAAGAAGACGGAGAGAAAGACCTGCTACAAGATGGAAAACATACGTCGGAAATGCTATGATAGATAGAGACCTCAGAGAAGGTGACTGGGAGAATAGAGTGCTGTGGAGGACGAAAACGGCGAACTCATAATGGGAAAAGCCGAAGAAGAAGAAGAAGAAGTATTATTTATGCCTAAAAACTAAAAGATTTAATTTATTATTTTTTTTTTAATTGAGTTTGATATTCCATTTGATATTACATTTCTCCATAATTTTCTATCTTGGGTAATTCCAATATCAATACCCTGCCTAAGCATGTCCTGCCTAAGCATCTCTCTCAGTCGGTAGAGCATGAGACTCTTAATCTCAGGGTCGTGGGTTCGTGCCCCACGTTGGGCGCCAATTTTGTCATGTTCATGTTGATGATGAAATATTGAACTTATTTCATAATGCCAACACTGACCAAGAAACAAATTCAAGATAACATCGCCAACATCAACGCGGCGAGTATGAGACTTTTGTGGGTCCTTTTATTCCACTCCTCTGCATTCCCTATGCATACGGTACGCTATCAGTAAAAGAAATGAACTTCGGTATAAATGCTTTATTCTCTCATTTTATTAGTAACAATAAGGATCTACATTTTAGTATTCATTGAAGTTACTGTATACAAAATAATCTGTCCTTGTTGACAGGCAAGTACAAAATTCTATTAAAAAAAAACTTAGCTTGTGGTCTGCGGGCTTCTTCCGGTGCTGTCCTGGGTTATTTACAGCTCAAGATCTTCTTCGTGAGGCGTCAGTAGGTAGTTTTCATTTGTTGTCTCTGGAACTGTTGTTTGTGAAACTGCTGGGTTTTTTTAAAAGGATGGATCCATCTGGAGAACTGCTATTACATATTATATTATATTTCCTTTATTTCTGGGAACTGGTACCTATTACATATTTCCTTTATTTTTGGGCAACCGCTACTATGTATTATTTCTGGGAACGAAACATCGCTATATCAGGGCCACGCCCTTCTCCTGGGTGCCTAAAAGAGAAATTGAGGTGTAGATAAACCGCAGCATAAATTTATGAAGGGCCCCCACCACCCAAGCCAATAAAATTCTAATACCCCCTGTCAGCAGTACAAAAAATCCTACATGTGACTTCTGAACTAAAAGTAAGAACTAAAATGTTTTATTTTAAAACTCCCCTTAATGACTATTAGAAACTACAATTTAATAAATAAATAAAAATAATTTAATTTAATCCCAAATATTTATAAATTAACAAATTTTAAATTAAAACATGAAACTTGAAAATAATAATTATTATTTAACATAACTGCTGATATATGAATTAAATAGCATTCACGGAAAATAAATACCCCAAAAACATTTTCATTGCCTTATTGATGCATAAAATTTACAATACAAATAAGTACAAATATAGGTCTGCAAATTCGAGTTAGCCAGTTAATAAAAATGTGAACAGAAAACTAAGCAACTAAATAAAAAAACTTACCAACTAGGAACGCATTTTCGTTACACCTACTTGGCGACTGGAATCGATAGAAAATGACACTCAATGGGACCAGCGTGGTATTTATAACAGCAAAAGAAATTACCTGAAGGCCAGTATTAGCTGATAAGGAAGCAGAAATTTCTATTGAGACTGCCAAACTTTGAATGTTTTAAAATTACAAAAAATTAACGACTTGATAAATAATTTTGCTTCGGAATAAAATATCGTATAAGAATGACTATTTTACGGGAAATAATGTAGGGATTCAAAATGAAGATGGCAATAGTATTTTCTCAATAAATACTATTCGGGATAATGGAAATACCTTTTGAAATCCGAATCGGGTCTCACTATGTGCATTATAAAATTGAAAATGTATTATACCGGGCGGACACAAAATGTAGATGGACCAACTAACAAATATTTTCTAAAATGAAAATAAACACGGCTAAATGAGAGGACCTCTAATGCAATGTGGGTATTTGAAAATTGATTCTAAAAAGTAGCGGATTTGCACGCTACAGTGTTGTTTGGTCTTCCTATCCTACTCCTCCCAGAAATATTAAATCAGCAATTCTTCGTATTGTTTGACTGACGTCTTGACGTCGAACCCGAACCATCTTAAACTATATTCTCTCATATCAGCATCAATGGATGCTAGTCCTAGATGTCCCATGATATACTCATTCATAATTTTATCCTTGTTTTTCACTTCACTGATCCATCTTAACCGTTCTCCAACTATTTATACCATATTTTTAACTAACCAACACTCAGTTCCCTACATCATAGCTCCCCCCGTCTTCCACCTCTACTGAATGCATCTCCATATGTAATTACTATCATTGGTACTTGTTACATTATTTATTATTTGTTACTCTTTGGTTCAACAGGTCGTTTTCTTGTTAATAGCAGTGTGTTTGTAGTATCTCTTGGAAATATTCTCTCTATCTGTTCAGTATTTCTTTTTCTTCTGTGAGAAGTTCGCCAGTTTTATTCTTTATGTTTTATATGTCTTGCGTTTTTTTCTTTTTTTTTGATCAGTTTCTGATTCTCTTTACTGTTTGTTTCCATCTTTTTACCAAATTCTGTCCATTTGTTCTTTTTTGCTTTTGTAACAAATTCTTTTACTAATCTTCCATATTTTTTATATTCTTCTTTTTTGTAAGTATATTTTCCAAGCAATTTTTTTTCTTTTAATTTGTTCCTTTATTTCTTCTTTTCACCATGCAGTCTGCTTTCTTTTATTGCTCTTCCTAATTGTTCCGCATACTTCTTTCGCTGTATTTATTATAACCTCTTTCAAGTAGTTTAATAGTTATTCTGCGTTTCGACCCTCTTTCTTTTCTTTGGTATTTCATAGCTTTTGATTTATGGTCATCTAATACTTCTCAGTAATTTCTTTATTTCTTAATTTATATGACATAACAGATTCATATTCTTGTTTCTTTTCTTAAAGTTTGTTAATGTTTTTATTATCTGACTTTTCAATAAATTAACAAAAAGGGAAACTTTTTATATTGTTAATAATAATGTTCTTAAAATCTTTAATGTTGTCCAAAGCATATATCTACAATTTTTTGCTAGGTACAATACAATTAAACAGTTTTTAATTGTTAAATTTGTATAATTTTATCTGTACAACAATTTATCGTATTGTAATCTTTCAACACCATGATTGATGCAGCTTGGTGTAAAAAGCGCACATTTTAGAATATAAAAAAATAATTTAAAATCATTTTTCTATCGTTCTCGCAGTACCCTGCGCCGCGCCCGCAGGTGCGACCTTGTGGGCGGCCGGAATCCAATCCACGTCGTTCTAGGACCTCATGGGAATCCTCACGAACATTAATCTTCATTTGTTACCAACCACTTCAACTGTTTACCTCATTGTTGGACTATTAAGATAGGTTCACGTTAAAGGTCTGATACGGTTTTGTGTGCCCGTGGAAAAGTCTTTGTGGAGGAATTTTTTCTACTTATTTAATGTGTTGATAGGTCCGAATTTTTTAGATTATTTTCACGCCATAAAGTTTTAATAAAGATATACAAATTGATTTATAAAAATGAGGCGGGGATAGATGGACATGTGGGAATAGAATGAGTCGTTTTGTTAACAAGACGGCAAAAAAATTTTTACTATTGAAAATATGAATAGAGATTAGAATATTTGGTAGGTATAACACTACAGCATTTACAATATTTATTTAAATATGCACAATTAAAAAGCTAAAAAACTAAAGAAAGATTATGAATGCTATATTTTAGATGAAAGCAAAAAAATAAAAGTCCTTATAGACAAAAAAAGAATTTAAAGTTGAAATGGTAGTAAAGAAGTAATTCAATCAATAAATGAAAAGTAAGAAAACCAACGGTATAGAGACTCAGAATAAGTTGTTACCAACACATTCTTCCAATTACTACCTCGAAAGCTGTACATGTGGAAATCCCTTCAACATGAACCCGGTAGAACTATTAGAAATCAAATAGATTACATTTTAGTAAATATAAGATTCCGAAACAGCTTCACAAGCATAGGATACACGTATGCTGAAAGATCGTTATAAGAAAATGAACGTCCAAGCCACGGTAAACGAGCAAATGACTGCGATCAAGGACAAAACGAACGAAGAACATACATAAGATCAAACATATTAGAGAAATAGTTTAAAATGTAAAGGAAAAAACACTCAAAGGCAGGTAAATTAATTAAGAAAAACACGTGGATGACAGATGAGATTCTGAAGCTGTTGAACGAAAGAAGACAAGCTAAATATGACTTGGACCGATAAAGCGACAGATATAACAATAAAAAAGAAAATCAGAGAAGTAAAAGAAAAAGAAGCAATAAAAGATACAAAGAAATTATCTACAGTTAAAACAAGATAGCTACAATGTACACAAGAATGTTAAAGAACTTACAGTTTGACTAAGCGAAAACAGAAAGAAAATCTAACTGATTCTGAAGGAAACATCATCTTGGACAAACCGAGTAAAATGCATACGTGAAAAAAATACCTAGAGAAAATGTTTGAAGATCAAAGAGATAACACCTTTGAGCTGGAAGATAAGGTAAATGATGGGCTAAATATATTGCAGCAGGAAGTTCATTCTGCAATAACACAGCTAAAAGATAGTAAAGCAGCAGGCCCCGATAATATACAAGCATATAGCAATAATCACAAAGATATTCAACAACATATACGATTCTGAAAAAATACCAACAGAATGGCTGAAGTCTGAGTTTGTTGCATTTAAAAAAAAACAGGAACTAATAAATACAAAGAATACTATACAGTGTGTAAAAGCCAAATGGAATAAATTCATTATTTAGGTTACTGTACATATTTATAAAAAATCCCGAAACACTTCAAATTTAAATTATAACTTGACATTCTTTAACGTGAAAATGCAACCCCTACCTTCAACCCCCTTAGAATGACAGGTACATCCCCCAATTTTTAAAATAGGAAGTATAGGCTTGTGATATATCGTTTGAAAGGTCTTTTCATTCTCCATTCAAAGATGTTGTCGCTTTCAAGTTTATTAAGATAAAATAAATTAAAATCATGTGGTTACCGAAATTCGCTAAAATATACTCAAAACTTATTTCCCGTTTAGGTCTTGATAATGAGAAAGTGAACAAAAACCATAGCAATGTGGTTTTTAGATGGTAACCATTAAAAAACTTTAAAGAATTTCCGTGGCAACATTATTTTAACACGCATTAGTAAATTGTTTTATTTAAGTTGTCAGTATTTTAATTTAAGTAAAAAGTTCGTTTAATTCAATTCTGAAAAATGGTTAGATTAACGGAAATGCATAAAATAACAGTTTTACAAATGATTGGTTACGGAGATAACACCCGAACACAACAGGAAGTAACTCGCCTATTTCATGAGAAATTTCCTAATTTACCGCCTATATCCCAAGGAACAATAAGTAAAATAGAGAAGCAGTTTCGCGAGTTTGGTCATGTAAGGCAGATAAAAAAAGTAGCTGCCAATGCACTGAGTGATGAACTCAAATTAGATGTGTTGCTTGAGTTTCAGGAAAATCCACATACATCGAGTAGACAAGCATCCACTACATTCAATGCTAGCCATACATCGATAGTAAACATATTAAAAGAAAATAAATTGCATCCCTATAAGATGATACCTACTCAGGAGCTCATGGAAGACGATTTTGATAGGAGAACTTTTTTTTGAGCAAATGATGGACATGTTGGATAACAATATTATCCAATTAGAAGACGTTATGTTTTCTGATGAGTGTACTTTTTCACTTAACGGTCATGCTAATCGGCAAAATTGCCGCTACTCGGCCACGGAAAATCCTCACTGAATGAGAGAAGAACACACTCAATACCCTCAAAAGGTTAATGTTTGGGCAGGGATTGTAGGAAACAATATCATTGGTCCCTTTTTTATTGAGGGCAACTTGAATGGCAACAATTATTTGGCACTACTTCAAAATGATGTCATTCCAACGTTGGCAAATTTATATCCTGATCCAGGAAACCCTCAAGTTCCAGCGAATACGATATGGTTTCAGCAGGATGGAGCACCACCACATTACCAACTTAATGTCCGGCAGTACCTCGATACAATATTTCCCAATCGGTGGATAGGGGAATTCTTTTTATGGGGATATGTGAAGAGCCATGTGTACAAAACTAAACCTTCTGATTTAAATGACTTAAAAGAACGAATAACGCTTGCGATTAGGTCGATCACGCCTATTATGTTAAATAATGTTAGAAGACAGTTTTATTTGAGATTAGGATGTTGCCAAGACGTTCGCGGTGAACATTTTGAACATCTACTTCATTAACATTCATAGTTCTGTTTCGTGTTCTACATTTTATTACGTTTTGCATTACATTTTAGTTTTTGATTGTATTGTAGCGAATTTCGGTAACCACATGATTTTAATTTATTTTATCTTAATTAATCTTAATAAACTTGAAAGCGACAATATTTTTGAATGGAGAATAAAAAAACCTTTCAAACGATATATCACAAGCCTATACTTCCTATTTTAAAAATTGGGGGTTGTACCTGTCATTCTAAGGGGGTTGAAGGTAGGGGTTGCATTTTCACGTTAAAGAATGTCAAGTTATAATTTAAATTTGACGTGTTTCGGGATTTTTTATAAATATGTACAGTAACCTAAATAATGAATTTATTCCATTTGGCTTTTACACACTGTATAATAAACCTCATGAGTCATCACCTAAAACTGTTCCTAAAGATAACCGATAAGAAAATTTACAAGCTGTGTGAGAGTCACATTTTCCTCAACTAGTTCGGTTTCATCAATGGTGTTGGTATGAGATAGGCTCTATTCTCAGTACTAGTCTGATTCCAGAGATGCAGGGACGTCATTTAAGAAGTATATGCATGTCTGGTTGGTTACCAGAAAGCGTTTGATCAAGTACAGCATGCCAAGAATACAGAAAAAAGGGTGCAAACTACCAGCTTTGAACGAAATTGAAAACCTAGAAGACCTACAAGTCCTTATGAACAAAATCACGTATTACAGTCAACGATATGGACTCAATATAAATGTAAATAAGATTAAGCTCATTATAATTAGGAAGAAAACGATAACGTAACATCAACCAAATTCAAGTAGAAAGAGTAAAGTACTACAACTAATTTGGCATCGTAATAAATGAAGAATGGACCAACAACCAAGAGATAAAAGCGCGCATCGGGAAAGCTAGATTCACCTTCAACCGGATAAAAGCATTCTTTAGAAGCCAGGACTTTTCTCTTAGTATAAAAGTGAAAATGCTGCGCTGTTACGTTTTCTCTGTTCTAGTTTACGGTATTGAAACGTGGATCTTAAACGAAGATATATGCAAGAGTTTGAGATGTGGCTGTATTGGAGCGTACTCAAGATCCCGTGGACTGACCGAATTACAAATGAAGAGGTCCTCAGGAGAATGAAGAAGAACCGAGAGGTACTGAGCACTCCAAATCTCGGAAGCTGCAGTACTCCGGACACATTATGCAAAATGAATGCAGATGTGCCCTCTTACAAGTCAGCCTCTTTAGGTGCCGTCTTCTTAGCGAAGGTTGGCGATGACCTCTGCAAAGTCTTCCCTATTTTGGGCTTTCCTTATTAAATTTTGAAAGTCTAACCTTGTCCAAACTTTGATGTTGCGCAGCCAGGTCATTTGTCGTCTACCCGGCCCGCGTCTGCCTTCTATTTTCCTTTCTATAATAAGCTGAAGGAAGTTATACCTGTCGTGTCTAAATATGTGTCCAAGATAAGACGTTTTACGCTTCTTGACAATTTCTGTGAGTTCACGTTCTCTATTCATCCTGGTTAAAAATGCTCAGTAGCTGGTTCAACACAACATGTGTGCAGATTTTTTGGTGTTGTTGCAGACAAGATAAAGATTGCCATTAAGATCGCCAACATTCGTTATGGATAGAAGAACTACAGGAAAAAGTAAAACGTAGATGTGATCTAGCAAAAGTCTCCATAGGAAAGATAGCCAAAATATGGAAGGACTCTCAAATATCACGAACTCTAAAAATGAGGTTAATGCACAGCTTAATGCTCCCAATACTGACATACGGATGTGAATCTTAGACCCCACGACAAGCGGAAAGGAGAAAGATAAACGCCACTAAAATGTTCTGCAGAGACACAGATCTTTGGAGACTGACAATACACGATATACGATGACTACTACACTCCCTCCGGGGGGTCAGGATTGAAGGGAGGGTAATATTAAAAACTACTCCTTTTAACCTTTTTGACTTACACCAACAAGGAACTAGATTTCCTGATGGTAATCGGTTCGTAATTAAGGCTATAAAGATGTACAATCCTACTAGAAACTACATATTAGAATTATTTAACAAATACTTGCTGTAAAGGGTAATACTTCCCTTAATCCTCATTGTGATGTTCTGTGTCATTGAGTGAATTAGAATGACAGATGATTAGAATTAGAGGTTAAGATGTTTAGGTTATGGTGCTGAAGCACATGGTAGAAATATGCAATCTTTAAGTAGTATGTGTTGATATAGAGTATTAAATAAAGCTAAAGAACAGAGTTTGGGAGTTTTAATCTACAATCCAACACTTGCAGCGGTATACAATACCAAATTGCTAAAATGGTAATATACAATGCAGTAATATTCTGATCTATTTGGTGTACATGATTAAACGAAAAACGACGTGAAAGTCATTAAGAGCACACACTCCTACACCTTAGTGCCCGTTATCACTCGTAGGTATCATTCTGGCGGATTTTAACACGCTTTTATTTTCATATAATCTCATAAATCAAGTCATAAAATTGAAAACAATCATCAAAACAACTTTCCTATAGCGGTTTAAAACCGTCAATTACAATCTCCACTAGCGAGCGAGTAGCCACATGCGTTCGGAAATATCCATATCAAAGTAGCCGCTGCAAGGCGTTGGTAACGCGGACAAATATGAATGATATATTAAGTAATTGAACGCTCAGTAATGAAATTCTGCCTTGATAAAGTGCCGTCCGACTCTCTGATTGTCTAAATTAACTTGCCAGGGGTGAAACAGTAGCCGGATGATAATACCAGCAAAGACAAACCGTTTAGAGATCTTCTGTTCTTATCGTCCAATGGACCAGTGTTGGATCTAGCTCTAATTAAAGCAATTTTATTGCTTTATTGCTATATTTTAGAATAAAGCTTTATTCTAGTTTAAATAATAAACTGTTTTAATAATAAAGAGTTTGTTGTGTTGGGAATTCTTTACCTTTTTTGGGCAATTTATAAAAAAATGAACACATAAAACGTTTGTTTTAATTTTTTCTCGCCCTAAAATTATAGATTCTGAGAAATTGAATTTGCGATTTAAATTAATTTAATGGTCTGATATTGCCCAAGCTTTAGATTTATTGTTGTTTATACTGTGATGAGTGTCTTACCACCCGGCTTTTTAACGTAAGAGATAGAAAACACAGTTACCTTGTGAAATAAAAAGAGATGAAACTCGTAGAGGTGAGAAATAATCGGAAAAACCTATAATTTATATTACATTACATTACCACTATCGAGAGTCTCACACCTTTAGACGTTAGATTCGAGCTAAATCACCTCGGTCATAATTATTATGAGTAACGTCGAATGTGTGACGTATTTCCATTTTTTAATTTCGCATAAAGTAAAAACTTATTGACCACAATAAAGCAAAAATGTGAATAAAATAATTTAATTAATAGTGATTATTTAATCTAAAGTTTTAAATTATTAACCAAGAATAATTTCTACTATGATTTGAAGAGTTTAATACACTCTTGTCACGTAATAATTATAAATCCTTCGTGGATTAGTGGTAAGAATTCGACATTGCGATACAGACATCGCAGACGATTAGAGTTCAAAACCCACATGTGGTTTTCTTTTTTTTTTTAATAATTTGAAATTATGCAAAGATCGTTTTGCTTTGAATCACTAAACAAAACTAAACAAAAACTAAAGTTAAAACAAAAATCCTATTGACAAAACAGTATCGTCGTACTTTCGAAAATAAAGTTAAAACTTTTAAAGAATGTTTAAATAAGTAAAAATTCTACAAAAATAAAAAAATATCCGTGGTCACTAATCAATCGATTAGGAAAAGTCGCACTGAGATATTCACTGACGATGCGAGAATTATGTGCAGGACAACCATCGTGTTGAAACCATATGGAATCGAAAGGTATTGGTAAATTACAAAGGGCTGGGACAATTTCATTTTGCAGAAGTTCCAAGTATTTCCGCCCAGTCAACATACCGTCTATAAAAAATGGACCAATGACATGATTCCCTATTATGCCTCCCCAAACATTTACTTTTCGAAGACGCTGGGTACGAGCCACATAAATCTGACAAGGATTTCCTCGAGATCAATACCTAGCATTGATTGAATTGTGACGGCCATGCAATGAAAACGTACATTCATCGGTGAACAAAACTTTCTCTAAAAAATGTTCATCTTGATGTGACATTTCCATTGCAGTTTGACAAAATTCTAAACGTCTATATTGATCCCCAGGGAAATGTTCGTTGGATTTATGAAGTTTATAGGGACGGTATCGATGTCTTTACAAAATTTCACCTACTCTAAATCTTGGAATTCCACATTGTTCTCCGAGACGAGGTGTTGATTGGGTAGGATTTTGCTCAATATTTGCACAAATCAAAGTGTCCCTTAGTTCCAAATCTGGATTTGCCTCCCTTCGTCTGCGAACTCCTCTTGGGTCGAACACGGATCCATAAGTAAAAAAATTACGTATAATAGACTGAATTGTTGATCGTGCTGGAGCCGGCCTATTTGGAAACATATTTACAAATTGTTGTCTAATCATGTTGTCTGATAATCCATTCACATGCCAGACAACAATTTGCACTTTTTCCTCGACCGTTAAAATCCTTTTCACGAATTGTTTTTTCAATAAAAAGTTTCTGTTTACCGTAAAAAACACTTCTCGATGTGTTATTATTTGATAACTTGAAGGCTTGATGATTTGGTTAGCTATAAAGCAGGTAGCTGTTCGCGCGCATCCATTCCAATGTCGTCAATTGTTTTGAAAATCATTACCTGTACAGAGGAATTGATATTAACACTGAGAATTTAGTGATGGATTTGACATTAAACAGTCTTCAATGGAATATTTTCCATTCACAACTGAAGACTGTAAAACTGGAATTGAATTTGAAATATTTCGTATTTCTATTTTATAAAATTGGAATAAGAATAAATTGTAAATAATGAGTTTTTCGAAAACTTGTTACCTAATATGTATCATAGTTTCTATTATTTTTAATTGAGTAAAACAAAAATTTTACCCTTGGTGTGAATTGAACCCCAGTCTTCTTATCAATAGACAACGTCTCTAACTATTACGCCAACTAAACATACAACAAATGTTTTCGTACTGAACATACCTATTTACTTTAGTCAAATATTTCAGTTGAGTTATTTTTATTATTAAATAAACTTAAAGATTTATAATTTAAAATCGCTACTAATTAATGTTTTTTACTATAATATATCTTAATATATTTAATCATTTATTCTAACATAAGAAATTATTAAAATAAAATATTTTTTATGACTGAAGTCAAATAGACACGTCTAATAACTAGCCTTATCTCGTACTATCTCACAACTTAATCTGTCTTCTATCCTTTCCGCTATTTTGCCGGGTGGTAAGACACTAATCACTGTATAAGTTTTGTATGAAATTAATTTACTGTGAAGTATATGAGATGTCTCTTCTTTATAAACCTTATTACAGCAAGACATTTAATACACAATCTTGGAACTTTCATTGATTGTTGAAGGATCTTTAGTTTTAGTTTATAATTTTGACTTGGTTTTGCTAATCTCTTTTGCTAGATTACATTTACGTTTTATTTCTTCCTGTAGTGACCCTGTGTTTGTGATCAATGATCCCAGATATAAATATGAGTTCACAACCTGAAATCGGTCAATCGTGGTTACGTGTGGATGATTGTTATGTACTACCATGATCTTTGTCTTTGATTTGTTTAACTCCAGACCAAATATTTGATTTTCATATTCAACCAGTTATATGAGATCAAGTAACTTTTCTTGACCATTTGCAAGGAGAGCTGTGTCATCTGATAAAAGTAGGTTGTTTGTTTTTCAGCCATTTATTGAGATGGCCTTTTCCCATCCTTCAATTGGCTTTGGCAAAGTTAATAGAATAGACCAGAATATTTTTGTGTTTTTGTGTTCAAAGATCAACAATTGGGATTTGTGTCATAGTCCGTTTTTCACTTAGCATCTATTTCCATGCGGGTTGGGCCTCCTCAATTACATTTATTCATAACTTTCTACTTTAAGTCATATCAATATCAATTCTCTTAACTAACATGTCCTGCCTAAGCTTCTCTCTCCGGGTTTTCTTTGCTGTTCCTCTACTATTTCTGCTAGGAACTTACAAATAAACAATTCTTAATATTGGGTGATTACTGTCTCGATGTTGAGCATGCCCGATCCATCTTAACCATTTTCATTACCGTCAAATGTATTAATAGTTATTATTCTTTCTATATATTCGGTATTCTATATTTTGTTCTATAATGAAAAAACTCGAAATAGATTTGAAAAAAGAACGAAATAGATTTTATTATCACGGAGAAAAAACATACCGTTAAAGACATTACGGCTATAAACAGATTTGTTACCAGTATCGATTATAGAATAATTAAAAAGAAGAACAAACCAAAATCGTGGATGAAACCAGCAGATGTAGATAGTTTTCAGCAATGTATTTCCAACATACTTGTAGTCCTAAAACAGAAAATAATATAAACGACTTAACAAATGTCTTACTGGAAAGTCAAAACAAATTCTGTCCTAAAACTCAAAAAGAAGAGAAGATAAGCCAAAATACCAGGCAACTAATGCAGAAAAGAAGAGGAATGAGAAGCGAGACGAAAACTACAAAAATTAAATAAAGAAATATCCAAAGCTGTTAGACAAGACACTAGAAAATACAACCAAGAACAGATCGAACATACCATTGATAGACACAGTATACAAGTCACAATACAGCAATAGAAGTAGGAAAGTATTGAAAAAAAGTCTAAAAACGGGGACAAGGCAGATAATAAAGATTAAAGATAGAAATGGTCATCTTACAACCAACAGAGAGGAAACAATTAAAATAACTGAAGACTTCTACAAATTGCTGTACACAAGCCAACACAAAAAAAAATAGCAAGAAGATCTTCTTCTTCTTCTTCTAATGGCGCTACAACCCTTTGTGAGTCTTGGTCTGCTTAACAATGTTCTTCCATTCTGCCCTGTCGGATACTTTCCTTCGCCACTGCCTGTTCATGGTTTTAAGATCCCTCTCTACGTCGTCTATCCATTTTTTACGGAGCCTTCCTCTTGTTCTATTTCTTTGGGGCTTCCATCTCTATACTACTTTTACAGCTCGATTATCTGGCATTTTTTCTAGGTGACCAAGCTAATTTAGTCTTTGTGACTTTACAAAGCTAACAATATCTGCGCTCTGCATTAGTTCATCCAGCTCGTGGTTCGTTTTAATTCTCCACGAATTATCGCTGCATTGGGTTGGTCCAAATATCTTAGTTAGTATTTTGCGCTCAAATATTCTCAGTTGATTTTCATCAGTGGTTGCGAGGGTCTACGTTTCACATCCATATGCGACCACTTGTCTATCCACATAAAAGCACTTATTACCGATAAGAATCCGTGCTTGTATTTCTTGACTGATGTTGTTGTTGTCATTTATTATTGAACCTAGGTAGGGAAAAGTGGAAGCATATTTGTAGGTATGGTTCCTAGTATGGTACCTTCAGATTCTCATGTTGATTCGATTTTGTGCACTCCATATATTTTGTTGTGCTTTCATTTATATATAGACCAAACGTAGCAGCTTCTCGTTTCAGTTCTATAACTTTTTCGCTTAATATCCTTTTGTTGCGGCTTGTTATGGCAACATCATCCGCGTATGCATATATTTGCATTGATTTTGTATTAATATAGCCGTTTATATCCAGTTTTTTAACAACAGCTTCTAAAGTTAGATTAAAAAGTGTTGTTGATAAGGCATCACCTTGTCTAACTCCATTTTCAATATCAAAGGCCTGCGTCATAACTCCATCTATTCTCACCATAGCTTTGGAACCCTCCCGAGTCATTCGTATAAGTTTAACAAACTTATTGGGTATCCCTAACATAGATAGTTGCTTTAACGTCATCTGTCGATCTACTGTTTGAAACGCTGTTTGAAATCGATATACAAGTTGTAAATAGGTATGTTATATTCAACACATTTTTCATGTATACCTCTTAACATATGTATTTGGTCTATAGTTGACCTCTTTGGTCTGAAGCCACATTGGTATTCACACAATCATCTCCTCTGAAAACGATTTCAGGCGGCTGTATATAATTACTGATAATATCTTGTAGACGACATTTAAAACTGTTATGTCCCTATAATTTTTGCAGAGTCATTTGTCTCCCCTTTGTACATAGGAAGTATGATTCCTACTTTCCAATCTTCTGGGATGGCTTCTAGTGTCCATATGCGGTCGATTAGTTTATGGATACGCTTCCATAGCGCATATCCACCATTTTTATCAGTGTGAAGGTGTACGAAGAGATTGCTTGAGTGGAGGTCAAGGTTGGACAAAAGAAGTAGAGGAAGACCTCCTACTCGTTGGACTGACGATCTCAAGAAAATGACAAGAAATTGGATGAAAAGTGCTCAAGATAGAGCACAATGGACAAAAATGAGGGATGCCTATATCCAGCAATAGACGCAAATAGCTGGGGGATGATGATGGTGATATTTTGTTCAATAAACTACACAGATGTTCGAGTTTTTTTGCTTCCTTTACACCTTCTTTGCATATTATTTTTATTTTCCTTGGTATATTTTACAATCTTTCAATTTTGATGTTTCATTTTCTTTTTCTTGTCTACTTTTGGTAAAACTCTCTTATATTCGGTTTTTTGATAGGTATCGATTAGGAGATATTTGATGTCACAATAAAACAATGCCAAGTCAATACTATTTCATTAGTCGCTATTATCTCGACCTGAGAAATCCAGTACAAAGTTTTCTCGCGTAACAGTTTCCCCGACGAATATCACGAATAACAGTCCACAGAGTTCAGACGTATAGAAACGTTGGCGTCAACTTTTACAGAGAAATTCACACGATATAAAATGAAACTGAAACGGACGCAAAAAAAGACAAGAGGTAATTTATAGAGATGTAATTACTTCTTAGGAAAGAAACAGCACAATATACCAGAGGAGAGAACCACATAACAAGATGAGGCAGCTCCCGACTGCAATTTATCGTACGAAAGAATGCAGGCTATTAATAATTTAAATGGTAATTTGTTAATTAATGATACAAATTGCTTTTCTGAAATGTGTTTTATGATCGCCCAAGATGGCGCGCACCACCTTAATTACATATTTTTCTCTGTTGCCTTTTCTAAGCTGATCTAGATCAAAGAAGGACTAATGATCCAAGTAGGCCTGGCCTCATCACTTTTGAATTTAAATTCGCTTATTTGCTGAACGTTAATTGGACGGAGAAATCTCGCTGTGGATTCTGCAGGTAGACGCGGCTATACGAGGGGAAGACAGTTCGATTTGCTACAGAAGGGCGCTGCGTTGATACGCAGCTGAGGTGAGATAAAGGAAATCAATGTATCCAATATATCAATATCGCATTATTTACATTTTCTTTCTGCATTCTTTCGTTTCTGATTTTTTTCACTTTTTTCTTTTTCACTGCCATTTTCGGTTCCCATTCTCATGGTTCTATATCTTGAATCAATCTTCTTTTTTTATTTTATGATTTGCAACCTATTTTCATATTTCTCCATTAGTCGTGATAGTTTTATTTTCTCTTTCTACATTTCTTTTCGCTTTCTCCATACACTAAAACGTTTTCTTAAGATTATACATCTTAGAATATACAAGCTATGCGAAGAGAGAATACAAGACACACAGTTTGGATTCATGAAAGGCATAGGTACGAGAGATGCAATGATAAGTCTACAGGTATTATTCCAAAGATGCAGAGATATGACTTGCGATATCTACACCTGCTTTGTGGACTACCAAAAAGCATTTGACACAGTTCAACACCAAAAAAATGATGGATGTTCTAACAAAAGCAACAAATAGATGATAAAGACCGGCATATAATACAAAATTTATACTTGAACCAATCAGCGACAATAAAAACAAATCTTGAAAATGGAAGCGATCCAGATTATGCGAGGCGTTAAACAAGGATGTATACTTTCCCCTAAATTATTAAACCTATATTCAAAGGAAATGTTTATAGTTTATTTTTATGAACGAGAGAGTAATTAGCATAATTTTAACTGGTAGCTCCGACCACTCCATGGGCGTGCTCAAGATTAATTGAAAAATTACTTTGAATAATTGTAAAAAATAAATGAATTATTTCAGTGTTATAAAGTGTTATGAATAAAAATATTAATATAAAACTTACAGCTACTTGTTACAAATCCAAATCAGATTCAGAAGATGAACTTTCAGAACCAAGATTTATAATAACTGGCTCGATCATTTTATCAGTAATATTGTCCAGCTTCCACATTTTTTCCTCTTCTTTAATAGTGTGATTTACTGCCTTTTCCCAGTTTTCAGGTTTTACATTATTTACGGCCTCCAAAAACAACTGTTTAACATCATGAATTTTAAAAGTGGTATTTTTCCTTGAAACTTCACTCTTTATCTGTGCCCATACCAGTTCAATCGGGTTTAATTCACAATGATATGGTGGGGATCTAAGTACTGTCATTCCACGATTTTTGGCAATTTCATCAATTTCGTATTTTTAAAATTTTTCTTTATGAAGGGCACACAACGAATAAAGTTCCTTTCTTATAGATCCGGGATGGTACGTAATATTTTTTGAACTCAGCCAATTCTGCAAGTCTTTTTTTAACCACTTGGTTGTGGGCAGTCCTTCTATAAGTCTGGAGTGATAACTTGCATTATCCATTACTATTACACAGTTCTTAGGAAGAAGATCTATCATTTGTTCGAACCATTCTTGAAAGACATCAGCGTCCATGTCTTCATGGTAGTCACCGGTACGAGTTGATTCAAAAGTTAATAAACCACCTTCAACAAAACCGTCCGAACTGCCAATGTGTACTATTATCAGCCTGCGTCCCTTTCCTGATGGTGGGTTTAAACCAGTAGATAAGTTATTTACAAAAGCGTGCCTTTGACTTGTAACAGTTTCATCCTGCCAAAATTTATTTGGTGTATGACCCTCATGTTTCATCAAGATAAAATATTTTTCTTTTTTGGTTTCTCATTTCCTTTATGGTTCTTAGAAAATGTCTTCTCCATATGACAATATCGCTTCTTTTTAATAAAATAGACTTTCTGGGATTCTTTTTCCAGCGGAAGCCTATTTCTTTTAAAAGTTTCCATAACGTACTTCGACTCATTTCTGGGTAATCCTTATCATCTCGAACTGAGACAAGAACTTTATCCAATGTTGGAAATTCTTGTCTAAAGAAGAATTCATGCACTTTCCATCGAAGTCCTTCTTTAAAATGATATTCTATTTGAAATTTTGGTTTCCCTGGAGCATTACGTGGCATTTGAAAACTACCACATTTCTCTTCTTTAATAACTCTGTAAATCGTAGATTTCCCAACACCAAGTGTACTGCTAACTAACTCAACGGTCTCATCAACACTTTCACATAAACGTTTGTCTGTAAATGATTTAAAACAATTAAATATTAATGTTTTTTCATTAACTGTTAGAGGACCAATTTTTCGGCGTTTACACGGCACTTCCAAATTTTCCATAACACTAGTATACACAATAAACTGCACCTTGCAACTGAAGTACCTACTTTTAGTGAACTGTTAAGAATTTTGAATACGCCACTTGGACCTTCCTACAAAATGGAAAAACCCACTATCACATTTTCTGTGGAATAAGTTTAGAAGGTAATTATCTAGTCAATTACTGTCGTAGATTCCTGGAATTAAAGAATTAAATGTTTGATTGTTGAAACCCTTACTTCGTGGAATGCACTCATTTCAGATAAAATAAAACGTTTTATTTTATCTAAAGAATTAAACTTTATTTTGCAAATAGGTAGGTACTTATTAAACTTTTATTGGTCATATATAACCAATAAAATAAACATCTTACATTTCTTGCAAATTCATTAGTACCTGTTAACCTCCATCACTCCGACACTGGCAACGTTATTTAGGGATTAGTAACCCTCACAACTATTGTATTCTATTCTGCTCCAACCTTTATACCTGGTGGTCATACTCAATTTAAAATTGTTTTCCTATATACTTCTGTAAACTTGTTGACAAATATCTGTTTTTCATTGAGTCACCCGTATCAACAGTTTAGTAATTTGCATACATAATTTATTGTTTTATTACTCTCTCATACATAAAAATACACTATAGTGAAGCCTTGAAAAATTGCAAACATGGACTCCTTTTAAATGGAGAACGCCTAAACAACATCCGCTATGCAGATGACACCGTTATTTTTGCAGACAATGAAAACAGTTTATAGCAACTAATAAACAAAGTAAATGAAGTAAGTGAAAGATTTGGACTACATAAGTAAATATATCAAAAACTAAATTTATGGTCATCAGCAAAAATAAAATTAGAGACGTCCAACTGCTTATCAAGAATACACTAGTGGCCGAGTAAAACAGTGTACCTATCTTGAAACAATAGTAAACGAACAATGGTATCACTCACAAGAAGTAAAATGTAGAATAGAGAAGGCTAGGAGTCCTTTCAACAACATGGCCAAACTTTTTAAAAGCCATAACCTTAATCTGGAGATAAAAGTAATGTTATGGAATACTATGCGTTTATTTCTTCTCCGGACTAACTCTTTGTTTTGGAATTAAACAGAATATATTGACATGTATAAATTTATTATATTAGAGGATGAAAATTACACTCTGCTTGTTATTTCTTAAAACTATGAATATATAAGTTCTGTTATCTACAATTATTTAACGATGTTTCTGGATGGATTTGAGTACAAGAGATTGGACTCAAATATTAATATTAAAATAGCAAATACGGATAGCTTATCGAACAAAGAAATAAGAGAAATAAATTATTATTATTCCATAGATACGAAGTATTAGGTGAATAAACTAGCGAAACTTATTTATTCTAAATAGGAAAATATTTATGAAGAGTATTGATTCTGATTTCTAACAGCAAATAATTATTAGTGATTATACATGAGAACTTTTCATAATTGTAAATAACATATACCAGGTGACTAAAAACTATATAGAAATACATAGATACTTTAATTATCTTACATGTGAGTAGGTAGGTACATTACACCTCCTTTTGTAAGAATGAAAATAATTGTAAAATGAATTTTCATTTAAATGGTATAAAACATTTGTATACATTATTATTTTATTTTAACACATTTAAATAGTTTCTTTTAGTCTCGATAGTCTTTCACTTCGTCTTATCGGTGTAGTCTCTGTGAAACTAGTCTCTTCACACTTTTTGGATTCACTATAATTATTGTCTTTATTATGTTTACAATCTATACTTAAATCTGTCTCATGTACATGTTTTCGTTTACTTTGACATATATTTAGTGTTAAACAATTTGTAATTTGTTGACAACTATGTGACGGATTTCTACGAAATCGTCGGTAAAAATATTTAATTATCCTGTATAAAATATAAAGTAACATACATTTTATCAAAAATAAGATTGCATAAGTGAAATAAGAACTATTTTTTATTGTGTCTGAAAAATTAATATTTGTTTCTGAGGTCATTTTCTCTAAATTATCTAGTTTATGGCTTGCTAAATTTAATGCATCTCGATCGAGATTATTTAATTGTAAGGGAACAAGGTGTAATTTGGATTCATTATTTATCTTAATATCATCACAACAGACTTCTGGAAGGGATAAATCTGGAATGATAGACTGAAAATTACTTTCTTTTGGATTTGAGACAGATATCAAAATAGTTGATCCGGTGTAAGTTTTGCAATTATTCGAAGTAGAAAAAATACCTGTGTTTGAAAGAACAATAGATATTGGCGTACTAGTCTGACAGCTTAAAGTTAAATCTGTTGGTTTGGGTAAAACATATATCCAAGAATTTGGTTTGTTTAATTTATGCCAAATTTCATATTCTGTTTGAATTATACGAGTATCGCAACTAGATGGTATGTTTGTTATTGAAGTTAACAATTCAGTTTCACAAATTGGATTAGTGTGTGTAAATCGGAAAGTATCAGGATTTTTGCAAATAAGTTTTTCTTCATCTAATGAATAACAGTCTTCTAATGTATCAATAGTAACATAAATGTTTCTATTTTCTGAAAGAACAAGATATTTGACAGATGGAAGAATAAAGGTAAGTCTCTTTAATGTTGGATGAATTATAGGAAGAGATATTAGTTTAAAAAGAGAATAAGGAGTATTACTAACCAAAGGTATACTAACCGTAATTAAAATCTTGTTATCAAAATATATATATTTAAGTAAAATGATATCGAAATATTTATGAGCATAATCGATAGTCAATGGAAATGGATAAGTCGATGTACTAGGTAAATGCGTTACCGTTTTAGATAATTCTTGAATTAGTTGCTCAGGTGTTATAACAGAAGGATGAAGGTTATTATTTCTTGCAAATAGAATAACGTTTATTAAAGTAGAATATTCTTGTTGTAATTCTGTTATAAAGAAAGTTAGTAAGGTAAAATGTTCTTCAATTTTTTGTTTTAAATCTAAATTAAAATATTTATTATTCATTTTATCTGTGTAATTGGTAATTGATTCAAAATTTTTATCAAAAATCACTTTGTTTCGGTCTAGATTTGTAATAGAGTTATTAAAATTTGCAATCGTGGCTTTTACTACATGAATTTGTTGTTTTAGTAAATCAAGAAGATGATTTTCGTTACTTTCAGCTTTGTTAATAGCATTATTGAAATTTTCAGCATCATCACTGTCTAAGGTACCGAATAAGGTCCTGAAAACAGATCCAATTGCATTAAATAGAGCGCGTTTTGGTCTAAAATGTTCATGCAGAATTATGTTTTTTAAAGTTTGTTCATCTTGAAAGAGTCTAGGTATGATTTGTCCTAAGAGTTTTAGTGAAGTATCGCATAATCGTAATTCAATAAGAACTGGTTTGTTTTGACACAGTCTTAATGTTTTTTGATAGGTGAGATCTACAAAATTTAATTTGTCTGTAAAAGGTTGTAAAGGAATATGACTTAATATGTTCCAATGAGTTTCAATAAATTGAACATTTTTTATGTGTTCGTAATAGATTCCAGGTGATTTGTTGATAGGAGTATTGGTATATTTCTTGTGAATTTGTTCACTATTTGTCAGCCATATTATTGCATACCTGAAACAAAAGCATGTTTCAATCTATTCATGTGAACTTTTATTGGTTTTTTATTTACTAAAATTGTGCAATTGACAGGAGAATTTATCTCTAGAATTTTATAAGGTCCATTATAATTTTGTGTAAGTTTTTTGGTTTGACCCTTCTTTGTTTGCTCATTTTGGAGATATACTAATTGTCCTTCTAAGAAAACGGTGTCATTAATCTTTTGGTCATAATATTTTTTACTGACTACTTTAGATTCTAATAGATTCGTTTTTGCTAACTCATGAGATTTTCTAAGCTTAAGTGTTAAATTATCTAAATAATCTTCATATGTATATTTGAGTTCTACTGGTCGTATTATACTGCTAGGTAGATTAGGTGTATATCCAAATATTAGTTCATATGGTGTGAATTTGGTTGAAGTATGATTAGTTGTATTATATGAAAACATAGCAAAATCTAGCCATTCGTCCCAATCGGATTGATCAGCTTTAATATAATGTTTAAGGTAGTCTGCTAAAGTAGCGTGACTCCTTTCTAATGCAGCATTTGATTCTGGATGATAAGCAGTACAATTTATATGTCTGATTTTAAAAAGCTTGGCGATTTGAGAAAATAATTTGGAAGTAAAATCTCGGCCTTGATCAGTAACTATTATATCGGGTTTTCCAAACTTGCAAATAAATCCACGAACCAGATTTTCAGCGATAGTCTTGGTTTCATGATTCGGAATTGCATAAGCTTGAGAAAATTTTGTTAAGTCATCTTGTAATGTTAATATGAACTTATTACCTGACTCGGTTAAAGGTAAAGGACCTACTATATCTAAAAATATTTTTTCTAATGGATTTGAGCTTGTTGTTGTTATCTCCATGGGCTTTACGAATTTTTTTCTAACGAGTTTATTTTTCTGACAAGATTCACAGGTTTTTATAAAGTTTTTAATATCATTTTTCATATTATTCCATTTGAAATGTTTTTTTATACGATTGTATGTCCGATGAAAACCAGAGTGTCCAGCCGTAGGACTAGTGTGATTCTCTTGTAATATTGTAGTTATTTCCTCAGGTTCAGGATTTGTTAGTATATCATGATAAATGATAATAGATATATCAGTTTTTCTAAAAATAAATCTAATCATAGATCTAATTTTTCCCCAACTTAATTTATCGTAGCTAAAAGTTATTCTGGGTAGGCAAATTTTTAATATTTTATCGTTTAATAACCAGTCTCTTAATTTTATTAGGGAATTAAATATATCTTCATAAGAGGTATTGTCCCAATAATTATTTTTTATAAATATGTAATAAAAGTTTTTATTTTGATCAGAAATATATATAATGTCATTTAGTCTTGGATTTTTGGCTTTCAATTTTTCTATATGACTGAATTGTTTATTTATTTGTTTCTGAACGATCTCATTAAAATTTAAATCTACGGAAACAAACAATGCTAAATTTTGTGAAAATGATGTAATCTTTTCATTTGTTTCTTTTATATTATCATTTGTTATTAATATAGTTTCGGATTTAGATAAGAACTGTGAATAAGTGTCATTATTTTCTTTACTCATTTTGTTTATTTGTAAGGTGATTGTTGCCGGGTTTTTGTTTTCTTCGCAAATATTTGTTTCAGATATGGTTAAAGGAGGACGACTTAAACAATCAGCATTTTGATTTAATTTACCTGGTTTATAAATAATTTCATAGCTATATTCTTCTAATGCTAATCTCCACCTAACGAGTCTTGATCCGGGATCTTTTACATTAAATAGCCATGTGAGTGGTTTATGATCCGTATAAATGAAAAATTTATTTCCGTACAAATATGGTCTAAAGTGTTTAACACTCCATACAATTGCAAGTAATTCTTTTTCTGTTGTGCTATAGTTTGATTCCGCTTTGTTCAAGGTACGACTAGCATAAGCAATAGGTAAATCATCTGGTACTTTACCTTGAGAAAGTATGGACCCTATTGCATAATTACTAGCATCCGTTGTTAAGACAAAGGGTTTGGTAAAATCTGGATACTGAAGTATTGGTTCTGAACAAAGTATTGATTTCAGGTTCTCAAATGACTGTTGTTGAATGCTTGTCCAATTAAATTCAACATTTTTCCTCAGCAGTTTTGTTAAAGGTTGTGTTAAAGCACTGAAATTTTTTATAAAGCGTCTATAATAACCAGTGAGACCCAAAAAGCTCTTAATATCTTTTTGTGTTCTGGGTATAGGAAAATCTGTAACAGCACATACCTTTTTTTCGTCCGGTTTGACACCAAATTCAGTTATTAAATGTCCTAAATACATTACTTCGCGACGAAAAAATTCGCACTTATCTGGTTGTATTTTTAAGTTGAATGTAGACAATTTTTCGAATACTTCTTTTAATCTTTTATTATGATTTTCTAATGTATCGGCATGAATGACTATATCGTCGAGATAGACAAAACATCTGTAATTTTGTATTCCTGAGAGGACAGTATTCATTAGCCTTTGAAAAATACTGGGAGCATTTTTTAATCCAAATGGCATTCGTGAATATTGATAATGTCCAGACGGAGTTGAGAAAGCAGTCTTTGGAGAATCCTCAGGATCCATTTTGATCTGGTGAAATCCTGATGTTAAATCTATTGTTGAAAAATATTTTGAATGACCCAATTGGTCTAATATATCGACTATATTCGGAAGTGGAAATGAATCTCCTATAGTAATATCATTTAGTCGTCGATAGTCTATAACAATTCGCCATTTCTTCTTTGCTGAAGCATCGGCCTTTTTTGGCACAACCCAAAGGGGCGAATTCCATGGCGAAGTTGATTCTTCGATAATACCTTGATCTAGCATACCTTTTATTTGAGTTTCGACTTCATGTTTGTGTACTTCAGGATACCTGTATGATTTAGTGCTAATAGGTACATTAGAATTTAAAGGAATTTTGCAAGTTATGGCATTTGTACTGGTAAGTTGATCTCCTTCCAGATAAAAGATATGATTGTACTCCTTGCAAATAGAAATTAAAGATGATTTTTCTTCACTATTTAAATGATCTGTTCTCAAGGCATTTTTTAATTTAGCAATTCTGTTAGAATTCGTATTATCTTTATAAGAAGACATTTTTCGTATATTTGCATTGTTTTGTAAATTTGGAATTTTTTCTATTGCTACTTGAATATCGTTTAATTCAACATCCGTTTCAGTAGTGTTTACGATTGAGGTTAAAAAGAAATCATTTTTTACTTTAACAACACTAGGACATAAAAATACACCTTTAAAGATTTCGCGTTCGGGACATAATCCTTCGCTTAATTCATTATTTATTACTTTAATTTGAACAATTGTTTCAGTTCTTGCGGATAGAATAGTTTTATTACTTCTTGAGTTAGAATTAGAGTTTTGATTTAGTATAAGATCGTCTGAACAGGATTTTTCTTCTGAACAGGATTTTGATTTATGATTTCGTGAAGAGTTACAAGTTTTATTTGTGCATATCTCAGTGGATTTTACACATTTTGGACTTGAATTTTCTTTGGATTTAGAGTTAGATTTAGATTGAATTGGATTGGATAGTAGTTCTTCACTACTTAAGGTTATTTGGATATCATTGGTTTCTAAATAAGAATGATCCTCTATGGATTTAGCATCATAAGGAAATATTTCATCGATATTAGAACTTGTCTCGATATTTTGATCTCTCAGAAATTCGTCATTGTCATTGTTTAATGGAGATTTTATATATTCGATTGAAATAGAACAATTTTTAAAGTTTAATTTATTTTCTTTATAATCAATTTGGCATTTATTTATTTCAAAAAAATCGCTACCTAATATACCGTCGAAATGAAGAGGAAAATCGTCTTCTACGACATAGAAAACATGAGTTTGGACAAAATCTTTTATCTTGAAATTTACGTTACAACTACATATAGTTTTATTTGGATTTAAGACATTTTTATCAATGCCTCGTAGAGTAATAGACTTAGAATAAATTTTTGGAATGTTTAGTATTTTTGAATATTTAATTAAAGAAATATCTGCGCCTGTATCGATTAGAAACTTGCAAGAGGATGGATTAGAATTATTTACTAAGGGTAAATCTACATAGGAAGTGACTGAGAAGTTGATGGTTGTGATACGGCCTGAACTGAACGAACTCCTCGAGAATCGACCGTTGGTTGTCGAGGATTCTGGAAGTTTAAAGAATTTGTTGGATTTTTGTTTTTATTGTTAAATTCGCGTTTTCTACATTCTTCTATAACGTGACCTGGTTTTTTGCAGTATCTGCAAAAACGTTGGGAAGTGTTGGTATTTTCTTTTCTTAAGTTTGGAGGAAAATCAGAATTGGAATTTGAATTTGAAGGTTTATAATTTTGATTTTGAGAATTTGACCTTTGAAGATTTGAATTAGGATATTTTGGGTTTTGAAAACTAGAATTTTGAAGATGTCTAACATTTCTATCTGAATTGTTTTTATATCGACAGTTATTTGAGGAATGGTTATTTCGTTTGCAAATATTACAGAATGGTCTGAAAATTTCTTGTCTTGATAACTGTTCTTGTTCTTCGGCAATTGCTATAGCAACAGCTCTTTCTAAGGAATCTGGATTTCGGGCTTTGATTAAAATAGAGAGGTCTTTGTTTAATCCTCTAATAAAGACATTTAGTGCTTGAGTTTTTAAGAGTTTAGTACATGCATTTCTTGCATCTGGAGATAAGTCTGGATCAAGTGTATTTATTAATTTTATATAGCAATTTTCAACTTTATTTGCAAATGACATTACATTTTCACTGGGCATCTGACGTAAGGAATGTAATTCCAATTGCCACTGACCTTCAGTTCGGCGTTCAGAATAAGCATCTAATAAGAAGTCTTTTAAATCTTTCCATTCGTCAAATGTTCTGTTTCTAGTTATGGCCCTAGCTTTATCGGTTAATTTAGTTTCTATAATGGCTAATAAGATGGGTTTGGATTGCGGATTTACTAAATTGTATGCTTTATCACAATTGTCTATGAATTCGTATAATTTTGATTTTGTACCATCAAATCGAATGAGAAGTTTTTCAGCTATTTCAATTGATACTGACATTTTATTTGAATTAGAAGTAGAAGAATTTGAAAGAGAATTTGAGTCGGGAGAAGGTATTTGTTCGTCAAATAAGTTACTTATATCAGGATATAAAGTAGACATACGTTTACAAGATTTTTAAAATATGAGACAGAATTTAAGATAGAATGTACTTACAAGTAGAATATTGTTGTTGGTCGCATAGTCTATTATTCCACGGGTTCACCTCTACTTCCGATGGAACTACAATTGGGTTATGACTGGAACTGGATTTCGAACTGGATGTACTGGACCCCAATGTAATTAGTTGTAGTGGCGATTTTTCCACACTGACAGTTTTTTTTTGAATGATTCCTCGAAGGAAACAAGTCAATTCAAAAATTCCTCAGCTCTCCTTCTATCAGCAATCAGAGGAACTCTGCTACTAATATCCCACGTTCTGACACCAAATTTTGTTATGGAATACTATGCGTTTATTTCTTCTCCGGACTAACTCTTTGTTTTGGAATTAAACAGAATATATTGACATGTATAAATTTATTATATTAGAGGATGAAAATTACACTCTGCTTGTTATTTCTTAAAACTATGAATATATAAGTTCTGTTATCTACAATTATTTAACGATGTTTCTGGATGGATTTGAGTACAAGAGATTGGACTCAAATATTAATATTAAAATAGCAAATACGGATAGCTTATCGAACAAAGAAATAAGAGAAATAAATTATTATTATTCCATAGATACGAAGTATTAGGTGAATAAACTAGCGAAACTTATTTATTCTAAATAGGAAAATATTTATGAAGAGTATTGATTCTGATTTCTAACAGCAAATAATTATTAGTGATTATACATGAGAACTTTTCATAATTGTAAATAACATATACCAGGTGACTAAAAACTATATAGAAATACATAGATACTTTAATTATCTTACATGTGAGTAGGTAGGTACATTACAGTAAGGCTCCTACGATGCTATATCTTCTCAATATTATACTACAGAGTTGAATCCTAGACACTTATTAAAGCGATAGAGAAAAAACTTGAAACTTTCGAGATGTGGCTATATAGAAGAATACTAAGGATATCATGGACGGACAAGATAACCAACGAGACTATACTATAAAGAATGGGGAAAGAAAGAGAAGTGATGTATACGATTAAAAGAAGAAAGTTAGAATATCTCGGACACATAATGTGAAACGGCACTAAATACAGATTATTGAAAATAATCTCGGAAAGCGAGGAATTGGGAGAAGAAGAATATCATGGTTAAAAAACCGGATGAAATGGTTCTCCACAACAACAACTAATCTATTTAAATCATCAGGTAATAAAATAATTATAGCCAGAATGATCGCCAATATTCGAAACGAATAAGGACCAAAAGAAGAAGAAGACATTTATTTCGTTATCTTCTGTGAAAGGGACTGATGTTGGGGTGACCAAAGAAAGAATCTTATGGAGAAATCTATTTGGCGAAGTCGACCACGCATGGAAATAAGGCTAAAGAGAATTGTAGTGATAATTGTTGTCCAATCTATTGCAAAGTTCTAAATTTTTTGCTTTAAAAACATCACAATCACTAATATCGTAGCAGAGCGCAGTTGCAGCGTTTTATAAAAACAGAAAAGATAAAGGGCATAACTAAACGTTTGTTTTAAAAAAGTAGTCATTATTTTATGTATCCAATTAACGATCAAGATATTGATCCTTTTCTGCTTTATAGCGCTAAACTTCTTAAGGAACTTTGGTTTTCGTTAGAATATCCTACCAATGTTTGCTATTCAGATCCAGTCGGCTCAATGTACTTATTTCCACTACCTATAGATGTGATATACATCGTCCAAGAAACGTTTTTTGGTTTTCCTCGTTCTCTCTCCCATATGTTTTTCAAAAATCAATTTTTGGACCGAGTCTTCATCTTTATTGTTTAATTCATACTCCAGTATAACAGTGGCACCGTCATTGCTTGCGGACGGCTAACTGTTTCTCTGTAAACCCGCACCCTTTCCAAGAACCTACCACTACCATCAATGAGCGCTGGAGATGGAATATTGATCAAAGTATAACACGCCGTGAAAAACTACATGCTCATCATTTCGCAATGTATTCATCAGACACCTCAAACGGAAACTTTCCTTCCTACCGACAAACCTGCTGGCCACAGCCAGCAACAAACCGTCTGATGAATACATGGACATCCTAGAGGCCACTCCACTTTATTATCGCAACGGACAGGGAGGAATCGGTTTTCTGTGGTTTCCCGATCGCATTGCACACTTATATCTGTCGTTAGGCAGGATACAGCCAAAGCTGCCTCCAACGGGACACTAAATTGACCTTACAATAATTTATACATTTAAATTCAGTCATATCATTCATATTGATCAACAAAAAAAAAAATTTCTGAAAAGAACCGTTTTAACACCTACTCTTTGATCTCTGACTACCCTGGAAAGTTCTCAAAATATAATGTAAAAACGGTATGATGTATCATGCCCTGCGTTGCTATACGTAAAATGACCAAGCCACTACAAAAAATTACATAAAATATTATTTATGGTTCTGTCATATCTTGAAGATCTGTGAGTTAATTTAAATTAACCTAACTTTTGGCTTTGTGTTTGTGTTTGAAAAAATGGATTTTGTAAATTTGTTATTACTTTTATGAGATTCGGTGGACTGAGTGGTGTAATTAGTGCTATTCAGTGCACACATATTGCAATTGAGCACCTTCGTCTCAAGATCCAATCAGACCTGGTCTACTTCAACAGAAAAGGATTTTAAAGTATAAATGTGCAAGCAATTTGTAATGCCAATTCTATATTTTTAAATTGAAATGCTTGCTTTCACACACGATCTAGAGATTTAGGACTTAAGTGTAGTGAATTCATTTATGGGAATAAGTTTCGATAAGAAAGACTGTTAAAAAATCAGGATCATTATTAATATTATAGAAAAAGTCCATATTTGTACTAGCTAGCGCACGTTTAAGCTTGTGTAAACCAGAAGAAGTAATAAACCGTTGAAATGTTTGATTAGTTTCAACAACTTTATGCTCAGAGTCAATAAATAAAAATTGATTTCGATGGTCAGAAAAACAAGGTTCAAATACGCCCACTCTGTATATATTTTTAGAAAAATTTGTCGTAATGCTGTCGATGCAACTACTGGACTGGGATGTGATTCTAGAATAATCGTTTATAGTTACTTTTAGACCAAACGATGTTAATAGATTTTGAACATCAAAAAAAGGGTCAGATTCAATTTTAAAATTTATATTAAAATCAAGAAGTATGATCAGTTTGTCTGCTGTATTAAGCAAAGACGTTATAATATTCTCAAAATTCACCAGAATCAAGTCAACGTCAGCCTTACCCGATCTGTATACAGTTAAAATATTCATTTTTATTGAAGGTACATAAATTGCACAAAATTCTGAACTTTCCTCTACATTATATTGTCTTGTTTCTTTTTTCCCCTACAAAAGAAATTAGCTAATGAAAAGCCGGAGAAGTTAATAAATTTTAAATTTTCTTCACTTTGCCAGTGCTCCGAAAAACATATACCGTCATATACATTTTGATCTGGAACAAAAGCATTGACCATATAGATTTATTATTGGAAATACACTGCAAATTAACATGAAACATGCTTTCATGAAGATGTTTCTGTATAGTAACATCCAGCCACTTCCAGTCAAAGTCAGAATTTGACCAATATAGCATATAAATTAATTGTTAAATTTACTTGACAACTGAGACTGAGTTCTGTGAATAGAGTTTAGAAAAATCCTATTATATATTTGGATATATATCTTCTTTTCTAGTCATAAAATACAAATTGTTGCTTTCCATGTAGTCACCTAAATGAAAAGAAATCTTCGTACCATCCTCGTATAATAACAAAGAAATCTCTTGTTGGATTCTACCGGTCGTCTTAAAATTAAATTGCAATAGACCAGCAATGGTATTCTTCTTCTTCTTCTTTATAAAGCTATGTCTACCAAGAAAGATTAAGAGTTGTGTAAGTGCGAAATGTTAACTACGCCGATGCATTTCGCTTTGAAATATAAATAAATTTTCAAGTGTCGTCTTCTTTTCTCATTTCGCTCGAGAATGCCTCGATTCCGTAGACAGGAATTCCTCGGACGCTGGAAGGAATAATGCCTTTTTCAGTATGTTGGTGGTCACGTCTCGAAAACGATCAATATGGTCGAGAAGTCAATTTGTATCGACTCTAAGGTTAAATTGGTCATTTTATGTACTCTAAACTGAGTTATTTTGTACGATTGCTGACGAAGTATCTGTTTAAACCAATATATGTTTTGTACCATAATGTACACTAACTTTATCAATGAAGTGAAGGAAAGATAACAATTATAGATGTAGCAAGTTGATTTCACAAGGAAAACTTTTTTATTATTAAATTTACCGAAAAAATTATTCTTCCTAAAAAGTTCTGCATAGACTCAAACCTAAAATGTCCGACAACCAACAAATATTATTTTTTTGAGTCATATACGAGGCGTGTCAAAAAATATGAATTTAGCTCAGACGGACCAACGAAATCTGACCAGATATATAAAGAATGCAAGGTGCAGAACAGAGAGAAAGGTGATTTAGAATATGGTAATAAGCGAAAGCCATAAACCGAAGAAATTTAAGAGATTGCTTACGGCTCTCTGATTGGTTCCGTTGGTTCATTTTGCATAGTTGTTTTGATCTATATTTAATAGTTTAGGTGAGATTCCTATTGGTTGCCGCAACTTTATCCCGTTTATAAAAACGCTTAGAGTTGTATGGTCAGATCATCAGGAACTAGATCACTCTTCAACAAATGAACTCGTAGACACACCGTCTCAGGACTTGCAACTTCAACGTGGAGTCATATGTCGCCATGTTACCTAATCCAACGGTAACTTTAACATCTTGAGTATTTATAAGATATAATGTCGAACAAATGTAACTAATTATTTGTTAACGGGTTTTTACCCATATATTTAGTGGCTACATTCATGTACTCCTAGTAAGTATTAACCACACTTTTCTTTAACCTTGGTCAAAATTTAAACTTCATGTTCTTTTTAATTAAGTGGTTACATATTTTCTAGGACACCGATGATGGAATGATGTATTCCGAAAACGTTCTGTCTAACACAGCCCGTTTGGGTTTTTAAATATATACCTTTTACAAAGGATTTTAATTAATTTTTTAATATATGGTATACAGCCAAATACAGGAACGTAGATTCCTTGTGGATTTTAAAATAAGAGTCTTCCTAGGGGTAATACTCGCAATGGGTCTCACTCAGGTACCACATTTAAATTTATATTGGTCTAAAGCTGATAAATATATTTTATAATATATTTGTCGTAAAAGTTTTAACACGAGACCGCTTTTTGTTTTTATTGAAACTTTTTCATTTTGAAAATAATGAGACATCTGATACCACTAATAGATTTTGCAAAATAGAAAATTTAGTTACGAAATTGATTAAAAATTATCAAAGAATAATGGAGCCTGGCAACATTCTCGTTATAGATCAATCTATGGTAACTTTCTGAGGAATACTTCATTTTCGTCAATACATCCCCAACAAGATTCATAAATATGGAGTAAAACTATACAAACTCTGTTCTCCTGAAGGCTATACTTTCAATGTAAGTATTTACACAAGAGAAAATGAACAACAATCAGTTAATGTAGCACACTCTGAAGCAGTTGTTCTGCTTGTGAAGCAGAGCCTGGCAAAATTCTCGTTATAGATGAATCTATGGTACCTTTCAGAGAAGACTCCATTTTCGTCAAAACATCCCCAACAAGACTCATAAATATTGAGTGAAACTATACAAACTCTGTTCTCCTGAAGGCTATACTTTTAATGTAAGTATTTACACTAGAAAAAATGAACAACAACCAGTTAATGTAGCACACTCTGAAGCAGTTGTTCTAAAATTACTTTAGTGTATCACAGATAAAGCTGGCAAAATATTATTTGTTGATAATTTTTATTCAGGAATTCCTCTCGTTAAAAGATTGTTAGCAGAAAATAATATGATGTACTGTGGGACTCTAAGAGGAAACAGAAAAGGAATACCACCTATTTTTAACCAATCCAAGAAGATGGAGCGAACAGAGGTCATTGGAAAAAAGAAAGATGTACAAAGAATTATTAAGTGGATGGATAAGAGACCTGTGTTAATGATTTTTAGTGTCCCAGCCAATACTAAACAGTTGATTCCAACAGAAAAGCAGAATAGGCAAAAAAATGATATTGTGAAACCGAAATGTATAATTGATTACAACTCTGCAAAGAAAGGCGTAGACTATTCTGATCAGATGTCATCTTACCATACAGTGCTAAGTCGAAGCTTCAAATGGTAGGTTCCCGCAAGAAAAAAAAAAGTTATAATTTTAATATCTTTCTTATTAATTTTTTTTAGAAAAGTAGTATTTGAGATTATACTCGAAACAGCTATTGTTAATAGTTTAATTATATTCAATATGTGCTCTGAAACAAAAATGAGCATTACAGAATTTAGACGTCAGTTAGCTTATAATTTAATACAATCACCTGAAGAAAAACCACTTCCAAAAAAAAAAGAGTGCATACTTTTACCAAACCTGAAGGATCTGAAGAAGAAAACGACGAAAGCCATGTAAAGGCTGTCAAGTATTAGAATCTTCAGGTTTAAGTTACCGCGAAGTGGATAAAAAAGTTCGTAGGATTATAACTTTTTGTTCCGATTTCCCTGCTCAACCTGGATATTGTTTGCCTTGTCTTCTTCTTCTTAGAGTGCTATATCGCCGACGGATCGTCCTAACCTTATAATATTTTTATACTGATCTCGGTCTTGCGCTACGTGTAGCAATTGGTGCGCTGTCAAACCTGTCCACTGCCGCAAATTCCTCAACCAAGAGAGTTTCTTCCGTCCTATCCATTTCTTTCCTTCGATTTTACCGTTGAGAATTAGCCGAAGGAACTCATATCTTGGTCCTCTGATTATATGTCCAAGATATTCTAGTTTACGCCTCTTAATAATATTTAATAGAGTTCGTTGATGTCGAATTCTTCGACATTCTTCGAAGAACTTCTTCGTTTCTAGTTCTGCTAGTCCATGGAATTTTTAGTATCCTTCGATACAACCACATCTCAAACGCCTCGATTTTATTCATGATATCGGCGTTTAAAGTCCAAGTTTCACATCCATACAAAACTACAGACCACACGTAACATCTTGTAAACTTTTCACGGATTTCCAAATTTAATGAGTTATTGGATAATAGAGGCTTGAATTTTTGAAATGAGTTTCTTGCCTGTTCAATTCTACATCGAATTTCGAAGGATGGATCTAGATTTTGGGTAATCCAACATCCAAGTTATTTGAATCTCTGAACTCTCTGCAGCGGTTGGTGGTTTAATATCAGTTGGGTTGCGCCGATATCCACTTTACTGGTCACCATGTATTTAGTTTTATCGATATTTATCGACAGTCCCCAATTTGTGCATTCCATGTCAACTCTATTGATTAGCTCCTGCAGATCGTCGATGTTTTCAGCTAGAATCACAGTATCGTCGGCGTACCGTATATTGTTAATTATTTCTCCTTCTATGATAATTCCTTTTTGATCTTTTAAAGCTTCCCTAAATAGATTCTCAGAATAATTCTCCGACCCTCTTAAAGAGGGTGGGAGATAGTATACAGCTTTGTCTTACGGCTCGTTCAATACTGATTGGCTTTGATTCTCTGTTGTTGGTATTAATAATGGCTGTTTGGTTCCAGTAAAGTTTGGCAATAAGTTTGATGTATTTCTCATCTAGTTGGATGCTCTGCAAGGCGGTAATTAGTCTGGTATGCTGAACGCGATCAAATGCCTTTTCAAAATCAATGAAGCACATATATACGGGTTTTCTTACCTCCCAACATCGTTGAAGGAGTGTTTGCATAGAAAATAGTGCTTCTCTAGTTCCAAGGCATCTCCGGAACCCGAACTGCTCTTGACTAATTATTTCTTCGCACTTGTTGTTAATTCGGTTTAGAAGAATATGCAACAGTATTTTAACGGCATGGCTCATTAAACTAATGAGTCTACAATCGCTACATTTCTTAATGTTTGGTTTCTTAGGTAGAGGAATAAAGATCGATTTTAGCCAGTCCGATGGAATTTCACTGGTATCATATATTTGATTGAAAAGTACAGTGAGTTCTTTTATATTGTCATTTGAGAGTAATTTTAGCCATTCGCTGTATATTTGATCTGGTCCACTGGCTTTGTTGTTTTTGGCTTGGTGTATGGCTTTTTCCACTTCAGCTTTTAAGATTGATGGTCCTGTATTTGCACTTAAGTTAGGTAGTGATCCTCGATCATCCTTAAATAATGCTTTAATGTAGTTTTCCCATTCCTCCATTACTTCGTCTTCTAGGGATAGTGCATGACCTTCATTATTCGTTAATGTTATGGGTGTATTTCTTTTGTGTACTGTAACTTCTTTTATTTTCTTATGTGTGTTAAATTCGTCATGTTTTCTTAATTGTCTTAATAAGGCACATAATTAATAAGAAAAAGCAGAAATTACCAATTAATTTTAAAATGCTTTTGTTCTGTTTATTTTAATATAGAGTATTTTGTTTTTATAAACACCTTTAATTTTATCCAATTACCTCCAAGAGAAAATTTGTTTAGCTGTCTGTGCTACACCGGATGTTGGCGGCATGTCCTGTTTGAGAGGAAGTAGATTAATACTTCTATAATAGTTTTCTGTATGTAATATATGCAAAAGTTATACTTCTGTGTACTAGAGGACATGAAGTACTTACATGTACACACATACCATAGGGGGCATGTGACGCACAGACAGAATCGACCATAACGAATCTCCAAAAGTATGTGACGCAAGATGTATATTGAGTAGTTAACCTCCACTGCCAAAAGGATATGATCAATAATATAATATGTTTGTACATGTTGCAATTTGTTCCTATGCTCAAGTAAAGTTGTCAATTATCGGAAGGTAATTTGATTCAACCAATAGGAATAAAATCACGTGATTACCATTTACACGTCTTAATTTAAATTATAAAGGAATAGTAAAAATTAAAAATAATGCATTACCCTGTAAGAATTTATTACTTTATCAATTCAACTATTACAAAAAACAAAAATGTACAGGCCAAACCTTTAAAATTCTCACGTCCAATAAATTCTTGGTGAATAATAAGGTTGTACTTTTTTACTAAGTGTGTCAAATCAAATCTAAAAATAAAAAGAAGGTACTTAAAAATCAATTAGTAACAAGCCAGTTCCACCGTCTTACACTAACGAATTAAAAATAATAGTACAGCACTCCTGGTGGGATGATAATATTAGTACCGCCTTTAATATTGATTTCTATTACTACTAAGTTAGAAATATAGGACTGACATGAATTTATGATTTTAAGCAACTGGCAATCATACTAATCATTCAGAACTGTTGTAGCGGATTAGTAATAGAACGAAACTAAATTGAAGACGATCTATATTAACCATCCATATTAAAATAAAGGCCACTTATACGAAAATAGCCTGTTCTGGAATCAACAAATGTCTTAAAATTCATAAAACATTGACAGTGATGACTCTTTTCTTTCTTCAGGTTCCTTCTTCTATCGGAGGTTGGAAATCATCATCGCTATTTTAATTTTATTGGCCGCGCTTCTGAATAATTCTAATGAGCTGCAACCGAACCACTCTCTCAAATTTCTTAGCCAGGATATTTTGCGTCGTCCTGGGTTTCCCTTCCCTTGCATAATTAACCTAAGTAATACGTACTTCTCGCCCCTCATTATATGACCCAGATATTGAATCTTTCTAATTTTAACAGTTTTTATGACTTGACATTCTTTCTTCATACTTTGTAACACCTCTATATTAGTTACTTTTTCAGTCCACGATATTCTGTGGATTCTCCTGTAGCACCACATCTCAAAGTGATGACTCGGAGACAGATAAAAAGGCTGATAATTTTATCGAGTGGTAGGTAGGTAAAATAATGTGGACTTTGAACCAACAATATATGAAACACGTTGCAATTTCATTTTTCTTCCATTCGTTGGTAAACAATCAACTAATCTGGAGTTGTAACTTGCATTGCCTACCATAATAATTTAATGTTTAGGTATCAATGCTATTATTTGTTTAAAATATTCTTGATTCATCTCCGCGAGAAATCCATTTACATCTCTCTCCATCCTCTTTTAACATCTTTATCGTCGTCTGGTCATGTCTTGCAATTTTTAGAAGGCTCCAGATCAAAGCAGAAATCTGAATTTGTTTCGAAACTATCTTACCGATTTTTCTATCAGATGTCGCTATTGCGTCCATAACGAAGCCATGTTATTGTTGCTTCTAATACGACACAGAAGATTATTTTTCACGTTAAGAACGGCTATGAATAACTATTCTGATGAGACTTTTTAAGTCGAAATACGTATCAATAGATACATAGACGCTTTGAACGTGAAATCAAATCTTTTCTGTCTTTTTCATTTTATTCGGATCTACTCTGTATGAGTACGAGAAACAAATTCGTTAGGATTTCTGCCTAGATGAATAGACATGTCATGGAATGCAAATTTTAGATTCCCCATGTCTCTTTTAACATCTTTATCGTCGTCTGGTCATGTCTTGCAATTTTTAGAAGGCTCCAGATCAAAGCAGAAATCTGAATTTGTTTCGAAACTATCTTACCAATTTTTTTATCAGATGTCGCTATTGCGTCCATAACGAAGCCATGTTATTGTTGCTTCTAATAAGACACAGAAGATTATTTTTCACGTTAAGAACGGCTATGAATAACTATTCTGATGAGACTTTTTAAGTCGAAATACGTATCAATAGATACATAGACGCTTTGAACGTGAAATCAAATCTTTTCTGTCTTTTTCATTAAATCCATTTACATTACCAATATGGGTAACTATGAGTCGTCGACCCTTATCGGATAATTCCTTTACAGTTGAATGTTCTACTGGATGAGAGCGGCGCAAGATAGACGGGGTTGGAAACATGAGCAAGAGGCCTATGTTCAGCAGTGGACTCTTGAGGCTGGATGATGATGATGATGAGTTGAATGTCCTTATAAAAAAGCTTCTTAAGCTGTTTTTATCTTTCCAAACTCCAAAGTTCCATCCAAACAATAAAATTCTTGTTTTCTGACCTATTTTTTTCGTAGGTACTCTCGTCTCGAAAATACAATTTCTTCTGATTCGATAAGCATTGAGTGGCTATCAAAATTTCGTATTTGAAGTTTAATTCATGTAGAACTTTCCAAAGTTTGGTTCTACTTGTCGTGGGCAAATTAGGATCATCTGTAATAGCTCGTACAACTTTACCCAATGTTGGTATTTACTTGTTAAAAAAAAACAAATGGACTCTCCTACAAATGCTATTTAGCATTTTGATTTTTGTCAATAGGACACTCTGACCAAAAGATAACGAATTTTTACCTCCGAATTGATACAAATTTAATTAAAAAATTGTAAAAAAAACGCTTAAAAATTATTAAATCCTCAGAAGATTGATTGATTGCCTGGAAATTTGGCATACTTGTTTATGTTACCAATTATTTACCTTATATGTGGAGTATTTATCAGTTCTATGCCATTCAATGCAGTTAAAAGCAGCGGCGGCTCGCCAGGTGAAGTAGGTGAAGGTGAGGTTCACCAAAAAAATATAATTAAATTGAGACAAATAAATAAAAAATAAAAGCAACATTAATATATCTAAATTCTGAAATCAATTATTTATTCTCTTTTAATTAATCTAAAAATTAAAAAAGGCAGCTAACTTTATAATCGGTGCGGTAGGTACTTGACGGTCAAGTCCTGACCTGTGTCACTTGCTGTGTAGTGCGTATGATTCAGGAATAGGACGGTGAAGATTATTTTTGAAATGCGAAATTCATCTGCATTAGCGTTCACGGTTGCCATGGCAACGTGACGTCAGCTTGTCCCTAGTGATAGTTGAGAAAAATAGCAAGTGCAGTGCCGTTGAAAAATATCTTATTCGTCTTCACGCACTGGCCACTAGTTGCATGGATACCTATTTAGTATTTGCAGCGACAATATTTTGAAATTTAGTCTATTATATAGATATTTTTTATATAGTATAGTGTATAGTATAGTATTTATAAGTTTAGTTTAGTCACAGTATTAAGTTTATTTGTTTAGTGCACTTTATTAATACATTTCTCTGTGGTTTGTTTCGGATTTCGGATATAAAGTGTTCTCGTGGATTTCGTTTGGACAAAAATAATTTTAGACAGACATGAATCCCATTAATGACTTGGTGTGTAATATATTAGAGACTCCGTTTAGCAGGCGAGGTGTTTTAATCGCCAAAAAACCCCCAATGAAATGTCATGGTTCAGAACTAAAATACCCCAAGCAAGTAGAACATATCGTATCTAGTATAAGTGCACTAAAAAACTGTTTTCAAGTTATTAGGGCCCTAAACTCTATTTTTTTAACGAATTTTTAATGAGATTTGGACGCGACTTAGGTACCAAAACTCCTTTTGGCTCCGGCAAGCTTTCCTCATCTTCACCACTTTTTTAGGCCACGAGCCGCCGCTGATTAAAAGTAATATCGGGTACCGTCTCACCCAAAAATTTTAGAAGATCATCGGCTTTCATATCAACAGCAATGCGGGACACATGTACATGACCTTGTCTAGGACTGATGTTTACAGTAGACGATTCGTTGCTTCCAATTATCGGTTTGTATTTGTTTTCTTTTTTCGGTTGAGTATTACAAGATGAGTGTCTTGTTTCTAGATTGTTTTTATTTTCTTTTTGTTTATCACTCACGTATGAATGAGGTAGACTTGTGTTTTTATTTAATGACATTTTATTGGGTTTTTGCCTGTTAGAACGTGAGTTGGTCGGGCCTGCTTTATTTATAGTTTTTTCGCTAGATGACGTTGCAATGGACATGGCTGAATTTTTATTACAATTATCTTAATAAAGAAATTAAATCTTGTTGCTCCTTCGTACGTTTTTCTAAATGGAATGATAGTTTACTTACTGTTGCGAGTTCACTTTTTATTGTAGTAAGTTCCTTGTTGGTCTTTATAGACCGTTCACACACAATAACGTCTATGTTATGTTAGATATTGAATGCTTTAGTACCTTTTTGCACTGTTTGTGTTAATTTATTAACGTAATCTGATAATTGAGGATTAGAACCGGACAGAGGTAACTTTAAATTCACTAATATGTCAATTAATTCCTGCTTTTGTAGCTTACTTAGTTCCGCTGTTAAAACTGCGACTTGACTATCGGACGCCATCTTAGTTTTTTTGATTTTTTGCTTCAAATATCACAATATATTTATTTAATAAAGGAAAAAATGAAAATCGTGTTTATAAAAACAAACATTTAATATCATATCTTCACTATGTACAACAATATACAACAAAATTAAATAAACATTTGTACACGTAAACCATAATTACAAATATACATTAAAGAAAAACCTCCTAATCAGTCTTATATAAGTAGATACAAAAACCATGGAAACTGCCCGGCGTATCGAACATTGCACTAAAGAGAAAGACAAAATATAACACGCCAGGCAAAATATCACTGTTTACAATAAGAGTAATATAGTTAAACGAAAACTAGAATCAGTTTTGTCTTTTGCACATAATTTACAAGAAAATTTCCAAGAGGATCTATTCTTAACAAACATACTACGTCATTGAATTCGGAAGGCTAAAAAAATAAATCTTTTGGAAGATTGTATGTAATAAAAAATAGAGACACCAAAATTACCAGAACTGATTATACGTGATTTTTATAAAGTAAAATTACGTATGTTTGCAAAGAATCTTGCTCTACACCTAAAATCTTAACTACTACTCTTTGGTCACTGGGGTATGTTCAACATGGGAGCCGAAAAGGCGAAATTCGGAGGTCGATGGGCCATGGCTGCCAAGAAGGGAGAAACTAGGGGGCCTCCGCCGTGGAAAAGACCGAAACTAGGGGGCAGGAGAGGTCGAGCCGAGAGCCTGAGTTTTTCCAGCTCTGCTTCTTGAAGTCGTTTCGCTTTTGCCCTCCGATTTTGGAACCAAATTTTTACCTGTAACAAAAAACAATGTGGTAATCATAATTAAACTATATTTAAGCTTATTAATTTTGTTGTGATATTTATATAAAACATTTGTTATAAATGTGTTTAACATTTATATATAATCAACTAAATCAGTCATCAAATTTTACCGATATTAATTTCAAATGGAATTTTTAACAGCGCCACCTATAGCATTTGTTGCTAACTTTTCATTTTACCCTCGTATATACAGTGGTAGTCAAAAGTCCGTTCCCCCACTCCTATCTTTTGAACGGTTGTTGTTATAATAGTGAAATTTGGAGGGAGTGACAGATAATTTTAAATGGGACCTTATGGTAAATGATACCTCGTTTGAAAGGTATTGAAAATACCTATTCAGTAGTAATAATTTTGTTTGAGTTTAAGCTCATTTTGATGAATAAATTAAATAAATACTAAAATAATTGTAGTTTCGCATTTAATTAATAAATATTTAACAACCAGTTTTTACACTAACTGTTCAAAATATGCTCTATCTACTTCCTGACAGTCATGCATCCTATTTCTATACTCTTGCCGTACTCGTTCAAATGTGTCGGGGGAAATTGCCCTACATTCTTCAACAATTCGTTGTTTCAAAATGTCAATACTGTCGGGTGCTGTAGCTTAAACTTTAAATTTCAAGTATTCCCACAGAAAAACATCTAATGGTGTGAGGTCTGGTGACCGAGCTGGCCATTTTATTGTACCTCGTCGTCCAATCCATCTACTACGGCATTCCTCATCTAGGTAACGTCTTACTGCACTACAATGGTGTGCAGGAGTACCATCTTGTTGAAACGTTATTTCCAAGTTGCCGAATTCATCTGGATTATCCTCCAGAATTTCAAGTATTAACGGTTCAATTGCATTTTGTAACATCTCCAGATACACTTCACCGGTTAAGTTAGTATTGAGAAAAACAGGCCCAACTATGTGGTTTCCCAAAAGACCTGCCCAAACATTTATTATTTTTGGAAATTGAGTACGTGTTTCACGAAAGACATGAGGATTTGTATCACTCCAATACCTCACATTGTATGTGTTAACATTTCCATTGAGAGAAAAAGTACTTTCGTCTCTAAAACAAATTGCTTTTATGTAATCGGGCTGTTGGTTAATTTTATTAGACATATTTTCACAGAATTCTAGCCTTCGGTCGGGGTCATCATCTGAAAGTTGGTGCACAATTTTTAATTTGTATAGATAAAATTTATTTTCAGCCAACACTCGGTGTACTGTCTTTTGACTGGTTCCATAGATAGATGCAACTTGGGCTATAGAAGAAGTATAGTTCACTACCATTTCTGAAATTATGTCTTTAAGATTTATGAGTCTTAAACCATCATGGCATCTTTATCAATCTATTTCTTCATTAAATTGATTACTATATGCACTAGGTGCATCGTAGAATGCTTATTTTAAATCCACATTAACGGCTTGGTATGAAGAAGATTTTCTCTTTTTATGATAGGTTCTCTTTAAAAAAGTCTCTTCAAAAGAAGTTTTTTAACCAGTTTTAATATCACCTACAATAATGATATTAATCTCTTCTTTGCTAGCTTCGATTCTATAGTTATCTCTTTCTGTTATTTATCAGCTTTCACATATAGCAAAGTAGATGTGAAATGATGTAGTGCATTGTGTTGTGAATTAAATTAAGTTTGTCGTTTATTCCAATTACATAAAGTAAATAAGTTTTATCATTGTATAGTTTTTTATTTTGTTCTTTAGCATTGTTTCTTCTTGTTCTTATGGTACCTATCCGTTACGGATGTTGGACACTAACATGGCTATTCTGACTTTGTTAACTGCTGCCCTGAAAAGTCCGGTAGTGGTTAAGTTAAACCATTTTCGCAGGTTATGCAGCCAGGATATTCTTCTTCGTCCTGGACCTCTTTTCCCATGCACTTTACCTTGAAGTATGGTCCGAAGTAGGTTGTATCGTTGTTCATTGCGCATTATATGACCCAGGTATTCTAGTTTGCGACGTTTTATGGTTATGACTAGTTCGCGCTCTTTACCCATTCTATGTAGTACTTCTTCGTTGGTAACTCTGTCTATCCAAGAAATCCTCAACATGCGTCTATAGCACCACATCTCAAATGCTTCGAGTCTCTTTAGTGATGCTTCAGTTAAGGTCCATGACTCCACGCAATATAAAAGAACGGAGCATTGTTTAGCATATATAATAAAACCTGTCAATTTTGTGAAAAATTCCTTTATCTTTTTGGTAACTTTTGAAACCGCCTACGTAATTGAAATGACTGGCTTGTTCTAGTGGATGATATTAATTTATTGGATTGATCTTTATAAATCTCTGTGACTTTCTAGGGTCTTGAAAAACATCTTAGCCTGGAAGCCTGATTTGCTTGTCATTTTACCTACAATTTTTCTTGGTAGGTTCTTTAATATTTTATTTAATATCAGATCATATCCTAGTTCTATTTTGGAATATATGTCCTGTTTTTGGTGCTACAAGTGAACTTAAGAACTTAAGAAACGTTTGTATTATGGTGAATTAGTTGAAAGAAACAATAATAGGGTGGACGAATAACCGAAAAACCATTTATAGTTAATTTAGTAATGACCTCGTCTTTTGATTTAGATTACGTCATAAATTTCTGAATAAGAAATGCAGCATAAGTAAAGGACCTAACCTAACCTAAAAAAGTGAATGCCATATTTTCATATTAAGAAATGGTGATATTAAAATATGGTGAGAGCAATAATTAAACAAAAAAGTAGTACTAAAAAAATGGTGGATTCGTTGAATTAAACATATTGAACTTATTGAACTTACAAGAACATTCACCATTTTTTAGCTAAGAAGACTGACACAATGAATGTGATTGGTACTTTATTTGAGATTTAGCAACACTCATGGAAAAATATGTGATTTAAAACGAAACATTTTGTATTGGATTTATAACAAAGTTGTAAAACCAACAATTATATATACATCAGTAGTTTGATGGCGATAAAGTGCCGTCCTCGGATTAAGCAAGATGCAAAAACTTACTAGTTGCTGAGAATTCCAGGGGCTCTGAGGTGCACACAAACAACAGCTATGGAGGTCGTTGGGGTCTCTCTCCTTTACATATAGATATAAGTGAGGAGCCGAGAATGGGATATATATAGAGCATATGATACGCAGATACAAGTATAAAGCATCTTTACGAATGGATATCTATTCACGAGAGAGATGGGCCAGAGGAAACACACTACCTTGGTTGCAGGGTTACACAAAGTTTCAATGAACTGACAAGAAGAGAAGCAGCCTTAAAATAATTCGTTCTAGAGTGCCAAAATGCATCGCCTGTGACCGGAAAAATAAGTCTGGATCTGAACACAACATATCCCACTAGGAAAGTGTACTGGGTTAGGCACATGACAAAATGTCCTTCCTTATCTTTTCTCTTTCGTAAGGATGTAGTGGCCCCATGTAATTTGTTTGACTATTTCTGTCCAATTATGTCTCTCCTGTTCGTTTTGCTTCGCTGTTTGCTTTGCTGTTTTGCTTCGGAGAATTAGTAACAAGTCATGTCCTTTATTTGGTCCGAACATCGTACTGTAGATCTTCTTTTGGATCTTTTACCCGCTACGTTACCTTCAACTATCACTAGCTCCATGCTTTCTCTTCTTCTAGTTATGTGTCCAAAATATCTCAGTATATTTTAGTTGATAATTGTGATGAGTCTAGTTTTTATACTAAGCTTTGTTAGAATTGACTTATTTGTGCTATGGGCGGTCCATGGTATACGCAACGTTCTACGGTAAACCCACATTTCCAAGCCATTATACACTTTAAATCGGCTTTTTTTATTGTTTAAGTTTCTGAAGCATAGGTGGCGATAGGAAATATCAATGCTCGAACAAGGCGTAATTTTTTGGTTTTTTGTAATGTCAGTGTTCTTCCAATTTTTTGTGAGTTTGGCTGTTGCCGATCTGGCCATTGTGATGCGTCGACGGATCTCCTCTTCCCATCCTCCACTGTTAGTAATAACGGAGCCTAAGTATCGATTCTATCGATATCTATATATAATCTATAAGATTCTATCGATAATCATCACTTTGGTTTTCGGCCATTTTTATTTTCAAATCATATTCCGTACTCACCGTGCCTAGCCCATTTATGATTTGTTCTAGTTCTTCTGGTGATGACGCCAATATAACAGTGTTATCAGCATAACTTAGGTTTTTGATTTTTCTTCCTCCTATCGTTGCTCCACCTTGCCATTCGTTAAAAACTTGACGTATAATATGTTCACTATATGTATATTAAATAGAATAGGGAATATTATGCATCCTTGTCAAAATCCAGATTTTAATTTGAAGTTTTTCGAAACCAAATTATTAATTCTTACATTAGCAGTATTATTTACATATAGTTTTGTAATAAATAGATTAGATGTTCTGGCGTACCCATTGCTCTAAGTATATGCCACATTTTATCCCATTGTACGGTATCGAAGGCCTTGGAATAGTCAACAAAGCATAAATATGTTTCTATGTTAAACTCTCGAGATTTTTCGATAATTTGACGAATATTAAGAATATGTTCTCTTGTTCCTTTACCTGAAACGAATCCGCATCGTTCTTGGAGAATTTGTGGTAAGAGAATTGTTTTAGTCTTTTATTAATGATGGTTAGAAGTACTTTGCTCGCGTGTGGCATCAATACTACTTACGATAATTACTGCAAACTATCGGTGAATTTTTTTTATATATGGGAATAAACGTGAGTTTAACCCAAACATTTGGCCACTTTCCGGTATTCCAGATCTCATTGCAAATTCTAAGCATTATTTCCTTTCCTAATTCTTCCATTTTTTTGAGTGATTCAGCTGTTATTCCATCTTCTCCTTTTACTCTTCTGAATTTTAGGTTTTCAATTGTCGCCTCAATTTTTGGTTTCATTTGAGGTTATTTTTCATAACTTCTTTTCTCTGTATTATTGTCTGGGTCGTTGTTAGAGTATAGTATTTCGCAATATTGTTTCCACACCTCTGCGATACCGTCTGGGTTTGTTAGGGTATTTCCACTATTATCTTTGATGATGTGTCTGCGGTTTGAATTCTCTCGCTAGATACTTGACTTTTGAGAAAAGTTCTCTAAAAATAAACGTATTCTTAATGAAAATGGTGGATAGTTCACGTGAAATCTAGTAGATTAACTTTTTTGGCATAAAAATTCAAGTAACTGGACTAAGAAATCGGAATAGCTATATATACTACCAAACAGAAAGAGAAACATTATTATGGAATGGAACAAACGTTAGACTGAGTAAAAGATCATAAAGAAATACAAAATAAATACAAATATGTCATACCAAAACTTTAATCATTGTCTACGAATGACAATAAAGTAATTAAGAGTTTTGTTAATCTATATGAAAAAGTTTCTATACTTATAGATAGAATTGTCTAAATTAACCCAAATGGGTTTCTAAATATTGACGTTACTCAACCTACCTGTGTTTCGGTGAGCCTCAGGGAACTCGAAAACTCAGCCCTTTCCGCTATACTAAGGTACTGCTTATCTCTAAATTTCTTTTCTAAGGCTAACAGTTGCTGCGTGGTGAACGGCGTTCGGGGTTTTCTGTTGGGTTTGTGTTTTCGGAGCGCGCATCGCACGATCGGTGGTCCGCCGTTGGTGGAGAGGTTTTGGAGGTTAGCTGTAACAAAACAAATTATCTTAATACAAATAATAATAACAAAAATAAGTACAGTCAATCGAAAGGTCACACAGCGATGACTAATGTATTAACTAAGATACAAATTTGAAAGAAGAAACCGTACAAAAACAATACATGAGAGAAATAAAAGACTACCATAGATACATATCAAGTAGTGATAAATTATCATCATTCTGGCTTTACAACTCTACGTGGGTCCTGCCTCTTAAGAATTTCTCTCCAGTCACCCCTAAGGATCTTTGTTCTGGGTCTTCCGCTTCTTCTCTGACCAATGTGTCTATCGAGGAGCATTTTTCTAGCTGGGTCAATTTGTTTCATCCGCATTACATGCCCTATCCACCTCAGACGTCCTATCTTAATATGTTTTGTGATATCAAATTAATGGTATATTCTATAAAGTTCGAAGTTGTATCGTCTTCTTTAGACTCCATTGTCATTCACTGCTCTATAGATTCGCCTTAGTACTTTTCTTTCGAAACACCCTAACATGTTCATTATTTTTTGTTAGAGTCCAGGCCTCTGAACCATATGTTAGGACTGGGCGTATTATTGTTTTGTAGAGTTTTATTTTTGTATTTCTCGATATAATTGGGGATTTAAGGAGTAGATTGAGCCCAAAATAACATTTGTTGGCCGTGCAAATTCTGCGGTTTATCTCTGCGGTAGTACTATTTTCAGTGTTAATGAGCCCTCTCAGGTATACAAATTCGTTCACTGATTCGATAACGTCGTATAACAAGTGGTCGTAGGATTTGTTGTTGCGTTATTTTCATATACTTCGTTTTATTGGTGTTTATTATTAAACCCATTTTTGTGGCTATTCTTATAGGCTACATACGCCTCTCTTTTTTTGTTATCCCAATATTGATATCATCAGCATAGGCCAGGATTTGCACTGATTTATTATATATTGAACCAGTGGTTGTGATTTTTTACATACTTATTACTTTTTCCAGAGCCAGATTCAACAGTATACAGGAGAGAGAGTCTCCCTGGCGCAGACCGTTATTTGTTTTAAAAGATTCAGACAGTTCCCCCTGTTCCCCCATATAGTTTTTTTAAGTTTACCAACTGATTTGGTATTCTTAGCTCTCTCATTGCTTTAAACATTTATCTTCTATTCACAGAGCCGTAGGCTGCTTTGTAGTCTATAAAGACATCATCATCATCATCATTGGCTTTTACAACTCTTCGTGAGTTTTTGCCGCGTTTACTATTGCCTTCCATTGATTCCGATCCTGTGCTATTATTTCCCATGGCCTTACTTCCATCTTCTCCAGGTCTTCCCTGACTGCGTCTTTCCACCTTTTTCTAGGCATTCCTGTCGATCTTCTACCATCTGGTCTTTCCCAAAACACATTGCTAATCAGTCAATCAATAGCTTATTGATTTCTTTCTTTCTCAATGTCCATGTTTCACTTCCATATGTCACTGCTGGTCGTATTATGGTTTTGTACATTTGGATTTTGGCACGCCTTGAGAGAAGCTTTGACCTCATTAGATGTTGAATGGCAAAGAATGATTTATTCTCCGCCAGTATTCGTATTTCAACTTCCCGTTCTCCTGTGTTTTCGCTGGTAATTGTTGCTCCTAGGTATTTGAATTCTTTGACCACCTCAAAATTATGATCGTTTATGGTAATGTTTTGTCTTATTTGCTGTCGTTCCTTTTTTGATACGACCATGTATTTAGTTTTTTCTTCGTTTATTTTCAGGCCTACGCTTAGTGTTGCTTCTTCAAAGTTCGATACTATATCCTTAACTTCCAGTGTTGTCTGTGCTACTGCATCTACATCATCTGCAAATGCGAGAATAATCTTTGCTCCTCTGGCAGTTATGTCTGGTTTGACTCTGGTATAGATTTTTCGCATTGCATATTCCAATGCTAGGTTAAATAGTAATGGTGACAGCGGGTCTCCCTGTCTGAGTCCGGTGCTTATGCCGAAAGCCTTTGAAGTTTTGCCTCCTATTCTAATTTGTGCAAAGGAATTGTTGACACACATTCGCGCAATCATGGTCAGCTTATTTGGTACGCCTAACTCCATCATTGCACTCCACAGTTTTAAGCGATCTATGGAATCATATGCTTATTTGAAATCTATGAAGATCTGGTGTACTTCTTTATTATATTCCCAATACTTTTCTAGCATTTGTCTGATAGTAAATATTTGGTCGATTGTTGATCTTCCAGGCCTAAAGCCGCATTGGTAATCGCCAATAATTTCCTCTGTATATGGCAGTAATCGTTTTAGTACAACTGAAGCTAATATCTTATATGTAGTACCGATGAGTACCTTATAAAGACATGGTGAGTGTCAATGCCATATTCCAGTGTTTTTTCCCAAATTTGTTTCAGGGTTGCAATCTGATGAATTGTCGATTTGTCACCTCTGAAACCAGCCTGGTATTTTCGTACTATCCGTTCGGGATAGGAACAGGACAGAAGAATCTAGAGAATTGTCATATAGATTTTAAACTAGTTCTCTAAGAACACAACTAAAAGAGGATAGAATATTGTTCTAAAACTTTTTCTGTACAAAACTATTAGATGGAGTTAACTAGTAATCCATTTACTATTGAGAGTGATAGTCCATTCTCTATCATCCAGTTGAATGAATAAGAAATATACAAACAAAGAAAAAAAGCAAACAAGGAAAAGAAGAACACAGTCTCAGTCATCCGAAAACTAATTGATTCTGTTAAAGGTCATTTTTTTGAAAGAAAAACTAGTCAGAAAAACTACGATGAACTCAAGAAAGGAGCAAAAAAATTCCAGCAAGTGAGGATAAACGGTGCAAGCGGTGAAGAAAAGGTTTAAGTACTTATTAAAACAAGGCCTTGATCAAAAGAGGTTTGACAGCCACAAAAATATATTTACGCATAGACCTACTAGTCCTAATATACCTAATTTTTAACAATAAAAATAATCTTTAGGATTTAAATCGGGTGAATGAGGAGGCCATTCAGTACCACTTTACCTACCAATCCATCGTCCGGGAAATGTCTGATCTAAATAACGCCGTATATTTACACCAAAATGAGCTAAAGCTCTGAGAAACCATATCTCAATAAAATTGGCTTCAAACTTTGTTTTTCAGGGCAGGTACAATTTCATCTCTAAGTAGGATTTTAAAACTTTTTAATAAAATTCAAGCTATTGTTAGTTTTATAAATTAATGACCAAATCACAGCATTCTATATGTATTGAATTACTTGGAAGCAACTGGGAGAGACCTACATTCAGAAGTAGATGGAAAATGGTGGCTGAAGAAGATATTGCAGAGTGTGCGTATTCCGGTTTTTGTACAATTCGGACTGTATATTTAAGAGATAATTGGACATTTCCAGACTTTTGGTCCACTTTGTATAAAAGATATTTCAGGCCGCAATGTAGAAAGCTGTACACGGCTAAATGATCCTTTTATTTACACTTTGCAAGATTCATATTATTTTTCCAACTTCTTTAACATATTATTATAATATTGCCATTTTCAGCGATCACTATTTGGTCATTTAAGTAAAAACAGTAATCTGTAATTTTCCTGGTTTGACCAATTTCAGTAATGTGTAAATTATGTGCTAACATTGGTGGACAGAATTAATTGCTATCGGTTACATACCAGCATCTCAATAATTATAAGCGAAAACAAGATGTTATTAATTACGTTTTAATTGGTAGAGTAATTATAACGAAACATTCTTTGCGATAATTGAATGAATTTTAACTGTGAAAGTGCGTTCTGGAATTGTGTTAAGTATATTAAAATCGCAGGATTATGTAATAGGTAGTTGTTTGTATGTTACAGAAATGTTCTATAATGATGTGTCAAAAAATTCAACTCTTGGCTTTTTCTTCTTTGTAAATTTCCAGATTCATCATAGGGAAACAAAATATTACCTTAAGAGATATTTTCACATCAAAAAGAATAGATCTGCTAAATTAATTAGTTTCTTTGCTCTAACTCTGTTCATCTTTAGGTGTAAATTTGGCAGAATTGGTTTCTGAATCGCTTATTCTATATATCTATCTATCATATAATATGTTATTATGAAATGTATCCACAAAGCAGTTGAAGAAAACCTGGATCAAAAGACAACAAAAATGAAAAAAGGAATCGTCGAAGAAAAAAAAAACATTGTACCTTAAATGATCAGCTAAAAATCAGAAGAACGTAAACAGAAACATATCAAAAAAAGTAATCGATAATAATACAGATACAGCAGAGAAGATTAAATTGTGAGTTAGGAAACATTCAGAAATCAATAGGTACATAATGGATTCGAATGAAATCGAAATATGAACTGAACGGTAAGAAAAGTCTACATTTTAAGTGCATTTCAAGATAAAAATAATTACATTAATTAAAAATAAAAAACTAAAGACAGGTTAGGAATATATAGACGAGCTTTTGTTAGGATAAAATTGGTATTTGGCAAAGAAAAATGTACCAGAAAAAGCACCGTTTAGTATACAATTTCTTATTCAAAGAGATTACTCGTATTTTATTGATTTATAAAAAGCATAAACACACCAAAAATTCTCTGATTACTTGTAGAATCTGACTTTTTTTTAATAAGCACATCATTTAATTTGCAATTATCTGTAAAATTTTACAATAGGCAAATGTTAACGACAGTAGCAAAACATTTAGGAAAACTGTCCAGTGGCTGTTTCCTTACGGGCATATGCGAATGATATGGCTTATCTGATGACTCGTGTTACCACCTAAAAGCGGTTATATCGTGCAGTTTTCTTCTATTTTTTTCTTACGTTAGGTCCATAACCTGTATTTACTACATTTTGTTTAGTAATATTTGCGATTCTAGTAACAAGTTGTTTCGCTGTGTCTTTCCTACTGACTTTCCATCTCTAACAGCTTTACTATTTTATTATCCTTTATTCTCGTTATATCGTGCAATCGTACTATGTCTTACATATCGCATTTTTTTCCTATATCTCCAATTCGTAGTCGTACGAGTTTTCTGAATCTTCTTCGACTATTTTTAGGCTTCTTAGTTTATTCTCTTTTAAAAATTGAAGAAGACTGATATGTTATTGTACACGCTTATGACAAATGAAAGAATAAAAAATAAAGTATTTTTGAAGCATGTATCCTTAGAGCCATGCTCAAGTTTATCATAAGCGGTATAAACTAACATTACTAAAGAGGGATCCCTTCTTCTTGTAGTACCTATGTAGTAGATGCTACTTTTCACGTAAAAATAGATGATGATCTGGAAACTATGAAAATAGACCTTGGCAAAGGTGTGAGACAGGGCGACATCATCTCTTCTTCTTCTTCTAGTTCCATGACCGTTATCGATCTTTGGATATCATGTTGGCTACCATATTCGCTATCGTGACTTTATTGACAGCAGCTCTAAATAACGATGTAGTTGATTTTCCATACCATTGCCTTAGATTTTTCAGCCACGATGTTCTTCTTCTACCAGGACCAAGATTACCTTGGATCTTTCCCTGAATGATCAGATGTAAAAGATCATATTTTTCAGGATGTGACCGAAGTATTCCAGCTTGCGTTTCTTTATTAAATGGACCAGTTGTGTTGTTTGGTTCAGCCGTCTAAGGACCTCCTCATTTGTCCTAACTCTGTCGACCCAGCTTATTTTCAGTAGTCGTCTGTATACCCACATCTCAAAGGCTGTCAAGCGTCTAAGGATAGCCTCAATTAGAGTCCACGCTTCCACGCCATACAACAGGACAGGAAAGATGTAGCAAGATGTCATGCGAACTCTAAGGTCAATGCTAAGATCGTGACTGCAAACTACGTTTTTCATTTTTACAAAGGCAGCTCGGGATTGTTCTATTCGGCTTTTAATTTCTGCGGTTGGATCCCAGCTCTCATTGATATTACTGCCAAGATACACGAGTTTCTCTACTCTGTCCAGTAGGGATGACACCATCTCACTCAAGTTATTTACTTTGGCATTAGAAAATGTGTTGTAGATTTATGGGCATCGAAGTGGGACAAGAAACTCTGTATACATTGTTGTTTGCAGATGATCAGGTGGTGGTTGCAACCGATGAGGAAGATATAAGTTATATGAATCGAAAAATATTTGAGGAATATGCCAAATGGGGGCTTACTGTAAACATAAGCAAAACAGAATATTTAAAAATTGGAGGAAATACCACAGATCTGAGGCTTGAAAACGCAGTCATAAAAGGCTGCAACCAGTATAAATATCTAGGAAGCATCATATCAGCAGATGGCAGAGTTAAGATAGATGTACAAAACCGAATAACCCAAGGGAAAAAATGCATCCGAATACTGAATTCATTACTGTGGTCTAATAAAATAAAGATGCATACCAAACTTCGCGTATACAGAGCAATTGTAGAACCAATTACCACATATGGTGCCGAATGTTGGACGATGACAAAGAATGAACGAGATAAAGTAGACGTTGTGAAAATGGATTATCTTAGAAGGTCATGTCGAGTATCGAGAATGGAAAGAATCAGGAATGAGGAAATACGAAACCGTACAGGAATTAGAGATACTCTTTCAGATAGAATACAAGGAAGGCAATTACAATGGTATGGTCACGTGATGAGAATGGAGGAGGAGCGGTGGCCAAAGAAAGCCTTAATGTATGTTCCGCCAGAAAGAAGGAAAAGGGGAAGACCACCAAATTCCTGGAGAAGAGAAATTACAAAAACAATGCAATCTAGAGGCTTAGAAGAGGGAGATTGGAGAGATAAGAAAAGATGGAGGCTGAAATGCGGGAAGCGGCAATTGCCGTAGGACCCCCGTTATATGATGATGATATGATTAGAAAATGTCTTCAAAAAACTAAATTGGGCCGAAAAAGGATCAAAAATAGATGGAGTATATCTTAACAATTTGCGTTTCGCAGACGACATAGTACTAAGAAGCACAGATATCCATAAACTAAAATCAATGCTACAAGATTTAAATCACAAATCGAATCAAATATGATTAAAAACGAATCTCGACAAAACAAAGGTATTAATCAACAGCCTAGAAAACATTACGATAGATAAAATCAATAAAGAAAAGGTAGAATAATATATATATCTAGGACATGCAATTAAAAACGAAAAGGAAAATCAAACCCTAGAAATTAAAAGAAGGACACAATTGTCATGGGCTGCTTTTGGTAAGTTGAGCTTTATTTTAAAAGACAGAAAACTCCCAATACACTTAAAACGAAAAACCTATGACACTTGTATACTACCAGTTGCAACTTATGGATTGGAAACTATGACAATAACAAGAAAAATGGCAGAACAATTAAGAGTAACTCAACGGGCCATGTTAAATATAAGCCTCAGAGACGAAATTCCTAACACCGAAATACGTAACCGACATCATGGGAAAAATAGTGACATTGAGATGACAATGGGTAGCACATGTAGCAAGACAAGACACCAACAGATGGTCTAATAAAGTGACATTCTGGAGACCTCGAGAAACAAAAAAGAAGCGTGGGAAGACCCAAAAAGAGATGGATAGACGATATAACAGCTGTAGCTGGAAAGCAGTAGATGAGAATTGCAAAAGATAGGAAAGCGTGGAAGCAATTGGAGGAGGCCTATGTCCAACAATGGATAAACGAAGGTCGAAGAAGAAGATGTTCCCCTGTTGATCTTGCAGTTTGCTAGTTGTGTGGGATTTCTAAAGTTCAGCTGCTTGTTTTACTTTTTTATGTATATTTAATGTATTGCGTTTTTGTTCAAACAACTCTATCCCTGCACATTGGGTTTTTAACCAATAATCTTTGGCCTTTCGTATTTCGGTTCTTATTGGTCTCTAAATATTTTTGTACATTCTTTTGTTCTGAATGCACATCTGAAAGACAATCACTGTCAGCCGCTTCAATTTCATCCAAATTTTTTTAATGTGTTTTTTTGTGGTGTATAATGTGCTGTTTTTTCGAACAACTTTCTTAACATTTAAGTTTTTAAACTTTTAATGAAAATTGTTGTATTTTTCCACCAATGGGATCCGTCTTCAGTAGTAGTACTTTATAAACTTATAAACTTGACCTGAGGATGGCTTTGTAATCCAAAAAGCTCGAAAACTTGTACTGTAAGCGCTATTAGCGAAGAGCCACCACATATTCTAATATTCGTACCAATTTGACGTGAGTGCCTTATTTACGTAATTATCCATTACATGACTGGTGCAGCGGTAACGGTATTTAGAATTATATAAAAAGGATAATCGCACCACTGTTCACCTCAGTCGGCACACGTCACATGGGCGACTCTAAATGTGGCGTTCAAGTATGTCGTATGAAGGTTTTGTATACTCTTGTAGCAATATTTTTTCATTATGTACCTATATTATAAAAGTTTCCAAGAGTTCTACTTGATGAACACTTACAGAATTGCGTCTTAGAATTTCGAACGAGTATAAGTATAATCTATATGTTTATTTACACAGCCAAATTACCTCGAGTTAAAGCAATCGCTGTCTTTCTTTTTAATTCATTTTTGTCTGTTTCGCCGATATTAATTTTAAAATAATAACTGAGTATTCAATCAGTACAGGTCAGAGAATATTGCAGAGGAAAAGTTTTGGAAGTAAAACGATGGTGAAACAAAATAAAAATGAACGAACAATCTTGACATCATTAGATAGAAGCAAAGTGTTTTAAAAACCCATTTGAAAATTCTAAAATAAAAATTGCTGGTCTACAAAACAGACCATTGCTAAAAAATTGTTATGCAAAAATCCAGAACTGTTCATAAAATTAGTTGCATCTCTACACACACTTGTTTGAATTAACCAATCCCGACATTTAAAATTTTAATCTCTATTGGAATAACACCAATTAAAACACCATCTTTCACTAGCTTTGCGTGCATAGATACATATAAAAACATTTTAACACGACGACCTTTACCTACAAAAGTTAAATTGTCATACAGTAATTAGAGCCTCGGCACGTAAAGTCTACAATTAAACGCAACAAAAAATGATTTGGTACTCGTACATCTTATTAATTATCATTAAAAGATGGGTGGGAAGAGCTTTCTCAGACTTCGAAAAGGAAAATGAAGAGAATGTGGATGTGACTAATTATCGTCTTTATATCAAGGAAGACGTGCATTTTTTGCACATTCTTGGTAAATAATTAAGTATAAGGTACTAATTTGAAGAAGTTTTGTTTTTCATTCTATAACAGACAATGACTTTTAGCTCTTATAATAATATTTTTTCTGTCTGTTAATTCCTTATTAATTTCTCCATAATTCCTAATAATGTATTTGGTTTTTCTGGGTAGCCTTATCGATGAGTATCGCCAAGTATCGTACAGTTTTTATTTCAGGTTATGTGATTCTTCGGTATTTATAATGTGTTTGTTTAAGATAGCCTAAGGTACTTTACATTCTACCTGTATTTGTTCAGCTCACTTGATATTTCAGTTATACTTACACTAGCCCAAATTAATGAAGGGACGCGAGTTCTGAGTGCGCTGTGGTAAAATTCGAAAAATGGGGAAAGCTTCATAAGCTAAAAATTCACAGAGCAGTTACATTCATGTAATTTGCCGGCTGCTCACGTCATCTATCCACCGAGCGCGGAAGCATCTAACTTAGCTCAAGGATCAAACTGTAGTCCTAATAGTTCCGACCTTGGCCTCAAAATGGGGCCTTGGGGAGTTTACGAGCGTTCGTAAACTCCCCATCATTAAATGCAAGAAGTGATACGTTTTAAAGTTTACAACAAATGAAGCATTTAAGACTTTTACGTATGTTTCATTACCCAATGTTTGTAATAGCCTTTGGCACGATTCACTAATAAAATAGAAAATTATTACTTTGGAAAACGCCTGGGAAAATGCTCTACAAACTTATATGTGGCGACTGCTCAAAAACTTACATCGGTCAAACTGGTAGAACTTTAAAAAAACGCATAGCAGAACACTCAAACGATTTAAAATAATATAAAAATAGATTATAAGTACGCACTTCACCTTCTAGACCAGAATCATTCTTTTAATGATCAATTTCAAATTCTTCATATTCAAAATAAAATGTGGAAAGAAAAGTTGTCAGTGTTTTACTGTTAGATACAACATAAATGTTTCAGATATCAAACATGCTATTTTATGCGTCTGAAGGTACGTTTTTGTAAAAAAATCACGTACACTGCTACGGTTTTATCACTTCTGTCACGTTTATAAAATTTTAAGGAAGTGTCAGTTTATACCAAAAAATGTTTAGGCATAAATGTTGCAAGAATCATAAAAGTTTTTAATTTAAATATACAATTATTTATCTTAAAGAAAAACTGGACCTTGGAAGTACTATTAATATATTTTTGCATAGTACGTGATTGATTGATAAATAAAATGAAGCTTTCGTAACCAAATTATGCAAATTTATAATATTGAAAAGGGTATACGTGCAGGGTTTAGGATTTGGGTACACGTAAACTCATCACCAATTACCATAAATACCCTCGTACATAGTACAAACTCATCACCGCCATAAAAGTAGGGTTTTCAAAATAGACCCTAAGAGATTGGTAAACTGATCACTGCCTACCTGCAGCCTGGATCAGGTATAGACCATAAAATCCCAGCAAACGGCTAGTTTTTGGTAATTTCACAGAATAATCCAAATCCAGATGTCTTAAATGCAACTGCAATTTATTGGTTTTTATTTGGGAATTCCACAAAATTCTATTGATAGCTACCTAAAATCATGCGAAAAGAAAAATTTCTCTTCATTTGCCCTTGTTTCTTCAACATGGATAGTGAACTGCTAATTTATTACGTCCTGAGCCAACGCAGACAAAAAATGATGGTTATCAATAATTTCAAATTTCAATTGATTGCGAAAGACCAAAAAAATCGAATTGCCTTTTGTGGACTTGTGCGACGAAAGGGTGTAAGGCTAAATGTCATACAACTGGTGAGTAGAAATGTTATACCGTTTTTGTTTAGTTGTTTCGCACTGATTTTCGCGAATCATCCTGATCAAACAGAAAAAAATCAGTGTAATTAAGTTCTTTAAGTTAACTGTATAAGATGTTTCTTGTAGGCAAGGCATAATATTACTTTGTTGCTGTAGATTACCTTTTCTGATATTATATTTTGAGATTTCTAATTAAATTGTTAAAGTCACATTGTTATATGTATATATATATATATATATATATATATATATATATATATATATATATATATATATATATATAATCATATAATCAGCACCATATGTGAAACCTTTTTATTTTTAGTTCTATGAATTTTATTATATAAAATAATTATGTTGCATAAAAAGTTTTGAATGATCTTAAACCTAGAATACAATGATCAGATATAAATTTTTTTTAGTTGTATACGCGGTTTGTCAAAAAAAAAATGAATTGTGGATATTCTCAAGTCTTAATAAAATTCATGTTGTTTAACAAACCGCGTAAATGACTGAAGAATACTAATATCTGATTCTGATGACTGAAATTCTAGATCATTCAGAACTAGAGAATAAATTTTTTTTCATAAAACTAAAAATAAAATTTTTTTCCATATGGTACCAACTTAATTGGACTCCTTATATACATATACTAAAAAAGCGATAAGCGCTTGTAGTCAACGCTGATCAGTTAGACTACAAACACAACTATATATTTGGGTGTGCAGCCGAAGATAGGACAAAGAAGTACTCTTTTTAAACTGCCAAGCTTTCGCAAATCTCTATTTGCATCATCAGGGTGCTACAATAAACAAAATCAGTACAAATTACAGAATAAAAATTATTTTGTATCTTACACTAATTAAGGTTAGTTGTCATGATGTTTATGAAATGAAATGAACAACTCATCTGACTCCTACAAATAATGGCGAAAACTAACCAAAAAATGTAAAAATATTGCTTTTAAAAGGACTCTAATTGTGGGATCTTTGTACAAGTCATTGAAATATAAAGTACAGGAAGCTGTACTTAAGCATTTTGATACATTCTATCATAATAAATGCATTGCTGATTACTTCAAATTTAAAAATTTCCGCCAATGATGCCATAAAATGTAAAGCTTTGCACGTGTAAAAAACTAGGTTTCCTTCGACTTCAATGCACTAATAGTACACTCAAGTTTTTAGCTTTTCCTATTTTTCAGATATTTTACATTTACTAACTGTCCAAAATCGTGTATTATTTTCAAAATAGTCAAATAACGCCAAAACGGTAAGACTTAGACCGAATGTATGCTTAACAAATTATCTCGAGAATTCAATGAGAAATATAAAAATGCAATGAAAATCAAATAACGAAGTTGGGACTACTTCCGATATAAACAAAAATAGCACATATTGACAAATATTTTCATTTTAAAGTTCACTATCGAAATCCTATGCAACTAAATTTTTAGACCTCAAAACCATTTAGATTGGCAGATACGTCTAATAGGCCACACCGTGAGACATATTAATATCTCAGTTAAATTTTAAAGCAACTTACTTAAAATAATTTCTGAATTTATTAAATTATCACATAAACGAGAAGTATAACAGGTAATCTTTCGCATTATAAACTAGGCAAAAATCCCGGTGATGAGTTTACCTATCTGCGGTGATGAGTTTACCAATCTCCAAAGGATGCCGGTGATCAGTTTACTATATCTCCGAGGGTCTAATAATTTTATGAGGGGCTATATAGTGATGAGTTCGTACACGTCCTAGGATTTAGCAGTAGTTCGGGAACGAATGACCACCTACAAATAATAAAGTCCTTGATAGAGAAAGTTACAGAATACAGCAAGCTATTGATATTATTATTTGTAGACTTTGAGAAAGCATTCGACTCAGTCCAACATAGGTCCATGTTAAGAGCGCTTACAAATTGCACTATTGATCGTAGGTACACAACTCTTCTTCGGCATATTTTCTTTGACCTTGTATTAGAAAAGGAGATACCATCTCTCTTAAACTATTCACAGCTTTGTTGTCAACATAGTCCTTATTGTAGACTGAGGGGATCATTCATGCCAACTTCTTTAAGACCCCCAGAGCTCTTCCGTACGAGTTGGCATTAGAAAACTTTTCTAAAACACAATGCGTGATCAACCTCATAACGATCAAAACTATTTCAACGTATGGCACGTAAATTGACCAAGCCTATACAAACAATAGTGAGAATAGGACTAACATGGGCAGCTTACGAAAAACTGAGGAAAGTCTTTAGATCAGATATGCCCATGTGCGTGAAAAGGAAGGTCTTTGATCATTGTGTACTTTCGGGTCCAACGAATGTAGCAGAAACACTGATCTTTACCAGAAAAGTAATAAATAAAATACCAGTGGCACAGAAAACAATGGAGAGGTGGTCAATGTTCAAATCATACAGTAAAAAGAAAAACTTGCGTTTTTCGGAAGGACTAAGAACATTTTAAAATGAATATATAGACCCGACGTGTATACAGTCGGTTCACAATTTGTTGATAGCTCACTACAAGTTTAACCCTAATTAGAAAACTGAAATACAGAGAGGATAGGTAATACGATATAATAGTAAAAACCAACTTAAAACTGACGGTTTAAGACGTTTTCGACTAACCCACCTTATATCTGAAGGAATACAATACCTTATAATCCTATTACGGGGGTATTTTGAATGGTTAGAGATGAACGACCAGTGTCGTAGAGTATATGATTGAAACATTTATTTGATCTAAATAAATATATTTTTTAAATTGTACTTATGTAAATTGTATTTTTTAATAAAACTTATTTATTTTATTCAAAAATAAAAAGTTTCTTGCCATTTGTAAAAGATACATTTATTTAATTAAGGAAAAAGGCGCCAAATGTCGTCTGGCAAAATTTCCAATGTGTTTTAAATGTATCCATTATTTTCGAATCCGGAGAAAACTAATAAATATTTTTGAAAAATTTAAACGCAGAATGAAAGATTACATTATTACTCAGGGCAGAAAGTTCCTGAAAACTTCTACAATGTTTATTTTAATATGTTATGTAACAAGGGTGAAAATAAAAGAGAAAATATAGTATAATTTTTAATTGAAAATATTGCATGCAAAAGAAACTTTATTTATTCTAAAAAATATTTCATTCTGCCTTTAAAATTTTCAAAAATGCTTTTTAGTTTTCGCAGGATTTGAAAAAAAATGGATACATTTAAAACACATTGAACATTTTGACAGGCGACCTTTTGCGCCTTTCCCCTTTAATACTGTACGATTACAACTACTATTACTTACCTTATATAATTACGATTAGAAAACTATTCAAATTCAAAATAAATAGGATCAACTTCGGAATCCGAGTCATCTTGAGGGTTAATAATTAGGTTAATAATCTCTACGGTCGCATCAATTATGTTATCAAGATCCCACATTTTTTGTTCTTCTTCTATTACATGTCTTACTGCATCTTTTGTAATATGTTATAAAGACTCGTATAACAATTCACGTACAGCTTGTATTTTATATGACGTATTTTTTCTAGCCACATAACTTTTCATTTGTGCCTAAATGTTGCAATTTTTAAAAGTTCTGTTTTTACCATTCCATCTTCGTAAGGCAGATACTTATTCCGCAGCCAGTCAAGAATATCCTGTTTCTTCCACGCATTCGTTAGAAGTCTTTCTACTAGTCGTGAATGATAAGGTGCATTATCTAATACTATAATTGAATTTGGTGGTATGTGTTCAATCATTTGCTCAAAATACTCTTCGAAAACATCAGCTGTCATCTCCTCGTGATAGTCTTTTGTGCTTTTGGAATGAAATTCCAACAAACCATGCTTAACAAATCCTTTTTCACTGCCAATGTGAGAAATTATTAATCTACTGCCTTTACCAGAAGGTGGGGAGATACCAGTAGACCAACCTTCCATAAAGGCTTGCCTGGAGCTTAATATATTTTTATCTGACCAAATTTTTTTAGAGTATGACCTGAGTTTACCCACGTTTCATCCTGGTAGAAGATGGGCCTTTCTTCAGCCCGGAATTTTCGTATGAATCTTAGATAATTTCTTCTCCAACATCATCTTCTCCTCCCGGTCAATCAAAAGTGATTTTCGGTCTGATTTCTCCCACCGGAAATTTAATTCTTTTAAAACTTGCCACAATTTAGTTCGTCCGATATAAGGCAAATCCGGGTCGTCTCTAACTTCTTGTAAAATTTTTAGGTTTGGTATTTCTTAGTTTAGATTTGGTATTGAAAAAAAATCCATGAATTTTCCTTCGAATACCATTTTTGGCAAATTCATCAATTTCAATAGGCTTTTTCCCTCTCTTTAAGTGTTCGTTTGTATTTGGGTTAGCTATACCGTGTTTTTTTCTTTCTGATAGGAACCTATATAAAGTTGACTCTCCTACGCCAGTCATGTTGGCACAACTTTCGACTATGTTGCGAACAGTGTTTGTGGGATTCTGAGAAACCAGAGCATCGTGAACATTCAGGACAATAGTCTTCTCTCTTGGTGAATAGACAGACTTACTGACTGTACGCAACAGTACCGGTGTAAAACTTGATGATGAAGCCATCACAAACAATCCAACAAAACGAGCACGAGCGAAAGGTACGTATATGTTCGTAGGTATATGGAATAAAAAATCACTCATGCACTGCATATAATTCGCAAAAGAAATATTCGAGACGCTAATTACTGCCGTAGACGCGGAAACACCGACGAGCCGTAAATTACATGCGATCAAAAACGTACTAAACAAAAAAATTGTTTTCGTTCGTAATAACTTCACCCTTTCAAGTTAAGTTTCGAATATAATTATATTATTAAAAATCTGGGAAATTCCATCTTAATTATCTTGGAACGAATAGTACCTTCGGATATGAATTCCAGGTTTTCTAGTAAAGTGATTAAACGCGAAGATTAGTATTGAAATATCCAAAGAGATAAGGTATTCTTATTTACAAAATTGTTAAAGGTTAAATTCTTATTTTTATTAATATAATATAATAACCAACATTAGTCGTGAAAGTTTTAATTGTTTTTTTGCTAAATATATTAGTATTAAAATATTATCAATATTATATATAACAGTATTAAAACATTATATTATTATTTAATGAATAAACACCTTAGGAACGCCTATGATTTACGACCGTTTTATGAGTTTGAGGCATATTTCGTGCTCTCAACAATTTGTGAACGAAGATTAGTAATCGAGAACGATCTAGTACACTGCTTAAGACCAGAGGCAATGGAATTATTTATGGAAGGTCTATGTTTAGCAGTAGCAACTGATAATTATGATGATGATGATATGTGTAGGGTTTGGGACAGGATGGGGTAAAGTTGTTAGGAAAATTTATATGAATTGAGTCGCTCGAATACCTCGGTCACATCATGAAGAACAGCAAAATATATAGGTTGCTGCAATTAATTTTACAGGGAAAAGTAGAAGGAAGGCGAAGAAACGGGGACCAGGAAGGAGAAGAATGTCCTGAAACACGACAACCACAAATCTTTTCAGAGCAGCAGTTGGCAAAATACAGATTGCCATGATTGCCGAAACGGGTAGGCAGTACAAGAAGGAGGGTCGCTTATACCACTTTCCATATACGTAGAAAACATCAACATAAGCTCATATAAAAAAAGCATAAGTATCACAGAAAACTTTTATATTTGAAATAATTTTAATTTTTATTATATTCTATTTGAAAATGAATGATAATATCTACAGTTTTTATGGCAGGAAATTACAATGTACTCGTACTATAATGTCAATAAGCACATGCGCAAGCATTATTATTATCACTAAATTTGTCATTCGTCATTAATATTGAAACAAATTCTGATCAACAAATTCTTTTATATCCTCTATTTTTATCTTGCCAGTGATACGATTAGTCTATTTGTTGAAATAAAAGAAATTTAGTCAAAGTGTGCCAAAATTGTAATCAACTTCAATATATGTCTTCCGACGGATCACAAACAAGTTAGTTGTATATTTTATGTAGGAAAGTGTCTTTAATAGTTCTCATTGTTCAAAAATAAAGAATTTATGTAGATACTTCAAAGTTATTATATTTTAGGAAGTTCTTTATGCGAATTAAAATATTATATATCCTTTAATTGGTGTACTGTGGGCATTTCGAAATCATTTTATTTATTAAAGTATATTCACCGGTTAATCAATCTGTTGTATTGTCAACCAATCAAAGTATTGACCAGTTTTAAATATTAAATGTATTAGTTCTACCAACGGTTTGATGAATTGTTTATTTATAATTCTTATTGTTCCTGCTCTAATATTGTTAATACTAGTAGATTTTTTCTTCTACCGGTATACGTGTTTTAATAATTCCCTCAATATTTCACTTTTATTCTATTCTATTTCACTATTTCAGAGACCGGTCTTAAATACATAGAATGCATTACGCTGTTCTATTGTGAGAAATACGATGTCGGTGGTTTTATATTCTTGGCATAAGTTTCTCCAATTTCTGTAAAATAACGAGCAAAAGAATTGAAGATAGTTTCACCATCTCTTCCAATAGTTCCTTCTTGTCTAACTATTTCTATATTTTTTTCGGTGTTTTTACATGTCAAATGTTTAACAATATTCCACAGGGTACCTTTCTACGAACGAGCTAATAGATACTTATTCGATTTTAATATTGAACTACCTCCCATTTATCCTATCTGTGAAATAAATTTATGTTTTCCTTGGGTTGTTCCCTCTCCGCTTTGTAACCTTAAACTTACAGCATATAACAAAAATAACGTGATACCAAATTTTTTTAAAACTCACTTTATCCAGGTTCTCACACAGTACAAAAATCACAATTTTATATACACAGACGCATCTAAGACCATACATGGAGTAGGAGCATGCTTTGTGACATCCCATGAACATTCCATCTATAAATTGTCTCCTAAGACAAGTATTTTTACAGCAGAACTATTTGCCATCAATAAGGCCCTAACCTATATTCTAGAAAAAAAACTTCCCAAATCTCTTATAATATCTGATTCACTTAGTTGTCTGACATCAATTTCTCAGATTTATCCCTCTCATCCAACATTGCAGCAGATTAAGTTAATTTTATACCGTATATACCAAAACAATTTGACAGTAGAGTTCCTCTGGGTACCGTCACACGTTGGAATAGATGGTAACGAAAAGGCAGATAGTCTAGCTAGGTCCGCAGTAACCAATACAGCTGCATCAGTGGAAAATCTAACGGTGCATTTGGATTTAAAACTTTACTTAAAATCAAAATTGCACGATGTTTGGCAAAACCAATGGAATAGAAGCACCACTAAATTGATAGAAATAAAATCTTCCGTCCTTCCATGGAACTTCTGGCCTTCAAAGCGACAACATCAAGTCCTATTAACACGTCTCAGATTAGGACACACTTCTACTACACATGAATACTTGTTGAAGAAAGAAGAGGAACCAGTGTGTTTTGTTTGTGAATGTAAAGTGACAGTGAAGCACATTTTGATTGAGTGTCCAATATACTCAGCGGAATGACTATATCATCATTTTCCAAAAACGTTAAAAGAACTTTTAGGAGAACCTATATACGTAGCTGACTTGATAGAATTCTTGAAAACTATAAACCTTTTCAATAAAATTTAATACAATACATTAATAATTAAAATATATATTGTATACATTATTATGTAATTGATATTTTGTATATGCCTATGTATGTCTTTATCACTTTTGTATTTTTCTTATGCTAATAACCCTAAGTGGTTGAAGCAAAATAAATAAAAAAAAAATATTCCACAGGTTTTTGGAAACATTCTTGTTTTTCTCAATTTCATTTTTTAAGTAATCTTTCTTAGCTTTTTTTTTAGTAATATATTTAGGTGTTTTCTATAATTAAAATATCAATTTTTTATTAACATTATCAGAATCTTTGACATGTTTACGATACAAGAGATTTTTTGTGTTTATATGGATTTAATCAGTCCTGCAGTTATCCAACTTTGGCGCTTCTTCTCGTGTTTTTTGTGTTTTTTTATATAACTTATTTTTAATGTACGTTTGTTAAGAATTTCACATAATAAATTTCATTTGACATAAGCATTATATTCGCACCAGTCATAACTTTCTATTATAAATCTTCTTTTAGTTCTTGGTAATTGATTATGTGTTGTTCTGTGCTTAGTTTTGTATAACTTTTTTTTAGGTTAAGTGTTAAGTTTTTTAGGTAAACAAAAAACACTCGCTTTATGATCAGTAAAACAATATTTAATGAAATCCTATGTGTAATTTTCATTTGTGACAATCTTGGTTACCTTTCCTTACAGTATTTTTTTGTTTTGTGACAAGTTTTCGTCTATTTTCCGTGATTTCCGTGTTCCATTGTAGCTGTTTCTTCAATAATTAAGTATTTAGTGTTAGATTTATTGACAAAAGCTTCTGAACTTTTATTATAACAGATTCTGGACATCATTTTTAACAAAAATTAATGGTTGATACAATTTAAATATAAAAAAAACTAATCTTGGTTATTCTTTCAATCAATTAAATCTTGTTGGTTCATTTGAACATGATATGACTTAATAATCAGTAATATACCAGAAAGAAACCTACTTCACAGTACTTAAATATTTTTAACGACATAGAAAGATATTTGAAGTTAAGTTGGCTAAAAGGTCAAAACAAAATACATGAATTTTTGTAGAAAAAAAAAACCCAATTCACTAATATACAAAAAAAATTATAGTAAAATCAATAGTATGATCGAATATATCATAGAAAACCATACAAATTATACAAATTTGAATGAACCACGTAATACAGTTGTAGATGAAAGAATATTATTAAGGATATCAAAATTCAATTCAACTATCCAAAACTGTATCAAACTATATACAAGAAAATAACACAATATATTTTCTTTGGAACAACGGGATATTTCGTTAAAATATAAAGAAAGAGGAAAAGTTCTGTATCAACTGATGATTTCCTTGCGGAGAAGAAAATTGTTGATAATTAGAGCTTGGGAGATATGCAAAACGCATATCAAGTGCATATATTGGATAAATTGTATGCCTAAGTGCATTCTCAAAACTCAAAAAATAGTTTATATAGGAGATACTTCGGGAAACAAGTTTTATAAAATTGTAACATGTAGTGTGTTTGTTTAATGCTTTTTGTCCTTTTAAAATTTACTGAGGAAATCGCCCCTTGTCTTAATATCTTGTATATAAAATTTTAATAGAGGTGAAAACCAATTAAATTAGGATATTATATTATATTTATTTTAAAGCGGCCAAGTACTACAAAGTTGCTAGTACTAGGCAAAGTTTATTGGTTAACTTTTTTATTTCCAATTTTTAGATTGTAATGTGAAAAAAGTTGATTAACACTTGGGCACTGCATCGCATAAATCTCAAGCAACAAAAGCGCCTAGATTAGGTAGCAGCTAAAGCAGCTCATAACTACAAATAAAAAGAAAGTTTGTCAATATTTTAATAAGGATCTTTGGAGTTTGCTGATTGGTTGCAATATTCCAATTGCAAAATTGGATAATCCATTATTCCAACAATTTAAAAAAAAAAGTACTACAATATTGATGTACAATTTCCTTCTGCTACGACACTACGAAAAAAATATGTAGATCCAGCATGCAATTTACTGTTGAAGCAATTATAACTGCAATTAGGAATAATCCAATATGGATATCTGTTGACGAGACGACTGATGTTAAAGGACGGTATTGCAAATTTGGTTATAGGAAGTTTAAACGGGAGTGAGTATAGCACCGGATATTTAGTTTCCGTTGAGGAACTGCAAAAAATGAACAATGTAACTATTTATAGATTTGTAAATGAATGTCTGAGTAACTTTGTTTTACCTCAACCGATACTAACTGAAAAATTTGTTATTGTTAATTGATGCTGCGCCATATATGATCAAAGCTGTGCAGCATTTAAAAACATTTTTCCCAAATTTGATACATGTTACCTGTTTACCACATTCTTTAAACAGAGTAACATAAACGGTAATGACAGAGTTTCCTATAGTCAATGGACGTGTACGAACTCATCACTTTATAGCCCCCTATAAAATTATTAGACCCTCTGAGATATAGTAAACTGATCACCGGCATCCTTTAGAGATAGGTAAACTCATCACCGCAGATAGGTAAACTCATCACCAGCATTTTTGCCCCAATGCGCTGGTTTCTAATGCGGAAGATTGCCTGTTACCTTCTCGTTTATGTGGTAATTTATTAAATTTAGAAATTATTTTAAGCAAAATGCTTTAAAATTGATATTAATATCGGGTTTCTTACAGTGTGGCCTATTAGACGTATCTGCCAATCTAAACGGTTTTGAGATCTGAAAATTCAGTTGCATAGGTTTTCGTTAGTGAATTTTATAATGAAAATATTTATGAGCATGTGCTGTTTCCGTTTATATCGGAAATAGTTCTCAACTTATTAACTAATTAGAAATCTATTTAATATGACAGAATTAACCAAAATGCTTAAGTACAGTTTCCTGGCTTTCATAAACGGTCAAAGCCAACTTAATGAAACATTATCCCGTGAAAACAGCAAAAACATTTAAAATAAAATGTCTTAAAAACTTGAAACATGAAACTGAATTTAAAATTGTTAGCCGATATAAAAATGAAGAAAACTATGAAAATTTTAAACATTACGAAATCTATGTGGGTGGGCAAAAGAAAATAAATAATAAAAAAAGTTTTTGAAAGTGAGAAATTGAAAAAAAAAATGGGTTTGATTGCTTCATAATAATTATGAGCGTCGAATTTTAAAAAAGAAACAATTTATTTGCAGTATAATTTACTTTTACAAGTTTTCATGATATCTGTGTGACACAAATTTCACAAATTCGTTATCGAAAATTTCGTTCCTACAGAGCTCTTCTAACTTTTCACGTAAGACGCAGCCTGCTTGACCTTGTACGGACAGGTACATGTAAACATTGTTTAGTACTGTAGAAGCGTAGATACAAAAGGGGGGTTATTGGGAGGAGAATGGTAAAAGCGGTTGGAAAATGGGAATAAAAGGATTCGCATGGATTTGTGATGAAATGTATATGGCTAGACTGGGATGTCCAAACAGTTAGATTATGACAATGTGACTTTAACAATTTAATAAGAAATCTTAAATGTAATATCAGAAAGGGTAATCTACTTAAAGCAACAAAGTAATATTATGACTTGTCCATAAGAAACATCTTGTACAGTTGACTTAAAGAACTTAATTAAGCTGATTTTTTCTTTTTGTATTACGCAATCAATAAACAGTTCACTATCCATGTTAAAGGAACAAGAGCAAATGAAGAGAAATTTTTCTTTTCGCATAGTTTTAGGTAGTTATCAATAGAATTTTGTGGAATTCCCAAATAAAAACCAATGAATTACATTTGCATTTAATAGGTATATCTATTTTAGATTTATTCTGTCAAATTACCAAATCTTAGCAGTTTGTAAGGGGTTTATGGTCTATACCTGCCACGGGTTGCAGGTAGCCCAGTGATGAGTTTACCAATCTCTCGGGTCTACTTTAAAATACCTACTTTTATGGCGGTGATGAGTTTGTACTATGTCCGAGGGTATTTATGCTAGTTGGTGATGAGTTTACGTGTACCCTAGTCAATACCCTTGTATCAAATATAAAAAAAAATATTTTTAAAAGCCCTTCTGTGAGTACAGGCGTATAAACATCGCTTACCTAAGGTACCTTTACGACCTGAACCGGTGATAACTAGATGGGAACATGGTTAAATTCAGTCAATTTCATAACCGATAATTTTGAGGGAATTATGAGATGTCATTTGTAGTTTCGATGTAGATAGCTTAGGTGTTTTAAAAAAACTGTTATTAAAAAGTAATTTGGCACAGTAAGTGCATATTTTCCGAGCTCTACTGATAATTTAATATTACAGCACCCTGGATTAATTATAGCAAAAATCTTGTACCTAGATTATTTCCATTCAAGTTAAACAAGCTTTATATTTTGGTTGAACATTATTGATATGTTATGACAGCTTATTTGCATTTTCTATTGTATTTTATTCCAATTTTGTCAGGATGGCTACACCTTTTTGAACAAAACTTAGACAAAAGGTATCGATATTTATAGTCCTGTATAACGACCGCAGTTATAAAACTAAGCTATCATATATTTCCAAGCCAAATGTTTTTATAACAACACCAAGAAAAACAATTACAAAAATCTTTCGAATAAACGTTTTCCGACGATTAAAATCTTAGTTCAGATTTTTGGTTAGATACATTATAATTAAAGTGAAAAATATATTTGACTTACCTTGTGGAGAGTTCGACCTAAACCCGTTGGGTCCTATCCACTGAAAGGGCCACTGAGGATGGTTCGGTAACATTCTAGGTAATGAAGGGTGCAAGGGTTGTGGAATAAGTACGGTATGCGATGAGTTAGGGCTCAAACTTTCTCTTCCGTCGGTATCGTCATCATCTACGGTAATATTCTCGTCGTCGTCTTCATCTAATCGGTCACTAGAAGTTTCCAGTCTGTTATCGTCGATATCATCCTCGTATTTGTCTTCTAAATGGTGGCTGTCGTGAATGGGGGCTTTATTCGACAACAAAGATTCCACACTAAAGGATATTTTATGTTTGATGTCCGTTTTTGGGTCCTCCATCTTAAACTTATCACTATCACAGAGTTTTTAAAACACCGATGGGGTGAACACTGTTTTTGACACTTTTTCAGCTGCTGCCAGCACTGCGTTCAGAACTACACTGTCCTGGCACAAGTCGAGCGGAGTGGGACCATGCCATCGAGGGGCGGGATCTGTCACGAGAGTGACTCCGCCCCTTCTTTATTGCCTAAATCAGGAGGTACAATTGATGACCCTCACTAAATTTGTGCTGCTGAATGATGCTAGCGTGATTTAGCCTTATTATATCATTTGTCCTTATGTGTCTAGTATTAATTCAATTTGATTAGACGGGCTATTATTAATATGTATGGTTGCGGATTGATTTCGTTTTGCTACGATTGATAGGGTTGTTCGATGGGGTTAATTTTAGATACTGATTTTCCAGTTCATTCTAAATTTATAATTCATATTTGGAACTGGCACTAAATATTCTCTTAATTTCATAATATTGACGGATAAAGAAAAAATACCATAAGCGCACAGAACTCCTAGACAAATTACTAAGAAAAAAATTTATAACTAAGGAAACATCCCAAGTAATAATTTGTATGGCAGAAAAAATAAAATTTCTTGAAATTGGTCCGAAAAATTGTGAACCACATTATTATTTATATGTTTTATCCATTACTGAAAGAATTCACTCTGACTACAGCTCAGGAAATATTATGCTTTTAATGCATATAAATAAAAAATGCAGTAATACTTGTATTGAAGATATTTAATTTATTTTACGCTAAAGTCACAAAAAATATTTATCGATATTTGTATTATCTCCATCATTATATTCATTTATTCTTTGATTAATCATCATTTATCATCATCATTCTTTATTATACTATTATTACAGTTAAAACTATATACATATTATTAAATGTTCCTCTAAATTTTCTAGAGAAAAACTGTGCCGTCTATTTATTTGATATTAATAATTGTTTACATGCTGAAAAACTTCTTTCTACTTCACAAGGTGAAGGAGTAAACTTAAAATATTGTATAATTGAGGGTGTTTTGTATAAAACTTAAGGGGTCGCTGGTAAAATGATATTAAAATAATAATGGAGAAAAAATGCAATATTTTGACTGTAAATAAATTAGCGAAAATTAGCAAATACAACTGTTAATAAATTACGAAATTAACTAGCTTTAGCTCATACTATTAGTTCAACTCTAGTTAGCTTAGTTAGCCCTAGACTCCAGAACAGATCAGAGGTAATGTAAGTCGATAAAACCTCACCAGCCACAGGGGGTCATGTAAGATGCCCCCATTTTCAGTTTTTATTAATCAACAAGTTTACAGTCTATTGCATTTACCTTTATAAATACCATGAGGATTGTTTTTTAATACTGATGTCCTTCCAATGTTTTTATGTGGCCATACAATGTTTTTAACAACTTTTTATTGAACTGATGATGGAATGATTAAATTCCGAAAAGATCTTCTTTAAAATAAAAATTTTAAGCTTTTAATAAGCATTTTTTATACCTTAATACACACGAACACCACGTGCTTTGTCTCTAATTCCCTCACAATTATCGATTATAAAATTAACTGAATTGAACTATGTTCCCCATCTAGTTATCACCGGTCCAGGTGGTACAGGTACATTAGATGAACGATCGTATACCTGAAAATATGCACTTTTAATAAATGTATATGCACTTATACAATTTATTTATATTTATTTATTGCATATTTCCCGAGCTCTAATTATGACACAATTGAGGACTGATTTGTTCGGTTGTGAATCTGTAACAATTTCTGTTCAAAACTTTTACTTTTTTTTCTTGATAGATCTCTTTTTGTTTCAGATTTATTCATTATGATGCTTAGAAAGTTTTATCGTCCTTCTTTGGTAAGTGTGTGTTGTACATAAATATATCCTATTTAACAGATCATGTGTTAGTTTTGCGTTCGATTTAGATTTAAGTAAATATTTTTCTTCTACAATCTGGTATGCTTATTTAGACTCCATAAACGTTAATTGTTCATTCAAAATTTTTATAAAATAATATCTAATGAAATATAAAGCTTAGTACCTCTAAAAGAATGGAAGCCATCCAAGTTCCCTCATTGGGTTACCCAAGAACTAATTACATATATCCAAAAACAAGCTGTGTCCATTTACTATATAAAATGTAAAGAACTAACAAAGTAATTCTTTAAAATATATATAAATGATGTAAATGAATCATCGAAAACATCCAAATTGGAAACAGTAGGATCCGCCATTGTCATAGAGGATTCTGTGCTTAAGTGTCTACTACCTAAGGACTACTCAATATATTCTGCTGAATTTTTTGCGATGTCCAAGGCAGTACAACAAACTCTTAATCGACCTGAAGACATGACAGTAATATTCACAGATTCCTTAGGTGCAATCCAGGGAATTCAGAAAATATATCCGAATCATCCGATTTTAGAACAGATTAAAAAGACCTTGTGACTGTACAAAATAATCATAATCAACTACATATTGTGTGGATACCATCTCATGTGGGGATACCAGGAAATGAGATAACTGACCAAATAGCCAAAGAAGCTTGTAAAATGGAGAGATCCAATGATAGAACTAACCAAATTCCTCACTCAGATATGAAAAAATGCATCAATGGGTACACAAAAAACTTATGGTTACGAAGATGGCAACTCTTACCAAATAATAAATTGCGGCAAGCAAACCCAGATCTATCAGCGAAAACACCAAATTTAGTAAAGCGAAGGGACCAGGTTGTACTGCATCATATCCGAATAGGACATACCAGACTGATGCACGAACACCTACTAAGGAAGAAACCTCTTATAATATGCTACGCCTGTGACACCAATATTACTGTATGCCACATTGTTATAGACTGTCCATTATGTGAAATGGAAAGACAAGCTACTGGACTACCAAGTGGTATAAAATGCGCTTTAGACAGTGCGGATTGTGACAAAATCATTAGGTTTTTAAAGTAAACAAAATTGTATAATCAAATATAAGTGATACTTCAAGAAAAATTCTAAATTATGATCAACTTTGTAAAAACTTTGTAAAAAAACATCATGGCAATCTGTATTTTGTAAACTGTTGCTCTGAAAAGATTTGTGGTTATGTTGAAAAACGTACGTAGGTTTTTTAGCCAGGAAATCTATCGCCTCCCTGGTTCTCGTTTTTCTTCTATTTTTCCTTGTAGAATTATTTGCAGAAAACTATATCGGTATAAAACCCACATTTCGAAAGCTTCAATTTTTTTGCAGTTAGCGTCTGGGAGAGTCCACGACTCAACTCCGTACAACAGAATAGAAAAGATATAGCATCGTAGTAAGCTGATTTTTATGGGTACTGTTAAATCATGGCATTTGACTAGATTAGCCATTTTTTGAAATGCAGATCTTGCTTTCTCTATCCTACATTTTATTTCTAGGGAATGATTCCAATTTTAATTGACGTTTGTACCAAGGTAGGTGTATGTTTTGACCTATTGGTTGACCATTGACCATGATTCTTTCAATTTCCTGTTCCTTCTTAGAGATCATCATATCTACATTTTGATTTTTTGATGTTCAGTGAAAGTCCATATCTCTGACTCACTTCTGTGATTCTATTCATTAACTCCTGGAGGACTTCATAACTATCAGCGAATACCACCGTGTCATCCGCGTATCTGATGTTATTGATATAGTCTCCGTTAATTCGAATTCCGGCTTCAACGTCCTCTACTGCTTCTTGAAAGATTTGTAAAATAAGTATTGACAAACAAGGTCTACTTGATAAAGAGGATCATCTTTCGTTGAAACTATAATGACCATTTAATAGAAATAGTAGCAAGATGTATAGATATATATATATTTAAGAAAGGCTGCTCTTCTTAAATAAAAGGGTGGCTTATCAAAATATTGATAATGTAGTAAAATTATAAAAAATAAGAAGGCCATGGGACCTACCATGAAATACCTACAGAAATCTTAAGAATATTAACAAAAAATCATATGGATACACTAATAGAATTATTTAATGACATTTATTATACGGAAGAGATTCCGAAAGAATGGTTAATATCAATATTTATTCCAATACCCAAAAAATCAAACGCAATGAAGTGTGAAGAGCACAGGACAATTAGCTTGATGAACCATATCCTAAAAGTATTCTTACGAGTGATACACGACCGTATCTATAAAAAGCTAGATGATAGAATAGCTGAAAACCAATTGGGATTCAGAAAAGGCTTTGGCACCAGAGAAGAATTGCTTACAGATATTAGTATTTATGTTGCGAACTAAATGAAGAATGGGATAGAAGTTCGGAAATAAAAAATAAAACGGCGTATTAAGATAGCTAGAAGTGCTTTTAATAAGATGAAAGCAATATTATGCAATGGAAAACTCAATTTCGAAATTAGAACTAGAGTAATGAGATACTATCTCTGTCCTGTTGTATGGAGTTAGGCCTGGACAATTACAGAGGCGACAGAGAAAAAACTCGTTAACTTTGAAATGTGGTGTTATCGAAGAATGTGGAAAATATCTTGGACACAACACATAATAAATGCGGAAACGATACGAAGAATGAAAAAAGATGCGGCTGTTCATACAAGGGAAGATGCAAGGCAAAAGAGGACCGGGGAAAAGACGCACATCTTGGCTGAAGAATCTGATACAATGGAGTGGGAAAACGTCAATAGAACTTTTCAGAACGGCTGCAGATAGAGTCAAATGGGCCGTGATGATCGCCAATATCCTTAGGGATGGGGCACGTTAAGAAGAAGTAAAATTATGTGATAATATCAATTTTTTGTTTAAGAAATATAAAAAAGGTTAATATTATCAATTACATAATCTTCTTATATATAGCTAATATATTTATAATTATAGTTGATTAGTTGATTATGAAACAAAAAAAAATAAAATTTGGCTATGTGAGTCTAAAATATGAATAGAGACTTTATATAGGACTATTTAAACCAATGCACATTCAGTTGAATTTGTCTCTGCAATCACAAATTTTTCCAAGTAGGTGGAGTGACAATTTTGTGACAAAAAATATTTTGATGGGAGAACAGCATAGTTTTAGATCAAGTCAGTCGACTTCAACAAATTTTGCCTTTTATCAAAATTACATAGTCAGTCCTTTCGCAAATCGAGTGAATTGCATTTATACTGACTTTTTAAAAGCATTTGACATCGTAAACTACTCTTTTTTAATTCTGATAACGGGTTATTTAAGCATTTAAGCAACAGAAGTAGAAGATCAAAAGGGAATAGAGCAAAGAGAGCCGCAGGCTGCCTAAATGAAACAATATGGAGAAATAAAAATATCAGGAAAGAAACGAAAGGCAGAATTTACAAAACAATCATCAAACCAATAATGGCATATGCGGCATATACACGATCTGAGAAAGAGAACAGAATACAAGAAACAGCAGACATGAAAATTCGACAGATTTTTATCTATGAAACAGAACTAGAAGTACATATTGTCACCGTATGCTATTAGATTGGATCTAATCTAACCTTAAATATTAATTATTGCTATTGGCGGTTGTACTGAAAGTGCCCATATATCGTTGTCAAAACAGATAAATATGCGACAACTCCAGACAATCCCTCTCTTCAGTTTAGGAGCAGAGTGTATAACCGTTGACTGCTCAGGCTAACTTTTTGAGAGTGTGTTACGCAGTTTAACTGTTCCAGTAGTTCATATGGTTCAGTTATAAGCAAAATTAAGTGCTGTGATACGCCTACTTCTTTTATTATCTGCCATAGGTGTTGCTATTTAACCCTGTCGAACGCCTTGCGAAAATCTATAAAACAAATGTATAGTGGGAAATTGAATTTTCTAGATTTTTGTATTATTTGTCTTATGTTCAGAAGATGTTCTCGAGTACCTATAACTTTGGTAAATCCAATTTGCTCTTGTGGTATTTCTCTTTATTATATAGAATAATATCCAACTATAAAAATCCAAATCCTACAATAGGGAACTGAACGTTTGCAGTCAAAAAAAAAGGAATAAGAGGAAAGAGGAACAACGAATGCATGTGGCGGAAATAAGAATGTTTAGGTGGCTGAGTGGAGTGATAGAAAATGATAAATTCATCATCATAAGTGGCTTGACAATCCGGTGGATCCGTAAATCTTGGCCTGCTCGCACTCCTGTCGATTTCTGGCAACCTCCCTTTATCTTCTGACCCTAGGAATCTGTAGATCTTCTTTCATATCATCAATCCTTTTCCTTCGTGGTCGTCCTCTGCTTCTTGTGCCCTCTGGATTTGAAAATGTTAATCTCTTCGTGTATTCGTGATCTGACATCCTAGCAATGAGTTCACCCCATCTAAGTATCTGTACTTTATGGTTAAAAGTTGTATATTCGTCGCCATACTCGTTCAAAATATTTTTAAGAATTTCTCTCTCAAAAATACCAAGCAATCTTTCATCATTTTGAGATAAGTCAACGTTTCAGCCCCATATATCAAAACCGGTCTTATTAAGATCTTGTATATATTGAGCTTTACTGCACGTTTTATATTTTTTATATTTTAATGTTTCTGGAGACCGTGAACAGTTCTGTTTGCTATTGCTATGCGTCTTTTTATTTCGTCGCTTATGGTTGTTTTGTTAACTAGCGATTCAAGATATGTGAATTCTTTGACTTGCTCAAAGGTATGGTTGTTAATTTAAATTTTGTCTAGGATGGTCTTGGTCTTGTCTTGAATTTGATGTGTAGTTGACTTTCCAGCAGTAAATCCACATTGATATTTACCAACAATATCCTTTGTAAAATATTTAAGTCTTTCGAACAATACATTGCCGAAGATTTTATAAGCAGATGCTAACAGAGTAATGCCTTTATAGTTCTTACACTCCAGTTGATCACCCTTTTTATGCAACGGACATATTATTCCCTTTAGCTACTCTTATGGTACCAATTTATTCTGCAATATAAGTACTATTAGTTTATGGTAGTATATTAAATGATAAATTAAGAATGCGTATATTACAGGAAGTCTAGGAGTGGCACCAATTGATGCCAAAATTAGAGAGCATAGGTTAAGCTGGTTCAAACAGCTTTAGGGTCGATACGTTTATTCACTCAAGACGAAAAATTGTTGATTTGAAACTTTCTGGGAGAAGTAGAATAGGATGACCAAAGAAGACCTGGGGGAGACGCTTAGGTAGAACATGTCGGTAAAGGGGATTGATATTGGTATAACCCAAGATAGAAACTTATGGAGAAATGTAATTAGGGAAGCAGACCTCGTATATGGATAAAAGCAAAGAGAATGATAATGATGATGGTCGAAATGTTTATATAAACTTCCTCCCATTATCAAATAAAGTATAGCAAATATTTTTTACGTAAACTGTGGATTGTGTACTTATAATTTACTACCTTATTAGCGTTTTTGAGCATATAGTGTGCTGTCGAACAAAGTCTTAGAGTTTTTTTTATTTCCAGCTATCCTATAATGGTGTTATTTTACATGGTTATATAATGGCTTAATTATATATACAATTATTTATTATATTTACCACTTTATATAAAATCGACATTTTTTAAAAATTTTATCAGCATAAATGCGATATATCTTCAATATATCCGTCCGCAATGAAAGATAGTTTAAATAAATAAATGATCCATTTGAAGTTTGAAGCAAAACAAAGAAGCCTGCCAACTAATCCGAACAATGAATCGCTGTGTAATAATCTCTTGCAACAAAACTAGACACAGATAACAACCTGTCACAGATAAAACCCTTGTTATCAACGAAGCAACAAATTCGATTAGTAAATAGCATTATGGTGTTATGATAAGAGACCACCCTACAAGTCAGGCCTCCCCGCCGCTTTACATTGTTAAATTTAAACGACGTTTAACAGCTCAAGTCCAGATTAGTCGCCGATCGATGCTTTGTGTGTTTCCCCAACAGAAATTGATATTTGAGTGACAGATGACAACGTGCACAAGCTTAGATTTACTTTTTTTCTATTACACAAGGGACCTGATTAAGTTTTCTGAAAGATAGGGGTTAATAGAAATTGTGTAGATATGAATACTGTGGGTTGAAATTGTTTAAATGGTATTGTAAACTTATTTGTGAGTGAGTCACGTGTCAGGTTACATCGTTCAAATCGAGTTGCTATGTTTAAACTGTTAAAATACTAAAAAAAATTGAAACATGGTAAAACTCAAAACCGAATAATATGCAAAGCTCTAAGAAGAACAGAAATATGAATAAGACTTGGTTCAATAAGTAAAAATATGACGTTATTGAAGCAATCAACGAAGTGATTGTGTTTGAAAACTATATAGTTGTCGTTTTAGGAAGTACGAATTAGGTATAAAATATTAATTTCAAATCTGAAATATGGAAACCACAGATTCGAGGAATTTTTTATTACATAGAAGTGTCAAAAAAGAGGAAAATGAAAATCAGATAAATAAAAATAAAAGGAAACAAACTAAACTATAAGAAACATATTGGTTTAAAATTATTGAAACAGAAGTTCTAAGAAAGATAATAGGACCTAAAAAATTAACGACAATGAATTTAAAAAAACGACAAAATTTACGAAATAGTGGGAAAATAAATCGCTTTAATTGTTTATTTCATGTTCTCTTGAAGATTAACGACATAATACGTACAGTGTGAAAACCAGTTACAGAATAAAATTGTTTGTATCCTTATTAGAAAAAACTATAAAAAATAAACCACGCTTGGACCTGTCAACTTTTAAATTTAAGTGTGCGCTTTTTAAACATACATTTAAGTGTACCGGGTGATTCAAGCAAATGCAGCATAGTCCATAATCTTTATTTTTAATGAAACACACTATATATTTTTATGTTTTTAAAAGCTCCTTAATAACCTAATCTAAACGATCTATGGTAATAATAATAATGTTTATTTATGAAGCTTACCTACATTGTTGAGAACGATAAAAGTACGCAAGACTGCATACCTTGGACACATACTGAGAAATAATAACTACAGTCTTCTGCAGGTCATCATGCAGGGTAGAGTCGATGGCAAAAAGGAAATAGGTAGAAAGAGGAAGTCATGGCTGCGAAATATTCGAGACTGGACAAACATGACTGTAGACGAATTATTCCACGTTGCAAAAAACAGAGAAGCTTTTAAAAATGTGGTCGCCAACCTCCGTTAATGGGGACGGCATAGGAAGAAGAAGAAGACCTAGATTACAAGAAACAAAAAGCATACTAAATACTAAATAAACATAAAAACTCACTGAAGTAGAGCTACTATAAAAGTAGCACCTCTTGTGCCTCTACGATCCTGTAATATCTGATCAATCAGTTATATTTGCTTTTATAAGTAGTTTAAAAAATGTGTCTACAATTATAGAAAAGACTAAAAAAAGATTAATTAAAAAATATTAAAAACTTTGTGGAAAAAATAAAATCCAAACATTAGACTTTGCTTGATATCCACTGATATCCACTGTAATTCAACCAATATGACAAAGTTGTTTATGAGATATATGTGTGAAAAATACAGCATTTGTTTTCCTTTAGGAACGTAAATAGCATCGATTTAATCGCAAACTTCGAAATTTCAGAAAATAACTCTATGATTGTAGAGCAACTTATAGGAAAACACATACTATTGACAATTAATACAAGCATACAAGCAAGCATTAAAAGCTAAAAAACTTACTACTTATGCTAACATAATAAACAAATCCACTAACAAAAGTAAGACAATATGGAGTATTGTTAAAAAAGAAACCTATAAAGAAATTACTACATCCAATCTGAATGTAACACCAGAAGCAATTAACCAATACTTTAAGAATATAGCAGATATTATATTGAAACCAATAGAAAACTCTGAGTATGACATAAACTACTACATAGGCTACCTGTTAAGGTGGAATTCATTCAAAAATTCCACTAAATTCCACTAAAAAGGAAATAAAAATACTCCACACAATTACAAACCTATTATCAAATTCCCGAAAATAAGTACAACTTTTAAAATTAAATTGAAGATCGTAAAACAAATTATTTGGATACAAATCAAATATATGTAGCTCTCAATTTTATTTTAGAAAAAAATACTCAACAACTAAAGCTTTATTAGAAATATTAGAACATATTTTTTACGGTCTTGATGCAGGTGAACCTAATAATGGATTAATGTGTGACCTTATCAAAGCTTTTGATTGTATGGATATTCAAACACTATTGATCAAATTGGAGTACTTTGAAATAAGGGGTACCATACAAGACCTCATATATGTCACAGAAAGAACACAGGTTGCTGCATTTAATAATCAAGAATCTAATCCTCTACCAGTTTCAACTGTCGTACCGCAAGTATCAGTTTTGGGGACTCTGCTATTCTTGATATATATAAATGACTTACCAAATGCATTGAAAAACACCAACTGTGTTCTTTTTGCAGATGACACAACCTTATTATGTAGAATTAAAACTGTCTACAGTCAGGAAACATTAGAAAAATCTACAAACTTAGTTAAACGAGCAGAAAACCCAGACAATAGTATTTAGTTCAGATAGATGGATTAAACCATCTGAACCAGTTAAGTTACTAGGTGTTACTATAGACACAAAGTTGAACTGGTTATACCATATTGAAGGATTGTGTAAGAAGCTCACCTCACAGATTTTTGCCATGCACGGATTGGCTACTTCTGTTAACCGAGATATTCTTAGGTCATTTTATTTTAGAATGGTTCATAGTATCCTGACATATTGCATAATTCTTTGGGGAAACTCGTCCTATGTATATAAAATTTTCACTTTTCAAAAAGCAGCAATCTGAATTATTGACTCTGAAGAAGATCGCGCCAGCTGCAAACCCTTGTTTAAAAATTATGGCATTCTTCGTTTAGCTTCAATACATATATATATATATATATATATATATATATATATATATATATATATATATATATATATATATATATATATATATATATATATATATATATATTGTTATGATTGTTTATTTTGACTTTAATCTTAGTTTATTGAGCCAATAAAAAAATATAACTTATTTGTTATCAAAAGTAAAATAAAATCCTTATATTACCTGTGTTCGATGGATTCAAAAATTTTCTAGTTGTGTTTTATTGGAATAGAGAAGAAGGATAAGAATAAAAAAAATATTATATTACAAAGATTTTAAATCTACATACATTTATATTAAGTGAAAACCAATTTTACTTAAATTTTTCTTTACTTGAAACAAGAAAACAACAAAACTTTAAACTTTTGATTAGCCTAACAAAACCTCAGTTCTTAAATTTGAATGCTAATGACCATGATGTCAAACCGATCCTTCACAGATATAAATTCAATTGTACAAAACACTTACAGCTTATTTTCTTATTGAGTTGTATGTTGGAACATACCCAGAAAAATCCAGTCTCCTCAACGATGTGATCTTTCCTTTTTGGCACCTAGGCTCCTTCCTAACGTCTCTGCAAACCTGCTGCACTAACCAAAAACACCTGATGCACTTCTCCAAAAACTCAACTACTTATTAATGAAACAAGGACCTCCTTTTGTCAATTTGATGCCGTAAAACTACTTTCACAAATCTTCACAAAATGCCAACGGTAGATACAAGGACCTCTTTCAATCTACTTGCTATCTCCTTCTGCAAAACTATTCAATTCTTTTCACAATGCCGGTATCCAACTCACGAACCACACCCCATCTTGAGACAAACGACTCTTTTTCGATGACAAATTATCACTGACGTCTCCGTCATTGATCGGCTTACAAATTCCCATTTAAAAAAGACCGTCCAATCAAAAGCTCAAATTGTGTTTACCATGATTTTGGAAAAGCCTAATTTCGGTTTCAGAGAAAAACTAAATAGCTTACTTTAAAATTGGTTTTGTCAATACACAATTTATACATATTTCAAAAGATTAGAATATGGTCATTTAATACTCGATTATACAAACAATGAAAAGATTAACTTACAGGTAAAATGTCTTCTAATTCTAAACAAAGGTTTTTTGATAATTTTGTTTGAAACGGAAAAAGGTCGTTTGCCAAACAAATTTCTATTCTTATCTACACTAAATCTTATCTTAAATTACTATACACAATTTGTTTATATTGATATCTTAAAATTTATATTTCGATGGATTTTTTTTATTTATTTTTCTTTGGTTGGGAAAGAAGAAACAACAATATATTTGAAAGTTTGTTAACTGTTCATAATAATATACAAGATATAAAAACACCTACTGATCAACCTCAGTACAATACAAGAAACAAAAGTCATATGATTATACCATATTCCAGATTGTGGAACCCAACAATTCTTTAGCAAAACACTTCTTGCTGGAACACTGTTTCTATAGTATACAGGAACTTGTTTGTTTGAGCTCAAGTTTGTGGTCGTTTTTATGACCACTATTTTACACCTAACTGAATTGTTTTTTCTTAGGTACATTTTTATATTTATATTTTTCACTGTCTATGTTATATTATGTGTTCTTGTATTATTTCTTAGTTATTTCCTATGTATACATAAGTGACTTATTTATATTGTGACATGACATGTAGTGTTAACTATGTAAAAATTGTCAATAAACGTATCTATCTATCTATCACTTTAACTCCTACTGAGGTGTCTCGTTCCCATACATATATTATTGTTTATTGTTCTGAAAAACAATATTGTTTCAGTATATTATTTGTTATGAAAAATATGAACATTTGCACATTAATTGACAATGCAGCTTACAGAGACCTCATTAGCATTTTGTAAAAACAATGACCGACCCGTACATACAATTATACAATTCTGCATGCTAGACATTATATTCCCTAATTAACATAGAAACAAAAACCTGTTCGAGTAACAACAGCCAATGTGCACGCCAAACGCAGAAAAACAACAGAGCGAAAGCCAGAACATATTTAAAATTAATTAATCGGCCAACAAATTAATCTTGTTCTACAAGAATAATCGAGTGCCGGCGTTGGGGCGGCGGTGCGGCGTGGAGGGGTGGCTGTATAAAAAGGGGAAATAAAAGTCGCTTTATCCCCCTCGACTAGTTGATTGGCAGCGGAAAGAATGTTTCCCCGCCTATGTTTCAATTGTCTCCTCCCCCCGTATCGGCTCATATCACAGAGGGGGCAATAAAATCAATTTAATGCTATCCTTGCTTGTTCTATAGTCCGGGACATGTTCTGCGTATTACAAAATATAACAATTACTTCATATCTACACAGTTAATTAAACGGGATATTTGTTAGAGATGCGCCAACACCTTGATAACTGTTAGCGTCTTTTAACTACAAAATTCCATAGTCATCATCGTCAACTAATTATTTCTTTACCCTTGTGCCGCACAAAAAGATACACAGGCTTCTTCTAATTCGTCTGATAACTAAATATATAATTTCTTTCTCGGTTTAATTTGACGTTCTATGACCAGTACGTACTATTTTTTTTACTGCTTTTGATGGCTTTTGTTCCACACTGGTCACATTGGAGGCAATTGACTCATTGTACATTTTCCATTAATTATGATATAAGTGATACAATATACAAGATATACATTTGATATTTATTGGATAAGGATTACAAAAAGATTTATGAGAGGATAATATAGCATAAACTTTTATATATAAAAAACAAAAAGCTATAAACGGCGATAGAAAATCAGTTTAATGGAACAACGTTGTAACATCACTGAAATTCGTCAAAATGCGTTGGTTACAACCTTTTAACATATGGTGTGGAAAAGTAAGGAAATAAGACAAATATGACTGCTTGTTAAGAAAATGATATTTTATTTTCCAAGGAACACCTATACCTATATTTATTTATATAAACCTACATTATTAACAAAGATAATAAAAAATTATTTTTTTTCCGTATATGACGCATCAACCACGCAGGGTTATTAGCGTATATGGATTGTGATACAGAGTTAGAACTTAACTATAGCAATACATAAATAGAAATAAACCTAGATCTATAAACAGTAAAATATTAGATTTTTGATATCAGCTTGCAGTCTTTGAGAAAGGCGAAAATATTTTTAGTATTACTGTCTTTTCCAAAAGCACTGTTTAATGTTGATGGTATGTTATACATTTTGCGTTGCACATCGTACTTGGGGCACTGCAATAAACAATGTTTTACCATTAAGACACTTTTACACTTGTCACACACAGATTTATCAGTACGTTTTAGTAGGTAGTCGTGTGTTAACCGAGTATGGCCAATCCGGAGGCGAGTGAAGGTTACTTCTTGACTTCTATTGTTAAATTTTGGGAATTTTTTATGATTCTTATCAACTTCGTACAGCTTGGTTGGGGAGTTCTTCCATGTATCCTGCCATATTAATTAATTAATCCTTTTTTTAAAGAATGCTTTCAGATCGGTAAGAAAAACTTTCGTATTCTCTTCTGCGTTTGGGTTAGTAGGTGCATTTTTTGCTATTTTATCTACAACCTCGTTTCCTTCGATTCCAGTATGTGACGGTACCCATATAAAATTAACTTTAATGTTCATATTTTCTGCATATTTTAGTTCCTTTTTAATGAGAAGGAGTAGGATGATTACAGTAGACTTGGTTTAATGCCATTATTGAACTGAGAGAATCTGTAATAATGATATTTCTCTTTTTATTTTTGTTAACTATCAGAACTAGTGCTTTTAGTATCGCATACAGTTCAGCTGAGAACGTTGTTGTATATGAAGGTAATTTGTAAGCTTCTGTATGATCTGATGAGTAGATTGCTGCCCCAGTTTCGTCTTCGTTTTTGGAGGCATCGGTGTAAACTTTGAAACAGCTACCATATTTGCTTAATATTTTTAGAAATTCTTGATTAATTTGACTTGCTGGCGTTTCTGATTTGTTTAGGCGCAATAAGCTGGTGTCAGTAGAGGGAATTGTCCAAGGAGGAGGGGTAAAAAAAATTATTTTTAATTTTCCGTTAAAGTAAGGTTTAAATAAAATTCCCTATATTCTGGATTAGGAATATAAGCACACATATCCAATAGGTTTTTTTTTTCTATCTTTGCAAATAGTTTTTATACAACACAGGAAGACTTTCAGTTGGAATGGCAACTGGTGGCAAAAAAACGATTTTTAACACCTCTTTTTTTTTAGCCAAGAGACGAGAAGTCCAAGGTCGTAATCCATTGTGGCCTTCTCGACATAATAGATTTGAAGGATCATCACTGGTAATTTTGTACCACACCGTTTCAGTAATCTTAGTCGTGTTTTTGAGTAAAGCTGACTCGACTATAGTTAAGTCTTAAAAATCGGTCCTCTTAAGAAAACACACAATAAATGGCTTAGAGTGTCTTGAATTGGCTATAACTTCAATCCAATCTTTTGGATGATACACTGTTGCTGTTTTTTCTTACGCTCAATAAGAGCGAAATCCCTATCGCAGGGCAAGAAGCTGTGTCCGCTAATTAAAAACTTTTGCTCCACAGATGTAAAATATTTCATAGTGACCAGGTACTGGTATAATGAATACTACGCCAATTATTATTTTGTCCTATACATCGATCTGTCCAAACAATTAATTTTATTTCTGTTTTTTCTATGGGCTTAAAGTAGTAGCAAAGAATATAGACTTCTTTGGTAGTAGTAATATACCTCAGTAGGCAGGATGTTCTTTCAGCTGAACCTCTTTTTGCTACAATTTCATGCCACAGATACATAAAACCCTCGTTTGTATCCATATTGTGGATTGCTTAAGTATAATATGAATATTGACGTTGGTAGAACATGTTAGAATGTTTAAGCGTCGGGCAAAAGAGTACCTGCTGTAGATCTGTACACAGAACAATAGTATTTAGATCATTTTGAGCTAATTCTATATTCTCGTTTAGGTTAGCATATGCTTGTTCTGCTTTTGCGTGGTGTAGCTTGCTTTCGATTTGAAGTCTCTGCATTTCTGCCTTAGATTTGGCACATACAAGCTCAACATAAAACTTATCGCATCGAGCGCAGATGTTCGATCTAGGTGCTCATCAAATTTCGATCAAAGTTGCTTTCAGTTAGGATTAAACACATTTTTATGCAATCGTTTTAAAAATGTATAGTTTGACACGCTCCAGTATTGTTAAACATATTTAGAAAATGACCTATATTAACCTTGTTAACCTAATTTATAGATCTAAAGCTATTTAGTTACTTAAACATGAGGCACTAAATACAATTTTCTGTACTAAGTTTACTGGAAGTACTTTTTCGGGAACAACAGTATCTTCTCCGGAAACATATTGCTTCCGAGTGTCTCGTAGGGTTTTTCTTTTATTATCCTTCCACTCACTAAGCCCAATTTTTCTTTTTCGAGACTTATAATTGTTTTTCTGTGGCCACACTGCTACATCCGCTATGTCTAATATTTCTAATGATGTTACAACCTTATTCGCCACGGCTTGACTTGAATGCTCTCATAAACATGAAATGAAGTAATTTTCTGCCACCAATTGTATACCAGTATAACAAAAATGATGATAACAACCTTATTCCGCTAACAACACCGATTCGCAAATATTGAAGATTACAACCTTAATCGGGGTGGACATTTAATTATACAAGTAATCGGAATTTCTGCCTATCTGCTTTTATATGCTAATGTCCAATAAAATATATATCTTTCATTTGGCCCTATTTTATTCAGGGCTCTTGTACCAAGGCCAAATCGAATCTTCTCATAGCTCAAGAACAACAAGATTGCCTTATTATTTTGCTTGTATAAATCGTTGGAATCGTTACCCAGAGGATATGAGATCAGTTTTTATATCATCGGTTTACTTTGAAAAGTAAAAAGCATAGATTTGGGCAATTTCCCGAATTCGGGTCCTCCATATTTCAACAATTCTGCCGAAACTCCTTCCGTTTCTGGCGCTTTACTGTTTTTTAGTTTCTTTATTATTTGAACTATTTCTTCATAACTCGGATTTTCAATGTGCTTCTCCGCCGTAATTTTTTTTTAAATAAAGTGTCTCCGCAACTATGGGCCATTGACACTGGTACAAGTTTATTACAATATGTTTATGTTTACATACATATACAATATGTTTGTATACAAGTTAGGATACATTAACAACATCTTAATATAATAACACTAAGTAGTAAAGGTGACAGTCTTTTAGGAAACGGATTATGGCACTGTACATGTTTGTAGAACCAAGTAGATCACTTAAATTATTTTGAAAGTTGTAGTAGCCTCTTTGAGGTTTGTAGTGGACGCATTCTAGTAATATGTGCTGGACTGTTAAGGACTCATTACAATGTTCACAGCGAGGATGGTTTTCAGATGACATCAGATATCCATGAGTAAGACGAGTGTGACCTATTCTGAGCCTTCTGATAATAATATTGGCTTTTCTGCTCATTTGAGGCATGGCGATGGAGGTAACACCGCAACTGCGTAGAACAGAAGCAGATGGAAAAGTCTAGAGGAGGCCTATGTTCAACAATGGACAACTCAGGGCTGATTGATGATGATGATGATGATGATGATGGAGGTAACAGTTGGTTGAATTGTGCGTAGTTTTGTATTTTGCACATTCCAGTGTGTTTGCCAAGTGCTTAGTACGTTGTTCTTGATACTGACCTTTAGGTCTTGGTGAAGTTGTATGTTTTTCATATTTTCTGAGGAGCAGGCTAGTTTTGCTGCATGACCAGCGTTCTCATTTCCATTGATACCAACATGGGATGGTATCCAGATGATAGTTACTGAAACACCATTCTTTGACTGCTGTTGGCAGATACTGTGGATGCACTGTACAATGGGATGTATGGAGTATATATTTCTGATTGAGTCAATGGCGGAGAGAGAATCGGTGCATATTGCTAATGATTTCACATTAGCAGTGGGCGAGTCTAATGCCTTGAGTATTCCATACAGTTCGGCTGTGTGTATACTGCATCTGGGAGAAAGCCGATATGATGCTACTGTTGTATTTGAGGTACTGACAGCACAACCGACGGAATGTTCTTCTTTGGAGGCATCTGTGTAGAGAATTTTGTCGTAACGCTGTGTCTGTATAAGTTCCTCAAATGCTTACAGCAAGAGGGTTCTGGGCGTTTCTTCTTTTTTGTATCGGTTCAAACTGGTAAGGACAGTAGGTAGCTTTTTGGCCCACGGGAGAATTCTGGACGTAGTAAACGGAGTTGTGAGTTTTAGATCTGTGTCTTTTAGCACAGAGCACTAGGTTTTAAGTTTTTAAAATTTGTGAGAGAGAATTTGCTCGAGGGTGACTATTATCGGGGACAGAGTAGGGAGTATTAATTAGTTTAATTACTGGGTTTTTTGGATTAGCAGAAATTCTAGAGAAGTAAGACAGAAGTAAACGTTGCCGTCTTATAAAAAGTGGAGATTCTGAGGATTCGATATAAAGACTTTCAGAAGGACTTGATTTAAAGGCGCCGAGGCTAATGCGTAAAGAAGTGTTGTGAATTGTATTCAGACTTTTAAGGTGAGTATTGGAAGCAGATATGTAAAGAATGCTTCCGTAATCCAACCTAGAGCGGATCACTGTTCTGTAAATTTTTAGGGACTTTCTCTTCTGCCCCCCATTGATGATGAGCTAGAGTTTTTAAGATGTTGATTCTATTTAGGCTATTTGTTTTTGTACTCTGTATCTGATCTCTCCATGTGAGTCTTTTATGGAATATTACTCCTAATAATTTGTGTTTATCAACAACTTGAAGAGGAGAGCCATTTAGGTGAAGTAGAGGAGGGTGAGTGTGGTGTCTTCTAGAGAAGTTTATGACTTAAATTTTCCAGATGAAAATTTGACTCCAATTTTAGTGGACCAGTTATGAAGATTGTTAAGAGTGTTTTGGAGTAAAGAGCATGTGCTCCTTGTAACTTTACCTTGGCAATAGAGAACAATATCATCTGCGTATATTGAGTATTTTATTGGAGGAAGAACAAGAGAGTTTATATCGTTGATGCTAAGAAGGAATAGTGTGGGGCTGAGAACTGAGCATTGGGGAAATGTCTCATTTTGATCATTTCCATTGTCTGCATTTAGGCTTTTCTCAAAGTATTCTTTCCATCTCAGTATAATTTTTTGTTTCTCTGTTAGTAGTTCTCCGTCCTTGTCTTTGCATATTGTCAATTTTGGTCTAAATGGCTGTGTGTTTTCTTTTATTCTTTTATAGAATTTTCTGCTCTCGTGTCTGTTGTTATGTTCTAGGATTTCTTGTACTTGTTTTTTCAAAGCCTCTCTTTTTTTCTTCTGTATATTTTAATCGCTTGTATTCTCTTTTCGTTATATATTTAAACTTCATCATTTGTTCGATTATCTGACTTTCCAGTTTCAATTTACATCTTAGTAAATTTGCTGTTGTAACCATGCATTTTGTCTTTTTTGGGGAAAATAACATGTTAAATTTTCTGGCGGTTGTATTAAATTGGTGCAGTATACGTTGTAAATTATCTTCACTGTGAGAGAGTAGTATTGCGTCATCAGCATAGCAGATTATTTTAAGCTGTTTTCCTCCCATTTATATCCTTTTTTACCTTCTGTAATATAATTACTTTTTGTCTGTTAATATTGTTACGAACATGCAATCGGCGTGACCCATGTAACGGTTGCATCTCCAAAGCGCCGAGAACTTTCCATAGATGGATCGAGCGCGAGAGAGATCAACCCGTCAAATAGGCGAATTAGAGGTGGGCTTCTCCAGAATATTCTAGTACATAGTGACTTTTGTATATAAGCATACCTTCTTTGAGTTAGAGCTTAGTTGTTAAGATACTATCGAACTGTAAACTTATAAATAAATATATTTATATAAATTCGAACCGCTCGTTTTATTTAATCTCGCTACAATATAGTTACAGTTACACCCCAGCAACCTATTTCTTTTTGATCTACTTTGCTTTATATCATTGTACAATCTTCCAAATTTTTAGTTCCCTGAAGTTTCGTTTTTGTTTCAGTTATAATGGCTACGTTTTCCTTGCGATATTTTAGTTCGTCAGTTCATCATTCAGTAAGTAGCTACCATTAATCTATCTCTTATTTCAGCACCTTTATCCTTGACTTTTCTGGCGAGTCCTGTATAAATTCTAATTTCCTAATGAAATTTTACATCAAATTTTCAATAATAATTAATGCATTTTATCAAAAATAATTACACAATTGTCAAAATTCTCTTAAAATTTCTCGCACTATTAGTCGATTACATGAAATAAACGACATGTTTTGACATAATCTGGAAAGAGATGGCGATATATAGCTATACGCAAAGCACGATATACATTGTACAAACCCACGTAAATACATTGCACAGAAAAAAAAACAAATTTTATGATGAATGTCGGCATTTTGAATAATGAGAGAACGACATAATTTACTCAAGTCGTGACACCGCTTTGTATTTGAATATTTTTATTTTAATAGGCTTTGACGTTTAATGCGAATGTATGTATATGAAGTTTTATTATGAATGTATGATTTACATTTATTGATTGTTATTTATTCGTGTCATTCTGCTAAGTGGCCGAAGAGATGGCAATTAGGGGGTAGTTTATTAACCGGCAGGAGTCTGTTTATCGCGGATAATTGACGATTCTTATAGCTGGAGAAAGTTCTTTTTCGATTTCGTTCTTCCGCCAGTATTTAAATATACCATATAAGAAACTAGAGCAGACGCTCTAGGTAGAGGACTATGCGAAATATGACTGTCGACATCTAAAACCAGATTATAAAGGGAGTTTAGCGGAGTATTCAGCTGTATGTTTGTCTCTAGACCATCTTAAAACTTTCCTCGTCGATTTTTTCATTGGTTAACGTTAATTTTTGCTCTTTTTCTTCTAGCAAAAATTCTAAAAATCAGGTATTTTATTTTGGTTTGTTGGCCAAAAGATTAGGGATGCCACACGATGAGACAAGACGAGATTTGAGGAAATCTCGACTTGTCTCGAAAAATCTGGAAATACATATTTTTGTCTTTCAGATTTCGAATCCGAAGATCCTGTCTTGTCTCGATGTCTAATTCAGTGAGGTGTAAAATAGTTTTCATTAAAATGACCACACTAGGAGCTCAAACAAACAAATTCCTGTATACTATAGAAACAGTGTTCCAGCAAGAAGTGTTTTGCTAAAGAATTGTTGGATTCCACAATCTGGAATGTGGTATAATGATATGACTTTTGTTTCTTGTATTGTACTGATGTTGATCAGCATGCGTTTTTACATATTGTATATTATTATACAATACAAACTTTCAAATATACCTATATATTGAAGGTAAAGGAAAAATTCCATACTTTTTAAACAAGGGTTTGCAGCTGGCGCGATATTCTGCACGAGTCAATCATTCGGATTGCTGCTTTTTAAAAAGTGAAAATTTTATATGCATGGAACGAATTTCCCCAAAGAATTATGCAATATGTCAGGATACTATGAACCATTCCAAAATAAACTGACCTAAGAATATCTTGACTCACAGAAGTAGCCAATCTGCGCATGGCAAGAATCTGTGAGGCGAGCTTCTTACACAATCCGTCAATATGGTGCGACCAATTCAACCTTGTATCCATAGTAACACCTAGTAACTTTACTGGTTCAGATGGTTTAACCCATCTATTAGAACTAAATACTATTGTCTGGGTTTTCTGCTCGTTTAACTTAAGTTTGTTACAATTAAACCAGGATTTAGATTTTGTCTAATATTTCCTGACTGTAATCAGTTTTAACTCTACATAATAAGGTTGTGTTATCTGCAAAAACAACACAGTTGGTATTTTTCAACGCACTTGTTAAAAATATAAGTTAATTTCAAACAAACAATATGGTTTTAGGGAGGGAGTATCCGCGGAAAATGCAATATCGTACATATCTAACAAAATTTACAATTTAATTGACAGCAGTACACCAACAGCTTGTGTATTCCTAGACCTGGCAAAGGCGTTCGATACGGTTAGTCACTCACAACTATTAGATACTTTAGCAGACATTGGTATAAGAGGAAACACATTTAACTTAATGGAAAGCTACTTAAAAAATCGATATCAAAGAGTGCGACTAGAAGGGAAATTGAGTAGTGCTAAAAGCATACATTTTGGTATACCACAAGGGACTGTACTAGGACCCATATTATTTATACTGTACATAAACAATATTCTTACTTACCGGACTGAAGGTGAGATATTAAGTTTTGCAGATGATACAGCAATTTTGTACTCTGCAGACACGTGGATGGAACTAAAGCGAAAAATGGAACATGACTTAGGAAGACTTATTGATATATTTAACCACAAACTTCTTACAGTAAATATGGATAAGACAGTTTATGTTCCATTTACAAGCTATAAGAGTGGTCTACCTGATTACAAATTTATAAAAATAAAAAATCTGAGTATTAATGCAGTGAGTAACACAAAATACCTTGGTGTTCAAATCGACTCGTATCTACGATGGGATATACACATAAACCAAACGTGTAACACATTGAGATGTCTATTGTACAAAATGCGATATTTACGTAATATACTGGATATCCATCATCTGAAGGTTATTTACTATTCTTTGGTAGAATCGCGTCTACGTTATGGAATCCTTAGTTGGGGTGGAGTTGCAAATACATACCTCCACCAATTAGACATTATCCAGAGAAAAATATTAAAAATTATTTACAATAGACCTTCGAGATACCCTACTAATGATCTTTATACCGAAACTCAAATGTTAGATACAAGACAGTTATATATTCTTACAATAATCACCAATTTATACAAAAATAAACACTTACTCACACCATTAGGGCATACCTATCATACGATAAATAGAGCACAGTCTTTTGTCAAATTAAATATTGCAAAGAAAACAGTTGGTAAACGAAATTTTGAGTATTTACAAGGAATAATCTACAATTTGCTCCCTGAAATTTACAAAACATACCTAATCACTATAAACTCGCAAAAAATGATTAAGACATTGTTTACTAGGTATTTGAAACAAAATCATAGACAACTGTTCAGCCACCTTTTTGAGACCAATTAGGTCATAACTAACGTCAAATCAAGAATAGATTACGAAATCTTAAAAATTTATATATGCTATTATCTTGGTTGATTGCACGCATGAATTGTCTCTCTCTTGTTAATAAATTAATAAAAATTTTTTTTGTATTTTTTTTTGTTTTATCTTAATATAGGTAATAATTATAACTAATAAAGTAGTAAAACTGGCCTTTCTGTAGGACCAATATAAATAAGCAATTTAAAAAATGGCCCATGCTCAACTTAATTGTTTTAATGGGCACTACTGTTTATTTACCTTGAACCAATTACAGAACTACAAAGTAAAAGTAATATTTTTTAAAATTTTATTGTCATTTAATTATTTTATTGTAATATTATTAATTGTATATTTCATGGAAATAAACGTTATTATATCAAGAATAGCAGAGGTCCCAAAACTGATCCTTGGGGTACTCCGGTTGAAACTGGTAGACGATTAGATTCTTGATTATTAAATGCAACAGTCTGTGTTCTTCCTGTAAGATATGATCTTAAAAGGTCTATGGTACCTTTTATTTCATAGTACTCAATTTTATCAATAGTGTTTGAATATCCACACAATCAAAAGCTTTTGTAAGGTCACACATTAATCCATTCGTAGGTTAACTTGCCTTAAGACCGTGAACAATATGTTCTATTACTTCTAATAAAGCTTTAGTTCTTGAGTATTTTGTTCTAAAAACCAAATTGAGAGCTAGATATAATTGATTTGTTATCCAAATAATTTGTACTACCTTCTAGGTAGCCTGCTAAGATAGTAGTTTATGTCTTGCTCAGAGTTTGATTTTGTATTGATTAATCTCTTTTGGTGTTAAGTTCAGATTGGACGTAGTATTTTCCTTATAGGTTTCTTTTTTTACAATACTCCATATTGTCTTACTTTTGTTAGTGGATTTGTTTATTATGTTTGCATAAGCAGTACGTTTTTCAGCTTTTATTTCATGCTTGTATTTCTTTCGCGTTTGACAATATTTAATCCAATTGTCAGTAGTATGTGTTTTCCTAGAAGTTGCTTTACAATCGTAGAGTTGTTTTCTTAAATTTCAAACTTTGCGATTAAACCAATGAATAGCACATTTTCTGCTATTCACGTTCTTTAAAGGAAAACAAATACTGTACTCTTCACACATATATCTCATAAACAACTCGTATCATGTTGGTTGTATTACAGTCGATATCGTCACACACAGTCCAATCTTTGTATTTAATTTTTTTGCACAAACTTTTTAATATTTCTTTCATTAATTAATCTTCTTTTTAGTCTTTTTTATAATTGTAGACCCCTTTTTTTAACTGCTTATAATAGCAAATATACCTAAATGATCAAATATTACAGGATTTTCAAATAAAATAATCTATGCAATATCTAATAAGATTATGACCTTTTTTTTTATATAATTGATGGATTCGACCGTTACTTTTTTTATATTACAAGCTTGAATATAACACCTTAAATTATTAGAGTCAGCGTGAAGGTACGTGTATAAGACACCAGTTTGTATTGCTGAAAGGATTAAAGCTAAAAGTCAATTCCATTTGCAGGTAATTTTTACCTGTTAGAAAAATCAACAATAAGAAAAACATTTTTGGAGATGGCCATTTTAATTTGATAGAGATGGAACAAGTGTATAAAGGGATATTCGGTCAAAGCATCTACTGAAATAATTGTGTAACCAGCATATTAGACTATGTTATCTGCATTTACAAAATGTGACGTATATCATAAATCATCTTTATCAAAAATTATCATCGTAAAAATCATCGTACAAAAGAATTGTTAAAGGTCCCAATACTAACCCTTTACTTTGGTCAACAACAAAAATATATGAGTATTATTATCAATTTTAAGCAGAAACTTATGATATTAATTAAGTTTTTTTAATGAATGTATTATAATTTTGTAGCATTTTTTATCACCCACAATAATTTTGTTTATTCACCGTGTACTTAATTTCTTTAGAAACTTTTGAGTACTTTAGTATATATACCCTCAATAAATTTGGAACGAGTAATTCGATAGCACACTGAAACCTCAGCTTTTATCTGAAAATAATCTTTCTCGAATCGTCAAATTCGTGATCATGACAATGTCAGTATGATCTCTTCCCTGAGGAAAGGCCGGTTAGCTTCCTCTTCATTAATGCTTAGAATATTTGATCACTACATCCATTTGAGCCGGAGTAGCTTTTGTTTGGGACAGCTCAATTTGTTTGCCGTTTTTTTTGTCTTCATCATGTTGAACAAAAATTTCTGTGAGGAAGCTGTGTTAAGTACCATGAGAAAAAATAGAAGGTCACGAGGGCGAGGTCCAGTAGTTGAAGTCCGATCAACTCATATGCGTCATTTCAAACCTTTATTTTCCTGTGTAATACAAATACCATCGGTACCATTTCTCTAAAGTGGAATATTTGGATGTTTAAACATTTTTGTTCAGTGCAATGCAATACCATCCTCAGCAGATGACGATGATGAGGTGACGATTTGAGATCGCGCATATAAATTTTATTATTTTACTAGGGATTTGGTTAAATTAATTTATTTGATATTACTTATGAGACATATAATATTTTTCTTATCTGCTAGTGTTATCTCAGATATAAAAAATATGTTACTAATTGTGGTAGTTGGGGAATTATTAAAGATATGATTATTCAAGTGCGTAAATATTTTGTCTTTATTGCTGTACAATTTGTTGGCACGTGTTCTGGATTTGTCCATGTTTAATAGCAAAAGTTCACTTTTTTTTATGGGAAGGAGGTGGTAAATCTTCTAAAGACCGTACCAGACCATATCCCATTAAGGGTGCCCTGGCGTGTTAGATTCAGGTACATCCACATGCAGTCTTCCCAGAGAAGTCATGCTCATAGATGCACCCATAGCTCCCTGCCTACCAAATAAAGTCCACTCAAGGTCCTCTCCAGACCAGCGCATCTCTCTTACCTTTGCTGCAGATTTCTCTCTAGTATTTCCTTTTCTCTGCCGATTTGAGCTCCTGCCTTAAATATTTATCTTGTATTCAGTCTTTACTTTATACTCCCTCCAGTACAAAAAGTATATGGTCTCTAGCTCTTGGACCCTTGAGGATCATAGCTTCAATCTTCTCGGCCGCCAGCGTGAGGTCTTTGCTTTACATACACGACTTCACTTTATATTGAGGGCTCGGTTCAATCTATGCATTATTGACCAATTTTCGTTGTGCTCCATCAGTACCACCAGGTCATCCACATACGCTATTGCCTGTACACCAATGCCAAGGCCGATCTGTAAAATCCCACTGTAAAGAACATTCCAAAGTAATGGTCCCAGGACGTAGCCCTGTGGTACTCCTGCCATGATCTGCATTGAGTTACTCCTCGCAATATTGATGCACCTGTCCATGAAGTAGTTCCTGACCAATTTCTGCAGACAGTTTGATATCCCCAAGTCACCCAGTAGTCTGACGATAATTTTCCAGCTAGCACTATTAAAAGCATTTCTTATATCCATGATCCTGCTTATGATGTCTACCGCAGATTTTTCTTTCCTAAACGCATAGTAGCGGTATATAAAAGCTTACCAAGTGTTAGTTCTATTTTTTCCAGTCTGATGATTTACAGGATTCAGATATCTCTTCTTGTTTTATGAAAAATTTGATTAGTCGATAACTTTGGTAGGAACTTTTTGCATCATTTACCTTTGGAATACAGTTACATTTTTGAATTTTATAGTTTAACAATAATTCTGGAGTACCTACCTCTAAAATTTGCTAGCCAAAATAAATATTTTGAATTCTTTACTAAGCTTTAAGAAGAATTCTTTACCGGTGCATTTGATGTGATTATTAGTTTTTTTTTAGTAATAAATTTAGGTATTAATGGACGTGTATCAAGATGGTAGGAGACGGTGTTCAACAAAGCTGTGTACACATCATCCACAATATTTATATTTCTATAAACCTCTTCACAGTTTTTAGATTTCAACTTAATAAGAGATTAGATAGACAGTTTTGTGAAAAGTTTCTGAATTATTATGAAATCCGTCTAAATTGGATTAAAAGCAAAAATGATCACTCAAAGTATAGTTCTCTACAACTTCATCATATAGTGGGTGATCAGTAAGAAAATAATTCAAATTTGAGTAGCAGTAACATCGGTCACGTTTGTATATATTCTTTATATCTTAGTATTTTTAAAATTAAATCAAAAACTGGTCATAAAATCTAATAACATTAATTATTATGTATACAAACTTAAATGTGGCGACTGTCCAAAAACTTACATCGGTCAAACTGGTAGAACTCTTATCAAACATATAGCAGAACATAGAAGGGCTTTTAATAATAGAAAAACAGATTCTACGTACGCGTGTCTTCACATTTAAAATAAAGGCCTTAAGCTACCTTTATTAGAATCTATGGAAATCAACAAATTAAAAAATACAGACACAATTCTGAATGACCAACTTCAGACCAACAGTTCTCTCCCCTTTAACTTATTCAGTTAAGTGTAAACACATACCAAAAATAAATCACTTGAGAATGGCACTCTGACCGAAACAGTTGTAGTGATAATAATTTAAAATAAATTTTGTGGAAGTGTTAAAAACAAAAGTCTTCAGTGTTTTATTGTTAGATTAATTATTCCCGTGAACCTTTAAGAAATTTGTGTTAAAATCGCCACAAATATCATTGTTGAACACAACACTAAAAGTATGATACGATTTATCTATAAAAATGTCTATATTCCCTTTGGGGTTATCATATAGATTTAGTAAGCAGTATTTCTTTGATTCCTAACTGAATTCGTGAAAAATATCAATAACGGTAACAATAACACCTCTATTTTCTGTATATTTTAGCATCTCTTCAAATATTATTTTAGGTTTATGCCAAAGATTTGTTCCCTTTGTGTAAAATTAACACCGCTGATTTAAAGCTGTATGAAAACACAGGTAAATAAACAATCGGTGTGTGCAAAAGACCTGCCGATTTTGAACACTTTGGATCGTTTTGGTACTTAATATGGTTCTGAAACTATTTCTGTAGTGTTCTAACTGTTCTTTATTCTCTTTTGTAAATAGTAGGACTAGTTTATATAGCTTCGTTAGATAGTCAATCCATGTATCCTTTTCTATGTGTTTCGTATCTTTTAGGATATTAAAACGGCAAACACTGACACACGCGCATCGTAAGGGCTCTCGAAGATTAGAATAAAAAATGCTCAAAATGTAATGGAACATTTTTAAAAGTTGCAATTGAGGATTTTTCAAATACCAGCAAGTTTAATCCAAAATTATTTATTTATATCTTCAAAAAAAGGATGATTTAATTCATTAACTTAAACATAAAATAAAAATTCTAAATTGTCAAATATTCTGGGAAAGGCTCGATGGCAGAAGGTCAGTTTGGTAGCCCAAGAAAGAGATGAAAGGATGCAGTAGCCAGTGATCTACGCAAAATGGGAATACAGCAATGTGAAATAGCTGCTCAGGACCGACAACAATGGAGGGAATAGTAAACGCGGCCAAGATTCACATATAGTTGTAGAGCCAAATGATGATGATGATGATGATGATGATGAAATTGTGAAATAGAATTATTAAATAAATTGAGGCGTATTATATCAAAAGTGACAATATTCCACCTAAACCAATCTGGGTACACGTAAACTCTTCACCAATTAGCATAAATGCCTTCGTAGATAGTATAAACTCATCACAGCAATAAAACCAGGGATTTTTTTGAGATTAAAATCAACTGCCTTGTTTTGTTTTACTTTTAAACTATATTTTGGTATTATACCAGGACAAAACTGGTCCATATTTCTATTCTTTTTTTAAATTTAAAAATAAGTTTTAATGGAGAAACAATTAATAATGCTTTTGTTTTATCGATAATTTGTTCCTTTTTATTCCATCGCTAAAAATTCATTCTTCTTTTTAATATTTTCCAGAGAAGTAAATTTATCTAACACGAAAAATAACGTCCTCCAGCGCACACAATACTTGTAATTGTCGAGAAGCTGCTTTTTAAGGGCGTACACGAACTCATCACTTTATAGCCCCCATAAAATTATTAGACCCTCCAAGATATAGTAAACTCAACTGATCACCGGCATCCTTTGGAGATAGGTAAACTCATCACCAACATTTTTGCCCCAAGGGCCTGGTTTGTAATGCAGAAGATTGCCTGTTACCTGTTACTTCTCCGTTACCTACCACTTCTCGTTTATGTGGTAATTTATTAAATTCAAGAATAATTATAAGCAAACTGCTTTAAAATGGATATTAATATCGGATTTCTTACTGTGTGGAACATTAGACGTATCTGTCAATTTAAACGGTTCTTTTTGAGATCTGAAAATTCTTCGTCTTCGAAGAATTTTCGAGTACCCACTGTCTTCGCCACTTCCCCATTGTCTTCGGTACAGATGACATAAAAGGCAAACGATCGTTGCTCATATTCCTCCAAATATCATAGATGTCTGTTGTTGTCAGGTGTTGTTTGAAAGAAGAAGATACAATCTTTTGGTGAATGATTTTTGATGGCGTCTCCGATAAGTCCTCTTCAGTTTTCATTTTGCAGGAGTTGCTGATGACTTGACAGCTTAGTTTTCCAATGTCGCTTAAGTGATTATGTTCCAAGTCGCAGTGCAGAATATTTTCCGCAACTATAGTGTATTTTTATGTATGAGAGAGTAATAAAACAATAAATTATGTATGCAAATCCCTAAACTGTTGATACGGGTGACTCAATGAAAAACAGATATTTGTCAACAAGTTTATAGAAGTATATAGGAAAACAATTTTAAATTGAGTATGACCACCAGGTATAAAGGTTGGAGTAGAATAGAATACAATAGTTGTGAGGCTTACTAATCCCTAAATAAGGTTGCCAGTGTTGGAGTGATGGAGGTTAACAGGTACTAATGAATTTGCAAGAAATGTAAGATGTTTATTTTATTGGTTATATATAACCAATAAAAGTTTAATAAGTACCTACCTATTTGCAAAATAAAGTTTAATTCTTTAGATAAAATAAAACGTATTATTTTATCTATTTGCAAAATAAAGTTTAATTCTTTGCCTATTTGCAAAATAAAGTTTAATTCTTTAGATAAAATAAAACGTTTTATTTTATCTGAAATGAGTGCATTCCATGAAGTAAGGGTTTCAACAATCAAACATTTAATTCTTTAATTCCAGGAATTTACGACAGTAATTGACTAGATAATTACCTTCTAAACTTATTCCACAGAAAATGTGATAGTGGGTTTTTCCATATTGTATATAGGAAGGTCCAAGTGGCGTATTCAAAATTCTTAACAGTTCACTAAAAGTAGGTACTTCAGTTGCAAGGTGCAGTTTATTTTGTATACTAGTGTTATGGAAAATTTGGAAGTGCTGTAAACGCCGAAAAATTGGTCCTCTAACAGTTAATGAAAAAACATTAATATTTAATTGTTTTAAATCATTTACAGACAAACGTTTATGTGAAAGTGTTGATGAGACCGTTGAGTTAGTTAGCAGTACACTTGGTGTTGGGAAATCTACGATTTACAAAGTTATTAAAGAAGAGAAATGTGGTAGTTTTCAAATGCCACGTAATGCTCCAGGGAAACCAAAATTTCAAATAGAATATCATTTTAAAGAAGGACTTCGACGGAAAGTGCATGAATTCTTCTTTAGACAAGAATTTCCAACATTGGATAAAGTTCTAAAAGTCTCAGTTCGAGATGATAAGGATTACCCAGAAATGAGTCGAAGTACGTTATGGAAACTTTTAAAAGAAATAGGCTTCCACTGGAAAAAGAATCCCAGAAAGTCTATTTTATTAGAAAGAAGCGATATTGTCATATGGAGAAGATATTTTCTAAGAACCATAAAGGAAATGAGAAACCAAAAAAGAAAAATATTTTATCTTGATGAAACATGGATCAACGAGGGTCATACACCAAATAAATTTTGGCAGGATGAAACTGTTACAAGTCAAAGGCACGCTTTTGTAAATAACTTATCTACTGGTTTAAACCCACCATCAGGAAAGGGACGCAGGCTGATAATAGTACACATTGGCAGTTCAGACGGTTTTGTTGAAGGTGGTTTATTAACTTTTGAATCAACTCGTACCGGTGACTACCATGAAGACATGAACGCTGATGTCTTTCAAGAATGGTTCGAACAAATGATAGATCTTCTTCCTAAGAACTGTGTAATAGTAATGGATAATGCAAGTTATCACTCCAGACTTATAGAAGGACTGCCCACAACCAAGTGGTTTAAAAAAGACTTGCAGAATTGGCTGAGTTCAAAAAATATTACGTACCATCCCGGATCTATAAGAAAGGAACTTTATTCGTTGTGTGCCCTTCATAAAGAGAAATTTAAAAAATACGAAATTGATGAAATTGCCAAATATTGTGGACTGACAGTACTTAGATCCCCACCATATCATTGTGAATTAAACCCGATTGAACTGGTATGGGCACAGATAAAGAGTGAAGTTTCAAGAAAAAATACCACTTTTAAAATTCATGATGTTAAACAGTTGTTTTTGGAGGCCGTAAATAATGTAAAACCTGAAAACTGGGAAAAGGCAGTAAATCACACTATTAAAGAAGAGGAAATAATGTGGAAGCTGGACAATATTACTGATAAAATGATCGAGCCAGTTATTATAAATCTTGGTTCTAAAAGTTCATCTTCTGAATCTGATTTGGATTTGTAACAAGTAGCTGTAAGTTTTATATTAATATTTTTATTCATCTATTTAACATACCTTAGACGGTTTTAAAAACTCTTTTTCTCTTTTGTAATTTTTAAAAATAAAAAAAAAAAATGTGAATTTTTTAAAACCCTTTTTAATGTAGGCCAGTCAGTTCTAATATAGTGTGTGATAAAAGAGGTCACTTTTGTTTACATACACATAACACTTTATAACACTGAAATAATTCATTTATTTTTTACAATTATTCAAAGTAATTTTTCAATTAATCTTGAGCACGCCCATGGAGTGGTCGGAGCTACCAGTTAAAATTATGCTAATTACTCTGTCGTTCATAAAAATAAACTATAGCAATAGAAATGTAGAGTATTTCTTAACAAACTTCTAAATATGCAGGGTGTTTCACTCTACTACTATGGAAATTGTGTCGAGTAAGAAAAATAGCGAAGTTCTCTAGAATTAAGTAGTCTGTTATCAAAAATTATTTTCGGGTATACAAGATGTTGTATTTGGCATGATTTAGGTTGTTTTTAATAGATCACCATCTTCAATATTACACTGATTCGCACTTATTATTATTACCGTACTTTTCTCAAATGGTGTCTGATGTAAAACTGTTATAATAAAAAAAACCAACAATCGTTTGCGTCACATCCATAGGTGAAAAGTCAACGTAATATCTGGCATACTTTTTGAGATATTCAATGTTTTGGAATCATCTACCTAAAATCTAAAACTGTAACAATGTGTTAGGAACACATTAACTTTCTTTAGCAAGAAAGGGTAATCTACTTAAAGCAACAAAGTAATATTATGCCTTGTCTACAACAAACATCTTGTACAGTTGACTTAAAGAACTTAATTACGCTGATTTTTTTCTGTTTCAATCAGGATGATTCGCGAAAACCAGTGCGAAACAACTAAACAAAAACGGTATAAAATTTCTACTCACCAGTTGTATGACATTTAGCCTTACACCCTTTCGTTGCACAAGTCCACAAAAGGCAATTCGATTTTTTTAGAGTCTTTTGCAATTGAAATTTGAAATTATTGATAACCATTTTTTTTTCGTCCGCGTTGGCTCAAGACGTAATAAATGAGCAGTTCACTATCAATGTTAAAGGAATAAGGGCAAGTGAAGACACATTTTTCTATTTGCATAGTTTTAGGTAGCTATCAATAGAATTTTGTGGAATTCCCAAATAAAAACCAATTTGCATTTGCATTTAATACATCTACTTTAGATTTATTCTGTCAAATTGCCAAGTCTTAGCGGTTTGAAAGGGGTTTATGGTCTATACCTGCCATAGGGGTGCAGGTAGACCAGTGATGAGTTTACCAATCTCCTGGGGTCTATTTTAAAAACCCTAGTTTTATGGCAGTGATGAGTTTGTACTATGTACGAGGGTATCTTATATACTAAAAGGCTAAGCCCTTTTCTTGTGCGCAATACTCCTCCTAAACGGTGATAGATAGGAGAATATTTTTTTCGAATAATTAAACAGATTGTTGAGTAGATTCCCCCTAAGGTTTAAAATTTAAAAAATTCGAACCGGTTTAAAAATGGCTGCCATAAAATGAATTTTTCCTATAGTAAAGTATAGGAATTCAATATTATACACAATGCAACAACGCGTCAATTCTCGAATGCTGGAATCCACCAATAAGTGTTTCCACTTAAGGAATAACGATAATGACCACTCAAAATTCGGGATCCTCCTGTCTCCGATTTTAATTTATGGGGTCTGTTTTACACTATCTGATGAGTTGGTATTTTTTTATTTTTATGTTTAGTTAGAAAGTATTCTGTTTCAAACAAGTGCAGCGTGTGTGAGGTGTTCTGATTGATATTTAGAGATTTAGACTACGTTTTGAGTTTAAAACTTGAAGAATTAAATATTGAGGTAAGCATTACTTTGTTTTAATTTATTAGTTAGAAATATATTATTAATTTTGTTGGGAATAAGCCACAATTTTACTTTAAATTAGGTTTATTTTAAATAAATAAATAAAAAATACACTTATTATAAAGTAAAATTGTGGCGTATTCTCAAAAAAGTGGAACAGTAGGCGGTAGTGTAGACTAGCGCGGAGCATCATACTGTTTGCTGTATTTTCTAAATTTAAATAATATTTCAATATAAATTTAGTTAGTTAGTTAGTTAGAGTTCTCAAACCGACTTCTTTTTCTTAAACGTGGCATTATACAATCTAAAATATGCAAAAAAAAAAATTACTTCCGGATTTACTTCGGGGCGGAGTCTAACAATCATATTGTTTCCGTTTCCTAATGTAAATCTTCCTGAAAATCCTAAAAAACTACTGTATCGATTTTCAATTTAAAAAAATTGGCGTCGAAACATTCGACTGGTATTAGCTAAAATAAAAAATTCCAGGACTGGCTTTGGAAAAATTAATTTAGGGATTCGTATTAAATATTACACCCTGTATATATATATTTTTTAAAATGTAATAAGTGATTTTTAAACTACATAAATAGCCAATGAAAACGACATATGCCACAATGTTGTCGAACTTTTATTAAATTTTTAGTGAACGATCAAATCTTACCAAAAATAGAACAACCATAATGAAGTATCAAATTATAAGGTAATTAATTTAAACAAATGTTATAAATTTCAAACATTTTAATTGAAATGATAAACTGAGTCACTGCACAACAAAAAACAGTAACTACTAACAATAACGAAGAACAATTTAAAAAAAAACTAAAAATATGTACATAGTTATGATAAACCCATAAATTAGAACTGGAAAAGATACAATAATGGTAACAAAATAAAAATAATTCAAAATAGATTTTCGAAATGGAACCCTGCAGCCTGTAAACATTTTTGTTGCCGAATTGTTAATTGACGTATTGAATTACGGATACTCTGGGGATCGTTTCTAATAGTATTACAACAGTGTATAATTCTATCAATTAATTGTTGTCGGTTATTAATATTCACTGCGTAAACTAGTTGCTTCAATCGTCCCCAAATATGGTAATCAACGGAATTGAAATCAGGGGATCTTAAAGGCCACGAAATAGGACCTGCACGTCCTATCCACCTGTTGCCATAAACATTATTGAGATGTTGTCTCACTGCCAGTAAAAAGTGTGGGGGTGCCCCATCATGCTGAAAATACATCCCTCGGTTAGCAACGTTCGCGTTGGCAAGCAAATTCGGCAAAATATTTTGTAGAAAGTTCAAATAGACCTGCCCTGTTAAAGGACCATCAAAAAAGTGAGGACCTACTAATTGGTTATTTATGACACCAATCCACACGTTAACCGAAAACCTTAACTGAGAACGACGTTCTCGAATAGCATGGGGATTTTCTTCTGCCCACACATGTGAATTTCGTAAATTATTTATCCCGTCTCTGGTAAATTGGGCTTCATCTGTAAATAGTGTCCTGTATAGCGTTGGTCGATTATTGTTAATCCATTTACAAAATTCCAACCTATCGATCTCATTTCCAGCATGTAGTCGCTGAACCATTTGAATGTGATATGGGTATAGATTATTTTTTTGTAAGACTCTACTTACTTTTGATTGAGTAACATTGAGTTCTCGACTTACTTGTCTAGTGCTTATTGTAGGGTTCATAGTAACGGCGTCCATAATGTCATCTTCCTGCGCTTCATCTACATGTCGCTCTGTTGTTCCACTAGGAAAAGTGCCATTTTCTCGCAAATAATTAGAAACTGACCCAAATGTTGGATGACTGGGAGTTCGACGATTCGTAAATCTCCTGCGATATTCTCTACTAGCAGCCCTACCATTCCCATTACAGAATCCATAAACAGATATTATGTCTGCATATTCTGTGGTCGAAAACTGATGTGGCATTTTGAACGAAAGCAACAAAAGCTCTACCAAAACTAACACAATGTACTTAACGTAGATATGACAGAAGAAATATGTATTCTTGTACACATAAATAACAATTGATAATGACAATAATGACAATGGGTATAAATTATCAAGAAACGTCAAACGGTCAACGCCAACCTTCATTTTAAACTTTTTTAGATTTATTTTTATTTAGTACAGTTGATGCAATGTATTATTATTTGACATAAAATTTTAATCATTTACAATCAACAAAAACTAACACATACAAGAAGTTTGACTTTTTAATCAATTTAATTTATTATTTATCGAAAATAATGCCCCAATACGATCTATGAGTAAAAATTTAAAATTGAAAAACAATTGATTCTATCGTAGAGATAATACAAAGTGACAGTAAAGATGTTAATTTTCTACTTATTAGATTATGTTGTAGGAACTCATTTTAATTAAAATGTTTGAAATTTATAACATTTGTTTAAATTAATTACCTTATAATTTGATACTTCATTATGGTTGTTCTATTTTTGGTAAGATTTGATCGTTCACTAAAAATTTAATAAAAGTGCGACAATATTGTCGCATATGTCGTTTTCATTGGCTATTTATGTAGTTTGAAAATCACTTATTGCATTTTAAAAAAAATATATACAGGGTGTAATATTTAATACGAATCCCTAAATTAATTTTTCCAAAGCCAGTCCTGGAATTTTTTAGTTTAGCTAATACCAGTCGAATGCTTGATAGAAGAATATTTTCAATGCGCCTTAATTGAATAAAACGTTGTAAAATTCTTTTTAAATTTTTGTTATTTAATTACGCCATCTAGCGGTGGACATTAAACTTTGTAAATCATTTCCAGGCCACTTTTGTTGTTGGCCACTTGAGCTTGTATTATAATCTATTCCTGAGATGTGGCCGACTACCATTCTTCGTTGGTCACCCGGTACACCTCTACACAATGTAATAACAGTAGCCATTTGCACAGCTTAAAATTGTAGTATATTACTGTCGATGCAAATCCTTCAGGTATTTGGATAATGAAGCCATCACTCGGGCTGTAAAACACCATCGTGTATAAATCACCCACTAAGTAGTCATTACGAACTGGCAAAGCTCATAATAAAACCTTCTACCATGTCTAGCCGCCATAACGGTCCATAAGTATCAAAGATAAAAACCTCTTGAGTATATCTTCCCATCATTATTGCACATTTCGTATAATTCAGTCCAACTTACACCAAGTTAAATGGTGCAAAAATGTGGAAAAAATAATTCTTGTGTTCGGAATTAATGCATTTAATGGGCCAGACAAGCATTTTATGAAATTTCCCTGTTTAAGTGCCGCCAGTCACAAAAAAGTTTAATTAAAAATTTTTATGGGCCTTACAATTTCGAATCTGCTCCGTTATTACTTTTAGCAACGAGGGGATTTTGTTTTAACGTTATTGCTGCGCATTCGAGTTTATTATGCGATAGAAGACTCTTAAGGGGTGTTTCCTGAATACAGTAATGGTTAAAGACATGGGTTTATTTGAAGCCTATGGACAACAAGCAAAGATTATATTAATCATACTCGGCTTTTACATCTATACAAAATATATTTTTATATTATTGTTATATGATGCATTTCTTAATGTTTGATACAGTACATTCAACCAATTTACACCTTTAAACGATTAATGTAATTCACAGAAAACTTTTCGTTGTAGTAAAAGGCATGGTAAACTGCACTGGTGTTCTCCATAATGTTTAACAATTTGCTAAATTTTAGGTATAAAATAAATATATGTGTCATTAACCTGTTGTTCATAGTTTTGCATATTTTGTTACATTTCTTTTAATAAATAAGTATTCTTGCATAATGTTATGTAACGTAAATTTCTTTCATCTACTCGTTTAATAAATTTTTTCTGAAACAAATACTACCGTGTAAAAGGATAATTTATATTCAAAGTAGAAATACAAAGTACTAAAATATCACTTTTAATTTTTGTTAAAAAATACTTCGGAGTAAACTAGAATATTTTGTCAATTTAAATAATGGTGGTTAGATTGACCATATGTCTGTACCGAAACATAATTAAATTACAATCGGCATTCCTAATGATCATTAGGTTAATTTGCTTAATGTGTTTAGGATCTTTGTAAGCGGTTATATTATATTTTACCTTTCAAGCACAACAATTAAAAAGTTTCTGTCATATTGATCTAAACTCAGTATATTGTAATTCAAACGTGTAGTTTCAAGTGACCATCATGCCTAGACGTAAGTTGGATATTGATGAATTGATTGCAAATGTGCATAAATACTTTGCCATGGAAAGAGACAATGGTCAACCTATAAAGTCATTATTATGTATAAATCAACGCGTTTGTGACGCACGCGGGCTAAGTGAAAGTAAGCTAAAAACTGTAGTGAAGTCTGTCACAGATTCTCAAGAAGATCTTATTGTGACTGAGTATTACGAAGACAAGAAAACAACTCGTAAACATTCTAGGAGCATTGACTCACCTGATGGATAAAAATTTGAAATTCGTAATATTTTGTATCGAATGAGTGAAAACAATCAACATGTCAGGTTAGATACTTTACTGGCCAAAATAAGAGAAAGACAAGTTTCTGAAATTAAGAGGACTAGCCTTTGGAAAGTGTTGAGAGATTTAGGATTTAAATTCAAAAAAGAACATTATAGGTTACTGTTATGCGAAAGGAGTAGTGTGGTTCACAAAAGCATTAAATTTTTGAGAGAATATACTAGACTTAAATCTGAAAATGCAACATTCGTATACTTAGATGAGACATGGATATTTGCAAAGGGTGGAATTAAAAGAATTTGGTAAGACGACAACATAAAATCAATAAAACACACAAATAGCGAAAGCAAAAGACACAACATTCTTCATGCAGGAGGGAAAGAGAGCTTTATAAAAAACGCAGATTTGATTTTTTCTTTAAAATCAAAATCTGCTGATTACCATGAAAACATGAATGTAGATATGTAGATATGTTGAATGGTTTGAGGAGAAACTGTTACCTAGTCTTAGTGAACAATCAGTTATAATTTTAGATCATGTATCTTACCATTCGGAGATTTTGGAGAAACAACCAAAATAATCGTGGAACGTACCGAGCATAAAAAATTGATTAGTTAAAAATAATATAAATTTTCCGGAATACGCCTTCAAATATGTAAACACGCATAAGATAATGAACATAGGGTTCAATGAAATGATTTAAGTATAGTCCTAAAAGAAACGGATGGTAAAAAGAGAAAAAAAAAGTCCCGAAGTTCAAATATCCCGGTGGTTGGATAACTGAAGATCTAGATCCAGACATAGAGATACGTAGCAGGATTGAGCAATCCAGAACAGCATTTACTAATATGAGTACCTTGCTAAGCAACAGCAGCCTTAACTTAACGCTTCGATGTCGCTTTGTAAAATGTTACAGTTACTTCATACTGCTATATGGTGTAGAAACCTGAACCATAAAGGCCAATGTTATGAACCGATTGGAGGCCTTTGAAATGTGGGTATTTAGAAGACTACTTAAAATTCTCTGGACAGATCACACAACAAATGTCGAAGTATTAAATCGAATGGACAAAGAACGAAAATTGCTGCCAATAATAAAAAGAAGAAAAACGGCTTATCTGGGTCATATATTTCGAAATTCCAAGTACCAGGTCTTAAAGCTTATTATGGAAGGACATATAGAAGGAAAACGGGGCATCGGTAGAAAGAAATACTCATGGCTTAAAAACATAATAGATTGGGCAAAACTCGATGCTCTAAACATCCACTAGGACTAGGACACCATAAGAAGCAGGTAAAAAGAGAAAAATCAAAGACGCGGCACTAATTATGCTAAATGAGACCAATTGTGTCGCAAATTCCTCGGCAGAATGTAGTAGGATCTGGTAACCCATATTAAAAGAAGAAGTTATTAAAAATAAAATACCATTATTAGCAAGTCAGTAACATATAGAGCATACATCATTTATGTTTTTTAAATAACAAACATATAAAATCACAGTTTGGTGTTTATTGAGAGTAAACTAGATGTAAGACCAAATACTTACCACGTCGGGATAGTATTATGAGGTTTTTTTTCTGGTTTTTTTCTCATAATTTACTATGGAGTCACTAACAGGAGAATTTTACTCTAATCATGGCATGTGGTTATCTTTTTACAGACAAATTACATGCTATGATTTTTTCTGACGGATATTCTTAAGTTAAAGTTGATTTCATGTAATCGAATGAACTAAACAATGAATGAATGAAAAAACAAAATTTGTTTAATTTATTAATGTTTGTATTTTGAGAACGATTTCCGAAGTGGAAATTGAAACGTCAATAAACTTATTTTAACCTTTGATTGTGGCTTATTCCCAATAAAATAGTATCTACTCTACCTTGCGTGTTATTTGTTTTTTAATTTTTAAATTCTTATTTTTTAATCACAAAAAACATACAAAAAATGAAAAAAAAATGTTTCAGGTTTACCAAATAAAAGAAAAGCAATTGCAATCGATACATTTTCGTCTCACAATGTGTAAAACACATTTTTTGTTGATTCATTGTAATACATACTTCATTGCTCCCAGTTTAGTTACATGAAGACATTTTCCAAGGAATGATCAAACAGTTTTGTAGTTTACGCCGTCTATAATCCATCGATTAATTTAAGTTGTTCCGTTTCTTCATATACTTTAATCATAGGTAAGGCCAAATATTCATTTTCAAAGACAAAAAATAAGAAAACATACAACGAAAAATAATTTTATTGATTTTTAACATTTTTTTATTATATTGTTATAAAAAAAATGGATCTTGTCAACGAATTAATCTTATTCATTCCCAAAACAGTTTAAACAAAGTATTTTACACATTTCTTTTGAACGCTATTTCAACAAAGCATTAAAGAATTTGAAATAACAATGAATGATTTCCTATGTAAACGTTAATTTAAAAAGTTTTTAATCTTTGCAAGAAATCTATCAGTTATCATTTAGCAACATTTTCACAGATAGTTCAAATAGATCAATCTGTATAAATCTAAATACATGTAAAGAAGTTAAGACGAACTACCACGGGAATATCATAAGATTTTTGCTTTGTTTAGAGTCAAAACGTTTGTCTACCTTAATAAAAACTCGCGTCCACACTAATTTGACTGTCTATATTAAACTTAAAAAGAACTGTATTTAATTAACATTAGGAAGCATAGTAAGTGGTGGAAATAATCGATTTAGAACAAACGTAATAATTTTACATATCAATTTCAATAAACACTTAATACCTTCAATAATTATATTTACACAATTATTGGGAGTTTCTGTAGTAGAACTAATAACACTGATTGAAACTTCTATTGTAGACGTCTCTGTGAAAGTGTTAGTATTAAAAATTGTTTCTGTAGTTGGTTCCGTTGTCTCATAGCGCAATGTAGTAGTCTCCACTTCAGTTGTTGTTCCCCTAGTAGGAGTGGAACTACTTGGTAAGTTTGTAGTAACTTCTGATTCTGTCGTAGCTTTTGTGGTTTCTGTTAGTTCACTAGGTAATGCGGTCGTATGAGCTTCAGTTGTACTTGTTTCAGTAGCAGTGGAAGTACTTGGTGAGTTTGTAGTAACTTCTGTAAATTCTGTTGATACTTTTGAAGTAACTGGTGTTGGTTCTGTTGTTTTATAATTTTGTGTGGTCGTTTCAACTTCAGGTGTTGCTGTTTGTGTCCGAGCAGAGCTATTAAGTGAGTTGGTTGTAAGATCTGTAGATTCTGTTGAACCCGTAGCAATTTCTGTTGTTTTGCTAGGTAATGTGGTCGTATCAGCTTCAGTATTACTTGTTTCAGTAGCAGTGGAACTACTTGGTGAGTTTGTCGTAACTTCCGTAGATTCTGTTGGTACTTTTGAAGTTACTGGTGTTGGTTCTGTTGTTTTATAATTTTGTGTGTTCGTTTCAACTTCAGGTGTTGCTGTTTGTGTCCTATCAGAGCTATTAGGTGTGTTGGTGGTAAGTTCTGTAGATTCTGTTGTACCCGTTGCAATTTCTGTTGTTGTGCTAGGTAATGTGGTGGTATCAGCTTCAGTTGTACTTGTTTCAGTAGCAGTAGAACCACTTGGTGAGTTTGTAGTAACTGCTGTATATTCTGTTGGTACTTTTGAAGTTACTGGTGTTGGTTCTGTTGTTTTATAACTTTGTGTGGTCGTGTCAACTTTAGGTGTTCCTGTTTGTGTCATAGCAGAGCTATTAGGTGAGTTGGTTGTAAGATCTGTAGATTCTGTTGAACCCGTTACAATTTCTGTTGTTTTGCTAGGTAATGTGGTCGTATCAGCTTCAGCTGTACTTGTTTCAGTAGCAGTGGAACTACTTGGTGAGTTTTTCGTAATTTCCGTAGATTCTGTTGGTACTTTTGAAGTTACTGGTGTTGGTTCTGTTGTTTTATAACTTTGTGTGGTCGTGTCAACTTTAGGTGTTCCTGTTTGTGTCATAGCAGAGCTATTAGGTGAGTTGGTTGTAAGATCTGTAGATTCTGTTGAACCCGTTACAATTTCTGTTGTTTTGCTAGGTAATGTGGTCGTATCAGCTTCAGCTGTACTTGTTTCAGTAGCAGTGGAACTACTTGGTGAGTTTTTCGTAATTTCCGTAGATTCTGTTGGTACTTTTGAAGTTACTGGTGTTGGTTCTGTTGTTTTATAACTTTGTGTGGTCGTGTCAACTTTAGGTGTTCCTGTTTGTGTCATAGCAGAGCTATTAGGTGAGTTGGTTGTAAGATCTGTAGATTCTGTTGAACCCGTTACAATTTCTGTTGTTTTGCTAGGTAATGTAGTCGTATCAGCTTCAGCTGTACTTGTTTCAGTAGCAGTGGAACTACTTGGTGAGTTTTTCGTAATTTCCGTAGATTCTGTTGGTACTTTTGAAGTTACTGGTGTTGGTTCTGTTGTTTTATAACTTTGTGTGGTCGTGTCAACTTTAGGTGTTCCTGTTTGTGTCATAGCAGAGCTATTAGGTGAGTTGGTTGTAAGATCTGTAGATTCTGTTGAACCCGTTACAATTTCTGTTGTTTTGCTAGGTAATGTGGTCGTATCAGCTTTAGCTGTACTTGTTTCAGTAGCAGTGGAACTACTTGGCGAGTTTGTAGTAACTTCTGTAGATTCTGTTGGTACTTCTGAAGCTACTGGTGTTGGTTCTGTTGTTTTATAATTAAGTGTAGTCGTTTCAACTTCAGGTGTTGCTGTTTGTGTCCTAGCAGAGCTATTAGGTGTATTGGTAGTAAGTTCTGTAGATTCTGTTGTACCCGTTGCAATTTCTGTTGTTTTGCTAGGTAATGTGGTGGTATCAGCTTGAGTTGTACTTGTTTCAGTAGCAGTGGAACTACTTGGTGAGTTTGTAATGACTTCTGTAGATTCTGTTGGTACTTTTGAAGTTACTGGTGTTGGTTCTGTTGTTTTATAACTTTGTGTGGTCGGTTCAACTTCAGGTGTTACTGTCTGCGTCATAGTGGAGCTATGAGGTGAATTTGTGCTAACTTCTGTAGATTTTGTTGTTAAATGTGTGTTTTCTGTTGTTTCATCAGGTTTGGTGAAATCATAGTCAGGTGAGTTGGTAGTAGTGGAAGTACTTGAATATCTGTTAACTTTTGTAGGGTCTGTGGTTTCTGATGTTTCGTGACGTAATGTGGTAGTCTCTATTATTGGTTCTATTGTTGTATTAGGTGGTATTGTGGTCTTATTTTCATTTGGTTGTGTATTCGTAGCAGAACTCTGTGTTGTATATTGAGTTCGAGACACATATTCTGTTGGTGTGGCATCTGTAGATTTTTCGGTTTTTATTTCCTTTGTCGTTGGAGATGTTGTTACAGATATTGTTGATAATGGGGGATGGGTTGATTCAAGGATATTGCAAATTTTAATTATTATGTCTAATAATTTCTTCCACTTCTCTGATAATTCGGGATATCTTAATTCGCTTTCAGTTTCGATGACTTCCAACATATTTTTTTTAAATTCCAAAAATGTCTTTAGAAAAGAAGTGTTTTCATGTGAGTTATACATCAATTGGTAGGTTTTATTCGGCATGTCTGGAACTTTTGTCGTTTTTACAGTCACAGCAGTTGTTGCAATTGTAGTTGATGGACTGGGACGAGTCGGTTTAAGTATATTAGAAAGGTATTTGATTATTTCTTTTAATTTCTTCCATTTGCCCCACAAGAAGGAAAATTTCAATTCGCTTTTAGTTTGGGAAACTCCAGAGATATTTTCCTTGAAATTCAAAAATATTTTCTCCGGTTTTTGGGTCGTAGTAGTGGTCTTAGTAGTGGTCTTAGTAGTTGTTACAGTTGTTGGTCTAAGTCTATTAGAAAGATATTTTAATATTTGTTTTAATTTCTTCCATTTTACCAACAAGAACGGAAATTTTACTTCTGCTCTAGGTTGCAGTACTTTAAATATGTTATCTTCAAAATTCAAAAATACCTTGGCGATAGAAGTTTTGTCATGTGATGTATCCATTAATTGGAACGATTTATCCAGCGGTGACGAATAACCTCCGTGGGCAATTATTCCTAAAATAGAAATGAACAAAATAGAAAATAGAAATTAAGGCACATATACAGGGTTGCGAAATAACTGACAACGAGGTGCTATCTTTGAAAAGGATGAACTTATAATCAGTTGTTACCATCTCGAATTTTTTTAAATAGCAACCTGGGTTAAGTGGTATATCATAAAATAGCTTATTTTTATTGCTTTTTAAAAATGCTAGGTACGTAATACAATATTAAATAATTATCTAAACAATTTAACCAAAGTGTATTTTAAACAAATGGTACTTTAGAGCACATAAGAGTGAACAATTGAGCCAAATTATAATTTTTTTACAACCGTAACTGCCAAAAGGTCTGACAACAAGTCTCTATTTAATGACATGTATATCATTTTGCATAAAAATAAATTTTGATTGACAATTAGAAGAGTTTAGCAGAGAAACTAAGGATGAAAAATAATTTGTTAGGCAGATGTTGTAATTAGTAGGACCAGCCAGTAGATCAAAAAAGTGAAAGTTTGCAAAACTTTCTTTATGAATAAATTTGATATTTCTAGCAAATTCATTTTTACTACCACCAAAAAGAAGGGTGATAATGGAGAGCTTTCAAAAGATTTAAGGGGAATTCATAGAAACGGAGGACCAAAGATAGAACCATGCATAACGGTACCCTGTCCGATTATCGAACGTTGGCGATCATATTGGCAATAATCACTTTGTTTACGGTGGCACTAAATAAATTAACGGTGGCACTAAATAAATTAACGGTGGTCTCTAGATACCATTCTCGGAGATTTCGGAGCCAGGATGTTTTTCTTCGGCCTGGGCCTCTCCTTCCGGTGATCTTACCCTGTATTATATGATGTAGAAGATTATACCCCTCTGGATGTCTCATTACATGACCGAAATATTGTAACTTTCAAATTTTTATCGTTTTTGTTATTTCTGTGCTCTTTTTCATTCGATATAAAACTATTTCATTTCTTATTCGATCAACGAACTTATCCGCAATACTTGTCGATAAATCCACATCTCAAAGGCCTCAAATTTTTTCATTAATGTCTCTGTAAGGGTCCAGCTCTCCATACCATACAGCAATGTGGAGAATTTGTAGCAGCGTATTAATCTGATTTTAAGGTTTAACGTAATATCTCTATTACTTAGAATTTTATTTAATTTATAGAAGGCGGCTCTGTTTTTTCAATGTGTATTCTTATTTCTTTACTCATATCCTAGTTATCGTTAACGTTTGTGCCCAAATAGGTAATATTGTGGACTTTTTCTAAGTCCATACATATTCCATATTCCATACATATTCATATCAAAGAGGATATAAGAAATCATAATAAATCTTTTCCAACAACACCTTCACATTACTGTCGGGCACGATGAAACAAACAGTACATTGATGGAAGTTTGAATATAGCAACAATGTGCAGATTATATCAGAATCAATGTCTAGAAACGGGGGAAAATGCAGTAAAATCAGTATGTATGAAGCTATATTTAACAGAGAATTCAACAATGGGTTCTTTACTCCAAACAATGATCATTGTATGTACGAATTATTGTAGGTACAAAGTCTTAACATCACAAGAAAAAGTATTAAAAGAAAATCAGTATAAGATGCACATAAAACAAAAAGAAATGGACCGAGAAGAAAACTTGATTCCAGTGTTAAAGTTGCATGTTTTGATTTTCAGGTTGTAATGTCTAGTTACAATTTCACTATCCGTAAGAAGCAAGGTTATTCTTTTGTATCGCATGAAGGCCAAGAAAAAAAAAAGAGCTAAGGAAATCGGCAGCTGTTTGCTACATTACCTTCAGTACCATGTAACTGGTAAAACAAATTATCTTTTACAGCAATAATTGTAGAGGACAAAATACAAATAAGTTTGTCGTATTCTTTCTTTTACAGAGCGTTTTAACAATAGAGACAATTGGAGAAATAACACTTAAAAGTGGGCCTCTGTATATCCCTGCACAGTTAATTCCTATAATACAGCTAGCGAAAAAGAAAGGAAATCCGTACAAAGTTCATGAACAGCAATTCGACCGTTTCGGTGATCTAAAACGTCTACAAGCAGAGTTGAACAAGAATTTTACAACAGACACCGATCATAAAAAAGTCATCTGGAATGAAGTTTGTATAGTCAAAGTTACTAAAGTTAAAAACCTTTTACTGTTTTTTATAAAAACTCATACGCTGATAAAGAATTTATGAAGATTGATATCAGATATAGCAAACCAGAACCAGAAATAACAAACGAAGAAGTAACTATGGCCATTAAGCGGATTAAAGATGGGAAATCACCAGGACCTGATGAGGTGCATGATGAAATTTTAAAGCTAATAAAGGCACACCAAATCACAGCTCTTACAAAGCTATTCAACAACATCTATGAGACTGGTTATTTACCAAAATACTGGCTACTATCAATACTCATTCCACTTCCTAAAAAAGCCAACGCTAGGAAATGTGAAAAACATAGATTAATTAATTTAATGAGCCATGTACTTAAAGTACTCTTTACTATTATTTGGATTCAGAGCAGGACTCGGAACGAGGTAAGCACTTTTTAGTTTGCAAGTTCTAATACAAAGAGCCAGAGATGTCAGCTGCGAGATGTGTATGCATATTTCATTGATTTTGAGAAGACATTTGAGAAAGTACCACATGGGAAACTAATCGATATCCTAAAAACATCAGAACTCAATGGTAAGGATATAAGACTGACCTTAAACTTATATCTCCAACAAAAAGCAACAGTGCGATTAGAAAATGACTGTCTGAGATCTTCACAGTCGAAAAAGGAGTTAGACAGGGTTGCATTATTTAACATATACTCTGAAAACATCTTTAGAGAATCCTTGAACGAATCAGAAGACGGGATTGCTGTAAATGGCCAACTTATAAACAATATTAGATATGCAGACGATACAGTGTTGCTGGCAGATAGTGCGCAGGGGCTCCAAAGGATAAGGCTATATATTTAGTGTCCTCTATGGAATAGAAAACTGGAGCCTTACAGAAGATGCCATAAAACGATTAGAGGCATTTGAAATGTGGTACTACCGACTTATGTTGAGGGTCTCATATATACACCATACAAATAATATAATTATTCACATACGCCACATCATGCATGATAATAAATATCGACTTTTACAGTTGATTCTACAAGGCAAGATTATCCTGACTGAATGTTAGGAAGTGGATTGGTTTAACTTTAACTGATTTATTTCGAGCTGCTGTGAATAGAATAAGATGGGTCAATGTGATCCATCTGAAAAAAGCATGCAGCACCTGTCCAAAGATATCTAATGAAAAAAAGAAAGATCTAGTAGATATATGTGTTACTAATGCAATTCCTAAACAATACTGGTAATTTTTCAATAACCTTGCATCAACAAGTACTTACGACAATAATATGGATTCTGAATGAAATTTAGTTTCTTCATAAATTTTTTATAATTATTAATAAAATACTTGTATTAAACAAATTCATATTAAACTAGTGGGTTCTTTACTGTATATACAAAGAATTAAGCCATATAAACATTTGTATTATCTCACCGTATTACAAGATTCATTAAGCAACAACATGAAATAATACTCAGAAGTAAAATCAACAACTATAAGTGTGGATTTCATAAGGAAACATCTAACATTATTAATTAAAATAGGCTTTTATTTAAAAAAAATATGTATTTATATTGGACAAATTTGACATACAAAATGGTATGTTAAAAAAAGAAAATTTTAATCATTTAAATATGATTTTTAACACACTTACGAAAACTTTGACTGCGGTTTTCCCAAAATTTCTAAATTTTGACTTGGTATGGAACTGAGTCAACAGTCGTACGGGTTGAACCGCATCGATTATCATTCTTTTAATAGTATTATTCTTAGCTCTAGGCTTAATTGTACTAACCGTAAAAATCTTTCGGAAAACACACACACATACACACACACACACACACACACACACACACACACACACACACACACACACACACACTATGTGCATTTTTTTCAATTTTGACATGTTTTTTCACTAATAATCAACTTTCTTCACTTTATATAAAGGAATAGAGCACTAGGTCCTAATCCATTTGCTAATTGAGATAGTGACCTTTAAAAGAAAATCAAGTCCATTTTCACTTAAAGGGATGTCCACCTATTTTTTGCTCATTATTTTTAAATTATTAAAAAACATAACCTCAAATGTATTGATTAGATACCAACCTTAAAATAGCAATAATATATTCTATTATAAGCCTAGTTTTATTTCAGAATTAAATAATACACGCAATGATGTTATAAATGAAGAGCATATTATTAAAGATGTCTTGAGTTTTGATAAAAAGATGAGTCTTATATAGACAAAAGTTAGGATGAACTACTCGTGGTGGAAATTTAATCGGATCCTTATTACTGAAATGGGCAGATACCGTCATTCCTGGTAGTGAGATAGAAGAAATAATACTATGGCCGGTACGTCCAGAATAAAAATGAAAGCATTATTATGTGTTTCTTTTGGATACACAATAAGTTTCCTTAAGTAAAAATCAGCACTTAGAATTCATTCAATCCTTGTATGTGCCTCGCTAGAATATCAGTTCGATTTTTAACAATATCTTCATGATCTGTTGTTTCATTAAATAAAAATCACTAACCAAAATATTTATGATAAAAATAAACCAATAAAATGGAGTTGCCATATATGGTTATATCTTACTAATATAATATCTGTAACGAAATTAATAAAAACAAAGTTATATACAACAGAATGAAAATTCCTATCAACGAAACTCACATTTTATTAGAAAATACAACCAAATAATACAAATATTTTAAATATTATACCAATCACAAAACAACTGTTTCTATTTTCCCTTTTTAGCTACTTTATACATTTAAAGACAGGTTCGTTATCGAGGAATCAAAAAAAGCAGTAATTTTAAATGTCCAACCTTCAAAATATTCTTTTAACCAAATGCTTGCAATGAATCATGAAACATACTTGGATTTAATTAGTTGACAACAAAACATATAGAACGCATTATAGACGATATCAGGAAGTAATTGGTCAAGTAAATAACCAATTACCTGCTGTAAATTGACTTATTTAAATGAAATAGGTGGATCATTTAATGAATCATCATCACTCAGAAATTTCTACTAAAGGATCACACCCACAAGGAGGCGGACACTGTTATTAAAACGGTTACAAAACACAGAAAAAAAATTTGTTTTTTAATTATAACAAATACATTGTGTAAATAACAATAGATATAATGTTCTATGAAAATATTTCTTCAATATCTCAATAAATAGCTGCAGCAATAACACTTTTTGGTGAAAAAAAAAAGTTTAAAACAGCTATAGTCATATAAAGTCATATATAGATGTCAAACAATGTCAAATGCATATGTTGAGGTGTTACAAAATACATTTAATAAATACAATAAAAGTTTCAATATAAAATAAACACTTTCAGAGTTTTTTAAATTTATACAAACATTAAAAGTCACAAAAATGTCACAATATGTTAACAAGAACAGTATAATATAATACAATAATTCTATTCTATCGCTGATATACAATATATCGAAACATGAAGCCTGGAGAAAAAGTAACTTGTTTTAATTGAGCTTATTGAAACAATTTGAAAAAAAAAATTTATTGAAAAAAGCCTGGAAAGTTAAATTTATTATTAGAGACACCAAAGTAATTAAAAAAAGCGCCTATTTTTGACAGATAGGGATCTACTACTCCGAAGAGCAAAACAAAAAATAATATGGCTTGGGAAACAGTCTTTGTGCGAAAAATCAACTAGATGACAAATATATGTTTACAGGACAGAAGAGAAAAGTCAATTTATTTATAAATCTAATTAAAAAAAAGGTTGGAAATAAAAAGTACCGATAACCATTGTTGGGGAACCTAGAATTAGTGAATATTAATGAAATATAATGTGATATGAATTTGTTTAACTCACCGTGTGGTTCCTTTTGGAAAGGATTTTACATTGAATGTGATTTATGAAAATTACTAAAGTTCTCGTTGAAATGAATATAGGGATTTAATTTAGAAGTATTAAGGTAGAATCGATGGTAGCTAATTTTTTCCTTATAGGACAAAAACCGAAAAATTTAGGCCATGTCTTGATCGGATTTAGGTGTAATTAAGTTAAATTATGAAATGTAACATTTAACTAGAAGGATTTTAAGGAATATTTAACAGCAAGGATATGATAAATGATGCTGAGATTATCGATGTCAGTACGTCTGTTCATGGAGTTTTTTTCCCTTAATATGTGACATATTTCCAGAAAGGATCTCTTATAGAAATTATTCTCAGTTTCTAGAGATTTAATATTCTCAAAGTCAGAAGCACAGGAGTTTTTGTTGCATCTGATATCACTTTTATGGGATATAACACGCCCTTTAAGGATTCTTTTCGTTTGGCCAATATATTTCAAATGACAGTCTTTGCATCGAAAATGTTACATACTACATTTGATTTCTCCCAAATATTTAAAGGTGTTTTGATACGTGACAAGAGATTTCCAACTGTTTTACAATTTTTTATGCCTATTTTAGTAGATAGGGGTTTAAACAATTTAGTAAGTTTCTCTGTAACTTGTGGAAAATAGGGTAATGAGAAATATCTAGGAGAAGACTCAGATGTGGATACCTCATGGGGACAACAATGAACTCCACCTTTATTCCTCCTTGACCAATACACGTAAACTCATCACCATTTACCATAAATACCCTCGTACATAGTACAAACTCATCACCGCCATAAAAGTAGGGTTTTCAAAATAGACCCTAAGAGATTGGTAAACTGATCACTGGCCTACCTGCACCCCGGATCAGATATAGACCATAAAATCCCAGCAAACGGCTAGTTTTTGGTAATTTCACAAAATAATCCAAATCAAAATGTCTTAAATGCAACTGCAATTTATTGGTTTTTATTTGGGAATTTCACAAAATTCTATAGATAGCTACCTAAAATCATGAGAAAAGAAAAATTTCTCTTTATTTGCCCTTGTTTCTTCAACATGGAGAGTAAACTGCTAATTGATTACGTCCTGAGCCAACGCGGACAAAAATAATGGTTATCAATAATTTCAAATTTTAATTGCGAGAAACTCTAAAAAAAATCGAATTGCCTTTTGTGAACTTGTGCGACGAAAGGGTGTAAGGCTAAATGTCATACAACTGGTAAGTGGAAATTTTATACCGTTTTTGTTTAGTTGTTTCGCCCTGGTTTTCGCGAATCATCCTGATCAAACAGAAAAAAATCAGCGTAATTAAGTTCTTTACGTTAACTGTATAAGATGTTTCTTGTAGGCAAGGCATAATATTACTTTGTTGCTGTAGATTACCTTTTCCGATATTACATTTTGAGATTTCTAATTAAATTGTTAAAGTCACATTGTTATATGTATATATATATATATATATATATAGAAATGTTTCTTCAACGTCGATATTCCCAAAAAAAAATCTTTATTTCGAAAATAAGTTACAATTTTTGAGAAATTCTACAAACTACTACATTTAATGATTTAAAGTTGACTATTGAAACATAATAATTACAATAATAATTAAAATATTGATTTCTTCCTATTTATAACGTCGGATATCGGAATCTGCTGATTCTTAATAGTAAGGGAGCTTATGGCTACATTTCTCCTCCCTCCATTGGTTGGGACTTCGTCCTCGAAGTTTTGGTTACTTCGGCTATCAGCTCGTCTAGTATCTGGATCTGGGCAGGATGCAATTTTTCTCCAAATAGGATTTTGGAAATTCGTTTTCTTTTCCTAATTAGGAAGATTATTAGGAAAGCTAAAATAGTTAAAAATATTATAACAGAAGTGGTGCTCAGTCCTATGGATAATCGGGGTAGTACTTCTATGGTATCTATTGGTTGAATTTGGCCATGTGTCTCTGGGATTGTTAATTTTTCAATTTTCATCTCATGGTTTGGTATTAATTTTATTGGAACAATTTTTGGAATGGAAATATCTTGAGACGTCTTTTTATTAAATTGGATACCTTCAATCATTATTGGTACATCTGTCGTCAAGAGGTTGGTTGAATTAATTTCTATCTGCTGGATTCTCATTGGGTGAACTATTCCTAGCAATATGACTTTGCTGGTTTCTTGGAAAAAGTTCTCTGTGATTAACGTTTTCGTGCAATTATCTACATTGGGTATGTTACATTTGGATTGTACATAGTTGGAACAAACTATGTTATCGCCTTGTCCTATACAAGTGTTGAACCATTTATTATTTGTATAGTAGCTTGCAGGTGGCAGAATCATAACATGATCTTTGTTTGGAATGGGATAGATTTTATAGGTAGTATAAGGAATTTCATGGAGTATAGGGATTTTAATTATTATGAGCATTGTATTTGAAGTTACACAAACTAAAGTTTTTGTTGACTCTATAAGTTCATAAGGGTGTTCATTACTATTGGGAATTGAATTTCTGGGATAAATTTTGAGAAGGTTCTCTTTAAGGTCTATTATTTCCTTTAAAGTGAATAATTCTATATTAGAGATATTAAGTTCAGATAAAGTAATGGTTCTAATAAGTTTCATTAGAAATTCGTTTATATTTTGGAGATTTATTATCTCATTGTGTAGAATGATATAGCTGTCGAAATCAGCTGATAATTTGTTGAGTGCAGATATGAGAATTGAATTATCAGAATTTAGTTTTTCTAAAAGTTTATCGAATCTCGTGTTAAAAGAGTTTCCATAAGATATTTGGTTATTAAATTTTTTTATGATTTCGTTTTGTTTATTTTCTAAAGAGATTATGTGTGATTTTAACAAGTCTAAGTCAGAGTCGTCTGGATTTCCAGTCACGTATTTGATGGCTGTACCTAGAAAATTAAAAAGTCCGCGTTTCTGTTTTCGCGTAATCTTGTGTAGATCGTCTTTTGTTTGTTCTTGTATGTGGGTGTATTGGGAGTACAGTAGCGAGAGAGGTGCATTTTTGAAATGATCTTTGAAATAGCTTGTCGGACTAGCGTCAATACTGTCGGATAATTTGTCTAGTGGAATGTGAAGAAAATGTCTGTGATAGTGGGAGATTTCTCTTGATTTGCCTATCTCTTCAGCATAGTAACCATTATTCGGAATCTCCTGAATATTAAGTGGATGGACCAGGGCGAGGATTGTCCTGTGAAAAATTTGGGTCTTGAGTAGGTTTATCTACATGTTTTCGTATTCGTTTTACATATTTAAGGTGAGTGCTTGTTAAATTTTGTTTATCTGTTTTACCGATTATTTTTGTTTTGTCTTGCGTTTCTGGATGAATAGTGGAGAAAGGGGCTTGTAATTTGGACTTATGTTTTTTCTTAGAAACATATAGGGATTTTGTAAGGTCTATTTCCGGAATATCTTCGGCATTTTCGTTTTGTCTATCTAAAAGTTGTTGTCTTTTTTGTTTTTGTTTATTATATAGTTCTGCAATAAAGGGTTGGAGTTCTTCTTTATGTCTTTGATTATATGTTTCGTATATCGGAAGATCAAAGTCGAAATGTATTTCTTCTGCATAGGGTCCGTACAGAATTGAGAATGGGGAATAATCTGTGGAACTGTGGATTGATTGGTTGTAAATAAGAATGGCGTGTGTTAGAATGTCATCTAACGAATCATTTGGATTTTGGGCTTGTAAGGTCCTAAGTTTTTCAATAAGAGTTGAATGAAAGCGCTCTACTGGAGAGTTTGAGGAAGAATTGTTTACTGTTGTAAAATGTATTTCGATTTTGTGGATATTTAGGAATTCTTTAATGACTGCGGAATTAAATTCGGTGCCGCTGTCGCATACAATCTTTTTTGGGTAATTGTGGTGCGAAAAGTAGTGTCTTAATTTATTTAGTATGGAAATGGAAGTTTTGTCGGTGAGCTTATAGCATTGACCGTATTTGGAAAAAGAATCTATTATTGTGAGATACAGGTTTTTATTGCAGTGGAATAGATCGATATGTAATATATCAAAAGGTTTTTGACCTAACAACGGTCCTAATTGAGGAAGTTTATAAGGACGTCGCTCGTATTTATTTTTTAGGCAAATTTCGCATTTATTGATAAAATTAGAAATAGTTGTCTGCATTGAGGGCCAATAAAATTTTTGTTTTAAATGTTTGTAGGTTTCAATTATTCCGTTGTGATTTTCTACGTGATATTTCTTTATGCATTCTATTTGTTGGTTTTCTTCTTCTATGTCCTGAAGTAGTATATTGCAAAATATTGCTTTGACTGTGGAATTTATTTTTTCTTTAAAATAGTTACAGATAAAAGGTCTAAATTCGTGAGGGATTGTTATTGCAAATTTTTGATTTGGTCTAAGGATATTTTGGAAGGTATTTGCTATTTCTGTTTTCCAATTATTTGTCAAAGTGACAGTGTAACGGTGTTTGTTAAAAATTCTTTTGTATTTAATTTCAAAATTATTTGACTCTGGTTTAAAAATAATTTGGTTTGAGGATAAATTAATTGGTTCAGGTGAAATCTCTATTCCAGTGATAGGGTTCTCAACTGATGTATGTTGTGTGTTAGTACTGTTTTGTAAGTTGTCAAAATCGGCAAGGAAATCGTCTATGTCGAAATTGTCGGGTGGTTCAGCACATTCTGAATTCGGGGGTTCAGCACATTCTGAACTCGAGCTTAGGGCATTTATTTGGACTCGGCTAAGAGCATCAGCAACTTGATTCTCTTTGCCTTTTTTATATTTAACTTCAAAATCATATTCTTCTAGTTTAAGTCTCCATCGGGCTAATCTAGAAGTGGGGTCTTTAATTTTGTAGATCCATACGAGAGGATTGTGATCTGTTTCTACGGTGAATTTTTGGTTGTATAAATACATACGGAAGTGTTTACAAGAATCTAGTATGGCTAGAAGTTCTTTTTCAATAGTGGAGTAGTTTCGTTCTGCGGAATTTAGAGTTCGAGAATAGTAGGCAATAGGGTGATTATTTTGAGATAATACTGATCCTATAGCTATATTAGAGGCGTCTGTAGTCAGTACAAAAGGCTTTTCGAAGTCTGGATATTGTAAGACTGGAGAATTAGTTAACAATTGTTTGCATTTTGCAAAACATTCTAAATAATTTGGATTTGTGGGGTCGATAGTTGCTCCTTTTCGAGTACATCTCGAAAATGGGGACGTTATTTTTGCAAAGTTGGGTATGAATCTTCGGTAGTAACCGATTAAACCAAGAAATGATTTAATTTCTTTTACTGTTTTTGGTAGAGGATATTTTTGTATAGCTTCGATTTTTGCTGGGTTAGGTTTGATTCCTTCGGTTGTCACTACGTGACCTAAGAAAGAAACTTCTTTCGTGAGAAACTCAGATTTGTCTAACTGAATTTTTAAATTATTTTTTCTGAAAGTGTCAAAAATAGTCGCAATATGAACTAAGTGTTCTTGCAGTGACTTGGAAAAAATAATGACATCGTCCATGTAGACGAAGCAAAACTTATGAATAAAGGGCCTAAGAATATTGTCCATTAACCTTTCGAATGTTGCTGGGCTATTCTTTAAACCAAAGGGCATACGTAAAAATTCAAAGTGACCATGCGGAACTGAAAAGGCTGTTTTCCGAATAGAATCCGGATGAACTTCAATCTGATGGTAACCTTGAGCTAAATCTAATGTTGTGAAATAACTGGCTTTTCCTAAGTTATCCAGTATTTCGTCTATCTGAGGAAGTGGGTAGCGATCACTTTCAGTATGATCATTGAGCTTCCTATAATCAATGACTAATCTAAATTTTTTCTGACCTGAGGCATCAGCTTTTTTTGGTACTATCCAAACTGGAGCTGAGTACGGTGAAATTGACGGTCGAATTATCTTATTATCTAATAAATTATTTATTTGTTTTTTTATTTCTTCCTGCATTGCTTTGGGATGCCGAAATCCCTTTACATAAATTGGATTTTCATCCTTAGTTTTAATTTCGTGTCTAACAGCTGATGTGAAAGTTAAATTTTTGTTTTCATCGTAAAATACGTCTTTAAATTTTTTGCAAAGACTTATAATTTTATATTTTTCTTCGTTATTCAAGTGCGAAGTACGTATTTTGTTTTCGTTAAAATGCGTCGTTGGAATTTTTACTATATTATAATTACAGAAGTTCTCAACTTCAATTCTCTTATTAAATTTCATAGGCATAGGTAAGTCGAAAGTGTCTAGAAAGCCGTTTTTTGCAACGTGAATAGAATTGGGAATTTTGATACCTTGAAAGTGTCTTTCACGCAATAAAACTTCGCCATTATGAACGCTTACTGGAATTTTTTGGTATAAAGTTTCAAATGGAATGCTAACGTGAGGATTCTCGAAGGTTAAAGTATGAGTTGCGTAGCTAATTGTGGCGTGGAATCTTTTCAGATCGTAAGTTCCAAGGAGGAGGTCAAAGTGTTGGCTAAAATCAGCAATTTTTACGTCGAATGTTTGTGGAATTCCATATTCTAGGAATAGTGGCGTCTTAATATTTAAGTCGTGCTTGGAAGTAATTTTCATTGACGTTAGCGAAAAAGGTTTTCGATAAATATGATTTTTATCAAATAGTTTGAGAGCTCGCGGATTTAAAATTGAATGGGAACCGCCGGTATCGATTAAAACGCGTAGATGTGTTTTGGGTGTAACGAAACAAGGTAACCCAGGGGAACTTTCGATATTATATAGGTTTATACAGGGGGTGGATGATCGTCTAACGGGATGGCTTGAAAATCCTGATGATTTTCATCATGCAAATCGGGCTCTTGTTCGGATTCGTAATTTTCGAAATCGTTTTCGAAATATTGGGTATCATTTGAGTCTATGTGAAAATTGTGGCTTCTATTAGTTGTAATTGTCATGGGCTGATGGTTTCTGGTTGTGGTAGTTTGAACACCGCTCATTGGAGTAGCAAAATTTGGTTGGGGTCGAGGAGCTTTATATTTATTTAATCTTTGTTGGTTGTTTTTCGGAACATTGTTTCGTTGGAAGGATTGATTTTGTTCGTGAGAACTGAAATTTTGTCTCTGAGGGAAATTATAGTTCTGTTGTGGAGTGAAGTTAAAATTGGGCTCTGTGTTGTGAGTTGAAGGTCTCACATAATTCGAATGCGTGGGTTGGAAGTTTGAGTATGTGGGTTGGAAGTTTGAGTGTGTGGGTTGGAAGTTTGTGGATCTTTGATTATTCGAAGATTGATAGGGTTTATTTTTGAGTGGGGCCTTTTTGTTTTGTTGGCTCTTAAGGAAGTTCATGTATTGTTGTTGATTTTTGTGGTTATCGTAGGCAATACACTTTTGAAGGGCTTCTTCTAGGGAATTTAATTCAAAATGCGATAAGTATTCGCAATAAGGCTCGTTGATTCCGGTACAGAAAGTTTTGAGGGCAATGTTTTTGAAGTATGGAGTTTTAAAAGTGACTGTCGCGGGATTATCGTTTAGGGTGATGTGTTGGAGTAAATCGTTCAGATTTGTAGTTATTCTCTGATGATAATTGTCGTAGGATTCACTATGTTTTTGGACGGTAGTGGATAGTTGTGTTACTAATATGTCTTCGGAACGTCTGTCTCCGTATTTAGTTAATAATGCTGGACGAATTTCTGTCCAATTGGTTTTATTAGAATAGTTTAAGAAATTTCTAGGTTCTCCTTTAATTCGAGATACGATATGGGAATTTAAGATAAATTCTTGGGACGGATTTAAATCTTGGGTGCCTAAGAAAACTATTAAATTATCTACTGCTTTGATAAAGGTGGAGAGGTTGTCTCCAGAAAAGAATTCGGGCAGAGTTGAGCAAAGGCTAGCAATATCGCTATTGGTCATCGGCATTTTGGAACGTAATTTAGATGCAGGCTTAGATTTAGAGGTTTGTAGATTTCTTTTTATTTTTAAATTTAAATTGTCGAATAGTAAACTTAAATTTTCGATACTATTTTGGGAAATATCATTCAATGTACTCATAAAATATATGCAAAAATATAAATGCAAGTATATATAAAAATTCGTTGAAGTAAAATAATATAAATTCAATAAACAATAAATAATAAATTCAATGTAAATGTTTAAGAATTCAATTAAAATAATAAATGCTCATAAACAATGGTAAAGAAAGGAAAAACTTACGCAAGGATGATCGTGTTTGATTTCCAATACATTTTTCTCTTTTACCAGGTTCTTCAGGATTTCATTAAACTAATGTAGACCAGGAAACGACTATGTTTCTGTATGAAATATCCTGTGGTTCGCAGCGCCAGAAATGTTTCTTCAACGTCGATATTCCCAAAAAAAAATCTTTATTTCGAAAATAAGTTACAATTTTTGAGAAATTCTACAAACTACTACATTTAATGATTTAAAGTTGACTATTGAAACATAATAATTACAATAATAATTAAAATATTGATTTCTTCCTATTTATAACGTCGGATATCGGAATCTGCTGATTCTTAATAGTAAGGGAGCTTATGGCTACATTTCTATATATATATATATATATATATATATATATATATATATATATATATACAGGGCATCCAAGTAAGTCGATACCATATGTGAAACCTTTTTATTTTTAGTTTTATGAATTTTGTTATATAAAATAATTATGTTACATAAAAAGTTTTGAATGATCTAAAACCTAGAATACAATGATCAGATATTAAATTTTTTTTAGTTGTATACGCGGTTTGTCAAAAAAAAAATGAATTGTGGATATTCTCAAGTCTCAATGAAATTCATGTTGTTAAACGAACCGCGTAAATGACTGAAGAATACTAATATCTGATTCTGATGATTGAAGTTCTAGATTATTCAGAACTAGAGAATAAATTTTTTTTCATAAAACTAAAAATTAAAAAAAATTTTCATATGGTACCGACTTGGACTACAAAACACAACTACGTATTTGGGCGTGCAGCCGAAGATAGGACAAAGAAGTACTCTTTTTAGTCTACCAAGCTTTCGCAAATCTTTATATGCATCATCAGGGTGCTACAATAAACAAAATTAGTACAAATTACACAATAAAAATTATTTTGTATCTTACACTAATTGAGGTTAGTTGTCATGATGTTTATAAAATGAAATGAACAACTCATCTGACTCCTACAAATAATGGCGAAAACTAACCAAAAGATGTAAAAAAATTGCTTTTAAAAGCACTCTAATTGTGGGATCTTGAGTCTAACTACTCTAAGTCATTGAAAGATAAAGTACAGGAAACTGTACTTAAGCATTTTGATGCATTCTGTCTCAATAAATGAATTGCTGATTACTTTAAATTTAAAAATTTCCGCCAATGATGCCATAAAATGTAAAGCTTTGCACGTGTAAAAAACTAAGTTTCCTTCGATTTCAATGCACTAATAGCACACTCAAGTTTTTAGCTTTTCCTATTTTTTAGGTATTTTATATTTACTAACTGTCCAAAATCGTCTATTATTTTCAAGATAGTCAAATAACGCCAAAACGGTAAGACTTAGACCGAATGTATGCTTAACAAATTATCTCGAGAATTCAAGGAGAAATATAAAAATGCAATGAAAATCAAATAACGAAGTTGGGACTACTTCCGATATAAACAAAAATAGCACATATTGACAAATATTTTCATTTTAAAGTTCACTATCGAAATCCTATGCAACTAAATTTTTAGATCTCAAAACCATTTAGATTGGCAGATACGTCTAATAGGACACACCGTGAGACATATTAATATCTCAGTTAAATTTTAAAGCAACTTGCTTAAAATAATTTCTGAATTTATTAAATTATCACATAAACGAGAAGTATAACAGGTAAGAGGCAACCTTTCGCATTAGAAACCAGGCAAAAATCCCGGTGATGAGTTTACCTATCTGCGGTGATGAGTTTACCAATCTCCAAAGGATGCCGGTGATCAGTTTACTATATCTCCGAGGGTCTAATAATTTTATGGGGGGCTATATAGTGATGAGTTCGTACACGTCCATTTTAGTGAGATTTTAATCTCACTCAAATTATGTATTTAAATTTAGACGATCGTACTTCTTTCAATATATATATATATATATATATATATATATATATATATATATATATATATATATATATATATACAAGGTGGTCCAGAATTATGTACATTAATTTCTAGAGCTCATAGTACGTCCAAAAATAAGGGTACTTCTTTATGTACACTTTTTTTATAAAACTGAATAATAAGGAAGATACAACCCTTTAAAGGGGTGAATTGAAATTCTTATTTTTTTAAATATCTTTCAAACGGTTTTGAATACGGAGTTCATATTTTGGGAGTGATTATAAGACATTAGGATAATTAATTTCATGTCACCACCTACCACATCCTATATTAACACAGGGTAGTTTTGGAAGGTAAGTGGGGGTTATTGCGTTACATGTTTTTTAATTTTTACATATTTTAAAAAAATATTTTAAAAATTGTTTCCTTAGACTTTTCTACGCAAAAAAGGTGATCTTGTAATATTTCGATAGATATCACCATTTTCGATTTATTTAAACTCGAAGGTATACATGTATTTTATTGTAATCGTTACATTTCTTAATATTCATCAAGTATGCTGTGGAATTGACACTTGTGGTAGCAATAATATTACAAATTAATGGAAAACTTAATTAATACTTAACATTTAATTAATGGCGAAAATAATATTTCACAACATTTGTTCAAAATGTCCTCCATTTTGTTGAATACATAATCTAATTCTTTTATTTAGCGAACGCAATAATCCATTTAATGTTACTGGATCGTTTTGTAAATCGGTAAATACTTGTTCAATTTTTGTCTCTTAACTCATTTACTGTATTAATTGGAGTGTTATACACTTTTGATTTCAAATAACTCCATACTGTAAAGTCCATTGGATTAAGATCACAACTACGAGCAGGCCAATGAATCGGTGCATCCGCACCCCGGCCTATCCACCTATCAGGAAAATGTTCATGTAATCACCTTCTACAAATTCTTGTGTAATGTGGTGTAGCACCATCATGCATGAAAAACATGTTTCTTCGTATTTGTAATGGAATATCTTCCAAAATATCATGTAAAATATTGTCTAAAAAATTGTAATACATGTTACCATTTAAATTTCCGGGAAAGATGTGGTATCCTATGAAACTATTTCCTAAAGTGTCTGCCCAAACGTTTATCTTGAACGTGTGTTGGAAGTGAGTTTCCATTGTAGCCTTTGGATTTTCTTCAGCCCAGAAGTGCATATTTCTAGAATTGAACATACCTTGTCTTGTAAATGTGGGCTCGTCTGTAAACAGAATGTTGCTTAAAAAATTTGGTGCAGTTTGAACTTTATTTTGCAATACTTCACAAAAATCAATTCTAAGTGGCATATCGTCAGGTAACAATTCCTGCACCTATCGATAGTAGTAAGGATGTAATTGCTCTTCATGCGGAACTCTTAAAACACTTTGATAGGAAATATTCGTTCTTAATCCTAACCTGCGTGTACTTATTGTGGGGTCATTTATTACAGCATCTAATATTTGCTGCTCAACGCAAACATTTCTTGCTTCTCTACGACGACCAGCATCTGTATTCCTTCTTTGAAGACAACCAGTTTCTCTCAGTCGTCGTTCAGTACTTACAAAAGTCCTGGCATTGGGAATATTTCTGTTCGGATACTTTTTTCTGTAGCGTCTTACAGCGGCAGCAGCATTTCCCGAACATTCCCCTAATACTAAAAGTATGTCTGTCACCTCAGAATTTGAATAGTGTGCCATATTGCGGGCAAACGCAAACAAATTTAAAAATATAGCAAAAGAGACGTGTTAAACACATTTCACTATCGAGTACAATAAAAGTGTAGATAAAATAATTTAATTGTTATTAAACGTCACTGACAATTCATAGACTACGTAAGATTAAAGTGTTGTTGCTAACACAAGTGTCAATTCCAAAGCATACTTGATGAATATTAAGAAATGTAACGATTACAGAAAAATACATGTATACCTTCGAGTTTAAATAAATCGAAAACGGTGATATCTATCGAAATATTACAAGAGCACCTTTTTTGCGTAGAAAAGTCCAAGGAAACAATTTTTAAAATATTTTTTTAAAATATGTAAAAACTAAAAAACATGTGGCGCAATAACCCCCACTTACCCTCCAAAACTACCCTGTGTTATTATAGGATGTGGTAGGTGGTAACATGAAATTAATTATCCTAATGTCTTATAATCACTCCCAAAATATGAACTTCGTATTCAAAACCGTTTGGAAGATATTTGAAAAAATAAGAATATCAATTCACCCCTTTAAAGGGTTGTATCTCCCTTATTATTCAGTTTTATAAAAAAGTGTACATAAAGAAGTACCCTTATTTTTGGACGTACTATGAGCTCTAGAAATTAATGTACATAATTCTGGACCACCTTGTATATATATATATATATATATATATATATATATATATATATATATATATATATATATATGGAAACTGGAAAAATATGGTATTTGGATTATAAAAATGCTTTAACTTACCTGCCAATAAGACAAATAATGCCAAAGAATACTTCATATTGAATTAAGCATAAACAGTTGCTTCGCCGCTTGAATGAAATAATTCTTATAGTGATCTAATCGTACTATCAGCCTTTACTATACTATACTATTCATATTAAACGATTAACTATACGGTTGTTAAATTTTTTATTTACACATTTTATTGTAGGACGTATTGTGCGTAATGGCTTAGTTTTCATGAAAAGTCGTGAATCGTGATAGTTGATATCCTATCGATATTTATATACACGATTTGAATATGAGTTAAAACATTTTTAGTGCCAATAAATAACAAAATGACACTATTTTTAAAAAAAAAAGATATAAATTTTTATCAAGTTGACCTAGGGTAAATCCGTACCAGAATTTGTAAAGTTTTTTAACTCATTAATTAAATAGGATTATAAATATTTTCTGAAACTTCTTTTTGTCATGACAAATTTAAAAAAAGCGCAACTGTGCTCTTTTGACCCCGAACTAGGATTAAATTGCACTTATATATATTTAACATTTAGTTTTTTATGTTCTAAGTCCTTCTCATCATCAGTTGGTGCTACAGCTCTTCGTGAGCCTTGGCCTGCTTCAAAACATTCTTTCATCCTTCCCTATCGAGTGTCTGTCTTCTCCAGCCCCTCACTCGAATCTCCCTCAGATCTTCCTGTACATCGTCCAGATATCTGAGTTTAGGTCGCCCCCTTCTTCAAAGTTATATCGCCTTCTCCACAGACCCTGTTCGTTTACTCCGCCATATATGGTCCTCAATACTTTTCTTTCAAAGACTCGCAGTAACTCTTCATCTCGGGTCGTCATTGCCCATGTTTCCGATCCGTATGTGAGCACTGGGCGTATTATTGTTTTATAAAGTTTGCACTTTGTTGCTATTGACATACTTCTCGCTCTTAGTTGAGGGCCCAGGCCAAAATAACAGCGGTTAGCTACGCATATTCTTTTTTTTATCTCGTTGGATGTGTTATTTTTGTAGTCTACCAGTGATCCTAAGTAGCAGAATTCTTCTACCATTTCTATCGTTTCGTGTTGCACCTCTAAGTTATTTTGTTGAATTCTTGGTATGGCCAGCATATATTTAGTTTTCTGGATGTTAATCAGAAGTCCGATGTTTTCTGCGGCATTTTTGATACGTGTGAAAGCCTCCACTGCTTCATTTTGGGTTCTTCCAATTATGACGATATCATCAGCGTATGCCATTATTTGTATACTACGGGTGTATATCGTACCTTTTAAGTTTATTCCCGAATCTCTCATAACTTTTTCTAACGCTAGGTTGAACAGCGTGCATGATAGCGCATCTCCCTGGCGCAGTCCTCTGTTGGTTTTAAATGGTTTTGAAACATCCCCTTGTACGCGCACTTTACATTCGACTTTCATCATTGTCATTTTAATTAATTCTACCAATCCTTTTGGTATTCCTAATTCAATCATCGCCGAATATAATTGGGACCTGTCAATAGTATCGTACGCTGCCTTAAAGTCTACGAAGATGTAATGGCAGTCTATGTCGTACTCCGTCGTTTTTTCTAATATTTGTCTGATGGATGATATGTGATCAATGGTAGATTTATTTTTCCAGAAGCCTCTTTGGTAGGGTCCTATTATATTGTCACTATAGCGTGCCAGTCGTTCGTTAAGTATCAGGGACACAATTTTGTACGCTGTATTAAGAAGGGAAATCTCTCTAAAGTTGGAACATTCAAGAACGTCTCTAGTATTCCAATCTTCTGGTAACGCGCGTTCTTGCCATAAAGTTCTAAGTTCTTCTAGTTCTTCTTCTAAAATTAGAATTATTACCAAAATAATTGTGAAATGTTCGGTTACCCAATATTAATTGTAGAATATTTTTATACAACCACCTCCCGAACAATTTCGGTTTTTTCATTAATGTCTCATTCAAGGCCAAGCTCCATTCCATAAGACAAAGTTTCTGATCTCATCAACCTAAATTGTAGCTTCAACTTTAAATCTGATTAAATTAAATATTAAACATTAAATTGTCATTTAATATGGACCAGGGACATACGAAATGAAATTATAGTGAGTGTTATTAAATCACAATGCTTGCAATGAATAAGTCACATCAATGTGAACACTGGCAAATGAGATGATCAAAAAAGTTACTATATGGATCCGAATCCAACGGAGCAGCCAAGTGAAACCAATGGAAAAATTATGCATAAATAGAAAGGAGTGAAGACAAAAATTATGAGGGAGATCTATGTCCAGCAGTGGATAAGCGAAGATTGAATGATGATGATGATGATGAAGACAAAAATATAACAAAATCCCCCTTCTTCTTCTTAGGGTGCTTATCCGTTTCGAACGTTTCCGATGATGAGTTTGTTGGTTGCTATACAGAAAAGCTGTGTTGAGGCTTTTCTATACCATGCTCTCAGGTTAGCAAGCCAGGATATTCTTCTTCGTTTTGGGACCCTTTTTCCTTCAATTTTACCTTGCAAAATGTATTGAAGTAGCTCATATATGCCTTGATTTCTCATTATATGTCCCAAATACTGCAGTTTACGGCCCTTTACAATGTTGACCAAATCCGCGGTTGTGTTCATTCTCCGTAGTACTCCTTCATTGGTGACTTTGTCTGGAATACCATTCCATGGTATCTTCAGGATCCTTCTGTAAAAACATATCTCAAAATCTTGAAGCTTTGATAGAGTTTCTGCCTTCAATGTCCACATTTCTACTTCGTACAGAAGCAATGAGTACACGTAACATTTAAGGAGCCTTATTTTTGTTTCTAGTGTGAGGTCATGGCTCTTGAACACATAGCTCATAGTCAAGAATGCACTTTTTGCCTTTCCAAGTAATTATACTGTGAGACACGTTTAATTCTCATTTGGTTCACATACAGATTTGCTCCAGTTATATTTTACTTGCTGATGATTATTAGTTTGGTTTTGCTGGTGTTTATATCCAGTCCATATATTCTACTTATTTTCGTTCGTTTATTCATTAAATTTGCAGCCCTTCTATGGTATTGGAAAAGTTATTGACTCCATTTATTGAGATGCCTTCATAAATATTTTTTAGAGTCTCTTCAAAAATGTGCTCCGAGTACAAATTAAATATCAGTAGTGAAAATATGCACCCATTTCTCACTCCCCAAGATTTTGGCATGATCTGTATATTCTCCATCTATTCGGGATACCGCTAATTGATTCCAATACAGGTTAGCTAGAATTTTTAGGTCTCTTTGGTCTTTTTGTAGTCAATCAGGCATACAAAAACATCACATCTGACATCTCTACATTTCTGAAACAATACCTGCACGCTAAATCAAGCTTTCCTCGTACCAACATTCTTCTTCATGTGCCTTGTCCGTTCCGAACGTTGGCAATCAACATGGCTATTCTGACTTTGTTTACGGCAGATATGAATGGTTCAGCAGATGATAATCCGAACCATTGCCGCAAGCTTTGGAGCCACGAGTGTCTTCTCCTCCCTGGACCCCTTCTGCTGTCTATTTTCCCTTGAACGATCAGTTGTAGTACTCTATATTTATTATGTCTCATAACGTGACCCAAGTATTCCAACTTTCTTTTCTTTATACTTATTCCTACCTCTCTCTCTTTACCTATCCGGCGTAGTACCTCTTCGTTGGTCACGTGCTCAGTCCAGGATATACGTAATATACGTCGGTAAGCCCACATTTCGAAGGCCTCTACTTTTTTCATCAATGTTGCGGTCATTGTCCACGCCTCCATTCCATATAACAAAACCGGGAATACATAACATTTCAGAAGTCGAATTTTGAGAGGTAGGGTGAGGCTTTTAGAGGTGAAAATTTGCTTCATGCTAGTGAACGATGCTCTTGCCTTTTCTACTCTTATACGTATTTCCTTCGCTTGATCCCAATTTGAGTTAACTGTTGTTCCCAAGTAGATGTACGAATCCACGTGTTCAATTCTTTCATTGTCTAATATCAGTTGCTGTGGTGGTTGTTGGGTTTTGCTTACTAACATCCATTTGGTTTTTGTGATATTTAGTCTGAGTCCGTATTGTGCACTTGTTTTTTGTATCTTACTCATTAGGCAACTCAGTTCCTCCATGCTACTTGCTAGAATCACAGTGTCATCAGCATACCTTATGTTATTAATTATTTCTCCATTTATCTTTATGCCTTCTGTGCTTTCCTCCAGCGCTGTCTTAAATACTTCTTCTGAGTATATATTAAAGACAATAGGAGACAAGATATAGCCCTGTCGTACCCCTTTCTTGATCTCAATTTTATTGGTCAATGTAGATCCTACTTTCACTTTAGCTGTTTGGCCCCAATAGAGACTCGCTATTGTTCGAATGTCTCTGTAGTCGACTCCGATCTTATGGAGAACTTCAATTATCTTTTCGTGCTTTACGTTATCGAATGCTTTTGCGTAGTCTATAAAGCATATGTACACATCTTTGTTCATATCTCTGCAGCGCTGGATGAGTACCTGTAGACTAAAAAGTGCTTCTCTTGTCCCAAGAGAATTCCGAAACCCAAACTGCGAATCTCCAATGTTATCCTCACATTTTTTGCTTATTCTGTTGTAAATAACCTTGGTGTATGCCTTCGAAATGTGGTTAATTAGACTTATCATCCGATGTTGATCACAAGTCTTTGCTTTTGGTTTTTTCGGTATGGCAACAAAAGTTGACTCTAGCCAGTCTTCAGGAAACTCCCCGCTGTTATAAATATTGTTAAAGAGTCTAACGAGTGAGTCTAGAAATTGACTGTTTGTCTCGCACAGCATTTTTAATACTTCCCCGTATACGTTATCGTTGCCTGGTCTTTTGTTATTTTTAAGACCCTTTATAGCATTCTCCACTTCTGATTTTAGAATAGAAGGGCCAGTATCATCATTGTTCAGTGTATACCCACTAGGACGGTCATCATTAAACAGTTGTTCCACATAAGTTTCCCAGATTCTAACTATTTTGTCGGGGTCTAGTTGTAGATTTCCATTATCATCGCATAGCCCTTTCGATAAAATATTGTAGCTTTTCTTTGTTGTGAGTTCCTTTATCTTCTTATGCATATTGTGATAGTCGTATACCTTTTCGCACTGTTCGATTTCTTCGCATCTCTCCGAGAACCATTTCTCTTTAGTTTTTCTTATCTCAGCTCTAATTCGTCTATGGGTTTCGCGGTATTTGGCAGTATCTTTAGTTTTATATATCCGTCTCTCTTCCATCATGTCAAGGATTTCTGCAGTCATCCAGTCTTTCTTTTTTGTCTTATCAGGTAGTAAAAACTTAGTGCTTGAAGTCCTAATCTCTTCTTTAATTTCACTCCACTTTTCCAGCGGTTCATTGTTATTTTTAAGGATTTTTAATATTTCGGTATTTAAATTCTCCTGCATCTGTTGTTTAATATTATTGTTTAGTACCAACAGCGTTCACAAATCCAAACTGATTGGGCGCAATTTGTTACTCGCATTTTAAGTAAATTCTTTGTGGGCGACTTTTAAAAACAGCTTCAACATATGGCTCATTAGGCTTATTGTCCTATAGTCTTCCCAAACTTTTGCTCCTGGTTTTTTGGGCAATGGTACGAACTCCGATTTGAGCCACTCTACTGGTATTTTTCCTGCCTTGTATATTTCATTAAATATTTCAGTTATTATTTTTATTTGTTCTGCATCTAATAGCTTCAGCAGTTCTGCAGGAATTTCATCAAGTCACGGTGCCTTTCCATCCTTCATTTGTCTGACGGCTGCCGTTATTTCTTCTGGTATTGTTGTATTGTTCTAAGGTAGTGGAAAGTTTCTCCAACTATTTTTCCCAAACTTTATTTTTATCTTCTTTGGCTATAGCAAGATTGCTTTCATCATCTGTTATTTTTTCGCTGTTGCGTTTTCGGAACGAAATCACACTTTACATAATAAATTGTAACCAAAATAGAAAGAGATACTAAGCGAAAGCAGTAATACAAATGGATTGAACGGCGGAGATAATGATAAATCACATTCTATTCAAGAATTTCTTAAAAACATAAATCTTCCATCCAAATTTGAACATTTCCTCAACCCTTTCCTCTCCTGTACCCTTATTAATCAAATTACGAACTATTATTCAAAAATCCTTAATTACCCCATTCAGATCACATCTAGCCACCATACGGTTACACAATGGAAGAAAAAAAAGTATAAAAAATACCTGCGGTACTATTAAATATCCTATAAATAATTTACAAAATGGCTGTCAGAAGCATTTACAGCCGACACACTGAACAATTAAGCATATTAAAAATTACAAACTACACCCTTGAAGGGATGATCTTTTCTGTTTCGTCAATGGCTCTTGAAGGTATTCATAATTCGGACAAAGAAGTCGCAGTGACGGGGAAATGTACTATTTGGATTGGGGTGGAACTATAATAATAACTTTTTCTTGTTTGAATAGTCCTGTATCAAAACCGTTGTAATCTTTTGCCATAAAAACTGGGCTATCATAGCTTTCTAAACCAAGTGTGTTGTTCTAATTTCAAAATGTTCTTTTTTCAAATGGAAAAAAGAAAGGAGAAATGAGCCTACTGCATGTAGAGAAGTATCCTATTTAAACGAATATCAACTAATTGTGAATTTGCATTTCTATTAATAAATTTCCATTATCTCTTTTATTGAGATAGTCAGGACGTTTTTCGATTTCAACAGCTTTGAAAATAATCTTTAATTTAAACAAATAATTCAGTGGTTTTAATAGTCCGACTTATGAGCTGTTTGAAGAGGATACTTAGTCAGGCAGGTATTTTATTGGAATCGTGAAATAAAATTGAATGTTGGTAGATTAGGTGTTAATTTTTTTAAAAGAGTTGATCTATATGTGATGATACTCATCACATATTTGTAGACTACAAAGCAGCCTACGACTCTGTCAATAGAAGAGAAATATTCAAAGCAATAAAAGAGCTAGGAATACCAAATCAGTTGGTAAATTTAACAAAACTAACTCTTGAAAAAGTTGAATGTAGAATCGGAAGAATCTGTCTGAACCTTTTAAAACAGATGTACTGTCTGCGCTAGGGAGACGTATGTCACAATTCACAACCAATGGTTCAATCTTTGATAAATTAGTGCAAATCCTTGCCTATGCTGATGATATCAATTGTTTCGAAAGAAAAATACTAAGATGAATCTAGGGAGCAGAAAATGACAATGGAGTGTGGAGAAGGCAATACAACTTCGAGCTTTATAGAATATACCAGCAACCTGATATCATAAAACATATTAACATGGAAAGTCTGAGGTGGATAGGGCACGTAATGCGGATGGAACAGAATGACCAGCTAGAAAAATGTTCATTGATAGACCCACTGGTCAGAGAAGAAGAGGAACTTCCTTGAACAAAGTTCCTTGATAACATCGATGAATACATGAGAAATATGTGCTTGGTGGAGGAAGGCGATGGATAGGGACGACTGGAGAGAAATTCTTGAAGAGGCTAGGACCCTCGCAGGGTTTTCAAACCAGAATGATGATGATGATGATGATGATGATGATCAAATGCTATATTTTGTCAGTTTTGTTACATAGTACGGCAAATGCCGCTCGTAGTTTATTAAAAACTATTATAATAAGAAAGTTTTCATACTTAGGGAATATTTCAGCTTGTCATGAAAGGTAAAATTAAGGGCAGCAAGGAATTGGAAGGACTATGTCATGGCTCAAGATCCTGTGCGATTGGATAGAAATAAGCACTGTTGCACAACTATTTCGATTGGCTTAGTGTTGGAAATTAAAGAGCAAAAACTAAGAAACGAAAAGAATGAAGACTTAGTGTCAAGCTATGTAGCTTATAGACGTGCGTTAATGTTAGATAAGTTATACATACTAAAATGAACTATACTTTAGTAAAATAGTACTAAGAACGTACCTAATGTATACTAGCTATACGCTCTCGAAGAAGCTGAATCTGTTTTCACTTGAAGATCTTTTTTGTGTAGGAGATCATCTCATTTTGGGTTTGGTTTTACAGTTTCTGGTGTGACTTCGCTGTTTTCACTACTCCTTTTTCTTGCTTACGTTCATGTATTTTGTTTTATTTCCAGTCCGCTCAGTTTGGCTTCGTTTTCTATTTCTTCGAAGGTTTTCTTTAATGCTTTTCTATTTGTTGGTACTATGGTTCTATCGTCCGCATATCGTATTATTTGTACTGCATTCCTGTTTATAGTTCCTGCGTTTGACAGCTTTTTTATTATCCTGTCTAGTGATAGAATAAATAGTACCGTTGAGAGCGCATCTTCTTGTCTTACTGCATTTTTTATTTTATTATTTCTTTTGTTTCTCTTCCGATGTCTATTATTATTTGGGAATCTCGCATTGTCATTTCTATATTACTCTCTTGTAAGTCTTGGATCATTTTTCTTCTGTTTAGTTTGTTAAACGCCTGATAGAAGTCTAGAAACAATATATGCGTTTCTCCGAAAAGAACGTACCTCAAAAATATTAATAATATCATCTTATACTCACCTTAATAATTGGTTTGATGATCAATTATTAAAATAATTAATTTGTTTTATTTTTATCAGGAAAATACAAAAAAAAGTAAGTGTAATTGTCATTCATTGCCAATTATATATAGTTCACAAAACGTTTTTAAAAGTACATATTAAACCCTAGTTTCTACCCTTAGGTGCCTCCATGACAGATTTGGCAGTTGTTCCGTGTGAGTTGACGTTAATAAATTAATGTTTGACTCTAGAAAATAATATACTTCGGTGTTCAGTATATTTAGCAACCGTTTACTAGTCATTACGAGGGGAGAGAGACTCAATAAAAACCGGCAGATGGCTTTGATTTCAATTGTTCGCCGGTCGTCATGGTTACTGCCCAAATATAACATGTTACTGTGTTCCAAAATTTATTTGCCATTGGATACCAGGACCGTAGGCTACCAGAGTTAAGTATTTGTTAGGAGTGACGTAGATTATTGTCAATCGCTATTTTTTCCTATAGGATATTTACTTTCGAACGCTATTCAACTCAATATCTAAAATTTTTTTCTAACATTTGGCAAAGAGCTATAAAACCTGTCACAGCAGAGATAGAAAAGATCTAAAAATAGAAGATATGATGCTATCTAATCGGGGGAGAATTACTTTTTTAAACTTACAGTGAAGTAAAAAAACTAGTGTAAAATGGTATATATTTAAATAAATCCGAATTTCCAAACGGATTACAATTTTACCAAAACGTTTTCGGTATTTTCAGGTCATCATCAATCGAGCAAATCCAGCTAATCAAAATAGCATACCGCACACGAAAAAGAGAACTCTACAGAAAAACTCGTACAGAAAAAATAAAGCATTGGAGAGAACTGTGTGACAAGCTGGATGAGGACATCTTTGGTCAGGGATATAGTTCGCAATGAAAAATTCCCATGCGTACCCCTCATACGAAATGCCACTATACAAAAAGCTTGAACTAACACGAGAGCTTTTTCCGTCCAACAGATGGCATAGAGTATGGAAGAACGAGGGAGCTGAGCGTGCCATACCCTTTACCAAAGATGAATTAGTCGAGGCATTGGATTCACTCAAGATACATGGGTCCCCTGGACTAGACCAGAAGGGTCTAGGACGCTTTCAACCTGGATGGCTTTTGGAGCATATGAATGCATTGTTTGAAGCACAGACATTTCCTGAAGCTTGGAAGACATCAAGGTTGGTAGTGCTTCCCAAAACTGGGGAGAAGTATTGCTCTCTTCCCATGCATCGGAATGTTGTACGAGAGGATACTGCGAGGACGGATCGACGACACGATTGAGAGATGTGGAGACTTATCCCCGAGACAAGTCGTATTCTGAAAAGGAAAGAGCACAATTAACGTAATTTTGAGTATAATCAAGGCATTGCACAACATTGGGGTTGAACAGCTCTGGACGCCAGTGTAAAGAGGTGATGCGGGCATTAGAGGAGAGGGAGTGTCCTAACTATCTGATGAAAGACAGATACAGATACAGATAAGTGCCTATAATGTGAATACTATTACACTATCCGTGCTTCGAAGGCCACGTAAAGCCGTCGGTTCCCCTGGGCTAGTGCATCGACAGTGAGCCTTGGGCTAGTGCATGATATTATTATTAGTATTATTATCTTACACTATTACTCACGCAATGCTGGAGTGTAATAGATGGACAGTGGAGAGAAATGGAATGTTTAGAGGACCAGATATGAACCCTGTTACTGTGAGAGATATGATCGTGAAGATGACTGGAAGTAAATATTACATTCCAACAGTCAAAAGAAAGTAGAAAAAAACACACGGACAAACGACAGAGATACGATATAGAGAAATATAGGTATTTTGAAAGTATCGTCAGCCTTACAGCGGCCATCCCACGTTCGGAGTACCACAAGTAGGAGAGGGTGGTTTTAGTTGGTAGGCAGGGTAACAGAAAGGTATATGTTTGCTGGAAAACTTTCTTCTAAGGAGAAATGGGCTCGGATGTACTCCTCTACCCTGAATACAACACACGTTAGCCATCTCTAGATGGGTTAACCTGGTACGGTTTTACCACACTCAGAGAAAAAAAGGTCATCATAAGTGAAAACAAAGTTAGCAATTCAAACTAGCAACTTAAAAAGGTGCAATAATCTATTAATAACATTTTCAATATCTTAAAAATTAAAATTGAAACGGCATGAAGTCGATGTTGATGAAGAAATGACCACCCAAATGACTAATAGGAAGGTCACGTGGTCGATAAATCCGACCCATTAGAAAGAGATGCAAGGACTCCTTTGCGTCAGTTTTCACACAGTTCAATCACATTTTATTTAACCTTAATAAAAATTGAACTTTTATGTTTGTCTTTATTAAAGTGTTAATACTTATTCCAGGTATGTACACTGATGATGGACTTATTAGTTCGAAAACATGTTGTAATATAGTCCGAAAAGGTCTTTTCAGAATATATATACCTATTATAAAGAATTTATTTAATAAAATTTTTCTGTTGCTTTATGGTAAAGTAAACTTTATTATTGGACACTGAGGGGTCCTATTCTAGTCTAAAGTCTTAAGGATTGCTCATTTACCTTTGATGTATTATATTTCAAGGAGTGGTCATATCATTTTCACCAATGGTCATCAAAGTAACCAAAAAACAATAATATTTACAGTTTTTCTGTTTTTCACAGTCTTGTATAATGACCGTTGCCATAAAAAACTGTGTTATCATGCATTTTCAAATACAGTATAGTTTTGTCTTGATTTTTAGTTGAACAAGAAATGTGTAATTTGAATTGCTCATGAATATATGTAAGAATTGCTATATTTTTCATCTAGTATTTATTATCCACTACTGTAATTCGTGACAGCGTTTAAGCCCTGACCTGCTTCCCGTTCCATAATAGTAGCATTATTTATTCGAGCTATTTTTCACTGCTGGTGCGATTTCTATGGCGTTTAATATCAAATTAGCCTATAGGCCATTTATCCATGATGTGATAGAATCGCAAGATGGCTGAATTGAGCCGAACGTATAATAGTGTTATAAATTTGAAGCAGTTAAGAGATCGTTAGTGGCCATATTAGTTTAGGTCCATTTGGTTTGCAGAATGCGTGCGAAACTTAATAATTTTGGATGGTTTGGTTGAAGAATGAGATGTTGCACGTGTAGAAAGTTACACTAAATTGATGTTTATTGGATGCTACTAGAAAAAAAAATTACTATTTAAATGGGAATAAGCCACAATTAAAGGTTAAAGTACGTTTATTGACGTTTCAATTTCCACTTCGGAAATCGTTCTCAAAATACAAACATTAGTAAATTAAACAAATTTTAAAATCCGTAAACTAATTTTCGAAACCAAATTCTTGGTTTTTACTGGATTTTAATATCAGATGTCGCTATTTGCGTCTATACGAAGCCATGTTAGAGTTGCTTCCTAAGACAGAGAAGATTTATTTTCACTTTCAGAGCGACTGTGAAAGCCGTTCTGAAGATGCCTATATTAGGCCGAAATACGTATAAGCGGATGCACAGGCGCCCTGTACGTAACATCAAATCTTAACTGTCTTTTCCTTTTTAAACAAATTTTGTTTTTTGTTACTTAGTGAAAAATTCTTCTAATAATTTAATTTTATCTGACTCATTTATATTGACAATTCAGATATACATTATACATTTTAAAATAGACGACTTTAAAATGATACTGTCAATATTGTTGAGTTGCGCTCCTGGGACGACTTTACTTATAAGTTCATTCTATTACATAAAATCAACTTTAACTTGAGAATATCCTTCAGAAAAGATCATAGCATGTAATTCGTCTTTAAAAAGACAAATACATGCCATGATGACAGTAAAATTTTCCTGTTAGTGATTCCATAGTAAATTATGAGGGAAAAACCAGGAAAAAAAACCTCATAATACTATCCCGACATGGTAAGTATTTGATCGTGCACTTAGTTTACCTTCAATAAACATCAAATTCTGATTTTATATGTTTTTTATTTAAAAAACATAAATGATCTATGCTCTATATGTTACTGACTTACTAATACTGGCATTTTCCTTTTAATAACTTCCTCTTTCAATATGGGCAACCAGATCCTACTGCATTCTGCCGAGGAATTTGCGACACAATTGGTCTCATTTAGCATAATTAGAGCCGCTTCTTTGATTTTTCTTTTTTTACCATCCGTTTCTTTTAGGACTATATTTGAATCATTCCATTGAACCCTATGTTCATTATTCCATGCGTGTTTACATATTTGATACCTATCAAATTCTCTATTTTTAATATAAGATTGATGTTCACTTATTCTAGCATTTAATGGCCTTGATGTTTCACCTAAATAAAACTGATCGCATTCACAAGGTATTTTATAAATGCAATTCTTAATAAAAAAAAACAAGTAGGAGTCAATTTGGATTTAGAAATTTGTTGAAAACGAGAAATGTGTTGTTCAATCTTATCTGTTTCTGCGCTACCTGTATCTGTTTAGCTAATTCTAATTCATTTTTATAGGGACTTCCCGTCAAAACCATTTCCTTTTGTGCTGTTCCTTCTTGGATTTTGGATGAGGCTTTGGAATCGAGAAAATTCGATCAATTGAAATGTTAAGTTTTGGACTTGCTTCACGAGTTTTTTTAGTAGGCCTAGTGGGTGCAGTAGTCGTAGCTAAACTCTGTTTAGGACTAGGTAGTTCAGGCCAGATTATTTCGTACTCTATTAGCTCTATTAGCTCCTGTTAAAAAAAGTAAAGTTCGTGTAACCTTGTGGCTAAGATCTAGTGTTAGGGTTTTCAGGTCGCGCAAGTGCCCCTAACATGACTTAACGACTACTTTCGTAACCGGGACCGATGGCTTTACGTGGCCTCCGAAGCACGGTGGCAGCTCAGTTAAATTAGTAATTGAAACCTTTGTCGGTGCCGAGCTTCTGTTGTAAACCTAAGTGGTTCCTTGTTTGTCTGATTAGACTCTTCATTTTCACTATCTCTCCGAGTTTCACTTCCTTTATGGTCATTTAAATTTTCAGCCTCACAAAAGTCATGATCGTTGAAGATCATGCTTCTTGCAATTCTTGCTCTCACATATATATCATCTCAGTTATTATCAACAGGTCCTCGAAGACACTTTGTCTCAGGACCAATTAACCGATGTAGAGCCATACTTTGCCATGTTACCAATTCCAACGGTAACTTAAACATCTTAATTTTAAATAACATATAATGTAACATATTTGTAAATTTATAATATTTAAAGGGTTTTCACCCATATATTTTAGTGGCTCATAGCATATATACTTCGTTACACTGATGATGGAATTTACATTCCGAAAACGTTCTGTAATCTAATTGTGATATAGCCCGTTTGGGTGTTTTATTTATACCTTTTATACAAATTTGAAATAAAATTTTTTGTGATACATGGTATACAGCCAGCTACAGGAACTTAGTTTCCTTGTGGATTTTATATAGGAATCAGTGTATTCAATCATCATCTTCATTCCATATTTTTTTCTGTTTTTCATATTCTAGTTACTCGCTTTATTTTCTTCTTTATATACTTTCGTATATCATCAGGAATTTATAAACAAAAAGAAACGCGATTTTATAAAAAAATCACACAAAACAGCAAAATATGCTTGCTTCAACAGCCATCCTCCGCTCTTTCGACGACCCATTACCATAAAAAATAAAATTCTTTCCCTTCGTAAAACGGTCGAAGACAGAAAATTAATTTGGAAGATGTCAATCGTTAAAATAAAACACAATCATTATCTGTTTAGGACAAACGTTTTGGGCTAAAAAGTAGGTAGCATTTTTTAGATCCGAGAACTAGATAATTGGTGAAAAAGGCCGAAAAAACCGCTGTGCATCCAGAACCACAAAACCATAAATCTACGTTAATTATTTTAACAATTTCGTAATAAATCATTGCCCAAAAATGTTGCGATCGGAATGTTAAAAAAGAGGGAAGGGTCGTTTATCATAGTGATTGAAATGAGTATCTGTTTCGGTGTAGTGTTGGCTCGAATTTCTATTCATTAATTATTACAAATTAGAAGAAGTGTCTTTTTAAATAAAAGAATCTTTCATCAACTAATTGTTTTACAAAAAATTTCAATAATTAATAACTTGTAAATGAATGGTTAGTGTTAACTACAAATTATTGACTCTAACCTCATGAGCCTCAAGTCGCTTAAAATTATTGAATATTTAACAGTATCTTCTTTTCGATTTTCATTAATTTTGTTTTTACATTAGCATTTGTATTTGCATGTATTTTTTGAAGTTTAACATCTTACTGGAGGCTGCCAAGCGTTTGCCTAAACTGATTGTAAAGGGGGACAAGGAAGGAGCCTCCATGAGATCAATAGTGCCACATTAACTACAAAGTAAACACTATTGACGGCGGCCTCTTGAAACGTCTACTAGTAGACGGCTAATCCTTCTCCGACTAAATGTGAGGTATTGTGCACCCAGGAAACCCACAGAGACCTAACTGCAGCGAGACCGAAAGTCTCCGGTATGAAACTGATTGCGGAGATACCATCAAAGCATGGGAGCTCGGTATTTGTGAAAACTCAAACCATAGTCTAATCAGTTAGAACAACAAATGTACACGGTATAGAGATAATAACTACTGAGATCGGAAAATGAACAATAACCTCAGTATACAAGCCCCTAAACCAACCTTTTATATTTTCAACCCCAATTAACTTCCAATCACAACCCAATCAGCTTGTACTGGGAGACTTTAACAGTCCCAGTTTACTCTGGGGCTATACAGATTCGGACGCAGATGGAGACGCAGTAGAAGCATGGGTCGAAACGAGTGACCTCACATTAATACATGATCCTAAATCTTCACCATCTTTTCAGAGCAAAGTTTGGAAAAGAGGATATAACCCGGATATCTGTTTTTCAAGTAATAACCTCGAAGACCGATGTACCAAATTAGTATGTGGCCCCATATCTAAAACTCAGCATAGACCAATTGGTATAAATATCTTTCCAATTATCAGACCATAAGCTATTCCATTCAGAAGGAGAACTACAAAAAATTTGTAGAAGTACTCAAAAATGTGTATAGAAACTATAGACACTATTAACGTCGTCAAATAATTTACAAGTGATATGGTTGGTTTACTCCATCTTTTAAAATGCAGCTATCAATATGCAAATGATAGGTCAACAAAAACTAAGTTTACAAATCTTCAAAAGAAAGTACTTAACCATTTAGGGAAAGATATATCTGACTTAGACAGTGACTCCTCCGTAGACAATCATTCAGGATCATCTAACTCCGAATCTATTCTTCTTCTTTACGTGCCATCTCCGCGAGAAAGGTTGGCAATCATCACTGCTATTCTAACTTTTGATACTACAGCCCGAAAGAGTTCAGTTGAGCTGCATCCAAACCATTCTCTGAGGTTTCTCAGCCAGAACATTCTTCTTCTACTTATGCTTCGCTTTCCTTGAATCTTTCCTGCATTATTAGTTTTAGGAATTCATATCTGTCATCACGTGTTATATGACACAGATATTGTAGTTTTCTTATTTTGATGGAATCCAGTATGTCCCTGCTGTTCTTCGTTCTTCTTCGTCATTGGTTATTATGTCTATCCAGGAGTATTCTCAGCATTCGTCGATATGTTCATATTTTAAATGCTTCCTATTTATTAAGACATTGTTTATTTAAAGTCCATATCTCCACACCATACAAAAGAAGAGAAGATACATATTAATATTTTAGTACTCGTTTTCTAAGATTTAGGCTGAGGTCTCTACAACATAATATTTGCTTCATATTATTGAATGTCTGTCTAGCCATTTCTATTCTAACTCTAATTTCTTTGGTCTAATCGTTTGTTTCATTAATGTTTGCCCCTAAATAGTTATAATTCTGAAATCATTCTATCGTCTTATTATTTACGTGTAGATTGATGTATCTAATATTTTTCCGAAAATATTGCAAGCAAAATTGTCTCTCTTTTGATATTATATACAACATAAAACAATGGATACTAGACAGTAGCGAGAAGTAGAAGTAACAAGATGAAAGGACCGGCTGGTAAATGAAGCACTAGACAAATCAAGAAACGACCGAAGAAGTCCAGAAAAACTATAGTGATAATCTGATCATTGAATAAGAATACATGCGAATATAAAACATCCATAAGTCTTCCATAAGGAAGTAGGACAAAAAGATCATTTGTATAATGTTCTTTTCTCCAACATAAACATTAGTAGACTTAATATCATCAAATTAATTAATGAAAAAGTATTTTTAACCCGTTTCTAGTAACTACTTGACCTCGTATAAAAAATATCATTACGATTTGTTATAATTTACATTAAGAGAAAAAAAGAAAACATCTTAACGAGAGACAATTCTGACAGCAAACGACCATGTTAATCGCCAAATTAACAAACACAATTAGTTGTAAGAGACTTCCAATTAGCATACTTGGGATTACGAGACTGTATATATCATCTTAAGATAGCGAAAACATTATTGATGACCGTGTGATGTCCTGATTATTATTTATATCAACAGAAGACTGCTACACTGAGAAAAGTAATTTTAAACTATAGTTTTATTTTAAATTAAAGAAGATTGTTGTAAATTGCATTGAAGATGTTTGAGATGAGTATTTACGGACTCCTAAAAAGTTACTAATGAGGATAACTATTAAAAGTAAGATTAATATAAACTTAATACAAGTATGCGCTTCTACAAGTAACAGTACAGACAACGAAATTAATGAATTTTACCATGTATTAAAGCAAGCACTAAATAACACAAAAAACACGTAATTTGTGTAATAATGGGAGACTTCAACGCTAAACTAGGAGAAGACATAACTCCCGAAGTTACTGGAGGATTCGGTCTTGGGGAAAGAAACGAAAGAGGTGATAGATTGGTAGAGTTCTGCCAAGAGGAAAACTTTGTTATCACCAAGACATGTTTTAAACAACCAAAAAGACGTCTCTATACATGGATATCACCGAGAGATGGCCATGGTAGTGTATTGCGTAACCAAATAGATTATATCATGATTAACAATAGATTTCGAAACTCATGTAAATGTACTAAGACATATCCAAGTGCCGACGCAGCCACCGATCACAATTTACTGGCATCGAGAATCAACCTAAAATTAAAGACAATCAAAAAGCCTTCCATTACAAAGAAATACGATAGACAAAAACTAAAAGAAGAAGAATTTAAACATCACTTTGAACAGACAATGAACGAAAAAATTCGAGACAACATCACACAAGTATACAATGTACCAACAGTCGAAGAAAGATGGGATAACATAAAGAATGGTATCATCGATACAGCAACGCAAAGTGGAACTATCACCCATTATAAAAAGCAAGCATGGATGACAGATGAAATAATCGAAATGATGGACGAAAGAAGACAGCTTAAAAATAGAAATAACTCAGAGTATAAACGAAAGCATAATCTGATTCGAAGAAAAATCAGGGAAGCCAAAGAGTTATGGATGCAAGCAAAATGTGAGGAACTAGAAGAATTGCAACGAAAACATGACGAATTTAACACACATAAGAAAATAAAAGAAGTTACAGTACACAAAAGAAATACACCCATAACATTAACGAATAATGAAGGTCATGCACTATCCCTAGAAAACGAAGTAATGGAGGAATGGGAAAATTACATTAAAGCATTATTTAAGGATGATCGAGGATTACTACCTAACTTAAGTGCAAATACAGGACCATCAATCTTAAAAGTTGAAGTGGAAAAAGCCATACACCAAGCCAAAAACAACAAAGCCAGTGGACCAGATCAAATATACAGCGAATGGCTAAAATTACTCTCAAATGACAATATAAAAGAACTCACTGTACTTTTCAATCAAATATATGATACCAGTGAAATTTCATCGGACTGGTTAAAATCGATCTTTATTCCTCTACCTAAGAAACCAAACGTTAAGAAATGTAGCGACTGTAGACTCATTAGTTTAATGAGCCATGCCGTTAAAATACTGTTGCATATTCTCCTAAATCGAATTAACAACAAGTGCGAAGAAATAATTAGTCAAGAGCAGTTCGGGTTCCGGAGATGCCTTGGAACTAGAGAAGCACTATTTTCTATGCAAACACTCCTTCAACGATGTTGGGAGGTAAGAAAACCCGTATATATGTGCTTCATTGATTTTGAAAAGGCATTTAATCGCGTTCAGCATACCAGACTAATTACCGCCTTGCAGAGCATCCAACTAGATGAGAAAGACATCAAACTTATTGCCAAACTTTACTGGAACCAAACAGCCATTATTAATACCAACAACAGAGAATCAAAGCCTATCAGTATTGAACGAGGCGTAAGACAAGGCTGTATACTATCTCCCACCCTCTTTAACGTGTATTCTGAGAATCTATTTGGGGAAGCTTTAAAAGATCAAAAAGGAATTATCATAGGAGGAGAAATAATTAACAATATACGGTACGGCGACGATACTGTGATTCTAGCTGAAAACATCGACGATCTGCAGGAGGTAATCAATAGAGTTGACATGGAATGCACAAATTGGGGACTGTCGATAAATATCGATAAAACTAAATACATGGTGACCAGTAAAGTGGATATCGGCGCAACCCAACTGATATTAAACCAACAACCGCTGCAGAGAGTTCAGACATTCAAATACCTTGGATGTTGGATTACCCAAAATCTAGATCCATCCTTCGAAATTCGATGTAGAATTGAACAGGCAAGAAACTCATTTCAAAAATTCAAGCCTCTATTATCCAATAACTCATTAAATTTGGAAATCCGTGAAAAGTTTACAAGATGTTACGTGTGGTCTGTACTTTTGTATGGATGTGAAACTTGGACTTTACGCCGATATCATGAATAAAATCGAGGCGTTTGAGATGTGGTTGTATCGAAGGATACTAAAAATTCCATGGACTAGCAGAACCAGAAACGAAGAAGTTCTTCGAAGAATGGGACATCAACGAACTCTATTAAATATTATTAAGAGGCGTAAACTAGAATATCTTGGACATATAATCAGAGGACCAAGATATGAGTTCCTTCGGCTAATTCTCAACGGTAAAATCGAAGGAAAGAAATGGATAGGACGGAAGAAACTCTCTTGGTTGAGGAATTTGCGGCAGTGGACAGGTTTAACAGCGGACCAATTGCTACATGTAGCGCAAGACCGAGATCAGTATAAAAATATTATAAGCATGGTAGTCGCCGACGTTCCGTAGGGATATGGCACTCTAAGAAGAAGAAAAAGTTACTACAATTCACCTATGGATAACTGAATGGTCAACAATCCACGTAAGACATTTTCCATATATGATGTTCCTGGCATTGTAAAATTGAGTCTGACGCTCCAGCTGCTACGCCAACCAATACAATGGATGGGTTCAGTAAAACAGGGATATGTAATCTAAATAAGGATATTTTCACAGAAAGTGACTTTTTGCCATCATATGTGACAGACAGTTTTACACCAGCAAATGAAGAAGGAAACGCTACCGAAACCAACAGAAACATTTCAAGCATGCTAAAATCATGTAAAATCCATTGAAAATTCTAGAACATTTTCCAGATGTCAACGACAATTTGTCTGCAAAACAGTCGCATCGACAAAAATGGAACCTGCAAGTTCGATATTGCTTTCCCGTGTAGAAGTAAGGCCGTTTCTAAAAGCAGGTCTTCGACAAAATTCGAGAAAATCACGGAAGAAGAGATAAACTGCTATTTTAACCGATACTTCGATAAAAAACGCTCTCGCGGGCGAAAGACAAAATGCGAAAGAAAAGAAAGGTCCACATAAAAGAAAAACATGCAACCAAAGAAAGACACTAAAACACACAAAAATTAGAGATAATTGGAAAACATTTTTCCGGGAAGAAACCCGATTCTATCTACGATTGCAGCTCATCATAACCCCACATCCTCGGAATTTGAGGACGAAACTGAGTGCTTAGGATGTGAAGAACCCTATCGAAATAGCACTAGAGGTAATGACTGGGTGCAATACATCCAGTGCAGCAGATGGGATCACATCAAATGCACGAACAAAAGTAATATCACTCTATTCATATGCATAAATTAAATCTGCATTTTTTTTAGATTGTGTCACTATTATACTCTTATGATATAACTAAGAAAATATTAAGTCAACTAACCCCAGGCCGCTAGTCAAATAAACCCGCACTTGGGGCTTCTTCTTCTTCTTCTTTTGGCATCATAACCTTGGATGGGTCTTTGCCTGTCTGGCTATGTCCTTCCATTCAGATCTCTCTTGTGCCCTTCTTCTCCATTGTCTTATGTTCATTGTTTTCAGGTCGTCTTCCACGTCATCCAACCATCTCGTTCTGGGCCTTCCTTTTTTTCGCCTTCCTATGGGCTTCCATTGTAACATTTTCTTTGTTGTTTTTGCATCGTTTGGTCTCTGCACATGTCCCAGCCATGACAGTCTTTGACTTTTCACAAATCTTACAATGTCATAACCTTTATTTAACTCATTAACCTCGTCGTTTCTCCTGATTCTCCATGTGCCATCATTGGGCTTGGGCTTCATCATTTTTCGTCATTACCCAAGTTTCACATCCATAGGTTACTACGGGTCTAATCAGTGTTCTGTAGATAGTCATTTTGGTTCTTTTGTCTAATAATTTCGATGTCATCAATCTTTTATTAGCATAGTATGTACGATTCCCGCTGGAAATACGTGCATTAATTTCGCTACTCACGGAGTTATTCTGATTGATTTCTGTGCCGAGATATGTAAAGGCATCCACTCGTTCGATAGTATAGTTGTCTATTGTGATATTATTTTCATTGTCAGTTATTCTTTTGACTTTTTCTTGCTTCAGGATCAATTTGTTTGAACACTTCCATTAGTTGTGGCTTATTCTTACTAATGATGGCTACATCGTCTGCATATGCAGTAATTTGTACTGGTTTGGTGTTTATATGGCCGGTTATATTGGTTTTTCTGATGACTGCCTCAAGAACTAGGTTGAATAGCATGGTTGATAGGGCATCTTCCTGTCTTACTCCCATGTTGATGTTAAACAAGGGAGTCAGTTCCCCATCTACTCTGACTGCGGCTTTTGAACCCTGCAATGTCATTTTTATGAGGCTGATGTATTTCTTAGGTGACTTGGGGCTACTTGACTTATTTTGCAAGACAGTCAAAATTTGCTTGAAACTTTTTTCTTCGAGAAACTCGTATAAATTGAAAATATATGTATAATACCTGAAGCAGTATAGAATCAGCTGACATACTTGAATTTAACAGTATGCAAAAAATAAATCAGTAAATATTAATTATTGAAAAAAAAAGTCAACAAACTCCGTTCTCCCCTAAGTATGCGGTGACTTTTTGGTAACCTTCCGAATATGAATTGAAACAATTATGAATTTGGATCCAAGGCTTACTTGAAGTTACATTTTTTCTTTTCTCAGGAAAAATACACTCAAATATCTTCCATGACTATCTTTCTCCTGTTATCCATCTCACATGTTCAAACCGTCTTAACTGTCTATTCTGTGTCGTTACTTATTGGGATCTATTTTCATTTTGTTTCGTATTTTCCTTTCTGGCGCCTATATTTATTCATATAGAAAATAAAGTCATAAAATCCAATTCAAAGAAACCTCTTTTTGATCATACACAAAACATTCTATAAGATAATTTGATTTTATCCAAGATATTTAAACCTAGTCCAGATATATTCCAAATTAATTTTGACCTCCACTTTGGAAAACTGATTTCCCTCAAATAAATTATAGTTTTACTGCATTTATAGTACATTTGAAAATTATTGATAGCAGAAATTTTATAGCAAAGGTCTACAAAATTATAAAAGATTGGTCAATGCAGAAAAAACGTAAGAATTGATACTTTCTTATCTAATTTTTCACTCGACTTTAATATGACAAACCTTGACAAACCTCAAATACAATGCATCATAAAGTGCAAATCAGAAAACTCTAAGGGATTATAATAATAACTGAACATAAAATTACTTTAATATAAAAAACTAAAATGTCCATATGACGTACCCACATTCATTTTTATCAAAATACTAAATACTGATTTAGGACATTTCCCTAAAGTTTAATAATAAATATATTTCGGGTACCAGCGTCATATAAACTTATAATTAGTAGTATAGATATATAATTACATACCTAAATACCTAAGTTGTCTTTTTTAAATAAGGAGGCATCATCATCATCATCAACAGCTTCTTAATTTTTCACAGAAATAATAATTGGTTCTATTGTTTCCTCTACTAACATATCGAGTTTCCAGAATGTTTCTTCATCTGCTATGACACGTCTTATAGATTTTGTCAATTGGCAGATGAAATTTTTGATATGGAGTCAGATTATAGTTGAGGAACATCTTGAAGTTTAAATGTTGTATTATTTGTCCCCATGTTCTATTGTTATTATCATAAACGAATCCTAATTAATCTAAATTTTTCCACAATTTATCTCTTTTAACGTTTGGCGAAAATTCGTCTTCATAAATGTCTACTAAAAGTTTATTCAAAGTAGGAATTTTTTTTATATAAAATGAACGAACTTTTCTTCGAATCGATTGTTTCACAATATCGTCTATATGAATGGGTTTTCTCCTTGTTGACGTGTTAGGTGCTTCTGTAATACTTCCGCTCTTCGTTGCTTTAAAAGTCTATAATTTAGTTGCTTCTCCAACTCCGGTCATATCTGAATACTTAGAAACTATACTCCGAACAGTAAGTACTTGTAAAATGTTCGTGTACAAGAGCATTATGTACATTTAACAATAAAGTTTTCATTGGCGCAGGTAAATGAGCCTTTAATTTCACAGGAGTAAAATTGAACGTTCTCTTATTAATATAGCTTTTTATTGCAGAACTAACAATTCTTAGTGTCATAATTACAGGACTTTACAAACACAACCTGTTAATCTTAAATAAAATGATGCATAATCTGCAAAACACGTTCTGCTGATTGGAAATTTTAATCCTTTCTAAGAAAGTTGAGGACTTATAAATAGACCCTCCTTTTTGGAAATTGTCAATATTTTGTGCCTGTAGAGATTATGTACTTACATCATTTTTTGATTAAAACGACTGGAAAATTTAGGACAAGAATTGAAATAAATTGGTATCTTTAAAAATTATAGGTAAAACCAAAACATTTTCAGAACAATACTGAATATTTTATTTTAGAAAATCTCCGTCACTGTTTTATGATGCTATATTGGTTTTATCTCACGTGCAATAAAATGTGTGCTATCAATCATTTTCAAATGTACTATACACAATCCGGCTTTCACAAGAACAAAATAGTAGTAGAGCTAGCAAGTACATTTAAAATTAGGCTAGCTAATTTATTTACTAGAGGTAGGAATTGCAATTATACCAAAACTTTACGACATCCGTCAAAGATCATTGCACAAGGTTCGTCAATTCGCGGACGTTTTCTTACCATATAATAGAGTTCTCTTTACTAGCTACTTTTGCTGTTTGAGTAGACCAACTAGTATTTGGTTGACCGTAACACCAAGACCATTAAATTCCCGCACCGATTCCAGAGGAACTCCATCAAAAAACTATTATGATAAAATATAGATTATTATTATATCCACATTGAACGATATAACACTTACGCGTATTTATTGGAATAGTCCATTAGTGATCCATTCTGATAGCTGGTTGAGGTCACTCTGAAGAATATTAACGATATCTGGACAGAAACATAACTAAATCGCCGCCATATAAAACCGATTTTGACTACCATCCACACGTTAAATCAGATACGTACAGTAAAGGCAGAATAGGTCCTAATATTGATCCCTGAGGAACACCACTGGCTACTGCACGTGGAACACTGCAGTCATTTAGTACTTTGATTGAAAAAGTTCTTTCAAAAAGGAAGTTTTTGAAAGAACCATTTTTTTATGCACATGCACAGCCTATTATTAGGGTGGTAAACACTTGCCAAGACATTTATTGACGTAAAAATGTAAAAAGATAAAATCAATCAAAAGCATTAAGCAGTTTTTGTAAATTTTCCTACTGGTTATTACAGATATATTCTTATTTCCTTATTAAATAGCTTATAGTACAAATACTTTTTCTTCTATTACCATCTTTCTTTGTATATTTATTTATAATTGCTATCCTAACCTAACCTAACCAAAATATGATAACATTTTTCTTCCCGATATTTATATCTACGATTATAATGAATTGAAGGAAGATTATTTGACGATTTTATCTCCATCAAAATCTAATTTGAATAAATAATCCCACCATAAATTATTATTAATGAATCCACATACCGACCGATCAAGTGACGCTTGAGATTACAACAACAACAACAATAACAATAAAAAAAGTCAACAAACACACTGAACCCCTATACACACACACATCATACATCGACTTTGAATACACACCAATCAGAAACTCATTCAGGAAATATTTCCAATTTGAACAGCAATGCGATTGTTGGACAATTAGAGGATCATTTCACGGCAATGGACAATGCCACTATTCATTAGGGACTTCATACCACACCTGGCCGGTATTCACACCTTTTATCGTCACTTCGCCGAAAGCCAAGTCCACGTATCAATCGACCCCTACACAAAGAAAAGTTTACTAACACTATAGTACATTTGAAAATGATTGATAGCACAAATTTTATTGCACGTGAGATTAAAACCCAATATAACATGATAAAACAGTGACGGAGATGTTCTAAAATAAAATATTCAGCATCGTTCTGAAAATGTTTGATTTTTCCTAAAAGTTTTTAACATACCAATTGATTTCAATTCTTGTCTTGAATTTTGTAGTAATTTTAATCTACAAATGCTATAAAAGCCAAATTAAAAAATGGAATGTTGAAGGATTCAAAAAGTCCAACAAAGACACAGGAATATTAAAATACTCTGCAAATAAATATATAATGAGATGGAAATATTGTTTTGAGAAAAACCTAAATGTAGACAATGGAAATTATCAAAACGAGACAATATATTTTCCGGCGGAGCAGCGCATTGAAAATCCGAGTTATGAAGAAGTGGTTCAAATAATAAAGAAACTAAAGAGTTTCAGCAGAATTGTTAAAATTTGCAGGACTCGAACTCTGGGGAAGAATCCATTGCCAGATAAAGTTGGTATGGACCAAGGAGTAAATGCCAGAGGAAAGGGCAGTTGGTCTTATACAGCCAATATATAAAAAAGGAGATAAGAGGGAATGCCAGAATTACAGACCAATTACATTGCTAAATGTAATATACAAAATCTTTTCTGACATTATCTACACTAGATTGTCAGAATACTCTGAAAATATAGTTGGTAATTATCAAAATGGATTCAGACCAAATAGAGTCACTACAGACAACATACTCATACGTAGAACAATGCAAGAGAAAGCTTATAAATATGACATAGAACTATATAATATGAATATAGACTTTAAACAATTTTTTGATAGTGTGAAAAGAGACAAAATGCTGTAAGACCTCCGAAATCTAGGTATACCAAAAAAATATATCGGCCTCATAAAAATGACGTTGCAGGGTTCAAAAGCCGCAGTAGTGACCAAAAAAGATGAAGCCCAACTCAGGACATTCGAGAGAAATATACTGAGAAAAGTATATGGCCCAGTCCAAGAGGAAGACGACACATGGAGAATCAGGAGAATCAACGAGGTTAATGAACTGAATAAAAGGTATAACATTGTAAGATTTGTGAATAGTCAAAAACTGTCATGGCTAAGTCATGTTCAGCGACAAGAAGACACGAAAACGACAAAGAAGATGTTACAGTGGAAGCAGCTAGGAAGGCGAAAAAAAGAAAGGCCCAGGACGAGATGGTTGGATCACGTTGAAGACGACCTGAAAAACCAATAATAAGACAATGGAGGAGAAGGGCTCAAGAGAGATTTGAATGGAAGGACATAGCCAGACAGGCAAAGACCCATCCAGGGTTATGATGCCAAAAGAAGAAGAAGAAATTAAGGTGTCATTTAACCATGCCAATGAAAGCTTTATTGTTAAATGTAGACCTAGCGTCATGCCATTACGCCAGAAGAACGACAGATTGGTTAACTGCTCAAAATAGAAATTTTGTTCCCAAGCGCGAAAACCCTCAAAATGTGCGAGGTCTACAGAAGAGATTTGGGCTGTTTTGAGTCGAATGGTATATGATAATGGCTGGGAAGCCCAAAATGAAGATCAGCTAAGCAAAGAATTTTGTAAAAATTTCGTGAGATTGACTTTGAAACAGTCCAAAGGCTTATTGCACATGCAAGACCAAATTTACGTGCCATCGAAGATCACAGATCATTTTATGTCCTATAAAAATACATTACAAACCTTATACATATATATGTATACTAAATTTCCTGTATTTAGTTAATAAAATAAACTTAATTTACTATTAGAAAATATATATTTATTTTTTCCAAAAACTTTAGGGACATCAGTTATAAAAATTAATGTGGGTGTGGGTACACAATATGGACATTTTATTTTTTTTTTATATTTGTAAAAGTCTTCTTCTTCTTCTTCTTATGCCGTCCCCATTAACGGAGGTTGGCGACCACATTTTTAAAGGCTTCTCTGTCTTTTGCAACGTGGAATAATTCGTCTATGTAAAAGTAATTTTATAAAAGTAATTTTATCTTCTTTGTCACTGAGGTGTTTAGTTATTGCTTAATACCTCAGGGTTTGCTCATTTACATTTTATGATGTATTGTATTTGAGGTTTGTCGGGGTGGTCATATAAAAGTCGAGTGCAAATTCAGATAAGAAGGTATCAATTATTACGTTTTTTCTGCATTGACTAACCCTATATTTAGACCTTTGCTATAAAATTTGTGCTATTAATCGTTTTCAAATATACTATAAGAGCGAAGTATTCCAATTATCCCACAATGTTTATCTATATAAATGCTAGACTTAATCAAACTGATAATATAATGGATTGTCCAATTTGCATTTTTCTTTCGATAACATCAACGGAAACCCCGTACGCAGAACCCCTTTTTAGTAACAGAAAAGCATTTCTGCGGTGCAACATCACAAGAACTAGAATCGAGTACCTTCGAGACCAGATGGCAACGAAAGAAAGAAAGAAAGAAAGGAGGAATATTAATATATAATACGTGGACATAAATAAGTGATACAACAGCATTGTCCCGAGACATATTTATAGTTCATTAGAGTCCATTGGAGTCCGTGTGGCCGACACATCTCTAATTGTATTCGAATAAGATTGTAATAACCGCACAGAACGACACTTTCTCGTACAGCGTGTCCCACGAAAAACTCACGTAGAGATAGTGTAACCATGAAAAACAAATAACACTTGTATATTTCAATTTTGTTTGATGAATTATTAGAAATTTATTTCTTTGTACAATTTCGCTTTTTTCGAGAATACCAGGACCTTTCAGGTATTAACAGACACAATATAAAAAAAAAATAATAACTTTCATATTATACGGTTGAGAAGAAAAAGTGATAATTAGGCTTCGGCAAATATGCATATTACATATTTTGCATATTGTGCATATTTTATGCAAATATTTCATATTTTGGCATATTTGTATAAAAGTTTGCATAAAGTGCATAAAAGTTCAGATTTTTATACTGTATTTGAAAATTTTTAAACATACCAATTTATTTCAATTCTTGTATAAAACTTTGTAGTCATTTTAATCAAGAAATGATCTAAGTACGTAATCTCTACAGGTACAAAACATTTACAATTTCAAAGAAGATCAATTTAAGTAGCCCTCAACATTCTTAGAAAGTCTCGGTCACTGAGGCATTCAGTTATTGGATAATTGCTAAGGGTTCGCTCATTTGCATTTTATGATCTAATCCCCAAATCTATCTACAATTTATTGTATCTTAATAGCAGGTAAACGGCTAATAGTTTTGTTCCTAATTTAGGGATTTTCCAAAATCTCCCAGTTTATTGAATTAGGTACCTAAACATTTCTAATTTGATGCTCAGATTTGTAAATCATTTTTGTTTTGATATTCAAACGTAAACACTCGTTGTGCGTAACAAAAAGGAAGATTGGGAAGATGTGATTTTATAATGCCTAAAACAACCAGTGCTTCAACTTGGATTAAACCTTATAATGAGCTGTCTATGGATATGGGAAAAATCTACTGTTCAGTCTGTAGCAAAATTGTAAGTATCTAATATTTTCTATTAAATATCTAATATTTCATACATACAGGGTGTTTCCAAATGACACTTACAACGTTTGACTGTAGATACTTCTCGAAAAATTGAACAAAACGATATAGTTAATGAGGGGTCAAACTTATTTACTTTTCGAAATACAGGGTGTTAAAATTAAAAAAAATTAAATTCTTTTAGTTAATAACAACAATAACTTTAAAACCAATAAACGTATTTACTTGAAATTTAGTACTCGTAGGTTGTTTTTAAATGAAAAATAGCTTCCTTTAGTGAGAAAAAATTGTACATGGTACAATACAATGGTGTGTATTTAGAAAAATTTTTCACCTTTACTTTTTTTTATGAAGTCAGCTATTCTAAAACACAATTATTTTTATTGTAATTGAATTAACAAAAAAAAAACTTTTGTTGAATTTTAAAATAAGTTATATGATGTACTAATGGTTAGTAACAAAAACTAATTTGTGGATTAATACTGCATTTAAAACACTTAGCGAGTGTTTTTTTTCCAAACTAGTTATTTGATTAACCAAAAACACCTTGTATATTTTTATATTTTAAAGGTTGGGTTAAAATAAAGGTTTTTATTTTTATTTATAGATAGCATGTGAGAGGAAATTTCAGATAGACCAACATGTGAGAACTGCTTCACACATTGCAAAAAAAGGAAAAATAGGAGGAAAATATCAAATTTCAATGGCTAAATGTTTCCAATCTACTTCAAAAAAATTAGATGAGCAAGAAACTTTTAATGAAGACTTGTGTCGCGCATTAGTGTCTGCAAACATACCGCTTTCAAAATTAGCAAATGTAAATTTTAGTTCGTTTCTAAAAAAATATTGCAAACTTAATGTTCCAAGTGATCGGTCTCTAAGAAGAAATAATGTGAACGGGCTATACTCGTCGGTGTTAATTAATATTAAGGAAGAAATTGCAGATAATTATTTTTACATATCTGTAGACGAAACCACTGATTCCTCAGGAAAGTATATTGCTCATTTATTGATTGGTGTTCTTAAAGAAGATACCTTACCAAAATCTCATCTTATTTCATGCCAGCAACTTGAGAAAACAAATGCTTTAACAATTTCGCGTTTTATACAAGAAACATTAGCAACTTTTTTTCTTCCGACAACTATTCCTACTAATAAATTACTGCTTATTTTATCGGATGCTGCTCCTTATATGGTGAAAGCAGGACAAAATTTAAAAATATTTTTCCCAGATTTAATACATGTTACTTGTGTAGCGCATGGATTAAACAGAGTTGCGGAGGAAATACGAAAAAAGTTTCCTCTTGTAAATACCATGATATCCAGTGTCAAAAAAGTATTTCTTAAATCTCCTATAAGAATTCAACTTTATAAAGAAATGCTACCTAACATTCCTCTTCCACCACAACCCATTTTAACGCGATGGGGAACATGGTTAGAAGCAGCTAATTTTTATGCAGATCATTTTGTTAAAATAAAGAACATAATTGATACGTTAACAGATGAAAGTTCCCAATCTCTTTTGGATTCTAAACAAACTTTTCAGAGTAACTTGCTTCAACAAGAACTTTCATTTATAAAATCAAATTTTAGTTTTGTTCAAAAAACAATTACTCAGTTGTAATCACCAAAACTGTCATTGTTCGAAAGTACAGCATTAATAAAAGAATTTGCGTCATGTTGTCGGACGTTAGAGGTAATATTGGAAAAGATATTTTAAAAAAATTTGAAGCTACTATGGAAAAAAATAAAGGTTACCATATTCTTTCTGAAGTAGTCAGTGTTCTAGCTGGAAATATTTCGGAAACAATTAATTTAGAACCAAATGTTTTGGTTAGTTTTAAAAATGCTCCCGTTACATCAGTTGATGTTGAACGAAGTTTTTGCATATATAAATATATGTACTCAGACAGAAGCCACAAGTTTTTGTTAGAAAATTTTGAACACCACTTGGTCATTTATTGTTACCATAATTCTAAATAAGTTTATTCATACTTAAAAATGATGTAGTTACTTAAAATAAACGTAAATCTTAATGAACAGTAGGAAATATTTAGTTATGTTCACTTTTTTTTTTAAATAAAATTGTTACTATTTTACGATTTTTTTATTTATTTGTATGCATATTTTGTAAAATATTTGCATATTTTCGGGTAAACACGTGCATATTTATGCGCATATTTTCTACATTTTTATTTACATATTTGCCGAAGTCTAGTGATAATATTTTATGACGAACTCCTATCAACTTTAGATAGAGCAGAAGAAAATGACACGCAAATCATAATAATGAGATATTAGAATGGAAGAATAGGAAAAGATCCAAACAGAAGCCTAAACTAAACAAATCAAAGAATGAAAAAGAGAAGTATTTTTGAAATATGAATATTATATGTGAAGTCATTATCAGAGCTATGGTCAAGTTTATAAAAAGTATCTTCCCTTTTAAAGTAAAAAAACTTGAAAGAAAAAAAAACACATAAAATACAGGTAAATACTGTCTATAGTGTGCTTTTTCGAGTGTTTTAACTTTAAAGAGGAAAAAATTGTGTATTTTTCCATAAATGGGATCCCTCTCAAATGACTTTTTAAACCGAAAGATTTCATCTATGTATTAAAAGATTTTTACACATTTTAAAAATATATATATAATATCGGTTTACAACGTTCTTCGACGTCTTTCGATTTCCAATCTCCATCTCATTCTATCGTTCCATAGATCGTCCTCCAGTTCTCTTTCTCTGATTTCTTTATCAACTCCTTCTCTCCAACTTCTTCTAGGCCTTCCTGGTCTTCGCCTACCTCTTGGTTGCCATTCAAGAATTTGTCTTGGTATTCTATTCTCCAGCATTCTCCTTACGTGTCCGTACCATCTGAGTTGTGTCGTTTTGATGTCATCAACAATATTATGTGTAACCTCCATGATTTCTCGGACTCTCTCGTTTGTTATTCTGTCGCGTCTGGAGATTCCCGCCGAGCGGCGCCAGAAGTCCATTTCTGTTGCTCTAAGCATTTTCTCTGTTCTGTCTTTTAGGGGCCACACTTTGCATCCATATGTTGTGATACTTTTTATTATGGTGTTGTATATTCTTCTTTTATTTTCTTTAGAGATGTTTTTATCCCACAGTACGCTGTTCAGTAAGGCTATGCCTTTCCTTCCCTGAGTATTTCGTTCCTTAATGGCTGCATCCAATTTTCCGTCCTAAGTGATCTTTACTCCTAGGTATTTGTAGTCATCACATAGTTTGATCTCTTGATTTTCCTCTACGAGAAGGTTATGTTGATCTCCTCCGATACTCATGTACTCAGTTTTTTCCATGTTCACTTCCAAACCCCACTCTGTAAACTCTTCTAATAGTTTTCGCATTATGTAACTAAGGTCTTCAGAGTCCTGTGTGATGAGGACCTGGTCATCCGCAAAGCACAGAGTGTACAAAGTTAAGTCTAGTAGTGGTATGCCCATATTCGTACATTTTTTCTTCCACTTGTTGAGTGCTGCTTCGAGGTATATTTTGAATAATGTTGGGGATATACAGCATCCTTATCTTAGTCCTTTAGTCACTTTGAATCCCGGTGTTATCAGATTTCCTGTTTTAATTCTTGTTGTTTGTTGGTAGTACAACGTTTTTACTGCTTCAATCAATTCTATATTTATATTTGTTTTCCCCAGTGCCTCCCATAATTTATCAAGCGGGATACTATCATATGCTTTCCTAAGGTCTACGAACGTCAGATGGACTTGTTGGCCACGGGCAACTTTTTTTCAATTATCTGGGTAATAGAGAAGACATGGTCTATTGTAGATCGACCTGCACGAAAACCAGCCTGTTCTTCGGCTTCCATATCTTGGTATTCTTCTTCTATTCGATTTTTTATTATTTTTCCATATATTCTGCTAATACTACTAGTAACTGCAATTCCTCTATAGTTTTCAGGTTTCGATTTATCTCCCTTTTTATGGATGGTGCTCATATGCGACTCTTTCCATTCCTCAGGTATTTCATGTTTATTTATGCATTCCTGGAAAAGTTGTCGTAGTCGTTGCATTAGTATTTTGGGTCCATGTTTAATAAGTTCCGGAGCTACATTTCCTGGGCCAGGTGATTTGCCGTTCTGTAGATGTCTGCATACGGTTTCGATATCTCTCTCATTTATTCTGATTGGTGATCCTATCAGCCTGACGCCTTGTAAACCATAGTTCTCTATCTGTTTGAAGGGCTCTCTTGTCTCTGTTAGTAAATCTTTAAAGTATTCTTCCCAAGTTTGCGGTGATATGAACTGGATAATATCTCTTTTTCTGTTTCTCACATTTTAAAAATACTTTTCTTTTTCATTTTTTCATTTGTCATAAGTGTGTATAAAAAACATGTCAGTCTTTTCATCTAAACTAAACAGTCTGGGAAAATTGAAAATAATCTCATAAATTAAAATGAAAAAAAGTGCCAGAATTTTGTACTAAACACGACCTACTGTAGGAAACACATTCTAGCACCATTCGACGATATTGAGTCTCTTAATTGGATTGTATTAGAATTAAAGGGTATTTTAACGTCAAATCTTCCTTCCTTATCCCTTTTACTGTTCTTTTTAATATCCTGTCCACTCTTTTTCTTCCTCTACTGAAAGAGTATGGCTTTGATCTACTTATTTCTTATATATTAGGGATATTCTCTTATATCTAGAGTACTTATATATTAGGGATATTCTCTTATTGTGTTATGCCTGATATTATCCAATCCAATTTAGTATTTTGGATTAGCAAACCATTCTTTGTTCGATCTACTCCGTCCAGTAATATCAAACTAAATTCTTTGGCTCCTAACAAAGTCTCTATTGGACCTGTCTCATTAAATTTTGGATCCGCCAGGACTAATTCCTATGGTTCCTGTCTTTTACCTGTATCTCCTTCTCCGGTACATTCTTTGTTCACTTGATTCACGTTCGATTTCGACGTCCTTCATCAACTTCCTCAAAAATTTAAAAATATTCATTCAACTACAGCTTTTAAAAACCAAGTCAAAGAGTACCTAGTGACCATGTGTCCTTATACATTAGGTGAATATTACCAGAGTGTATATGTGAATGCCCAAGCTGCAACATAACCAAATTTAATATTATTTTAATTATATTATGATGTCCATATTGTACGTTTTATATGTATTTTAATGTTTTAAATATTTTTAGTGTATTGTTTTCATTTTTTTGTAATGACTTTATAGTGATTTATATCATACTTTGTAATTATTTAAAATTTATATTTATAATTTTAGTTTTGACTTGCTGTAAACCTTGTTGTAACTTACAGTCAAATAAACTATCTATCTATCTATCTATCTATCTATCTATCTGTCCTTTGATCCTCATTGCCAATTCCAGATATCTGGACGTGGACAGCCTCTCTTTTTATTCCGAGACTTGTAGCGGTCTGCTCTGTAATGAATGATTAATGCGAGCCTTGGTCAATCATTGCTCTCATCAATTGTGAGTTTCCTCTTACTCGTACTAATGCAGTTGCAAGTAGCACTTCTTCATTATAATGATTTAAACAGCTACAATATTCCCTTGTCTCCTTGACGATCCGTCGTAACTATTGTCACCTCTAGTCTCACTCGAATTGTTATCAAACTGACCTTCTGATCCCCTAGTATTGGGTCTATTTGGTAGCCTTCTCTTTTCAGCAATCCTTCTGTTATCATAAGGACCTTCTGACATGTATAGCAATGAATGATGCTGTCCATTACATTCTGAACATCTATGAGAGGAATAACATGGTACTTCCCTTTTGTGTAGTAGGCATCTACCGCACCATGTTTTTCCTTTAAAATTTTGTTTCTTTCACTTACTTGTAGACTTAGAAACTTCGTACATTTAAACAGTTTATGTTCTTCATGACATATCACAGAGGTTATCTTCTTCTTTGCCTGTTGTCTGTGGTCTGGTCCCTTCCTTTCTGTTTCCAACGTCTCTAATGTTTGGAAACTTCTTTGCAGGAATTCGTGTGTTGACTTATATGTCGCAATGTCCCTACTATTTGAATTAACGTTTCGTATAATCTCCTGGTGTGCGTGTCTTACTTTAACAAGCTTATCCATGCTATAAGAGGGCTATAGGACTCTGTCATTAAACCTAATTCACTAATCGCTTTTAAGCATTCGTGAAAACTGTCATGTAATGTTTTCAGCACTTTTACTGACACTTCTTTTAGCTCTACAGCCTAAAGTATCTTGTCTATTAATATAAATAGATTTATCCTTGGGTTATCGTACCTCTCTTGCAACATTTTACAGGCAGCACTGTAATTTGCTCCCATGGTGTTTAAATGTTGTATTCTACTTGCTTCTCCTTGGATGCTTGTCTTCATATACTGCATTTTCTCCACATTTGATAGTTGGTTGTTCTCATGTATCAAACGTTTAAACAAATTATGGAATGTTACCCATGATTCATATTTACCCTCAAATATGGGAAACTTTACTTGAGGCAATACGATTTTTTCTTTCTTGTATCTTTCCGCCTCCAATCTCTTATTTTCTTTTATGATCGACCTCACCCTTCTTTGTATTAGGTAAAATCTTTCTATTTCACCTTCTTTTAGCTCATCCTGTCCATTGTTCAAAATTATTTCTCTTATGAAAAGTGTCTATTTTTTGAACGTCTTCTTTTAAATCCTCGTGTATATCTTCATCGTCTTCCAATAAATGATACAGGCTTTCCATCCTAATTTCTATCACCTTAATTTTAGTCGAAAACTTGTATGTATGAATTTTTAATAAATTCCTCTAACGTCTTTTTCCTTTCTCTTATTTCCTTTGTAGTGGCTCGTAATATTTAGGTGTAAAATATTTATCATCTTTTGAACCCTTGACAGTGTTTTGGTATTCAAAGTCGCTATACAATTCCTCAAGTGTCTGCAACCTTATGTTTAAATAGTGTCTTGTCGTTTTTTTTGTATCTTTAACTGGAACAAGTGAGCTGGATCTATGGATGCCGCTAGCTTCTTCACCTCCCAACAGCTGGAACAGTACACCCAAGGACTGCTATTCAGGGTCTCTGGTGCTCTCTGGTCTTTTTTTATTCCTTTTCCTCCACACTTCGAATGCGATCGTGGATCTTATACGGAACTGGGTACCAGTTATTCAGGTCGCTAAGGGTCGTCTCCTTCAAAGCTCCAATTCTTATTAACGACCTTTTGATTTTGTTTTGCTGAAGGACCAATTAACAAATTCGAATGTAGTTATAAGTTCAAATTGTTTCTAAATTACAGTTGTCCAATTCTTCCAGATCGACGATGAAAAAAATAAAATGTTGAAGTCCTGGAGAAAATATATATTTTTATTGACAGGTACTGAATTATTCGGTACACTATAGTTGTGGTTGAGGTAAAAAATTTTAATAGACTGCCTCTCAAACTAGTCTCAAAGTTATATTTAAAATCTCACTAAAATGCTACGATTCATCAAATAAGTGTATTATTATAATAATATTAGGCAATAGTTTGCAAGAAGTTGGACAAACTGTAATTAAGCTGCTAATTGATATGTTTCACAATTATACACGGCGAATCTATACAAATTCAGGAAATTAGGATTAATGTAAGATTACAAATTATTGGACTAATTTGTAATTGAACAGCCGGCTCACTGGACTTAGTAGAGTGAGACATAAAGATATATATATATTTAGGGATTCTACAGTATTCACTGCCTTCCCTCGCTCAACCGTTTCCATCTCTCTCTGTTGTTCCATTCTCCATCGTTTAGTCCTCTCTTACTCATGGCGTCGTCTACTTCGTTCCTCCAGGATTTTCGGGGTCGTCCTCTTTTCCTCCTTCCTATGGGGCTCCATTCGGTTATTCTCTTTATCCATCTGCTGTCGCTAGTTCTTCTTACATGTCCATACCACTTTAGTCTTTTTTATTCTATATATGTTAGTATGTCTGTTTCTATTGATGTTCTTTGCTTTATTTCGTCATTACTTCTCCTATCCATTCTTGTTACTCTGCAGCATCTTCGCAGGCATTCCATCTCTGTTGCTATTATCTTACTGCTGGTTTTCTTGTTTATGATCCAATTTTCAGCCCCATATGTCATAATACTTCGCACTAATGTTTTATAAATCTGCGTTTTTGTCTTCATATTTAGGTGTCTATCCCACCATACTGAGTTAAGTTGTCGGATTGCTGTTCTTGTTTGTCCTAATCTTTGTGTAATTTCTTCCTCTGTTGTAGCCTTTTTCGTGATTATAAACCCCAGGTATTTGAATTTATCCTTTCCTTTGATTGTTACGTTGTCATCAATCTGTAGATCTTCTATGTCTTCTTCACTTGTAGATAGGTACTCTGTTTTCGCGAGGTTAATATCTAGGCCAGCCTTGGTATATAGACATAAAGATATTTAAATGGGAATAAAGATATTAGGAGAATAATGGAAATTAATCTAGATATAATAGATACCATTGAAGCCAAAGAACTAAACTGGTATGAAAACCTTCAGAAAACACCTGAAAAATTGATGACCAAAAAGAAGAGAGAAAAACTGACTCCACCTACCAGAAAAAACGAAGTATACCAAGACGGTTCTGAAGAGAAGATGTCGAAGATGCAATAACTGCCACAGATTTGAAAACTGAAGATTGCCTCGACAAAAAACGCTGGAAAGTAAAAGACTCGACTATTAAAGCAGGTAAAGCACCAGGGCCTGACAACTTTCAGTCAGAATTTCTAAAAATCATGGGAGACGAAGGAGTAAAATGGCTTACGACAACGTTCAATAAAATCTATGACTCAGAAAAAATCCCAGAGAGCTGGTTAAAATCTACATTTATTGCTAAACCTAAAAACCCTAATGCAAAAAAATGCGAAGAGTTTTATCAGTCTAATGAGCCACATTCTTAAGACCTTCTTAATGATAATACAGAGAAGAATTTATCAGAAATGCGAGTCACAGATCTCACGAACGCAGTTTGGATTCAGGGATGCATTAGGTACGAGAGAAGCCTTGTTCGCGGTTCAGGTATTATTTCAAAGGTTCAGAGACGTCAACTGTGATATTTATGTATGCTTTATCGACTACCAGAAAGCTTTCGATAGAATCAAGCACGATAAGCTCATGGATGTACTAAAGGCAACTGATCTGGATAACAAAGACCTTCGAGTAATCAAGAACATATACTACAACCAATCAGAAACCATTCGGGTGAAAGACCAACTAACAGAAGAAGTTCCAATAAAGAGAGGAGTACGGCAGGGCTACATACTCTCTCCTCTATTATTTAAAGTCTATTCGGAACACGTCGTGACTCAGGCCTTAGAGCATATCGAAGAGGGTATTCTCATAAATAGTGAGCGCCTGAATAACAGCAGATATGCAGACGACACCATCCTCTTTGCAGACAGTTTAGAAGATTTACAGACACTAATAACGCAATTGTGGAGAATCAGTCAAGAATACGGGCTTGATTTTAACATCAAGAAAACAAAGTACATGGTCATCAGTAAAAAGCATATTCCACCTAGTCAATTACTGGTAGATCAGTAACAAATACTCCAAGTGCTCCGTTAGTACTATTTAGGAACCACCATAAACGACCAATGGGACCACTCAGTTGAGATAAAACAAAGGATTGAAAAAGCCAGGTCAGCGAATGAGCAAGATATTTAAGAGCCACGACCTACTCTAAAAAACGAAAATCCGTTTATTGAGATGCTACGTGTTTACAGTGCTGCTCTATGGGGTTGAATCATGGACACTAACCGAGGCATCCATGGGAAAATTCGAGGCGTTTGAGATGTGGTGTTATAGACGGATACTGAGGATCTCCTGGGTGGACCGAATAACTAACATTGAGATTCTATGTCGGATAGATAAAACATGTGAAATTATATCCACAGTGAAACAACGCAAGCTAGAATATCTTGGACATATAATGCGAAACGATCATAGATATAACCTGCTGCAACTTATATTACAGGGAAAGGTCTACGGAAAGAGGGGACCAGGAAGAAGAAGAATATCTTGGCTCTAGAACTTACGAAAATGGTTTTCCCTGACCACTTCAGGACTATTTCGAGCTGCGGTCAGTAAAGTTAGAATTGCCATGCTAGTAGCCAACATCCGTAAGGGATAGGCACCACAAAAAGAAGAAGACATAATTTTTAACTACCGTTGACTACAGAAAATTTTCCAACTTTTTAAGATCTTGTTTGTATCTACTTCGCGGACTTCTCTGTACAAAGTCATGACAAATTACCAACAAGCCATTGGACAAGCTGTATACCGTCGGCAAATAATTTATTTATAATGACATTATAAATATCGGATTAAGAAGATTTGTGTAGTGCGCTGAATGGCATTAAAGCTGTCTCCTGTAGCATTTAAGTAATTTAATTGATTAGTACCCGGCCGAAAATGAAACTCCTTGTGTGAAAATTTTAATTTATAGGCAGAAAATTAGTGGAGGTTATGGACTTGATGCGCTCAGTTATTTATTGTTCGGATTTGAATTATGTGCAGTTGAGATGGTAGTTCTCGAGTAATCGAATCACAAAGATTATTAATTAGGATTTCGGACGAAGAAATGCTCGGATTATGTGCCAGATCAAAAAAACTACCTGCTTCCCACCTGTTCACAACCCTACGTTTAATTACGATATATAGATGATAAAATTATTTCATTGAAGGTGATCTATTACTGTATGAAGTCAAAATAAGGGACGGAATGAAAGGGGACAGAAATCAAGGTAGTGCCAACAAGCTAGATATAAAAAAAGTGGTACAGTAGGCTGTACAGTAGATTATAGCGCGAAGCCTCATTTTATGATTTCCGTATTTTTAAAATTTAAATAATATTTTTAAGATTATATAAAGTAATTGAGGCGGTAACTACAAGAAGTGCCTATCTGCTAAAAGTGTATTTTGAGAAACAATCATTCAAAGATTTAACATTCATGCCTAAGGCGAACCAACACTTAAACAATTTAAGTGTTTAGTTTTAAGAATTTTCGACGCATTGATAAAATAATTGAGAATACCTTTATAGAATATGTCCTTTTTTCTTTTCAAATGAAGAGTATTAAAACAAGTTTACATAAGCCCTTTTTCTTCAGGTCTTTTGCTTCGACGTCTTCAACACATTTGGCAGATTAAAACGTCTTCTGTAGAAGAAAGACCTATAACTTTTTACTGTTGTATAGTATACTACCGTTACATAGTATACAAAGGTTTAAAATAATAATCAAGGTGTTTGTACAACAAGACTTTATTCTGTTTACACTACATTATATTTAATATAATTTTATGCTAAATTTCCTCACTGTCTGAGTCACCATCACTACTCTTATTGTCCTTTTCAGCAGGTGGGTGTGTTTTTTTTAAAGAAGTTGTAGAAGTTTCTACTTTCTTCTCTTAAGTACAGAAACAAGTCTCTCACATCTTTTATTTTAGACTTATTAATAGAAACCCGAAATAAAAGTGTAAGAGTAAGATCAAATGGCAATGTTTTTGCATATTTCAAAGGGGTATACATTTCAAAGTAGGTTTTAGAAGCAGCCAGTATCCCACAAGGTTTATACTTCAGCACGCGATACTGTTGTATTTTAAACTCACAATCTTTATTTACATGCTTCTTCAAAAAAGAGGGAAGAAGTGCCGCATCCAAGTCATATATTATAGGAGTCATGTTTGAGGCAGAAAGGAGAAGAAGTTTGTCTGAACTGTATGATTTTTTCTAGATAGATTTTGGGTTCCTCAACATTTTGAACTCTTTTTAAGGCCTGTCTTATAACCCCAAAATTTCTGTGGCACTGACAAAAGGAGTGTCCACTAATAAGATTAATATGTGTCACTTCGACTCTGTATAGTTTTGATCTCCAAGAACAAAACCGTAACAAAGTCTGATTTTTATTTTGGCCTCCAACTGCATCTGATAGAAGAACAATATGCTTGGTATTAGGATAATCTGCTAATTTATTGTGAATACAGTCAAAGCAACACTACCTGCTCCCTTTTTTACATTGATATTCTATAAAGGAGTATACATAATGATGATCCATCATTATGCACTTGTATATTGAATACATACATCCATAAAAGTCTTTTATAGAACTGTTTTGTTATGCTGAGCTTTGGCAACGGTAGATTTTGTGGGTAATTAAATTCCAGGACAAGAATGCCACTATCATCTATTGCCTTTCTCAAGCAATCATTTTATAGCTTGGAATATGCCTCTAGTCTCATTTTCTGGAAATTGTAATCAACACGGCATTTATCATTCCGGCTCTTTTTTAGTTTGATTTCACACTCACGACAATAATCGCATGTGTCAGTCTTCGGTTTTTTGAAAGTAAAATTAGTTTATTTGAAAAACTTAAAATAGGTCTTGTATTTCATGGTAAGAATATTCCCAGTAGTGTTCTTAAACAACTTTGAAACTGCTTAAAAATGTTCTTAATTGTTAGGTCTGGGTTGACGAATCTGTTTGTTTTTCTAGGTGTGTAATAACTTGGTTTATGTGGAATATATTTTAAATGTTCTAAAGCCATAGAATAAACATCATCTGAAATTTTTCTTTGGTTTTCGTGTTTTCCACTCCACCTCGCTTTAAAACGTATGAAATTGACAAAATACTCGAGGATAAAGGACATTCAGTTTTACGGTTACCCCGTATCATCCGGATTTGAATCCTATAGAGTTTATATATATATATATATATATATATATATATATATATATATACAATCCTATACATATTGCTTCTATGAAGCAATATGTCGCTGAAAAAAAATGTCAGTTTTGATTTTAAATTAGTGGAAAGTTTGTGTGATGAATTTTTTAATTAATAGAGGATTTTATTAATACTTTACTACCCTACTGCTTACGCCCTTTTTCTCTGAAACCTTTTGGTCAATATAATGGTAATATAAAGTATAAATGGTCAATATAAAAATATAATTTTTGGTTTTTAATGCCATAATTCATAGCAACACAAGCGGTTTTTGTTGGATCTATTTTTTTACATCTCACTTTGTAGAACAAATACCACAAATATACTGAAGAAAAATAATGACAGTAATAATAATTGTGTATGGGACCTATTAGAAACTATTCAAACTTTACGTTTCTATATTTGTGTCTCCGATTGTACCTATATTTTAAAGTTCACCCGCGAGTACAGGCTATCTTTTTCCTTCCGAGTGCGTTCTCACTTCATTATTCGCGCAAGCACTTAGAATTTCAGAGTTTCAGCTATTTTTGGCGAACTGTACCTTACTCTGTACAGTTTTCCCGTAAATTTTGACACATAATCCTGTCCACTCTATCTCTTAGATTTTGCCACGTTTTCTTTCCAATGATCTTTCTGAACAATGTCCTTTTTGGCACCTTTTGACACCGCGTTATCTAAAATAGCTTTATGATTAGCCATTGCTTCAAAGACCTTAGTCTGCAGCTTAGAATCCGAATGATCAGATCTTACGTTTTTCCTGTCTTACTGTATGGCTGTGAAAGTTGGACAATGGACTCTGAAATAGAAAAAAGAATAGATGCCTTTGAGATGTATATATACAGACAAATGTTGAGAATTCCATGGGTACAAAGAGTTACTAATGTTGAGGTACTCCGTCGCATGTGTAAATAAAAAGAATTACTAAGAATAATCAAAGAGAGGAAAATTCAATACTTGGGTCATGTGTTGAGAGGCGAAAGTTACGAATTACTTCAAGTTATACTGGAAGGAAAAGTACAATTGCCATTTGGATCGCCAACCTTCAAAAGGAGACGGCGCCACGAGAAGAATTGCTTTAGAATATAATATAATATAATATAGTATAACATAACTTCAATCACATTGTCAGAAATTCACCAAAACAAAGTTAATTTAGAGGCACAAATATTTCTCAGCTGTGCCAACACTTCACTAAAAAAAGTGTTGTACCAACGTAAAAAAACCGTAATATCGTACAAAAAAAAAGTTCTATAGGCCCTTATTAAGGGTAAACTTTTGGGTGGTGTACATATAAAAATTTACTTTTGGATTAATTCGAACTCAAAGAAGCTATTAGCATTTTAAATTATAAAAAAAATTCTTAAATATCTTAATTATTAACTTAAATAACTTAAAACAAAGAAGATTGTGAGAATTTTGAGGTTATAATATATTAAAGTGTGCAGATTTCTACTAATTAAATTAAAATTGGGTCGTAGTAGGTATTATGAAACTGAAATTTTCTCTTATAGTGGACTTTTATAAACAGACGATTTTATATTGTTAATAATTGGATCGGATGACATTTATGACTTTTGACATTTATGATGAATTTTGACGTTCGAAAATCATTACGAATCGAATTTTAATATCAATCTTTTATTTTTCTCTTTGTTTTTCTATCTTTTATTGACAGATATACTTTAAATTTTTTACTTCTCATTTAATATCTGTATTTTGTTAGTTATTTATACATGCACTTTTTAATTTAAACCTGCTTAAAGTAAATATATATGATGACGAATTGATCCAGAGTAGTGAATCGATGTGACGAGCCGCTGTTATATAACGCGTCTCGTGACGACGTCATTTTGTGGCGCTACTTCCGTGACGCTCAGCTCAGCATTTCACTATAGAGAAAAAAATAAAATACAAGGCCGGTATAGAAGCTTCGCTTCAAACATATTAAGGCAGTATAAGACCAATAATGAAGAATCTATTTGAAATAAGATCCGACACAATAACAACATAAAGGTTCCTGACGATAAAGATGACAATGAAGTTTTTTTGGCCGAGGAGGAAGAAGAAAAACTAGAAGACTAAAGAGGACCAAGTTTTCTGAACAAATATAACAGTGTAAAAGCCAAACCTAGCATAATATTTTAATTGTAACAAATATTGTGTAGAGAGGTCTATTAAAAAAAATTCCAAATAGCTTCAATCAATGGACAATGAGCATATTTAAGTCAGTTTAAAAAGGGCAGATGATAACACAATAAATGGGTACATATTGACAACACAAGAAGGCAAATGACGTAAGAGCGACATAATATTGAAACTGGATAATAGCAAATAAAAGCGCAGAAAGCAGTTTTTTTGTTTTTTTTCCTTCTTTGTGATGACTAAGGGAACTGAAACCATTTGCCAAACTACTTATTGTTGATCTTAATGTCTGTGCCGATAATGTGGCTTCATATTACATTGGTCATTTTAATACTAAATTTGTAATAATAAATATGTTATTATATATATATATATATATATATATATATATATATATATATATATATATATATATATATATTTTTCTTATTCGTTCATGTTTATTTTTATTTTTTTTGTTTCGTTTATTTTGTAGTTAAATCTTTTTTTTTTAATATTTTTTCATTATGTTAACATTTGTTGGAATCGACAGGAACACTAAATACGCTTATGAGTCGGTGTGAGCGATTGATACCAGAAAGCAGTAAAAATATACGATAGAAGTAATTATATAAATACAGAATATCTACATAAGAAAAATGAACAAATCGTACTAATTTCCTACTGGTTTTATTTGTCGGATATTTTCGTCCATATTTAAATTTTACACACTTAAACAACAATAGTCTTAACGACTATCCCTCCAAGCGGAAAACTTTAATTCAGATATCGATTGGATCGCTGAGTAATTAGTTGGTATTGATACCATTGATGCATTACAATTGGGCCAATAAACGCAAATCTGATCATATAAGCATTTATGTACCTTTAAGTGAAGTCGTGCGTAGAAAATTTACCCAACAAAAATGGTGCTCTTAAGTGGAATACACACGCGCTGACAACGACGTTGCAAAGAGCCACTAACGATCACTGATATGTTAAAATTTCTTTTCTAATTTTAATATTTAAATCTGTATATGTGGTTGGGTGTGGCGTTAAATTTTCTACGGAGATGTGTGGAATCTTCTGAATTTTATTTTAATTTATTATAATTTAAAATCTTCTTCATGTGCCTTGTCCGTTCTGAACGTTGGCAATCAACATGGCTATTCTGTCTTTGTTTACGGCAGATCTGAATAGTTCAGCAGATGACAATCCGAACCATTGCCGCAAGTTTTGGAGCCACGAGTGTCTTCTCCTCCCTGGACCCCTTCTGCTGTCTATTTTCCCTTGAACGATCAGTTGTAGTACTCTATATTTATTATGTCTCATAACGTGACCCAAGTATTCCAACTTTCTTTTCTTTATACTTATTCCTACCTCTCCCTCTTTACCTATCCGGCGTAGTACCTCTTCGTTGGTCACGTGCTCAGTCCAGGATATACGTAATATACGTCGGTAAGCCCACATTTCGAAGGCCTCTACTTTTTTCATCAATGTGGCGGTCATTGTCCACGCCTCCATTCCATATAACAAAACCGGGAATACATAACATTTCAGAAGTCGACTTTTGAGAGGTAGGGTGAGGCTTTTAGAGGTGAAAATTTGCTTCATTCTAGTGAACGATGCTCTTGCCTTTTCTACTCTTATACGTATTTCCCTCGCTTGATCCCAATTTGAGTTAACTGTTGTTCCCAAGTAGATGTACGAATCCACGTGTTCAATTCTTTCATTGTCTAATATCAGTTGCTGTGGTGGTTGTTGGGTTTTGCTTACTTCATCCATTTGGATTTTGTGATATTTAGTCTGAGTCCATATTGTGCACTTGTATTTTGTATCTTACTCATTAGGTAACTCAGTTCCTCCATGCTACTTGCTAGAATCACAGTGTCATCAGCATACCTTATGTTATTAATTATTTCTCCATTTATCTTTATGCCTTCTGTGCTTTCCTCCAGCGCTGTCTTAAATACTTCTTCTGAGTATATATTAAAGAGAATAGGAGATAAGATACAGCCCTGTCGTACCCCTTTCTTGATCTCAATTTTATTGGTCAATGTAGATCCTACTTTCGCTTTAGCTGTTTGGCCCCAATAGAGACTCGCTATTGTTCGAATGTCTCTGTAGTCGACTCCGATCTTATGGAGAACTGCAATTATCTTTTCGTGCTTTACGTTATCGAATGCTTTTGCGTAGTCTATAAAGCATATGTACACGTCTTTGTTCATATCTCTGCAGCGCTGGATGAGTACCTGTAGACTAAAAAGTGCTTCTCTTGTCCCAAGAGAATTCCGAAACCCAAACTGCGAATCTCCAATGTTATCCTCGCATTTTTTGCTTATTCTGTTGTAAATAACCTTGGTGTATGCCTTCGAAATGTGGTTAATTAGACTTATCATCCGATGTTGATCACAAGACTTTGCTTTTGGTTTTTTCGGTATGGCAACAAAAGTTGACTCTAGTCAGTCTTCAGGAAACTCCCCGCTGTTATAAATATTGTTAAAGAGTCTGACGAGTGAGTCTAGAAATTGACTGTTTATTTCGCACAGCATTTTCAATACTTTCCCGTATACGTTATCGTTGCCTGGTCTTTTGTTATTTTTAAGACCCTTTATAGCATTCTCCACTTCTGATTTTAGAATAGAAGGGCCAGTATCATCATTGCTCAGTATATACCCACTAAGATGGTCATCATTAAACAGTTGTTCCAAATAAGTTTCCCAGATTCTAACTATTTTGTCGGGGTCTAGTTGTAGATTTCCATTATCATCGCATAGCCCTTTCGATAAAATAAAATAATTTAAAATAAAAAAAAATAAAAAAAAATTACAGTGGTTGGCTGTATACCTTAATTTAAAAAACATACAATGAAGCAAACATTTCTGATATAAAATGGTATGTATTTATTATAAAATTTAAATTCTTCTTCTTCCTATGCCGTCACCATTAACGGAGGTTGGCGACCACATTTTTAGAAGCTTCTCTGTCTTTTGCAACGTGGAATAATTCGTCTACAGTCATGTTTGTCCAGTCTCGAATATTTCGCAGCCACGAATTCCTCTTTCTACCTATTTCCTTTTTGCCATCGACTCTACCCTGCATGATGACCTGCAGAAGACTATATTTATTATTTTTCAGTATGTGTCCAAGGTATGCAGTCTTGCGTACTTTTATTGTTCTCAACAATTTTTTGTCTCGACAAAATTTAAATTATTTAAAAGAATTAAAAATTTTGAGAACGTTTTAGTCCTCAGAACGTTTCGCTCTGTTTTCACAAACCATCATCAGTAAAAACATCTTAATAGTAGTTGAAACTAGCCCCATAGCGAGGTCTAAAGCGGAGAACACATCTAAGCGACCACAACTGCGTCCACGATGGCGATGGCGATGGCGATGGCGATGGCGATGGCGATGGCGATGGCGATGGCGATAGCGATCACGGTTTCTGTAGAAAGCGAACACATCGAACCAATAGCGACTTGCGATTTTAAATACAGTTGGAAATATAGTTTATAAAATGTGCGAGTTACAAGAAGAAGAAGCATTGCAAAAATTTAATAAAAGGTATGCGTAGGAGTTCTATTATTTCCATTTACAAATGCAGATTATTTTGCTGAAAAAGAAGAGATGTTTGGGCACATGACATTAACCTGAGGCGCAAGCAACAAGGAGAATTTGATAAATAGTACCCAGAACTTTGCAGTGATGAAAACCGTTTCTATACATATTTGAGAACGAATTTTGAAAGTTTTGATGAAATTTTAGATCAGACAAAAAATCACCAAACAACAAACAAATTTTATAGAACCAGTTGAGGTTACAAAACGATTTTATTTTTAATGCGTACGTTCTTGTAATCTGGTGTTGACAGGTTGAACAATATATCATATTTTTTACAATTTCAATAAGTTTTTCCATATTCATTTTTATTTTCATCGACGCGATCAACGATAAACGTAAACTGCTGCTTCTGAAAGCTAAACCAAATATATCGCCGCGATTGCCGTCAGAACGCTGCACAAATTCATTTAATCAGCAGCAGGTCGCGACCAGTATGAACTGGTTCATTTGTTTCTTTCAGACGAGTCGAATCGGGGTCGACATCGTAAAAGCCATCGCGTTGTGATAGCTTAGGTGTGTTTTTCACTTAATGACCCTTAGATCACATATTGAAATATTCAATTTTTAAAAATATTGTGACACAATGTCAATGTTGAAGGATTTCACTTTAAGGCAGCTTACAGATCCCTGCTCAAAACAAGTACACTAGACTCCTACGGTAGATACCAGCTAACTGACTAGATCAGAAAATGAAAATTAATTCCAATTAAGTGAATTTCAAAACTTACATTGTGATTTTCACTCACTTTGGATTGCTGGTAGAAAGAACATTATGGTGACTATGCATCAGATTTTACTTACATAAATTAACATCTTTCTTCAGCACATCTTAACATCTTTTGCGTCAGGAGATAATTCAATGGTTATAATCAATAGTAAAATAGTTTCATCAGACAGTTTTCAAGACCGACTGATTCCATCTTGAGTTGCGGAGTGACCAATAACACTGATTCCAAATCAATTTTTCCTTGAAAATTTTAAGCGGTGGAGCTTTTTGACCTGAAGCTGATGCTGCCAACAAAACAATGTATTTTTCTCTATAGACACTGATTGTTATAGTACAAAGCTTATTTGTCGCAGAGATTAAGTTCCATATTCCAGAAGACTATTTCGAATTTAAAGTTCTTAATAGTCCATTCCAAGTAAAATAAATTAATTCTGAATTATTATATCAAAAAATCAATCTTTTCTGTACTCTGTCATAAAAGGGTGTTATCAAAGTGGCCGACAAGTAGTAACACTTTCTTCCTGAGAGAACTAATTCCCTTTCTTCGCTAAATATCCTTCAGAAAGACGTTTCTCTTCTTCAATTAATAGGTTTCTATTTGTGAGGCGTATTTGACTTTTTGTTTCGCTTTTTTCTCGGATACAGTCCATAATAGTATTTAATGGAATTCTGTAGCATTTAAAAAATAATTTGAAGAAAAAAATGTTTAAAAAAGCATACTCCATTTGGTCTCGACAGAAACTCAAAATGTGACCCTTGCTCTAAAATTTTCGGAGCTAGCTTAGATTTTTTTATCAATAGATATCAAAAAACCAATATGTTTAATTTGCCACATATTATAAATCCACAGTACTAAAGTTATTATCTAAAAAACTACAATCCAACAAACAGATGAACAAATTAAACCAGTTTCAAAAAGAGAAGTAAAAAGTGCTATTAAATATAGATTAAAACCCAAAAAAGCTGCAGGTTATGACCTTATCACAGGAACTATATTTAAATAGTTAGCTGATAAAAGAATAGTTATGATAACACATCAATAAGGCTCAAAATTGTACCAACTATACGGAAAATTGCTAAGACTTATGAAGATAATAATCTTTTCCCGGATTACCAGTTTGTTTTCAGAAAGAAGCATTCAACAATAGAACAAGATAGGATAAAACGGTTATTGATAAAGTCTGGTAGGAAGGGTCTTCAAAATAAAAATGTATTTTTATGTTTACTTTACTAAAATCATATTTAGAAGGAAAATACTACTGTGTTAATTATTAAATATGTGAAAAGAAGAAGAAAATTATCTCTACATCCTTTTTTAAGATAAATGCTAATTTCTGTATCCAAACTCTGTTAATATACATAAGTTTTATTGCCTTGGATTGTATAAGATAATATCATACCCCATCCGGCGCTCAATTCCCGTCCAATGTAACTTTAGACATCAACTTCACGAGTTAATTTCCCACTAAACCCAAAACAATCTAATCCGAATCCGATCCAGTAAGTGCGTTCCGCATATAGGTGTATCTACGTGTTAATTATGCTGATTACGCCGCCATTAGGCGACCATCACTCACCTCTCGACAGCAGATGTTTTCCACGGCCACCTTTCTTAATCACCGGCTCTCTCGGACCCAACTTCGTAATCATTTACAACGCGAGCTGATGCACAATGAGCCGTATTTTTAATAATTGCCCTGTTATTATTATAAATTGCTCTTTTATGTCAGCGATCCGTGATTGAATGCTCAACAGAAACTGCCAGACGGTGATGGATAGCGAAAATTATCGGTACTAAGATGGTGTACCGCAAGGTACGATACTATGCCTGCTTTTTAGTCCTAAGAATTTAATAGAAGTTCTTAACATGGACCATAGATGACAGTACTAAAAATGAAGCTATTATTCTGTTAGTTGGCCTTATATATCAAAAAGTAATTATCTAAAATGAACTTCTTTTAAAGATTTAGAAATAAATTATTGAAAAATTATGCATTACCCCTCGTATTTACGATTTTTACAATTTTATACATCAGTATTCTCATCACATGTTTAATAGACCTTTTTCATATAAAATACACCTTTTTGGTTTTTTATTTTATTTAAATACCCATTTAATTGATCTGGTTTTGCCAAGGTGTAAACATTTGACTGGACTAAGCAAGCAGCTAAAAAACAGAAATTTAAGCCAGAAAACCAAACTAATAATATATAGAACACTCATCCTACCAGTGCTGACTTATGGGTCAGAAACATGGATCATCTCCAAAACAGACGCAAATCTTCTGCTCGTCTTCGAAAGGAAGATACTAAGAAGAATAATGGGCGCATTCTGTGAGAATGGTATTTGGAGAAGGCGATATAATTTCGAATTGTACGAGAAGTATAAAAAAATAGTAAATGGTAGAGATGTAATATCCTTCATAAAAATAGGTAGGCTTAGATGGGCTGGACATGTGTCAAGAGCAAATGAAAATTACCCACCCAGACGAACTCTATTATCGGTCCCAGTGGGAAATAGGAGTAGAGGCAGACAACGACTGAGATGGAGGGACGGTGTGGACGAGGACGCAAGGAAAATCGGCGCGGCAAATTGGCAACGGTTGGCGATGAACAGAAACGACTGGCGAAATAGACTGGGGAAGGTCAAGGCTCAACTAGAGCTGTAGCACCACTGATGATGATGATGAAACATTTGAAAAATTTATTCTGGTAAAATTTGTGTAAACGTGATTTATAATGAATCGTAATTTAATTTCTGAGATCTACCGTGCAAGAATTAGGACTTAAGTTAAAGAAGGCCATTCACAGTGGTTCGTGGCGGAAAGAGTGGGTGTTGGGATATGGAATAGGCTTCTGGAGACAAACTCGATATAGAATAGAGCTCGGTCTCGTAGACCCCGAGTTTCTAATAACCAAGAGAATAGACATATCAGAATTTTTAGTCGAAAAAATTCTTCTATATCTGTACTAGCACTCCAAAAGGGACTTCAAGCTTGCTACAGGATGTCCACAGAAGTATCGTTGGCTACAAGAAGAAGACGAATTTTGTAGTCAGGTCGTTTTGAAGAGTCGTCGACCAATAAGAAATCCTCAGCTACAACCTAGATATATTTTGCACCGCCTCCAGTGGGCTCAAGAACACATATAGCTCCCTCAACAGTTTTGAAATTGTGTGCTTTTTTCAGATGAGACCAGAATCTGTTTAAACAAGAGCTGCACAACTATCCCATGCCCGTCCCATATATCCTTTCGCTGATGGCAGTGTTTTGTTTTGGGCAGGTATTATGACAGGTAGACGCACGGAATTGGCAAAGGTATATACACGAATTCTGAAACCTCATATGAGATTATGGCGAGGAGCTGTGGGTGAAAATTTTGTATTTGTGGATGATAACGCCTACGCACATAGGACTTAAGCAGTTAATGACATCTTGGGACAGAAGGTATTTTCCGTTAGGAGTGGCCTGTGATGTCTCCAGACATGAATCCCATTGAACATGCATAGGATGTACTCTGTAGAGCTGTTTAAACCCGAAGGAATCCTCCTAGAACCCATCATGAACTTTCAATTGCCTGTAGAGAAGAATGGAAAAATGTTCCACAGTGAATGATCGATCAACTTGTTAGCAGTATTAGAGCTCGGATCCAGGCTTGCATCGATGCTCGTGATGAAAATACACGATATTAAAATTGTTACATAAAAAAACAAAAACAAAAAATAATCTGTCAACGGTATGCTATTTTTCTTCTAAATTATCTATAATAGTAGTTTCTGAAAGTTGTTAAATTTAACAGCGTACATTTTGAACGATGCAAAACTTTTGTGTAACTATGTTTATATACAAAATATTTAAAATTGTGAAAAAAAGAGGATGGCCAAACACCTGGTTAGAGCAATCAAAATTATGGACAGAAATACGGACGTATATATATGTATGTACAGCGTTAACAGGCCTTTTAGGCCCATTGCTGGATGGATAATTTCCATCGTCTTCTATTCTTAGCTAACAGCTTCCAATCTCTGATTCCCATCTCTCTGACATCTTCCATCACTACATCTCTCAATTTCTTTCTTGGTCTTCCTTTCTTTTTTTGCCCTCAGGTACTCTCCAAGCAATATTTTTGACTAGTCTATTACCTTGCATTCTTTCTAGATGGCCGAGCCATTCTAGTCTACACGTTTTTTCACCACTTTTGTTATTGTAGGGTTAGCATATAACTAATACACTTCTGCATTAGTTCGTCTTCTCCATTCTCCCTCTACTACTTTTCCTCCAAATATTCTGCGAAGTATCTTTCTTTCCCATGCTTCCAATGTGTCCTGTACGGTTTTGTTCATAGTCCATGTCTCGGCAGCGTATAGTATTGTGGGTCTAATTATAGTTTTGTATACTCTTATTTTTGTATTACGAGATATATCTTTGGCCTTAATTATTTTGCTCATGGCTCCAGTACACCTGTTGGTCTTGGTCAGTCTCAGGTTGATTTCAGTTTATTCCTAACATGTCTGATCAATAAGAGTACCTAAGTACATATATTCATCCACCTTCTCGAATTCTACAACTGATCCATTCTCCACCTCCAATTTAAAGGATCCCCTGGTGCTTATTCTTTTTTTGCTAGAGATTTCCATGTACTTCGATGTATTAATATTAACTTTCAGTCCCATTTTAGAGCTTTCCCGAATCAGTCTTTTTGTTATATTTGATAGTTCTTTTCCATTTCTTGCAATGAGAAATACGGACGTATCACTATTAAAATACTGCCAAACGGAATAAAATCAATAGAAACAACGCAAGGATATTACAATGACAGCATATAAAAGTGAGATAACATAATACAGACAGGTTTGCAAATTAATATACATACACAAACAAAAAATAATCATTTTTTCCGATGATCTGCTGATAAGTAATTAAAAACTCTCAAAATATCGATAAAAACAGAAAGGGAAAGATAGTGACATTGATCAGAAAGTTGACAGCTTATAGTGTATATGTGAACTTGCACAGAGCATCAAATAACAAGACAAAAAGATACAATGATAACATTTATAAGACTATGCCAGTAGACACCTACTCTCTTTTACAGATTTGAAAGCTGGATAATGGCATAAAGAGGTTACTCTATAATCCAAGCTAGTTAAGTGATATTTTTCATGAGTGAAAGACTAGACTAGACTTAGATGACAAAGAAACAAACAGTGAGAAAATACAAAAAAAATGAACACACGATATAAATAGAATGCTAAACTAAACAAACATTCAATTGCAAACCGAAAAGAAGAGGAATTGTTGTATGCCCAGTAGAAGAAGTATATAGGGTCCACTCAATAAAATTGCCGAACAGAAGTGTGCCATTTAGTCACACCACCGTAATTTAAAATTCCTTATTCGTTTTTAATGACACCTATTGTCGCAAGAATAGTTTCTCAACCATCTGCCTCGCTATTAACGCACAAAGCAGTAATAACATCCATCTTCAAAAATTTGTTGCACTTGAAAATCCAAAAACAGTTGTTTTCTAAAAGTTTTTGTGTTTGTCGAGAAGTCATTGAATCCGCTATTGAGGATTTTGTGAAGGTGCGATTTTGGGGCACCACCCGTGACCGAAGGCCCATTCAGGAGAATCAAAAGGTTTATACATAAAGTTCGAGTACCATAAAAACGGAGCAACGGTAGGGCCAGTGGGATAAGCTTTTGACCATCAGTGAAATAAACGAATCAAAGAAGTTGTTGTTTTGCATTTTAGTAATATACTTAGAGCAGGTACTTTAACTACACTGAATTTGTTTATATACGTCTTCTTTTTTTGGTGCCTATTCATTTCGAATATTGGAGATCATTCTGGCTATAATTATTTTATTAAGCGATCTTTAAAATAAATTAGTTGTTGTTGTAGAGAACCATTTCCTCAGATTTTTTAACCATGATATTCTTCTTCTCCCAATTCCTAGTCCAAGTCCGAGATATTCTAACTTTCTCCTTTTAATCGTATACATCACTCCTCTTTCTTTCTCCATTCTTAGTAGTACAGTCTTGTTGGTTATCTTGTCCGTCCATGATATCATTAGGATTCTTCTGTATAGCTACATCTCGAAGGCTTCAAGTTTTTTCTCCATTGCTTCAGTGACTGTCCAGGATTCAACTCCGTAGTATAATATCGAGAGAAGATATAACATCGCAGGAGCCTTACTTTTATCTCCAGATTAAGGTTGTGGCTTTTAAAGATTTTGGCCATGTTGTTGAATACACTCCTAGCCTTCTTTATTCGACATTTTACTTCTTGTGAGTGATCGCATTGTTCGTTTAAAAGGTAGGTTAACTGTTTTACTCGGTCCACTGGTGCATTCTTGACAGCAGTTGCACGTCTCTAATTTTATTTTTCACACTACAGTAGTAATGGGCGATTTTAATGCCAAAATTGGACATGGATGTGTGGACGGTTACGTGGGTGACTATGGATTAGGAGAACGAAACGAACGAGGAGACCGTATGGTACAATTTTGTCAAGCGGAGGAGTTAGTAGTTGCTAACACTCTTTTCAAGTTACCTAACAGACGACTGTACACATGGAAATCTCCGAGTGACACCAAAGGTAGAGTAGTCAGAAATCAAATTGACTTTGTCCTTGTTAGACAAAGATTCCGCAACTCTATACTCTTAGCTAAAACCTACCCAGGAGCAGATATAGGCTCGGATCACAATCCTGTAGTAGTCACATTAAGAATAAAACTAAAGATCATTCAAAAACACATACAGAAACAAATTGACGTGAGAAGACTGAGTGAACAACATATAAAAGAGAAAACAATAGTGAACATCAAAGAAAATTTACAAAATATAAAGAAACTGAATAGAAATACTGATAACATAGACCAAAAATGGGAGAATATTAAACATGCCGTAATGCTGGCAGGGAGAGAAAATTTAACACCGAAAGAAAGGAAACATAAAGAATGGATGAATGAGGAAATACTACAGTTGATGTGTGAAAGAAGGGTACACAAAACAAATAATCCGATAAGATACAAAGAAACAGATAAACTGATAAAAAAGAAAATAAGAGAAGCTAGAGAAAGATGGCTAAGTGAGCAATGCCAGGAGTTGGAACAACTGGAGCAAAAATATGACTTTTTTAATGTACACAAAAAGATTAAAGAAATGACAGGAAGGAGAAGAACAACACAGACAGGACAGATCAAAGATACAGATAGTTTACTCATAACAGATTTACAACAAAAAATGAATCGATGGACAGAATACATATCACAACTTTTTGATGACAAAGATAGACAAGAAATCTCAAACGAATATACAGATGATACAGGGCCTGATATAATCAGAGAAGAAATAGATTATGCAATCAAACAAGCGAAAAGTGGTAAGGCCCCCGGTCCTGATGAAATTCCCGTAGAACTGCTCAAACTTATGGGCGATGAATCTATTAAAATACTCCTAGATCTATTTAACACAATATATAGAACTGGAATAATACCTAGGGAATGGCTCCGTTTGACCTTTATACTACTGCCAAAAAAGGCAAATACAAGGGAATGCAGCGAATATCGTACGATAGCTTTGATAAGTCATGCTCTAAAACTGTTCCTGAAAATAATCCATAATAGGATCTATAGGAAATTAGACGTAGACATCAGTAACACTCAGATGGGATTCAGAAAAGGGCTGGGTACAAGGGAGGCTCTGTTTGCAATGAACGTTCTCTCACAGAGATGCTTAGACATGAACCAAGAAATTTACACCTGCTTTATTGATTTCGAAAAGGCCTTTGACAAAGTACAACATGAACCACTAAGACAAATTCTAATAAAGAAAAATATAGACAGCCGAGATATTCGAATTATATGCAACCTATATTGGAATCAAACAGCAAATGTGAAGGTTGAGGGTAGGCTAACAGAAGAAATTCAAATCCGTCGAGGAGTCCGGCAGGGATGCATCTTGTCGCCACTTTTATTTAATCTGTATAGTGAAGCTATTTGTGAACAAGCACTCGAGGAAGAAGATCTTGGTCTGATAATAAATGGTGAGACGATCAACAATATAAGGTATGCTGACGATACGGTTCTCCTAACGGGAACGCTAGTAGAACTACAACATCTCGTTCAAAGTCTCAATATATACTGTAACAATTACGGCTTGAAAATTAATTTGAAAAAAACTAAATTTATGGTAATCACGAAATCAAAGAACATCAGAGCTAATCTTGTAATAGACAATACAACGATTGAGCGTGTGTCCTGTTATAAATATCTAGGTGCTTGGATCACAGACGATACTGATCAAACAAAAGAGATTAGATGTAGAATAGAAATCGCTAGGTCAGTCTTTAATAGAATGCGCAAACTCTTTTGCAATCGTGATATCAATATAAAGTTACGAATACGAATGCTGCGGTGTTATGTCTTTTCTACCCTGTTGTATGGAGTAGAGGCTTGGACACTAAAACAGTTGACCACAAAAAACATCGAAGCTTTCGAGATGTGGTGCTATAGGCGCATTCTCAGAATATCATGGATGGACCGCGTCACTAACACGCAAGTACTCCAAACTTTAGACAAAAGATGCGAAATTCTAAATGGGATAAAAACTAGAAAGATGGAATACTTGGGGCACATTGTGAGAGGTGAAAAGTACGAACTTTTAAGAAATATCATGCAGGGCAAAATTAAGGGCAAAAGAAGTGTGGGAAGAAGAAAAATATCGTGGCTTCGTAATCTACGTGAATGGTTCGGGTGTAGTTCGATTGAACTTTTTAGGCGCGCTGCTAACAAAGTCGCAGCGGCCATGATGATTTCCAATCTCCGCTAGGAGTGGCACGAGAAGAAGAAGAATTTTATTTTTGCTGATGACCATAAATTTAGTTTTGATATCTTTACTTGTACCAAATCTTTCACTTACTTCATTTACTTTGTTTATTAGTTACTGTAAACTGTTTAAACGGTCTGCAAAAATAACGGCGTCATCTGCATAGCGGATGTTGTTTAGGCGTTCTCCATTTAAAAGGATTCCATGTTTGCACAAATTTCGTAATAGTGGTTAATATTTTTGATGCTCCATATTCCATATTAATTATCCGACATTGAAGTTTTTAATTAAAAGGGAAGTTTGCTGAATTTATCCTTCTGGAAACTTTTTCGGTACGACCATCTGCAATAGTACCGTATCTAATAGAAGAACATTTAAAGACAGCATATCTTTTCTTTGTCACTGACTCTCATTGTTCTGCTGGTAAAGCTGTGGTAGGTACAATTTGAAAATTTTCATTCATTCTTTTGTGATCGATGTGTTTTTGTGTGTTGTGGAGAGTCTATTAGAAAATGATTTTATGAGGATCCTTGTATTATGAAAAGTACTTTATAATAGATACCCTCTTGAAACAGTTTATGTGGTGGTTTGTTATTTTGAGTGGTTTTATTCAAAAATGTTGTTTTTCGGTGTGGTCCAATTTGACATTGAACTAAGATCGATCAATTTAGAAGGCATGTGTATGCTAGAAGGAGACATCTTTAGTTACCTGAATCATATATTTGGTACAGAGTAAAGAATTTAGAATTAACAAATAATTAAAACAAGAAGGCAGCAATTAGAGATGACAATGAAAACTATTCAAAAGAAAAAAATAAATTGGTGAAGCAGGTTATTAGTGATAAAGAGGTAATTAATGGAAAACATTACCGACAGGCTAAGAAATCAAAATGTAAATGAAGAAGGCTAAACAGTACTAGGCTAAAGGCTAAACGTAATTGTGGTCAATTGAAGTGGCTGAAATATGTAAAATGATAACTAGAAGTCAATTTGCTAGGAGAAGAATTAGAAGTTCTTAGAGTAGCATGTTGTGACCTAGTATACTGCCATCTTAAATATGGAATACTTTTATGGGGAACCTCTTGTTGATCAAAAGAAAATGACCAGAGACCAAATATACAACACAGACAGTATCTGCAAAATGAGAATATGTACAATAATTGAAAAATGACTGACATTATCATAAGCAGATAAAGTGATACCGATGAAAACCCGGGAGAACAACCAAGATTTTTTTTTTCAGTTTACATCCTTGTTTTATTCTGAACTTCGGTATTTAAATAGTAATATGAATTTCAAGACGTTATTCCCACATAGACCAGGTTCTTCCTCTTGAATAAAATTCCTCAAATTAACATTCTTAACTTTATTAGTAATAAAATATACAATGAATGTGCTAATAAGTAACTAATTTGGAATATCGTTTTTCTGAAAAGCTCTCAAATATTCTAAAATCGTGAGAGAACTAACACTAACGACGAGAATGGTAAAATAGTCGGCTAGGCACGACGACCAGGCCAGGTAGTGGTACCGAAACAGTACCCAGCCGTGTCTCTACTATTTATGTTCTTATTTGTGATGATATTTTAACAGTGCTGGCTTGTAAATAACAAAAGTCAAAGGGACCTAATTAAATGTTGTTTTAACAGGACCGGTCATTAGTAGACGGACCGCAAAGAGCGATGAAGGCCTTTCGGCAAAATCTGAGATGGTTACAAAACAGCGGCGTAACAATACGAGTCAAAGTGGATAAAGATAAATTGGGTTAAGAAATTACGATAAAATGAAATTAGTGTAAGTGTAAGGATCTATGAAAACTTAAGGCTAGTTTGCACTATGCTAGTATTTTAGTCGAGCAGCGAGTAATTTAGTAACTAAACATTCAACAAAAATTTAGTCGAGTAGATTAGTAAGTAATTTAGTCGAGTCGATCCATTTTATTCTATATTTTTCGGGTGAGTATCATCTCCCACCACACATCCGAGCTCACTGGTTCACCGGCTAAACAAGAACGAACCAGTTCAATTAGTCGAGTCGAGTTGATTAGTTGCCGCAAAAGTTTCGTTTCGCTGATGCGGAGCAACAACTAAAATTCGTTTACAAATATTTAGAACATAAATGATTGTGGAATATTAAGGAAGTATAGAACTGCTTTTAATTTTGTTATTGCAGGAATCTCACTTCTTAGGGGAAACTGGTGGAATACCGCGCACGGGGGAATATCGCGCATCAGTATCTTGGCAACACGGCGTAAGTACTGCAACATTCAACACAGTGCGCCGTCTAGTATTTGCTAGCCGATCACATGTTTGTAATATGACTGTATTCGTAGTATTGGTTTAGATAAGGTCACAGATTGTTTGTTTTTCAAGACTTTGATGTAATTTTCGACTAATCTTTAACAAGCAGTAAGTGCTTTTGTTATTAATTTTCATTAAAACTATTCAGTGATTATTTTGCTTTATATGTATAGATAATTTCACGTACAAAAATAATGCATTATTTTTAGTCATTAACGAACAGTGATAAGTTAAGTTAGGTTACTCAGTTAGGGGGAATACCACGCAGCTCTGTCGGGGTAATTTCGTACTGCGCGCTATTACCCCGTGTAAGAATTTTTGCTGATATAGTGTTTTTATTGCATTTTAGATGTCAAAATGCCCCGTACTTACGTTCGGAAAACTGAAAGATCAAAATGGACAGAAGATGAACTAAAAGCTGCGATCACTGCTATACGATCTAGGCGAAAAATACGAGAAGTAGGTCGATCATTCAATATTCCAGAATCCACTCTACGTGACAAACTAAAGTCCAATAGCCATAAAAAAATAAAACTTGGCAGGAAACCAATTTTTAATGATGAACAGGAATCCACCATAGCCAACCATGTTAAAAAGTTGGCGAATATGTTTTTTGGATTCATACCATCAGAACTGAATATATGAGAACATAATATCAAGTATTCATCAAACAGCACAGGAGGTCTTAGGAATCAAACAAAATAAAATTAGTAACAAGCTTTGGTGGAATGAGGACGTCGAAAATGCGGTAACAGAAAAGAAAAGATTATACCATAAGTGGTTGAATACAAAAGATGACGCAGACAAAGACCGATACAATGAAATGAAGAAGAAAACTAGAAAGATAATTATGACCTCCAAAAATGAGATATGGGATAGAAGGTGCAGAGAGATAGAATCTTATATTGGAGGACGACAATGCACTGAGGCGTGGAAGTTTATAAACTCTGTTAAGAAGCCGACTAATGAGAAAGTGATTCTAAATCCCATAAATCCCGAGGATTGGACACATTATTACAAACATCTATTAAATGAGAACAGAGACGAATTTAAAGAAGATATGAATTCATCAAGAATCGAAATTCTGGGAGAGCATATTACCATAGATATCAACGTAGTTCAAAAAGCTATAGCAGGGATGAAGAATGGGAAAGCAAGTGGACCAGAGGAAGTAACTACGGAATTAATAAAGAATGGCTCAGAGAAATTACACAGCATGATCACGGTGATATTTAACGAATATATTAATGGACATCCAACACCAGATGAATGGAAAACAACATATATGACCCCAATATATAAAAAAGGTGACAGGAGAAATTGTAAAAACTATAGAGGGATATCGGTCACAAGTTCAAGGAGTCGACTATACGGTCGAATACTACGGGACCTGATAGAGGAAGATTATCAATCGTCTGAAGACGAAGAACAAGGAGGATTTAGAGCAGGTCGTTTATGTACAAATAACATCTTCTGTCTTAAACAAATTATAGAAAAGAAAATTGTGACAAATAGAGAGTTACATATGACTTTTGTAGATCTTGAGAAGGCATATGACACAGTCCCGCTAAATAAACTATGAGAAGTCCTAGGCACATCAAACATACATCAAACATTGCTTAGTGCCCTCAAAGATCTATATTATGGTTCAAACTCCCAAATGAAATTCGGAAACCTCCTAACTGAAAAATTTGCAGTTACTAAGGGTCTCAGACAAGGATGTTGTATTTCTCCGACTCTATTTAAGATTTATATCTCTGCAGCTCTGAAACAATGGAAAAGGAAAGTCAAAGGAATGGGTATACAATTGAACGATCAGGATAACATATATACTTTACAGTTTGTAGATGATCAGGTGGTGATCTCAAATGACAAAGATGACATGGAATACATGCTTAGAAAACTAATTGAAGAATACCAGAAATGGGGATTAAATATCAATTTAGAAAAGACAAAATACCTCTCAATTGGAGCTGAAGCAGAACAACTCGATATCGATGACAATCAAAAAATAAATTCATGCGACGAATATAAATACCTGGGCGTCATCTTCGACCGTAGTGGAAAAGACGAACGAGACATAGAACATCGAATTGTACAAGCACAAAGAGCTATAGCTTGTTTGAATGGAGTTCTATGAAGTAAAGAAATATCAAAGAAAAGAAAATGGAACATCTATGAGACAATGGTTAAAACTAGCCTACTTTATGGAGCTGAGACATGGAGAATAACCGAAAAATATAAGAAAAAGGTCGAAGCCACGGAAATGGATGCCATCAGAAGATCGATGAGAATATCAAGAGCCGACAGAATACGGAATGAAGTGATAAAACAACAAATGGGAATAGAGGGCACTATAGTTGAGGATATTGAGAGAAAACAGCTCATATGGTATGGGCATGTGAGCCGAATGGGGGACGAAAGATTGCCTAAAAAAAACGATGATGTGGCAACCCCCAGAGAAGAGGAAACGAGGAAGACCACCACAGAGCTGGAACCTGGGAGTTAGGAAAGCGATTAGCGCTCGAAATCTGGACGAAGACCTAACACAAGACAGAATACAGTGGCGTTTGGGAGTCGGACAACGTCGTAAGACGTTATAAAAAACCGAATATATATTTATATATATACCATCAGAACTAGCATATCAGTTTGCTGAAGAGAATAAAATAAAACACCGTTTCGACTCGATAAAGAAGATCGCTGGTGAAGATTGGTTAGAACTCTTTTTAAAGCGTCTTCATGCAATTATAACTTCTGATCTACTTAAAATAAAAGCCTCTAATTTATTCTCTTTTAACGTGGATAAGACAGTAGCATTATCCTATAAAGGAGCTCTTCAACCCTTGCTTCTTAATAACAGCCAGATCAGTATCGTTGATTCTGTAAAATTTCTTCTCAGCAGCCTCAGCCTGCTATGTAATAAGATCTATTTCGAAGGAAATCAATTTAGCATCTTTCAAAATAACAGACTTTTTTTTGTTCAAGTCTCATCTTCGATATGGCCTTCCTTATTGGGGTTCTAGTATATCTGCCCAACCTGATGTTATTTTTAAATTACAAAAACAAGCAATACGGTATCTTTTTGGCCTCAGTAGAATAACACATTGCAGAAGCTACTTTAAAAATCACGGGATTTTAACTCTTCCCTCTTTATATATTTTTGGTAATTGAAAAAATCCAACATTGTATTTATATGAAATTATATTTATATGAAATTATGAAAGTATCATTTGATGTTTATTTTAAATGTTGATTCAATGTTGTTGTAAATAGGATGACGTCTATGACTTTTATTAAATTTTAACAATCGTTACGAACGGAATCTGTTAGCGACAGATATTATTTTAATTTTTTACTTCTCATTTAATGTCTATATTTTATTAGTAATTTTTCGTGCAGTTTTTAATTGAAACCTGCTTAGAGTAAATATATGATGACTAGAAACGAATTGATCGAGAGTAGTGAATCGATGTCACAAAAAGCTGCTCTACGACTCTACCCGTAAAGACGCTAGTTTCGTGAGTAATATAAGTAATATAACGCCAATATAGAAGCTTTGCTTCAAAAAATGCATACAGCAAGTAGCAGAGGCAGGAAAAGTTAAATAAAAATCACTCGAGGAATTGAAAATAATGGCAGAAAATAGAAAAGAATGGGAGAGATGGGTAAATGAAAATTAAAATAGCTAGTCCAAATTCGGCACTCTAATAGGGTAAAAGGAAGGGAAGAAAGAAAGAAAGTTTGTATTTACAAATACTGCAAGACTCATATACTTCTCCCAATCAGCATTAATACACCATAATTGCTATTATCCATATTATTATATATTATTATTAGATTATAATAACAGAAGAGAGGCTAGAAAATTTTACAAGGAAATCAAGCAATGCACCCAAGGATACATAACAAGATCAACAGTTTGCAAGGACAAGAATGGGGCAATTATCAGCGAGAAAGAGGCAATAATGAAAAGATGGAAGGAGCATTTTCAAGAGCTGTTAAACCCAGAAAAAGAACAAAACATAGATGAAGAGATAATTCACCACACAGCAGAACAACTAGTTGAGCAACCAACATTGGAAGAAACGATAAACGTCATAAAACATCTAAAAAATAACAAAGCACCTGGCACAGATGGAATAACTGCAGAACTGATAAAGAATGGTGGACATGCGCTATGGAGGCGTATCCATAAACTAATCAACCGCATATAGACACTAGAAGTCATCCCAGAAGATTGGAAAGTGGGAATCATACTTCCTATGTACAAAGGGGGAGACAAACGACTCTGCAAAAATTATAGGGCCATAACAGTTTTAAATGTCATCTACAAGATATTATCAGGAATTATATATAGCCGCCTGGAATCGTTTTCGGAGGAGATTATTGGTGGATACCAATGTGGCTTCAGACCAAAGAGGTCAACTATAGACCAAATACATATGTTAAGAGGTATACATGAAAAATGTGTTGAATATAACATACCTATTTACAACTTGTATATCGATTTCAAACAGGCGTTTGATGGAGTAGATCGACAAAAGATGTTAAAGCAACTATCTATGTTAGGTATACCCAATAAGTTGGTTAAACTTATACGAATGACTCTGGAGGGTTCCAAAGCTATGGTGAGAATAGATGGAGATATGACGCAGGCCTTTGATATTGAAAATGGAGTTAGACAAGGGGATGCCTTATCAACAACACTTTTTAATCTAACTTTAGAAGCTGTTGTTAGAAAACTGGATATAAACGGCTGTATTAATACAAGATCTATGCAAATATGCGCATATGCGGATGGTTGCCATAATAAGCCGCAACAAAAGGGTATTAAGCGAAAAAGTTATAGAACTGAAACGAGAAGCTGCTACGTTTGGTCTATATATAAATAAAAGCAAAACAAAATATATGGAGTGCACAAAATCGAATGAACATGAGAATCTGAAGGTAGACAACCATACCTACAAATATGCCTCCACTTTTCCCTACCTAGGCTCAATAATAAATGGCAACAACAACATCAGTCAAGAAATACAAGCACGGATTCTTAGCGGTAATAAGTGCTTTTATGCATACAAAGACTTAATAAAAAGTAAGTTACTGAATCGTGGGTCTAAGCTTAGAATCTACAAAACAGTAATTAGACCAGTGGTCACATATGGATGTGAAACGTGGACCCTCTCAACCACTGATGAAAATCAACTGAGAATATTTGAGCGCAAAATACTAAGGAAGATATTTGGACCAACCCAATGCAGCGATAGTTCGTGGAGAATTAAAATGAACCACGAGCTGGATGAACTAATGCAGAGCGCAGATATTGTCAGATTTGTAAAATCACAAAGACTAAACTGGCTTGGTCACCTAGAAAGAATGCCAGATAATCGAGCTGTAAAAGTAGTCCAGAGATGGAAGCCCCAAGGAAACAGAACAAGAGGAAGGCCCCGTAAAAGATGGATAGACGACGTAGAGAGGGATCTTAAAACCATGAACATCAGGCAGTGGCGAAGGAAAGTATCCGACAGGGCAGAATGGAAGAATATTGTTAAGCAGGCCAAGACTAACAAAGGGTTAAAGCGCTATTAGAAGAAGAAGAAGAAGAATTGCTATTATCACTTTTTAAACTCTTTCTCACAAAATTACTTTTACACCTTTAAACATCACTTCTCAGGGTTGAATGTTCTTTGTTCAAAAGTCAACAACAACAGATAACCAACTTCTCGTCTTCCAAGTCTAGGTCAAATGAAAAACCTTCCACCAGTTTTCTTTCAACCAATTATTTTCCAGTTCCTCAAAATCACACAAAATAGCAGTTCTACAAAATAACCAGTTCTCAAGCAGTGACTTTCAAAAACTTCTTATTTTTGTTCTCTATAAACAAACCAGACCAACTGTCCAACTTAAAAATCATTTCTTCTTTGGCTGATTATGATCCTGATAGAAAACTTAAACAACTACACCAATGACCTTCCAAGTATCTTGTGCTGTTTAACGCGGCATCTTCTAAACAAACTTTTATTGTTAGAGGCCAAATTATATTGTTCTTAAATTACACACTAGAAAATTGGATTATGAAAAAGTGGGCGGGTCAAAAAAATTTGTCATGAAACAGAATGATTTTTGCTTTACCGGGTCTTTGATTTATGACAGACAAATTTTTGTTTTATAGGTGATTGTCTTTGTTATAATATAAATATATTTTTTTTTAAGTAGAGCTAAGAGATGGGTGTCCAATAGATTTTTTTTGGGTGTCTTAATCATTGATGTTGTTTATTGTTTATTTGTGTGGTTGGTAGGTGTTATGTGTTTTATTGCTGCAATGTTCTGGCTATATTTTCTTCTTATCGTATGCAAAATCTCTTATTTCGTTGTTAAACCATGGCTTTGCTACTTTTATCTTAGTATCTTATGCCCTAGTAATTTTTAAGCTATAGTTTACAATTTTACAAAGGTTAATTTACCTAAATACCAAAAAACAGGAAGACTTAGACCTATATAGAGCGAAAAACAGAGAGGTAAAGAAAAGAGTAACAAATGAAAAGAACGAACGATGGGAACAAGCATGCACAGAGATAGAACGACATATCGGAGGAACGAGAAATTCAGAATCATGGCGAATATTAAAAGCACTTCAACGAAATAAGACAGAGAAAACCCAGATCGGCAAAATTAGTGAAAACGAGTGGCAAGAATACTACGTAGAACTACTTACAGAAAACCGTCCCCAATTTCAGGAAGAGAATATAGAACATGCAGGAAATGGGGCATACGACCAGATAGAAGTAAGCCTGGCAGAAGTTAAGACAGCAATCAAGACATTGAAGAACAAAAAAGCCAAAGGACCCGGAGGAATACCAAACGAACTAATTAAAAACGGAACGGAAAAGTTATTCCGCATGCTACATAGAATGTTCGAAAGAGGACTAAATGGAGAAGAAATACCTGCGGAATGGACACAAGCATACATCACATCCATACATAAGAAAGGAAACAGGAAAAAATGTGAAAACTATAGAGGAATTAGTATAATATCATCAGTAGGTAGACTTTACGGGAAAATTATAAAGGAAAAACTAGAAACTGAAATAATAGGAAAAATTGGAGAAGACCAAGCAGGGTTCACAGTAGGAAAATCATGCCTAGATCATACGTACACATTAGAACAACTGATAGAGAAGAAAATGGCAAAAGGTAGACCGGTCCATCTGGCCTTTGTTGATCTAAAGAAAGCATATGACTCAATACCTAGAGTCAAATTATGGGAAGCAATGAATGATCTCGGAATCCGACAAACACTAATAAAAGCAGTTAAAGCACTATACAAAGAAAACAAAGTAGCTATTAAATGTGGAAATAAAGCCTACAATTCATTTAAGACGACAAAAGGACTTCTACAAGGCTGTGCTACGTCCCCTACTCTGTTTAAAATATTCTTGGAAAAGACACTCAAACCATGGAGGAGAAAGTGCGAAGGAATGGGCATACCAGTAGGAGACGAATACCTATACACCTTAAGTTTTGCCGACGATCAAGTAGTCATCGCACAAGATGAAGAAGATCTCAGCTTTATGCTCAGAAAACTAGAAGAAGAATATAAAAACAACGGAATGGAAATAAACTTAGAGAAAACCGAATACCTAACAACAGAAAACAAGGATATGAGAAACCTAGAGATAGACGAGGGAAGACAAATAAATGGAACAGATAAATTCAAGTATTTACGAACCATAATATCGAACCAGGGAACAACAGAAGAAGATATAAACAACAGACTGAGACAAACAAGAAACTGTATAAGACAACTAAACTCAGTGTTGTGGAATAAGAACATTGCGATAAAGATAAAAAAGAGAATATATAATACCCTGACAAGAAGTATCCTGACATATGGGTCCGAAAACTGGACAATAAACAAGAGAAATAGAGGTAGAATAAGAGCAGTAGAAATGGAGTTCCTGAGGAGAAGCTGTAGACTTACAAAAAGAGACAGATTGAAAACGCAGAGATTAAGCGGAGAATGGGAGTGCAATCAGACATAATCGACTATATAGAGGAGAAGAGTCTATCCTGGTACGGCCACGTCAGAAGAGCGGACAGAGGAAGCTGGATAAACAAAATCACAGAATGGAGCCCGATTGGAAGAAGAAAGAGAGGAAGACCCCGAAGGTCATTCAGAGATGAAATCGACGAGGCTATGGTGAAAAGAACCCTGCGAGATGGAGACTGGAATGACAGGGAAAATTGGAGAAAACGGTTGAGTGAAGGAAGACAGTGAAAACTGTGGAAATCCTTAGTAGTAGTAGTAGTAATTTTCCTAACCCGTATACCCATATCCTTTTTTTTTCTCAGCTTGTAATATATTACATTTATTTTTGCCCATATCTCGTGTACATTTGGTTCCATTTCTCTTCTTTTCTCTCTCTCAAAGTTTTTTTAAAGCGGTTTTTTATACAACCAATTTAGAATTTTTTAAAAATCGCTACTGTCTTTTAAATTTTCAGACAGTAGTCAACGGGACTGTAAAAATCTAGCTGAAAAACATCTTGCTTCTTGTGCTCCTAACAACAATACTTTTTATTAGAAAATGTTTAAGTGACTTCTTTAGAAGGAAGAACACCCAGTCTGAGTAATAAAACAAACCATAAATACTCATTGAAATGTTTATATCATCGAGTTTAACAATAACTATAAAATTGTTATTATAGATAAATGACAATGGCCAATTATTTTTGTTTACAACTTGCTGTAAAGTTGGAATTTAGTGTCGAGTGATAGTGGAGCGTTTTACAACGCTGTTCTCGAGAAATGTAATTGCGTTTAAAGATATCAACAAAAAAATGGATACTACCGTTTTCCAAGTTTTTATAAACTTTATCTACTACAGCCGTTAGATAGTTATCGTTGATATTTTCTGCATAAGATTTATCAAATATAACTATGAGCGCTAGAGAAAGTTTATTTATTTAACTACATAACAAATACAAATATTGATATAAGGTTGAATGCTCAAATAAATGAACTTTGATCAAATAAAAGGCAGATATCGAGCACAGTTTTATTAATTAAATCTTGCCCAAGTACTTTCGCTCCCTAGAGCATCTTCAGGGGCATTTCGTCAATTGCGGCCTATCCAACAAGAATAAAATGTCATAAACATAAAATTAAACATTACACTACAATATAGTCGGTTCGCTATATTTACGCGAGTTTCGGATTAACAAAATTATGCTAATGACTCATTGATAACCAGTTGCAGTAAACGACTTCCCAGAAAATTAGGTAAAAACTGCATTAATGGTCATATTTTAAAATACATTAAAATAACATTAGGGTAGGTATAAATTTGTTACAATATAGCAGTTGAATTGATTCTTTACCAGTGTTGACATTGTATGTTTGGTGGAAATATTTAAAAATGCCTACACGTGTGTTAGATGTAGATAGTCTAATTTGTAGTGTACATAAGTATTTTACGGATGAAAAAGAAAATGGCGGTCCTTTAAAATCGGTAATGTCTGTTCAACAACACGTATGTGATGCTCTAGGAATTAGTAAAACCAAACTAAGAGGAGTATTACAAAATCGCAATAATGAACGACCGAAAGAAGATAACCGAAAAACTCGCCTATCATTGAAAACGAAAGATATTCCAGATGGAAAAAAATTTGAAATTCGTGATACCATTTATCGAATGCGAGCCAACAAGGAACATGTTTGGGAACATACATAATTTGGGTTTCAAATCTCAAAAGGAGGATAACAGAAAAGCCCTTTGTGAAAGAAGTTCTGTTGTGCATAAAAGAATTAACTTTCTAAGAAAATATTCTAAATTAAAAGAAGAAAGGGCAAATTTTATATATTTAGACAAAACATGGATATTTTCTAGGGGTGCAACCAAGAGAATATGGCAAGATGATAACGTAAAGTCTATCAAACATACTGATGGAGAAGGGAAGCGACACATAATTTTACATGCAGGAGGGAAATCGGGTTTTATAGAAGGTGCTGATTTAATATTTTCATCTAAATTAAAATCAAGTGACTATCACGATAATATGACACAGAAATGTTTGTAAAATGGTTACATGAAAAACTTCTCCCAGGTTTAAGTGAGCCCAGCGTAATTATTTTAGAAAATGCACCTTGCCATTCTGAAGTATTAAACAAAAGTCCAACGAATTCTTGGACTGTTATTTAAATTAAAGAATGGTTGACAAAGTTACACAACATATTTTAAAATCAGAATTATTACGCTTGGCAAATATCCACGCAAAACCAAAAACCTTTGTTGTGGATCAGATTATTGAAAGTTACGGTCATCAAGTTTTACGTCTGCCACCGTATCATTGCCAGTTTAATAATCCCATCGAATATATATGGGGAATAGCAAAACAATATTATGACAACCATATTGGGCCTAACGACGACGCAGTTCGGGAAACTTGGCGAAAGGCACTTTCAATTGTAACTCCAGAAGTGTGGTGCAACTGTATATTCAAGTGCGAGAAACTAATAGAAGATTGGTGGACTCGTGAAAATAAAATAAACGAAGTAAGTTCAATCATAATAACAATTAATGGTGATGACAGTGATGATAATGAAGATTATGATATTTTTGATAATAATGACTGATTTTCATTTTTGTTGGCAAGTTAAATTTTTTTATTTTTCATTAGAAATTCTCTCCATGGAACAAATATACATAGACCATATTTTCTGTGTGAAGTGTAATATAAAATTATTATTAGGTTTATATTAGCCACATTAGACTCCATTAATGAAGTAATTCTCCTTATTATACTGTCAATTATATAAAAGATTTTCCATTATTATTTAATTAAAAAAGTTATGGATTATTTTTTACACTTTAAACAATTAAAACACTGTAAAAAATTTTTAAAAATAGGCGAAGCTACATTATGTATGGAAACCGGAGACAGAATCTGTCTCCGTTTCCAGTAAGAGTAACCGTTTACCAGGAGTACACTCACAAGATTCAAAAATTGTGAAAAACGAGAAAAGAGGGACATATGACTATAGAAAAATTGCTGATCAAAATATAATTGCAGTAAAATGGCATGACAATAATTTAGTAACGCTCTGGTCAAATTCAGCAGGACTTTAACCAATTCATTTTGTAAAGCGGTATTTACAGGAGCAGAAGAAGACGATCCAGGTATGAAACAAAATAGACAATCTTCCTCTGTAATACTAGTATTATTTATGATTTCAGGTAGAACAACAGCATCTCGTACATGAGTATAATGTAATCATGGGTGGAGTAGATCATAGTGATCAAAATATTAGTCTTTACCGCATTTCTATTCGCGGCAAAGAATGGTATTTTTCATTGATCAATTAATGCATTGACATGGCTGTTCAGAATGCCTGGCAACTTCATCGTTTGCATGGAGGGAAACTGGACCGGTTATCATTTCTTCTTCTTCCTTTGCCCTATCCGTTTCGGACGTTGGCTATTAACAAGGCTATTTTGACTTTGTTTACGGCACCTCTGAACAGTTCGGTCGATGTTAGTCCGAACCATTGTCGCAGGTTATGCATCCATGAGTGTCGTCTTCTTCCCGGTCCCCTCCTACTGTCGATTCTTCCTTGGACTATTAACTGTAGCAGTCGGTACTTAGTATGCCTCATGACATGTCCGAATTACTCAAGCTTCCGTTTCTTTACGGTGAAGATTATTTCTTTGCTTTTGCCTATTCTCTGCATTACTTCCACGTTAGTGATGTGGTCTGTCCAGGATATCCGAAGAATACGGCGATATATCCACAGCTCAAAGGATTCTAGTTTCTTCAGGGTGGCTTCCGTTGTGGTCCATGCCTCTGCTCCATAGAACAAGACCGGGAAGACATAACACTTGACCAGTCTTAATTTTAGTTCCATTGAGATTTTGCTTGTGAACCACTTTTTCATATTGTTGAACGCGTTTCGCGCTTTTTCAATTCGTGATCTTATTTCTGTTGACTGGTCCCATTTTGTGTTGAATGTGGTTCCAAGGTATGTGTATGTCTCCACTTGTTCTATTTTTCGGTTGTTTAATGTCAATTGCATCGGAGGTTGTTGTGTTCTGCTGATGAGCATGCATTTAGTTTTGGTTGTATTGAGTTCTAAACCATATTCTTGACTTGCTGTGTGTATGCTTTGCATGAGTCTTTGAAGCTCGTTGCAGTCATTTGCGATAATAACTGTGTCGTCAGCATATCTAATATTATTGATTACCTCTCCGTTTACTTTGATACCCTCCGAAACTTCTCCCAGTGCTTCTCTGAAGATTTGTTCAGAGTATATATTGAACAGGAGCGGCGAGAGGACGCATCCCTGTCGTACACCCTTTTTAATATCTATCTTCCCACTGTGTAAGTTGCCCGTCTTTATCTCAGCACTTTGGTTCCAATAGAGACTGGTTATTATGCGCAGATCCTTGCCATCAATATGCATCTTCCTGAGCATTTCCATGAGTTTATCATGTTTGACCTTGTCAAACGCCTTGTAGAAGTCGATGAAGCACAAGTGGACGTCCTTGTGCATGTCTCTGCATCTTTGAATTAAAACTTGCAGACTGAAGATCGCCTCTCTTGTGCCCAATGCGCTTCGGAATCCGAACTGTGACTCCGATATATTTGCTTCGCATTTGTTATATATTCTATTGTGTATGATTTTGGTGAAAACTTTGGTAATGTGATTTATCAAGCTTATTAAGCGGTGTTGATCACAGTGTTTTGCACTTGGTGTTTTAGGTATGGCTACAAAGGTCGATCGAAGCCATTCCTCCGGAATCTCTCCTTTGTCGTAAAAGGTGTTAAAAAGGCCTGTCAGAAAATCGAGGAAGTGGTCATCCGTTTCGCATAGGAGTTTTATGATCTCGCTCTGTATGTTGTCGGGACCTGGTGTTTTGTCGTTTTTTAGCGATGAAATGGCTTTTTCCACTTCAGACCTTAGTATTTCGGGTCCAGTCATGTCGTCATCTTGGTCCACTGTCGCTCTGCATTTATCGTTAAAAAGTCGTTCTACGTAATCTTTCCATGTGTCAATGAGCTTCAAGCTATCATTTAGAAGACGCATTTCAACATCATTGTTACAACAAAATAAAAAACCTACTTCCTATTCTCGAGGTCGTCCATCGGCCAATGAAAACATTGATATTTGCTATGATCGACTAGACCATTTAGTAATTCCACAGGAAAGACCAACTCGATGTGGTTTGTGCCACGATAGAGCAAAAATGAGGTGTTCAAAATTCAACGTAGGCTTACATGTTAAATGTTTTGTTTCATACCACACTGAAACTTAATAGTAGTTTATATGCCTGGTGTACCATATTTTGTACAGTATTTTTTTTTACGTATTTTTCATAAATATTTTGTTTTTACGATAAATATGTTATGAACTCTTAAAATATGGAGGTGATCACCTTGTACAACATCTTCAACTTCTTATTAATAAAATAATCACCACGAACAGAATACCAGATGAATGGAGGAGAGCGATCATGGTGATATTCTTCAAAAAAGGAGATAAGAAAGACCCCAATAATTATCGAGCAATAAATCTATTAAATACAACACTCAAATTGACAACAAGAATAATAGCGACAAAAATAAACGAACGAATATCTCTGCAAGAGGAACGGCAAGGATTTCGGACAGGACGATCATGCACGGATGCAGTTTTTGTAATAAGACAAATAAAAGAAAAGTCGCTGGAATACAACAAAACTGGAATATGTGTCTGATAGATTTGAAGAAAGCGTTTGATAGAGTGAGAATTCGGGACGCGATACATTTATTATATGAAAAGGGAATATCACTGAATTTAGTAAAAACCATTGACAATATATATAAAGATAACATAGCTATGGTAAGATGTAAAGGAAAACTATCGCAACCTATCAAATATGAAACTGGCATTAGACAAGGAGATTCGCTGAGCCCATTAATATTTAATCTGATAATGGATGAAATCATAAAGAAAGTTAAAAAAAGAAGAGGATATAGAATGGGAGAAAAGGAAATAAGGATAATATGCTACGCCGACGACGCTATAATAACAGTCAAAAATGAAGATGACCTACAAAGATTAATTAAATAATTCGAAGATACGGCGCTCATGTACAACATGGAGATCTCAACAGAGAAAACTAAAACGATAGTGATATCAGCGGAACCGAGACGATGTAAACTAGTCGTAAATAACAAAATAATAGAACAAGTGATGGAAACTGAATACTTGGGAATAAAACTGTCAAGCTACGGAAAAGTGAAAGAAGAAGTACAAAAACAAGTGAACATGGCAAACAGATCAGCAGGATGTCTCAACAACACAATCTGGAGAAACAAATACCTCATAACGGAAACGAAAACCAGGATATATAAATCAACAATAAGACCGATAATGACGTACACAGCGGAAACAAGAGCAGATACGGCGAAAACACAAAGCCTACTAGAAACAACAAAAATGAGAGTCTTACGAAAAATAACAAACCAAACTCTAAGCTACAGAGTAAGAAGTACTAATAAATACTAGAAATAGAGGAAATAAACGCGTGGACCAAAAGAAGAAAAGTGGAATGGAATCAACACATCGAAAGAATGACAGAAAATAGAATAGTAAGAATAGCAAGAGACAAATCGCCAAATGGAAGAAGATCATTGGGACGACCGAGGAAAAGATGGTCAGACAACGTCAATTGAGGCTAAAAACCGAAGTAAAACCGAATAGGCATGAAGCCTATTAATAAAGTAGGAAGAAATAAGAAGATAGATATGTTTTTGTTAATTGATATAACACGTAAATTTGGAGAAAAATATTAAAAAATATTTTCATGTAGGTTTTAGGCATATCTGGGTTAAGGAGTACTTTAAGTACATGTAGTGTACCGAACTGGATCTTATGTTGTTTCTTTCGAAATCGACTATTTTCCAGCAGTCACTAGGTTTATCAATGAAATTAGTAATAAAATCACAGTAAGGTGACTTTTTCGCAATTTGTGATTGCCGATTGTATTCAAATCTTTGTTGTTTATATACTTGGAGCAAATCCGGTTCCTTAGTGGCATCTGCAATGTGTTTAATAAGAAAAAGATTAGATCTATAAGACATTCATTCATTGTTAAACAAGAAGAAAGGATACTGGAAGAAAGGTTAGACAAAATTATCACACCGAACCTTTAAACCAATATTTTAACAAAAAAAAAATGAATTAAGGTATTTAAAATATATACCTATGGATCGAACTTGTCTTATTCATTTTGCATGATTTTATATGAATGTTTTATAGATATGGCTAAAATTTATTGTGAGTGTATTTATAAGAAATTGATTACCAATTTTGCTACCCTTATATCTAATAGTACTTCTTCCTTAAAGCTTTGTGCACACCACCGTTTTCGCCGTGGACATAAATAGTTAAATGTTCGTTTTCCAACAGTCAGGCATTGTGTGTTGGGAGCTGTTGCTTCTTCTGTTGGTACGCCAAGAACTTTCTAATAGTCATTTGTGTCTCACGTGGAATATTTTTATTTTATTAATCGCTTTTTCATTGGATCCTGCACTAAAATTGTTTCGCTAGTTCTAATCCAACTCCAAGCACACTTTTTCCTTTTATTTCTTTATTATCTTTGTAACATTGTATGAATTTATTAAGGACATATCCAGAAGAAGAAAAAAGATTACCAACTGTTATTGCAACTTTTCAATTTGATATGGATAAATAAGGTATTCCCATAAATATGGCACTCATCAATTATTATAGTTCCAATATACAAACCTGGTAAACCTAAATTTGAAGCAGAATCCTATAGACCAATCTCTATCACGAATGCAATGTGTAAGTTGCTGGAGAAGGTCATTGTTATTCGACTTATATAGTATATTGAACATAAACATCTTTGAACATCTTTATACAGTATAGCGCTATGATATTTTAACTACACTCCACAATTGGAAGATTCACGATAACATGTTTGTTATCAAGAAATAAAGCATATTACCTACTCATAATCGTATTGCTGCAGCTCTTAAGTCGATAGAATTCTGGTCTAACAATATTGGACTCCAGTTTTCCGCCATGAAAATAAAAGCTATACATTTTTCACAAAAATCAAAATCACAATTTTCCTATAGAATATACAAAAAAAATAAAATTTCTAGGGATGCAACTGGACTCAAAATTAAGCTGGACAAGTCACATTCACTCGCTAAGAATATCGTGTCAAGCTAGATTAAACATTATGAAATCTGTATCACATAAAGATTGGGGAGTAGGTTTTCAAACTCTAACAAATTTTATAGCTTTAATTAGGTCAAAACTGGTATGGGATGTAGTGTAAGTAAACTCAGCAAACCAAACAGTGCCCAAAACTTTGAATACTCTTCAGAGTTCAGCCGTTAGACTTGCTGTAGGAGCACATTGCACCAGTCCTGTAGGACAGTTTACTCTGTGAAGCTGGGGAGTCACCCTTAAACCCAAGAAAAAAATACTTAACTCTATGGTATGTCCCGACTATAAATTCTTATCGCTGGTTAGAATCTTTGCGGTCTGAGACACGAGAATTCTCCCCAGACGAGTTATCCATTATACTCACTTCTTCTTCTTCTTTTGGCATCATAACCCTAGATGGGTCTTTGCCTGTCTGGCTATGTCCTTCCATTCAGATCTCTCTTGTGCCCTTCTTCTCCATTGTCTTATGTTCATTGTTTTCAGGTCGTCTTCCACGTCATCCAACCATCTCGTTCTGGACCTTCCTTTTTTTCGCCTTCCTATGGGCTTCCATTGTAACATTTTATTTGTTGTTTTTGCATCGTTTTGTCTCTGCACATGTCCCAGCCATGACAGTCTTTGACTTTTCACAAATCTTACAATGTCATAACCTTCATTTAACTCATTAACCTCGTCGTTTCTCCTGATTCTCCATGTGCCATCTTCCTCTTGTACCGGGCCATATACTTTCCTCAGTATTTTTCTCTCGAATGTCCTGAGTTGGGCTTCATCTTTTTTCGTCATTACCCAAGTTTCACATCCATAGGTTACTACGGGTCTAATCAGTGTTCTGTAGATAGTCATTTTGGTTCTTTTGTCTAATAATTTCGATGTCATCAATCTTTTATTAGCATAGTATGTACGATTCCCGCTGGAAATACGTGCATTAATTTCGCTACTTACGGAGTTCTTCTGGTTGATTTCTGTGCCGAGATATGTAAAGGCATCCACTCGTTCGATAGTATAGTTGTCTATTGTGATATTATTTTCATTGTCAGTTATTCTTTTGACTGTCATATACTTCGTTTTTGCTTCGTTTATTTTGAGACCTCTTTTTCTTGCTTCAGGATCAATTTGTTTGAACACTTTCATTAGTCGTGGCTTATTCCTACTAATGATGGCTACATCGTCTGCATATGCAGTAATTTGTACTGATTCCATTATACTCACTAACATAAAAAAATCATCTGAAGAAAATACCTAGAAAAAATATTAGCTCTTCTTATTTTGTGACAGTTTCATAGTCTTTCATAAAAATTCTTCTTCTTTTTAATTTTTTTTTTATTTAGATTGTATAATCATTTACCCAGTACATGTAAGGATATGGTCGTCTTGCTCTAGACAATGCACAACCAGGGATAAATTTCTGTTTACTACTGACATCTAGGTGACTCTTGAATGATACGTAAATTTTTATATGTTAGCATATTCCAGTATTTTCTGAATTTATTATTTTTTTTCTTATTTTGACAAGTAACAATTTTTTTATAGATCTATTTGAAAGAATTTGATAAATTTATTAATTGTTTTTATAACTTTGTCAGAGGGTTAGTTTATAAAAATTAAAAATCAACTCCGACATTTTTTGACGTTAATTTTAAATTTTGTAACTTAACGCTCATTGGAGGCGTTTCCCGAAGTTCTGACGTAGTTTCAAGAACATTCTAACTCTAAAAATCCAGCTCTCCTTCATGCTGTGGCTAATAGATTCCAGGAAATATATATATGTATAAAAAAAATAGGCGTCCTGGACCTTTTTATGAACGAGTTAATAGTTACTTATTAGATTCTAATATTGAACTACAAAACTATCCAAGAATAGCTATGATGTGCGGAACTGAATGTTGGATACATAAAATTAGGTAGATGAGTGAAGTGAAAAAAAGGATAAAATTAAAAATAATATTAAGGGACACCTACGGATGGCACTAAATGGTGCCAAAATGGGAGAACATAGGTTAAGCTGGTTCTTACATGTTCACACCAAAAGCCATCTATTATAAGAGAAGTATTCAACCAATTGCTAGGAATAATACTTAAGAGATTACGACTGAAGGAAATTTACAATGAACAATTGATTGATTGTAAGTACCTGGGTCAATTATTCTATGAATTAATTGAGAAGATTTTATCTTCTATCTAAAAACATATCTTATTACTTTTAGATATATATTTGAGCGTGGATATATGCTCCGATAAACATTTTTCTATTAGTTTTACCAGTTTTTCTCTGAATTGCCCAGGTTATTTTCTCAAATTATTATTTCTGTTGTTTCTATCGTAAAATTTTCAATCACTTTTATTAAGTTTTTTGCTTTAATTTTGTGTCTCATGCATTAAGTGGAAGAATTATTTTTATACTAGCCGTATTTTACAACTTACAGTTCCCTGTGGAGACTTTTTGTTCTCTTTGTTTTCGGCCGAGGACACAAAATATGACACCAGCTTTATTAGCCTGAACGAATTGTCTTATAATTGCGGCATGAGGTCAATGAGAAAACGGGCAAATGGGCGGCATCTTCAAAAGTTGTCGATAAGGCGAAGATGAAACGAGCGATGTTAGTTGGCATTAGAGACCAACTGGCTAGGGGTGGAGCACCGGGGCGCCATGGGACCATCGACGACCAACTTCACGGTCTGAAGCCAAAGAAACGGAAGATCGTTAAGTGATTTTGAGAAAGCGGTCGAATATTGGCAGAAAATCATCGTTTCTTCCTTCCGAACAAAATTGATTGATTGATTATAATCTCCAAATATTTTTGCTTGTAGATTATGCTTACACACATCAGTAAAAATGTTCTAATCGAACATCGTATTGCAACATAATGGTATAACAAAATAAGAAAGCTGAGGTTTAAAGTTTTAAAAAAATCTTAAAAATATTGAGTTAATTTTAGAAAACCATTACTCTTGTTATTTGATTGTGTTGCTCATTAAAATGCATAAACATTTATTATTTTACAGAAAAAAAAAGCATATTTATAAAAAAATGAAGTTTATTTAAAAAAATGTCGCTTAAGGTACTAACCATGTACTAACTAACACCCAATTCTCTCAGCCTGGTCATAATTTTTTCTCATGATGCCATGTTAAAGGCATTCTCTCAGCCTGGTCATAATTTTTTCTCATGATGCCATGTTAAAGGCATTCTTGACGTTAAGCAGAATGAGAGTCACTCATCCATCTGTATCCTGTGTGACTAAAAAAGTCACTTCTGTGACCGCATTTATGGTGAAGCTTTTGCCCCTAAAACCATATTGGCCGTCGGTCAGTGCATGCTTTTCTTCCAGCTCTTGCTCAAGGTGGCCTTTCACAAACTGTTTGTACAATTTAGCTACCGAACTAACAAGGAAAATTGGCCGAAAGCGCACCTATTCCTCGTCTCTTCTACTTTTCGGGATAAGGACAACCTTAGGGTCTTTTAACCGTGTTGAACAAATGCTGTTGTTCAGTTTTAGTAATCTCAGGAATAGCTGCGGGTATCTCACTGTCTCCAGACAGGTGCATTCGGATCTTCGTTTGTCCAATAGCCTCGCTGACTTCCAATTCAGTAAGGGATTCCACGTCTAAGAAACCGGTAATTTTTTCACGCCTATCCTCTACCTGAAGAAAGAGTTTTCCCTCTTCAATCAAGGGGTAGGGTGTCTTTTCCCCCTTCAATTTGATACACATATTCTTGAAGCTCTGCCCCCAGATATCCCTTTCAATACCCTGAAGCAGGCTACTCCACCTTTCTCTCTTAGATCTTCTTATCTCATTCCTGTATTTATTCTGCGTTCACTACAATTCATTCATTCTCTCTTCCAAATCTTCTGCTTGCACTTTTTTTAGCACTTCCTTGTTACTCTCATGCAATTTGTCCTCAGATGTTTAAGACAAATCTTCTTTGTATTAGATCGTACATATCGTAACGAATGGAGGAGAGGGTTGAGGGGGGAGGCCAGACCCTGTATGGGTCTGTAGAGTCATAGGATGGATGAATGGATATTTCTTCTTTCCTTTCCTCTTTTGCTACTCTACTATATAAACATGTATTCCTTAAACCCTATCCTTACTTTTATTTTTGTCTTAGTCTCTCGTAGAGCTAAGATATCGGTGTTTTATAGGTTGAAGAATCTATAAAAAATACAGAACTGTTTGACTTAAACACCAATACAATCTTTTGATTTCCATTCCTTATTATCAACAAATATCAATCCAGAAACAGTCAATTGAATAGTTAACCAGCAATTACGAGCATAAACAACATAAACTAACAAAATCGAGTCGATAAAGTGAAATTTCATCATAATTTCCAATTATTTTCGATTCGAAGCCATTTCAATACGTAAAAAAATAATAAAACAGATTGTTTATGACAGAATTGACACAATTAATTGCGACCATATCTTCGCTAATCATAATAAATCACAATTATCTAAAATTAAGTTGAACCCAGTGACACTAATTTAAGAAAAATCGAAATAGTATTTACATCAAATAATTGCCTTTAAAAGCGTGTAAACATATGCTACGGGTGGTCTAATTGCTGATAAGACGGCCGTTATCTACAAAAATTGCTGATTACTTGACATATTACTCTTTATGGGCTAATAAATTTTAAGGAGGCAGTCGGAATGAGGAGGAAGAAGGGTTTCTGGCGATTGGGGCAATAAAATGGTCGTTAATTTCAGATAAAATGTTCCTTATTATGAAAATGTGTCGTTGGACTTGAGAGTATTTATTCACATTTAAACGATAACACAACATATACTAGGATTGTTCATTTTGTTGTAATACGAACTAGATTTTAATAATGCCAGTGGGACCTATCGAATTTGGGGTTAACTCTTAAGTCCTGACGCGTAGTCTACCAGACTACGGCTGTTTTTAAAAATAATATCTAGCGTAATTAATAATATATTTAATTTTCCTTTAATATTCTCTCAAATAGCATTAAAATAAACGTATTTAGTAAATATTAAAAATAGATCTCCCGAACTGAACCGAAATTATCCGACAATAAAAATTAGGCGTAATCTGTGAGATCAGCGATCAGTATAAGAGCACCTATTAGACGTGGATTATTTGTTTACTGTTACGTTGCGATAGTCAAAAGTGGTCAAAATGAGTAATAAAGCACATTCCTCAAAGAGTATGCATTTTATGGATGATAATTATGAAAAAACAGTTACGAAATGGTATGAAGAATGTGATATTAATGGAAGTGAAATAGAGAATGCAAAATATGATTGTGCTATCGAAAGTGAGCATGATACAACATCGGAAATATCGAAAGAGAGCGACGAAGACGAAAATATTGAGGAAGATGACTCATATAATTGAAGTAATATTTTCAGCAAAAATCGTTTTAAATGGGCGGCACAGAAGTTGTACCTACACGAGGGAGAACTTTGAAATATTATATAGTTATACAACTTTTTGGCCTAAAGAATTTTGCTCGTGCACCATTTAAATGTTTGGAATTTACTATTTTCTACAAAGATGATTAAGCAAATTATTCACTGGACCAACGCTAAAATCTGGAGCTATCGGGAAAAATACAAAAGACCTGGAAATAGAAGTGAAATTCGTGACATGGATTTCACCCCCTTCTCAGGTAGTTTTACCAATGAAAGGAGAGTTGAAGGTAATTTAAATGTAAACATATCCTTTATATACGTCGAGGGTCAGGGGGGCGATTTATTAATTTTGAGAAACCGTTATGAGCGGCAAGTTGACATCAGTTCGAATTCAGCATTGGATCAGCTCGAAGCTCTTGTTCGCGCTAGCTGCACTTCAGAAGGTTTAACACAGTCGGAGTATTAATAATTTTACTCAGTTCGTGTCAATATTGTATCACCGACAAGTTATTTAGTTTTTTTGCACATAAATTCAAGACGACCAAATTCCATAAATCAGCTATCGTAAGCAAGTTATCGGCTTCCAAAATACGTTGTGGTAATTGTTTAAATAGACTTGTTAAAACGTTCCTTGCGAAACTTTCATTTGTCCTAGTTTCCTGGGTGGTCCTTTAAAAAGTATAGAAAAGTGAATTTATTTCCCTAAGGACAAAACTTATTCTCCAAGGGAGAAAACCAACGAGCTATGACTGGAGCTTGAAACAAAGGCATCAGAACAAGGTGTAAGGACAGACACACCTTTATCTTCGCCCAGTTCCGTTTTCAACTCAAATCATAAGTGTATTCGCAATATTTTTGCTACGGAAGGTACCCGAAGAGACATTTTCGGTGTGTTATGAGTAAAGATCGGTTTGCGGTCCTGTTAGCATGTCTTTGTTTTGATAATCCCAACGACCGAAAACAGCGTCAACAGCTGATCCAACTGCTCCAATATCAAAAATATTTAACAAGTTTCTAATAAAATGCCAAAACGTATATTTAGTTGGCCAGACTGTATGTGTCGATGAGATGCTAGTTAATTTTTGGGGCAGATGTAAATTAAAAATGTTTATGCCGAACAAACCCGACAAATATGGGCTCAAATTGATGTGTCTCACATATGCCAAGAATGGTTATTTGTACAATAGCTATATATACTGTAACAATGGCTCTGATGCGCGTGTACTATCAGAAGGTAAAAAAAAAACTTTCGAAGCCAACTTAATCTGTTTTACGACTTTCTTATCTATTGTTCAAAACAAACCGAAATGTCACCGCAGATAATTGGTTTTTATCGATTGAGTTAGTGCAACTTCTAAGGAACAATGGTTTGACTTACGTAGGAACCACGAAAAAAAAAATAAAAAGTAAATTCCTCCTTCTTTTCTACCGAATAAAAAGAGGGAGATAGGAAGCACCCATGACATTGCTGTCATATGCAGAAAAAAACGAAAAGCTACAATTCTTATATCCTCAATGCACCATTGTAAAGACACTGATTCGCAAACTAACAAGCCAGAAATTGTATCGTTCTACAATACGACCAAAGAAGGAGTCGACTCACTAGATGAGAAATGTTCCAAAAGTAGTTGCAGATGTCATACCCAAAGATGGCCAATGAAAATATTTTTTAGAATTGTAGATATACTTAAATTGAGGGAACAAGAATTTGAAGAACCTTTGTAATGAGGAAAAAATACGCACCTGGATCGGTAAACCTCTGCAAGGGCGATATCTAAATAGAGTCGGACAAGACTATGTAGACGATACGGCATCAAACAATTGGTCGAGATTGGGAAAGATGTTCTCTCTGGGAAAAGAAGAAAGCTTCTTAGTGGCCATTTAAGATCAGGATATTCCAACCAAAAATTACCCAAAATATATTGTTAAAGACTCCTAGGTCCAAAACGACAAATACCGACATAAATATCGAGCCCAAGAAGCTATCCAACAACTTCTGCCAGGCATGCAATTGAATATAAGGAATACAATACTTTCCTGAGAGTATTCTTGAAAATGACAACTACAAGCTGAATTGCTGAAAACGCACTGTGATCACAGGCCAAACAGTAGTACATAATCGATCAGATATCATACTATTTAATAAATTAACGAGACAAATAACACTAAATTGATTTAGTAATACCTAACAATAATTTATTCTCTTTACTGCTGGAGTTATTTAAAAGAACTTCCTAAAAAACATAAAAAAATGTGGCCATACTTCATCATACATAGTCATCTAAAGCTCAATAAAGAACTCCACTAGAGCTTAATCTTTTTGATACCTTAGGTATCTGGGATGAGTGAATTTTCCCTTTAAGACGAGTGTGAGCCGTATGGCTAAATCTGAAGAGAAATCATGATAAACACGTCATAAATACGTATGAAAATATATCCCTTTCGCTTTTTACCACTGGCAATAGTTACTCGTACCTCTAAAAAACGTTAAGATTTTAAATAATTGAAGGGTGCAATCAAAGTGATGTATGATTCAGTGGTTTGCAACCAAGTCATCCTTTCACAAATTTTATCATAAATATGAAGCTATCAATGCTTTAAATCTATCTCCTACGGCCGGTTTTTTCTAGCACTGGGCACGCTACTTGTTAATACGCAACTATAAATAAGCTTAAGAAAGATAAAAAAAAAGAAAAAAGAAATACTCAACACAATAAAAAAACGAGCTACTTTGGTTACATACTAAGAAATAAAAACTATAAGTTGATGCGATTGGTTACACAGGGAAAAGTGGAAGGAAAAGATCATTGAGGAGACGAATCACTTCCTAGTTGAAAAATTTAAAGCAGTGGAGTGGAAAAACAACAATAGAACACATCAAAAAATAAAGTAAAGACATCGTTCTCAAAATGACATATTTGTAAAACCTGTCATTCCACCTGTTGTAAATAAAATCAAATATATTGCAACTTGCTATAGAGAAAGAACACGAAGCTAGTTGTACGTATATAAAACATACTTTATACACAATATTTGTTTCTCTACTATTTTATGAATGCGACACTTAGACTATACAAAAATCGAGGACAGCAGAAATGTCAACTCAATTAAGAGATCCTCTATAACTTCACCGATTATTGTACTAAAGGTGGAGCAGTTGTCAGACGAAAAATGTGTCATTCTTTGTGCAACTTTCGCTATATTATTATATGATAAATACACCCCCTGATATAAATGAATGGGTTCCTTTCAGAATCAGACGGTTTGACGCCTATATAAAAGTCCCAGAATGATTTTTGATAGTGTGCTCACTTTTGTTCATACGTTGCTCTTTATTCAGGCTTTATTTGATACAAATTTTAATGCCGCTTTTTGAGATCTTTTGTTGTAGAAAGCTTTTTTGGAGATAAAAATTTTAGCATTTGAATGAATTGCTTTAAAATTTTGATTTTTTAAGATGCGTGAACTATGGATTCTTGTCATAGGTAGAAATAATAAAAGAAGACTGTATTAGTCAATCATAAGTATTTTTAATCACCTTTCCTGTACAATTTCAGTTGAAAATACATTTATTTTGAATGTTGGTAAAGAATACAAAAAAATATAATGTAAAATAAAAAAATATAGAAAATAAAAGATGTAAGTCAAACTAAAGAACAACTAATAAAAAAAAAGAAGCAAAAGGACAAGAATTATAATATACAAAAAACAGATTAGATAAAAAAAATTTATAACCCAAATAGAGTAGTAATCATGCTAGTACGAGTAATAAGCCGGGTACATACATGTCAGTAAATTAGCTGCTGTAATTAGGGAAAGTAGCTGGCATGCCAGTTGCTGGCATAGGCCAGTAACTGGCAAGCACAAAACACATTTGCTAGTAATTGGCATGCCTGTAGCTCGCTTGCCTATATTGGCAAGGCGAAAAAGCAAGGTAGATTTTTACACATGCCAGTGCTAGTAAACAAGTGAGTGGTTTTCATCTGAAACTAAAGTACTTGTTTTGTAATTAAAAGTTTTTAAGTTTCCAACAAAAAAAGGGGATCCATGGAAGGCATTCGCAATAAATTCAATAAGCAAATATTGCTGATGACCACAGATATTGTTAGAAATTTAATAATGAATCCGAAGCGGAACTCAAAAAATAGAAAAATTTGGATGAACAATTGGATTGGTAGGCGAAAAAATCTTGGAGCATTTTTTTATTTTGGCCTTTATCTCCATTATAGTAATACCTTTATCCATTTCCTCTTGAATTTTTGTGTAATCATTGTCACGGCCGATTGTATAATTGGTGATTATCAAAATGGATTTAAACCAAATAGAGCCACTACAGATAACATATTCATACTAAGAACGATACAAGAAAAAGCTTATGAATACGACATAGACCTATATAATATGTATATAGACTATAACCAAGCTTTTGATAGTGTGAAAAGAGACAGAATGCTGGAAGACCTTTGTAATCTAGGTATACCTAAGAAATACATCAGCCTCATAAAAATGACGTTGCAGGGTTCAAAAGCCGCAGTCAGAGTAGATGGAGAACTGACTCCCCTGTTTAACATCAACATGGGAGTAAGACAGGGAGATGCCCTATCAACCATGCTATTCAACCTAGTTCTTGAGGCAGTCATCAGAAAAACCAATATAACCGGCCATATAAACACCAAATCAGTACAAATTACTGCATATGCAGACGATGTAGCCATCATTAGTAGGAATAAGCCACGACTAATGGAAGTGTTCAAACAAATTGATCCTGAAGCAAGAAAAAGAGGTCTCAAAATAAACGAAGCAAAAACGAAGTATATGACAGTCAAAAGAATAACTGACAATGAAAATAATATCACAATAGACAACTATACTATCGAACGAGTGGATGCCTTTGCATATCTCGGCACAGAAATCAACCAGAAGAACTCCGTAAGTAGCGAAATTAATGCACGTATTTCCAGCGGGAATCGTAGATACTATGCTAATAAAAGATTGATGACATCGAAATTATTAGACAAAAGAACCAAAATGACTATCTACAGAACACTGATTAGACCCGTAGTAACCTATGGATGTGAAACTTGGGTAATGACGAAAAAAGATGAAGCCCAACTTCCTACAAGAGGAAGATGGCACATGGAGAATCAGGAGAAACGACGAGGTTAATGAGTTAAATGAAGGTTATGACATTGTAAGATTTGTGAAAAGTCAAAGACTGTCATGGCTGGGACATGTGCAGAGACAAAACGATGCAAAAACAACAAAGAAAATGTTACAATGGAAGCCCATAGGAAGGCAAAAAAGAGGAAGACCCAGAACGAGATGGTTGGATGACGTGGACGACGACCTGAAAACAATGAACATAAGACAATGGAGAAGAAGGGCACAAGAGAGATCCGAATGGAAGGACATAGCCAGACAGGCAAAGACCCATCCAGGGTTATGATGCCAAAAGAAGAAGAAGAAGATTGTCACGGGCTATTTTAATTTTATATAGAGATGATTCAGAATTCAAAAGACACTCCAATTCTCTATTATATAGCAATAAATTTGATGGTTTCTTCATCGTCTTAACGAAACATTTTTTAAATTAACAAGTTTACAAATCAAACGATTCATTTTTATCACCAACAGAACAAATCTGATAATTCTCTGCTAGCTGCTGGCATGCCCGTAACGGTAGCGCGCGTTTACACATGCCAGTGATACTCCCCACGCATGCGCCTTGCATCTCACAGCATCCTACTAGCAAGAAAAATCAAATTCTTTGCGATTAGCTAACATGTCAGGAACTATCATGCCAGTTAACGTACTTTTCGGGACAGTAGCTGGAGCTTGCTAGGTACTGATATGCCACTGTGCTAGTAACAGGCATATGCACTCCGGCTATAATGTGGTAATGACTAATGTGATAATAACAAAAACAATATACAAGTTTCTACTACGAAGAAATTTAAGCTTAAAGAATTAACTATCCAAAGGCTGCACGCGATTGGTCGTATGCCCAGGCAATTGTAGCAATATTATAAAGTGCTCTCTAGCACGTAAAATTGCTTCAAGATTCTTGGAGTACGATCCTCTACAAAAATAACTTTTTTTTTACTGTTGGGTTTACAGAATCAATAGAATGCTGGAGCCATTTTACAAAAGCGATCAGTAGTCATGTAGCCTGTACAGTACAGAAACCTGTTGTTTACACCCATCATTTTATCAACAATTTTGCAGAAGGTCAAAAAAGACTTAAACATTCCTTTTATTGAATCCTTTTGCGCGCATCATGGACGTTGCTTGAGTTTTTCTCAGTGAGATTATGTCCTTATAACGAACTTCGAAAGCATAAAACCACTTCTTTCCTGCCATTTGAGATTATTTATTAAAATTATGTGGTATTTGATTTTTCTCGATTATTTGAAATGCAAGCCGTCAAACATCACTGATCGTGAGGCCAAATATCAACGTCTCCAAGTTAAAAATGTGATCAACTAGCTCCTTCTCCACAGCTGTTGGTAACACACTGCCTCGGCCAGAAGCTTTCATTTCTTCATTTGCCTTGACATTGATCCCAGTAGGCTTAGGGACTCCATATTCAGCGTTCATTTAATCTCATGTCTCCATTATGAAATGTGTGAAGAGCCCGGCTCATGTCCACATTCCAAGTTCCATCTTTTCCTTTGGGCATATAAAACACACACGGACGGTGTCAGTACAATATAAGGAACTAGGCGTGTTACAATATGGGAAACTTGTACTTTATATAAATAAATTACGATTCCTAACCTAAAAATGGTCCGGCAAAGGAAACTCAGTTTTATACACCTAAATAGATCCAACTCTAGGTAGTAACTAGTTCCACTAAAAGGCATAAGAGTGCTCTGGCTTTCTCATAAAGGATAAATAGAGCAGTGGTACAATATTGGCGCCGGTACAATGTTGGCTACTTTCCCCTATATAGCGATAGTAGACTATGGAAAAATAAAAAATAGAATTGAAATGAAATTAAACTAGTCACAAAGAATCTGTATAAATGATTTTAAAGTAAGTATTAAAAAAAAAGATTAATAAAGATATTTTGTAGAATGATCCAAAAATAACATTTTCCTCGATTAATTTCCTAATCAGTGATCCGCAATTCTAATGAAATTACCAGGAAAACAAGTAAGTAATTTTGTTATAATTTCATCACATTAAATAATTAATTAAATAAACATTGATTGAAGTCAAAGTCGTTGTTGGATCAACGATAATTAGATTGCAAAAATTGCGTTGTTTATATATTGTTAAATATTAATTTTATCTTTATTTAATAATATTACACCAATTAATTTTTGAATTATTGTACTGTTTCGTTTCAATGTCGCAACGTAATGGATGTTTCCAATGTTTTGGCAACGATTAAGACTAAATTGTTTATGTAAATTGATAAAGGTTGTGGGTTAATCGTTATAGATTCCTTTTTGAATTATAAATACGTAGTCCAATGTTTAGATCTCTGTTTCTACAGATCGCAGCAACTACATATCTTAGTATCTAAGCCAAAACTAAATGCAACCAAGCGTTAGATAGATACTGACCAAGAATGGATACAAATAGAGAAGATAATAACGAAAGAAAAAGGAAAGAAAAAAAAACATACTAGGAAAAATAAACAAAGCAAATAGTAAAGATTGGTTTAATACAGAATGTAAAAGAGAAGAGCTAAAAGGGAATTAGAAGCTAAAATACAAATGAATATACTAAATACAACAGAAACGAGGAAGAGTTATAAAGCAGCAAAGAAAAAATCAAAACAGATCTGCAGAAAAAAGAAACGAAAATACTGAGAAATGAAGTTAAAAAATATGGAAAATCATATATCATAAACGAAGAGATTAAGAATTTTTACCAAGAGGTCAATAAAGCTATTGGTACCGAACTGGAGCAAAACAAATAAATGAACCATTAGATCAGGAGATAGAAGAAATAATAAAGCAGATGAAAAATAAAGTCCAGAAGAGTCCAGAAGAAAACGACATCACAGCAGAAATATTTAAGAAGGTGGACAGCTATGACTCAAACGACTAATTAACGTAATAAAAAGAATTTAGAAATATGAGAAAACCCCTTTCTTTAAAAAGAGGATCTAACTGTAGGACAGATCACTACTTTCTTTTAGCCAATATTTTGTGCCCCTTTAAACAATACTACACACAGAACACCGAAAGTGAGAGAAACTATACTACACAGTACAAAACGAAGAGATATAAATTACACCTTTTATTCCAACCAAGTATTAAACATCTTTTTCAATCTAGATTAGAAAAGGAACTAAATGAGATGGAAAGAAATATGGATGTAGAACAAGAATACAACAACCTCAAAACGATAATAAAAAAAATTGCTTATGAAGTATTAGGAACAGAGGACCACGATAAAAAACACCACGAACCACCATGGATGACATAAAAAAAAACAAAATATATAAGAAATGGGTAACAAATAAAACATCTAGCAATATATCAAAGGAAAAACGGAGAAGTACGCAATCAAATAAAAGAAGCAAAAAACAAACAAAAATATGTCCAAGTTGAAAATTTAATTAGTGGTTCTCAGACTACGGAAGCATGGGGAACTATCACTACTCTAAAGGGAAACACCTATAACTCCTTAAGCAACTTAATTCCTATAGAAAAGTGGGAAAATCACTATAAAAATTTACTCCAAGAGTCCAGATTGGAATATATGGGAGTGGAATACAGTATGGAGAGACAAACAAATAGTTACATTAATACTTCTAACAACGAGGTCCGTACTGCGTTAATTAAAATGAAAAATGGGCGATCTCTAGGACCTGGCAATATAGCTGTACACTTACTTAAAGCAGGAGGTCCAGTTCTAATAAAACGAATAACTTTTCTAATGAATCAATGCTGCCATTAAATTAAAGTACCATCTGAATGGAAAACCACTAACTGCTACAGAGGATTAAGTGTTATACCTAATTTCAGGAGATTGTTGGGAAAGATAATAAATGGAAAAATATAAGATGATGTAGGACATCTAATTAGCTCAAGATTTTTATGATGTAGAATTTATGATAAAGCGTCTATACAGAGAATATGTAAAATGGGAGTTACAAGTCAGCATAAAGAAAACAGAATATTTAGTTATCAATTCAGATGCAAGGTTTGAAGTGTTGATATACGAGGACGTGTAAATTAAACAAGTGAAAAAATTTAAATATTTAGGTGCACTCACTGATAAGAACAGCTTGGGAGAAACCGAAATTAAACACGAATTAATCAGGGAAAATTGTAGGATGTCTGAACTCCTTATGGTGGGATCGCAACATTTCTAAAAGGAACAAAAAAACAATAGGGCAAACCATGGTTGAATCAGTTCTTTGTTATGACTCTGAAGTATAAACAATTAATGCAGACCTGAAGAGAAGACTGTTGAAATGGATTATTTGAGAAGTGCTAGAACATCAAGGCTAGAAAGAAAGGCCAACGAATCTATAAGAAATAACATGAATGCTATAGAAATGGTCATTTATAGAATAAAAACAAAAGGTATGAAAAGTTTTGGACACCTATAAGGTGTAAAAGGGTTTGGACACCTATTGAGAATTCCTGACGAACGTTGGCCCCAAAAGCTTCACAGATGGAAGCCCCCTGGAAGAAGAAAAAGAGAGAAGATAGAAAATGGCACAAGGCTGAAAAATGCATCCATATTCCCGGTCTACAAAAAGGAAGATAAAAGCCTATACCATCATAGAGGAATTCCTCTATTAGAGTAACATATAAGATATTGGATTTATTAATAAGAAACCGACTAACAGACTATAAATCCAAAATATAGGCGAATATCAGGGGTTTAGAAGAACCAGATCTACAATTGATCATATTTTCACGATGAAACAAATATTGCATAACAGCTACGAACAAAATATAGATTTGGACATCTTCTTTATAGACTTTAAGCAGGCGTGCGACCCAATCGACAGTTTAAAACTATACGAGACGATGCATATGTTAAAAACACGTACAAATTATTAAGTTAGTGGAAATTACCTTCAAAAAAACATCAAATAAAGTGATCCTGAAAGGAAGTTTATCAAAGTCTCTTAGAGTAAAGGAGGGATTAAGACAAGGAGATCTACTGTCCATAACGTTATTTAACATTATCTTAGAAGTTAACCGACGCCAAAGATATATGGAGGAACAAACGACATCGTAAAAAGTAAAAACACACAAAAGACGTTGGATGGAACATGTTTATAAGATGACCACAAACAGACATGCAAAAAAATATAAAAAGGAGAAACGGGCGAAATGCGCCGAAAAGGAGGACCAAAAAAAGAAATAGTTAGAAAAAACCGATGTGAGAAGACTAAGAATCCTGGACTGAGAAAAAAGGTGAAAAACAGAAATGAATGAAAAAATAGTAAAGAAAATAGAAACCATGGTCCAAGCTTGAATTTTTGTTTTGAAGATCTTTAACATTTCTTATTCTGTAAACGTTCTGTATCAGTGAGAGTGATAGTTTCTGCTGCGTATCTTATTGTGTTCGTACCCGGTAGTTCCCTGATTTTCTTATAAATAATAATATTATCATTGTTTGCTACTTATTGCTCTATCTTGTCACATCTTTTTTCGTACAATTTTTCCTTTGGTTCTCTTTTTTATATCTTTTTTTTTCGTTTGTATAATTTCATGTATTTCTGTTCCTGTTTTTTTATTTGTTTCAGTATAATTTGTTATTTGTTGGGCATTTATTTTTGAGTAGAATTTGGTCACAGGGATTATTTCTATATGTAGAACCTTAGATTACTGAGTACAGATCAGTGAAGATTTCTTAGAGTTTTGCATCGACAACTCACGCCGACTACAAGGTCCATTTCCAACCTTAAACCAACTTTTTCTATATATACATTTTAATAAATTATATTAAATAAATAATAATATTATGCCCTCCTTATATTTAATAAACAATTTGGAAATATCTCAAAACTACCTCTCACAGATAAATATCCCACCACATTTTCGAATCGACGTACCCGTAGCTCGATCCTGCTAATTTTTGATGTGAAACTATTAGTCAAAAATGTCAATTATGCAAAGCAGATGGCCTTAATGACCAAAAAATTTCTTCGTCTGCTCCAAGTGTTAAGTACTGGAGAGGATAATGGCAGGCGCTTCGTTAATTATACCATATTTCAGAATTGAAAATTGGCCGAACGAATCTTCGACCTCAAATTAATTTGTCGTTTCCTGTACTAACGAGCAATGTATACGTGATACGCCATTAGTCACTGCTAAGGGCGTTTTTCCTTTAAGAGTTACCAGAGAAAAGGTGTCTTTTTAGAAGACTAAATATATTTGATAATTGTTGGATTTGACCAGGTAGTTATTGTGAATTTAGTACTTGTATGATATTAAAGTACTTATTACATTATTATGTGGCGTGAAATACACAGTGCATATCTAATATCTAACAAAGTCTCTGTTTTTAATATACTATTCATGCTCATTGTTCTTGAAGTTTCTCTCAGATAAAGTTTGTTGCATTTCCTTGGTATTTTATAAATAAAAATCAAAAAATAAACTAAAATATTTACCCAAGATACGATGGCAAGATCAAGTTGAAAGACATTTAATAACACTGAAAATAAGGAACTGGACACGGACACTATTGAAAAGAGCAGCTTGGAGGAAATTTGTCAATAAGGTCAGAAATTATCAGGACCTGCAAGCAAATGTATATATATATATATTTTAGGCGGTACGTCCTTCCGGTAGGGATCTATGGAGGAGTATCACCGAGCCGCAAGCCCTTATCTCTTGCCGTACTGCTCCACCATAGGCCGATCAGACACCAGCATATTCTAGTCTAAGCCGCAGATTCATTTAGAACTTTAAACTGCTGCATTGGCCTTTTTATTTTCTGTACACCGAGCTGGGGATCGAACTCACATCCACTGAACTACTCGCAATGAAGCGAATGCCGTCCGACCGCCCAGCACGCTTGGCTATCTCACCGAATGGAAAAACCAGTGAACTGATCCACCACGGCAAATTGATCTGAAAATTCCTTAAACAAGATACAATTTCTTTAGAAACGTATAGCTTGGAAATTAAACAAAAATAGAGATATCAGCTCTTGAATGTATCTGTAAAATATATTCTAAAATTATGAACAGTAGATTAAAAAATAATACGAAAGCCATTACAGACAAAGAATACTGCAGTCCTTAAATTCACGTCTATTTTCTTTTCTTGTCACAAAATATTTGGACAGTTTTGTTGATTTTATGTGCCGGCTTTTGGAGTATACATTAATCTGGCTAATATAAAGATTTGTCATATACAGATACCAAAACTGATGATGCATACATAGTTTTATAAAAAATAATAAATTATATTATGTACTATATTAAAAAATAAATGTTCAAAGAGCCTTTTAAAGGTTTTTCCGGTTAAGAATAAAAATGTTCGATTTTAATATGCCACTGTAAAATTTACCTTGTGTGTGTATTAATGATATATTACGAGTTATGGTAATAGAAATATTAATTTTATGTTGTAAACAGTAAAATATTTAATTTGCCATTATTTTAAATGTCACGAAATCCATAAAATGATATGTTAAATATTTTAATTACTCTAATAATGTAAACAATTTGAAGTTTATTGTTGAATAACTAAAGCTGCAAAGATAAATGGAGCGAAATGGCAATCATCGTCATCGCTTTAGCGTATTAACCTACTCTGAGGTGAATTACGAACATTAACAGCCAATGGGATCACTCCAGTGAAATAAAACAACGCATAGGAAAAGCGAGATCGACATTCATAATGATGAAGTCTCTTTTCAGAAGTCACGATTTACCACTTGCTACCAAAATCTCTCTCATTAGATGCTATGTATTTTCTACGTTATTATACGGAGTAGAGGCCTGGACACTTTTCGAAGCTTCTTTAAGAAAACTCGAGGCATTCGAGATGTGGTGTTACAGACGTATTTTAAGAATTTCATGGGTGGATCGTGTGACTAATGTTGAGATCCTACGTAGAATAGGCAAGGAATGCGAGATTATTACTACCATCAAAGAGGGCAAACTAGAATATCTTAGCCATGTTATGAGGAATGAACAGAGATACGGCTTGTTACAACTAATTCTTCAGGGCAAGGTATTTGGAAAGAGAGGACCAGGGAGAAGAAGAATATCTTGGCTTCAAAACCTGAGAAAGTTGTTTAATACATCGACAACCAGAGTATTCAGAATAGCAGCAAGCAAAGTTAGGATAGCCATGTTGATCGCCAACATCCGGAACGGATAGGCATCGTAAGAAGAAGAGGTGAATTAGTCCTTTTTCTATGGTTTGGATATAATTTATTGTGTATCTCGGCTGATTTCATTATGTGTCTCCATTAATTACTTCCTCATTTCTCTTTCTCTTGTTGTATCTTTATAATTTTTATGTCATTTTCCATGTCATAAATGACAAGAGTATTAAAAAAGACAGTAACCCTACATTAACAAACAAATTGATGAATTGGGCAAGGTTCAAGATATGCCTTAAAGAAAAATAAATTCAAGAGTTCCACTACACAGAGCAATCAGATAAAGAAGCAGAATGGGAAAACACACCTACACTGAAACCTTGTTAAAAAGAAACACTTATAAAAAGGAAGTAAGTAACAGGATAATTGAGAAAATAAAGCTGAGAAGAATTTGGCAACAAACAAGGACTCCACAAAATAAGACTAAACTAAATCGTGCAAGTTAACAACTCAAAAGGACAGGAGTTGACAGATGACGGTAACACTGATTATTCTTTATGGAAAGCTACTAAAAGACAAACAAAACCTATTATTCACTCTCCGTCTGTTAAAATAGAAAATGGAAACTGGGCCATAAGTAGTGCACAAAAAGCAGAGCTATTTGCTACATATCTGAAAAATACATTCAAACTAAATGCATGTCGAGAGAGAATAAAGAAAAATGGGAGAAACCTGTTCAATTAGGGGAAGAAATTCGACTGACTACTAATTACGGGTGAGCTGCTGAAAAATCTTCTCCAAAAAGCTATCGTAAAACTGACAAACCCTGTAAATCCGCATTCAGATTGAAATATGTACAAATAATATGTAAAAAATGGCCAAAGGCATTATGATGCCTAAACCAAGCAAACCATTACATGATGTTTCACCAAACAGACCGATATCTCTGCTCCCTGTCATATCCATATCGAAATCTTTTGAGAAACTTCTCTCTGAGAATTAAACCAATTATTGAAGCAAGAAAACTGATTGCGACACATCTATTCGTGTTTAGGAATAAGCACTCAACAATCGACCAGATGTAGAGAATCATAAATATTATCGAAAGATCGCCGGAAGAAAAGAAAGTATGTTTAACTGTCTTCCTTGAGAGAGGAAGAGAGAGAAAATATATCTTCTGTCTCTCTCTTACTCATTATCTTACATATGTAATGATTTCACAGATTCACTCCCATACAAATTTCCAACGTGGAGCGCGCGTATAGAAGTATAACTTCAAAAATCCATGTCGTCTTATCATCTTGTTCTTGATCTGAATTGTCAATATGAATGAGTCAGATAAAATTAAATTATTAGAAGAATCTTTCACCAAAAAACAAAAAACAAATTTCGTTCAATTTATTAATGTTTGTATTTTGATAACGATTTCCGAAGTGGAAATCGAAACATCAAATAAACGTATTTTCAACTGAAATTGAGCTTTATCATCATCATTGGTGCTACAGCCCTATAAAAGAGCCTCGACCTTCCCAAGTCTATTACGCCAGTCAGTTCTATCCATTGCCAACTATTGCCAGTTTGCTGCGCCTATCTGTCTACTATCCTCATCTACACCATCCCTCCATCTGAGTTTTGGCCTACCCCTACTTCTTCTTCTCACAGGTTGTGACATAAGGATTGTTCTAGGAGGGTTGTTCTGCTGTGATCTTGCCAGATGTCCTGTACATCTTAGTCTTTCTATTTTCATAAAGGATACTTTACTTTACTTTACCACCAAATATATGTTTATATCTGTGATATATCTCGTAGTTGTACCTCCTTCTCCAAACACCATTTTCACAGATGCCACCGAATATTCTTCGCAGGATCCTTCGTTTAAATATAACCAGGAGATTTTCATCTGCCTTGGAATTGGTCCATGTGTCCGACCCATATGTCAACACTGGTTGTATAAGGGTTTTGTATATAGTTATTTTTGTTTTTTTGGCTTAAGTTTTTGCTTCTCATATGTATACTCAGTCCAAAATAGCATTTGTTTGTTAGGATTATTCTTCGCTTGATTTTTTTCGTCATGACGTTCTCCTTGGTGATCAGGGAGCCTAAGTATGTGAATTTGTCTACCACTTCAAAGGTAGAGTTATTGGTAGAGATATTAATCAACCGTGATTTGGTGGTCGATGTTTCTGGCTCTATTGTTGGGTGTTGATGCCATTATCTTAGTTTTCTCCTCATTTACTTGCAGGCCCATGTTTTTTGAAGCTTTTGACAAGGTGGTATACATTTCTCCTAGGTTTCGTGTTGTGCGGGCAACTAGGTCAACATCATCTGCATATGCCAAAATTTGGGATTATTTATTAAAAATGTTTTCTCTGTTGTCTATTTGGGCATCCCTAGCCGCCTTTTCCAGAGCTATGTTGAAGAAGACACGCCAGCGCATCTCCCTGTCGCAGCCCAACATGAGTTTCAAATGCCTGTGATTGTTCGCCCTGTATTTCGACTTTGCAAACAACTTTACGCATTGTAGCCTTAACCAATCTTATAAGTTTATCGGGGATGTGGAATTCATCCATGGCTTCATACAATTTATTTCTTAGGACACTATCATAGGCCGATTTAAAATCTACGAAAAGATGGTATGTGTCGATATTGAATTCATTAGTTTTTTCCAGTATTTGCCTTAGCACAAAGATCTGGTCTGTTGTTGATCGACCAGGCCCAAAAATTAAGCTTAATTCTGATTAAAGATAGTAAATTGCATTAAAATGCCACAAGAAGATAGCTTCAGAACAATACACGTTCTGTGTTACATCTCTTCTACATCTTAATCAATTGCTGTTAAAAAACATATTTTAGATATATACAAGGAAAAAGCCGGGAAGGATAAAATAAGAAGGACGAGTTCGATGAAAATGACTAGATACAATTTAAGAACTAGGCAAAAAAATGAAGAAAGCATTCAATAAACGATAAAGAGAAGTTGGATGTAGATAATTTCTTTATGTGCCGTATAATTGTTTTACTAGACTTACGGCAAAAATATATTATTCATACGAATCAAACATTGAACATTTTGCTATAAAAGAATCAAATAATAAAAAATGTGTTCATTTCACTAACATCTACGAGTATTTCCAATTTACCTCCTAACACTTCTTCATTGTCTAGGTCGTAAATCATGAAATCCTCTATCTCGAATACAATCGACAAGAAAACTAACAGGATTAAAATATGCCAACATAAACATACAATACTAATCTTCATAGTCAAAGTGTTAAAAAGGATTATAGTATTAGCAATGTAAAACCAATTTCAATCTCCAAAATACACTACAGATGGTTCTTGGAATGTTTATTATACATTCGTTGGTTCGGGTTTAAATCTATTGACTTTGACGTTAATAATTACATGGCTAAAAAAATTGAAAGCGTGGCCTTTATGTCACACAGCAAGTGAAATAACAATTGTTTGTCAGTTTGGTTTTATATTTTATGTTCTGAGAAATCCGTTATATTATTAAACAACTCAATTATTTGCTCTGCGTGCAGGTCTGGACTCAACAAACAGGCGATCTGGAAAACCTGTCTAGTCCAAAAATATAGGCCTTAGTACCCGGCAGACATTAAATGGTCAAATGCTGTTAAGAATCTCCGGAAGGACAATATGAACAAGACGTTTTAAAAATATGTACTAAAGCGGACAGATGTATAAAGTCTTCAAAGAAATGGAACGAATACATATAGATATAATTGTCAGTGTATCAATGAAATGCAGTGGATGGACTCTGGACAATTTCTTATAAACGAACATTAACCATACTAAACTGACAATTTAAATTAAAATCTCATATATACAGAGTTAAAGTAATCTTGTACAAACGTCAGGATAATTTTTATATACATAATCTCTTATCCAATCAAGATAAATAATATTCAGATATATACTTTAACAGTTGAAAAATCTGAAGAAGTTATAGAAGAGGATTATAACGATCTGAGAATGGTTCTACTAAAAATTTATAAAAATGAGTCATTAAAGCAGACTTTAATGTCAGTGTTTAATATGAAAAAAGTAGTGAAACTATAGGGCCATTTGCATTGGGTAAAAACATGAAAGGGATGAAAGATAAAGCTTGTTCGTTATTAACTCTTAACTGGTCCGGCGTCGTCTGACCGATGATTCCATATTTTTAATTATATTTTATTGGAAATTGGTACCGCCCACAGGCAAGTCCTTCTATCTAATTCTTAAACTATTGAAGCTTGACAAGTGGGTGTATTTGCGACAAGTTTCTCTCAGTTCCTAAAAAGTTATCGCAACAATTAGGTCGAGAGTAGTTCCTCAGACGACGCCGGACTGTTGGTGTGACTTTTTTGTGTGTCGTGCATTTTTAGAAATTATGGGCGGGCCATCAAAACGAGTGCGTTTCGGCGATGACGATTATGAGACAACTCTTTAAAAGTGGTACAATGAGGAATGTGATAGTGACAGTGATGTAGACGATATTTCGGAAGACCATAACATTGAATCTGAACACGATACATGTTCGGAATTTTCTGATTCTGACGAGCCTGCAGATTGTGATAAATTAGCAGTAAGTGATAGTGACAAAACCTATGTTTATGGTAAAAATCGACACAGGTAGTGTACGTCAGAAGTTATCCCCTCATCTAGAACACGTAAACACAACATTGTCATAAAAGTGCCAATTCTAAAAACAAAGGCAAAAATTCTCGGCGAGGCTGCGATACCCTTGTCTGTTTGGAATACGTTGTTTAGTGATAACAGTCTACAACATATTGAGCATAATACAAACACAAAATTACAATCAATGCGTGAGAAATATTCTGCTAGTTCTATCCATCATCTTAGAGAAATGTATGTTATTGAGTTAAGAGCATTTTTGGGACTCCTTGTTTACACTGCCATTTTCAACTCCAATCACGAAAATATAGACCATTTATTTGCAACAGATGGAACTGGAAGAGAAATTTTCAAAGCAGTCATGAGTACAAAATATCTGTGCTTGCGTTGCAAAAAGCCTGTTTGTTTGTGTGGGATGTACAAAACCACTATGTAAAAATTGCATAGGTATATAAAATTGGTAAAGTTTGACTGATGCTGGAAACAAACATTTTTGATCGATTTTTATTTTACCTAGTTGTTTGTTTAGTGTGCAATTTGAACATTTATCCTAGAAATACATTTTTTTTTCATAGTGTTTTTTATATATTTTTTTTAATTACTTTACAAAACTTTGTACTTTTTCACAAATATTTGTATGGATGTCAGTTTTATTTTAATATTTTTTTCATAACCCAAATAATGCCCAAATCTAATACGTTCACTTTTATATAAATATATCAGGGTATGTTTGTAACATTTTTTCTTAGTAAAAAAATTTTTTTTGGAGTGTTGTTTTGCTTTCTTGAAAACTTGAGTTGATTTGAAACTTGATTTTTACAGAAAGTATTACCATCAAATATAAACTGTCTTTTTGGAACAAAAAAATATTCAAATTTGAAAGTATTACTGTAACAGCTTAAAATATCTCAAAATTTGCGAGAAGTTTAGATATTAATGAGCTAGATAGAAAATGTAGAAAAAAGTATAAAAAGTTTCTATTTTAAAGATGATTTTGACAATTTGATCCCATGTTTTTTTGTAAAAAATAAAAAACAAAGAGTATGATGAATATTTCCCAACTTTATCACACCAGATCAGATGTCTCCTTTGTAAGTCAATCTTGTCGGTGACAATGAGAGGAAGCAGATACAGAATAATGCAGTTTTTTTATGGAAGGAAATTTAACAAGTGATAATTATAAAATGCTAGTTAGAAATGAAATTGTACCTGCCCTGAAAAACCAGCAAGACGCAGTTCCAGCTCATTTTGGTATAAATATTCGGCGTTACTTAGATGAGACATTTTGTAGACGATGAGTTGGTAGATTAGGTAGTGTTGAACGGCCTTCTCGTTCACCCCATTTGAATCCTAAAGATTATTTTATTGGTGATACTTAAAAAGTAGAATTTATAAAACCAAATCAGCAAGTGTTGCAGAGCTAAGGCAGAGAATTATCGATGAATCCATATTAATTACTTACACAAGAACTTTAAAATAAAACGCGGAGTACAAGGTTATAATGTATCTCCAAAACTGTTTACAATGTCACTGAAATATATATCAAAAGCGCTTGCACATACCCTGGAGCAGATGTCCCTTTTGACCACGTAGTATTAGTGGCCGTCATAAAGATCGCTCTTTCATGCAAGAACAAGCCTGAAACTCAACAACAGATATCACTGGTCAAATTAAAAGACCCAATGATACAAGCAGAAATAAGCAATGAAATAGACGCACAAATTCAAATATTGACGACAAACATTGCCGAAGATCTAACACCAACATGGAATACGGTTACAAGTGCTGTAACAGACATGATGAAAAACAACTTAGGGTACAAACGAAATAACAAGAGGCAAAAATGTATGACAGAAGAAATACTATTACTAATGGAAGAACGACGAAGACACAAGAATAACCAAGATGGCAGCAATATGTATGAAAACATTAACAGGCAAATAAAAGCAAAAATAAGAATAGCAAAAAATGAATGGCTTAAGCAACAATGTATCGTTCTAGAACATTTACAACGACAGCACGACGACCGTAATTTACATAAAAAGCTTAAGGAGACTGCTGGAATATACAGAAAACGAAGACCAACTACCATAGTTAATCAGGATAACCAGATAGTGCTGGGTGAAAAGGAGAAAATTGATATATGGGAAAATTATAACCAGGAGCTCTTCCATGACGAAAGACCCATGAGTGAAGTTTATACAGACGACCAGCTGACTGGCCCTTCAATCACCAAAGAGGAGATAGAAAAGGCAATATTAAATTCAAAAAACAATAAGGCACCTGGACCAGATGAAATCCCGTCAGAAATACTCAAAATACTGGATGAAAGGGGAATTTCAGCACTACACAAAATATTTAACTTAATTTATGAAACTGGCTGCTGTCCTCAACAGTGGTTACGCTCTACCTTTATTCCCCTGCCCAAGAAAGTCAATGCAAAAAGATGTGAGGATCACAGACTTATTAGTCTGATGAGTCACCCTTTAAAGATATTCTTAAAAATACTACATCAAAGATTATACAAAAAATGTAAATGGGACATCAGTGACTCCCAGTTCGGATTTAGGCAAGGTTTAGGAACACGAGAAGTAATAGTAGCAACACAGGTGCTGGTCCAAAATTGTTACGATCAGAAGAAGGATATGTTCCTATGCTTTTTAGATTACCAAAAAGCGTTTGATCGTGTCTAACACCACAAGTTAATGCAGATCCTCAAGAAAGTTGATATAGACCAAAAAGACATAAGATGCATTGAAAACTTGTACTGGCATCAAACGGCACAGTTAAAAATAGACAATTCTATATCCAAACGCATACATATAAGAAGGGGCGTTCGACAGGGATGTGTGCTTTCCCCTCTTTTGTTTAACATTTATTCGGAAGCCATATTTCAAGAGTCTTTGGAGGATGCAAAGATGGGAATCAAAGTGAATGGAGTATTGATCAACAACATACGACATGCTGATGATGGTGTCTTTATTTGTGACAACGTAGTCGATCTTCAACAACTTGTCACTATAATCGGAGAATACAGTAAGTGAATGGGATTAGAGATTAATACCAAAAAAACCAAATTTATGATCATCTCCAGAAACTTGGATGCACTTGAAAACTCCACCATAACACTGAATACTAAGTCCATTGAAAGAGTGAGTAAATTTAAATACCTGGGATCGTGGCTTTTTAAAGACTGTTTAGAGACTTTTAAAGAAGTAAAATGTCGCATTGAGCAAGCTCGACAAGCTTTCGTAAAATTCAAGAAGGTACTGACTTGTTCAGAGTTCGATCTTCAACTAAGACTAAAGTTTACTAAGTGCTACGTGTGGTCAGTGCTGCTATATGGCGTAGAGGGATATAAACAGATTAGAAGCTTTCGAAATGTGGCTCTATCGCAGTATCCTAAAAATATTATGGACAGCGTAAATCACAAATATAGATGTACTTAAAAGAATAAACCAAGAACGCCAACTTTTCGAAACCATCAAGAAAAGGAAAACGGCGTATCTAGGTCACATTATGCGAAATGAAAAATACCAGTTCCTCCAACTTATAATCGAGGGTAAAATTGAAGGCAAGAGAGGAATGGGACGCAAGAAAATGTCCTGGCTCCGAAACATAAGGCAATGGACAGGGATTAACGACATACAATCTCTGATACATATTGCAAGAAACAGAGAATTAATGGAAAATGTGATCGCTAACATCCATTAGTGGATTTTCATCTGAAGAAGAAGAAGAAATATATATTTAAACATTGTGTGTGGTAGAATATGAAAATAAAACTCCATTGTGAAACAATAAATTATTTATGCTTCGCTGACGATGTTGTGCTGATTTGAGATAGTCATAAAAAAGTCTAAGGGTTCAAATGAAATAAGTTCTAAAATTAACCTTAAAAGACCTAGTGTATGGCAAATTAACCTAAAAGATGTACTGGCAAAACATACATGTAATCATTATGTTATTTTCTATAAAATTGTGTATTTTAATGTCGAGTTAAAATCGGAAATAAGTCAAGAAAACAACGATGTAGAGTTTTCTTCACAAAAAGGACCAATAAATATAAAAATGTTAGAGCTGATTGGTGTGGAACGGCATTTTTCCATTCGTAGAAATTAAGCCAAATCTGCCTTCAAAAGAACACAACTCGTTAAAACGACAGAGGACGGAAATAATTCAAAAAACAGCACCAAATACCATCTAACAAGCTTCGGAGAAGAGACATCAATGGTTTTAATAGTCATTATTTTGAAAAAAAGTGAGGGGCTTACATTTGCATGTGTGCGATCGCAGATGGGGCACAAAAATGGCCCTTGTGTCCTTTGTTTTCGTATGCCAGAACGGTCGATTGTAGATGATCTCGTTTAACGAGTCGGGCAAAGATTTATCCCATTAAAAATGTAAGCGACTCTCTGAGCCAATTTACCTAACAGATCGTTATCTTATATTCGCAAAATGATCGAGACTTTTTGACGATACACTGCCCGACGACACTAAGGAGCATATTTTTATATTTTTCGTCATTTTGTCTACGCTCGATTTGAAAATGCGCGATAGTATAGTTTTTATGCCAGAATAATACCGGTTTTATGCAGGACTGTTCAAAGCAGAAAAATTATCAATACTGATACTTCCTCTCTCTCTCTCTCTCTCTCTGTCCCTCCCTCCCTTTCTCTTTCTTTCTCTCTATTTTGTACAAGAATTTATAATAATAATACATATAACTACCCCCACAAACTTAGGAGAAATGATAGTGTTTTATACCTAAGTAGATTATGTGGGCATCCACATTATTGGTTAATTAAAATTACAAGAGAGTTTATTAAAAGATAAGAAAATTTCAAATATTCTTTGTCGCTAGATTATTACGTTACGTTGGCACTTCTTCTTCTTCTTCTTCTTAAAGCGTTATCTCTGTTACACAGTTTGGCAATCATTAAAGTCCCTCTTTCTTTGGAAGACGCTTAGATTTCTCACCCAAGATATTTGCCTTCTTTCCAATATTTGTATGGTACGGGGAAAAAGAGAAAAACATTTACAGTTCTTTTATTACAAATGTTAAATGAAACGGTATACTGGGGAAAAACCATCATAGTCCGCATGCTGCAAGGGAATATCCGTCAGGGTCAGAAGGTGTCCCCTCTCTGTCTCAATAGGTCGGGTCGGGTTCAGCATTTCTGTGATTCTCTTTCTTAGTTTAGAGACTTCGTTGGTGTGTTCTAGTTTGCCAGTTGATTCTATTTGAACAATAGTAAAGTAGTGGGTACATACTGATTAAAATAGAAAGTAGTGGTAGCGCTTGTATTGATGTAGATCTGGGGACTGCTGCTAAAGAAAGAAGAAAATCAGGCCGTGTTCGTGACATTACCAAACTTCTGAGAGCCACCACTCATGAGGTAGGGCCAGATTGCAAGTGCCACCGTTTTCGTTATTTTGGAAACGTCAATGAAGCCGAAAGGCCACACATTTTGACTCAATTCATGGAATTTCTGCTTTCCGAGTGCAAAGAATTCGAGAAACACTGGCCTCAATTGGCACTATACCAATAGAAGCTAGAAAAAAACATGGCAATAGGCCCCACAAAATTTCTGAAGATACTATTGTCAAAGTGACAGAATTTATTGGTTCCTTGAAAGGAAGAAAATCGCATTACTCCCGGAAAAAAGTTAAAAAACTTATCTTCCTAAAAAACTCAATATAACTAAGTTACATACTATGTACTTACATACTTACATACTAAAAAATCCTGATAAAAAATTATCGTATGACAAGTTTCGCGAAATTTTTTAAACAACGTTTAATATTGCATTCGGTTTTCCTAAAAAAGATACCTGTAGCTACTGCGACACTTGCATATGGTTTATATTTTTTGTAAGTTACTTATTGAATAAAAATAATTTTGTTATATTATCACCCAATACTCAATAGGTACTTATTTCTACTTACAAAAATTGAATGTATTTTCAAAATATGAAGAAAACTAAAAATATCTCGGAAAGTAATGAGTTTAGGTATAGGGAATGCTGTATAAAAATGAAAGAGTATCATAAATACAATATTTCTAAAAAATAAAATATATGATGCCTTTAAAAAAATTGAGACTTGCCTGTATACAAATTTTTGTCAATTTGATTTCATAGGAATTTCGAAAAAAAAATGGTCATAACTTGTTAAATACTCTGTACAGTAATGCAAAATCCAATACTATAAGAACAAGAATTATGAGAAGAATACAAATTTGAAAAAATATATAGGGTGTCCAATTAAAAAAAATCGTGTGTTTGCTATACAACGTAGTTATTAATTACCCTGTAGAATTCCACATATTTTCCAAGTATGGAGAATATCATTGCCTACATTTTTTCTAAATAAGTTTTTTGGATATCTTGTACCACAAAGGAATTATCGACCGATGATGCACCAAAAACTCACCCTGTATAAACGACATTAAACGATATTACGACGGTATTTTAAATTCCTATATTTGAAGAAATAATGATGTTTATGTAGAGCATTGTATCCCCGACCCACGTCAAGAACATTGTCGATTTATGTGATTCTAAGGCTCCCGTGACCGTTATTTTAATTTGAGTGATTAATTTTAATTTGCGTAAAAACAAATGAATTCATTAAGCAAATCAAACGGACCGAAATATTTTTGGAGGCACATCGGATAAGGAGCTGGGCGATTTTTATCGGAGAACGTATCAGTAGATGGTCGCCAAAATACATTTTGGCTAATTTGGTCAGCTACCGTCTTCTAGGGACAATTTGTTTTTTTAATTTCGTTGTGATAAGGAACCCGTCTGCAGATTGTAGGATTATAAAGGAGTAAAAAAGTGGCTTTTTAATGGCATCAACACTTTGTAAAGTGGTTTTATCATAATACGGGTTTATAATTCTTTAGTGAACTAGATAGTATTTACGTTTATATAGAAAGTTCTTAAGAAATTATTTAATAATTTATAATGTTGACCAATTCACTTGACTAATTAACAAAAAAGCACCTTCTCAAGACGATGTATACATACACCCGTCCACTTTCTCATGTACACAATACCGGTTGGATTATTTTTCCGTGAATAGAATGGATGACTTGCATTTGTTGAACGCTTACATTGTTTTGATCATCGATCATTAATGATTTAGTTAAAGCTCGTAAAAACTGCCGCCATCCAAAAACCAATCAATAAATTTGTAATTAAATTGAGTTAGTAATTGCTTTTACTTATACTAGAACAAAAAAGTCATATATATTTATATATACACAGGGTGATGATTTTCTGGGAGTTCCAATAAGATGTTTTAGAGAAACTTGACTATTATTTATCTAAAACTCTAGGATAATATAAATAATCAAACATATTAAGAGCCTTTTAGTACTTCCAGTTATCAGCTATCATAATCAAATCAAATATAAAATATCACGAGTTAAAAAGTTCAGTGAAAAGTACCTACAATCAACCAGCATTGTCCTTGAAGACGGGTAAGGCAACCTTACCTTATCTGCTGTCTACTTACCAAACTTCTGGTCTACTGGTCTACTGATCTACTTCCTTCCTGGCCAAACATACCTACTTTAATTCTCTTGGACACAAATTCATAGCAGGAGGAGACTTCAACTGCAAACATCACCACTAGGGTAATTACAACAAGTGGTAGAAAACTCCTGAAATCAATGATGGAAAACAACCTACAATGTATATCTACAGCAGAACCAACTTATTGGCCTACAGATCCAAATAAAACCCCAGATTTCTTAGATTTCCGTGTGAGTAAAGGTATATCTCTTAACTGCTGCGCAATAGATTCATGTTGGGACCTTTTGTCAGACCATTATCCCATTCTAATTGACCTAGACTTCAAAGTCGTACTCAGAAGTAAGCCTCCAGTCCTAACCAACAACCGAACAAACTGGAACATATTTCGAAGTGCACTTAAAGAACAAATATCAATGAACTTGCCACTCAAAACAGAAATACAAATTGAAAACGTTGTACAATATCTTACTACTTCCATACAAAAGGCGGGAAAGAGTGCTACTCCTAAACAGAAAATATGGACGGAAAGTATACATAAATTGTTCTTTGAGTGCAAAAAACTTGATTGAGGAGAAAAAAAAACTTATGAGAAAGTGGCAAAACACACACGCACCTATTGACAAAGCAAACCTAAACAGAATTACCAGAAGACTTAAAAATCTGTTAAAACAGAAAAAAATAAGGGGATTCAAACTTATCTAGAAAGTCTGACCCCGTTTAATGATACAAACTACCCTTTATGGAAAGCGACAAGAAAAATAAAAGGGCCACAAGATGCCATAAGTCCTTTAAAAAATGCCAAAAATAAATGATAAATCCGAGATATTCGCAAAACATCTTTGGAAAGTATTTAGTCCATTTACCAGAATAGTGCCTCTAGAACAATTAGAACCACTTCAATGTTTTGTTGATGCTCGATATCAAATAGAACTAATAATCTCCCAATTTAATACTAAAAAAGTAAAACAGATAATAAAAATGAGATAAACTCCAATAAGGTGCCGAGATACGACCTCATTACGGGTAAGGTCCTTCAGGGTTAAGAACTAACCCATGATTGCTACAGAATAATCACTATGATCTTCAATGCATTGTTAAGTCTGCACTACTTACCTTTGTAATGGAAAACATGACACAGATTATACTCATTTAAAAATCTGGTAAATATCCAAAAGATGTCAACTCATACCTACCGTTTTAGTTTACTCCTAGCCATTTCTAAGGTTTTTAAAAAACTTTTGTTGAGAAAAATCAAACCAATATTGGACAGATAGACCAATATTGGACTTATAGAAACTAGATATCTTGTAAGGTATAGTGAAGTCTACACAAAACTCTACCCCATCATATGTGGTGTACATCAGAGTAGTGTGCTCGGGCCGATCTTTTATTTGATATATACGGCTGACTAACCAACAAGCAATATCCTAACGCTTGCAACATTTGCACATGATACTGCTTTCCTAACATCTCATAGTAATCCAGCAATAGCATCAGATACTGCAACTACATCTAAACAAAACTAATAAATGATTTAAACTCTGGAGAATTAAAGTAAACCCTTCAAAATCTACACATATTAAATGTATTCTAAGAAGAAGTATATGTCCACAAGTTAACTTCGATGGACATCCTTTACTCCAGAAGGATGACGTAAAATATTTAGGCATTCATCTGGACAAACGATTAAAATAGACCAAACATATATAGACGAAAAGACTACAACTAGAAGTTTTATACAGAAAACTTTACTGGATACTGGAAAAAAACCCACACCTATCGATCGAAAATAAGCTGCTGATATACAAAGTAATAAGAAAACCAGTTTGGTCATATGATTCGCAGCTCTGGGGATCGGCTAGCAAATCTAATGTTATGAACATACAAAGATTTCAATCTTAAACTCTAAGAATAACCGCTAATGCCCTTCGGTACATTCAGAATTACGCCTTACATATACATCTGCAGGTACTAACAGTCTCTGAAGAGTTTCTGAACAATATCAAAACAGGCTGAGCGTGCATACTAACACCCTGGCATATAATCTTCTCAACAATCAACAAGCAAAGATATTGAAGCGATATGATCCCTTGATCCTAAGAAACCGTTCCTGACAGTGTCTACAGTAGTGGAAGCTACACCTGTAATAGCGCCTAGCCATTATGATCTGTGCCGCTTTTATAGTGTATTTTTATGTATGAGAGAGTAATAAAACAATAAATTATGTATGCAAATCCCTAAACTGTTGATACGGATGACTCAATGAAAAACAGATATTTGTCAACAAGTTTACAGAAGTATATAGGAAAACAATAATTTTAAATTGAGTATGACCACCAGGTATAAAGGTTGGAGCAGAATAGAATACAATAGTTGTGAGGATTACTAATCCCTAAATAAGGTTGCCAGTGTCGGAGTGATGGAGGTTAACAGGTACTAATGAATTTGGAAGAAATGTAAGATGTTTATTTTATTGGTTATATATAACCAATAAAAGTTTAATAAGTACCTACCTATTTGCAAAATAAAGTTTAATTCTTTAGATAAAATAAAACGTTTTATTTTATCTGAAATGAGTGCATTCCACGAAGTAAGGGTTTCAACAATCAAACATTTAATTCTTTAATTCCAGGAATCTACGACAGTAATTGACCAGATAAACCTTCTGAACTTATTCCACAGAAAATGTGATAGTGGGTTTTTCCATTTTGTATATAGGAAGGTCCAAGTGGCGTATTCACAATTCTTAACAGTTCACTAAAAGTAGGTATTTCAGTTGCAAGGTGCAGTTTATTGTGTATACTAGTGTTATGGAAAATTTGGAAGTGCCGTGTAAACGCCGAAAAATTGGACCTCTAACAGTTAATGAAAAAACATTAATATTTAATTGTTTTAAATCATTTACAGACAAACGTTTATGTGAAAGTGTTGATGAGACCGTTGAATTAGTTAGCGGTACACTTGGTGTTGGGAAATCTACGATTTACAGAGTTATTAAAGAAGAGAAATGTGGTAGTTTTCAAATGCCACGTAATGCTCCAGGGAAACCAAAATTTCAAATAAAATATCATTTTAAAGAAGGACTTCGACGGAAAGTGCATGAATTCTTCTTTAGACAAGAATTTCCAACATTGGATAAAGTTCTTGTCTCAGTTCGAGATGATAAGGATTACCCAGAAATGAGTCGAAGTACGTTATGGAAACTTTTAAAAGAAATAGGCTTCCGCTGGAAAAAGAATCCCAGAAAGTCTATTTTATTAGAAAGAAGCGATATTGTAATATGGAGAAGACATTTTCTAAGAACCATAAAGGAAATGAGAAACCAAAAAAGAAAAATATTTTATCTTGATGAAGCATGGATCAACGAGGGTCATACACCAAATAAATTTTGGCAGGATGAAACTGTTACAAGTCAAAGGCACGCTTTTGTAAATAACTTATCTACTGGTTTAAACCCACCATCAGGAAAGGGACGCAGGCTGATAATAGTACACATTGGCAGTTCAGACGGTTTTGTTGAAGGTGGTTTATTAACTTTTGAATCAACTCGTACCGGTGACTACCATGAAGACATGAACGCTGATGTCTTTCAAGAATGTTTCGAACAAATGATAGATCTTCTTCCTAAGAACTGTGTAATAGTAATGGATAATGCAAGTTATCACTCCAGACTTATAGAAGGACTGCCCACAACCAAGTGGTTGTGGGCAACCAGATAAAGAGTGAAGTTTCAAGAAAAAATACCACTTTTAAAATTCATGATGTTAAACAGTTGTTTTTGGAGGTCGTAAATAATGTAAAACCTGAAAACTGGGAAAAGGCAGTAAATCACACTATTAAAGAAGAGAAAAAAATGTGGAAGCTGGACAATATTACTGATAAAATGATCGAGCCAGTTATTATAAATCTTGGTTCTGAAAGTTCATCTTCTGAATCTGATTTGGATTTGTAACAAGTAGCTGTAAGTTTTATATTAATATTTTTATTCATCTATTTAACATACCTTAGACGGTTTTAAAAACTCTTTTTCTCTTTTGTAATTTTTAAAAATTAAAAAAAATGTGAATTTTTTAAAACCCTTTTTAATGTAGGCCAGTCAGTTCTAATATAGTGTGTGATAAAAGAGGTCACTTTTGTTTACATACACATAACACTTTATAACACTGAAATAATTCATTTATTTTTTACAATTATTCAAAGTAATTTTTCAATTAATCTTGAGCACGCCCATGGAGTGGTCGGAGCTACCAGTTAAAATTATGCTAATTACTCTCTCGTTCATAAAAATAAACTATAGTATTCGTGTTCTCGTATCTTGCGCATCCCATCGGTAAACAAGCCAATATTTCTGTTCTGATGCTTTTTTCATAGATCTTACATCTCTCTGACATTGCAAAGACAACCAATTTTACTTACTGTTTTTATTGTGAAACGGATTGTTAAAAATCTAAGAGGTTAATAAAAAAAAAAAGGAAAAAAGTGTATCTTCATTATAGGTTTGGTTTTGCCACTTAAATTTATCTTTTATTCCTTCCTTATAGTGTATTTTTAAGAACTAATCTTTTAGCAGCTTGGTATTAAATTGTTTTATAACCCTTTTGGGTATTTTTTTGTTTTTATTTTTATCTTGAAAGATTTCCTTACATTTTGCTTATAACAAATATCATCCGGATAACAGTGTATATATACAGCTCTAAAATTTATAGTATTGATGACATATTGATCTTTAAATCGTTTATGAGACTTAAGCTATCACAAAACTAACTTATTAACGTATCATAGTTAGCATTTTGAACTAATTTTTAATTAAATGCGACTAACAGACGTTTTCAGCAATGTACTTCCGACATACTTAGTAGTCCTAAAACAAAAAATAATATAAACGACTTAAATAATAAATTAACAAATGCTTTACTAAAAAGTCAAAACAAATTCTGTCCTAGAAGTCAAAAAGAAGAGAAGATTAGCCAAAATACCAGTCAACTAATGCAGAAAAGAAGGGAAATGAGAAGCGAGACGAAAACTAAAGCCAACGAACTACAAAAATTAAATAAAGAAATATCCAAAGCTGTTAGACAAGACACTCGAAAATACAACCAAGAACAAATCGAATATACAACTGAGAACAACATAAGTATGAAAGTATTGAGAACGATGACAAGCTCGATAAAGATTAAAGATAGAAATGGAAAAATAGTGGAAAGAGACAACCAAACATGCGAACTATGAAGAAGAATATACTTAGCATGGGCAGCCTATCGAAAACTCAAAGACATCTTTAAAAGCGATATACCAATTTTTTTAAAACGTAAAACATTTGACCAATGTGTGTTCCTGTGATGACCTATGGTGCCGAAACTTTGACTTTGACATTGACAGGTACAACTTCTAATACGCTGCAAATGGCTCAGAGGAAAATGGAAAGGTCAATGCTGAGTATATCGCTTCGTGACCGAGTTAGAAATGAAGAATTAAGACGAAGAACAGGAGTTACCTGAAATGGAACTGTGCCGGACACGTCACCCGAATCAGTGATGAAAGGTGTACGAAGAGATTACTTTAGTGGAGACACCCTACTCGTTGAACTGACGATCTTAAGAAAATGTCAAGAAATCGGATGAAAAGTGCTCAAGATAGAGCACAATGGACAAAAATTAGGGATGCCTATGTCCAGCAGTGGACGCAAAGAGCTGGGTGGTGATGATGATGATGAAAAGATGTTTGCAACTTTAAAGTAAAACAGCAGCAGAGATCATTAAACAATATTATTTCTATATCCAATTGTTTTTAATTGTAGTCGTCGAAACGTATTATGTAGTAAAAACATTCTCACAAACAGCGACTTTCCTATCCCGATTCTACTAAGTATACGACATCGACGAGGCAGCACTCAATTTGTTTAAAATCCTTTTACCAATCTTCGTGTCTACTGGTGTGAAACTGCCTGTTAATGGCTTCGATATTACGTGATCTAATTTAGAAATTACTGCCAAAGGGGTAATTTCGCCCAAATCGTTTGCGCCTCTACCTTGTAATTTCGTCTTTGGCTTAACTATCGTTTAACGACCAGTTACCTTTATGGCTGGGTATTTTTTCTTAATTTTCGTAATTGAGAAATCTCTTTAATGCGCGGAGGTGGCTGTTTAAGGGGCATAAAGACAAATTGGGTTTATTTTTAGAAGGAATGAGTCATAGGTGTGCAATTCGGCAACGATTTTACAACATTGGACAAAATACACACTACTTAAATAGTCGTTTTATTTAACGATTAATTATTTTAAATTAATTGCGTTGCAAACAAATCACATAACTCTGTTGCATATTATTAGAGATATTTACAAAAAGTAAGTATCGCAGTTGGTGATAAAAATAGTTTATTATCTTTTGATTTCTGTATCTGTAGTGTAAGGAGTTAGGTCTCACAGCACTTGGACCACAATTGATCCATTGTGCATCCTCCTAGGGAGCTGTAGTCCTTAGCTAATCGTTTATCCTGCCATTTCTAGGAAGCTGGACAAGTGACCAGGGGACATCTCCCTTCTGTGGGCAGGTGTGGATCAGGACTCGCGGAACTCATACTCCCGTATTAGCGATAACTCCGAGCATTCACATAGGACATGCTCTACAGTTTCGTTTTCTCATTTACATTTCCTGCATAAAGGTGTGTCTACTGGCTCCAGTGTGTGGAGGTGTTTGTTTAGTTGACAATGATCAGTTAAAAATCCAACTATTAAGCTTAGGTTTTACCTGGTCACTCCTAGTACTTTTTTAATGCAGACTTGCAGGCAATATATGCCCTTTTATTTCTACCCTCAAGTGGGAGTTATATGTTAACTTCCTGTCAAGGGTAATATCAAGGTATTTTACCTCGTCCGAAAAGTTTAGACTGTAGTTTAGAATCCACGTAAGCCCGTGATTCTTCTTTTTCTGATGAAGAGGATCATCTATGTCCTCTTAGGATTTATAGATAGTGGGTGTTCCTAGCACCATGTTTCTACTAGTCGGGGAGCAACTTGTAATATCTCACATAGTGTATTCTCAAACTTACCGCTTTGTAGGACAGCAATATCGTCTGCTTAGGCTATTGTGTAAAAAAAGAATGTCTAGAACTATTTTGCAGAGGAGTGGTTATAGCATCTCTCCATGTGGACACCCCCTCCTAACTATGTTTCTAACAGAAACGTCTTCTACATTTATTCTTATTTATCTATTAGAGAGCATACTGAATATCTATTCGCTCACAGCCAGGGGAGAGAACATTCATGACATTGAGTTGTTGGGTGATTATTGGAAATGTGGTTTTATCAAACGCTAGCTTTTAATATCTATGAATATACCTAGGGTGGATTCTTTATTATCCAGCTATCTCTTAATTATTTCCACTACTTGATGCTGTGCAGAATCGTTAGATCTTCCGGAAGTATATGCATGCTGATTTAAGTGAAGTGGATTATGAACCAGACCTCCATTTCTTATGTACCTCTTACATACCCTTTCCACCGTTTTCAAGATAAACAATGTTAGGCTAATTGGTCGGAAAGCCTTTGGTAGGGTCCATCCTACCTGGTGTTGGTATGAAGACCACACGTACCTCTCTCCACTATATAATATGTGTATGAATATATCTCAGATGAGGCTCTGAATATTGAATATTCCCACATGGTTCGGCAGTCTCCACTGTAGTAGGGCTGGACATATTCCGTCAGGCCCTGATGACTTAAAAGGAGTAAAACACAATATAGCCCATCTCTTTTCCTCATTGATAGTATGATTGTTTCTTCCATCCAGTTTGATGCTGTTGAGGCACTAGAACCGGGGCAGTGTGTTTTCATTAGGATTTCAGCATTTTTGCAAAGGTTAAAAGTTTTGCTTCCATTTTTCGTCGTGATTATGCCGATATGCCGATGTGGGTCCTTGGAAAGCGCTTTTTGTAGCCTGAAAGCCTGCGGAATCTTTTATTCCCTCACAGTAGGCTCTCCAAGCAGCTCTTTGCTTTGTCTTCAGCATTTCCTTAAATTCTTTGAGGTTTGATTTATATGAATTCCAATTTTCTTTGAGTTTGAAGCGTTTTGCTTTATTAAAAGCTATTCCTAAGGTGTTCCAGTTCACTGCGCCAACAAGAATTAGTTTTGCGACTTCCTGGAGCATACTTATCGGACAGGATTTTTTAATAAAGCATAGCTAAATCTTAATTTATACGGATAGATACCGTATACCTTTTAAATTTTATAATTAGCACTAAGTATGCCGGTACCTCTAGGCCTTTAAGCTAGTCCTTATCCCATCAACAATCTTGCCATCAAGCACTAGGACGAAAACGTCCAGGGAAACGCTCACAAGGTGTTATTATTCTGTACGATATTTCTTGATCTCAAATTGCTAAGGTGGTGATAGACAATTTGCAACGAAAGACATGGAGGATATGAGGGCAGTCACTCTATAGTTCCGATTTATCGCCTTACGGTTTTCTCATCTTTGGGATACTGAAAAGAGTGCTAAAAGGCAATAGTTTTCATTCTCGCGAAGAAGTACAAAATGTCTGAAAAGAATTCGTCGAGCAACAGTTATAATAATTCTTTAAGGAGGGTATACATAGGTTGGTGAAAGGGATATGTGCCGTAATTTTAGTCGTAATTATTTATTGACATATTTGCCAATACATTTTTGTTAGACTCCAGATTGTCTTGAAATAAACAAGCCTCCTATATTTATAAATACACATGCATTTGCTCTTCAGGTGCTTCTTTTACCTTGCGTTTGTTTGTTTTTATATCTACCGTTACTCTTTTCCGACGTATTATAATTTTGGTACCGTATTACATATAATATGTATATAACAAAAAGATCTAAAAGCTAGTGGTTCGATACCAAATCCAAGGAAGCTATTAATAAGAGAAGAAACGCAAAAGAAAAAATGCTACAGACAGATAAAGAGGAAGATAAGACTAACTATGATATGGAAAGAAGAACGGCAAAAAGTTTCTGTAGATCAAGGAACCTAAAGTTTATTAAGAAAAACATAGAGAAAATAGAAACCCGATTTACCTTTATAGAAAAAAGTAAGAATTTTCTTCCAAAAGTCCGAAATAACTTCACGCACAGAGCACAGAATTAACCTAGTTAAAATGACAACCAGCAATGTAAGCACGAAGATAAAATAAAACGGAAAACTATCAGACCTATGGACCTAAAGGGACTGCCTTAGCATTAAACATGGCTTGTCAAAAGTCCGTTCCCCCATCTTATCTTTTGAACGGTTATTGTTATAATAGTATAATTTAAAGGGAGGTAATAAATTGACGTAGGCTTCTTAACTAGTCATAACAGGTGACGTAATAGTGACAGATGACGTTACAGCGCCACTGTGACAGATAATTTTAAATAGGACCTCATGGCAAGTGATACCTTGTTTGAAAGATATTGAAAATACCTATTCAACCATACTAATTTTGTTTGAGTTTAAGCTCATTTTGATGAATAAATTAAATAAATACTAAAATTGTAGCTTCTCATTTAATTAATAAATATTTAGCAACCAGTTCTTATAATAAGTATTCAAAATATGCTTCATCTACTTTCTGACAGTAATGCATCTTGTTTCCAAACTCTTGCCGTACTCGTTCAAATGTATCGGGGGAAATTGTCCTACATTCTTCAACAATTCGTTGTTTCAAAATGTTAATATTAACGGGTGCTGTAGCGTAAACTTTAGATTTCAAGTATCCCCACAGAAAAAATCTAATGGTGTGAGGTCCGGTGACCGAGCTGGCCATTCTATAGTACCTTGTCGTCCAATATATCTATAACGATATTCCTCATCTAGGTAACGTCTTACTGCACCATAATGGTATGTAGGAGCACTATCTTGTTGAAACGTTATTTCCATGTTGCCGAATTCATCTAGATTTCCTCCAGAATCTCAAGTATTAACGGTAGTAAAATTGCATTCTGTAACATCTTCAGATACACTTTACCAGTTTTGTTAGTATTGAGAAAAACAGGCCCAACTATGTGGTTTCCCCAAAAACCTGTCCAAACATTTATTCTTTTTAAAAATTGAGTATGTGTTTCACGAAAACTTGAGGATTTGTATCACTTCAATACCTCACATTGTGTGTGTTAACATTTCCATTGAGAGAAAAAGTACTTTCGACACTAAAACAAATTGTTTTTATTTAATCGGGCTGTTGGTTAATTTTATTACACATATTTCATATTTTCACAGAATTCTAGTTTTTCGTCGGGGTCATCATCTGAAAGTTGGTCTACAATTTTTAAATTATACGGATGAAATTTGTTTTCAGAAAACACTCGGTGTACTGCCTTTTGACTGATTCCATAGATAGATGTATCTTGGGCTGTAGAAGAAGTACTGTTCACTACCATTTCTGAAATTATGTCAATTTTTCATCACTAATTGTTGGTCGAACAGATCGTTTGACATCTTTAAACTTCCGAAGAAGCTTCCTCAAATAAGCTCTCGATGTAGGGCGGTCGGGGAACCTCTCATTAAATATACTTTCCGCTGCATGGAGACTATTTCCACAGTCACCAATCATTAACACAGCTGCTTTTTTGTAGACTACAGTACGTACCATTCTGTCTTTGTAAAAATTTAAATGTCTCGTTAAACAATAACTAAACTAAATCTTAAATAAGAACAACTAACTAAAAACGACTTGACTAAACCTGAATTGACTACAATAAACTAAGTAAAAACAGAAACTAAATATTGAGAATTAGAAATTTTTATTAGAATTTTTATTAATTAAATGCCAAACTAGAATTTTAGTATTTTTTTAATTTATTCGTCAAATTCATCATAAATCCAAACAAAATTAGTATGATTGAATAGATTGTAGTTTCGCATTTAACTAATAAATATTCTAACGTTCGCCTCTGGTTAATTGTCAAAAAAGTTGACGTTGACGTAAAAACAATTAGAGAATTGAAAAACGTCAACTTTTGACAAGTAACTAGAGGCAGAGGTTTTAATATTTATTAATTTAATGCCAAACTAGAATTTTAGTATTTATTTTTTTTAGCTTAAACTCAAATAAAACTAGTATGGTTGAGGTCCTATTTAAAAATATCTGTCACAGAGGCGCTGCAATCTCATATGTCACTATTACGTTACTTGTTATAACTAGTTGAGAAGCCTATGTCTGTTTATTACCTACCTCCAAATTTCACTATTTTAAGTATAACCGTTCAAAAGATACGAGGGGGAAACGGACTTTTGACTATGTATACAGGGTGAGTCATGAGGAACTTTACATACTTCTACCATATGTAGAGTCCCCTCAGGGAGCATATCATGTGGCCACTAAAAAATGTCAACTCCTCTTCTTTATTAATTAACAGGGTGATTTGTGTAATTGACCATTTATTTCATTTTACTGTAGTGTTTATACGGCTCATTTGATTTTTTTAATTTTTGCATGATACAGTACACTACTATCAAGCAGTCGACTGGTATTAGCTAAACTAAAAAATTCCAGGACTGGCTTTGGAAAAATTAATTTAGGGATTCGTATTAAATATTACACCCTGTATAAATTTTTTTTAAAATGCAATAAGTGATTTTCAAACTACATAAATAGCCAATGAAAACGACATATGCGACAATGTTGTCGCACTTTTATTAAATTTTTAGTGAACGATCAAATCTTACCAAAAATAGAACAACCATAATGAAGTATCAAATTATAAGGTATTAATTTAAACAAATGTTATAAATTTCAAACATTTTAATTAAAATGAGTTCCTACAACATATTCTAATACGTAGAAAATTAACATCTTTACTGTCACTTTGTATTATCTCTACGATAGAATCAATTGTTTTTCAATTTTAAATTTTTACTCATAGATCGTATTGGGGCATTATTTTCGATAAATAATAAATTAAATTGATTAAAAAGTCAAACCTCTTGTATGTGTTAGTTTTTGTTGATTGTAAATGATTAAAATTTTATGTCAAATAATAATACATTGCATCAACTGTACTAAATAAAAATAAATCTAAAAAAGTTTAAAATGAAGGTTGGCGTTGACCGTTTGACTTTTCTTGATATTTTATACCCATTGTCATTATTGTCATTATCAATTGTTATTTATGTGTACAAGAATACATATTTCTTCTGTCATATCTACGTTAAGTACATTGTGTTAGTTTTGGTAGAGCTTTTGTTACTTTCGTTCAAAATGCCACATCAGTTTTCGACCACAGAATATGCAGACATAATATTTGTTTATGGATTCTGTAATGGAAATGGTAGGGCTGCTAGTAGAGAATATCGCAGGAGATTTCCTAATCGTCGAACTCCCAGTCATCCAACATTTGGGTGAGTTTTTAATTATTTGCGAGAAAATGGCACTTTTCCTAGCGGAACAACAGAGCGACATGTAGATGAAGCGCAGGAAGATGACATTATGGACGCCGTTACTATGAACCCTACAATAAGCACTAGACAAGTAAGTCGAAAACTCAATGTTACTCAATCAAAAGTAAGTAGAGTCTTACAAAAAAATAATCTATACCCATATCACATTCAAATGGTTCAGCGACTACATGCTGGAGATGAGATCGATAGGTTGGAATTTTGTAGATGAATTAACAATAATCGACCAACGCTATACAGGACACTATTTACAGATGAAGCCCAATTTACCAGAGACGGGATAAATAATTCACGAAATTCACATGTGTGGGCAGAAGAAAATCTCCATGCTATTCAAGAACGTCGTTCTCAGTTAAGGTTTTCGGTTAACGTGTGGATTGGTGTCATAAATAACCAATTAGTAGGTCCTCACTTTTTTGATGGTCCTTTAACAGGGCAGGTCTATTTCAACTTTCTACAAAATATTTTGCCGAATTTGCTTGCCAACGCGAACGAATTTTCAGCATGATGGGGCACCCCCACACTTTTTACTGGCAGTGAGACAACATCTCAATAATGTTTATGGCAACAGGTGGATAGGACGTGCAGGTCCTATTTCGTGGCCTTCAAGATCCCCTGATTTCAATCCCGTTGATTACCATATTTGGGGACGATTGAAGCAACTAGTTTACGCAGTGAATATTAATAACCGACAACAATTAATTGATAGAATTATACATTGTTGTAATACTATTAGAAACGATCCCCAGAGTATCCGTAATTCAATACGTCAATTAACAATTCGGCAACAAAAATGTGTACAGGCTGCAGGGTTCCATTTCGAAAATCTATTTTGAATTATTTTTATTTTGTTACCATTATTGTATCTTTTCCAGTTCTAATTTATGGGTTTATCATAACTATGTACATATTTTTAGTTTTTTTTTTTTAATTGTTCTTCGTTATTGTTAGTAGTTACTGTTTTTTTGTTGTGCAGTGACTCAGTTTATCATTTCAATTAAAATGTTTGAAATTTATAACATTTGTTTAAATTAATTACCTTATAATTTGATACTTCATTATGGTTGTTCTATTTTTGGTAAGATTTGATCGTTCACTAAAAATTTAATAAAAGTGCGACAACATTGTCGCATAATATGTCGTTTTCATTGGCTATTTATCTAGTTTGAAAATCACTTATTGCATTTTAAAAAAAATTTATACAGGGTGTAATATTTAATACGAATCCCTAAATTAATTTTTCCAAAGCCAGTCCTGGAATTTTTTAGTTTAGCTAATAAAAGTCGAATGCTTGATAGTAGTGTACTGTATCATGCAAAAATTTAAAAAATCAAATAAGCCGTATAAACACTACAGTAAAATGAAATAAATGGTCAATTACACAAATCACCCTGTTAATTAATAAAGAAGAGGAGTTGACATTTTTTAGTGGCCACATGATATGTTCCCTGAGGGACTCTACATATGGTAGAAGTATGTAAAGTTCCTCATGACTCACTCTGTATATTATATAATACATAGAATCCGTATATCTAATATCAGTTTAATATATTTATATAAACACAACCATTACTCAAATTACAAAACTATCTGTAACGTCCCCAGAAAAACGTTAATTGGGAAGCGAACAATTTTTCATGCGCGATAAAAAAATGGACAGATCAACCACTCGGATAATTAAAGCCAAATCAACTAATTACCAATTAATCGAGCCCGGGACTTATCTAAAAGATTTCCAAAACGATACAAAACGATTTGTATTAATTATTACCGCTGTGAGCCGAATTATTTTAATTGGAACAAAGCAAAAGAAGAAGAGGATTGGAAGATGAAGAGCCGCTTATTATTTCGAACGGTTCTGGAATTTTAATTTGAGATTTGTGAGTGAGTGTATGAATTTATTTTTCGGGAACAAGGTATTTCGATGGTGGTGCAGTCAGTGCAAAAAGAGAAATTGGCTTGGAAATATCAATATCATCGGGGTCAATCAAAAGATTTTTAGATTAGAATTAAATCCATCACGTATAGTAACGATCTTGGTAGCTCTGTGACTAGACATAGAAGAGAACATTGTATAAATAGTCTCAAGAAAATATATTAAAAAAATCTTCAAAATTACAAAGAAATAAAAAATATCAAAAACCATAAGCGACTTTAACAATAAGAAGTATTACAACAACATATATGGCGGGTATTTTAATAGAAGCTTTAAAACCAATTGTGGAGAAAGTAATTACAATATAAGAGACAAAATATAAAGACTACAGTAACTTAAGGAAAAAGACTGAGAAAAAAATTCGAGAACAGAAAATTGAGAAAAAGACAAAGAACAGGGATAAGGCAGATAATAAAGATTAAAGATAGAAATGGTCATCTAACGACCAACAGACAGGAAACCATTAAAATAGTTGAAGACTTCTACAAATTGCTGTACACAAGCCAACACAAAGCACAATAGCAGAGAAGATCAAGTACCAGAAATATTAACAAGCAAAAAGGGCATTGTCAACCAGGGATCAGACTAACTACCGGAAATCACAATAGACGAAATAAAACTGGCTCTAAGAAAAGCTAAGAATAACAAATCTCCAGGCCAAGATGGTGTAGTTACTGATCCAATTGCCTACTTAAAAAAATAAAAAACCTTTTTAACATGTGCCTTTTGAACAGTAATATACTCGACAAATAATATCACAATGCTGAAGTAATTCTATTGTACCTACAAATAAGGAGATCCCCATGAATTAGAAAATTACACACCTATAAGTCTTCTTAGTCCCCTATACAAACTCCCTAGAAGACTAGTAACGAATAGTCTTGAGAAAAAACTTGATTTCTACCAGACAATAGAGCAAGCGGGATTTGTACCGGACTTAGAACAAATGATCACCTGTAGGGCATTAAAACGGTAATAGAAAAGACTACCGAATACAATCGACCACTCGTCCTGGGTTTTGTAGATTTCCATAAAGCCTTTGACATGGTAGAATTTCACAAAATCCTAGAACCACTACAAGCATGCCGCATTGACTACCGATATACAAGATTAATTTACAATACATACAAGGACTCAACTATGTAGGTAAAACTATGGGATCATATCCCAATTTTCGATTCAGCGAGTAAGACAGTAGGTTCTCTAGGGTAGTCAGAGAGCAACCGATTTTCTGCTGGCACATCGTTATTTTTGTTTAGCTCGCCACAGTAGTTTCGCCATGTTTCCAATATTTCGTCAGTATCGGTCTTAAGATTACCTTCCTTATCTATTAGAGACCAAGTTTGAGATTTAAATTCTTTGGTAAGAAGTTTGATGTTCTGAAATAAATCCCTAGGTTCATTTCAACAGCCATGTTCCTTTAATCTCTGCATATTTGGGAGATGCAATCAGCTGTGTCTTTACGGCACTGTTTTTTGATTTCTTTAGATAACGCTGTGTATTCATCGTTTGTTCCGTATCTAGTTTTATGTTCTTTTCTGATTGATTACCTTATCTTATTGGGGCATAATTCCCTAAAAATGGTTAGTGTCAACTTTTATAAATCTTTCAAAAAAACCCAATGCGAGAAAGTGCGAAGACTATAGAATTATAAGCCTTATGAGCCATTTACTTAAAACATTTCTAAAGGTCATTCACAAAAGAATATATACAAAATGTGAGGAACAACTAACAAGAACACAATTCGGATTTCGTGATGCTCTGGGAACACGGGAGGCCCTTTTTACTGCACAGGTGCTGTTCAGAGATGCAGGGATGTGAATTGTGACATATACGTATGCTTTATAGATTACCAGAAGGCATTTGACAGAGTAAAACATGACAAATTAATGACTCTAATGCAAGAAATTGGAATTGACAACAAAGATCTTAGAATTATTAGAAACATTTACTACAATCAAACGGCCAAAATCAAAATAGAAGACCAGTTAACTGATAAAATTGCAATAGAACGTGGAGTACGTCAGGGCTGTATTTTGTCTCCATTATTATTCAATATTTATTCTGAATGGGTATTTAAGGAAGCTTTAGACGGTTGTGCGAAAGGTAGATGACACTATAGTTTTTGCCGATAACCTGAATGACTTACAGATATTAACAAATCGCATAACAGAAGTCAGCAACAGATACGGACTAGCTCTTAACATAAAGAAAACCAAATTTATGACAATTAGTAAAAAACCAATACTCAACGCTCAACTTACAATCAACCAACAGAATATCGAAAAAGTCGAGCAATATACATATCTAGGCACCAATTTAAATAGCCAATGGGACCACTCAACAGAAATTAAACAGCGAATAATAAAAGCAAAAGCAGCTTTCGTTAGAATGAGAACCATTTTCAACAGTCGAGACATATCATTAAAAACAAAATGCCGTCTATTGAACTGCTACATATTCACAGTTCTGCTCTACGGAATAAAAGCGTGGACACTGACTGTTGCATCTATGAATCGGCTCAAAGCTTTCGAAATGTGGTGTTATAGGCGCATCTTACTTATATCCTGGGTTGACAGTGTTACTAATGTGGAGGTCCTGCGTAGAATGGGGAAAGAATGTGAAATTCTCATGACCGTCAAAACTAAAAAGTTGGAATATCTACGACATGTAATGAGAAATCAAGAACGTTACGGCCTTCTCCAGCTGATTCTCCAAGGGAAGGTAAATGGTAAGAGAGGACCGGGAAGAAGACGCATTTCCTGGTTTCAAAATTTACGAAAGTGGTATAACACGACTACCACTGAACTGTTCCGCGCTGCAATAAACAAAGTAAAGATAGCCGTGATGATCGCCAACATCCGGAACGGATAGGCACTTTAAGAAGAAGACCTTATCTTTGAGATACATCCAAGTGCTTTTAGGGTCACTATCTGCTTGGTCTAAAGAAAGAGGTTTTGTGGGAAGTCATTGATTTTTAATGGATTTAGGGACATGACTTTTCTTAGGGGTCTTCTTTTAGGGACTTAAAAACGAAGTCGAACGTTCAATACCGGAAGTTGATGATAGCTGTCACAGTCTGCGTCAAGATATCTATTGATCTGTTGTTAAGGGTGATACTACATTTCGAGAAATATAGAGGCCGTTAGTGACATAATTGAGAGGTTTCTATATGAATGAAATAAAGAAAAATAAGTTATTTGAAGAGAATTAACGATCTGTAAGGTCCGCAGCTAAATCTTAACTCTAAACTTTTTAGAGTTTAGATTTAATTTTCTATTTTGTTGTTGTTGCATGGTGTCCACTCCCAAACAGTTAGTTATATTAGTATATTAGAAAGTTCTACAGCATATTTAATCGATTAAAGTATGGAAAACCTGGAACAGCAACTTCATAAAAATATTTTTCGAATAATTTTCTCATACTAACATCAAATCGTCGTCAAGAATCCCAATCAGATATTTTCTCATAACGAATTGGCCGTTCAATATCGACTAAAACCTTTCACCCAATTACATCTAACAGTAATTCTAAAAGTCCAATCACGAACGATCAACAAAGACTCTATTATTGCAAGCAATTTCTTCTTACAGTGACCTGGATCGAATCCCGGAATGAAGTGAGCCCCGTAATTAATCGTTGGCCATAAATATAATTAAATACGTCTTTTGTTTATAGGCTATTAGTATTAGTTTAGGCATTAAGTGGAACGGAGAGGTCGGAGATGCGATTCGGAGACGAGAAGCAAGGTGAAAGCTAATGATCCAATGAGCTAAGAATACGAGCTTAATCTCTTGGTTAATTAGCTTTGTAGCTATAATAGACAATAGTCCAGGGACGGTTCATCTGATGTTTATTATTAAATTATTAAGAATTATAATAGGCCATTATTAAATAATCGTAGTTAAGTGGGAAATATAAGGTTTTGCAAATTGCAAATGTCACTCCCTCCGTATAGTTGTTTGTTGTCAACATTCTGAAGAATGGATAGGCTCCATTAACGGGGGGAGTACACATAAAACAAACTGATTAAATATGGCTCTGATAAACTATTGGAGCTATTGCAAAATTCTTTGCAGATATTAAGAAAGGCAGATAACAAGCAATGCAAGAGAAATAAAATCAGTCAAGAAAACCCTCGAATATTCAAGAGGTATAAGCAATACGAGCACAAACGAATAAGCTTCTACTACGGACGTGGTGCCCACATGACCCCCGACTAAATTCAAATTACGCGCATTTTTTTATTTTTGTTGTTATAGGTTTGTGACTCGCAGCTACCTTCAAGTTACAGTGACGTCGATCGCTTCACTTAATGATAAGTTATTCAGTAGTGTGGTATTTAGTTTATAACTATCTAAAGTTCGAATGGAGTCATTTTGGCACCACGTCAGTGTTTGAAAAATTTACGAAAATCGCAGGTTCATCCAAAACAGTACATTACGGTGATAAAAACTATGAAGAAACTCTGTTAGCATAGTATGACGAGGTAGAAAGTGGAGTTGGCGATATGAAACAGTCAGGTGGCTCTTTAAACGACATTGAAAGTGAGCATGATACAGATTCGGTAGTAGAAGGAGCTAGTGGTGACTTGTCTGACAAATCTGATTCTGAAAGTGGTAAAGAAGTTGAAAATGGAATGAGTAATTGGTAAAAATAGATTTTAATGGTCGTCACAACCTTTTGTACAGAGAACGAGAACAGAGAAACATAACTTACTTTCGTATTTACCAGGACTTCGTTGTGATATCAAACAGTTGGGCAAAAGTGCATCGCCTTTACAAATATGGAGGTGTCTAATCGATAATGATATTCTAGCTGAAATTCTTATACACAAACAACGACAAATCTGCCGTTGCCGAACACGCTTTGGGAAGCGGAGAACATCGGATACTGTTTGAAGAAACACAGATGCTGGATAAAACATCACAGTACTACTTAACGGTTGTATCGGGAAGCGGTGGAGATATATAAGCACCCAAATAATTTTAATCGGATAGAAGAAGGACCAAAAATCAACAAAACATGGTTACCAATATTAAAATCCGCAAAACACGAAGAAAGAAAAGCTACTACAAACGACGACACGCCCCCTCACGCGGAAACCAGTGCAGGGGAAGCGAGTAGAAAATATAAATATGGCTTCCACAGTACAACGCGGCGTCAGTTTCAGCTTACAAGCGAAGCAGTAACATCTCCAGAAGATGACAACCCCTAGAGTTGCCGAAACGTCGAGAAACGTTTAACAAGTTAGACGATGGCTGTGAAAGCCTAACGCATTTTATCAGTATCCATGTAAATTTAAGGATGTCTCTATGTTGAAAAAATCCATTCATAATTTTGAGAGACATTGTTTCACAAAAATCTCTAAGACGCATTCCGTTGTCATTGGTTATTTGTTTTCCATATCTTCCTAAGACTCTGTTATTTTCTTATCTCATCTTGTTGTAGAAATCGTCTTCACTTTCTGGATCTGCATCTTTAATTGGGACTCCGACAATTACGATGTTGTGCCCATTCTTTTTCATTTCCAGTAATAGCAATTGTTCATTTACTTCAGTCCAGTTGTTTTTAAGATTCTTTCGAATGACAATAGAGACTCCTCTCTTAGCTCTATTATCTATACTCACTCCACTGTAGATATGTATATATTCTCCTATCTCTTCATTTCCTTTTCACTTGTTCTTGACCTCGGTGAGAATACATATTTTATTTTTTTTTCTTTTCGCTAATTCTTTGAATACTTCTGCTTGTTTGGTTCTAAGTCCTTGTAAATTCCATGTAGCCAATATAATTTTCTTTTTCCATTGCATTAGTCGTCTTTGTTTTGATCCATCCTTTGTATTCCAAGGCTTTTGGTCAAAATTTTTAGCATTTATTTCTTTTGACAAGGGATGAGTTGCAAGCCCATCGCCTCAACCCTCCTCCTTTATCCGGGCTTGGGTCCAGCACCGGCATTTACTGAGCTACTCAATTCACCTAGCACTTACTGGAGGTGAAGTTATTTAGGTATTGACATCTTTTTATATTAAAGTAATTTTATGTTTTCCGTCACTAAGGAATTCTGTTATTGCTTAATCCCTTAGGGATTGCTCATTTGCATTTTATAATGTATTGAATTTGAGGTGTGTCGGGGTGGTATTGATCATTGACCAACCTTGTATTTCGACCTTTGATATAAAATTTGTGGAATCAATAATTTTCACATGTACTATAGTAAAAGCAACAATAGACCCATGAACACCAACTATCAAAATATATACGTATTGCCGTCTATGCCGATGACATTAGCATTACCTATCGCAGAACGAAAAAGGCACCAGAAGTATTTTTATAATAAATACTCAACAGACAAAAAAGATAAAACAGTCAAGATAGATAATAAAATTCAAGACGCAAAACCAAAAGCAAGGCCATAGAAAAGGTGGTAGGATTAAGTGGCAGCAGAAGCGCAGAATCTGCAGAAGTTGAAAGTTCTCTAGACCTGAGAACTTGGAGAAAAGCGGCGCGGGACCGGGAATGTTGGAGATATAGTCTGAAAGGGACCAAGTCTTGATTGAATGATGATAAAAGGCGACAGAAAGGATGGTATAAAGTACTAAGGGTTTAGCGTAAGCAACGCAAAAATTCTGGGACGGTAATGAAAAGCCGAAGTGAAGATTTTTAGAAAGACAGTGAGACCTTAATACTGGTTATTCTTGGATAGACAAAGTGTTATGTTAAAGCCAACAACAAAAAAGTGCTTGGAACATAATATTAAGACACACATGGTATTTACGGATATTTAAAAGGCAAATGATGTGTGTTCAATTAGCCAAGCTGTAGTAGGTGCTTTAAGACAAGAAAATACCACGGATTTACATTAATTCTGTAGAGGGAGTTGTACGACGATATGGCAAGTTTAATATAGTTTGGACAAAAGTGACAAAAAAAAAGAAGCTAAAGGTGAACAAATATCAAGGCTGGTATACGAGTATTGTGCCTACTATTTTTAAGGTTTATTTGGTGAGATTTTTGAATATCGGTAAAAGAAAATGTGAGTCTCTGGGGATTTCAATTAGGTCGAAAATCTAACAAATAATATTGACCTTGGTTCAACTGCGTTGGACTATTAATATTACACTGTTCATACTTTATTGTTCAAGTTATTAGGATCGTGGGAGTAATAGTTTACATTAAACACAATTTTACAAATAAATACATTCATACTTTCATTGCTGTAAAATTTAACACCTTTGTCGTGAATTTCAAATAATTAACGCACTAACAAACATTTCTATTTTGTAGCGATTTTCCAATAAAAATTGATACTATCAGCTCACGATATAATAAAATATTGCTTTAAAATTTAATGTATTCCAAAAGTTGTGTATAAATAAGACAATACTACGCCTAGTTTTAGTTTTGAACAATATTTTAGGTACTAAAAACCATGAAGCTTACGTTGATTTCTGTGATGTCCTGTATAGGTACGGCCTTTTTATTTTTACTTTATTTATTGATTTAGTAACTACTGTAATTCATGTTCCATTTGATGTAATATTCTGATTTCTCCCAGAATCAACTTTTTCGGATTTTTCCATCTTTCTTATCAAAAATTTTTATGTAATTTTTTTTTATATAAAATTGATATCAATTCCTTTCCGATTTCTATGTTTTCTATCCAGTATAAAATGTTTATCTTTTAACTAGCTTACTTTGACTACAGTACATTCAACCATTTTACACCAATCTAAACGATTAACGGAATTCGTAGAAAACTTTTCGTTGTAGTAAAAGGCAGTTTAGCAAAACTTTGCTAAATTTTAGGTATAAAATAAATATATGCGTCATTAACCCGTTGTTCATAGTTTTGCATATATTTAAAATTTTTTTTTAATAAATAGTATTCTTGCATAATGTTATTTAACGTAAATTTCTTTCACCTACTTGTTTAATAATTTTTTTCTAAGGAAAAGTTTAATAATTTTTTTCTAAGTGCTAAGGAAAATTTATATTCAAAGTAGATATACAAAGTACTAAAATATCCCTTTTAATTTTTGTTAAAAAATACTTCGGAGTAAGCTAGAACATTTTGTCAATTTAAATAATGGTGGTTCTTCTTCTTCTGGTTCCTATCCGTTTCGGATGTTGGAAATCATATTGGCAATCATGACCTTGCTCGCTGCGGCTCGAAACAGCTCCGTTGAGGTTTTCTTAAACCATGTTCTTAAATTCCGCAGCCATGATATTCTCCTTCTACCGGGTCCTCGCTTACCTTTGACTTTACCTTGCAATATAGACTGCAGCAGGGAGTAACGGTGCTGATTTCTCATAACGTGTCCCAGATATTGCAATTTTATGCGTTTGATCGTAAACACAATCTCTGGTTCCTTCTTCATTTTTTCTAGAACTTCCTTGTTCGTGATCCTTGCTGTCCATGATATTCTCAGCATTCTTCTATAAAGCCACATCTCAAATGCTTCAAGTTTTTTAATAGTGGTGTCTGTAAGCGTCCATGCCTCCGCCCCGTACAGCAACACAGAGAAAACATAGCATCTCAAATGTCTCATTTTTGTATCTAGGGATATGTTGTGACTTTTGAAGATGGCGCTCATTTTGTTAAAGACCGTTCTTGCCTTTCCTATGCGTCACTTTATTTCCTGTACATTGCTCCACTGTTCGTTTATAATAGTTCCCAGGTAGCAATACTGTTTTACTCGCTCTATCTGCGTCCCAATAAAATGTAAAGATGAGCCCCATTTATATTCTCCTTGCTGATAATCATTTGTTTCGTTTTGTGGGTATTAATGTTTAGTCCGTACTGTTGACTGTACTCGTTTATTCTGTCCATTAGCCTCTGAAGTCCCTCTAAACTATCTGCTATCACCATGGTGTCGTCGGCATATCTAACATTGTTTACTCTTTCACCATTTAGAAGGATGCCTTCGTCTATTCCGTAAAGAGCCTCGATAAAATTTTTCTCTAAGTACATATTAAATATCAACGGTGATAGAATACATCCCTGTCTAACTCCACGTAGTATTTTTATGTGATCTGTTTCTTCTCCGTTAATTTTCATGTATGCGGTCTGATTCCAGTATAGTTCTGAAATTATTCTGAGGTCTTTATCATCCAGGTCTGCTTCTTTTAAAATGTTTATCATCTTTTGATGTTGAACTCTGTCAAATGCCTTTTCATAGTCGATCAAGCACGCGTATACGTCGCAGTTAACGTCCCTGCATCTTTGAATCAGTACCTGTACTCCGAAAAGTGCCTCTCTGGTATCCACTGCGTTAATGAAGCCGAATTGTCTGTCCGATATTTGTTCCTCGCACCTCTTATAAATTCTTCCATGGATGACTCTAAGAAACAGTTTTAACATGTGGCTCATTAGGCTGATTGTTCGATATTCTTCGCACTTTTTAGCCCCTTGTTTTTTAGGTATCGCTATGAATTCTGATTCTAGCCATTTATCAGGGATGATTCCTGTATTGTATATTTTATTGAAGACAGAAGTGATCCAATTTATTCCTTCTTCCTCCAAGAGTTTTAAAAATTCAGCTTCGATATTATCAGGCCCTACAGCTTTTCTGCTTTTCATCCGTTTTATTGCTTCTTCTACCTCGGATTTAAGTATGTCCGGGCCCGTCATCCTCTCTGAAAATGGATGCCTATAATCCATTCTTTGATCCTGAAAAAGTGTCTCCAAATATATTCTCCATTTGTCTTTCATCTCTTGGGTGTCAATGATTAATTTTCCATTGGTGTCTATGAGTTTCATTTGTGTTCTCTTTTTAAAAGTACCCGTTATTTCTTTTACCTTTTTGTGTACATTATGGTGGTTAGATTGACCATAAATATGCCTGTTAGAGTGTACCGTTTTTGAGACGTCTGCGATTACAGGTTAATGTTGGGGTTTTCGTAAATATATCCAACTTTTTATTTTCAAATGAAAATACTTGTACTAAAAATCAAAAAATTGTGGAAAACATTTTAATTTGTTTCTGTACGGTTTCCAACCATTTCTAAACTTTTTATCAAACAAAATTAAATTACAATCGGCATTCCGAATGATAATTAGGCTAATTTGCTTAATGTGTTTAGAATCTTTGTAAGGGGTTATATTATATTTTACCTCTCAAGCACAGCAGTTAGAAAGTTTCTGTCATATTGATCTAAACTCGGTATGTTGTAATTCAAACGTGTACTTTCAAGTGACCATCATGCTTAGACGTAAGGTGGATATTGATGAATTAATTGCAAATGTGCATAAATACTTTACCATAGAAAGAGACAATAGTGGACCTTTAAAGTCATTATTATGTATAAATTAACGCGTTTTGACGCACTCGAGATAAGTGAAAGTAAGCTAAAAACTGTAATGAAGACTAAGATACTCATGTCACAACTCGTAAACATTCTAGGAGCATTGATTTACCTGATGGAGAAAAATTTGAAATTCGCAATATTTTGTATCCAATGGGTGAAAACAATCAACATGTCAGTTTAGATACTTTACTGGCCAAAATAAGAGAAAGACAAGTTTCTAAAATTAAGAAGACTATTAGGTTAAATAAAAAAGAAAATAATAGTTTAGGGTCATGTGTTCAACAATGAACCATCCAAAATTTAAAATTGTCTAGATCAGTCGCCTTTTAACCTAGAAACACGAAATTATACGAGTATAAGAAACACATATTTGTAATATATTACACATAATTCGATTATCAATAAAGTATAATGTTTTTGAGTTAATATAGTTTTCTTCTTTTAAGTGTCTTTGGTTCATTGTGTCCCACGGGTCGTACACAATGAACTAGTGCTGCATTTGAACCAAACTTCTTTATTATAAACATAGCTAATAAAAATTAGGTTTACAGAAACTATAATAAGATTTCAAATTTTTATTGTTTAAAAGCACAAGAATAGTTGAAAAGGACAATAAAACTGAAGATAGGTATAATTCCTATCTGATATTTATTAAAGAAAAAGACACTGTAAACGCATTATAGCATTGTTGTCGTTTTGTGCTGCCACATAGTTTTGGTCCCGGCACATCATCTTTCTTGTTGACGGAAGCTATATCAGGAACATTGGGCATAACAAACTGCTCACTATATTTATCCTTAAGTCTTAAAAATGATATGCAATATTCCCCATCTTGTTTTATCTGTAATATTTTCCCACAAAATATACCACTGACTTTGGTGGATGAAATTCTACGAGGACATAATCTTCTACGTTAGGGTTAAAACCTTGGGTACTAAACAAATTTGGATTTAAAATAGGAAGATCTTATTCATACTCTCCACTATCACTGTCACTCTCAAGGGAAATATCTATTTCATCCTCCTCTGAATCTGTATTATCGTCATTGACAAATTGGACTCTCTTCTTAGCTTTTCTATTTTCATTTATTCATGAATGCACCTTATCATGTCCTAGTGAGTTTCCATCTTTAATCCGCTTAATGGCCATAGTTACTTTTTCGTTTGTTATTTCTGGGCCGTAGGGATTGTTTATTTCAGTCGGTCTTCGTGCTGCATCTTCATATAATTCTGGCATATATTCTTTCCATTTTCGTAATTTATCTTCAATGGTAGTCAAAATATGGCCTTCAATGTCTACAAATATGTCTGTATTGCGTTATTTTCTGGTATTTGGTTGTACCTCTTTAATTTTTTTGTGCATATGGAAATCGTCATGTTTGCGTTGTAGTGTTTCAATTTCCGTACATTTCTCCGTCAGCCGTGCTTCTTTTGCTCCTTTTATCTCCTTTAATATAATTTTTTTTTTCTACTCCGCTCCAACAATGGATTAGTTCCCCTATTTTTTCCGTGCAGTTTCCTTTCTTTTTTGTTTCCGTTGTGACGAGGATATCGAGACTCATCTTTTCGAATTCTGATGTTACTTCACTGGCTTTTGTTCTCCAGCCCTGCACATTCCATGTGCCTATTCTTAGTTTTCTCTGTCTTTGTCTTCGGTTGAGTTTCGAAGCCGGGTTTGTTGAACTCAAAGCAGAAGTGCCCCCCCCCCGTATCCGATGGGGCTCCCTCCTTCGGAGGTGTGGATTGCCACCCGGGGATTAATTTTAAAATTTTTCATTTCTGCCAATTGTTCGTTATCCATCAAAGGCGATCCATCCATCGCCATCAAAGTGAAAGACACCAGAGTGAAAAGAGGGGCAGAGTGTGGAACAGATCACAAACTTGTGGTGGCATGGATGGAATTCCCCTATATCTGGACAAAACAAAAACATACATCGATTGTTACAACGGGAACGACAATAAACGAAAACAGGCTCAAATTACATCTATTGCAGGAAGAATCAATAAAAGATTTATACAAAAGAAGACTAGACCAAAAACTAGAAGAATTCAGATATGACACGTTAGATGAAATGCATGAACATATAAAAACCTGCCTGATTTCAGCGGCCTTAGAAGCTCTTGGAGAAGACGACCAAAGGAACACCCATCAGAATATCAAATTAAGGGAAGACACATTGAAATGCATAAAAGAAAAGAAAAAACTACACATAAAATACCTAAACACCAAAAAACAGGAAGACTTAGACCTATATAGAGCGAAAAACAGAGAGGTAAAGAAAAGAGTAACAAATGAAAAGAACGAACGATGGGAACAAGCATGCACAGAGATAGAACGACATATCGGAGGAACGAGAAATTCAGAATCATGGCGAATATTAAAAGCACTTCAACGAAATAAGACAGAGAAAACCCAGATCGGCAAAATTAGTGAAAACGAGTGGCAAGAATACTACGTAGAACTACTTACAGAAAACCGTCCCCAATTTTAGGAAGAGAATATAGAACATGCAGGAAATGGGGCATACGACCAGATAGAAATAAGCCTGGCAGAAGTTAAGAGAGCAATCAAGACATTGAAGAACAAAAAAGCCAAAGAACCCGGAGGAATACCAAACGAACTAATTAAAAACGGAACGAAAAAGTTATTCCGCATGCTACATAGAATGTTCGAAAGAGGACTAAATGGAGAAGAAATACCTGCGGAATGGACACAAGCATACATCACATCCATACATAAGAAAGGAAACAGGAAAAAATGTGAAAACTATAGAGGAATTAGTATAATATCGTCGGTAGGTAGACTTTACGGGAAAATTATTAGAGAAAAACTAGAAACTGAAATAATAGGAAAAATTGGAGAAGACCAAGCAGGGTTCACAGTAGGAAAATCATGCCTAGATCATACGTACACATTAGAACAACTAATAGAGAAGAAAATGGCAAAAGGTAGACCGGTCCATCTGGCCTTTGTTGATCTAAAGAAAGCATATGACTCAATACCTAGAGTCAAATTATGGGAAGCAATGAATGATCTCGGAATCCGACAAACACTAATAAAAGCGGTTAAAGCACTATACAAAGAAAACAAAGTAGCTATTAAATGTGGAAATAAAGCCTACAATGCATTTAAGACGACAAAAGGACTTCTACAAGGCTGTGCTATGTCCCCTACTCTGTTTAAAATATTCTTGGAAAAGACACTCAAACCATGGAGGAGAAAGTGCGAAGGAATGGGCATACCAGTAAGAGACGAATACCTATACACCTTAAGTTTTGCCGACGATCAAGTAGTCATCGCACAAGATGAAGAAGATCTCAGCTTTATGCTCAGAAAACTAGAAGAAGAATATAAAAACAACGGAATTGAAATAAACTTAGAGAAAACCGAATACCTAACAACAGAAAACAAGGATATGAGAAACCTAGAGATAGACGAGGGAAGACAAATAAATGGAACAGATAAATTCAAGTATTTAGGAACCATAATATCGAACCAGGGAACAACAGAAGAAGATATAAACAACAGACTGAGACAAACAAGAAACTGTATAAGACAACTAAACTCAGTGTTGTGGGATAAGAACATTACGATAAAGACAAAAAAGAGAATATATAATACCCCGACAAGAAGTATCCTGACATATGGGTCCGAAAACTGGACAATAAACAAGAGAAATAGAGGTAGAATAAGAGCAGTAGAAATGGAGTTCCTGAGGAGAAGCTGTAGACTTACAAAAAGAGACAGAATTGAAAACGCAGAGATTAAGCGGAGAATGGGAGTGCAATCAGACATAATCGACTATATAGAGGAGAAGAGACTATCCTGGTACGGCCACGTCAGAAGAGCGGACAGAGGACGCTGGATAAACAAAATCACAGAATGGAGCCCGATTAAAAGAAGAAAGAGAGGAAGACCCCGAAGGTCATTCAGAGATGAAATCGACGAGGCTATGGAGAAAAGAACCCTGCGAGATGGAGACTAGAATGACAGGGAAAATTGGAGAAAACGGTTGAGTGAAGGAAGACAGTGAAAACTGTGGAAATCCTTAGTAATAGTAGTAATATAATTTTGCAACTTTTTGTATTCGTTGTCATTTCGACCTTTTAATTTTCTTCGCTCTTCCATCATCTGTCATCCATTCTTGCTTCTTTTCTCTTTTTGATTTTAGATATTCATGCGAAATTGTGGTAATAGATGTCTTCATTTCGTTCCACTGTTCTTTTATGCCTCTAGTATTGTCTCCAACTATTTTCACAAAATTTTTAATAATATTTGTTTTTACTTTTTTCTGGCTGTCATTTTCTTTTAGTACTCTTATATCTATCTTGGGCCTCATTTTCTTATGAATTATTTTGAGTCATATAATCATATTTGCAACCAATAGACTATGATCTGAGAAGACATCTGCGCCTGGATATGTTTTTTTCTTCTGCCAAGACCATATCCCACGACATTCTCGACTATACCTTGTCCTATTTTTTCATTCACATACCAAGATCATTCCAGGATTCATTTAAAGCCAAAACACACAGCAGAACTTATATTTATTATATACAATACTACATTAACATTTACACCATTTTCAACGTAACTGCTTAAGTAAAATCACCATCCTCCCTATTTTCATTTATAGTATACTTCATTTTTCCTTATCTTCACATGTTTTTCTTAGGTTATGCTTTCGGACTTTCGGACATATCAGTCTCTTCTTCACCTATTATTCCCTATCGTAAAAACAATACAACACAAATTGCTCTTTTAGGTAAATATAGTCAATTTTGGTGGTTTTTAATATTTCATGAAAACTGATTACTAATTAATCAACTCTCTCTCCATCTTCCCAACATTCATAAACTTAGAACTTAAACACTTTATATGTTTCAGTTACCAAATGTTTTTTGACGTGACAACGTCTTAAATTAGGTTGTGGCTCGGAGTCATTCATGAAAAAGTGTAACGCCCGCTCACGTCTGTTACGATGAGTCACCGAATGAGAGAGAGGCCCGCCGGACCGGCGAATGCCTTGCGTCTCTCTCCCACTCAAACATGATCGGTCCGCTGCGCGCGCAGCACTAGAGAATTAGGCGCGTTGAATCGGTGCGTGCTTGTGTCTCTGTCTTTCTCGAGTGTTCTTGGCGTTCAAGACACATTACAGCAGAAATACTTCCTTTCATTTCATATTTCTCCTATCATCGTCCTATCCTCAACAAAATCACTCAAATAGAAATTAGTTAAGTTTAAGTTTACATGTACAATGTTTTAGTAAACAAAATATATTTCTATAGTTAAAATTTGTGCAATTCTTATTTTCATTCAATTCCTTGTTCCTATTGTGCAATTTAATAATATTCATATCAATAAATATTCTACCGAGAAAAAGACGTTGTCACGTAAAATCTTCGCCCGTAAAACTGACTTTACAGGCAACCGATTTTTTAACATAGAGGGCCTTATTATTACTTAAGTTCACTCAAAAGCCATTATCCTATATAACTATATAATCATTACTTGTCATTTTTGCTAAATAGAATTATTTTTCATGTTATTTCTTCATGTTATTGTTGCTTCCTTATAAGACAGAGAAGATTATTTTTCACGTTAAGAACGGCTATGAATAGCTATTCTGATGAGACTTTTTAAGTTGAAATACGTATCAATAGATATATAGACGCTTTGAACGTGAAATCAAATCTTTTCTGTCTTTTTCATTTTATTCGGATCTACTCTGTATGAGTACGAGAAACAAATTCGTTAAGGATTTCTGCTTAGATGAATAGACATGTCGTGGAATACAAATTTTATATTCCCCATGTCTCTATTAACATCTTTATCATCGTCTGGCCATGTCTTGCAATTTTTAGAAGGCTCCAGATTAAAGCAGAAATCTGAATTTGTTTCGAAACTATCTTACCGATTTTTCTATCAGATGTCGCTATTGCGTCCATAACGAAGCCATGTTATTGTTGCTTCCGTATAAGACAGAGAAGATTATTTTTCACGTTAAGAACGGCTATGAATAACTATTCTGATGAGACTTTTTCAGTCGAAATACGCATCAATAGATACATAGACGCTTTGAACGTGAAATCAAATCTTTTCTGTCTTTTTCAAATTATTTTTGACTCTATTTAGCTAAATATTGCATTCTCTTGGTGTTTTTGTACATTTTTGCTGTTTCAGGACTTTTATGCTTTGCCAGCATCACACAGTCGGTAAACCTTCCAACAGCACTCAAATTACCCGGATTCAATCTTAGACAAAACAAAGTTCTTGAAGAATTAATAAATACGTACAAGGAAGAGCTGAAAAAAACTCCAAGAGATATTTCCCCGAGGGCATTCGAAGAACTTAAATTAATTATTGATATCCTAAACGACGGTATCAAAAACAGTACTGAGCAAATTTTATCAACCAGCAGGAACGCCTTCGATTTTCTGGCCGATTCTGCAAAAAAGACCATCGATTATTTAAGAGAAATGGTCGAAATTAAAGAAAGATTCGGCATTCTGAGGGATGATCGTGAGGATAATTTAGTCATCGAGGCGTTAGAGCAGCTGCTTAAGAACTTCGTGGAATGGATAGAAAAAGTCAGGGGTAGTTGGAATGAACTCGAGAAGGAAGTAGCTAGAATAGCCGTTGATTTATTGGAAGAAGTGCAGAAAGTGGATAGCGAGGACATGGCTGACGTGATCATTCAAGCTCTACCCTTAGAATTTCCACCAAATCTGAGAGAAGACATAAACGAATTCAGGGACGGCATCATTGAAGTTGTCGAAAACGCTAAGGACTTTTTGGGTATACTTGCCGTCAAAATTAGAAGAGATTATGATTTGTAAATAAGTGTTATAATTTGTTTCAACTATTTTATACGTTTATATGATTATTAAAATATATTTTAAGTATTTTACTTAAATTTTATTTAAATGTTTCGGCAGAAACCTAAGGGTGGTATAGATAACACTGAATCTTTCTTCTGGAATATCAGATATCTCGACTTTTGAAGTTCCTCCACATATACTCACACACAGCTGGTAAAAGGTATTCTAGAAAAAATCTTCAGTGACAACCTAGTCGCTGGTGCTCGTTTCACGGTGATATTCGACGCCTAAATGTCTTGGTAGAAACCTAAGACTATTGTAGATGGCACTGAATCTTTCTTCTAGAATATCAGTTATCTCGGCTCTTTGTGTAGCGTTTTTCTCCAGAAAAATAAAATATTCTAAACATTTTAGCAATTTCAGAAAGTTATGGAGTCTTCTGAGTACGTGAATTTCTTTTCTTTTTTGTAATTTCTTAGTTTTCTTAGTAAAAGTGGTATAGAAAATAATAATAATAATAATAAATAAAACAAGGTTCAATTTTTCTTCCTTACTATATTCAAAATTTGCCCCCACAGATACTCACACACAGCTGGTAAATGGTATTCCCGGAAAAACCTTCAGTGATTACCCAGTCGCCGGCGCTCGTTCCACAGCGATATCCGACGCCTATCGACTGCGATGTTTCGGCAGAAACCTAAGGGTGGTATAGATAACACTGAATCTTTTTTCTGGCATATCAGTTATCTTGACTCTTTGTGTAGCGTCCTTCCCGAGAAAAATAAAATCTCTACGCGAATTTCTTTTTTTTTGTAATTTTTTAGTTTTACTTTTATCTTTTTGTGGTGTCATTCGTTGTTTTTTAAACGCGCAGTTAAGTTGGATCTAATATATGGAAGTTAATTTATCAGGAAGTTAGCAATTTCGAAACTTTTGTCCTTCGTATATTATAAAGGCCTTTAATTTCACTTAGTGTTATGTCGTAGAACATTCTGTATAATGTGATTAAAATTGTGTGTGGGTAAAGAAGTATATTATTTGTCTTTTTGTATATTTAGTAGTTTTATATCTCGGCAAGTCGAGGTTTTTTAACTCTGCCCACCAGATCATTGAATAAATTTACTACCTCAATGCTCTTGTTGACAGGTCCTATCCCAGATAAAGGAGGAAGGTTCTTGGGCGAGTTTTGCACTTTAGCCAAGTTAAAAAAAACCTTGTCTTTAAAAAAAATATATCAGGTTTTCGGTACAGACTATTTATTAAATTTTTAAAATTTGACACTGACCGATCAACAATGCTGCTAAAATATTTTATCGTCAAGCAGTTGCACGAACAGCTTGATGACTGTGATGTTTCCAGTGGTTTTAAAAGGATCAAAAACAATTACTCATCATCACCATCATTGCGGATGAAAGTACCTGTTTTTTTAGTTTTCCAGACACTCATCCATTAGTTGTTTATTTCTCGTAGATTTTGCGAGTAGCAAAGTAAGGACTTTGTCTCAGGACCAGCAACCTCCTGTAGAGTCGTACGTTGCAATGTTATCAATTGGAATTGTAACTTCAACATCATAACATATAAGATCCAATAATGTAACCTAAATTTAAATTAATAACAGTTAACGGGTTTTTACCCAAATATTTAGTTGCACAAAGCATGTACACCTAGACACACTGATGATGGAATATGGATTCCGAAAACGTTTTGTGATGTAGCCCGATTGGGTGTTTTAATTATATACCTTTTATAAAGGATTTTTAAATAAATGTTTTGATACGTGGTGTACAGCCAGCTACGGGAACTTAGTTTTCTTGTGGGTCATAACTTGTTAAATACTTTGCATAGTAATGCAAAGCACAGTATTATAAGAACAAGAATTATGAGAGGATAATAAATATGAAAAAATATATAGGGTATCCTATTTAAAAAATTGTATGTTTGCTGCACCACGTAGTTATTATTCACCCTGTAGAATTCCACATAATTTTCAAGTATGGAGAATATCATTGCTTACATTTTTTCTTGTTTTTTGGATATTTTGTACCACAATGGAATTATTGACCGATGTCGCACTAAAAACTCACCCTGTATATATATATATATATATATATATATATATATATATATATATATATATATATATATATAAATTTGTAAAATAAAAGTATTTCTCCGTCCTCTAGAAGATAACGAGGTAGACCGTAATGGAAGACGGTCATGGAGAGAAGATGTCGAAGATGCAACTACCACCAGAAATTGAAGATCGCTAGACGGAAAACGCTGGAAATTAGGATGGGAGAAACGGCGTCAGCTGTAGAAGACTCATCTATTATATATTATATAAAAGTATTTCTGCCTTTATATTTCTAATCTTTTTATGACTAGAAACCTTCCTTAACATTAGCCTTAGCATTTCTTTACTGTTTCGATATTAGAATTTGCTCCGTCTTCAAGAACCCCTCTCCAGCTAAGGGGCGTCCTAAATTTCTCAGTTATTTCAGTTTGTTATTTAGATTTTTTATGTAGTTATTCGATTGAAGCTTCTCTTAACCCGCTCCTTTCTAGTCTTTAATCTCCTCGCTAGAAACCTAGACCATCACTACTGCTAGTGAAGAAAATCCATCTGCAAACATGCAATGTCTACATACCTAGCCAAAAACACGTTCTGAGGAGGCACCAAGTGATGCGTAAAGGGAAGAGGCTACCTCGTAGAGATAGTTCAAACACTCCTGACCATGGAGCTGCGCGAAGGCGGAGTCAAATTCACGTAAAGGCAGAAAGGTTCTATTATAAGTGGAATTATACAGTGCATAGTACAATGCGTTTCGCATGGAAGTGGGGACTAAACCAAATTTCGTCTACTGCGCCGTGGTCAGGAGTGCTTGCACTATCTCTAACATATAGTTAGAACACCAACAGATCCATCCTTTAAAGGCTTCTTTAATATGCTTTAATCTATAGGTACTCTTTTATGGATCGATGTAAAAAATCTTGTTGGTTTATTGTTAATTCCAGTCGTTTCTTATATTTGTACGTTTTGTCTCACTTTTATAATGAGCTACATACATCGTAAAAATATTTTTGTATAAATCCAAGACAGTGTTGTTAAACTGTATCAGTTGAAGAACCATACCGTTAAATTTAAATCTGCAAATAAAATTAAAGCGACATTTTTTAAATGGCCCTATAAAACCAAAATGGTTCCCGTTGACCGTGTCGGTCGTTTTAAAATGCAGTTCTCGATTAAGCTAATTTCAGTAGTCGATGTGTGTGAATTGCCTATATCGTAATTAACCCAAATTTTTTACGATAATGTTTATTGACGTGGCTACCTGTAAAATTGGCAGTTAGCATGTTCAAGTGGATTCGAATGTTTGAGAAAACAAACCATTGTAGCGAATAAGTCCAATTAATTCGCTTTTGAGAGCCAGTGGCTCACGCACCAGTCCCTAAAGCCAACATCAACAAATTATATATTTAATTAATGAAAAACTGACATGTATTTTGTACAAAATTATGACAAATCAAGAATGGAAAAGAAATCTATTTTAAAGTGTGCAAAAATTTATTTTTTTTTATTAAGTAAACCGCGTCAACCATGAAAGGTTATTGGCGGGGAAGCGTTGTTCATAAAATCAGACGTTTGCTTATAACAACTAATTAGAATTGAGAACTTAAGTCTATTTTTATATTAGATTGTACAATTTAGTTAGTTTTAGAAACTTTTTAGTCACTTTATCACATTTACTATAGTTCAGAGCACTTTTCAGATCACTTGGTAAATCACTTTGAAGTCGTTCCAGGTGATAGAGTGGGCAACTAACAATAATGTGTTCGATTGTCAGAAAAATATCACAAACATAGCACAGTTTTTGTTGTTCTTTCTTCATTAGGTACTGGTGGGTTAACCTGGTATGTCCTACTCTCAAGCTGTGTTATATGACTTGATCTCGTCGTTTTTGTGGCATTATCCCTTTTGGTGACAGCTGTAGCATTTCTATATGTGTAAATACGGATTGAATGTTCCACTGAATAATAGCCATTTTGTTAACTTTTTGTTTTTTTTTTATTTATCGTTAGAAAAATTATTTTCCTGTGATGCGTAAGTATCTTCAGAGGTGTCATCCTGAATACTAAAATCTTTATTTTATTTTACTAAGTAGTTTTTTCTTGATTCTTGTAATTCTAGATTTAATTGGTCTTTCGTTCAACATGGGATATATTTCAGTTAGCATATGTCCCAACCCGTGTATATCCTGTGTGTATTCTAGGGCCAGTTCTACTGGGGTGGAAGAATCGTGAACGTCTTCTGAGAATGCTAGTAATTGGGTGTAATTTAGTACATATGGTGGTGATGCATCCTGGATAAATTGTTTGACTGGTTGTAATAACGACTCAATATTAATAGTTTCTGAAGTGGATTTGTCTAATTTGATACTTTTTTTCTTCTTTTTAATTTACACTGGTTTTGGTTTCGTGCATTCTGTTGATATAGTTTCTGTAGGAGTGGAGCAAGTTGGGAATGACACTTCCGAGTAGGATCGTTTATTTTTATTATTTGTATCAGTGTTGACTTAAGCATCCATTTCTTCTCGAGATTCATTATTTACATGTGTCATTTGATTTTGTTCGGAGATAGTGGATGGTATTTGTGGAAGAAAATTTTCCTCCGTATGGGGCTTTTGAGTATTTTGTGGATAAGAGGGATTTGAGGTACAGTCCGAGGAAACGTGACCAGCTGGGTGGCATTTGTAACAAATTAGTTTATCGGAAAGAAAAATTCGGTACGAAATATTTTCAAAATCATTTAGGATGGAGTCGGGTACAGTAAAATTGTCAGTAGGTGCAAAGTAAAACTTGTCTTCGAAAACTAAGTACATGGCTGTATTGCGGATCTTGTATTCCAACTCTAAGGAACAAAATCGGAGACATTAATTTAAAACCAAGATTGATTAAAGACTGTTCGATTATGTCATGGGGTATAGTCGGACATACGTTGGATAAAACTAATCTTTTAGCGGGTGTAATTAGTTTACGTGCTTTGATTATATGTTCTCCAATTTTAATTTCGCCATGTTGACTTAGATAATCATTTACGACTTGTATGCTTGAAAGGTAGATACATATTTTTCTGTTTGACATTTTGACCTGGTTTTTTGTTGGGAATTTTGTTAATGGTTGTTGCTTAGTGATGATAGAATAAGTAATGTTTTGCTGATCGGGATTAATTGATGGACCCCTGTAGTCAGTAGTACCACCTAAATAATTTTAATTTGTGTAGGTCCGACTCTGTTTATTTAAAAGTAAATAGTCGATCAAGCAATTAGCAAGATAATGCCAAGAGATGAAACTAGTTTTTTAAATAATTAATAAATACGAAATATAAATAATGTTCTTCGTATGTATATAAAAACAATGTTTGTAATCAAACTACTGCCAATTTGGAAACTGTACTTACAGCTATTAACAGACCACTATACACTGCTTCTATATATATATATATATATATATATATATATATATATATATATATATATATATATATATATATATATATATATATATAATTTCGGTTTACAACGTTCTTCGACGTCTTCCGATTTCCAATCTCCATCTCATTCTATCGTTCCATAGATCGTCTTCCAGTTCTCTTTCTCTGATTTCTTTATCAACTCCTTCTCTCCAACTTCTTCTAGGCCTTCCTGGTCTTCGCCTACCTCTTGGTTGCCATTCAAGAATTTGTCTTGGTATTCTATTCTCCGGCATTCTCCTTACGTGTCCGTACCATCTGAGTTGTGTCGTTTTGATGTCATCACTGCTTCTATATATTTTGGTTTATTATTTAAATTTACACTGTTTCATCCCAAAAACTGTAAAAGTTGTGGAGCTCAAAGTATTTCGACTTGTCTACCTGCAATTTCTAATAGTAGTAAAAACAAATATTTCCCAGCTGAGCTCTTTCGGCTTACAAAGTCATCCTTCAGCCAGCATAGCTTTGAGAGGTAACAACTAAATAAACATAACTGATAGACCAAATTTTCTGGTTTTTCTTTTGGGATGAGTTCTTTAAAGTGTGTTTAAATTCAGGTATCCCCGTTCTCTCTCTTAATAGGTCTATAATTTTCTATGCAAATGCATTTTTTTATGCAAAAGGATGGTAATAGCATTGTTCCATTATTTGGCCACCTCTCTTTGCTGCAAACAGAAATTAAACAAAAAGAGAAATCAAACGATTTCTACCTAGCGAAACTGAATTCAAATTTTTACCACTGTGTTTCCTAAAACTTGCGAAACAAACAGCTGGATAAATTACTCGGCAAGGGAATCTAAAATTGCATTCCACATGCCGTTCATCCTGGTCAAAATTCGTAGTGAATTCAGTTTCTGGTACTCCAAACGAAGTAAGTAATAAAACATAATGACGGTATTAGATTTTTAGTAGTTACGTCCGTATATAGTTATTTTGATAACTATTGTCTAGGGCGGAAGAGATTTTTGTTTTGGTTCAGAGCAGTGGTTATACCGTTCTGAGGAGACCTAAAGAGGTCGAAATACGTATAAGCGGCTGTCGCTGCCCTGTATCAAAACAAAAATCTAATACCGTCATTATGATAAATTAAACAGTTTCCTTAATTTATTTAATAGCATATCGATAGCTTCCATTTCGATAGCTTCTAATACAATTCCATCCTCTCATAGGTATTTGTTACTGCTCGTTAGGTTGGCAGAATTCAAGTGTAAAAGTTAAACGTCTTTTTAGTATCTGTATAAACAAGATTTGCAAATAGGAGAAAATATTGATCTAATGTTAGTTTTTTATATCTATAAGAGGGCTCAATTTATTATTTTTATTGGAAATAAGCCACAATTTTACTTAAAAAAGTTTATTTTAAACTTAAATTTTAAATCAAAGTTTATTTTGACGTTTTGAGTTCCACTTGGGAAATCGTTCTCAAAATGATCATAGTAAAATTCTCCTGTTAGCGATTTCGCTCTAAATTATGAGGAAAAATTCAAGTATTTACTATTACATTTAGTTTACTCTCAATATTAACATCAAACAGTTATTTAATAAGTATGTTATTTTAAAATATAAATGATGTATCCTCGATATCTTATTGACTTACTTTTAATGTGCGTAACCAGATTCCCCCCCACTTTTAATGCTTTCAATCATAATGCCATCTTCTACTGGAGTTATTTTTCTGTTGTTTTTATTTTCTGTGCATGCGATTTTAATTTATAATTACGTAAATTCCGGTCTACTTTTCGAGCCTTGATTTCATTCCATAGCTTTCATTAGCTCTTTTGATATTTCTTTGTTTATTCGTCCATGTTTTGCTGTGTCTTTCTGTTTGATTTGTCTTATTTTTTTGTTTTCTTGCATCTGTATACAGTGATATTAATAGCACTTATGGAAGGTTATCACTCCATCTTTTGCGCGATCGTCAGATAGTTCTTCTGCCGATTGGTGGCTTATTTAGTGACTCCATTCTACTTATGTGGTTATTCCATTTTTTTTTTCTATTTTGTGTCCATTCATCTATACACTGTACGTTCAGCTCTTTGTCTTACCTGTAGTTCTTCTCAGTACTCTCATCTCTGCCGTTTGTAGTAGTCTTTGCGTTGTGGCTGTGTGGATCTTGTTTCTGAGGATATGTCGATATTGGTCTTACACTGGCTTTATACACGAACTAATTAAAAACGGAACGGAAAAGTTATTCCGCATGCTACATAGAATGTTCGAAAGAGGACTAAATGGAGAAGAAATACCTGCGGAATGGACACAAGCATACATCACATCCATACATAAGAAAGGAAACAGGAAAAAATGTGAAAACTATAGAGGAATTAGTATAATATCGTCGGTAGGTAGACTTTACTGGAAAATTATTAAGGAAAAACTAGAAACTGAAATAATAGGAAAAATTGGAGAAGACCAAGCAGGGTTCACAGTAGGAAAATCATGCCTAGATCATACGTACACATTAGAACAACTGATAGAGAACAAAATGGCAAAAGGTAGACCGGTCCATCTGGCCTTTGTTGATCTAAAGAAAGCATATGACTCAATACCTAGAGTCAAACTATGGGAAGCAATGAATGATCTCGGAATCCGACAAACACTAATAAAAGCAGTTAAAGCACTATACAAAGAAAACAAAGTAGCTATTAAATGTGGAAATAAAGCCTACAATCCATTTAAGACGACAAAAGGACTTCTACAAGGCTGTGCTACGTCCCCTACTCTGTTTAAAATATTCTTGGAAAAGACACTCAAACCATGGAGGAGAAAGTGCGAAGGAATGGGCATACCAGTAAGAGACGAATACCTATACACCTTAAGTTTTGCCGACGATCAAGTAGTCATCGCACAAGATGAAGAAGATCTCAGCTTTATGCTCAGAAAACTAGAAGAAGAATATAAAAACAACGGAATGGAAATAAACTTAGACAAAACCGAATACCTAACAACAGAAAACAAGGATATAAGAAACCTAGAGATAGACGGGTGAAGACAAATAAATGGAACAGATAAATTCAAGTATTTAGGAACCATAATATCGAACCAGGGAACAACAGAAGAAGATATAAACAACAGACTGAGACAAACAAGAAACTGTATAAGATAACTAAACTCAGTGTTGTGGGATAAGAACATTACGATAAAGACAAAAAAGAGAATATATAATACCCTGACAAGAAGTATCCTGACATATGGGTCCGAAAACTGGACAATAAACAAGAGAAATAGAGGTAGAATAAAAGCAGTAGAAATGGAGTTCCTGAGGAGAAGCTGTAGACTTACAAAAAGAGACAGAATTGAAAACGCAGAGATTAAGCGGAGAATGGGAGTGCAATCAGACATAATCGACTATATAGAGGAGAAGAGACTATCCTGGTACGGCCACGTCAGAAGAGCGGACAGAGGACGCTGGATAAACAAAATCACAGAATGGAGCCCGATTGGAAGAAGAAAGAGAGGAAGACCCCGAAGGTCATTCAGAGATGAAATCGACGAGGCTATGGAGAAAAGAACCCTGCGAGATGGAGACTGGAATGACAGGGAAAATTGGAGAAAACGGTTAAGTGAAGGAAGACAGTGAAAACTGTGGAAATCCTTAGTAGTAGTAGACTTCATCTCAGTGTTAATGTGTCTGTTTCGCCATATAGTGTTATTTAGGCATCTTGCCAGTCTATTTGCTTTTTGTACTTGATCTCTTACTTCTTTGTCCAGGTCTCCAAAGCTAGACAGTGTAATTCCCAGGTATTTTATTTCCATTACTTGTTCAATACTGATGCCATTTACATCTGGTTGGTTCTTTGATGACTACTTTTGTTTTAGTTTTCTGAGATGAGATTGTGATATTAAATGCTTTTGCTCTTATGTTAAATCTCCAGCTTGAACTATCAATATTGCGTCGTCTGCGTAACAGAGTATTTTTATTTGTTTGTTTCCCATTCTGTATTATCTTCCTTTGTTATCGCTTTTGATGATTTCATCCATGATCAAATTGAAGAGCATGAGGCTCAATGAATAGTTAGATGATGAATAGGGCTTAATGACTGTAAGATACAAGCCTTTAGTAAACTGTTGCTGTGCTACTAGGCTCAGTCTTGCACTGTTCTAATCCAATGCCTTTCTACACTTCTTAAATCGTCGGTGCAAAATTTTGGCGGTCTACCACCACTTTTTTGTCTGAGGGAGTCTCTAATTAATTATTTTTAAAGATCGCCTGTCGTCTTTGAATCTTGCAATATGAACTGCCCAGTTTCATTTTTGGTCGTAATTCGTTGCAATATGTAATTTTGTTCTGTGTTGAACCTATGAATTCTTTACACGGGTTTTAGATACTATTCCAAGCATAGCTCCATTTTATTTAAGTGACCTGCAATGTGGGTACGGTGTTTTTGTTATTGTAAGCATTTCAGCAGCTTGTCTAGTGGCAATATACATTCCTAGATATTCCTACACAATCCTACACTGATTTTACTTTGCAGTTCCCGTTTTTGACTGTTTCAATTTTTTTTCGTGCCGTAGATATTGCTTTTTATTGACTTTTTCGGTGATTTTGTTCTCTAGAGATACATTTCTTCCGAGTACCAAATTAGTAATGATCTGGCTCTTTTATTACTGGTCCTGTAAATCTGAATTACAGTTAATTAATTGTAATTGAAGAAATTTTATTAAATAAACCATTGTTTACATTCTATACTATATATTTTTAAGTTATTCTAAATTACCGATCACTGACATATACTAAGAATAGAAAAAAAAGTAACAAGACTTATACAAAAAATATCCTTAATTTTAAGAAATATATATACGTCGTACTTATGGTACTGGACGCCACTGGTGGAGCCAGAAAAATGTTGATTGGACCATAAATTCCTGAAGATCTCTAATTGATTTAACAATATTTAACAACAAGTCCTCCCGGTAGCTTTTGAAACACCATTTGTGAGCCCGGACTGCTGCTACTTTTTCCGTACTGGGTGGCCATTTATTGTTTTTGTCACACAAAAAGGCTTCGCCACTATGAGAAGATAACAATCCGAGGAATTTGTTCTAATTAAAATCCTTCAAGACAAGAACCACTTTTTACGAAGATAGTCTGATTAAAAGTGGACTATCATCCGTGAAGAATATCTATGTACTAAAAAAATAGAACAGTATTTGCATCAAACTTGCTGATTTGGCTGCTTTTTTTGGCATCAAATTTGGCTCCGTCTTTTTATGGGATGTCCTGCACTTTGCTTTTCTTCCGATTTGTAATTTACTATTTGTTGAGTTGATCGATTTTCATCCTTTTTGGTCATATGTCGTGTCCATTTTCTTTTATGTTCTTTGAATGTGTTAAATTCCGATTCAGTTTTTGTCTTACACCTTTATTTTTCTGTCTATTAAATCTTTTAATGCATTTTATCGTTTAAAAATTTAATCCATAATAAAAATATCGTAAGTAATGTGTCTTTTAGTAACCCTTGTTCTTTTTCTGCTATAATGGCTTCTGTAGTTTTTTGATTTAAGTTGCCATAACATAGCTGTTCTGTCTATTGCTCTTCAGCCCTCTATCTTCCCTTCAATTAATATATATATATATATATATATATATATATATATATATATATATATATATATATATATATATATATATACATATATATATATATACATATATATATATATATATATATATATATATATATATATATATATATATATATATATATATATATATATATTTATATATATAATAGTTGGAGCCGTATTTTTTTATCAGCTGTCTTCTTTTACCTACTAGCTCTTTGATATTTTGGCTTAGTTTTTGTTTATGGGTCAGAACGGTCGGGCAGTACTCCCTTTCCGTTTCTTTTAGAGCCTTCGTTGTTCCATCATTTGTTTGATCTACATCTTCTATTTCATCTTGCAAGTCTTGTATATGTCTGGTTAGTCTATCTTTATAAAGGTCGTTGTTTTCTGGAGAAATCCATTCTTTTTTCTTGTTTTTAGGATCACCTTTGTAGTTTCCAATTTGACATTTAATAGTATCTTAGCTCGGATTCATCTGTGGTTGCTTCCTATTGAAAATTAGTCGAGTACTTCGATGTATTTGATTCTTTTCTGTTTGTTATGATATAATCTATTTCATTTTTGACACTGGGGTGCCATCTGGGCTGATCCATATCCATTTACGCTGAGGCATTTAATAAAAAAAAAGAAGAAGTTCAGCAGTCTTTGCCCTCGTACATTTTTTTCGCCATATTAATACTTCCCCATTACTACGTCTGCATCATATTGCTTAAACCCCATTTTCGCATTAAAATCGCCAATAGTTATTGTGTAATATGCTGCGATGGCATATAACGCTGTTTCTAGGTCTTCATAAAATTCTTCAATTTCTTCATCCGAGTAGTAACGTGTTTGGTCTTTCTTTTTTGGACTCCGAAGACGTAGGCGATTGTATTGAAATTCATATCGGAGCAGTCTTATCCAGACATCCAGCAGTTTAAAAAATTGCAGAGTTCTTGGTGGAGAATTACATTGCTGAAGACACAAAAATTTCCACCTACCATGTGGGCAGAAAATAGTACAGTAGTCTCTCTCTATAACGATTCCCTATATAACGATAATTCCTCTATAACGATGAAAATAGTACACGTTGGTTGGTTCGTCATAAGAACAATGTATTAATTCTTTCTCTATACCGATATCGTTCTCTCTTTATAGCGATAACTTTTTAGCGTCCAATAGGTGATGACAAATGTGTTATTGTGTTTAATAAAGTTCAGACTACCTGAGTCACGAGTGGCAAGGTCATTGTCCAGCGGTTGTTTTGTTTTCATTTCCAGTTTGAGTTGTGTCTTAGTGTGTCAACAGTCAACATGTTTTCGAAAAAGCGTAAAGTGCTCTCGGTGGAAGAAAAGTTGTCGATAACTCGAGCAATAGAGAAAGGTGAAAAGCAATCGGATGTCGTTCGCCGGACGGGGCTGTCTCAGTCAACTGTGGCTACGATATGGAAGGATAGAAAAAAGTGGCTTAAAGCGGAGATGGAGGGCGGTAGCAGGAAGAAGTTTTTTGCAACTGAACTTGGAATTGAGAATTTCAAGGCATCTGAGGGTTGGCTGAGCAAATGGAAGCTGCGGCACAAGATCAACTACGGGCAAATCAGCGGAGAGGCTCGCGATGTTAACAAAAACGTAACGGATGATTGGCTAGAAAACGTGTGGCCTGGACTGAAGGCACGATATGCGTCAGACGACATTTTCAATGCGGATGAGACTGGATTGTTTTTTAAAATGACGCCAAACAAAACTTTAAAATTTAAATTGGAAAAGTGCGTTGGTGGAAAGCTCTCTAAGGAACGCATTACAGTTTTAGTGGCCGCTAACAAGACAGGTACCGGTGACCTATAAAGCAAACAAGAGTGTGTGGATGACCTCGGAAATTTTTAAAGGAGCGATAAGAAAGTGGGATATCGGAAAAAAATTCTTTTGTTTGTAGACAATTGTCCTGCTAATCATGTATTGCGCGACCTTCAAAACATCGAACTCTGTTTTCTGCCAGAAAACACAACGAGTGTCCTTCAGCCCATGGCCCAAAGTGTCATCAAGAGTTTAAAAAACCATTACAGGAGAAGTCTTTTGATGGAATTGGTTGAGAATAATGGCGATCTTAAACTAAACATTCTTGACGCTATCCTAATGATTAGTAAATCCTGGGACGAGGTGACGAGCAATACAATAAAATATTCCTTCAAACACGCAGGATGGCTGAAAGATCAATGATTGACTGATGGCTATTGGGCCAGACAGTTTGAACTTACTATCACCTACGGACCGGAAGAGCTAACAGATTTTGAAGAAGTTGATGAAAATGTAGCTACAACATCTGGACTTTCTGACGAGGACATCCTGCAAGCAGTTCGCGTAGAAGAAGAAGAAAACAGTGACTCGGAAGTGGAAGCAGAGCCAGAACCAGCTCCGACCCCTCAGCAGGCATTGGATGCGGCAAAAGTACTGCATCGATTCTTCATCCACCAGGAAGACGATATGAGTGCTGTGGAAGATTCGATGCGTCTTCAGGAAAAAGTCAGGTCAGTTCTGTGGAAAGGGAAAAGAAGACAGACCAAGGTGACAGATTTTTTTGGTAATGTAGGCTAAATATATTTTACAGTAGCATATTATTTTTTTATTGTACAGTACACATGTTTTAATTGTACAGTCATTTTTTTATACTGTATTGCTTATATTATTCGTTAATAAATCTATGTAGAATACAATGTTTATTCATTTATATTCGTTTTGATAATGTTTTAAAATTAAAATAGGTTATTTAATACAGTATTATTAATATTACAGTACCGAATTTTGTCTCTCTCTGTATAACGATCTCTCCTTATAACGATGAAAATTCCCGGTCCCCTGCATATCGTTATAGAGAGAGAGGACTGTACTTCTCTACGAAGAACGACGCATTCTTGCGAGAGTTTCCATTAAAAATTTAATTCTTTTGTTTTATACTTGCCATCCGAACATTTTATAATTTTTGGAGGCTCTGAAAAGTGTTCAAATAGATACCTATATTATAACAAGAAGTAGTAGTGTCTCTAAAAGAGTATACGAAAAAGCAATAGGTCTTAAAAGAAATTTCAGTGAATATCAAATATGTCTTTTACAGGAAAAACTTGAGTTTGTAAAAAAATTTCAAGAAGGCATCAACCTGTATAATCTGTCAGCATTTTGTTTAATAAATAAATTTTTTTCGACTACATTTTTAATTTCTGGCGTATATTATACCTCTTTTCCTCAAAATCCAAGCTTTAGAAGGAGATTCAACTTCTGGGAATTTATTAATGGGCGGGAGCTAGTTCATCTATGGGTTTGTGAGCCAATTCGTGTAGGATTAAAGTGCTTTTATAAAGTTCGGGAACCAGTTAAGGTGCGTCGCTTCCAACTTCCCTGGTTTTACACTACCTCCAGGGTTTATTACCAACCTTTCACCATCATTGAACTATTCCGAATAAGTACAACAACCCATTAAATTATCGTATTTTGTTAGATTTGAGATTTATCGATTTGAGAATTGAATTAATCAACTTAAAATTGTTATTTTCATTAACATTTCCCGTACTTTTCTGTCATTTTATTTACAATGTCTTGTACATCTTGTGGCTTTTACATCTTGTTTAAAACCCATAAAAAGTTCCAGTCAACTCCGTTTATATAATTATAACATTTTGTAAACAAGATTTAATGGTATCAATAAACATTTGTAAATCGTTAAAAAGCCCCAACAAGTAGTAAATTTCCCAAACCATAAAAAATAATTTCGGAATTCTATCTATCTCGAATGGAAATATCAGTTTTTCGATCTTCTTAATTAAAACATCCGAATTGCGAAGAGACTTTTTAATTACGCATCCAATTATTGTGATTTTAAGCTGCTTAACTTGTACGTTTAATAATTATGCGGCTTGTTGATTGTATCTCCGCATATAGATGGCCACATTTTAGACGAAGATGACCACATTGGAGACCGGATTGGCCTCGTATTTTAGTATTCTGTAACTAAGTACACTAGATACAACAGTAGATATAATATATATATATATATATATATATATATATATATATATATATATATATATATATATATATATATATATATATAAATTGTTATGATGTTTTGTTTGTGAATATTTTTATGAGCCATGAGCGTTTTTTAATAATACACTCAGGTGCAAAAAAATCGATCCATGGGTATTATTTGCTGAAAAAAGAAAACGTTTGAAGATATTAGTTTTAAATCAGGTATATATGTAAAAGTATATGTTAGATTAAAATAATTTTTACAGATTATCCAAAAAAATCATTTATTTATAGAGACATACGCCAAAAATAAAAAATACAAGAATATTCAAAACTTTCTGAAATTAAGAAAAACATTGATAATAAATCACTATCTAGTGTTTACCCTTATAAGCCCTTATAAAAACCTGTACACGTCTAGGCATTGAGGTAATTAACCTTTGGATATCAAATTGATCCAATTGGTCCCATATTTCTTGAAGATCCGCTGTAAGTTCAGCCAAGTTGTTTGGACGGGGTACTCGTGGTCGAAGACGTCTTCCCATCATATCCCATAGATGTTCTATGGGATTGAGATCGGGACTGCAAGCTGGCCAGTTCATACGGACAATTTCCACCACCTCTATATATTGGTTGACGATTCTAGCACGGTGAGGACGCGCGTTGTCGTCCATAAAAATAAAATTAGGTCCAATGAAAGGAGCAAAAGGTACCACAAGCTGATCTAAAATACTTGTTATGTATTTTGCGGCAGTCATAGAACCTCTATCTACAATAACTAAATCAGTATGGGCTTCTGAACTGATACCAGCCCAAACCATAACGGAGCCCCCCCGATAACTTATTCTTTCCGCAATATTACATTGAAAATATGGCTCTCCGTGTCTTCTCCAAACGCTTTCTCGGCCGTCTGGTGACCTTAGACAAAATCTGGACTCATCTGAGAACAATACATTGCCCCAGTATGCATCACTCCAGTTTTCCTGTTCTCTTGCAAAAGCAAGGCGAGCTCTGCGATGTTCTATGGATAGTATTGGAGATAGGGCTGGCCTTCTGGATAATAAATTACCTTTTACAAGTCGTCGACGAACTGTCCATCTGCTTACATCCACATTTCTCACTTCGCTCAGACGATTTGCCAGTTCAACTGAAGTAAGATACTGATTTCTCAAACATGATGAGACCAGAAATCGATCATCTCTTTCGGATGTTACCGTTCTACGACCTGATCCTGGTCTTCTTGTGAAGTTACCGGTGTCGCTAAAACGCCGAACTGCTCTTTGAACCGAAGATCGACTAACACCCAACATTTCAGCTGCATAATATTGGCTACGACCATCTTGAACTAATGTCACCGCCCTTGCAGCATCTGTCGGAGTTAGAGACATTTAGGAAGGATAATTAAATAAAAATATAACACGTTTTGAAAATAAAATCACTAAGTACACTAGTATGGTTGTTGAATTAAAAACAACATTCAATAAATATCTACTTGCTTCAGACCCTTTTAGACAAAAACCTGAAATACCAGTTTGTTTTAAGAAATATAAAAAGCAATATTAAAAATATTATTTTATTTCTCGTATACGAGGGTACACCTAAATTTACATACGTAATTTAATGTCTCTAAAATTATACAACTTCAAATAAATAAGAAATAAGGAATGGATCGATTTTTTTGCACCTGAGTGTATATATATATATATATATATATATATATATATATATATATATAGGGTATTTATCGTGGTTCTCAAAGAATTAGTTTCTAAGTACTTTTTGAAATTATCTTTATTATAACTATTATGAAACACACATATATATCTAACCTAGCCAATGTAAATTTAAAATAAACTATCTTTAAATTGAAATTCTTATGACACTAATTAAATTATATAGACAATATAAATTTAAAACAAACTATCTTTAAATTAAAATTCTGATGACATTAATTAACTTATATTTACAAAATTTGGTACCTTTCTGTTACTATATGCCTAAATAAAACTGTTTTCCACTATAAAGATTTTAATCACCACTCAATGTCTTCGTTGTCAGATTCGGTTATCTTTCTTTTGTAAACTTGCCTTGCCAAATACACCACAATGTTTTAATTATCAGCTTCCACCATTTTAGAATATTTTTCTTCTTAATAGTATTTATAAATCAGTAAAATATTGTTCTTTCTTCTTTTCTATTTATTCTTCTTTCTAAATCTTTTTTTTTTTTCTTCCAATCTCCAATCACCATATCTATTATATAATTTTAATTTTCAATTAATACTTTCACCATTCTCCAATCACAATATACATAACATAATTTTTAATCTTCAATAATATTCTCTTTATTCTGTTTCTTACTCTTCATCTAATATACTAAATCACTGATAACTGTGTATCTTGACTGAACTATTCTGACTTACTGAACTTACTATCTTACTATATTGAACATCTCACTAACTGACTGACCAACTGACCCTTTTGAATCCAAATCACATCATATTTATATCATTTTTTCTGTTCACGAATGTTCTTGAAAAAATATATGTTCGAATGTTTCTAGAATGTTCGCGAAGATTCTACTGCGAATAAAGGTTAAATTCTTTCTATTGACGTCTTGTTTCTATATTTCTAGATAATTCTTTTTATGCTATCTAGAAAATTACTATTCTAACTAAAATTCTATCGAGAATTTTATGGAAATTTAGGCTTAGAACTCGTGGCTGAAAGACCTGAGGAGATGGTTCGACGGCTCATCCGCAGAGATCTTTCGCGCAGCAGTTTCCAAAACTACAATTGCCATTTGGATCGCCAACCTTCGAAAGGAGACGGCGCAATGAGAAGAAGAAGGAGGCTTTTCAGATCAGAATACAAATTTATATATAAATTACATCTTAAATTAATAAATAACACTATTTTTAAATCCATAATTCTATATAAAAGTTCCTACCACCAGATTCACTTAAGTGTATACTTGGTTGCCTACAAAGATGGTGCACCAAAATATATTTACAATATCATAATTATTAAGATAACCAAATACATTGCAACTTAAACACTTTTTAAACTTATTATTATGTTAATTCCTTAAGAATGCCCTCATATAAATACTTTCTATAATATTCTCTAGTATATAACTGAATTATTTCTTTAAACACTATCTTTGTTTCTCCTATATTTAATATCATCTCAATATATATATATATATATATATATATATATATATATATATATATATATATATATATATATATATATATATATATACATAAGAATGTATTGTAGTGGTGTATCGGGTATGCGGTCTGTTATTTGAAAAAAAAAACTCTTTTTTCTTTTATTTCTCTATATTTCGCTGATTTTTTGTCAGCTTCATCAGGAGACAAAGATTTAGAGTTTAAAATATTTAAAAATGTTCTTGTACATAATATGTTCAAAACAGTACTAACAATATTGTTAGTACTGTTCAAATGTGTGGTTCAAATATATTTTTTCCAGGCCATGTGAGTTTCATTATTGTCTTTAAAATTTACTTCAAAATTAATATATAGGAATCGCTTATTTCAGAAACTACTGAAGTCACATTTTGGCGATTTTGAGTCTATAACACCAACATGTATTTCTGTGGGTTACACGCAATTTAATGCAGAATTCACCAGTAAGAAAGTCCCGTAAGCACAGTTGATTTTATATCGATTTAAAATACTCATATATTTCTGAAACCACCTTAGTCCCGGACTAAGGTTGTTTCTGTACTAAATTGTCGGTTGTCATTTTGCATTATCGACGTTTACCATATCCTATTAAATTCGTAGTATTTCTATTGTTTGTTCTTATTGCTGCTTACAAAAAGTTGTCTGTATATTGGAAGAAAAACGTTAAAATTTTATCCATTAATCAAGCACCAGTGCTGAAAACTTTAAGGATAAAGAGCCTGCTACTAAAAAGCGTAAGGAAATTAGGAAATCGGATGAATATCAGCATAATCTTATCAGAAACTTTTAGAGTTAGAGGGCAAACATATATTAGCTACAAAAATAAGGCCATAGAAGCAAAGCAAATAGGACCTCAGTGCAAGTAAGACAATAAAAATATAATATTTTTGAGTTCGTAAAATACATTTTTTAGGTGTCTACTCAAATGCTTTGAAAAAATGAAGATCAAAGGAACATTATTTTTGGTAACTTTTACGGAATGACAACAAGAAATGAACAGGATATATATCTACAAGGATTAATATACGTAATGAATGTGTCTAGAAGAAGAAAACGTAATGAAGGAGGTAAAGATACGACAAGAAGTTACAAGTTCTTTGTTAATGTTGATCAGACTAAAAAAAAAGATATGTAAAGGTGCTTTTTTGAGTATTCACGCCATTGGAAGAGAAAGATTAAGGGAATTAAAAGACTTGTGGTATGAGGTGTGAAACCTACAGATAAAAAAGGAAAAATATTAAAGGGAACAATATTGATCCTGGAACTATCCTCAGCCACATAACTACATTTCCAGTCAAAGGGTCTCATTACTTTGGTAAGGAATTTAAGTACTTAGATGCAAAACTTAATATAAAAATAATGCATGAATTATTTATTAAAAAGTATCCTAAGAATACAGTAAAATAAAGTTACTACAATAAATTACTTCATGAAAATTTTAACTTAAAATTTGGTAGCCCACAAATTGACACATGCAATGTCTGAGAGGAGCTTAATTTAAAAATTAAAAGCCCTAGTCTAGGTAAAACAGCAAAAAAATGAGCGGTTGCCGAAAAAGTCATACACTGCCGCCGAAGTAAAAAATTTTACACTGCCCTACATGATCAAAGTAAGGAATGCATTCAAAGAGATGATGTAGAAGCAATCGTCTTCGATTTCATGCAGAACCTTAAGGAAGTACAGGAAGATTTAAAAAAATTCCATAATTTTTCCCACTTCGAGGTCACTTATTTCTTTCCTGTGACCGTATTTTTGGGGTTATTAAAAGAAACCTTAGAAAATTTGACCGAGTTTAGGACATCCGCGTACACGGATATCATTGTTACCGCAAGTGCCCAAAACCGACTCACGGTCTGTTATATTAAAAGAGAAAGTATTATAAATTTTAAATACTGGTGGCCTAGGTATTATATATCTGCATGTGCTTCGACAGAGACACAGAAGTTAACAAGGGATCAGCGAATGTCGTTCTTAATTTCCAAATTGCTTCATTTTGTCTACAGCGTTAATGCTCCCGGCAGTATTCGAGCTAGTGAAAACATCAATGGTGCGATATGGAGTACCTTCAATGTTTCCGTTCCAAAAACAAGCAATGTCACAGTTAAAACGCCAACTCAAAAGGCGTATAAAGACCCAACTCCAATAGTAGAGGCCAAAAAAGAAAATTTGACCACACTGCTTCAATGAGTGGAGAAACCGTTCAAACCATTTTATGAAAATATTGTTCATCTCCTGTTATTTTCATCTCCTGCAAACTGTCTGAATGTGAATTAGGTTATTTCTGAAATAAGCGATTCATATATATATATATATATATATATATATATATATATATATATATATATATATATATATATATATTTATATATATATATATATATATATATATATTTATATATATATATATATATATATATATATATATATATATATATATATATATATATATTGTTATGCTATTTAAATTGTATTATATTGCTTACTTAGGAAAAATCCTGTCTATATTTATTAAATGAACTACTCTCCAATTAATCACAATAAATCAGCATTAATTAATTATAATCTCAGGCTATTTAAATTGTACGATTTACCTTTGATCGTGGATTCAAAATATTTTCCAATTGGCGTCCTAATCGGGATAGGTAATATGACCTGAATAAAATACATAGAATTTCAACTGAACTATATGTGAGATGTCCTTTATTTTAATGAAATTTTATATAACAATCAATCCTGTAATATTTGCAATATACTAACTTTAAATATATGAGAAGTTGTTTTCTATCATGGACCCAAATGTTATTTTACATTGATTTTTAATATGTGTTATAACTAAGCTCTTTTTATAATTCCTTTTTTTTTTTAAGTGATCGCAAAATTAACTGTCTCTATTATTTATTCAATTTATTTAATTAATAAATGAAAATCACACTCCGGCTCTAATGAAATTTGACTGACCTTTCCTTCTCTGCCGTTGCAATTCTATGGCCACGCCACAACAAAAAAATCCTTTCTCTGCTTCTGCTCCTATTGTGGTCCAGATGACGTACACCTTTCTCCTATCTGTCCTTGTATCTCCAAATGTTTCCGGCTTCGTCTGCTATTAATATTCTTAGGCCCTTTGGTTTTCTATCTCTCTGTACCCCGTTCCTCACACTGGTCAGCTTTTACACCGCAAATAAACACACCCGGTAAATTACGTCTTCGGGACTTCCAACAAACACAAATCACAAAGCTCCTTCCTTCTTGGACGACGAAAACTGACTAACTAACCTTTTTTTCTCTCTCCTATCTCATAGCCAAAACCAAACCTCCTTGCATTCAAAATTTGACCAATAAAAATCATCCACCTCTTGTGAGTATATCGTTACCACCCAACTCTCTCTATAAAACGTCATTCGGGTAATTCCAGAAAACAAACTTCTTTAATTATTCTAACTAAATCTATCTGCTTTACAAATATTTCTTACTAATAGCTACAAACGATACCTGTTTCTCAATTCAATGTCTTTTGTTAATAAACTTTTACCGATATAATCTTTCGGGGAGAAAACCACCGCAAATCCCGGTCTATTGTTCAACACTTTCTATTTACACTTTTATTCCGGGTAAAACCACACCACAATAACCGACTTATTTAGATTTCTTATCGATAATATTTGAAAGTCTTGTCTCTGAGGCCTAATGAATAATTCTTCGAACAACTTAAAATACATATTTCGTCTTATACAGGATGTTTGAAAATTTATATGCCCGTGTCTTTATGAAATATCAGTAATTTTAATTTTTATTTAAGTAATAAAATTTGTATATCGGTTTTTTATTGCTTATGGACATTCAAAAGTACAACAAATCCCCGCCTTTGTAATCGATAAAATTTATCAATTTATGCAACTAAATTTTCTCGAGGCAAAATACACGCACTTCCTGTATGCTAGCTGTACTTATGCTACGTATTATCCTATCCTACTATCTACTTTATACAAATTTAAATCTTCATTCGTGATATTTATATACATCATGGATATTATAAATACCTCTGATCTTTTCAGAATCCATATGTTTCAACTCATAGCTGTTTACTCCACCTTCGTTGTTTACTATGTATGGCCCTTCGAAAACAGGCATCAATTTTGCGCAAATACCGGTCTGAAGATTTGACACTCTTAATGCTCTTACCATTACTTTGTCACCCTTTTGGAAAGTTACTGGTCTTCGTTTCCTATTATGACCCTGTCTCTGGATGTATTTCTCATTGCTTCTTCTTAATCTTCTCTGAACGGTTTCTATAACCTGTCGATACTCTCTTTGTTCTGGATCTTCCCACGGTCTTATTGGCATGACGCCTTTCATGATGTATTCTGGTGTTTCTTTCGTTACTGTACTTGGCATGGAATTTAGGTACATCTCTATTTCTCCCAATTTTCTGTCCCATCGCCGATGTTGACCATCCGTTGCAATGCGAAGAAATTTCGTTACCTCTTGTATAAATCGCTCAGAAGGATTACTTTGGGGATGCCTGATGCTTACAAAGTTCGTCTCGATTCCCCGTTCTCTAAGCTGTCCCTTGAAACGATCATTTCGGAAGTACGTTGCATTGTCTAGTAAAATTTTTCTTGGGGTTCCTACCGTAGCGATGAAATTGTCTATTTTTCTCAATATTTCTTCCCCTTTTGTGGTGCGGCAACTATATAATTTTACGTATTTTGAGAACACATCCACCATCACCAGAATATGCTTGTTCCTTTGCGTGGTCACAATTAGATCGCTTAACATGTCGATGGCTATAATGTCCAGGTTGTTCCGGGATACAATGCTCTTTGCAATATTTTCGTTTTTAAAATTCCTGCTCTTGTATTTCTGGCATACTTCGCATTTCTGTGTGATCTCTTTTGCAATGCGGTAATCTTGTCGACTGATGTAGTTTTCCCTAAATACAAGCCATACCTTTCTACTGCCAATATGTCCATTTTCCTCGTGTAGTTTCTTGATGATTCTTTCTGCCAATGTCGGTGTCACTAAATATAATTCCTTTCCGTCTATTCTCTTAAAAAATATCTCGTTTTCTAGCTCTGCTCTTCTCTTTTCTCTTTCTTCTAGGCCTTCCTGGTCGGTCCTTATCTCATTTAACGAAAATATCCCTTCGTCTTGTGTCAGTATATTCAATCCCACATGTAATGTAATTGTCTCCTTTTTTCCTGTATCTTCGTCCCGTGTTAAAGCGTCAGCTATTATGTTGTCTTTCCCTTTGATGTATCGAAATTGGAAATCATACTCTTGTAAGAGCAGAATGCCTCTGTGTATTCTGTTATTTACCAATCGATTCTTCATGATGTGTATCAATGCTGCATGATCCGTTTCGATGGTGAATTTAGCTCCCAATAAGTAAAACCTTAATTTGTTTACGCAAAATAGTACACTGGCGAATTCCAACTCGGTGACACTGTATTTTCTCTCATGTGTTTTAGTCACTCGAGATATAAAACATATCGGAACCTCTTGGCCGTTTTGTATTTGCGACAACACTCCTGCAAATTTCTGTATCGACGCATCCGTACGGAGTATAAACGGCAAATTGTAAATAGGGTGATATATTTTTGTTCCTTTAGCAAATTCTTGTTTCAATATTTTGAAAGCTTCCTCCTGTTCTTCTTTCCAATTCCATTTTGTCCCTTTCTTTAACAATTTTATTAAAGGAATTTCTTTTTGGCTTAAATCGGGAATTAATTTCTTGAAATAATTTATCGTACCGAGAAACCCTCGCAATGTTTTTAGATTTGTTGGTCTTGGGTATTCGTCGATGAGCTTTACTCTGTCCTCGGCTAGACTTACAGTTTCGGTGTCAAGTTTGAAACCCAAATAAATCACTTCCTTTTGAAAAAATTGACATTTTTCAATGTTTAGTTTTAATCCCGCTGTGTCCAATTCTTTCAAAATTATTTTGATATGTTCCACATGACTCTGCATATCTTGTGAAAAAATTAATAAATCGTCGATGTAATGGACGATGAACTCTTCATGGTGATTCAAAATGGTATGCAAAGCTCGTACAAGTGCTGCACAGGCGCTTTGTAATCCAAACGGAACTACCTTAAATCGGTATACTATACCATCAATTGAAAAGGCAGTGTAGTTTCTACACTTTTCAGCCAAAGGTATTAACCAAAAACTATGCTTTAGATCAATTTTTGAGAAAATATGTGATCCCGTGATCCTTCCAAAAATGGCCTCGATATTTAACGGTGATTCATATTGTGATACTGTGTGTTGGTTGATATTTCGGGCATCTAAACAGAGTCTTAACTCTCCACTGCTCTTCTTCACTATCACAATTGGGTTAATATAGGGTGAGTCACATCTCTCAATGATTTGATCTTCCAACATTTTTTTGATTTCTTGCTTTACTTCTTGCCGATACTTATAAGGAATTGGATAAGTCTTCGATCGAAAATTTCTCAAGTTTTTCACCTCAAATGAGTGCTCGTATTTTGTGGCCACTCGGTTTTCCTCATTTATCAGCGTTTCATAGTCTCTTAAAATTATACGCAACTCATTTTCTTTGCCTTCTCCACATATCAATTTTTTGTCTCTCCCATCAAATTTTTCGCACATATTCACCGTGTACTCCGTGTCTTCTTCAAACACCACTGTCTCCATTGTGTCCTCTTCATTTTCCTTTGTTGTTTTTTTTGTTGGGCTCGTCTCTTCTTTTGAGGAATCCCAAGTTTTGCTTTTATTTCTTGTCAAAATTTTTCCATCTTCTTCTCCTGAGCTCGTCTCATCTTTTGAGGAATCCCAGGTTTTTTTTTCTTTGATCTTTTTCAGACCTTTTCCCCTCTTTCTTCCTTTTCCTTTCTTCGTCGCCAGGTTCATTTCCACCGTTTGTTCTTTCTCTGATTCGTCCGTAATTTGTTTCTCTTGTTCCTTATCCTGTTCTTCTTCTTTTTCCTTGGTTATTTTCATCGTATTGGTTTTGAAGTCGATCACTACATGTTTTTCCGTTAATTCGTCAACGCCTACAATCATGTCATGTGACATATTCGGCATTATTACACATTGAAGTGCATACATATTTTTTTTCAATCGTACCATTACTCGTATACCTTCATTTATTGTTGCCAATGTCCGTTTATTTGCGCCCACTAAATTCACCCTAGGTATTTTATAAATTAGACTTGTTAAATTTACTTCTTCGATTAATTTTCTGTTGACCAGTGTTATTTCAGAGCCTGTGTCTATCATAATTTTAATTGGTTTCTCATTTATAAATCCATCCACAAATTTTAAATTAACTCCATTTCTCTTTTCATTGTTTCCTGCCAGTTTAATAAATTCCTTGGGGTGACAAAAAATTCCTGTTTGTTTCTTCGTTTTTAGTGAGCGCCTTCTTGAAAACACGCCTGTTGTTCTTCTGTGTTTTCTCTCCCGTCATCTTCTCTCTCATATTCATTTTCTTCTCTTTGCATATTATTTATTTCTCTTCTGTTCTCTTTTGGTCTATCATTCCCGTATCGATTACCGCGAGATTCCTGTTCATTCCGTGGGTTATTGTATCTGTTTCCTTGGTATGGGCGGTTATTTCTACTCTGATTTTCCCGATCCCTGTTTTCATTCCATCTCTGGGTTCTGGGTTCATAATTCTCTCTTCCGTTCGGTCTATTTTCATATCCCCGTCTAGGTATGAATTCTCGTCTTGTATAATCTCTTCTAAAATTTTGACCTCTATCTCTATATTCTTGGTTTTCTCTTTGTCTATAATTTTCTTGCGGTCTTCTTTCTCTTTTTTCATGCCTACGTGATTCTCTCATTTGTAAAAATTGACATAAGCTGTCAATGTCCTTGTAATTTTGGAGATTTATGTGGTCTTCCAAGGTATCTTCAAAATGTCGCGATATCAACTCTACCAATTGTTCTGATGAATAATTATATTGCAAATGTTTTGCATTATTATAGAGTTGTAATGCGTACATCTTTTCTGATACGCCCATCCTCTCATGGTATTTTCCATTTTGTAACTCTTTATTTACTTGTAGTTGCTGGATTTTTCCCCAGAAATAATTTAAGAATCTTCTCTCAAAATCTTGCCAATTGTCCAATTCTTCTTCCTTGCTGACAAACCAAAGATTTGCCTCTTCTGTGAGATGGTTTCTGATGGTTTCCTTTGCTGTTGCAAACGGTCCTATGTATTTGACTTTTTCCTTTAGGTTATTTATAAAAGGCACTGGGTGTATTTTCCTTATATCCCCGCCAAATCGTACTTTTACGTCTTCTGTGCTATGTACGATGACTTCCTTTCTTTCTACTCCTCTTATCTCCATCTCTGCAATTTGTTTAAATCTCCTTTCCGTTTCTTTCCGGTCTTCTTGTAGCGCATTTTCAAATTTTATTTCTATCTGTTCTAATTCCCTTTTTTGCATACTCTGAATATCCTTCATTTTAGTTTCGATTTCTTCTCTCTGCAATTCTATTTTCCTCTCTGTTTCTTCCCTACTTCTTTCTAAACAGACTTTTATTTCGTTTTCATATTTGTCCATACGCGTTTCCATTTTTTGTTCCATTTTTCTTTGGTTTTCTTCCAAATTGTCCAATTTTTGTTCCGTTCTTTGTTGTGATTCATCCATTATGTGTTTTGTTTCCAGTTGATTTTTATCCATTTTTTGTGACGATTCTTGTATTTGTTGTGTCTGTATTTGCATCATAGCTAATAATTTTTCTAACATCCCTGTTTCTTTTCTTTCCTCCATTATTGTAGCATTTCCTTCATTATCCGATCCTTCATCAATAATTGTTTCCTCTTCTATCTTATCCTCTTTCCTTTCTTGCGTTTTGCTTTGACTCCTTGTGGTCGACATGTTCGTTAGATTATTTATCCCCGCCAAATATGAAACTTTGAAATTTGTGCAATAATTTCCCCGCCAAATATAAAATTCTACTGGTCTGTTGCAACAAACGGGACTTTTCCTGTTCAAATGTAATAACTCTTGAGTACGAGTATCAAATTTCAATATCCCACAAATAAATCAAATGGTAAAATATCAAATGTCAAAATCAATCAAATCATTCAAGTATGGTAAAATTATCAAATTTAAATATCACACAAATAAATCAATTATGGTAACCTATAAATTGTCAATATCACGAATAAATCAATTATGGTAAATTGTATCTTAAAAAAAATATATAATCTTTATGTCCTCAATTTTTACATAATATTTCACTTTATCCCCGGCATATAAACTTTCAAATATCTGCTCGTCTACTCCTATCCTTTCAAATTTGCCAACTAGAAATATTTTTCAAAGCTTTACACGTTGGGGGCCATTTTGTTATGCTATTTAAATTGTATTATATTGCTTACTTAGGAAAAATCCTGTCTATATTTATTAAATGAACTACTCTCCAATTAATCACAATAAATCAGCATTAATTAATTATAATCTCAGGCTATTTAAATTGTACGATTTACCTTTGATCGTGGATTCAAAATATTTTCCAATTGGCGTCCTAATCGGGATAGGTAATATGACCTGAATAAAATACATAGAATTTCAACTGAACTATATGTGAGATGTCCTTTATTTTAATGAAATTTTATATAACAATCAATCCTGTAATATTTGCAATATACTAACTTTAAATATATGAGAAGTTGTTTTCTATCATGGACCCAAATGTTATTTTACATTGATTTTTAATATGTGTTATAACTAAGCTCTTTTTATAATTCCTTTTTTTTTTAAGTGATCGCAAAATTAACTGTCTCTATTATTTATTCAATTTATTTAATTAATAAATGAAAATCACACTCCGGCTCTAATGAAATTTGACTGACCTTTCCTTCTCTGCCGTTGCAATTCTATGGCCACGCCACAACAAAAAAATCCTTTCTCTGCTTCTGCTCCTATTGTGGTCCAGATGACGTACACCTTTCTCCTATCTGTCCTTGTATCTCCAAATGTTTCCGGCTTCGTCTGCTATTAATATTCTTAGGCCCTTTGGTTTTCTATCTCTCTGTACCCCGTTCCTCACACTGGTCAGCTTTTACACCGCAAATAAACACACCCGGTAAATTACGTCTTCGGGACTTCCAACAAACACAAATCACAAAGCTCCTTCCTTCTTGGACGACGAAAACTGACTAACTAACCTTTTTTTCTCTCTCCTATCTCATAGCCAAAACCAAACCTCCTTGCATTCAAAATTTGACCAATAAAAATCATCCACCTCTTGTGAGTATATCGTTACCACCCAACTCTCTCTATAAAACGTCATTCGGGTAATTCCAGAAAACAAACTTCTTTAATTATTCTAACTAAATCTATCTGCTTTACAAATATTTCTTACTAATAGCTACAAACGATACCTGTTTCTCAATTCAATGTCTTTTGTTAATAAACTTTTACCGATATAATCTTTCGGGGAGAAAACCACCGCAAATCCCGGTCTATTGTTCAACACTTTCTATTTACACTTTTATTCCGGGTAAAACCACACCACAATAACCGACTTATTTAGATTTCTTATCGATAATATTTGAAAGTCTTGTCTCTGAGGCCTAATGAATAATTCTTCGAACAACTTAAAATACATATTTCGTCTTATACAGGATGTTTGAAAATTTATATGCCCGTATCTTTATGAAATATCAGTAATTTTAATTTTTATTTAAGTAATAAAATTTGTATATCGGTTTTTTATTGCTTATGGACATTCAAAAGTACAACAATATATATATATATATATATATATATATATATATTGTTATGATTGTTTATTTTGACTTTAATCTTAGTTTATTGAGCCAATAAAAACATATAACTTATTTGTTATCAAAAGTAAAATAATCCTTATATTACCTGTGTTCGATGGATTCAAAAGATTTTTTAGTTGTCTTTTATCGGGAGAGAGAAGAAAGGATAAGAATACAAATATATTTTATTACAAAGATTTTCGTTTCTTTATTTTATATGAACGAATAAAACAATTATTAAATTCTGTCGTTATCTTATCAATCAGCATACAAGAAAATAAATCAAATTTTTATAATAATAAGATTATAAAGCTACATACATTTATATTACGTGAAAACCAATTTTACTTAAAATTTTCTTTACTTGAAACAAGAAACAACAAAACTTTAAACTTTTGATTAGCCTAACAAAACCTCAGTTCTTAAATTTGAATGCTAATGACCATGATGTCAAACCGATCCTTCACAGATATAAAATTCAATTGTACAAACACTTACAGCTTATTTTCTTCTTGAGTTGTATGTTGGAACATACCCAGAAAAGTCCAGTCTCCTCAACGATGTGATCGCTCCTCTTTGGCACCTCGGCTCCTTCTTAACGTCTCTGCAAACCTCCTGCAGACTACACAAAAAACACCTGATTCACTTCTCCAAACTCAGCTACTTATTTATGACACCAGGACCTCCTTTTGTCAACTTGATGCCGTAAGAATACTTTCACATATACTTTATAAAATGCCCACGGTAGATACAAGGACCTCTTTTAATCTACTTGTTATCTCCTTCTACAAACTATTCACTTCTTTTCGTTACGCCGGTATCCAAACTCACGAACCACACCCTATCTTGAGACAAACGACTGTTTCCTTTCGATGACCAAAATATAACTAACTCCGGTCTCCTGATCGGCTCACAAATTCCCATTTAAAAACGACCGTCCAATCAAAAGCTCAAATTGTGTTTACCATGATTTTGGAAAAGCCTAATTTCGGTTTCAGAGAAAAACTAAATAGCTTACTTTAAAATTGGTTTTGTCAATACATAATTTATACATATTTCAAAAGATTAGAATATGGTCATTTAATACTCGACTATACAAACAATGAAAAGATTAACTTACAGGTAAAATGTCTTCTAATTCTAAACAAAGGTTTTTTGATAATTTTGTTTGAAACGGAAAAAGGTCGTTTGCCAAACAAATTTCTATTCTTATCTACACTAAATCTTATCTTAAATTACTATATACAATTTGATTATATTGATATCTTGAAATTTTATTTCGATGGATTTTTTTATTTATTTTTCTTTGGTTGGGAAAGAAGAAACATAACAATATATATATATATATATATATATATATATATATATATATATATATATTATATATATATATATATATATATATATATATATAATATATATATATATATATATATATATATATATATATATATATATATATATATATATATATATGCATATATATTGCTAGAATTAATGCTTCGTCCTTTCGAATCGTCCTCGATCATTAAATATTGCGCTGAAGGGCGGAGACCTGGTTGTAAATCGCAACGGGCGACCCTCTCCTTAACCGTCCCCCATAGGCATCGAGCGAGAGATACTCCAAATATGCTGATAGAATTTATCAATGCGCGCGTCATTAACTCCAAACAATTATTAGCTATTTGCAGAACCAATTACGCACGAACCATTACACTTTCTGTTGTGTAACTGTTCAGTGGAAAACGGAAATCTTGAATTCTTCCAGTTACTTGTTGCTAAATATTATTTGGACTTCCCGTGGTTTTAGTAAGGAACACAAGACCGTAAATTAAACTATTTAATACTTCTATGTAAACGTTATAATATGAAAAAACTTAATTGTTTGTAATGAAAATAAAAAATATTACAAATATATTAATATTATAATATTATACTACATGTTGTTACTTCGATGAATTGAAACAGAATGCTTTTGCCGTTTGCCGGAGGAGGGTTGGTTTTACCATCTTTCCGTTAAGAAGTAACGGGACTTCTTACTTATCTTCCCTTAGCGACAAGCTGTCGCCAAGCTATGCTTGCGTCGTTACAAAGACGACAGATCCGTCGTCAGGTCATTTAGATTTTAACATAAGCCGCCCCCTTTGAACGCCATAAGGGGGTTCAAAAAACTCAAATATATAATGTCCAAAAGTCAATATGAAAAACTAAAGTTGATTTTCGTTCGGTAGTACACATAACTTCACAACCGGACGTTTGTATACGCCAGAGTTTGTTTTTAGCGTTACACTACGCACAATTCCGTCACTGCCGGCATGGATGTCAGTTACTCTACCTAAGGTCCATCTAAGAGGTTCCAGTCCATCTTCTTTAACAAGTACTAGGGAACCAATCTTGAGAAGGGAACTGCATTGTTTCTTCCACTTGACGCGTTGCTGAAGAGAAGAGACGTATTCTTTGGACCATCGTGTCCAATAACATTGCACCATTTGCTGCACCCTTTGAAATCTGCTCAACCTGTTTTCCATAACATCTAACAGATTGCGGTCAGGAACTGATGTGAGAGGTGATCCAACCAGAAAATGTGCAGGTGTGAGAGGAAGTAGGTCTGAGGGGTCATTAGACATAGGAAAAAGAGGTCTGGAATTGAGAATTGCTTCAATTTGAATCATAACAGTGGAAAACTCCTCATAGGAGAGAACCGTATTGCTAATTACTCGTTTAAGATGGTATTTTACCGATTTTACCCCTGCTTCCCAGATACCACCAAAATGAGGTGAACGCGGCGGAATGAATTTCCAATCGATACCCTCAGAAGAGAGTCTGTCATGTATGGCAGAATTGTTAGTTTTGAGAAAGTTGGAAAGTTCATTGTTGGCACCTTTAAATGTGCTCCCGTTATCGGAAAGAATAGAAGCGCATTTACCCCGTCGAGAAGTAAAGCGTCTTAAAGCTGCTATAAAGCATTCCGTAGTCAGACTACTCACAACCTCCAAGTGTATAGCCTTTGTGGCCAGACAAATAAAAAGTGCTACATAACCCTTAATAGTCTTGTAGTTCCTCGTAAGACGGTCCTTTAAAAGAAAAGGTCCAGCATAATCAAGTCCCGAGTGGGTAAAGGGTCGTGAAGGAGTAAGACGTGAAGAAGGTAGATTACCCATTAAATAAGTTTCGAGTTTTGGAGCTGCCTTGAAACATGTGATGCAGTTTCTCACAACCTTTCTAACGACATAGCGTCCATTGAGAGGCCAATATTTCTCTCGCAAGGAAGATAAAAGTAGCTGTGGACCAGCATGCTGTAATTTCATGTGTTCATGCCGTACAAGTATGTCTGTAAAATGATGTTTTTGTGGAATTACGATGGGATGCTTTCTCTCGTATGAGATGTCAGCGTTGTGAATTCTTCCACCAACTCGAATTATGTCATCTTGATCAAGAAAAGGATTCAGGGTGAGAAGTTTGCTTTTATGATCGACCTTGCCATGCTTTTTGAGATGTGTGAAATCATCAGAAAAAGACTGATTTTGCACAATGCGAATAAGACAAATCAGAGAACAGGCAATTTCTTCACATGTTAAATTGGTGAAGGTTCTTTCTGGCATGGTTAGCCTGGAATTTTTGCAGAAACGTAATATGTAGGCTACAATTCGTTGTAATTTAGTTAAGGAAGAAATTTTGTAAATAATGTCGAGATTCATGCAAATTCTTACGGATAGATTAACAGAAGATCGAAGTTCAGGAATTTTAACCTGTTTGAAGGGTTGATGAGGCCATAAATTTTCAGATAATAAAAGCCATGGAGGGCCATGAAACCATAGATCGGAATTTTGTAGTGCCGTAGGTGAAATACCACGTGATAATAAATCTGCAGGATTTTCCTGTGTGTTTATATATCTCCAGGAATTAGAATTAGTCAACGATTGAATCTGTGAAATCCTGTTCGCAACGAAAGGTTTTAACAAGTTGGGAGATGTATTGATCCATGCTAGAACAATGTTGGAATCACACCAATAAACAATTTCATCAAAATTAATTTGTAGTGATTGCTTTACTTTGTCCACCAATTCAGATAAGAGTAGGGCTCCAGAAAGTTCAAGTCGGGGAACTGTAAGAATATGTTTCAAAGGAGCTACCCTGGTTTTGGCACAGAGTAAATAACAACTTATATTTCCTTGAGCATCTAAGGAACGAATAAAAATACAAGCACCATATGCTGCAGTAGACGCATCGGAAAATCCATGTAATTGTATGGATGTAAAATTTGAAACAGTAATATATCTAGGGAATTGTAATTTATTAAGATTGTTTAATTGGGATTGATAATTTGACCATTTTGTATGAATATCCATGGGTACAACTTCATCCCAGGAAATTTTTAGACGCCATAAGTCTTGTAGAATGATCTTAGCGGTTATTGTAACTGCTGCTAAGAGACCAAGAGGATCAAATATCTTCGAAATTGCAGAAAGAATGTGTCTCTTAGTAATCCTAGAATTGTTTGCAGTAGGTTGAACATTAAAGAAGAAAACGTCTAATTTGGGATTCCAAAAGAGACCCAATGTTTTGACAGTTTCATTGGAACCTATGTCCAAAGGAGTGTTATCTATATTATCGATTTTTAATTCGGTTGAATTTGATTTCCATTTACTTAAATGAAAGCCATGTTTTGAAAGTAATTCAGTGGTTAAAGATTGAATACGTTTAAGTTCGTCTAAGGTGGAAGCACCGGTATGGAGATCGTCCACGTAAAAATCGCGTAAAATGATAGACGAAATATCAGGAAATTTGTCAGAGTAAATGTGAGCTACTTCTTGCACACATCGCGTTGCTAAAAAGCTGGCGGAAGCAGTGCCATAAGTCACAGTATTTAGAGTATAAGTCTCAATAGATGAATTTGGATCAGATCGCCACAATATTTTTTGTAAACAACGCTGATTTTCCTTTATAAGAATTTGTCGATACATTTTAACGATATCAGCAGTTAAAGCAAATTTGTGTTTTCGAAAACGTAAAATAATAGTAAAAAGATCGTCTTGTAGTGTAGGACCTACCATAAGTATATCGTTCAACGAAAAGCCAGTGTCAGTTTTAGCAGATCCGTCAAATACGACACGAATCTTGTTACCTTTGTAAACGCAATGATGAGGAAGAAAGAAGTCTGGATGAGATACTAAATTTGGAGGAAGTTTAGACATATGATTTAATGATGAGTATTCACTGATGAATTGAATGTAATCTGCTTTCAAAGTTGGGTTAGAGTTTAATTTCTTTTCCAAAGAGAAAAAACGTTTGGTAGCTGAAATCTCTGAATTACCAAGATTTGATAGAGGTAACTTTAAAGGAAGAGAGACAATGAATCTGCCTGTAGAATCAAAGGAAGTAGTTTCTTTAAAGTGTTTCTCACATTGAAGTTCTTCTTCAGAAAAGAACTTGGTTCTTGGAAATTCTTCAAGTTCCCAGAATTTCTGTAACTGATTTTCGAGATTTCTGTTGCTAGAAAAGTGACAATTTGTTTTGTTACGAGAAAGAAAAGGTATAGGACCGGATACAATCCAGCCAAGCTTGGTTTTGTGTAAAGTTGGTTGACCATGTGATAGCTTAATTTGACCAACGCATAAGAGATCCCAAAATGTGTCTGCACCGATTAAAATGTCTATAGGAGACGAAACGTTAAAGTGTGGATCGGCTAATGTAACATTAGAGGGAATGTTTAGAGATTCCCTGTTTAGTGTGACTGAAGGCAGTCTTCCAGTTATTTCAGGCATCACTAAACAAGAAATTGTACGTGTAAAGTTGATTGTATTTGATTTGAAGGTAAGAGAAGTTTTAAGATGAACCACAGAATTTGTTTGATTTATGCCATAGACAGAAAAATCAATTGCAGTTGTGGGTAATTTTAAAGTATTAAGTAACCGTTGAGTAATAAAATTACTTTCCGAACCACTGTCCAACAGTGCACGAGCTTCATGCATGTTACCTTTGGAGTCAAAGACCTTAATTAAAACAGTAGACAGTAAAATTTGCGACGAACTAGCAAAATGGTTGTGAGTTGTTAAGGAGTTTGTAGTTTGATTAGAAGGTGTTTGAGAAGATGATGCTTCCAAATTTGGAGTGTTCTGAATAGAATTATGAAAATGCAAAAGCGTATGATGAGGTTTGCCACATTTGCGACAGCCAGAAGATTTGCAGTTTTTAGTAGGATGTCCAGAACGTAAACAATTGATGCAAAGTTTTAAACGTTTTGCTTCGTTTAAGCGAGAGGTTGGCTGTAATTTGCTAAAATTAGGACACGAATAAATAAGATGATTTTGTGAACATAATGAACAATTTAAAGTGTTGCTGTTATTGTTCGTAGATACAAAAGATTTTGCTTTGGTGCGGAGTTTATCATCGTGATTATTAAGAGATTCCAGAACTCTACATTTTCCTTTTAAGAATTCTGTGAGCTCATTTAATGTGGGTAAATTTGTAGCGTTATCTTTCAACGATTGTTCCCATTCGCGGTGAGATGTGTTGTCCAATTTTGTAGTGACTAAGTAGATAATAAGAGGATCCCAACCTGTAATGTCTATTTGTAAAGATTCAAGAGATCGTAGATGTCGTTGTAAACCGTCTAATAAGGCTCGCAAATCATTATGTGAGTTTCTAGAAATGTTGGGTAAATTGAAGAGCTTTTTGATGTGGTTATTAACCAGAAGTGGTTTATTTTCAAACCTTTCCCTTAAAAGTGACCATGCTGTGGCATATGTTGCATCAGAAATATCTAAATTGCGTATTGTATCTGCAGCAATGCCCTTTAAGGATAGTCTCAAATAGTGAAATTTTTGTATGTTCGAAAGTTCGGAATTTGTGTGGATGATAGAGTTGAAAGTGTCTCGAAAAAATAACCAGGTGTCGTAGTCGCCTTCAAACGAAGGTAAATTAATGGTAGGTAAACGTATATTTTGTTGAGAAATGTTACCTTCACTTGTGGAAGGTGTAGATGATTGGAATATCTGACCAGCAGGAGGAGTCGAAAGTTTGGCAAGAAGTTCTCTAGCTAGGCCAGTGATAGAAAAGAATGGATTTTCAAAAGATGCTCGTTCCTTGTCATGAATAGTGGATGCATTTGTAGTATAGTTTGGGTCAGCAGCCTCAATAATTGATTGAACATTATCAAAATCGTCATAGAGCTTCTCAACTTTCTCAAGGCGTAACTGTAAATCCCTAAAGTTAATTTCAGTTGCAGGTAACTCTTTGACAGAGTTAAAATAATTCGAGAAACGAGTTAAAGTGCCCTTAACTGAAGTGCGTTTAATTTTAGCATTATCAGCAGCTTCAGCCATAGTGACAAGTAAATTTATTAAATGTAAAATAAGTAAGGTACAATGTTAAGTATTATAACTTGTGTGTTAAATGAAAATGTAACTAAATGTAAATTTTTTGTGCTTAAAAAATATAAAATAATAAAATTGCTGTAATAAAATAGCACAGAAAATGTGTAAATGATTAAAGTGATTTAGATGTAGCTTTATTTAGTTATAAAGCGTGCCCGAATCGTTGGAAAGCCGAATCGGTTGGTAAATAGTACCCAGAAGTTGTAAATTAAGAAAATATGTCAAATATATCCAGAAAGGATGTAGAAATGACGATAAGGTGTGATTACGATTACGCAAATGACGAACCGTATTGGTTATAGAACCCAAAAGTGTAAATTATAGCAAATTATAGTAAATACATCCAAATAGGACGTAAAAATATATATGTTCAGTGATGTAGTGTAAGAATGCAGAAATTATTTAAAAACAAATCAAATTAGTTATTTTTAAATGTAAAATAAGGAATAAAACCCTGTAATAGTACACCACCGCGTTTACACCAAGTAAAATAATCAAATAAATGTTTCGTATGTTGTACAAAATAGTGAGTAATAACAAACAATTAAGATAGAAGTAGTTTTCCACCGAATTGAAACAAATCAAATGTAAATCTCATGTGAAAATGTAAAAAATGAAATAAAGGTAAAAGGAAAAGCACTAACCTTTGATATTTCGTATTTCCAAAGCAGCAAGCATCCAAATCGAAGGACCAGTATGTTGTGTAACTGTTCAGTGGAAAACGGAAATCTTGAATTCTTCCAGTTACTTGTTGCTAAATATTATTTGGACTTCCCGTGGTTTTAGTAAGGAACACAAGACCGTAAATTAAACTATTTAATACTTCTATGTAAACGTTATAATATGAAAAAACTTAATTGTTTGTAATGAAAATAAAAAATATTACAAATATATTAATATTATAATATTATACTACATGTTGTTACTTCGATGAATTGAAACAGAATGCTTTTGCCGTTTGCCGGAGGAGGGTTGGTTTTACCATCTTTCCGTTAAGAAGTAACGGGACTTCTTACTTATCTTCCCTTAGCGACAAGCTGTCGCCAAGCTATGCTTGCGTCGTTACAAAGACGACAGATCCGTCGTCAGGTCATTTAGATTTTAACACTTTCTGTTAATTACTTTTCTACGGACTGTACATAATCGTAATCGACTTTCAACGGGTTTTGTTGTCGCTGTCGATTGCGATGCTGATGCTGATGTTACGAGGGTTAGAATTATTAACGTTTTAAAAGGATCTAATGAAAATTTTATCTACTATACTTCGGCGAAACGAATAATTTTATTTTAAATTTTGTTTCTTTATCCAAGTTCAGAACAGTTGGATACATTTTAACTCATATTTTAGTATTAAAATCAAGCAAGAAATGTCAGCTTCAAATTAAATGAAATTATGGAATTATCTGATGAGTTTTTGATACATTTCCTGTTAAAGTATGAAAAAAATAACAATGTGATTAAGTAATTTCAATTAAGGATAATTTTTGTCAAAAGAATCTTTACTTTATGCAGTTTTTGATCATAAAATTCATATTTTTTGACAAACTGGGTATATCACTTTTTCTCATGGCGGCCAAAGCAGGTGGCACCTCTGTACGCTAATCACTGCAGTGATCAAGTTTTAGGAGATATTCGTTGGACTTTCCGAGTTTGAAATTGTATCAGCCCGAGTGTCTGATGAGGTAGGGATATGCTGAAATGAGTCATAACACTCTATTGATACCGATTTGAGCACGAAAAGTTAAGCAAATTTGTCCTAATAGTCCTAGGCCATAGAAAAGAGTCGCCTAATATTGGATAAATTTTTTTTAACCGCTAGGTACTTTATAAACAAATCTAATTTTTTCTATTCTTTGGTATTATGTTCTGGTAGAATTGAAATAATTGTAGAAGATACCTTCAGGCCATAATAAAATATTAATAAAAAAACCCAAATTATACAGTATAAAAAGAAAACCCAAATTAGACAGTTTACAAAATAGTAGCCTAATATTGAATAGGGTATCCGGTATTAGGAAAACGCATGTTTCGAGTACATGTACATGTACAATGTAAACAATTTATTTGTTATTTTGGTGATTGCAAAATATAACTTTTATTTCAGTAAATGTAAATATTATCCTGAAAGGTACAAAAATAATTAATACAAGGTAAATAGTGACTATCCATTCATATAAATTTCGCAAATAAAATTATTGTTGCGTTCAACTCCACGGCAAGCTTCATGACACCATCTCTAGCATTTACAGATTATCCATTTTTGGCCGCTTTGTCGGAAGAAACAAATTCAAAGTAGTAGATACATTCCATATCCTCTTCTTCTTGATGTACGTCATCTTCAGAATCAACAAATGGTATTTGTTGCTCAGAATCTGATAAATCCAAAGAAACGACTTCTGTTTTCCTTTTATTTTTGTATTTAACTTTTTGCTTGCGTTCTTTGCTTAGGTTAATGCCAGCGTTTATGTTTTCTTTCGTTTTCTTTAATTCTCTGTATGCATTAGAGTCAAGGTTTATCACTTTTTAACCCCACTTGGGCCGCAGTTTTAGGCGATTTTGCTTCTTCAAGAGCTTTTTATAAGGTCATCTAGTAATTAAAGCAACTGCGCCAGAGTTCTTTCGTTTAATTTCTGATGGACCAGGTAAAACAGGCAAAGGCTTTAGGTTAGGTCATTAACAAGGAAGTTTCTAACTTTTCATGGAATTCAAAATCTTAGTAACGAAACAAACCTGTATCAAATAGCATAATATTACATTTTCGAAAACCATGCAAAAAAATTTCCATTGATACTGTTCTGGAATATGCTTTTCCAAGCAAGCCCGCCATCTGATATGGGGAAATTGTGCTTCCAGGATTATTTCTTGACCAATATTCGATTTGTTGGCAATAATTGTCTTTAATGGTCCCAAAAGCTACATTATAAAGATTGTATATTATGAGTTGACTATATTACAATGATTATTTTCTCGAGCCCTATTAATGAGATAGAAGTTTCTTGTGTGAAAATAGCGTCCGTCTACAATTAAAATGACAGGATCTTCGGTGATAGTTTAGTGTAGGAAATAAAATGCTATATCCACATAAAATCTCCTTTTAAATTCCAAGCAGTATGTAACCAACTCTTTTTCTAATACTTCAGGAAGCACTTGCTTACGACCTAGAGTTCATTTTTTGCAGTAGGTATCCCAGTCGACTTTCCTTCTTGCAATAATATTCTAATGTAGCTTGCTTTATTTCATTGCTTTTTTTTTAGGGCACATTCTGTAAAAAAAACGCTCTTCGGTATAGATACATATAAACTTTCCCCATATAAGATATCCAATATTGAGAATATTTCTATGTTCAATATTAGGCACATTTTTAAATTACAGCTTATAATTTTTCCAAGATACACAGACAAAGATTTCATTACTAAAACTACATAAATATGTCAACTTTAACATGCATTACACTAACGAATAAAAACATTTAAAGTTATTATCTTCAGCACTAAAAATAGGTAAACACAACAAAATTAGAGATTTGCGGTTCAATAAATTTGCAAGTATGCTAAAATGGTTGATCTTTAGATTGTTCAATGACTTTTATATTAAGTTTTGAACGATAAGCTAGCCTTCCGTGGATAGATGGCACCCGTTATTCCATTTGTCTTTGAAATATTTAGCTATCCAATATTAGGCGACTTTCCTCTAGATTTGGCCCTAGAACTGCCTGTTTTCTATTTGTTAAGTATGATCTTAATAGATTAAGAGTGTTTCTCCTAATACCGTAGTTATGCATTTCTTCCAACAGTAATTCATGAGAAACACAGTCAAAAGCTTTGGATAAGTCACACAAAATGACCTTCCTCCAAGCCATCAACTATATCTCTCAAAATTTTCTATATAGCTAGTGTAGTGCTACACTTTTTTCTAAAGCGATATTGATTAGAGTGAAGTATTTTGTTTTTCTAGATAGTCTATCAAACGAACATTTAGAATACTCTCAAAAATTTTGTTGAAAATGGGAATGATTGAGATGAGACGGTAATTTTCAATTTCATCTAAAGCTCCCTTTTAGAACACTGGTAGCACTTTTGTTAATTTTAATGCATCTGGGAAAATACCAGTAAAATTGTGGCTTATTCCCACCAAAAATAGTAAATTGCGTTAAGATGTCAAAAGAAAATAGCCTCAGAACAATATTAAGAAACCTAGAAAGATTAGAAACTACATAATTGGTTTCTTAAAATTACTGCAACATTTGAAATAAGAAAATTTTGAATAAATTTGAACTTTTTCGTCACTGGTTTATGACAGTACGTTGAGGATTATCAACTATGCCATAAAACTGTGTTATCAATAATTTGCAAACAGATTGGCTATAATGTCCAATCACCTTTTATATATGAAGCGATCAAAATTTACTTCCTTTAGCCCCTCGTATAAGCCATGCTGCCGCTCACTCTTGTGGGTGTGGGAAGCTTACAATTTTATTGGATGGCTTTATAGAGCCAGAGATAGAGAGAGACGGAGTCGTTAATGGCTTTGTTGATAGGGAAATTTGTGTTAAATGGTTATAAACTCTTTTCACTTTCGGGTATGGTTTTGATAATTGCCAACACAAAACTCCACAGTTTAGCACTTTAATTAAGGATGACTGCCAGGAAATTCGTTTAGGAGATATATGTACGCAAGAGGTAAATAAATGTTACAACAAAGTATGAAGAAAATTGATTGTTCTAATATTTGTAATAACAAAGATTAAGTAGAAGAATGAATGGTAAAATTTGATACAAAAGCACAAAAGCTTTGTAGTACCAAGACTATACAAATATATCTACAACTATTAATACATCCACAATATTGGTTTACGAAAAACACATAGCGTAGCGAAGATGATAAAAGACTATACACCAACTAGATGAAGCCGGACAAAATAGATTGACTCAACCTTTTTTGTATTAAAAACTTTTGCTATGACAAAAATTTAACTGAAATATATTTATTACTGACGAAGTTCTGACAGCTTAAAATTTTAAAGCTCACTAAGCTGCGTTGTCAAAAAAGGACTCTATCTCTTTGAAAGCTAGTGCTGAATTATGTAGTGCATATAATTAGTTGTTTGGAATTTAGGCGGTGGTAAGAATAAGGGCCTATAGGCCTATGGGCCCTTCTTTTGGAGAACACAGAATTGAACTCTTTATGTTGTTTTCTGTCAGTTTACCAATTTTTTCTACGATATTACGGTTTTTTACGTTGGTCTTCTTCTTCGCGTACCATTTCAGAATTATCCGACATTGGCGATCATCATTGCGAAGGCTTCTCGATCTTCTGCAATATGGAATAATTGTCGTGCATTTGATATCTGAGTCCATTCACGAATGTTTTTTAACCAAGGAACTTGTTTTCTTCCTACACCTCTACGACCCTCTATTTTGCCTTTAAGGATCAGTTGTAATATTTTATATCGACTTTCCCTTACTATCCCTTACTATATAAGACATTTTTCGATGTTTAAAAGTCTTTAGCAGTTCTCTATCTTAGTTGACGCTCCTTAGTAATTCTTTATTAGTTTTCCTTGCTGTCCAAGGTATCTTCAGCATTCGTCTATGAACCCACATTTCCAATGCTTCAATTTTGTTTATGATTGATACTTTTAGCGTCCACACTTCTGCACTATACAAAAGTACGGACCAAACATAGCATTTAACCAATCTTTGTCTTAGTTCTAAACTAAGATGATTATTGCAAAGAAATGACTTCATTTTCATAAAAGTAGGTTTCTTCTTCTTCTTCTTATGATGCCTATCCGTTCCGGATGTTGGCGATCAACATGGCTATCCTAACTTTGCTTGCTGCTATTCTGAATAGTCCGGTTGTCGATGTATTAAACCACTTTCTCAGGTTTTAAAGCCAAGATATTCTTCTTCTCCTTGGTCCTCTCTTTCCAAATACCTTGCCCTGAAGAATGAGTTGCAACAAGCCGTATCTCTGTTCATTCCTTATAACATGGCCAATATATTCTAGTTTGCGCTCTTTGACGGTGTTAATAATCTCGCATTCCTTGCCTATTCTACGTAGGACTTCAACATTAGTCACACGATCCACCCATGAAATTCTTAAAATACGTCTGTAACATCACATCTCGAATGCCTCGAGTTTTCTTAAAGAAGCTTTGGAAAGTGTCCAGGCCTCTAATCCGTATAATAACGTAGAAAATACATAACATCTAATGAGAGAGATTTTGGTAGCAAGTGGTAAATCGTGACTTCTGAAAAGTAGGTTTAGTCATTGCTATTCTACGTTTTATTTCTATGTCTGGATCTAGTTGGTCCGTTATCACAGTTCCCAAATATGTCATTTTGTGAATTTTCTCAACTTGGACTCCGTTTAATTGAAGCTTTGCATCGGTATGTGGGTCACGACTAATCACTAAAAATTTGGTTTTGTTTGAGTTTATTTTAATGCCCATTTCCTCTCCTACTTCGTGAATACGATCAAGCAGAATTTGGAGACCTTCAGTATTATCTGACAGAATTACTGTATCGCCTGCATATCTAATCACATTAAGTAGTTCCCCGTTGATTTTTATTCCATATGTCAAGTGCCTTTTTAAATAACTGGTCCGAGTAACATTGAACAATGTTGGCGACAAAATGCAACCTTGTTTGACTCCTCGTTGTATGGAGATTTCATCGGTGTAGTTATCTCCAATTTTTACGATAGCAGTTTGATTCTAATACAAATTTTTAATGACACGAATATACTTGTCATCTATTCTGATATTTGCATTAATTTTACATGCTGTAGTTTATCGAATGACTTTTCGAAGTCCTCGAAACATGCAAATACATCTTTTTTATGGTCACGGCATTTTTGTAATAGGATGTTAAGCGCAAAAAGTGCCTCCCTGGTTCTCATAGCATTTCTAAAACCAAATTGGGTATCTTCGAGATCTTCTTCGTATTTGCATCTAACTCTGCAGGTGTCTATATTCTGTTTCATTAGATTTTATCAGTTGACGTTGTTCCATTAATTTCAAGATGTCGTCTGTAATCCATTTATTTTTCCTGATAAGGTTTTTTCTATAATCATTGTTTGTGGAGATTTCGTTAACTTGGTTTTTAAATTCACTCTATAGTTCTTCTGGATCTTCTAGTTATTCTCCGATGTTTTTTATTCTATTTTTAAATTCTTTTTTAATGTTATGTTTTATGTTTATATCGTCAAAGTTAAGTACACTGGTTTTTGGTTTTTGTCTCTGAATTCGTTGTAACCTTAGTTTAATATCTGCTACAAGTGGTTGATGATCAGATCCAATATCTGCCCCAGGAAATGTAGTGACTTTTTTTGACGGCATTTTGGAAACGCTCATTTACAAGTATATAGTCTATTATTTACGTTGGTACAACACTTTTTTTTAGTGAAGTGTTGGCACAGCTGAGAGAGATTTGTACCAATCAACTATGTTTTGGTGAATTTCTGACAATGTAATTGAGGTTATGTTATATTTAAACTGTCAATTTAAATGTGTTTTTAAGCAATGGCTAGTCGAAAAGCTATTTTAGATAACGCGGTGTCAAAAGATGCCAAAAAGAAAATTGTTCAGAAAGACCATTGGAAAGAAAACGTGGCAAAATCTAAGAGGGAGAGTGGACAGCAGTATGTGTCAAAATTTACGGGGAAAACTGTACAGAGTAATTTATTTTCTGTTGTCCGTAAGTGTTGTGTAGAAAAATGTTTTGCAAAAATAACTTGACAAGATCAAAACCGTTTATTTGACTATTTTTATAATAATGGTTCAAAAAAAGAAAAAGACACTCTTCAAGTAGGTTGTATGGCATTAGGGAGCGTTCAGAAAGGTATAGAAAGATAGTAAATATAATACAATACAAGTTTAAAACTTCTGGTTGTGATGTACCGTGTGTCCTTTTTTGTTGACTTACATCAAGTAGAAATAAAGCGGGTAAGAATATTAGAGAAAAAAAATTGTTGAGAAAACTCCACTTGATGAAAAATGTGGAAATCAAGGAAACCAAAGAAAAATTTCAGATGATATTTATTTTATGACTTTAGAACATTTAAAATCTATTCCACAAAAAACCAAGTCATTACACACCTGGAAAAATAAACAGATTGTACTTCACCAACACAGACCTAACGATTAAGAGCATTTTTGAGCAGTTTCAAGGAATAATCTTACTATGAAATACAAGAACTATTTCAAGTTTTTCAGAGAAACTAATTTTACGTTTAAAAACCGAAGACTGGCACATGTGATTATTGTCGTGAGTGTGAAAACAAACTAGAAAATAACCGAAATAATGAATACCGTGTTGATTATAATCTCCATAAAAAGAGACTCGAGGCATATTCCAAGCTAAAAAATGATTACTTGAGAACGGCAATAGATGATAGTGGCATTTTTGGCCTGGAATTTGATTACGCACCAAATCTACAGTTGCCAAAGCTCAGCATAACAAAACAGCTCGTTGAAAGACTTTTAGGTATGTACGTATTCAATATACACGTGCATAATGATGGATCATTATATGCATATTCCTTCATATAATCTTAATGTAAAAAGGGAGTAAGTAGTGTTGCTTTATTCATCTTTGACTGTCTTTACAATAAATTAGCAGATTATCCTAATACCAAGCATATTGTTCTTCTATCAGATGCAGCTGGAGGCCGAAATAAAAATCAGACTTTGTTACGGTTTTGTTCTTGGATATCAAAACTATACAGAGTCGAACTAACACATATTTATCCTATTCGTGAACACTTCTTTAGTCAGTGCAACAAACATTTTGGGTTTATAAGACAGGCCTTAAAGAAATCAAGATGTCGAGGAACCTAAAGTCTACCTAGAAAAAATCGTACAGTGCCGACAAACTCCTTCTCGTTTCTGCCTCAAACATGACTCCTCTATATTATATGACTTGGATACAGCACTTCTTCCTTATTTTTTAAAGAAGTCTGTGATTAAAGATTGTGAGTTTAAAATACAACAGTATTGTGTGCTGAAGTATAAACCTTGTGGGACACTGGCTGTTTCTAAAACTTACTTTGAAATGTATACACCTTTTAAATATGCAAAAACGTTGCCACTTGACCTTACTCTTACACTTGGTTTTCTATTAATCAGTCTAACATAAAAGACGTGAGAGACTTATTTCAGTACTTAAGAAAAAGAAAGTAGAAACTTCTACAAACTTTTATTTCAAGAAAGCACACCAGTTAAAAAAAACAATGAGAGTAGTGCTGATGACTTGGATGGCGAGGAAATTTAGCATAAAATTATATTAAATATAATGTGTAAACAAAGTAAAAGTTTTCTTGTTGTATAAGGACCTTGATTATTATTTTAAACCTTTGTATACTATAATATGACTGATAAAGAGAGTAGAAACCGAAAGCAACAAGTGTGGGCTCAAGATTAATAATCAGAAAACAAAAATCATGATTGTGGACCACGCGAATATCCTCCAAACAACAGGCGCCCTAAATCAATTCGAGAAAGTAGACGAGTTCACGTATCTAGGATCTTCCTTAAGCAATGCAGCCTCCTCCCATATGGAAATTCGCAGAAGAATAGGGATGGCCAAGAACGCGATGAGTCGACTGTCAAAAATATGGAAGGACCGCTCTTTATCAAAAAAACTCAAAATGAGACTGGTACGGACACTCATTTTTTCAATCTTCAGTTACGGTGCCGAAACATGGACAATAAAATCAGAGGATAGGAAAAGGATTGACGCATTCGAAATGTGGTGCCGGAGACGAATGCTACGCGTCTCGTGGACGGAGCACAGATCCAATCAGTCGATTCTCGAAGAGCTAAACATTCAGACCAGACTCTCCTCTCAGTGTCTTGCAAATGTTTTAAAGTTTTTTGGCCACATTGCGAGAAGAGACAATGACAACTTAGAAAGACTAATTGTATGCGGAAACAGACGTAGAGGCAGAGGACGCTCACCTATCCGATGGTCAGATCAAGTACAGAAAGCCACTGGAGAGACGTTTTCCGAGTCCATGAGAGCAGCCCAAAATCGCAAGAGATGGAGAGAATTGACAGCCCGCATTGTAGGAAATCACGATCCTCAGCAATAAAGAAACGACAAGAGAGAGAGAGAGAGATACTATAATATACAGCTGTAGTATACTATACAATAGTAAAAAGTTATGGGTCTTTCTTCTGAAGAAGACGTTTTAATTGCCAAACGTGTTCTCCAGAAGAACGGCTTATGTAAACTTGTTTTAATACTCTTCATTTGAAAAGAAAAAAAGGACATATTTTATGAAGGATCAATGGATCGAAAATTCTTCTAAAATACTTAAATAATGCAAGTGTTGGTTCGCCTTTGGCACGGATGTTAAATCTTTGAATGCTTATTTCTCAAAATACACTTTCAGCGGATAGGCACTTCTTCTAGCTAACGCCTTAATTGTACTAATCTAAGTCAGTTTTGAATTGTTTCATCATGTAAACCTTGTTTGAACAACAGCATTTCCCAGCTAGTGTTAAAACAGCATTGTAAAGCTGTTGAGAAATTCAGAAATCCATCCATTATGACACCGACTGTGAAAGCTTAAACAGATCTATTTTCATCCTGCTTTAACCAAACCGGAGATAGAAATCCCAATAAAAATATTCTTAAAAAATAATTAAAGCAACGTAATTAATTCTCTTTCTAATAAAGTAACAACTCATTTTTCCATTTCCTGTCCCGATGAAAACCCACCCCCTTATTTCCCGATATTATATTCAGTAAACGCACCCTTTGTCATTTTAATTACAATTTTAAGCGAGTAAAAACCCTATAAAAAGCCGTAACGCGATAAAATGAAGTGATTATTTTCGGGGTGTGGGAACATAAGTCACATTTTAACTCGATGTCTATTAGAGGGTCACAAGCCGGAACGGGAAACGATGGGGATGTTGTGCTAGTGTCGGTGTACACTGAGCTTCATGGTTAACCGATGAATGACGAATATTTTGAGACTTGGACGATACTGTTAAATCAACAATATCAGGCCTTATATTCGTTTTGGTCTTCTCTACTGGTGTCTTTGATGTTGCTATTCAACCTTTTGTAAACACTAGGAAAAAACTTATCATACTATTCCGACATGGTAAGTATTCGGTCTAACATTAAGCTTATACCAATATTAACATCAAACTCTAATTTTATATGTACGTTACTTAAAAACATAAATAATGTATCCTCGATATGTCATTGACTACTTTTTATTGATTTATTCTAATAATATTGGTAAGTAGATCCTACGATAGATGCGTCAGAAACTTGGACAGAACTTGACATCAATACTAGGCTTACCAAAATCATCAACCAAAATATATTGAGGTACTTGGAACACATTACCAGACGAATACCAGAGAATACCAGAGAGGTTGGTGGTTTAAGGCAAGGTAGATGATAAAAGAACCCGAGGAAGATCGCCACTCCGATGGTCAGACCAAATAAAGTGCGCTACCGGTTACTCTCTGTCTGAGGCAGCACACCGCATCCAGGAGAACGAAGAATGGATAGCAACCACTCGTCAAATACCATAACGTCACCACATCCTTACGAAGGATAAAGGATATAGGAGTAGGAGATCCTACTACATTCTGCCGAGGAATTTGCGTCACAGTTGGTTTCATTGAACATAATAAGAGTAACTTCTTTCTTTTTTTACCATCTGTTTCTTTCAGATTCCACTGAACTCCAAAGTAGTACGGTGTGCTTTTGTTCTGGTCAAATGTTTCCGATTAAGGCCATCTCAGATCACTTATGCCAATCATATTAATTCGTAAACGTTTAATCGCTGCGATCAAATTATTGATTTTTCCTGCTGCATAGTGACTTTTACCGTTCCATGATCATATTTTAATTTTATTATGTATCAGCAATCTTTAGGGGTGCTGTTATACATTTTATGTTGCAGGAATTGCATGTGAGGCCCCACAGTCTAAGCCAGAGATTTTGATTTCCAAACGGTATGATCAGTACTAATTTCTTCGTTGCTTTTCTACATGTTAATTTTACTTGGAAAATTTAATTGGAGTGGTTTCACGTTGCCTTCCACAAAGATTTTCTTCCCGTTAGGTGTCCTCCTGGAGGTTGGATGTTTGAAAATATTTATAGGTGTTTAATATGAAACAAAGAGCGAAAATGATAAACTAGCAGAAGAATATATAAATCTGAAGTGTGAGCTTAATTTAATGCGTGAGGAAATTAAGAACTTAATCTTTAAATATGCTCGATTCAACTCAAAAGATGGAAAAGTGGAATACCACACGGATGAGGAACAATTGGTGAAGGAAACCAAATGGATGAGAGTAAAGAAAATAACAAAAAGAGGAAAATGGATACCTCGTTATCACCTCTGCAACAAAATTGGCTAATAAGTCAATAGAAAAATAATCACCACCTGTTGTAGTAGATGAAGTGGAACATTTCAATCCACTTCATGAAAAGATAAGCATAGCAATGGTTGGCTATCAATTTAAAACCTTAAATAGTAATAGCATTAAAATTAGTATAATACGTAGATAGTATATGTTATTAATATCTATATTGAATGAAATAAACCTTGAGTATCACTCGTTTAAAAATAAGCTGGGAAAACCAATAAAGGTGATGGCACAAAATTTACATTCGGCATGTAGCATAGAGAAGATAGTTGATGATCTGCACAAAAAAGGCTTCAAAATAACTCGAGCTATAAGCAAACTAAAGTGAAGAACTAAGGAACTACTAAACATGTTTATGCTGGAATTTGAAAATAAAAAAAGCATTGACAAAATATTTCAGATTACCAATATCTTATGAATTAAATTTAACATCGATGCAATCAAGAACTCAAAATTGATTTATCAGTGCAAAATATGCCAAGGCTTATGGACACACAAGGCTAGATGTGTCAAATGTGCCGGTAAGCACCCCATAAGCCAATGTGCAAAACTCGCAAACCAGAAGCCTAAATGCGTTCACTGCGGAGAGCCTCACCCTGCTAACTATCGAGGATACAAAGTGGCGAAGTAACTTAAAAAAATCAAAATAAATCACTTTAAAAAATCAAGACCTACTCAACATGTCCAGAGATAAGTTAAAAGAAATACAAATAATAACCCCGAGAGAAATCAGAGAAAAGAGCAAGAACAAATACTAATAAAAACTCCAAGAGAAACCAAAATGCAAAGTCCTTAGTAGTAAGTGCTAATAAAACGTATGCACATACTACTAAAGGTACTAAGACTAGACTAGACTTGACTATAGAAACCAGTTTTTGAGTAATTATGGAAAAACTGACCAGAAAAGGTTATTTAAAAGAATTGAGGAAGGATTCACTACTCTAGAATATTCCAATAAATTCCCAAAAAAGAAAATGTAAATAGCCAGTGGTCTTAAAATAATGAGGAATGGGAGGAGATTTTAATGCGAAACACACACAATGGTGTTCAAGACTCATAAAACAACAAAGGGTAAAGAATTGCTCAAAGCGATAAATGAGAACAAGGATCAAGCACACTCAACGGGAAACACTGCGTATTGGCCCACAGACCCTATGAAAATTCCTGATTTAATAGGTTCTACATCATTAAGAACGAATCGAGCAACTATATACAAATAGAAGAAAACTTTTTACTTCAAGAAAAGAAGATTTGCTCAGCATTATTTTTGGATGTAGCACAAGCCTTTGACAAGGTCTGGCACTAATGATTGGAGCATAAGATAAAATGGGCTCTTTCTGTTCAATACTAAAAGATCTTAATTTTATATTAGTCACAGACAATTAAAATAATATTAAACTAGGGCTTCGTTACATATTAACCTAGGGCTGATGAAACAATTTGTAAAGGCCCTAGACAAGAGTCCTTGTTTTGAATACTATACTTGTCCAGCAAATTTCCTGCACTTGACAATATATAAAAGATTACCATTTTTCAGAATTGATGACTGAAATTGAATGTAATGCATAGTGCTCTTTTGTGAAAGTTGTGGAAAATTTTTTTGGAAACAATAAATCGGAAAATTACCGGGATATAGTAGAAGAAATACTCAACAATTTTAACAAACACAGTTGTCGTATGAGAATTAAAATTCATTACCTCCACAGCCACTTAGACCGTTTCCCAGAAAATCTTGATGATCTTATAGAAAAACAAGGGGAACGCTTCCACCAAAATATCAAAACGATGTAAGGGAGGCATCAGGGAAGATGGGACCCTGACATGATGGCAGATTACTGCTGGAGTCTTCAAAGGGACTGTTCTTGTAAAGTCTTTGTGAAGAAAATTCTATAAAAGTAAGTTTTTAGGTGACGCCGAATAACAGATCTGTGCTGCGATGCTGGTTAGGTTAGATGAAAAGTTTTTTTGGCAGATATGTGTGATGATTGTGGTAAGTATATTGTTGTACAATAAATATCTTACTTTTTATTCGTGTTTTGTTTATTTGATGGGTAGCAACACTATATATATGTAGATACTACTGCGTTAAATTACCCTATATGTTAGAAATGTGATCTGTTGCGTATTTTCTAAAAACGACCTGGTGGAGCAAATCTAGTGGCATTTTTGGATTCAGCAGACCTGAATTACTTAGAAACAGTGAAAAAATTTTCGACAGCAAACTGTGTGTTTACCAGTGTTATCATTGATAATACAGCAATAAAAGCAGACTGGAAAAACTATTTTGAGGGTATAATAACAGAGCAAAGACAAGCAAATACAGCCCATGGAGCTTACGGATGTGGAGATATAGAAGGTCAAAACCAGAGTAATGAATTAACATACCCATCCAAAAGACAGAAAATAATGGATGCCATTAAAGTACTGAAAAATACTAAAGCGCTAGGTATTGACAACATATCAGAAGAAATTTTCATAGGTAGATAGATTTCATAAACTAATAACAGACATATGAAACACAGAAGAAATTCCAGAAGACTGGAAAAAGGCAATTGTGTGTGTGTGTGTGTGTGTGTGTGGTGTGTGTGTGTGTGTGTGTGTGTGAGAGAGAGAGAGATGGCATTAGACAAAAAATCTTTTTGCCACAGAAAATTGTTATAAGGATGTTTAAATTTTTATTTTAGAATCGCTCATAAACTTGATTAGAATATTATATATAGATTTGTCAGAATAAGATAACAGATTGCTTATGTTAACTGGTAGGCTAATATTGAGATCAATTAAACCTAAATATAGGCTTCGAGTCTGTTCCCTATGATTAGGACAATCGAAAAATAAGTGGTTCAAATCTCCGACAGATTTACCATCACAAGGACAGAAAGGAGTTTCATAGATTCCAATCCTATGCAGATGCTCTGGAAAGAGGCCATGGTTAAGTTTTAACCGGGTGATTAATGAAGAATGTACTTTATTATAGTTAAAATTAAAATGTGGAATATTTTTTGGTAAGCATGGATGAATAGAAAAGTAATGGTTTCTTGAAGTCTTCTGAACCTCTTTATATTTTGACATCCATCTTTCCCTGCCAATACTCCTGATAATAGAAAAAATATCTTTAAAATAGTAAAAATTTGTAATTTCGGATATCTCAGATGTATTTTTTGCCATACCATCCACTTATTCGTTTACAATTACTCCACTGTGTCCTTTAACCCAGAGTAAAGTAACTGTTTTTTTTTGTGAATTTTAGATCATGTAATAATTTTTTGATATCAAGTATAATGGAGTTTTGAAAACTATCCAATGGATGGCTACGAATAGCTTGTAATACTGCCTGAGAATTTGATAATATTACGATGTTCTCACAATAATTAGTGACACACCAAATTAGTGCTTTCTGTATAGCAGCAGCCTCGGCTGTAAAAATAGAACAATATTCAGGAATTCGATATTTCTCAACATAATTGCTGTTTGAAACAAAAAAAGCGAAACCAGTACTTTCAACAGTTTTTGAACCATCTGTATAAATTATTGTTAAATCTTCCCCTAATTTGCTTAGTATGGATTTGAATATCAGATTAGTTAAAATTGGCAAGTCTGAATAAGAGGGCATTATAATGGTTGGTTTGTCTATCAGAACTTCAAAGTCTTGTATGTAAAAAGGAAATTTTGGTAGCTGTAATATATAAGATTGAAATGAATTCGTATCGATAAAAGATTCTGCAAGAGGAGGAGAATTTTTTATTCTCCAGTAAGAATTTGTTAAATTTTCTGTCAAAAGTAAACCTATTTTGTGAACCATGGTTGTATTAAACGATCTGTATGTTATTAGACGTTTTTTGGCTAACATTTGCCTACGTATGTGTAAAGGTGGTTCCTGGGCTTCTGCTAGAACTGCTTGGTTTGGTAAAGACATCATAGCTCCTAGACAAATTTTTATTAATTTAAATTGTATTCTGTCAAGAGTTAATAGATTTGTTTTGCATGTTGAACCGTAAAGAATACAACCATAATCCAAAATGGATCGTATGTAGGATCTATAAAACATTAAAGAGATATTTTGATCAGCACCCCATCTTTTTTTAGAAACGAAACGCAGAAGGTTAATTCCACGCTCGCACTTTTGTTTTACGTATTCTATATGGCTGGACCACAAGAGTTTTTTATCTAGGATCATGCCTAGATACATATACTCTTCTGCTAAGGGGAAATTATAATCACCTATCTGGCATTTGCCTGTGACTTTTTGTCTACGTCTAGTGAAACATACAATCGAAGATTTTTCTTGAGATATACTAAAACCCATTTGTTTCACCCACTTATCTATATTACTAAAGCTAAGTTTTAGATTCAACATACAATCTTCATAGGATTTATGGCTGGTATATAAACATATATCGTCTGCATATTGAATTATTTTGCATTTTTCATTCATCAAACCATGCAGATCTGCAGTATAAACATTAAATAATAAAGGACTTAGAATTGAGCCTTGTGGGATACCGTTATATAATATTCTTGGACCGTGTAATACATTTCTATGGTCCCGTAAGTATATTTTTCTATTCACATACAAATTTATTATATTTACAGATAATCTTTTATCAATACCACACCCCACCATTTTTGAATATAATATATCCAAATCAACCACGTCATATGCACCCTTTAAATCTAGAAACAAACATAGCATAAATTCGTTTTTTGAGAAACAGAGTTGAATATCCGTAACTAAATGTATGAGAGCATCAATGGTACCTCGACCTCTACGAAATCCATACTGTGAGTAGGGAAAAACTGAACTACTTTCAACAAAATGTTCTAATCTAAATTTTATAAGCCTTTCAAAGGATTTTGTCACACATGATAATAAAGAAATGGGTCTATAAGATGATGGAAGTTCTGGGTTTAAGTTAAATTTGAGTAAAGGGCATATGATGATATTTTTTAAAGTATCGCAATATTCTTGTTTCAACCACCAACTATTAAAGATTTGTAAGAGAACATCTTTGGCATTTGACGGCAATTTGTCCAATATCTTATAAGTAAAACCGTCTAAACCGGGGGCTGTATTTCTGCTTTTTTTTAGTGCGAAATCTAGTTCTGAAGGAGTAAAAGGTTTTGACATGGAATCTATACTAGAATTAAAACGAAAAATTTCTTTAATCCTACCAACATTACCAGAGGCAGATGGAGGTGCAAGTTGGTCTAACATCTGTTCAATGAGATTTTCAGAAAGTTGAGGTTTTTTGTTGTACTGATAGTTATTGGAAAGTGATCTGACGGTTGACCATATTTTTGAGAGAGGTGTGCTTTTATTTAGACTATTTAAAAAATTTATCCAACTACTTTTTTTCTTTGTTTTAAATATTCGTCTGGTTTGGGCTGCTATATTTTTATAGTTTATGTAATTATTATGGTTACTTTGGGTTCGATACGCTTTCAAGGCTTCTGATCGTTTTTTTATTATGAATGTACATTCTTCATCCCACCAATAAGGCCTTGGCATTGAAGGAGTAAAAGGTTTTTTTATGGGCATAGACTTGGAAGCAGCTAGAGAGATAGTCTGAAAGAGTAGGGCTGTCTTCTCGTCGTTAGAAAGATTATTAGATGATAAAAATGTGGATAATTGTTTGTCTAAATCTGTAAGGCAATTATATGCCCAATCCACAGTATAGAGGCATATCCTCACTCTGTGTGAGCTATAAGATGTTTACCTGGATCATAAGTAGGAGATTGAATCACTTGGAATTCACAGGACCTTGGGAAGAGTAGGACATGACTTCTCCCCCTTAGAGGGTTGGGAGGCATACATGGCTTGCGTGGACAGTGTCGCATCCCTAAAGTAGATTTCTCTTATGCTGGGATCATATGAGAGTTTGCTACCCACAGCAAAATAATATTAAATAAAAACTTTCATGGAAGGAACCACATTTACTTTTATAAAAACTTTTAATTTTAAAACCTGTAAAATTATAATTAATTACCTTGTTATCAAGTGACAGATAATACAAAGAAAAATTTAAATCAACTTTGAGTTCTGCGAATTAACTAACATAAAAACAAATAAAACTAGTCAGCATTGGTTATTATAAAGAAAGAGGTAAACAAAAATTCATTAGTTCCTACAAAAGTATCAAGTAAATGTTGTTATTTATTGTTGTCAAAGGAAAAAATAATTAAATTAGCAGATGATTTATCGCTTTGTGTTAATTTCGACCATAAAATTAGAGCAGCTACTTAGAGTAATTAGAACTCTTTCGTTTAACCAACAACCGTCACCGAACCAAAACACAAGCAACAAAATTAATGTGAATAATAAAACAAAAATTCCACTAAACTTATATATAAAATTCGTTTTATTTCGTTTCTGTTCCGGATTATATTTTATTACCAACAAGAAAACGCATAATCAGCCCACTATCTGGCCGTAGGGTTAATTTAATTAAAAGAATACCTGCCTAATAGACACCGAATTACCGAAAAACAACCCATCAGTCCATCCCTAACGAAATGAATCTATAAAAACCCCCGAGATCGAGCCCCTCCAGTTATCTATGCAAATTGAAAAATAATCTTGAACGTTTCAACTCTATTAGACCTAATTAAGGAAATATTTTGTCGTGCATAGACAACCGAACATGTGTTTCCTTTCTTCTCGCATTCTTCCAGCCAACCGGTCGCAACCGGTTGGTCGGTCGATCGATGATCGGGATGAAGCCGTTATATTCGGATGGAACTGATACCTCAGTCTTTAAAATTGAATCTAGGCAGCATTGATAATAGACACATAATCTTATCATATTCATTCTTTTTATCGATATTTTTATGTCGAATCGCCGGGTCCCTTAATTACATTTATAAATACTTAAACTGCCAGGTACATTCAGTGTAAATTTTGTACCGGGTCTTCTGGGCTAAAATATTTTTTTCTTCTGAATTACTCTATTTGTGTTTGTTTTTGGCAAAAATCATAAAATCACATTTATTTTTTGGTTATTTTTCCAAAAATTGTTGTGTCCTCATATGGTGCACGCGGATTGCGATTGTGAAATTGTTACTAATGTCTAGTTGCAGACCATGTGTACCACGGATGGACAATGAAGGTCAAATAGTCTTTTATCTTTCCAGTAAGAGAGTGACATGTGTAAGGTGTTTCAGCTTGTTATTTGGAACTTGATAGTTTATAACATGGAACTGTACAGACAGGCAAGTCGCCCTTCAGGCACCTAATACTGTTAAGGTAGGTCAAATGAACTAAGCTCGGGGAACCTGAACATCGAGGTCATGTATCGACAAACGTGGGCTCGATGGCCATACCCTATTCGCTATGTGCTGCGATGGGGAGGGGTGCATGGTTATAGCTTGGTGGTCAGTTAGGTACCACTCCAGAATGTGACCGGTTTGATATTCGGAAACGTGGGTCCCATTGTTCCATTGGAACACACATATCACTGGGAGCTGGGGTTTGTACAAAAGTTGTGTGTGTGTGTGTGTGTGTGTATGTAGAAAACTTTAAAGAAATATAAATTTAATAATCTTCTTCTTCTTTTTATGAAGATATGACTCTATCTGTTTTTCAATGATCCAACAGTAAGTTGTCATTTCATTGTTTTCGTGGTCTTCCTCCTGATCACCTTCCTACTGGAGAAACGTCTCTTGCTGTCTTTACTACTCTATTTATTGTCATTCGGCTTATATGATCGTTCTAGTCTACTCTTCTATTTCTTATCTAGTTCTAGACGTTCTTCTCTACGTCGTACATCTGTACTTAGCTCTATTCCATAGTATTTAACCATCAATTATTCTAAGTGTTTCACCTCTGCTGTTTCTAACGTCGTTTTTGTTCTGTTTGTGTCATGTCGTGTTTCTGTCGCTTATGTCATTATTGGTCTGATGACTGTTTTATAAGTTCTGCCTTTCGTTTCTTTCCCGATAGTTTTATTTCTCTCTTGCGTACAATAAGTTAATTTAACCCGGTTAAATGCCTTCTTAAGGTCCACGAAACATAGATGTGCCGGTTTGTTGTATTTTAATGATAAAGACATTAAAACTTTAATAATAAAATTAATAATCGATAATGTGATTTATCGTTTGTGTTGTGATTCCCACCTCTACATGCAGAGTATTGTTTCGAACGTCAAATTAGTGTATAATGACATCGGTGATGGCTGATGGGTAATTAAAAGGACGACCGCATTGGTCAATTCCGGGAGCAGGGTGATAATTGCCGGGAGAATAAAAAGAAGGTATGCGAATGTGCTTGAGAAGAGCCATTGTACGTTCAACAATTCGACTGGTTTTAAATCAATTTTTTCGTGGTGTAGATATCGAGACTGCGCATTGAGATTCAGAAATGTCTTTTGTGTATGTGATGTTATCGTATTGCTACCTGGTATATGCATAGAAATATTTACGTGGAACAGAACAATAACAGTTGCAATTTTAACTGTAATGTAATTAACGGAATGGTATAGGAATACAGATAAAACATTAATATATTAATATTTCAAAAAACTTGTCTTTCAAAAAAATGTCCCACCCAATACGTCCCATAATTACAATCTTTCTCTGATCCTGTTTGTTCTTCGCTTTTTCTTTCTCAATCTTTTTAGTGAGATACCTCAAGTCATCATTAACTTCATGGTTCTACCTGATCCTGGGTCTTCTTTCTATTTTTACTATAATATATTAGCGCCTAACAAGATTTTTGGCATTTTAACTTGGATCATTGTTTGGACATGTCATAACCATCTCAGTCTTTGTGCTCTTACTACTTCAACTATATAAAGCTCCCTATATAACTCTTTTAACTCTGTGTTTGTTCTTCGTGTCCACTGACTGTTTATTATTTTTTCGCCAAAAATACTTCCTTCGAAGTTTTTTTTCCCATACTTGTAACATTCTTCCAGTCTAGGTTTCTGAGGCATACGTATCTATTGATCCTATTACAGTTTTATACGTTGTTAATTTAGCTGCTTTGGATTTTTTTTTTGCTTTTGAGTATTCTATTGAATGCAACAACATACAATTTCGCTTTATCTTTTTATAAAAAACACATTGTAATACTTGCTACAATTCCACTGGCAGTATTTCCTTTTGAAATAAAAAGAAAATAAAAATTTTATAGAACAAAAAGACTGATAGCAAAGTTAGAAACATAATGAAGAAGTGGAACCAAAGAGCAAACATTAAATGTAAGTGGTAAACTAATGAAGATGTTCTTCAAATGATCAATTCAGAACGTCTGCTCATAAACACCATAAAGAGGAGAAAAACAGAATACTTCGGCCATATAATTAGAGGACCTAAATACCATCAAAAAAATCAAATAGATCACATCCTAATAGAAACCAGGCACTTCTCTAATCTAATGGATGTACGTACTTATCGTGGAGCTAATATAGATTCAGACCACTTCTTAGTAGGCGCAAAAATAAGAGCAAGAATCTCAAATGCAAAAAAAGAAAAGGGCAAGAAAAGTACTCGCTACAATTTAAAACTCTTGAAAGAGCCCCGTGCACTAGAAAGGTATTAAACTTACCTTGAACATGAAAGCACAACAGATGAGAATTTAACAGCTAGCGAGCAATGGGATATATGTAGAAGAACAATTAAGGAAGCGGCAAACAACGTCCTAGGACCAGAAGAATCCACCCCACGCAACAGTTGTTTCGACGATGAATGTGAAGATATCACTAAAAGAAAAAATTATGCATATAAACTTATGCAACAAAGAAGAACACGGGATAAGGAGCAAATGTACAAAGATCTTAGGAAGGAGGAAAAACGCATACATCGAAGGAAAAAGCGGACCTTCGAAAACCAGATTATGCAAGAGCTTCAATCATTAAAGGGGCAAAATGAAACTAGAAAGTTCTATAATATCCTAAATAAGACAAGAAAAGAATTTAAACCACGGCTGACGATGTGTAGAGACAAAAATGGACATATAGTCAATACCGCTGACGCAGTACAAAGCAGATGGGTTGAGCACTTCAAAGAACTACTTGGTACCGAAGTGGAAAATGATGCGTCACCCCAAAAACCAAGAAATAACACTCACGTAGAACCTCCTTCAATATTTGAAGTGAAAGACGCAATCACACGACTCAAAAATAGCAAGTCCCCAGGAGTAGATTGTATCCCCGCAGAGCTCATCAAACATGGAGGTAACAGCATTATGCACCAAATTCACAACATAATAGTCAAAGTCTGGGAAGAAGAACAAATGCCAGAGGAATGGTGCACTGGAATCATATGTCCACTGCACAAAAAGGGAGATTTGTTGGAATGTAAAAATTATAGGGGTATAACTCTTCTGAATACAATGTACAAAATATTTTCCAACACCCTGTACAGCCGTTTAAGTACGTACGTGGAAGAAATCCTTGGTGAGTATCAAAGCGGTTTTAGGCCAGGTAGGTCAACAATTGACCAGATTTTTGTGCTACGTCAAATCTTAGAAAAAACCAATAAATTTAATATTGACACGTTCCATCTCTTTGTGGACTTTAAGTCAGCGTATGATAGCGTCCTAAGAGGTAAATTATACGAAGCCATGAATGAACTTAACATTCCCCATAAATTAATAAGGCTCGTAACTAGGCTCTTAACTAAGGCTCTTAACTATGAGTAAAGTGATCTGCAGAGTGCAAATACAAGGCGATATGTCACAAGCGTTTGAAACATATGCAGGGTTACGGCAGGGAGACGCGCTGGCGTGCCTTCTCTTTAATATAGCGTTAGAAAAGACTATAAGAGATGCCGAGTTACACAATAGGGGAACAATCTTTAATAAATCAACGCAGATTATGGCTTACGCTGACGATCTGGATTTGATCGCACGTACTACACGAGGACTTAAAGAGATGACTTCCACCTTCTTGACAGCCGCACAAAATATGGGCCTTAAAATAAACGAGGAAAAAACCAAAATGTTAGCATCTATTCCAAATAACAGAGATAGAGCTAGATACGCCGAAGAAAACTTCAGTATAGACCAATATAATTTTGAGGTAGTAAATAAGTTTACATATTTGGGTTCTCTCATAACAAACGATAATGACACATCTGAAGAAGTAAAACGGAGGGTACTGCTAGCAAACAAATGTTATTTTGAACTAAGCAAGCAGCTAAAAAACAGAAATTTAAGCCAGAAAACCAAACTAATAATATATAGAACACTCATCCTACCAGTGCTGACATATGGGTCAGAAACATGGACCATCTCCAAAACAGACGCAAAATCTTCTGCTCGTCTTCGAAAGGAAGATACTAAAAAGAATAATGGGCGCATTCTGTGAGAATGGTATTTGGAGAAGGCGATATAATTTCGAATTGTACGAGAAGTATAAAAAAATAGTAAATGGTAGAGATGTAATATCCTTCATAAAAATAGGTAGGCTTAGATGGGCTGGACATGTGTCAAGAGCAAATGAAAATTACCCACCCAGACGAACTCTATTATCGGTCCCAGTGGGAAATAGGAGTAGAGGCAGACCACGACTGAGATGGAGGGACGGTGTGGACGAGGACGCAAGGAAAATCGGCGCGGCAAATTGGCAACGGTTGGCGATGAACAGAAACGACTGGCGAAATAGACTGGGGAAGGTCAAGGCTCAACTAGAGCTGTAGCACCACTGATGATGATGATGAAATACCATCTACTTCGCCTTATAATACAAGAAAAAGTGGAAGGAAAGAGATGGATTGGTCGAAAGAAACTATCATGGCTGCGTAATATTAGACAATGGTGTGGTTCCACAGTATAAGAATTATTTCGCGCAGCAGCCGACAGAGAAGGGTTTCAGGAAATTGTAAACATGATGACGGCCAACGTCTGAATACGGACACGGCACCCAAAGAAGAAGAAGGGAACTAAAGAAACAGAAATCCCACAAGGAGTTAGACAAAGATGAATACTATCTCCACTGTTATTTAATATGTACTACTGCATACCTTCAAGAAAGTTTTAGTCACATGTAATGTAGGAATTGACTCATCAGACACTGAGGCTGATTAAAATTAAACAGGGAAGGCCAACGAATGTCTCCTGTTTCTCTATCAAGTGGTTAGCGCACAAAAGTGCCATCTACTTGAACAAAAACAATTTTTTAATAATATCGTTTTCTGTGATATCTGTGAATTTCGGGTTTAACTCCAAGTTGGATTGCTTTGGTTTTCACAGAAATCATTTTCTTGGATATGTTTCGGCAAGATCTTACTTTTAATTCTCGGGTCAGAGTAGTTTCGTTTCTTGTCGGTGCTCGGAGAGAACTGTTCAGAAAGCTAATGAGTGGGATGATACTCCCAGAAATGCAATTTTTAAACATTTATGTATTAAAAAAACTTGAAAGGTGATCTGTATCTTACTATGCCTAACCTTTGTATTGTCTCTGGGTACGCTTGGACCCAGTAGTAAAATTCAAATGTTTATATATTTATTAAATCGTAAATTTGAAACGTGATGTTTCATGATATCCTTAAGATAAGGTTTATATAAAATTTAACGTATTTGCGTTTTGAAATATCAGTTTAGTTTTCTTAGAAATGAAAGAAATACATCTGTTGTTTATTGGTCCACCTGTACCCAGAAGTGTTTCCAAATGTACGTGATGTTTGTTTTGTTTTTTTTTTTCTGAGAAGGGTGATTAGATTTTATGGGTTCTATTTTCGGCAGCGTTTGTCGAGTATCTTTAGTGTTGTACCAGACTTGATCGCTTGAAGTTTAGAGTTGAGAGTGTGGTGTATAATCATTTGTGAAAAACAGAATTATAAGCGCTTGCTGAAAAATGAGCTCCAGAAGAGGACTCACGGAAGAGGAATTACAAAAAGAAGAAGACTCAGAAAATGAAGATGAATCTACCAATTTAGAAACCGTCACTAGTGATGAAGAGTTAGTAGATGAAGAATTTTCTGAAGAAGATCATGTATCTACGGTTGATGATGACAAAGATGAAAGCGAAAATTCGGAAAATAAAATAGAAGTTCCTGAACAAGAAGATTTAAAATATACTGCTCGCGATGGGACAATTTGGAACAAATATCCATCACCTCAGTCACGTGTAAGGTAAGTGGTGGCTCAAGTGCTACACATATTTTCTTACTAAATTTGTGGGTTTTACTAATTGCGTTGTATATTGTTTAGATCCATCAATATACTAAATCCTGTGCCAGGTCCCACCAGATATGCCACTCAACGAATTACCGATGATCCTATATCTTCAATGAGATCGTTTTTCACTGATAAAATGCTCAATTTACTCTTAGAGGAAACTAACAGAGAACGTGGCCGCATATGTAATGAAAAAATGTTAACTGTAAAAGAAATATTACTGGAAGAGTTAGAAGCTTTTTTAGGTAAATACTTTCATAACAGTTATAAAATAAATTAACTTGAAATTTTGCATTTTCATTTAAGGTTTACTTCTTCTGGCTAATGTTCATAAAGGTACCGGAGAATCTCTGTAGGAATTTTGGAGCAATTCTGATGGTAGGTTTTTTTGCGATTTTATAATAAAGAGGATAGACCTATTCGACGGAGGCACGACAAGATAGCTTCAATTAGAAGTTTTTTTTGATTTATTTGTAGCACAACTTTCCAAAATGTTTGTTCTATATGAAAGCCTCACTGTCGACGAACAACTTGTACCATTTAGAGGGTAAGTTTCCCTTCAGACAGTATATTCCAACAAACCCACGTGGGAAATATGGAATTAAATTATGGCTTTTACCTGATGTCAAAAGTGCGTATGTGTATTGTGCAGAAGTGTATACAGGAAAAGCAGAAAATCAGCCCCGTGACGTACATAAGCGCAGAACTGTGGTTTTACGACGTAGAAAGGATGTTCAAAATTCTGGGCGAAACATAGCCACGGATAATTTTTTTACTGACTACCATTTAGCGACTGAATTATTAAAACGTAAACTAACACTAATTGGAACATTACGAAAGAACAAAACTTTTATTCTAGTTGAAATTATACCAAATAAAAGTAAAGAAACCCTATCATCAATTTTTGGGTTTCAGAGGAATATGACTTTAGTTTCATATGGTCATAAAAAGGATAAATCTGTTATTCTTTTGTCCTCGATGCATTAAGATGACCAGGTGTCATTGCAAGAACATAAGAAACCAGACATTATTATAGAATACAATAGAACCAAAGGAGTTGCAGATACAACAGATAAATTAGCGTCAGCTTATACCTACAAAAGACTAAAGTGGCCACTTTCCTTATTTTATATGCGGTAATTAACGCATATGTGTTATATATGCATGTAAATCCTCAATATAATAGGAACAAACTACATAAAGAAGGCTTTTTATAAAAGAATTGGCATATAATTTAATAGAAAAATGTCGAACTACCCGAATGACAACAAACGTTCCACAAAAATCCAAATAAATTTACATGCACTAGCTGAAACAAGTGGAAATGCTAATGAAAGTCCAAAACGTGGAAGGTGTAAAGACTGCGGATGGGAAAAAGACAGAAAATCTCGTACAAGTTGCATTGAATAAATATATAATTTTAATTGAATATACAGTTTTATTACATTTTTTATTACAAAAAAAAATGTTTTTAGTTTTGATACATCGATAACATAAAACTACAAAAGCTTAAAAAATTGGAATTTAATTCACAACACGTATGAGTTTTATCCACTGGGTCCACCCGTACCCATAGACAAAGCATGTAACATTTACTTCGGGAGAGTAGGAACGTTAGAGAGACCATGGATCCTTTTTGATAACTGTCGAGATGGAAACTCAAATTACTGCAAAAGGTAATTTAGTCTTATTGGACGATCTCTACCCTCTTTATTACTCCCGTCCTGTCAGTGACAGTGACAGTAGAAAATTGAGAGATTTCTACATAGATGGACTGGCAAAAGAGGAGCAATTGAATAACCTACGAGATCACCCTAGTTAAATCTGTTATACTTTCTTTTTTGATGATCACAATCCAACGATATTCATAAACTTAATAGACGAATTGCAGCAGGATGCCCTCTACTTCCACCCGGAAGTTTCTTAAATATTAACAAGGAGATTTGACACAGACTATATTATTGCTAAAATTAAAATGGACAACCCCTTGGACAATTATTAAGTACGTAACTATGTATTTTATTTTTGGTTATATACGGTAATCGCTGTTTTCAACCAATAAAGATAAATAAAGTAAGAAAAATGGTATATTACACAACTAAACCAAAAAGTATATTAAATAAAACGATTTCTATCTTACTATTTTATGAAATCTACCAATTTGCTTGCTAGTTTTCTTTGCTCTTGCTGCTTATATAATTGTGCAAGTTTTTGATTTGAATTATTTTGAGTAATATCTCACAATTAGCGCAAACGTGTACATTTATTACCGACGCACGTCCTGTCACGGTCCTGCACGTCATCCCGAACGAGATTTCCCCGAACGCCAACCTCCTCAAGTCGAGAAGACTTGAACTGATGCGGAGACCGAAACACCCACTAATTAAAACGCGCTTTAATTACACATATATCTATATTCAAATCCCAAAACATGATTAATTCCAGAGGAACACATGTCAGTTTAACACCGCATACCTCTTAATGAGCCAACTAGCGACTCGGCATACCTCCTGCCCAAGAACATTAAATTTGATGCCCGTATCCGGACTATCGGGAATCTCGTTCTTTCGGTGAAGTGGAAGGCGAATTCTTAGCTAGATGAAGAGGAATATTTCCACTCAATATTTACCAAAACAATGATGAAGGATGTAAACAATTATTATAAAATAAATGTAATGAACTACAAGAGAATCACAAAGTTTACAAAGAAATTACAGGGTGTACACAAATACCACTGTTTTTGACAAAGTACGAGACAATGAATTCTTGAAATATCAATAAGAGCTGGAGTGGATGATAAAAAGTTCAAAAATTAAAGAGAAACTCTATTTAATACAAAATTACACTGCAAAATTGAGTTGTTCTTAAAAAAAAACAAAAAATTTAGTGTAACCTACGTTAGAAAATTTTTTTTTGAATAAAATCGTTCTCTCTTTGAATGAAAACTGCATTTTGTGGTCTTCTTTTTATGGATTTTTGTGATCAAGTCTCTCTTCAAGGTCCAGCAGTAATCAGCCATCACTCTTATATCCCATCTTTCTAAGTAACGTCTCTCCATCTCCTTTATATCTTGATGAAACCCAGGGCCTACAAAAATTCCTTCTTTAAGTTAACCTTCAGAAAGTTCAGAAAATTTGATGTTTGTTTTTCTAAAGCTTTGACAAATTGCTTCATCAGTTCTAACTTTATGTGAAGAGGAGGCAGTTAGACAATATCTGTTTTTTTTTAATAAAACCGTTCTCTTTTTCCATAAAACTTTTGTGGTCTTCTTTTTATGGATTTTAAATATCGAGTCTCTCTTCAACGTCCAGCAGTAATCGTTCATTTTTATATCCCCTCCAGCCATCATTTTTATATCCCATCTTTTTTAGTAACGCCTCTCCATCTCTTTATATCTTGATAGAACCTCTCTCCCTGCTCCTTGCTAACAGCTCCAAAATTTTCAGGAAAATAATCAATGTGCGAATCGAGAATTTTTAGAATCGAGAATATTGCAGCTCAGTTTTTTATAATTTTCGACCATGTTGGCTACAATTTCTTTATAGTTTGGAAACTTGTTTCCAACGAAACCGTCTATGACATCTACGAAAGAACTCCATGCTTCAGATTCATCCTGGGTCATTGTATTTTGGAACAATCTGTCTGATTTTAAAGTTTAAATTTAAGAGCCTACATTGATGTTTGTTTATCTTAATCTTTGACGAATTGCTTCATCAATCCTAACTTTATGTGAAGAGGAGACAAAAGAACTAATTTTAGGTAAACTAGTGTATCAGGATGCACATTTTTTGTCCCGGTCTTTCTTTGAGTGGCCACTCTTTCTTAACGTAATGTAAATCTCGTGATCGACTGTCCCACTCACACAAAAAACATGGATACTTTGGGAATCCAGACTGCTGACCTAAAAGTATGGATATTATTTTGAGATCTCCACAGAGTTGCCAACAATATTCGCTATACTTTATTTTATTTAGCAAAAGCTCAAGATTTTCATATGTTTCTTTGAGATGCACTGAGTGAGCAACATGCACTGAGGCATATTACTAATGTGCAAAAAGACACCCTTTAGACTTCTCTTGGAAGAATAAAAAAAATAGCCAAGATGATGTGGAATCGTAATTATCAGCTTCCAGTTTCATGAGTACTTCAGGAATATTATGACAATACAGCGCTCTAAAAAAATATTCCGCGAACTTTTTTTCACGATATCTACCACGAAAATGTGGTACCTGAAGCCAATAGATTTTTATCTTTCAGTCATGATCCTAAGATTTGTGTAGCATCCTTCGAGAGGCCCAAGTCTCTCACTAAGTCATTTAGTTCAGCTCAGATAATTGCAGGTACCAATGATAATATGCTTTGTGGACTATTAAAGAGCATTTGATTGCGTTAGTTTGCAAAATTGTTGGGCTATCCTTATAAATATTTTTATCCTAATACACAGTTGGTTGAATTTAGTACACATCTTGAGTCTTCAATGTAAGATTCGCTAATAACACTATACTACTGGTAGAAATAAAGCATGAAATGCTGGATCTTTTACGCAAAATAGAAGCCAGATTTTGCTACGACCAAAAACGCAACCATTAAAACAAGAATGCTTACAGCAATTCTTTAGTTCTTTGGGTATGTGATCTGCAGAATTGAAAATAATTTAAGAGGACTAATTGTCTTCGGAAATGTTCCAGGGAAGAGAAAAATGGAACAATCACCAACTATCTGGATTGACCAAGTTCGTTCATTCTACAGAACACTTGAAGAAACTGAAGATAGCAACCAATGAAACTGTCTAGTTGATTGTATGAGGGAAAATCAAGATCCTCAGTGATGGAGTAACGACAAAAGCGACACATAGGAAGAGAGAGAGAAAGAGAGATTTGTAAGAGTTTAAGAAGTTGGGAGTTTAATAACGACATAATTTGGAAGATGTATGACGTACATCGTAATTTATAGTAAGACTGATATACAGAATAAAGCCAATAGCATAGTAAGTAGCTTCATTCACAAAATATGTCGATCAGTACACCATAAACGTTAATTCCACGCCGGTTTATAGGAATCTGACTAACAAATCATCTTCAATTAAGATTTCCGTTAAAATTTAATTTACTATAACACTGAGCCTTGTTTGAATGCTTGTCTGAGGACCAGCTATGCAGAGAACAACAATCCGAGACTTTATTAAAGCCATATGTTCAGTATCTCACAAAATTAGCAACCAAAAAGCATACCTACCTAATTTTGTGCTCAAAATCATCCAGCGATCTGTTCCAATTATTATTTTACACTTGGTTGCTCGCACTTAGTCTCGTTTTGGATGTCAACGTTTATTGGAAGTGGCTATTCAACGACGAGACGGTTATAAAAATAGAAACTCTGGAGGCCGTTGTCAGAGCTAAACAGTTTATAAAATTTTAAATAGAAGTTGATGCAAAATTAAAAAAGGTAGGTATGTACAAATATGTATAGAAATCGGGAAACTGGAGAGAAAACACGAGTCTTTAAACATTCATAAAAAAGTCAAAGAATTTATCGATACCTGAAGAAAAAGATGTCGAGAAATTATAATAGAAAAATGACGGAAAACTTACATTGGATCTACCAGACAAATTAAGCAATGCAGCAATTACAGTCAAGACAGTATAAAACCAGATGGTGATGGCAAACGTAGGATAATTCTAATACCATACATAAAAAAGATAGTCAGTCTAGATGGCATTGTATATTTTATTTGGACAATTTCACTAGACTATTTTTAACTGATAAAAGGTTATAGTAACGCCACGTTTCCTACTGATAAAACTCTTTACTGCCCGTGATTTCTCAGCGACAAAATTATGACAAATCCGTCGCCAAGGTGTCTGGTAATTCTATTGTTGTTAGTTTGACAAACGTCATTGAGGCGTAATCAATTTTGGACAGATATAATGAATCCAGATGAAAAATCAAGATTTGGATGCCAGTCAGGTAAAGAAATTGGTTTCGGAAAATGTCCCATTGAACACGCAGAGGTCCAGAAACTCTATTTGGACCCAATTTTCAGAGTTTCTACGGGTGAGAAATTTTACTACCATAATGGAACTAGCAAAAATTCTCGAGGATTATGCCTTTGACATGAAAAAAGGCAATATGTGGAATACCACAGCAAAAATGTTACAAGAACTCGACTCTAAGAGAGAGAGTTAAGAGAGACTATACAACTCGATGCTACAAACAATTGATGCTAACTCTATTTACGCAATACACAACTGCCGATGTCGTCAAGTTGACGGCATCAGCAGTGTTGCCATTCAAATGAGATTATAGTCCATTTTCATCATATTGATAGCACATTATGTATGCAAATCCCTAAACTGTTGATACGGGTGACACAATGAAAAATAGATATTTGTCAACAAGTTTACAGAAGTATATAGAAAAACAATTTTAAATTGAGTATGACCACCAGGTATAAAGGTTGAAGCAGAATAGAATACAATAGTTTTGAGGGTTACTAATTCCTAAATAAAGTTGCTAGTGTCGGAGTGATGGAGATTAACAGGTACTAATGAATTTGCAAGAAATGTAAGATGTTTATTTTATTGGTTATTTATAAAACAATTTGTGGCCGTAACAGGGGCCGATTTGTAAAAAAATGAATATTATTTTATTCAAATTCCATTTCAGATTCACTGCTTTCTTCAGAATCTAAGGAATCTTCAACTCCAATGTTAATTATTACCGGTTCCAGCATTGCATCAGTCATATTATCCAAATTCCAATTTTCTGAAGTTACTTTTGATAAGGAATGTTCTAATAATTGTTGTAAGTCTTCTAATTTAAAAGTTTTGTTATTGCGTCCGACTTCACCCTTTACTTGAGACCATATATTTTCTATCGGATTCAGATCACAGTGGTACGGGGGTAAACGTAAAATAATTACATCACGGTTTAATGCCATTTCATCAATTATATATTTTTTATAAGCTGTTGCCTATATGTTGCCTTACAATAGGTAATAATTCCTTTTTTGTCGAATTCTCCTTGTACTCAATTGCGTGTTTATCCAACCATTCGATTATCTCTCCTTTTTTCCATGCCGTTGTTGGCAATTTTTCTGCTAGTCTTGAATGGTAACTAGCATTATCCATGACTATGACAGAATTTTTTGGAATTAAATCCAACATTTGCTCAAAATATTCTTCAAAAACGTCAATAGTCATTTCCTCGTGGTAATCTTTGGTTGATTTTGAGGCAAAACTTAATAATCCACCATTGACAAAACCGTATTCGTTTCTAGTATGGGTTATTATGAGTCTGCGTCCTTTTCCAACGGGATTATTGTTTATTCCAGTAGATACACCTTCGATGAATGCTTGACGGGAACTTTTCACATTTGTATCAACCCATAGATATGGTACAGTATGACCTTCATTTAGCCAAGTCTCGTCCAAATAAAAAATTGTTTTCCCTTCTTCTCGGTACTTTTTAATAGTTCTTAGATAATCTCTTCTCCAACATAGAATGTAATCTTTTTCAATTAAAACGGATTTTCTTCTATTCTTTTGCCAACGAAATCCCATCTCTCTCAATAGTCCCCATAATTTCTTGTTGCTTATGATTGGTAACTCTTTGTTTTCTCTAATTCATGTTTGGATTTTGTCCAATGTTGGAAATTCTTTGTTAACAAAAAGGGGTGGACGCTGCGTCTTATCATGTTTTTATGTATTTCTTCAATTTCCAAGGGTTTACTCCCTCCACTCTTCTTGGGAGATGAAACAGTTCCTCCTTTTCTTTCTTTTAGGAATCTATAAATTGTTGCTTCTCCAACTCCTGTCATATTTGAACACATGTTAACGATTTCATGAACATTACTTAAAGGGCGTTGATGTAAAAGTGCATCGTGTATATTTAATATTATATTTTTCTCTCATAGACTGAAGGCACCTTTAAAACTACACTTAACCGGGATAAAACCTGTTGTCGACGTCATTTTTAAACGCAAATAACAAAATATCGACACCAAAACCGTAGGTAGGTAAGACATGAACAATGTACATCTACAAACTAAATGGAAGATGCAAACAATTTCTAATTTATATTATTGGCATAAGCATAAGTAATGTGGCATAAAAACTACTTAAACTATCATTAGTGAAGCCTTATCAGTAATTCCAGGTAATCGTTCAAAGAAGGTATTCTTTTTGTGTCAGGCGATAACTTGTATAGAAAACAATAATCACCTTTAAATTACTGTTTACATTAATTTATTTCGTGAAACATTGAATTCTCTCGTTAGTCATCCGTGTATAATTAACAATAATCATGTGGCATATATACCGACGTTTTTTACGCACATAAAGGTATAGTGAGATTAGTGGACACTTATTTTACAAAAGATTTTTTAAAAGATAATGAATTGTTGACGGCATCTTAAAATATTAATTTTTTTTATTTATTTCAAAACAAGTATAGGGTGACGCCTATGGTTTTTTGACCTGTTGAGGAGTTGCATACATAATGTGCTATCAATATGAATGAAAAGGACTATAACATAATGTGTTAAAATATTTTATTTCGAAATATTTTAAAGAAGTATTTAAAACAAATAATTTTAATGCAATTTACGAAGTATCAATAAGGACACGTGTTAAAATCAAAACACCAAAAATCATGTCGGCCTGTGTAATTAATATCTATTTAGATTTGATACAGTTTGATGAGAGTAGTCACTCCCGAACAAATTTTTTATGTCGGATGCAATTTGCTTCCTTTTATTTTGTAATTCGGGACACATGCTGCTCGTCGTAGAATTTCAGTTCCACTAAAAACCAATAGCTCTGCTGGTGTTAATTATGGATTGGATTTCAGTCTAATTACGAACATGTGAACGGCTATTAAGTGTAATAATAGTTTTATAGTAGCTGGATCTTTACTGGCAGTCGTAAATGATTTTAATTAGGGACGTTTAAGCGGAACAAAAAGTCGTTCATGCGAACAGATCTTTATATTTTTGTAATTGACATTTTCCTGTCTATTTGTTACATTTAAAAGTTTTCGTTTTGTTACTTTTTGCACTATTAGTCCATTCGCCATCTTAGAAATCGCCCATAAGTAAAAGATAACAAGAAAACTTAATAGTTTTCGCCATCTTAGAAATTATCATAATATTATAAAACGAAAGTAAATACGATTATCAGTGACTTATATTCTAAGTCTTAACCCGGCATTACACGCGTCAAAAAATTACGTTGTAACACGCGCGTCAATACAACTGTATACATAGTTTTGGTTTTAATTAATAAAAAAAAACAAATAGAACTTAAATACAAACCAAAAATCTTTTATTTTAAACTTACGTGACAATTTTTCATTTATTGTTGGCTTTTATAGCGTTCAGTATAAAGTTGGGAAGTATGTTCTCGGCATATATACTCGTACTTTTAACACTGTACGCATAGGGTCTTCGCTTTTCTGTTCTTTTTCGATGAGCAAAAATGATATCTGCTTGGAACGTCATACTGGCTATTTTGCATAGATACCTCCGGGATATCCAATATTTCTTCTATACGACTTCTCATAGTTACTGGTAACATATAACCAGTTCTCGACGACGTTCAAGTTGTGCTGAATGAGACTTATTACTAATCATTTCACAAAGTTTCGGTGAGTACTATGAGTATTGTTATTTTTGTCAGCATCGATATGGCTATTTATTCCAGATATATTCAAGGAAGTAAAAAATAATGTCAGAGGCCATCGGCAACTTTTTCGTGACACAGAGTAGTGCCTTTTAGCTCATCAACGGTATCAACACCTTCCTTTGTTGAAGGAAAGATCGTCAAAGAGAGGCAATCGAAACAAAAATTGAAATCCATTAATTCCCATTGTAAGACGAAAAATCTCTATGGCGGTTCCGTCCTGTGCCCACAGATCTCTCAAATGTAGGTGTAATGACCGCAAGGCTCCAGCAAAATATAGAAAACCAATCTTCTTCTTGAGGGCTTGAGGGTCACTTATCTCATCGTTGCTCTCAATTTCAGCCCATATGTCTAAAATACGCTTAATTTCTTTCTCGTAAGAACGGATAACCTGCAAATAAAAAAATACTATTACAAATCACCATACATGTGACTATGTTTTCCACTAAAATACTAGACTTAAGAAATATTATAAAAAGAACCACACACAGGGTTGACTTACCGTATTATTAACTGTAAAAAGCACACCAATATCTAAAACTGTGAAACTGCAACACAAATCTCTTTGATACTTATGTACACGCGCACGGTCAAAAGCACCGACTACATATATACAATAATATATAACGCCAGTCATTAAAAGGAAAACTCCAGGAGCTCTTGTATGTCGCTATACGTTCAATAATAACGAAGATGTTATGTAGTGCCCTTTTGGTAATCGCCTTATTTGGCGAAACCTCTCCTTTCATTTAACACATCACAGGCTCCAATCGGACCCACAACAACGGAGATATAACGTAATGCTCTTTTGCCAATACTGCCATGTAAGTTCTTTCTTCCAATTACTTGGCAGTAAATTCGTAGCCGGGAGAGACTGGAATCTGAAACATACACACACCCTAGGGCTCAAGAATCACAACAACAAAAGGTCGTAATCCTCTAAAAGCAATAACCGACAACAACTATAATTGTTGCATCAATGAAATCCCTTTGTACTGGCCGAGTGACCCCAGCAAACCTACAGATCTACTGGACTACTACATAAGCAAAGTAGTGTCCAGAAACATCTGTCTTATAGAATCGAGCTATGATCTCTCATCGGAGAATAAACCGGTTATCATGAGTCTGAGTACCACAGTTAGAAACAACTCACCCCATCCTTGACTGACGTCAAAAATCACCAACTGGACAGATTTTTAATTCTACCTAGAAGAAAACAACAATCTTAATCGGCGGATCAAATCTACATATCACATAGATACAGCAGCTCAATACCTTACCACACATGTCCAAAAAGCGGCATGGCAATATACAGAAAAAAAAACAAATACTCAGATATATCTTCTTCGTGTAGTGCCTATCGGTTTCGGATGTTGACGACCATCATGTCAATGTGTATCATGCAAACTGCGGCTCTGAAAAGATTTGTGGTTGTTGTGTTGAACCACGCATGTCGATTTTTCAGCCAAGAAATCTTACGCTTTTTGGTCTCCGTTTTCCTTCTACTTTTCCTTGTAGAATTAATTGCACCAACCCATATCTTTCGCCTTTCCTCGTGATGTGACTGAGGTAGCGATTCAGAAATATAAATTACAATTTTCAATTTTAAGTAATGATTCGAACCTTTTTGTTTTGCTTACAAAACAGATATCATCAACTGATTGTTAGTATTAGGCAGAATATTATCATACTTTTTCTTCTTCTTATGCCACTCCTATCGGAGATTGGAAATCATTAAGGCTATCCTGACCTTGTTTACAGCTGACCTTAAGAGTTCATTAGTGGTACACCCAAACCACTCTCTCAAATTACGAAGCCATGACATTCTTCTACAGCCTGGATTCCGTTTTCCTTCTATTTTTCCTTGCATTATATTTTGAAGTAATGCGTATTTATGTCCTCTCATCAGGTGACCCAGATATTCGAGTTTTCTTCGTTTGATCGTTGGCAAAATTTCTGGGTCTTTTCCTATCGTTCGCATTACTTCAAAATTTGTACCCAACTTATCTTCAGCATTTGACGGTAGCACCACATCTCGAAACTTTCAATATTTTTTATATTGTTCTGCTTGAGAGTCCAGGCCTCTACACCGTATAATAGCGTGTTAAATACGTAGCCCCTTAGCATTCTTAATCGGAGAGGGATGCTTATATCTCTGTTGCAGAAGAATTTCCTCATCTTTATGAAAGTGGCCCTGGCAATTTCGATACGTCTTTTTATTTCATTGTTTTGGTCTCCAGTTTCGTTTCTTGAAGTACCCAAGTATTTGTAACTTGATTATCATATATAACTCTATTATCATAAATAATATTTAAACTAACATGTTACTTGAAATCAGACGTATGACAATTATTTTTGGTTACTTCGCTTTGTAAAATTATTATAATTAAAATCAAAAATCAATGCATATGAAACCTTAAAACTTGTTTAATGCTTATCAGCCTTTATTGTCTTATAGAAAACATTGATACGGGTTGCATTTTCTATGAGTTGCACGAGTCTTCAAATCTTGTTTCATGATAGAGTTGTAACATAACAAAAAATTGAAATTTTGGAACTAAATAATAATCCGACAGTCATGCGTGTCACGTCATACTATACTATTAATATATATTACACACGTCATACGATTAAATATATATTTTTTTAAGAACCCGAAAGCCATAAGGATAGTAGTGTAGTAACAGCCAAAACACCGTTACCAAAACGTAATTTAAATCGAAAAGAAAGCTCCAAATCGGACCCCATGCACGTATTCAAATAAAAAACCTTTCAATGTTTCATATCACCAGTCCTAATTAGTGTCAAAACTGATGTGGACCAACTAAAAACAATGTTTATAATGAGTTAATAAATATTTAGTGGTCGGGAGAAAAAAGTGGCCCGTCAACTGCTTGCGTCGAAAAGGTAGCTCTGTCGAAAAAACGCCGTTGAGAACTACAACTCGGTAGCAGCATCCATAATTTCAACAAGATATCCTTTAACAAGGACAATAATTCACAATTAAGTGATCATTATATCTAATTGTCGAGCCAGTATCAATCCAAAAACACGTTTGCTTCGAACAGGACTGGATATGCCCATACAGATATAAAGTATCCTACATTTTTTTAAAGAAGGATATGAAATAATTGCAATATGTCAGATGTTTGTAAAAATTTACATTCAGGCGTTAAAATTTATATTTAAATATAAAAATTAAAATACGTTATTAAGTCCTAAATTATTTATTACCTATGCTTATTAAAAAGCTCAACTTTTATTCTTAAAAGATTTCCAAAGTGCATTGCAAAGCATCCAAGAAGAAAGCTGATCAACAACATAAGATAGACAGATGATACTGTCATCCTGGCGAATTAAGGATGTCAACGACTCCTAGAAGTAATAGCAGAAGAAGGAGAATTCCTTGATCTTAAAATCAACACCAGTAAAACCAAAGCAATGGTAGCAAGCAAGGTCATTATTAATATCGGAAAAAAAAACGAGCCTTGAGGGACACCATACATCAGAGATTGTTTCTGAGAATCACACTGGTTGAAGTAAACATACTGATTACGATTTGACAGATATAAATTAATTAGTTAAATAGCGTAACTACAAAAATTATAAGGAATTTTCTATATATTTATTTACTCGTATTTTGAGTATGAAAAGCTAGTTCATGAAAGGTTCTTGCTTAGATGAAGCGATATGATGTGGAATACAATTTAGATTCCACATGTCGGTCCATTCATCACCTACTTGCTTTGTAAATTTTAAAAGGCACAGATTTAGGTAAGAATCTGAATTTTGGTTTCGAACAAGTAGAAACCTTCGAAGTTTTACCTTTTGTTTAATTCTTAGATGTTACAGTATGCATCTTTAGAAATTTATTTGATTATTATTTGCTTTGACGGAAAAAATTTGATTTTTGCACGACTCAGATGAGTCCTGCAAGAACGAAATACATATAAGCGAATTGAAGAAGCTATACGTGAAATAAAATCTTAACTGTCTTTTCTATTTAATTCGGAAGTTTTCTTATCAGAATACTATGTGTGACACAATCAAAAACCTTGGTGAGATCCAAAAAGGAGGCAAGAATGTCAAGTTTTTCAAACCATTCCAAAATATTGCTAGTGTAATTATCAATAACTAAAGTTGTTGTTGTATTATTCCGGAATTCATACTGGTTATGTCAAAATAGCTTATTAGATTTAAAATGAGGCCATTATTTGCAAAACTTGCTCTTTGCTCGAAAGTCACTGTTCCAGAAATGAACATATCGTTTTAAAATATAAAATAAAAATATAATTCCTTAGACTTTTCTTAGTGTAGAATAAGTAAAATAATCATTTCATCAAGTTTGCTCGGGATACCCGACTCATTGGCGCCACAGCCTCTTAAATAGTTTTCACACCTAAATACAAGAGGGGTAATCTTCACTTTTACGCATCAAGTAGTATTTTATCAGTTCGTTCTCACACACCGCCCTTGAGGTATGTGCATTTTAAAACACTCTCAATTCATGTATAAAATATTTCTCTACGCCGAAATCGGGCATTTTTCTCACAAATACGGTTTTCTCTTTTACGTGTGATAAAGAAAGAATTATTTGATATTGTACAGTCAGCTACGGCCGTATTGAGGCTTCTTTACTCTAAAAATAGTTAATTATAAGTCGATAAACTTAAAGTGAATTTTATTTCTCTGGAGCTATATTTGCTCACATTAACAATCCTTATCCTTCAACGGTCACTGAAGAACCAAACCTATGGAGATACATCCACTCACAAGTCCTTTGAAGTAAGGCTTGGAATCAAAAGATTTCCAACCCTCTTATGTAGGGAGCCAATTACAAGGCTACCCACAGTCACTTTTTGGGAAATCGAAGAAAAAAAAACGATTAACGGCCGAGTAGTGTTTAGCTCACAACGTAAAGAATTTTATTAATGCTGTTTGGAGTTTTTAGCAATAGAAATTAGAAGTTTTTAGCCTAAAATATTTTCAGATTTTTAGAAAAAAAAAATGTTTATTGTAAACAACCAGTTTTGCAAATAAATATATAAAATAATAACAAACCGTATTTACTTTTTCTCCATAGTGTTTGGAAAGAAGACTATTAATGGTCCCTTTATCACCCTTTAATTATTTTCTCAGTGGTAATTTCTTAAGAGGCATTGAAGAAAGAGAAAAACTTTTCTTACAAACGCTGTTAACTTTTGTAACGTCATTTCAGTAATTGGGTTCACCTTGGATTAGAAAATTGTTGCCTTTTTTTTTAATAGACCGCTTTGCCTTATTAAATTTAAAGTGCCATGAATTAGGCAGCTTAATAACTCGTTTGTTTGTGTCCTCCAATTAAACACATCGCAATCCATACTGATTTTCCGTACTGTGAAATGCTTTATGATTAAATCGTCGTAGCCACTAATTTCCACATAACCATTTTATAAGGCCGAAAATACGACCAGGAGGAATAAAGGAATGACCGTCGATCGGAAAAATTAATTCAATTTGTTTAATATGATTCAGCGACTCTTCTAGAAGCCAATAAGCCAACATTGCCATCATATTCGAATTTTTGTTTTGTCCGTCGCAACCATCAGCGAACAAACGTACTGTTTCTATGTTGACATCAAAATCTAAATTCTTTAAAACATGTTGCAAAGCTGACGCTATTGTATTAGAGTCTTTTCGAGGGTCAATTTCTGTTTATACGTAAGAAAACATATTTTGTTGGTCTTAGTTTATCGGTAGAAGTTCCAGCAAGAACTATAAAATTATTATTGTTTATTTGCTGGCTGAAATATGCTGCTTGATCAGGCAGTCTAGGCAGTGCTTAGTTTTTTTGGCAGTCGAACGAAAGAAAGTTCTGTTGGATTTTGGCTTTTTAAGGAGTTTGAAAAAAGCTTTTGCTTTTACGATATGAACACGATGCTTAGTGGCATACTAACTTTTGTTCTCAAGAAAGTGGAGCAACAGTCAGTAAGCGGAGTTCCAAAAGCGATGTTGTGTTAAAATGTACATACTTTTTACTAAAATTTGGCAAGTAGACCCTTACGCTTGTCTTGCTTCTACAGTAATGAGATTCTGTATATGTTATGGATTTTATAAATTTTTTGATGCAGTTTATTTTTTCATCATTTTTTTTTTCGCCGCAAGAATAGATAGAACCTAGCCCCAAGACCTATTTCAAAACTAAACAAAAATAGAATAAAACGCGCAAAACCCGTAACACATTTACTTAATACTCTGTAATGATGTAGATTGTAAATAAACATAATTATAAAAAAAAATCTTTTTTTGACACACGTTATTGCCACGTTCTCTGGGTAACTCCCGGTGATAACAAAATTTCTTAAAATTTTTTGTATGCGGTCTTTGCTTAAATTTGTGATTCCTAGAAACGACTTGGCACATACTCTAATCATCTTACCCTCACTCAAAAGTGCATGGTATTTTATCGACATTGCAGCATGATTTCCGTCTTTTTGGTTGCTGTCCCTTACAAGCCAATATCACAAGATCTTGTTTACTTTTATCTTTTGACTGATAAAGGTAGGCATGAGAATCTATCACTTGGTTCATCGTGAGTGTGGTACAATATTACGGCAATCCAGGTCGTTCGTTATGACCACAAGTTGGAAAGAACGGCAGTGCTTTTGGTGTATTTCTTTAACAATACAACTCTTTAAATAAACTTTTCCGTAGCCCTGCCCAACGTTAAAATGCGAAAAACAACAGCATATCAAACGATTGTCGCAGAAGTCTAAAACCATAAATTTGAATATGAAGACTTACCTAGCAAGTTTATCCACATTCCTTTTATGTGTTTCTGGCTAAAGAACTTTTTTGCGTCCTGTTCCCTGTGGACTAGGTTTAACAAAACAACCATCTTCACTTATTAACTCCATGAAAATAAAAAAACTGTTCCTAATTCGCCAAAATACAACTGTTTAATCGCTTGAATAATTATAAAGTAGTAAAAATTTGTTTCTTCAACACAGCTGTTGTAGTAGCGTGTTCGTCACGTGAACCAACCAGCAAATTTGATTGGTTGTAGAACAAACTGCGAGTTTTGCAAGTAAACATTCAAAGCAAAGAGCGAGTTCTGCAAATAACTGTAATTTTATCGACATCATTTGTATGCTAAAGAGCGAGTTTTGAGAAATTCTGATTATACCATACGATTCCTATTTAAAATTGAAATTAACTTATCAAAAAAAAAAAATAATAATTTTCGAAACTTTTGTCTATTAGCTAGTTTTGCAGATAATGGCCTCGAATATAGATTAATTTGATTTTTTAAAATTCATTCTTAAACTTTTGGTAATATGGACAACAAAGATATAGATGGATAATAATTGTTGCAATCATCAATAGAGTCTGTATTCTTAAACAGAGGTACTACCTTTGCAGTTTTGAAAACTTTAGGATAAGTATTACAAGATATTAATTGATTTAATAAAGTTGTTACAGGTTGGAAAATTATATTATTAATAATTTTTGTAATTTTTTTGTTAAATTCATAAGGATGTTTGCTGTTACTATCTATTATTTCTGAAATAGCTAAGTGAACATCACTAAAGTTCACTGGAGGAAATAAATACCGCTGTTCATCTGCAGCTTCTTCTCCAAAACATCATTGCTGTTGTATTTATTCTGTTTTCCATTCTTTTATTTGTCACCCACGTCTTTGAACCATACAGTGAGCATCTTTTCACTATTGTCCTATTTAGTGTTTAAGTTTTTCTTGTAATATCCCAATGTCCTCCATATAATCAAGTATAATTGTTGTGATATTCTTTCCTCTCTTTATTTCATTTATTATATCCGTTTTATCTGATATGATTATGATTTGTTAAAGTTATTCTCAAGTATTTATATTAACTTGTTTGTTTTATTGAGTTATTATTTACCTCCAGGTTTTCTGTGGTGTTTCCATGACCATGTATTGGTAATGCATTTAAATTCACTTTAATATAAAGTACGACCTACGAATTAATTTATTACAGCTATCAATCTATCGTTAATAATGAAAATGATATTTTTAATGCCCACTTGAAGTAAATTCAAGATAATGATACGGAATACCTTAATGCTTATCATTATCATACGTAAGGTGAACAGTACTTGCAAATGGACAAACACTCTACATTTCTCGATCGTCTCCATATTGTCAAATGGATCAAATCCAAATCGGTAAATAAAACTATAGCCATTTTCACCTGAATCTTAATATTCTCGATACTACTATAATCTTGCAGCGTGATTACCTCTAAAAGAAGGTGAGTGTTCTTTGACTATGAATATTGACTTCATGTAGACGATTTATTACAGTATCTCGACCTACAGTCACTTGATGTGCTAACTGTAATTCAGTAACCAATTCAGATGACGTAATTATAGATTGTCTTCTAGTAGTTAAAATTAAAAATAGATTTTGAGCTGAAGTTGTAACACGTTCTTAATGTTGCTTAGTTGGACTCCCAGTATCCGGAAAACGCCGCCACAATCGACTTATAACACTTTAGAAGACTCATTTACGTTCAGAGAACTGCTTTAACTCTCTAGAACATCTAGAAGAAGCAGAGTTAATCTGTTTTGACAACGGCATGTGTGAACTTGTTTAAACGTCGCCAATACAAAGGTTTTTTTCTAAAAACTAAAGCTATTCAACACGGAATCAAACCCGAAAAAAAAACAGAAATTATATTAGTGCAGTGATTATTGATCAGTAGACTTCGGCAAATATGCAAATAAAAATGTAGAAAATATGCGCATAAATATGCACGTGTTTACCCGAAAATATGCAAATATTTTACAAAATATGCATACAAATAAATAAAAAATCGTAAAATAGTAACAATTTTATTTAAAAAAAAGTGTACATAACTAAATATTTCCTACTATTCATTAAGATTTACATTTATTTTAAGTAACTACATCATTTTTAAGTATGAATAAACTTATTTAGAATTATGGTAACAATAAATGACCAAGTGGTGTTCAAAATTTTCTAACAAAAACTTGTGGCTTCTGTCTGAGTACATATATTTATATATGGAAAAACTTCGTTCAACATCAACTGATGTAACGGGAGCATTTTTCAAACTAACCAAAACATTTGGTTCTAAATTAATTGTTTCCGAAATATTTCCAGCTAGAACACTGACTACTTCAGAAAGAATATGGTAACCTTTATTTTTTTCCATAGTAGCTTCAAATTTTTTTAAAATATCTTTTCCAATATTACCTCTAACGTTCCGACAACATGACGCAAATTCTTTTATTAATGCTGTACTTTCGAACAATGACAGTTTTGGTGATTCTAACTGAGTAATTGTTTTTTGAACAAAACTAAAATTTGATTTTATAAATGAAAGTTCTTGTTGAAGCAAGTTACTCTGAAAAGTTTGTTTAGAATCCAAAAGAGATTGGGAACTTTCATCTGTTAACGTATCAATTATGTTCTTTATTTTAACAAAATGATCTGCATAAAAATTAGCTGCTTCTAACCATGTTCCCCATCGCGTTAAAATAGGTTGTGGTAGAAGAGGAATGTTAGGTAGCATTTCTTTATAAAGTTGAATTCTTATAGGAGATTTAAGAAATACTTTTTTGACACTGGATATCATGGTATTTACAAGAGGAAACTTTTTTCGTATTTCCTCTGCAACTCTGTTTAATCCATGCGCTACACAAGTAACATGTATTAAATCTGGGAAAAATATTTTTAAATTTTGTCCTGCTTTCACCATATAAGGAGCAGCATCCGATAAAATAAGCAGTAATTTATTAGAAGGAATAGTTGTCGGAAGAAAAAAAGTTGCTAATGTTTCTTGTATAAAACGCGAAATTGTTAAAGCATTTGTTTTCTCAAGTTGCTGGCATGAAACAAGATGAGATTTTGGTAAGGTATCTTCTTTAAGAACACCAATCAATAAATGAGCAATATACTTTCCTGAGGAATCAGTGGTTTCGTCTACAGATATGTAAAAATAATTATCTGCAATTTCTTCCTTAATATTAATTAACACCGACGAGTATAGCCCGTTCACATTATTTCTTCTTAGAGACCGATCACTTGGAACATTAAGTTTGCAATATTTTTTTAGAAACGAACTAAAATTTACATTTGCTAATTTTGAAAGCGGTATGTTTGCAGACACTAATGCGCGACACAAGTCTTCATTAAAAGTTTCTTGCTCATCTAATTTTTTTGAAGTAGATTGGAAACATTTAGCCATTGAAGTTTGATGTTTTCCTCCTATTTTTCCTTTTTTTGCAATGTGTGAAGCAGTTCTCACATGTTGGTCTATCTGAAATTTCTTCTCACATGCTATCTATAAATAAAAATAAAAACCTTTATTTTAACCCAACCTTTAAAATATAAAAATATACAAGGTGTTTTTGGTTAATCAAATAACTGGTTTGGAAAAAAAAACACTCGCTAAGTGTTTTAAATGCAGTATTAATCCACAAATTAGTTTTTGTTACTAACCATTAGTACATCATATAACTTATTTTAAAATTCAACAAAAGTTTTTTTTTTGTAAATTCAATTACAATAAAAATAATTGTGTTTTAGAATAGCTGACTTCATAAAAAAAAGTAAAGGTGAAAAATTTTTCTAAATACACACCATTGTATTGTACCATGGACAATTTTTTCTCACTAAAGGAAGCTATTTTTCATTTAAAAACAACCTACGAGTACTAAATTTCAAGTAAATACGTTTATTGGTTTTAAAGTTATTGTTGCTATTAACTAAAAGAATTTAATTTTTTTTAATTTTAACACCCTGTATCTCGAAAAGTAAATAAGTTTGACCCCTCATTAACTATATCGTTTTGTTCAATTTTTCGAGAAGTATCTACAGTCAAACGTTGTAAGTGTCATTTGGAAACACCCTGTATGTATGAAATATTAGATATTTAATAGAAAATATTAGATACTTACAATTTTGCCACAGACTGAACAGTAGATTTTTCCCATATCCATAGACAGCTCTTTATAAGGTTTAATCCAAGTTGAAGCACTGGTTGTTTTAGGCATTATAAAATCACAATCTTCCTTTTTGTTACGCATAACGAGTGTTTACGCTTTGAATATCAAAACAAAAATGATTTACAAATCTGAGCATCAAATTAGAAATGTTTAGGTACCTAATTCAATAAACTGGGAGATTTTGGAAAATCCCTAAATTAGGAACAAAACTATTAGCCGTTTACCTGCTGTTAAGATACAATAAATTGTAGATAGATTTGGGGATTAGATCATAAAATGCAAATGAGCGAACCCTTAGCGATTATCCAATAACTGAATGCCTCAGTGACCGAGACTTTCTAAGAATGTTGAGGGCTACTTAAATTGATCTTCTTTGAAATTGTAAATGTTTTGTACCTGTAGAGATTACGTACTTAGATCATTTCTTGATTAAAATGACTACAAAATTTTATACAAGAATTGAAATAAATTGGTATGTTTAAAAATTTTCAAATACAGTATAAAAATCTGAACTTTTATGCACTTTATGCAAACTTTTATACAAATATGCCAAAATATGAAATATTTTCAGAAAATATGCACAATATGCAAAATATGCAATATGCATATTTGCCGAAGTCTATTGATCAGTGTAGTAGTGTCTGAGGACTCAGGAGACTAAGATCTCGGAAGCCCTGAAAAAGACATCAGAGACGATGTCGAAAGCTCGGCGCAATGATAATCGACGTGGTTCAACCCGGCAGACTGTTGAGTTTAATAGGTATTAATTCCTGTATTAGTATTAATCTTAGCTCTAGGTTTAATATACCTATATAATATATATATATATATATATATATATATATATATATATATATATATATATATATATATATATATATATATATATATATATAAATATATATATATATATATATATATATATATATATATATATATATATATATATTATATAGGTATATTAAACCTAGAGCTAAGATTAATACTAATACAGGAATTAATACCTATTAAAATCAAGAAATCCTTCGAGGTTTTTTAGTAGAAACACTCGTTACGATCCTGATCTTTTTCTCTTTTTATACCAACAGCCGTCTGTCCCTATTTTCGAACCAGTAACAAGCAATTTGCAAAAGCTCATTAAAGACCTTTTGTCTCTGTCGTACACAGGCGGAATCCTACTTCCATCCTCATTGGTCGAATCAGCAAAAAACGCTGCCAATAAATCGGAATTCGTAGAATTTGAAATTCGAAGCTATAACAAATAATGAAGGGTATAAATGGTCATTGGCGTATCAGATAAAAACGGGAGAGGAATTGGTGGAAAAACTTCGAAATTGCTTTTATTGCCTTCCTGTCTTTCTCTTTTGTCCACGAAGGATCGATATAAGCAATGATGAATCAATTCATTTAATTCGATCTTGAAACGACTTTAAACAGTATAAAATAATCTTCCTTTCAATCACTTCATATTAAAATTTAACCCAATAATAGAAAATATTCTCGTGATAATTAGATAACTACGACGCGCACGTAGGGAAAAGATGAGAACGATGTATTAAAAATGTCTTAATATATCCGCTAAGTCTATATTATCCTTACATATTAGAAAAATAAATTGTCTTGACAACCCCATTCGCCTTGGGATTTGTTATATAACGAGCCCTTTCCCATATCAGTTGGCCCAACTTTAGGTTGATAAGAATATTAAATTTTAAAGAACAAAAATAAAAACGCAGCGTAAATTTTAGAAGTTTTAATGCATCGATCAACATTTTTGAATTTCCTAATAAGAAAATATTTTATAACGTAATGAGAACTATTGATTAAACAGAATAATAATAAATTTAAAAAAAAGCATAGAATATGTAATATAAACAAAAAAAAAGTGAAAGCTTACCACTGAGTTACATCCCCTTTATTTTTTAAAACATCTTGTTTGCAGAATGTTTTAGCAAGCTTTTTTAATTTTGCGCCACAAAGTCTCTATCGGGGATAAGTAGGATCTGTTAGAAACCCATTCCAGAAGCGGTATGCCATGGTCTTCGATCAATTTTAAACTCTTTTTTGAGGTACGACAACTTGCGCCCTCCTGTTGGAAGACAAAATCTTCCGCTAATGTTAAATCGTGTTCCATAATCGGTAAAAGAGATTCTTCAAAAATATTCAAGTATTTCTCCGTGTTTATAATCCCTTACATAAAATGTAACTTTTCCACACCTTTAGACGACATGCTGCCCCAAATCGTGACAGATGCAAAAAATGTTGACTTTTCCCTTCAGACAGTCGGGATAGAAAGCTTCATTTTTCCTGCGAATGACATACACTTTAAATCTGGACTCATCACTCCTTTGTATTAAATCCCATTGAGACTGAGTCCAATATTTATGCTCGTTTGACCATCTTAGCCTATTTTTCTTTCGTTGTAATGTTAAAAGTGGCTTTTCTTTATACTAAAATAAAATGAAATTTATTAAAAAGAATTCAAACTTACTTTGTAAGTACCAAATCCTAATTTATGGGCCTCTCGGTGACATGCTGATCTAGAAACGTGTCTTCCAATAACGTCACTCCATAAAACGCTTAACTCCATATAATTTACTCGTCGATTTTTCATTATAATGTGTCTTAATGCCCTTCGAACTGCTTCGGTTATTTTACTTTTTCGTACATTTCTAGGTTTTGTGACGACCTAACCTGTAGTTTTGTATCTTCTGACTATATTTCTTACACTCTAGCGTAACAATTACAACATAATATTCGCCATTTCCGAATTGGATTTTCCAGAATTAAAAAATCTAATAATAATTAAACAAATTTTCTCATCGATAACTTATGTCGACCCATTGTACAATCCACAAATGGCAAAAAGCTTTACAATGCTACAAAATACATTTAACTGATAATATTATTGTTTTGATGTCATTTTTCCATAGCTACCTCTGGATTTCAAGTAATTATGAAAAAATTGGCGTCTGTTGACATAAGTAAATGCATCGCCAGAGTTAAGTGAAATTTTTTGTTATTGTTGAAAATAAATAAACAACCCTAAGGGTAGGGTTTTTAATAAATATTAATAAAAATTTCATATTAATTAATATGGGAAACATGCAGAGTATAATTTGTTTATGGCAATCAACTTAAACTGCAAATTCAATAGGTGGGCCAACTGATATGTGAAGGAGCTCGTAAAGGGCATTTTTTTTCAAGAATAACTTCAAATAATAAGAATAATATCTTTATTAATTAATACCTACTGAAAAGGGCTGTCAATGCTAAAAACCCGGAAATTGTAATGTAGGATATTTCGCTAAAATTCGAATTTCTTTTTAAAAGAAATGTTTTATTGTGGTACATTTATTTTAAAATGGTCACTTTGAAACGATTATTTTGCCTACCATATAGGGTATTATTATAGAAGATTGAAAATTGGGTACAGAAAATACTGGGGTGGAGATAGAGCAAGCAAAACAAATCGAAACTTGGCGAACGGCCACTAAGAGTTTATTTGAGAGCTGGGTCATGGATACGTGACTGGCAAGGGGTTTTGATCAGGGTAACTACAAAAAGTAAAGCAAAAGGGGTACTTACATGAGTCTCCTAGACAAACAAAACACAAGAAGGTTCTCAAAGCTATTTAAAATGGATTTGAAAATACTACAAAACTTACAATTGTTAATGGGCGACAATTTGTAGCAGAAATAAATTATTACAAATAAAAAAAATATCTTTTTAAATGAAAGTATGCATAGAGGTTAACTTTTTTTTAAAAAACAAAAACAAAGTCTCAAATGTGATTAGGTATTTACCAAATGTCAAAAATAGTGCTAACTGTCATATGTCAATACTAAATCTTAAAACTGAGAACAATTAATATGACAGCTAAGCCCTAGGCCACACCCTAAGATCTACAATTTTAATTATTACAATTTCTTAACCTGTATAAAAGCAATTATTAATAAAAAATGTTTATATTTAGTTTAAAAGTTCAAACAAAAAAAAAGTTACCTGGGACTAACCTGAAACCAACTGCCCCTGACAGATGCAGAGAGAATGGCGTAATTATCTTTAAAATTCGGTCGCCTAACTTGGTATAAACAAAACATATACACGAAAATATTTATTTACCGCGCAATATTAGGCGGCTTAGACAGTACACCTTTTCCTATGATAGAAGACAAAAAAACACAAAACATTACAAATTTGAAGAAAAATTTGGACTAACACTGAAACCAAGTGCCTTTGACAGCGGCATCAGTGAGAGTGGTGCAATTCCCGCAAAACCTTCTCAGCGATCTAAGTGGATGTTTATTTTGTTTATTTCAGGTGCAATATTGAGAGGCAAAGAATATAAAAATGCTACAAGGTTAGGCTCTAGTAATCAAAACCTCATAATAGCCAGTCAATGAAAGGTATAGATTGTATTGATCTCGTGAGAATCATAAAAAATTGTAAAAATTGCGATACGTTTATTTATTTAACGTCTGTATAAAATCTGAGTCCATTCGAGTACAAAAACTGCATACAAAAGCTAAACTTTTTACCTTTAAGCATCTTGATTTTTGTCGATAGGTCACTTGAATCAAAAAATATCGAATTTTTACCGTCGAGCTGATTCAAATTTTATTCAACATTGATTTCGCGCAAGTAACTGACATGCAAAATCGACGGTCGCTTCAAGCGTTGTTTCTAAGAGAACGGTTTATTCTACACAAAAAAAGCTTATAAACGTTTTTGTTTAAAATTATCTCAGCTACATTTTTTATTTGAAATATTTTTTTCTACGGTGTACAGATTCTGTGTAAATCAATTTTTTTGAGTATTTACCCCCCTGCGAGGGGATATTAGGGAAAAGCGCGGTTTAAAAGTGGTAAACTTTTTTGCATCTTTTTTGGGGCCCCAAAAAATAAAACAAAAATTAATATTCTCCGCAAAATTCAGCTCGTTCGTATGTCGTTAATAACCCTCATTGCTTTGCTAGTCTCCGTCTATGCATGAGGGTATAAAAGAGTAAATAACGTCCAGATCGCAGTATATTATGACAGCTATGGATTTTATATCAATAGGCATTCTATTGATGATACGTATGATGATGTATATGTTTTATTATGGCCGAATAGAATAAACGAACTGGCCATTAAATGGGATGTACGATAATATTTCCGACGATATGACTTTTGTCAGGATTTAGAAAAAAGTTAATTATGAAAGATTTAATTAAAATGGATGATGCTAAATGGTCAGGTGTTGGTGAAAATTTTTATGAAAGAATCGATGTATCTGATTTTCAAATTGTAACTTTCGAATTTTTATTGTTTTTGTTGCTCTTTTTCATTCGGTGTAAAACTATTTTATTTGTTATTCGATCAACTCAACTTATCCGCAATATTCGTCGGTAAATCCGCATCTCAAAAGCCTAACTTTTTTCATTAGTGTTGCTGTAAGAGTCCAGTTCTCCATGTCATATAGCAATGTGGAAAATTGCTGTGTATGCTTTGCTTATATTCCAGTTATCGTTAACCCCTATTTTACTAGGTAAATCAATACCGTGTCGTCTGCGTATCTTAGATTGTTGTCATTGATCTCGTTGATTTTAGCCTGCAACTATTATCTAAGACTTCTTTGAAACTAAATTCGCAGTTCATATAAAAAGTAGGGGCGATGTAAGTACACCCTTTCCTCATTCCACGTCGTATTTTCACTACTTCCGTCTTATTCTGACCCATTAGTATGTTTGCACATTGATATCGATACAAATTTTTGATAATACAGAGAACTTGGTGCAACTGCTTCAAGACACCTATCAGTTTGTCGTGGGTAACTGCTCACTGGCATCCTTTAGATACCTGTACACTCATCTTAGATAGATAAGCTCATTACCAGCATTTTTGCCGTAAATCACTGCTTCCTAATGCGGAACATTGCCTGTTAACTGTTACACGTCTTGTACTTTTTTTTACGTTATGACCTATTAAATTCAGAAAAGTCTTTAAAACTTAACTGATATATTTATATTGAGTGTCTCAGGGTGAGTGACCTACTAGACGTATCTGCCAATCTAAATGGATTTGAGAACTGAAAATTCAGCTGCATTGCAGAAAATTTTTCTGAGTATGTGCTATTTTCGGTTATAGGAAATAAATTAAAAACAAGAGAATCTTAGCACTCTACGTAAATGTATCACCATCGTAAAGCCACTACGATTTGATCATGCATACTACCAATGTCATGTATTTAAAATAAAAGTGATTGAGGGCGATGATTGAAAAGATCGCAATAACCTGGATGATCTTGATTATATTTTTTTATGTGGCCTATATTCTATAAGCATCAAATCCCATTTATAAAAATTAGTCAAATAGAATATATGCAGTATTTAATACAATATAGTATCTGTCAGCTACATAGCCTCTAAGTATATACAGTGTAATTATAGATTTTTGTCAGACAAATGTATGGTTCCATAAAACTTATACACGGTCATGGAATTTTCTATGACCGTGTATGAGTTAAGACTTTCACCAAATCCTTCTCACATGACCAAGCATTTTTTAGTTTTATTTATGTCTTCTCTCGTTTATATATGTGTTATAGTAGATCTAATAAGTCTTATTTATTCTAACTTTACTATTTGCTTCCAAATATTTGTTGTTTCAAATTACTACTATGATAGGACCCAATTTGATGTTATTTATTGACGAAGCATTCTACTAAGAATCTTAAAAATCTATACAAATCTACTAGATTTTCTTGTGCGTGGTATCTTGGTTCGACTCCATTTGATTATCTTGTTTTTTTTTATTGTGCTTTGGAAAATTTGCATAAGAATCGATGAGAAGTTTTTTGTTACGTTATTAGTGTCACCCTGGACTATGTAGTTGGATGGTATGGCATTTTCAATTTTAACTTGGTTCAATTTGCACTGAGAATTTTTCATTTTACATGGAAGTTTGTGGTATCTTGGTAGATAATCTATTACCTATCAGTAATTAGCATGGATCATTGATGACTGTCATATGTCTTTTATTTATCTTAAACATAACAATACCTTATATGTGATGCTGCCTACTGTTTGTCTATTATAAATTATAAATTTCTTGATGTACCTCTTCTTCTGGGACCGATTAGTTTCTCTGATCATAACTAGTTTAGGCATTATGGACCCTGCCATTCTTTTTAGATGTCATAACCATCTGATCTTTAGCGACTTAACAAACCTGGTGTAATAGTAGATTCTTTGTACAAAGCCATTAATTCGTTGTTAATTCTTCTATTCCACCTATCTTTTGTTTTACTTCCTCTAAATACTATCTCTAATAGAGAAATCCAATCAATATTACTTGAACTTATACATTGGCTTCGTTGATTATGAAAAGGCTTTCGACTCCATAGAACTTTGAGCAATAGAGAGAGCTATAAACAACTGCAGGATAGACTCCCGATACAAAATGCTCATACATAATATTTACAAGAAAGCTACAATGAAAATACAAATAGATGCGAAAACCAAACTGTACTTCTTTGCTTGTTGAAGTTGAAGAATAATGTAGTGAATGAAGGGTCTCCCTATCTCAAGCCTTTTGCTACCGTAAATTGATCTGAAAATGTGACCTCGCCAAGCAATTTCACAAGTCGAGTTATTTAGTGTTATTTTACTAGTCTGAACAATTTTTTTGGTATACCCAAATGTTCCATTGCTCGATACGTTTTGACTCTATTCTCTAAATAACTACCTAGAAGATCGAGTTTATTCTTCACGGCTCCTTTATTAGCATATAATGTAAAAAATGCATACTCAAGTTAAAAAATTCTCATGTCTTCATTATTATAGATTTAACAGTAAAATTATAAAGCAAGCTTTAAATATAATTAGGTATTAAACCACTATATAATATTCATTAAATATATTAATGAGGTTACTTGGAATAATTTATAAAAAATATCAAAAGTAGGTAATTCCAATTTATCAAAAAGGTAATTTAAATACACCAGATAGGTGATTATAATCTCCTAACTATAAGTAATACCAATAATAGATAAAATGTTTGAAATCCTAATTAAAGACCGTATATCAAATTATTTGGATAGTAAATCATTTATCTAGGTATATCTAGTAGACAGTTTGATTTAGAAAAAACTAATCAACGACGGATGGATCGGAAAACAAACGCACGAGTTTTCGAACAACTAGGAAAATAATGCAACGTTTTAAATTCCATAAAAATCAGGAAGTTGAAATCCTTGGAGCTAAGAGTCTCCACATCATGAGAGACGAAAACTACTAAGGGATTTTATGTAGGGCAAAATGACAAACAGAAGAAGTGAAGGAAAAGATTCAACGACTAGAGCTTTACTGAAAGTAATTGAACTTATTGTTCAGGTGCTTGATATGGGAGAATCTACAAACGGATTAATGTGAGACCTAACAAAGGTGGCCTCTTAAAAATCTAGTAGACAACAAAAAACTCAATTTTTACCAGTTCCTCTCCTACAAAGTGATGTAGTGCCAATAAGTGTCCCCTTTTAAATTTAATGTCTGTTTTGTCGTTTTAATTGTCTTCTGTTTGTCCCTATGTGTACTTAACTGTTTTTGTTTTAATAATTTTAACATATCTGACATCACAATTTTCTGACAAAATAAATCAAATTCACTTTATCAAAAAATTTGATAATTACAAGTTAAAGAAATTGCACACCCACAAAATTGTACATCTAATTTCATTCATTGTCATACAACTGTCCTTTTATTAAAAAAAATTCAATAAATTAACACATATTTCTAAAATATATCTTTCGAATAAATATAAATAACTTTTAACAATTTAAATAATATAAAACATCACTTTCATTTAACAAACAATCACATAATACCCTATTCTTATTTCATTTGTTAACATCTCTCCCCTCAAGAAACTTCCCCGCTAATTATCAAACAGTTACAATAAAAACCGAAGATCACCCATAATCAGCAATACAGGATAATTTGAACTATGTTTCCCGAATCATTAACTAATAATTCTTGTACAGGCATCATTTAATTTACTTTGTACCGTTTGACCTGAAGATGCTTTGCAAATTGTAGAAAGCGAAACCGGTCGTCTTAGGTAGTAAAATTAAACTGATTGTGAGTAAGTCTTATTTTATTTCTTTTTGCCTATTTAAAAATATTTATATATCTATCATTGTGTATTTTTCTGAGGAATAAATTCAATAATCTATTGAAACTGGCTGAATGACGAAAGTCTATGCTCAATCAATTGTGGTTTGTTCTCATAGAAATACAATATTTAAACATAAGTCACAAGTTAAAAGAAAACAGTTTCAGTATATGTATGCCATAAAAAAACTGTTTGACTAAATTATGTTTTGTAATTTATAATGATTAAATATGAGTTTGTTAGTTATACAGATAAATATATTATCGCTATTATAATTTTCCATTACTTGCTCCTGGTTTCACCTGTACAGCCAGAAACCATAAAAAACTCCAAAAGGCTTTTTAAATCAAAGTAAACAAACAATTTACCGATGTTGCGCCCATTTCTAGTCTTTAACGATCTTCTTGAGCAACAACCAATAATAATTTTAACAGTAGGCATAACGATCTCGTTACAAATTCAATATGGAGGCCGTAAAAAACCCATCCGAAATGAATAAGTCCATCTTTCGCCTCTGTAATTAAGATATAACAATTTCGAAAGACCTCTTTTAACGACTATAAACAAGTGTAAGCTCTTTAAGTAGCAGTTATAGTAATAAAAATCCGGACAGAAACAAAATAAAGGTATCAAACAGCTAACCAGACGAATATCGTTCGTGCTGTAGGGGGAAAATGTGAGAGAGTCGACTATTCGCTTGAGCCGCTGGCTTGTAGTTAAGGACAACCGGCGGTGATTGGTTGATTTGCTTAATAACGCAGTTAAACGCTAGGCGGGACTAAGCGAGCCGCCCCTAAAAGCCCCGCCTCATCGCTGATATTAACTGTAAACAGTTCTCTCATCAGTTTAACCTGAACACCTTTGGGTATAAGTCGGTTATTATATAATATTATATCTAAATGAAGTGTATAACGTGTTTTTCTGGTTCTTATGTTTACGTGACAGTGGTGTCCTTTATTCCCTAGTTTGACTTATGCTAAAAAACCCTCTCGACAGTGCCCAAATAATGACTGTCCAAAATTTGGATACCTTAGACGCTAAGAACGGTGAAACTATGCAAAATATTAGCGACAAAGCAACTAACGATGCTCAGTCGGCTAAAAACGGACATATTAGTTTTAGTGTAGCTTCCCTCTTGGCCGACACGAGGCCTTCCAAGTCAGTGTCGCCTAATTCATCCACCATCCCGTCATCCAGCCCGACGCATCACTCTTCCGACGATGAATACGACTCCAACCAAGAAGATTCCATAGTGGACGTGGAAGATCTAAACGCCGAGAGCAAAATAGAAGACTCTCCGTCGAAAGAGAGCGATTATCTCTCTCAAAGAGACACCCGCGAAAGAGACTTTTCCAAAGATTCGCTACTGAGCCAAGGTCCCATCCGGCCGACGCCTTTTTCGGCTCTTGCGGCAGCAGTGTACCAGGCCGCGCATCCTAACTGGTCCCATCAAGGACTGGTGAACCCGTTCGGAGGACCTGGGCCCATGTTCCAAGGCGCCGCACCTTTCGGGGTTCCCAACATGAACTCAGGTAGGTAATTATAGGTTAGGATTCTTTCTTGACAGCTTCAAATAAGTCGGTATCATTCCGAGAGGGACTTGGACTTCCTGGAATGCCGAAGGGGGTTTATTTTGCTTAAACACTGTTACTTATTAATATTAATTAGTTTTTTAATTAATAGGTGTCTACTTATATAATTTATGAAAGAAAAATTTTTTGAATCTAGATTCTAAAACCTGCATGAAAATGAGTATATATTGGCAAGTAGGTATATCATATTTATGTCTAACTAAATACAATTTTTCTTCTTCTTCTTTTTTATAAGCAATTCTGTTTGTTCATTAGCGGAGTAATACCTACCTGGAATGTTGTCACTTCGTTATTGCGCGATAGGCTGATACATTATTTTTTCTGTTCAGTCACTTATACCTTGCATTATAAGTTGCATTTTCTTCTTAGATTTTCACTGTTCTTTCGGTCTCAGCGTATTTACTGAATTATTCTTAGTATTTTTTCATCTCCGTCGATTACAATAGTCTTTGTTGAGCCCATTATACACACAATACACCTGTGTTGTCTAGATCAGTTTTTGTAGACTATTTTAATCTTGGGATATCAATGTTGTGTGGTCTACGAGTATTTTTAAATATAAATAATTAAATTGACGAGCAGAGGGCTTAGTGAGTTCTCCTGTTTAACTCAGTTGCCTGTGTCTATAGACTTCTTAAGGTGGCTACCTATTCTGATTTCCATCCTGTTGTTCTCGTAGATATTTTCAATAGTTTTTACGATATTCACGGTAATTATTAGATTATGATTTAAAAAATCTTTCTTCAGATGTGTCTGGTACAGAAATACTAGCATATTTTACTATAGTAACGAATACTGTATCTGTACTGTACAGCTGGTTCATAAAAAACTGACACGACTCTTAGTAAGATTTGATCATTTTGAGCAGTGTATTTGATTGTTCTGATATTATATTATATTTATTATGAGAGACAAACAATAAACAAACAAACAACAAACAATTGATAACATATATGTTACTTCATAAATTGTAATAATTATTAAGGTCTAAATTTTGATAATATTTTGAATTCTTTCATTTTATAAAGAGTACATATATAAATGATGGTTTTTAGAGTTGTTGTTATTATTTTTATTATTATTAACAAATATAACAAACGACTTAACAATATATTAAAGCAAGAATTGTAAGCAAATTAAAAGAACTGGGCACTATCAGAGGCATCAAAACATTTTAACGTAGGCAGAACCACAGTTTTTCTATTAATAAAAAATGGAGGGAACAAGAAAGTCTCAGCAAGGGTCTGGAAGACCAAAACTATACTAAATTTAGGTATGTAAAAGTAAAATTAATATTTTGTAATATCTCCATCACCATTGATAACAGCTTGTAGTCTTCGGTCCATCTGCGTGAAAGGAACTATGAAATTGTCTTCTTCAGAGAGCTCTTCCCAAACCTGTTGTATACCGTGCCACAGCTCTTCAGCATTTTGAGGTATAAAATTACGCCGATACAACCGTTTTATAATAACCCCATACACATTCTCGATTGGATTTAAATCTGGACTGTAGCTGGGCCATGGTAAGGTTTCGATGTTGTTATTCTGGAGCCACTGGTTTATTATATTTGCAGTATGAACAGGACAATTATCTTGAAGGATAAAATTATTTTCTGAATACAACTGTTCTACACTGGGAAACATGATGTTTTTTTTTAAATATTCAAATAAGTCTGCCCAACAAACCTGCCATCAATACGCTGTACCATTCCCATTCCTCTAAATGAAATCCATCCCCATACATTGCCGCTAAAATGATTAGCTGCTCGATATCTATCAACATATAGAGGATTAAATTTATTATTATCTGGCATATACACCTCAATTTTGCCCTCTTTAGAAGACTGAAAAATTTTCTTCTTCTTCTTCCTACTTTATAAATAGGCTTAATGCCTGTTCTACTTCGGGTTTTAGCCTCAATTGACGTTGTCTGACCATCTTTTCCTTGGTCGTCCCAATGATCTTCTTCCATTTGGCGATGTGTCTCTTGCAATTCTTACTATTCTATTTTCTGTCATTCTTTGGATGTGTTGATTCCATTCCACTTTTCTTCTTTTGGTCCACGCGTTTATTTCCCCTATAGTACATTTCGCTCGTATTTCCTCACTTCTTACTCTGTCTCTTAGAGTTTGGTTTGTTATTTTTCGTAAGACTTTCATTTCTGTTGTTTCCAGTAGTCTTTGTGTTTTCGTCGTATCTGCTCTTGTTTCCGCTGTGTACGTCATTATCGGTCTTATTGTTGATTTATATATCCTGGTTTTCGTTTCCGTTGTGAGGTAATTGTTTCTCCAGAATGTGTTGTTGACACATCCTGTTGCTCGGTTTGCCATGTTCACTTGTTTTTGTACTTCTTCTTCCACTTTTCCGTAGCTTGACAGTTTTATTCCCAAGTATTTAGTTTCCATCACTTGTTCTATTATTTTGTTATTTACGACTAGTTTACATCGTCTCGGTTCCGCTGATATCACTATCGTTTTAGTTTTCTCTGTTGAGATCTCCATGTTGCATATGAGCGCCGTATCTTCGAATTCTTTAATTAATCTTTGTAGGTCATCTTCATTTTCGGCTGTTATTATGGCGTCGTCGGCGTAGCATATTATCCTTATTTCCTTTTTCTTCCATTCTATATCCTCTTCTTTTTTTAACTTTCTTTATGATTTCATCTATAAGATTAAATATTAATGGGCTCAGTGAATCTCCTTGTCTAATGCCAGTTTCATATTTGATAGGTTGCTATAGTTTTCCTTTACATCTTACCATAGCTATGTTATCTTTATATATATTCTCAATGGTTTTTACTAAATCCAGTGATATTCCCTTTTCATATAATAGATGTATCGCGTCCCGAATTCTCACTCTATCAAACGCTTTCTTCAAATCTATCAGACTAAAAATTTTTTCATCTATAAAAATTACCCTGTCCCAAACACCTTGATTTTGTAGCTGATGGTTTAAAGCAAATAAAAGCCTTAATTGCTTCTGTTGTGGTGTAAGAGCTTGTTTTTTTGCTGCAGTTCAGTACCTAAGATGCGATGCTTTAATTCTGCGACAAGTTGTTGTCTTTCTTCCTGGAAACCGTGACATAATTCTTGCAGTTTTTGCATTTTCCAAAGGATTCTCTTCTAATCTCTCCAAAAGCGTACGACCTTGCTTTCTTTCTAGTGTTTCTTGTTCTCTCCATCTTTTATTAATATTAAAAATTGTTGTTCTGCTTACGTTAAAATGGTTCGCTATGGTAGATAGTGATCAATCATCTTCTAATTTCGTTAAAATTCTTGCTTTTAGTTCTTTGCTAGCATGTGGAGCCAATTTTTTGAGGTTGAACAGAATAAGTTATCTGACAAATTTTAAGATTTGTCAGTGATAGTGACAGTATGTAAATAATAAGTATTTATCCTTCAAAATACACTGCTTAATTTTCTACAAATTACACTTTAAGTGTCGTACCAGTTTTTTTAGGAACCAGCTGTACATGTTCTTCCAGTTAAAATACAACTCAAAATGGTAAATCATGGTGACCAAGAAAATAAGCTTCCTATTTGATGTAATTAATTACTACTTTTATGGTATAAACACAAATATTTATTGGTTGATTATATAACAACTACAATACCGTGAAGATCTATGAAATCATCAGAAACTTACCTACCTTTTATGCTGTTTCTTTCTTTTCGGTTTTCGAATCATTTCTCCTTCGTTTTTTTTGGATAGCTGTTTTATTAGTTGGCCCGTAGTGTAAGAGGTTTTCTAATTTGGTTCACTTTTCAAATATCTATTGTATTAAAGGCGTTAATAAATATTTAAAAATTGTATCATAAAAATCATTCCTAAATACTGTTTATATTCCAAAAAATCACAAATAATAGATAAGTAGGGTAGACTGGGGCTAGTTGTGCCACTTTGGACAAAATAATTTTTAACATTTTTTTCGTAATTTTTAGGGCTGTTAGATTACTTTAATGAGGTACTATTTTTAATTGGGAATCATTATTTGGGAACATCAGCAATTTTTAAGCAATACCTTACAGTATGTAAATAGTTTTACAAAATGCACATATTGTCACAATTTGCCCCAATATGGGGTAAGTTGTGACGAACTTGGGGCAGGTTGTGACAGTAAATATTTTTAAATATAATAAACTTTAGTTGGAGAATAATAACAAAGTTTCCATAATAAATTTATTTTATAGTTAAGTATAGATACATAAATGTTTGATAAATGTTTATGTAAGAAACAAATGTGTAGAAAAACATCTAGTGAATTTAAAGTAAAATAAAAAACTTAATCGCTATCGTCAATTTGTGCTGATTCTACTTGTAGTTCTGAAGAGTGGCAGTTTATACAAACATAATAAAGATCATCTTTTGTGCACTTTACATGAGCCCACCGCTTGCATTCCATACATTGCACCCAGTCTTCTCCTAACCTAGACTTTTTATATGGTCCCATACAAACTAAGCAAAAGTAATCTTCTTCCTCTTCTTCTGAGCTGTCTTCTCTTTTTCTTGTTGCGGTCTCTTTCTTTGGCGCTGCTTTTTTCTTAGGCAACAGTTGTTTTGAGTCAAATAATTTTTTCTTTATTTTATCCTCTTTGCACTTTATTGTTTCCTTCCTCTTTAACTCTTCACTGCCAATTGTCTCCTTGACAGGTGTGCTAGTCAAAATTGCAGATGTTAAGCTCTTGCGTTTTTTATTTTTTCGAGGACCAGCTTTTGGCAGAGGTCTTATATCCATAGGGCTGACAGGCAGAACTTCGGCATGGAATGATCCTGGTAGGTTGGCCTGCGATGATCCTTGTTGATATGGTCCTGGTTGATAGGTATGGGAGGGTCCTGGCTGGTTAGCATAATATGACGACGGTTCAGGTTCATCGAGATGCTGAAACTCTTTAAGCTGCCCAGCACTGGCTTCCTCATTACCATCTACGATGTCAATAGGCCTATTCAAAGGTCGGTCGGTCACCGAAGAACACAGAAAGTCTTCTTCATTAAAAATGTTTCTATTGAATTCCCATATTCCTGTAGAACGAAATCCTGCCTGAACATTTGTTGGTGTTACAGCTTTAGGTAATGCTGTTTTCACTATACTTGGGATGTCATAAATTGAGACTGTGTTTCCAGGATGAGATTTCATCCATCCACACATGGCGTCGTTTAAAAACTTCTTAAATGGACCAAAAACGGAAACATCCAGTGGTTGAAGTCTATTTGTTGTATGGGGAGGGAACGATAAGAGAGTAATACCGTGCTCTGTACAATAGTCAAGGACTTCGATATATAGGTGAGCACTGTGGTTGTCTAACAGAACTAAAACCGGTGATTTCTTTGAGCACCTTACTTTTTTTACAAAATGCTTCATAAAAAACAAAAAGTCCGGGCCTGTTATCCAGCCACTTGGGTTAGCAGTACCACAACAACCTACTGGCCCATCACGTACAAAATGCTCCTTGTAAAACTTACGTGGAAAAACGAACATAGGAGGAACTGAGTTACCCTCTGCGTTAATAGCAAGAACCATAGTAACATTGGTCCCCCTCTCAGCTGAAGTGACACCACCAACTCTTTTCTCGCCTTTCTTCGCTATGATTTTTACCGGTTTTTGGACAGTCCCAGTCCCTGTCTCGTCTATATTCCAAATATCATTAGCTGTAAAATGGTTTTGACTTAATACTAATTCGAGGTTATCAAAAAAGAGTCCGACATTGTGCTTGTTGAAACTTGTACTCCGACTTAAGCTGGTAGCCTCAGGAACACGAATAGACACATTATTGTTACGTTGCATGAACTTTGTAAACCAATCATTACTGGCGTGTTTTGTTGCTACCCAATTCTCAGGCACAAGAACTTTGTTCGCTATAGCAAATTCAAAAGCTAAACTTTTCATTTCTTTTGGGCTAATACCATAAAATATTTTCGCTGCCTGAACAGCATATTCACAGAGCTCTTCTTCTTGTTGTTGTGAAAATATCATTCGAGGTCTTTTGTAACCCATTTCTACCACTCCATCTGGATTGGTTTGTTGTTTTTTTATATATCTAAGTAAGGACATCCGGTTAACGCCATATTTTTCAGCTGCTTACCTTAAACTACACGATCCAGACTTAACATCTAACGAAGCCGACTCGTAACTGTTTATATTACTCCGACCACGTTCCGTTTTCCTTTTATAATTTCTCACCATTATCTGTAACAAACCCATAAACATGCATTAAAATTAGTAGGGGCATGTTGTGACACTGTCACAATCTGCCCCAAGCCTTTCGTCACAACTAGCCCCACCGTACGCCATTTTACATAAAGCCACTTGCACAGACCTTGACACGTCGTATAGAAACCAAACTGTGTCTTACTAGAGAGAAATAAACAAACTATCTACTACAACTAGAATAAGTTTCTTACCTTGTGGTTTGAAAGTGAAATAACAATTCAAAGACAACAGCAAAATTTTACTTCGTTACAACGAAATGACATATAATTTTATAAAGCGGCAGAAACGCATAGCATCACAACCAAACTACACAAACAGACTGAGGACATGCGGACGTGGAATTCTGGGTAACCGGGCGACGCTGCTACCTATGGTTAGTCTATAAAACTATTTGTCACAACATGCCCCTGTCACAACTAGCCCCGATCTACCCTACATAAAAAAATATAAACAAAAGTCCAATTTGGGATACCGGCATCTTTAATTGGACCATTAGCACCCTTAATTGGACCGATACGCGATAACAAACATGAACTATAATATTCAACGTCTGTAACTAATAAACTTAACCTTCTTCTTCTTCTTCTTCTTCTTCTTCGCCCGACTAGGATTACTCCTGTTTATCTGCCTCTTATTCTGTTTCAGTTGTTATTGACTGTACATTATCTTTCCAGCTTTTTGGCGGCCTTACAACGGGTCTTCTGATATACGGCTTGTTGTTTTTACAGATGTTCGCTAATCTATCTGGTCCCATTCGGTTTACATGTTCGTTCCAGTTTTTTTTTTGTTTTTATCCACCTGTTAATATTTTTAATTTTGCATTGTTCACGTATACTTCTGTTGGTTTGTCTGTCTCTTAATGATATGCCCGCTATTGATCTTAATACTTTCATTTCGATATTGTTGATTTGTTGTTTCGTCTTTCTTGTATCGGTCCTTGTCTCCGCTGCATATGTTAGGATTGGTCTTACTGTTGTCTTGTATACTTTCATTTTGCTTTCCGTGGTCAGATATTTGTTTCTTCATATGGTTTCTCGGAGGCAACCACTTACTCTTGCCGCTTTTGATGCTTGCCTTGTGGTCTGTGTTCCTATATCCCTGTCACTAGTGATCTCTACTCCTAGGTAATTGAATTTCATTACTTGTTCTACAATTTTGCCGTCTATTTCTAGTTCTCATCTACGCGGCTCTTTACTGATCACTATACATTTAGTTTTTTTTAGTGATATTCTCAGATTAAGTTTGTTTGCTGCGATATTGAAGGTGTGGAGCTGCCATTGTAGGTTATCTTCGTTATCAGCAATTAGTACTGCATCATCGGCATAGCATAGTATCGTGATTTTATGCGCTCCCATGTGGTATCCGTGTCTTTTTTTACTTCGTGAATTATTTGATTCATCACCATATTGAATAACAATGGGCTGAACGAGTCTCATTGGTGGATTCCTCCTTTTAGTTCTATGAATTCTGTTTCCCCTGTTGGCATTATAACTCTGGTCTTATTGTTCTTGTTAATTTCATTAATTGTCCTTATTATCTGATGGTCTATTGGTTCAGCTTGTAATAAATTTAAGATGTCATTTCGCTTTACCCTGTCAAAAGCACTTTTTAAATCTACAAAGCACATGTATGCTGGTTTTCCATATTCAATAGACTTCTCTATTAAACTTAACCTACATGTAAAAAATCTGTATTGTCATGAAATATTATGAATCTTAAGTTTTCTGTGAAAACATTGGCACATTTTGCATGAAACCAAATTTTACATTTAAGACATTGGATCATTTCTTCGAGAGATTCAGAACTATCAGATTTAGCTACACCTAATTTTGCTACCTTTTTTTTACAACCAATTTTTGATAATTTTAAAGTAGTTTTAACCGATTTTACTTTAGATGCCTCAGCATAAGTTCGTTTTTGTACGGGGAACTAGTCAATTCAACTGCGTTCTGGGTGCGACAAACTTTTGATGATTTTGATTTCTTTATACGTAACAGCGAAATATCTTGAACTGAAATAGTATGTAGGGAAGTTGATGCTGCTCTCTTCGTTCGTTTTTCCAACGGAATATTATCTTCATCAGAAGAGGATGCTTCCTGTTGCGATTCGTGGTTAGAGTTTGATACATTATCATTGAAGCTGCAAAAGCAGTTTCTTTAAAAACACTTTCATCTATACGCCAAATGCCACTAGCATGAAAAGCGTTCTGTGCATTTCTTACTATTACAGCAAGCCCATAAGCCTCTTCAATTATCCCGGAAACCTGAAGCATTGATACAGTTCGATCCACGTTATCGGAACCATTTTTGAATGCATTGTCCATAAACATTTTGAAAGGCTTTAAAGAATCTAACATCCAACGGTTGAAGTCTGAGTGTGGTGTGACTTGGTAACTGCAGTCACCTAATTCTATTATCTCTTGCATTTGTAGAGTTTTTATGTGGTTACTGTGTGTGCTGTGGCTGTCCAACAATAACAAAACAGGGACCTCAGGGCTTGGTTTAACGAAAGTTCCTCTTGAAAACGTTTCCTCTTAAAAACTATCATGAATGATACAATCTGCCCTACTGCACTAGCACAACAAATCACAGTAGTATTTACCCCTCTTTCTCCACTAGAAATGCTCCCAATTTAATGTTTTCCCTTATTGGCTAATATTTTCTGACATTGGCGTTATATTTTTGGCGATCAATTGTTCCTCTTCACAAATTCTTTGTAAAAGTTTATAGAATTTTTCACAGTAAACGTTTCTTGTAAGGTATTTTTTTTATACTTAAATACCTATGAATACCTATCTAAGTATCAACAAAATGGATCTCATTGTATCTATTGCTCGTTTGGGTACACGTAAACTCATCCCATTTAGCATAAATGTACTCGTAGATAGTAGAAATTCATCACCGCAATAAAACCAGGATTTTAAAATACACCTGGATAGATTTGCAAACTGATCACTAGCCTACCTGCACTTCGTGGCAGGTAAAAATTATAAAATGATCTTTGATCATTTCTAATAGCTACGAACTGCAAGCGTTTTAATGCTTTCGGTCATATTAAATAAATTGTTACTACTACTACGACATGTCGGTTTATAACGTTCTCCACCATTGTTTGACTTTCAATCACCACAACGTCCAGTTGATCCGAGGACCTCTTCTTTGTTTCTTTCCCTCACTTCTTTGTCTATTTTTTAATTCCAAATTGTTCCCAATTTCTCTTGCCTTCTGGTTCCATTTTAGTATTTTCTTTAATATTCTTTGTTCATCCATTCTTTGTATATATTTGAACCAGATAAGTCGTTTTGTTGATAAGTCATCTATAATTGTTCGTTTGATTAACATTGTTTCTCTAATGCTTTTATTGTTAATCCTTTCTATTCTGGTTAAATAAATTGCTAATTACCTCAAATTTAAAATGTTTTCCAAGGATGCCATGAACTGCACAGCTTTGCATAGTTGGAAAATTAAGATTCTTTCGAATAATATGCATAAGTTGCAATGAAGTTGGAAATCTTTCCAGTATAACCGGAAATGACTCGTGCTTTAAAATATTTTCATTAAAAAGTTCACTATCGAAAATTCATGCAGCTGAATTTTCATTTCAACTAATCTGAGATGATCAGTTTACGGGTCTCCAAAGGATGCCAGTGACCAGTTTGCTGTACCTCGGAGGGTTTAATAATTTTGCGGGTTAATATAAAGTGAGAGGACCAAAGAGGAAAAAAGAAGAGGATGCAAGACAATGGGTGAATCACGAAATGGATGGGTCAAGAGAACATAGTTAGAGCAATAAAAGCACAAAGAGTTAGATGGTATGGACATATAATGAGGAGGTAAAAGAGCAGTCCGTTAAGAGTTATAACGGAATGGATACCACCAGGTAAAAGAATCAGAGGCAGACCTAAACTGAGATAGAGACAACAAGTGGAAGAAGACTTAAGAGGTATGGCAATTAGAAATAGGTATAGAAAGGACAATCAACGGGAGAGAAGAATGGACAAAAATTTAATTGAATATAACAACAATAGTGTTTTTGCTTGTTCCGGTATCAACTCCATGTTTTCATGGGACATCCTACAGATCTTCCATTTCGTCAAATTTACCATGTATTGGTATCAATAGAGTGTTATAACGTTTTTATTTCAGTATCCCTGTTTCGTCAGACACTCGCGCTGATACAAAACCAAACACGCCAAGGCCAACGAATGTCTCCTGCTTATTTTCTACTTCAAGTGGTTAGTGTACAATGTTGCCATCTATTTTGATTGCCATAAACGAAAACGGTTTAATAATACCGTTCTGTAACGTTTGCAAAATTATTAATAACATCAGATACGCAGATGACACTGTCATAATGGCAGAGAGTCTAGAAGACCTTCAAACCCTGCTGAACGCTGTAAACAACGAATGCACTGACAGGGCTTAACAATTAACGGAAATAAAACAAAATGGATGGTGGTCGAAAAAATTACTATCGAAGACTCAATACTAAAATTAGATAAAAAATCCTGGGAACGGTGGCACACTTTAGATATCTGGTTAGTTGGATTGACTGCAGGGTTAAAAGTGGCAAGCAAATTTCCACCAGAATAGAACGTGCATGAAAAAAAAAACGCTGGGTCGGAACAAAACAACTGTCCTGGCTGCGTACCTTTGGACAATGGATATTTGGCTTTTCAATTCATTAAAGCGATCGCAAGCTTTTGCTGAAAGATATAAACTATTGCACATTTCGTATAGAGCAAAGGACAGAAAAATGGTATTATTAAATCGTTTTCGTTTATGACCATCAAAATATGTGGCACCTTTGTACGCTAACCAAGTGGGAATTAAGCCGGAGACATTCGTTGGCTTTTCCATATTTGATTTTGTATCAGCCCGAGTGTCTGACGAATCAGAAACGCTGAAATAACGTCATAACAATCTATTGATACCGATTCAAACACGGTAAGTTTGACGAATTGACTTTCTGCGTCATATATTTGGCTTGGGAATTCATCAAAGAGATCGCAAGCTTTTGAAGAAAGATGTAAACTTTTGCATATATATATATATATATATATATATATATATATATATATATATATATATATATATATATATATATATATATATATACAGTAAAACCTCCCTTAACCGAAACCTTTTTAACCGAAACATCGTTTAACAGAAACGGCTGACAGTTTCAATAATTTCGTCAATAAAAAGTAAATGTTTATTGCAAAACGTAAACAATTCCATTAATTTCACTCACCGATTGATGTCTATGTGTGTTGAGAAATCACAAAAACCCAGAGCTCTAAAAGATATTTCCTAAAAAGCACTTTCAGTTATAGAAGCCAAAAAAGGTCATGGATGTCGACCACTTTATTTTCAGAATGATTCGAAAATGAATTCGTCTCAAGTGTAAAATCATTTTTAAAAACAAAAAACTTCCCATCAATGCATTGTTCCTTGTTGGTAATGCGCCAACTCACCCTCAAAATCTACAAAATGGTAACAATTGTCAAATTTTTGCCACCGAATGTCACAAGCTTAATTCAGCCGTTAGACCAGGGAGTCATAGAGACATTCAAGAGACATTATAGAGGAGCATTCTTAAGTCATCTGTTATTACAGCTGACGAATTAATGCAAAAGTATTCCCGAAATTCTCAACTCTTTAACAATGAAACATGTTTATTGGTGAGCTGAGTCGTGGGCCAAGATCAAATCTTCAACTTTGGAGAAATGCTGGAACAAAGTTTTTGATGGGATTTTGATTGACGATCCTGAAGAAGAAAATGGTAAGGAAACGACAGAAGAAATTAAACCTTTTATAAAAAATTTGCCGGGATGTGACAATATTAACCAAGAAGAGATACGTGAGTGGTTAGCAGCCGATGACCTGGAAAGTCAATTCATCGACTAGGACATCATTGATATGGTTCTTTATCCAGATAACCTGAGCATATCAGACGACGAAGATGACGACCCAAGAGGTAACAGGCAGCACGAGACCGCCGACGAAATTTTCAACGACTTGGAGCTAAGAATTTTATACAGTAGGCCTAATTAGTTAGGGACACGACTAGGTTCTTAATTTTTGTTGTCATTGCATAAAGTTTTGTCCTTTTCAGATTGCTTTCGTTTCGTCTAACAATCGAATGAGGCAAACTCATGACGTTCTGCAAATGAACGATGGAGAGAGAGAAAAATATCGTTGTCAAACGAAAACGCAAAAGAAAATAGAAGATTTCTTTAAAAAAGCATGTTAAATTTGTTCATTTTACTTAATTTTATTACTTTATTCTGTATTTACTTATTCAAAAACATTACGAAATCAACTCATAGTATTTTTTAATATCAATACAGTAAAACCTCGATATAACGGACTAGTTGGGGGGACGGGGCGTCCGTTAAAGCCGAAAGTCCGTTATATAAAAATATGTTCAAAATAAATCAAAAAACTTTTTTTTTTAAAATATGTATGTATACTGTATTTAGATATGTATAAAAAATACAAAATACAAACAAAATTCTATTTAATTGTCTTCGGAAATTCGTCGTGAAGTGACTTTGCTGTTGATAACAACGCGCTTGCTGTTGGTAATCCTGTTTTGAAAAAATCAAGTTTCGTTTGCATTTTCTATGTTTGTTGTTTTTTTTATGATCAACTCTCTAAAATTACGAAAATGCGTAAAATACAGTCGAACTTCGTTATCTGATAAATAATCAATAAATGTTATTAGATCGTCGAGGTGCGATCTTACTTTTTATAACTTCATTTTTGGCAGTGTTGATTTGTCGTCTTCTTCGCCATCTTCACTTCCATCCTCACTTCTTAGGTTCATAACTTCATCTGCTATTTCACTTTCAGTCATGATGTTATACCCAGGGTCACCTGTATCTACTTCTAGCCATGGTAAAACATCTTCTTCAGCTACATGTTCTGTGACATTATTATGTATTGTTCTACAGAAATCAGTAACTTCCAAGCCTTCTAAATTTATGTCTGAATCTTGGCCATCAAACAAATTCTTCCAAGCATTTTTTTAATGTTTGCTCTTTCACATCTTCTAATGCTGCAACAAAATTAAAAATTGTTGATTTTAAATTGCAAGACCTAAAGTTTTGCAAGGTATGCCACGCCGCCCTCTTGTATCTTTTGCAATATCTCCATTGTGCAATACAACCATTACTTCGTCTAAAAACTTTTTGCGATATATTCGTTTGGTTGCCAAAATTATTCCCTGATCAATGGGTTGAATAAGCGATGTTGTATTTTTTGGCAAAATCATACAGCTAAAGTTGTCATTTTCTGAACGTAGAATATTTTCAGACGGGTGAGCAGTAGCGTTATCTAGTAATAAACCTTTCACCTCTTCTGGCGGTATTCAAAATTTGTTCTCTTGAAATTTTCTCACTGAAGGTACACATTCTTTAAATAACCAATTTTTGAAAATATCTGAGGTGAACCATGCCTTCGAGATCCCGTCCTTGCTGATTTTTCTTCCAGAATTCGATTTTTCATATGAGGCTTGTGTGCTTTTAGGAAAAGTACGCCATAACAAACCAGTTTCGTCAGCATTGTAACTTTAAGATTCTAATAGCATTTCGTTACTTACATGTTATACTAATTTTTGCCTAAAAGGTTCTATTTCTTCTTTTGGTGCACTTGAAGCTTCGCCGTAAATTCTTTTATTCATGATTCCGTGCCTTTTGCGAAAGCACCAGAGCCATCCATCACTTGCTGTGAATGATATGTCCATATGATTTGCTAATTTAATTGCAGCAGATTTCAATTCGACTCTGACCGGGATCCCGCTAGAACGTTGTTGGCCGTACCATTTTAAGATTGCTTCTTCCAACCAATGAAGTTTCACGAGCCAATTTCATGCATTTTCTGAGATTGCTGTTCTCTCCTACATCACACATTAATGCAAATTTATTTATTTTGCTTTTGTTTCTTTGTCCGAAACAGTTTGCTTTTCTATGCCATATTGATCACATATATAAGACACAGACGTTCCAGACTCCAACTTTTGTATAATCTCTAGTTTTTGATTGATCGTTTAGATTGATTATTTACCGTTTGTCTATATTTTAAAGGGTAGGATTGCCAAAATTTGAACTTATTTACTGGCGTACACTAAATGTGTTCATTCACAACGAATAAACAAGTCAAACAAATGTGTAAATTTTTATGTCATGTGTGTAGTAGACACATTATATTATGTTTATGATAAAATATTAGGTTTCTCTCACAAATGCTTTATTTATTTATTTTTCAGCAAAAAAATATATACATATTACTATTAGAAATGTCTTGTCTTATGCTAAGTTCTTTGTAAAATATAGTGGAAGGGACGGGTTAAGCTTGTATAATATTAACAATACATTTTTATTTTTTTTTACATTTGACCAAATTTTTGTCCGTTATATCCGAAGTCCGTTAAATAGAGGTCCGTTATATCGAGGTTTTACTGTACTTTGAATAGAATATTATAGAAGAATATTATAAAAAACAATGTTATTTTTAACCGAAATTCTTGTTATCCGAAACGGCCTCCCCCCCAATTATTTCGGTTAACCGAGGTTTTACTGTATATACATTGTGTTGTAGATGATTTATATAACAATTATTTTATAGTTTTTCCGTAAAATCTTACTTTTTCTTCTTTTTATCATTTTAAATAATAGCATTCGCAATTATTGGTACAGGTAATCACTTGTTTGGCTTGGACTCATCTGAGATATCTTGATTGTAATGCATAGCGCATATACTAGAAAGAAGATAGCTAAGAACTTTGAACATGTACTCCTTTATTAGTTTCTAAGGCTTTGCAGCGGAATCATATCTCGGGGAATTATAGAAATCGGCGTTTGGCTTTCACAAAAACTTAATGGTCGCGTGAGTTTAACGCAGACATTTTTTCGCTAAGTCAAGCCGAAAGGTCATCAGTGAAACGTAAAATGAAGACATTAAAAGTTTTATGGACGTACCGAATAATGGGTTTCATTGACAGAGGTGTCGAAAGTGGCGCTCCCTCCTTCCTCCACGACTATAGCGGCCACTTTTAAAGCTAATGCCAATTCACAACCGATAAATTGCTCATTTCATTTAAGAGAGACGTTAAGTCTTTTCTCTTTGACCAATCGATTTCTCGAGGTAACTTGTTTTTTAATTACCGACATGGTTGGTGTCAGGGAGGTACGTGTTCGTAAGCAAATTTAGAAATTGTTCTAAACATAAATGTTCTTATTTATTTACTTTACGTTTACGTCATTTGGTTGAATAGTTTTTAGCTTTTTTCTCTTCATATGGTATTTTTACACAACTAATTGCATTTTCGTACAATTTATATATCGCTCGGATATACGTCGAATCCAATCCGGACCTTTCGAGGACCTCAAACATTTTCTTTAACGGGACACTATCATATGCTTTCTCAAGGTCTATAAATACCAAATGGGTCTCTCTACTTCTTTCGACACGCTTTTCAATTATTTGTCGTAGGATAAATATATTATCAAGGCAGGATCTCCCGGTACGGAAGCCGCTTTGTTCTTCAATATCTTGTATCTGTCTTTCAACCCTCTTCTTTAATATTCTGCCGTACAACCGGCCCACAGAGCTCGTCACACTAATACCTCTATAATTGGAACAGTCTCTTTTATTCCCTCTCTTATATATGGAGCTTATATATGATTTATTCCAATCTTTAGGAATTTCCTGGTCTCCACACATACATTTATTGAAAAGGTCTACTATTAATTCTAAAAGTGCAGTCGGCCCATATTTAACCAGCTCTATGGGAATGTCTCCAGGCCCTGTGGCTTTTCCGTTTTTAACCTCTTTTAAGGTTTCCGTCAATTCAGATAATGTTATTATAGGGATTTCCTGTCTTTCGTCTCTGTTGTCTATTAATTCCCTTATCTTTTCCCATCTGTACTCTACTCTATCCTCTTTTAGCAGTTTCGTATAATATTCTTCCCATTCATTTAACTTTATGAGAGAAATGTTGTCTTCACTTTTCTCATTTTTCCTAAACTGCTTTAATGTTTTCCAAGCTTGTGCCACTTTTGTTCCACCCATAAATCTGTCCAGTTTATCACACTTTCCAGTTTATATTTTTCGCCTTATCCACGTCCTTTTTAACTTCTCTATTCCATTAAGCGTATATTTCTCTGTCTTGAGGGTCTTTGGATTGAAGCCATGTGTGATATGCTTGTTTTTTCTTGAGAACTTTCTCTTCTAGTTCCGTTGACAACCATTCAGGTTTACCTTTTTTCCGATTTTCAACTTTTCCCAGTGCTTCATTTGCCGCTTCATGAATATATTTTTTAATTACCTCATACAGACTTTCAGGGTCTAAGTCCTTTGTTTTTATATTTTTTATTTTCTGAGCTATTCTAATTTTATATAAGAACTTTGTCGAATCTTGTTTAAAGCTTTCCAGGTTATATTTTACGTTTTCTATGGTTATTCCTATGTCTGTTACTTCATCATTTTTGTGACTTGATTGTTCTCTCTTAAATGTCACCATTACTTTTGCAATAATCATATGGTGTTCACTTCCACATTCTGGCCCTCTAAACACCTTCACGTCCTTCGTTTTTAGTTTAGAATCTTTACGCTGAATGAAATAGTCAATTATTGATTTTAAATTCCTGGTAGGCTGCGTCCATGTAAATTTGTGTATATTCTTATGGGGGAAGAAACCATTTAATATTTTCAAAGAATGTGCCTCGCAACAATCTATTAATCTTTGACCATTGTCATTCAGAATGTCTTCTCCATATTTCCCTATTATTTCACTGTTGGAGCTCTTTCCAGTTCTTGCATTAAGATCACCTAAAATCCAAATTTCTTTCTTCTTATTAATTGTGGCTAGAACAGTTGTTAACTTGTTAAAGTACTCTTCCTTGCTGTCAATCCTTGAGTCATCCGTCGGTGCATATGTTCCAATTACCACTATTTCATGGCCATTTTTCTTAATTTCCATGAGGATAATTCTTTCATCTATTTCTTGCCATGATTTAATACATTTTTTCAGTTTCTGATGTATTGCTATAGACACTCCCCTTTTAGCTCATTCGCTCTTTTCTACGCCACTATAGAAATGCAGGTATTCGTTTATCTTTTCATTTCCTCTTCCTTTTTTCTTTACTTCAGTTAATACACAGATGTCTAGTTTCATTTTACTCAGTTCACGGAAGACCTCCTCCTGTTTTGTCCTTATTCCTTGTATGTTCCAAGCACCCAAATTCATAATCCATTTTCTTTGCGAATTTCGTTTATAGTTTAATCCGTCCGAATTCCAAGGCTTTTTGCTGAAATTTTTAACCTTTGATTATTTTTTCCGAGTATCGAGGAGTTAGCCCGATGCCTCAACCCCCAACTTGAAGGACCCGCGTTTTAAATCAGAGTATCCTTCTCTTAGATAAGTTGCCTTCTCTACGGCTTAGGAGTCCTATCTACCCCACCTGTTGGCCCGCGGGGGTATTTTATTTCCCACCTACCCGCCGGCCTAGCTGCAAACAGGCCGGTGAGGGCATTCCCCTATCCGCCACCTGGGGACGCGCTCTCTAGGGTTACAGGTTCCCCCGAGAGCATTCTGAACAAACATTTATTTATTTTATATGGTATGTATAATATTTATGTACATGTTAACGTTGATGTTGGACATAAATCGTCAAAAATATCTGGAAAATATTTTCAAAAATTAAACTGTAAAGTAAATTGTAAAGACTGCAACTCAACATATATTGGACAATCGCACCAATATCTACATAGAAGGCTTGTTGCATACAAATGTGGTGTACAAATCAACAGACTACAGCCTTATCTAAGCATTCTCTAGAAAATACCCATTGTTTTGATTTAAAAAAGTTCGGATTTTGGAAAAAGTGCTCTTGTGTTGGAGTTAGAGATAATTCACATAAAAAGATCAAAATTCTATCAATAATACGTTGAGTTTTTTTTGTAAATGCACCATTGGCAGAGTGTTTTATTTATAACAGACCGACAAACCCAGGAACTAAAATTTCTTTTTAAAAATTCACGGTGAGTGGCCACAGTTCTTAGTTACTTGTTACTATTTCTTTAGGTCCCTCCTACACGCTTCAAGCACCTTTCCGTTTTTCCACACTTCCTCTTCTCTTCTCTGTTGGGAGTCCTCAACTCATCTTCCGAGCTCTTCTAAGCACATGCCCTAAATATCTTTAGTCTTTTCGCCCTAATAATCTGGCTAATTTATAATATGGCTTAATAATGGCAAAGGTTTCCTTCATTTTAATCATCCAAATTTTTTTTTAAATATTTCGCTTCTAGATACTCTATATAAACTGTATACAGTGATGAGTGTCTTACCACCCGGCTTTTTAACGTAAGAGATAGAAAACACAGTTACCTTGTGAAATAAAAAGAGATGAAACTCGTAGAGGTGAGAAATAATCGGAAAAACCTATAATTTATATTACATTACATTACCACTATCGATAGTCTCACACCTTTAGACGTTAGATTCGAGCTAAATCACCTCGGTCATAATTATTATGAGTAACGTCGAATGTGTGACGTATTTCCATTTTTTAATTTCGCATAAAGTAAAAACTGATTGACCACAATAAAGCAAAAATGTAAATAAAATAATTTAATTACTTAATAGTGATTATTTAATCTAAAGTTTTAAATTATTAACCAAGAATAATTTCTACTATGATTTGAGGAGTTTCATAGACTCTTGTCACGGATTAAATCATAAATCCTTCGTAGATTAGTGATAAGAATTCGACATTGCGATACAGACATCGCAGACGATTAGAGTTCAAAACCCACATGTGGTTTTTTTTTAATAATTTGAAATTATGCAAAGATCGTTTTGCTTTGAATCACTAAACAAAACTAACCAAAAACTAAAGTTAAAACAAAAAATCTTATTGACAAAACAGTATCGTCGTACTTTCGAAAATAAAGTAAAAACTTTTAAAGATTGTTTAAATAAGTAAAAATTCTACAAAAATAAAAAAATATCCGTGGCCACTAATCAATCGATTAGAAAAAGTCGCACTGAGATATTCACTGACGATGGGAGAATTATGTGCAGGACAACCATCGTGTTGAAACCATATGGAATCAAAAGGTATTGGTAAATTACAAAGGGCTGGGACAATTTCATTTTGCAGAAGTTCCAAGTATTTCCGCCCAGTCAACATACCGTCTATAAAAAATGGACCAATGACATGATTCCCTATTATGCCTCCCCAAACATTTACTTTTCGAAGACGCTGGGTACGAGCGACATAAATCTGACGAGGATTTCCTCGAGATCAATACGTAGCATTGATTGAATTGTGACGGCCATGCAATGAAAACGTACATTCATCGGTGAACAAAACGTTCTCTAAAAAATGTTCATCTTGATGTGACATTTCCATTGCAGTTTGACAAAATTCTAAACGTCTATATTGATCCTCAGGGAATTGTTCGTTGGATTTATGAAGTTTATAGGGACGGTATCGATGTCTTTACAAAATTTCACCTACTCTAAATCTTGGAATTCCACATTGTTGGTGGTGTAAGAATATGGAAGAATGGTGTTGAATAGACTGAATTGTTGATCGTGCTGGAGCCGGCCTAGTTGGAAACATATTTACAAATTGTTGTCTAATCATGTTGTCTGATAATCCATTCACATGCAAGACAACAATTTGCACTTTTTCCTCGGCCGTTAAAATCCTTTTCACGAATTGTTTTTTCAATAAAAAGTTTCTGTTTACCGTAAAAAACACTTCTCGATGTGTTATTATTTGATAACTTGAAGGCTTAATGATTTGGTTAGCTATAAAGCAGGTAGCTGTTCGCGCGCATCCATTTCAATGTCGTCAATTGTTTTGAAAATCAGTACCTGTACAGAGGAATTGGAATAAGAATAAATTGTAAATAATGAGTTTTTCGAAAACTTGTTACCTAATATGTATCATATTTTCTATTATTTTTGATTGAGTAAAACAAAAATTTTACCCTTGGTGTGAATTGAACCCCAGTCTTCTTATCAATAGACAACGTCTCCAACTATTACGCCAACTCCACATACAACAATTGTTTTCGGACTGATTATACCTATTTAGTTTAGTCAAATATTTCAGTTGAGTTATTTTTATTATTAAATAAACTTAAAGATTTATAATTTAAAATCGCTACTAATTAATGTTTTTTACTATAATATATCTTAATATATTTAATCATTTATTCTAACATCAGAAATTATTAAAATAAAATATTTTCGAGGTCATCCGTATAATTATGACTGAAGTCAAATAGACACGTCTAATACTAGCCTTATCTCGTACTGTCTCGCAACTTAATCTGTCTTCTATCCTTTCCGCTATTTTGCCGGGTGGTAAGACACTCATCACTGTATAATAACTTCATATTGGCCACACGGAATACCTTTTTACTTTCAATAATTTGTGCAGAACTCCAATAGTTCTTCCTTCTCCGACAATCCGCTTTTCAATTTGTAGATTCTCTTCTTCTTTGTTTGTTAAAGTAATCCTTAGGTTACTCAGTACTCGAAATGATGTACCTTCTTGACACAATATTTCAATATTCTTTGTTTTCTATTCGTGTATTAGCAATTCATATCACTGGGCCTTCTCTTCAATTAACTTAAATATCCTCAGTAATTGTTTTTTTGTTCTCTCTATTAGCACTACATCGTCGGCACAAAGATAAAAACCTGGTCTCTGTTGCAGATAGTTCCGTTTCTTCGTATTCCGCTTTCCTTCATTACTATCTCCGACAAGAAATTAAAAAGTTTATTTGACAATAGACCCCTGTTTAAATCCTTTTTTATTTGAAATTTTTCTGCCAAAACAACTCTATTGTTGGTCCTCAATAACTTCTTTAGAATTTCGAGTGCTAAAGAAGACGTTTAGGCTTAGTTGTTGTTCAATCATCAGTCATATCTACATTTTAAGTGCTTTTTTCCATACAACCCTAAAATGGTACACTGGTGTCGCTGGCGACACCGAGCAATTTCGATTAGATGCAGTCAGTACGTTCCTAGATAGAGAAGGTTTAGATTCTCAGTACCTTTACCTCTTTTAGCTTCAAATCAACTGTAACCGTAACTGTTTATCGGGCGCTAATAGCTATTGTAAAATATTTATCGGTGTCACATACGACACCACAGTACAATTCCCGTTATAATCTTGAATATAGAAGTAAATGGCTTCAACAAACAAAGCGTTGACTCAGGCTGAGTTAGAAGAAATTGTGCATGCTTATGAGGCTGGTGAGAGTGATGAAGATGTCCCTTTAAATAATAGAGAATCTGAATATTTGAGTGAGGATGAAGACAAAGAGCTTAGTGAAAGTGAACATTCTGATACCATTTAAGCAGAGCCAGAGGTTAGTAAAGAGTGAAGATTCACAGAAAAAGAGCGATCAAATAAGATAAGTAGTATATAGAAAAAATTGTTTTAAGTGGTATAAAACTGCGTTTTTCTCAAAAAAACACTCGCACAGTTAAAAAAACATAGTGCTTCGTCTATCAGGTCCAAAGACTCACACTTCAAATAAACCAGAAGAGATTCTGGCTTGGAAAATATTTTTCAGCGATTCCAAATAAACCAGACAAATATGGAAATAAAATCATTATGTTGTGCGACTCTAAGATTTTTATATGTATTCTGCAGTACCATATGTGGGAAAACAGAGACGAGACGCATCAGAAACTTTGCTTACCCAATACGTTCTTTGCCGATACAAAAATCTCTATGGCACCAATAAAAATGTCATCATGGATAATTGGTTTTTGTCCTCAGATCTTGCAGAAAAGCTTTTACAAAAAAGTTGCCAATGGTTGGAACCTTAGGAAAAAACAAGTCTGACATTTCGCCAGAATTTCTTAAAAAGAAAAAAATTATTCCAAGTTCTGACTTTGCTTTTGACAAAACAAAAAAAATTGTTCTGTTGCTGTGTAATTGATGAAGACACTAGCAAGCCCCAAATTGTTTTATTTTATAACTCTACAAAAAGAGGAGTAGACACTTGTGATGATCATTTGTGTCATTCTAAATCCGTGTCTAGGAAAACTCGTCGGTGATCTCTTTGAGTTTTTTATGGCATGCTTGATGGTGCATGCTTATGTTGTTCATAGCGCAAGTAGAACCAAATCAGATCCAAATTTAAAAATTACTCCCAGGAAAGATTTTCTTAGGTATTTAACACTACAGTCGGTGACTCCACAACTAAAAGAGAGATTAGAAATACCAACTTTGTCCAGATTTTTGCGCTCCACGATTTTTGATGTTGTTGGTCAAGAGAACCAGCCAGTACTCAGAAATCAAGAAACTGAACCTCCAACCCACAAAATATTTCAAGTTTGCCCTCGATCTACCAACAGAAAAGGTAGAGACCTGTACGTCCGCTGTACAGCTTGCCTGTGTGCCGAATACAGAAGACCAATCTGTCCAACTTGGACAGAAGAAATTTGATTTTTTTTGTTATAAACAAGTTCTTTTCTACTTCTTTAGAGTTATTTTTATAAGGGTGTCTGTGGTGTCGTATATGACACCACGGTACCACTAATTACCTAAAAAATATAGATAATACTTTTTCAAAGATACCATTGGTACCTACGATAATATGGTTATCTCCTTCGACATGTCTCTCTCTACCCTTACTTACATTTCTGTAATGATTCGTAATGAGGATGTACTTTCATCCATACCCATTGCTCGAGTATTTCTGATTGTTTCTGGAGTTAAACTCAATTAAAGGATTTGCTGTAGAATACAAAGCAAGCGGATATCATCACATTCACGTTACAGGCTTTCTGTGAAAGTATATTTAGTGAAAGTGAGAATAGAGCCTTATCTAGTCTTATCTAGTCCATTGCTGAAGCCAAATCAGGTGCCAGATTGGGAATTAGAACCGACAGAGATACGAAAACAGAAGAAAATCCTTTGTTATGCAGACAACTGAATTCAGATAACAAAGATGATATACAGCAAATGGTACTTAACATTTAAAACAGCGGTTGAAACGTCCAATAGGGAAACATCAACAATTTAAGTGAAATCTTTAGTTATGGCAAGAGAACCCAAACGATGAAAAATTGTAATTGACGACAAAATAATCGAACTAGTCTTAAAATTCGAATGTCTGTATTGTTCTGAAGCTATTTTAGAACAGGCTTATGTCTGATATAATAAAAAGAAGAAGAACTCCTCTAAGCCTAACAACTTAATAGAAAAAGCATTAAAAAAATCGCCTCTCATTGTTCTTAGATAATCGTAGAATGTTTTCTCATGTAACACCTATCTATGTATATACCGTGTTTTTTCACGTCTATTGTATATAATTAGCTTAATTAAGTCCGCACAATTACTGATGAAGTTGTATAGGAATGAAATTTGTATTCAAAGACACTAAAGCCGCCGTAGTAATAATACCTAAATGCCTAAAGTTGGGAAAAACGTTGAGCGCTCGACACAAAAGGATATTCTGGTATGAAATAGGAGATTTTGGGATTATATAAAAATATCGTTGTTAATTATTCTGTCTTAATTACTTAATTAACGGCAAGGCTTTCCTTGCAGATCCGGACTAGAGCTGAAACGGAGAAATTGCAAACCACTTTTAAACGAAGGTTTCATTTACTATTTTTATTTTGCAATAAAAACTTATGTTTATTTATGAATTATTTATTTTACTTAAATTGATATGAATAATAAGTAACATATTAATATATTTTCTTTTCTTCTATTCACTCTTCTCATAGGCATATATGGGAGAGTTGCCAATATTGTACCTACCACTTAACATATTTTGAATTTTAATTTGAATAATATTCGTCATATTTAACTGAACGATATATTAGGATAAATAATAAACATTTATACATACAAGATAATTTTTGTAACTTAATATCATTGATTGTACTGTTAAAAATTTATGTTTTCCTGGTAGGTTGCAAGTGTAATTTAGAAAACTAGTTGCCTTTATTGTACCATGGGTTTCCTTGATTGTACCCTATACAGAGGGATCATCATCATCATCATTGGCTTTTACAACTCTTCGTTAGTTTTTGCCGCGTTTACTATTGCCTTCCATTGATTCCGATTCTGTGCTATTATTTCCCATGGCCTTACTTCCATCTTCTCCAGGTCTTCCCTGACTGCGTCTTCCACCTTTTTCTAGGCCTTCCTGTCGATCTTCTACCATCTGGTCTTTCCCAAAACACATTGCTAATCAGTCTGTCGTCATCACTCCGTACCACGTGGCCTGCCCATCTTAATCTATTGGCTTTTATGTATCTTATGATGTTTCCTTTCCCGAAGAGAGTCTCTATTTCATTGTTGTATCAGCTCCTCCATTCATTTGTCACGCTGTCCCTGCAAGGACCATATATAATTCGCAGGATTTTGCGTTCCCACACTAATAGCTTATTGATTTCTTTCTTTCTCAATGTCCATGTTTCACTTCCATATGTCACTGCTGGTCGTATTATGGTTTTGTACATTTGGATTTTGGCACGCCTTGAGAGAAGCTTTGACCTCATTAGATGTTAAATGGAAAAGAATGATTTATTCCCCGCCAGTATTCGTATTTCAACCTCCCGTTCTCCTGTGTTTTCACTGGTAATTGTTGCTCCTAGGTATTTGAATTCTTTGACCACCTCAAAATTATGATCGTTTATGGTAATGTTTTGTTTTATTCGCTGTAGTTCCTTTTTTGATACGATTATGTATTTAGTTTTTTCTTCGTTTATTTTCAGGCCTACGCTTGGTGTTGCTTCTTCAAAGTTCGATACTATATCCTTTACTTCCAGTGTTATCTGTGCTACTGCATCTACATCATCTGCAAATGCGACAATAATCTTTGCTCCTCTGGCAGTTATGTCTGGTTTGACTCTGGTATAGATTTTTCGCATTGCATATTCCAATGCTAGGTTAAATAGTAATGGGGACAGCGGGTCTCCCTGTCTGAGTCCGGTGCTTATGCCGAAAGCCTTTGAAGTTTTGCCTCCTATTCTAATTTGTGCAAAGGAATTGTTGACACACATTCGCGCAATCATGGGCAGCTTCTTTGGTACCCTAACTCCATCATTGCACTCCACAGTTTTAAGCGATCTATGGAATCATATGCTTGTTTGAAATCTATGAAGATCTGGTGTACTTCTTTATTATATTCCCAATACTTTTCTAGCATTTGTCTGATAGGTCGATTGTTGATCTTCCAGGCCTAAAGCCGCATTGGTAATCGCCAATAATTTCCTCTGTATATGGCAGTAATCGTTTTAGTACAACTGAAGCTAATATCTTATATGTAGTAACGATTAGTGAGATTCCCCTGTAGTTGCCACATGTATCCTTTCTGCCTTTTTTATGTATTGGCACGATAATACAGCCACTCCATTCTTTTGGTATTATTTCTTGTTCCCAGGCTTCTTTCATTAATTGGTGTATTTTAGTTCTAAGTTCATGCCCTCCTTTTTTAATCAGTTCTGTATCAATATTGTCTAGTCCCGGGGATTTGTCATTTTTTAGGGTTTCTATCGCCGTGATAATTTCTTCCAGGCTTGGCGGGGGTACTTCCATCTCGGCCGTTTGGTACTCACAATTTGCTTTATTTCCATCCGCGTCTACCTGGACATTTAGAAGACTTTCAAAGTATTCAGCCCAACTTTCGATTATTTTATTTTCAGCTGTAATCATTTGCTCATTTTTATCTCTCACAAAGTTCGGTGTTCTTATATATGCACCTTTCTTATGTTGTCTTACTTCTTTGTAGAATTTTTTATTTTGCTTGCTTCTGTGGTCACGTTCTACTTTTTCAATTTGTTGTTGTAAATGTTGTCCCTTTTTTCTTTTTTCTCTTTTTTCTCTTTTTTCTTATACAGAGGGATCAGTGTATAGTAAAATAAATTTAAGTGTGAATACCATTATTCATGTTTTGTTTAATACAATTTATTTTCCAATATCAGAAATTATGTCGTTTATGAAAGTACATGAGCTTGACGCGGCATTTAAATGAACAAACTGTAGGATTTTCACATTTTTTTTGCTAAGTTTTTCTTGACAGCTTTTTTGTTCCTTTTAAGACGAATTTTATCATCTAGTTTTATTTTTAGAGCACTTACTTCTAAGATTTCGGTTTAACCTTCCCCAATTTCATTTTTATTTCTTTTATCTGTTCTTGTGCTAACTGTAGATGTTTAGCCAATTTTAATTCATTTTTATAGTTACTTTCCGTCAAATCATTGCCTTTTGTGCTGTATCCTTCTTGAATTTTGGATAAGGTTTCGGTATCGGGAAAATTGAATCAATTGAAATGTTAATTTTTGGACTTGCTTCACGAGCTTTTTAGTAGGCCTAGTGGGTGTAGTAGTCGTAGCTAAACTCTCTATAGGACTAGGTAGTTCAGGCCAAGTTATTTCGTACTCTACATTAGCTCCTGTTGTAGACCTAAATGGTTCCTTGTTTTTCCCATTAGACTCTTCATTTTCACCATCTTCCCGAGTTTCACTGTCTTCATGGTCATTTCAATTTTCAGCCGCACAAAATACATAATCTTTAAAGACCATTCGATCAACAGGCTATACTCCACTAGTTCGGAAACTATAAACTGCAATTTCAATGCTTACTGCTCTCCCAAAACCTTCAGAAATCAAGCCAGCTACGTGAAGTTGTGTAAAACATAATCCAGGGTTAGAACGAAGCCACTTTTTAACTGATTGAGTAGTAGCCTTTGAAAGGCTTAAAGAATGATCTACCTAAAGACTGCACGCGATGGGTCGTATGCCCAGGCAATTGTAGCATTATTACACCATGCTCTCTAGCACGTGAAATTGCTTTAAGATTCTTGGAGTGTATTGTATGCCCATTCAGTAGCAAAAGAACTTTTTTTTCTACTGTTGGGTTTATAGAATCAATAAAATGCTGGAGCCATTTTATAAAGAGATCACTAGTCATGTGGCCTGATTCTAATATCTCAACCATACTCCCTGGTGGAGCACTAACCCTCAAATCATTATTCATTCGTATACGGTTAATATAAGCATAGGTGGAACGAAAAATTCCTGAAGCACTCGCACAGCAAACAGCTGTTCCACGTTCTCCACTGGACATTGACCCCACTTGCCTTTTACCTTTTTGCGCAAGAACCTTTTGGCATTTGTTCTGCACAGTGCTGATACCCGTTTCGTCTACGTTAAATATGCGAGTTGCATCAATATTACCTATTCTCACCAACAATTTTTGCAGAAGATCGAAAAAGATATAAACATTCCTTTTATTAAATCCTTTTGCGCGCATCATGGACGTTTCTTGAGCTTTGAAATCATAAAACCACTTCGTTCCTGCCATTTGGAATTCTTTATTAAAATTATCTGGTGTTTGATTTTTCTCGACGATTTGAAATGCAAGCCGTGGAATATCATTGATCGTAAGGCCAAACATCAACGTCCCTAGTTTTAAAATGTCAACTAGCTCCTTCTCCACTGCTGTTGGTAAGACACTGCCTTCGTTTCTTTATTTGCCTTGACATTGGTCCCCTTAAGGTGACAGAGCAAGGTAGGCTTAGGGAGTCAATACTGCCTGCAGCATTCATTTAATCCCATGTCTACATTACGAAATGTTTGAAGAGCTCGGCTCATGTCGTTCACATTCCAAATCCTATATTTTTCTTTGGGCATCTAAAACACACAAGAACGTTGTGTCATTTATTTATTTATTTATTTTTGAAAATAAGTAGGTCTTAAATACCCAATGGTATCTAAAATTGTACCGGTTCAATATAGTCAACAACGCAAACTTGCACATTATGTAAATAAACTACGATTCCTAACCTAAGAATGGTTACTTAGAAATTATTTAACCATTCTTTTTTAGTGACTTTAGTAATAATTAGTTAGTTTATTAATAGAAAATCAATTTGCTTGCGAATTATCCGATTTTGACTGAAAAATTACAAAGCCGATTAGAAGATAATCGCGTGTACTGAGGAAGTAACATAGATAGAGAACTTTAATACATAACACATTTTTATACTTTACTTTACTTACTTTAAAAATTTCTTGTCATTAATACTTTGTTTCTTAATTGAAGAATGATAGAAGGCAATAAAGATTGTTAGAGTAGAAAACACGTGAAGAACTTTTCACCTTACAAGTCCTACTTCAGAGATGCCGCGATGTCAGTTGTGATGTGTATATTTGTTTTATTGACTACGCCAAGGCATTTGACCGTTGTCAGCACCAGAAGATGGTCACCGCACTACAAAGAGTAGGATTGGATCGGAATGGTAGGATGGATGGAAGGACATTCGGATCATCATGAATTTATACTGGAACCAGCGTGCTCAAGTCAAGGTCGAAGACCAGCTGACCGACCAAGTAAAGATCATGCGACTCTTTTCAATATATACTCTGAGGAGATTTTTAATGAAGCCCTCACAAACCTAGACATGGGAATCCGAGTGAACGGTGAATACATCAATAATATCCGCTACGCCGATGACACTGTGTTACTAGCAACCAGCCTAAACGATCTGCAGGCCTTACTAGACCGAGTGCGAACTGTGAGCGTAACATACGGACTGAACCTCAATATTAAGAAAACTAAATTCATGGTTGTCAGCCGTACAAATTTAGATCCCGGGGCACTAATGGCAGGTAGCGAAGAGGTCCAGAGAGTCGACAGATTCACTTACCTCGGAACTACCCTCAACGTACAATGGGACTACGCTCAAGAGATTAGATCCAGAATTGAAATGGCACGGTCTACATTTATTAAGTTGAGATCCTTGCTGTGCTACAGTGATCTCAGTTTGGGAACCAAGATGCGGATAGTGAGGTGCTACGTTCTTCCAGTGTTACTATATGGAGTTGAAGCCTGGACACTGATGCCAGCCACTGAAAAACGAATCGAAGCCTTCGAGATGTGGACCATGTCACCAACGTTGAGGTCCTACAGCGCATGACAAAAGAAAAAGAAGTGCTTAATTTAATTAAACAACGTAAGCTTGAGTACCTCGGCCACGTGATGCGGAACGAAGAAAAATATCGAATTCTTCAACTCGTTATGCAGGGTAAAGTATTTGGCAGAAGAGGACCGGGACGCCGTCGTATCTCGTGGTTGAAAAATCTCCGACAATGGTTTGGGATGACCTCAGCGGAGCTGTTTCGCAGAGCAGTCAACAAAACCATGATAGCCTTGATGATCGCCAACATCCGGACCGGATAAGGCACTGAAGAAGAAGAAGAAGAGTAGAAAAAGCAGCGGGTAGGGATAACATCACTCCAGAAATAAGAAGATTTATAGAAAGAGATAACACATATTGCCTACAGGAATTAATAAACGACATAACAAACAAAGCGAAAATAGCGCAGGACTAGAAAACAGATATTATACTACCAATACATAAGAAGGGAGGCAGAAGAAATTGTACCAACTATCGAGGAATAACCATATCAAATATATCAGGAAAGGTATTTGCAAGAATAGTAGAGAAAGGAGTAAGGGCTGAAATAGATCCAACATTGAAAGACACACAATGTGGATTCAGAAATAACAAAAACACACAAGACCTTACGTTCACAATAAAAAAAATGAGCGAAAAGATAGTAAATACAAACAAAGAAATACATATATGCTATATAGACCTAGAGAAGATGTTTGACAGAATTCTAATGAAGGATGTATGAAAAACATTACGAGAAAGAAAAGTGAATGCTCGACAACCGTTTCTGGGTCCTGGCGTATTCTAGGATTTTCCGCCATTCTGTTCTGTTCCTTGCTTTGTTTTTCCAGTTGGTAATCTTAAGTGTTTTCAGATCTTGTTCCACTTGTTCCATGTATCTAAGTTTGGGTCTTCCCTATAACCTTCTTCCTACTTGTGTTTGCCTCATAATATGTTTTGGTGTTTCAGTCTCCAACATTCGTTCAACTTGGCCCATCCAGCGCAGACGTCCGATCTTTATGGATGTTATGATCTCGGGTTCATTGTATGCTATGTATAGTTCAAAGTTATATCTTCTGCGCCATATGTCATTTTCTTTCACCCCCTTATATATGTGTCTAACTCATGTATTTGGTTTTTATTTCATTAATGTTTAGGCCACTGCTTTGTGCCGCTCTTTCTATCGCATTAAATGCTTCTATCATCTCTCTTTCGCTTCTAGCTATGATATCAACATCATCTGCAAATGCCAATATTTGTACACTTTTTGTTATTATTGTTCCTCTGGTGTTGACTTTTGACTCAATAATTATTTTCTCTAATGTGATGTTAAATAGAATACAGGATAGGGCATCTCCCTGTCGTAGGCCCGTTCTCACATGAATTGTATCTGTTAGTTCGTTTTGAATTCGAATTTTGCTTTGTACTTTAAGTGTTTCTTTTATGATATCAATGAGTTGACTTGGAATATTAAACTTTTTCAGTGCATAGATCAGAAATTCTCGATGGATGCTATCATAGGCACTCTCAAAGTCAATGAAAAGGAGATGTGTGTCTATATTAAATTCACTAGTCTTTTCCAAGATTTGCCTCAAGACGAAGATCGATCTATTGTAGACTTCTGCCTGCAGAAACCACATTGATATCCCCCAACTATTTGTTCCGCATATGGTCTCAATCGGTCATACACAATATTTGACAGTATTTTATATGCCACAGTCAGTAGAGTTATTGCCCGGTAGTTTTTATATTGAAGCGGATCTCCCTTTTTTGACACAATAGAAATTATAAAAATAATGTATAGAAATAATAGAAACATAGTGAGAACAAATCTAAGAAAAAGATGAGAAAATTTCTACTAGAATACTGGAAAATGAAACTCAAACAACTACCCAAACCACACTTTGCAGACGACATGGCCTTGTTGACGTATAACACCGAAAATATACAGTACGATATAAAAATATTAAAAATAGTATGCAGCTAAAACAAGAAGATCACTTAAAATACCTAGGAGCAATCATAGAAGAAAATAGAAAACAGGAATAGGAAATAAAAGAAAGATTGGGAAGAACCGGAAACATATTTAGTACAATAAAAAAATACTCAGAAAACAAGTGTTCGAAAGATGAGTGTAAGGAAAAACAAAAGAAGAAGATCAAGAGCTAGATGAATAGCGTGTTTCAGGAAGGAAATTGTAAGATATATGGAATTAAGTATAGTTCAGTGAAGTTTTGTTTTTTGTATCAATCTTAAAATAAAAAAAAATAAATGCGCATTATATAAACAAATCCACATATTTTTAAATACCGTTAATTGATTATAAAACATATATGTAATAAAAAAATCATATAGTGTGTATTTTTCTAATTAATTTAAAAGCAGACAAGGATTATTTTCAAAATAATCCGTTTTTAATGATGCCGACTATTTTTATTTTTTATGACTGAAATAATTATCAAATATGAAAATTATTCTAATACGATGTTGGTAAATAGAATCATTAGCCATTATTGCAATTCAAGGTCCAGTATTAAAGACGAGGAAAAAAACGTAATGTCAAAAAATAATAACTCACTGTTAAGTAAATGAGTTAAAAATAATTAACAAATTAAGAATGTGAATATGATTTGGATGAGATTGCATTGGTTAATATCTAAGAGTTCTAATTACTAACACTTTGTCTTTGGCAAATGCTTAAAAAACATATTAAAGTTGGCTTCATTTAAAATAAAATTAAAAATATTGTACATTCATGTGCTCATCAGTATAGCCCAAAATAAACAGTACTCAACTTGTAATTATTTTATTGTTTTAAAAAATACATATTATTGACACTTTATAACATGTTCTAAATGAGCTCCTCCTCTGTCAAGACAGACTTCATACCGATATTCAACATTTCTCGTAATGTTATGGAATAAAGGTTGTCTCAAGTCCGCGAATAAGGCTCTAACGGCATCCTTGTAACTCATTGGTGGTGTGTGGTACCCGATTAAAAAAGGCAGTTTTAGCCATGCCCCAAATGTATGCGTCTGGAAAATGTGCAGGATAGGGGAAGTCAGTAAAACGTGAAATTAATTTGTTTGGAAAATGTCCCTGAAGAAATTAACGAACTGCGACAGCAGTATGGCAAGTTGCCCCATCCTGCTGGAAAAATTGGTCTCGAAATTCCAAATTACGTGCACGACAAAATTGATGTAAATCAGGGATAAAGCGTGTTAAAATTTGTATCTACCTCTGTTGATTAAGTGTGACTTGAATACCATTTTCTTCGATAAAGTGTGGACCAATGATTCCGCGTCCCGAAACTGCACACCAGACACTCACTTTTGCGCTATGTAAAGAAATTTCTTGAACTTCATCTGGTCTAGAAAAGCCGAGAAATCGATTTGTGCGACGATTTACATGGCCTGACAAATGAAAATGTGCTTCGTCTGAAAACCACACATTTTTCAAAAATTCAGGATTTTTATACGTTAAAGCAAGAATTCTGGCACAATATTCCACTCAACACGCGATGGAAAGAGCAATGCTAGGTATATCACTTAAGGACAAGAAAACAAACACATGGATAAGACAGAAAACCAAAGTCACCGATGTGGTGCAAAAATCATTAAAGTTGAAATGGGAATACGCTGGACATGTAGCTAGGAGCGATCTAAACAAATGGCACAGATCAATTTTAACCTGGAGACCATACCAACACAAAATACCCAGAGGCAGACCTCCTATGAGATGGACAGATGATCTGAAAAGGACTGCCGGGAAAAATTGGCTACAAGTAGCGTACAATAAAAAACAATGGAAAGGAAGACTTGAAGAGGCTTATGTTCAGATGTGGACGTGAATGGCTAGACGAAGAAGAAGAAGATTCCACTCTACTGTGATAATTCCTGGGATGTAATTGTTGATGTATCTGAATCACATACGAAAATGCAGCCAGCTCCTGCAGGATTCTTTGCAAGAAAGTTCGTTTTAAGCCAAGATTCAACGCTATTCTTGTCTGGCTGGCTTTTGGATTTTCCAAGACTCGCTCAAAAACACGTTCATGGTTATCGTTGTGGTTAACTGTCCTGGGACGCCCTGAGTTTCCTTTTCGTTGCCTTTAAAATTACAGCATTACTTGGAGAACGTTTATTAAACCGTTGTTTGAATTGATCACACACGTATTGCAGACTTGCACTATTACGTCGGCCGATTCCGTATGAGCGAAAATAATGCTCCACAAGAAACACTTTCTCCTCTATACTTAACACCATTTTTAACAATTAGGCCTTAATAATTAATTGTTTAAGGATTACTTGACAGGTCTATACTAGTTAATTTGAATATGACAGCGCGCCTAAAGAGACATCTATGTTTCAGTTTCAGTACTGTTTATTTTGTACGTTGAATCTTAAGGGTTACAAATATTTAATGAATTATCCGACTTAAAAATCAAATTGACCAGACCTGCGATTTTTTATACAAAGTATAGTATTTTCATGGCCTCCTCCAGTATATCCCTTCCCGGTCTTCGGGGTCTACCTCGTTTTCTCTTTTCTTTTGACTTTAAACCGAACTCTGAAATTTTTGGTATCCATTTTGTATAATCTGCTCTTCTCACGTGTCCATACCCAATTAAACGATTGTCTTCAATGTAGCTTAGTATCTCTCCTTTTATTGCCATTATCCTCTCATTTTTAATACAATCCAGACTTATTACTCTACAGCTTCTTATCATGAACTCGGTTGCTGTAATTTTGGACCTATTTTGTACGTTTATTATCCAATTCTCTGCTCTGTAAAATATTACACTACGTAACAAGGTGTTATATATTCTCTCCTTTGTATATCTATCTATCCTATACCTTATTCATTTGTTTGATACATGTTCATGTCTGTTCTAATCTGCTGCTTATCTCTTGCTCAGTCGTTTTAATTTTTAAGACTATGAATCCTGAGTATTTGAATCTTTAAGTATCGTCAATTTTCCTGTCTACGTCTCCAAGTTCCTCACTGGTTCTAGTTCTGTTATTAAGTATTCGATATCTTTTAAAGGTTTATTCCCAGTCTCATTTCTTCATTGGTAGATATACCTTTTATTGAATCTGAGACCAATTCTTTAAATACCGCTTCACTGTTAAAGAGTAGTGGTGACAGCACGTAATCCTGGTGGACTCCTCTCTGTATTTTAATATCTTTGGTGTTCTGGTTGTCAACTCTTACCTTGGCAGTTTGATTCCAATATAGATTAGAGACAATTTTCATATCACGACTGTCAAGATTTTTGCGTTTTGATATATTTACAAGCTTTTTATATTAAACTTTATCAAATGCCTTTTCAAAATCTACAAAACATAAGGACATGTCCTGATTCATATCCATGCATCTCTGAGCCAGTCCATTGAAGCCGAACAAACCATCTCTTGTGCTCATATCATTTCTAAAACCAAATTGTGTGTCACTAATGTCATATTCAAGAGCTTTAACAATTCTGCTGTGGATTATTTTCAAAAATATTTTAAATGTGTGACTCATTAAAGCTATTGTTTTGTGATCTGAGCAGGATGTTGCACTTGACTTTTTGGGTTTGCCACAAAGGTCTTGCAGCCACTGTCTGGAGATTGTGGCAGTCTATTAAAGAGTTCAAGTATTACATCAATAACATATTTATCAATGAGTTTTATTAATTGAATGATCACATCATCTGGTCTGGTAGTTTTGCCCTCTTTTGTGTTTTTGATGGCGTAGATGACTTCTTCCCTTAATATTGGTGATCCGTTATTCTCTGTGGTTTCTAATGATAGTTCTTCTCTTTCATCAATAAATAGCTTTTGGATAATTGGTCCAGTGACACAATTTTTCCTTCATATCAGTAATGATATCTACTTTATCATTTTTAAGGATATTCGTTCTTGTACTTTTTCTAGAACCTGTAACTTCTTTGATTTTTTTGTGTAAATTAAAGCTATCATACTTTTTGTCCAGATTTTCCATCTCCTTGAATCTGTCGGAGAGCTTGAACCTCTCTTTTGTATCTCGAATTTTTGTTCTGATGTTTTTCTGAATTTCTGTGTATTTATTCAGGTCTTTTGCTTCATGTTTTCTTCGTTCTTCCATAAGTTCAAGAATTTCTACTGTCATCCAAGGTTTTGTATTTTCCCCAAGCGGTTTGAGGTTTTCTTTTCCAACTGACACAAGGGCATGTTGAATTTTTCCACATTTTTAGTCAATTGTTAGAGTTTCTGCATTATCTTTTTTGACCTTCTTTAAGTTCTCTTTTATTTTAAATTTCGTTTCCGTATATGTGTTGTCTTGTTTGAGACGTCTTGTATCCATGTTTTTCTTGGAGCTAGGGTGCTTTACATTCTTTAGTTTCACTCAGTAGTATATATATTGGAAATTGTGATAAAGACCCGAAGACATTTCGTGAAACTTTTATTTACTTTTAGACCCTGACATATCAAAAGAGAGATCTAAGGAAGCACCAAAACGAAAACAAAAAAGCCGAATATAGTCACATTAAAATGTGACTATAACACTAACTTCTAAGACGTGTCTCAACATTTGTTCTGATACCAATTTTGGACGATCTTGTACAGCACTGTAAGACTTTTTACTAGGAATATTGCAATACTTATAATGTAGACAAAAATCAACACTTTTTTTCTTGTTGGGTTCAGCGTCCACATGATAAAATTCGGGCGCAACATCAACATTGCATAAAATAACGATATCCTCAGTTTCAAGACGGAAACCCGCAGACCACTGTAATAAATAATAATTAGTAAAAATTAGCCATCTAAATTAATTATTTCAAAATTAATTAACATTCACAAGGAAATTATTATGAAGATGAAGATAATTTGAGTAACCGGCTTCTTAATTTATTACACGTGTTTTGGGTTGTATATTGCCATTCGGACGGTTTTCTCTGACTGTTATGTTCATCATTTAATTTGCATTTTAAAGATAATTGCTAGTTTCAGGGAATTGAATATACAAGAAGAAATGTATAGTTTTTTTACGTTGGACATTTTTTTTTTATTTTATAGTCGGCTCATATAATCTATAAAAACGTTGTAGCTTATTATAGACAACGAAAAATTGTCGTTAATGAGAAAAATCTCTTTTCATTTCTTAATTGAATATATCTGGTAACTGCGCACGTGAATCAGTTTTCTTTTCTTGTGGTCAATCTTTATCAAGTGCATAGTAATTTTCATATTATTTATTCTAATTTTGTATAAGAATGCATCTTCTTCTTCTTCTTAGCCTTCTGTCGTAAATATTATATAGGATATAGGCCTCTCCCAACTCCTTCCATCGGTCTCTATCCTGAGCAAAATATTTTCAATTTGTTCCGGCTATTCTTTTAATGTCATCAACCCATCTCATCTGTGGTATTCCTCTTGGTCCTTTACTTTCGTAAGGTCTCCAATGTTGTATTGTAGTATTCCAACGTTGGTCTTTTTGTCCAGTATGGTAATTTTTGTTGCTATGTCCTCAACTTTTGTTTTGGATCTTACCCAGTCGTTCCTCTTTTTATGTGACAGTCGTATACCTAACATTGCTCTTTCCATTGTTGTGACTAGTTTATTCATGTTTGTCTTGGTTAGGGTCCAGGTTTGACATCCATATGTCATTGATAGGAAGGATGCATTGGTTGAACACTTTGCTCCTCAAGTATTAGGGTATTTTGCGGTTCTTAAGTATCCAACTAAGTTTTCCAAATCCTGCCCATGCTACTCTTGCTCTTCTAGTAATTTCCGCACTTTGGTTCTTTGTCTAGTTTCAGGATTTGGCCTAGGTAGATATATTCCTGGATTTGTTCTATCTAAGAAGATATGTTCTATCTATAAGAAGGCATACATGATTTAAATAGTTTGTAATTTCATGCGAAATATGATCAAAGTTTGTCTCACTCGATTTTTCCGTTTGTTCTTTTTACTATTATTTTTTAATATGTACCTAGATGTTTTCCTCTTTTTTCTCTAAAATCCGATTGTTCTTTAAATTCCTTTTTTAATTTTTTTTAATCTTACAGTTTCCAAAAAACTTATAAACAAAGACAAAAAACTTATGACAAAGATAATCGTGTCATTCAAAATACGTACTGGCTATGTACTATATGGCTTGCTCTTATTTTATCTATTACTACTGCAGCGACAAGCTAATTACGAATAATTATAACTTTTCTATTCAAAAATTAAATACCAGATCTTATATTTAAATTTCCAGGTAGAATGTGATAACCTATTAATTTGTTTAATAAAGTTGCTGCCCAAACATTAACTTTAAGTGAGTGTTGAAGTTGCATTTTTCATGTATGGGAAACGAAATATTATATTGTAAGCAATGATATCACAAGAGACCAGGCCGATAATACTGGAGTATATCATCTGGCTTTTAAAACAAAGAATGTATGTTTAGTTTAGTAATCAATCAGTCACAATTTGCATCAGTCCGCGATACATACAAAAATACCTTCCTTTCGAGAATTAATTACGTTTTACGAAACTTATTGTTGTAAATATTATTAACAGTTTTTTCTACGTTTTATTTGATCTTATTATTATTTTTATTTTGTTTCCGTGGAAAATAAGTTTAGCACACACGCATTCACACAACCACGGAATATTGGTGACCCTGCAAATATTGTACATTGAACAATTGGACATTGAACAGTAAACACTACAACTAACATGCAATAACATCACAGTACTATACTCTGCTTTTTACATTAAACTGTTATATATTTACACTAACTCAAATGATTTTGTCCTTATGAGTCTTCTCTTTAGATCAGTATTGTCAAGAAGCTGAATTTCCTCGACATTCACATGACTATAGAGCCTCTGCTGACTTGCTGCTGTTTTCTTGATTACTTCGGTTACAGTTTCCATTCCCAAGTCCTGGTGGAGGTTGCTATCACGGATATATCAAGGAGCATCAACAATGTTCCTCAGTTCTTTGTTTTGAAATCTCTGGATAATATGTATATTACTAGCTTTGGTACAGCCACAGAGTTGGCACCCATATACCTATACTCACCTCAGTACTTGCTTGTAAATGGATAATTTATTATGAATGGATAATAATGAATTTTTTCCAATCAGCCAATACAATTTCTTATATCTAATATCAAGCTCCCCTCTTTACTTTTTGACATGGACTTTCCAGCGCTGCCTCGCGTCTAGGGTGATGCCAAGTATTTTGCTGATGTTGCATAAGGAACTTGGGTATCATTTATTCTAACTGCGAAATTTTCTATTTTTTTATTTATAAACTAAATATTTTTTAAGATTTAATCTCATTTAAGTGTTTTTTTATTTTCTGGTCCAGGTATGTATAGTATTTACTGATAGTTGCAACTTATCAATCGCTTCTTTACTAGTGTCTCCTATCGCTAGTATGGCTGTATCATTTGCGAAGGTGGCAATAGTGTTTTGTTCTAGCTTTGGAATGTCACACGTATACAATAGGTACAAGACCGGTCCTAATATACTCCCTTGTTGCACGCCAGCTTTGGTTTCCCTGAAATCGGTGTACACTTTTTCTTGTTTTACTCTGAAATATCTATTCACAATGTATGATTCTAAGATTTCTGATTACTGGTTAGGCATGAACGTTCTTAGTTTATAGTTTAAACTCTCATGCCAGACTTTATCAAATGCCTATGATACGTCCAAGAGGATTTTAAAGCAGACTTTCTTTTCTTCTAAGGTTTTTCCATTATATTCGTTATTCTGTGAACTTGATGTATAGTGGAATGTTTATTTCTGAAACTAAATTGATGATTTGGTATAACATTTTTTCTTTCTATTATTGGTTTTAATCTTTTCAATATAAGTTTTTCAAATTCTTTTGACATCACCGGAAGGAGTGATATTGGTCGATAGAATGTCACTTAATTAGAAAGTTTACCTGGTTTGGCGATCATAATGACTTCGACTACTTTCCAGGGTCTGAGAACATATCTCAATCTAAAAGCAGCATTTATTAGGTGTGTCAGCTTAACTATGGCTTTTCTTGGTAGATTTTTTAATAGTTCTCCTGTTCTACAATACATGTTAGAGATCATGTCCTGAAGTTTTTTTAGGATTTATATTCTCTTTTATCTCTGTTGATTCTTCTCTAAATGATTATTCGTTATTCTTTCTTCGGTTTGGAATGGTTCTTTCCATTTCAGTCCTTCACCATAATTATAGTTGGGTTTGAACGTACTTTGTAAATAATCTACAAATCGTTGTGCTTTCTGTTCGTTACTTCTAGCGAAGGTGTTATTTTGTATCTTGATGGGAGGAAAATAAATAATTGGTCTCCTCATTCTTTGTGTTGCCTTCCATAACGAATAATCTGTGTTCGGGTCAGTTGTTAAATTACTTAAAAAGAAATCAGTTGTTGAACTTTTTATATTCTGTATCTCCTTTTTAGAAGAAGTTCTCCTCCGAGAACTACAAAATATAATAAATGCGGTAGTTCACCACAGCGAAATGTTCGGTTTACATCTAAACGTTTCCAAAACTAAAACTTTAGTATTTTCAAAGACACCAATAAACGTACAGGTGTATGCCAAGGGTCAAATAATAGAACAGGTAAATTCCATAAAATATTTGGGAACAAATATCAATAGTCAGTGTAATCCAAAAAAAGAAATCCTATCAAGAATCGAACAAGCAAGGAAAACATTCATGAGCATTAAAACATTTTTTACAAGATCAGACCTTAGTCTACAGCTTAGAATCCGAATGATCAGATGTTACGTTTTTTCTGTCTTACTGTATGGCTTTGAAAGTTGGACAATGGACTCTGAAATAGAAAAAAGAATAGATACCTTTGAGATGTATATATACAGACGAATGTTGAGGATTCCATGGGTACAAAGAGTTACTAATGTTGAGGTACTTCGTCGCATGTGTAAACAAAAAGAATTACTAAGAATAATCAAAGAGAGGAAAATGCAATACTTGGGTCATGTGCTGAGAGGCGAAAGATATGAATTACTTCAAGTTATACTGGAAGGAAAAGTACAGGGCAAAAGATCAGTAGGAAGACGCCAGAACTCGTGGCTGAAAGACCTGAGGAGATGGTTCGACCGCTCACCGCAGAGATCTTTCCCGCAGCAGTTTCCAAAACTACAATTGCCATTTGGATCGCCAACCTTCGAAAGGAGACGGCGCAATGAGAAGAAGATCTCCTTTTTAGTTTTTATGTAGCATTATTTAGACTAGTTTTGTCTCGTGGAGCTCTGTATTGCTGACAATTTTTCTTAACTTTCTTTTTTCTACTATGAGTTATCTGATTTCTTTTGGATAGTTGTTCCGATTTGTTTTTGAAGTTATTGTGGAGTATTTTCCCAAGCTACATGTTGGACATTTTTTATTAAAACTTCTAATTTCACATCAAGTTACATCGTGTTTCTCAATGGCACAGCAAGATTAATTTTGTGTTCAAAGTTTATTTTGAAGTTCTTCCAGTCAGTTTTTTTATTAGTCAATATTGGATTGAAGAAATTAGAGAACTAAGGTGATCTACAAAGAATGCTGTACCAATTTTACACCAGTTTCCTAGTGGATTTAATCGTGAATTTTAATAGTTGAACCAGAAAATTATGGTAATTTTAAAAGACCTCATTCGTTGGAAGGTAGCAATTAAAGACTAAATAGTTAAACAAGTTTAATTATTTAGTCTATTCTAAACAATAAATGTAAAACTATTTAGGAATAAAATTATCCCATCATCATAGTCATTAACATCTTGGCAGATGTGTTGTGGTTGATCAGTGAGCTTCAGCAGCTCTCAGTCTAATTAATGATATTTCTCGATTGGTCGTGGTCATCTATTACATGTACTGTCTCAGTATACTGCTTGTTGAGAAGCTTTTTCGTGATGTCTGCCTATCGCTGTGGGGATCTGCCGAGTTGGCGTTGACTCTAAGGCCTTCCTTGGACCACCAACCGCTCCATTTTATGATCACTACGATGGATATGACCAATGAACTTTAAAATTTTAGTGTAAACAATACTAGAGGGATGCTGATTGGGTTCAATTTCATCTAGAACCGATGAGTCGTCTTTATGTCTAGATTTCAAAAGCGTCTATCTGATTCTTTGACTGTCCATGTCTCGCATATTAAATTAGTCTACTGTTTTTTTTAATTTACGTCTTTTCAGAGCGAATTCCACTTGGGGAAAAAGTATGTCAGGTTTAGATTCAAAGCTAGTGTGGTGTGTCCCTGTCAAAAAATTATCTAGCGACAGAAAAATAGAAAAAGAGGTAAGGCAGCAAATAAAAACAAGGTTGCCAAAACAGCTTCTTTATGGGAGGAATAAAAATATAACAGAAAGCATTATTAATTTCGGAATTGTTCACCCTATATGGAGCGGAAGTATGGCCAATGACAACAACAATACGAAATAAAATAAGAACAGTTGAACTAGACTTTATGAGAAGATATCTACAAATCACAAGAGCGGATAGAATAAGAACGGAGGAAATATGGAACAGAATGGAAATAAAATGCTCAATTACAAAAAAGTTGGAAAACAGAGCCCTGCAGTGGTACGGACATGTACAAAGAATGCCAGAGCATAGGTGGCTGAAAAGAATATTAAACTGGGACCCGCCGGGAAGAAGACGGAGAGGAAGACCTGCTACAAGATGGAAAACATACGTCGGAAATGCTATGATAGATAGAGACCTCAGAGAAGGTGACTGGGAGAATAGAGTGCTGTGGAGGACGAAAACGGCGAACTCATAATGGAAAAAGCCGAAGAAGAAGAAGAAGAAGAATTATTCAAAGATGATGATACAAAAATATATTATTTCCACTATTACATATACATTCGTTCAACACACTTCATTAACATCCATTCCACTAGAGAACATCTAAATTAGTCTGACCCAAAGCGATTAAAAAAATACATATTTATATCTTTTTTTTAGTTTGCACTTATTTATATCTCTCACATATCAATCGTTTATAAATTCTAAAATATTTGTGGTGCTATAAAATAGATTGATGGAATTTTGATGACCCTCAATAACTATACTGTAAAATCGTCTTTTTTATATTCTAAATCGAAGATAACGAAATTTTTATGGGAAATGTAAATAAGTTCATTCTAATTACGGAATTGATATTGGCGTTAAAAACTAAGGAACTGTTAGATGACTGTTTTATGATGAAAGTCGTTTATGTAGGCGATGTGGATGTGTACATAGAAATCGTCCAATAAATGGTAGATAACTGTGAATGCCAAAAGATTTCATGTATGTATACATATCATATTTACAGGTAAGTTTTTGTCTTAAATGGAGTCATTTTCAGTGAATATTTTTAACCCCTAGCGTTCAACCTTTGCGCAAGGGTTACCCTTACAATTTTAAATGGAACAGGATTAAATAGCACATTTGTTAAAGAGCATTTAATTTTCTGTCCAATGGGTTATAATTCATTATTTTTTACTCAGCGGTTGTCAAAAAATTGCATTTGAAAGAGATAATAATTAAAAATAAAATTAAAAAGACAGTCAAGATTTCATTTCACGTACAAATCGACTATGTATCTGTTGATACGTATTTCGCTTTAATAAAGCTCATCAGAACAGTTATTCATAGGCGTTCTCAACGTGAAAATTAATCTTTTCTGTCTTTGGGAAGCAACGATAAAATGGCTTCGAAACGGACGCAATAGCGACATCTGATATTAATAATAATTAATACAGTTAATACATAATTAAAAACATAATCTAAAAATAACCTAATAATAAACTTTCTTTTAATAAAGATGCTTTTGTAAATTTTATGTATGGAATTCTCTCTATGGAATGTAAATAAAGATTGAGAAGTGTGTACAAGGGAAGGCACTTCTTCCACTAAATCCAAATCGTGGTGTAGGCCACAGGTACATTATTAATTTGGTGTTAAACCAATAAAGTTCTCCAATATCGGTTCGGTAGTAAATAAAAGAAGTAACAACCGGCGAGTACCAAATGTGGATGTGGAAGCTCAAAAAAAAGTTTTGGGAACATTTGTTACAGAGCTCACCAGCTCCTAAGAAACAGAAGCAGAACAAGCGGTAAAGTTATGTCAGATTGTGAGAAAGACACTCAAAACACATAAGTTTTATTCCTTTAATATGCAGATACTTCAAGAACTCTACGAAAAGAGAGTTTTTTATACAAGAATACTAGTATATAGAAGAATAATAGATTACTAGTATGGCTCCTAGAGGAACGTTTGCTGACATTAAGCTAATTTCCCATTTGTTCAAGCTGTTTTCTTTAATAATTTTTTTGTTTATATTTTGATGGATGAAACATTTGTTGACTAAATATTCAGAAATGTCTTCAGTTATGTTTCTGTAAACTGTGGTAATGCATTTCACCCTTTTGAGAAATCTCGTTTTGTTAGTTTGGGTTCTAAAAGGTATAGAGGTATATTATTATATTTGTGTCAATATAATAGAATAGGTATGTAGGTTTCTTTTTTTCCTTATAAAATTTTATCCTTGTGTCTTCTTCGTCTTATTTTCTAATATTTTGTTTATTGTTTTGGCATATCTACTAAAACCTGTCAATTCTGTGATCAATGATTTCCAATTCGAATATAAATTTAGATTGATTTGCAGCTCTTTATCGTCAGTACCTTTTATTGCAATAATTTTTTTGAACGATTCGCAGTGTATCCAGATGAAAGCCTTTTTAGAGTATGTGAAATCGTTGCGCATCTCTTGATTAACATCTAAGCGTCACTGTGTAAGTTAATTTAGAGCAAATAGGGCCTCTCTAGTGTCTAACTGTTATATGAATCCTCACTGTGTATTGCTAATATTTAAGTTTCAGCTTCCGGTAGATGCGAATGTAATTGATATTGAGATAATCTTGAGCAAATGACTCATTACGAAATCATTCGATGATTGGAACAATGTTTCCATTAGCTTTTTTAGATATTGTGACGCATGTAGATAACAGCTATTTATTTGGCCCCCCTATGAAATTTAGGTAAATAGGTAAAAATGGTCAGAAGAGCATTAGGACACATTTACTAAGAGATGCCACATATAATGAAGTAATGAGTTAAGATTTGAAGTGTGTATTGGAGACAGTAGGAGTCGCATCATTCGCAGGAAAAATAAAGCTTTCCATCCCGACTGTCTGAAGAGAAAAGTCAAATTTCTTGCATTTGTCATGATCTGGGGCAGCATGTCGTCTAAAGGTGTGGGAAAGTTACATTTTATCGATGGGAATGTAGATACGGACAAATATTTGAATATTTTAAAAGAATCTCTTTTACCGATTATGAAACACTGTTTAACATCAGCGGAAGATTTTGTCTTCCAACAGGACGGCGCAGGTTGTCATACCCAAAAAATAGTTTAAAATGGATTAAATTCTACAGTATACAAGTTCTGGACTGGGTTTCCAACAGTCACCAATAGAAATTTGTGACGCGAAATAAAAAAAGTATTGAGGAAATATCCTGCCAGGCCCGTCAACGAATTTAAGCAAAAATTGCAAGAAATACTTGATTCATTTACAGCAGAATTTTGCCAGTACTTGTTAAAAACTATGCCACGAAGAATTTTGGATATAATTAAAAATAAAAGATGATGTGACTCCATGGTAAAGTTTCATATTTCTTTTTGTAATATTAAATATTCTACGCGTTGTTGTTATTCTGTTTAATTAACCATTTTGATTAATTTAAAAAATATTTTCTATAATTATGGAAATCCAAAAATGCTCGACGAATTAAAACTTTTAAAGTTTACTCTGGACTTTTACTCTTACTTTTGTTTTTGTTCATTAAAACTTAGTTTTCTTTTCAATCTAACATTAGGCCAACTGACATGGTAAGGTGTTCGTAAAACCGGCATTGTATAGTATTAAAAATATGGAAAAATAAAAAAAGTGTATGTAGCTCCAAAATAAAAAAAAAAAAAAATGAATCGGAATATGAACTATTCATGCATGTATAAAGAAAAAGTGTGTAAAAAAACGGGATGTGGCACTCCGGGAGTGACCATTTGATTTCTACCAGCTCAGTAGGTATTAATCAAATCCCCACTAAAGTAATTAAATACATTTCTTCATATATATCTCCTGTTCTGTCTCACATCATCAACCTATCTATCAAGGATGGCAAGTTTCCAAGTGACCTTAAAACGGGAGTAGTTAGTCCAATTTTCAAAAAGGGAGATCCATGTTTGGTTGATAATTACAGGCCAATCACCGTAACAAGTGTACTCTCTAAGATTATCGAAAAGTGTATTTACAGTAAAATGTTAAATTTTCTGAATAAATATGATATCTTAAATAAATGCCAGCATGGGTTTCTTCCTAATAAATCTATAGAGAGTGCTTCTATTTCATTATTTAATTATATCCACGCTGCTTTGGATCGGAAAAGGTATGTGGGTGCACTCTTTTTTGACTTAACTAAGGCTTTTGACTCTATTGACATTGAAATTATACTACATAAATTAGAAGCCCTTGGTTTTCGGGGTCATTTCTTGAACTGGTTAAGGTCATACTTACAACATCGTAAATTCCTAGTAAAAGTCGATAATAAGAAGTCATCTATTTTTAATCTTGATCAAGGTGTACCGCAAGGCTCCGTATTGGGACCCTTAATATTTCTTCTATATGTCAATGATTTGATAAATTTTTTAACTGCAGACCATACAGTTCTTTATGCAGATGATTCAACAATTGTAGTTGACGAGTCAACTGAAGTCGAACTTATTTCAAAAATGAACTTAGTAGCACAAAAATTTACAACCTGGTGTAAAAGGAACTCTTTAATGGTAAATGCAAAGAAAACTATTTGTATGCAGTTCTACTCGTGCTGTAAGCCATCCCATGGTTATAAAATCACAGTTAGTTCTGAGGAAATACCCTTTAGTGATACAACACTATTTCTTGGTAGCATTCTAGAAAGTAATACGACATGGGATGAAAATGTCACTAAAGTCTGCAAAACAATGAATAAGGGTTACTATGCGATCCTTCAGTTGAAAACTCTATTTAACACCAATCAATTGATAAGTGTGTATTATGCATTGGTTTATTCATATATGGCCTATAATGTTGTCTTGTGGGGAAACTCTAGAAACTCTTCTGTTTTTATAACTCAAAAGAGAATTCTTAGATTGATATTCAATATTGATAATAGACAATCATGTCGTAAATATTTTATTGAACACAGACTGTTGAGTTTTCATGCTTTATATATTTATAAGTGTATTATTCACGTCAAAACTAAATTTCAAAATTTTACCCTTAACTCTGACTTTCATAATTACCCGACAAGACACGGGAGGTTGATAAGTGTGTGTAAACACTCCACAACTCTCTTTGAAACTAGCCCTGATTTTGCAGGATCTAAATTTTACAATTGTTTGCCACTTAATATGTATAAGAAATGAAAATAATATTCAAAAATTCAAAACTAAATTAAAAGCATGCTTGATCCAATTATGCGTTTACAACCTAAATGATTATTTTGACTTAATAAAAAACTACAGGGAATGAGGACCGACGGGTTCAGAGACGCTCTATATCGCATATCTTTTTTTTTTTATATTTTATTGATTTTGTTTTATGTAATTGTCCTATATAACTTGTTGATCATGCTTTATGTACTATATGACTTGTCCTATATCACAATGTGATCTGATGGGATTAATAAAGAATATTCTATTCTATTCTATTCTATATAAAAACCTACAATATAATGGCAATCCGAAAGAAAAGTAAATAAAATAGCTAAATATAGAGCAGAAAAAGGAATTCATAAATTTAGTGTCTTTAATTGATCGGCATCTTTGTTTCTGTTTTTTTTTGAAAAGTTGATAAGTTTGTTTAGCACTTTCTCGCTCTCTTTCTCTTTCTTGTACCTTGTTCAAATGTCGTTGATTTCAGTTTGTAAATACATCAGGTATTATCGCCCCTTGAATCATATTCCGTAATTTGTTGATGATCGTATGCAAAATATGTACTTCTTCGTGTGTGACTACCTTAATGGCTTACCAGTTTCGCCAACCCACAAACTACCGTTTAAGTGTTTTTTGTCACGAAACTCTTAATCCTATCACGAATAAAACCCTATAATTAAGTCTATCAACTTTGAAACAGAAGCCATTGCCAGCGGCGTAGATTATCTACGATTTTTATAAAGGAATATTAAAGCCTATTAAAGCTGTCAATTTAAAAATGTGTTTTGTCGCTACATTAATATATTGAAAAAGTCTTGTTTTCGATGGTATTTTATGACGATTTTAGGACAGTTTATATATTTTGACCCAGTGAAGATAGACTCAAATGAGTTTGACAGTGCGCAATATTGGTATTTGGCAGTGTTGAAATTCACATCACAAATAATTACTTATAAGATATTTAAAAATTAATACTTTAGAATTACTTAATAAAAAAGAAAAAGTAAATAAAATCCGTAAACTAATTTTCGAAACCAAATTCAGATTTTTGCTTTAATCTGTGCCTTCTAAGAATTGCAAAGCAAAACAGACGTTGATAAAAATGTTATTAGAGACATGGGGAATCTAGAAATTGCATTCCACAACATATCTTTTCAACTAAGTAAAATCCTTAGCGAATTGGTTTCTAGTACTCGTACAGAGTATATCGGAATAAAAGGAAAAAGCCAGTTAAGATTTGATTTCACGTATAGTGCGTCTGTGTATCTGCTTATACGTATTTCGCCTTAAAAGGGCTCTTCAGAACGGATAGTCACAGTCGCTCTGAACGTGAAAATAAAATTGGTTTGGTCTCAAAAATTAGTTTACGGATTTTAATATCAGATGTCGCTATTTTCGTCCATACGAAGCCATGTTAGAGTTGCTTCCTAAGACAGAAAAAATTTATTTTCACGTTCAGAGCGACTGAATGAATGAATTTCATATTAGAACCAGATATCCAACATAACTTTTTATGTATAGAAGAGAAGGTTTAGGGACTTCATCCAGTGGAAGTGACTGTAAGGTTGAAAAGATTCAACCGTTCTAATCTACATCAACATTTTACGAGTATAACCTAGGAAATCAAAATAAAGATAATTTTGAAGATGAATTGCTAAATGAAAATATTACTGAACTTGTTAAAGTTGAAGATATTTGAGCTAACCTTATATAATATTTTAGTGTTGTGGAAAAACCTGAGAAGAATGATTAAACATGTAATATTTTTTTATTCATTATTAAAGTTTTCTTTATATAATTTAATTTATTCCTGCACACCACAAATTGTATAATCAAAAGATATATTAAAACATTATTTTGATTTCTTTGACAATGAATTAAATATTAGTATGTTCCGAAATAAATTTTACATTTATCTTACAGATAAGAAACCGCAACATAATTTGACGTGAAAAGACGGGTACATTTTATTTTATAAATAAATGTCTATGCTTCAGATAACTATCTGCCAGATTGTAAAATATTTATCTGCAAAAAATTAATTAAAATCCTTTGTAAAAGGTATATATTTAAAAACCCAAACGGGCTGTGTTAGACAAAACGTTTTCGGAATACATCATTCCATCATCGGTGTCTAGGAGTACATGAATGTAGCCACTAAATATATGGGTAAAAACCCGTTAACAAATAATTAGTTACATTTGTTTGACATTATATCTTATAAATAATTAGGATGTTAAAGTTACCGTTGGATTAGGTAACATGGCGACATATGACTGCACGTTGAAGTTGCAAGTCCTGAGACGGTGTGTCTACGAGGACTTTATGGAAGCAACTGAGCAACTTCAGTTGGTCACCGATGATGGAATAATGAATTCCGAAAACGTTTTGTCTAATACAGCCCGTTTGGGTTTTTAAATATATACCTTTTACAAAGGATTTTAATTAATTTTTTAATATATGGTATACAGCCAAATACAGGAATGTAGATTCCTTGTGGATTTATCTGCAAGGCCCTTTCATGCAAGAAGTTTTTTATTTTAAAAATTTAACTTTTAATTCTTTTAAAAATTTCGTCGATCCTAAAAATTGGATTTTTATGGATATTGGATGGACGACTTTAGGCAAAAAGTTCAGCGACTCCCCAAAAGTGACTTATTTGTTATGAAAGTTGTACAACAGAGTAAAATATTATTCTGTTGTCGTCCTAGTCTTAGATAGGAGGAAGACAGAAAAATTAAATGAAGTGAATGTAGATGCAATTGATTGGATCCCTCCTCGAATGATGACCGGCAAAATCACTAGTTTAATATAATAATCTACTCATGTGTTAAAGACAACTGTGAATAAAATTAGAATCGCCATAATAAAAAGCAGAATTAGAGGTCCAGAGATGTTAGAATGTCTTCTATCATTTTCCATACAAGAATTCGGTCTAAATTTATTTAGCATGAAAAGACAATATTACTACGAATACCATTAACTAATACAAACGATCATTCTGTTTTATTTTGACAAATATTGAATGGAAAACATCATTTAAAAATTTGTGGTCAAAAAATTAGTAACATAACCTGTTGCTAATTTTTTGATGATATATTGATGAGGATATTTCTATAATTTAGACGTAGAGTTTCTTCATAATTGTGGTTAAGGTGGAGCTGATTAATGTATTATCGTTTAGGTGCCATATTTTATTATTATTTATTATTTATTAAAACTATTTATTATTCTCCTTGTGTATAATTTTTTTCTAGTATGAATATTCACCTCGTTATAAGTCATAGGATACCTCGCCACCTGACGGATTTTTGTTCGCCGGGGGGAATTCGGAAACTCCGAAAATATTTACAAGGATTATTCTAATTCGAGGTCTATTTCAAGACAATGTAATTACTTAATCATTTACGTAAGCTAAAATTAATAAAAAATTGGCTTTATTTTTAAAGTAACCGTTGTAAACTCTGGTGAATTGTAGCTCTTGCACAGTATACAGTACACTTTCTTCTTGCAGCATACTTTAACCCTTTAATAGGGGTAGAGGGGGAATAAATTTCCACGATTATATATTCGTTTGATGGACGATGGAAATTATTACCAAACAGTATCACTTCTGCTATCTTGTCAAATATTATCAAACTTGATTACTTGCATTACATTACATAGTTAGAGCTGGAATCTGTACAGGTTTTAATTAAAATTTAAGTGACAGTTGGGATTTTTTCATCAATTTGCTGTCTGTTTGTAGTTTTTTGAGATTTAAATTCGTAGATTAAGAAGTAGATGAGTAATAAGGTTTATTTTGTACATATTATGTAACATAAGGGTTATTTATCATCATTACTTGTTTCTGGTATCGTTTCTCCATCATCTTGATATCCTGCTGGAATTGTTCGCCGTGTTCTTCATTGACATCGCCCAGATTTTCAGAGAGAAGTCAAGATAATTATGCAAAAAGTGGATGTTAAGGCTCATTAGATAGGGTCTTTCATATAACCTAAAAACTTGGTTACAACTTTGTTAAACGCAATCCAAGCTTATTTTTCCTTAGTAGTCATCTTGGTTTCAAAGGTAGAGTTGAACATCATTTTACGAATATCTGGTCCAACAAAAATATCTTCTTTTAATTTGGCTTATTTAGCTTAAAAGCACCGGGTCCTGATCAAATTCCAGTTGAACTGTTAACAGCCTTAGATGACGGTAATATAAAGAGACTCACCCGAATTCTCAACCACATATATGTAGAGGGCAACATCCCGGAAGAATGGAAGAATTACCTCTACCAAAAAACAACAATCCCAAATCATGTAATGACTATAGATTGATAAGCCTAATGTGCCACCCTTTAAAGATTCTTTTGAAAATTGTTCAAAACCGAATTTATAAGAAATGTGAGGAACAGATAGATGAAACTCAGTTTGGCTTCAGAGGAGGCATGGGTACAAGAGAGGCATTATTTGCGTTGACGGTACTCTTGCAGAAATGTCGGGAATATAACAAGAGTGCATATGTATGCTTCATAGACTTTAGGAAGGCCTTTGACCGAGTGCAGCATATGAAGTTAATAGATGAATTAAAAAACATCAATTTAGACAAAAAAGACATTGAGTTTATTAAGGCTATATACTGGAACCAGAAAGCAGTAGTAAAGGTGAACGATATAGAAACAAATAATATACCGATTGCGAGAGGGGTTAGGCAAGGATGCGTCTTGTCTCCGACGCTTTTCAACGTGTACTCACAGGTCATATTCAGAAAAGAAAAGAGGGAATAAGAATTGGTGGAGAAATCATAAACACCATGAGATTTGCAGATGACACGGTAATTATGGCTGAGAGTATAGAAGATCTACAAACTTTACTAGATGCAATAAATAGTGAATGCATTCAAATGGGACTTGACATCAACACAGATAAGACCAAATTTATGATAGTATCAAGGAGTCCAATAAATAATGAACAACTAACTCTTGGTGGACAGCAAATAGAGAGAGTGACAAAATATAAATATCTGGGAGCTTACATCAACACAGAATTAGATCCAGACCAAGAGATCCGGGTACGAATAGAAATGGCAAGGGCAGCGTTCTTAAAATTCAAACAATTGTTCTGTGACAAAAATCTGAATATTGCGCTGAGACTGAGGTTTGTTGAATGTTACGTCTGGTCGCAACTATTGTACGAGGTAGAAACATGGACACTAAAAGCGCAAATAGTTAAAAAGATTGAAGCCTTTGAACTTTGGATATACCGGAGAATGTTGAGAATCCCATGGACTGCCAGGGTCACCAATGAGGAAGTGCTGAGAAGAATGGGTCGAGTCAAAAAATTGTTGAGAACGATAAAAGTACGCAAGACTGCATACCTTGGACACATACTAAGAAATAATAAATATAGTCTTCTGCAGGTCATCATGCAGGGTAGAGTCGATGGCAAAAAGAGAATAGGTAGAAAGAGGAAGTCATGGCTGCGAAATATTCGAGACTGGACAAACATGACTGTAGACGAATTATTCCACGTTGCAAAAGACAGAGAAGCTTTTAAAAATGTGGTCGCCAACCTCCGTTAATGGGGACGGCATAGGAAGAAGAAGAATTTGGCTTATGATAGATGGGGAAACTTTTCACTCAAGTACTTGAAACTTTCCCCATCTTTAGGCAGAGCCTTGACAGACTGTTTCATTAAACCTAATTTGATGCGTAGAGGTGAAAGCAGGAACTTTTTTGGATCTACCAAAGTTTTGTATAAAATGTTCTTCTCGCCAGGTGTGAAAACATTTCTTATGGGCCATTGTTTTGTGGACCAGTGTTTATCTCTTTCTCTACTGTCCCGTCCACAATGGAAACTTTATAAATCTCTTTCTCTATACAAAAGTATGCAAGTATCAATTATTACATCTCCACAAATCAGCTAATTGTGAGCTGAATAGCTGATTTTCTGTAGAATGGTGTCAAAATTTTCATATGTCTCTTTTATATGGAATAAATGAGCAATATAAAGTGAAGCATAAGTGTTCTCATTGTATAAGAGTACAGCTTTTAAACTTGATTTTAAAGAGTCTATAAAAAGCCTCCAATCATCCTTATTATACTCAATAACAAACGCATTCATTAGATCACCAATATCATGGCAGTAGACCAAATCCCCTTTCTGTCTAAAAAAACTAAGCAAACTGTTGATCTCTGTACCTGTATTTGTAAATTGATGTACCAGACGACAAAAAATTCTTTTTTTTTAATCTTGAACCAAGCAATTCTCATTTTTCCTTTGTTAAACCTAAATCTGTTACTAAGTCATCCAACTCAGCTTGTATACACAACTGTGGTTCATTCACAAAATTCGCCATCACTTTCTGGATCACTTTCATCAGATTCTGATTAACTAGTATTTAAAATGTCTTCAATACGTAGAGGAGGCTCAGGGACTGGCAGTTCAGGTCCATGCTCTACCGGACGGATAGCACACGGGAGGTTCGGATAAACAATCACTTTCTTTCTTTCTTTCTTTTCTGAAAGCTTTTTCCTTTCTTCGACTACTTCCTGAAATCTTCCTCAAACATAACATATATTGTGAGGAGCCCAACCTCTTGGTCACCAAATTTGACACCAAATTATGCAAAATATACCTTTTTTACAAAGTCAGTAATGTCTCTCTGATGTTTTTTAATCACAAAATCACCACATATGTAACACAATGTATGTGGATAGTTTTTACAACGGCAACTAGCCATAAATAAAAGCGTATGAGTCAAACAATGAAAAGTGAGGTTATGTTAATAAGAATAAGGGAACTATACAGCTGGTAATGAAGAGAAAGAAGAACAAAGAGTGACATTTTAGTTTAAACAGGTATAGATTTCTTTTGGGGAAAATAAACATAAAATAAAATTTTCATTAGAATTTTGTTCTTCCTATCATTTTATTTCTGCACGCCACTGCTAAAAAGCCCTGTAGTAATTAAGCCTCGGAACTTTTACCGGGCCTCTTGTCCTTTTTTAACGCTTACCAACGAAAGGAGAAAATATATCGAGAAATTATTCAGGAACCATTTGTAACTTCTAATGATCATTTTTATTACGCCAGCCACTGTGGATTCGTTCTGATTCTGATTGATATTTATAATTAGTTGGCGCTCCCATCTTAATTAAATGTTCTATTTCGTCCCTTTCGAGGCGATTTATCGACTTTTTGTTTGTGTGAAAATATTAATTATTGTGTACAATTGTGAATAAAAATAAGGAATCTTCGGTTTGGCTTTTTACAATCAATTAGTGAAGGTTTTTGCTTGTCATTGATTGATCAGTTCTGGAGTATTATAACATAGTTTGGTTTTTATGCATAAAGTATAAACTATTATTATTAATAGTATAAATTTTGATAGATGCTGATTATAAATTATAATAAATGAATGTGATTAAATAATATCACAAATTGTATACTTTTAATTGAATAGAATTTCAATGATTGATATGTTAACATCGTACGTTTTAACTAATGGATTTTTTAATTTTTCCATTCAAATCGTTTTGTTCGATTCTCTATAATATTTGCGAAGATATTGAAATTATAATTTAGCAGCAAAGCTAACGAAAAGTCCAAATACAACCTTAAATAGGAGGAAGACAGAAAAAATTAAGTACAGTGATTATACAGGGTGAGTCATGAGGAACTTTACATACTTCTACCATATGTAGAGTCCCTCAGGGAGCATATCATGTGGCCACTAAAAAATGTCAACTCCTCTTCTTTATTAATTAACAGGGTGATTTGTGTAATTGACCATTTATTTCATTTTACTGTAGTGTTTATACGGCTCATTTGATTTTTTTAATTTTTGCATGATACAGTACACTACTATCAAGCATTCGACTGGTATTAGCTAAACTAAAAAATTCCAGGACTGGCTTTGGAAAAATTAATTTAGGGATTCGTATTAAATATTACACCCTGTATATATATATTTTTTAAAATGCAATAAGTGATTTTCAAACTACATAAATAGCCAATGAAAACGACATATGCGACAATGTTGTCGCACTTTTATTAAATTTTTAGTGAACGATCAAATCTTACCAAAAGTAGAACAACCATAATGAAGTATCAAATTATAAGGTATTAATTTAAACAAATGTTATAAATTTCAAACATTTTAATTAAAATGAGTTCCTACAACATAATCTAATACGTAGAAAATTAACATCTTTACTGTAACTTTGTATTATCTATACGATAGAATCAATTGTTTTTCAATTTTAAATTTTTACCCATAGATCGTATTGGACATTATTTTCGATAAATAATAAATTAAATTGATTAAAAAGTCAAACCTCTTGTATGTGTTAGTTTTTGTTGATTGTAAATGATTAAAATTTTATGTCAAATAATAATATATTGCATCAACTGTACTAAATAAAAATAAATCTAAAAAAGTTTAAAATGAAGGTTGGCGTTGACCGTTTGACGTTTCTTGATATTTTATACCCATTGTCATTATTGTCATTATCAATTGTTATTTATGTGTACAAGAATACATATTTCTTCTGTCATATCTACGTTAAGTACATTGTGTTAGTTTTGGTAGAGCTTTTGTTACTTTCGTTCAAAATGCCACATCAGTTTTCGACCACAGAATATGCAGACATAATATTTGTTTATGGATTCTGTAATGGGAATGGTAGGGCTGCTAGTAGAGAATATCGCAGGAGATTTCCTAATCGTCGAACTCCCAGTCATCCAACATTTGGGTCAGTTTTTAATTATTTGCGAGAAAATGGCACTTTTCCTAGTGGAACAACAGAGCGACATGTAGATGAAGCGCAGGAAGATGACATTATGGACGCCGTTACTATGAACCCTACAATAAGCACTAGACAAGTAAGTCGAGAACTCAATGTTACTCAATCAAAAGTAAGTAGAGTCTTACAAAGCAAATAATCTATACCCATATCACATTCAAATGGTTCAGCGACTACATGCTGGAGATGAGATCGATAGGTTGGAATTTTGTAGATGGATTAACAATAATCGACCAACGCTATACAGGACACTATTTACAGATGAAGCCCAATTTACCAGAGACGGGATAAATAATTCACGAAATTCACATGTGTGGGCAGAAGAAAATCCCCATGCTATTCGAGAACGTCGTTCTCAGTTAAGGTTTTCGGTTAACGTGTGGATTGGTGTCATAAATAACCAATTAGTAGGTCCTCACTTTTTTGATGGTCCTTTAACAGGGCAGGTCTATTTGAACTTTCTACAAAATATTTTGCCGAATTTGCTTGCCAACGCGAACGTTGCTATCCGAGGGATGTATTTTCAGCATGATGGGGCACCCCTACACTTTTTACTGGCAGTGAGACATCTCAATAATGTTTATGGCAACAGGTGGATAGGACGTGCAGGTCCTATTTCGTGGCCTTCAAGATCCCCTGATTTTAATCCCGTTGATTACCATATTTGGGGACGATTGAAGCAACTAGTTTACGCAGTGAATATTAATAACCGACAACAATTAATTGATAGAATTATACATTGTTGTAATACTATTAGAAACGATCCCCAGAGTATCCGTAATTCAATACGTCAATTAACAATTCAGCAACAAAAATGTGTACAGGCTGCAGGGTTCCATTTCAAAAATCTATTTTGAATTATTTTTATTTTGTTACCATTATTGTATCTTTTCCAGTTCTAATTTATGGGTTTATCATAACTATGTATATATTTTGAGTTTTTTTTTAAATTGTTCTTCGTTATTGTTAGTAGTTACTGTTTTTTGTTGTGCAGTGACTCAGTTTATCATTTCAATTATTAAAATGTTTGAAATTTATAACATTTGTTTAAATTAATTACCATATAATTTGATACTTCATTATGGTTGTTCTATTTTTGGTAAGATTTGATCGTTCAGTAAAAATTTAATAAAAGTGCGACAACATTGTCGCATATGTCGTTTTCATTGGCTATTTATGTAGTTTGAAAATCACTTATTGCATTTTAAAAAAAATATATACAGGGTGTAATATTTAATACGAATCCCTAAATTAATTTTTCCAAAGCCAGTCCTGGAATTTTTTAGTTTAGCTAATACCAGTCGAATGCTTGATAGTAGTGTACTGTATCATGCAAAAATTAAAAAAATCAAATGAGCCGTATAAACACTACAGTAAAATGAAATAAATGGTCAATTACACAAATCACCCTGTTAATTAATAAAGAAGAGGAGTTGACATTTTTTAGTGGCCACATGATATGCTCCCTGAGGGACTCTACATATGGTAGAAGTATGTAAAGTTCCTCATGACTCACCCTGTATATGTAATTGATTGGATCTCCCGTCGCATGGTTAGGTGCAAAATCACTAGTGAGAATATAAAATACAATTATTAATAGGTACATCATTTTCTTAGGGAGGCGGCGCCAGCTAGCCTTTCCTCACCAGCCGCTTTTGACAATATTGTAGGATATTTATATAAGATCGTAATAATTGTCTTAAATACAATGTTAAGATACGAAGTAGAGGAGTGTTTATTTTAATTTTCAGTAATATTTCAGAAAAGTTTTCGACATGTTGCAAATTTACATAAATAAGACAAAATTTGAAACCGACATTAATTTCACTGACCATATGCATCCAATACATAAATCTTAATTACCTAATGTAACACATCAAAGGCATAAATTGAATAATTTCCTGGATAAACGACAGGTAATAGCCGTGTCTGTGCCACGGCGGTATAGGCGCACTCTGGCGGAACTTCAGCTCCTGTGATGTCGTCGTTGGCGCATTTAATTTAGTTGGGATTTTCAGAGGTTTTTTCTTTTTTACTCGCAATCAACTGTGTTTAGTACAGTTAAAAGAAGATCATACTAATATAAATCAACCGTAGTAAGGATGGATGTCGAAGTTGTATGAAGAATCTTTTAATTTTAATCAAAAATAGGTTTTTTAACGACTTTGATTTGCTCGATTCATTTAGTCATATCAAATATATAAATGTTTTAAAAATACATGACAGATATTTTTCTTCACTTTTATACACGCTGTTTTTTTTTTCGACGATTAGGAATTCAATTATCCCAAACTTTTTCATTATCAGCGACGAACATTGAAATGTATTGACAAATTTGACAAAATTGCGAATGGAGAATTAAGAGTGTTCTTAATACCTAAAATATTTACTAATTCTTGCCATAATTCTGATTCAAAATTTTATCCTTGACCAAAATGTAACTCTATAAGAACACCTCATCTTAATACTTTGTGTATTATGAATGCCTCTGCTAATGTAATCGCTTCTTGATAAGACAAAGATGTAATTTTATGCTATTTTGAAGAATAGTTCATTGCAACCATTAAGTACTTGTTTCTTCTTACTGTCATCGGAATTGGACCGGAAATATTCACGGAAAGTCGTTCAAAAGGCTCTTTGCAAAATATTGTTCTATTTTACAGTGGCTTAGTGTTCTAGAATCTTTTCTACTATTACATAAATCGCATTTCTTGCACCAATCTGCTACATCTCGACGACAATTATTTATCCAGTAAAATCTGTCTCAAACTCTAGCCAATGTTCTTTTGACTCCAAAATGTCTTCCTAAAAAGCTAAAATTCTTAAAATAAACTTTTAAATGTGTGATTTTTGCAGTAACAACTATTGAACTGGTCGTATTCAATCAGGACTTTCCCACATGCTTACTTTACTTTATCGTGTCCGGACATGTCATTCATAACATTTCGGATCAGTATCTGGCTTCGTCGGTTCCATCTTTGTTGGCGAGCCACAAATCTTCGAGGGTACATCGATGAGGACCGTTTCTGCATGTAAGAAGATGTTCCATATTCTGTGTTTCTCCACAGTCACAGTTCACATCATCTTGGTCGATTTTTTTTTGTCGATTTTTCCCAATTTTGCCATGTTTGATTTTACTGGAGCGACCCCCGTTCTTATCCTATTCATAGTTTTCCACGTTTTAAAGTCTAGGACTGACTATTGAACCTGGGGAAGAGGAAAATACTCAGGAGGTTCATCCTGCACTGTTCCAAGGAAGCTTTTCCTGGATTTTAGTCGCTTTCGTGGTGTTCGAGTTTTGTATAGGGTATGCAGCTCGTCCGCGATCTGTTTAATTTTCTCTATGTGCTCTGCAACGCCTCTGCGTGTTGAGGGTTCTGCAAACCCCGCTGCTTTATATAGATTTAAGAGTGGCGTTGGTTTCATGCACCTTGTTACTATCCTGCATGCCTCATTTAGCGCAGTATCAACTTGTTTGGTGTGGGCAGATCTGGCCCAAACTGGGCACGCATATTCAGCAGTTGAGAAACACAGTGCCTGTGCCGTTGTTCTTAAAACGCCAGGACGTACGCCCCATTTACTTCCCGTTACCTTTCTGAGTATGCTGTTCCTAGTTTTTACTTTTCCTCTCGGTTTATGCAATACTGTCTGTAGGTGAGGGACCGGTCCAGAGTTACTCCAAGATATATAGGTTGGTTTGTGTGTTCTAATGTATAACTATTCCACGTAATTTGGAGTTTTCGCTTGGCTTCCTTTGCGCGAAGGTGGAAAGCGCAGAGTTGGGTTTTAGAGCGATTGGGTCTCAGGTAATTCTGCAGGTAGTACGCTGTCATTGTTTTGAAGGCAGTTTCGAGTTTTTCCTCCACTTCTTCAAAACTATTTCTTTGAGCACATATTGCAAGATCGTCAGCATAGAGAAAGTGCTTGGTTTCGATCGACATAGGTTGGTCGTTTGTGTATACAGGGTGAGTCATGAGAAACTTTACATACTTCTACCATATGTAGAGTCCCTCAGGGAGCATATCATGTGGCCACTAAAAAATGTCAACTCCTCTTCTTTATTAATTAACAGGGTGATTTGTGTAATTGACCATTTATTTAATTTTACTGTAGTGTTTATACGGCTCATTTGATTTTTTTAATTTTTGCATGATACAGTACACTACTATCAAGCATTCGACTGGTATTAGCTAAACTAAAAAATTCCAGGACTGGCTTTGGAAAAATTAATTTAGGGATTCGTATTAAATATTACACCCTGTATATATATTTTTTTAAATGCAATAAGTGATTTTCAAACTACATAAATAGCCAATGAAAACGACATGCGACAATGTTGTCGCACTTTTATTAAATTTTTAGTGAACGATCAAATCTTACCAAAAATAGAACAACCATAATGAAGTATCAAATTATAAGGTAATTAATTTAAACAAATGTTATAAATTTCAAACATTTTAATTAAAATGAGTTCCTACAACATAATCTAATACGTAGAAAATTAACATCTTTACTGTCACTTTGTATTATCTCTACGATAGAATCAATTGTTTTTCAATTTTAAATTTTTACTCATAGATCGTATTGGGGCATTATTTTCGATAAATAATAAATTAAATTGATTAAAAAGTCAAACCTCTTGTATGTGTTAGTTTTTGTTGATTGTAAATGATTAAAATTTTATGTCAAATAATAATACATTGCATCAACTGTACTAAATAAAAATAAATCTAAAATAGTTTAAAATGAAGGTTGGCGTTGACCGTTTGACGTTTCTTGATATTTTATACCCATTGTCATTATTGTCATTATCAATTGTTATTTATGTGTACAAGAATACATATTTATTCTGTCATATCTACGTTAAGTACATTGTGTTAGTTTTGGTAGAGCTTTTGTTACTTTCGTTCAAAATGCCACATCAGTTTTCGACCACAGAATATGCAGACATAATATTTGTTTATGGATTCTGTAATGGGAATGGTAGGGCTGCTAGTAGAGAATATCGCAGGAGGTTTCCTAATCGTCGAACTCCCAGTCATCCAACATTTGGGTCAGTTTTTAATTATTTGCGAGAAAATGGCACTTTTCCTAGTGGAACAACAGAGCGACATGTAGATGAAGCGCAGGAAGATGACATTATGGACGCCGTTACTATGAACCCTACAATAAGCACTAGACAAGTAAGTCGAGAACTCAATGTTACTCAATCAAAAGTAAGTAGAGTCTTACAAAAAAATAATCTATACCCATATCACATTCAAATGGTTCAGCGACTACATGCTGGAGATGAGATCGATAGGTTGGAATTTTGTAGATGGATTAACAATAATCGACCAACGCTATACAGGACACTATTTACAGATAAAGCCCAATTTACCAGAGACGGGATAAATAATTCACGAAATTCACATGTGTGGGCAGAAGAAAATCTCCATGCTATTCGAGAATGTCGTTCTCAGTTAAGGTTTTCGGTTAACGTGTGGATTGGTGTCATAAATAACCAATTAGTAGGTCCTCACTTTTTTGATGGTCCTTTAACAGGGCAGGTCTATTTGAACTGTCTACAAGATATTTTGCCGAATTTGCTTGCCAACGCGAACGTTGCTATCCGATGTATTTTCAGCATGATGGGACACCCCCACACTTTTTACTGACAGTGAGACAACATCTCAATAATGTTTATGGCAACAGGTAGATAGGACGTGCAGGTCCTATTTCGTGGCCTTCAAGATCCCCTGATTTTAATCCCGTTGATTACCATATGAAGCAACTAGTTTACGCAGTGAATATTAATAACCGACAACAATTAATTGATAGAATTATACATTGTTGTAATACTATTAGAAACGATCCCCAGAGTATCCGTAATTCAATACGTCAATTAACAATTCGGCAACAAAAATGTGTACAGGCTGCAGGGTTCCATTTCGAAAATCTATTTTGAATTATTTTTATTTTGTACCATTATTGTATCTTTTCCAATTCTAATTTATGGGTTTATCATAACTATGTACATATTTTTAGTTTTTTTTTTAAATTGTTCTTCGTTATTGTTAGTAGTTACTGTTTTTTATTGTGCAGTGACTCAGTTTATCATTTCAATTAAAATGTTTGAAATTTATAACATTTGTTTAAATTAATTACCTTATAATTTGATACTTCATTGTGGTTGTTCTATTTTTGGTAAGATTTGATCGTTCACTAAAAATTTAATAAAAGTGCGACAACATTGTCGCATATGTCGTTTTCATTGGCTATTTGTGTAGTTTAAAAATCACTTATTGCATTTAAAAAAAAATATATACAGGGTGTAATATTTAATACGAATCCCTAAATTAATTTTTCCAAAGCCAGTCCTGGAATTTTTTAGTTTAGCTAATACTAGTCGAATGCTTGATAGTAGTGTACTGTATCATGCAAAAATTAAAAAAATCAAATGAGCCGTATAAACACTACAGTAAAATGAAATAAATGGTCAATTACACAAATCACCCTGTTAATTAATAAAGAAGAGGAGTTGACATTTTTTAGTGGCCACATGATATGCTCCCTGAGGGACTCTACATATGGTAGAAGTATGTAAAGTTCCTCATGACTCACCCTATATATTGAAGAGATGGGACTATAGTTTGAGTTCTCACAAATACCGTGCTTCCATGCTTATTGTGTGGTATCTCCGCAATCAGTTTCATACCGGATACTTTCGGTCTCGCTGCAGTTAGGTCTCTGTGGGTTTCCTGGATGCACATTATCTCACATTTCGTGTTCTTGCAGAATTCTGATAAGATGTCTTGTTTGGCTGTAGTGATGCTCTCGATATTTATGCTCGCTACTGTCAGTGTTGGCTCTGAGAAGAACCAAAGAACCATTGTGGCTTGATGTTTGCCATCTGATTTGGTTTGTTCCGGTGTTGGAAGGATTAGCCGTCCTTGTCCCCCTTGAGTCCAGTTCGCCTTTATAGGTCCACTATATTTGGTTATTTCTTTCCAAACTTTTAGTCCCCTTTTAAGCCATTCTTGTCTGACTTTTAAGTCATTATCTTTCTTTTAATTACTTTTAATTTTTTTCAGAAAAGTCTGATCATTATCTTTTTCCTGTTTACTTATGGTTAGCTGAAGATTTACTTCTTCGGTGACATTTTCTAAAAAATTAAACTTGAACACACTGTATCTGTTTCCATAGCAACATTTTATTTATTTAATATATTTTGTAAGTGCAATATACTATGGAAAATTCATTACAAAGCATAATAAAGATCAACGGTCTAATTATAACAGTGCGTCGTCGTCGAACGTTCTTCTCTCTCTCCACGCACAATTCATACGTGGAACAATAAATTTCACTATAAATACCAACCACACGGCCAGCCATCCTAAGCCTTTGCTGCAAATGAATAACAACGATCACCTGTTATATATTTAGAGATCGCAGTACGGCCTGCTCGGAGCCACAGCACGGCCTGCTCGCTTTTCTCTCGGAATAAATAAACATATCCGGTGATTTGGCTGTTATTTATCGTATGTAACTGTCAAAATACAAGTCATTAGCTGTCATAATATTTAAGAGAGCCGTTTATCATCGCAAAGGCGTTGACTATTCATCTTGAGCTCGAATAATGCGATGGGATTGCTCGAGGACATTAATTGTTTTAGTAATTACTTTGGCGCATGTTAAAATTATCACACTATGCAGAAGTGTTCATATTATGCGTGATTAAATGGCAAAAATACACGTCGTAAATATATTTTATGAACATTCTACTCAATTTTGTACATAAAGGTTTTATGAGAAGAAACTGAAGATGTTAGTTGAGTTCAAAGTGAAACAGAATATAATGAAATTGGTATATCTATCTCAAATGTTTGCTATCTATTTTTGGACATTTATTTGCCGCTTTTCTGATCTCCAACAAGTGCTGTTGTCTCCTATCTTGAGTCAATGTTTGCATATCTGAGATTTATCAAATGCTACATCATTATTGTAAGATTTAGGTTTGTTTAGCCTATGACTTGGTCTCTTTCTGTAGGTTCACAACCGTTTGTATGTCTTGGCTGCCTGTATAATTTACCTCCATCTACTTCGGTCCATCATATTTTCTCTTTAATCCCATGATATTAATTCGTGATCACGATAATTCTGTGTGCTTTCTCTTGTAGTAGTGCTTTCTGTATAGCAGCAGCCTTGACTGTAATAGAACAACTTTCAGGAATTCGATAATTGTCAACATAATGGCTGTTTGAATAAAAAAATGCGAAACCAGCACTTTCAACAGTTTTTAATCCATCTCTATAAATTATTGTTAAATCTTTTCCTAATTTGCTTAATACGGATTTAAATATCAGATTAGTTAAAATTGGCAAATCTGAATAAGAGGGCATTATAATGGTTGGTTTGTCTATCAGAACTTCAAGGTCTTGTTCGTAACAAGGAAATTTTGATAGCTGTAATATACAAGATTGAAATAAATTCGTATCGATAAAAGATTCTGAGAGGAGGAGAATTTTTTATTCTCCAGTAAGAGTTTGTTAAATTTTCTGTCAAAAGTAAACCTATTTTGTGAACCATATTTGTACTAAACGATCTGTAAGTTATTAGACGTTTGTTGGCTAATATTTTCCTACGTATGCGTAAAGGTAGTTCTTGGTCTTCTGCTAGAACTGCTTGGTTTCGTGAAGACATTATAGCTCCTAGACATATTTTTATTGATTCAAATTGTATTCTGCCAAGAGTTAATAGATTTGTTTTGCATGTTGAACCATAAAGAATACAATTAAAATCCAGAATGGATCGTATGTAGGATCTATAAAACAATAAAGATGTATTTTAATCTGCACCCCATCTTTTTTTTTAAACGAAACGCAGAAGGTTAATTCCACGCTCGCACTTTTGTTTTATATACTTTATATGGATGGACCACAAGAGTTTTTTATCTAGGATCACGCCTAGATACTTATACTCTTCTGCTAAGGGGAAAATATAATCACTTATCTGGAATTTGCCTGTCTTTTTGTCTACTTCTAGTGAAACATACAATCTAAAACTCGTTTGTTTTACCCACTTATCTATGTTACTAAAGATTGTTTAGATTGTTTCTAAACATTCAATCTTCATAGGATTTATGGCTGGTATATAAACATATATCGTCTGCAAATTGAATTATTTTTCATTTGTCATCCATCAAACCATGCAGGTCTGTAGTATAAACATTAAATAATAAAGGACTTAGGATTGAGCCTCGTGGGAGACCGTTATATAATATTCTTGGACCGTGTAATACATTTCTATGGTCCCGGAAGTATATTTTTCTATTCAGATACAAATTTATTATATTCACAGATAATCTTTTATCAATACCACACGCCACACGCCACTATTTTTGAATATAATATATCCAAATCAACCACGCCATATGCATCTTTTAAATCTAAAAACAAACATCGCATAAATTCGTTTTTTGAGAAACAGAGTTGAATATCCGTTACTAAATGTATAAGAGCATCAGTGTTACCACGACCTCTCCGAAACCTATACTGTGAGTAGGGAAAAACATCTGCTTTCAATAAAAGATTTTTTTATTCTCTAGATCTTTATATTCCTCTAAAAACCATGTTGATGTAGACAACAGATATAATATTTTACAAGATCGATACAGCAAGCGATATGGGAAACAACTTCAAGCCAAGTGTCAATTAACACACCTCAAGAACTGCCTTTGGTAGTTAAAGAAACAATAGAGGAGAAACCAAAAATAAAGAAAATCTGGCAAAGAATTCGTACTCCTGTATACAATCATCATCATCATCTTTCTGCTACAGCCCTTAGAGGGCCTCGACCTTCTCAAGCTTTCTACGCCATTCTGTTCTGTCCCTTGGTTGCATTTTCCAGTTGCCGACTCCGATCTTCTCGGCATCTTGTGTTACCCCGTCCATCCACCTCAGCTTTGGTCTACTTATTCCCACGGGTTGGGCTGTTAGAATCTTTTTTATCATGTTCCGCTGTCTGCCCAGATCCGGGACATGTCCTGCCCACTGCAGCCGGTTTCGCTTAATTATAGTGGTAACATCTTTACCACCAAACGTATGCTTGTAGATATTCTGCAGTTCAAAGTTGTATCTACGCCTCCATATTCCGTTCTCACAGACCGCTCCGAATATCTTGCGTAGCACCTTTCTTTCAAAAATCGATAGAGCAGATTCATCTGTTTTAGTTAGCGTCCATGACTCTGATCCATATGTGAGAACGGGGACTATCAGTGTTCTATACAGCCTTATATCTATACAGCCTATACTATCGAGACTGGAGAAACATGACTGTATACAAATTATTCCACGTTGCAAAAGACAGAGAAGCTTTTAAAAATGTGGTCGCCAACCTCCGTTAATGGGGACGGCATAAGAAGAAGAAGACACAACCTTATACGAGTTTTTTGAGACAGACGTTTGTTAGCTAAGTACTTTGATAAACCATGATAACACCTGTTTGCAATTATTATTCGTCTTTTTATTTCCTCAGATGTGTTATTATTGGGGTTAACCGATGTCCCTTAGATATATGATCTCTTTGACTGCTTTGAAGTTTTGGTCATTGATAATTAAATCTGCGTCAACATATCCAGCTCTTGTGTTTGTGTTGGTCGCCATGAATGTGGTTTTATTTTGATTTATATGTAACCCCATTCGTTCTGCTGCTGCTACTAGCTCGGTTAGGATTTCCGCAGTTCTCGCCCTGGTTCTTGTTATAATGTCCACGTCGTCTGCATATGCTAGAATTTGGACTGATCTATTAAATATTGGCTCCTGAACTCAAGATTTTACTAAATAGCTACTAATAAAAACAATAACATTTAAAACTATCTTAAGAACTTACCAGCTTCATCAGCTACTCGCTATAATTTATGGAAAGCTGTAAAAAAACTTTTAAGACATCAATTTAGAAACCCTCTTACGTATTCCAGATTCTCACTGGGTAAAAGGTAATGAGGACAAATCCAATCTTTTTGCCGAGCACTTAGAAAAGACTTCCAACCATATCCTGATGAAAATAACTTCGACATTGATTCCTAAACAAAATATAAATGGGCTAAAACAAAAAAATCAACTCTCTGGACGAGTTTGCCAACAGACTCGAACCCGAAAAAACAAAAACAAAATTTGCGAGTTATAATGTCTACAGAAATGACAACAGGACCACATCAGAAGGCACGGCCACCCTGGTGAAAAAAGAATCGAACACCAAGTAATTCCTACACCAGATAGTATGGTCGCTGTCGAAGCCACTACAGTAAGAATCAAAACGGAAAATGATATGACGAAGATTGTTTTCAGCGAATTGAGTGTCACTCATCTTAAACTCTCATCATCATCATCATCATCATCATTGGCTTTTACAACTCTTCGTGAGTTTTTACCGCGTTTACTATTTCCTTCCATTGATTCCGATCCTGTGCTATTATTTCCCATGGCCTTACTTCCATCTTCTTCAGGTCTTCCCTGACTGCGTCTTTCCACCTTTTTCTAGGCCTTCCTGTCGATCTTCTACCATCTGGTCTTTCCCAAAACACATTGTTAATCAGTCTATCGTCATGACTCCGTACCACGTGGCCTGCCCATCTTAATCTATTGGCTTTTATGTATCTTACGATGTTTCCTTTCCCGAAGAGAGTCTCTATTTCATTGTTGTATCTGCTCCTCCATTCATTTGTCACGCTGTCCCTGCAAGGACCATATATAATTTGCAGGATTTTGCGTTCCCATACTAATAGCTTATTGATTTCTTTCTTTCTCAATGTCCATGTTTCACTTCCATATGTCACTGCTGGTCGTATTATGGTTTTGTACATTTGGATTTTGGCACGCCTTGAGAGAAGCTTTGACCTCATTAGATGTTGAATGGCAAAGAATGATTTATTCCCCGCCAGTATTCGTATTTCAACCTCCCGTTCTCCTGTGTTTTCACTGGTAATTGTTGCTCCTAGGTATTTGAATTCTTTGACCACCTCAAAATTATGATCGTTTATGGTAATGTTTTGTCTTATTCGCTGTCGTTCCATTTTTGATACGACCATGTATTTAGTTTTTTCTTCGTTTATTTTCAGGCCTACGCTTAGTGTTGCTTCTTCAAAGTTCGATACTATATCCTTAACTTCCAGTGTTGTCTGTGCTACTGCATCTACATCATCTGCAAATGCGAGAATAATCTTTGCTCCTCTGGCAGTTATGTCTGGTTTGACTCTGGTATAGATTTTTCGCATTGCATATTCCAATGCTAGGTTAAATAGTAATGGGAACAGCGGGTCTCCCTGTCTGAGTCCGGTGCTTATGCCGAAAGCCTTTAAAGTTTTGCCTCCTATTCTAATTTGTGCAAAGGAATTATTGACACACATTCGCGCAATCATGGTCAGCTTCTTTGGTACGCCTAACTCCATCATTGCACTACACAGTTTTAAGCGATCTATGGAATCATATGCTTGTTTGAAATCTATGAAGATCTGGTATACTTCTTTGGATCTGGATCTTAAACTCTCACACCTTGTAAATTCGTGTATGAATGGTTCTGAAAAAAGTTTTAAGGACATAAAACATTATGCTTAATATTCGATAATCATCGCAGTGTGAGGCATTGGATTTTTTTGGTAATGTTACTAATGTTGATTGTAGCCAGTCTGATGGTATTTTACCTGTTATATATCTTATCGAATAGTGCTGTTATTATATTAAAAACATTACGTGACTGATATCATCGTACCCGAGACTTCACCACCTGGGCCTGGTTTGCGCTGTACCAAATGCACTCGACATCGCCAATTTTGTAGCGGTAGTTCTAACAAATGTAGCAGTTACAAATTTTATTTATACCACCTTTATCTGTTACTTATCTACTGTTAGTTTTTTATATATAATGTATACAAGTCCCCTTTAAAATGTATGATGCTTCTGACAGGCATAAATAAAAGTTTCAGGCCCTGAAACTGTATTATGTAAAAATGACTAAACTACCAATAAAAAACAATAAAATTGAAAATAAAACAAAATTAAACAAATTTTTTTAAACTCGTTTGCTACTACGTCTCGGAAAAACACTCATTTTAATACACCAATGTTGAAAGTGTTATATCCTTGTCTTTAAGTACCATAAAGTTTTTATTAGTGTCTAGTAAGTTATTTTTATAAACAATAAACATAAGTTACTAATCTCATTTATACTATCAACGATGTCGAGTCAATTGTAGAAAACATATTGCAACTAATTGCAAATTCTGTTAAATTTATCGTCGAGCCAGATCTATTTAACGCCACGTTCCGAGACAAACGTCCACGTCCACGACAAAGTTGGCTAGGCAATTTCAAATTTCATTTACTTAATGACGCTCTACAGTTTTCTGCAGTTTACCGTTTGCCGCCAGCAATTATAAACAAATGCGATATGTCTCCTCCGCTATCTTGCACTCTTGATCATACGTCTTTTTGGTCGTTTTCCAGTCATTTTAGAGAAATGTCTCGGTTAATATCGCTTCAGAAATGCAACACGTTGGCCAACGAAAAATGGTAATAGCACGATCGCTTTCATTGCTTCATTTAAAAATTCAACCAACAATAAAACCGAAGAATGACGGTAAAACAAAATATAAAAAGTTTGTATTCGTATATTTCCCGATTCATTCATTAACAGAACATAAATTCGTTCAAAAAAAGATACAAAATCCTTAATATGTTGATTCAAACTCTGGTCTTTTCATTCATTGCATAATTAACCGTAACACATGGCATCGTTTGCTTTCCTATCTTTGACGTTTGCGGTTCAAAAACTCACTCAACATCTTTTGAATTACGGGAGTACAAACATAACACATACACACACAAGAAACAGGAAACGAATCATTAACAAGCGTTTTATCAAAGCTAGTCATTTCGAATATCCCTCGACGGTACGCTCTGCGCTATTGTCTCGTAATGTACTGTATTCTTGCATTTAAATTAATCAGTTGTGCTGTTCTACGGGACTTTAAATGTGCAATGCATCCTTTGATTACGCAGAGACGGATTTGATTGCTTTATTATCAAGTTCTACCTTCTGGTGAGACGACAATTTTGAAAATGGCATTATACGCCATCGTTTTTATTATAGTTCTTTGTTCACACGAATCTTCGGGAATGAGGGAACGTGGTCCAGTCGCACTATCCTGAGCTTAAAATCCATAAAAAATAAATATTTTTACGAAAACATTTTAAGTTAAAAATCTAAAATAAATCGAAATTAAATATTTTTCAAAAAATACCTGTAAATTAAAGGCAAAATATGAAATTATTAAGTTCGTTTATGGACATAGACAAAATCCTGAAAGAAATAATAAAAATAATTCAAATTTTCACTGGTTAAAAATATAAATTAAATCGAAATAAAATATTTCAAAGAAATATTCTAAGTTAAAAAATACCTGTAAAATAACGATTAAATATAAATTATTCTAAGTCCAGTTAGGGAGCTTAAAAAAATCCTGCAATAAAAAGGATAGCGGTTAGGTGTAAAGTAAAAGTCAGAGTTTCTGGAAACTAAATCAACCAGAAGGTTTCTAATGCCCAGAAGGCTGGTTCTGGGAATCCCTGTCCAGACCAGAACGAATTTTTGGCCGTTGTGCACCTATATTCATACATAATTAATTAGGTCAACTGCTCCATGGCGCTCTGCCATTGGAGCTTGCACAGTCAATACTCAATTTCGGGTAATACCATTAGCTGCAATTATGGTACAATATGACCACTCGTAAAGCCGGAATTGAGCTATTAGCGACACACACACACAGGCCTACAATTCTTTCCCTCGTCTTTCTTTACTGTTTGATAAGTTATTTGCATCCATATTTTTCTGGTAGATTATTTAATGTCGTCTGATCATTTTAGTTTTCATCTTCATAACGTTTGATATCTAGCGGTTATCTTACCACATGTCATTGTATTTTTGCCAGTGTATATTATTATGTAGATATGTAAATACATGTGGATAAGTAAAAAGAATTAACTTTTATACTTCCCTTAAATTTATGTCAGGCAATTTCCTATTTCGTTCATTCAGTCAATTTCCTAACTTTTCCATTAAAACACTATTGGTGACTGTACGAAAAGAATTTAACAAGGACACATGCTTCACGCTAAGGTGCCCTTCATAGTGACTTTTTTTTAACAAACAATACAGGCAACGGTTAAAGGTAAATGACATAAAAGAAAGGACAGTCGGAAATACTACAACTAAAGTCTTACCGTGGACGGAAGACATTACTACAATAAGCTTATTGTCATATAGTATGTCATAATTAGAGCGAAAGAATGGAATCCCTTCGCCATTGAATGGATAATGTAATATATTGGGAAAAGCAATAGCTAAAATTGGAGAGTTTTTATTTGCCCACCATTTATTTGTTAGATTGTCAACAGAGAAAACATATTTTTTGTAACAAACTGTTTTGATTATTAAACTGGTATTAAAGAATAAATTTTTCTGCCAAACCTAGACGTCTTACATGTAAAGGTGACTAGTTACATTCTGCCAAAAGAGTTGGTGAAGAAGTAGATTTGAGGAATCCTAGGACTAACCTTAAGGCTTTGTATTGTAGTTGATCCAATTTAATCAGACAAGATTTTGTCGCTAATCCATAAGCTTCCATAATCCAAAATTGATCTTGTATATACTCTGTAAGATAATAAGTTTATATTCGGGTCTGCTCTCCAATCGTTTCGATTAACGGCCTTAAGGATATTAAGGTTTTTTTACACTTTCACACTAAAAACATACTACAGCTGACTTGCGAGATATTAAGCCCATGTGCATCAAAATACTTTCTGCGATAAAACATATTTACTTTAAGGGCATTAATACATTGCTGAAAAGTTTTTTTTCAACATAAAACAAAAGTCATCTGCCTATTGTAAAATATTACACTGCATCTCCATAGTGTGTAAGTTTAACAAATACAAGTTAAATAGCAAGGTACTAAGAACTGAGCCCTGAGGTAAACCTTTGTTAACTACCCTTGGACCGATCAGTAAATTATTTAAACAAATATGAACTTGTGTGTTTGTAAATACTAGGACAAGCACATTTACTCAGCACTCCTAATTTAACAAGTTAATCAAACAGAACGTCGAGAATAACGTTATCATATGCACCAAAAATATCCACAAATAAAGCATTCATATATTGGTTTTTATGAAAAGTTAACTGGATATCGGTTGCTAAGTGTGAAATGCAATCCATAGTGCCTTTTACTATATGAAATCCAAGCTGGTCGTCTGGATAATGGTTCCAATCGATTTTTCATGATTCGTTCAAATGTTTTCAATATACATGACATAAAAGATATTGGTCTGAGGACATTAGGATCATTAGCTTTTGGAATAGGTATTACAAGACTACTGTTTCAAAGAATCACAGTTATCTCCTTTAATTAAAACATTGTTAAAAACGACACAGAGAAATTAAGTTCTATTGCAGACAAGTTATGTATCATAAGATAATTATTAATACCATCAATCCCAGAGAAGGATCTCTTAGAACATTTGATATTAGAAATTAGTTCGTTGATACTACTGGGAGATGAGAAAAAATGTTATTTAAATTCATCTTCAGTGGGATATATAGGTGAAAGAACATAGCAAGGAACTATTTTATGAAACAAATTTTCGACAATAGCTTCGTCGTGCACATACATGAATCACGTCGTGATTTTTTTTTAATTTTCTTGATTCAATCCCATATTTCAGCTGGATGAGTTTGTCTATTTAGATTGAAACAGAAGTTGACCCAACTGTTTCTAAATTTTTGTTTAAAGGTACGTTTATATTTAGCATTTAATTTTTGATATTCAACAAAAGTTTCCAGACACATATTTTGTTTGTATCTTTTGCATGCAGTTTTACTCTTATTCGATATCTCACGGCACTCTTCGTCTCACCACTTTGTGATTTAAGTGGTATATTTGAGGAGCTTGAAATTTTGCAAGCTTTGTTCGCAGCATTAGTAATCTGTTTCATTAAAGATATACACATACTATTGGTATCGATGCAGTTTGGTGGTGTGGAAAATGATTTCTCTATTTCAGCTTTATATAAGGGTCAATTTGCGTTATTCATAGACTATATAATAGAGACGCCATTGCGCCATTATGATTGATTGGATAATGATCTGATCCATACGTATCCTGACTGACTGACCAAGCAAGTGTAGGACATACCTTAAATAAAGCAATTAGGAGATCTACGGCAGATTTAGCCTAGTTAGAAGGGGAAATCCTGGTGGCAGATTCACCTTTTATAACAATCAAGTTTAAAAAATGATCTAAATTATCCAAAAAAAATTCTGGCATCATGTGAGCATGCAGGCGATCCCCACATGCCGTGATGGGCATTAAAGTCGCCTCCTATTATGCAATCATGTTTTATTTGACTAAATATATTTATGTAGTCTTGGGATTTCACTCTAACACAGGAGGGTTTATATAGGGATACTATGATCAGTTTGTTGTTACCAAAAGTAACATTGATTCCACAAACTTCAATTTTTAAATTCTGCTAACTATAAACACATGTTTGCATGATTATTATTACTATCGAACTAGCGACTATGCAGATTTTTTAATGCCACATATTTTGGTAGAAAAGCTCGCAAAATGTATTCAGTTTTTTAAAGCAAATAAAGCGTCCAGCTTCATGGTGATCTAGTTGGCTTTAAAACAAGGTAAAAAAATGGAAGTATATGGCGAAATTATAGAATAGAGTTCTTAGAATACACAGGATAATTACTGAGATGACCACATGCAGATAGACTGAGAAGGATAAGTAACGAAACCACTATAGGAAGAGGAAATAATGTGTCTTTTATGTGCTGTAGTCTAGATTTTCTTGCTGACCTCCTTCAAAAATCCATCTCAGTGGCTAGTAATTTAGCGTTGTAGTTTTTGGTTAATTGCCAGACTTCATCTTTATAGTTTAATCCCGGTTTTAATATTGTTTTAAATTTATTTTTTACTTTCTGTTATATACTTATATTTTTTGCTACAGTGCCAAATTCAGGGCTCCTATCACCTGTCTTTCCTTTACTATCTATTCTTTCTTTTATATTTTTAAGATAAAAATATTTTTAATCTACCTTTAAGAAGAAAATTTAGTGTAATGTGTACATTATTATTGTAGAATCTGCGACTAAGCAAATTTTTGAATGTAATATGTTGTAGTAGGAGAGCTCGCGAAATGAAATTCAGTTTTTTTGAAGCAAATAAATTATTCATAGCATTGCAGGGGAGGAAGGCCATATGCTAATATATTTATGACTCAATGACCATAACCAAATAACTGAGAAAACTCGGCAATAATATCAATAGAGTCGAATTTTGGTGATAGACAGTGAGAGGCAAGTCAGTCCCTGTATTCGGATTAGAACGACGCTACTAACTATTAGAATTTAAATGAATAGTTTCTGCATCCTTCGGCCATTTGCAACACGGCATCGACAAAAAATGCCATTGCTCTATTATACAACGAGAATTATCTGCTGCAATCTATTATTTGAATTGTGAAATGGCGGGAAGGAGCTTTTAAGATGGAAAATAGATTTTTTTGCTATCGCTGTAGATGGCAGCGCTGTGAGGTCGATTAAGAGTAATTGTTTTTCGCAAGAGTCATTTAAATTGTGATTCGGAGAATGCTGCAATGTGTATTGATCAACAGGGGCGCAGAGGGAGTGAAAAAAAGAGATAATTAAAGAGTTCCTGCTAAGAATTGAACAAGCGTTGGCTGAAGTTGGCTGTATATGTAAAAGAATTGCTATTTTCTACGCCATATATTTAAGGTTTTCTTTATATTACCGATTCCTGTGCATAAAATGGCTACTGTAACCTTTCACATTATTTGATTAAAAAGATAATTTTATTTCATTATTTTCACGAGTCAATACATTTGATTGGTACCATTCTTTCACAATCTGGATAAAAAAATATATATAATTACAAATAACGATATGATCATATACCACCAGAGGTGTTGCTATATAAATTATTACAGCACTCGAATAGTGACATCGAGACATCTTAGTCTACACTAAGATTATGTCACTATTTGAATTTAACACCAAAATTATACTTCACACTCTTCATCCACATTCAAATTAAAATGGTAGAAGATATACGCTTTATTTAAATATTGACCCATATACTTCTAATATTCTTTTTTTATTTTTTATTAAAGTTAAATTTGCGGACTACCTCGAGGGTGCGATCTACGTGAAGGATTCGCACAAAATAATAAAATGCAAGAAAACTTTTATAGAAAAAATATTTATTCACAAATAATAGACATTTGGAGCCAAATAAAGACTTAAAATTAATAAATAAAAACTTTTGTAAATCTACCAGGCCATTTTATTTGAAAAGAGGGGTTGATGTTTACGCATACCCTGGAAAAAAATTACGGTGTTCTTGCCTTTCATTATTGTGTGAAAACCCTTGTAAATATTATAATTTTGTAATTGGCAGCTCATGTATAAAGTACAGACCAAAACAATCTTTATTAAATGAATAAACCCATAAGTCAGAAGAATGTTATTATTTAACTTTTACAAATTAATACTATGTCATATCAATTTACTATTTTAGTTGGGACTAAGCCACAAGATTAGCTTATTCTCAACTAGAATAGCAAATTAATATGACATATATATATATATACAAGGATTTCCACAGTTTTCACTGTATTCCTTCACTCAACCGTTTTCTCCAATTTTTCCTGTTTAGCCAGTCCCCTTCCTGTAGGTTTCTTCTACTCATTGCTTCGTCCACTTCATCTCTGAAAGATCTTCGGGGTCTGCCTCTCTTTCTTCTTCCTATCGGGCTCCACTGTGTTATTCTATTTATCCACCGATTTTGGTCTGCTCTTCTGACATGTCCGTACCAGGTTAACCTCTTCTGTTCGATGTAGTCTATTATGTCGGAGTTCATTCCCATTCTCCTCTTAATCTCCATGTTATTTATTCTATCTCTTCTTGTTACTCTGCAGCTTCTCCGTAGGAATTCCATCTCTGTTGCTCTTATTTTGTTTTTGGTTTTCTTATTTATTGTCCAATTTTCACACCCATAAGTGAGGATACTTCTTGTCATAGTATTATATATTTTTTTCTTTGTTTTCATGCTGATGTTCGTATCCCATAGTACCGGGTTCAATTTTCGTATGCAGTCTCTTGTTTGTCCTAGTCTATTTTTTATATCTTCCTCCGTTGTTCCTTTGTTTGATATTATGAAACCTAAATACTTATACTTGTCTGTTCCTTTGATTTGTTTACCTTCGTCTATTTCCAGCTGTTTTTTTTCTGTATGCTCCGTTGTAAGGTATTCAGTTTTCTTTAGGTTTATTTTCATCCCATTCTTTGTATATTCCTGCTCCAGTTTTCTCATCATAAAACTGAGGTCATCCTCGTCTTGTGCGATCACTATTTGGTCGTCGGCAAAACTTAGCGTATATAGATATTCGTTCCTTACTGGTATACCCATTCCTTCGCACTTTCTTTTCCATGGTTTCAGGGTTTTTTCCAGGAATATTTTGAACAGGGTGGGGGATGTGGAGCAACCCTGTAGTAGTCTCTTTGTCGTCTTAAATGGACTGCATATTCTATTGCCCGTTTTGATAGCTACTTCGTTATTCTTGTAGAGTGCTTTTACCGCGTTTATTAATCTTCGTGGAACTTCGATGTCTTCCATTGCTTCCCATAGCTTGGTTCTAGGTATTGAGTCATATGCCTTCTTAAGATCAACAAAAACCAGATGGACCGATCTATTTTTTGCCATTCTTTTTTTTATTAGTTGTTCGACCGTGTAAATGTGATCTAAGCATGCTTTCCCCGCTGGGAAACCTGCCTGGTCTTCTCCGATTTTATCTTGTATATTCTAATTTTTCCTTTATGGTCTTTCCGTACAGTCTGCCTACAGACGATATAATGTTGATTCCCCGATAGTTTTCGCAGTTTTTTCTATTTCCTTTCTTGTATATTGATGTCATATATGCTTGGGTCCATTCTGCCGGTAAGTCTTCTCCATTCAGTGCTCTCTCAAACATTTTATGTATCATACGGAATAACTTCCGATCCGTTTTTTATCAATTCATTTGGTATTCCACCGGGACCTTCTGCTTTTTTGTTCTTTAGAGTTTTGATCGTTCTTTTTACCTCAGCTAGGCTTAGTTCGATTTCGTCATGTGTGTAGATTTCTATTCCGTCTATTTCTGATTGTTTGAATTCGGGGCGGTCTTCGGTTAGCAATTTTTTATAGTATTCTTGCCATTCGTTTTCTTTGATTTGACCGATCTTGATTTTCTCTGTCTTATTTCTTTGGAGCGACTTTAAGATGCGCAATGACTCTGAATTTCTCGTTCCTCCTATGTGCTGTTCTATCTCTGTGCATGTTTTTTCCCATCTTTCTCATTTTTTTCATTTGCCACTTTTTTTTTCTGTATAGTTCCAAGTCCTCATAGTTTTTTGTGTTCAGGTATTTTATATGGAGTTTTTTTTTCTCTTTTATGCATGTTAGTGTGTCTTCGGTTAATTTCGTAGTTTGGTGGGTGTATTTTTGTCCACTTCTCCAAGAGCTTCTAGGGCTGCTGTTTTCATGCAGGTTTTTATGTGTTCGTATGTTTGTTCTAATGATTCATACCGAAACTCTTCTAGCTTTTGGTCAAATCTTCGCTTATATAGGTCTTTTATTGAGTCTTCTTCTTTCAACAAATTAAATTATTATTAAGTATTAGTTTGAAAAAGAAACAATAAAAATGATTCATTCAAATGAATGATTCATTGTCTCAAAGTAAGAGATGTAGTTCTTCCAAATCCTCCCCCTTTTTTTAAATTTAATGTCTGTTTCGTCCCCCCTCCCCCCGTTTTTTAAGTGTTTTTTATGTGTTTTCTGTGTGTTTTAAAGTGTCTCAATTTTAATTTTTAACTTTATATAGTGAACTTTACATCCATTTGCCACATATTACAAGACTCTATCAAAGAAATTTGATAATTACAAGCTAATCTAATTGCACATTCACACAATTTGTACATCTATTCTTATTCATTGTCTTACAACTGTCACCTCCCAAAACAAAAATAAAAATCTCAATAAATAACACACATTTCATAAATATATCTCCAGAATAAATATAAATAACTTTAAAGAACTTAATGGTATAGAACATTACTTTCATCAAACAAACAATTACATTTCACCTATCTCTACTTCATTGGATAAAAGCTGTCTCCTCAAGAACTTCCATGTTTACTGTTAAACAATTACAATAGTTGACTTGAGTTCTCCAATCAACAATACAAGATAGTTTGAACCATGTTCTTTCAACCATCAATTAATAGAGTACCGGCATCATTTAATTAAACTTTGTATCGTGACCTGAAGATGCTTTGCATATTGTAGAAAGCGAAACCGGTCGTCTGATTAGTTAAATTAAATTGATTGTGAGTAAGTCTAATTTATTATTTCTTTTACCTTTTTCATCGTATTTTTTTTTAAATTTGTGTTTTAAAGAAAGCACAAAATTTAAACAAGTTAGTTATAATTTTAATACCCTGTATGGAAATGAGTAACCTCCAATGGAAGGAAAGCTTATTCTTTTTCGATATTCTTGTCGATAACTCTGTATTTTCTACGTGTATATGAAATATGTATTAACTGCACGCTACTGTTGTTGGGAAGTATAACTAAGTAAACAGCTTACCATTCTGCTAAAATTGGACCGGATTTTTGCGAAGCGATTGTGTCTCTCGTTTCGAATTACTGTAATGGTGATTTTCGCAATCAGGTAATTCGATGTGAAAGATATGTGGCATCGGATTAATTTCTACAATGATCGCGGAGAAAAAGAAAATTACTGCCTGCAAATCATAGACGTTAATAGGACATCAAAGTCGGATATCGCCTTTTTCGTCCTCCTGCAGCGATATGCTCATGCCGTTTCGCCTTGTATGAAAAACGGCAGCAGTAATTACTTTTGAGTAAAATGAAGCTTTATGTGGGAAAATAGTTGTATAATTGGTAGTCGGACGGCTTAGAGGCAATGATATTGTGGTATTTATTGGCTAGCTAACTGTTACTTGTTGTTTTTTAATAACACACCGTGTGTTTGAGTGTTGTCTAAAAACTAGGAGAGAGCGGGGTTTGAAAGGAACAACCTTCTGATAAACTCTAAAAAGGTTATTTTTTTTTACTATTCGGTCTTGTCTAGGTTTGTTATTAGTCAGTGTTCTGTGTATTCTTCTTAGAATTTAGTTGCAAATCTTTCGCTAGATCAAATTTTTTCAAATTTGCTAGAAGAAAATTAAAATCGACATAAAAGAATTCAAGGCAACCACAAGACAATGCAGAAGTCAAAATGGCGACATATTAACAACACGGAAAGATGTATTGAGTAGATGGGTGGAATACTGTACCCATGCACTTAATATACAGGAAGAAGAAGAAAACCTGAAAGCCGAAAGAGATGAGGTAAGGGGAACAGACGAGAGGGAAGAGGAACCAACAACGATTCTTAGTTAAAAGATTTCAAAGTTAAAGATGCAGTTTAAAACTATCCAGAAACAAATCACCCGGAATAAATAATCTGCCATCTATCAATCTATATAAAGAAGGTGGCCATGATTGTGGTCATACCTATTTAAACAAATGGCAATTTGATTATTAGTATTATTAATGCTTAAAAAAATAAAAGAATTCTATTTAAGCAATTACTGTGTAAATGGTTATGGTGTAAACTAGCAATTCTTTTTGATGCCTAATTTGGTTAGAGTATATTGTTAAATGTATCGGTACCATTTGCTACGTTACTTTCGAGTTTGTTTTTTTAGTTTATTACAAAAAGGTAAGTGTGATTCTAGTTATGTTATGTTCTATTTATGTTTAAAAGAAAACGATTTGTTTCTAAGCGTCATCAACAGAGGATGGCAACGAAAAATGTAGAGAATATTGTTGAAGATATTAATAATCCTGATATTTCATCTTCAAACCTTTCTTCGGAATCCGTAACTGATCATTTTGATGAGAGTCTCAGTTCAAATAGTTCAGATTATAATACTTCCGATTTAAACTTTTTTTCAACATCAACAACAATACACAAAAGAGGAAATATCTTTGAATGCTCTAATCACAGAGAAATTACGCTTCTAAATGCAGCGTATAAAATATTTTCCACAGTACTATGTCACCGTATGGCACCATAAGCAGATCGGATAGTAGGAAAATACCAGGCTGCTTTCAGAAGTGGTAAATCGACAATTCATCAGATTGCAACCCTGAAACAAATTTTAGAAAAAATTTTAGAAAAAAAAAACACTGGAATATTCCTTTGATACTCATCATATATTTATAGACAACAAAGCAGCCTATAACTATGTGAATAGAAGAGAAATGTTCTAAGCAATAAAAGAGCTATGAATACCAAATCACTTGGTCAATTTAACAAAACTAACTCTTGAAAAAGTTGAATGTAGACTACGAATTTAGGGGGAACTGTCTAAACCTCTTAAAAAAATAACGAGCTGAACCAGGCAGTTCAATCTGGCTCTGGAAAAAGTAATACGTATGTCACAAATTACAATCATTGGTTCAATATATAATAAATTAGTGCAAATCCTTGCCTATGCTGAAAACATCAATATTGTTGGGAGAACGAAAAACGCTGTATGAGAGGCGTATGTAGCATTAAAAGAATTAGCTTCAAAAATGGGTTTAATAATAAACAACAACAAAACGAAGTATATGAAAATAAGTACTCAACTACAAATCCTACAACCACTTGTTATAGAAAACTACGCCATCGAAGAAGTGAACGAATTTGTATACCTGGGAGCGCTCCTTAACACTGAAAATAATATTACAGAGGAGATAAACCGCAGAATTTGAACTATGAACACATGCTGTTTTGGGCTTAATCTTTTCCTTAAGTCTACAATTATATCGAGAAATACAAAAATAAAACTCTAGAAAACAATAATACGTACAGTCCAAACATCCAGGCGAATCTATGGAGCAATGAATGACAATGCAGTGTGGAGAAGACAATACAACTTCTAACTTTATAGAATGTACAAGGAACTAGATATCGTAAAACATATTAAGATAGGACGGCTGAAGTGGATAGGGCATGTAATGCGGATGGACCAAAATGGCCCAACTAAAAAAATGCTCCTTGATAGACCCACTGGTCAGAGAAAAACAGTAAAACCCACAACAAGCTTCCTTGATAACATCGATGAAGACATGGGAATGTGTGCTTGGCGGAGGAAGGCGATGGATAGGAACGACTGGAGAGAAATTCTTGAGGAGGGTAGGACCCACGCAGGGTTGTAAAGCGAAAATGATGATGATATCTTGTCTAGGTTTGTTGTTAGTCAGTTTTCTGTGTATTCTTATTCAAATTTTCGGAGAAAATCTTTAGCTTTATCAAATTTTTCAAATTTGCTAGATCTTTTAAAGATTTCGCGATCTTTTTATCGCGGTAGTTAAAATTTAACTGCCCGCGATTCATCTATGAAGCTTAATATGTATAAAAAACTGTACCCGACTGGTATTCCCACATCCTTCCGTGTTTTTTTTACGGTTTTAGCATTTCTTATAAAAACATTTTGGTCTAAGAAGTAGAATAGAACAACTTTGTGGTAAGCCTAATGTGGATTAACCACCAAATCGTTGACTTCCAGAAAAAGAACTTTTGTGATCTTGAATTCCTGTGAGTATTTATTCCTTGTTTCATTTGGTTACCATGTTGTCGTAGACATATTTTATAGCGTCTTGCTAGTGTTTTCGGGGATCTGTGTCATATGCTTTTTTTATGTCGATAAGTTTGGCATGGATTACTCTATTTTTCGTAGTTCTTTCTCAATTAGTTGTTGGAAATAAATACTCATAGATGTTATGACACCAATGCCAGTGTAGTTTGTAATGATATAATTTGCCTACCACATTGGGTATCACTTATAGGATGTTGAAAGTAGGGACTGAGCAATTACTGGGCTGGAGATAGGGTAAGCAAAAAAACCGAAATGTTTGCGAACGACCACTCTTGTTTTGGTTGGAGAGCTGGGACGTAAGTAAGTGAATAATGGAGGAACTGGAAAGGGCTCAGATAAGGCACAGCATAAACAATCGGTGATTAACTCAACAAAAACATCCAAATAGCATCTTGAGCCCAAATTCACCTCTCAACTAAAAAAAAATTGCCAGCTTTGAAGGCTACGTGCCGAAAGCTATCTCTTGCAAATCCAAATTTCTTCTGGTTCCGCAGTCCATTATCGAGTGACATTCATCATTCAACAAATCATTCGCCCAACCCGGTATAAACAAAGCATAAACGGAAATATTCGTGTTTATTTGACTCACAAAATATCCTAAAGCGGCATCACGATCAAAAGAAATACCTATTTGTGTTATATAAGCAAACTGAAAATACTTATCAATCTTAGCGACGCAAAAAGATTGAGAATATTTTTCGGCTTTTTAATACATACGAAGAGAAATCAAAATGCTACAAGTTCTTGCATTTTTGAAGTTATACTTTTATACGCGCGTTCGACGTTCGAAATTTGTACGGGAGGGAATCGGCAAAATCATTACATATGTAAGATATAGGTAAGAGAGAGACAGAAGATATATTTTCTCTCTCGAGAATGTATCACCGAGAACTGTCAATTTTGAAATACATTACTGTTATGTCTATGTGAGTTCGAATCCCAACACGAATTTTCTTTTTTATTTTTGAAATATTTAAAAACTCCATGTTATTCTTATTAAATATATGTAATATACGCAAAAATGCTAAATTTTAAAATAAAATGAAAATTTACAACATAATCGGAGTTGTAAGTTTTTTATTTTAATCTTCCACAAACATTTTTTGAAGTTATACCTACTTCTATACGCGCGTTCAACGTTGGAAATTTGTACGGGAGTGAATCGGCAAAATCAATACATATGTAAGATATGAGTAAGAGAGAGACAGAAGATATATTTTCTCTCTTTTTCTCTATCGGGAATAAAAATGTTTCTTTTGTAAATATATTTAATATTTATTAATATTATTATGATGGTAAATTAAACATATTATGCATAAGTAAGTTATGTATATTGTTAATTTTAAATACTTATGAATATTGCATTTTAATTTGAATTATATTATTATATTGAATTACATATGTTGCAGTGTATTGTATTGTATTTTTATATTAATAACAAAATAAACAATGAATTTTACTGCAGAGTATGTGTAAAAAAATTTTTTGCATTCAACTCCTTTTATACATCTATAAAAATAAAAATATACATATTCATCAAAATATTGATTCAATCCTTCATTTACTATACTCCTATTACAGGTCAAATGTCAATTTTGGGTCCCCACAAAAAAGCAAAATAGTTTGTCACTCTTCGCCGCTGGCTTCTCCCTAAAAACCTGACTTAAATACTTAAACACTTAAACATTTAAGCACTTAAACACTTAAACGGTTAAACACCTAAACAAACACGTATACACTTAAAAATTTAAATACTTAAATAAACACTTGATTCATTATATAGTTGTAATTATTCGTAAGATACTTGTTACTATTACATAAATACCTCGTACACACGTACCTCAAAGTCCTGTTCGCAAATAGCCCCGGTCTCCCCTACCGACTTACTACTTTTTAATTTGTACACTTTATTTGTATGCTAATAGTTTCTTTAAGTTTCTTTTATGGTAATCGCGGACACGTTTAAATAAAAGACATTACTTTTGTAATTGTTAGTACGACTCCTTATCGAGCCTTCCATACTATTACAATATACAACCATTCAAACATAAAAGCTTTATGTTTTTTTTTTTTCTAAAACGCTGCTGGTAACATTCTTTTGCTGTTTCGGTAAATGTATGTGTTAATAGTTTACTCTTAAATGTCGATATTTATTAGTCACATTTGACAAACCTACAAATCTAAGTACACTGCGACTCTTAATGACTGACAGCACAGTAGGCACATTATGTACTCAAAAGGAGAATTACTTCTTACAGAGTGATATTATTAATTTTAAAATGTATGTATGTATAAATTATACAGGGTGGCGCACCGAAAACGAAACAGATGCATTTACTGGCAGATGATTCCTTTTAAAAAAAACGCTTGGACCCGTCGATTTTGTTATCGAGGGGGAAACAAAATTGGCATAAAATCACATTAACATTTGCAGCCCCCTAAGCGGGGGTGGCACCATCCCTAAAATCTTAAATGGAGAGGGGGGTCGAATGATCCATCATTTAAAAGGTCTTTCAACTCCCTTTACAATGATGTAAAATTCATGTACTTCAATTCAGTAGTTTTGGAGATTTATTGATTTAAAGTTTAAATACATCATCGTAAGAGGAGATCAATACATAGCAGCAAAGTTGTTAAAAAATAAAGAATGAACTGACCTGTCAGCCGAGTAAATGTTGAAAATGACCACCATTACTTTCCATGCAATAATAAAGATTTTGCTGAAAACGTTGCCGGACGTTTTGCAATATTTGAGGAGTACCTAATTTGATGGCACTCATTCACAATTCTTTGTCGTAAATCTTCTAAGGATGTTGGCTGAGTAGCATAGATTTTGCTTTTTAAGTAACCCCACAAAAAGAAATCCAAAGGTGATAAATCTGGCGATCTTGGGGGCCATTTAACGGCACCTCTTCTACCAATCCATTGACCTGGAAAGGTCTGATCTAAATAATGCCGAACTCTTAATGCGTAATGTGGTGGGGCACCATCCTGTTGGAACATCAACATATTCTCAACGTATCGACCATCATTCTGATTTTCAATTATATCTGTTAGCGCAGGATCTATGGCATTTTGCAGTAATTCCAAATACATTTCACCAGTCAAATTTCCAGGTAAGAAAAAAGGACCAACCAAATGATCGCCAAAAATGCCAGCCCAAACATTTAATTTTTGTGGCTGCTGTGTGTGTACCTCATGGTAAATTCTGGGATTAGAGACCTACCAATATCGACAATTAGGACGATTTACTTCGCCATTTAAAAAAAGGAACATTCGTCGGAAAAGCAAATGTTAAATAAAAATTGTTCATCGTTTGTAATTCGTTCACTCATAACTTCACAAAATTCTAATCGCTTATCAAAATCGTCTTCATTAAGATCTTGTACAAGGTGAATTTTATACGGATGAAAATTATGGGCCTTTAGAATCCGTTGGATAGTACGTCGACTAACACCACACGAAGTTTGCAATTTGCGGGTACTTAATGTAGGATATACAATAACTTGCCCTAAAACCCCCACTTCTGTTGCTTCGTTCCTTATAGGATTTTCAATATTACGTTTTTTATTGGAGACTGATCCAGTTTCCCGAAATTTAGCTACAAGTTCTAGAACATATTTTCGGTGCACATTATTGTTCTCATATCGCTCATTAAAAATTTGTGCTGTTTTATTAGCGCACTGATTATTTCCGAAAAATATTTCAATAATTTCAACCCTTTCTACCGTGGAATATACCATGGTTAATTTATGTATAAAGCAATAAATGATATTTTAACAACAAAGATTGGTCAAATCAATCGCAAACTAATGTACTATTTCCTATTTAAAATAAGTACGTGGCATTATCTATTTATCTTTCTTCAAGAAACAACTTTTTTGTCACAAAGGACACTTCAATTGCTATTTTTATTATTAATAAACCATGGGCGTAGTAAATAAAAGCATTTACTTATCAAGAAAATGCTTTTACTCAAATTTCTTCTGAAAGAAGTACAAACTAATTTGATGTACCTATTAAAGTCTACTTTAAACTTTAACTTAATAAATCTCCAAAACTACTGAATTGAATACATGAATTTTACATCATTATAAAGGGAGTTGAAAGACCTTTCAAATAATGGATCATTCGACCCCCCTTTTCATTTAAGATTTTAGGGATGATGCCACCCCCGCTTAAGGGGCTGCAAATGTTAAAGTGATTTTATGCCAATTTTGTGTCCCCCTCGAAAACAAAATCGATGGGTCCGAGCGTTTTTTCAAAAAAGGAATCATCTGCCAGTAAATGCCTCTGTTTCGTTTTCTGTGCGCCACACTGTATGTACAAAATATGCAGGGTGAGTTTTTAGTGGGACATTGGTGGATAATTCCATCATGGCACAGTATGTAGGCAATGGTATTCTCCAGGCTTTGAAAATAAAAAAAGTGGTACAGTAATCGATACTGTAGACTAGGGCAAAAGTTCATACTATGTTTTCCGTATTTTTTAAATTTAAATTGTGTTTAAAGTTGAATAAAATAATTTTATTATTAGTTTACTATTTTTATAGATTTAAATAAAAATAAAAAACTTTACATGCTGTATAACGGACACTCCTTGGCCAAGTAAATAGACACTTTCAATTGTTTATTGTGACTATTTAGTAAAAAGCCATATTTAATATAATAAAATTATATAGAAATCTCTTACAAAGTATAAATATGAAAGTTTAACCAAAAATGTTTTACTAATAACTCTTTATCGCACTTTTATACAATTTTTGAAATTGATAATTCTACTACTACTACTTGTCGGTTTATAACGTTCTCCGCCGTTTTCCGACTTCCGATCGCTACTTATACCGGTTGTTCCATAGATCTTCTTCTATGGCCATCTCTCTCAGTTCTTTACTTATTCCTTCGCTCCAACTTTTTCTCGATCTACCTCGTTTTCTCTTTCCTTCTGGTTGCCACTTTAGTATTTCTTTTGGCATTCGTTGTTCGTCCATTCCTTGTATGTGCCCGAATCAGATAAGTTGTTTTGTTGTTAGGTCATCTGTGATTGTTCGTTTGATTCCCATTATTTCTCTAATGCGTTCGTTGGTAATCTTTTCTCTTCTAGATCTTCCTGCGGCTCTTCTCCAAAAATCCATTTTCGTCGCTTTTAAGCGTTGACAGTGTTCTTTCTTTCAGTGGCCATACCTCACAGCTGTATAAAGTGATACTTTTTACTATAGTCTCATATATCCTCTTTTTATTTTCTTTGCTGAGGGATTGGTCCCATAAAATGGTGTTTAACATTGTGATGGCTTTTCTCCCTGACGTTTTTCTCTCTCTTATGGCTTTGTCTAATGTTCCATCTTGTGAAATAGTGATACCTAGGTATTTGTAGTCACAGCAGTGCTTTATCGTAGTGTTATCGTCTAATATGAGATCTTTTTGTTCTGCTCTAATGCACAGGTATTCGGTTTTCTTTTTATTTACTTCTAGACCCCACATATCATACTCTTCAATTAATTTTCGTGCCATATAGTTTAAATCGTCATAATCTTGAGCCATTATTACTTGATCGTCTGCAAAGTTAAGCGTATATACCATAGTATTGGTGAGCGGTATTCCCATTGTCCTGCATTTTTGTTTCCATCGTTTTAAAGCACTTTCGAGGTATATTTTAAATAAAGTGGGAGACAAGCAACATCCTTGCTTTAATCCTTTTGATGTTATAAATCCTGTTGTTATTTGTGTCCCTGCTTTTATCTTCATTATTATTTGGTTGTATAGCACTTTGACGGCTTTTATTAATTCTATATTAATATTCGTGCTTTCCATTGATTGCCACAGCTTCTTCAGTGGAACGCTGTCGTAGGCTTTCCGTAGGTCGACGAACATCATATGAATCTCTTGATTCCTTCCCATCTTCTTTTCTATTATCTGGGTTAAGGAGAAAATGTGGTCAATAGTGGATCGACCCGTACGAAATCCTGCTTGTTCTTCTGCTTTATAATTTAAGTATTCTTTCTCGATTCGGTTCTTTAACACCTTTCCATATATTCTACTCATATATCCGGTTACAGCTATTCCTCGGTAATTTTCACAATTATTTTTATCACCCTTTTTATGTATAGTGCTGAGGTATGATATCTTCCATTCCGTAGTGATTTCGCTTGTGTTTATGCATTCTTGAAAAAGTTGTCGAAGACATTCGTACAATTTGTTCGTTCCGTACTTAAACAATTCTCCGGGTATATCTCCTGGTCCGGGTGCTTTGTTCCTCTTCAGCTGTTTACATACATTTTTAATTTCCTCTGTTGTTAATCTTATTGGCGAGCCAACTATTGAAATTCTATCTTGGTTTTGACTTCTATGTTCCTGAAATTCGACTCTATTCTCTACCAAAAGTCCTTTGCAATACTCTTCCCAGTCTTCAGGTTTTATGCTCTGTATTACTTCTTTATTCTTTTCTTTTGTCAATTTTTTTATCAGTTTCCAGCTTTCTGTGCTTCTGGTTCCTCCTAGATAAGTATTTATTCGTTGGCAGTTTCTTTCCCAAGACTCGTTCTTCTTCTTAGAGATTTTCCTTCGTACTTCTGCTTGTTTTTCCTTATATTTTATTTTGTTTTGTAATGATTTAGAACTTAAATATTGTTGGTATAGTTTTCTTTTACATGTTATTTCTTCCTCTATTTCGTTATCCCACCAGTATGGTTTGGTTACCTTTGGTTTTATGTAGTATCCCATTGCTTCAAATGCTGCTTCGTGTAAACAGTTTTTTATATGTTTATATAGCTGGTCGATATTCTTGAGTGCGGGAATTTGTAGCTTCTTATCCAATCTATTTTTAAATAAGTCTTGGCTAATCTAGGCTTCTGATGTTGTATCTTCGTTCCTGTATCTTTTCTGTTGTGTTTATGTCTATGCGTGTTTCTCTCTGTTGTCTTCGGATTGGGAAGTGTATTTTTGAACGTAATAAATAGTGATCTTACATCTTGTACTCTTAGTTGGGTTTTTTGTTTTGTTACAATATAATCGATTATTGATTTTATGTTTCGTGTTTCCTGAGTCCATGTATAGCTGTGTATCAGTTTATGTGGAAAGTATCCATTTAAGATTCTGAGTTGATTGTGGTTGCATAAATCTATGAATCTTTCACCATTGTTGTTCTTGGTGTCTTCTCCGTATTTTCCTACTATTTTATCCGCATCTTTTCTTCCTACTCTACTGTTAATATCCCCCATTAATATTATTTCCCGCGATTGACTTATTTTTGATATTTCTTCGTGAAGCTGTTCAAAAATGCGTCTTTTACGTTGGCTAGTGCGTCGTTATTTATTGAGTATACGCCCATAATTGTTGGTTTATATCCGTGAAGACACATATTTACTTTAATCAATCTTTCACTTATGGCTTCCTAGGTTGTTATGAACTTTCTTAGTCTTCTGTGAATCATTAAAGAAATTGCCTGTTGAGCTCTACATTCTTTTGGTACTCCACTATAGAAATGGTCATATTTTCCTAGATTTTCAAAGCCGGTTCCCTTCTTTTTTGTTTCAGTAATGACTGCTATGTCTATTTTTAGTTCTGTTAATTCATGTAAGACTTCATTTAGTTTTTTTGATATACCTTGAACGTTCCATGTACCAAAACATCGTGTCCTTTTTCGAAGCTTATGTCGTCTTTGTTGTGCCGTCCTATTCCGAGGCGTGTGATTGGGTTTTTTAACATTTTTATATTTTTTACAAGTACTGGGGAGTTAGCCCAATGCCTTAACCCCCAACCTGGAGGACCAGAGGTTTGGGTTCAGAGTCTACCTCTCCTAGACGAGTTGCGGGATCTACCGCTAACGGGTTTCGTCCACCCTTTTTAATTTTATACGAACCCTAAAATCGGGGGTCGCCACTTCCGCCATACACACCGTACTGAAGATGTTCTTCTCCGCCGTGGATACCGTTGTGGTCTTCATCCGTGACCCTGGACAAGGGACCCTAATCAGGTACTAGTTTTCCGGGTCAGGAAACTCCTGGAATCTGCGGAGGGCAGGGATTGATTCATTTTCCCTGGTAGGACTGTCCAAAGGAGTTCCTACCCGCTACCCACGAATTGATAATTCTAAAAATCTAAAAATAATGACAACCTAAACTAAACCTTAACTAATGCTCACTTTAGACTAAAGTACACTTTAGTGCCACACCAAGTTTCATAATACCTACAGCTCTTTTGATTATTAAAAGTAAACTTAGGTGTTTAAATTAATAGGTTGGTAATTGTGTTTCTATCATTTTGCTTTATTTTTGTCGAAATAACCTTATTTTTCTTATTGTATGTTAATTTGTGTGTAAAATTAATAATTGTTATAAGTTATATGTCTGTAAAAAGAAGTAGTTCTTTAAATTTCACAAAAAGAGGAACTTTTACTTATTGGGGAAGTATCTTAATATAAATCGATTAAAGAAATAAAAAAAAATATCGAAAACTGAAAATTTGAAATGAAGAGAATGATCCATAAGAGGACAAAGAAGACAAAGACCGTCCTTACTGACACTTCATCTAAGGACTAGCAACCCCAGTGGAGTCCTATGTTGCCATGTGATCAATTCCTTTTATATCTTAAACATCATAGTTTTTGAATACCAAAGATGTAATTCAAAGTTAATCAATCTACATATAAAGGGTTTTTACAAACATATTTAGTGGATTCAAACATGTACATCCAGATAGCACAAAATTATGAATAAGCGTGTTGAAGAATGTGTGTTAAGAGTGTTGAAAATCAATGTGGGGATGGCTAGGCCAGCTCACGACCTCGCTGTGGTCTCCGCAACCGAAAAAGAAATGTATATCTTGATAGTGACCCCATGTTAGTGCGCAGTAGGAAATGGTTCGTGGATACGTCGGGCATGGTAGGAATGCGGATACTTAATAGAAGAATGAGGATATATGATATTGATATGCATGAGGGATTTGTGACGGTAAGTGTGGAGGGAGTAAATGTGGTATACTGCTACATTTCACCGAATTGTACAGCGGAGAAATATGAAAGTAGACTGGATGAGAATATGAATGAGGTAAGATTATTGGCAAGAGATAAGAGATAAGAGGTAAGATTAATGGATAGGAACTCTGGACTTAGTTGGCTTAAATAATGGTCAGGAACCAACGTTCGTGAGGGAAAATTTGCGTTCATATATCGATGTCGCCTGTGCCACACAGAATGCGGCAAGAAAACTTAGACTTTACCGTGCTGCCGGATGGCCCTGCTATAGAACACCGCTACATTGGCTTTTCGAAGAATGGATAAAAATTCATGAGCTAGAACTGGCTGCGGGTAAGACCCAGGCTATAGTTCTTAATGGACCAAGGGAAAGGGACGGAATAACATTCGAATGTGCAGGAAAGAGAGTGGTTTAGGGGTGTCTCTGAGTCAAAACGGAAATTGGGGGGAAGCACGTAAAGGCAGTGACTTAAAGAGCTGCGGCAAGTACCGCCGACTGAGACAAGGAGGGCCCTTCATTCTGTTGTGCAATCGAGCTTCCTAAATGCTGCGCCTGTCTGAAGTACTGCAGTTTTAATAAAAGCGAAAAAAAAGCAGCTCACCCCAGCAGATAGGAAGAGTCCATTGAGGGTGGCATGTGCATAAAGTACAGTTTCTGCCGAGGCGTTGGGAGTTATTACCGGGTGTACTTCGATGCACGTGCTATTGAAGGAAAGAGGAAGAATATACGAGAGGAGAAATGAAGATATAGCAACAGAATGAGAAGAAATTGAGAGGTTCATAATGGTGTGGCAAAAGGAAAGACACGAGATAAGAAGGGTGGCTCAGTGGACGAAGTAGCTGATTTCTAATCTAAGAAGATGGATGGATTGTGGGAACCGGCGTTTGGATTACTTTCTGATGCAAATGCTCACAGGACATGGTTGCTTCAGGGCATACTTTTACAGATTTGGAAAGGCAGAAAATGATAAATGACTGTACTGTGAAATATCCATCGAGCAAAAAGACAAAAGAGGGAATTTAATCGTTATTAAAAGGAGACCAAAAAAGTGGCCTCTGATGGAGGACATATCCGGAAATGCGAATGCGCCAAATTTAAATTTCATGACACTTCACAATAATCATACAGTGGTCTAGGGGTTCTAATTTATCTATTTATTTGTTATATTACATAATATTAATACATAATACACTTAAAATAACGCAATAAAGTTTTAATTAAATAATAACAATAATAGTCTAAAATGTGAAACAATTGTTGAAAAACTTTAATATAAATACAAATAATCATCAGCCATAAAATAACCCAACTAAATTTGATTTCTTAAACAAGGAAAGAGTCTCTATTTCCTTGTTTAATGTGGCCTCTCAAGATGGCACTTCCTGTCTAACAATATTTTTGCCCCCAGTACCTTTACATTCCATCTTTTCTCTTTTTTCTCGATGGAAATATCGAACACTGTCTCACACAATCTATTGGTATGCGATAGATGGATAGATGAGAGGAACCTGCTTGAGAGAGAGAGTTAGGAAGTAGGATGCAATTAGTCACGGAACTGGTGGAGGAGATGCTTAGGTCGTCAGATCGGTGGAGAGCAGTTCAGAGATATGTAAATAGAACGTTGGAGAGAAAGGAACAAGAAGAAAGGCGACCCGAAGGGAGGCAGTCTGCCCAAGAGCAAGAAAGAAGATTAAGGCAGAATGAAAAGGGGCGAGATTGAATATGTATAGAGAGGAAAACACGGAGAGAAGAATTCACTCGTAGTGAGAAAGTGCTAGAATGCATGAGAATTGTGTGTGAGTGAGAGAGGGTGTTTTTTTAACAGGTAGGTCTCTGGCATTGACGGCGATGTTGTCCGAACAACCCCTGCGCGCGGTCTCGGATATCATCGTGGTAACGCTGAAGGAATCCTGCATAACCGAGGCTGTAAGGTGGTTCCGCCCACCTTCTATGACCGAGGTATGTTTTGAACGTTTAAACCACCCCCTCATAAAAGACAAAAAAAAGATAGCACTGATGATAGAATAGATATTTCGAAAACGTTCTGTGATGTAGCCCGGTAGTGTTTTTAATTAATATACCTTTTATTAAGGAAATTTTTTAAATAAAAATGTTGCTGTTATATTTTTGTCTATACCAGTTAGTAGAATAGTGTTATCTGTATATCTTATATTAAAAATTTTTTCTTTATCAATTTTTATTTCTGTAGAAAGCGTTTTTAAGGCTTTCTTTAATAGTAATTTGGCAATATAAGTTTCTTAATATTCTGAGGTCTTTATCATCTAAGTTAATGTTTTGTAAAGAACTTAATATTTTTAGATTATATGTTGTTTTGGCTCCTTTTTTATCTTTATATCCTATGATTATTTTCTTCGAAAATTATATTCTTAATTAGTAGTGGATTGTTGTCCCGCAACTGCAGTTTTTGTTGTGAATTTTACACGAAGCGTTGGAGTGAATAGTGACTACTAAAATAATATAATAGAGAGTATAATTTAGATTTTTGACCTCCACCGTTGGCAGAATTATTATACTTATTTAAATAGACAAACGAGCCGTACGATAAAGATCAAACGCTGACACTTTGATTGAAAGTTTGTTAGAATCTGAATTATTAACATACCAATAACGTTATTATCATTCTTTATGGGATATTATGATCGGTATCGATAGAGTTATGGTGTCTCGTGTTGATTATTTTTTCTTTTAAAGCGGGAGAAGTTTTTGTAGCAAATTAGTCAGGAAATGCTTGTCTTCCCACGCTGGAATTAATTGTATGGAATAAGTTCAAAAGTAAAATGTAAAATTTAATAATATTTGCTAGAATTTAACTACTTAAAATTCAGTTTTAATTATGTAGGTACTAATTATTCGCAATGTATATGAGATCTCTGGACTAGCTGAAACGTATTAATTAGGAGAGGGCCATTTTAGAACACATAATGACAATTATATCTACTTCTCTGGCAGTAAGAACCAGATACAGGTGTTGCCATTCTGGTCTCACCAAGATTACAAAAGTCTGTCGTCGAATTTAAAGCTGTGAGCGATAGGATAGTTCTCCTTAAACTGTAAGCAAACCACATGTACTCAATAGCATACAAGTGTATTCGCCAACCAGTACAGCAGACGCCACAACACTCGAGGGGTTCTACGAAAAATTGGAAATAACAATTACCAACATTTCAAATAAAGAGCTAACCTGGATATGCGAGGACTTTAACGCAACAGATGACAACGCTACAAAGAATGACAACCTAAAAAAGAATGTACTGGGAAAGTTTGGCATAGGTCAGAGAAACGGAAGAGAAGACGGCTCAATCGAGTTTGCTATTACAAATAACTATTCTATTATGAATACTCGATTTAAACACCATGTACATCGACTTTATACTTGGAAAAGTCCTAAAGATAGGTCTAGAAATCAAATTGATTACATCCTCATTAATATTTACTGATGATCATCAACAGTCAGATCATATCATGTGGATCAGAGCATACTCTCCTCGTAGCTAAAGTAAAGCTCAAACTTAAAGCACCCAACAAACAGAGAAAGATAAAGAGGATAGAAATAAGAAGGGACGACCTTCTCCAACAAGTGCAAAAAATTATGTCCTCTATTGTAACAACATCAATTATTCAACATCCAGTGAAACAAAAATACAGGATAACAGATGAAATATTTAAAATAATTGAGAATAGAAGAAATCTTTGTCAAAGTGGTGTACATAGTAAAAGGGAAAAAGCTAGATTAAGAGACCTAACAAAGAAATAAAACAAAGATGCAACGCTGATAAACAACAATAGTATCACAATATTTGCAAAGAAATTGAGAGCTACGATCAAAACAATCAGCCAAGAAATCTATTTAGAAAAATACGATACATAACAAGAGCCATTAAAGCCAGAATTTGGGCCGTTGAAGACCACACAGGAACCCAACAGAAAATATATAGCAGAGACATGGAAATTATATTGACGAGATCTATACAGGGTGTCCCATAATTAATTGGACATTAGCTAATGGGTGATAGCTGACATCAAAATAAAGCGTTTGAGCTCAAATTGCTTATTCAAAATGTTGCTAGTTTTCGTTCTACAGGGTGATTCATTAATATTTTTTTATATTATTTTTAGGGATATATTGAAAACTATTCAACCGATTTGAGTAAATTTTGGTATCTTGCTATTATTTAGTATGCTTAATATGAAAATGATATTAGTTTGACCGATGACACTAGGTGGCGCCACCTACTATAACATTGGTTCATTAATGGGGCCATAATTTTTTTTCCCGCCCTGTATAAACATTCTAGGAAAAAAACATGAAATAACATTCAATTCTACATAAAAAAGGTATTCTTGTTTCAAATCAAAAAAGTACACCGTTTTCGAAATAAACGTATTTTTTAGAGACGTGCATAAAATAAAAAAATTTTACAAAAACATGTAAATTCAAACATTATTCAAAAGGTCTTAAATAAAAGTGAATATTAAATGTATTAGTGGTAGATAATTTTTGCAAACAAAATGCATATGATTGAAACAATTATTTTTATTAAACCTTTGACTCAGTAACAAATTTTAAAAAAATCAGAAATTAAATTAAACAATGAAGTGAATATAAAACAATTAACAAAGTGAATAATTCAAAACGAAACGAAAAAAAATTACAATAAGTGTTCAAAATGTGCACCATTAGATAAACTACATAATCTAAATCTTTTGTGTAAGTTTTGTCTTATTTTAAATAATCAGTTTCTTTGAGCCCTAATTACGTTAACTTCCTCTACAATATTTTGCCATAACTCTTGACGGTTATTTATTTTTTTTTATAAACAAGTGACTTTAGGTAGCCCCACAAGTGAAAGTCTAGGGGATTTAGTTCGGGACTACGTGCTGGTCATGGGTATACACTACCTCTACCAATCCACCTTTGAGGATAAATTTCATCTAGATAATTTCTAACTTCTAGGCTATAATGTGGTTGTACACCATCATGCATGTACCAAGAGTTCCGTCTCAAATTTAGAGGTATGTCTTCTAAAAGAGTTGGTAAATCTTTTCTCAAAAAATTTAGATACGTTACTCCGTCAAGCCTAGTTGGTAATTCAAATGGTCCTACAATACAATCCCCAAATATGCCACACCAGATATTTATGGAAAACTCGTGTTGAAAATGATGTTCTTGAAATGCATGAGGATTTTTTGTCGCGTAGGTATGGCTATTGCGCCAGTTAAATACACCCCTTCTAGTAAATGTGGCTTCATCGGCAAATAAAATTTTATTATAAAACATTGGATCGTCTAAATGCCGCCCCATCATAAACTGACTAAATCGGAGCCTTGCTGGAAAATCCTGTGGTAAAAGATTCTGTACTGGAGTAAAACGATACGGATACAGATTTTCTGTCCGTATTATTCTTGATACCGTAGATTTGCTTATACCAGTGGCCGCAGAAACAAGCCTTGTACTGGTTCCTGGATCTTCTGCAACACGCACAACAATTTCATCCTCCATATCCGCATCAATTACTCTCGGTCTTCCAGCATTCCTGTTTTTGGGATGAAATGACCCTGTTTCGCCTAATCTGTCGAACAATGATCTAATAGTTTTATGGTTTGGTTGCCTTCTATTGGGATAAAGTTCGAAATAGAGTTCAGCTGCTTTACGAGAACAAAAATTTTCCTGGGCATACAAACAGATCATATCGCGCATTTCTACATTAGAAAATTCACTCTGACGTGGCATTTTTCCTTTATCTTAAGTGGTTTATAAAAAACTTAATAGCACTTTGAAAAATAATGACTCGCACTGCACTTTGACAACTAATAATAAATAAATTCGTAGTTACCTTTGACAACTAATAAGAAATAAATTCGTAGTTACGTCTTGACGTTGTCATTAAGTTCAAAGCATACTTGTTTTGCAAAAAAATTAAATAGAGACATGCATCATTAACAAAATACGTTTATTTCGAAAACTGTGTACTTTTTTTATGTGAAAGAAGACTAGGTACCTTTTTTGTGTAGAATTGAATGTTAGTTCATGTTTTTACAGTTATACTTCTTTACGTGCAATTGGGAAAAATGTTGAGAGTGAATTTTTGTAAAAATGTGCTAGTTGCTAAATTTTGGATTTACGTATGTATCAGTGCAAATAAAGTGTGAAAAAAATATATTTTATAATTTTTGTGTCTTTGAATTTGTCTTCGTCGGATATAGGATAATAGATATTAAAATATGATGATAAAAAGATTAAAAGGCAATCTTAATATTATTTGTAGATATAATCTGTCAAAATAATTCACTTTAGTATGAATTTTACGGCCATAGCACACTGGCTACACCAGTTGTCGCTCGAAAACGGGAGTCAAGCAGTATCTACCGGGGTCCTCCTTTGGATGGGTGACCACTTAGGAACATAACATGTCATGTTATTGCCTTGCTTACTTTTTTTTATTTTCGGTATTATTTAAGAAAATTTTTAGGAAACTTGTAAGTATTAAAATTAGTTTATTATTTAAATAAAACACAAATAAACTGTTTAAAATATATTAATTTCGTTGAAGTCATATAATAGAAGTATAACTTCTTACCTCCGTACAAAGTACACACATATTCTTTTTTAATAATAGACTCGCACTGCACTTTGACAACAAATAGTAAACAAATTCGTACTTACGCCTTGACTTTGCCATTAAGTTCACAGCATACCTAGGTACCTGCTTGTTTTGCGAAAAACAAAATACGTTTATTTCGAAAACGGTGTACTTTTTTGATTTGAAACAAGAATACCTTTTTTATGTAGAATTGAATGTTATTTCATGTTTTTTTTCCTAGAATGTTTATACAGGGCGGACAAAAAAATTATGGCCCCATTAATGAACCAATGTTACAGTAGGTGGCGCCACCTAGTGTCAATGGTAAAACTAATATCATTTTCTTATTAAGCATACTAAATAATAGCCAGATACCAAATTTCACTTAAATCGGCTGAATAGTTTTCAATATATCCATAAAAATAATATAAAAAAATATTAATGAATCTCCCTGTAGAACGAAAACTAGCAACATTTTTCCTAAGCAATTTGAGCTCCAACGCTTTATTTTGATGTCAGCTATCACTTATTAGCTAATGTCCAATTAATTATGGGACACCCTGTATAAAGATGATCAACGCCAGCAACTTGTTTACCAAACTCCTGAAGAAATCGAAGAAGAACCTAACTTACTTGAGAATGGAATAAGACTGGCGATCAGTTAACTTAAGTACTTATAACAAATCACCAGGTCCAGATATGACAATACAAGAAATGCTCAAAGTTACAGAGGAAACCAGAATAAAATTGTTTCACTTGCACTGTAGCAAAATATGGCATTCCAAACAATAGCCTGACGACTGGACAAAATCGACCATAACGACACTTCATAAAAAAGGCAGCTTTCAAATTTAAATTTCAAACCAGCAAAAGGAAAATTCAAATTAGAAATAGAAGTCCGAAAATCAAAACGAATCATTGGAAACTAATACGAAGAAGACAAATAGGTAGTTCAAGAGAAAAATATATTGTAGAATAACATATGAAGAATTTGAATGAAGAACATTCCAATTTGGAAGATCAGCAGTTATACTTGATAGGGTGAATAGCATAGGTAAAAAATATGGCCTCAAAATCAACATTTTGAAAACGAAATATATGGTCATTAGCAGAAACCCTCCATAAAACCCGATAATATGCATAGGTGACGATCGCATAAAACGCGTGAAAACTTTTAAATACCTTGGCACCACAATCAATGACCAATCGGATCCACAACAAGAGATAAAAACCCGAATACAAATGGCAAGACAAGCTTTTGTGAAATTCAGACCGCTCCTATGTAATCAAAACCTAAATTTCGAAATACGCTACAGAATGGTCAAGTGCTACATATGGTCCATCTTGCTTTATGGCATGGAAACGTGGACTTTGAAAAAAACATCTATCAACAAACTTGAAGCATTTGAAATGTGGTCATTGAGAAGAATGATGCGCATACCTTGGGTGGATAGAGTTCGAAACGATGACGTCCTTAAGAGAGCCGGCGTGGAAAGAGAACTCTTTGAATTAATTAAAAAACGCAAGATTGGTTACCTTGGGCACATATTGAGAGGAGCAAAATATGAAATACCACAGTTAATCCTACAAGGGAAGATCGAAGGTAGGAGAGGAGCCGGCCGCAAACAATTATCCTGGTTAAGGAATATTAAAGAATGGACAGGAATACACAATACAGGCGAGCTGTGTCACGCCGCCAAGAACAGAATTCTAGTAATGAGATAGTCGCCTACGCACTTTGGTGTATGGCATGTTAAGAAGAAGAAGAATAACATAACGAAGAAAAAAACACTGGTAACTAAGTCACTTGACTATTTTTCAGGCTCTAAGTGAAGAAGATTTATAAAGGGACCACTATATGCACAAAAGACTATGGTAACTGTGAAACGAAAGCTGACAATATTGGATATGAACCCGAATTAAGGACGTCATACACGCTACGATAAATCGTTACGATTTAACTATACCGTTCAAATTACACCGATAATCACTACGTATATGGGGTATAGCTGCACAGTTTTCTACGATTTTTAAAAACGGTACCGTCGAACGGAACAATGCAAAAATTTTAATAGATTTATCGTAATCGGAGGAACTGCGCAGTTTTATCAATACGTGTATGTTCGTATAATAGCATAACAGTATCTTTCTTTTCGATAATTGGCGTTACAATACGACAGCAGATGTAAGTAAATATGGAAATTTTTTTAATTCCTTCAACAAATTCACAAGAGAATAAACTTCTGCTTTCATCGGCCAGTTTTTACACCAAATGCTACGATTTTTCAGCTATTTTATTTTTCAAGGCGAATATTAATCCTACGACCGCTAACATGTCGTCATCAGTCGAAGCATTGTCGCGAACAATAAAAATTAACTGAAAATTACACATGAAAATTGTTGATTATTGATAAGAACAGAACAGTGCAGTTTTAATAGTACCGTTAAATCGTAACGATTTGTCGTAGCGTGTATGGTAGTGGAATGAACGACGAACTATACAGTTTTACCGGTACAGTTAAATCGTTATCGATTTATCGTAGCGTGTAAGGCAACCATTACTTTACCAATAACATATTTCATATTTATACCGATGCAACAAAAACCATATTTTATCTTTAAACATATTTTATCTTAGACAAGAATTGTGCTGAAAACTAGAGACTCCCAGTTTTTTTATTCTATTTTTAAATGAAACAAAATATAAATTGGACAGATATAATCTTTAGACTTTACACCATAGAGATTGACAAGGATTTGTATTATATATTTTTTTGTCGAAAAAGTAAATAAGAAAAAAAAAACGGATAAAATTATCCAATTTAGAAATGATTAACTGCTAATTAAATGTTATTCTTATTTAAATATTTTTTTAGTTTTAACAGTTTTTTTTATTGCCTCGTAAACAATAAACAGTTTCTTAATTATGGTTAAATTAAGCGGATCATTAAAATGGATTCCCACCTCTCACCAGTCCGAAAACAAATTTTATTATTATTGTGTTTAGCTTTTGTCGTTTTGGGTATATTTTAGTTTTTTTGTGTATTTGGACAATCTAACGCAGGTGTTTTGGATGTTGCTGTAACTTGACTTAAGATAATAGTGTCAATTTTTCTGTTGTACAACAATATTAAGATTCTGATAGACGATTAAAAAAAAACAATGTTTTCTATACCGCATTTCCTAATGCGGTGATATACAGTGTGGCCCACTTAGATTGGAAACACCTCTATAAAATTTGAAGTTGTTAACCGATTTTAACCAAATTTTTTTAATGTCATGTAATAAAAGGTCTATTGCGGGACAAAATATGAAATATTTAGTTAAATTTTCAGGGCATTCATTCTACGATACTTTTTCTACGTCGAAAATGGAGAATTTGTATTAGCGATTTTTTTAATGAAAAAATTTCTACGCCACTGGATTTAGAGTGGCTTCAAATAGCTGTGACAAAAATTTCATTAAGATATATTTATTAATAACAAACTTATGACAACTTAAAATTTTAAAACTCACTAAGAAAAAAACACTCTGTATTAACGTTAAAAAAAACACTCTGTATTAACAGACACATGGAAACATAATTTTAATTTAAATCCTAGTTGCTTCTACCAATCCACCATCTAATTCGATACATTTGTCGTAACGTTTATGAATATTTCTAATTACATTTCTTAGTTGTTGGGGAGTAATTTCTGCACATGCCTGTCGAATTCTTGCACGAAGTTCAGTTTACGTCTTTTGCACGGGTTTGGTAAACTTTTTGTTTGATAACTCCCCAGAGAAAGAAGTCTAAAATTGTGAGATCTGGAGATCTGGGTGGCCAATCTATCAACGGACTACCCCGGCCTATCTAACGGTTCGGAAAATTTTCATTTAGCCATTGCTTCACGGTTCTGGCGTAATGAACAGGACACGTATCTAACTGGATATACAAATTTAATCGTTCATTAATTGGGAGCTCATGAGTAGCATTCCACAAGTCGGTGTTTAAAAATTCTAAAAAGTTCTGTGAGTTCAAGTTTTCTTCAAAAAAGAGAGGACCAATAACTCGCTCGTTCAGTATACTACACCAGACATTGATTTTTTGAGAATACTGACTTTTACAGCTTATTACCCAATGGAGATTATCTGCGGTCCAATAGCGACAATTCTGTGATGATACTACTCCATTTGTAGTGAAAGTGGCTTCTTCGGTAAACAACACGTTTTTTAGAAAATTTATATTGTTTAAATATTCCCCTTCGGCTCATAAACAATATTCCAAACGTTTTGCTTCACCGCCTTCTTGTAATGTGTGTAAGAATTTTGGTTTGAAAGGTTTAATATTATTTACCATAAGACATCGCCGAATACTCTCTCGAGGCACATTCAAATATAAACTGGCATTCCTTAAACTGGCATTAGGGTTATTTCTGAAATGATCTAAAATGATTTGATCATTTCCTCTTCTTCTTTGTAACGGGTTATTTTTTAAAATTAGTTTTGATACTGCACCATATTCATTAAAATATTGTATTTATTTTGTTTACCGTACCGCAGCTAATATTAGGACGATCCGCATATCTGTCATTAAATATTGTACAAACTTCCCTGGCACTTCTATCGTCATCTCTCAAAAGACGTATTTTTTCTCTCAAACTTAATCTTGCAGCCATGACACAAAATATTATTAAAAGAATTTGAAGTAAATATTGTTGCAGATATTATGCATAAATTTATGCTAGCACTGAAATTTGTATGAACAAATAATGTCAAACAGTAATATCGTTCTCATGGCAACTGAGATTTAAGTTGTAGCATGTAAAGTTAATAATAATGTAAGTGCGTTACTTGCATTAAATTTTTATGCTATTTTAAACATTTTTTTGTTTAGTAGTGGTTTATTATTAAAATTATTTGAAAAATAATTAGTTTTATGGTTATCTGTTGATACAGGGTGTTCTTTTTTGACTCGTAGCTTAGTGAGTTTTAAAAGTTTAAGTTGTCATAACTTCGTTAGTAATAAATATATTTTAATGAAATTTTTGTCATAGCTACTTAAAGCCACTCTAAATCCAGTGGCGTAGAAATTTTTTTAATAAAAAATCGCTAATACAAATTCTCCATTTTCGACGAAGAAAAAGTATCGTAGAATGCCTAGAAAATTTAACTAAATATTTCATATTTTGTCCCGCAATAGACCTTTTATTACATGACATTAAAAAAAAATTTGGTTAAAATCGGTTAAAAACTTCAAATTTTATAGAGGTGTTTCCAATCTAAATGGGTCACACTGCATATATACATATGCAGGGTAGCAATTTTGAAACTTTTCCAATCCTTGAATAATAAGAACAAAATCTACACTACACGTTAGATTTTGCTTTTATCACAGTAACGAAAAACACAATCTTAATAAATAATTGCTTAAAATGTCCTTTTTGCTCCAAGCCAAAAAATGTCTGTTTCCGAACTCTCCTCTAAAATTCGGGCAAACTTTAGATGGAATTGAACGCCATGGTGCTGTAAATTATTTTTTAAATTCATCAATATCGTCAGGATGTCTTTTATAAACAACAGAGTTAGAAAAGATATCTTTAGAAAAAAAAAATTTTTTATTTCAAAATTTTTAGTAAAAGGTATAGATAAAATACCCAAACGGGCTATATCACAAATACAGAACGTTTTCGGAATGTAAATTCCATCATCAGTGTAACAAAGTGCACATGCCATGAGCCACTAAAATATATGGGTAAAAACCCTTTAAATGATATTAATTTACAAATATGTTACAGTATATACTATTAAAAATTAAGATGTCTAAGTTACCGTTGGAATTGGTAACATGGCAATGGTAACATGCCATATCCGTGTCATATCCCTACGGAACGTCGGCGACTACCATGCTTATAATGTTTTTATACTGATCTCGGTCTTGCGCTACGTGTAGCAATTGGTCCGCTGTCAAACCTGTCCACTGCCGCAAATTCCTCAACCAAGAGAGTTTCTTCCGTCCTATCCATTTCTTTCCTTCGATTTTACCATTGAGAATTAGCCGAAGGAACTCATATCTTGGTCCTCTGATTATATGTCCAAGATATTCTAGTTTACGCCTCTTAATTTTATTTAATAGAGTTCGTTGATGTCCCATTCTTCGAAGAAATTCTCGTTTCTAGTTCTGCTAGTCCATGGAATTTTTAGTATCCTTCGATACAACCACATCTCAAACGCCTCGATTTTATTCATGATATCGGCGTTTAAAGTCCAAGGTTCACATCCATACAAAAGTACAGACCACACGTAACATCTTGTAAACTTTTCACGGATTTCCAAATTTAATGAGTTATTGGATAATAGAGGCTTGAATTTTTGAAATGAGTTTCTTGCCTGTTCAATTCTACATCGAATTTCGAAGGATGGATCTAGATTTTGGGTAATTCAACATCCAAGGTTTGAAATATAATGTGCTGTTAATTATAAAATCCAACGCCTTGACAATGGCTACCAATTCATCTGTGAATATTGAGCAATATTCACAGATATATACAATATAGTTTGATCCATCGGTATAAATTTTACAAGAGTGGCTAAAGTCTTCCAGCTTATCCTGTACTACTAGATCTTCGTGAACAATTAAATAGAACTTATTGTATGTTTTGTTATTTTACATTTCTTGCAAAAAATCGATAAAACAGAGTGAACCAATTCTAAAAAACGAAATAAATATATAATTTTCTCTTTCTCTTTGAAGTAACATACCAATCATTTGCTACATCCCGTATACTAAAAAAAACCGTTTAATTGATTCCGAATATAAACGGTCCGTCGATAACATCCGAAACAATTATATCGGAAAGATAGATGTTCCAGGCATCAGAAGGAAATCCATCAAATTCGAAAAACAATGGAGCAACGACATGCAAAGCCTGCTGGATCTAAATCCGAATCGAGATTTGAGTGACAGAACGAGCTCTTTTGTTTCGGTGATCCCTGACAACGATGTAAGATTTATTTCGGAATTCCTTTAGACTATGTTATTTATTTATAGATTTGGATTGGGCGTTTTCATTTTTGTATTTAAATATATAATATTATGGTATAAGGTATAAAATTTGTAATGCGGTGAAAAGTTTCTTTCTGCAAAACAATAAAGGAACAATTAATTAAGAAAAACCATTGTTTATTAATTGCAATATTGAATCAATATCTTTAATCTACAGAACTAGATATAAATAATGAATAAGTAGAAGAATTTTATATTACATTGAAAAACAAGCCTATGAAACACAGTTAGGGATGGACTCAAGTCGAGCCGTGCCAAGCTTTTGACAAACTTGAGCTCGGCTCAAATCTTTGAACCGAGCTTGAGATAGAAGCTCGGATTGAATTTGGCTTTGCTCGAATAGTTCGAACGGAGCCGATCTAAGCTAGAAAACATAAAAATTAATGTAAAATGTAACATTCATAGTAATTTTTTTAAATTAGTTTACTCTTTTCACATATAGCTATTCTGTCATAGTAACGTTAGAAGACAGGACGAGTAAGATATTTTTCTCTTATATTAATGAACAATTAGGTGAAATTAAAACTGTTTCATTCACAGTGTGTCTTAAGTTTGTTTAAAAACTACGATTATGTATGATTAGTGTTTGTTGTGAAATTATAGAAGAATTGAGCTATTTTAAACACGTTTTAGAACGAGACAACTTTGGAAAACATCCACCTGCAAACAAGTTCATAAATAATTAGTTTACTTTCAACAACAATACTAGTACATTTCGATAATGTATTAAATTTGATACAAAGTGCATTTGGGCAAAATTATATATAGGAAATAAAATACTTAAGTATTATACCTTTATAATATAATATTTTTATTGATAAAATTCAAAGGAACAGTTTGAATCCTTATTAAAACATATATGCAAATCACATTTGTCACATTTAACATAGGTTAATTTTTTACAATTTGGCTTTTTGCATCGGGTTCGATCGCTAGTGTAGATTGACCAATATCCTACATCATCTGTTCGAACATCTTTTGGGGGAATATAGCTTGTTGGCCCTTTCTTTTTCTTCAATTGTATATCCTGTTCAATAGAACTTGTAGATGGTCGTCCCCGCTTGTTTGATAAATTTTGCATACCTGCTCTGCACAGGCAGTCAGCTACCTCAATTCTAAAATTTACCAACGGCATAGACTTGGTTCCATTTTCCTTGCATACTCTTTTATAAAGAATCCAACTATTTACAACTGTGAGATCTAAACGGTGGAAAAAAATGCGTAAGTACCACTTTTTTGTACGTAGTTTAATTTTGTATCTACCAATGAGACTATCTAATAGGTCTACTCCACCCATGTGTCTGTTATATTCTTTGACCAGATGTGGACATGAAATCTTGATTTTAGTTTGTTTTTTGTCAAACCTATCTACTTCTTGCATAGGCAACTGTCCAGCAAAATTAGATATAAGTGTAACAGCTTTGTTTTCTTTCCAAATAAAGGTATATATATCAACACCTTCTGCATTGGATACACACTCGTAGGATGTGCCTCTTTCTTGCTTCTTTATCTCATTATCTGACGGCAACTTGCAATTTAGAATCATATTCCTGCTAATAGTGCCCAATGAGTAAATGTCTTGGTTAGCCAAATATACTACTAAGTGAACTGATGAATAGTAGTTGTCGAAGTAAACCCTAAAGAATTTATTTTTAGGAATATTTGGACATAATCTAACCATTACATTGGCACTAGCCCCCAGATCTGGTTCTGTATTTAGACGAGCTCTGTTTTCTTGGCCAGTGTAAATTTCAAACTAATAGGAAAAGCAATTTATCCGGTTTAAGGGGCAAGTATTGTTTTAGTTAATGCGTGGCCTTAGTTGCGCTTAGTTTTCATCTACAGATAAATATTGTTCTCATGAGGTATACTTTTAAATTTAAATGATCTGCGACATTTCTCAATTTATAGAGACGATCTGCTTGTGGATCATCTTTAGATTTCATTTTTGAATTATCTGTAAAATGAATTCAATGTTTCTTTTATTTGGGACACTCCAATATTTTCAGACCAGTAGCAACGTGCATTAGGCAAATGGATGACTGACATATCGGGCAGTATTCCAATAAATTTACTGATGTAATCTGTAACAATGTTGGCTGGCTTAGCAGGATTATTTTGACCGCTGTATAAATAAGATGGGTTGGTAATCTCTTACAATAGATTTTCGTCAAAAAAATATTTAAAAAACTGAAATGGAGTAGACAATTCTTGTACAGATGCAGGTAACGAAAAATCACCTTTGAATGCTAAAACATCTTCATTTAATAGTAAATTTCTTTTTTTCCACAAAATATTTTTGAATTTCTTTAAATAAATGTAACCCATTAGGATTTCATCATTTTTGTCAAACCTATCTACTTCTTGCATAGGCAACTGTCCAGCAAAATTAGATATAAGTGTAACAGCTTTGTTTTCTTTCCAAATAAAGGTATATATATCAACACCTTCTGCATTGGATACACACTCGTAGGATGTGCCTCTTTCTTGCTTCTTTATCTCATTATCTGACGGCAACTTGCAATTTAGAATCATATTCCTGCTAATAGTGCCCAATGAGTAAATGTCTTGGTTAGCCAAATATACTACTAAGTGAACTGATGAATAGTAGTTGTCGAAGTAAACCCTAAAGAATTTATTTTTAGGAATATTTGGACGTAATCTTCCCTTATATATTCTTTTTCGGTCTCATTAATGTCTTCATCTAATTCATTTCTTATATCTTAGATTTTCCTTATTTATTCTCTGTCATTTTCTGCTGTATCTTCCAGTTCTATCTCACTCAGCTTATCTTCAAATAGCACTGGAACATTTGATATGTCTATATTTTTTAAATCTACATCATTATTCAAGTCTTCAATATCACTAACATCACAATCATCTTCACTATCATCCCAATTGTCGACTATATCTTGCAATTATTTATCTGATAGAGCTCCTGATAGCCTCTTCATATACCAGCTATACATATAAAATAATACTCAAATTACATTATGTATCATAAATGATCACAAACAAATTTTTGCCATACCTTTAAAAATAATAGTATAGTAAGTACGAGATACCCCTTTAAAAACTGAATATGTGAAATTATTTTAATTACCTTCGAAAAAATAGGGTCCGATGATTATATTTCTTACAATGTCACCCCACACGCTTACCTTTTGCGGGTATTGTGTATGATGCTCACGCATTCAGTTGGGTTGTTCTTTTGCCTAGTATCTAGAAATGTGACGAATCTTGCCGTTAAAAAAAAGGTAATGATTTGCTTCTCAAAATTGTATTCTTTTATCTGGTTCATCCTCGTTTAATTCCTGTAGAAGTGTGCGCGTAAAGGAATGCCTTTTTTCAAGTTTAATTAATTTAGGTACCGTTGTTTTGCTACCATTAAGATCACGACTAATCTTACGAACAGAAGTGTGCGCATCTTCTTCGAAAGTAAGTAGAACATCTATGCTAATACTGTATCATAATTTACAGAGGGACGACCTGATTTGCGTACACTTTTAACCATACTAGTTTCTCTCATAAATACATCTTATTTATTGTCAATTACGTTATGGGTCTCTTTGGAGATTGTTAATATAAAAATTACGAGCTTGATTTAGCGCTGACGTTAGCTGGTGTGTTAATTTATTTAGCTATGTCTTATCGAGTGGATTTCGGGATTCAGAATTACCCTTTTTACCTATAGGAGTAGATTTTCAAGCAGCGTTTTGTATTACAGCCGTTAGCTTTTTTACTGCATATTACAGCTCATTAGATTCTTTTATTCGGTTATCTAACGTTATATTCTGGTTAATGGTGTTTTCAAATTGTTCCCAGTTTGTTTTTTTGCCAGATAGTTTAAATAGCTGTTGATTGTATATTATAGTTATGGTCTGAACTTAGGTCAAAACTAGGCTCTAATTTTGAATACGTGTTAGGTAAATCCTTTAAATATTGCAAAATCTTGAAGATCCTGAATTTTGTTGTTATCTGCTGACCAGTATGTTGATTGTCCTGTGGATAAGAAGAATTGTTGTTCTGTAATAATCGATGTAGATTTCTACCTTTCATTGTAGTTAGTCGTGATTCCCAAAAAGTATTTTTGGCATTCCAATCGCCTGCTACCATGAAGTGTGAGCCAAGGGTTTGGAAGAAGTTGTCATATTCTGCAACTAAGATATTATGTCTAGGAGGTAAATAATTAGCTGCGACAATCAATGGCCACGAGAACGTTTCTATTATGATTGAAGTGCTCTAAATTTTAGGTGTGGAATAACTTTGTAAAACGTTATGTTAAGCAGATGATCTGACTATGATTGCCGATCCTGCATTGGCTGTTCCGTGTTCCGTCGTAATGGTGGGTAAAATATGTTGTGTAAAATAGAATTTTGATAACTGTTCTATCAGTTGAATGACTCTTTGAAACTAATAATATATCTATTTTGTTAATTTTTAAAAATAACGTAATTTCTAGGACATGATTTGTTAGGTCGTTGGAATTAGAGACCGCTATTCTTATTTGCTTAGCCATTAATTTGATATTTTACTTTTGACCGTTAGCATGTTGAGGATCATGATGTTCTATGTCCTATTAAGCAACTGATTATATAACATTTTAAATTTATTTAGGACATTAGGTTAGTTATATTTTTATTTTCATTTTGTCTTTGGGGATTTCATGAAGCGACTTACGAATATCTACCTTTATATGTGATTGGCTACTGCACTGTATTTTCTGGGTAGTATGCTGTATTGTAGCCTAGGACCTTTTTAAAATGAACTTATTTTTATTGATCTAAAAAAGATACAGGGTGTAACATTTACAAAAAATTCGATGGCGCCTTAATGTATATCACTCTGTATAATTAAATTTGGTTGAACATGTAGATCATTATATCATTAAAATTAAAAATCTTGTAGATTTTTTCAAAAGTCCTTTATTTTAGGGAATATCCAATTTATTCCATACTTTACGCCCTTTACGGGCACATTGTATATTGAAAATACTTATTTGTAGTATGAATTACAATTAATCGACTTTTAATTTGAATAATACAATTTCCTATAATATTTTTGCTTTGTCCTGTATATCTTTGCTTTCACCTGCCTTATTTTGCAAGTACCGTCTATTTGATAGACACATTTCTTTTTAATAACCGTATTTTTCACACTTAAAATCTTCTTCTTCTTCCTTCTTGTTTAAATTGTTCCTCCTAAATTGTTTAAATTATTGCACCATCTTTTTCTTGGTCTGCCAATACTTCTTCGTCCGTTTAGCGACTTATCTCGTGTTATTCGTACTATCCTATCCTCTGCCATTTTACTAATGTGTTCGTTCCACGCCTGTTTTCGTCTTCTATATTGTATGCTCTTCTTATGTTTTCGCTTTTCTCCCAGTCCAACAGACTTTTCCCTGATATTCATCGAAGTAATTTCATCTCTATTGTTACTAATAGTCGTCTCATTTTAGATATGTTAGGTCTTGTCTCCGCCGTGTATGTTAATATAGGTCTAATTGCTGCTTTATAGATTTTTTTTGTATCTTGTCTTAGGTGTTTGTTCTTCCAGATTATGTTATTGAGAGATCCCGATGCTTCATTTGCTTTTAAGCTTTGTTGTCGTACTTCTTCTTCAACATCTCCTTAACAAGTTATATCTATTCCCAGATATCTAAACCTTCCTTCCTGTTTTATTATTTTCCCATCAATTTCGATTTAACATTTTAGTGTGTATTTAGATGCTGTCATGCATTTGGTTTTTTCTGCTGATATTATCATATTGTATTTCTTGGCTATTGTATTGAAGATGTGTGTTAATCTTTGGAGCTCGTCTTCTGTCTAGGCGATTAATGCGGCATCGTCTGCATAACATAATATTTGGATTTCTTTGTTTCCCATTCGGTAACCATGACCATTACGTACTGCTTGTATTATTTTGTCCATTATTATATTAAAGAGAAGTGGGCTTACCGAGCTACCCTGTCTGGCTCCACTTTGTACTGGTATACACTGTTAGTTTTCCATTTATCTTTTCCTGTATTCGATTATGGAAGTAGATAGTAGTTGATGATTTGTATAATATTGATTGGTATGTTTCTTTTATACAGTAGGTGTAAGAAGTCTTTGACTTGGATGCGATCGAAAGCCTTTGTTAGATCTATAAAATATAGATATGCTGGTTTATTGTACTCGATGGCCTTTTCTGTGATTTGTCTTAATACAAATACGGCATCTGCGCATGATTTTTCGGATATGAATCCATTGGTATCAGTATGCTGTTTCCCCATGCGCATGGTGTCTTGCAGAGAATCAAGAGAAACCAGAGGTCTACACGAAGTTTAAAACACCAAATACTTCAGAATCCCGATACAAATATAGAAGAATATGAAATGAAATAAAGTAGTTGGTAAGCAGAAGAAAAAATGAAAACTGGAAACAGTTTACAAGAGAATAGAAAGCGACTTTACGGAAAGAAATGGCAGAATTGAAGGAATACAATAACATACTAGCAAACAAATGGGAAAGATACCTGACGGAACTGTTTAAAGGAAAGGAAAGTAATAATCAACACAATAACGTACCTGAATTAAGACATGAAATAGAAATCAGCTTTGAGGAAGTAGAGAAAGCCATAAATTCACTCAAAAATAGAAAGTCATTAGGATCAGACGGAATAACCAACGAACTTCTAAAACACACTTAAAATAAATACACTTTTCTTGTTTTTGCTGATTTCATATGTCTCGAAGAAAAAAATATTATAGTACTAGGAGTACTAGAATAGAAAATAAAACAGCTGCAAAATGATTTGTTCACGTGCTGGTTAATGAATGACATACAAAAAACAAATATTAGAAAAAACTGAATTCAGAAAGCCCACAAACAAAACTAAGTTCACAGTAGAAAGGAATTCTCTACAAAGAAGGAGATTACGTCAATTACACAACAGATATGTAAACAATTCAACTCACTCCATTCTTATCTCCAACTACCAGATATAATTAATTTTTTTAAAAACATCTTCCGCTCTTATAAATGTAAATGAACGTTATTTTAATTTTTATATCGTTTTTTGTTCCTTCATACATATTTCTTTTCGCTAACTTTATGTTTGTTTAAATTTTCTACAATGTAAATGACGAAGCTTATTCGAATGCACAATTAAGTGGAGATTTAATTAAAACAAATTACTATTCCTTTGATTATTCAAATTAGATCGTTATTATTATAGGCGAGAGTGCAGAGAGTCATATACAAGGTGGAACAACAATTTTTGTCGCGGTTAACGTTCAGTGGAATCTAGATTTTGTTAGAAATGTTTCAATTTTAAACATAGGGGACTATATAGATTCAACATCCATCAATTTATTATTAATTTAAAAAAAAAATTGTCTCTAAACTTCTTAATATTAAATCTCTGATCTAAGAAGGAAGATAAAGAAAAATTTCGAAACTATAGAGGCATATCGCTTATTATTACAACATATCAAAGTTCCAGCACTTATCCTGGTGCAGCAACTTACTACTTATGAGAAAGTTATGCGGTTTTCGTAGGCGACTACCAATGCGGTTTTCTGGAATATTAAAAATAAAACTGGGAATTCAGCCAGGAATTCAGCCAGGATGTGCACCAAATTTACCAAAGTAAATGATTCCAAAAATAACTAACACTACTAGAAATAAGAATACCAAGAAACGTAGTGGGGCTAGAGTTTGTCAAGAGCCATGACCTCATTCTAGAAACAAAAATAAGGCTTCTTAAACGTTACGTGTACTCAGTGCTTCTGTACGGAGTAGAAACGTGGACATTGAAGGCGGAAACTCTATCAAAACTTCAGGTTTTTGAACTATGGTTATACAGAAGGATCCTGAAGATACCATTGACAGACAAAGTCACCAATGAAGAAGTACTACGGAGGATGAACACAGCTGCGGATTTGATCAACACCGTAAAGGGCCTTAGGCTGTAGTACTTAAGACATATAATGAGAAATCAAGGCAGATATGAGCTAATCCAATGCATTTTGCAAGGTAAAATTGAAGGTAAAAGGGCCCCAGGACGAAGAAGAATATCCTAGCTTGATAACCTGAGAGCCATGGTATAGAAAGACCTCAACACAGCTATTCCGTATAGCAACCAACATGCACGTTCGAATTGGTTTACGCAGGAACTGTACAATTTAAGGGATCAGCTACAATTTTAAGAAACGACCTGTCAGAAAAATAGTAATCTTAGGCCAGTCCTTCATTTGGCAAAGGCAGAATATTCAATTAAATTAAAAACAGCTAAAAGTAGTCTCGTCATGAGACAGTTAAACGAATCATCAAATAAAATGAAATGTATTTGGCATTTAGTAAACTTAACAGTCGGGAAACAAAATAACTCAAAAGTACCTAGTGATGATAACAGTAATTTAGCAGACAAATTTAACCACCATTTTGTTGAAATGGCTCCAAAGTTACTTGCCGCTTTGGATCCTACTAAAATAGGTGGGTTTACATCAGCATCAAAAAACCGTAATAGTTGTTCTGTTTTTATATCCTACTAATCCACAGGAAATAACTAGTATAGTCGAAAGTTTTAAATCCAAACATAGTTGTGGTTTTGATCAGATTTCCCCTAAGTTATTAAAACAATGCATTCATGCTCTCGCAGATCCACTGACGGATATTTGTAATGCCTCTTTTCAACAAGGAATATTTCCTAGTATGTTTAAACTATCTATTGTAATCCCTTTATTCAAAAGTGGTGATAAAGATGACCTTAACAACTTTCGTCCCATAAGTCTCTTATCTGTGTTTTCAAAGATAATTGAAACTCTGGTTTATACTAGAATGAACGCATTCCCAAAAAAGCATAGTGTCTTGCATAATTTTCAACATGGTTTTATATCTTCTAAGTCTACAACTACAGCTCTTGCAAATTTCGTCAGCTTAGTGTTGGATGCTTTGGACAGACGAGAGAAGGCATGTGGTTTATTTCTCGATTTGTCCAAGGCTTTTGACACTTTGGATCATAATTTGTTGCTAATAAAACTTGAGGGTATTGGTATTCGTGGTGTAGTTCTAAAATGGTTTACTTCCTACCTAGAGAATAGAAGACAAAAAGTAAAGATAACATCTAATGAACTTGTAAACGAATCAAACACATTGGATATCCATTATGGTATTCCTCAGGGTAGTGTATTGGGTCCTCTACTTTTTATAGTATTTATTAATGATATGGCTTTGTTAACTAATTCACTGACTGGGGTTAACATCATCAGTTATGCGGATGATACTAACATTCTAGTCACAGGAACGTCTGATCAAAATTTGCAAAATAAAACCACACAGATACTATTCACCATCAACAGTTATTTCTTATCCAACAAATTAGTTTTGAATAAAGAGAAATCAAAGTATATGATTTTCACGTCAAATAATTTATTAAACCATCAAGCCACTATAGAAGCAGCAATAGATAAAACAGACTGCACGAAGTTGCTGGGGGTACTTCTAGACAGTAATTGTAAATGGTCAAACCACATTTCTAATTTGAAATCCAGATTAAGTAGCGCATGTTATGCATTGAGAATTCTTTCACGTCTCTTTCATACATCAGTATTAAAAACAGTATACTTTGCCCATTTTTACTCAATAGCCAAATATGGCATTGAAGTCTGGGGTTGTACCTCTGAGTTAGAGCAGATATTCGTACTTCAGAAAAGAGCTATTAGGATAATGTATAAAATGAAATTTAGAAATTCTTAATATTGTTCTGAAGCTATTTTCTTGTGGCATTTTAAATTAATTAATATTTAAATGGGAATAAGCCAAAATTAAAGGTTAAAATACATTTATTGACGTTTCAATTTCCACTTCGGAAATCGTTCTCAAAATACAAACATTAGTTTTGTATTACTAATGTTTGTATTTTGAGAACGATTTCCGAAGTGGAAATTTAAACGTCAATAAATGTATTTTAACCTTTAATTGTGGCTTATTCCCATTTAAATAGAAATTCTTGTAGAGGCATCTTTAGACAAAACAATATTCTTACAATTCCTGGTCTGTATATATTTTCGTGTATAATGTATTTACATAGCAAAATTTATGAATTTAATAAATTTCAATTTAACCATGTTTATTCAACAAGATTCAGAGACAATCACTTTATGCTTCCACAACATCGTTCTGTTTTGTTGGAAAGTAGTACACACTATGCAGCCATAAGTTTCTTTAACAAATTACCAATAGATATACGAATGAATTTACATCAGCCAAACTTTCGGAGGTGTGTACATCAATACATTTGTGAGCTAGAGCCATATTCTAAAAATAACTTTTAAGTATGTTTTATCGTGTTTATTAATTTATATACTTTTAAGATAACTTTGTAAAATGTAACTTTGACTTGTCTCATACATGTACTTTGTATAATGTCGCATGTGATCAATAATTTTGACTTGACTTGACTTGACAAAGTCATCATAGACTGAATGATCGCCAACGTTCGTAACGGACAGGCACCCCAAGAAGAAGAAGAAAAGCTTGCGGATTATCGAAACGGCTATGCCCTTGAAAATATCTGCGCACCGGTTCATTCTGCGTTTAGGTGTAATGTCAAATTTCTTAATCAACATTTTCCTTGTTGTCCTCTGCTTTTTTCCACGGGAATCCCATTTTTTTTACTAATTTTATAACAAAATCAATCTTTCCTGTAAAATCAATTATAATTATTAATTATAATAATAACAGCTTTAAATATTTTTTCATGGAAGTCTTCTTTTATGAATAGCTCTATAGGAGTAAATTATTTTTCAAAATTATTTCTTCCTAAAACTTCAACCAACTGTTTGCTTGGAAGTTGAGGGTTGGTTTAAGGTTAATACCGAGTAGCCCTAATAACCGTATAGTACACATTTGCCTTAATAAAAAATAAAAATCTCCTTCATACCCATCAATAGCGTTCCACTCTGTACACACATCTTTTAGCTAACAAATAATGGAAGAATGGGCTCATTATTTATTTTTTAATTAGCGACCAACCTTCGCGATATTTTATAATCTTTATATGGACCATTAAAATTGCAAATCCCGCTAACAAGTATCATTCCTAATATTTTTCATGTTTTATGTAATCAAATATTTAATAACAGTTTCTCTAATTAATTAAAATCATATGGTTTGTTGGGCGATAAGTGGCAGTGACGCGCGACGAAATGGTTTCGGTGTTTTAGGGGAATTTGTTTTGAATTTTTTTATATTTTTTGGAATTCAACTTTCAATAAAAAAATAACCAACAGATTGTTTCTTCTTCTTCTCATGGCGTCGTCTTCTTTCGAATGTTGGCAATCCAAATGGCAATTGTAGTTTTGGAAACTGCTGCGCGAAAGATCTCTGCGGATGAGCGGTCGAAACATTTCCTTAGGTCTTTCAGCCACGAGTTCTGGCGTCTTCCTACTAATCTTTTGCCCTGTATTTTTCCTTCCAGTATAAGTTGAAGTAATTCGTATCTTTCGCCTCTCAACACATGACCCAAGTATTGTATTTTCCTCTCTTTGATAATTCTTAGTAATTCTTTTTGTTTACACATGCGACGAAGTACCTCAATATTAGTAACTCTTTGTACCCATGGAATTCTCAACATTCGTCTGTATATATCAATCTCAAAGGTATCTATTCTTTTTTCTATTTCAGAGTCCATTGTCCAACTTTCACAGCCATACAGTAAGACAGAAAAACCGTAACATCTGATCATTCGGATTCTAAGCTGTAGACTAAGGTCTGATCTTGTAAAAAATGTTTTCATGCTCATGAATGTTTCCTTGCTTGTTCGATTAGTACTCTCGTGTTCCCAATCTGTTTCGAAATCCGAATTGAGTGTCACTTATCTGGAACTCGCACTTCTTGTAAATTCGTGTATGGATAATTTTGAGGAAAGTTTTAAGCACATGAGACATCAAGCTTAATATTCAATAATCATCGCATTGTGAGGAATTCGATTTTTTTGGTAATGCTACAAATGTTTATTTTAGCCAGTCTGTTGGTATTTTACCTATGTCATATATCTTATTGAATAGTGCTGTTATTAAATCTAGGCTTTTACTAGCGTTATCTGCAATTAGTTTTAGTATTTCGACATTGATATTGTCTGGACCGGTGGCTTTTCCATCTTTCTGAGATTTTACTGCGTGAATCACTTCTTCTTTGGTTATTTCTGGGCCTTTTTCATTTATTCGATTATCTGTGGATGGTGGAGAACAAGGTCTATCGTCGTCAAAAAGAGTTTGTATGTATTCTTTCCATCTCTCTAGTTTGTCTTCTGTACCCATAATTATTTCATTATTATCATTTTTTAATATTGTTGCTTGTCTCTTTTTGTGTCTACCTATCATTTCTTTTACTTTTTTATGAATATTTAAGGTTTCGTATTTTCCTGAAGTTGTTCGATTTCCAGGCATTTTGTTGACATCCAGGTTTCTTTCGCCCCCCTGCACTTTTTTCTAATGATTTTGTTGATTTGCTTGTATTCTATTGGGCTTGTTTTATGTTTTTGTCTTACGTCAATGAGGTCCAAGATCTCTTCCGTTATTCATTCTTGTTTTTTTTTGTGTTTTATGAACCCGATGTCTTCTTCTTGTATCTTTGTTATTTTTGTTTTTAGAGAAGTCCATGTTACTTCAATGTCTGTCTGTACCAAGTTTTCGATCGTTTTTATTTCTTCCTCAAGCTTGATGTCTATTTTTTTGACGTGACAACGTCTTAAATTAGGTTGTGGCTCGGAGTCATTCATGAAAAAGTGTAACGCCCGCTCACGTCTGTTACAGTGAGTCACCGAACCAGAGAGAGGCCCGCCGGACCGGCGAATGCCTTGCGTCTCTCTCCCACTCAAACATGATCGGTCCGCTGCGCGCGCAGCACTAGAGAATTAGGCGCGTTGAATCGGTGCGTGCTTCCGTGCTTGTGTCTCTGTCTTTCTCGAGCGTTCTTGGCGTTCAAGACACATTACAGCAGAAATACTTCCTTTCATTTCATATTTCTCCTATCATCGTCCTATCCTCAACAAAATCACTCAAATAGAAATTAGTTAAGTTTAAGTTTACATGTACAATGTTTTAGTAAACAAAATATATTTCTATAGTTAAAATTTGTGCAATTCTTATTTTCATTCAATTCCTTGTTCCTATTGTGCAATTTAATAATATTCATATCAATAAATATTCTACCGAGAAAAAGACGTTGTCACGTAAAATCTTCGCCCGTAAAACCGACTTTACAGGCAACCGATTTTTTTTTTGTCACTATTTTCTTTTTGACTTTGAGAAATCTTTTTAATCTAAAATCCATCATAACTGGATTGTAATCGCTATGTATATCAGCTCCAGGGTATGTTTCCGTAGATTGTATGTATTTCTTAAAGGTTTTATTGAGCAAAATGAAGTCAATTTGATTTCTAGCAATTCTGCCTTTTCTGTCTGCAGATGATTTCCATGTGTATAGCCTTCTAGGATGTTGTTTGAAGAAGGTATTGGCTATTAACAGATTGTTTTCTACACGCAGAATTGTACAAGTCTATTATTTCTGGGACCTAGACCGTATGCTCCTATGTGGTCTCCTTCAGCACCACTGCCAATTTTAGCGTTAAAGTCACCCATGATCATCGTTATCTCACCTCTTTTTGTCAGTCTCATTATTTCATCTATGTTGTTATAAAATTTTTCGTATTCTTCGTCTGACTTGTTGGAGCATAAATCTGAATAATATTTAGTTTTCTGTAAGTTGTTTGTAATTTCAAATTTGCTACTCTATCATTTAGAGAGATGAAGTCTATGACTGATTGAGCAATTTTGATCGACACTAATATAGTAGTTCCATATTGATGTTCTGAGTCGGTTCCCAGATTGTTTACAAAACTGAAAAAATTAGAAACTATTTAAGGGGATATGATAAAATTTATCCGACTTGAAAAAAGATAGAGAAATGTGAAAACTATTAACAAATTGTTGTGTTTAGATTTTTTTCATTTCTTACGAATAGTGCTCATTTATGATTCTTTTTATTTCTCTGGTAAAGATGCTCATTAAGCATTCCTGAAAGAGTTGTAGTAGCTGTTAAAATTATATTTTCGCTCCATATTTAGTTAATTCTGGAGGTAAGTTTTCTGGGCCAAACTTCTTTCTCATTTATTCTAATTATTCTTTCAAGCTTATTCTTTAAAACGTTGAAGTTTATTTGTTGTTTGGTTTCTGTTGTTAGTTTTGCTAATGTGTTTCCCATTTTTTTGATATTATGGATTGGATAATGTTTCTTTTCCTGTCGTTTGTTAGATTTGTTAACATTTTGAAGCTTTCCGAGCTTTGCCTTTGTCCCACACGCGTTTAGTCTTTTGTTTTTTTTTTGACGTGACAACGTCTTAAATTAGGTTGTGGCTCGGAGTCATTTAAGAAAAAGTGTAACGCCCGCTCACGTCTGTTACAGTGAGTCACCGAACGAGAGAGAGGCCCGCCGGACCGGCGAATGCCTTGCGTCTCTCTCCCACTCAAACATGATCGGTCCGCTGCGCGCGGCACTAGAGAATTAGGCGCGTTGAATCGCTAAAGTTGAAAATCGTTGAAAGTATCGTCAGCTGTGTCTGTAGTGAAAATGTGGAGTGCTTACAGTGTCCTATTTTAGGGGGAACTACCAGTATCAGATATAATTTTAGGAAATTACCTAGGGACCTATATTCTTTTATCATATTGCTATGGATTTATCCATTTAATATTGAGCAATGATTGTAAACATTCTTTATAGTTTAAACTTCAATGAAAATTATTAACTGTGTCTAAAGACATATATGATATGAGGTATTTTACCCAAGAGTATTAAGTATAATAAATATACATAAAAACATAATTTTGTTTTCTTAGGATTTAACATTTTGTCAGCACATTATCTCAAATTCACACTTAAATCAATATGTTTTTACTATTAGGTCTGTTGAATGTTTGTTCTTTACACAAAATTTAGTCTATACTTCATATTTATTAAAGGCGGTAAAATATACATTACAATTCAGTTGTTTATAAACCACTTTCAAAGCATAAAGAACCTTTTAAGCTTTGTTTATATTATTTTGTGTATATTAATTGAGTTAATTGGAGTAGCCCACTTTGATACAAAAATACAGTCAATTTATGGATATTTCAAGGTGACAATCTAAAAAAAGCTGATTTCCTCCCATGCATTTTATTAGAAACACTTGAAATTTAAAAAAAATTTAAAAATCGTAAGATGTAAGACCTTAATCGTGAGATCGTGAGATTTGTCTTCAATTCGTGAGTAGATTCGTCATTTACAACAACTACAACAATAAAGGTAAATAATTGTACACTAATATTTCATTATCGTAAACTATGATTGATTGATTAATTGTTAGATTGACACAAAAGTTGAGAAACTGAGTTTATAGCGGCAATTCCTTGTTCCTATTGTGCAATTTAATAATATTCATATCAATAAATATTCTACCGAGAAAAAGACGTTGTCACGTAAAATCTTCGCTCGTAAAACCGACTTTACAGGCAACCGATTTTTTGTTTTCCGAATCTGCTATTGTGAGCTCATAAGATTATTAATACTCTCGTGTTTTGTACCTGTAGGATTTCTTCATATAGTAGTTCAAAAAAGTTTTCTTTATACTAAAAAATAATCGTCGTTGATTGCGTTAACTCTCACGATGATCATTATATATCCATTTTTGAATATCCTTTACCAAAACGATTATCGGTTAGATTCTTACCAAAAAACACGTTATTCAATCCTCTATCGCATCGATTCTTTGTCAACAGCTCAGCGTGTGACCTGTTGCGTAAAAAACACTAATTAATAAAAAAATATTTGACTATCTAATGCTAATTTCAACACTAATTATCGTCTTATCTTTCACAAATGGTGTTTTCTTGTATTGACCCTTTTCTCTAGGAAAATATTACACCTTGTGGACGCTTGAAATGTGAAACCACAAAGCTCGAATGGTCGAGCTGGCCCTTAAACTAGAAAGATTACGCAGCGTAACAGGAAACCTACACGTTTTTCGGATAAAATCAAGAATATTAAATTTAATTTACATTTTAGGCCCTAATGATACTGGGATCGAACTGAAAGTGAATGTTTGAATGACATTCGCAGTGGCAGAACCGAAAGGGGTCGACTCTTTTTATAAAACTCCAATTAGTACAATACATTAACAAACTATATTATGTGTATACAGTGTGTAAAAGCCAAATGGAATAAATTCATTATTAATAAATAATTTTAATAAATAATAAAGTAATAAATTTACCGCCTGTATCCCAAGGAACAATAAGTAAAATAGAGAAGCAGTTTCGCGAGTTTGGTCATGTAAGGCAGATAAAAAAAGCAGCTGCCAATGCACTGAGTGATGAACTCAAATTAGATGTGTTGCTTGAGTTTAAGGAAAATCCACATACATCGAGTAGACAAGCATCCACTACATTCAATGCTAGCCATACATCGATAGTAAACATATTAAAAGAAAATACATTGCATCCCTATAAGATGATACCTACTCAGGAGCTCATGGAAGACGATTTTGATAGGAGAACTTTTTTTTGTGAGCAAATGATGGACATGTTGGATTCAATTAGAAGACGTTATGTTTTCTGATGAGTGTACTTTTTCACTTAACGGTCATGCTAATCGGCAAAATGCCGCTACTGGGCCACGGAAAATCCTCACTGGATGAGAGAAGAACACACTCAATACCCTCAAAAGGTTAATGTTTGGGCAGGGATTGTAGGAAACAATATCATTGGTCCCTTTTTCATTAAGGGGAACTTGAATGGCAACAATTATTTGGCACTACTTCAAAATGATGTCATTCCAACGTTGGCAAATTTATATCCTGATCCAGGAAACCCTCAAGTTCCAGCGAATACGATATGGTTTCAGCAGGATGGAGCACCACCAAATTACCAACTTAATTTCCGGCAGTACCTCGATACAATATTTCCCAATCGGTGGATAGGGAGGCGAGGATCGATTGAATGGCCAGCGCGATCACCTGATCTTACATTATTAGATTTCTTTTTATGGGGATATGTGAAGAGCCATGTGTACAAAACTAAACCTTCTGATTTAAATGATTTAAAAGAACGAATAACGCTTGCGATTAGGTCGATGACGCCTGTTATGTTAAATAATGTTAAAAGACAGTTTTATTTGAGATTAGGATGTTGCCAAGACGTTCGCGGTGAACATTTTGAACATCTACTTCATTAACATTCATAGTTCTTGTTCGTGTTCTACATTTTATTACGTTTTGCATTAAATTTTAGTTTTTGATTGTATTGTAGCGAATTTCGGTAACCACATGATTTTAATTTATTTTTTCTTAATTAATCTTAATAAACTTGAAAGCGACAACATTTTTAAATGGATAATGAAAAGACCTTTCAAACGATATATCACAAGCCTATACTTCCTATTTTAAAAATTGGAGGTTGTACCTGTCATTCTAAGGGGGTTGAAGGTAGGGGTTGCATTTTCACGTTAAAGAATGTCAAGTTATAATTTAAATTTGACGTGTTTCGGGATTTTTTATAAATATGTACAGTAACCTAAATAATGAATTTATTCCATTTGGCTTTTACACACTGTATACTTATCAATAAAAAACAATACAGCCTGAGACAATATTATCTAAATAAATTTCTTATCAAATACGATTTACGTGGAAAAAAGTGATCCGATTTCTTAAAGTGTCGGCTGCATACATTCATGAATTTTGTCACAGGTTTCGCAATACAAAGAGCTACTTGCCAGTTTTTTCGTAATTTCTCGTCCTTTGGAAAGTAGTGGAGATGAGTATCTTTCGTACACCCAGCAGAACATTGTGGCATTGAACAATATCTATTACTTTTCATTTAATTTTTATTAATTTCATTTACATCGCTCATTATTTTTAAAATTTGATAAAATTTAAACCAGTTTTAAACTCTAATTTATTCAAATTTTTGACATTTATTCCTATTTTATTAGTTATCTGTTTCGACAGCAGTTTTGTGCAGTGGACCCTTTAGTTTCTGTATCTCTTTATTTTAGATTTAATACCCTCTTAATCTTTTCCTTAAAGACTGACACATCTACAAAGCCGCGATCTTTATTTTCGGGTAAAAATTAATACACTCGTTCAGCATTTGAAAAATAAATAACAAGAGTAGATGACAGCCGAACACAGTTACCTCTAGCAGTTCCTCGGCAACTAATGGGCCATTATTCAAAACATCCCGAACATCTGTTCCGGCGGAGGAAAAACGAAGAGCAAAAAAAGCCGATGTGATATTTCCATGACAATTTTTAAGTGAACATGACACGATTCCAAAATAAAAAATCGTCCACAAATATCTCAGCAGGTTCGGCGGGGTGTGGAATAGGTATTATTAGGACAGGTCTGGGCTTCTCCTTGATGTAGGAGATCTATAGTGAGAATATATTAGTTTTATAAACTACTATTTCTTTGAGCAGCCAGGGTCAAACGTTTAATTCATCTTCTTTATCGACACTCATTATATTTACGAGTATTGTGAAATCTCTTTGGAGTCTAGAGTGCAACTGTTTCATCAACGCTTTTAACAAACCAAGTTTTTTCTCGATTGTAAGCAACTGCAGAAGCTAAAATACGCAGTATTTTGTATTGTCCAATTAAAATTATGTACAAACTGACTTTATCCAGTTCTCTTTGCTGATAATATTGTTTAGATAGAACATAACTTTCACTCATTTTTTTAGTAGGTATAAATCACTGAGTGTTCGATTCTTGCTTCTGCTTCCATACATTCTCTTTGGTTTGTAGGTTAGTAATTCATCAAAATACTCTTTCCATCTTTCGGCTATTTCTGCTTCCCCGCTTATATTATTTCCTGCTTTGTTTTTAACGAATATGGGTTTTTGTTGGAAACCTTTTTTTTCATTTCTAGCACCTTGATATAGGTTTTTTATTTTTTTATTTCTGTAATTCTCTTCTATTTCTTTTAGCTTATTTTCTATGTGTTTCCTCTTCTTTTCTCTCAGCACCCTCTTTACTTTTTGTCTTTGCTCCCTATATCTATTCTTTGTCTCTGTTGTTTCTTTCGTGATCATTTCCATCCTTAATGATTTTCTTATTTCTATTTCTTTTTGGCACTCTATGTCGAACCAGTCTTTCCTCTTTTTATTCTCTTGTTTATTACATTCTTTTGCTGCTTTGTTCATTATTTGCTTTATGTTTTCCCATTTGTTCTCAGTTTGCTCTTCTATTTGTATCTTTTTTAGTTCTCTTTCCATTGTTTCCTCGTATATTTCTTGCTCTTTCTTTGTTGCTAATCGATTTGGGTTATGCATACATTTCTTTTCTTTATTTTGTTTTTGTTTTCTGGTATCAGTTGCTTAATTTTGATGCCCACCATGTAATGATCTGAGTCGGCGTCTGGTCCTCTGTATGTTCTTATCTTCTTTATACATTGCTGTTCTTCTTTTTCGATGAGCACATGGTCTATTTGGTTTTTAGTCTTTCTATCTGGCGATATCTATGTTTCCTTGTGTATTTCTTTTCTTTCGAAACTCAATAGAGAAGGACTCCTATATCATAAAAGACACCAAGTTTTGGCATTTGCGGATGATATAGTGTTGCTGGCAAAAGAAAAAAAAGAGCTACAGGAGATAGTACAGAGAATAGTAAAAGCAGCAAAGAAAATGGGACTTTACATAAATGAAACTAAAACAAAATGTATGCAGTGGACAGATGATCAGTTCAGGGATGGACAAAAGTTTAAAGTAGCAGTAGAAAAAAGATCGTCATATGAATTCGAAATGGTAGAAATATTTACATACCTAGGTACAAGATTATCACGCAAACCTAACATTAAATAAGAAATACAAGCTAGAATAATGGTAGGCAATAGAAGTGTACATGCTCTTAGTGGAATGTTGAAAAGCAAGTTTTTATCAAGAAAGGCAAAAATACAGTTATACAAAACAACAGTGAGACAAAAAATGAACAAAATTTACTGGAGATATGGGAAAGGAAAATCCTGAGGAAGATATATGGAGGAATAATAAGGGACGGTTTATGGATAAGAAGATCAAATGATGGGTTAAAGAAATTATATAATCAACCTAACATAATAGGAGTCATAAAGGCACAGAGACTAAGATGGCGAGGTCACCTAGAAAGGATGCCGAACACGAGGACTCCAAAAAAGGTACTGAACTACACTATAACTTTAAAAAAGAGAAAAGGAAGGCCAAAAAATAGATGGAATCAGGAGGTAGAAAAAGATATGGAAGAAATTGGACTAGAAGGCCAGAAAAGAAAAATGAATAACAAGAAAGAATGGAGAAAAATCACATATCGAGCCAGAGAAGATCTCAGTACATAAAGGAAAGCGAAAATGAAGAAAGAACAAACTTTTTAAGCCATGGGCCTCTAAGGCCTTTAGTGCTATTGTATATATATATATATATATATATATATATATATATATATATATATATATATATACATATATATATAAATCACTGATAAGATTATTTCAAATTTTTCATATTCGCAGTTAGATTAAAAAATATAAAATCTCCGTGATACAAATATTTTTTCATCAATTCTTGTACTTTTAATATTTTCAGTAATCAAAAATTTTATAAATAACTTTTTTGACATTCATGAAGCACGTAAAAACACTTTTTTTTATTAACAGTAACATAATATTCAATAGAAAAAGAGCTCCACTAGGGCTACGAAGGGCGTTTATAACTTTTTTCTATATCTAAACATACCTTTTTACAAGAACAAAAGTTTTGTTAAATATTATGCAAATTTTAGCCTGAGGCTGTGCTAGGGATTCCTATAGGATCAGCCTTGCATAAGTCAATCTAGTCTGATCTTAGGAATTTGGAACATGGGCATCATGGCATTGTTCATCGATGCATTAAAGAACGACATTACACATGACAAAGACAAAGATTCTATCGAAATAAAAAGGGTTCGGTATTTGGAGTAAATCAATATTTTCGAAGAAGTTTTGAAACTACTCTCTTGTAGCTTGTCTAACATATTTATTTTTTATTGAGAAATTGTCATGAGAATTATATTATTTTTTATAGTACATTTGAAAATGATTGATAGCACACATTTTATAGCAAAGACCTAAATACAGAGTTCGTCAATGCAGAAAAATGTAATAATTGATACTTTCGTATCTGAATTTTTATTCGACTTTGATATTACGACCCCGACAAAACTCAAATAGAATACATCATAAAATGAAATGAGCAAACCCTAAGGGATTAAGCATTAACTGAACGCCTGAGTGACGGAGAACATAAAATTACTTCAATATAAAAAGAAACTAAAATGTCAATATTACGTACCAACGTTAATTTTACAATAATAAATATATTTCCAGTACTAGCATCATATAAAATTACTTACATAAAGTTTTCCACAATTTATCTCTTTTAATGTTTGGCAAAGATTCGTCTTCATTAATATCTAATAAAAGTTTATCCAAAGTAGGAATTTTGTTTGTAAATAAAATGAATCAACTTTTCTTTGAATATGAGTGAGTTTTCTCCCTGATAACGTTTTAGGTGCTTCTGTAATACTTCAACTCTTTCGTTGCTTTAATAGTTATGTAACCAACAAGTGTATTAATAAGGGCGATTAACAATTGAGATATTTTAACGCGTGAGCGAAGCGAGCGCGTTAATGTTCGAGATTGTTAATCGCCATTTTAATTCACGAGTACGTTACAAAACTTTTCCGTCGACCGTACTTTTCATAAATAAAGATATCTTAGTTTAAATATTTATTTACTTAACGACAAACAACAATTTTTTCAACTTTCATTGACTTTATTCAAAGTTTCCTTAGTGGTAGTTTTATTATAGTAAACATTAATATTCGAAATGGTGCAATTACTGAAATTAAAGGAAGATATTGATAAATGATTATCTGCTGTATAGCATTTTGACAAATTTATATTTAAGTCTTCTTGGACCTCTGTAAATTCTGTGATAGAAGAAGTTAAATTCTGGTGGAGTTAAATTAAACTCTTCGTCAATATCCATCCTTTGATTTTTCAAATACACAGAATTTTAAACAATAAAGTAAATAATGACATACAATGACAGATAGTACTAACAGCGGCTGCGTATATGTTTGGTTGCCTACACCACAGGTCACTGCCAATCACAGAGCGTTTAATTAATTTAAACAAGCAATATATGTTGTGTTGCCTATAATAAAATCGTTCAATAATAGAAAATCGTTCATTAATAGGGGTCATTAATCATAAATGATTTTGAGGGTGTTAAAATTGATCATAAATGGACGGTCGACGGAAAAAGTCTATAAATACTTGCTTCTCCAACTACGATCATATCTGAACACGTAGAAACTATACTCCAAATAGTTCTTGTAAAATGTTCATGTACAAGAGCATCATGTACATTTAACACTTAAGTTTTCATTGGCACCGTTAAATGCTACTTTAATTTGACAGAAGTAAAATTAGACGTTTTGATATTTTGACAACACAAGTTCACTTAATAATATCGCTTTTTATTATTGAACTAATATTTCTGCGTATTATAATCACAGGACTTTACAGACACAATCTGTTAATCTTGACTAAAATGTCATCTGTTCCGGCGGAGGAAAAACGAAGAGCAAAAAAAGCCGATGTGATATTTCCATGACAATTTTTAAGTGAACATGACACGATTCCAAAATAAAAAATCGTCCACAAATATCTCAGCAGGTTCGGCGGGGTGTGGAATAGGTATTATTAGGACAGGTCTGGGCTTCTCCTTGATGTAGGAGATCTATAGTGAGAATATATTAGTTTTATAAACTACTATTTCTTTGAGCAGCCAGGGTCAAACGTTTAATTCATCTTCTTTATCGACACTCATTATATTTACGAGTATTGTGAAATCTCTTTGGAGTCTAGAGTGCAACTGTTTCATCAACGCTTTTAACAAACCAAGTTTTTTCTCGATTGTAAGCAACTGCAGAAGCTAAAATACGCAGTATTTTGTATTGTCCAATTAAAATTATGTACAAACTGACTTTATCCAGTTCTCTTTGCTGATAATATTGTTTAGATAGAACATAACTTTCACTCATTTTTTTAGTAGGTATAAATCACTGAGTGTTCGATTCTTGCTTCTGCTTCCATACATTCTCTTTGGTTTGTAGGTTAGTAATTCATCAAAATACTCTTTCCATCTTTCGGCTATTTCTGCTTCCCCGCTTATATTATTTCCTGCTTTGTTTTTAACGAATATGGGTTTTTGTTGGAAACCTTTTTTTTCATTTCTAGCACCTTGATATAGGTTTTTTATTTTTTTATTTCTGTAATTCTCTTCTATTTCTTTTAGCTTATTTTCTATGTGTTTCCTCTTCTTTTCTCTCAGCACCCTCTTTACTTTTTGTCTTTGCTCCCTATATCTATTCTTTGTCTCTGTTGTTTCTTTCGTGATCATTTCCATCCTTAATGATTTTCTTATTTCTATTTCTTTTTGGCACTCTATGTCGAACCAGTCTTTCCTCTTTTTATTCTCTTGTTTATTACATTCTTTTGCTGCTTTGTTCATTATTTGCTTTATGTTTTCCCATTTGTTCTCAGTTTGCTCTTCTATTTGTATCTTTTTTAGTTCTCTTTCCATTGTTTCCTCGTATATTTCTTGCTCTTTCTTTGTTGCTAATCGATTTGGGTTATGCATACATTTCTTTTCTTTATTTTGTTTTTGTTTTCTGGTATCAGTTGCTTAATTTTGATGCCCACCATGTAATGATCTGAGTCGGCGTCTGGTCCTCTGTATGTTCTTATCTTCTTTATACATTGCTGTTCTTCTTTTTCGATGAGCACATGGTCTATTTGGTTTTTAGTCTTTCTATCTGGCGATATCTATGTTTCCTTGTGTATTTCTTTTCTTTCGAAACTCAATAGAGAAGGACTCCTATATCATAAAAGACACCAAGTTTTGGCATTTGCGGATGATATAGTGTTGCTGGCAAAAGAAAAAAAAGAGCTACAGGAGATAGTACAGAGAATAGTAAAAGCAGCAAAGAAAATGGGACTTTACATAAATGAAACTAAAACAAAATGTATGCAGTGGACAGATGATCAGTTCAGGGATGGACAAAAGTTTAAAGTAGCAGTAGAAAAAAGATCGTCATATGAATTCGAAATGGTAGAAATATTTACATACCTAGGTACAAGATTATCACGCAAACCTAACATTAAATAAGAAATACAAGCTAGAATAATGGTAGGCAATAGAAGTGTACATGCTCTTAGTGGAATGTTGAAAAGCAAGTTTTTATCAAGAAAGGCAAAAATACAGTTATACAAAACAACAGTGAGACAAAAAATGAACAAAATTTACTGGAGATATGGGAAAGGAAAATCCTGAGGAAGATATATGGAGGAATAATAAGGGACGGTTTATGGATAAGAAGATCAAATGATGGGTTAAAGAAATTATATAATCAACCTAACATAATAGGAGTCATAAAGGCACAGAGACTAAGATGGCGAGGTCACCTAGAAAGGATGCCGAACACGAGGACTCCAAAAAAGGTACTGAACTACACTATAACTTTAAAAAAGAGAAAAGGAAGGCCAAAAAATAGATGGAATCAGGAGGTAGAAAAAGATATGGAAGAAATTGGACTAGAAGGCCAGAAAAGAAAAATGAATAACAAGAAAGAATGGAGAAAAATCACATATCGAGCCAGAGAAGATCTCAGTACATAAAGGAAAGCGAAAATGAAGAAAGAACAAACTTTTTAAGCCATGGGCCTCTAAGGCCTTTAGTGCTATTGTATATATATATATATATATATATATATATATATATATATATATATATACATATATATATAAATCACTGATAAGATTATTTCAAATTTTTCATATTCGCAGTTAGATTAAAAAATATAAAATCTCCGTGATACAAATATTTTTTCATCAATTCTTGTACTTTTAATATTTTCAGTAATCAAAAATTTTATAAATAACTTTTTTGACATTCATGAAGCACGTAAAAACACTTTTTTTTATTAACAGTAACATAATATTCAATAGAAAAAGAGCTCCACTAGGGCTACGAAGGGCGTTTATAACTTTTTTCTATATCTAAACATACCTTTTTACAAGAACAAAAGTTTTGTTAAATATTATGCAAATTTTAGCCTGAGGCTGTGCTAGGGATTCCTATAGGATCAGCCTTGCATAAGTCAATCTAGTCTGATCTTAGGAATTTGGAACATGGGCATCATGGCATTGTTCATCGATGCATTAAAGAACGACATTACACATGACAAAGACAAAGATTCTATCGAAATAAAAAGGGTTCGGTATTTGGAGTAAATCAATATTTTCGAAGAAGTTTTGAAACTACTCTCTTGTAGCTTGTCTAACATATTTATTTTTTATTGAGAAATTGTCATGAGAATTATATTATTTTTTATAGTACATTTGAAAATGATTGATAGCACACATTTTATAGCAAAGACCTAAATACAGAGTTCGTCAATGCAGAAAAATGTAATAATTGATACTTTCGTATCTGAATTTTTATTCGACTTTGATATTACGACCCCGACAAAACTCAAATAGAATACATCATAAAATGAAATGAGCAAACCCTAAGGGATTAAGCATTAACTGAACGCCTGAGTGACGGAGAACATAAAATTACTTCAATATAAAAAGAAACTAAAATGTCAATATTACGTACCAACGTTAATTTTACAATAATAAATATATTTCCAGTACTAGCATCATATAAAATTACTTACATAAAGTTTTCCACAATTTATCTCTTTTAATGTTTGGCAAAGATTCGTCTTCATTAATATCTAATAAAAGTTTATCCAAAGTAGGAATTTTGTTTGTAAATAAAATGAATCAACTTTTCTTTGAATATGAGTGAGTTTTCTCCCTGATAACGTTTTAGGTGCTTCTGTAATACTTCAACTCTTTCGTTGCTTTAATAGTTATGTAACCAACAAGTGTATTAATAAGGGCGATTAACAATTGAGATATTTTAACGCGTGAGCGAAGCGAGCGCGTTAATGTTCGAGATTGTTAATCGCCATTTTAATTCACGAGTACGTTACAAAACTTTTCCGTCGACCGTACTTTTCATAAATAAAGATATCTTAGTTTAAATATTTATTTACTTAACGACAAACAACAATTTTTTCAACTTTCATTGACTTTATTCAAAGTTTCCTTAGTGGTAGTTTTATTATAGTAAACATTAATATTCGAAATGGTGCAATTACTGAAATTAAAGGAAGATATTGATAAATGATTATCTGCTGTATAGCATTTTGACAAATTTATATTTAAGTCTTCTTGGACCTCTGTAAATTCTGTGATAGAAGAAGTTAAATTCTGGTGGAGTTAAATTAAACTCTTCGTCAATATCCATCCTTTGATTTTTCAAATACACAGAATTTTAAACAATAAAGTAAATAATGACATACAATGACAGATAGTACTAACAGCGGCTGCGTATATGTTTGGTTGCCTACACCACAGGTCACTGCCAATCACAGAGCGTTTAATTAATTTAAACAAGCAATATATGTTGTGTTGCCTATAATAAAATCGTTCAATAATAGAAAATCGTTCATTAATAGGGGTCATTAATCATAAATGATTTTGAGGGTGTTAAAATTGATCATAAATGGACGGTCGACGGAAAAAGTCTATAAATACTTGCTTCTCCAACTACGATCATATCTGAACACGTAGAAACTATACTCCAAATAGTTCTTGTAAAATGTTCATGTACAAGAGCATCATGTACATTTAACACTTAAGTTTTCATTGGCACCGTTAAATGCTACTTTAATTTGACAGAAGTAAAATTAGACGTTTTGATATTTTGACAACACAAGTTCACTTAATAATATCGCTTTTTATTATTGAACTAATATTTCTGCGTATTATAATCACAGGACTTTACAGACACAATCTGTTAATCTTGACTAAAATGAGTTAAAATCTGCAAAATACGCTTTGCCGCTTGGATATTTTAATCCTTTCTAGGAAAGTTGAGTGCTTATAAATTGACCCTCTTCTTTTTGGAAATTGTAAATGTTTTGTACCTTTAAGGATTACGTACTTATATCATTCATTAATTAAAAGAAAAGAATTGAAATAAACTAGTAGGTTTACAAATTTTAGGTAAAACCAAAAAATTTTCAGAACAATGCTGAATATTTTATTGTAGAAAATCTCCGTTACTGTTTTATCTCCGTCATGTTATGTTGGGTTTTATATCACTTGCAATAAAAATTGTGCTATCAATCATTTTCAAATGTACTATAGGTTAAAGAATTTTTATAATCTTTTATTTTAAAATTTTGTGAAATTAAATCGAAATGCCAAAAAGAAAATAAAATATTTTTAAATATTTCCATCAAGAAATTTCTATGCATCAGGTAAAAAAATATATCTATTATCTATTATCTATTAAATACACAGAGGCCTTCAAGTCGAAAGATTTGCTGAATAGCATAGCATGTGAAAAAATTTAGTCCTAAAACTCCAGCTCAGAAATTTTGACCACCTATTATTATATATGATTTGAATCGAACAATGAATTGAAACAAAATACAAAGATAGAGCATAAAAGATGCGCGCTGTGTTGCTGAACTCTACTGGTTTATTTTTCCAAATTTTTTTAAACGATAATATTAGGTATATGTATCCCAGATAAATTTAACATTCTTCACAAACCATCCTCGAAAACCCAACGTTTAGGTAGGATTTTTTACTATCAAAATTTACTATTAAAATCGTCTAAGAAGCTCAAAATGTTGCAAAAGAAACTTGGTCTATAATAAACGATCTTCGAACTAAAACTAATACAGCTCAAAAATTTTCTCTTTAAAACCCTGAAAATCTAAATGAATCCTTCGTTAATGCGAGTAAAAATATAACATCAACCATTTTGTCACAACAATATCCTATTTCTCCCTATCTCCCCAATTCAAAAAAGGTCACGAATTCATTCTTTGTGTGACCAGTTGATAAATCTGAAGTGATCCAAATAATTAGTAGTATCAAAAGCAAATATTCCTGTAGCACTGATGGACTATCCATAAAGGTTTTCTAAAATCTCCCAAAAAATATGTTGGCAGTTCTGGTCTTACTAACCAATGATTCTTTTAAAAAAGGTATATTTTCAGAAAGACAGCCATTATTATTCCTCTTCATAAGGGTGGTGAAAAATCGAATGTCTGCAACTATAGACCTATTGCCTTACTACCGGTCCTATCCAAAATTATTGAGAGACTTATAAAAGCCCCGACTTATGCCCTTTCTCGCTGAAAAGAACATTTTATCACAAAGTCAGTTCGGCTTTTTATCTAATAAATGTACCAGCTAAGCTATGTTTTTGTACTACATAAGGTCTATCAAGCACTAAACAATAATACACTGCCACTGTTTTTTGTAACTATGACAAAGTTTTTTATTGTGTAAGTCACGACATTTTGATAAGAAAAACTAAATTTGTACGGAATTCGAGGTATTTCTTTGAATTGGTTCCAATCTTACTTAAGGAATAAAAAACAACTCGTTTGAGCAAATTATTATCTTTTATTTTGTGATATTGATGATTTATGTAATTTCAGTATATTTTAAATTGTTATCGTTTATTTTCTGTTTTTTTAGCTTTGTCCATAAAATTGTAAAATTTTTAGTGACAATAAAGCAATTTCTATTCTTTTCTATTACCGGGTTTGAAAGGGTTGAAACCCCCAATCCGGTACTGCGCCGCATATCTATGTCGGAAGCTAAACGGGCAACTAAATGATCATTACAAAATATTTATTGCTAGGGCGTTTTAGAGGATTAATATCCATCTATCACGAGGCAGACACAAAGATCTTTTCTTGCTATTTAACATTCGAGTTGTTCGTCTTTTGAAAAATGTTCGGCAGCGCTTTGAATTCCTGAAACGCTGCTCATATTTTACGTCACAGCGCCGGGATATTTAATACTTAACTAGCTGAAGAAAGTCAAGATTAAGGGGTGTCGCGGAAATATGTGTGCCAAATTGATTATGAAGGTTTATATTTGGAATATAAAGAAATGTATTGTCTGGATATTGGACAAAATTGGTAAGGGAAGGGAATGGATGAAAATGTACTATGAAATATCTTTTTCTTCTTCCTCTTTATAAGCAATTCTGCTTGTTCATTGGCGGATTATTACCTCTATGGAAGGTATGGTCAGTCCATCTTTTGTGTGGTCGTTCGATACTTCTTCTGCCGATTGGTGACTTATCTCCTGTTATTTTGACGATATCTCTCCATTCTGCTTATGTAGTTATTCCATTATTTTTTTCTATTTTTTGTCCATTCATTTATACACTATCCGTTACAATTTCTTTTAATGTCTTCACTTATCTTTCGATCTCTCACAATATTTCCAGTAATTCTCCTCAGTACTCTCATCTTTACAGTTTTCAGTAGCCTTTGCATTGTGGCTGTGTCGAGTCTTGTTTCTGAGGCATTTGTCATTATTGGTTTTATACTGGCTTTATAAATTCTTGACTTCGTCTGAGTGTTAATGTGTCTGTTTCGCCATATAGTGTTATTAAGGCATCCTGCCAGTCTATTTGCTTTTTGTACTTGAGCTTTTACTGTTTTGTCCAGGTCTCTATATTTAGACAGTGTAATTTCCAGGTATTTTATTTTCATTACTTGTTCAATACTGATCAATTTCTATTCAGAAGATCTTTGTCCTCTACTGTTTTTAAAAGTGTATTTGTATTGTTTTTTGTGAGGGAAAAAATTATTATTAATACGTGTCTCGTTTATGCTGCAGAGGTCCGTCAGAAGGTCATCGTTTTCATTTCTGATTTATTCATTATATCGCTGTTTTATTCCTGGAACTATATCATGGCCAACACGGGCGTTAAAATCAGTCATAATGATTATATATTCATCATTTGGTGTCTCGTTTATTACAGTCTGCAGGTGTTCGTAGAATTTTCCGTTGTGGTGGCAACTCTGTTGTTTTCTTCTGCATAGATTGCTATCACATTCAGAGGTTTGATATCCAGTATAATTTTTACACTTACTATTCTTTCAGCGGTATATTTACATTCTTGTACTTAGTATAACAATTTTGTGTGTACTAACAAGGCGACTATGAAATATTGGGTATAAAATACATTGAAACAAAGCAAATTTGTGTTAATCGACCCGATTTAATTCTTACAACGGCTCATTTTTCGCCATAGATTTGACATTATGTAGCCAATCATTATCAACTTATCTTTTTCGGAATATTTTAGAATCACTACATGACAGTGACCATTTCCTCATTCATGTAATATTTAATAAATCTCAATCTCCTAAATTCCCAATATAGCAATCTTGAAAATTTAAGAATGCCAACTGGAATTTCTATCCGATCGACATTCAAAAGAAAATTGAAAATTTACAATTAAACAGTGACATAAACTCTGACATTAGGTCCTTAAATAATATCATAACAGAAGCAGCCTTAACTAATATTGGTAAAACTAAACTTTGTAATAGACAACCAGTGCCTTGGAGGACCAGACAAATGATACTAGCCCTATCTATAACAAAAAGCGCGTCATAAGGCAGAAATTTTACTCAATTTTAAAAGACTTAGAGCGAGAACGAGATATCTCATAAAAAAGCAAAAGAAATACATACATGGAAAAATTGTGTCTCCTCTATAAATTTATCGACACCTTCAGCTGTCATTTGGTCTCAAATTCGTAAGCTGAAAGGTTCCAACTCTTTAAAACAAATAAACAGCTTAACTCATGGTCAAACACTAATTACTTGTAACAAAGCTATTGCAGAAACATTTTCTGATGTTTATCGACAAAATTCTAGCAATTATAATATACCTCAGGAAATTTTAATGCACAAGGAAACTATAGAATCCTCTATTATCATCATCTCCTCTATCTCCGTGACGGAGGTTGTCAAGCATGTATGTATGTACAGCGTTAACAGGCCTTTTAGGCCCATTGCTGGATGGATAATTTCCATCGTTTTCTATTCTTAGCTAACAGCTTCCAATCTCTGATTCCCATCTCTCTGACATCTTACATCACTGCATCTCTCCATTTCTTTCTTGGTCTTCCTCTCTTTTTTTTGCCCTCAGGTACTCTCCAAGCAATATTCTTGACTAGTCTATTACCTTGCATTCTTTCTAGATGGCCGAGCCATTCTAGTCTACGTTTTTTCACCACATTTGTTATTGTAGGGTTAGCATACAACTGATACACTTCTGCATTAGTTCGTCTTCTCCATTCTCCTTCTACTACTTTTCCACCAAATATTCTGCGAAGTATCTTTCTTTCCCATGCTTCCAATGTGTTCTGTACGGTTTTGTTCATAGTCCATGTCTCGGCAGCGTATATTGTGGGTCTAATTATAGTTTTGTATACTCTTATTTTTGTATTACGAGATGTATCTTTGGCCTTAATTATTTTGCTCATGGCTCCAGCACACCTGTTGCTCTTGGTCAGTCTCAGGTTGATTTCAGTTTCTTCTTTACATGTCTGATCAATAAGAGTACCTAAGTACATATATTCATCCACCTTCTCGAATTCTACAACTGATCCATTCTCCACCTCCAATTTAAAGGATCCCCTGGTGCTTATTCCTTTTTTGCTCGAGATCTCCATGTACTTCGATTTATTAATATTAACTTTCAGTCCCATTTTAGAGCTTTCCCGAATCAGTCTTTTTGTTATATTTGATAGTTCTTTTCCATTTCTTGCAATGAGAACCACATCATCAGCGTATGCTAAGCATTGGTGCTCCTTGTATAAAATAGTACCGGACCTATTTATCCCACTGATCCTTACAATTTTTTCTAGAACTATATTGAATAGCAATGTAGATAACGGGTCTCCTTGGCGAACACCTTTTTTCACTTCGAATTCTTCTGAGACTGTACCGTTGCATCTCAAAGCACAAATGGTTTGTCTAATTGTCATTTTTACCAATCTTATTATTTTTTCTGGCACTTGGAATTCTTTTAGTGTTTCTATTAACTTGTTTCTGTTTATTGTATCGTAGGCAGCTTTGTAATCAATAAAAAGTACTTGTGCTGAAATGTTGTATTCATAGCAATTGGTCAGGATTTGTTTTAGCATAAAAATTTGATCGGTTGTTGATCTTCCTTTCCGAAATCCTCCCTGGTATTCTCCTAGATTCTTCTCTATATATATTTCTAATCGTTTTTTAATTAGTATGGCGAGTACTTTATACATTACTTCTAATAAGGATGTTCCTCTATAGTTTGTGCATTCAGTTCTATCTCCCTTTTTGTGTATAGGAATTATAATCGACTTATTCCATTCTTGAGGCATTTCTTCGGCATCCCATACTTCTAGTATTAGCTCACCAAGTTTGTTTATTAAGACCTCTCCTCCATATTTTATGTTCTCTGCCACAATGCCGCTCTCCCCGGGACTTTTTTGGTTTTTCATATCTTTTATTATTTCTTCAATTTCTTCTCTTGTGGGCTTTGGTATTTTTTCTATTACTATTTGAGGTCTAGGAACATAACAATTTTCTTCAGTATTCACTTCGTCATTTAGTATCTCTTCGAAATATTCTTTCCACCTTTCACATATTTGGTCTTCATCCACTATCAGGTCTCCTTGCTTATCTTTTACATTCATCGTTCTTCCCTGGTACCCAGTTTTAATGTATTTTACTTCTTTATAAAAATTTTTTATTTCATTTTTCTTGTAATTTTCTTCAATGCGCTTAATTTTATTCTCCATATACTTTCGTTTCCGTTCCCTTAGGATTCTCTTTACTTTTTTTCGTTGTACGGCATACCTTTCTAGGTCGTCTTGTTTTTGCGAACGTAAACTTTTTAATCTCAAATCTGATCTTTTTTTTAACTCTGTTCTGCATTCGTCATTGAACCAGTGGTTTTTTCTAAATCTTTTTGCTCTTGGTATGTTCTTCGACGTAGCTTCCTTTATAGTGTTTGTCATTTTCAAGAACTTTTGTTGTATGTTACTCACAGTAGTACTATCTTGTTTAGCGTAGGTTTCTTGTATATCCTTTTGATAGTCCTGCTTTACCTCAAATTTTCGCAGTTTTTCAAAGTTAAATTTACGTTGCACTTTCTTTTTCCGTTTATGCCTTTTAATTATTGCTTCTCTCATATTAATTCTAACTAAAAAATGATCTGAGTCTACGTCAGCCCCTCTGCACGTTTTCACATTTGTTATTAAATTCGCAAACTTCTCTTGTATTAAATACAAGGTTGTCAAGCATTAATGGATATTTTGATCTTAGATGCTACCGCTCTAAATAGTTCGATTCATGTGCATCCGTACCATTCCCTCAAGTTACTCAACCATGAGATTCTCCTCCTTCCTACACTTCTCTTGCCCTGGATTTTCCCTTGTATAATCTCGCTTACCTCTAGTATGTGTAAAATCTTGGAAAAAATTTTAAACCTTCGTCTAATCTGGCACTTAGAAAATAATAATCTTCTTTCCCCTCATTAAAGTGGCTTTTCAAGAGGCATGTTACTTTACAAAACTCAATTAATAAAGCATTTGCAAAAAAAGTTTTAAAATTTTGAAAAATCTAAGTGATAAAGGGATTCAAGTTAACAGACTAGCATTTGTTACAACAATTTTTTAAACAATCGATCAATAGAAATTACGATGAATGGCCTTAAAAGCTCAACAAGAACATTAGATAATGGGATCCCTAAAGGTTCCATAATAAGTCCGACATTATTCTTAATTGCTATCAATAGTGTTATTCATGAAATTAGATGCATTTATAAAGAGTATATAAATGATAGTTTTTACATAAAATAGGGTTGTTATTATTTTTATTATTATTATTAAGAAATAAAACACACGACTTAACTCAACATTGTAACCGAATTAAAAGATAACTGGGCACTATGAGAGGCAGCAAAACATTTTAACATAAGCAGAACTACAGTTTTTCTATTAATCAAAAATTAAGGGAACAAGAAACTTTCGAAAGAAAGCGAGGATCTGGAAGACCAAAACTATACTAAATTTAGGTATGTAAAAATAAAATTTATATTTTGTAATATCTCCATCAGCATTGATAATGGCTTGTAGTCTTCGGTTCATCTGCGTGAAAGGAACTATGAAATTGTCTTCTTCGGAGAGCTCTTCCCAAACCTGCTGTATACCGTGCCACAGCTCTTCAGCATTTTAAGGTATAAAATTACGCAGATACAACCGTTTTATAATAATCCCCCACACATACTCGATTGGGTTAAAATCTGGACTATAGTTGGGCCATGGTAAGGTTTCGATGTTGTTATTCTGGAGCCACTGGGTTATTATATTTGCAGTGTGAATAGGACAATTATATTGTTTGAGGATAAAATTATTTTTTAAATGCTACTGTTCTACCCTGGGAAACATGATGTTTTCTAGAATATTCAGATAAGTCTGCCCAACAAACCTGACATCAAACCATACCATTCCCATTCCTCTAAATGAAATCCATCCCCAATGATTGGCGCTAAAATAACCAGCTCCTCGATATCTATCAATATACAGGGTGTTTCAAAAAAAAGGAAACCTTGTCTCTAGGGTAAGTAAAAAACTGAAAAATAATTGGGGTTTGCTTAGTAAAAAATTTTTGTAACGCCATCCGTTTTCAAGATACAGGGCGTTGAAGAAAAAAAAATGTACACATTTTTTACGATTTTGCCGAAATTACTGGCAACATTGTAATGAAATTTTATACGAATATGTTTTGGAAGCTGATACATCCCATGAATTTGTTTTTATATCTGATTCTCATAGAGGGCGCTAGTTATACGGATTGTACTAAGTATTAGTCAATATAACTTTTTTAAGAGTATAATTATTAATCAAAATTTCAAGTAAACTTAAACATCATTCAATTTTACACGAAAAAGGTACTCTTGATAAAACTCGATACTGTGTAACGTTTACGGAATATTTTGATTTGGAAATTATGAAGCAATAATTGATGCTGGTAGTAATGATAAAGTTCTAATAGATATACCTCTATTTTCTCCAAGTGTGCCATGAAAATCTGACATTTATTGATTGTTATTACGATAAATCAACAATAATCAGAGTTTTGAAACCTTGTTATTTGTAAAATCAAATCAAAATGTATTCAAATGTTGAATACACTGACATGTTATTACCCTTAGGCGAATGTTTAGGATGTTCTAGTGCAGCTGTGACACGTTATGCAGAAAAGTTTCCTAGAAGAAACTTACCAAGTAAAAAAACAGTTAGAGCCGTTGTTCTCTAAATAAATTCTGGTAAACCAAGAACAACAAAAACAATTAATAAAGAAAATAGTATTTTAAATTTACTTGATCAAGATCCAACAGTTAGCGTAAGGAATATAGCAAGACAAACAAATACTTCTTCTTCAAGTACTTGGCGGATACTGAAAGAACAGCAATTACATCCTTATCATTACAGACAAGTCCAAGAGCTCTTGCCAGATGATCTACCGGTTGATCTATGAGTGGATTTTTGTGAAACAATGCAACAAAGGACAACACACAATCCAAATTTTTTAAAATGCATTCTTTTTACGGACGAGGCCACCTTTACGCGACAAGGTATGTTTAACTCCCATAATGCACACTACTGGTGTGATGACAATCCACGAGTCAAAAGGGTATCACATTACCAACACTCATTTAAAGTTAATGTTTGGGCAGCAACTTTAGGTAACAAATTAATAGGTTATCATATTCTACCTGGAAATTTAAATGGTGATATGTATCTTGATTTTTTAAACAATTCCTTATTCGAGATATTAGAAGATTTAACGCTAAACGAGCGAAGATCTTTATTTTTTATGCACGATGGAGCTTCACCACACTTTGTTAGAAGGTGTCGTAATTGGTTGAGTAATCATTTTCCGAATTGATGGATTGGTAGAGGTGCAGAAGCTCCGATTCATTGGCCGCCTCAGTCATGCGATTTCAACCCTTTGGACTACGCAGTTTAGTCGTATATTAAGGAAAAAGTCTATGCTACAGAGGTAAATTCACGCCAAGAATTGGAAGAAAGAATTCAACGTCAATTTAATGACATCATAGCTAATCCCCTACCGTTTAGAAGGTTAATGGAATCTTTAGAAAAAATAATAGACTTGTGTATTCGCGAAAACGGAGGGCATTTTGAACACTTACTGTAATTGAATTTTATTTCATGTTCTTAGTCATTAATTTAATTTTCTTCTTGAGAGTTTTGTACACAAAACGGTACACAGTATCGAGTTTTACCAAGAGTACCTTTTTCGTGTAAAAAACTATTGTGTTTGTTATCCCACTAATAACCCTGTGTGGTGGAATAAGTGTTGTTAAATAAAAAAAAAATTATTATTCCTAAAAATAAGTTGTTAAAAGCAGAGAATTCTCATAGATATCGCCTTTATATTTTTTTGCTTAAACTTTGTTGGTTCAATTAATAGAATTTGTAAGAATAAAATTATATAGTTCCGTAGCCTTGTGCCGTTTGCCTTGGCAATGAGTTTCGAATCAAAATTTTATTATTGTTTTTATTAGGCCGCAATAAAAAAATCGTAAATTAAACATTCAACAATTCCATCTTTTCGTTTGTTCGACTTCTCCACCAGAAAAATACTAATTAATTGTGTTAAGTACCCAATAAATTTAAACAAAATTGTAGACTCGACCTTGCTACTTAAAAATCGTAAAAAACTGGCACGAAACTTTGAATTTTTTGACTAATTAGAATTTTATTGGCTTTTATTTCGTTGTATAATTAAGAAATTTGATGGCAATCTCAGCTGTGTTGTTAACAAATTTCGTCTAAATGATATTTTCCGATCGGCCAAATTATTTTCGAATTTAGTAACGGAAAAATAACGTAATTATCTTTATATTCTACTTAGTAGAGTATAGAATCATCGATTTAGGATTCACTTAAAATCCCGTGAGTGAATAACGTTAAATATATAGCTTCTTTTTAGAATGTCTTCTCATATCTGCAACAATTTTGTAAATTATTCGAGCCCAAGCCTGTTCAATCTCGTATGTTTCTAGGTCAGACACTGACACTGACTGTCTTGTCAATCTTGTCCTTGATTACGAGCTGTGAAAAATCGCATCTATTATTTCTCATTACATATCCGAAATATACAGCTCTCTCAAATCTTGGATGTAAGAGCACAAATATCAGCAGAAATAGGAAGCGATCATAAATTGGTATTGTGCAAAATCCGAATGAAAACACATATATGTGATAACAATACACCAGAATAAACCACAAAGATAAAAGTCGCTTACAGGATGACTCCACAAGATAAATATTCCAAAAAAGAATAAGCGAAAAAAGCAGAAACACATATATCACAAGTGATGGAGTTGAGGAAAGCTGGGCAAAAATTAAGTCTAATATCTTAGCCTCGGACAATGAAGTTCTTGATGAAAGAAATATAAATAAAAATAAATCGTTCCCAAGGCGAAGAACTCTATGGTTTTGTACAGAAGTGAAGGAAAAATGTATAGAAAAGAAAAAAGCTTACCTGAAATGTATGACAACCAAAACACACAAGGCATACCATAATTAAAAGACACTTAGAAGCGAAACATATGCACTTGTAAGAAAAAAAAATGATCACTGGCAACGCTTTTTGAAAGAAATGGAACATGATTTTTACGGCCTGCAAAAGAAAATATGGCACTTCATAAAAGGTCAAAGAACGGAGGTAAAGGAACTAATAGAACCAAAATACATAGAAAAGAATACGTGGATTGACTAATTAAAAAAGTTCTATGCAGAGGAAGAACAAACGACGCTAGAACCGGAAATACCAGAAATTACTTCAAATGAAGAACTTGATATAAATGTACAGGAAGTTAGGAAAGTTGGTGGTGTGGGAACTTCCAAGTCTAAAGTATTCTTGACACTCGTCCATATACCCGGGTATCTTAATTGTAGATCGAGAAACCTACAATCGACTGAGAGACTTTGTATTTTCAAAAAATTTCAATTCAAAATCAGGATTCCAAATGCCAAACTTAAAGCAAAAAGAAATGTCAGTGACGCTCCTTGTAAAGATGAAGAGAAGTCTGATGTCAAAAAGGGCAACAACTGACTAATTCCTGAAATGAAGAATAAGTACAAGAAAAAGCTAGTCATGCTTAGCACGTTTCTGCCATTTTTGCATTTTCTTTAGTTTGTATTAAAAATATTTTTGTTTATCTTACAATTTATGTGTTTTAAGCTTCAAATAATCAGTTTTGTTAATTTACCAATGTGTTTATTCATAAATGGTTAAGTGAATCGCTGTTTTGATATCCCTCAACTTGATTTTCATTCAACTGTCGTCTTTTTTCAATTTAACTCATGTCAAATCTTGTTTCATGGTGCTTTTATAACTATTTTATTAGTATTTGGCATTTTTCCTACGAAATAGAATAAACGATATCATCAGAAACGAAATGATGGTAATTTCCTTAATGCATTCTGACCAATTTGGTATATATTGGTGTAATATCAACTACCGAGTAGAAAACCGGGAGCTGTTTTCAATTTAATTCCCCTAATCTCCTCGAATCGTTCGAAATAACATTAATTAACACATCGACATTTGAATAAAATGCCCATTATTGAAAAGTGATGTTGTTCTGTGCTGTAGCACTTTGAAGTCCTCACGAACGATCTTTTTTATATCTCCATCAACAGGGGCGGACCCCGACAGAAAAATAACTGACCGTTAAGGTCAGTTTGCATTAAATATCGGTTAAATATCGGACTGAAAGTAAATAAAGATAAAACAATTTTAAAACAACTAAGAATTTAAATATCTAGAAGAACGAAGTTAAAATGCGAATATTGGTGGAAAGCAGATCTTCCTTTATAATGCAACATTAAATAAAGTCAAAACTTTTCTCACGAAGTGCAAAAAACTGGATATACAAGGAAGCAAAATATGGTGGCTAACAAAAAAAACAGTAAATAAATTGCTGGTGTGGGAAAGCAAAATCCTTCTAGTACCCAATGTATGGTCCTTACGGAGATAGCGTGACAAACGGATGGAGTCACTAGATTTTCCTTCCTGTTCGGGAAGGAAAATCTAGTGACATATATAAAGGCCAATAGACTAGGACATGTTATACCGAAATCATACGTTTTCGAAAAGACCAGATGAAGAAAATCTGTAGGATGGCCTAGAAAAAGCTAGAAAAATGCAGTCAGTGAGGATCTGGAGAAAATGTGAGTGAAACAATTTGAAATAGATGCACAGAACCGACAAAATGGAAGATTACGCGGCAAACACTCACGGAGAGCTGTAAGAATTCGAAAAATAAACAAAAAATACCAATAAGACGTTTCTGGTATACTAAAAACCTACGGATGGAGACAAGAGGAAAGAAATAAAGGCAATAGTTTTGCCGATAAATTTTATTTATTTATTATTTTTGTGTATAACACCTGTACGGTGTTCGTATACTGCTATCTAGTCACAAATGATCAATTATCAGTTATTTTCTGACCTAACTTAATAATCAGCAAGTACTTAAATCTAAGAGCTTACCCTATGGTTTATTCTTATTTTATCTATCAACTAATGCACTACAACTAACATTCACATGCATCACAGCACTATACTCTGCTTTTCACACTAAACTGTTACACATTTTACTAACACAAATGGTTTGATCCTTTTGAGTCTTCTCTTTAGTTCAGTGTTGTCAAGAAGCTGGATTGCCTATGCAACCATGACTATGCAACCTCTGCTCGGGAGTTGCTGCTGTTCTCTTGATTACTCTGGTCACAGTTTCCATACCCAGGTCCTGGTGGAGGTTGCTGTTACGGATATACCAAGGAGAATCAACAATATTCCTCAGTACTTTGTTTTGAAATCTCTGGATAATATGTAGATTACCAGCTTTAGTACAGCCCTAGAGTTTGCACCCATATACCCATAGTGGTCTCAGTACTTGCTTGTAAATAGATAATTTATTATGAATGGATAAGGTTGAATTTTTTTCAGTCAGCCAATATAATTTCTTATATCTAATATGAAGCTCCCCTCTTTTCTTTTTGACACGGACTTTCGAGCGCAGCCTCGCGTTTAGGGTGATACGGTGTCCAAGTATTTTGCCTATGTTGCATAAGGAACCTGAATATCATTTAATTTTATTCGCCATTTTCTGGTCCAGGTATATATTGTATTTACTGTTAGTTGCTACTTATCAGTCGCTGCTTCACTAGTGTCTCCTATCGCTAGTACGGTTGTATCATCCACAAAGGTGGCAATCGTATTTTGTTCTAGCTCTGGAATGTCACACGTATACAATAGGTACCGGACCGGACCTAATACACACCCTTGTGGCACGCCAGCTTTGATCTCCCTTAAGTAGGTGTACGATTTTTGATAAAAGATTTTTTCTTTCTATTATTGGTTTCAATCTTTTCAATAGAAGTTTTTCAAATAGTTTTGACATCACCAGAAGGAGTGATATTGGTCGATAGGATGTCACTTCATTAGAAGGTTTACCTGGTTTGGCGATCATAATGACTTCGGCTACTTTCCAGAGTCTGGGAACATATCTCAATCTAAAAGCAGTGTTTATTAGGTGTGGCAGCTAAACTATGGTTTTTCTTGGTAGATTTTTTAATAGTTATGAGATCATATCCTGGAGCTTTCTTAGAATTTATATTCTCTTTTACCTCTATTGATACTTCTCTAAATGATGTTAACGTTATTCTTTCTTCGATTTAAAATAGTTCTTCCCATCTCAGTTCTTCACCATCATTGTCGTTGGGTTTGAACGTGATTTCTAAATGATTTGCAAATCCTTCTGCTTTCTGTTCGTTACTTTTAGCCCAGTTGCCGTTTTCCAACGTCAGCTGTTAAATTACTTAAAAAAGAATTGTTGAATTTTTATATTCTGTATCTCCTTTTTTAGTTTGTGTAGCATTATTTAGCCTATTTTTGTCTCGTGGTGCTCTATACTGCTGCTGTTTTTTCTTAACTTTCTTTTTTCTACCATGAGTTTTCTGATTTCTTTTGGATAGTTGTTCCTACTTGTTCTAGAAGTTATTGTGGGAGTATTATCCCAAGCTATCCGTTGGATATTTTTTATAAAAACCTCTAATTTGTCATTAAGTTGCCTCGCGTTTCTCAATAGCACAGCAAGAATAATTTTGTATTCAAGGTTAATTTGAAGCTCTCCCAGTCAGTTTTTTTATTAGTCCAATATTGACTGATAAATTTTATTAATAACGGACTAAATTAACAAACACAGTCACAGAAGAAAAGACGAAAAATGCCAAAACGTGAAGAGATGAATATGGAATAAGGAGAAAATTTGTTTAAAATAATTAAGACAGGAAAAGCTTTTAATGATAATAAGATATTACCAAAAATGGTAAAGTGGTTGAGAGAAGACGGGTAAGAATGACTCGTGAAATGACTACAGAATTATAGATAGTTAAAACGAATGATAACCTATTGACCATTATTTCTAATAACGGAAAAATAAATGGTAATATTCTGAGACATTAATGCAATGAAAGAATGACGACTCCTTGTATTTGAAAAAGTTTAGAATTAAACTAAATAAAATGAGGTACAAAACTTAAGATGTTGTTAGTACTTGTATGAAGGCTTTTATTACATATTTTATCAAAGAAATTTGCAGACCCACATATATCGATCGAAAACCCTAAAGCCACTCATTTGTAAGCATTCTAATTACCGCTAGTATTATAGTTGTTCGTAACATTAATATTAATTAACTAATTAGCTGTGAAATCTGACTCGTATCGTTAATTGCAAGAATTACTTGAGTTGAGGTACTCATATGGGAATTATTATATGTCTGCACTGTAAGTAAACTTACATATTTAAATAGACGCAAGTTACAGGTGGAATGCAGAGAATGAGGAATGTATGTGACAGTCAAGATATCATTTATGGTTAATTTAATCAAGTTTAAAAATGCTTGGCCGGTGGATAAAATAGACTGGACTAAACTTTGAATTTTTATAATATTCTGTGGATTCTTCTAACTAAAGAGAAATGGAATTATCCTTATTCTTCTTTTTCATAGATATGTATGACGGAAGGATAGGTTACACAGTATACCAAAAAGTAACTCGTATTGACAAATATTTACACAATAATTCACGCCACCATCCTGCACAAATACGATCGTTTATCAAAAATCTAATTACAAAATCGGAAAAGTTGACAGATGAGGACAATAGGAATAAAAAAATACAGAAAATGAACAAAACGTTAATGATATGCACGTAAACACAAGATTAATGTCGAAACTTGAATAAACTGATCAACTTACCATTGAACAAGCTGGCTTTAGACCAGGCAGATCTACAAACGACATTATCTATTAGGAAAACGCTATTCATGAAGCTTTTAAAAATAATCAAAAATGAATGGCAATCTATTTTAACATAACCGTATTATCAACCGCAAGAACAAAAATTGCGTTAGAAAAACAAGGACTTTCTCAAAATACAAATATTAGTAAATTTACTAGACGCAATTTTTATTATCAGACAAATAATAGAGACGTCTATTGAATATGGAAAACCAGCAAACATGTGCTTTGTAGATTTAAAAAGTGCTTTTGATAGGGTGAAGCGAAATGACATCTTAAATTTATTACAAGCTGAACAAATAGACCATCAGACAATAAGAACAATTAATGAAATTAACAAGAACAACAAGACCAGAGTTATAATGCCAACAGAGGAAACAGAATGCATAGAACTAAAAGGAGGAATCCGCCAAGGAGACTCGCTCAGCCAATTGTTAATCAATATGGTGATGAATCAAATAATTCACGAAGTAAAAAAACGACACGGATACCACATGGGAGCGCATAAAATCACGATACTATGCTATGCCGATGATGCAGTACTAATTGCTGATAACGAAGATGACCTACAAAGGCAGCTCCACACCTTCAATATCACAGCAAACAAACTTAATATGAGAATATCAATGGAAAAAACTAAATGTATAATGATCAGTAAAGAGCCGCGTAGATGCAAACTAGAAATAGAAGGCAAAATTGTAGAACAAGTAATGAAATTTAATTACCTAGGAGTAGAGATCACTAGTGACAGGGATAAAAGAACAGAGACCATAAGGCAAGCATCAAAAGTGGCAAGAGTAAGTGGTTGTCTCCGAGAAACCATATGGAGAAACAGATATCTGACCATAGAAAGCAAAATGAAAGTATACAAGACAACAGTAAGACCAATCCTAACATATGCAGCGGAAACAAGGACCGATACAAGAAAGACGAAACAACAAATCAACAATATCGAAATGAAAGTATTAAGATCAATAGCGGGCATATCATTAAGACAGACAAACCAACAGAAGTATACGCGAACAATGCAAAATTCAAAATATTAACAGGTGGATAAAAACAAAAAGAAAAAACTGGAACGAACATGTAAACCGAATGGGACTAGATAGATTAGCGAACATCTGTAAAAACAACAAGCCGTATAGCAGAAGATCCGCTGGAAGGCCGCCAAAAAGGTGGAAAGATAATGTACAGTCAACAACGACTGAAACAGAATAAGAGGCAGACAAACAGGAGTAAACCTAGGCGCGCGAAGAAGAAGAAGACTAATGTTTGTATTTTGAGAACGATTTCCGAAGTGGAAATTGAAACGTCAATAAACGTAATTTAACCTTTAATTGTGGCTTGTTCCGATTTAAATAGTAATTACTTTAAAATGCCACAAGAAAATAGCTTCAGAACAAATTACCATCTACATATGAAACATGTTTCAATTTGATAAGGACCAAATGTTCAGAGCTAACTTTAAATTTTCTTCCAAAAGATATTGTCATTGATTTTAAAAAATCAGTTCATAAGGCTGTTAAATCAGTTTGGGGCCAATCTAAACTAATCGGATGTAGATTCCATCTTTCGCAGGCTTGGTGGCGTAAAATTCAAGAACTTGGCTTAACAAATGGTTACAAAAACAGAACTGAAGTGGGAAAATGGATTGGTCATTGCTTTGGTCTTCTTTTTCTAGATCACCAAGAAGTCGGTGATTGTTTAGTTTTTGATTTGATCGAAATTATGCCCGAGAGTGTCGAACTAAATGCTTTTGTTGATTATTTAGTTGAGACATATGTTGATGAAAACTCAGCATTTCCGCCGATACTCTGGGCTGCAGAATCAGAAACTACGAGAACAACCAATGCATGTGAATCTTTCCATTCACATTTACATAAATTCTTTAATACATACCATCCGAATATATTCGTGTTTTTAGAGGCTATCAATCAATATCAAAATGAGATCTACATTAGAATTCAAAGTATTCATAAATGTAACAGACCTAATAACACAACTGTAGCTCGTGAGAAATTTTTGAAAAGTAAAATGGAAAATGTTAATGAAAAAACTATTCCTAGGCTGGAATATGTTAAATATACATCCCATTATTTTAGTTTTTAAGTAAGCTTATTATTATTTGCTATACTAAATGACAGAAATCCGAACACCCAGTTTAAATGATTTTATTTCAATAAAATTTGGTGTAATTTATTTATCGTACTGAAAAAGACAAGTGATAAAGTTTTTAGCCTTATCAGTTGTAGATTCCGGTTTTTATACTTTTTGTTTTTAAATTCACTAACAATCTAAAAATGCATATTTCAGCCGCAGTAATGATCCAAATTTGGCGGATTGTGGTTCTTGACATTCTTTACGATTGGTTACGATGCCTAGAGCACGGAGACCTGTACGATTTTGTCAACTTAGTGAGTTTGATAGGGGCCGTATAATGGGACTTCGGGAAGCTGGACTTTCTTTTCGGGAAGTTGCAGTTAGAGTACAAAGAAGTGTAGACACCGTGGTTAGGTATTGTCAGACATGGCTTCAAGAAGGTCGTACGCAAAGAGCAAGGGGCACTCCGCCGTAGAACAACAGACCGTGAAGATCGCCGCCTAAGATTATTGGCCTTAAGAGACCGTTTCTCCACTACCAGCTCCATTGCAAATGAAGGGTTTGCAGAACACGGAAGACCTATTGGCATGCGAAGTGTTTACCGACGAATGAGAAGTTTTGGCCTGTTTTCATTCCGACCACACTGGATCCTTCCTTTAACTCCAGAACATCGCCGTAATCGCCTTCAGTGGTGCAGAGAACGGTCACTCTGGAATCAGGAATGGAACAGTATTGTCTTTAGTGACGAGTCTTAATTTTGTTTAGGCATGCACGATGGTTGAGCGAGGGTTAGAAGGCGACGTGGTGAAAGGAGGAATCCACAGTTTTTTGTTGAAATACATGTTCATCACACTGTTGGAGTTATGGTTTGGGATGCTATAGCTTATGGTTCCAGGTCACCTTTAATCTTCATCAGAGGTAACAAGAACGCGCAGCGTTATATCCAAGAAGTTTTAGAACCCCACTTTTTACCCTATCTTGACACCCTGGCAAATCCAACTTTCCAACAAGATAATGCCTGACCACATGTTGCAAGAGTCACAATAGACTTCTTTCAACATAATGATGTCACATTGTTAGCATGGCCACCAAGATCTCCCGACTTATCCCCAATTGAGCACGTGTGGGATATGATGGGTAGGAGATTGCTCAATTTGCAACGTCCTCCTCAGACTCTACAAGCACTTCGAGAGGAGTTGGTGGTTGCCTGGAATGAGATACCACAAGAGGACATTGACCACCTGATCAGAAGCCTAGGCGTGTTGGAGAATGCGTAACACATCGGGGTGCATCCACACATTATTAAATGTAAAAGGGCTTTAAAGCAATGCAATCATTTTGAAATTTTAATCATTTACTTATTATGCTTCATTAAATACTTATACAAAATTTTATTAAAATTAAATCATTTAAACTGGGTGTTCGGATTTCTATGTCACTTAGTATATTTATATTGTAAGTTGTAAATGAAATTTACTAATCTAAGATAATAAATTTTATAACGCAGTAAGACAACTTTTTTTTTTTAATTATGGGATTGATTCCCGCGGAGTTCGACCCCTGGACGAAAGTGTATATTTATGCAAAAATAATTGACTTGGACGAAAGTGTTATTTCTTCAGGTAAAAATTTAAGGTAAAACTGAACTCATTAAGATATTCCGGACGAAAGTGTATCTGCTCAGGGACAAATATGAAAATAAATATTATTACAATTAATTATTAATTATATTAATATGTAATTAATACATTATTATTAATTAAACGTATCGTTTCAAGAACAAAATATGATTGAAATGTCAAATAGTAGTAGTTCAGATTTCTTTCGTAGATGGCGTCGTTAGTTTACTGCACAAACGGTGTGTCCTGTCATTATAGCCTTTTTTATAGATAAATTATTAACATGTTTGCTTGTTTATAAAATAAAATTGGTGGTCTGTATGGTGGACTATGTATTTGATTGACAGCTACATCATATTTCCTAGCTATTTACTTAAATTTTCCAAACATTTTATTTAGCTTTTTTATCGATTTTACAATATTATTTTGGCATTAAAATAACAGATTATCTCGAATCGTAACCATTGTTTTCATTTAAAATCAAATAATTTATGTCTGTTGTATAGTAAATAATAAAACCCCCATATTTTATTCCTTTGATGATTATAAACCAGTATGAAACTACTAAAATTACCTACATTTCACATATATTATATTTTCAATGTAAAAAACGTTTCAATGTTAGTGCTCTTTCCGTTTTTTGGTTAATTCGTGCTTTTGTTCAATTAATATACCAATATCAACGCACAGACACAAAAGTTCGACCCATCCAATAAGCTGTGTAAAAAAAATTAAATATTTGACCAAACTGGACGAATTTATAGAATACAAATGACTTCGTACAGGTGTGTTGACAGAGAAATATAATATCTCTTCCTAATTAGGAGACACGATGACCTCTGTGAGCATTGTGTGCCATTAATAAAATAGACCATCAGGTGTACGTGGGACCTGTTTGAGTACATGAAAAAATTCGTCAACTAATAACCGACAGGAAATGTATAGGGGCATCAAAGAATGAAACACAATATTTCAATTTATTAAAATTAAAATTCAAAAAATAATTCTTCTTGGGAAGGCTGACTATTATTATATATTTTTTTTAATTTTCGAGTGATCTTCACACTTCCCAACAATTTTATAAATGTTTAATTTAATTCTTCTTCTTCTTCTCGTGCCACTCCTATAAGGAGATTGGAAATCATCATGGCCACTGCGACTTTGTTAGCAGCGCGCCTAAAAAGTTCAATCGAACTACACCCGAACCATTCACGTAGATTACGAAGCCACGATATTTTTCTTCTTCCCACACTTCTTTTGCCTTTAATTTAATAAGTATCTCTAATTATACCGGAGAAGAGAAAATTTGTTGCATTTATACACATTGATACTTGTGCATGAATTATTTTACAGTGTGCGCGTAAAGTATGGAAACCAAGATATCCGTGATACCCCGTACGATATAATAACAAAATCTTGGATATTTATATTAGCAGGACCCGCAATTTAAAACTTTATATTTTAGACGTTGCCAAATTTAAATTTCTGAGATATACAGATAATATTAAACGCCACCTTTAAGTATATAATTTTGCAAAGATTTTGTAAGATGAAAATTCAACATCAAGATTACGTTTAACAATTGTGATTTGCCCTTACCAAAAACCAGCCAGACAGTTAGAAGTAACCAAAAAAAAATGAATTACTAGATTAACAAATTATACTATAAAGTTTAATTTGGAGATAGGCGGGACGAGTAGCACGATTGCAGCACGAGAGATAAATTCTGGAATGGAAGATTAATAAACACAACCAGAGTAGACCTCCCATCCACTGGTTAGATAACATCAAGAAGGTCTTGATGAATTGGGTTGCAACAGTACAAGATAGAAATAAATGGAAAAACCTTGAGAAGGTCTATGTCTTACTGTAGACGCAAACAGAGGCTGTATAATGATTTAAAAATCTACAATTCTAAAAACCACAAACTTACTTTTGCTGAGTACATATCCTATCCTGGCTTATCATTCCTTGGTAGCGCTTTAATGTCACAACTATAAATAAAAATACAGTCCTGAATTCTGACAAGAATAGGTCTAACGCTAAATATAAAAAGAAGAAGAAGGCCATGAATCCAGAAGGCTAGAAATCGACATACGTATAAAACCAGCGTAATTTTAGTTTGGTTTGGTTTTGTTTTAATATCTCTTTTGATTATACATTTTATGGTGGCAGGAATAAATTAAATTATGTAAAGAAAAATTTAATAAAAAACAAAAAAATAATACATGTTTAATGATTTTTCTCAGGTTTTTCCATTACACTAAAATACACTACTGAGCATAAAATGAAGGCCAATCCCGTAATTTGAATTTATTTTAGAAATTATTATTCTGTTTTAACTATTTTCGGTTGTAAAATAGTTTACTAATAGATTTCTTGAAAAAAAAAAATTGTTGTCGTTGTTTCGACAAGCGTTTGAGATAAAAAGGGCCCCTAATTCCTAAAAACCGTTATTAGCACAGTTTTTGTTTCTATGGTTTTAACGTCAATTGTTAATTGTTTGTGTATTGTTATCACTGTCAGTGTATTGCAATGAGCATAAATTCTGTTGTGGCGGCGTTAGAAGATGGTCACGGTCAGCGCGAAACTGCGAGAAACGTTGGTGTCAGTCTCTCGAGTATGCAACGAGTACGGCAACGGTACGAAGAGACCGGTCTACTTACTCAAAGACCTGTTCAGGTCGAGGCAGGATTACAAGAGCTAGAGATGACCGCTTTGTCGTTTTTAGTGCTTTGAGAAACCGAACGGTCACGGCAGTTTCTCTTCGAAATCATCTGCAAGAAGTGAGAAATGTAAACATAAGTAAATGGACAGTTAGGAGACGACTTCATGCTACTGGTTTATCTTCTCGAACTGGAGTAACTGGACCGCCGCTTTCCCGTGAACACCGAATTGCCAGATTGCATTTGCACGAGAACACTTGGCTTGGACAATCCAGGATTGGAGTCGTGTATTGTTTTCCGATGAATCGAGATTCTGTCTTACGGGCTCAGACAAACGTGTAAGAGTGTGGCGACGTCCAGGGCGAGAGATATGCTCAAGCATGTGTTGCCGAGCGTCTTCCATTTGGTGGAGGGTCAGTTATGGCATGGGGAGGCATATCGTTTGATGCTTGCACGGAGTTAGTCTTTATCGAGAATGGGACATTGACAGCGCATAGATACCTGACACAGATTCTGGAAGACCATGTTTTACCGTATATGGTTATTCTTGGAGACGACGCAACATTTATACATGATAATGGACGGCCCCACACTGCTGGGATAGTTACTGAGTAGCTTGACGAGGTTCAAATCACACGATTTGTTTGGCCTGCTCGCAGTCCAGATATCAATTCCATAGAACATGTTTGGGATGAGATGAAGAGACGTTTACGGAGTCATGTGCCGGCCCCCAGAAATTCGACAGAACTTCGCGACATATTGGTGCAAGAATGGAATAAGCTTCCACAGAATGTGATCCAAAATCTGATCCAAAGCATGCCTCGTCGTTTGCAAGCTGTTATCACTGCCAGAGGATTAAATACTCGCTACTAAAGTTCTTAAAATTTCTTTTTTTCAACAAAAAGCTCATCAAATTAAAATTGTCCCTTTTCAATATTTAGTATATCAAAGAAAAATTTCATTATCATTATTTTTAATAAACTTTTAACGACAAAAACGTTGTTTTCTTTAAGCAATCCGTTAGTAAACTATGTTACAACCAAAAATAGTTAAAACAGAATAATAATTTCTAAAATAAATTCAAATTACGGGGTGACCCTAATTTTATGCTCGGTAGTGTATTATATAAGGTTAGCTCAAATATCTTCAACTTCAAAAAGTTCAGTAATGTCTTCATTTAGCAATTCATCTTCAAAATTGTCTTGATTTTAATCTCTCGCTAGGTTATACTCGTAAAATGCTGTTGTAGATTAAAACGGTTAAATCCTTTTAACCTTACAACCACTTCCACTGGAAAAAATAGTACCTAAACCTTATTTTCCATACATAAAAAATTATGTTGCATATTTGGTTCTAATATAAAATTCGTTATAGAAATTGGATTGTTTAGTGGACTTCTTAAAAATGGTTTTACTTTATAATCAGAATCTCCTTGTTTTTAAAATCTCCATTTAAACTTCTTATCAAGAATACAGAATTATTTGTTCCTACTTGGTAGGTACCTAGAAAAACATATCCAAGAAGTATCACGAAATTGTCAATTTTGTTGTTAAAATCAATATTCCATATATTATATAGAAGATTTATTGAAATTTCCTACTTACTCTTGATATTTTCTATACTCACTCTGGGTCTTTTTATATATAATTGAATGTATTTTATAATTATTAAAAGAATCTGACAACCTAGGTACTATGTGCATATTTTTCATTTTGGAATCCGATACTACTATTATTGAATCAATAGTACTAATATCTCTTGAAAAAGTTTAATTAATTCATTTGGTAATTATGAAGATTATGAAAATATTGAATCTCTAAACTAAGTTAATGAAAATATGTATACACCTACTTTTATAATCATTTATTAACAACTACTTACAATATTTTCTCAGAATAGAGATCACTGTCGGTTTACTTAATCTTAACCTTTTAAAAAAGTCTTTATTATTATAAAAATTAAAATGTTCAATTCTGCATCAAATATTATATTCTTGCATAAAGTTTATAAATATCAAACATCATACTGATCATACTCTCAAATTTCATTAAATCTGTTAATATCCATGTCTCTAACCTACACTAAACAACAATATTTAGGTTATAGTTTTGATTCCCGATAACCTACAACATAATAACGAACTACAATAAACACAATTTATTTTCCAGATAACTTTTTATTCAGTACTTTATTTGGAAAATAAATATTTTATATTTTATGTCAGATAATTTTAATTTATTTTAACTGTCAGTTTATCTGTTCAGATTTTTTTTTCCTAGGTGACGCTAGAATTTGAAATCTAAACTAACATAAAGCTTTAAATTATTTTTTACCCTAAAAATATTATTAAAATTAATTATTCATTCAAGAACAAAATATGATTGAAATGTCAAATGGTGGTAGTTCGGATTTCTTTCCTAGATGGCGTCTTTAGTTGACTGGACAAACGGTGTGACTTGTCATCATAGCCTTTTATATAGATAGATTTTTTATTTTCAATTTTTGATATATGATTTCATATCATTCTTTTTGTTGCAGTGGACTCAAATGGAGAACCTCCCAAGCTGAAATGCAATTTAAGGAAACACAAACCAAATAGGAAACCCAGAACGCCTTTTACGACGCAACAGTTACTGGCGTTGGAGAAGAAATTTCGTGATAAGCAGTACCTTAGTATAGCAGAAAGAGCAGAGTTTTCAAGTTCCTTACGGTTGACGGAAACACAAGTAAGTAAATTGCTATAGCCATAGCCTTTAGCGTGATTAAAAGGGTTACATTTAAGAGGTATAAAAATTTATCACGAAATTATCATCCGTTAAAGGATTAAAATGAGATTCATACTTTTAGATAGATTTTTTTTATTTCTATTGTAACAATTACTGTTTACTTAATCTTGCAATTGTCGATAGCGGATGAGTATTGACTGTTCGTCCATTTATTTACAGGTAAAAATTTGGTTTCAAAACCGCCGAGCGAAAGCTAAACGTCTTCAAGAAGCTGAACTGGAAAAACTGAAAATGGCGTCGCTGTCCCGTCATCATCACGCGCTGTACCCCCATCCAGCGCTCCAGGGCTACTTCTCGCCAGCGACGCACCCTCTGGCTTCGCTTCTGGGGGCCAGGCCGCCCATGGCGCCCCTAGGACTCATCCCCCAACCACCGCCGCCCCACATGGCGTCCCCGCAGAGCAGCATCAGGTCTCCCAGCCCGCATATTAACTAATAAATGCATCAGAGTTTTCGGGGTACGAGCTCTATGAAGGTTTCGATGTACAAAGCATTTTTGTATCGTCTAGGTAGTTAGTGTTCGCGATTTAATGGATTTCACGCCATTTGTCTCAGATTGTTAAATAGATGAAAGGAAAAGTGTTACATTTAAAAATTTTATAAAAGTGATATTTGAGTATTACATGCAGGTAATAATTATTAATATATACAGGATGTGGCCACGATACATAAAACTATGTGTAATTATACACCCTATCTCGTGACGTCAAATGGGAACCTCCATTTTAAGGTATTAATGTTAAATACAAGAACAATTGTATTTTCAGAAGATCCAGATCGATCAAGTATAACAGAAGATAAAGAAACTTGAATTCAAGCGTTCAAAAATGTTGAATTTCATTAATATTTTTGAACGCTTGAATTTTTAGTTCCCTCTTATCATGATCCAACTGATCTTCATTTCAGCTTCATTTTTAACACTCACGGACAATGTTGTCTAAGCTATCCCTACTTTTTACCTAATCGTTCTAGAATAACTTTGTTTTTTGTTTAAATTCGTATAAAACTGTCAGCTTGTTAAAAATGAAAAAATATTTCGTCTATGAGTAATAAATAAAAGTTATTCGAATTTTTTAAAAATTTAACACATTTAGTAGTAACTTTGCAAAATAGTTTTTACTTATGAAAATAATTTTTTAAATTTTTTTGATACTGCTAGTTTAAAACTTTAGTAGGCGTAGAATTACCCTATGTTCATTTTGATAAACTACTCGACAAGGGAATTAATACTTTGCATTCCACATGCCATTCATCACGGCAAAAATTCTTTGTGAATTTAGTTTCTCGTACTCAAAACTGAGTAAAAAATTTAAACAGAAAGACGGTATTAGATTTAATTTCAACGCAGGGCATCCGGCAGCCGCTTATACGTATTTCAAGCTCATTAGGTATCATCAGAGCATCTGCATATGTCGCTAGTAATGGAGAAAATCCCTCAAAACCCCTAAAAACCACTTTATCGGATTTTAAAAAATGGAGCACTATAAGGAAAAATCTGAAAAAAATCAGTACATAGTTTTTAATCAAATACACAAAATAAAAAAATAAAAATTGGACCTGCAACCACCTCCAAGAAAAAGTTATACGTTTTTTCGAAAAAAAAAAATGCATTTTAAGGTTATGTATACTAAACTCAAGTTTTTTAAAAGCCCCAACTATGCATGCGAATTTTTTGAAATTGTTAAATTTATCGCATCCCATCTAAAAAATATAAAAAATTTACATTTACAAATTTACGTTTATGGGGAAGTTGGAAAAGGGGTGGAATTGCGCTAAATCTTAACCCTTTATGCAATCATCTTATTATTCCATGTTTTTTTACAGCCTAATTCTAAAGATAATGGGTGAATATAATAGACATTACAAAAGCGTGGATTTGACTTTTTTGATTAGAAAAAAATAGCCACATTCATCATAATGATTATTAGCGGCGAATGCAGAAGACAAAAGTATTAAGGATCGGTATCAATTATTTCAGTTGTATCAGTTTCAAGTTACAAATACTTGGGTACTTCAATAAACGAAACTGGAGACCAAAACAATGAAATAAAAAGACGTATCGAAATTGTCATGGCCACTTTCATAAAGATGAGGAAATTCTTCTGCAACAGAGATATAAGCATCCCTCTCCGATTAAGAATGCTAACGGGCTACGTATTTAACACGCTATTATACGGTGTAGAGGCCTGGACTCTCAAGCAGAACAATATAAAAAATATTGAAAGTTTCGAGATGTGGTGCTACCGTCGAATGCTGAAGATAAGTTGGGTTGAAAGAGTTACAAACTTTGAAGTAATGCGAAGGATAGAAAAAGACCCAGAAATTTTGTCAACGATCAAACGAAGAAAACTCGAATATTTGGGTCACCTGATGAGATGACATAAATACGCATTACTTCAAAATATAATGCAAGGAAAAATAGAAGAAAAACGGAATCCAGGTTGTAGAAGAATGTCATGGCTGCGTAATTTGAGAGAGTGGTTTGGCTGTACCACTAATGAACTCTTTAGGTCAGCTGTATACAAGGTCAGGATAGCCTTGATGATTTTCAATCTCTGATAGGAGTGGCACAAGAAGAAGAAGATCAATTAATGGAGAAATAGATGGAGATGAATGCAGTAGAGTTGGGGTGGGATAGTTGAAGTGTTGTCAGAGCAGAACTCGGAACGAGGGAAGCACTTTTTAGTTTGCAAGTTCTAATACAAAGAGCCAGTGATGTCAACCTCGATGCATATTTCATTGATTTCGAAACGGCATTTGATAAAGTCTCACATGGGAAACTAATCGATATCCTAAAAACATCAAGACTCGATGGCAAGGATATAAGACTGATCTCAAACTTATATCTCCAACAAAAAGCAACAGCGTGATTAGAAAATTAACTCTCTGAGATTTTCAAAGTAAAAAAAGGAGTTAGATAGGGTTGCACTGGGTTGAACAGGGTTGTCACTGGCATTATTTAACATATGCTCTGAAAAAATCTTTAGAGAGGTCTTGGACGAATCAGAAGATGGGATTGCTGTAAATGGCCAAATTATAAATAATATAAGATATGCAGACGATACAGTATTGCTGACAGATAGTACGCAGAGACTTCAAAGGATGATGGATAACTTGGTTAAAACATCTAACAAATACGGCCTAAAACTAAATTGCAAGAAGACAAAAATAATGGTCATTAGTAAGAACACCAACAAAAACGCCCAAATTAAAATAGGCGATACACCGTTAGAAAGAGTGAAAAAATATTAGGGATACTTGGAATCACAGCTACGAACCAAAAACTCGTATTGAAAATGTCAGAAGCTCTTTTAACAGCTTCAGGAAGATTCTCTGCAACTTATCTTATATACTCATAAGAATTCTTAGATGTTATATATTTAATGTCTTCCTCTATGGAGTAGAAAGCTGGAGCCTTACAGAAGATGCCACAAAACGATTGGAAGCATTTGAAATGTGATGCTACCGACGTATGTTGAGGGTCTCATATATACACCACACAAGTACTACTACTAAGGATTTCCACAGTTTTCACTGTCTTCCTTCACTCAACCGTTTTCTCCAATTTTCCCTGTCATTCCAGTCTCCATCTCGCAGGGTTCTTTTCTCCATAGCCTCGTCGATTTCATCTCTGAATGACCTTCGGGGTCTTTCTCTCTTTCTTCTTCCAATCGGGCTCCATTCTGTGATTTTGTTTATCCAGCGTCCTCTGTCCGCTCTTCTGACGTGGCCGTACCAGGATAGTCTCTTCTCCTCTATATAGTCGATTATGTCTGATTGCACTCCCATTCTCCGCTTAATCTCTGCGTTTTCAATTCTGTCTGTTTTTGTAAGTCTACAGCTTCTCCTCAGGAACTCCATTTCTACTGCTCTTATTCTACCTCTATCTCTCTTGTTTATTGTCCATCTATCTATCTCTACCTCTATCTCTCTTGTTTCGGACCCATATGTCAGGATACTTCTTGTCAGGGTATTATATATTCTCTTTTTTGTCTTTATCGTAATGTTCTTATCCCACAACACTGAGTTTAGTTGTCTTATACAGTTTCTTGTTTGTCTCAGTCTGTTGTTTATATCTTCTTCTGTTGTTCCCTGGTTCGATATTATGGTTCCTAAATACTTGAATTTATCTGTTCCATTTATTTGTCTTCCCTCGTCTATCTCTAGGTTTCTCATATCCTCGTTTTCTGTTGTTAGGTATTCGGTTTTCTCTAAGTTTATTTCCATTCCGTTGTTTTTATATTCTTCTTTTAGTTTTCTGAGCATAAAGCTGAGATCTTCTTCATCTTGTGCGATGACTACTTGATCGTCGGCAAAACTTAAGGTGTATAGGTATTCGTCTCTTACTGGTATGACCATTCCTTCGCACTTTCTCCTCCATGGTTTGAGTGTCTTTTCTAAGAATATTTTAAACAGAGTAGGGTACGTAGCACAGCCTTGTAGAAGTCCTTTTGTCATCTTAAATGGATTGTAGGTTTTATTTCCACATTGAATAGCTACTTTGTTTTCTTTGTATAGTGCTTTAACTGCTTTTATTAGTGTTTGTCGGATTCCGAGATCATTCATTGCTTCCCATAATTTGACTCTAGGTATTGAGTCATATGCTTTCTTTAGATCAACAAAGGCCAGATGGACCGGTCTACCTTTTGCCATTTTCTTCTCTATCAGTTGTTCTAATGTGTACGTATGATCTAGGCATGATTTTCCTAGTGTGAACCCTGCTTGGTCTTCTCCAATTTTTCCTATTATTTCATTTTTTAGTTTTTCCTTAATAATTTTCCCGTAAAGTCTACCTACCGACGATATTATACTAATTCCTCCATTAGTTTTCACATTTTTTCCTGTTTTCTTTCTTATGTATGGATGTGATGTATGCTTGTGTCCATTCCGCAGGTATTTCTTCTCCATTTAGTCCTCTTTCGAACATTCTATGTAGCATGCGGAATAACTTTTCCGTTCCGTTTTTAATTAGTTCGTTTGGTATTCCTCCGGGTCCTTTGGCTTTTTTGTTCTTCAATGTCTTGATTGCTCTCTTAACTTCTGCCAGGCTTATTTCTATCTGGTCGTATGCCCCATTTCCTGCATGTTCTATATTCTCTTCCTGAAATTGGGGACGGTTTTCTGTAAGTAGTTCTACGTAGTATTCTTGCCACTCGTTTTCTCTGGGTTTTCTCTGTCTTATTTCGTTGAAGTGCTTTTAATATTCGCCATGATTCTGAATTTCTCGTTCCTCCGATATGTCGTTCTATCTCTGTGCATGCTTGTTCCCATCGTTCGTTCTTTTCATTTGTTACTCTTTTCTTTACCACTCTGTTTTTCGCTCTATATAGGTCTAAGTCTTCCTGTTTTTTGGTGTTTAGGTAATTTATGTGTAGTTTTTTCTTTTCTTTAATGCATTTCAATGTGTCTTCCCTTAATTTGATATTCTGATGGGTGTTCCTTTGGTCGTCTTCTCCAAGAGCTTCTAAGGCCGCTGAAATCAGGCAGGTTTTTATGTGTTCATGCATTTCATCTAACGTGTCATATCTGAATTCTTCTAGTTTTTGGTTTAGTCTTCTTTTGTATAAATCTTTTATTGATTCTTCCTGCAATAGATGTAATTTGAGCCTCTTTTCGTTTATTGTCGTTCCCGTTGTAACAATCGATGTATGTTTTTGTTTTGTCCAGATATAGGGGAATTCCATCCATGCCACCACAAGTTTGTGATCTGTTCCACACTCTGCCCCTCTTTTCACTCTGATGTCTTTCACTTTGATGGAGCTTTTGTGGTTCATGGTAATGTCGTCAATAATGGATCTTAGTTTTCTTGTCTCTTGAGTCCATGTGTACTTATGTATATTTTTGTGTTTGTAGAATCCGTTCATAATTTTCAAATCATTTACTTCTACCAATCTTTCTCCGCTGTCGTTAATTGTGTCTTCTCCAAATGGACCAACTGTTCTGTCATTGTCTTTTCTTCCGACTCTTCCATTTAGATCCCCCACTATTATTATTTCTTGTTTAAGTTTTTTCTTATCCATTTGTTCCTGAAGTTGTTCGATAAATCGTTCTTTCTCATTGGCTGGACTGTCTTCCGTTGGACCGTATGTTGCTAGTATTATAATTTCTCTGCCATACATCTTGATTTTCAGTTTGGCAATTCTCTCGTTTATGGGTTCCCAATCGTCTATAGATTTTTCCCATTTCTTCTTTAGTAGAATTCCAACTCCAGCTTTTGCGCGGTCTTTCTTTTCTACTCCGCTCCAACAATGGATTAGTTCCCCTATTCTTTCCGTGCCTTTTTCTTTCTTTTTTGTTTCCGTTGTGACGAGGATATCGAGATTCATCTTTTCGAATTCTGATGTTACTTCACTGGCTTTTGTTCTCCAGCCCTGCACATTCCATGTGCCGATTCTTAGTTTTCTCTGTCTTTGTCTTCGGTTGAGTTTCGAAGCCGGGTTTGTTGAACTCAAAGCAGAAGTGCCCCCCCCCCGTATCCGATGGGGCTCCCTCCTTCGGAGGTGTGGATTGCCACCCGGGGATTAATTTTAAAATTTTTCATTTCTGCCAATTGTTCGTTAGCCCTTGGATTTTTTTAAGTGTGCTAGGTTGCTAACGCCTAACGCCACAACCCCCTTTTGGAGGACCTATTGTTCAGCCGCCCACTCTGGGTCAGACGCTGTTTGCAGCCGCCCACTCTGGGTCAGACGCTACTGTTGTCAGGTTTGGTCCGCGTCGGGTATTTCATTTCCCCGATACCACCCATATCTAGGAGGCATTCCCCTATCCGCCACCTGGGGACGCGTCCGGTAGAGGATTAACAACCTCCTCCTCGGAACCACACAAGTAACATAACTATTCTCCAGAGGCTACGAAAAGAAAAAGAAATTATTAACACGATAAAAAACAGAAACTTGGCATACTTATACCGACTTCTACAGTTGATTCTAAAAGACAAGATTGAGGGTAAGAGAGGCCCTGGACGTAGACGTATATCCTGGCTGGCTAATCTTAGGAAGTAGACTGCTCTAACGTCAACAGATCTATTTCGAGCTACTGTGAATAGACTAAGATGGTTCAATGTGGTCGCCAACATTTCTAGAAGATAGGCACATTTAGAAGAAGTTGAAGTGTAAGGAAGTGAGTGGTGTCTTAAGTAAAAGAAAGATTCCAAGGAAACTAAAGGTAAAATTGTATAAAACTGCTATAAGATCAGCCACGATGTAAGCAGTTGAAGATTAGGCAGTTAAAAAAAATATGATATTCAGATACTCATAAAAAAGAAATCATATCATTGTATGTTATGAATGCCTTGTTTTGCTGGTAATGTCCATTTCGTCAGATGTTGACATTTCAATACATAACCGTACGGGTGACAATAACTTTTTATTACAGTGTAAAGTACTTCATTATTTGATAATTTTGATTTTATGGGCTCGTTTAAGTGGCAATTATTTTTATCAGTATATTAATTTACAGCGAAATTTATCGATGATCGACGTTACGAACGTATTTTTCGATTTATAATTACTGTTGTTAAAGAGAGAATTAATATATATCTTTTGATTTATGGCAAAAGAGATCAAATTAAATTGAGAAATTAGATTTATTGCTGTCGTTTTATTCTATTATTGTGTTAGAAGCGGGTCAATAATCTATAAACATGAACTAAAGTGTTTCTGACAGGATTTTTTCGAATGTTTAGTAAAATAGTCGAGCGATAAGTCGAAAAACTGGGTTATAAACATCAAAAAATTAGTGAGAGGCATGTAGGAGTGTTTTGGTCTTAAAAGAATAGTATAATATTAAATAAGACGGCATAAAATATTTATATTAACCTTAAGGTCCGAGCAAGGTGTACATCAAGGATAATAATTACTATATTTAATGAAAATCAATCACAGCTGTAATAAAAAATATGATATTTTTGAGGTTCTGACTTCCTTCTCGGCATTTGTTCTACAATTCTATAGGAAAATGGAAAGTATAACGCGTCGTGACCGAGTTAGAAATGAAGACTTAAGACGAAGAACAGGACTTACCGATGTACTTTCCCGAATTGTCACACTGAAATGGAACTAAAATTGCTTGACTGGAGGCCGAGGTTAGACAAAAGAAGTAGAGGAGGACCCCCTACTCGTTGGACTGACGATCTCAAGAAAATGTCAAGAAATTGGATGAAAAGTGCTTAAAATCGAGCATAATAGAAACAATGTCGGAGGCCTATGTCCAGTAGTGGACGATAAAGACTAGGTAATGATGATGATGATGATGAATCTTGCTAATTTACTAATTAAAAGACTTCTACCCTATTAAAACTAGAATCCAAATATAATATCTAAACTCCAACTCTATCTTGAAGATAGATATCCTTGATTAAATTCAAGTTAAGTGCAGACTACTTAGAGAATAAAGATTCCTAGATCACACATCAAAACATAATCCCACAACTGCAACAAGCTGGACACAACAGCAGTGGAGGCATGTGACAACTAGTCTGGACTGTAGAGACGGCAGAAAATTGAAACTCCTAACAAAACAAAAAATCTAGCATAACTGTCACCTAAAAATCAACGGCATCATCCTAAACAATCCCCAAGATAAGACTGAATCATTCAAACATACACTCCAAGCTATATTCCAAACCCTAAACAACCCAAATTTTGATCAACGATTTTGACCGGAAACCGAGCAGACAGCGAGTTAATTTACCCCTAGTAAAGAGACAACTATTACCCGATAGTGGCCCCAATCTGTAAAGAGAAGGCAAAAACATATTTAGCATAATCTTCTTCTTCAAGTGCCATCTTCGTTCCGAAGGTTGGCGATCATCAGGGCTATACGTATTTTCGAAACTGCTGACCGAAACAATTCGTTGTTGCTACAGCTATACCATTCTCGTAGATTCTTTAGCCAGGAGTTTCGCCTTCTTCCTATGGACCTTTTTCCTGCTATTTTCCCTTGCATAATTATTCGAAGCAGTTCATATCTTTCGCCTCTTGTAATCTGTCCCAAGTATTGCAGTTTTCGTTTTTTGATCGTACATATGACTTCCTTTTCTTTATTCATTCTTCTCAAGACCTCGACATTTGTGACTCTCTCGGTCCATGATATTCTCAGGATTCTGCGATACATCCACAGTTCAAATGCCTCTAATTTTTTGGTATCAATCTTTTTCAACGTCCATGACTCCATTCCGTAGAACAGCATAGAAAGTACGTAACATCTCATCAGGCGAAGTTTCATTTCAAGGCTCAAATCTCTTCCGCAGAACACTCTCTTCATTTTAGTGAATATGGATCTGGCTTTTTCTATTCTTATTTTGATTTCTGCTGAGCTATCGTTGTCTTCATTTATAAAAGTGCCTAAATATTTGTATTAGCATAATCATGATCCCGAAATCAGGGAAACCCCTTACCAGCATAGAATCTTAAGCAGTATAAGCATGATCTACGAGAGATTCCTTTAAGGAATCCAGCTGAGCGGCAAGGGGGCTTAAGATGATGTCTTTTTCGTTGGATAAAGGGTCGTCACCAGCCATTAAGTTTGGGCTCAAGTTTTTCCAAGAAAGTTGAACCAAACGTTGTGAAATGGTTGACCAATAATTTGCTAAATTAAAAAAGACGTTCTTGATATTAAATTTCTTCAAAGCTACTACCAGATCCGTTCCACTTTGCTCGTCAGTAAGAATGTTGGAGAGTAAAGCTTTTTAATAGCGTAGTTTTGTGTTCTGGGTTACATTCTGGTCCATTTGTTGAATCATAGCTGTCGTGTTGAGTGGTAAGAACATGGCAAAAATTTTACCATCTTCACTACTAAATTCATCAGCGGATGGATGACCAGGGCAGTTGTTCAGCAGCAACACTGCCTCCTGAGGGAGGTTTAGAGGTGCGAGATGACGACGAACATCAGGAACGAATTTAGTTTTGAACCAATCCAAGAACAAATCTCTTGTCACCCATGCACTTTTTTGCCCTCGATACGATACGGGAAGATCAACAGATTTGAATGCACCAGGCTTGTTAGCACAAAAATCAAACGAAGTTTGTGAGTCCCTGAAGCATTTGAACAAGGCATAAAGGTGATTCTTTCGTTCATAATTTTTTTGACCAGGAGCGTTCTTTTCTTGAGATGACACCAACGTGTTATCTGGTAAGATGCGCCAAAATAACTCACTTTCATCTGCATTGTAAATTTGCTTTTAATCAGTCCAATTGTTTTTAATCACAAGTTCTTCAATTGCAGTTTGGAGGTGTTCAATGCCCTCTGCATTACTCGAAAGTTTCTCACCAGTAATTTTAAGATGTCTAAATCAATGACGTTGCTTGAAGTTGTCCAACCAACCCTTACATATATGCGCTAAAAACAGACAGACGGCAAAACATGCTTTCTCCGCTGTTGTAGGAACCACATAAACAACGCACTTTCTACCGTTGGATTTTCGGGAGGTTTGATGGTTTTCTTCTTCCCTGGACCGCTTTCCGTTTCGCTGACGAACTTTTCGATCTCTTCTTTGTTCTGCTTAATGTCTATAATGGTAGATTTGCCAATAACGAACTAGCCATCGTGATACGAAAGCACTAATAGAACTAAATAATATGTAGGTGGGCAAGGAAAATAAATGCCGATGTTCGTCCTGTTGATTTATATCGATTCAATCTTCTGGGAAATTAAGGAACACTCGAAGAGTGGTGGGTTTTTCGGTCAAAGTGGAGAAATAAAAGACAAAGAAGGTGGCTACTTCATCTATTTATTGAAGACGTTTCGCTTGCTAATCAGAAAGCATCATACTAGCGTACTATATTTAGAAAATGGCAAACTAATAGTGTTCCTGGCATACAACACCACTTTACTATTCCTAGATCAAGAAATAATACAAATTTTAATTTGATTACTCCGAAATTTCAACCCATTCTATCTGAAATATCATAAAACAGTTTACAGAAGTGAATTGTTATTTATGAGGTGAAACAAATATTACAACATGGATGGCTAGTTTGGTATTTTCCTCACATTTGTAGCGATTTTGTCATTTTTGAAAATGTTTTTTTTTAACAATCCTCTGTGTCAAAGTTAAAATTTCGTTTCACGAGTGCTGCGGGTTGGGTATTTGAGTATATAGGTCATTAATGACGATCTTTCCATTCTAAACCCCAATTTTTTAGTTGCTTGAAACAACATGAAGCTAATTCTTCTCGACGCAGTTCACAAAATTTTATCAATTTTTACTTACGTCAATAAAGATTCCGCCTATCTATTTTAAGAATTTATTGCCTTCATCCCAATTTACAAACAAAACATTCAAACAAAAACATTCCTTAATTGTTCGTAAACATTCAAAATTAGGCTAGTTCAGTACTGAAGAAGAACGTGTGACCTTTGAGACACGATGTTATTATATCATGAAATTATTAATTAAATCCAACGATGATTATTTCTTCAACATTTACTGCCATAAACAATCATGTAGTAATATATTTTTATGGTTTTCTACAAAACAACACTGATACGGTTTTATGCTAATTGATTTATGAGTGAACTTATTTTATATTTTGAAAACAAACAAAAATTAAAGTGCGAAAGTCATCAGGATATGTCTGACCAATAGGATTACAGTCCATGCAGCCAATGAAATTGGTTAGTTTAACGTAAATGTTCGGTTAGCATATAAAATTGTTTTGTAAACTCTTTAATTGATTTGATATCGGTATCCATTTAAAGACCAATACTGACGAAATATTGGAAACATGGCGAAACTACTGTGGCGAGCTATATAAAAATAACGAGGTAGCAGCAGAAAAACAAATGGCCCTCTGACTACCCTAGATGAAGATACTGTCTTACTCGCTGAAATCAAAGATGCAATTAAATGGCTAAGGAGAAATAAATCCTCAGGTATTGACTCAATACCAGGTGAAATTCTACAGTTACTAGGTTACAAAGGATTACATATCATCCAATCTATCTGTGTCGCTGTTTGGAATTTAGGAAAATGGCCATCTGATTGGTGTACCTCAATTTATATCCCGCTACACAAAAAAAAAACAGATGTGAAAAGTACCGCACGCTGTCACTAATAATACATGCCAGTAAAATGTAGTTACATATTATCAAAAACAGATAAAAACCTATCTACATTACCTAATCTCTCAGGAACAAGCGGGGTTTGTAAAGGGTAAAGGTACACGGGAACAAATCCTGAACCTGAGACAACTCATTGAAAAGTCTAGAGAATTTCAAGTACCTCTGATTATAAGCTTCGTTGACCACCAAAAGGCATTTGATTGTGTAAGCTGGATAAATCTGTGGTCCATTTTAATAGAAATGGGCACACCAATGCACCTAGTGATATTTATTAAAAATCTGTACCAGACCAATATAGCAACAGTACGACTAGATCAGAAGTTATCAAACCAATTCAAGACCGAGAGAGGTGTTAGACAAGGATACATATTGTCACCTGACTTATTCAACATTTGTGTTAAACATGTCATAAGGGTGGCTTTAGATGGATGGGCAGGTGGAGTAACAGTAGCTGATACGAAAATCTCTAATTTAAGATGTGCTGATGACACTACACTTAAAGCGGCAAATGAGCAAGAAATTTTTAATCTCCTGCGAAGAGTTGTATATGAAAGCAATAAAGTTGCTCTGAAAATCAATAAAGCTAAGACAAAACTAATGGTGGTCGACAGATTTCACATTATTCAACTGGCTAACATGTTACAGGAATACCAGATATAGGACAAATTTGTCTATCTCGGGTCTAGTATAACTAACGATGGCAAATGTAAAGCAGAAGTATTGGTATGGCAAAAAATGCGATGAATCGCCTAATTAAAGTTTGGTAAGACAGATCTATCTCTCAAAATATTAAGATGAATAGTGATGAAGGTGAATGCCCTTGTATTCTCAATATTTCTATACTGGGCAGAGACTTAGACCCTTCGCGGACGCGGGCGCCAAAAAATTAATGCCTTTGAGATATGGTGCTGGAGAAAAATGCTGCGCATACCTTGGATTGCTCATAAGACAGACGTTTTCATTCTAAATCAACTTGAGATTAAAAAAAGGCTGTCCACAATATGTCTGCAACGTATTCTACAATTTTTCGGTCACGTGGTTCGCAGCGGTGACGATAGTTTGGAGAGATTAATTGTTTCTGGAAACGTTCCGGGGAGAAGACCAAGAGGACGTTCATCAGATCTCGTAGAGATCACCAACTAGATGGTCCGCCCAAATTAGGAATTCAGCTGGAAGCTTATTCTGCGAAGCTCTCAGGGCAGCTTAAGATAGAGACTAATGGAAAAAAATTTTTAGGAATATTGCTTTCCCTTACTATAAGGTTAAAATATACAGTAGATAGGGGGTCATTTTGTCGTAGACCTCTAGTGATTTTGAAGCTGTTACAGACATGACCTTCTATGATAACTTTACTTTTGATTCCTTTAAGAAGAGATTTAATTAATCGTATTACTTTATCCGAAAAGTAAAAATATTTTAATGTGTTGATCGATTTATGTTTGTTTATTGTGTCATATGCTTGTTGAAAATCAATAAACAATATGTTTAGTGACAGATTAAATTTCCTTTTTTATATATTGGGCATAGCAGGGCTCCTCTCCCCTATTTTGGTATTTGCTCTTTGGTTCATACTTCACATATCAACTGTGTGATTTCTTTCTGTAGGCTTTTTCCACCTTCCTTTAGGAACTCTGAATCTTGGTTTCTGTTTTTCAGAAACTGCAAAAGAAAATCAGATCGCAAGCCTTTGACAGAAGTTATTTTGTGCAAAGCTCGTAAACTTATTAATAATGGCGTTTCTATACGTCAGACAGCAAAAGCTGTGGGATTTAATGAAGCGATACTACGGCAAAAGTTGAAAAAAGGAAATGATGTCCAGTCTTTATTAAGATTTAAAGCAGTTCTAATCAAGATCCAAGAAAATGAATTAGTTCAGCATTGCAAAGAACGTGACAAACTATTTTATGGAAGTACGCTAAAGTCATTGTGTTTTTTAATTTACTCTTATTCTGTAAGAAACCGTATTGAGCATCCATTTTCACCTGTAAATCAGTTAGCTGGTCGGGACTTTACTAGATCTGTTATGAAAAAGAACCGACTATTCCCAAACCATCTGCGCAAACATGTTGCCCCAGTTGGAAAGAGAGATGTAGCAAAAGATGTAGCTGCCGAACAAGGACAAACAATAATAATTACGGCTGTTTGCTGTATGAGTGCAACTGGTCACCATGTCCCTCCATTGTTCCTATTTGCTCGAAAATGGATTAATCAAAGACGGGCTTACTGCCTGCGACATGTCTCTTACTGATAGTGGTTACATGAACACTCCCTTGTTTATCAAGTACCTGGAGCATTTTAAAAAACATACAAGTCCAACAGAGGAGAACCCCGTTCTTCTGATTCTAGATAATCATATATTGCACATAAGTCTTTAAGAAGTAACATTTGTAAAAGATAATTTTATCCATTTATTAAGTCTGCCACCACATAGCAGCTATTAGAGCCAGCCACCCAATCGATAATTTTTCAAACAGCTGGACCAGTTTCCATCCATGACAAGTTCTTTTTCTTTACCATGTGGCTGGTCTCTTTTTCACAGCATTTGCAAAAACTGCTACTACAGATATCCCTATACAGCATTGATTCTTGCGACATTAATTTTTGACAAGAGCAAGACATTGATGTTGTACCAAATATTTTACTTGATGACTTTGTCGTAGTGAAGGTTTGTGGAAAAAAATCATGCAGATTATTTGTCGCCCAAGTCTACGAAGTAAATGATGACGGTTATAAAGGCGTATTTTTTAAGCAACTGTCCATAACATTTTGTTTTCGTGAGACAACGGAATATGCCTTTTTTCGAAAGGACGATATAGTTTTAAAGCTTTCAAAGCCAATAAAAACCAACTCTTTCAGATTTCCAAATTCAGTAGGATCTCGTGACGACCTCGCAAAATACAGTTTTCTTTTAGATTAACGTTTTGTATTTTACATTTGGTATTTCTCAATAATGAATTGGTTTCTTTTAAACGCCTACTTTCTCTTTTATTTAAGGTTTTGTACATTTTACTTTTGGTGCCAAAATACGCACTTGCGTACTACTGTTACTGTTAAAATTTCTGAAGACGGCAGGAGATAACGAAACTACGTGTTTTTGTATACCCCCAACTACCCTATAATAAAAAGACTCTTGACTCATGTACACCAGATAAATGCATTGATGATGGACTTGGCAGTCCGAAAACGTTTTGTTGTGTTGGAGCCCAAAAGGCTCTTTTTAATTATATACATTTTATAAAAGATATTTAACTAAAACTTAACTGAAAAATCTTTGAATAGCACGATTAAAGATAATTATTCTTCATCTCTTAAACACCTTAAAGCTTTAGGCCTTAGGCGATGACTAACGATGAAGATACATGGAAAATGCTTTAAAAATCATCCAACTCTCATATTAAATATTTGTTGGCAAAAGTATAGATAATTGCACGATCCACATTGACATATTTGGATTTGACTCGTCTCTCTTCTGCTAACAGATAGTTTTTAAACTAATAGTATAGCCTAACAAAAATGGCATTAATCTTTGCCATATTCACGCCATCTTCCAAAACCAAAATATTGCACCTCCCTATACGATGATAAAAAAGGCTAAATATATTCGATATGTTAGATTTTTTTATCCATTTTCAACCCTTTTGAGTGACAGTTCTCGATCCATAACCAATTAGTTTGTCGATAGAAAATCGAGCCAACATCTTAACATATTCCCATTCCATTTGAAACGAGAGATTACCAACGACCTCAATTTAAATCCACGATAACCTCTTCGGAGTAATTTATTAACCGCCTGATAAGGAAAATTAATTTGTCTCGAAAATTAAAAGAAAACAAACACATTTATTACTGTAATTAATTTTGTAACGCGTGATATGAGTTCATTCCTAAAATTAAAATTAATCCTTTATCTTCGACCAATTACCTACCAGGAATCGTATCAGAGTTATTTAATTGGCAAGGTTGTTTGTTGTATGAGAGACGTAATTACTCAAAGTGACTTACACTTGTTGGGAAAACATATTTTTTGGTGGACCATCTGGTTGGAAACCATTTTTCACAAGCAGTCATAGTTGACTTATGTTTCGTCTTTTTCGACTTAAAGAGACTGATGAATTTCATGTGAACGAAAAATTGCACCAGGACTTATTCCCATTATTACAGACGAGAAAATACTACAAATTTAATGCTTAAATAATAGCCGTCAAGAATTTAAACCACGATTAAAATTTTGTAAAGACACTAACGGTGAAATTTTACATGATAAAAACTCAGTTCTTAACAGTTGGGCACAACATTTCAGCAAACATCTAAATACAAACGATATTGAAGGAGGTTACAACATATACAGTCAACAAAATCTAAAACGTCAACTACACAGTGAAGACCCAACAAGAGAAGTGTCAAATGCCATCCTAAAACTTAAAGACAATAAAGTCCCAGGAATCGATGAAATCTGTTCGGAAATGTATAAAAAAGGTGGGGATCAACTTTTTGCAGTACTAATAGTACTTATATAGCAGAATAAATTGGTACCAGAAGATTGGTTAAAAGGAATAATATGTCCGTTTCATAAAAAGGGTAATCAACTGGAGTGTAAGAACTATAGAGATATTACTCTGTTTGTATCTGCGTATAAAATCTTCGGCATAAAAGACATTTTACAAAGGATATTGTTTGTCAATATTAATGCAGATTTACTGCTGGAAAGTCAACTACACATCAAATTCAAGCACATAGGCAGATTCAAGAAAAGTCACTAGAATATAGCATAGATACACACCATCTCTTCGTCAACTTCAAAGCAGCCTATGACAGTGTGACAAAAACTGCATTATATAGTGCAATGATAGACTTTGAGATCCCACCTAAGTTAGTTAAGTTGACCCAACTAACAATGTCAATGCAAAACGTAAACTCATGCGCTAGAATTGACAGAGAAAACTCGACGTTCTTTGACATTAATAATGGTCTAAGAAAGGGGGACACGCTGGCGTGTCTTCATTTTCATATTGCCTTTATAAAGGCAATATTAAAATCGAGCCTTTATAAAGGCAATATTAAAGAGGATAAAAATTAAAAAAAAAACTACAGTTTCTACGAAATTTAAACAATTTTCAAAAAATTTAAATATTTATTAACAGAATTTTAAAGACAAAATCTTAAAGTTAAGTTAAATCTTCAATATATAAAGACCCATTTATACGTCGTTTACGATATTTTGCCAATAAGATATTAATATATCCTTAGACTATGACTACTTGAATAGCATTTATCAACAAAATTGTCCCATTGGACAAAATTGTTCGATTTGGATAACTTTGTAAATATTTTGTACAAATATCTCTGTATATACAATGTAAATGTGTAAATTATTTAAATGTTATTTTAGTTATTGTAAAAAATGTACGCACACGAGGATTAGAATATCAAGTAGACAGTGATAGGTCATTTTTCGTTAGTGATATTTAATGATAAATGTATTTAAATAATAAAAATTATCGAGTATCTTAGTTGTCTTGTTTAATTTTTTGATCCTCTTATGTTTTATATACAGTGTAATTACTAAAGAATATGCCAGGAAAGACTGATAACTGTCAATTGAGAATAACATTGAAGTTATAAAAAGAAAAACGCCGAATATGAGTTAGGTTAGAACAAGTGAAGAAGTTTAAATATCTAGGCATCACATTATCTAGCTTCAGAAAGCTCGAAACTGAAGTGGAAGGTCAAGTGAATAGAGCAACGAGGGCCGCAGGTTGCCTAAATGAAACAATTAGGAAAAATAAAAATATCAGGAAAGACACGAAAGGCAGAATTTACAAAAATGTCATTAGACCAATAATGAATATGCGGCAGAAACAAGACCTGACACAGAAAGGACAAAAAGGATATTAGAAAGGGCAGAGATGAAAACACTTGAAAATTTGATGGTAAGACACTATGGAACAGAGCTAGAAGTACTGATATACGACGTAGATGCAAGGTGGAGAACATCAAGAACTGGATAAGAAATAGAAGAGTAGAATGGAACGACTATATAAGCCAAATGACAACAAATAGAGTAGTAAAGACGGCAAGCCCAGGTCCAGACGGAATATACCCAGAAACGTTAAAATTAATCAGCGAAGAAAATATCGAAATATTTGTCCTTTTATTCAATCGCATTTATGATACAGGCAAAATACCCCAAGATTGGGTGGAGTCAAAAAAGCCAAACCCACAACACTGCAATGAGTTCCGTCTGATAAGCTTTATGAGTCATGCAGTAAAAGTCCTACTAAAAATCGTACATAATCGTATCTATAGAAAGTGCGAAACAAATATCGGAGACGATCAGTTTGGATTCAGAGCCGGCATGGGAACGAGAGAAGAAGAGAACGAGAGAGAAGCCCTGTTACTAGTTCTCGCCCAAAAATGCTACGACCAATAGAAAGATATATTTATATGCTTTATAGACTTCGAAAAAGCATTTGCTAGAGTAAAAAACGACCTACTATTAGAACGTTTGAAAGAAGTCGGTTTAGATGGAAAAGACATCAAATTCTTAAAAAACTTGTACTGGAACCAAAACTCCTACTGCAGTTAGGATCGAAGGTTCCACATCTTCAGAAGTAGAAATTAGGAGGGGAGTTAGACAGGGATGTGTTTTGTCGCTTCTGCTGTTTAATCTTTACTCCGAGTTTCTATTTAAAGAAGCATTGAAGGATTCCAAGGATGGAGTCAAGGTGAATGGCGTAAATATCAACAGTATCAGATACGCCGATGATACAGTGTTAATTGCGGATTCCGACTTAGGTCTACAACGACTCATCGACAAGACCAACTCGACCTGTGAGCAATTTGGTATTAAAATAAACATTAAAAAAACCAAAGGGATGTCAATCCGAAAAAACCAAAACGTACCTCAACCTTGCACAATAAATGGGCACATTTTAGAACAGGTCAATAGATTTAAGTACCTGGGATGTTGGATCGATAGCAGCCTAAATCCTGATCTAGAAATAAGATCGAGAATAGAACAGGCCAGAAAATCTTTCGAAAAAATAAAAAACTGCTTTGTGATTCTCGAATAAAACTCGAAATTCGACTACGTTTATTAAAATGCTACGTCTGGTCGACTCTTCTATATGCAGTTGAAACGTGGACCCTTAAAACATCAACCGTAAATTAATTGGAGGCCTTTGAAATGTGGATCTACCGGAGAATAGTCAAAATTTCATGGACATCGCATACCTCAAACGAAGAAGTGCTGCATAGTATAGGCAAGGAAAGAGAACTTTTTAACACACTAAAAGTTAGAAAAACATCATACCTAGGCCACATACTGAGAAATAATAAGTACCAATATGCCCAACTTATAGTGAAAGGAAAAATCGAGGGAAAGAGAGGCCTAGAAAGGAAAAGACTATCGTGGCTCAGAAACATCCGACAATGGACAGGGCTAAATTTTGAACAGCTAATAAGAACAGCTGAAGATAGAGAAGAGTTTAAAATTGTAGTAGCCAACCTCCATTGAGGAGAGGGCACTTTAAGAAGACGAAGAAAGACGGCAAGAGACGGTTCCCCAATAGGAAGACGATCAGTAGGAAGACCACGAAAACGATAGAACGACAACTTACTGGAGGCACATTGAAAAACAGATAGAGTCATGTCTATATAAAAAGAATAAAAGATATTGGTTTAAATACAGGAATCTATTCTTTGCTGTAAGGAATCGATTTATAAAAAATTTCATGGTTATTCCTGATTTCGTTACAAACATCTTCAATTTTTTCCAACTGGAACAATATACATAAACAATTTTAAGTAACATCAAATACAAAAATCACAAAGGTTAAAATCTGGAGATCTTGAAGGCAAGTTGATTGGACCACCTCTTCGAATTCATTGCTTTCCATAAGAGTTGTCAACCAAATAAACAACTTATCTATAAAATGAGCTGAGCAACCATCGTGCAAAAATTATAGGTTCTGTCAGATCATCAGCGAAACATCATCAATTAAATAAGGTAATACATGTTTTAGAGAATTAAGATATTCCTGTCCTGTTATTTCGGAGAGGTAATTCAATAAATCCAGAAGGGGTCCAGGGAGGAGAAGACACTCGTGGCTCCAAAACTTGCGGCAATGGTTCGGATTGTCATCTGCTGAACTATTCAGATCTGCCGCAAACAAAGTCAGAATAGCCATGTTGATTGCCAACGTTCGGAACGGACAAGGCACATGAAGAAGAAGAAGAACTCAATAAATCGACGCAGCTGGTTACTGATTATATCGATATTTATACTAATATAGACATTTGTAGTTGTTTTGTGTTTCGCTTTTTTATTGCATAAGAATTGTCACCAATATGGACACAATAATGTACAATTGGGTAAGTTAAAAATTCCTTCTTTTATATTAGCTTTATCATGTAATGAAACATGCGAAAAACTTTCAACAAATAGTTTTGAAAATCACGATCTAACAACACATGAATTTTTTGAAAATGGAAAGGATAAAGATTTTTTTATAAATAATCTTCCATCTTAAGCTTCAGTATTTTTATCACCTTCGAACAAAACATTGTCATTATACTCCTCTATATCGTCAGAGTTTCTATAGATTTTCAGGAATATCGTTGAAAAATACCTTTGGCAAAAATACCGTTGAAAAAAATAGTTTTGACATAAAAACCTTCTAAATTTAAAAATACAAAATTTTTTAAATAAAACTAACTTTTGGTCCCACGAAGTAGACGATTTAAAGTGGCAACAAAGAACTTTTATTTACACTTACTGATGTGCAATCACCACCTTACTCATTGTAGAAAGTTTGAACGCAGCATTCTTGAAAAAAAAAATTATCTTTAAGAAGCTAACTTTAAATGGCTCGACCTCCTTTAGGAAGCATTATTAGATTAAGATAATATAGGTTAAACTGACATAAAATCCAGAGTAGTCCAGAGACTTTCTTTAAGTAAATATCAAAAACGTATAATTCAAAATACTTTTAAAATAATCGACTATCTTGGCAAGATCACATCCACTCACTTCAACTATCAGCTCAAAACGGCTTAACTTAATGAAAAGTATCTCCATTAAACAATGGGGTGCCGTCTTCCAAACTTTTATGACTGTGAAGACTGTCAATTCGTTCAAAATTAGATTATGGTGCTATTGGCTCCAGCTCAAACAAATGTTTACTGTTGAAAGTGCTAGATTTAGTCCATAATTCAGCAATTAGAATTGCACTGGGAGCATACTACACAAGCTCAATTCAAAGTATGTATGTTGAATCAGGCGAACCCTTTCTTCAATTTAGGAGAGAATACCTTAGCCTCATATATTCCTCAAGAGTAGCAACTAATCCACAGATACCTGTTTACAAAAACACATTTATAGATAGATCTTTAATTGTGGAAAAAAAAAGAATCCTTCGTTCTTTCATCGAGTGAAAGCAATGTTGCAAAGCGTAGACACAATATTGCTCTCCCTGATTATAATACAAACCTTTCTACATTCAAGAAATATGACACACCAGCCAAAATCTTCAAACAAAAAGTACTGGAGATATTAAATGGTTTTAACAATTATAAGTACATCCTTATTGACACCAACGTATCCATATCTGCAAATGAAGAAGGAGGGGCTTTCACAACAGATAAATATAACAGTTCCTACCAGCTCTCTTACTAAACTTCCATATTCACTGCTGAACTTTTTGCTATCCTTTAGTCATTAACGTTTATTAACACACATGACATCAAATACTTTCTAATAATTAGCGATTCCTGAGTACATGAACAGCCCTAAAGCAATGGTACCTCAAACATCCCGACCAGATAGCGACTTGGACATATAAGGATAAACCTTGATTTTACATTAAAGAAGGAATGTCCTCCGATGTGATATGTGTGTGATAGTGAACTAACAGTGCAACATATGTTAATAGACTGTCCTGTCTATGTACTAGAAGGACAACAACAACAGTTACCTAATGCCTTTGAAGAATGTTTAAGTGAAAATAATTTATCTAAAATTTGATACCAAATTTGATATTACCTTTTTGTTTCCCTTTCACATTTCATGTAAATACAGTCCAATGCTAATATCTCTTTGAGGTTAAAGCAAATTATTGTAAATAAAAAAAAATCTCTCTAAACTAGAACCAAAACTAGAAAACTTTTTATTATTCATCAATTTACAATATATAAGATATTTTATAAAATTTACACATTTTAATTAAAATTCTGGACACTTTTCTGGTAAAATACAATCCTTGGAAAGTTCTTCTCTAACGTACCCCTTTTCGCACAAACAGGCAGGGAAACATTGACACTGATAGATGATTGGTTTTGGGTTCCTGTTGGTACAAGTAGCGGCTGCTACACAACTGGCACAATGGTCGGTATATTCAAATTTTCCACATTTAACTACAAAAAAAATAGTTCTTAAAATATTAAAAACAACAAAGTATTTTGATATAACTCATGTGCGGCTGTTCAATGGATCGAGTAGCTTAATAGCAGGGCGGCCTGTTCTAAAACCGCATATAAAAGGAGGGTTCTAAGGTGAGGCCAGTAGCTTGCACAATGCCTCCGATAAAGACATTTGAAAGCGTCTTAAGCAAGGAAGAAAATAATTATTAACCTTAAAACAAAAACATCAAAACCATGGCTCAACACCGAAATCAGAGTGAAAAATTTCGAAAAATAAAAAGTGATAAAAATAATAATAAGCAGCAACACAAAGATACTAGAAACACAGTTAATTAGATAAGAAGCGCAAAATAAACTATTAGATATGATTCACCAAAGACATAGAACATGGAGTGCTATATAGAAGTACAAAAACCCATTATTAAGAATAAAAACTAAAAAAAAAGTAGAAACAAACAATGCATTATTAGCACTTTACAAGGAAGACTGTATTAGACTTACGGACGAAGAACAAATATAAGAAGGGAGTAATGTTAATGAAAATATATAACTCACAGAAAAAAAAATAGATGATGAAAAGAAGAAATCGATGGCATATCAAATGAACTCTTTAAATTTGATGGGGAAACGATAATTAGAAACAGAGATACTTTTTCAAGAAATTTTAAATAGAAAGTATGTATTAGACCAATGAGAGACTAACATTTGTACAATACCTAAAAAAAATCCTACCAATTATCTTATAACCAGTTTGCTCAACACAACCCTTAAACTTCTAACAAGGATATTTCCCGATAAGGTTAATGAAAAATACATAATTATTGAAAAGCAATAAGTTGTTTGACAAAATAGGTCAGATATACAAAAAATCTGCCTGTATATGCTTTGCAGATCTCATTAAGACTTGGACTAGGCTAGATTCTATGATGTATTATAATTAAATTTGTAATGGATTGTATTCCCCTGCCCAAGAAAGTTGCAAAAAGATGTGAGGATCACAGACTCATTAGCCTGATGAGTCACACTTTAAAGATATTCTTAAAAATACTACATCAAAGATTATACAAAAAATGTGAATGGGACATCAGTGACTCCCAGTTAGGGTTTAGGCAAGGTTTAGGAACACGAGAAGCAATAGTAGCAACACAGGTGCTGGTCCAAAATTGTTACGATCAGAAGAAGGATGTGTTCCTATGCTTTTTAGATTACCAAAAAGCGTTTGATCGTGTCCAACACCACAAGTTAATGCAAATTCTCAAGAAAGTTGATATAGTCTTTGGAGTCTTTGGAGGATGCAAAGATGGGAATCAAAGTGAATGGAGTATTGATCAACAACATACGATATGTTGATGATGGTGTCTTAATTTGTGACAACATAGTCGATCTTCAACAACTTGTCACTATAATCGGGGAATACAGTAAGCGAATGGGATTAGAGATTAATACCAAAAAAACCAAATTTATGATCATCTCCAGAAACTTGGATGCAGTTGAAAACTCCACCATAACACTGAATACTAAGTCCATTGAAAGAGTGAGTAAATTTAAATACCTGGTGTTGGAGAATAATAATCTCCAACCAAATAATTCTATTTCAAAACAAATAAAAATATTTCCGTCGCATCGGTTACGAAAATAAATCCCTAGTCTGCAATGACTTATTTCTCAGAATGTTAATCTCCGCCCATATTGACCTTAAACCGGCAAATCCTTCAAAATGCATAGTCAAGTATTTCGGCGGGGCTAGGGGAAGCCAGTGAATTAGCGATCGTAGTAGAGGTCAGACCTACTTTTCAAGTTTCGGAGAGTTTTTCTCCACGTTCGCAATTGCAAGTTACGCAATATATCGGGAACCCTTATTGTGAAGTGTTATGGTGTTTTCGTTCGTAAACTGTAATTTTCTAATTAGGTTCCTTACGATTAGTTATTCACTCGCAGTTTATAAGTTTCTATCTCTTGTCCTTTTTCAATTACAGTTCTAGCTAAACAAGTTATTGTTTTATTTCATTATATTAATCTATTCAACAGGCCAGACTAAATCACATTTAAGAGTCCATTTAAGTTTCTATTACTGAGTATTCGAAGGCTAGCGGACCAATTGGACTTACAGCAAGTACAAACCGCTGAAAGAGACACTGTTAGCAAATAAGTCTCCCCGTGAAGGGATGTTGAAAACCGGCATCCCTCCACCTGGGATCGTGGCTTTTTGAAGACTGGGCATCGGACAGGGAAGTAAAATGTCGCATTGAGCAAGCTCGACAAGCTTTCGTAAAATTCAAGAAGGTACTGACTTGTTCAGAGTTCGATCTTCAACTGAGACTAAGGTTTACTAAGTGCTACGTGTGGTCAGTGCTGCTATATGGCGTAGAGGGCTGGACACTCAAAACGAGGGATATAAACAGATTAGAAGCTTTCGAAATGTGGCTCTATCGCCGTATCCTAAAAATACCATGGACAGCGAAAATCACAAATATAGATGTCCTTAAAAGAATAAACCAAGAACGCCAACTTTTCGAAACCATCAAGAAAAGGAAAACGGCGTATCTAGGTCACATCATGCGAAATGAAAAATACCAGTTCCTCCAACTTATAATCAAGGGTAAAATTGAAGGCAAGAGAGGAATGGGACGCAAGAAAATGTCCTGGCTCCGAAACATAAGGCAATGGACAGGGATTAACGACATACAATATCTGATACATATTGCAAGAAATAGAGAATTAATGGAAAATGTGATCGCTAACATCCATTAGTGGATTTGCATCTGAAGAAGAAGAAGAATGGAAAAGGTCACAGCAGAAACTAAAGGCGGGAAAAGACAATATAAGCAGAAAAAAAATAGAATCCTTTGTTATACAGACGACCCAACTCTGATCTCAGAAAACGAACATAACCTACAGCGAATGGTACACACAATAAAACAGTAGCTTGAATATCAACATCAAAGAAATTTTTCCAAAGAAGAAAGTAGCAAGAACACCCAAACGCTGCAAAATAATCATTAACAACGAAATAATCAATCAAGACTCGAGTTTAGACTCTCTGGGAGTATTAATATCCAGCTACGGAAATATTAAAGAGTGTTTAAAAAACCAAGCAAAAATTATGGCAGCTTATACATAGGTATCTAAGGGAGGTTTATAGAAAAATAAGGATATGATAAGCTAGAGCAGATACAGCAGAAACGAAAAGTATACTTATAAAGGGATTTCTGCAACATTTAGGATTTTGTACGATGTAGAAGATAGATGAAACCATGAAACGAGCATGTTAACTAATGAATATAAGAGACGATTCGAATAAAAAATATTTAAGACCAATAAGCACCCGATCAGAAGATTAACCATAGGGTTTTCGCAGTGGAAGATCGTGTACAGATGCAATGTTCGTTATAAAGTAAATTATTGAGAAATCACTAGAGTGTAATAGACCAGCATTTCTGTATCTGATTGACTTAAAGAAAGCATTTGAAAGAGTAAAACTCAAAGATGTGATCCATCTTCTTTATAATAGAGAAGTTCTCCTAAATATAAAAACTATCAAAAACATCTACCAAAAACACAAAATGGAAGTCAGAATAGATGGACAACTAACAGAATCTATAGAAATAGGCAGCGGAATAAGACAAGAGAAGCCCTATGGGGAGCCCTATGCTCTTCAATTTAATCATAGATCAAATCTTCAAAAGCGTTAACAAAGGAAGAGAATATAGAATGGAAAACAAAGAATTAAAAATACTTTGTTACGCAGACGACGCAATATTGATAGCCCAAGAAGAATATAGTCTGCAAAGACTGGTCCACAGATTTCCACATTACTCAACAAACTAAACCAACCAGATATAAACTAGAAACTGATGGCACCAGTTTTGAACAAGTAATGGAAATAAAATACCTGGGAATTACATGGAGACCTGGACAAAGAAGTGAGAGATTAAGTACAAAAAGCAAATAGACTGGCAGGATGCCTTAATAATACTATATGGCGAAACAGACACATTAACACTGCGATGAAGTCAAGAATTCATACAGCCAGTATAAGACCAATAATGACACATACCTCAGAAACAAGACCTACACAGCCACAACACAAAGGCTTCGGGAAACGGCAGGATGAAAGTACTAAGAAGAATTACAGAAAATACGCTGAGATATCGAAAGAGAAATGAAGACATTAGAAGAAAATATAACGTACATTATATAAAAAAATGGACATAAAATAGAAAAAAAGAATGCAAGAACCACATAAGCAGAATTGGGGAGACACGTGATCAAAATAGCAAGAGATAAGTTACCAATCAGCAAAAGAAGTACTTCTACTTCTTTACGTGCCATACCTATCAGAATTTTCCAACGTTGGCAATGACCATTGCGAAGGCTTTTGGTTCTTCTGTCACATGGAATTAATTCCCTGTATTTAGAATTCACGAAGTGAAAAAAAAAACGGTACAACTAATTTTATTCCAATTCTACCATTTAACATCAAATAATTACTAAATCAATTCCAACTTAACGTTTACCACATATAAAATTATACTTACAGAAGGGATTATTGGAAGGATTCTTCCACTCTGCTTCTATATTTAAAATTAGAACAGCGCCAACAAGAAACGTCAACAGAAATTTCATTTTCGTTCTGTTTGATCAACGCCTAGAAAAACTTGTTACTAGATTTGGTGATTCTTAATGACAGAAATAGTTTTGGATTTAATTATGTTAGGTACTTATAGATAAATTAGTGTGATTAATGATATATTTGTTCCAAAACAGAAAACAGTCAGTAGCGTACTTTAGTATTTATCTGTTCTAAAAAATTAAATTTCACAAGCTAAGTTCGAAGAAAACAATAAAGATAAAATAATTCTAGAAATTAATTATTATAATATTATTAATTATAATATATAATTATTAATTATAATACAGATTCTAAGGGTCAGAAGATGGAAGAAAGTTGCTAGGAATCGACGGGAGTAGCGACTTCTCTTCAAGCAGGTCAAGATCCACAGGAAATTGTCAAGGCAATTGTGATGATAAAGAAGCTCTAATCTGACGTGTCTGAGAATTTGTAATTCTTCCAGTACAAATTACCAATCTGTATCTAGTTTATTCAGCTAGTAAGGGTACGCCATCTCGGGTCCTTCTTCCAATTTGTCTGATTTGTTGTAGGAGTTATCCTTTTCAATTCACAAACAAGAACAGGTCGGGTAAAAATTCGACAAAGTACCTCAATAAACTGTACATTTTATTAGAATAGAACAGAAATATGCTTTATTGTCACTGAAAATTGAAGAATTTTATGGAAAAAGCTTAAAAAAAGTCAGAAAAATAACAATCTAAAATTTATTTAAATTACACAAATCGTCAATATCACAAGATAAAATATAATAAAATGCACAATCCATTGCAAAATTTACATAAATTGCAAATTGCATAATAAAATAAAACCTTACGAACTAATAATGTTCTTCTGGTAAAGGTGATATTGGTATCATCAGCAAAAAGAAAAATTTTTCTATCAATTTTTAAGTTAGTGATGTCATTTATAAGGATAAGGAAAATTAGAGGACCCAATACTTAACCTTCTGGTACTCTACATACAATGCTTTTGTAACTAGAGACAGTAAAATTTGCTCTAACTAGTTGTTTCATATTCCTCAAGTAAGATTGGAACCAATTCAAAGAAATACCTCGAATGCCGCAGAAATTTAGTTGTTTTTCAAAATGTCGTGGTTTACACAATCAAAAAGCCTAACTGACTTTGTGATAAAATGTTATTTTCAACGACAATGCACATAAATCGGGCTTTTATAAGTTTGTCAATAATTCTGGATAGGACCAGTAGTAAGGCAATTAAATAGGTGTATAGTTGCAGATGGGAGTCCCCAATGATCTGATACTGCTAAATAAAAGCCTGTACAATAACAATTATGCCAGAGTTAGAATAAATGGGGAACTTACCGATAGTTGCAGGGTCACAAAGAGCGTAAGACAAGGCTGCATACTAAGCCCAATTCTATTTAACATCTATGGTGAATGGATAATGTGGAAAGCTACTGAGGACTGGAACGGTGGCATCACCATTGGCGGGAAGAAGATTTGCAACTTGAGATATGCAGATGATACTACTATCCTCGCTAGTTCTGAAGCTGAATTGATTCACCTGCTACAACGGATAGAAGACGTAAGCTTAACGATGGGCCTTAAAATAAACAGAGATAAAATGAGAATCATGATAATTGACAGAGCTAACAACAATCAAAATCATCTGGTCATGATAAACAATATAGCTGTTGTAGATAAATTTGTGTATCTGGGCTCATTAATAACCAACAAAGGAGGCTGTACTGAAGAAATAAAGCGGCGGTCAGCAATCGCAAAAAGCGCTATGGCAAAATTAACATAAATTTGGAAAAGCCATGAAATAACTACCGATACAAAAATGAGACTAGTAAGAAGTCTAGTTTTTCCAGTTTTTACTTATGCATCGGAATGCTGGACCCTTACTGAGAAAGACAAAAAGAACATAGATGTATTTGAGATGTACTGCTGGAGACGAATGCTGAGAATACCATGGGTGGCCCAAAGAACAAATGAATCCATACTGGACCAGCTAAACATAAAGAAAAGACTAAGAACACAAATATCAGAACAAATAATAAGCTATTTTGGACATGTGCTTCGAAGAAATGGTCTTGAAAAACTTACCATCCAGGGAAAAGTAGAAGGCAAAAGAAATAGAGGTAGATCTCCCACACGATACACGGACCATATTGTTGCTACCATTGGCGCTCCATTGTCAGAATGTGCTAGAATGGCAGAAGATAGAAAATTGTGGAGGAACATTGGGAAATTTAGCTAATAGCTTCATGATATCACGATACCTGCATCAGGTTAACGACTAAGAAGAAGAAGAAGATAGTTGCAGACATTTGATTTTTCACCACCCTTATGAAAAGGCATAATAATGGCTGTCTTTAGGCACTCTGGAAATATACCTTTTTCAAAGGAATCATTAATTAGTGAGACCAGGACTTCCAATATATTTATTGGGAGATATAAGCACATTTTTATGGATAGTCTATCAGTACTACAGGAAGATTTGCTTTTGATATTACTGATTGTTTAAATCAGTTCGTATTTATCAACTGGTCTTATAAATAATGAATTCGAGATCTTTTTTGAATTAGGGAGATCGATAGTCTTATTTCCTTCTCGAGTAGGTTAGATTCTTCTTCGATTTCTTCAGGACTTTGGTGAACAAGTTCTGGATCTCTGCAATATTATAATCTCTATGTCTCTGTTATATCTTCTCCGTTAATTCTCAGAATTCCTGCGTGGTCTTCAACAGCACAAGTTTTGGCTTTAAGTAGCTTATGCTTTATGTATAACAAGTATCTTGTTATGTATCGTATTATTCTAAATAAATTTCTTGAGACTAATAGTTTTGATCCTGATTTTTAATTTCTTTGCATATATTGTGATAGAATTGAAGAGCTTAATGTGAAACAATGACAAGCCACACATGAGTTCAAAAAGAGTTAGTGCTATGATCGGTTAAAGTAATAGTATAACAAGCCACTAAAAATTTATTTCAGCCCGTCGTTAATAGATGACGCGATAAACCTATGGTAACAGTGTTGCATAGATCTAGTTTGTCTTAGTATCTACTCGACATAATAACAAGCCACATAAAAATGGCGAACTTGGGCGAAAGCGATTCAGATATTTCTGTGAGTTCTGACGATTCTAGTACGACAAATACTGAAGTTCAGTCGACATTCGATGACAGTGACCGTGATCCTGACTATGTACAATCTAGAAGTGACTCAAGTGATGAAAATACAGCGGTACGTAATTTTTTTGTTAAATGTGGCTTGTCACATTATTACCATTAAAGATTAAAGTATGATTGTTGTGGCTTGTGACATGGCTTGTTATATTATTGCATTTTGTTGTAGGATAATGAACAAGGTCCGTCAAGAAAAAGGACACAACCAAACACACCCGACAAAACTCCAACAAGTCGATGGAGACAAAGCAATGAACACTGTTATTCAAGATCAAAAAGAAAAATTCGATGAAATTTAGGGCAACCATATGTAAGCGACAAAATGAAAAAAAATGTGCCTGGTCGAGAATTGGGACCGCCTTGCAGTTGCACTAAGAAGTGTAGGGAAAAGCTTTAGGGCCACGAGAGCAATATTTTTAACGAATTCTGGAACCTCGGTTCATGGGAGTTACAAAATAGCTACTTATTCGGATGTATAGATATTGTTAAGAAGAAAAGGTCCTACCGAAAGAAGAAAAAACATCAAGAATCGCATAGAAAGAGCAATGCAGTCTACTCCATTAATGTTAATGGTGAAACTACACGTGTCTGTAAAACAGAATTTTTAAATATCCACGGACTTCAAGCTTCTAAGGGCAGAGTAAATAACATTGTTCACAAGAAGATAGAAGGAAATCTAGTGCCAGAAAGAGACAACAGAGGAAAGCATACAAACCGTGTGAACAAAATATCTGATTCTGAAATACTAAGTGTTAAAAAACAAATACATTCGATTTCAAAGTATCAAAGTCACTACAGTCGTCACAAGAACATGAATAAAGTTTATCTGGATCATAACATGAGTATAGCCAGTCTCTATTTGGATCGATATGTCCCTTGGTGTACAGAAATGGGAATTGAACCAGTCAAGGAGCATACTTACCGTAAAATATTTTGTACCGAGTATAATATTGGATTCAAGCTGACAAAACCAGATACTTGCAAGACATGCGACGAAATTAATATCCAAATAGAGTCAGCAAAATCAGAAAAAAATGATTATAACGAATTAACACCAAGACTTAACTTGCACAAGTGTAAGGCTCAGGCAATGCAACAACTACTGAAGAGCGAAACAGCCCAGTCCAAAATTGATAACAGGACATGTGTTATATCGTTTGACTTGCAGCAAGCGTTACTGATTCCCAAATTAACCACTGGTCCTGCATTTTATTGCAGGAAAATCTGAATGTATAATCTAGGAATCCATGATTGTACGGAAGACGCTGGTCATATGTTTGTCTGGACGGAAAACATTGCAAAAAGAGGAAGTGATGAAATTGCATCAATACTCATAAAATTTCTAAGCTCAAAGATAGGTGAAGTAGAGCATCTCGTTTTCTTCACGGATAATTGTCCCGGGCAAAACAAAAACTGGCTTTTAATGTCTTTATGGTTCCAGCTAGTGAAGGAACAAAAGTTTAAGTCTATTACACACCATTTTTTAGTCAGCGGACACACTCACCTTCCCTCCGATAGGGATTTTGCTCTTATAGAAAAACGACATAGAAAGTATGCTCCGCTTGTGTACTCTCCTGAGGAATGGCAAAAAATTATAAAAGAATCTAATAAAAAGAAGCCCTTCAACTTAACTGTTATGAAGCAGGAAGATTTCCTCAATGTACAACCACTCTTAGAGAACATTAAAAAGAGTACTCGCACTGATGACCAGCAATCTTTGGATTTTTCCAATGTTTTTTCCTTTTTGTTCAGGAGTGATAACAGACAAGCATTTTACGTTAAACATTCTGTGAATGGTACCTACAACCCCGTTAGTGTTGTCAAGAAGGGACGTCCTAATGTGCTTACTGTATCTGCTTTAAAACAGAAGTATATTGAGCCCATTCGGATTGCAAAAAAGAAACTCGAAAATCTAAGATCATTATTACCCTACATACCTTCAGTGTATCATCCATTCTACAAGAGTTTACAAGAGAATGTCAGCCCTGATGTTGCTGATGAGGTCGCCGAGTTGGTTGATTAAATAAGATTTTGGATACTTATCATTAATATAATAATGTAACAAGCCACATTTTTTTAAATAAAGACTGTTTTTATCTCAACTTTGGAGTAATGTTATTAATATTGTTATAAATATAGTTCCATAGCGCAACATGCACCCACATATCTAAATTAAAACAACAAAAGTTGTTACTGGATTTTATAATATTTTTTTTTACATTCAAAGTCAAATATCTCACTTTTGCCTTTTTCAGGCTTGTCATTGTTTCACATTAAGCTCTTCAATTGTTGTTTATCAGCTTTGTACCTTCGATTTATTTCTTTGCTGAGGTCCCTTAAATTAGCTTTTTCCTTTCACTCTATACACCACTTTTACAAAGATTTCTTCTATTCTCAATTATTCTCAATTATTATTATAAGGGTTTTATCCGTTATCCAGTGTTTTTGTTTCACTGGATTATTTACCTTGGGGCAATTAATTGGTGTTGATACGCAATGTTTAATAGTCTCCCATATTTCTTGTGATGTACGCTTACCAATAGAGGGCATTATCAATAGTTAGTTAGGGTACAAATAAAAATAAAATTGCAAAATAAAAAATTTAATATTACTGAAGAATTAGTAGAACAAGAATTTAATTTAATCGATGTAGATAACTGAAAAAAAAACTGTATAAAAATGTAGTCAAATGTAGTCAGTTGAACATTTCTGCTATGGCTATTAAAATGCTCCATAATTACTAGCCTATTGTCTACATGTCTACAATATTAACCATTTTGTAGAATTTTGCGCCACCTGTGTTTTCCTTTGAGTATGATTTCAATGTTTTTTAATGTTCCGTTTCATTTGGTATCATTTGTTTAGTTCAGTGGATGCCTGTTTTAGTTTTGTTCTTTATCTCCCCTCATTTAAAAATACTAAATATATAAGATATCATTTTTTCGGTAGAAAAAATGATATATAATGATATTAAAGAAACAAGAGAATTCTTGTTTGATGTCTCCCAGTAATAACAAAACACTATTAATTCGCTAGCACACTAAAACATCCATGCAACTGTTAAATTCTCCGTTCATCTAATTTATTTTCGTCTTAAATTGCTCCCCGTAAATCACAGCACTATCTCCGAAATCTTATGTTGGAAATGTTCTTAAAAAAGCAAAGAAAACCGCTCATACAGGGAGATTTAGAGATTTGGGAAGTTGTTTTTAAGAGTATCATAAAGTTTATGCGACGTTGTCCTCGATACTGGATTAAAACATGGTAAAATATATTGGTTTTTGTTGATTGATATTGATATATATATATATATATATATATATATATATATATATATATATATATATATATGTTTGTTTTGAGGTTTCCGCGGGAGCTATATGTGCTGTCACTATTTTTCCGGGTTTGACTCCGCGTTGTAAAATGCTGGTTTTCTTGAAAACCATTGTTTTGGCGACGTTTCGGCAAGGTCTCACTTGCCATTCTCAAGCCTGGTGGAACTACTTCTCGTCGTTACTCGATTAGTACTGGTCTAGTACTAATCGAGTAACGACGAGAAGTAGTTCCACCAGGCTTGAGAATGGCAAGTGAGACCTTGCCGAAACGTCGCCAAAACAATGGTTTTCAAGAAAACCAGCATTTTACAACGCGGAGTCAAACCCGGAAAAATAGTGACAGCATATATATATATATATATATATATATATATATATATATATATATATATATATATATATATATTAGGAAAAAGTGATAATCCTATTTCCTAAGCAACAATATAGGTTGGGGAGGAGGTACTGCATGCGTAATCCGCCAACAGAACGGATATGTGGTGTGAGCTGGTGATGAGTATGGACGTGAAGCAAAACAACAGATGTACCTGGAAGTTGATTCGGAATCTTAGCAACGATCCCGCTGTCCCGGCACTAACCTGAGAAAAGTCACACCCGATCAGATAGGTCACGGTCCTCTAACGAAAGGGAGATCGAGAACAAGGGAGAACAAGATTAAATTCCAACGAAATATCGACGAAAAGAGAATGTTCTAGGTATATCCTTTTGTCTGGAGTAGATGGGACGTACGATTCACCAAATGAAAGATGATAAAGCTGATGGTCTCAACGAAATACGAACAGAACAAATAAGGAAGTTTGAACCAATAACCATAGAGTGGCTTGTACGAATGATCAATTGCTGTAACAGATCCGCAACAGACATAACAGACATAACAGATCCGCAATATCTGGATGAAAGCCAGAGTTGTGTCTATCTTAAAACGAGGAAACGATCCGGAGAATACTAATAGCTTGAGTATCAAGCTATTTGCATTCAATGACAAGTGACCTTTTGTGTCACCAAGGCATTCTAAAGAATGATACTGAACCGAGTTGCTTTATTTGTGGAGACTAAACTTATTTCAGAAAATAGGGGTCTAGACCCGAAATGTTCTGCTGTAGCCAAATCCTTAAACCTAGCCCAACAAATTGAAGACGGTTTTGAATGAAAAAATTAACAAAGTAAGCGTTCATGGACCTAACTGTCGCCTATGACACAGCTAATCATTATCGGGCACTGACAAAACTCTACGAAACTGCAAAGGATTTCCGACTCACTATAAATACCTTCTCCAGAGTAGACGCTTCTATGTAATAGTTCAGTTCAGAAACAGTCGGTAAAGAGACCAAAAACCAGGGGGGACCAACTCATAAACCAACAAACAAAACAATTTATTTACACTGATGATACAGCTGCAGTAGCTCAGGCATTGAAAATGCCTATCTCATAGTTGGAATTGTTCCACCACCCATAAAAAGACAAGTCACGTTAGAGATAGAATGAAAAAAACCAGATAAAGAATTGAAGACAACCCTTGTATGACCACTAATTTCATCACAGCAGGAAAAGCTTTCTGAAAAAATCAAGATCTGTCCCGGCACCGCACCCGAAATGTGCCAGGCACGAAAGCGTCAGCTACCAAAACACATTTTATTCCCTAAGAGGAAATGGCTGCTGCCTAAAATAGGAAATTAACGAGCAAAAGCAAGTATATCAGAAGAATCATAATCAATCTCTTGGCATCTACTTCCCTTATTGCATAAATATTAATTTATTTCACAGAATTGTCCAAACCAGATATATTCTAAGCATCTTTTACCAAAATTTTGTCACTATGGAAACATTTTTCTTTCTACGCCACCTTCTTCTATTTCATTCATTTCGTTCTAACTCTATTGCACACTTTCGCTACTTATCCATTATTCTAGATACTTAAAAACTATTACTTTCCACAATCAATTCGTCATCTCAAGTTATCCTTTTGTCTGTAATAATAACTCTTTCTATCTTTAAACAAATATTATACTTAAAATAGAAACAGATTTTTTAACGGCTTCCCAGAATCCCTCTGTAGCATTCGAGAGACTTTGTTGCTGATATTTTTGGAAGAGCCAAATTAACAGCAATAAAAGTTAGTGGAATCTTGTCCTAACTTAATTAAGGGGAACATTTTTAAGTATTTTTGTCACGGCTACTTGACAAAGTGGAAAAATATTTTTAAAAGCAAGAACACTACATTAATGATTTATTTGTTTGATATCAAACGGAGCGAGTGACGAATGATCCTGAACATGCTCCAGGCTCTTGATGTATTGTCAGTAATTAAGGTTTTGTTCTTATATTAAAATGAGTAAAATGATTTTGAGCTTTTTATTACTGTAGTTGTGAGCTTTTAATATGTTTGCAGTTACCTTGGTAAGTAGAAAAGAGGAACGTAATAGAGAAGAATACAATAGTAGTCCAGGAAATGAAGCATTTCACCTCGCAATTTTTTCGTCCTGCGTGGATTGACTTGAAATTTTAACAGAAGGTAGGTAATAGCCTAAGGATCAAAATCTATATCGAACCAAAGTGCGCCAAAGACTTGGGGGTGGTTGCCACCCCATCTCGGGGGTGAAAATTTTTTTTACGTTTTAACCACAAGTTTCGATTAAAAAAGTGATTCTAAACAAAAAATGTTCTACACATTTTTTTTGTAAAACTGATATTTTCAAGTTATTTGCGATTGAAAGTAACAACTTTTAGACGAAAAAATCGACTTTTTTAATCGATTTTTCGCGAATAACTCGAAAATGGTGCATTTTATCAAAAAAATTGTAGAGAACAAATTTGTAGCTTTTAAAAAGACAAATACAATTCATTTTTTAAAATGTTTTTGCGATATAATAGGAACCGAAATACGGCCTATCAATGTTCAGCGGTTTTCTTCAAATGCCAAATTTGAAAGATTCAAAGTCAAATATCGGGAAAATGATGCATTTTTGGAAGAAAACTCATAGAACCTTTTTTAAAGAGCATAAATAAACCTATCATAAAAAAAAGACTCTAGCTCAAAAATTGAGTGAGTTATGATAAAAATAAGGTCAATATCTCATTTTTTTACGAAAAAATCGATGAAAACAACCTCCTAACCACCCCCATAATTAAAATCGATATTCACCCTTCTAATTAAAATCGATCTTCTCCCTTCTGCAATTCTCTTTGTACATGTATTGTTAATACATCCAAGAAGTTTGACCCATTTAAAATGCTTAGTTTTAGAAAAAGTACAGCTTAAATCGAGAAACGATTTACAATTTCATATTTTTTACCCTTCTTTTTTTAAATATCTCCGAAATAACTGAATATATGAAAAAAATAAAAATGTACTAAATTGTAGCTTTTTTAATGACTAAAATTTTCCTTTATTTAGATTTGTTGTACAATGAATATTTGGCGAGATATAGCCGTTTAAAGCATCGATTAAACATCGAACAATTTATCGTTAAAAATGAAGGAAATACGTTAAAAAAACCAATTAATTTTTTGAAATAGGATACCCAGATAGTTTAAAATTAATAGCTTTTTCCCATGCTTTTACTGGCTGTGATACTTTATCTGCTTTTTACAATAAAGGTAAAAAAAAATTTTTTGATATTCTTCAAAAAAGACCGGACATGAGGGAACATGTCAAAATTTTTTACAGTAGTACTGCTAAGCTTGAAGATATTTTAGATGCTGGCAGATACTGTGCAATAAAGTTAAAAAAAATAAAAGATTTGGAAGCTTTTCTCGAGCAGATGCGAGCAAACAGAACTGATCACGAAAACCGTGATCAGTTCTGTTTGCTTGTCGTGTTTGTTGCCTTTACTAGCGATCCAAGATATGTGAATTCTTTGACTTGTATGGTTCAAAGGTATGGTTGTTAATTTGAATTTTCTTTTAGATATTTCGGGGGCTTTTTAGAAACCAACATATAACCAACATATTTTGTTTTTTTCGTTTACCACAAGTCCTAATTCACTTGCCGTGTCCGCAATCCTTGTAAAACACTGCACCATGTCTCTCATACTTCTGCCCACTATAACTATATCGTCAGCCAGTGCAAAAATTTGCGTCAATCTATTAAAAACAGTTCTATTTTTTTTATTATTTAATTATCTTATTGCCTTTTCCAAGGCAATATTAAAGAGGAGACACGCCAGCGCGTCCCCCTATCTTAGACCATTACTAGTGTCAAAGAAAGTAGAGTTTTCTCCTTCAATGCATGAGCTTACGTTTTGCATTGTTAGTTGGGTCAACTTAACTAACTTAGGTGAGATCCCAAAGTCTATCATTGCATTATATAATGCAGATCTTTTCACACTGTCATAGGCTGCTTTCAGTCGACGAAGAGATGGTATGTCTATGTACCTATGTTATATTTTAGTGACTTTTCTAGAATCTGACTATGTGCTTGAATTTGATATGTAGTTGACTTTCCAGCAGTAAATCCGCATTGATATTGACTAACAATATCCTTTGTAAAATGTCTTTCAAACAATACATTGCCGAAGATTTTATACGCAGATGCTAACAGTGTAATTTCTCTATAGTTTTTACACTCCAGTTGATCACCCTTTTTATGCAACGGACATATTATTCCCTTAAGCCACTCTTTTGGTACCAATTCATTCTGCCATATAAGTACTATTAGTTTATGGATTACTGCAAAAACTTGATCATCACCTTTTTTTATACATTTACATCAGCAACAAGCACATTGGACCACCTACTAGTTCAGATAGACTTCAGATGTATGGTCAGCAGATAAGCAAAGAGGATCAACCAAGAAAAGAAATTCTGGATTATGAAGGAAATAAAAAGAGAGCACTAGAAAACCAGTGGGACATAATACGTAGAACCACATTAACTGCAGCAAAATGGATGCTAGGAACTAAAGAAAACAATTGAAAAACGAAGTAAAGTACATAGAATGTATTTGACTAGACAAACTAAAAAAAGAAAAAGTATTTGAAAACAGAAGATAATAGTTGATAACCTGTGTGGAAAAAAGAGAAAACATATAAATAATCAATTATTGGAAATTTGGAAATAAATTTTAGAGAAAACAGAATATGAAATGTATACCAATCGATCAAACAACTGAAAGAAGGTATTCAACAAAAAACTAAGATGTGCAGGAATAAACTCATAAATGGCGAAATAACCAGCAACACTAAAGAAATTACGGAATCTTGGAAAACATATTTTAAAAACCTGGTGACCGAAAACTCTCACAACGATGAAGCAGAACACATAAAAACATAGACACATAGAACATGAATTCTTGAAAGAACCAGAAAACGAAGAGAATGAGATATAAAAAACGCCAACGATAGAAGAGAATAAAAGAACAATCAAACTACAAAAAGTAACAAAGCGCCTGGATGTGATGGAATATTCGCTGATGGAATACCGTGTTCTAGTCGAGAGTAAAGGAAATAATGGAAGGGATATATGAGATCATTGAAGAGATAAGAGAAAATGCCAAAAAAGTGGAACAAGAGCGTCATTAATGACGATGACGGACACAGTTGCTCAGGTACAGATACAACAAGAGATGAAAGATCCATTTCTAATAACACAAGAATTGAAACAGGGTAATAGACTGGCTCCTAAGTCTGTCAATAAACACAAACAATAACAAGCCAATACAGCATACTTTGCTATGAACCAGATATTTAAATCGTGAGACTTATATCAAAGGACTAAGATAAAAAACTACAATAACCTGACCAATAGTGATCTAAGGATGTGAAACTCTCAATGGACATTGACTTCAAAAACTATAAAATGCATGAACATGTGTAATAGAAAGGTACGGGATATTAAACAGTTTTTTGGAAGCCTGTTTACTTTTATTTTCCCATAACTAAATAAGATTTGTTAGAAGAGTGATGGGCAGAGTTTAGGAATGTTCATTCAAATGATAGAGCGCGGTTTGACGCCGGAACGGGCCATAAATACCTCATGACTGGAATGAAGAAGACTAATGTACTTATTACAATATTTGCTGCTAATACTATTTCTTTTTTTTATACTCTGATTCAGTTCTCTTTTAATAACATTTTTTCAAGTCCCGTATCTTACAATTTATGAATTCATTTTTTGATATTAATATTAGCTCGTTAACTCATTATATAAATATTAAATTTCGAGGAAAGTTTTTGTTCAAAGAAAATATTTGTCTGCTTTTCTCTGCTTTCGAAGGTTATCCTCCGAACCGCATATGTACCGAAGGCAATGGGGTGTGTCAAACTATGAAAAGGGGGCGATAACAAGCTGGAACTGATAGTGTTATTACGGCTTTTATTTTCGGCTTTTTTGGTGGTAGTGTCAAGTCATCGGCACATTTGTGTCTAACCCTCTCGAATAATCGCATTCCACTCTTGATAAATGATGATTTAGGGTATTTATCTGATTCGTATGAATTAAAGGGAGCTGGTATGAGTAATTTTGATAAAAAATGTTGGAAGAAAAATATATTAGTAGACTTGGAAAGAAGTTGTTTTCATCTATGAGGATATTATTATCTAGAGTAAAACTTTTGTCGTCTTTTCTTTTTCAGTTTATATTTTTTTGAGTTATTCGTATTATTCGTTCCCCTCTCATTCCTTGTTTCTGTGTATGTAGATAATTTTCATGCAATGTTAGATCTTATTATATCTATTATCATTATCTTTACTTTTGTTTCAATACGGGTTCGCAATTCCCAATCACATAGCATTTCCTGTGTATATTTTCCATCATGTAGCAGGTTTTTCTCTCCTTCTTCTCGGCGGGTCCCAGTCCATGCCCGTACGGCTGTAGGGCTCTGTTTCCAACTTTTTTGTAATCAAGCATTCCACTTTAATTCTGTTCTATATTTCCTCTATACTTATTCTATCCTTCCTTATTTTATCGGTAGCCATCTTCTCATAAAGTCCAATTTAACTGTTCTTATTTAAATTCGTATTAATGTTGTCATTTCATGTTTAGCTTCATATAGGATAATATTCATCACTATGCGACACTTTTTTTGTTTTCTGCGGTTATAGTGTTGTTCATGTCACTCCATGGAGTGATTTCGTGGCTTTTTCCTCTTGCTATTTCTATATATTTCATATAAGTACTATTTCAGCTTATCATTGACACTAAATACTAGTATATTCTTCACAAAATTCATCATTAAAATACATTCTTTTAAACTGAAGTTCAAATCTGCAACCTTGGGTTCAATATATAATTATTCAGTTTTACACATAATTATTTAGTAATATTTATGAGCTTTATGTCCCCATTCTTCCTTTTATTTCCATATATATTCCATATGCTCCCTGTCTTGTGTAAAAATGACTTGGTCATCTGCGAAAAGTAGTGAATATGATATATTTACTGGTATGCCCATTGTTCCACATTTTCTATACAATCCTTTCAAAGCCTGATATATATTATGTTAAAAAATGTAGGTGATAGGCCACATCCCTCTTTGAGGTCTTTTATTACGGTGGTTGTTTTTGTTATTTCATTGCCTAACTTTAAAAATATTAAAAAATATATTAAATCATACAAATAAAATATTTACCTAAGACACTAAACTCCTGTTTAGTAAACCCAAACAGGAATGCCGAAAAGAATTTTGAGAAGAACTTAATCAGAAAGTGTTTACCCTCTCATGCATAATGTTTTCTTGAACTTTCCACAAATTATCAAACAGTTACAATAAAACAGATGATCATTCATCACCAGCAATCCAGGATAGTTTGAACTATGTTTCACGAATCATTAATTAATAATTCTTGTACCGGCATGTAAGTAGTATTTTGGTTAATTACTAATTTATTTCTATTCAATTGATTATCTTGGCATAATTACTGTAATTGTTATCTTTATAAGACAGCACCCTAATGTGGGCTTTGTAATTTCAGCATTTAATTTACCTGGTACCGTTAGACCTAAAGATGCTTAGCAAAGAGTAGTAAGCGAAACCAGTCGTTTTAGTGGTAAAATTAAATTGATTGTGAGTAAGTCTTATTTGATTTCTATTTATCTATTTGAAAGGGATTTCATACATTTTGCACAAGTTTCATAGAATTAAAATATATTTTTTGAGTTAAAAAATCTGTCCACTGGAGTGGACTCAATGCATGAGAGGGTTGAACTGTAATCAGTTAAAGTGAAAAAAAATCGTCTTGGTTTCTTGCTGTTTTCACTTAGACGATTATCTTTATAAAATGATAAATATGGACATTCTAGATGAATATTGGGTTAATATAGAACACGACTGATATTATAGGTAAAGAAGCACTACTAAAACTACAAGTAAAGAGACTCATAAAAAATGTTGGTTTAAAAAAATAGAAATAATGTAAAGAAAAACGAGGAAGCATATTTAATATTGTAATCAAAGAGACACGGGAAGTATACGGCGTACACAAATATATTTATTGACAAGAAAAATATAATTTCTTTACTATGAAATAGTTCTTGTCATTATATGCTTGCATCAAATACATTAGCACAAAGTTGTAAACGACAAAAACCAAGGTAACTGACTAATCATCGTCGCAAACCGAAGTGTCTGCCATATTAGCGACAATACATACCTTTTTTTCGCAGCCCCCCATATAAACGTTGATTCTCGTCACGGCCAGCTCTGATTTAACGACCTCTAACGAGCAGCGAGTGCTTCATATCCAGAAAAGCACGCGCCAACTAAAGGCCGTTAATGGAAAAATCCCTTCGTTTGAAAAAAGCAAAAAAGCGAAAAAGAAGCCACGGCTAATACAATCCCGAACGTGGCAAATGTGCGCAAGACCTTATTATAACGTTCTCTGCCGCTGGTGATGCTGTTGCTGCTGTTGGCCGGCCTCTGTTTTGTCCCCATGGAGTTGGTAACGACCGCAAAACTAATATACCAATTACGGTTCTTTGATACACTGTTAAAAAGTTTTTGTGCGTCTACAAATAAGTTTTAGTCACTCCTCTTGTCGTCTTATTAATGTATTTTGTATTTCGAATGTTTTATTAGTAAGTATTTTGTACTACTAAGTAATAAACCAATTCTATCAATGCTAGTTATTTTGGCAGCGTTTTACAAAATATTAACACAGTTATACAGAGCAGAGAAGAAAGTAAGGAAAATGTTAAAAAATTTAAAAAAAGCTGTCAAAAATTTGTCAACAGAAAAGTCCAATATTCTGGATATACTTGTGAAGATCACTTAAGACTTTAAGAGAGTTACATAATAGAAAAGACGGATCAAATCTCATATACATAACTACTTGAAAAAGTTAAAAAATCCTCGTCCCCAGACAACATATTTCATGAACTATTAACATATGATGGACAAGAACTAACTACAAAATTTGCAATACTTTTTCAAATGTGTCTCAATTTGAATGCTTTCGATATTTAATACAGAACAGACTTATAGTTAGTTGGTATAAACTTTAAAGTAAATGTTTGTATACCTCTTTCCTACTACACATTTAGTTTTAGCACACAATTAAAATAATGCTGATCGTCCAAGTATATATCTGCTTCTTTCCATTCTTAATTTGACAAATGCAAACTCCACACTAAACTCAATGGCCTTTAGTGTTATAGTTTCTTATTTCACTTCAATTTACTTAGCAATCCTGGTAAATCTAAAGAGACTGCTCCACCAACAGTTAATATCGTACAGGGTGTTCTACATTTTAACGCCAAAAGACGAAAAATCCATTCAGATGAAAATGAATCGCTCTTGATAAGCTCTGAATAGTCTACTAATATTTAAGTCCGCTTTTAGCTATTCTTTCCTGGACTTTGCCTTCGTATAATGACCAACATCGCGAGGAACTGAATTAATGTGCTCTTTTATAGCACATTTTAGCACTTTTTCTTGCTGCTTTTTTGCTTGTTACAGCAAAGGTATTGATGAATGTATTCTTACACACTTAAGCAAAGGCTACATCTTCATTAGGTGGAAACATATAGTGAAAACTTTCTCTAATATCTAGATTTAGATTTATCTCTATCTTAATTATTCCATTTCTGTTTTCCACTATTTTCTATCCTAACTTGTGGGATGGTTCAATGGCAAAATAGTTTCTTTATTTCCAATTTGCGTAAATCATGATAATATTTATGTGATTGATATTCTTCACTTTTTTATTGGATTTCGTCTAAATTCTTAAGTTTTTTAGAATTCCATTGCAAAGAAAATGTATACCGAACAAATTTTTATTAGTGTAACCATCTCTGGTGGTGATCTCTACTCTTTCGCTCGTCTTGCTTGATTCCTCTGCGCCATCTACTAACGATGGCATTGTCTTCTCGGATCAAATTACAGAATTACTATCTCTTTAATTAATAGTGACCTAAAGGGGATGTCGACGGAGACGTGCACAAGCTTTATTAAGCCATTTACTTTGAGGCTTTGCTTTTCCTTTTACCCTTTTGTTTGCTCTCCAAGCAAATTTGTTAAAGAACGATTACCGAAAATGGACAATGACTTTATTAAACACATTTAATTAAGAAATATTTTATTATTACTACATGAATATTGGATCTTAGCTATTTTATTCTTTTTCTTTATGTATCACAGCATAATTATCGAACGTGGGTGACCACCATGGTTTTCTGCCAAATGAAAAAGTTTTTTATTTCGATCTGTGTCTGATAATCATTTTATTAACTCTTTTATCACGAACAAAAAATTACAGTTAGATAATAATTCATATATGACGTTTTGAATAATTGATCGTAAGACATCTTCAAAACTTTTAAAATATTTTTAAATCCTACAACATGACGTGTAAGTAAACTACACATTACCAAGTTATTTCATAGTCTATACATTCTACTGAAAAATTTGATACCTCGTTCTTTATTTCCTTATTTTTATTGGCCTTCTGTTCCATTCCTGTTGACATTAACAGAGATAAGATTCATATTCATTTATTCAACAGTTAATAGTCTTGAGTTTTCATCTAAATAAAAGTTCAAGGTATTTTAAAAATAGTTTTTTTTAGTAGATGAACTAAAATTTCTTCAAGATGATTTTCCAGTATTTTTTCCAAGTCTTGTGTTGCTTTAGACGACTGATTTTTGCAGCTCTGGTCAAAACCGATAGAACTTATTGCTTTTAATCCATATCAGCTGTACTTTGTTCTTTATCACAACTTTCTTAATGAAAATTCTTTTTTTGTCACTGATTTTGAGATCAGACCACTTCAGAGACCAATCAGTTCCAAGTACCTTCACAGTTCCAACTTATTTTTATTTTTCAAGGTTTTATATTCTTCTTTATTAATAAAACTAGGTTTCTTCAATTACAATTTTTCTGCTCTTCGAAAAACTCTGCCCTGACGGGGAAGTTAATAGTAATATGCGTCAAGTTGCGTTGCATTTGCTGCAAAAGGGACATTCTCCACAGAATATTTTACGAAACATTGATAGCTTTACTTGGAGTTAAAGATTTTCTGCACTAGCATTATAACTCACGTAAAGTTTCCGAATTAAATGAACACTACGTAAATTAACGTTTCCAATACACTGGCGAACCGCCTCCATCTTAACCAGTGATCTTTGACTTATTGTATCACCTCCTCTTAGGCCTGGGTTAGTTTTCAGTTTTAATACAAGTCGTCGAACTCTTTCTGGGGTAAACTGAGAAAGGCTAAAAAAGAAACACACAGGCGTACACACAGTTACTCTATCCCCAGAAGCGAAGAAATCGGTAGGTAATTGAAGTCGATTTTGGTTTGGATTTTGCTTGTTGTATACTTAAACAAGATTTTCGAACCTCCGATTTTTGTTATTATTAACCTACAAACCAATTGGCCCTGAAAAAGTTTTTCATGTTTAGAATAAAGATCTTCCGAAAAATGCACCGGCGTCCTTAGGCTGAATTTCCTAACATATAAAAGCTTTACATTTGTGTGAGCAACCTATAAACATACAACCATCAACAGAAGCAGCGTATCTCTTTTCGTTAAAAAGTTGTCGCTTGGGAACTGTCTTTTTGTCTTTTTCGTGATCCGGCACTTGCTCTTCGAACTATAACTAACTCACTTTCTACATTCTTGTTCTTCTTGTAGTTTCTTCTCCTATGAGATTTGAGCCACTAAATGGCTCAAAACATGTACACCTAGATACTGATGATGAAATATGGATTCCGGAAACGTTTAGTCTTTATGATATAGCCCGATTTCAGAACATAATAATAATTATGCAAGAATACTATTTATTAAAAAAAAATGAAGCAAAATATTCAAAGCTATAAACAACGGGTTAATGACACATAATATATTTTTTATTTTATACCTAAAATTTAGCAAAGTGTTAAACATTATGGAGAACACCAGTGCAGTTTACTGTACCTTTTACTACAACGAAAGGTTTTCTGCGAATTCCGTTAATCGTTTAGATGTGTAAGTTTGAATGTACTGTAGTTATACTTTCCCATATTCTATCTCAGATGAACTGATATCCACTGCAGGAAAAATTACTATAGGCTCTTTTCTGTTGTCAATAATATGATTGAAATTTGTTCCTATTTGTAAAGTAAAACTAAAAATTATCAAAAGATAATTTGACCAATAGGAATAAAATCACGTGATGACAATTATTCTAGTCGAGTGGTTCTTTCTTATTCTGTGAAAAGGTGTAACATGTTTCGTTCAAATAATTATCAGAAGCAGACTTAGGGACATTTTCTTTTGTAAGAGAGTGATGAGTGTCTTAATATAATGTATTTGTTCGTATCTGCACTCTATGACTTATTCTTATCTATTATTTACAAACTAAAACTAAAAATTACAAGTAAGAGTAAAAATTAAAAATATTGCGCTACTCCTATCTAAGAATTTATTCCTTTATAAATTTACTACAAAAACAAAATGTACATGCCAAACCTTCAAAAGGCTCGCATCCAATAAAATCTTGGTGAATCACAAGGTTGTACCTTTTTACAAAGTGTGTCAAATCAAATCTAAAGATAAAAAGAAAGTACTTAAAAATCAATTAGTAACAAACCAGTTCCGCCGTATTTACTACGCTAACGAATTAAAATAATAGTACAATACATCAATAATATCCGCTACGCCGATGACACTGTGTTACTAGCAACCAGCCTAAACGATCTGCAGGCCTTACTAGACCGAGTGCGAACTGTGAGCGTAACATACGGACTGAACCTTAATATTAAGAAAACTAAATTCATGGTTGTCAGCCGTACAAATTTAGATCCCGGGGCACTAATGGCAGGTAGCGAAGAGATCCAGAGAGTCGACAGATTCACTTACCTCGGAACTACCCTCAACGTACAATGGGACTACGCTCAAGAGATTAGATCCAGAATTGAAATGGCACGGTCTACATTTATTAAGTTGAGATCCTTGCTGTGCTGCAGTGATCTCAGTTTGGGAACCAAGATGCGAATAGTGAGGTGCTACGTTCTTCCAGTGTTACTGTATGGAGTTGAAGCCTGGACACTGACGCAAGCCACTGAAAAACGAATCGAAGCCTTCGAGATGTGGATATACAGAAGGATACTAAAAATATCTTATGTGGACCATGTCACCAACGTTGAGGTCCTACAGCGCATGACAAAAGAAAAAGAAGTGCTTAATTTAATTAAACAACGCAAGCTTGAGTACCTCGGCCACGTGATGCGGAACGAAGAAAAATATCGAATTCTTCAACTTGTTATGCAGGGTAAAGTATTTGGCAGAAGGGGACCGGGACGCCGTCGTATCTCGTGGTTGAAAAATCTCCGACAATGGTTTGGGATGACCTCAGCGGAGCTGTTTCGCAGAGCAGTCAACAAAACCATGATAGCCTTGATGATCGCCAACATCCGGACCGGATAAGGCACTGAAGAAGAAGTACAGTACCCCTGGTGGGATGATACTATTAGTACCGCCTTTATGATTGATTTTGTCTATTACTACCAAGATAGAAAGATAAAACTGCCATGGATTTATGATTTTACACAACACAACAACCCGACTAATCTAGCGAAGACTACACTAACACAAGTTTTGACGTTTTTGAGTTAAATCACCATATTTAGGCAACCAATCTTGCACTTAGATATTGTAATACCTTGTAAAATAACTTTACATTTTCCAACGAAAACTATCCTTAAACTAGTATATTCTTCCTCGGCATTCCGAAGTTAGAACAAGCGCATTTTTCAAAAGTTTAGTATATTTTTAATATGTATAGAAGCATGAATTATTTATATCTCATTTTAGAAACAATTTGTGATAACCTGTACCTAAATACGACCAGAGAAGTTATAGTTGCTAATATAGAATCGTCTATAGGCTTGTTTTAACACAAATGAGTAAAGATTATGTAAGATGCATTTTCTTTGTTTTCAGAAAAGGAACGAACGAATACAGTTAACAAAAATTTTTAAGGTGATACTAAAGACCCTTTTTATGTATTCTCAGATATTGACCCAGATTATTTATCTTTAAATGATGATAATAAGAAAATTCCATATGATAATATAAAGGAAAATGAGGTACAAATAAGTAAGAGTAAGAAAAATAAGAAAAGAAATACTGGAGTTAAATCTAAATGTTAAGTAAGTCCCATATTTTCTGCGATCTTCTTCTTAAAGTGCCTGTCCGTTCCGGATGTTGGCGATCATCACGGCTATCTTTACTTTGTTTATTTACTACTGCGATAGTAGAGAAAATTTCAACCCTTTTAGCAACAGTTTGTTTTAGTTTATTGGGTTTTTATCGATATTTTTTATTAATTTCTAATTTTCCCAGCAACTCTCCTTATTACTTTTTATTGTCTATTTTGTAGAGTTTTTGGTATTTGTGTGAGACTTCACGAAGCAATTTCATTCTCTATATTTACTGGATACCTAATGGTTTGAGATTAGAACAACAGTGGCAGTGATTAGCCGCTGTGCAAATTGCAAAAATCATTTGAATCCCTCGTTTCGAAAAACTCAGATAAATTTTAATTGGCATCATTGTGATCGAACAAATCCCGAAACGATCAGCCGTCATTTACCCACACAAAGAAAAATAAACTCTTATCAGTAGGTACGTCAGTCAGTCAAAAGTACAAAGCGAGGATTATAATGCGTCAATTGTTCAGGCTACAACAAACAAAATTGATCTAAATGTGCGATCTAAACATGATCGTCCCCTAAGTGAGGGTTGAAAACGTTCAATTATTGGCGTTATCTGCCCCCTCGTAGCGCCCGTATCTCAGCGCCGCCTTTTCATTTAAAACTTGTCCTCCGGATAATGCCCTTAATGCATGCTTCGCACTAACAACCTACGATTTCAAAATTTGGAGTCGGCCGGCCGGAAATAACGGGGATGCGGAAACATGAGCGAGAAACAACCCTCGAAATATGAAACAAATGAAGCTGATGTTGATTTGAATTGCCTTTATTTGCAAGACAACACTTTCGCTACTCTTGTTGTCGATACCATACGTGTACGTGTACATACACTACTTCAATATATATATATATATATATATATATATATATATATATATATATATCATTTATTTTATATAATTAAATCTAATTACTAATATAATTATTTTCTTAGATGTCCTGAAAAAGTATAACATAAATTCGAAAGCTAGACAAAACGTCCAAGAGTTTTTCTAAATTTCTAGGCCAAAACAATTGACTGTCACTCCACAACAAACTTGTATCTAGTTCAATCGTCAGTCATCAGTTGTTTAATTGAACAAAGCGATAGCCGCTTTTGCTAAAAGATTTAATTTTTTACAAATTTCTTATAGCCCAGAGTACAGAAAACCATATTATTAAATTGTTTTCGTTCATGACCACCAAAGTAGGTGGCATCTCTGTACTGTAACCACTGCAGTGGTAAAGATTTATGAGATATTCGTTGGACTTTCCGAGTTTAAATTTGCACCGAATACTGATTCGAGTACGGGAAGTTTAACGAATTCGTCCTTCTTGGCCATTCAATTCAACAAAGCCGTTGCAGCTTTGCTAAAAGGTTTAATCTTCTACATATATCAATACCCAACAATAACTCAATATTTAGACACGATTTTCTGACTTCTTCAGGAGAAAACTGTAAATTGATTAGAATAATTATTTGATGTAAACAAACTGAATATTTCAATACTTACAACTAAAAGAGTAAAAATTTAAATTTAGCTAACATATCTAATTGACATTTATTTGATTTTAATTTATTTAGGAGTTATGGTAACGGCATTTATAGAGTAAATTCTTATATTGGACAATTTTTAGTAAATAAGTAAACAATTATTATGACAGTATTATCGATATTATATGATGAAAATATGTAATAAATAGTAAAGGAATGAGAAAGAATCAGGAACATGTTAAATTCATCTATAAAATGTAATTCATGGTACGTAGTCAGTTATTGTAATACTGATATTGAGAAATGGAATAAAATTGTAGGTAAAGTTAATAGAAAATTATTAAGTGAGTTTGTTTTTTAAAGGTTAATATCTATTATATCATAATATTGTTTAGTATGTTGCAGTAGATATTACTTAAATGGTTTGTTAATGTTTTTGGTAAATCTATTGTAATTAGACTAACAATTAGAGATTAACAATAGATCAAAAAACTCTTTTGTATTTATTTGAAAAACAGTATCATCTGATTTTAAAAATTTAGCTAAAACATGTAATTTACTGTAATGATCACACAGATCAGTTAATAAATATCCTGTGAATATAACAATTAAGTAGAGACCGATTACAGAGATTAGCTAAATCTGAAAGCCCGTTTCCACCAATTTTACTAGCCAGAGGTGGATTCTATTGCAAAACTAATAGGTACCTAATTACTTATAAAAGTACTTATATAGGTAATAAAATTTGTTAGTTTTGAAATAAAAATAATATGTAGAAAATTTCGTTTAGCAAAATTTTTTCATGAACCCTAGGTATTGACTTTTTTTAGGATTAAAACGTTAAATTTTCTGATGTTAAATTATTAGCCAACTGTGTTCTGCCATAGATTATTACATTCTTTTATTTTTCTATGAATTTATGTATCAGTCACCTCAAGACGTCCCAAGTCTTTACAACGTTCTTTGATTTTTTTCCGTCTTAAAGTATGTGCATCTATATCGAAAAGCGTAATTTTTAAGGACATCTAGTTCATCTACATGTGGTATCAATCTTTTTCTTTTATGCCTACTTGATTTTTTGAAGTCCATACCTGTAGTTGTTTCTTTTCATTACTTCCGGCGTTCAATTTCTAATTTATTAAGAAGTTCATCTGCAATTTCAGGATCACCACTCTCTTGGAAGTATTGATAGAGTTGATCTATGTTGTGATTCCATCCCGGTATGTATTCCTTTATATACCCGCGTGGTACCTGTTTTTTGGCAGTTGCTATAATGGCTTTGGTAAATCTATTGTAATTAGAACGGTTAGGTGGAATCCATCCATCGAGCCCACTCTTTGCTCTTGTGGCAGCGGGAGTGGGATGCAACGATGGATGTTGCACAGTGGACGAAATCCCTGATCCCAAACCTCAGCGGATGGGTGGCCTGTAAGCATCGGCGTTTAGATTATTATCTGACGCAGATGCTTACAGGACACGGTTGCTTCCGCAACTACCTACAGGCCTGCCTGTCCGGGGATGGTTCGGACAGTGTCGCACAGGTTCGTCAGGGCGATTCTGCGGAAGAAAGAGGACGGGGAGAGATTGCACCCCGGGGCAGGGGGATGAGAGTATGTGACGAGGAACGCTTGCAGGCGCCTCTCTACACTACAATGCGACAGGGCGTCAAAGGTTACGTGCAAATACATGTTATTTATTTTATTTTTGTTTTTATACTTTTATTTATACACAGAGGTTTAGTATTTACATTTACTATATACTTTTAACCTTTTATTTTTACAATTTTCTATATATTTTACACCCATTTTTTACATTATATTTTTACATTCTATCTATACACCAATTTTATTTATTTATTTATAAAATATTGTATTTACATTTACACATATATGTTGTCCTATCCGTGTGTGTGCATGTAACCAAAGAAGGGTATTGCCCAGTTAAATCTGGGCATATACCCAGAGTGTTTGTAGAGAGTAAGGACTTCGAGCGTGCGTGGTTTTTTTCCAGAGCGTCGAGTGTTCCTTTTATAGTAGAGAGTTGTGATATGTACCCCTCAGGGGTACACCTTATTGATACCTTGCAGATTGTTTGATAGAGCGAGGATATTCCTGCAAAGAGGTGAGTGTATAAGTCTGGGAGGCGCCAAAGAGATGTTATATCCACACAGGATGGTTCCATTTGGCGTTCTCTAGAGAATACGGCGGTGGTGGTTTTAGCTGGTAGCGAGCTCTTTTGGCTCGAGTCCAGCACTGTTCTGTGGAGCCTTTAGCTCTGCAGTTTGGACATAAAGTCTTTCCACCACATTGAGCAACCAAAAAAAAGGTGGAATCCATCTAACAATGCTGTCCAGTTCATCAGTGAACTTGACTCAATTATTTTTTTTTTGAAGTTCCATCTTTGCGTAGGAGTTTCATCCATAATCAAATTGAATAATATTTTATACCTATAGTAATAGATTTTGTTTTAATATGCTCAATTACATTCTTATAAGTCCTCTTCCATTCAACTGTTATTCCCATTAAGTATATTAGATAATAATCAGTGATTGATTTGACCGTTAATTGATGGAAATTCATTTTATGTAACAATAAAATACTGAAGACTTTTGTTTTCAACACTTCCACAAAATTTATTTTAAATTATTATCACTACAGCTGTTTCGGCCAGCGTGCCTTTCTCAAGCTATCATCTTTTGGGTATGTGTTTACACTTTATAGTCTTTAGCTGAATAAGTTGAGGAGGGGAGAACTGTTTGTCTCAAATTGGTCATTCAGAATTATGTTTGTATTTTTTAATTTGTTAATTTCCATAGATTCTAATAAAGGTAGCTTAAAGTCTGTATTTTGAATGTGAAGAAGTTGAAATTTGTCATTAAAATAATGATTATGGTATACTAGAAGGTGAAGTGCGTACGTAGAGTCTGTTTTTCTATTGTTGAAAGGCCTTTTATGTTGTGCTATATGTTTGATAAAAGTTTGACAGACTTAAGTTTCTGGGCAGTCGCCACATTTAAGTTTGTACACCACGCTGTGCAATTGCATTTTTGTGGCTCTTGTTGTTTTTAATATATTTGCCTAAGTTGTTGTTTGTCCTAAAAGCTGGTGTTATTCCTTTCTTTTTTATGTGTTTGGCTATTATTGTTGATATCTTGCCTGTATATGTAATCGAGCAGAAGGTACTTGGTTTTTCCTCTTGTTGTCGAATTGCTAATTTCGGGACTTTCTGATGTAGTTTTTGATTTAAAATTTTATTCATTGTGTATTCGTTGTACCCATTGTTTACTGCTATTTGCTTAATGATACTCATTTCTATCTGGAAGTTATTTTTTGACATTTTGGAATTTCTATTAATCTATCTAACATGCTATATTGGGTAGCCCATGTATGTTGTGTAGAATAAGATGATGAATTGTATATAGTCGTGTAGTATGGGTAGGTTTATTAAATACGGAAAGCTCATGTCTGTTTTAAGGTCTGAAAATTTTTAAATCTAGAAAATTTATGGATTGGTTCTGTTCTGTTTCTATTGTGAATTTAATATGACTATGGAGTAAATTAATGTACGATAAGAATTAGTCAAGTTGTCTGTTAGTTTCTGTAAACAATCCAATACATCGTCCACGTATCTCCTCCAATACAAAAACTGTTTGAATATGGGATGTTTTGAAATCTTTATTTCTAGGTGGTCCATAAAAATATCTGATAGCAATGGGCTTAGAGGATTACCCATTATAAGTCCTGCACTGTCATTTGTACCTATATATTTGAATATTAAATTCAAATTTCAGACGTAATGATTGGATTTGTATTATTATGGTCTAAAAGATCTTTTACTAGAACAAAAGTTTTTGTAGGAGGACTATTAGGAGAAAGGATTTTGACGAAAATGTTTTATTTTATTAACTAGTTCTATTGTATTTTTTATGGTAAATTGAGGTGAAAATTTAGCGTGTTCTTAAAGTTTATATGACGTAGCTGTATAAAAAGAAACTACAGATCTTATTGGGTGATCAGGTTTATGTAGTTTAATAAAAGAGTATAATTTAGGAGACTGTGGGTTCATAATGTTGAGGCATTGCTGTTCTATTGAATTTAATATTGATTTTGAAAATTTTCTAATGCAATTTTAATTTGTTTTTGATACTTTTCTGTTGAATCTTTGTTTATTGTTTCAGTATTTTGATTATTTAAAAAATCTATTGTTTTGGTAATAGATTCTATTTGACCTATAGCAATAGTAGTGTTACCTTTGTCTGCTTTTGTAAACACTATATTGCAAACACTATTTTGTATTACATAATACGAAAAAGCGGCATATAGGCAGAATTATAAACATTGGATTGATTGAAAATAGAAAATAATTTTATCGCAACATAATAACTCTTTGTTTGTGTATAATTAAAGTAAGGGTCGTATAACGTTCCGTGTCCTGGCAGACCGGCCCTGCGTAGCTCCGAGTCGACTAACTGCAATGAGAATGGCAATTGTGTCGGGGCCCCGGTCTGTGTAACAATTTAATTTGCACATTAGCTCCCGACAGAGAAAGGCACTGAATTAATTAACGCCATTATCGACTATCATCTGCTTTAATTGCCTCGCGAGGGCGCCATGTTGTTTTTACTAGAAATTAAAATGGCCGCCTCTAACAATGGTGTTGTCATTATATAGAGCCATAATCAGAATACAGAAATGGTAAATTACTCGAGAGATAAGGAAGAGCGGTTCACGCAGCACCATATTTTGTTGGTCGAATTTTAATCGGAAAAATAGATATCCAGATAGAGTACTACGAAACTTAATTTTAGTTTGTTAAGGAATACAGCTCTTCCTCAAATTGTAACTAGAAATGTTTTATTTGAAACCTTTAAGTTCCGAAATCGTTTTCAAAATACAAATTTTTTAACTAAAACAAAATGTTTGTTATATCGTTATTTATTTTATTTTATTGGACATAAAATTCTTCTATTTAATTGATCTGTTTTAGTCTTCACTTCATCTTTTTCTTTATATTTTTTAATAATTTTTCATAAGAAATGTCTAAAAGAGTTACTTGAAAGAGAGAGAGAGTAAATTATAAAACATCAAACACAAGTGCTTTGGTCTGATGAAGAATCCAAACAAGCAATATACAAAAGAAATGAATTATACCTGACGTATACTCAGAGAAGAACACAAGAAAGGTACCAAAAAATTGAATAAGAACGAAGAAAGGCAGGCAAAATATGCAAAGGAAAGATTTTGGAGGAAGATTTCAATCAAAGTGACACTAGAGGAGCATACGAACAACAGACAAACCTTTTCTTTGTATCAGCTCTAGTTTTTGAGATATAACATAATCATCAAATACTTAAATATTCTTACCTTTCTGTATATTCCACGACTATAATTGCAATATGTTTACAAACAAACAAATTCTAAGACAAATGCGTACTAATGACTTCTAATTAAAGTGTACTTATTGGAAATGTCCATAACTTAAAATTAGCGCTAATTGCTTCTTAACTATTGTCCGATAGGTAAATAGTGTTTTCTGTGAAATGGCCTTAATAAATTGCTATAAAGTCAACTGCATTTTATTGTAAAATTTAGTTTGAACTGGAGTTTTGTTACACGAGTTTGTTTTTGACAACTGAAAACCATGGCTTCTACAAGCAGGCGTTGTTGTGTGAATAACCCGGACGTTTGTTGCTACATACGAGGTCTGGCTATTAAATAACTAGACGCAGAAGTCGTCCTAGTGGGGAAGAGTGGGAAACGAATACAGCATTGGATAGCTGGAAGTATCTGCTCTTTCAGTACGAAAACACGTTTTTGTCGCTGTAGTAGTATTTTTTCTGTGGATGTTAGAAAAGAACGTGTTTTTTCTCGTGCCGATAACAATGTGTGACGAAAAACATGAGCAACGGATTAATATGACATTTCTCGTTAAATAAAAAAAAACTCCGACTGAGTGCTATAATTTGTTGAAAGAGGCCTATGGTGAGAATTCTCTATTTCGTGCGCGTGTTTTCTAATGGTATAAACGGTTTTCTGAAGGCCGAGAGAGCGCCGAAGATGACCAACGTCTAGGTCGACCTGTCTCTGTTTCAACTCCGCAAACAGTGACCAAAATAAATGAAATTGTGCGCGAAGATCGTCGTATGAGCATTTGGATGATTGCTGAGACTATAAACGCCGATAAAGAAACTGTCATAAAAATTTTACATGACGAATTAAACATGAAGAAAGTCTGTGCGAAGTTGGTCCCAAAAAATTTGACCCCTGACCAAAAGCTCGCCCTTCACCAGAAACCTGGATATTCAAATAGTTGAAACTAAGCGACAATCCATACACTGGAAAACTCCTGCATCGCCAAAAATGAAAAAAGCAAGGATGTCGAAATCAAAATTTAAAGACATGCTAATCGTTTTTTTCGAGATTAACGGCATCGTGATGACTGAATGGGTTCGAGAGAGCCTGATTTAGCACCCTGTGACTTTTTCCTGTTTCCGAAGATCAAGTCTGCCTTAAAAGGAATCAGGTTCTAGTCGATGAAAGGGATAAAGCGAAAAACGGTGAAGCTCCTAAAAGCTCTAACAAAAGAAGACTTCCAGCATTGCTTTGATCAATGGAAAAAACGAATGGAACGGTGTGTGGCGAGAGAAGGGGAATATATTGAAGGAAGGCATTCGATTGTGGAATAATTTTTAAAATAAAACTCTTTTTCATAAGCAGTCTCGTTATTTAATAGCCAGGCCTCGTATATGGCGAGTACGATTCAGCAATAAGACCAATTCCACATCACCTTCAGCAGATAACCATTCCAATATTTAGCAGTCTACCTACGTGACCAGAGGATAACGTCGAAACGTTATCTGACTAACTACATCTCCTCGAATAGATTCGAGGAAGACGACAGTGATTTTGAAGACATTTGAAACTTCCAAAGGATTCTTTCTAGTTGCTTGCCTCGAGACTAAAGGAAAAGAATCTTTTTTACCTAGACAACAAAATTACATACTACCGTAATAGAAAAAAGATCTTTTGCCTTTTTTTTCTCAGCAAGATGATATAGTTTTTTGTAATAATATTAAAGAACTGGTAGAAAAAATGGGTGTATCGGAGTATACACCAGCGTCTTTTTATCGACAGTTCAAAACGAAGTGTATATAATGGCAGGAAATATGGAAGTATACCAATTGGGCATTCTACAAAAATGAAAAAAAAATATATAAAACAATATCGCTATTGCTAAAAACATCAAGTATGACCAACATCAGTGGGCAATCTGTGTTGATTTTAAGACAGTGAGGCAATAGTAACTTTCTCCTGAGACAACAAAGTGGCTATACAAAATATCCTTGTTTCCTGTGTCTTTGGGATAGCAGGGCTAAGGACCAAAACTGGAGTAGAAGAAAATGGCGTTCTGGGGATACTTTAGTTCAAGGAGAAGTTAACGTAGCGAAGCATTAGTCAATCGAGAGAAAATAATATTACCTCCATTAACTAGGGCTGATGAAACAATTTATAAAGTCCCTGGACAAGAATCGTCCTTATTTTGAATACTTGTCCAGCAAATTCCCTGCACTTAGTAAAGAAAAATGGAAAGCCGGAATATTTAATGAGTCTCAGATATGAAAACTTATAAAAGATTCGCATTTTACAGAATCGATGACTTAAATTAAATGTAATGTACGGGGCGCTCTTTTGTGAAAGTTGTGGAAAATTTTCTTGGAAACAATAAATCGGAAAATTACCGGGATATAGTGGGAGAAATGCTCAACAATTTTAACAAACTCGGTTGTTATATGAGTATTAAAATTTATTACCTCCACAGCCACTTTGACCGTTTTCCAAAAAATCTTAATGAGAAACAAGGGGACCGCTTCAACCAAGATAACAAAACGATGGAAGGGAGGTATCAGGGGATATGCTACACTTACATGATGGCGGATTACTGCTGGAGTCTTCAAAGAGACCGTCATTTTAAAGCCTTTGCAAGAAAATCCTATAAAAGGAAGTTTTTAGGTGACGCCGAATAACAGATTTGGGCTGCGATGCTGGTTATATTAGATGAAAAGTTAAGTTTGTTTGGCAGATATGTGTGATGATTTTTGTAAGTATATTGTTGTACAATAAATATCTTACTTTTTATTCGTGTTTTGTGTATGTGATGGGTAACAGCACTATATATATGTAGGTAGTGCTGCGTTAAATTACCCTATATGTTAGAAATGTGATCTGTTGCCGTATTTTCTAAAAACGATCTGATATAGCAAATCTGGTGGCATTTTTGGATTCAGCAGACGGAAATTATTTAAAAACAGTGAAAAAATTTCCGGCAGCAAACTGTGTGTTTAACAGTGTTATCAGTGATACAGCAATAAAAGCAAACTGGAAAAACTATTTTGAGGGTGTAATAACAGAGCAAAGACAAGCAAATACAGCCCATGGAGCTTACGGATGTGGAGATATAGAAGGTCAGAACCAGAGTAAAAGTACTGAAAAATACTAAAGCGCTAGGTATTGACAACATATCAGAAGAAATTTTCAAAATTGGAGGACGCGCACTGATAGATTGCATAAACTAATAACAGACATATGAAACACAGAAGAAATTAAAGAAGACTGGAAAAAGGCAATTATATGCTCAATCCACAGTATAGAGGCATATTCTTACTCTGTGTGAGCTATAAGATGTTTACCTGGATCATAAGTAATAGGAGATTGAATCACTTTACAGGACCGGATTCAGATCAGGACGCTCTACTATTGAACAATTATTAAATGTAAAACAAATATTAGCTAAAGATTGAGGGCACGATTTAGATATATATATATATATATATATATATATATATATATATATATATATAGTAGTAGTGTATAGTAGTAGATATATAAGTCTTTATAGATTTTCAACAATTGGGTGTACCAAAAAAATTAGTTTAAGTCGCTATGATTTACATAGAAATGCAAGTACGAGTAAAAAACCAATTGACAGATCCCTTCCAAATAAATAAGGGGGTAAAACAGTTGTAAAACCGCTTACATACCTGGGTGGGTAGATAAATGAGGAAGGCAGAGAGAAGGAAATACTTGCTAACAAACACACTTCTCTCCGTAGCAGGTATCCAAAGACATTTATAGGGAAGTAAAGTGCAAAATATATAAAATATCATACGACCAATAGCAACATATGACAGACAAAATGGATGATGACAAAAAAACCCTATTAATACTTTTGAAAAAAGGTATTGGGACCGATATACAACAATGGAATGTGGAGAATGAGCTTTAGCCACGATTTATTTCTTTTCTTCTTCTTCTTTTTATATAGGCATGACTCAATGTATCATTTTTCAATGTATCTCCAGTAAGTTGTCGTTCCATCGTTTACGTGATCTTCCTACTGATCCTCTTATTATTAGGGAACCGTCTCTTGTCGTTCTTACTACTGTATTTGTTGTTATTCGGCTTATATGATCATTCCATTTTACTCTTCCATTTCTTACTCGGTTCTTGATATGTTCCACCTTGCATCTACGTCGTAGATCTGTACTTCTAGTTCTGTCCCATAGTGATTTACTATCAATTTTTCAAGTGTTTTCATCTCTGATTTTTATTACATACTTTTTGTTTTCTCTGTGTCAGGTCGTGTTTCTGCCGCGTATGTCATTATTTGTCTGATAACTGTTTTGTAAATTCTGCCTTCCATTTCTTTCCTGATGTTTTTATTTCTCCACATTGTTTCATTCAGGCAACTTGCGGCTCTGTTTTATGATCTTCCACTTCTGTTTCGAGCTTTCCGTAGCTAGATAATGTAATGCCTGAATATTTGAAACTCCATCACTTGTTCTATTATCTGACCTTCCAGCTCCAATTTACATCTTAGTAATTTTGCTGTTATAATCGTGCGTTCTACCTTTTTTGGGGAACTTAACATGTTAAATTTTCTGGCGGTTATATTCAATTAATATCAATAACTCTTATAACTAATCTATCTTATAAGAATGGATATATAGAGAACACCTAGTAAAATGCTTAGTTGAACGAAGACCAAGGATGGATAAACTAAGTAAGAACTGAAGCTAAATATAATGTATAGAGAGTGGATGTTTGGAGGCGAATGCTGCGAAAGCCCAGGGTCCGACTTATACTTTGGCGGCATTAGAGAAAGACAGAGGTGTAGTGATTATCTTATAAAATTTTATCATTGTATAAGTATCCTGTTCTTAAATATTGTGTGAATTGTTCTACATTTATTTTGCTAAAGCACTGCTCACTTGGAAGTCAAAATTAAAGTACTTTTTATGTCTACAACTTCTTACCAATTTACTTATGCTTGACATATTTTTTTTAATACTAATGCTTGAATTATTGATACTTGATATTTTAATGCCTTTCTTATCGGCATTACGTCTGCAGGTCTAGCCAACAAGAGTTTGGTAAGATACTCCAATGCAAAAAAATTTTAGCTGCCATTATTTTGCCATCAGCATTAATAACTCTATTTATTTTTTAAAATTACATTTGGCTACACAAATAATATTACTTAAAAAAACTACGAAGAATATAATAAAGGAAGCAGAATAATTTAGATTAAAAATAAACAAAAAAATACTTAATAAATATAATATAGAAGACAAGCGCAAATTGATTTAGAACTACAGATTTAACAGACTAAAAAAGTTGACCTATGTGGGAGGAAATATAAGAGACAGATATAAAAAACAAGAAATGAAGACCAGAACTATAAAAATGGATAATCAAAAATTAAAATGTACAAAGACAATAATAATCAGACCAAAAGTAATATACAACTGTAAAACCTAAGTAAGGAGAACAGCTGAAATAAACCTGTTAAAACGTATGAAGCCTAAAATGACATATCTCTGCTTATTACGTATAATATGGCACTCACATTCTAATCTGTTCTCTTTCCTTATATGAATGATCTTGCATTCCCTCCCCATTCCGTCTACTACCTTAACATTAGTAACTCACTCCACTTATGACATTCTTAAGATAAACCCACATCTCGAAGATTCCGAGCTTAAAAAAGCTTCAGAAAGCTTCCAATCTTTATTCCGTTAAACAACGTAGAACATTACAACTTCCTAATATCTGAAGATGTAAACTTTGGTTCTGAGTGGTAAATCACGACTTCTGCAGATGGATTTTATCTTTATGAATGCTGATCTTACTTACACTATGCGTTGTTTTATTTAGTACGTTGTCTTATTTGTTGTTTATGTTAATACTAAGGTATTTTTAGTTATCAATCTTATCAATTGGCTCGTTAATATCTCTACAGCTCCTTATTAATCTAATTTTTCTATAATCTTCGCATGCTATTGCATTTGATTTTTTTATTATGATTACGAAGGTTGAATTTAATCAGTTTTGGGGAATTTTACCAGTTAAATAAAATTTGTAATTTAATATTGTTGAGATACATTTTGTTTGCATTTTACGATAACACATTTAAAACTACCTTTTGGCTGGCAAACGTCAACCATCTACTCTCGAATGAAAATAAATATCACGAAAAAAAAAACGCCCAACTTGGTTTGTGGCGTCCAGATAAAAATTGGAAACAAATTGGAATACTCCAACTGCCCCAGGCCTTTTTTCCCATTGTGAACGTGGCTCTATTTCGCAGAGAGTGGAGATAGCCACGAAAATGAAGTAATTAAAACTATAAAGGCCAGGTTAATTGTTTTCCCTACCATCACGTAAATTAAAACAAACCAATTATGGTTCGCCTTTGTCGCACTCAGCTCCGTCTCTCTCCATTCCTGGCCATCCTCTCTCTCTCCCTTTTACACTGCTAAAAGAGACCACTTCTTTGTATGTAGTGGATGGTTGATAGATTTTTTTGCTCCGCGATGTTAAGTGGAAGTTATTATCCACTTATATAGAGAGTGTCGTAATAATTAATATATTGTAGAGGATATTCGAGAACAAATTTTGTTGTCTCAGTTATATCGTCAGTTTGTTACAACTTTTGGGTTCTGAATTCAGAAATATCTATAATATGAAGACATGAAAAAAATAATGCGCCAAGTGGCCGAGTTCTTATTATGTACTTCTCAAATTCTCAACAGAGTGCGTGTTTGTCAATCGCCACAACGTCGCCGGTAAAAAATGTGGTGCCAATAAATATGACAGTTTCAGTACTGTTCTGATGTTGTTTTAATAAGGTTGTTATTGTTTATTTCGTTCTGGATAGTCTTAAAATCATAGAAGAATGAATGCTGGTGCTACTTCTAGAAAGGGCAATAAGCAAAAGGAAATGCAGAAAAAAAGAAATGCTGCAGAAGAGTACTATATAAAGAAAGATATTAAAAGAGTTCCTGCCAAGCAGCCTCCTGAAAATATGGTAAGTCGAATATTGTTTTTATTTTTGAGCAGTAGTTATTCTGAAATTTTGTTTTAGATATTGTGCAAATGGAACTTCAAGTGTAAAGAGATACAGTATGAACAAAAATTGAGGCGGCTTTTTCACGAATTTTATGGTTTGAATGATACTGTACGGCAAAATACGTATGCTATGAATTTTATCCATGTTTGTGCTATCAAAAGGGGAAGGCATGGAAATTATGAGAGACCAGAAGAGAGTCGTAGACAGGTTACGCTTTCCTTCACATTGCCCAACGGAGAAGGCAACATTTTACAAGTGTGTAGGAAGACATTTTGCGCGGTGTTTGGAATAACTCCAAGACAAATTGAAACATTAGCTAAGTTGAAAAAGAGGGATATTCAGTTTATAAAGAAAGGAGAAGTAATAAACTGCAGTTTAGAAAGTTCATGTCGGAAGATAGAGCATTGGTTATCGAGCACATAAACAAATTGCCCAGAGACATGGGACTTAAGGAAGCTCAACCTGATTCAGCAGTGAGCTATTGTTTTTACTTTCAAATTTTCAAAAAAAATTTTCCCAGTGTAAGCTTTCGTAAGCCTAGAACAGATACCTGTGCTACCTGTGTTGTTCTTTCTCGCACTCGATACATCGCGAATGTTGTTGATGCCTTTTCAAAATGCAACCGTTACATGGGCCATGCCGAAAGCATGTTCGTAACAATACAAATATATCTGTCAGACTAATAAAAGGAGGTTTTACAATGCTTTATAATAATTCCACTTGCTCAATTTGCTTATTATGGAAGGGAAGATAGAAGGAAAACGGGGCATCAGAAGATAGAAATACTCATGGTTTAAAAACATAAGGGATTGGACAAACATCGATGTCCATGCACTCTTCAGATTTACACAAGACCGAGAGGAGTATGCCAGAATTGTCGCCAACATCCATTAATTGGATAGGGCACCATAAGAAGAAACTCAATTTGCTGTTCTAATTCGTCGCAACTGATGTTGCAAGGTTCCAGATGGTTCGGTGCTGATAAGTGGTAACTTCTTATTGAATTCGCGTGATCGAATATACTGGATTCTAGAGGTCATTGTACTATAACTCGCGTGAAATTCATGTTGACATTAGTTATTCTTGTCGTAAATTCTTACACTTTTCTTTATTTTCGATAAATGGTCCCAAATATGTAAAGTTCACCTCTTTGATTTTTTGTCTATCTGTCTTTATTTTATTATGCTCTGCGGTTATTCGAAGATAACTCGATATTATTTGCATGTGGTTTCCTTTTTGATTTGCAAATAAGCAATTTTTCGTATTGGATGATTAACGTCTCGCTGTTGAGTATAGTCGAATCATCATTACCCTTGCTTTCTTATTTTGGCATCATTTGATGCCACCCCTAGACCTAGCCTGATATACTCATTTTTAGCCACATCCTTTTTGCCACTCTACTCATCCATCTAAGCATTCTCATTTCCACCACACGTATTTGTTGTTTTTCTCTCTTTTTAACTTCCCAACATTCAGTTTCGTACATGGCTGTTTTACAGAATTTTTCCTTCAGTTTCATTGGAATCCGTCTGTCATACAACATAGACTCGCTTTCTTCCACTTCATCCACCCCATCCTAATTCTACTGCATGATTCTCCATCTATTTCCCTATAAGTTTTGTAAATTCTGCCTGTCATTTCTTTCCCGATATTTTCATTTCTCCATATTATTTCATTCAGGCAACCTGCCGCTCTGTTTTATGATCTTTCACTTCTGTTTCGAGCTTTTGGTAGCTAGATAATGTAATACGTAGATATTTAAACTCTATCACTTGTTTTATTATCTGACCTTCCAGCTTCAATTTACATCTTAGTAAATTTGCTGTTGTATCCATGCATGTTGTCTTTTTTGGGGAAATTAACATTTTAAATTTTTTGGTGGTTATATTAAATTGGTGCAGCATGCGTTGTAAATCATCTTCACTTTGAAATACTAGTATTGCCTCGTCTGCATAGCAGATTATTTTAAATTGTTTTCCCTCATTTGGTATCCATTTTTAGTTCTGTTTGTAGTATCTCAAAATGACTAGACGACTAACAAAAAATGGACCCAACATTTCAAAATGTAAAATCCAAGGTCGGTGAATTACTCCTAACATAGATGACCACATAGAAGAACAACATATAAAGACTAAAGAAAATTCCAGGCGATGTTAGGTATGGAACAGGAATAACGTAGATGAAATTGTCGAACACTTGGAAAATGTAGATTTGCATATATTTTGCGAAGCCCTTTCCAAAATAGAGATAGTAACAGCTATTATATTTTTGAGTTCTCGAACAAGTTCTCGAAAACCGACAACACTGCTGCCGAATTTCTAAAAGCTGATCCGCATCTAACTGTTAAACTTCTGCTTCCCGTAATCAGAGAGGTGTGGAAACAAACCACATTTCAGCAGACTGGAAAAAGGGTAACATTATCAAACTTTCTAAAAAGGACTACCTATTCTGTGTAAAAATTGAAGAGGAATAACCTTACTCCCTTTTCTTCTTGTAGTGCCTATCCATTGGATGTTGACGACTATCATGTCAATCTGTATTTTGCACACTGTTCCTCTGAAAAGATTTGTAGTTGTTGTATTGAATACACAAAGGAAATACTTTGCCTTCCAGGTCATCGTTTTCCTTTTACTTTTCCTTGTAGAATTAATTGCAGCAACCTATATCTTTTGCTCTTCCTTGAGATGTGACCGAGGTATTCAATTTTGGCTGTTTTTAGTGTAGTTAACAGCTCTTTTTCTTTTGGCATTTTTAATAAAACGTCCTGATTAGTACCGTGGTCCGTATAGGATATCTTCAGGATTCGATTAAAAGCCTAAATTTTCTAGAAGGTAGCGTCTGTGAGAGTCCACTACTCAACTCCGTACAACAGTATAGAAAAGATATAACAGACTTTCATACCAAGGTAGGTGTAAGTTTTTACTCATGATATTGATACCTTGCTTACAGTGATATACAATGTCGTCGACCATCGTACTAAAAAAATTAACAAGCAACGTTGAATTTTGGACCAATCTACCAGGCTTTAGAACAAAATCCTTCTTCGTAGACCACATCAATACTGTAAGGGTACTAAAGTGTGACAGATATGCGTGCTTTCTACATTTTTTTTAAATATATCTGCAGACTACGTTCTCTTCAAACTCACCTGGACAAAGCTTCCAAAATGTGAGACCAGTTAGCAACACTATCCACTGAAGCCAATAAAATAGGATTGAAAATCAATATTAATAAAACCAAATGAATGAGAATCAATGCAAGAAATACTTACAATTTGCTACTAACCACTCGCAGATTGAAAATGTGGATACTTTTATATACCTTGCAATAGATACTGGATACTTTTATATACCTCATAATAGAAAGCAAAGGCACGAAAAACGACATTCGTATGAGAATACGAAAAGTTCAACAAGTACTCAGCATGCCAGTCCCGTTTGGTCTGCCCAGTAAATTACAAAGACAAAAATTAGAATATTCAAGTCGAATCTCAAGTCTGTTCTACTCTAAACCCTTATAGACAAGTTGCAAATCTTTGTTAACAAATGCCTTTGAAGAATAGTTTGTATTTTTTGGCCTAACATCATCAGAAACGAAGATCTTCTACACCTGACCAAATAAAAGAGGATAGAAAATGAAGTCCAGAAAGTGGGGTTGGATCGGCCACAAACTTCGTAAAAATACCTACTGTATTGTCACTACTGTCTCATACATGTCTCTCAAAAATCTTCATGGACTCACTACGAACTCCTTTAGTTATAATTCTTTAAATCAAATTTTCACTTATTTCAGTTTTATTCTCATTTACTCTGTGTATACCCCTGTAGTATAGCCCCCGTATATTAACTTTCTCCTACTTACAACTAGTTATAAAATTATTTGTATGTTGGCATCTTCTATTATGATGTCAGTAAGATTATTTAATTATCTTTGCTTAAGAAAATTTAACAGTGTATTTTGCCATTATATCAGAACCTAACGACAACAATTTAACATTTCAGAAAAGTGCCTCTCAGCTCTTACAAAGTTTTACGTCTGGTAATTCTTGTTAGATTTATAAATTTGCTCCCTTTCAGTCTAATGAGTCAGAGTAAACGGAGAATCGTCAGTCACTCTACTTATTACAGAAATTGGGCTCTAAATACGTTACCCCAAAGCTAATTTTTTAATTAACTTTTGTGTCTTTTTAAAAAAAAAAAACCAAAACGTTAGTTGTAATTTTATTATTATTCTTTTTGAAATAAAAGGCACAACAGTTTCTCGAACGTTTATTTCACGATTATAGAGTCAGCTGAGTTGACGGCTTCACTTGCACCATTATCTGCTTCTTCATTACCTCGAATTCCAATGTGTGATGGAATTCAAATGAAGATTACGTTCTTATTAAAATTTTGTATATCTATCAGATTTTGTTTGATTTTTCCTAACATGTGATTCTCTGTATATAATCTAATTAATGATTTTGAAGTATCTGTATATATTTAAAAGAAATTTGTATAGTTTGATAATAAGTTTTGCAGATTTTGATGTATATTATGGTTAGTAGTATGTTTGTCCAATGAAGTTACGATACTTATTATTTTAGGTACTCCTACTGTCCATGGTGCAGTAGGTCCTCCTAGCAGGAAAAGCTAGGAGGTAAAGTGGTGTTAAAAGATGAGTAAAAAGGTGGTAAAAAGCTTTGTGTAGACGTGGTTTATTGCAGAAAAATATTGATAATCGATTAAGGTGATCATATTTGAGGGTGTGGTTGTTAGAATTTGCATTTGATTTAATTGCGTAGGTTAACTTTAAATGGTTCTGGGGACAGCTTAATTGGTAATTTAAACTTTTTGGCAAAAAATAATGATTAATCAATTACAAGATAAAGATATTCATAAATACACTTGAGAATGACCTTCACACCAACAGAAGTCGATCATAGACCATATAATAATGAGACAAAAATCAAAATTTAAGTGCCAAGACAGCAGAGTAAACGAGGATCTAACTGTGGAACAGATCACTACTTTCTTTTAGCTAATCTTTTGTGCCCCTTTAAACAATACTACAAACAGAACACCGAAAGTGAGAGAAACAATACTACACAGTACAAAACGAAGAGATATAAATTGCACCTTTTATTCCAACCAAGTATTAAACATCTTTTTCAATCTAGATTAGAAAAAAAAACTAAATGAGATGGAGATAATATGGATGTAGAACAAGAATACAACAACCTCAAAACGATAATAAAAAAATGCTTATGGAGTATTAGGAACAGAGAACAACGACAAAAAAGACCACGAACCACCATGGATGACAGAAAACGTAAAAGAAATGATAAAAGAAAAAAAACAAAATATATAAGAAATGGCTTACAAATAAAACATCTAGCAATAGAGTAACATATCAAAGGAAAAACACAGAAATAGGCAATTAAATAAAAGAAGCAAAAAACCATTTCGGGGAACAGAAATGTGTACAAGTGGAAAATTTAATTGGTGGTTCTCAGACTACGGAAGCATGGAGAACTATCACTAATCTAAAGAAAAACACCCATAACTCCTTAAGCAACTTAATTCCTATATTCCCTAATCCTTATTCCTATAGAAAATCACTGCGTTAACTAAAATGAAAAACAGGCGATCTCCAGAACCTGACAATATATCTGTAGAGTTACTTAAAGCAGGAGGTCCAAATAGAACGAATAACTTTTCTAATGAATCAATGCTGCCAACAAATTAAAGTACCATCTGAATGGAAAATCGCTCACCAAGTGTCCATTTTTAAAAAGGGTAATCGACAAGATCTTAACTGCTATAGAGGATTAAGTATCCTACCTACTTTCGGGAGATTGTTTGGAAAATAATAAATGGAAAAATACAAGATGATATAGGACATCTAATTAGCGAAGAACAAAGTGGATTTACGCCTGGTAGATCTTGCACTGATAATTTGTTTATACTACAACAGTTATTAGATAGAAATAGCGCAGAAAATAGCGGTTGGTACCCAAGTACATCTAGCCTTCATCGACCTAGAAAAGGCGTATGATACAGTTCCAAGACTTAAATTGTGGCAAGCTTTACAACAACTCGGCATTAATCCATACCTTTTAAAAGTAATCACAGAAGTATGCAGGGATAACACTACTTACCTAAAAATCGGAAATAGACTATCAGAGCCAATAAAAGTAACTAAAGGACTAAGACAAGGATGCAGTATGTCACCTTTACTGTTTAATTTATATATTAAGGCAGCCCTCCAAAATTGGAAAAACCACTGCCAGGGAATGGGGATCCCCATAGAAAATGACGTACTGCTCTCCGTGATGACCAAGTCGTCCTAGTTCAAGATTCTTATGATCTAGAAATTATGATAAATCGTCTATACAGAGAACATGTAAAATGGTTTCAAGTCAGCATGAAGAAAACAGAATATTTAGTTATCGATTTAGATGCAAGGTGTTGATGGACGAAGACGTGGAGATCAAACAAATGAAAAATTTTAAATATTTAGGTGCACTCATTGATAAGAACGGCTTATCAAATAAGAATAGGACAAACTATAGTTGAATCAATTCTTTGTTATGGCTCTGAAGTATGGACAATTAATGGAAACCTAAAGAGAAGATTGTTGTCAGTTGAAATGGATTATTTGAGAAGAAGTGCTAGAACATTAAGACTGGAAAGGAAGACCAACGAATCTATATTAAATAACAATAATGCTACAGAAACGGTCTACGGTACATGGAATGAACGAATTAGAAGAGCGATGGAATCGAGAGGTTTGGAGGAGGAGCATGCCTCGGACTGGGAGGATTGGAGGAGGAGAACAGGAATACGGCGATAGCTGTCTCCAAAATGTATTGTATTTACAAGTTGGATGCTTTAAATATATATATATATATATATATATATATATATATATATATATATATATATATATATATATATATATATATATATATATATATATATATATATATATATTAATGTGATATCAAGAATTTAAATTTTAAAACTTTACAAAAAATTTATATAAAATATTACTAAAATTTTTGATTTATGATTTATATCACACCTTTCAATTTTGTTATCTCAGGTTTTACTAGTGCTTCAATATCTATACTTTACAGCTGATGGGTTAGGTCCAAAGAATAACGAAATAAAACAACATAATATGATATGCAGATAATGTAATAAAATAAACTGATTATAATACCTCCAAAAATTATTAGCATACAATGTTTATCAAACAAAATTCGTTCTACGTACGTGAACCTTCAATAATGCATGGATAATATAATACAATTACAATCTAAAATCCAGCTTATTATTCTACATAAACAAATCAAATAATATTCAGTGTCCTTCCTAATGCAATTTTGATATATCGATTGTACCAAGAAAAATTTGTATAAATTATCCAATTCTCTCCACAGCTCCGTGTCCCCTCTCAGAACAAATTTGATCTCCTTCGACTATCGACAACTTATTCACACGTTACTAATATGACATAATATTATTTGATCCAAAATTCTCAAATTGAATATATTATGAATATTTCTCCCGTTGAAACGCTTCGTCTGCCTTGAGTTGTCCAATTCCTCGTTCTATGCAAAATTAACTATCAGTTCTCAGCAGCCTCCTATGTAATTTGCAACATTAAACAAGATATTGCAATTCAGTGTCTTCAATGCTCTCCTTCAAATGCACGTACCTTTCCAATGATGCCAGCCTCTTTTCCTCTCGCCAAACTTAATCTCTCGTTTCGAAATAAACAGCGATATGTAGAATACAAGTAGGAAAAGTTTACTTACAAATTTGTTCCAGATCAGCTACCGTCGGACACACTAACTTCACCAACTCACAACTTATTCTTTATCACTTACTATCCCTGGATACCACCTCGAAAACCAACCATTCACTTTAAGAAACTGGAACCAACTAACTCTCTCATCTCATCTATCCATCCATTCAACCTCTCATTATACACACCCACATCCACTTTCCAAATTCTCGGCCAATCAGAAATTTGCATACCACTCCCACATAAAATCAGAAATACCTACAAACTTTCCTAATTCATATTATTTCTACAAGGACACTTAATTTCTACTGGGTATTTACATATTCGGAAAAATCATTTGTTTATTAACTATTTTTATTGTCCTGTTCATGGCGCAAACCCGGATTACTGAACACTTTATGGCTTATGGGGAAAAACCATCGTTAACTTCTATTCATTCTACCCGCACTATCCACTTGTTATATTTATACAAAAGATTATTTATGACTAATATTACCTTTGGTTAATTCCACGCAGCTCGGAGTATTTTTATTTTCAATAATCTCTGAAATATTGATTTCATCGTACATTTAATATTTTTATTCTTCAATTTTGCATACCACAATAATCTTCTTTATTAGAATGATGATTCAGCTGCTTCGTACTACAGGCTTTCTATTGGTGTGGTTCTGACAGCTCCCAAGACAATGCTGAGTGTAGGATTGTGGATTGTATCTAAAATTTTAAGGGAAAACTCATAAGCCGATGAATCTGCTATAGCACCATAGTCTAATTTACATCTAATTAGTGTTCTGTAGAGAGAGCGCATAGTTTGTCTATCTGCTCTTAAGTCTTTTTTAGACAATTATTTAAGGATATTAATTCTTGCTTGGCATTCGATTGCCAATTACTTAATATATTTTAATATGTTGATCGAATGTCATTACCAAAAATTTTACATTATTTTTTCGAACCAAAGGATTGTCATATGGTGAGAGTGAAGGGAGATTTAGGCAGCTCTTCTTTGAAAATAATATAAATTGTGTTTTTTCTGTAGAAAATTTAAATCCACAACTTTGCGACCATTTCTCTAGTTGTAAGATCTTTTGTAGCATATTCGTGATGTTTGCCATATTTTGACTTCTCGCATAGATAACAAGGTCTTATTGTTGCCGTATGGTCATTTTGTTTATAGTTGTAACAAGTTAGGTTACCGCAAGTAAATTCTGTATGACGTTCAATGGTATACGTATTAGAAGAAATGAGGAATTGAAAGGTCATGGGAAGATCTATATATTCGGAGTTTATAGGCAGATAAAGAAACTTTCCACAAACTTAAAAAAATATTTTGCACACAGTTTGTTACTCTTCGTCAATATCAAATAAAGTGTACAACCTAATAACCATCTTGTCTCCGTCAATGGCGCCTCATTTGTATTAAATGCTGATTATATTATACTTTTGAATACTTAATATTTACTTTCGTCGTAAAATCTCAGAAGAGTAAAACAAATCCAACCATTAATATCCATAAAAATTCCTAGATCCCTATCAACTCCTCTCACATCAAAATTAATCAACGCACATAATTATATAAAAACTTTACAAGCATCTGAAAGATTTTACCAACAAATTTCCGAGAATGAAGGCATAAAAACACAAAAACAATCCTCGTTCCTGATCGAACTTAATGTGAGGCCTTTTGGTATATTTAACAAGGGGCCATGGTGCGCCGCAGGGGTCCAATTATGGGCTCATTTCATGCCGAACCCCCTCCAGGCAGCTGACCCTCAATCTGACTGCCTGATAACCTATTATTTTCAACTTAACACTTGGGTATGTTGCGGGATATTAAAAATATGAATCAATTATGGGTATCGTTTGATTTATGGTTGGTTTTGGCCAGTAGTTTATTAGATCTATTAATTTATTGGCTGAATTTTTAATAAATCATTTATATGTTATCTTTTTGCCTTAAATATTTTCATTAATTATTATTTAATTATTAATCCAGAATCGTTTTCAAAAAAGATTATTTTAAAATAGCGAGCTGTTCTTGTAACCAAAAGTATGTTTTTCAAACTGAAGAGCAACTTACTTGGCCTCCTAATCTTGCAGGAAAAATTCTGAGGGTGGCGTTTGTGTCCTTGAGATGATATTAAATTCTAATTATCTTGTGTATTTTTGTATTATTTGTTTGTATATTTTGTGATTGATAATTTCGAACTCTATAGACTTTGGTAATGCAGATATCCTGAAAACCATCCAAATACACTGCCTAAGATGAAGTGATCCTGCTACAATAACGATGCTAAATAGGCCTCTCTCTTGTCGTTTCCTCATTGCTGAGGATCGTGATTTCCTACAATACGGGCTGTCAATTCTCTCCATCTCTTGCGATTTTGGGCTGCTCTCATGGACTCGGAAAACGTCTCTCCAGTGGCTTTCTGTACTTGATCTGACCATCGGATAGGTGAGCGTCCTCTGCCTCTACGTCCTTCTACGTTTCCGCATACAATTAGTCTTTCTAAGTTGTCATTGTCTCTTCTCGCAATGTGGCCAAAAAACTTTAAAACATTTGTAAGACACTGAGAGGAGAGTCTGGTCTGAATGTTTAGCTCTTCGAGAATCGACTGATTGGATCTGTGCTCCGTCCACGAGACGCGTAGCATTCGTCTCCAGCACCACATTTCGAATGTGTCAATCCTTTTCCTATCCTCTGATTTTATTGTCCATGTTTCGGCACCGTAACTGAAGATTGAAAAAATGAGTGTCCGTACCAGTCTCATTTTGAGTTTTTTGGATAAACAGCGGTCCTTCCATATTTTTGACAGTCGACTCATCGCGTTCTTGGCCATCCCTATTCTTCTGCGAATTTCCGTATGGGAGGAGGCTGCATTGCTTAAGGAAAATCCTAGATACGTGAACTCGTCTACTTTCTCGAATTGATTTAGGGCGCCTGTTGTTTGGAGGATATTCGCGTGGTCCACAATCATGATTTTTGTTTTCTGATTATTAATCTTGAGCCCACACTTGTTGCTTTCGGTTTCTACTCTCTTTATCAGTCTCGACATCTCCTCTTCAGATGTTGCTATCAGTGTTGTATCGTCTGCGAATCTTAAGTTTGAGATCTTTTTTCCTGCAATGGAGATGCCGCCTCTCCATCCATCGAGTGCGTTCCTCATTATGTATTCTCCATATAAATTGAACAAGTCTGGAGATAGTATGCACCCTTGTCGTACACCTCTGCTGGTTTTTAATTAATATTGCCAAATGATCCGGAACTCCCATCTCATGAAGAACTGTCCAGAGAACTTCCCACTTCACACAATCAAATGCCTTTTGGTAGTCTAGAAAACAGATTATTATTGGAATTTTAAATTCGCGGGCCTTTTCTATGAGCTGCCGCATATTAAGGATTTGCTCTCTCGTACCCTTCCCTTTGACAAAGCCTGCTTGTTCTTGGGGAATTTGTTTGTCTAAGTATTGTTGCAAACGGCGTTTAATGATTCTTAGTAATATTTTGCTTGGATGGGAAATCAGTGAGATGGTACGATAATTACTACACTTTGTAGTTGTTCCTTTTTTATGGATTGGTATGCACAATGATGTGCGCCATTCTCTGGGCCACTTTCCGCATCTCCAAATTTTATTACAAAGTTTCCACATTATGTAACATCCTTTGTCTCCCATGTTCTGAAGGAGCTCTCCCGTAATATCATCGCAGCCAGGGGATTTATTCTTCTTGAGGTAAGTTACAGCTTCTTCAATCTCGGACAGCAGAATTTCAGGTTCAGGGTTGTATGCGATGTTTTCGAGGGCTGAAGTGTGGCCTAGATTTACGTGTTCTTCCCTGTAGAGCTCTGAACAATAGTTTTTCCATGTTTCCAACACTCTGTCGATATCACTTATGATAATACCATGTTTGTCCTCTATTGCATAGTTCTTGGGTTTAAATTCTCTCTCTAGAATTTTCACTTTCCGGAAGAGGTCTTTGGTTTCATTTCGATATCCGTGATTTTCTATTTCTTGACAGATTTCAGAGATGTATTCTTGTTTGTCTTTTCGGCATCTTCGTTGAATATCTCTGGAGAGAGCTTTATATGTCTGTTGATCACAGGGGCCAACTTTAAGTTGCTTTCTTTGTTCAATCACTTTCCACGTGTTTCTGCTGATCCACGGTTTAATGCTATTATTTATAGATGGTTGGCGACATTGGTTCACTGTTGTTACGATGGTTTCTTTAATATCTGTCCAGGCTTCATCCACACTTTGTTCTGCCTGATTGTTCTCTATTCTGGTTAGTGCTGGTTCAATTCTCTCTTTAAAGGTAGCTAATTCGGGGTCCGTTAGCCTAAAAGAACGGGGAGAAGCTTTGCGGATGTTCTTGAAACGTATTCTGTAATCAGCCATCAAGAGCTGGTGATCGCTTCCGCATTCTGCTCCTGGAAATGTTTTTGCGTTGGTAATTGAAGACTTCCATCTCGAACTGATCAGAGTAAAGTCTATTTGATTTCTTGTTCTATCTCCAGGTGATTTCCAGGTATAGAGTCTACGCGGATGATGCTTGAAATGCGTGTTCATTACAGAAAATTTCCTTTGGTTGCAGAATTCTAATAGTCGGTCTCCTCGCTCATTCCTATCTCCTAGACCATATGGCCCTACAATCATCTTCATGTGGTCATCTATATTCGTTTTTCCAAGTTTGGCATTAAAGTCGCCTAGTATCACCACTATGTCTTTGTTTGGTATTTTATCAAGTACACCTTCGAGAGCCATATAAAAGTCTTCTAGTGTTGCTTGTTCTGCCGTGGCTGTCGGGGCTAAATAGGCCAGTAGGAAGAAAAAGGAAGGTAGCGACCTAAACTCAGATATCTTGATGAATGGAAGGTTTTGAGACAAGTCAGGGCTAACGAAGGGCTGTAGCGTAAACTGATGATAATGATATTATGCGTTTGTATATTATATGTTTATGTTTTGTGTTGTATACGTATTAAGTATACGTGTAGATAATGTGTCTCTGACTTTCTATTTTCATTATTGTTAAAACCTTTGTTAGTAGGTTTTTTCATCCTTAAATGCATTTTCATTAGAGCGGATATTTTAAACTTTATCATATTTTAATTTGATAATTACCTTATCGATATTTATGTTGTGGTTTGAGTGATAATTTAAATATCTTTTGGTGTGGATTGGTTTTCTGTAAACTATGGTTGCATATCCTCTCTTCCCTTTTGTGATTAACATATCCAGAGGAGTCAGTGAATTGTAATTTTCTCTTTCTATGGTGAATATAATTGATTCTTCTTTATTGTTGACGTACATCAGAAATTTATTCAATGCTTCACTCCGATTTTTTTTCTGTAAAAATCATGGAGAGTTACCAATATTGTACCACTTAAAATATTTCGAATTTTAGTTTGAGTAATATGTCATATTATAATAAATAATAAACATTGATACACACATCATAATTTTTGTAACTTGATATCATTAATTATACAGTTAAAAAATAATGTTTTCCTCCTAGGTTGCAAGTGGTACACTTTAGAAACCTAGTTGCGTTTATGGTACCATGGGTTTCCTTAATTATACCCGTAGTAGTAACCTATATAGGGGGATTAGTGTATAGTAAAATAAATTTTAGTGTGAATACCTTTAATCACGTTTTGTTTAATACACTTTATTTTTCAATATCAGAAATTATTCAGATTGAACGTACATAATATTTTTAGTTACATTCAAAGCAAGAAAAAGTTTGGATTCCTTCTGCACAAAGTTCGTGGCTCCATGAGCTGCATTTGGTGTATTGGATCATGTTTTCAATTATTTTTTTCTCTCAAATTAAACAGAACCACTTATCAACACACATCTCTATAACAACGTCAGATTAATTTGAGTTTGACGTGGCATTTGGTTTAGAACAGACGCTGTGTCTTTTCTTAACAGCTTCTTTGTTCCTTTTGAGACTAGTTTTACCTTCTAGTTTTATTTTTAAAGCACCTACAAGGTCCTTGAACGATTATTTCGTACTCTACATTGGCTCCTGTTGTAGACCTAAGTGATTCCTTATTTATGTCATTAAACTCTTCATTTTTACAATCGTCCCGAGCTTCACTGCCTTTCTGGTCATTTAAATGTTCAGCTGCACAAAAGTTTTAATCTTTAAAGACCATGTGATCAACAGGCCATACTTCACTATTTTGGAAAGCATTGACCGCAATTTTAATGCTTGTTGGTCTCCCATAACCTTAAAAACCAAGCTAGCTACATGAAGTTGTATAGCACATAATCCAAGGTTAGAACAAAGTCACTTTTCAACTGATTAAGCATAGTAGCCTTTGAAAGGTTTAAAGAATAATCTATCCAAAGGCTGTACGCGATTGGTCTTGTGTCCAGGCAATTGTAGCATTATTACACCGTGCTCTCTCGCACGTAAAGTTGCTTTAAGATTCTTGGAGTACGTTGTATGCCTATCCAGTACCAAAAGAACTTTTTTTCCACTGTTGGGTTTATAGAATCAATAAAATGCTGGAGCCATCTTACAAAGAATCACTAGTCATGTAGCCTGATTCTGATATCTCAACCATACTTCCTGGTGGAGCTTCAAATCATTGTTCATTCACATACGCTTAAATATAAGCGTAGGTGGAACGTAAATTCCTAAGGCACTCATACAGCAAACAACAGTCGTGTTGACTTCACGTTCTCCACTAGATACTGACCCTACTTGCCTTTTACCTTTCTGTGCGAGAACCTTTTGGCATTTGTTATGCACAGTGCTGACACCTGTTTCGTCAACGTTAAATATGCGAGTTGCATCAATATTACCCTCATCAACAATTTTTTCCACAAGGTCGAAAAAAACATTTCTTTTATTGAATCCTTTTGCGGACACCATGAACGTTGCTGAGGTTCTCTCATTGAGACTATGTCCTTATGACGAGCTTTGAAAGCATAAAACCACTTCTTTCCCTCCATGTGGAATTCTTTATTAAAATTAGGTGGTATTTGATTTCTCTCGACGATTTAAAATACAAACCATCGAACATCATTGATCGTGAGGCCAAACATCAACGTCTCCAGTTTTAAAATGTGATCAACTAGCTCCTTCTCCACTGCTGTTGGTAACACACTGCCTCGGCCAAAAACCTTTGTTTCTTCATTTGCCTTGACATTGGTCCCCTTATGGTGATGGAGAAAGGTAGGCTTAGGGACTCCATGCTGCATGCAGCATTCATTTAGTCCCATGTCACCATTACGATTTGTTTGAAGAGCCCAGCTCATGTCGTCCACAGTCCAAGTCTCATATTTTTCTTTGGGCATCTAAAACACACAAGAACGGTATGTGTTATTTATTTATTTATTTTCGAAAATAAGTTGGTGTTAAATACCCAATGGTACATTAAATTGTACCGGTACAATATAGGCAACTAGACGTGGTACAATATGGGAAACTTGCACTTTATGTAAATAAACTACGATTTCTAACCTAAAAATGGTCGGCAAAGAGAAACAACTCAGTTTTATACACCTAAATACATGTGTTTCTTGTATTTATGAATCAAAATGGTTTTGCAAATGCCTGTACAGATGCTGTAACCTTAAGTATGGAACTAGAAAACTATACTGAAACACCATGAAATACAAAAAATTCAATAAATCAAAATCGACAAATATAACCGTTAAAAACTTAAGCACTCAACTCTAGATAGTAACTATTTCCACTAAACGACATATAAGAGCACTGTGGCTTCCTCATAAAGGATAAATTCAGCGGTGGTACAATATTGGCGCCGGTACAATTTTGGCTACTTTTACCTATCTAGTTGAAAAAAGGTGTTGTTTGTGCAAAGTGTAAGTAGTGCCACGATAGCTGATACATTTAATTTGGATTTTGTTGTCAATTTATAATTGTAATCTATTTCTGCTAGTTTTTGCAAGAAACGTTGCTGATTATCCCGGTAGAATTCTCGTCTTACGTCAGAGTATTGTAATAATTTAAATTGTGCAGTTTTTAAAATTTTATGGACGCTGTCACTGGATTCATTATCAAAATAATAGTAAATAACTCAAAAAAAACCCAATTGATAATTTTTTCGCCCAGGACGCACATTTTTTCATTTTTATTGATACCTGTAATCGTTTTGATGTGAGATTTTAAAAGATAAAGAAATCAAAGAATTTTGGGTTCAAATAATTTACTAAACGAATGGGACGGAAGTGCGGTAATTACCAAATGTATATGAGTATGTAAAACAACGGTCAAATGCCTAAAAATCTGAATCTGATAAAAGGACTTGGGCAGTAAAAATGCAAATATGTAAATTTAGAACCAGCTGTTGGGATATACTTATGGGAAACGTGAATGTAAATAGTGTATGTCTACAGTTTGTCGTTTATTAACCAGGAAACATATATTGTTGAGGGATTATCATCAATAATGACATGGAATTGAATTTTCGGTTGTATGTTTATTGAAATTGTTGGCGATATTCTTAATCACTGCTAAAACAGATGCTTTTTTGTTACATGATTTTTTTAGGCTACTTCTTTATCATGTGCCATACGCTTTTAGCATGTATATATTCATCTAGCATATATAGGGCGTAGGAAATTTCGACACTAAGCAAGTAGCGACTAAAATTTAATGGCAATTTTCGACACCAGCCCCAATTCCCGTTTTTATCTTACAGGTATATTCGACACCAAATAAATATAGTTGCGACATAAATAAAATACCATAATTAATTAATTTATTTATTTTAATAAAAGTAATGTGCATTTTATTTCTTTATAACTGTAATAATATCTAAATATAATACAACTAGTACCTAATTTTTGTACATTTTATCGTTAATATACTTGTATACAATGATTTATTTGCTATTATAGGAATGATAAGATACAGCTTTTATAAAATCTAACCTACGTATTTGTTGGGATCGTAGTTTATCCATCATTTTCTCCAAAAATGCCAATTTAGCCTTAACAGTAGTATCTTTGATTTTTGCTGGTATATGTAAACTATTTATTTTGACATAAGTGTCTACTTGAAATTCTTTTAACTTTTCAATAAAAATAAAAATAGAAGGATGTGTTGAATAAAAAGAAGAATTAAATCTCGAATGAAAGAATTCACAGGCATTTGTGGTCCTCGCAATAGACGGATTCTGATTAGACCATATGTGTGGTGGAAATAGAGCGCTATCGAAAATGTAATTTTCCAGTAAATAATCTGCATATATATCAAGTGTTGCGTTTATAGGTTTATATGACATTAAATCATAAAGAAAGCATTCTTCAACTTCTGCTGGATTTAAATAAGTCCATTTTCCAAGCCATGTATAGTAAATAATTGTAGACAATATTTGGTACTGTATGAAAATGTACCATCCATATACAAAGTTTTTAATTTACACAACAAACGAATATTTGTCTCGCATGAAAATACAATTACATTTAATTCAGGATGATTTAAAAACAAAAAACTTTCATTGAGACAGGTTTTAGGAGAATAATTACTAACCGCGTTATGGACTTCTGTTATGCTTCTTGGTAACGGACCTGGTAACAGTTTACGACGACAGTTGTAAATGTTCTTTCTTATGCTAGCTATGTCAGGAACCGTCAGCAAATTGACATCACACTCAGCAACAGCAGTTCTTGTAATTTTGGCAGGCTTTTCCGATATGTCCTTTTGGGCTTTTCTTTTACATGCATTGGTTACCATCTTTACTTCAAGCTTTTTTGGATCGGCTTCATGATTATGTACCAAATCACTTCTTGTGATGGTGAGGTCCTCACAGCCTATTGTAAACACTTTTGCGGAACACTTAGTGTTTCTTTGGATGCAGCGCCAAAATATCTCGCCGCTTTTTAACACTTTCTGTTTCGAGGACGAATGATGCTCCACCACTAATAAATCTCGACCACGGGAACTTTTTATCAAACTCATTTTTTAAATATCCGTATACGTGCACAAGTCAACGTCAAACAAGAAATAAATTACAACTGAAATAATTTAGTCACAAGTACACAAGTGCCACGCCCCCCGCCGTGACAATAAATATTGGGAAAACCCGCTTGTCCTGCTTGGGTGCAAATGTCCATCGCCGCTAATTACCTACCTACCTGCTTTACGCCGCGGTGTCGAAATTTCCTATAATAAAATTTGACCCTTCGATTACCCTAGGTACAAAGACAATTTGGCGTCGAAAGTTCGCCCGCCGCATATATACGTAGACTGAGACCTTTTAAGAGAGTATGACTCTTTAGGAAGTGTGAAAATTTTACCTGCATTTTCATTTTATCATAAAAAATTATTTATCGCAGCCACATAATATGTGAGTTGTTTAAAGAATGAAATGATTAAATGGTTGACACAACACAATATACCTTCTACTCCAATGAGTTTAAAACCAGAATTATACGAACTTATTAAATTTCATAAGGACCGATAAGTAACATACGTATTTGATGAGTTGTGCCGAAAATACGGCTTACGGTACCCCCGTATCACCCAGACTTTAATCCAATCGAATTAATTTGGGCAACGGTTAAGAATATTGTCAGTCTAAGGAATATCACGTTTAAACTTGAGGACGTAAGAAAATTAGCAGAAGAAAAATTTAATAAAATCGGTATTGAAGAATGGAAAAAACGGTGAAATCATGTTATAAAGATAGAAGATGAATATTTTGAAAGAGAAACACAAACTGATCTATATTCGGAAATTACTCCTATCTTCATTAATCTTGGGAATTATTCGACTGACAGTGACTGTGAGTCTTCTTCTGACGAAGACATATGAATATTTTTAGTGTAGTATAATGACAATACTTGTAAATAATTTAGGTTGCTATACTTTTAAAGATGATTATTAGTAGTTGTGTTGTAATATATTTAACGGAAATATATCATCATCGTCATCATTCTCAGCATATTCTACCGATTATGGTGCAGCCTCTCTTACATATTCATTCTTTATTTCCTCCCACAATTGTCTAAAATTTGCTTTTCTGTGCCATGTTGTATCGGCTTGTTTCCATATGTCATACTTCCATTTTAAATTTGGACGTCGTCTTGGTCTCTTGGCGCCTCTTGGATACCACAGTGTAATTCTAGTGGACCACCTATTGTCAGTTCTTCTCGGTAAATGTCCCGCCCACTGCCATTTTAAAGATTTAATTCTATGGATTACATCAGTAACCTTGATTTTCTGTCTGATCCATTCTATTCTTCTTGGATCTCTCTTTGTTATGCCTAGCATGCATCGCTCGATTGACCTTTGAGTGACTTTGAGTTTCGATATTATCTCTTTCTTTAGTTGCAGCCGTAAGTCATAATTGGTAGTATACACTGATCGAATGCTTTTTTCTTCAGGTGAATTGGCTTCTTCGATTTGAATATAACTGCATTTCTACCAAAAGATGTCCAAGCTAGTTTCATTCTTCTGTTGATTTATGGAAGTAAGGGACCAGCTTTATGTAATAATTCTCCTACGTATACATACTCGTCTATTGTTTCAAGTGCAGCGTTGTTTATTATTACATCTTGGACATTCACTAGCTCATTGTGCATGGTTTTTGTTTTGGTCAAGATTATTTTTAGGCTAACTTCAGTGCTAGCTGCATTTAGGTCGCTTATAAGTTCTTGTAGTTCTTAAATCTTAAATGGCTGAGATATTCTCCATCAGCGGATATTCCTTTGTTGCGCCAGTTAATTTTGCTGAATATGTTTTCAAGAGTTGCAGTAAAGAGCTTTGGAGGTATTGCATCTCCTTGTCGAATACCTCTGGTAGTGGGAAATTCTGGAGTGTTTTTATAAATTTTTACCTTAGCTTTTGCTTATCTGTATATGTTTGCTAAAGTTTCTATGTACGGTTTGTCAATGCCTTGGTTAGTCAAAGATTCTATTACTGCCTTGGGATATATAGAATCGAAAGCCTTTTCGAAATTTATGAAGGTTAATGCTAGCGGTATTTCATATTCTTTAGCTCTACTCATTCATTGGTTCTCGAAGTGTATGAATATGATCCACGGTACTGAATCCACTCCTGATGCCAGCTTGCTCCCTCGGCTGTGCAGCATCTAATGCGTTTGTTAATCTTTGTGAATGTCTTGTATACGATTGGTGGTAGACTTATAGGTCTGTAGTTTTTGATATACTTTTTGCTACCTTTCTTATGAATGAGAATTATGTTTGCAGTATTCCAGTGGTCTGGTATGCATCGATGTTAGACAGTTCGTAAAATATATAAATCTGTATTAGTTTATCTAAATAGTCCTTGAAATTATAATTTCGTTATTTTTTTTATAAGCAGATAAAATATACCAACCTCAGTTCTGGAAAATCCAATGGAAATAGAAATGTAAATAAAGAGAGGAGTCAGGCAAGGATGAATACTATCACCTCTATTATTTAACGCTTATTCTGAAGAGGTAATTCGAGAAACTCTGGAAGATGAAACAGTCGGCATAAGAGTAAATGGAGTCTTAGTTAGCAACATCAGAGATGCAGATGATACAGTAATAATAGCCGATAGCTTACAAGACCTGGAAAGACTCATAAGTAAAATAGTAATGTGTAGTAGGGAGTACGGACTCTCGCTCAATATCAAAAAGACGAAGTTTATGAAAATTTGTAAAAACAACCATAATACTAACGAAATCTTGACAGTAGAAGGCCAGCAGATCGAAAGAGTAAAAAAGTACACTTACCTAGGAACACTTATAACAGAAAATAATGACTACACTGCAGAAATCAAAGTCAGAATCGAAAAAGCACGTTCTAATTTTATAAAAATGAAAAAGGTCCTATGTGGCAAAGATTTAACATTAGCTCTTAAAGTACGCCTAACAAAATGTTACGTATACAGTGTACTATACTATGGAGTGGAATCATGAACGTTAAATCTAGACACAATGAGACGACTTAACGCCTTTGAAATGTGGACCTATAGAAGAATTATGAGGGTTTCCTGGGTAGATAGAGTTACGAACAATGAAGTACTGAGAAGAATAGGTAAAGAGAAGGAAGTTGAACTTACAATTAAAGAAAGAAAGCTACAGTATCTCGGACATGTGATGCGGGGAGAGAAGTATGGCATCCTGCGACTCATAATGCAAGGAAAGATAGATTGCAGAAGAAGCATCGGAAGAAGACGAATTTCATGGCTCAAAAACCTGAGAGAATGGTTTGGATACAGCTCAAAACAACTTTTTAGAGCTACTGCCTCAAAAATTAAAATAGCTATGACGATTGCCAACCTCCGTAGAGGAGATGGTATCTGAAGAAGAAGAAGAACCTCAGTTCTACTTGACTATACATCTAGTGAACAACTTTTTATATTTTTGAGTCAGTTGTAAATCCGTTTAAAATATTTGTTGCAGCTTTCTTCTGATAATATTGATATTACTTAATACCTGACACACCTACTCAACAACTACATATATGTATATTCCAAACTAAATGTTATTGACCCATAAAATGTTTATGGGCATTAATCGGCAGATAATGCCTTCAACTAAGGGCAACAACATTAAAAAATATAAGGAAATATGCCCATTAAGAATTTGTTTCACAGATTATTTTTATTGATCATGTGATTTAGTAAAATTATGACTTAATGAAGTGATTAAAAGACCATAAAATAAAGTCGTTGATAACAGTTGGGTCGTGATAATGTAGCATTAAATAATATATTGCTACATATCGATGTTTTAGTGTAGATAAAAAATGTGTATACCAGGGCAGGTGGTTCGATCAAGTTTAAACATGAAAGTATTCAAAATACAGAGATTTTTATTTTATATTAAGCAACCATGTAATGCAGAATAATTACTCCAGAATAAAAATCAAGATGAAAGAAAACATCTAACAGAAAAGGAAGAGAATGGGGAAAGTTGAATGAATATATACTGCAACTCATGGAAGAAAGAAAAATTAAAAGAACAACAAAAGAATGTAGAATACAAACAATATTTAGAGACAAATATTAACCGAAATAGAAAAGGCTAAAGATATAGAGAATACAGTTGTTGAAACAAAAACATGATTAATATGCATAAAAAGCAGCTGGTCTTAGAGTAACATCATCACAGACAGAAATCAAGAAATTTGATGGACCATATACGTTCAAGATTTCTTTGATGATAATAGGTCCGAACCGCCCCCATCCTAAATATGTAGTGACCACGTACCAATCACAGTAGCCCATTAATACCCAAAATTAAGTTTTCATCAAAACGAAATCAAAATTTCAGAATGAAATAAAGACGAGTTATTTTTAATAGCAATGTGCAAAATTTACGTTTTTTTTTGTAACTATCTTTTTTTTTTGACGTATGATATATCATACGCTGAGCAAAGAAGGACACAATATTTCATAAAACATTTTTTTTTGTTTTTAATTTTTACAACGTGTAATATTTGACAAAACATTACTCGAGATGGAATCCTACATTCCATTTCATGCATCGATATTTGGTACACTTGTCACATCTGCTGCACCTTCGTCGTTTTTCTGCAAGGCCTCCACAATTTCCCTGTAAAATTCTAATAAAGAAATTGCCTCAATGTTGCGGTAAAGAAGCCATATGTTGACTATTACCCTCTAGAAGCAAACTCTTAATATCGCCCAATACCATTTTTTAGATCGAATTCGAATCCTATATAAACCTCAGCTTATCAAATAAGTCTACACTACTCATTTTCTTATACACTCTATACACACACTTATAGTCATTATACATTTGCACAACGTTTGAGTTGAAATATTAGTTGCCATAGTAACTCATTATTGTCAGAAACAGACATAATATTGATTAGTTACACCGATTGTCCAGCCTATTATACATCATACGCAAGAATCAAAGACCTTCAATATACCCACCAGTATAAATTTGAATACTATTTATATCACTATTTGATATTTAGAAGCCTTACTAGTTCAACAGTACAGAAGATTTTTCAAAATAAGTCAAAAAGTCCTACAAACTTTCCCAAAATACAACCGGTGAACTATAATATAACCTAAGAAAACTAATCACCTTTTACCGCCAGGCGCCAGGCGGATATAAATTTCTAATGTTATAATTAACAGATACCTTCTAACATCTATTGTAATCTATAATGGAAAAACAACTAATGTTTACTTTTTTTCTGACTAGTAGATGGAGAAATATGTAGTAGCGTCTCGCATATTACATAGAATACGATGGGCCTTATCGGGTTAGATAAAGTGGAAAAAGTAGTATCACAATTAAAGATGGCAAAGCTCCTGGATCTGATAAGGCATATGCTGAACTCATAAAACTATTTAATACCGACGGTCCTTAACGCCTAAGGCGATTTTTCGTCAAGGATTTTTTGTTATCGAACGAAGCTATCTAACGCAGAGTTTGTACGTTGTTGATTTTCTCTTCAGATTACTGGGGTTTAGTTCTCCTGATCTGCTCTTTGAACTATTGATTTTTACTTTGCTTGTACCTTAGGCCAAGGCACTTACTTGGCGCAGTTAGTCGAGGTAGCTGAGCCTTATATGGATATATAGATCTAGAGAGGTGGCCTTTTGGCCTATTCCACTGCGACCTTTTCAGGTCTATTGTGGTTTTCTAGTACTAGATAACATTCTATAGCCTGACCATTTTTAAAAAGTCCAATAACTTCGAGACTGTACATTCCCTGTAGCTATTTGCTGGTGGATTTTCTTCTCCTAATGCAAAGAACCGAACATTTGCCATACTGTTACACTGACATAGAATGTGCTTTGCTGTTTCTTACCTTAGGCAAGTATATGGCTTATACCTTTTGCCATATTTCCAGTACGATTCTTCATGCTAAACTGGCTTTGTAGAGCATGCATAGGTGTGGTATCAATACCTCTAATCTTATATGCAACAGTATTGGATATATGCCACCTGTCCCTGGAGACTTATATGACCGAAACTTATTTATAGCCCATCTAACTCTGTTTGGTCTTGTGATTGCTGTGGCTATTTCCCAATCTGTAGACCTTGGCCTAGTCAACATTTGGTCTTTGTTGGTTTGCCTATCTGCATCATTCAAAATTGTTCAGCCCGGAAAAGCCGTATTTATCAGTTCTCTAAGTCTTTCCTCTTTGGTATCCGTAAATTTGCCATTAGCTTTCTTTAGGAAACCTTCTTCTTTAGTTGTAGCTAGCTGAGCCTTAGTTTTTTTATAGATATGTTACTCGTCTATCCCTCCTCTGTTTTCTGGACTTGGGACGGGTTATGACGGTTGTAAAGCTACTGAAGACGAAAGTAAACAACGTAGGTAGAGTTGGTGTAGCCAACAACGTAGCCAACCTTCGGTAGAAGACGGCACATAAAGAAGAAGACGGAGAAGAAAAAGGTATAAAAATTTGTGGACAACGCTTGAACCATCTAAGGTACGCTGATAACATCGCATTGATAACCGATAAAAAAGAAGAATTATTTGAAATGATGAAAGAACTTGACGTAGAAGCTGGAAAGATAAGCCTTAATATAAACTTACAGCAAGACCAAAATCATAACAAATTACAGATGAAGAAATCACAATGAGGATTGGACAAGATGAAATAAAACAAGCTCAGGATTATATATAACTGGGTCAAACTATAAAACTTAACAAAGAAAAGCAAACAGCAAAGATAAAAGACGGGTTAGACTGGCATAGGCGGCATTTGGCAAACTAAGCTACATTCTTAAAAACAAAAGATATCCACAGCATCTTAAGACCAAATTCAATCAATGCGTACTCCCTGTTATCTCTTATGGTTTCCAAACGTGGACATTTACAAAAGCAAACATGGACAAAATCATAAAAACCCAAAGAGCAATGGAAAGAGAAATGTGGCACATAAGACTAATGGATAAAAAGAGAAACGAGTGAATAAGAGAGAAAACAAAAGTGAGGGATGTTAGACAAGAAGTTGCAAAATTGAAATGGAGATTTGCCGGACACAAGACAAAGAGAACACCGATGGAAGAAATTTCTTATAAGTTGGAGACCGTGGGAATATAAACGAAGTAGAGGAAGGCCCTAAATGAGATGGGCAAATGATCAAGAAGCACATGTAGTTTCGTTTAGAAGTCTACTGTACTGCCTATTACGCTGTGATATATTAATCTAGAAATAAAAAAAAACTAAATAGTTAAATATTTGCCTAAAAACAGATTTTATTTTTTTACGTTCAAATTTAAATGAGAGAGGTATTTTATTTAAATGCTGATTTTCTGATTTTCTCTTCGCCCGACACTGTCCATCGTCATTGGTGTGTGTTCAGGCTGTTAAAAGGACAACACTCACGGCTACTGTGCTGCCTCTTATCTTCATCTGAATTAGTTTCAGTTTGGAACGTTAATTAACGAAACTTATCAGCATCCTAATCGATGTCATAACACTAGAAAATTTTTTAATATTATTCGAATGTTTCCGTGACGTTTTTATCACCCATTACTTTAATTAGATATAAAAACTAATGCGGATAATTTGTGATATTCTTGGAAGCGGAGATCTAAAATTTCATGGCGGGAATATATTTCGGAAAAGCGGGCTTAATTGATAAGAACGTGCAGAGCCGGCTTAAGAAGAAAGAGGTCTCTTAAAATTGGTTACAATATGTTTTTCCTATTTAAGACAATTCTGAAGACTTGATTCTGATCTTGTTGTAGTGCCTCTCCGCCGTGTTTAAAAGGTGTATAAATAAAAATAATATTTCTCAAGAATGGAAGATCAGTTATATAACACCACTTTAGGCAAAAATCGTACCCTAAACCAGTGCAGAAACTGCAAAGAACTATCCGGTAATGTAGTAGGTAACTATTCGGTAAACTATCCAGTACTATCCGGAACTATCTGGTAACTATCCGGTAATGTAGTAGTAAAGTAGTAATCTAGATCTAGATTCAACAGCAGGTTTCAGTTGTTGTCGGACGCTATCATTTACTGACCAATCAGCGTATCGACAGCACCTCTTACAGCGTCATAATCCCTGAGAACAAAGGAATCTCAGGGATAAAAGAACGGACATTTTAAGTCAGAAGATAGTTCGAGTTTCACTTTGTAATCGAAGACTCCTAGGTTAGGTGTTTATACATCCACCAGTTTATAAATCTTCCTTTTTATTTCTCTTGACATATATGTTCGCTATTTGATTGTTTTTGTACATTTGATTTTGTGACAGTTCTACTCCGTAGATCATACAATTAATCAGTGCTCATCAATTAATACTCATTTAATTTCTATTTTGCTATTTTATTATTGCATATTTACTTATATAATTCTTGCGGGAGAGCTAACGCTCGAATTATACCCAGTTACTCTGTATTTTGGACTTGTGATATTTCTCTCATCGACATCATACGGCCCCATTTTATATGTGCTCTGCAGGCGTGTTTAGCCTCAAATTAAGGTTACACGTAAATCATTACAAATCTTGTGACGAAATCTAAAAATAGGTTCCCATTTACGAGTGCAAATAGCATAAACCGTGCCGTCACAAGACACACGTAGTACCTTGCAACCTAAATAAAAAGACAAAGAAGCATGGACACTAGATGCTCCTTACGGTCGAAATCTGAAGACCGTACGAAGTCCGTGGGGTTCTGTAGGACCGAAGAAACCCCAGCCTCAGACCCTCGGCAACACAGTCTACTATTAACAATATTTTTTGTCTTGTTGGGTGCTTATATCGTCTTAAAAAATTAGCGATTTTTTTAAGGGAATCTTTCTATAACTTTTTGGATTATATATCTAATAGTATCCAAAAGCATATTTATTATTCATTATTGATCGAGAAAGTCCTAAAATTTAATAACAAAAAATGATGTTATGGGTTACGGGACAGAAATTTTTTTTATATTAAGATATAAGGTTATTTCTCCTTGTAATTATTGAGTTGTAAGAACAAACTTAATTCATTTGTAAGAAAAAACTTCAGTATCTATAGTTCAGGAAATGAAGCTCGAAAAAAGTTAAAACCTCGCAATTTTTTCGTCTTGCATGGATTGAGTTGAAATTTTAACAGAAGGTAGGTGATAGCCCAAGGATCAAAATCTATATCGAACCGAAGTACGTTGAAGGGTTTAAGGGTGAAAACTACCCCTAATTGTCAAAAATTATAAAATAACCTGAATATGGGTAAGATTTGGTTTGAATTAGTTAAATAATGATTATTTTATACTTTTGAATAGAGTTCCATCATATTTCAACCCTTAAAAAGCAACCCTTGTTAGAGATTAATGTAAAAAAATTACTAATTCTAAAAAAATGATTTCGCCTTCGATCGATTTGGATAAAAATTTGGATTTAAGCTCAACTCACCCTCTGCTTTATAGTTTATGTCATGCAGATGAACCCATATTGTTCTTAGGGGTGAAAACTACCCCAAATTGTCAAAAATTGTAAAATAACATTACAAATCTTAAGATGAGTGAAATTTGGTTTGGATTAGTTAAATAGTGATTTTTTTATACATTAAAATACAATTTCATAAATTTTCAACCCTTAAAAATCAATTGTTATGAGTGGTATAGGTGAAAACAATTTTTTGCCAAAATTTTGCAACTTTTCAACTTTTGAAAATCACCCTTTAAAACATTGCAGTTTTTATAAACTAATTTAATAGATATAAATTGAAAAAAGTAGAATTAAATACAAAAAAATTTATCAACATAAAAAGGCACCATATATTCTTATACATTTACATAAATAGTTGAAAATATTTACATTTATAGGTAAAACAATTATAATATTAATTTTATTCGTCATCAATTACATCTTCATCGTGATCTATGTCATCCTCATCTTCTTCAATTATTGGTGGACTATTATTGCAGCCTTCACCTGAGCACCCAAAACAAGTAGAGTTACAGTATAAATCAACTTTTCTGCACCCACATGAAACGCCGCATTCTTTTTTGCATTGGCAAAAAATAATTTTCAAAAGTTCATCGGGTGCAGGTTGTTTGTTCATGCGTACGGGTAATAACAAACCATCTTTGGAATACCATCCCCAATCTGTTGCTCTGATATTTTCATTGCCAAGCCACTGTTGAATTTGGTAATAGCATCTTTTTGAATGCTCATCTAAGGGATCAACAGTGGGCAGAAGGGATGATAGCTTAACCTAAACGATAGGGTACTTAAATAGGGTAGAATTGATGCCATGTTTTTACTAGCTGCAAAGTCAATAAGAAATTGGTCGTTTTTATTTATGTCTCTATGTAGACTATGCTTCCCAATTATTCTGATCTGTTTTTATTCAATTTCTAACTTTGCTTTTGTATCACCTACGATTATTTTGATGTGATTTTTAGTGCAAGGTCGTATATTTGTTCTAGTAATTATTAAAAAGCCACTTTGGTGTCATCTTGTTGATTCGTTGGGTAGTAAACGTTTATTTTGGATAGGTTGAAGCAGTGCGTCCTTATTTTTATACTACAATATTCGTTCATTGACTGCTTGAAAATCTGTTGCGAGATTTTTCAGTTTATTATCGACTATAAATGCAACCCCAAATTTCTTATTTCCTGGATCTAAACTACTTCACAAGATGGTGTGTGTTTTGTGCTCTGAATACTCTTCCCTAGCCACCTTGAGCAGGGCTCTCAACGCTCCGGGTCTATTTAAAGTTTATTCAATTTCAACATCCCAACTGTCAAAAAAAAAGTCCATATTCCGCTGCGAATATCGTTACCTAGTTTATTCTGAGGCTTTTTTGCGAGTTTGTTCATAGTATGGTTCTTTTTGGGATTGGTTACTAGCCTGTGACCCAACCCTCCTCCTTTATTCGGTTCTCAATCAGTTCCATAACTGCCTTAACTTATATTTATGCAACAGTATATTAAAATATTATTTACCATTTTTTATAAGAATTTCATCCTATTCAATTTTTGTGGCACCACATTTCCCATGCTATATTCTTTTTTTACCTCCCGTTTGCCGAGCTATATAACCATAGGATTAGTCGATGACAGTGCCATATTGAGCTCACGACGTCTTCTCATTCACACCTCCCTGCGGCGGGGAAAACTCCCCACTTCCGGAAAATCCACGGCCACTCGGATATTGGAAATGCGATATTTATTAGATTTTTACCACGCCGAATTTCCTTTTCGTCTTGCCGGAATATATGGAGCGGCAGTTAGAGGGGATTTTTCTCCATTATGCCGTTGTGGCTTATTAATTTCTTGAAGAGGATCAGGCGGGAGCGCGAGAATGAGAGGGGGGCGAGTAATAGATAGGTTGAGTGAGATTTTGATTGATTTATAGCAAGATATAAATGCAAACTGTAATTATATTACTGTATTTAATCCGTGTTCTTCTTACAAAGGTGTTTTTCTACTTTGTTGACGAATTAGATCTATTTAAGATTGTCTTCAGATAAATTCTTAAATTTAAATTGTTTTGTTTTTGTCCTGATTTTTTTAATATTTCTCTTCAAAAGTCAGTGGTCTGTTTTAATTATCTTAACATTTTTCGATAATACCACTTCATCAGCATACGTATAATACTGATAAACATCTTTTGGAACTTTTCTGTTTTATATAAATGATTGAATCTTATTCTGTTGACTTTATTTGCTAATCTACTTACTTGATTTATTGACGTAAGCAATTAATTGCCGTAAACACATCACATCACAAAAAGAAGTAATTAAAGTGAATTTGTTAAGGCAGAAATCATAAGAGATCTTTCCCAAAGACACTTAAATCAATATTTGGAACACCAATCTCTGATACCAAATACAAAATAATGATAGAGAGACCATGCATTGAAAAAGCCTAAACACTAGTACGAAGAAGCATTTCATTATCAAAACCTGTGGTAATAACTTGTAATAGACTTAGCCAGGAGCATTTTAGGATTAATTTCTGATTTGAATCATCCTATGCATTTGCTACTACGGTAACAATGTTTTACAATAGGAAGTGTTGGCATTGGTTCGCAACTCAATTGTTCAAGTAATTACTATTTAAATGGGAATAAGCCACAATTAAAGGTTAAAGCAAGTTTATTGACGTTTCAATTTCCACTTCGGAAATGGTTCTCAAAATACAAACATAATAATATCTTGCGAAAGTAAGAAAATATTATCGAAATAATGTCTGCGTCGATTGTGGTGCTAGAAATCCAAGATTGCCATATTACATCTTCTCGACATTTTCTATATGTCCACTTATGTCCAATTGTATAATCGTCAAAATTTCCAATTGTCCAAGATTTTTTTGTTTCAGTTATGGTGACAAGTCTATCTTATGATTTTTTTAATTCGCCGCTTATTTCTTGTTACAAAAATTGAAATACTACTAACTTTAAAATGACAAGTATTAAATGTCCGTGTTTTTTGTCCATTTTATTGTTATTTTTCGTACAATAAGTGAAAATTATTTGCCGATGTAAGCACTTTTCAACTCCACCCTGTTCTTAAATATGGTAAGTAAATAAGACGTAATAATCGACAAGAAGCCATTGGGCAGAAAAGCCATTATTTAACCAGCCACAACAACCCAAAGTGAATTATCATACAGTCGTAGCTACCAGAAAAAAGATATTCAAGATCCAAACGAAGATATTCTCTCGCATTTCCATAAGATATACGGAATGTATAAAGAAATTGAATATTCTGCTCTCTGGCTATCCCATACTTTGTTGTAACTTGTAATCTCACCGACAAAAAACAAATAATTTGAATAGATCCGTTTGAAGAATTTTGTCAACGTTGGATTTATGGCAGACGCCACGGGATATTCTACAAGAACCAATCGCTGGTTATAATTTATAAGGTTAGAGTAGTTATAGGCCGGAAAAATTATACAAAAATTTTATGTAATAATTATATTTTTAAGAAATTAACTACAAACATATGATAAACCGTCTTCAAAGAAGAATGCTTTGAAACAAATTAATAGACTGTTAAGACTGTCTAATAAGTTTTGCGATTCGATAAGAGAGGGTGTTGCACTAGCCTGATTTTTTTTGTTATATTGGTGCCCTCTCTGTTTGAACGTATATTAAAGTTTTATTTTAATCTGTCAATGTATTTTTTGTTTACAAGCCATTTAGTATCGATGCATCACAGTATTTTTTTACAATGGAAAAAATCATAGACCAGGGGCGATATGTAAAAAATCGGCTAGATTTGGATGTGAGAGGTGGCGAAAATGACTAAAAACATCGATTTGTTTCTACTTTTCTTGTGTATAACATTAAAATAGTTTATTTAAGCGACTATTTCACTAGACTATTTTCAACTGATAAAACGTCACAGCAACGTCACGTTTCCTTCTGACAAAACTCCTTCCTGCCCGTGATTTCTCAGCGACAAAATTGTGACAGATTCATCACGAAGGTGTCTGGTAATTATGTTGTTGTCAGTTCGACAAACGTCATTAAGGCGTAATCAATTTTGGACAGATATAATGAATTCAGACAAAAAATCCAGATTTGGATGACTGTCAAGTAAAGAAATCAAAAAATTGGTTTCAGAAAATGTCCCATTGAACACAGAGTTTCAAAAGTCATGGACCACCATAAAAGAATCATTTGATGAGTTGAACAACACTTTTCTACTCAAGAGTAAAACAACTACCAAGAATGAGTGGATGACAGAAGAAATATTAGAGATGATGGAACAACGCAGGCAGTGTAAGATCAGGCAGGACGAAGTAGGGTACCGAAATATACACAGTCAAATTCGTAAAGAAATTATAGCGGCGAAGGAGATCTGGATGACTACACTTTGCACCGAGGCTGAAAGCCTATATAAACTCGGCGACAGCTTCAATCTTCACAAGAAAATTAAGGAAATTGCTGGTGTCTTCAAGAAAAAACAAGTCACTGGTATACATAATGACCAAAATGAATTAATAACGGACCCTAGCGATATACTTAATACTTGGAAAATGTACACAGCCAATTTGTTCAATGATGACAGAACACAAAAACCACCACAACTGGGAGACCATTTGTATGGCCCAAGTATTTTGAAAGCTGAAATTGTACACGCTATCAAACTATTAAAAAGTAACAAAACCCCAGGACCAGATGATATGTACGCAGAAACAATCAAGTTACTTAATGAAGAAAACCTAGACATTATTGTCAAGCTCTTTAACGACATCTACGATACGGGCCAGATTCCAAAAGATTGGCTTCGATCTACATTTATCGCCCTACCAAAAACACCACGTGCGAACTTCTGCAAGGACCACCGACTAATAAGCCTAATGAGTCACTTTTTGAAACTTTTCCTGAGAATACTTCACACTAGATTGTTTAAGAAATGTGAAGAGGTCAGTGGATGGAGTCAGTTTGGTTTCAAAAATGGACTTGGCACGAGAGAAGCGATCTTTAGTATGCAAACATTGATACAGAATTGTTTAGATCAAAGAAAGGATGTTTTTATCTGTTTCATCGATTACGAGAAAGCATTCGATAATGTAAAACATGAATTGATGATAAAATACCTACAAGAGTTGGGATTGGACGCAAAGGATATAAGAATCATTGCCAATCTGTATTGGAATCAGACAGCAACAGTACGTCTTCAAAATTCCAACGAAACAGAAGATTTCTCCATTAAAAAAGGAGTAAGGCAAGGTTGTATACTGTCTCCAATGCTGTTCAATTTATACGTAGAAAAAGCCTTCGCAGAAGCAGTGGAAGACTCTAATAAGGGTATTAAAGTTAACGGCATATTTATTAATAACATCAGGTATGCCGATGATACAGCCATAGTGGCAGATAACATCGAAGATCTTCAGTGCCTTTTGAATGATCTAACTCTTGCAAGTGAAGCTCGGGGTTTGAAAATAAATATCAAGAAGACAAAATCAATGATTATAAGTAGAAATGATTACCCCAACGCAAAGATATATGTCTCTGGAGAAGAAATCGAACAAGTCAGGCAATTCAAATACTTGGGATGTTTGCTGAATGAGGGTTGGGCTCCCGAGAATGAAATAAAGAGCAGAGTTGAACAAGCCAGAAATGCTTTTTTGAGGCTTCGTAAGTTTCTGACTGATCGCAAATTGGACTTCAACCTCCGATACAAGATGCTTAAGTGTTACGTGTGGCCTGTTCTCCTGTACGGAATGGAAGCATGGACGTTAAAGGCCAGTTCCATTAACAAACTTGAAGTGTTCGAAATGTGGTGCCTGCGTCGAATGCTCAGAATATCATGGACGGACAGGGTCAGAAATGAGGAAGTACTCAGAAGAGCGGGCTTACAGGATAGGGAACTTTTTAATTATGTAAAAAGTAAGAAGACTGCATACTTGGGGCACATTATACGAGGAGAACGATACACTTTTCAGCAACTGATACTCGAAGGGAAAATAGAGGGTAGGAGAGGTCTCGGACGTAAAAAAATGTCATGGCTGCGCAATATTCGACAATGGACAGGAATCCACAGCTATGAAATGCTTCGCAATGCTGCTAAAAACAGAATTATTTAATCCTGACTATTTAACAGCTCACCTGACAAGACGATGTACGGTGGACGCCTACGCAGAAATGCATGGCACCTTAAGAAGAAGAAGAAGAACACAGAGGTCCAGAAGCTCTATTTGGACCCAATTTTCGGAGTTCTTACGGGTGAGAAATTTTACGCTTGAAAGATATACTATCATAACGAAACAAATGCAAATGCAACGATGCAAAAATTCCCGAGGATTATGCCGTTAACATGCAAAAAGGCAATGGTGAAGACTATAAAGAGTCGTATGTAAAGTCAATGTGGTATACTACAGCAAAAATGGTACAAGAAAAATATTTTACGAAGTACGGCATAAAAATACGACCCTTTCACAGATATATCTTTTAAATGTGCAAGATTGGCCAGTCATACCAAGAGGAGACAGCTTTATAGTGTTCAAGAAAAAAAACTCAGTTCAAAAACATTATGCACCGAAAAACTATTTAAAAACATCCAAAGCTACGAGGAGGAAACACCCCATTGAAATTCTCAGAAGGAATTTGATGTTATGGGAGATTTTACAAGCCAAATTAAATACAACAGTATTTTTTCCAAAGTTTGGCAAGCAGCAAATGGCTGGTAAGAAATTCATTAAACGAAAATTTATGCCCAGTTAGATTATTTTGGAAATTACCCTTCACCTAACCTGGAAGGATTGATCTTGGTTCAAAAACTGTTTACTTGGATTCAACACCGTATCTAAGTGGACAAAAATGTCAGCTGAAAAAATTGAAATACACACAAAAAACATAAAATAACGAGACATTCTCATCGATCTTCAGCTGTGTCAGCAATGTTCAAGCAAGGTGTTTTTGAACAGGAGTTAATTAAATTAACGGGTCACTCAAATGCAAGCTCTCTAAAACCATATCTACAGAGTTGATTGAAAATTTCAGAACAACAAATGAAGCTGGACCTTCGAGTTCAGAAATGCTTCTACTTCTTCTTCAGCCTTCATTTATCCATTGTTGGACATAGGCGTCCTCCAATTGCTTCCACGCTTTTCTATCTTTTGTAATTCTCATCCACTGCTTTACAGCTACAGCTGTTATATTGTCTATCCACCTCTTTTTGAGTCTTCCCACGCTTCTTTTTGTTTCTCGAGGTCTCCAGAATGTCACTTTATGAGATCATCTGTTGGTGTCTTGTCTTGCTATATGTGCTACCCATTGCCATCTCAATGTCGCTATTTTTTCCATGATGTCGGTTACTTTAGTTCTTCGACGTATTTCGGTGTTAGGAATTTTGTCTCTGAGGCTTATATTTAACATGGCCCTCTACTTGGCCCGTTGAGTTAGTCTTAATTGTTCTGCCATTTTTCTTGTTATTGCCGTAGTATCCAATCCATAATTTGCAACTGGTAGTATACAAGTGTCATAGGTTTCGTGTATTGGGATTTTTCTGTCTTGTAAAATGAAGCTCAACTTACCAAAAGCAGCCCATGACAATTGTGTCCTACTTTTAATTTCTAGGGTTTGATTTTCCTTTTCAAATAATATACAAAATCATGCTTTGGTAGAAAAATATGGGCAAACTACTATAGTTTATAATAATTGTACATTTAATATTGTTAACAAATAAATAAAGATTATATTTCGTTGATATGGTGCTTTAATTGTCTCGTGAAAGAGTCTTGTCGAATACCATTGAGAAAATTATTTACCGGCAAAATTTTCTGCTGGTTTTATTCAATTTTGTTTCCGTTTGGCAAGTTTCGCTTATAAATTTTTGACAAAATCACTCGACTGACGTCTCGTGATTTAACTGTCAAAATTTAATTCGCAAAAATTGCCAGGCAACAAACTTTCATACCAGTCGAAAATATTGCCGCCAAAATTTTCTCTCTTATGATATTATATGCGACAATTAAATTTTATATAAGATACAGCTAGTTAATTTTTTTTTTAATTTATTGCCGTTACTGCAAAATATCAAAAAATAAAAAAAAAGAGAAGAAACAAACCTTTTCTTATTCAATGTTTTTAACCGCTTAGATTATACTTATGACCTTTATAATTTGTCTAGAAAATTTTTATATCATTATAGAAAAAAGTCCTCCAAATTTTATTAAAATCGATTTAACAGATTTCGCATAATAATTTTGCAATCTAATTTTTTTTTTAAAATTATTTTTTTTTAAATCTTGAAAAAAAAATTAGACCATAATTATTATATTATTAGTCTCAGGAATGTTTTAAAATTATAAACACTTTTTAAAAAGGTTCTTCGGGGATAACTAAACATATTTACCGGCTGTTTTAATAGAAAGTATTAGCGGCCTAAAATATTTTCTTGGGAAATTTTTACAGAAATAAAGTTATGATGCCACAAGAAAATAGCTTCATTCCTATATGTGTCCCTTATGTTTAGCACAGTTTTGTTACTATTAATGGCACAAAAGTTTGTTCGAAATTCAACACTTAGAGTGAAACTATATTCTAAAGATAAAATTTTCAATTTTAAATGGTTCTACAATAACCATGGTAGGAAATTTATTCTGATTGTCTTTTCACCAAGATAGGATGTCCATGTTTCAATATTCTCGTTCTTCTGCTAGATACCGATCCAGTTCTTTGTGAAGGTCCATCCTTTTTTGTATAGTGAAAATCTTTTGATCCTCGCTACTAGAGGACCCAGAAGAAAATCCAACTTTCTCTTGCTACTTCCAGGTTGATGCTATTTTTATAATTTTTTTTTTATATTATTCTCTAAGTTTTGTCTCTGTTTCTTGTTTCAAGGAACGGCCCCATTTCGATCAATCAAAAGCTTTCAATTTGTGGCAGGAATCTAATACTAAAGAAATACAATACACCGAATTTCTTGCTGCCATAAAAGAGTTTTTCCAATTGAATTTGTCACTATTTTGATCAGTATTATTTCTAATATTTTTTTGTTGAGGTAGTCGTTTAATAGATGTATGTACATAACCACACTGGGAAGCGTGATATACTTTTCCCCTCGTCCAAAAAGTAGAATGGGATTTACTAAAACCACCAGGTTTCTTAAAAAACTATGGTCAACTAATAGAAAGAGTAGAATACACCTACTTTAGTACGAAGATCAATGAAAATGGGACTATTTCCTAGAAATAAAATCTAGGATAGAGAAAGCAAGATCTGCATTTCAAAAAATGGCTAAGCTATTCAAATTATCAGTCTAATTAGGTTATTACGATGTTGACGGCTACGAAGTGACAGCTGTGTCATGACAACCAGACATGGACAACACACTTAGGTTATGGATTCCATGTGAACAAGAAAAATAATATTAATTTATATATCCTTATAAAGCTTAATAAAACTTATCGTAAGTAGCTTTATGTTATATTATGTCCCACAGTCCTAAAGAGTCAATGAGGAACAGCGAAAGATATGGGTTGCTGTAATTAATTCTTTAAGGAAAAATAGAAGGAACCCGGGGAACAGGGTGGCGAAGAATTTCCTGGTTGAAAAATCTGCGTACGTGGTTCAACACAACAACCACAAATCTTTTCAGATCAGCATTTTGCAAAATAAAGATTGCCAAGATGGTCGCCAACATCCGAAATGGATAGGCACTACAAGAAGAAGACTAGGAGGGTAAAAGTATGTCATGCTTTTTTCCTCCTAGTAATTCTGGAACTTTTTTGAAGTTTTTAAAAAAATTTTCTATTAGTTTCAGTATATCCCATTCTGCTATTTGGATTCTGAATAGTATTAATTTTTTAATTACTGAAACAGAAGAAAGTAAGGGAAAGAAAGTTCTTTTTATTTATCACGTGTATGGTCAGACTCACGACTACTAAAAGTAATCCAAAAAATAATATAATAAAGCAAAAATCCTTCAAAAAAGAATAGAGATCAGGCATCCCAATACCTCTCCTTAAAAAAGGAGACAAATCAGACCCAAAAAATTACAGAGGAATTAATTTATTGAACACAACACTAAAATTAACGATCAAAGTGATAACAAATAAACTGAATAAAATTATAACACTAACAAAGGAACAACAATGTTTTAGGTCAAGAAGATCATGCACCGACGCTATATTTATAATGAGGCAAGTGCAAGAGAAGTCATTAGAACACAACAAACCGGCATATCTATATTTTGTAGACCTTAAGAAGGCATTTGACTGGGTCAAAATAAAGGGCGTTATCCACTTATTGTACGCAAGAGAGATACCTTAGAAATAATCAAAACGATTGAAAATACCTACCAAAATAACACAATAAAGGTAAAAGTAGGCGAAGAACTAACTGACCCTATTGAAGCTAGCAATAGGATAAGACCAGGAGATTCCCTGAGTCCTGTATTGTTCAACTTTACTATGGATGAAATATTAACAAAAGTAAGCACTAAAAAAGAATACCAAATGCGAGGAAAACAACTTAAATAAATCTGCTATACATATGAAGCAATACAGCTCTTAAAGTGAAGATGATTTACAGCGTGTGCTGCACCAATTTATTATAATCGCCAGAATATTTAACATGTTAATTTTCTCAAAAAAGACAAAACGCATGGTTATAACCGCAAATTTACTAAGATGTAGATTGGATTTGGAAGGTCAGATAATAGAACAAGTGAAGGAGTTTAAATATCTAGGCATCACATTATTTAGCCAAAGAAAGCACGAAACAGACGTGGAAGATCATGTGAATAGAGCAAACAGAGCCGCAGACTGTCTAAATGAAACAATATGGAGAAATAAAAATATCGGAAAAGAAATGAAAGGAAGAATTTACAAAACAGTCACAAGACCAATAATGACATACGTGGCAGAAATGACTTGACACAGAGAGAACAAAAAGGATGTTAGAAACAGCAGAGATGAAAACAGAAAAAATGATGGTAAAACATTATGGGACAGAGCTAGAAGTATAGATATACGACGTAGATGCAAGGTGGACAAAATCAAGGACTGGGTAAGAAATAGAAGAGTAGAATGGAATGATCATATAAGTCGAATGACAACAAACAGAGTAGTAAAGACAATACAACACGGTTCCCCAATAGAAAGACGATCAGTAGGAAGACCACGAAAACAATGGAACGACAACTTACTGAAGGCACATTGAAAAACAGACATAGTCATGTATACATAAAAAGAAGAAAAAAAACGGTTAGATTTAAAGGTATTATCATCTGGTGGTATCGTTGTAATGTCTGGTAACAGTTTATTAGGAGAACCTTAACCATAAAACTTTTTTGCATATCAGGCGTGCATCGCAATAAATCAAAAAGAATTCTGTTAACTTCTATATTTTTACGTTGTAAACCTGATGGAGATACTGGTATAACTTTAATTACCAAATCATTCCGATAATAGTAAAAGTGCAAGTTTTGCAGGATCTCCAGAGGGATAAAGCGTTAGCTGTCCTGTCCCGAGTCCCGTCCCGCCCCGCAGGACAAAATGTGAATAAAGTGCAGTACAGAACATTTGGGAGTATCGCTAAAGTAAGGTTAATTTCTGCGAATGGCTAAAAGCCCTAATAGAGTTATAAGAGATTCAATAGATATATAGATGCTTATGCTCTAAGGTAATAACTAAATAATTTTAAAACTACTGGGCAAACAAACATTTCCGCGTAAAATGTGTAGTGCACATAAATTGAATCAAAAGTATTTACTGTAAATAACTTCTTATTAATACTGTAAAATAATTTATAAATGGATTTTTTTAGTTCAATTTAGAAGTTGCTTGTTTCATATTTTCATTACTAGAGCAGTTGACTTTCGTACTTCTTATGCTGTAAAGCAGAGTAGACCATTGGCTGCCAAGTGCCTAGCAGTAATCCAAAACAGTGAATATTTGTGAAATACAGTATACATGCTAATCCTAAATCTCTCAAATCTAAAAACAATAAAAGTGGCGTATTTAAACAAAAAAATAAACACTCATCGACAACAAACAGACATTTAAACTATGAATTTTTTTTTAATAGCAAGATCCCTTTTTCGAAGATATCTTTTAACTGAACCTTTACATGTAGTTAAACAATTGTTTATTGCCTTAATAAGAGCTTGATCGTTTTTATGATCTTACTGGTCTATAATGTCTGCACTTATAGCAACGTCGTCGGTATCTTAACAAATTCATCTGGCGCAGCACATTTTTCGGATGTCGGGGATTATACTGTGAGAGGTCGCCAGCAGACGACAGAGAAATTGTCGGACAGCTCATCGGATTCTTCACATTCTAACCTTACTTCGTAGATCCTTAACTCTTTCGTGTCTTTAATAAATAGTAAATGTCATTGACAAATAACCGAACAAACAAAGTGCCTCGACTATGTCTCATTTGCATGGCAGCACGATTGGGAGGAGATATAGGTGAAATGTACGTTTAAAAAAATATATCGACTTTCCTTAAGAAGTAGCAAGTGAACATGCTTTAAGCAAAAGTGATATACATTTAAGCGTATCACAGTTTTCACTGTCTGCTCTGCTTCACATTTTTTATTTATATGTTGTTCAATTCTCGATATCGCATATTTCGTTTTAACATGGCTTCGTCGATTATGATTTCCGAACACTTTGTATCTATTGTGAAGATTTTTGATAGCTTTAACTATCTATTTCTATATTTACCAATTTTTTGATAGTAGTTTTCTCAGTAATGTGTCGCAAAAAGTCAGTGCTAATTTTCTCGGTAGTTTTTCTAGTTTTCTGACTCCGTATTAATTGACTCGTTGTTTTTGTGTCCCTGTATGTTTTTAGGGAATTAGTTCTAGCACTCCCTTCTGTTCCAAATAGAATACAATTAAGATTAAGATTATCGTAGCCTCTGTGCAAGGTACTCGAAAATCGTGAAGCCTTCCACATTTTTTCTAACTACATTGATAAAACGAATGGAGACTTATATAGAGCTTTTATTTTGTAGAGTACTTATGACTCACATGGAATAGAGATAAACAGGTTAGCAATCAAATAATGACAAGTTAAAAGAACACATAAAAATGACTAAATGGAAAAGATGGAGTTGACAGAAGAAATAGACTGTTATACTATCCAAATATAATCTATGAATCGAAAAAGAAGGACAAAGGTACGACAACAGTAATAGATGCATACACACACTATATTAGTCTTGTAGAAAAGCACCGCACAAAAATAGACGCTAAGATAACAAACGAGAAATTGCTCAATCAATTTGGAGATTCGAACAGATTTGTCTAACAAAATTAAGGAAGTAGGACAAATATGACAAAGCAGTAATTGATAGATGCATATGTGCAGAATCAGAAATATCTGAAAATCAATTTGGATTTATGCAAGACAGATGAACTCTGAAGCGAATTGTACTCTTTGTAAATTAAGGTATACCAGAGTAAGGATACCGAAAGAATGGAGAACGAGCGAACTAATTCTACTACTCAAAAAAAGAGATATAAAACAGCCAGAAAACTACAGGGGTATTAACTTATTAAATACTACGCTAAAACTTACAATTAAAATTTTACAAGTGTTAATAAAACAGAGGATAAGTTTAGCAGAAGAATAACAGGGTTTTCGTAGTGGAAGATCGTGTACAGATGCAATATTCGTTATAAAGCAAATTACTGAAAAATCACTAGAGTATAATAGACCAACATTTCTGTATCTGATTTACCTAAAGAAAGCGTTTGACAGAGTAAGACTCAAAGATGAAATCCAAAGTCATCTTCTGTATAATAGAGAAGTTCCCCTAAATATTTTAAACCCTATCGAAAACATCTACCAAAACAACAAAATGGAAGTCAGAAAAGATAGAGAACTTACAAAAACTATAGAAATATGCACCGGAATAAGACAAGGGGATTCATTGAGTCCCATGCTCTTCAATTTGATCATGGATAAAATCATCAAAAGCGTTAACAAAGGAAGAGGATACAAAATGGGAAACAAAAAAATAAAAATACTCTGTTATGCAGACGACGCAATATTGATAGTCCAAAATAAAGATAGTTTGCAAAGACTGGTCCAAAGATTTAACAAAAGCAAAAAAATTTAATATGACAATCTCATCTCAGAAAACTAAAATAACAGCAGTTAGCAAAGGACCAACCAGATGTAGAATAGAAATTGATGGCATCAGTCTTGAACAAGTAATGGAAATAAAATACCTGTGAATTACATTGTCTAGATATGGAAACCTGGACAAAGAAGTGATAGATCAAGTATAAAAAAAAGGCAAATAGACTGGCAGGATGACTTAATAACACTACATGGCGAAACAGACACATTAACACTAAGATAAAGTCATAAATTTAAAAAACCAGTGTAAGACCAATAATGACATATGATGCCTCAGAAACAAGACCCGATAGAGCCACAACGCAAAGGCTACTGGAAACGGCAGAGATAAGAGTACTAAGAAGAATTACAGGAAATACGCTGGAAGATCGAAAGAGAAGTGAAGACATTAGAAGAAAATGTAACATACATGACGTGTACCACCGGTGGTATATGCCTAACTGTCCATTCATCCACTTATGGCCATTGGTGGCACGCTTTCTATTTCTTAACTCTCTATTATGTTGTTGCAAAAAACTGCAGTAAAAATGGTTTATTAAAATTAAAATATCGTAGTATAACATAGATATTGTACAAAACTTAAGAGATAATTTAAACATTATACAAAACTAGGTGGCTTTGTGAATTTTATTAAAGCAAGGAAAATACATAGTTGGTCTATCCTCACATGTATAGTATGTACACACTCTTTTTGTTTTTGATCGGGCTGCTTTTGATCCTTGTGTATCCTGAATTTTCTCATAACCTGAAAAGTAGCGTTTTCTTGTTTGTCTAGCACTATCTTTATATTTTTGTAACTTATGCTTTACCAAAGATAATTTGGGTTTTTTTCACTGGAACAATATCTGGTTCACAAGGACTTTCTGTAACTTTGCTTTGTAATAGTCCTTCAATAATTTTTTCGCAAATAGATGACATAATGCATGTTTTAGGATTATTACCATAACTATTAAAAAGAACTCAAGTATTTACTATACATGTGCCAAGAAAGAACACTTTTTATACCACTTAGTGATTTTCTTAACGGGGTATAATATGAAGACATTTGATCAAACAAGTCCACAACTTTCTTTGCCGTATTACACGCAATAACCTCAGGTAGTTTTAGAATGTCTTCACCTTATCTATAGTTTTTTTCTTATCGGTTGGAGGTTTACTGTATGGCTGGGAACTATAATAATCATTAATACAGGACGTTTGTCCATCCATTTGGCAACTCTTATGCCCTCATCATATTGTTTTCCATATATTTGCTCGTTATTCAATTTTTTTTACATACAGCTTTGAAATTTTTTTTTTTTGTTAGATCTAAGAGTTCCGCAAACATATTTTTTACACTGAAGAAGCTTTTTACATAAATTTACACTAGTATAATAATTATCAATATATAGTGGCCTTCCTTCATACAAACGCTCCTCAAGTAATTCCATGCAAATATTGTAGGAATGTCCAAAATCACTGTCAGGTATATTTGAACCACTTTTACCTGCGTATATGTTTAGGTTGCATGTATGACCTTCAATAGTAACCTAAACAGGCAAAAAACCATTACAAATCCAATAATATACTACGACACCCACGACTTCACATTTCACCGGTGGTACACGACGTTTTCTCTTGAAGAATGTTCACTACAGCCGGCGTGTACCACCGGTGGTACATACAAAAAATAGCTTTTAAATAGAAAAATATGGTTTTAAAAATATGAAAAATATATTGATAATAATCAAAATAGAGATTGTTAGTTAAAATATAAATAAAACAAAATTAAAGAGATGTAAAATCCCGGAATTCTGCGTCGCGTCGTCGCGAACGTGTTAAGGTGCATGTCGAGTCAAGTGATCCACTTAATACAAAGTTTAAATCTACTTGATACAAAGCATAGTTGATATCTGCTTTTTTACAAAAAATGAAATCCTCCATTCGAAGCGAATACACCTTTCCAACATTTTTATGATTCTCAATCATAACAATTTTATTCCCGTACGTCACTGGGCATTTAGTTTATTGCGGTAAACTCTATGAGAACATGCCGTTTTGTATTTATTAATTTTTTATTTCTTTTGTGGTTTATCGGGCATGTTACAACTCAATTAAATCTTTGTAATAAATTGAGCGAGAGCATACGGCGACATCAGACACCCACCTATATTGATAACGGCATTACAAGCATTCGAAGCATGTTTTTTATTGATAACTGCTATTAGGTCCACAAAGAGAGAGCATATTTTAGAATGTGGAAAGTGTAGATATGGGGAATTTTTTATTAAGTTGTAAGCACTGTTGGAGATGATGGCGCTAAATAGTAAAAGACGGAGACGACAGTAACGGGAACATTATTAATATTTGTACCTTCGTTTATAGTCATTTCATTAATTTATCTGCGGTTGTTTCCTAGAAAATTATTTGAAGTATTCGGTGTATTTCAAAAATACTGTAAAACATTGGTATTCATTATTTAATTATAACTAATAGAGGTGTATACGTTGACAATAGATGTAAAAACAGTCGTGAGGTCGCAACGACTAATTTATTCAAGTGAAGATATCAGAACTTACTAGTGGACAACTTTACACTGAGTTTGAATAAAATCAAGACAAAGTACAAAAAAAACGATGCGATCAGAAAAAAAAATTAAAAAAACACACTTAGAAATCTATACCTTAGAGGTAAAAGATTATATCTCCATTTTAGCAGTATTCGAGAAAACAAGAAAGTTTTATAATATGAAAATGAAAATTTTTGAAGTCATACATACGCGCGTTCGACGTTGGAAATTTGTACGGAAGTGAATCGCCAAAATCATTACATATGTAAGATATAGGTAATAGAGAGACAGAAGATATATTTTATCTCTGTTTCTCTCTTGAAAATAAAAATGTTTCTTTTGCAAATGTATTTAATATTTTATAATATTATTATTATTTTTCCATTCTGTTCAGAATTGGCTTGAACCTCGTTGGGCATGTTAAATTATAAATTATAACTTGTAAATATCTCAAGAAAATTCAAATGTGTACTTATATACAATATATACAAACAACAATTAAATTTTGTATCTGTCAATGTCAGACAAATTGACAGTTGTATCACGAAACAATATTTTTATTCTATTAATACATATTATTATCACGGTAAATTAAACATATGCGTAAGTAAGTTATGTATATTGTCATTTTTAAATACTTATGAATATTGCATTTTAATTTGCATTGTAATATGCATATTGAATTATGTTGCAGTGTATTGTATTGTATTTTTATATTAATAAAAAAAATAAACAATGAATTTTACTGCAGAGTATGTGTAACAAAATTTTTTGCATTCAAATCCTTTCATACATATATGAAAATAAAAATATACGTTTTCAATCCTTCATTTACTATACTCCGATTACAGGTCAAATGTTGTTTATATACAGCAAACCATGCGCCATATACCTATATACTTAACTGCTCTCTCTTACCTATAGCATTACATATGTAATGATTGTGCAGATTGACTCCCATATAAATTTGTAACGGTAAACGCGTGTATAGAGGTATAACTTCTACTGGCAGTCCCACTGGACTGCAACACTTTTTTTTTTAATAAAAATTAAATAAAAATTGATATTCGGCTTTTTTACAATTTAATTAATGAACTAATTGAAGTACTAAGCTATACAAATATCAACAATTTCTTGTACCTGACCAGAATTGAGGCACTTTCGACTGTTTACCACCAAATAAAAAATCAGGCAAAGAATTTAAAATGAAAGTTGTAACACCAAATCATTTTTTTTATAAAAGCTTTGAAATTAAAACGGTATCCACTCATATAAGAGAGTTAAGCTATAAGAGAGAGAAATACGTCAGGGAGAAAAGTCGTCACAATGTTAAACAGCGTTTTATGGAACCAATCCATCAGCAAAGAAAATAAAAAGAGGATATATGAGCTATAGTAAAAAATATTACTTTGTACAGCTGTGAGGTATGGCCACTGAAAGAAAGAAGATTGGCAACGCTGAAAGCGACGGAAATTGATGTTTGGAGAAGATCCGCAGGAAGATCTAGAAGAAAAAGGATTACCAACGAACGCATTAGAGACGTAATGGGAATCAAACGAACAAGCACAGATGACCTAACAAAAAAATAACTTAACTGGTTCGGACACATACAAAGAATGGATGAACAACGAATACCAAAAGAAATATTAAAATGGCAACCAAAAGGACAGAGAAAACGAGGTAGACCGAGAAAAAGTTGGAGCGAAGGAATAAATAAAAAAACTGAGAGAGAGGGACATAGAAGAGGACCTATGGAACAACCGGACTAAGTGGCGATTGGAAGTCGGAAAATGGCGAAGAACATTATAAACCGACAAGAAGTAGTAAGTAACTCATATAACTTTAAAAGATGTTGATGTTTCTTTGCAGTTATACCTTTAGAAATGGTGCTACGCTTTGTCTAGATTTTCTACGTAAGTTCACCGTTTTTAATTGTGTATCGGTAAATCCTGTTTTGTAATAAAGCAGAGCTTGGCTATCACGATGTACTTCTAGCCACACCGACGATGACATAAGAAAACTTTGCTTTTCAGTATTTATTTTTCGGCTAACAAATGGAGCCTCTGAAGATTTATGCAATATATTGAAGTTTTTAAAGTCATTTAATTCCATATTCCAAACTGTAGCTCCTGCTGATCTTACTAACTGTGTCCCACGGTGTAACAGTACTCAATGCTGGTTGCTTCTTTAGAGTACGTTCAATAAGACCATGAACATGGTCTGCTTCCATGTAGGTATGACCTTTAAGTAAAAATTTATGAATGATTTTTTTTAAGGAAGAGCAAACACACTTAAGAAAAAAGTAATTGACTGCCATCGTAATATTTCTGTTTTGACTTGGACAGTTATTTGACCAAATTATCAAGGTCTCAATATTAGAGTTTCTACAAATTCTTCTGCCCACTTCATAAGGCTGACGATATTTCATTACCACCTTTACCATCAACAGATTCATTACATCATAGATATTTTTGCAAATCTAGCATAATAACTGTTGTTTTTTCAGAACAGTTTACTTTGTATATCTTTTTATCGATGTATCGGATATCAGCATCTTTTAAGTGGCAATCAGTTGTCTCCTGAATTGCTGCCCGCTCATCTGCTGATTGAATTTCTTGTAATGTCATAGTGAGACTTTCACAAACCTCACAGGTGTCATTGGATGGAATTTTAAAACCAATATTAAACTCTGTTTTAAAAATATGTCTATATAGCCACGATTTGACTATCCCACTTTTTTGCAAGCGGTCTTCTTCACATTTAATTTTATAAAGATTTTAAATCTTGTCGATATTGAGTTCGCTTCTAAGATATTGTCTTTTGGTTTTTTTTGCAACTATAATGACTTTCATACATTGGTAATAACCAAATATTGCTACGAACTCGTTCTTTAACATCATCTGGTACCTTATTCTTCGGAATATGCTTTCACCTCAAAATTATAATGACTCGTTTGTTTTCTCTGGTTATCTCTTCTACCATTTACTGGCTTTTTACGTTTTTTTTTGTGACAATATTCACCCTGGATAGTACAAATTGTCGTTTGAGATACCAAGTTTTAGTTTCATTTCAATAATTATTAAATATCTGTACTCGCTCAAATTCGTTAACTTTATCAGTACATTTTTGTCTGCAAGATCTACAACCGGGTTTAATTTTCTTAGCGCTTATTCTTTTTATAGATTTTGAAACATGTTCTTTTCCAGCCAAAGTTGTTTTAACCCTTTTTGTTACCTTTCAATTTTGTTCATTTCTTTCACGCTTTCTAGGCCTCACCGTATTATTTTTATCTTGCTTATTTTCTATGGCGTTTCCTTTACCATCTTCATTTCTATCCTCAGTAAGTATCTTCAGTATTTCTACATTTTCGTCTACTTCCTCATCAGTACTACCATTTTCTTCATTGGATGGAGTATATTCGGGATCATCCTAACTAAAATCTCTGAATTGGTCAGGTTCACCATCAGTTTAATATTTTTGTTCATTTTTAATATTATTTCGTGATTATTATCTAACAGCATTCGGTAATATTTAAACTATCATTGAGCACTCCTAGAACAAAAACGAAACACCTTTAAGTTGTAATATTTAGTTGTTAGTTAGTAATTAGAACGCAATAACGTAAAAATGATCAAAGAAATCAGTTGGTATGGATTTTATTAAGAATGTCAATGATTAATTTTATATTTTTCAATTTACCTTGAATAGGGATATGCTCTGTGTCTTCTTCTGTATGAGCTCCGTAATCATATTCTTCTTCTTCAAGTGCCCTGTCCGTTGCCAAGGTTGGCTATCAACATGGCAATTCTGATCTTGTTTGTGGCGCTTCTGTATAGTTCGACCGATGTGAGCCCGAACCACTTCCGCAGATTTTGGAGCCACGAGTGTCTTCTCCTCAATCAATTGCTGAACAATCAATTGCAGTAGAACGTACTTATCGTGTCTCAATATGTGGCCTAGATATTCAAGCTTTCTTTGTTTGATTGTGCTCACGATTTCTTTCTCCTTTCCGATTCTTTGGAGTACCTCTATGTTGGTGATATGTTCGATTCAGGATATACAAAGAATGCGTCGGTACGCCCACATTTCGAATGCTTCTAGTTTTCTCGTAAGCGTCTCTGTCAGCGTCCAGGCCTCCATACCATATAGTAAGATCGGAAAAATGTATATTGTTAAAATTCATATTGTTAAATGCTGCTCTAGCTCATTCTATTCTCGCCTTAATTTCAGTGGCCTGTTCCCATTTTGCATTTACGTTGGTGCCAAGGTACATATAAGATTCTACATGGTCAATTAGTATGTTACTTATCCGTAATTGTCGAGCAGGTTGTTGCTTTTTGCTTATCAGCATCCACTTTGTCTTCTTGAAGTTGAGGCTCAGGCCGTATTCCTCGCTAACTGAATAAACTCTTTCCATTACCTGTTGTAATTCGTCTATGGTACTGGCAAGGATCACTATGTCGTCGACATATCTTATATTGTTCGTTAACTCGCCGTTTATTTTTTTGCCCTCACTTGCATTTTCCATACATTTGTTAAATATTTCCTCGAAATAAATATTAAATAGGAGTGGGGATAAGATACACCCCTGACGGACACCTCTTTTGATCTGCATCCTTCCAGTGAGTTCGTTGCCAATTTTTGCTCTTGCTGTTTGACCCCAGTATAGGTTTGCCACAATTCGAATGTCCTTGTCGTCAATACCTGTCTTTCGCAGAATATTCATCAATTGTTCATGATTGACATTGCCAAATGCTTTTCTAAAATCCACAAATCACAAATACACGTCCTTATCAACGTCTCTACACCGCTGTATAAGCACCTGGAGAGCGAAAAACTGCTTCTGATATTTGACTCACATTTATCATATATTCTTCTATGAATGATCTTAGTGAACGCTTTAGTGACATAATTGATCAAGCTGTAATCATCAGAATGCCTATTACTTGCAGGTAATACAGCAGGCAATTCTGAAACTAATATGAATGTTTTAAGGGTAAACAATCGCAACTTCACCACGTTTTATTAGAGGGACATTAAGAGAAGCTAAAATGATATTAAGGGAATATATTTGCATAGGGTTGGGTAGAGTAAGTGCGGAGTAAAGTAAACTTTTCTCAAAGTCGTATTTTTTATGTTATGTAGAATCAGGTTAAATATTACTTCAACTATAATATTTCAATATCAAGGACAACTATCTCTCTCTCTTCCCTCTCTCTATCTCTCTCTCTCTCTCTCTCTCTCTCCCTCTCTCTCTCTCTCTCTCTCTCTCTCTCTCTCTCTCCCTCTCTCTCTCTCTCTCTCTCTCTCTCTCTCTCTCTCTCTCTCTCCCTCTCTCTCTCTCTCTCTCTCTCTCTCTCTCTCTCTCTCCCTCTCTTTCCTCTCTCTCCTCTCTCTCCCTCTCTCTCCCTCTTCTCACTCTCTCCCTCTTTCTCCCCCCTTCTCCCTCTCTCCTCTCTCTCTCCCTCTCTCTCCCTCTCTCTCCCTCTCTCTTCCCTCTCTCTCCCGCTCTCCCTCTCTCCCTCTCTCTCTCTCTCTCTCTCTCCCTGTCTCTCTCTCTCTCTCTCTCTCTCTCTCTCTCTCTCTCTCTCTCTCTCTCTTCAATGGCGCTACAGCCCTAATCGGGCCTTGGCCTCCTCAAAACTACGCCTCCAACCTTGTCGGTCCCCGCGCCGATCTCTCCTTTCTCACGTCTAGCAAATTTTGCGCGTCCGCAGCCACTTCATCCTCCCATCTTTTCTATGGCCTTCCTTTTGGTCTTGCGCCCTGCATTTTTCTGTCTAGGGCTCTTTTCGGCAATATTTCTGTCTCCATTCTTACTACATGACCAGTCCAGCGAAGTCTCTGAAGTTTAACGAATTCTGAGATCGGTGTCTCTTTGAACAGTTGGTAGAGTTCATGGTTATACCTGAATCTCCATATTCCGTTTTCGTTAATAGGTCCAAATGTCTTTCTTACGACTTTTCTTTCGAAGACTTCCAGTTTTCTTTTTGTCTTTTCTATCATCACCCATGTCTCGCATGCATAACATACTATTGGTCTGATAATAGTTTTGTAGACCCTGATTTTCGATCTCCAGTGTGTGTTTTTGGAGCGAAACACATGAACTGTATTGAAATCTGTATTGATTTATTTGTTAGGAGATTACCTCTTCCTATATTCAGCTGTGTTATCATATATTCCAAGGTTAGGTTGAATAGTGTCGGTGCCAGCCCTTCTCCTTGCTTTAATCCTTGGACGATCGTAAAGTTTTCAGTGAGCTCATTTTGGACTCTGACAGTTGCTATTGACGAAGACGAATCCATTGTTGTTGTTACCAGTCGGATGTATTTTTGGGGGATATTAAAGCTCTGCAACATTTCATATAACTTGTTCCTATTAATTGAGTCGTAGGCTTGTTTGAAATCTATGAATATGTTGTGGACGTCAATGTCGTATTCCCACGATTTGTTTAAAATTTGCTTCACTGTGAATAGTTGGTCAGTTGTAGATCTTCTTTGTCGGAAACCGGTTTGATATTCCCCGACAATATTTTCAGTTAGTTGTTGGAGTCGTTTGTTTAGTATGTAAGTAAAAATTTTGTACGCCGTGCCCAATACGGTTATGCCGCGATAATTTTCGCATTTCAGTTTATCCACTTTTTTATAGATTGGGCATATAATCCCGGTTTTCCAATCATTAGGGATCTTTTCATCATTCCAATGTTCATGAGCACATGCATTTGTCCTACTAGGTGATCGCCACCTAATTTATATAGCTCAGGGGGGACGTTGTCAATACCTGGAGCCTTATTGTTCTTTTGTCCTCGTATTGCCTGTTTTACTTCTTCCATCGTTGTGGGTGTCTCCCTCATTATGATGCATGTTCATATGCTCTTCATTTTCTTGTGTCCCTAAAAGAGTTTGGTCTGAGACTGATTTTATATCTTTTGGATCACTGGTTATTTGCATTTCTTTATTTCTGCAGAGATTTGTTCGGGGTTTGTCTCCTTCTCTTAAATTGCGTAGATATCTGTACGTCTGTCTTATTGTTGCTTTGAAGATTTTCTTTCATTTTCTGTATATTGTCGTTTTCGTATTTTCTTTTCTCTGTTCGGCATATTTTATCGGCCCTCCGTCTTGCATCTTGGTAACTTGCCCTTCTTTCTCTGGTTCTTCTTTCCATATATTTCTTGTGTTCTTCATTTCTTTTCTGTATGGCCTTATTCTGTATAGCCAAATAACTTATATTGTTACTAATTATTATCATCCTGTTTTTCCATAGAAGAATATGATTGAAAGTGTGTCATATTTTAATAATCATGTGCATTATGTTTTGCAAAATTTTGTGTGTCTGCCTTTGAAGCCGCATTAAGTATCACATTAATGATCAGGTATTGAATGTTAAAAAGCCAAAAAAACACCGGCAAATAAAACACATTTCATTACTCTTTTACGTTCGCGTAAAATACAGATCCAAATCCAGGGATCATTTTTTCCAAGCGCTAAATGACGTGTCGAGTAAACACTTTCTATTATTATTGAAGTGAAAAGCCCATGGAAATAAAAAATAAGCTCCTTCGGAAGAAATCAAGCTACAATAAAAGGGCGATAATGAAAAAACGGTCCCAGAGCACCGCAACTCGAATACATAAACGCCATCGATAATTCGTAGAAAGAAAAAAGATAACACTTTGTTGGATCTCGAGTTTGATGTCGAAGGAAATTAGTAAAGCAGTTTGGAAGTATCTCCATCACGGTAAATTTGACCCGAACGTCTCCATTACGCTCCTATCGCCGTCTATCGCTCCCTATTTTCGATAGATATGGCTCTAAAGGGTCATTCTTCGATAGAGAACACACTCTCTGACTTCGTTATCGCATACAACAATGCAAGGAAATTGGATTTTGATTTTTTTGGTGACGTGATTTATCAGGCAACAGGCTAGGGTTGTTTGGACGTGTAATGGGTTGCCGAAAGAGAAAGTAATTTGTTTTCTTTTGAAGAAAAGATTATTTATAACTAGATATTATTTAATCAATTATTTTCTAGTAAGGATCATAAGAAATGTAATACAGGAGACAGAAAACATTGGATTGAAACTAAAAGAAAAAATGGCAAAATAAATGATTATATTTTGTACAGTTGGTTACTGTACCGAAGAACTGGAGACTTTAGTTGAAGGTGAAGGACCAGAAATACTAAAATCAGAAATACTGCATGCTATAAAGTTAGCAAAGAACAAGAAAGCCGTTGGCCCTGATAACATACCGACAGAGATGTTAAAGCTTATAAATGAGGAAAACATTGGAATGCTGGTCAAGCTTTTCAATGATGTTTATTCGACTGGTGATATCCCTGAAGATTGGTTAAAATCCGAATTCATAACACTACCAAAAAAAAAACAACGTCCGAAAAACTGTAGCGATTATAGAATGATAAGCCTTATGAGCCACACTTTGAAAATATTTCTACGCATCATCCACAGTAAAATCAGAGATAAATGTGAAGAAGACCAGGATGAAACACAATTTGGCTTCAGAAATGGACTGGGAACTCGGGACGCCCTCTTTGCACTAAATGTATTACCTACTGCAGAAATGTCGAGATCCAAGGAAAGACGTCTTTGCTGTATTTATTGACTATGAAAAGGCCTTTGATCGAGTACAGCATCACAAATTAATTACAATATTAAAAGATAAAGGAATTGATAGTCAAGACATACGATTCATAGAAAAGTTATACTGGCGTCAAACAGCGACAGCTTCGCATGAACGGAAAATCAATAGAAATATGTAAAATACAAAGAGGTGTCAGACAGGGTTGTATACTATCCCCACTGTTATTTAATTTATATTCAGATAGAATATTTAAAGAAGCGCTGCATAATTTGGAATGGGGCGTGAAAGTTAATGGAATTCTGATAAATACAATCAGATATGCAGACGATACAGTTATTTTAAGTGATGACATGAATGGATTACAATGCCTTTTAAATGCCATTGATACAGTGGGAAGAGAGTTTGGCCTAAACATAAACTGTTCAAAAACAAAACACATGGTGTTTAGCCGTTTAGCATATCAAGATGCACAATTATATGTTGATGGTCATATTGTCATCGAATGCGATAGTCTGTGGACTAGTGCGCATTGCGATGTGCATCGCCCCGCCTCGAATTTTCCCATTGGCTCTTGACCTGGAAATCTCTATTTATCGCTCGAACAGCGCATATAAATATTGGCGATTTTCAGGTCAGCCAAGTCAGTCCCTCACGGGCTCTCCGAGAGCTTAGTGCTCTCGGGGCTCTGCTTCCTGCATTTATTTTCCATACTCTGTGGCTGAGAATTGTTTCAACTTAACTTGGTGTTTTTATTTCGACGAAGAAATTGTCATGTAAGAAATATCTTGCCTTTTTCAAGGCAAGACACCGAAGATAAATATTTTCCAAGTCCATAACCCGAAAATGGACTTAAGTAGAGGAGCTCTCGACAGTATATTCGAAGCCCTCTACAGAGCACCCGGGGATATCAGAAGATGGTTAGACCCTTAATTGTTCCCCCGAGATGACAATATAATTCAAAGAGTGTCCAGTTTTAATTATCTTGGTTGCCATATTACTGAACAACTAGATCCAGATCAAGAGATAAAACGTAGAATCGAGATAGCCCGCACGACATTTTTAAAAATGAAGTCATTCTTCTGTAATGATAACTTGCAACTTCAACTTCGAAAGCGCATGGTTAAATGCTACATTTGGTCAGTCCTCTTATACGCTGTCAAAGCATGGACATTAAAAATACCCACCAATAATCGTCTGGAGGCCTTTGAAATGTGGCTGCACAGACGTATACTAAAAATTCCATGGACGGCTATGCTGACAAATGTGGCAGTCCTTGAGAGAGCTGCTCGCGAGCTGCTTGATAACATCAAATGTAGAAAGATAGCCTATTTTGGACACGTAGTAAGGGGAGACCGATATAATATTCTTCAACTTGGGTATGGGTAAAATCGAAGGACGCAGAGGAATTGGTAGAAAGCAGGCCTCTTGGTTGAAGAATATCAGGGAGTGGACAGGAATGAGGAAAGCTGAGCAACTCTTTAGAATAGCTCAAGACAGGGACAGTTTGGCCATGTTAATCGCCAACGTCAAGGGGACTTGATAGGGCACGTTAAGAAGAAGAAGACAGTTGGTTAACCCTCCAGTACACGCGCTCTATTGTCTTACGTGACAACACGCGGGGATTACATTAGTAATCCATACGTACTGGAGCTCTGGAAAAGCAATATTATTTGAAAATAGTGTTATTGTTTTAATGAGGTTATAATAATACAACTGCAATCTATAATTGGCTTTATTGTATAAGTAAAATGTACATTAAAAAAATAAAAAAAAACAATGAAAATTAAAAAACAGATACTAATAATTAGATAGATAATAAAGTTACCTATATCCGACACCCTATTAGGGTAAAAGGAAGGGGAGAAAGAAAGAAAGTTACCTATAACCAAACATTAAAAACCAAACTAGGTTCTATAATATCCTAAATATAACATCTTAATCTGATTCAGACTGCATGTTCTGTTTTATTTCAGCACAATGTACACATATTTGCTTTAAATCTCCTGGGCAAGTCCACTGATCACAGCTGCTGCACCATTTTCTTGTGCTATTATTTCTTGCTCGTCCACAAATATGACAACGCCCAAGGACCGAAGATCGAGTCGGAACTTCTTTACGAGTTTCCTTATTTATTTTTAAAAGAAATTTAATTTTTTCTTTTATTTCTGTTGATGTGTGAGTGTTGTTTAGTCGCCTTAACATCAGTGGTTTTATTAACTCAAACGAAATGTCGTGAAGAAAAGTGCTTCTTGGGAGTGACGCAGTGACATTATTAGCCTTATACAGGGAAAATGCATTAATTCCTGATATATTTAATAAATCAAAGAACATGGTGAGTGACCAACGCCCAGGATTTCGGGAAACATTATATTGTGCACACAACTGGTCAACCGGGTCCACACCGAATTTGTTTTGTTAACAATATTAAATATACAATTATTATAAGCTACAGTTGTTTGCCCATTCTTTTCTACCAAAGCATGATTTTGTGTATTATTGACCTATAGCATTTGGGAACTCGAAGGTCCAGCTTCATTTGTTGTTCTGAGATTTTCGATCAACTGGTGTTTTTTTATGTGTCTGTTCCAATTTTTTCAGCTGACATTTTTGTCCACTTAGATTCGGTGTTGATTCCAAGTGGACAAATTTTGAACCAAAATCCATCCTTCCAGTTGGGGTAAATGCTAAGAAAGAGTCTGTTTGATAAAATCTTTGGTATGATTTTTTTTTATCAATTTAAAAAATAATCTAACTGGGCATAAATTTTCGTTTGATCAATTTTTTTCCAGTCATTTGCTGCTTGCCAAATTTTTCGAACCGCCTTGATTTGTTTTGGAAAAAATGGTTTTGTATTCAATTTGGCCCGTAAATTCTCCCATAATATCAAATTCCTTCTGGAAAAAGTGCATCTTGTAGTTTACGGCCTCATTGTCTCTCCAAGCAAGTTTAAATAAGCAAAGGTGAAACAACTTTTTTGTGCTCCACCGGGGGTTTCTTCGTCGTAGCTTTGGATGATTTTTTAAAGTTCTTCGGTGGATAATGCTTTTGAACTGAGTTTTCTTTTTTTCTGAACACTCTGAAGCTGCCTTCGCTTGGTATCTCTGGAAAATCTTTCATATTTGAAAGATATATCTGTGAAATGGTCGATTTTTATGCCTTACTTCGTAAAATATTTTATAGTCTCTTTATAGTCTTCGCCATTGCCTTTTTTTATGTTAAAGACATAGTCCTCGAGAATTTTCCTGCGAGTTCAATGATATATTTTCCGAAACCAATTTTTTGATTCACCTGACTGGCATCCAAATTTTGATTTTTCGTCTGGATTCATTATATCTGTCCAAAATTGATTACGCCTCAATGACGCTTGTCAAACTGACAACAACAGAATTACCAGACACCTTCGTGACGTATCTGTCATAATTTTATCGCTGAGAAATCACCGTCAGGAAGGAGTTTTGTCAGTAGTATGTCAGAGGCGTTGCTATGACGTTTTATCAGTTAAAAATAGTCTAGTAAAATAGTCGATGTAAGAATTAGAATTTGGCTAATATCCCGGTGAATAAGGTATTAAAAATTGGAAATTTTAAATAGATTCACAAAGGTGATTTTCCAAATTTCACAAAATAAAATTGTGGATAAAAATTTAAGTTAGTTTCAGTACTGAATGGATGGACGTACGTTATGCAACTGGTAAAAGGGGGTCAAAGTAAATTTAAAGCATCCATAAAAAAAACTGGAATATATGGAAGAATATACGGAAAATTTCTATAGAAAAAAGACAGGTCTTAAGACCACGAAGTGGCATTTTCTCAAAGTCGCCAATACACAGCCCAACAAGGTTTAAAATTAAAGAAAAAAATTATTGAAACATAAAAATATATTAGCTGGCATGAAACTTAAACCATACCCAGACAAATTCTTGTCTGGGTTTTCTAACAAAGTTAGAAAAGTTAAGAGAACTTAATATCTTTCATATCTTCTGGCTTCCGCTCAAAATTCATAGCAAAATCGATAGAATATAACATATCACTGATACTTATCTTCGTAGACTTTTACAAAGCCTTCGATACCGTGGAATTAGACAGCATTATAACTGCTCTGAACAATAGTAGAATAGAACACCATTTTACAAAGTTAGTACAAACATTGTTCCAAAACGCCACAATGCATGTAAAACTACATGATACCACCAGAGAAATTCATTTAAAGTGAGGTGTGAGAGAGGGCGACACTCTCTCACCTAAATTATTTATAACGGTCCTTGAATACGCCTTTAAAATGCTAAAGTGGGTAAATAAAGGAATAAAAATAGACAGGGAAATGCTGAATATCTGCGTTTTGCCGACGATATAGTACTTATTACAGAAGATCTGCGCGAAGCACAACAAAAGCTACACTAATTAGAAAACGTATCTTTAACAACAGGTCGAAAAATGAACATCAGTAAGACCAAATTTATGACAACCTTGGTTCCCAGTGAACACCCAACCATCCAAAATCAAATGGTAGAATTGAGAATTGACAGGAAAGTACATATACCTCGGTCATAAAATCAGAATAAGCAAAGATAATCAGACCTGTGAATTTCAACGACGAATAACACTTGCTTGGGCGGCATATGGTTCACTAAGAGACATCTTTAAGAGCAACATCCCGATAGCTATGAAACGGAAGACATTTGAGCAATGCGTTTTTCCTATTATGACATACGTAGCAGAAACTCTCACTCTCACAAAAACAACAGCACTAAAAATGCGAGTGGCACAAAGGCGCATGGAAAGATCGATTCTTGGTGTGACAAAAAAAGACAAAATAAGCAACCAAGACCTAAGAAAAATAACAGGTATCACTGATGTTATCGAACGTATAGCCAAGCTGAAGTGGAATTGGGCAGGTCACATAGTCAGACTAAAAGACTCAAGATGAACCAGAAAACTAACTGACTGGCGCCCAAGAGAAGACAAACGCTGTAGAGGACGACCACCAACATGCTGGATGGACAACATTAAACGAATATCCAAGAAATGGCAACAAGACGCACAGAACCTTGAAAGTGGCGATAAATGGGAGAGACCTATGTCCAGTAGTGGACAGAAGAGGTTGCATGATAATGATGATGAATGTCTTTCATTCAGTTTGGGGTTATCTTTTTTATGTGTAACATCTAACGAAAAACATAAACAAACATGTCCACCTAATAATGGGCTACTTTAATGGCAAACTCGGTAAAAGGGAAGTAGAGGATATTGTAGGGAATTATAGTCTAGGAATAAGGAACGAAAGAGGAGATAAATTAGTACAATATTGCTAAGAGAAAGAACTAGTCATCACAAACACCTCTCAACAATTGCCACCAAGGATACTTTATACATGGAGTGCACCAGAAGACAACAAAATAATCTGATAAGGAACCAAATCTAATATATTCTTGTTAACAAAAAATTTAGAAATAGGAATAAAATTGTGAAAACATATCCTAGTGCTGATGCAGACTCCGACCACAATCTACTTCTTAGCAACGTTAACATTAAACTAAGAAAACAATAGAAAAGAAGTAAAATTCAGAGACTAGATTTGCCAAAGCTTGAGGGTGAAAAATATCATCAACAAATAAATGAAGCAATTACACCTGGTGAAACATTTGTGGGTAGAAAAAAACCAAGTTCCAAAAAAGACTAGATGACACCAAATACTATAAAGCTCATAGAAGAAAAATAAAGATACAAAAATACAAATAAAGAGAAATACAAGACTAGCAGATCGCAGATCAAGGAAGCCAAAGAACGCTGGATGAAAGAAAATTGCAAAGAAGTAGAAGAATTTAATATGAAACACGACACACATAACCTAAATAAGAAACTGAAAGAAATTAAGGGTAATGCATAGAAGAGAATACCACATGTCATAGGAAACTCCAATAGAGATCTGCAATTATCAGAAGAAGAAAAACAATAAACTTGGGAGAAATACATTAAGAACTTGTTTACAGATAATAGTAGAAGAAATAAATGAAACATTACCAACAAATGAAAATATACAAATTCTAATATCAGAGGTGAAACAGGCAATTAATAACTCAAAAAGTGGTAATGATGAAATTCCAGTAGAAACTTTAAAAATTCTCCAAATGACGAAAATATAGAGTGTCTAACTAAATGATTTAATAAAATATACCACGACGGTCAAATTCCTGATGAATGGTTAAAATCTATATTGTTATCCTTATTCACAAAAAATAATACTAACGCTTGCAATGAATAATTAGCCTCATGAGCCACACTTAAAAGATACTATTCAAAGTTATTCAACAGCGTATATATAAAAAATGTGATGCATACAGTTGGGATATAGAGGTGGAATGGCAACAAGAGGGTCATTGTACCCAATGACAGTACTATAACAGAAATGCAGAGAATATAATAAAAACGTATTCAAATGATATATTGATTTACAAAAAGCATTTGACAGAGTTCAATATGGTAAACTCATACATGCATTAAAACACATACACCTAGATCGCAAGAATGTTAATTTAATCAAAAATCTATTCTACAATCAAACAGCGATCGTACAGGTTGAAGGCAGTAAGACAAACCAAGTAAAAATTTAAGGAGAAGTCAGACAGGAATGTGTGCTATCGCCTAATTATTTAATGTGTACTCCTAACTCATGAGGCACTATGGGAAAGAACTGAAGGTGTAAGGATTGAAGGAAGCATCATTAATAACATAAGATTTGCAGACAATACCGCAATCATAGTAGAAAATACAGACGATTTAAAACAGAGATAGCAAAAAGATGGGACTAACAATGAGTATATATAAAACCAAATACCAATACTAAAAAGGCTTCGGAAGAAAGAAGAAATTTTGGCTGGGGAATATAAGAGATTGGACTAATTTCGGTATTAAACAGATATTTAACCTAAAAAAGTAGGTGTAGCTATTATTTTATTATTTCTTTTTTATCATTATGTCGTTTACGGTCAAACTAAAAAAATATTTTTCTTTCTCTGCACTATGTTTATAAATTTTATATATATATATATATATATATATATATATATATATATATATATATATATATATATATATATATATATTTACCTTCTCTATCGTCTTCCACCTTCGTATGAAGTTGATAGTATGTATATGTTTTTATACGCCTCTGCTGATGTCTTAATTAATAAACATACTGTCCACAAAACACTACCTGAGAAACACCCAATTTAATCGAATGCATTTATATTTCTTCGAGTTCTTTACTAACTTTTGTTTTGAGTTGTTTTTCAATGAAATACAGTGGTAGCAGTTAGTTTAGTACTACGATCAAGACACTATAAATATACAATAACCGTAATAGATGAGTATAGACAATATTACAAAACATAATAATAATATTCTCGAGCTATTTCAGAGTAAAAAAGCATTATATCAATCATAATATAAATTAAAAAATAACTAAAGAATAAAATTAGCTAGTTTAATGTTGAAAACAAATACTCCTGTTTTCCACAACCAGTATTAGAACTCAAATAAAACTGTTTGCCAATAGCTTACGCCCACAAACAAATTAAAATCTCGAAACTACTATAAAAAGTAGACCTAATTACGGCCACCAACCTTCGTATCACTTATTGCTCGATTTTGAAGTAAATTAGTGAATAATTCTAACAAATCAAACGAATTTTAGGTTGTATTGGACGTACATTAGTCACATCATAACAACGCCTCTCTTATACTTGCTAATGAGTTTATGAGTTCCACCCTAAATGAAGGAACTTTGATACGTCAGCAAACGAAAAGCTGATTCACTCTAGATTATTTAGCCTACAATATTTATTTCATCATTAAGTACTAGTTTCAGTTCTAATTTGTATTAGCTATCAAAAATATATCGTGTATACCTAGTCATAAAATCTAAATAAAAAAATAATTAAAGAATAAAATTGGCTAGTTTAATGTTGAAAACAAATACTCCTGTTTTCCACAACCAGTATTAGAACTCAAATAAAACTGTTTGCCAATAGCTTACGCCCACAAACAAATTAAAATCTCGAAACTATTACAAAAAGTAGACCTAATTACGGCGACCAACCTTCGTATCACTTATTGCTCGATTTTGAGGTAAATTAGTGAATAATTCTGACAAATCAAACGAATTTTAGATTGTATTGGACGTACATTAGTCACATGATAACAACGCCTCTCTTATACTTGCTAATGAGTTTATGAGTCCCACCTTAAATGAAGGAACTTTGATACGTCTGTAAATGAAAAGCTGATTCGCTCTAAATTATTGTTTTTCTTAAGCTGCAATATTTATTTCACCATCAAGTACGAGTTTCAGTTGTATTTTGTATCAGCTATCAAAAACGCATCGTATTTATATCGTAGATGACTAGTGGAATTTCCTTAAAGGCATAATCAACGACTGGTTGAATAATTTTGGAAATATTTAAATACGTCTTTATTTAATTGTTTCTGCCTTCTGTGGATCTTCTTTAAAAACTTATATCGATTTATTGTTTCTTTCTTTTTGCCTTCTTCTAGAGCATAAATAACCATGCAAAAACGGTACAGCTCACTACGATTAAATTCTTTTTTTTTTACTTTTTAAATGCATATTTACAATCTACTCGTAAACAGTACATTAAGTAATTAGTAAATGTGATGACAATATTGACTTGATTTGACTACCGTCCAGCAGCAGTTCTCCATTTTCACCTATGTAACCAGCTGTTCAGGCCAAGTGATCTTCAGCCTTCGTTCCTCCATTTGTGGCTGATATAATTCATTGATAATTTGGCTGTGGTACGTTGAATTAAGAATTTTGGTCTCGTTGGCGTGAAGTGATATGACTTCTTTTACGGTTAGTGCTCCTAGGTCACTGTGAATGGTTGCATTGTTCACATCTTCTTCTTCTTATGCCGTCCCCATTAACGGAGGTAGGCGACCACATTTTTAAAAGTTTCTCTGTCTTTTGCAACGTGGAATAATTGGTCTACAGTCATGTTTGTCCAGTCTCGAATATTTCGCAGCCATGACTTCCTCTTTCTACCTATTCCCTTTTTGCCATCGACTCTACCCTGTATGATGACCTGCAGAAGACTATATTTATCATTTCTCAGTATGTGTCCAAGGTATGCAGTCTTGCGTACTTTTATTATTGTTCACATACCATGATAATTATCATACGCAGTGTTTTTGATTGGAAGGTCTGCAACTTTTTTGTGTTTGAAGGCTTCCTACAGCCCGAGAGTTCTACGCCGTAAGTCCATATTGGTTTTAGTATGACTTTGTAAAGCAATACTTTGTTCTCCAATGACAGTTGTGACTTTCTGCCAAGTAACCAATTCATTTGTTTTAATTTTATATTGAACTGAGTTTTTTTGGCGTTAAGTGTTGCTTCCAGCTCAGCTTTCGGTCTAAATGTAACCCAAGATATTTCACAACGTCTCTAGTAGGAATTGGGGCATTGTTTAGACTAACTTGTGGACAAGTGCGTCTTCTTGTTGTTGTAAATGTGATTTGGGCTGATTTTTTGTTAAATTGATTGAATTTAATTTTCCATTTTATCAACGAATTCTCTAATATATGTGTGTAATTTTTTCAGCTTTTCAGAACCTATGTCTGGGCCTTTGTTTCAAACTAAAACGGCTGTATCATCGGCAAAAATCGCCACTGTGACGTCATCGGAAATAGGTATGTCAGCAGTAAAGATTATGTACAGGAAGGGACCGAGGACACGTCCCTGAGGAACTCGGAATTGGATTGAGTGATAGGTTGAGAAATCATTATTGATTTTTACTTGAAACGAACGTTCGTTAATGTAGAACTTCAGGATAAGGTACATATCGCTAGGCAGTACATATTTTAATTTATATAGCAAACCATTGTGCCAGACTTTAAAAGCCTGCTGAATATCGAGAAATACTGAGGCACACATAATCTTTTCTTGATTTTATTTAGTATTCTATGACACTGTTGGATTGTTGAAAGACCGAAACCAAACTGATGTTCGGGTATTATATTCTCGAGTTGTACAGTTTCACTTATTCTATTCAGCAGGATTCTTTCAATTATCTTGGATATCAAGGGTAACAAGCTTTTTGGATGACAGGAAGAAGTTTCTGTAGGCAATTTACCTGGCCCTCCAATCATTATAATATAAGCATATTTCCACTGGATTGGAAAATGGCTTAACTGCAGCATTCTATTATAGATAATAGTAAGCATGAGAATTGTTTTCCTTAAGATTCTCCCATCTATTAAATCGTATCCTGGGGCTTTGTGAGAGTTGGTACTCATTATTATTCTGCGACCCTTCAATGGACAGAATGCTTTTATTGTAGGTGATAGTTGGCAGGGTGCATCTACATATTCGCTAACTACATCATCATTTATGTTTTGACCTAAATTTGGAGTAAATATATTTTTTAGTAACATGAGAAAGGCAATCAGCCGAAACAGCTGTAGTGATAAGAATTTAAAATAAATTTTGTGGAAGTTTGAAAACAAAGTTTTCAGTGTTTTATTGTTACATAAAATGAATTTCCATCAAGTAACGGTCGAATCCATCAATTATATTTTTTAGTTGCTGTTGTGGTCATCTAGAGAGAGATTTTTAATATAAAAATTGAAGGTATTAGTACGAGCTTGATTTAGCGCTGACGTTAGCTGGTGTGTTAGTCTATTTAGCTGTTTCTTATCGAGTGGATTTCGGGACCTTTACCATTTTGCACGCGCTCTCCTTCTTTCGGTTAGAATTTGTTTAATATGTAATAGAACATTTTTGCTTTTATATTCAAGAAAATAAAGGAAATGACAAATACACTGAGAAAAAAGAAAGATGCCCTTCTGAAAGACGCAAATGGAAAAATCATTATTGAAATTAAAGAGAAATTTAAAAAATGGAAGACATACATAACAGATCTATTTGAGGATAATCGACAAGAACCGGAAGAAATCGACAGCGAAACGGGGCCAAAGATCATAATATAGGAAATCGAACAAGCAATATGAAACGTAAAAAACGGAAAAACTGTAGGTCCAGACGAAATACCTGCGGAACTACTGAAATGTCTAGACGATGAAACTCTACCTGTACTTCTGGACCTATTTAATGAAGTATATAAAACTGGAAAAATCCCACAGGAATGGTTGGTGTCTACCTTTGTAGCAATACCAAAAACAGTATATGCCAAAGATTGTTCGGACTATAGGCCAATATCACTAATAAGCCATACCCTCAAAATATTTCTAAAGGTGATTCATGGAAGATTATTTGGAAAACTAGAAGATGATATGGATGATACTCAGTTTGGGTTCCGCAAGGGACTGGGAACGAGAGAGACATATACACAGACGAGACTTACGAATCATTATCAATCTGTATTGGAATCAAAAGGCCAATATAAAGATAGAAGAACAAAAGTCCGAAAATATAGATATAAAGAGAGGAGTAAGACAGGGCTGTGTTCTGTCACCATTACTGTTTAACGTGTAGAGTGAAGCCATATTCCAGGAAGCGATAGCGGATCTTGGTGATGGAATCTCTGTAAACGGAAGAATAGTAAATAACTTAAGATTCGCTGATGACACCGTTATAATGGCAGACACCCTGGAATCGATACAAGAATTGGTAAATAGAATTAACGATTATTGCATTAGATACGGACTAAAAATAAATAAGAGAAAAACTAAATTTATGATTGTCTCAAAAACGCAACATGGAAATGAAAGATTAATGATAGAGCAAACCCAAATAGAAAAAGTAGAGACATACAAATATCTGGGAACCTGGGTTGATGACAAAAATGACCAAAGCAGAGAAATCAAAGTCCGAATTGAAACTGCAAGGCAAGCATTTGTGAAAATGAAGACTATGCTTACCAACAGAGAGTTTCAGTTGCATCTCAGATTGAGAGCTCTAAGATGTTACATATTTTCTATCTTACTATACGGAATGGAAGCTTGGACATTGAAAAAACAACACATAAGAAAAATAGAAGCGTTCGAAATGTGGTGTTACAGAAGAATATTAAAAATTCAGTGGGTTCAAAGGATTACCAATGCTGAGGTACTACGACGTTTAAATAAGGAGTTAGAAATTATGAACAGCATAAAAAGAAGAAAACTAGAGTATTTGGGTCACATAACCAGAGGAGAAAAATATGAGCTGCTGAGAATTATTATGCAAGGAAGGATCCAAGGAAGAAGAAGCATAGGAAGAAGACGCATCTCCTGGCCGAGGAACCTTAGAGAATGGTTTAACTGTAGTTCACTACAACTTTTCAGAGCAGCAGCCAACAAAGTGACCATATCCGTTATGATATCCAACCTCCGATAGGAGATGGAACTTTAAGAAGAAGAAGCACATTTTTGTCTTCACTACCCTTTTTCCTTTTAGGAGTAGATTTCCTAGGAGCGTTTTGTATTACAGCTGTTAGCGATGATTAAATACGTAAAAAAATGTAAGGTATACACTGTAGCATACCAGATTACCCAGTGTTCGATAACAAGAAAAAACTACCCTTCAAAGCTTAATCCTTCTAATACAGCAGTTATCGGAAATGCCTGCATTTTCTCCTTAGTTGGAGTCATAGTCGCGAGACTTAAATCTGAAGACAATAAAGAATTACTAAAAGAAGGAAACCATTTGGTAGTCGAAATTTTCAATACACTAATTTGTTAATTCTCTAATTTGTAATCGCTTTTATTTTAATACAAACGATTTTCTTAAATTCCTTTATTTTCCTATTGTAGATATTGTAAAAGTCCATTAATTCTCTTTAAAGTCGCAGACAGGTGCAAGTTCCGTGTAAAAATGCAATCTCCTCGAAGCGACAACAAAGCAAAACGACAATATTGACTTTCATAAAAATTCGCACGCGGAGAAAAACCAACTACTGTCAGCGTTATTTTCCCTCTGTGCCGCTTCTCTCCGTCTCTTTCCCAACCTATCTCTTTCTTAGTTGTATATACAAGCCATTAACATTTCAAAAGTATTGTTTACGGGTTTCGAAATCATCTCCCTGGCCGATAGTCGTTGTAGGTAAGGAGTGATATGCCGTTACCACCGATCATAATACATCACGTGATCGTGCACAGTCCCACACATCGTAGTGTGCACTTTGCTCAATTGAGACGTATCAAAAAGAGCAGAAAAGATCGCGCGCTAGCGACCTAACGTGATATTCACCGGTGATCAAGCCAATATGGCCGATTCAAGACACAAACCTCTTGGACCTTGACAGGGACGTCGATAAGACCATTTCCTGAAGGTAATCATATAACCCAAACTTTGTTTATGATAAATGTACTATTTGATAAGAAAATATATTTAACATGTACTTAAACGTGGTGAAAAAACACAATCTTTGAAAAAAGTACCTTCTATGAAAAAAAGGAACCAAGATAGTATTTTTTTCTTAAAATCATATTTCCATTGTTTATTAATACTAAGAACTGAAATTTCAAAGGATTCTTCATGAAGATCTAGATTTTATGATACAATTTATAGATGGCATATAAAGAGATGGTATGAAAAGTGCTAACCTGTTAAAATAAACTTCTTCTTCTTCTTTTTTCTCTTTATAAGCTTATTTATTCTGCTTGTTCATTGGCGGATTAATGGATTGACCTCTATTGAAGGTTGTCACTACATATTTTGCGCGCTCGTCCAATACTTCTGCCGATTGGTGACTAATCTCTTGCTATTTTGACGACACGGGTCGACTCCATTCTTCTTATGTGATTATTCCATTCTTTTTTTCTATTTTGTGTCCATTCATTTATACACCGTAAGTTACATTTTTTTCTAATGTCTTCACTTTGATTTCTTTGTTTCCCATTCTGTATCATCTTTATTTAACTAGTTAACTCTTTTGATGATTTCATCCATGCTCAAATTGAAGAGCATGAGGCTTAATGAATCTCCTTTTCTTATTTCGCTTCCTATTTCCATAGGTTCTGTAAGTTGTCCATCTATTCTGACTTCCATTTTGTTGTTTTGGTAGATGTTTTCTATAGTTTTTATAATATTTAAAGGAACTTCTCTATTATACAGAAGATGGATTACATCTTTGAGTCTTAATCTGTCAAAAGCTTTCTTTTGGGTCAATCAGATACAGAAATGCTGATTTATTTCGACAGAACTGTTGCCGGTCTCAAGCCCGGATAAAGGAGAAGTGGGTCTACAGCCAGGTTAGCACCCTACTGATAGACTTTAAAACCATGCAGCTCGTAGAAACAGGATTATGTCTTGGTTAAAGTAAACGTACTCGTAAAATACCACCACGTTAAAGTGGAGGCGAGAACTTTCCGAGCTCTGTTTTATTAGAATGGAACTTCGAATTAAAGCGTCCTGGAAAAATATGAAATATCTCAACTTCTTTGCAGGCAGAACAGTATTTTTTTAAACTGGGGTATTGAAAAAATCGGAAAATCCCGAAAAAAACCAATTAAATAATTTTTTTCTATCAAAAATTTATTAAATTTCACTACTATTTCGTAAGAAATTGAATTTTCTTCTCTTCTTCAGCCTTCATTTATCCATTGTTGAACATAGGCCTCCTCCAATTGCTTCCACGCTTTTCTATCTTATGCGATTCTTATCCACTGCTTTCCAGCTACAGCTGTTATATCGTCTATCTATCTCTTTTTGGGTCTTCCCACGCTTCTTTTTGTTTCTCGAGGTCTCCAGAATGTCACTTTATGAGATCATCTGTTGGTGTCTTGTCTTGCTACATGTGCTACCCATTGCCATCTCAATGTCGCTATTTTTTCCATGATGTCGGTTACTTTAGTTCTTCGACGTATTTCGGTGTTAGGAATTTTGTCTCTGAGGCATATATTTAACATGGCCCTCTCCATGGCCCGTTGAGTTACTCTTAATTGTTCTGCCATTTTTCTTGTTATTGCCATAGTTTCCAATCCATAAGTTGCAACTGGTAGTATACTACTAGGTGTCATAGGTTTTTCGTTTTAAGTGTATTGGGATTTTTATGTCTTTTAAAATGAAGCTCCACTTACCAAAAGCAGCCCATGATAATCGTGTCCTTCTTTTATTTCCTAGGGTTTAATTTTCCTTTTCGTTTTAATTGCATGTTCTAGATATACAGTGATGAGTGCCTTAAGAACCGGCAAAATAACGCAGAAGATAGAAAACATAATACGTTGTGAAATAAAGAGATGAAAGTAGTAGAGGTGGGAAATTATCGATAGAAACCTCTAATTTACATTACATTATATTAGGACTATCGATAGTTTTCCACCTTAAGACGTTAGCTTATGAGCTAGTTGACTTCAGTCATAATATTACAAGTATGACGTCGAACAATAACATTTTTTATATTTTGCATAAAGTAAAAACTGATTGAAGGCAATAAAGCAAATGTAAGTAAACAGTTTAATTAGTAGTAATTTGATAATTAATTCTGTTTTGACGAATACAGAATAACAAGCTATGATAATTCTGTATTGAGAAGAGTGTATTCGACGTCGCAAATCACAGTTTATTATTGATCAATACTTTAATTTTGGATAAAAACATACTCGTACTTAAACTGTTTTTACTTACATTACTGTTTTTACTTACTATGAATGAAGTCAACCAGCTCATAAGCTAACGTCTAGAAGTGGGAAACTTTCGATAGATCTAATGTAATGTAAAGTAAATTATAGGTTTATATCGATAATTTCTCACCTCTACTACTTTTATATATATATATATATATATATATATATTTAGGGATTCTACAGTATTCACTGCCTTCCCTCGCTCAACCGTTTCCATCTCTCTCTGTTGTTCCATTCTCCATCGTTTAGTCCTCTCTTACTCATGGCGTCGTCTACTTCGTTCCTCCAGGATTTTCGGGGTCGTCCTCTTTTCCTCCTTCCTATGGGGCTCCATTCGGTTATTCTTTTTATCCATCTGCTGTCGCTAGCTCTTCTTACATGTCCATACCACTTTAGTCTTTTTTGTTCTATATATGTTAGTATGTCTGTTTCTATTGATGTTCTTTGCTTTATTTCGTCATTACTTCTCCTATCCATTCTTGTTACTCTGCAGCATCTTCGCAGGCATTCCATCTCTGTTGCTATTATCTTACTGCTGTTTTTCTTGTTTATGATCCAATTTTCGGCCCCATATGTCATAATACTTCGCACTAATGTTTTATAAATCTGCGTTTTTGTCTTCATATTTAGGTGTCTATCCCACCATACTGAGTTAAGTTGTCGGATTGCTGTTCTTTTTGTCCTAATCTTTGTGTAATTTCTTCCTCTGTTGTTGCCTTTTTCGTGATTATGAACCCCAGGTATTTGAATTTATCCTTTCCTTTGATTGTTACGTTGTCATCAATCTGTAGATCTTCTATGTCTTCTTCACTTGTAGATAGGTACTCTGTTTTCGCGAGGTTAATATCTAGGCCAGCCTTGGTATATTCTTCTTGTAGTTTCTTCATCATGTAGCTGAGGTCGTCTTGGTCTTGTGCAATCACTACTTGATCGTCTGCAAAACTTAACGTATATAGGTATTCGTTCCGTACCGGTACTCCCATGCCTTCGCATTTTCTTTTCCATGTAGTCAAGGCTTTCTCTAAGTATATTTTGAATAGGGTTGGAGATGTGGAACAACCCTGCAGGAGCCCTTTTGTTGTGGTGAAGTCTCCTATGATTCTTGTTCCCATTTTAATGGACACTTTATTTTCTTTATACAGAGCTTTTGTAGCTTCTATGAGTTCCGTCTGTATTTCTAATTTGTACATTGCCTCCCATAGTTCTGACCTTGGTACAGAGTCATACGCCTTTCTCAGATCCACAAATGCCAAGTGTATATCTCTATTTTTTGCTTTTTTCTTTTCCAACAGTTGTTCCAGTGTGTATAAGTGGTCTATGCATGATCTTCCTGCCGTGAAGCCTGCCTGATCCTCCCTGATTTTGCCTTTTATCGCTTGCTCTATCTTTTCTCGCAGTATCTTCCCATATAATCTTCCTATTGATGATATTACGCTTATTCCTCTGTAGTTTTCGCATCGTTTTCTATCTCCTTTCTTAAATAAATAATTAAACTACTTTTATCTCTTTTTATTTCACAACGTATTATGTTTTCTATCTTTTGCGTTATTTTGCCGGTTCTTAAGGCACTCATCCCTGTATATATTGTTCTACCTTTTCTTTATTGATGTTATCTATTGTGATGTTTTCTAGGCTGTTGCTTAATATCGTTGTTTTGTCGAGATTCATATTTAATCCTATTTGATTCGATTTGTGATTTAAATCTTGTAGCATTGATTTTAGTTCATGGATATCTGTGCTTATTAGTACTATGTCGCAAATGGTTAAGATATAATTCATCTATTTTTGATCTCTTTTTGGCACAATTTATTTTTTTGAATTTTCCAATGCCAAAGTAAATAACTTGGGTGAGATGGTGTCGCCTTGTCTCACACCTTTGCCAAGGTCTATTTTCATAGTTTCCAGATCATCATCTACTTTTACGTGAACAGTAGCGTCATCGTATATATTCTTAAGGAGGGCAGCATATCTTGAATCTACTCTGGCATCGTCCAATGGTGTTAAGAAAGCCCATATCTCGATACTGTCGAATGCTTTGTGATAATCGACAAATGCCAGATGTAGTGGTATGTTGTACTCTATTGTTTTTTCAATAACTGTCCGGATTGTTTGCAAGTGATCGATAGTGCTAAAACCCTTGCTAAAAAGTTGCTTGCTCCACTGGTTGGTATGCATCTAACTTAGCTGTCAATCTATTTGTTATTATTCAGGTTAGTAGTTTGTAAAGGTGTGACAATAAGCTTATTGGTCGGTAGTTTTCTATATCTGCGGCGTATATTTGCATAAGAAATTGAATGTAGAGTACGAAATTAAGGGGAACTATCTGAACCTTTTAAAACAAATAACAGAATGCGCCAGGGAGACCCTCTCTACTACGTATGTCACAAATCACAACCATTCGTTCAATATATAATAAATTAGTGTATATCCTGGCCTATGCTGATGATATCAATATTGTCGGGAGAACGGAAAACGCTGTACGAGAGGCGTATGTAACATTAAAATAATTAGCTACAAAAATGGGTTTAATAATAAACACCAACAAAACGAAGTATATGAAAATAAGCACGCAATCACAAATTCTACGACCACTCGATAGAGAAAACAACGCCATCGAAGCAGTGAACAAATATGTATAAATGGGAGCGTTCCTTAACACTGAAAATAATACTACTGCAGAGATAAACCGCAGAATTTGCATGACCAGCAGATGCTATTTTGGGCTTAATTTCCTCCTTAAATCCACAATTATATAGAGAAAAACATAAATAAAACTCTACAAAACAATAATACGCTCAGTTCTAACATATGGTTAAGAGACCTGGACTTTAACAAAAAGTAATGAAAACATGTTTAGAAAGAAAAGTGAGAAGACGATACAATGTTGAACTTTATAGGATATACCAGGAACCAGATATCGTAAAACATATTAAGATATGACGTCTGAGGTGGATAGGGTATGTATTGCGGATGGAACAAAATGATCCAGCTAGAAAAACGCTCCTTGTTAGACCCATTCGTCAGAAAAGAAGAGGAAGACCCAGATCAAGGTTCCTTGATAACATCGATGAAGACATGAGAAATATGAGATAGGTGCTTGGCGGAGAAAGGGGATGGATAGGGACGACTGGAAAAACATTCTTGGGGAGGCTAGGACCCACACAGGGTGGTTAAGTCAGAATGATATCATACAAAAAACAAAGCTGATACTAATAAATTACTGCAAAAATTAGGGTTTTCTTATTAATCTCGGTAAATTGTTTATGTATTTTAATTTAGAAACTTTTTAGTTAATAAATTAAGTTTGTTTAGTTTTAGAAAATAACTTTTTGAGAACTACAACTTTAATATGAATTATTTTTCTCTAAAATGTATAAGAAATGTTTTATAGGCAAAAATGTTTTTTAACACTTAATGATTGTTACAAAAAAACAAAGCAAAATCAGTTGTATGTCTTTAAGGATTTATCATCAGCTATCCCTGATGTATCAGCTATTTTCCACTGGCCTATACCTATCAATGCTCTAGAACTAAAAAAATTTAATCAAGTAGATTACGGTCACACAAATTTTACTTCCTTTCAGAGCAATGCTTTATAATTGAAGATATATTAATAGATAGATGGTTTATTGGTAATACATCAATACAAAAGTATTTTTTACAAGTCAAAGATAAAATATGTCAATATAGTTAAAAAACACATAAATATAAACACAAAACATAAATACAGTGTTTTAGAATATACTTACAATTACAACAAATTAAAATTGGAGGTAAAATACTCCTCATACCTAAAAAAGGCATTCACTATAAGGTAACTCTTAATTTTCGCTTTAAACTGATGAAAATTAAGAGCTTTTATTCTAGCTGGCACTAAGTTATAGAATTTTATGGCTAAATACCTTGAACCATTTCTGGATCTCTCAAGACGGCTAAATTCTGGTATAAGATTATTATTAAATCTGGTGGGATACTTGTGAAAATCTAAATGCGCATTGTATTGACCAAGATTTTGTTTAATGTGCAACAGACACTGCATAATATATACACAAGGTAAAGTCAAAATTTGTAAAGCTCTAAAGGAGTTTCTACCATCTGCTCTATAACAGAGCCCAGAGATAATACGAACACACTTTCTTTGTTGCGCAAACACTTTATCAATGTGACAAGAGTGACCCCAGGATTCTCTCCTGGGATATGTCTCCAGCATATGTCAGATGAGAATGAAAATTACTATGATAGGCTGTTAAAATAGTTTCCCTGGAAGTCACCTATACAAGGTTCCTAAAGAGGAAAAGTTGTCGGGAAAGCTTTTTCGATAGAATAACTATATGTTGTTCCCAGGTTAATCCTGCATCCAAATATATCCCCAGAAACTTCGCTCCGGTTACACATTGTGGTAGAGCAGCGTTTTCAACGCAAGTGTTATTTCTTGGAGTAAAATTAACACTTTGTGATTTAGAGTTGTTCAAAGAAAGACGGTTAGTTAAAAACCAATTGAATAAGTTTTTTTCAGATGTTTGGTAATCAAGGATGTCGAATTCAGAAGGGTGATAGCTTGTATAGAAAGTAGTGTCATCAGCAAATAAAACAGTGTTAACTGTTTCATTTTGAGAGTACACTAGATCATTAATATAGATAAGAAATAATACTGGACCCAAAACCGAGCCTTGAGGGACACCAAACAACAGAGATTGTTTTTGAGAATCACACTGATTGAAGTGAACATATTGATCACGATTTGATAGATATGAATCAATTAGTTGAATAGCATCACTATGAAAATTATAATAAGGAAGTTTTCTAAGCAAGATACTATGTGTGACACAATCGAAAGCCTTAGTAAGATCTAAAAACGATGCAAGAGTATCAAGATATTTTTCAATCCCTTCCAAAACATTACTAGTGCAATAATCAATAGCTAAAGTTGTTATTTTATTTTTTCGGAATCCGAAATGGTTTATGGCAAACAGTTTATAAGATTCAAAATGTAGAATAATTTGATTTTTTAAAATTCGTTCATAAACTTTTGATAAAATGGGCAACAAATAAAATTTTTCATTGGCACCAAAGTTTTAATAAAGTTTCATTGTGTATAGATTTCTCTGAAAGCAATCCCCCAACGACCCGTTTATGGCAATATGGCGGCCTAAGCAGTGACTGTGTCATCCGTATGTTGTTCTTAAATAAATAAAATATGCGGTGGTTTAACTGAAGAAGAAGACGAAGAAGAAGAAGAAGAGGTGGAACGAAAAGACTGTGTCTGCGACATCGGCAAGACATAATTCCTTCGGAGCGGTTAAGAGACAGCAGAATGGATATAAGACACGACGAGAGTATAACAACCGACCGGAGCGGAGCAACAATGATGGAGTGCATATTGTCTAACAGCCTGGGAAATAATTGACTTATTGGCTGTGGATTTAAAGACAACGAGACAGAGCCAGTTATGAGTTAAGACATTATTCGCTTGTCGACGTTCTCGTTAAGTTGAATCGTGCCCCGAGCTGTCTTAATTAGTGCGAGGTTTTAACGAAAAGATTTAAACATTTTTTTATCGTACAGAAACACAATAAGGAAAATTAGTCTATGACTATTTCAAAAAGAGTCCCCTGTTTTAATAAAAATGCATGAATTTGTAATTAAAAAAAACAGATATTCCAGCTCGTGTTTTTTAAATGAATCTCTTTTGTACCGGGTGGTCCAATAAGCCGATCTCTCGGCTATATATCAGAAATTATTCATGTTTTAACTTTAGGAGAAAAAATTCCTTAGTAAAAGTGGCCAAGAGAAATCGCTGGAACTAACTTTCAAGTTTCTGGGTTAACCGATAGGGGGCGTAACCTATAAAGAAAAATTTGAAAACGAGCTGAAAACTTTGAAGTTGTTTAAGTACTTTTTTTTATTTTTTCAAATAAAGGATGGGGGAGAGTGGGAAAGCATTTGTGGATAAATACCTATAACTTTGGTTTGGATTAACCGATTTTAACGAAATTGGTGTCATTAGAAAGAGTGTGGATGAATTAATTTAAATCTACTATAAAATAATTGCATTTAGTTTTAATTGTCATAGGTAGAGGGTACTTTCGAATAGAAAAAATTAAAATTTGTTTTTCCTTAAAATGTTTAATGCAAACATCTATTTATTGTAAATTATAATGGAATTGGATTAAATTCGTAACAAAATGGCGCAAACCGCATGTTAATAGCTTTTGTCGAACTTGAGATATGAATAAAAACGCATAAACATAAGTAAGTATAGTATTGACTCACCCTGTATTATAAATTATTTATAAATAATATATAAATATATAAAAGAAATTAAAAATAAAAATAAAAGAATAGTTACAACGTTATATATATATACTGATATAAAAAAAAAACATTAAAAATGAAAATAAGTAACCAAAATATTTAGGCATTTACTAACACACTAAAAATATTGTATCCCAATTTAACATGTATAAAATATTAATACATATGTATATAATGTAAACAATGGAAATGGATGATAAAACTATGAGAAAACTTGACTGGCCTTTTGGCTTTGCCAGTGCCATTAACTTAGGAAAAAAAAAGTATTATAAATTAAATTAAAAAATAAATCAGTAGGTACTTTCAAATTTTTTTATAGCAGAAGAATCTTTATGTTGATACCTATTTTCACCGTTGTTATTTCGTATGATTAAAAATAGTTTTTTCGAAACTAAGTAGGCTACGACAATGAATTTGCGGGGAGTTCATATTGTTTATTTATTGACAGCAGTCAAAACATTGTTATAGAGTATTTTTATGTATGAGAGAGTAATAAAAAAATAAATTATGTATGCAAATCCCTAAACTGTTGATACGGGTGACTCAATGAAAAACAGATATTTGTCAACAAGTTTACAGAAGTACATAGGAAAACAATTTTAAATTGAGTATGACCACCAGGTATAAAGGTTGGAGCAGAATAGAATACAATAGTTGTGAGGATTACTAATCCCTAAATAAGGTTGCCAGTGTCGGAGTGATGGAGGTTAACAGGTACTAATGAATTTGCAAGAAATGTAAGATGTTTATTTTATTGGTTATATATAACCAATAAAAGTTTAATAAGTACCTACCTATTTGCAAAATAAAGTTTAATTCTTTAGATAAAATAAAACGTTTTATTTTATCTATTTGCAAAATAAAGTTTAATTCTTTGCCTATTTGCAAAAAAAGTTTAATTCTTTAGATAAAATAAAACGTTTTATTTTATCTGAAATGAGTGCATTATCTGAATCTGAGTGTATTTTATCTGAATCTACGACAGTAATTGACTAGACCTTCTAAACTTATTCCACAGAAAATGTGATAGTGGGTTTTTCCATTTTGTATATAGGAAGGTCCAAGTGGCGTATTCAAAATTCTTAACAGTTCACTAAAAGTAGGTACTTCAGTTGCAAGGTGCAGTTTATTGTGTATACTAGTGTTATGGAAAATTTGGAAGTGCCGTGTAAACGCCGAAAAATTGGTCCTCTAACAGTTAATGAAAAAACATTAATATTTAATTGTTTTAAATCATTTACAGACAAACGTTTATGTGAAAGTGTTGATGAGACCGTTGAGTTAGTTAGCAGTACACTTGGTGTTGGGAAATCTACGATTTAAAGAGTTATTAAAGAAGAGAAATGTGGTAGTTTTCAAATGCCACGTAATGCTCCAGGGAAACCAAAATTTCAAATAGAATATCATTTTAAAGAAGGACTTCGACGAAAAGTGCATGAATTCTTCTTTAGACAAGAATTTCCAACATTGGATAAAGTTCTTGTCTCAGTTCGAGATGATAACGATTACCCAGAAATAAGTCGAAGTACGTTATGGATACTTTTAAAAGAAATAGGCTTCCACTGGAAAAAGAATCCCAGAAAGTATATCTTATTAGAAAGAAGCGATATTGTCATATGGAGAAGACATTTTCTAAGAACCATAAAGGAAATGAGAAACCAAAAAAGAAAAATATTTTATCTTGATGAAACATGGATCAACGAGGGTCATACACCAAATAAATTTTGGCAGGATGAAACTGTTACAAGTCAAAGGCACGCTTTTGTAAATAACTTATCTACTGGTTTAAACCCACCATCAGGAAAGGGACGCAGGCTGATAATAGTACACATTGGCAGTTCAGACGGTTTTGTTGAAGGTGGTTTATTAACTTTTGAATCAACTCGTACCGGTAACTACCATGACGACATGAACGCTGATGTCTTTCAAGAATGGTTCGAACAAATGATAGATCTTCTTCCTAAGAACTGTGTAATAGTAATGGATAATGCAAGTTATCACTCCAGACTTATAGAAGGACTGCCCACAACCAAGTGGTTAAAAAAAGACTTGCAGAATTGGCTGAGTTCAAAAAATATTACGTACCATCCCGGATCTATAAGAAAGGAACTTTATTCGTTGTGTGCCCTTCATAAACAAAAATTTAAAAAATACGAAATTGATGAAATTGCCAAAAATCGTGGAATGACAGTACTTAGATCCCCACCATATCATTGTGAATTAAACTCGATTGAACTGGTATAGGCATAGATAAAGAGTGAAGTTTCAAGAAAAAATACTACTTTTAAAATTCATGATGTTAAACAGTTGTTTTTGGAGGCCGTAAATAATGTAAAACCTGAAAACTGGGAAAAGGCAGTAAATCACACTATTAAAGAAGAGGAAAAAATGTGGAAGCTGGACAATATTACTGATAAAATGATCGAGCCAGTTATTATAAATCTTGGTTCTGAAAGTTCATCTTCTGAATCTGATTTGGATTTGTAACAAGTAGGTGTAAGTTTTATATTAATATTTTTATTCATCTATTTAACATACCTTAGACGGTTTTAAAAACTCATTTTCTCTTTTGTAATTTTTAAAAATTAAAAAAAATGTGAATTTTTTAAAACCCTTTTTAATGTAGGCCAGTCAGTTCTAATATAGTGTGTGATAAAAGAGGTCACTTTTGTTTACATACACATAACACTTTATAACACTGAAATAATTCATTTATTTTTTACAATTATTCAAAGTAATTTTTCAATTAATCTTGAGCACGCCCATGGAGTGGTCGGAGCTACCAGTTAAAATTATGCTAATTACTCTCTCGTTCATAAAAATAAACTATAAGAAGTGTTATAATTATAATTTGAATTGAAGATTGCACTTTTTTCAATAGATAATAATATTGGTAATATTAATAATTAATTATCAGTACTAATAATTCGTGATGAATATATCAAATTATGCAGAATTGTATGATATGATTGGAGTTTGTTTCGAATGTCACCAAAATGCCGCTATTGCCTCACGTTATTCTGTAAGATATCCTGACAGGAGACGACATTATGGCAAAGAAGTATTTGAAAGAAAGGCAAGAAGATTAAGAGAAACTGGTAGTTTTCATCGTCCTTGTTTTAAAAGACGTAGTAGAAGTATGACCGAAGATAATTCAATCAATGTTCTTGCTTTAATTCAACAGAATCCACATATAGAAGTAGTCGGCAAATCTCTATAGAACTAAACATACCCAAAACTACTGTACTAAGGATTTTAAAACATCACCCGTTGATTTTTCATATTATAAAGTAAACGTTTAGGTCAGAAACTTGGAATTCCCTTTAATTTTTAGATTCAACAACTGTTATTTTAATATTCCGATAAAAACGGAACACGGCGCTTTTATCCTTTTATCCGTTTCTTAAAAATACTTATGCACGATTTATCTTGTGAAACAATTGTGAATTTTTCAAGATTTTTTGAGTTTTAGTAGATATAGTGTTTTCTTTTTCACCAATATTTGTTGTTCTGTTTTTTAGATTGCATCCTTATCATGTAGCTCTCCACCAAGCTTTGCATGAGAGAGATTTTGATGCAAGGCTGGATTACTGCAATTGGATGTTAGGTCTGCTAGAATAACAACCGGATATCATGTCAAAGATTTTGTGGACAGACGAGGCTACGTTTAATAGTGCGGGTGGTGTGAAGAAAATCCGCACTTGATACATGAGGTGCAGGTTCGAGGTAGATGGAGTCGTAATGTTTGGTGTGGTATAGTTGATGGAAAGATCGTAGGTTCATATTTCTTTGATAGAACTTAAATGGCGAAATATATTTGGATTTTCTGGAAAATCAGTTGCCTGTTTTATTGGAAGATATTTCCTTACACACAAGAAGATATATGATATTACAACATGACGGGTGTCCTGCCCACTTTTCCAGACGAGTTCGAGATTATTTGTATGCAAGTTATCCAAATAAATGGATTGGAAGCATTTTCATGGCCAGCTAGATCTCCAGACGTAACATGTCTGTCCTTTTATCTGTGGGAAAGATTGAAGGACTTAGTGTACCAAACTCGACCAACCACGCGAGACGACATGAAACAGCGCATTATAAACGCAATAAATAGTATATCAACAGCTGAGATTGAAGCAGCTGTTATGTCTACGCGCGAAAGATTACATCTTTGTGTGGACAACGATGGAAAACAATTTGAACATTTAATTGGACATTAAGTTTTAATGATCGAGATATTTGTATGATCTTTCACATATTTAATTTTAAGTTATAATAAAGGGTGAGTCAATACTATACTTAATTATGTTTATGCGTTTTTATTCATATCTCGAGTTCGAATTTAATCCAGTTTCAATATAATTTACAATAAATAGGTATTTCCATTAAACATTTTAAAGAAAAACAAATTTTAATTTTTTCTATTCGAAAGTATCCTCTACCCATAACAATTAAAACTAAATGCAATTGTTTTATAGTAGATGTAAATTAAATCATTCACACTCTTTCTAATGACACTAATTTCGTTAAAATCAGTTGATCCAAACCAAAGTTATTGGTATTTATTCACAAAAACTTTCTCACTCCCCCCCACCCTTTATTTGAAATAATAAAAAAAAGTACTTAAACAACTTTGTGCATAATTTAGGCCTCTTTCCAGTTTACTTATTTAACACTTGGTATAATTGGGCATATTTCACAAAAAAGTGGTTTTTAAATTTTTCTTCACAGGTTACGCCCCCTAGCGGTTAACCCAGAAACTTGAAAGTTATTTCCAGTGATTTCTCTTTTAGGCCACTTTTAGTAAAGAATTTTTTCTCCTAAAGTTATAACATGAATAGTTTCTGATATACAGTGTGACCCATTTAGATTGGAAACACCTCTATAAAATTTGAAGTTGTTAACCGATTTTAACCAAATTTTTTTTTAATGTCATGTAATAAAAGGTCTATTGCAGGACAAAATATGAAATGTTTAGTTAAATTTTCAGGGTAGTCTACGATACTTTTTCTTCGTCGAAAATGGAGAATTTGTATTAGCGATTTTTTTATTAAAAAAATTTCTACGCCACTGGATTTAGAGTGGCTTCAAATAACTATGACAAAAATTTCATTAAGATTTATTCATTAATAACAAACTTATGACAACTTAAAATTTTAAAACTCACTAAGAAAAAAACACTCTGTATTAACGTTAAAAAAAAACACTCTGTATTAACAGAAATATGGAAACATAATTTTAGTTTAAATCCTAGTTGCCTCTACCAATCCACCATCTAATTGGATACATTTGTCGTAGCGTTTATAAATATTTCTAATTACATTTCTTAGTTGTTGGGCAGTAATTTCTGCACGTGCCTGTCGAATTCTTGCACGAAGTTCGTTTACGTCTCTTGCACGGGTTTGGTAAACTTTTTGTTTGATAACTCCCCAGAGAAAGAAGTCTAAAATTGTGAGATCTGGAGATCTGGTTGGCCAATCTATCAACGGACTACCCCGGCCTATCCAACGGTTCGGAAAATTTTCATTTAGCCATTGCTTTACGGTTCTAGCGTAATGAACAGAACACCCATCTAACTGGATATATAAATTCGTTCATTAATTGGGAGCTCATGAATAGCATCCCACAAGTCGGTGTTTAAAAATTCTAAAAAGTTCTGTGTGTTCAAGTTTTCTTCAAAAAAGAAAGGACCAATAACTCGCCGATTCAGTATACCACACCAGACATTGATTTTTTGAGAATACTGGCTTTTAAAGTTTTTTACCCAATGGGGATTATCTACTGTCCAATAGCGACAATTCTGTGATGATACTACTCCATTTGTAGTGAAAGTGGCTTCGTCGGTAAACAACACGTTTTTTAGAAAATTTATATTGTTTCAATATTCCCCTTGGGCCCATAAACAATATTCTAAACGTTTTGCTTCGTCGCCTTCTTGTAATGTGTGTAATAATTTTGGTTTGAAAGGTTTAATATTATTTACCTTAAGAGATCGCCGAATACTCTCTCGAGGCACATTCAAATATAAACTGGCATTCCTTAAACTGGCATTAGGGTTATTTCTGAATTGATCTAAAATGATTTGATTATTTCCTCTTCTCTTTGTAACGGGTTATTTTTTAAAATTAGTTTTGATACTGCACCATATTCATTAAAGATTCTATTTATTTTGTTTACCGTACCGCAGCTAATATTAGGACGATCTACATGTCTGTCATTAAATATTATACAAATTTCCCTGGCATTTCTATCGTTATCTCCCAAAAGACGTATAATTTCAATTTTTTCTCTCAAACTTAATCTTGCAGCCATGACACAATTAATATTAAAATAATTTGAAGTAAATATTGCTGCAGATATTATGCATAAATTTATGCTAGCACTGAAATTTGTATGACTCAAATAATGTCAAACAGTAATATCGTTATCATGGAAACTGAGATTTAAGTTGTATCATGTAAAGTTAATAATGTAAGTGCATTACTTGCATATTATTAAACTGTTTATTATTAAAATTATTTGAAAAATAATTAGTTTTATGGTTATCTGTTGATACAGGGTGTTCTTTTTTGACTCGTAGCTTAGTGAGTTTTAAAATTTTAAGTTGTCATAACTTCGTTATTAATAAATATATTTTAATGAAATTTTTGTCATAGCTATTTGAAGCTACTCTAAATCCAGTGGCGTAGAAATTTTTTTAATAAAAAAATCGCTAATACAAATTTTCCATTTTCGACGAAGAAAAAGTATCGTAGACTGCCCTGAAAATTTAACTAAATATTTCATATTTTGTCCCGCAATCGACCTTTTATTACATGACATTAAAAAAAAAATTTGGTTAAAATCGGTTAACAACTTCAAATTTTATAGAGGTGTTTCCAATCTAAATGGGTCACACTGTATAGCCGAGAGATCGACTTATTGGACCACCCGGTACAATTATTATCTTCACATGTATGCATCTTCTCTATAATCGATACAAGAAGTACGTACTAATAATATTGCTATTGGAATATTAGTTGCTTCGAAAATTGTTATTGCTTGATGCAATAATTGATCACTTTTTATACAAAAATCGTGTTCGGATTGATGATATTATAGCGTCGATGGCTAATTTTCAAGAGATTTCGCGTTAAAAAGTTACGCGATGCTCGAAAGTAAAATCTTTGTGGAAAAACCTTCATAACCATCAAAAAATAATAACTTGTCTTCCCCTCTTCCGTCGTCATGGAGACGGAGCCGATGAATTCTGAAGTCTGCTCCGGACTGCTTAAAACAGGCCCGGAATCACCAGGGATAACGTTAGGAAAAATAATTCAACTCGTTTAATTTTATATATTTTCATAACTTAAGTATACTTATTCATTTTGACACTTTTTTTCTCATATACCAAAAACGTGCAATTTGAATGCTTCGTTAATTTTATACATTTTCTAGCGACAATTCTTTTTCCATTTCTTATCAATAAATTTTATAGTTTCTCGTTTTGAAAAATTGGTCACTTGTATAAAGTTAAGACCGATAACATGGTCGGTGGAGCCATGACTGTGGCTTTCAGTTCAGATGTTTTTTCTACAATTTTTACATCTGGTTGAACTAAAATATGGAAACTCAAATACCAGTATAGAAAATAACTTTGTATTCGTTGGTATACGTAAGAGTTTTATACAAATCATGTAAAAATGTTATAAATATAGGAAATAACTTTGTATTCATTGGTATATGTAAGGATGTGATACAAATCATGTAAAAATGTTAAAGAAGGTACTATAGGAAACTTACATTATTTACATACTTATTAAATTAATGTATATGAGAGAGACACAAATACTTTAAGAAGAACAAAAAGTTGTTAAATGCTCTATTCTAGTAAACAATTATTATCGATTGTCACTAATAAATATGGAATTTCGAAAGACATAAGAAATAAGCAACATGACATTTAAAATTACCAAAACTCTAACAAATGTTTCATCTATAATCAAAACTAACAATAAATAAGAAATTTCAAAGAACTGAATATATATACTCAGATGCAAAAAAAATTGCAAAGGAGAAAATTTTATTCAAATTCAAAGTCTTTAAATTTTTTTATTTTTAGCCCTATTTTGATGATTTTTTTTGCAAACTGTGTATAAATTTATATATTTTAATTTGGGATAGTCAGTATTTTGATAAAATTATATATTAGACTTATTGTACAAGGTTAATTAAAACGTGGTTTTATTATCCTAACTTTGAAACATCTTGTGGAATAATTTCGTTTGTGAATTTTCGTAAAATCTTATTTTTGGTGACTGTTATTATTATGTCATATTGACACTTAAATTTTGTTTACCTATGATTGATCATGGTTCTTAGTCTCGAAGATTGTGCGAAAGCCGTTGCTCTGGTTGAAGATGGTCGAAATTGTGGATAGAGTACTACACACTCATCGCTCTACCATCCAAAGGGTAGTGGAATATTTTATACGAACTGGAACAAACAAGCGTAAAACGGGAAGTAGCAGGAAGCGGGATCGTCATTTAACAGAGGTGTAAACAGGAAATCAGCTTCAAGAGGTTCGAGGCAATACCGTAAGTGTATTTAGAGTTCGTCGAAGATTACATAAATTTGGTTTGCAAAGTTGCAGACAAGCGACAAATGGCTAGACTATAATTTTCCAGGGAACATTTTCATTGGAATTTAGGACAATGGAGTAATGTTCTTTTCACGAATGAGTCGAGATACTGTCTTCACTCATCAGATGGAAGAGGACGAGTATGGCGTCTAACTGGAGAGAGATTTACGGAGTGCGCTTTCAGTCTACGCGTTACCCATGAAGGAGGTTCGGTGATAATACGGGCAGGAATATCCTGAGAGGTGTACACTGAATTGGTATTTATTGAGGGTTCGTTGAGTGTACACCGGTATATTAAGGAAATTTTAGCGAATCACGTAGTACCCTTTTCTCAATATATCGGCGGTAATTTTCTATTAATGCAAGATAATGCGCGACCCCACTCTGCAATGTGTGTCACGCAATATTTAGAGGAAGTTGGTATCAATAAAATGAACTGGCCAGCGTGTTCGCCAGATCTGAACCCAATATACCACGTTTCTGACATGCTTGGTAGAAATATTAGAAGTCACGAAGTCACACCAGCCTCAATTAACGAACTTCGCTTGGGTCTAGAAGAAGAATGGCAAAACATCCAGCAAGAAAATATTCAAAACCTCATAGACAGCATAAGCCGACGTGTTCAGGCAGTTATAGAGGCTAGAGGAGGCAATACAAAGTATTAAGTTATTTTGACGTGACAACGTCTTAAATTAGGTTGTGGCTCGGAATCACTCATGAAAAAGTGTAACGCCCGCTCACGTCTGTTAGGATGAGTCACCGAACGAGAGAGAGGCCCGCCGGACCGGCGAATGCCTTGCGTCTCTCTCCCACTCAAACATGATCGGTCCGCTGCGCGCACAGCACTAGAGAATTAGGCGCGTTGAATCAAGACACATTACAGCAGAAACACTTCCTTTCATTTCATATTTCTTCTATCATCGTCCTATCCTCAACAAAATCACTCAAATAGAAATTAGTTAAGTTTAAGTTTACATGTACAATGTTTTAGTAAACAAAATATATTTCTATAGTTAAAATTTGTGCATTCTTATTTTCATTCAATTCCTTGTTCCTATTGTGCAATTTAATAATATTCATATCAATAAATATTCTACCGAGAAAAAGACGTTTTCACGTAAAATCTTCGCCCGTAAAACCGACTTTACAGGCAACCAACTTTTTTTTAGTAGTTTTTATTTATTATTTGCGTACTTTACATTTTAGTTGTTTTTTTATCTTTTGTTATTGTTATCATTGTTCATTAAAACCAAGATCATGTCGATATGACATTCCTTTGATATCAGTCACCGCCGTCGTATTACAAATTAATACAAAACATAATGGTAATAATAGGAAAAGTCGTAAATTGTGGGTGGCAAAGTCATTTCGCTCCTAAAAATGAACCAATCAATCAAAGTTTATAAGAAAAGACAACGTGTGTTTCAGTAATTTTCGATATTCAGCAGGCTTTTGATAAAATCTGGCACAACGGTTGGCTATATAAATTAAAATATCTACTGCCTAGAGATATGGACCTTATCCTGAAGTCCTATATTAACGAACGTTCGTTTTAAGTAAAAATCAATAATAATTTCTCAACATATCAATCAATCCAATCAGGAGTTCCTCAGGGAAGTGTTCTCGGTCCCTTCCTGTACCTAATATTTATTACTGACATACATATTACAGATGACGCCACAGTGGCGACTTTTGCCAATGATACAGCCGTTTTAGTTTCAAACAAAGACCCAGACATAGCTGAAAAGCTGCAAAATTACTTGCGTACATTAGAGACTTGGTTGACAAAATGGAAAATTAAAGTGAATAACGAAAAATCAGCCCAAATCACATTTACAATAAGAAGACGCACTTGTACACAAGTTAGTCTAAACAATGCCTACATTCCTGCTAGAGACGTTGTAAAATATCTTGGGTTGCATTTGGAGCGAAAGCTGACCTGAAGCAACACATTAACGCGAAAAAAACTCATCTCAATATAAAATTAAAACAAAATGAATTGGTTACTTGGCAGAAAGTCACAGCTGTCATTGGTGAACAAAATATTGCTTTACAAAGTCATACTAAAACCAATATGGACTTACGGCGTAGAACTCTGGGGCTGTAGCAAGCCATCAAACACAAAAATTTTGCAGACCTTTTAATCAAAAACACTGCCTGCGTATGATTGCTAACGCCCCGTGATTGCTGGTATTTTTGCCTCGTCACGAGCTGCCCCTGTATATTTCTCTGTTTACATTATTCCTATTTTCCAAGTCTTGTTTGTACAAAACACTTACAAATATCCGTATTAGCTTAATCTTTGTATTTTTTGTTAAACTCATGTTTTTCTATTTTTGTAGATAATCTTTATATTTTTCTTTATTATATTAATTTTTATACGTATTGTCGATTACAAATATATAATGTTTACTTGTTAAATCTGGATAAAAAGCATTTTGCTTCATTTTTGATCCCATTTTAGAACGGACTGAAAGAGTCCGTTTCTGCGTTCAAAAATTTTCCTTATTGTTATTACTCACATTTTGTTAGCTCGTCACTAGCGCCTTTCATATCTGCCCTACTCTACTCTATTCTACCTGCTTTATTGATCAAAATGCTCACGTCTTGTTTTCATTTCAGACTCTGCAGATAATTGCTCAATTATGAACTGCCACGGGATCAATAGTAAACTCCTGAGGACGATTTCTTCTATCGGAAAATGATTGTATCAAAGAAGGAAATAACGAAAAGTATGTTTGATAAACTTTTTTCGAACATCCTGTTCTTGTAATTGTTAATTACTTTAAAAAAATTGCACATCAGCAATGGTTTTTAAAATATTTTCATCTTTTATCAATTAAGTCTCCAAAGAATAAAGTGATATTATGTATCGATCGTTCGGATCGTAGATTTCCATCCTTCTCTGCCTTGGGTTGTTACGGAAGCTTCATATAGATCATAGTCAATAATTTCTTTGGTTTATTTACTCAGTGTGGTGGAAACTTTCGTCGCGGTCTTATTTAAGCTTAAATACTTTTTTAAGGTATACAAGAGGGATAAAATGGACGTTAACCACACGCCTAAGTGATCTGGAATAGGTCGACAATATCTGCCTGTTAGGACAAAGGTTCCAAGATGTGGCTGATCAATTGGAAACACTTTCCACTAAAGCCAATAAAGTAGGTTTGAAAATCAATATTAGTAAAACCAAATCCATGAGAGTAAATGCAAGAAACAACACGCTATTTACTATCAACAACATGCTGATTAAAAATGTGGAAAACTGTACGTATCTTGGAAGTGTTATATAACAGAAATCGAAGGTACAGAGGACGATATTCGGATGAGGACGCGAAAAGCTCAACAAGCATTCAGTATGCTCAACCCTGTTTGGCGATCTGGCGAGTATACTACAAGTACAAAGATCCATATTCCAGTCAAATCTGTTCTACTCTACGGATGTGAAACCTGGAAAGTAATAAAAACAGATAAACTGCAGGCCTTTATAAACTTGCCGACGAATTGTTCGTATTTCCTGGCCTAACATCATCAGAAACAAAGATCTATTACACCTGACCAAACAAAAAAGAAATTACTATTTAAATGGGAATAAGCCACAATTAAAGGTTAAAATACGTTTATTGACGTTTTAATTTCCTCTTCGGAAATCGTTCGGAAATTTCCGAAGTGGAAATTGAAACGTCAATAAACGTATTTTAACCTTTAATTGTGGCTTATTCCTATTTAAATAGTAATTAATTTAAAATGCCACAAGAAAATAGCTTCAGGACAATATTAACAAACAAAAAAGGGTAGAACATCAAATAAAGTCCAGAAAGTGGGGTTGGATTGGTCACACACAGAAAAAATAATTCCATTATTGCAAAGATTTCCCTAGAGTAGAATCCCCAAGGAAAAAGAAAGAGGTCGCTCAGTAAAAACTTGGGGAAAATCCATCATGAACGAGATAAGAGGTCAAGGAAAGGCTTGGAATGAGGTGAAGGCCTTAGCGCCAAATAGAACCAGATGGCGCGTTTTCACTGAAGCTCTATGCTCCACTTAGGAGGTCAATAACCTATATATATATATATATATATATATATATATATATATATATATGTATATATATATATATATATATATATATATATCTATATATATATATATATATATATATATATACTTTTTTAAGCAAAGCACGTAGTGGTCTAGATACCAGGTCTCTTCAAATATCTAGAAAAAGCAGAACTAATCTTACTTGTCAGTGGCTAAAGTGACTGCTGTTGGCTATATACCATAAATCACAAAAATTTTATTTAAATTCTTTTTTTTCAGGAGTACCTTAGTTTATAGAGCTTTCAGGTATTTGATATCTTCTGAGAGTTTTTAATATTTATAAGACTAGCTTACTGGGGTCTGATGACGAGGCAAATATTGTAAGCCTTAAAACCGGTAGCCCAAAAATTTACCATCAATAAACAATAAAAACTTTTTAAGATTGTGAGTATCGACTCATTTCCCATATACTGGTATTATGGTCTTACATTGGCAATCTTTTCATCATATTGTTTATTGTTATATTGATAACAGATATAGAAGAATAAATTAAGGAAGTAAAAAAAATGTGGTATTTATTGACCTCTTTCCTCGTGAGCTTCTATTGTGAACGATCAATAAGAAACTGCTCTTCGGAGAATATGTAGGAAAGTCTGAGAAATATGATGTGAATGTCGGATTGCATCAGAGCTCAGTGTTTAATATAAATAGTACTAAATAACACGATTTTGTCATAAATATTTAGAAAATATGGCTAACGATAATGCACATACTATGTGAATGTCCCCTCTACAATCAACAACGAGGTAACAACAAGATACCAGGAGCACTTCTAGAAGCTCTAGGTGCAGACTGTAACTTTAACAATACTCTGAATTTCTTGAAAAACATTAATAGTACCACAATATTTAATAAATCAAATTGTAATGCAGTAATTGTACCTAATGTAATCCATTAATTTTTCGCTAATGGCCATTTGGTCGATGCGATTTTCTAAAAAAAGAAACGGATGGTAAGAAGAGAAAAATTAAAGAAGCGGCTCTAATTATGCTAAATGAGACCAATTGTGTCGCGAATTCCTCGGCAGAATGTAGTAGGATCTGGTTACCCATATTGAAAGAGGAAGTCATTAAAAGGAAAATACCAGTATTGGTAAGTCAGTAACATATAGAGAATACATCATTTATGTTTTTTAAATAACAAACATATAAAATCGGAATTTGGTGTTTATTGAAGGTAAACTAAATGCACGATCAAATACTTACCATGTCGGGATAGTATTATGAGGTTTTTTTCCTGGTTTTTCCCTCATAATTTACTATGGAATCTACAATGTATTTGTCTTTTTAAAGACGAATTACATGTTATGATCTTTTCTGACGGATATTCTCAAGTTAAAGTTGATTTCATGTAATCGAATGAACTATCTTATAAGTAAAGTCGTTCCAGGAACGCAACTCAACAATATTGGCAATATCATTTTAAAGTCGTCTACTTTAAAATGTATAAGGTATGTCTGAATTGTCAATATAGATGAGTCAGATAAAATTAAATTATTAGAAGAATTTTTCACTAAGTAACAAAAAACAAAATTTGTTTAATTTACTAATGTTTGTATTTTGAGAACGATTTCCGAAGTGGAAATTGAAACGTCAATAAACGTATTTTAACCTTTAATTGTGGCTTATTCCCATTTAAATATAAATTAATTTAAAATGCCACAAGAAAATAGCTTCAGAACAATATTAAAAAAACGCATGTCACTAAAGTATTCGGAAATAATAATAATAATAATATGTATTTTCTAATTGTAAATAAAGTTTATTTTATTAATTAAATAGAGGAAATTAAGTTTACATATTTAAGGTTTATAATCTATTTTTATAGAACAGAAAGAGGTCCGTGATCTTCGATGGCACGTAAATTGGGTCTTGCATGTGCAATAAGCCTCGATTTTGCAAAATTCTTCGACTTAGCTAATCTTCATTTTGGGCTTCCCAGATATTATTATACACCATTTGACTCAAAACAGCCCAAAACTCTTCTACAGGCCATGCCTGAGGCACATTCGGAAGGTTGTCGTCGGGCTTGGGAACAAAATTTATATTTTGAACAGTTAACTGTCGTTCTCCTGACGTAATGGCATGGCGCTAGGTTAGGCCAAAATATGATTTCATCATTGGGGTGATGAGTATTTATAAATTAAACAAGCTTTGTAAGACACCTGTCAACGTAATTGTCAGTATTGTGAGCTTCACCGTGAACACGCCTAACAAACGGTTATGAAACACCAGCTTCTGAGATGGCACACCATACCAAAATTTTATCGTGTACCATACCAAATCTTATACATGGCGTGTATAAAATCCGTCGCTGCCCTTCATTTCGGAATTGGATACAGTAAAATACTTTTCATCATCAATTTTAGAAGGAAATGAATACGTCTCAATGCACGGCAATATCTAGGATTTTTTTTAACTGGGCTGGTGTATACTTAGGAGTTTTTTTTTTCTTTTATGTCGTTTTAAATTATTTCTCGAAATAGTTCTACTTACAGACATTCGTGAAACATTATATGTTTGGCCAAGATTTCGCAAAGACTTTCCTAATTGGTTCTCCATACTCTGTTCCCGAGCAGGTGTTAAAACTCTTGGTCTTTCACTTTTATGAAAATTAAGGCATTTGATACCATTGTCGCACTCTTTAATTGTCTGGTAAATCGTTGACACAGAAATACACTCGCGATCATAAAATCCGGGTCACCTGGAAAATTTCAAGTTTCTGGAATATTTTTGCCTCTGGTGGAGTAATAACCTTTTTTTTAGGTTAACGTATTTTTTATTTGTCATCAATGTTTGTTTTGAAAGAAAAAAAACCGGTTTTTTATTGTTTTTATTAAAAAAGCTGAAAACAAACCAAACAGGCATACGAAAAAAATGGAAAATACAGAACGTGGTAAAATGTCAGTGAAATTTCAATGACTAATATCGTGTATTGCCTGCACTTGCTCTAATGACCTCTTGCAGACGACGGGGCATACTCTCAATTTTTCTCCGGATTACATGTTGTGGTATGTTATTCCACTCTCTCACTAACAGATCCTTAAGCTCCTGTCCGTTGTTAGGACGAGATGTTAGGGGTTGAATACGTTTTTTCAAATCGTCCCAGATATGTTCGATGGGATTCAGGTCCGGAGACCTAGCTGAATAGGGTAACCTCGTAATTCCAACCTCGTCCAAGTATTGCATACTGATCGTGGCAACGTGCTTTCGCGCGTTGTTCTGCATAAAAACGACGTTTTCTCCAAGCCTTGCCATGGTATGCATAACATGTTCTTCCAGAATCTCCGTAATGTCCCTTCGTGCAGTTAAGGACCCATTTTCAATGAAGGGTAATTCTGTGCGGAAGTCGGAAGATACACCTCCCCAAGCCATGACCGAGCCTCCACCAAATGGCATTCTTGGAGCAATGCAAGCTTGTGAAAATCGTTCACCGGTTCTCCTCCAAACTCTTACACGTCCATCGGATCCAGTTAGGCAGAAACGGAATTCATCTGAGAATAACTCTTTGTTCCAATCGTTAATTCCCCAATGCGCGTATTGTCGAGCAAAAGCTAGTCGTGCAACTCGATGCGCCAGGCGAAGTGGCGGTCCCGTAGCCATTACCCAAGAAGATAGTCTAAAAGAACGAAGTCTTCTCCTGACTGTTGCAACGCTAACATTGCCATTTCGTACTTTCTGTAGACGATTTCGATGCATAATCGCAGTTAAAGTCTGGTTTCGTAAAGCCTGAAACACAAGAAAACGGTCATCTCGTACCGTGGTCATTCTTCTTCGTCCAGAGCCAGGTCGTCTGGATAGCAAACCCTTCTCCTAAAAGCGTTGAAGCACTCGTTGAACCGTAGAAAGGCTTACGCCAACAGTTCTTGCGACTTGCCGTTGAGTGTGACCGCCTTTCACAAGCGCAACAATTTGTGCCGTTTCAACAACAGTCAAGGGTATTTTTGGCAAAAAATAAACAATAATAAACACTAATAATGGCACTAATAAACACTAATGGTGGCAATAATAAACGTTTGTTCGTTGCGTTTGAACAGAAAGTCGAAGCACAAATGAGACATTTAAAACAAGCGGCAGTTACAGGTACCGTTCATTTTGGGAAGTGTGCGCTTTCCCGCGAAATCGGCACTATTGAAATTCTTTGTTGCAAAGGAAACCGCTAAGACTACAACAATTTTCAGAAACATGCATTAGTTTGATTTTGTGTTATTATTATTTACGATAAAGCTCGTTAAAAATGAAATATCGGTGATTTTCAAGGTGACCCGGATTTTATGATCGCGAGTGTATTTTAAGCACTAAAAATTCTTACAATATCGCGTTTTAGTACATATCCAACTAAACGATAAAAACTTTGACGAATATTAAGTTTGTAGTATTTTTCAAAACTGACACTGTTTATATCGTTTAAGTTATTTTCTAACTTTGGTTTCCAATGGCAACTACATCCAATGCTTCCTACCCATAATACTTTTAAATCTAAAATTTTCCGAAAAGTTTAGGGATATACATTAGTATGCATATAATCGTTTTCTACTAGACAGTGGTACTCGTTTCAAAAAGGTCGGCCATCCCTGCTGTAAAGTATACTTCTGTGGAGGAAGATGTGCCATTTATGATGGACAAAATCTCTTTTATGCTGTAACATTCCACAGTCTTCGGATAATATTTAAACAACGCACCAAAAAACGTACAGTTAACTCAGAGTCTCTCAAGTTGAAAATTTTTAAATGTTTGTGTACTGGATTAACATCGCTAACTTGTTCCTCATTGTTTGGTTTATTATTAAAATAAATCTGCACCTACAAAAGCAATAAAGGCTGCAGCGTTTAACTTCCCCGATAAACCGATCATCTTAATTGGATTTTTTCATTACACCGGGATCTTTCTTAGTTCCCTCTCCGTAGTGCATAACGCACTCCATATTAAAAGCGATAAACCCACATAGACCCACCATGCATTCGAATATTAACAATCACCGACAGCTTCTACAGATTAGCTATGTTAATGTAAATGAAAAGAAAGAAAAAATATCCATTAATAAAGAAGTATACGACCGATTACACTCCTCATCTCTGTGTGAAAGTTAAACAGCATGATTCCTTCACAAACATTTTAATAGTGGGCACGCGTTGATATAAATCAAACTGCTTTAATGCTAGACAGAGGCGGCGGACAAGGGCGCCAACCCTCCCACACATAATATACGTCAATACATTGTTGATAAGTTTTGGAAATTACCTTTAAGTATGTTGATTAAATTACACAGTGAGCTGACCTTTAAATATTGCAAAATCTAGAAGATCCGGAATTTTGTTGTTATCTACTGGCAAGTATGTTGGTTGTCCTGTAAATAAGAAGAATGAATTGTTTTTCTGTAATGATCGATGTAGATTTCTACCTTTCGTTGTAGTTAGTCGTGATCCCCATAGAGTATTTTTGACATTCCAATGGCCTGCTACCAGAAAGTGCGAGCCTAGGGTTTGGAAGAAGCTGTCGAATTCTTCAACTAAGATATTATGTCTGGGAGATGAATAAATAGCTGCGACAATCAATGATCACGAGAACGTTTTTATTCTGAATGAAGTGCTCTGAATTTTAGGTGTGGAATACCTTTGTAAAATATTATGTTTAATAGATGATCTGACTATGATTGCCGATCCTGCATGGGCAGTTCCATCGGGATGGTAAGTAATTTTTATTGTGTAAAATGGATTTTCGTTGTTCGAACTGTTCTATCAGTTGAAGAACTCTCTGAAACTAATAATATATACATTTATTGTAAAGTTTTAAAAATAACGTAATTTCTTGGACATGATTTGTTAGGCCATTGGGTTGGCATTCCAGGCCGCTATTCTAATTTGCTTAGCTATTAATTTATTATTTTGCTTATGACTGTTGTTAGCATGTTGAGGATTATGCTGTTCTAATTGAGCAACTGATTAAATAGAATTCTGGGGCTGTAGCCCTAGACACAAAAATTTTGCAGACCTTTCAATAAAAAACACTGCATATGATAGCTAACGCCCCTTGGTATGTGAGCAATGCAACCATCCACAATGACCTAGAAGTACCAGCCTTAAAAGATATCATATTACTTCACGCCAACAAGGCCAAAATTCGACGCACCTCAGCCAAATTATCAGTGAATTATATCAGCCACCAATGGAGGAACGAAGACTGCAGAGGATTTGGCCAGAAGACCTGGTTACATAGGTGAAAATGAAATGAAACTACATAATGTCAATAACTCCATTATATCTAATTTTGTTATGATTATATTTAAAGTCTTATCTAATGGCACATTTTTAAATAAACTATTTATGTCAAAGCTTACTAAAATATTGTTTGAATTAAATTCAATATTCGATAATTTATTTACAAATTGTTGTGCATGGTTTATAAATGTGCCATTTTATTTGCAAATAGTTGTATAATACTTAATAAAAATTTTGACAGTTCACTGCAAGGAGAATTTATGGTACTATAAATATACTACAGGGAAATAAGCAAAACTACCCTGTTAAGAGACGACTGCTTGGGACCGTGACTAATCCAGATAACTGACAATTTTTTTAATTATTATAGGCTTATATAAAGGAGACCTATATGATTTCCGCATAAATTTTGGGGTATTTTTTTTATTATAAACAATATTTAGTGTAAAAAATGCAATTTTTTCGATTTTTTGCTTACTATTAAAAAGCTTAATATTTAAGGTAAAATTACAAAACTTTATCTTTTAACACGTTCAGCTCCGTCTGTTTTATTTAAGGGAAAACAGTGGGCCACTGAGATATATTTGTGTAAACTAATTAATTTTTAAGGTACACTTTAAAAAGTCATTTATAATAAATATGGGTACAAAAAAAATTAATTTGGTCACAAGAAAATATATAAAAAATATATAAAAAAGCTGTAAAATGGCGATTTTTAAAGGTTATGAAATTAATTTGTTGCTTAAAAAAATGTAAAATAAGGCGAAACCATTATTTGTTTATACCTATTATAAAAATCATCCTAGGCATTTGTTATTCCGTCCTAAGTTGGATATTGTGGTCTATAATAAACCCTCAATGCTATTTGTTTATCCCAGAGACTTTTTTTGCGGTCACATGTCACATTATTCAGAAAATAATGAAAATTGTAGAATTAAACTATAAATATACATAAAAAAGTGAAAAAAAAAATTTTTTTCAACGCAAAACCCTTTTGTAAAATTAGGGTTATTTTTGATTGATAAACATTTAGAATAACTTTTAAACTACTGCTCGAAGATAAAATCTTTTTTTATATGCGAAAGACTGACATTTTTACACGAATTTTAAAAAAAAGTTGTTCTACGATAATTCTCGGCAAAGTTAGTTTTTTCTTAATTCACAGCTATTTTTTTTATAACAATTAAGGAACGCAATTTTCGTCATTGGAAAAAAAACAACAACAAAAAAACAAATCGCATAACAGAAGTCAGCAACAAATACGGACTAGCTCTTAACATAAAGAAAACCAAATTTATGACAATTAGTAAAAAACCAATACTAAACGCTCAACTTACAATCAACCAACAGAATATCGAAAGAGTCGAGCAATATACATATCTAGGCACCAATTTAAATAGCCAATGGGACCACTCAACAGAAATTAAACAGCGAATAATAAAAGCAAAAGCAGCATTCGTTAGAATGAGAACCATTTTCAACAGTCGAGACATATCATTAAAAACAAAATGCCGTCTATTGAACTGCTACATATTCACAGTTCTGCTCTACGGAATGGAAGCATGGACACTGACTGTTGCATCTATGAATCGGCTCGAAGCTTTCGAAATGTGGTGTTATAGGCGCATCTTACGTATATCCTGGGTTGACAGAGTTACTAATGTGGAGGTCCTGCATATAATGGGAAAAGAATGGGAATTCTCATGACCGTCAAAACTAAAAAGTTGGAATATCTAGGACATGTAATGAGAAATCAAGAACGTTACGGCCTTCTCCAGCTGATTCTCCAAGGGAAAGTAAATGGTAAGAGAGGACTGGGAAGAAGACGCATTTCCTGGCTTCAAAATTTACGAAAGTGGTATAACACGACTACCACCGAACTGTTCCGCGCTGCAATAAATAAAGTAAAGATAGCTGTGATGATCGCCAACATCCGGAACGGATAGGCACTTTAAGAAGAAGAAGGAAAAAAAAAGATTCGTAGTTTTTGTATACAAAAAGTTGTACCAACATTGCACTATAATAGGACGCTCTGTATCCTATCATAGTGATAATTGTCAAACTAGACTAGACTAGACTAATAGTGGCGAGTGGGGGGGGGGGCACCCACAAATCTACGCGTTCAAAAAATTAAAACGCAGCTATAATTGTTTCTATCTTCCTATCTACTCAATGGATTTTAATTTTTCTTTTTTTTTAATTGGTATGTACTCTTTGCCTACATTACAAATATGTAATTTGTTAATCAATTAATTAACTAATAAACAGTGTAATTTGTTTAAACAATTTATGAAAAAAATTCCCCCAAAAATCGTTTAACTGAAGTGGAAATAAAAAACGTAAAAAATAAACTTATTTTAAACTTTAATTGTGGCTCATTCCCATTAAAAGTAGTACATTTAGTTACATCAGTAACTTTGTTTAAGTACATGGCTTTTATCAATTCATAAAAAAAAATCCTGTTAAATAGGAGCGTTACTCCGTCACTGGTCGTAAATCAGAATCGTTTAATATCTTTTACACATTCAATATGCCGTAGTTAAAAAGCCAGGGTTAATCCATGTAAACCACATAATCCAATGGACCCTACCACCCTATCGGGCGAGTTTCCCAAGCTCGGGAGCTTCGGGGGGTGCATATTATATTACACATTTATTTATTATATTGTTCAGAGGGTGTAACTCAATATCCGAGGAAAATATGCTACATGAATATGATTTTATTGCTTTCGCTTTTTGACGCTGTTTGTTTTCGGATGGTAAGATTGTCGCTCGGGGATTTCCAAGCGTGAAAACACTTTTCCACGCCGCCACCCCGCTATATTGTTTCGTGGATTATTACTAATGTGGCGTTTACAATATGTACGAGCTTAAAATGTTGGTTTAAGGCTATGGCTATTATGAAAATTATTTTTTCTTCTCACGACAGAAAATATAATTTGTAGTGTAATTCTATAATATATTTCTTTGCAACAGGTCATAGTTTTCATTGAGTCTACCACAGAAAAGAAGAAAACACTGAATTCCCAAATCATTTTAAACTGTAATATACATAAAAGATCAACACAGTAAAAAATTCTTAAATTACAATGCGATAAAAAGCCATTAAGTATAGAGCCATAAAAAGATCGTAATTAGACCAGGCCTTGGAAAATCTTTCTTCGTTTCCTCACTTTCATACAAGGTAGTTAATAGTTATTTAACCAACAAGTGTATTAATAAGGGCGATTAACAATTGAGATATATTAACGCGCGAGCGAAGCGAGTGCGTTAATGTTCGAGATTGTTAATCGCCATTTTAATTCACGAGTTCGTTACAAAACTTTTCCGTCGACCATACTTTTCAGAAATAAAAATATCTTAGTTTAAATTTTTATTTAGTTAACGATAAATAATGACATACAACGACAGACAGTACTTACAGCGGCTACTTCATTTTAAATAATTTATTAGTGGGAATATAAATAGGTATGTTTGGTTGCCTACACCACAGGTAACTGCCAATTACAGAGCGTTAAATCTGGTTAAATTAATTTATGCAAGCAATGTATGTTGTGTTGCCTATAATAAAATCGTTTATTAATAGAAAATCATTCATTAATAGGGGTCATTAATCAATGATTTTGAGGGTGTTAAAATTGATCATAAATGGATGGTCGACGGAAATAGTTATTTATGTACCAAGGGTATTAACCCTTTATAGGGCAGAATTATTTTTTGGTAATATAAACAAATTCTTTGCAGATTATAGACAAGGAATGATCCGTTATTAAACTTTCATTCGTATTTTCATTTTATTTTCACTCCTTGTTGTTTTTTTAGGTGGTTGAAATTTCGACCACAGCCTGATTAGGTATGTTGACTTTGGTAAATGTAGTTGTGGTTCCATAATCGACCACAGAAAAAACACATTAATTAAACATTTTTATTATGAAATAATGGAAAACATTGAATACATAATGCAACCTGGCAATCTGAGCATTTAATACTTGAACGTTTTGCCTTTGCTCTCGTTGAACAGAGTGCACAACGTCTTGATGTTCTTTTTTCTGGCATGTGATTGCCAACATCGCTTAGTCTCACCGTGCTTTCAACGCTAACAGAATTAGTGGTTGCTCCCATTTTCTTCAGTTTATGTCTTCCTATTGTTACCTTAGGTCCTGGTCTCTTTCTGTTATAGAAATCACCTATGAGCTCGTTGGCCAATACACTTCTAATATACAGGTGACTCATTGGTTTCGATTTAATGGACCTCATTTTCATTGTAGTCTTATAAGTTATATATGAATTTACCACTGCTGCATCAATCAAATAGTAAATAATCTTCATATACCATCTTCGGGATTTTCATGAAATTGGATAAGAAGCATGAAGTTGATCGAATAGATCGACTCCACCCATATAGCGATTGTAATCACTTATGGCTTTTGGACACTTAACACTTTCTTGTTCACCATTCGGTTTTCTTCGCAAAACTGAAGTAATCTCAAGTGGATTATGCATAGTACTGCCGACTAAAACGCATTTGCGCCCCCGATCTTTCCATTTAACAACAGACATATCATTGGACATGAAATAATCGTGTTCTCCCATTTTCATTGTTTTGTCCTTTCTCATTTGTGTTGGAAAGCCTTTACGATTTATTCTAAAAGTTCCACAGCAGAACAAATCATAGGTTAACATTTTCTTAAGAAGAGGAAAACTCGAGAAAAAATTATCGAAATAAATGCAGTAGTTTGCGCCTCTAAGAGACTCGGTAATGTCTAATACCGTTTTAGCGCCTAAACCATATTCAGCATGTTGTGATTGAGATTTGCCTTCATATATGCTAAATTTGTTAACGTATCCAGTTTCGGAGCATGCAACGACCCAAACTTTAAGTAAATCAAGATATATCATCTTAGCGCCAATAAAATCTGAATAGATAATAAAAGACCACAATACTGTGATGTGTTACCTTGAGTTTGATGTATAAATCTTTTGTAATGTAGCGTTTTTAAATAAAACGAGCGGTTCGAATTTATATACATATATTTATTTATAACTTTACAGTTCGGTACTCTCTTATCGACTAACTTACTTCTAACATTGTTACCTATATATATACTACAGTTACTACGTTCGAGAATATTCTGGCGTTGTCCCACCTCTAGTTCGCCTACGTGACCGGTTATTCTCTCTCGCACTCGATACACGGAGAAGCTTCTGGAAGGGTATTAGAGATGCAATGCAACCGTTACCTGGGCCATGCCGAGAGCATGTTTGTAACACTGCTCCCCTCTTAAATCTGATCGTCCCGATCAGCAACTCTATATGTAGGCACAGGATGGCGGAATCTACAGGACTCTCCAGCTCTGCATGAACCCTTTAGAAAGAAATAACAGTCTACTGACTTTGAAGGATACGATCTCATCGGGTTAATGCAACACACAGTAATTCGTACGCCGGTTTCTCGGAAGATTACTTCAAGCATGCTTCTGACAATCTTCCAATCCAGATTATCTAGTGCATGGCCTATCTTGGGTAAGGCCAAATTCTTGATGTCGTAATTGCACACAATTTTCTTCAAATTAGTTAGAGCACGCCATATATCCTCGTAGCTTGCCCTGTCTGTATACGACCTCCTAGTCACCATATACAACAAAGATCGAGAACCATCTTCTAATCTCAGTACTCTTCCAACTTTAGGCTGCTGGTTTTTTAACTCGTCCAAACGACCGAATTTCTTATAAAATACGGATGAGATTCCTTTAGTCATCTCAAGATCTTGGGCAACACAGTGGGCTAGAGAGACGTTATGCGGAACACTAAAAAGATCCTGCTGAACTTCTGTGGTCACGCCGAATCTAGCACTCTTTCTCTCTGCGTAATTTGACATAAATTCATTAAAGCTTGGTCGCCGGTCATCTTTGCTCTCATGTTGAAGGGTTCGTGCTTCTTCTGTTTCATTTGAGCCAGCATATGGTGCAAGACGATTTATGTGAACTACTTTTGGTTTACCTTTCGGCAACTTCTTAATTCGGTATATTACGTCATTTATTTTCTTTTTAATTTCATATGGACCTTCCCATTGTCTTTGCAGTTTGGGAGACAAGCCTCGACGACGTTGTGGATTATAAAGCCAAACAAGATCACCTACTTCATAGCTTTCACTCTTGCATCGAGAATCATATTGATCTTTCATTCTGTCACTGGCTATCTGGATGTGTTGTCGGGCAAGTTCATGAATGTTGTTCATTCTTAACTTCAGGCGGTCGACATAATCTTCGCTTGCAACATGTTCTTCGGAAGGTCTGCAGCCAAACTCTAGGTCGCAGGGTAAACGAACTTCACGACCTAACATCAGACAGGTTGGAGTCTGGCCTGTAGTTTCATTCACGGCCGAGCGGTAGGCCATTAGGAATAAATGAATGTGCTGGTCCCAATCTCTTTGATGTTCTGATACAACTTTGGACAGGTGTTTACCCATTGTTCGGTTCATTCTCTCGACCATTCCATCTGATTGAGGATGCAGGGGTGTCGTTCTGGTCTTATTGACACCAATCAATTTACAAACGTTTTGGAATAGGGTTGACTCAAAGTTTCGCCCTTGGTCGGAGTGGATCTCCAAAGGAACACCAAATCGGCTAAAGAATTCTTTAACAAGTACCTCTGCAACGGTAGCAGCTTCTTGATTTGGTATCGCATAGGCCTCAGTCCATTTCGTAAAATAATCCATGGCTACCAGGATATATTTATTTCCATCATTTGTCTCTGGAAGTGGACCTGCAATGTCGATTGCTACTCTTTCCATAGGACTACCAACATTGTACTGTCTCATGGGTGCCCTCTTTTTACCAGCTGGACCATTACTGGTTGCACACAGTTCACATTTCCGGCACCATCTTCTTACATCATCTTTACAGTTTACCCAATAGAACCGTTCTCGAACCTTTTGCAGAGTCTTCGTGATACCAAAGTGTCCACCTGATGCACCGTCATGCAACTGACGCAATACTTCTGACACTTTACTTTTAGGTACAATCAACTGAAGCTTAGTTTCTGTACCATCATCGTTCTCAAACGTTCTATACAGAAGATCATCTTTCAGCACTAGACAATTCCATTGGCTCCAGTAACACTTGACTTCTGGACTACATGCACTAATGTCTTGCCAAGAAGGTCTTTCACTTCGACGCATCCAATCCAATACTCTTTTTATACATGGATCATCTGCTTGAGCGTCTTGTAGCTGTTGAGGCTGCCATTGATCATTAATGACGGTGGTTCGTCTCACGGGGCAAAGTCGTTCTTCTAATTTAAGACAGTGATTACAATTTGCACTGCACGGCCGTCTCGAAAGGGCATCAGCATTTGAATGAACTCTGCCAGCCCTGTGTTCGATCTCGTAATCATATTCTTGCAATCGTTCTAACCATCTTGCCATCTGGCCCTCTGGATTACGGAATTGTAGAAGCCATTTTAGAGCAGCGTGATCCGTGCGAAGAAGAAACTTTCTGCCATACAAGTATTTATGGAAATGCTCGCAAGCCTTTACTACGCCTAGCAATTCTCTCCTAGTAACGCAATAGTTTCTTTCTGGTTTTGACAAGACTTTGCTAAAGTAAGCGATGACTTTCTCCTGTCCATCTTGGATTTGTGAGAGAACAGCTCCTATTGCACTGTTGCTTGCATCGGTGTCCAACACAAATTTTCCTGCCTGTCTAGGGTAGCTTAAAATCGGTGCGCTGGTTAGAGCCATTTGTAAGTTTTCGAAAGCTCTTTGACACTCTTCGCTCCATGTATATTCTTTGCCTTCTTCTGTCAACTTTGTTAATGGCTTGGAGATGTTGGCAAATCCTTTAACAAAACGTCGGTAATATGTACATAGGCCAAGAAAACTTCTAATTTCGTGTTTATCTCTTGGTACAGGCCAATCCTTAATTGCTGAAAGTTTTTCAGGATCAGCTGTTACACCATTACTTGCTACAATATGTCCCAAGTACTTCACTTCTCGTCGAAACAAGTGACATTTCTTTGGACTTAACTTTAAATTCGCTGCCCTCAATCGTTGAAAGACTTCTGTCAGATTATTGGCATGTTCATCGAAGGATCTTCCAACCACAATTACATCATCCAAATAAACCAGGCATGTTTTCCATGTTAGACCTCTTAAAACTGCCTCCATTAATCTTTCAAATGTGGCCGGGGCATTACATAAACCAAAGGGCATAACTGTAAACTGCCAAAGCCCTGATCCTATCGAGAATGCGGTTTTTTCACGATCAGCTGGCTCCATGTCTACTTGCCAATATCCACTTTTCAGATCGAGTGTGGAGAACCAACGAGAACCAGAAAGTGTATCCAAAGTATCGTCTATTCGGGGCAAAGGATAACTATCTTTTTTAGTTACTGCATTGAGCTGTCGGTAGTCAATACAAAAACGTGTTGAACCATCTTTCTTCTTTACTAGCACTACTGGTGATGTCCATGGACTATTTGATGGTTCAATTACCCCTTGTTTGTTCATATCTTTGATGATGTCTTCGGCTTCATCTCTTTTCGCAAATGGAAGTCGTCTAGGTTGTTGTCTGATTGGCTGAGCGTCTCCGGTATTAATTTTATGCTTTACTATGCTTGTTTTGCCATTATCCTTCTTATCCATGGCAAAAACATCTTGAAATTCTATCAGCATAGACTTCACTTTTTTTGTTCGTTCATCATCAAGGTCTTGGCACGTTTTAATCATCGTCTCAACAAGCTCCTTTGGATACTTAGATTTCGACGGTTTCTCATTAGTATTCATGGAACAAATCGAAGCCACGGGAACACACTGTCCGATCAAAGTTCTTTTACTTAACTTAATAGCAGTTCCCTTTAAATTCATAACTCTTACAGGAATGACATCTCGAATTCTCACCAAAGCTTTTGCCGTTAGGAACTCGGCACTATTCACATCTTCGACCATCCTTAAACTTCCCTCTCGGCAGTAACCATCAGGTCTGGTCATCAAAATTTTCTCACTATTACCGGGTATTGTTACGTCACAAGTAGTTATTAAGCTGATAACATCTTCTTTGTCTTCATGAAACGGCAATTCTTCACCACTGATCTCGAGAACTCCATCTTTGACATTCAATACAGCCCCAACTTTCCTTAGTAAATCCATCCCCAATATGAACTCATCGGAGATCTCTGCAATTAATACTGTATGTTTCACTGTGGTCTGGCCAATGGATACTGACATATTAGCCTCGCCATATGTATTAATTATCTCACCAGTTGCTGTTCTAAGCTTTACTGTTGCAGGCAATAATTTAAGATGGCCTCGTACTACTTCTGGCCGTGCAATAGTTCTCGTTGCACCTGTATCTACCAAAAACGATCTACATTTATTGTTGATACGACCCTCTATGTACAAGCTATGAATTCCACCTGAGGACGTAATGTTCACAGTTACTATGGGGGCTGTGTTTCTCGAGGTCGGCAGTTGCCCCTTGTTGTCGACCCGTTCTAGTTTTCCGACTGTTGTATCATTTTCTTGCAATTACGGCGAATATGACCTACGTCACCGCAATTCCAACATCTGGGCTCGCGTCTCTTCGGCATCGTGTTACGAACTACTTTTCGTACCATTTCTTCCAGACGTTCATCGTTTGGTTCGTCGCCCTCTTCAATGGTTCTTACTCGATGACTCCGTGAAGTTTGACTAGCTGTTTCATGTTCCAAGGCAATAGCGAGCGCTTCATCTAGAAGTTTCGGTCTTGCTAGTCGTAAAGCTTTCTGTAATTCACTTTCTTTTAACCCATTGACGAAGGTATCTACAGCAATTTCTTCTAAAATGTTGTCTGGTACCTCTGGATAAGCCAACCGCACTATACGAGCCACATCTGCTTCAAACTCTTGCAAATTTTCACTTGCTCGTTGAATTCTACTTCTTAGTTGCGCCTTGTAGACTTGTTGTAGATGGGCATCTCCGTAACGTTTGTCTAGTCGAGTGAACAAGGTCTGGTAACATTTTTCTTGACCCTTAGGAATCGATCTTAGGATATCCGCAGCATCACCTCGTAAAGCAGCAGTCAAGGAAACAGCTTTTTCTTGTTCTGTCCAATGATTGGCTGTCGAAATAGCTTCAAATTGTCTAAGGTATATGGACCAAGAGGACTTTCCATCAAATGGTGGCAATTTGAATCTCATATTATGTGTCGTTTCGTCTCTAGGTGATTCTTCTTTCACTACCGGATCTAAGGCTATTGTATTAACTGGTGGTAGCACTTTTGTGTTAGTTATCATGGTCTCTAATTGTTTGATCTTCTCTTCTACGTCTTCTATCTTGTCGTTAACATTTTTCTGTATCTTATCAAATGTTCTTGAGACTTCTTCAAATTTCTCATTGTTTTGATTACATACTTCGTCGAATCTTCTAGACATATTTTCGAATTTCTCGTCGTTTTGTCTAGCTGTTTCTTTAATAATTTGAGAAGTTTCTTCGATCATTTGAGACGTTTCATCGAATCTTTTGGAAACAGTCTCGAATTTATCATCAGTTTTTTTAGAAGTTTCTTCTATCATTTGCGACGTTTCATCAAATCTTTTGGAAACATTCTCGAATTTTCCATCAATTATTTTAGTTAAAACGGCTTCGTCTGCTGACTGGAACTGGAATGTCTCTGGGTCTTCTCCATTCTTGTTGAGAACAGTCTTCAGTCGTTCTTGGAGTATCTTCTTGGACCCGCTGCAGTCTTCATCGCGTTCTTCCAGTTGCTCACGCAACTGTTTTACCGAAAGTTCTACTAGCAGCATCTTTGGTCAGGCACACACGTACTTTTTTAAATGTTCTTTCGTACAAAGGTCACTACCGAACTACGCGAATTTTCCCGACGAACAATACCTTTCAAAAGTTCAAAAGTCTTTTTCAAAAATCACTGCTGAATTTATTTGCAAATCTCACACCGGACACCAACTGTAGCGAGATCAAATAAAACGAGCGGTTCGAATTTATATACATATATTTATTTATAACTTTACAGTTCGGTACTCTCTTATCGACTAACTTACTTCTAACATTGTTACCTATATATATACTACAGTTACTACGTTCGAGAATATTCTGGCGTTGTCCCACCTCTAGTTCGCCTACGTGACCGGTTATTCTCTCTCGCACTCGATACACGGAGAAGCTTCTGGAAGGGTATTAGAGATGCAATGCAACCGTTACCTGGGCCATGCCGAGAGCATGTTTGTAACAGTAAATTATTTTTCTAACTTTTACAAACGGCAAACGGATCACGTTCAACGGTAACTTATAGAGTATGATGGGTTGTGGTTGGCGAATCGACCACATTGCTGTCACGTTGCCGTATTTTGTTCTGTGGTGTTCATTTTGGGTACAATTCATTTACAAACACTGAATTTGCACTTCGGTAACTTTTCATGTCAATTACTAGCTCATAAGTATTAATAAGAGCAGTGGTCGAAATATCGACCACAGACCTATAAAGGGTTAAATAGATGTTTATGCCCAAAGGGCGACGATGTTGCCCGAGGGCATATACATCTATTAATACCCGCGATGCATACAAACTTTTATGTCATACTAGTTCGTTATTGCATCTACAAATACATATGTTCTAAAAAATTCAAATATTCGATTACATTTTGACAATATATTTACTAGTAGACATTCTATCGTCCGTGTTATGTTGCTACACTACGGAAATGCTGTCAAACGTGTCAAACTAAAACCGTGAAAATGAAGATATTTTTGAGATCCCTAACCAACTTAAAAAAAAAAGCGGAAAAAGCAACGCAAAAGTTACTACCACATAAGTCGAGAGATGCCTACGACAAGAAATATGAAAAATTACAGCACTGGATGACAGAAAACCGTGCTACTTGTATACTTTGCCGATCTCGCCGAAACATTTTCTCCGAGTTCCCTGTTGTCCAAATATTCAATGGTAAAGAAGACTTGAATCGTAAATAAAAATATTAACATTGCCTTCTTCTTCTTTAGGTGCCGTCTTCTTAGCGAAGGTTGGCGATGACCTCTGCAAAGTCTTCCCTATTTTGGGCTGTCCTCATTAAACTTTGAAAGTCTAATCCTGTCCAATCTTTGATGTTGCGCAGCCAGGTCATTTGTCATCTACCCTGGCCGCGTCTGCCTTCTATTTTGCCTTCTATAATAAGCTGAAGGAAGTTATACCTGTCGTGTCCAAATACGTGTCCAAGATAAGACGTTTTACGCGTCTTGACAATTTCTGTGAGTTCATTAACATTGCCAATTACCATAAATTGATCGAATATTTGAAGCAAGGCTCGAAAGGCTACCAGCCAAAAAAGTTTTGTCTAGAGAAAATGTTTTAAAATTTATTCACGAAGCACCAAACGAAATATTTATAATGAACAAAGCAGCATTAATATTTGGTGTATTTGGTGGGTGTCGACGACAAGAACTTGTGAATATGTTGGTTACTCACTTAGAAGATAGAAAATCAGTTTTCGTCGTCAACGTACCAGCGACAAAAAACGATAAACAGCGTGTTTTTACAATTATTGATAAAGATGAACTGAAGAGTTTGAAGTTAGTATGGGATTACATGTCTTTACGACCCCGTGGTTCTTCAGAAAAAAGACTTTTTTTGACCTACAGACAAGGTCGTTGTACTGTGATTTAACTGTCAAAACTCAATTCGCGATAATTGCCAGGCAACAAACATTTCTCTCTTATAATATTATACACTACAATCTCAAATTGTATAAAAATTTTAACGAACGTAGTTGTATATGTTTACAACAATGTCGAGTTATCACATTTTTTAGCCCGGACCCTTCTTACTATTTTCTTTGACAGCCTAAAAATTTAGGTTGAAAACTTTTTACCCTATATTTGAAGAGTTACATCTCTAAACCCGGTGGAGTATCCATCTGAGTTTTGGCCTACCCCTACTTCTACTTCCCACAGGTTGTGACATGAGGATTCTTCTAGAAGGGTTGTTCTGCTGTGATCTTGCCAGATCTCCTGCCCATCTTAGTCTTCCTATTTTTATATGGGATACTACGTCTTTACCACCCAATATATGTTTATATCTGTGATATATCTCGTAGTTGTACCTTTTTCTCCAAACACCATTTTCACAGATGCCACCGAATATTTTTCTCAGGATCCTTCGTTCAAATATTAGCAGGAGGTTTTCATCTGCCTTGGAAATGGTCCATGTCTCCGACCCATATGTCAACACTGGTTGTATATGGGTTTTGTATATGGTTATTTTTGTTTTTTGGCTTAAGTTTCTGCTTCTCATATGTCTACTCAGCACAAAATAGCATTTTGTTTGCTAGGATTATTCTTCGCTTAATTTCTTATGTCATGACGTTCTCCTTGGTGATCAGGGAGCCTAAGTATGTGAATTTGTCATCAACTGAGTTATCAACCGTGAATTGGTGGCCGATGTTTCTGGCTCTATTGTTGGGTGTTATACATCTATAAGATGGTATACATTTCTTCTAGATTGCGCGTTGTGCGGGCAACTAGGTCAACATCATCTGCATATGTCAAAATCTGGGATGATTTATTAAAAATGTTTCCTTTATTGACTATTTGACCCTGGCCTCCTTTTCCAGAGCTATGTTAAAAAGGAGACACGCCAGCGCATCTCCCTGTCGCAGCCCAACATGCGTTTCAAATGCCTGTGATTGTTCGCCCTGTATTTCGACTTTGCAAGCAACTATATGCAACTTTACTAATTTTAACGTGAACACTAATTTTTCTTAAATTTTAAGTTTTTAGAAAGTGGCGGAAATTTAAATTTTATAAAATATAGAGGGCTTTAAAATACTGTTAGTTTCAAAATTAACAATCACATCTGTTGGCTTACTTATGAACCCAGAAACTCAATTTTTAGGTCAAAAAAAAATTAACTACCTTCAGATATTTTTTAATACAATTTAAGAGTGTCCGCAAAAAGTAGGTACTATCGGTTTAAATATGATAAAAAATGCGATTTTCGAAAAACTGACTATTTTTAAACAGCTATATCTTCGAATCAACCAAATGGATTTTAATTTACTAACGCGCGTTTAAACGCTATTTAAAAATCCTTTAATCTACGTGTTTCTACATGATTTTTGCTCATTTTGTTAAATTTTGTTAATTTATTGTAAAATGTAAGTTTTCTTTTTGTTCTTCTTGATCTATAAAATAAAAATTATCTTTTACGGTTTTTATCAAAAAGTAGATATTATAACAAAAAAAATGAGATTTTGTGAGTAAAAATCGGTCCACTGGGCTCAGAAATATAGTTCTTTAAATTTTGTTTGCTATTTTAACTGCTTTAGATTGTTGAAGTAAACTGACTTATCAGCAAGAAAAGCAATCTAAATAACGAAAAATTAAATTTTATGATAGGAATGCTTCAGAATTTTATGGGAATGCAGAAACTGGGATTTGGCCTGTTAATACTTTCCATTCATTCCTATTTCTAGCTTTCGTTTTCCAGGTTCTAGTTTCGAGTTCTCGCCAATCCACGGGTACTTGGTACGAGTACATATATAATATATTAAGCAGCTCATTGGATGGGTTTCCCATGTGCCGTGGGTTATAATTCTTCCAAGTTAGGATATATGTCGAAGACTTAAGTAAACTTAAAAAGTAGACTGTAAATATCTACTACTACTACTACTATCGGTTTACAGCGTTCTCCGACGCCTTCCAACTCCTAACCGCCATTGTTCTCTATTTAACCATAGGTCTGGAGGGATTTCTCTTTCCTCTAGTTCTTTTTTTTAATTCCCTCTCTCCAGCTTCTTCTTGGCCTTCCTCTTTTTCTTCTTCCTTGTGATGTCTACGTCAAAATCTGTTTTGGAATCCTGTCATCTGGCATTCTCTGTACATAGCCGTACCATATTAACTGTTTTATCTATCCATAACATCATTTCTCGTATTCTCTCATTTGGTATCCGATCTCTTCTTGATTTGCCTGCTGCTCTTCTCCAGAAGTCCATTTCTGTTGCTAGTAACAGTTTCTCTGTTCTTTGTTTCATTGGCCAAACTTCACTGCCATATGTGATTATACTTTTACGTATGGTGTTGTATATGAGTTGTTTGTTCGCTTTAGATATTGTTTGGTCCCACAGAATGCCGTTCATCATGGATATGACTTTTCTATCCTGTATGTTTCTGTCTTATATAGCAGCATCGAGTGTTCCATCTTGAGTTATCTTCATACCCAGTTACTTGTATTCATCACAGTGTCTAATTTCTACCCCATCGTCTAATATAACGGACTGCTTTGTCCCTCCAATACACATGGTTTCAGTTTTCTTAATGTTGACTTCGAGGCCCCATTTGTTATATTCGTCTATTAGCTTCCGAGTCATGTAACTCAAGTCATCATGGTCCTGAGCAATCAGTATTTGGTCATCAGCGAAACATAAGGTGTACAGTGTAGTCTCGTCATTGAGAGGGATTCCCATGCCATTACATTTTCTTTTCCACAGCTTGAGTGCTTGTTCCAGATAAATTTTGAAAAGGGTAGGCGAAATACAGCAACCCTGCTTTAGTCCTTTCGTGACCTTAAATCCCTCAGATATCCTTGATCCAGTTTTAATTTTTGCAGTCGTCCATTATACAGACTTTGAAATACTTTGCTAAGACCATGCTTAATGTTGGTTTGCTGTAGGGTTGACCATAGTTTACTGAGGTGTACACTGTCATATGCTTTTTGTAAGTCTACGTACATCAGGTGAACTTCTTTATTGACGGCTGTTTTTTTCTCAATAACTTGCGTAATAGAGTACAAGTGGTCTACTGTGGATCGGCAAGCTCTAAAACCAGCTTGCTCCTCTGCTTCGTAATCTCTATAGTCATTTTCTATTGTGTTCTTAATAAGTTTCCATACATCCTACTTATTGTGCTGTTTACCGCAATTCCTCTGTAATTTTCACACTGATCCTTGCTGTAAATATCTACAAATCATAAAAATGTTTTGTCCAAAACCAGACAGCTAAATTAGATCATAACTCGGCCAAAAAAAAAAAGAAGATTCTTAGAGTAATTCTCTTCAGTTGTAAAGGTTATTTTCTTTCATCCAATGAGGTTAAGGTTTTTTAAAGACTTCCTAAAAATTATTTAAATATCTTTTGTTTCTTTTGTTAAATTGCTTTTCGATTTTAAGTTGTTGTTCTATTCTATTAATTCAAAAATATTTTCTTTATTGTATTTTAGCACATATTTCCCTATCTATTTTGATATCTTTCACTGTTTCGTCTACATTCTCTTTCGATTCGTCTTCACTTTTTAATAAGCTCTTTTATGTGTTTATTTATTTTACCAGGCGTTTTATTTTATTTACTATAAGAGCATCATAAATCTTTCTATAGCATACGTCAGGGCACTTACTGTTTGGAAATTTATTTCTTCCAGATCTTTGTTTCTAGGTGTTGAATGTAATTCTCCACATATTCTGTGTATTCAGAGCGTTCTTTAAGGGAGATCAACTTTATTGTCACATGTTTGGTTGTTTTTATCTTGACATTTATTACAACTTTTCATCTCACTTTCGATGCTGAAAACTAAAACCTTCTACTGAACCTACTGAAAAAATGTCTGTTACACTTTCACATCTTTGACCATTTCTTTTTGATAAAACACGTATTCTGTTTCATTTCTAGTGCTTCTGTTTGGACTTAGTGGACCTATTTCTAGTGCTTAATTTTCTACCAAATACTTTTGAAATATCACATGATACTAGTTTATTGTGACATAAATATAAAAATCTATTGCTAAACAGCAAATAAAATATCGCTATTAAATCTGTGTAAAAATTTTAAAGGAATAAAAGATGCACCCACAAGGAAACATTTTTCGATTGTCTCTATGCAACCCATTCAGCCATCAATCAAGCGTGAATAGACGGTCCGTCCTCATAGTTCATATTTACGACTGTCTTTACAATATTGAATTAAGTCGTTTACCAATAAATGCAAATTGGCAATAACAAATAATGACCAGCATTCATAAACGTAATGACCCCACGGTACGGCTCAGCTCGACCCAGCGGAGATTTGCATAAAGGATAAACGCGAAGCCGTAATCTTTATTATTTTCATAAGTCTTGTGATCAATCATCGGAGAAATAAAGTCACGTGTGGATGGTAATGTAGCTAGTTACGCCCACGGACAGATCGTTTTTGAAGCGAGCGAGAACACCCTGTGTATTGTTCGGTTCGGGACTTGGGGTTCGATGTTTATGTGGCTCATAGACGTACCATATAGATACATATATACAAAAAGAGTTATTTTGTACAATAACTACAGTATAGAGAACAAGACATTAAGATTTTTTCTCTTTCTTAGAAAATTTACCAAATCTTATAAACTGGTAATAAAAGTTTTTCTTTTTTTGTGCCACATCCGAATTATTCGACTTTGGTGTTCACCATGGCAAATGTTTCACAGGCTTCTGCCAGATGAAAAAATTTTCCTGCCTGTCGTATTCTGATAAAATCTGGAATAATTCTTAGTGCAGAAGCTTGCTTTATGTCTGCACCACTTCGACCTTCTATTTTTCTATTGAGAATCAACTGCAGTATTTCATATCTATCTCCTCAATATATTCCTCAAAGATGTTTTCCTACATTTACCAGTCTTTAGTAATTCTCTGTTCTTGCTGACTCTTCTCAATTGTTCGGTGTTAGTTACGTATCAACATTCCCAATTCGGTTCTTCGTTGGTATTTTTAGGTGCCATACTTTTATTCCATGCAATACTACTGGCAAAATATAACACTTCAACATTATTGTCAACATCTAGTTGATTCTTTATGATCGTTCCTAAATATGTGAATTTGTTAACTCTTTGTACTTTTTTTTCTTCTTCTTTTATGAGGGGGGTGGTCCAAATTTTCGAAATATACCTCGGTCCTAGAAGGTGGGCAGAACCGCCTTCCAGCCTCGGTTATGCAGGACTCCTCCAGCGTGACGACGATGATATCCGAGGCCATGCGCTAGGGTTGTTCGGACACCATCGCCGTCAGTGCCAGAGACCTACCTGCTAAAAAAACACCCTCCTCAGCGGTGAATTACCGGCCGGATCGCCCTGATTGGGACGTAACATCGGCACGCACAATTCTCACGCATTCTTGCACTTTCCCACTACGACGGAATTCTTCTCTCCCTCTATTCCTCCCTGTTCATGTTCAATCTCACCCCTTCTCATTCTGCCTTATCTTCTTGCTTGGTCCTACTGGGCATCCTACCTTGTTTCTTTCTTTCCAATGTTCTCCTCACATATCTCTGTACTGCTCTCCACCGATCTGACGACCTAAGCATCTCCTCCACCAGTTCCGTGACTGATTACACCCTACTTCCTAGCTCTCTCTCAAGCAGACTCCTCTCACTTTTCCGTCTATCGCATACCAATAGAGTGTGTAAGACAGTGTCCGATATTTCACAATACAACTCTTTGTACCTGGACTCTATTTATTCGGGTTGATTGTGCATTAGTATATCGAGTCATTACCTGTATATCCATCAAGGACACTCTACACAACTGACGCAAAGGAAACTTATTCTCCTAGGGAGGAGAAATAGTCAGCAAAGGCAGGTGAACGATATTGTAAATGACAATAATATTATTATTATAATATTTAGTATTTCCCAAGTCCAAAACAAAATATGAGCCCTAATTCCAGGCAGTGTTCAGTCGTCAAGGGCTAGTATGGAGGAAAACAAAAATCGATGTCCGCAACATTAAAACTCTCTATAAAGCTGGAAAACTCGCAAATGGTAAAATCTACATGAAGAACATGAAGTTGAAAATCCTTGGAATGAGCCAGGTAAGATGAAAAGGAGAGCGTTATATTGAAACAACAAATAGAAAGCGTCTGTATTCTACAGGAATAGATGACACGCAGTTTGAAGTTACTACTATCTGCTCTTAAAAAATGTGTAAAAGTGTTTCAACGACAGATAATGGTATTAACTACAAACGTAAAAGTAACCTCAGAAAGCACGGAGGAAGAAGTGAAAAATTCTATTAAGAGATTGGGCCATATGTTGTGAAAACCAGGAATAAATTAGGTACATTCTTTGCTAAATATTGCCAAGATAATAAATCTATTTAAATATTTTATATTATCTATCTAAATGTTTTTCTATAAAAAGGCATACCTTTTTAATTCTTTTTTATATTCCGTTTTGCATCAAGATGTGAAAGATGATTTTACGTGTGTTCCAGACCCTTTTTAGGGTAAGATTATTTTTATACCTATTGTTTTCTTTCGAATATTTTAATTTGTATTTTCTGATCTAATTAACATCCTAAGTTGGAAGCTACCTTTATCCTAATATGGAGGTCCCTTGCTTTCAAGTTCATCCCAATATGTAGGCCTCTGGTATACAAGTTTGTCCTAATTTGGAGGCCATCTTTGACAAGTTTATCCTCAGACGGAGGTCACTTTTATCCTAGGATGGAAGCTCTCAGTCTAGTATTAAGCGCCCTTTTGTGTTTCATTTTAGAAGTAAGCCCCATTTTATTCAAGATTCCTTCATTGCCCCATATGACATATGGGGCTGAAAATTGGATTATACACAAGAAAAACATCAGTAAGATAGTAGCAAGAGAGATGGAATGCCTGCGAAGATGCTGCAGAGTGACAAGAATGGATAGGATAAGTTATGACGAAATAAAGCAAAGAACATCAATAGAAACAGACATACTAACATATATAAAACAAAAAAGACTAAAGTCGTATGGACATGTAAGAATAACTAGCGACATGAGATGGATAAAGAGAATAACCGAATGGAGCCCCTAAGATCCTGGAGGAACGAAGTAGATGACGCCATGAGTAAGAGAGGGCTAAACGATGGAGAATGGGACAACAGAGAGAGATGGTTACGGTTAAGCGAGGGAAGGCAGTGAATACTGTATAATCCCTGAATATATATACATAATACAAGGTGGTCCAATGTTCACATAATTTCAATAATTTTTCAGCAAATGTATTGTAACCCTCTAAATACACTATTAAGGTTACGTCTATGCCTCGTATAACTTCTTTTTCATTTGCTATTCTTATTTCAATTAAAATGGCAAACAATGGTTAAAGAATTAGCCATATATCAAGCGGTTATGAAATAAACATCCTTGCTTTTAAACATTTATTGTTTTTCTCATAACTTACGACGCACTCGGAAAAATTTTACGAACAAATTCTAGCCTATCAATCATTCCCAGCTCTTTGTGGTTATTTCAATGGTAATTCTAATAAAAATATAATCACTTCTATATATTTACTGCCAAAAAATTACAAAAGGGGGAAGATGGCTATAATCTCGATAGATTTATGTAGTAATGTCGCATGAAGTAAATTCGAAAAAGCTACGCAATGACTACGAAAAATTTCTTGGTATGAAAGGAACTAGTTCGACGAAAAGTCAAAAATTACAGAAGATAATAAATGTTATATATAGTTATTAGCAATTTAACCCCAATTTACATCCCTATATGAGTGGTTTACTTTATTAATAAGCAACAACAAAAATCAAGTAGAAAACACAAAAATACAGACAAGCTGGCCAACGAAATTTGCAAATCGAAGAATCCTTTCCATACCCATATTTATTTTAATTAAGAAAGATATTTTGAAACCATCGATAAATCTAGATCCTTTGACCCCACCAAGAGTTAGATTAACCAACAACAGTCGATATTTTCTAGCGAGATAAGGGAATTGGATATCATAAAAGCTATTGAGCGCTACATCTTGATTTTCTACATGACCAACCTGCTTCAGTATGTTACAAAGGATTTACCAATACAAGCGTTTTTTTGGCTTCCGAAGAGCTTCCAACTAAGACTGAAGATCTACATAAAATCCTTCTAGAATTTGTCCTTGCAATTAATACAACTGAAGAGGAAGCTGCTCTTGCTGCTTTTAGGTCCTTTCTCACTTCAGAAACAATTATTCACCTATAAATATTAAGGGAATATCACCGAAATTGCTATTTCTCTCTGTCTCTCGAGAACAAAATTTTTAATTAATACGACATGTTCTGTGGGACTACAAACCTCAAATTATTGTAGGATTTCCCCCGATAGTTGCAGTTACCGAGCACTGGCTTAAAGTCAACGGGTCTTTTTTTCTAGAAAAACATATTGCTAGGTATGATCGTCCAAGTTTAGCTCATTCTAAAGCTTAGCTCAATTCTTTCTACAAATAATAATTTCTCTCCGGTAACAAAAAATGACTTTCTGTTGAATTCTGTCTTCTTTGAGTCTTCCTTAGTTTATAATAAGAATCTTAATCTATACCTTCTTTGCATTTATAGATCACCTGACTCTTTCACGAACTATTTTTTTACAACCTGCTAAATAACCTGCCCAATAAAAACAGAAACATTCTATACAGTGACTTTAATATTAATTACGCTGTTGCTTATGCTATCCAACTGTCCTTGGTCAATATATTCGAATCGTATGGTCTCACAATGCACGTAAATTCTTCTACAAGAATCGCTAAAACAACATTTATTATAATTGATTGTATTGTCTCAGATTTCTCACTTCTTGTTGTACGCTCCATAATTATTAAAGCAGGACTATCCGATCATGAAGCAGTATATACCAAGTTTAACACTCCCTAACAAATCCTTCTTGAAAACCCGACGTTTAGGTAGGATTTTTTCTGCTCAGAACTTTCGTCAATTCCAAAACTGATGCTTGACTTTTAGGTGGCACTTTCCTTCTGTGTACGTGGACTACAATTTTAGTGATTTTTATCTAGGCTTGTCTGTATTTTCAATAACGCACTTCCTTTAATTAGAATTAAGCCAAAACATCACAATCCCTGGACTACAAAAGGGGTATAAGCATGTCAGCCAAGAATATGCGTTCACAAGAAATTTACTACCAACGTCTTTGTCACTAAATATATCATCAAGTACATAGAAACCTATCTAAAACTTATCAAAACAGCTAAAAAAGCGTACTATCAAAATCGCCTGGAAAGCTCTAAAAGTGTTTCAAAAGAAACTTGGTCCATAATCAACAATCTTCAAAATAAAATCAATGCAGCCCAAATATATTCTCTTCCCGTTGGGACCTTTATTGATTTCCAACGAATGGTTTGGCGACAAAGTGTTGTTTAAGCTCCTTCACCAATTAAAGAGTAATTTGGCTTGGGCTTCTATTTACTCCTAACAATCGGTGGTCTATCGGAAACACTGTGGCAATTCTACACGATCTGAAAAAGTTTTAAGTCGATCTGACTTTTGTCTATTTCAAAGATCAATATCTCCTTGACCAGTGAGTGTTGTCTTCAAGCTATTTGATGACTTTTATGAGATAATTATAAGTCCATTTTCAGACTTTTCTTTATCTCAACAAAAGATAGTCGAGCAGTCAAAACGCCGGTTTCCTACACATTTTATTGTTTGATAATATCGAAGTTTGATATAGGTAAGAAATAAAAATGCAGAGGTTTCTTGAAGTGGGCTACTCAGCCAAAATAGGTCTTGACAGTATCAATATTAAGACTAGCTTGATCCCTATCAGAAGGTACGCTGCTTTTTATGCATGTCTTGGTTTCATCTCCTCAGTGATCTTCAGTCGGAAGGCCAATACAATTACAATTAATAAGAACCCTTGTAATTGACGGCTTGAGTGAAAATTTTTTCGCTGTAATTTTTCTACCCTGGCAACAGCGGCTTACTTTATATGAACTAAACTGCATCAGAGTACAGCTGCTCCATTGCTAACATTAGCGGTGGTGCTATATACCCATTGCGCCATCTCACCTTCTGCGCAATCTGTACTCGAATTATCCTATTTGTCTCAGTACAAAATTTTCAGTAATCTTGGCAGTACCTGCATCATACTTTCCTAAATTTGCATTAAAATCCAACAGCACAGATGATATCGTAAACGGATATCCGTTTACGATAGAGGAATATACAGGGTGAGTCACGCTCAATGGGACGGAGCCTACCGGAGAAATGGCTAAAGATATTAAAAATTCCTTTTGTAGGAATACGTAGGTCAGTACCGGCTACAAATTAAAATTTGTGAGATATATACAGGGTGTCCCAATTTGGCGTAATGATATAGACTTATACTTTTTTAAATGGAATAACCTATATTTCACTTTAATTTTGAATTCTACTGAACAAAATAATGTTACTTTATTCAACAAATGTACTATTCGCGAAATTAATTAATTACACAATATCGCATCAATTATAATTAACGCCTTTTTGTCAATTAATTTTCAAGTGTCCATGCTTTACATCAGAATAATTACCAATTGAAATTAATCTACAGAGTGTTCGCAATACGAAGTGTCAATGCTGTATAATAGTTTGTGTAATTACTTTCTTAACTTAAATGGGACACCCTGTATTTTACTTTAATTTTGAATTCTAATCAAAAAAATAATATTACTTTATTAAACAATCCCTATACCTATCCTTTATAATTTTCGATTAATTTGGGTTTTTTTGAAAATGCACTATTCTTGAAATTAATTAATTACACTTTATTACATAAAGTTAAACAAAACACACTAGAAAAAAATTAATTTACATTAAATGTTCAAAATGGTGTCCATTTTCTTCAATACATAACCTCACTCTGTGTTCAAAATTTTGTTTTACTCTTCTTAGCATTTCTGGAGTAACTGTTGCAAACGCATTACGAATACGCGTTTTCATGTCTTCAGCGGTTGTAGGTGGAGTTTGATAAACCAAACTTTTAATATATCCCCAAAAAAAAAAGTCCATTGATGTTAACCCAGATGATCTAGGGGGCCAATTGACAGCACCACCCCTACCTATCCACTTTCCGGGAAATTTTCTGTCTAAATATTCTCTAACGTTACGCGTGTAATGTGCTGGAGCACCGTCTAGCTGCAGAAACATTGTTCTTCTAAGGATATTTTGCAAAAGTATCCAAAAGTCTCTTCGTAGAAATCTTAAAAACTTTTGTCCATTTAAATGGCCATTAAAAAAATACGGTCCTATCACATGTTCTCCTATTATTCCACCATATACATTAAGGGACCATCGGTTTTGTCGATCAGTACATCTATATTCATGTTGATTTTCCGTATTATAATAGTGAAAGTTATGTCGGTTCACGAGTCCATTATTATGGAAAGTGGATTCATCAGTGAACAAAATTTTATCAAAAAAATGTTGATCTGCTCCCGTTTTGTCTAGAAACCATAAACAAAATTCTAACCTACGTTCAAAATCAGTTCCATACAAATGCTGATGCATTTGAATATGGTATGGGTGATATTAATATTTTTTAAGAATTCTGCATATACTAGTTTGGCTTACTTCAATCTCTCTGGCCATCGTCCTTGTACTTGTATTTGGATTTTCAATAACTGATTGAATAACTTCTAATTCGGTATTTTCATCTTCAGTTATCGGATTTAATAATTTTCGTTTAGTATAAACAACACTGCCAGTTTCACGAAACCTTGTTAAGACTCTGTCAAATACTTCTTTACGAGGATGACGTTTTAAGGGAAATCTCTCAGCATAGACTCTTGATGCTAACAAACTGTTTTGATCACATTCACCCAGTATTAAAATCATATTTACTCGATCTTCAATTGAATAATCTGCCATTTCTATTTAATTGAAAGCAATACAGTTAATAGTTTGACAATTAGTTTGACAGCTAGGTACCTTTTGTTTTTTCATGGCATTCTTTATAATAACGAGCTATGTAATTAATGACATTTAATGTTCCAGGTAACATAATGCAAATAGATTTGAAGATACTAGATATTAATATAAAATTTTATATTAGTTTGATTATAATAATGGTCACAACATTCAAATACAGGGTTTTTGTTTAAGTTAGAGTAGAACTTTATGTGATAAAGTGATAAAAATTAATTAATTTCAAGAATACATAGTGCATTTTCAAAAAAACGCAAATAAATCGAAAATTCTCAAAGATAGGTATAGGGATTGTTTAATAAAGTAATATTATTTTTTTAATAAGAATTCAAAATTAAAGTAAAATACAGGGTGTCCCATTTAAGTTAAGAAAGTAATTATACAAAATATGGTACAGCATTGACACTTCAGATTGCGAACACTCTGTAGATTAGTTTCAAATGGTAATTATTCTGATGTAAAGCATGGACACTTGACAATTAACTGACAAAAAGGCGATAATTAAAATTCATGCGGTATTGTGTAATTAATTAATTTCGCTAATAGTACATTTTCAGAAAAACCCAAATAAATCGAAACCGGTCAAAAATAGGTATAGGGAATGTTGAATGAAGTAACATTATTTTGTTCAGTAGAATTCAAAATTAAAGTGAAATATATGTTGTAAACCCTGTATATATCTCACAAATTTTAATTTGTAGCCGGTACTAACCTACGTATTCCTGCAAAAGAAATTTTTAATATCTTTAGCCGTTTCCCCGGTAGGCTCCGTCCCGTTGAGCGTGACTCACCCTGTATATAGAACAGTAGATAAATGCATTTTTAAAGATTTCATTCTGTCATCAACTGCGTTGTATCAAGGATGTGACAATGATTGTAACACTTACGTTTTATGTAACCGAAGAGTAGACCAAATTACCTTCAGAAGTTATAATTTCTAGGATTATATATTATTAATCTCTGAATATTTCACGTTACTATTCTTTAGAAGCTTATTTTAATAATATTCGAAAATTCTCTGTAGCCGGTCATTTACAACGTTTCACATAATTACTTCTGTCGCCAAAAAACAACACAATTAGTTTCATGAGCGCTACAAAGTAAATAAAGACTGAAAGAAAAACTGTAAAATCCGAAATAGATTTTCATTCATTAAGACGATCTAAATTTAACAGTTTTCTTTAACATTTAGTCAAGCTTAATGTCTTTTGCGCTGGATTTTGCTTTTCATTCATCGACGAGAACTGTGTCACGTTTCGTAAGAGTTGATTTGTATTTGACGAATTATAGTCCATGAAGAAAATGTAGTTTTTCAGCAATAAGTCAGTGCAATGCAAAAAAAATTGCAAATTTCAAGAAAACGAACTTACATTTTTCTTAATATTGTTCTAAGAAAAACAAAGCTGTAAAATTGCCATTAACAGGCAATGTTTTTGAATATTACAATTACTAACTGAAAGTAAAACCACAAAATTGTAAAAATTCTTTATTATTTAAAATATTGGACGCATTCTTTGTCATCCTCAGCTCTAAATTTAGCAGAAGGTAGGTAAATGGAGTATAATTAAAAGAAATTAGGTTATTAGCGCCATAGAAGATAATTGTTAAAAAGGACTTCTGGTAAGAAGTTCTTTTTAACTTTTCAGAAGAAAGTAAAATTGCTCTCTTCTGAATACCATTTTCTCCAACTTCCCATAACTAATCCCATAAGACTACAACGGGGAGTAAGACAAGGAGACACCATCTCTCCCAAACTGTTTACCCTTGCTCTAGAAGACATTTTTAAGAAAGTAGAATGGAACAACAAGGGTATCAACGTCGACGGATCATACTTAAACTACTTTCGCAGATTTCCAGATGACATAGTTTTAATAGCCGATAATATCCAGGAACTAAATGATATGTTACAACAATTGAATGCAGTTTCAGGAGCGGTAGGCTTAAAAATGAACTGCAACAAAACAAAAATACCGAGCCGAGACCAGACAAATATAACAATACAAAGTCATACCATAGAAAATGTTGAACATTATGTATATCTAGGTAATGTCATCAAACTGGGAAAACTAAATCAAGATGCTGAAATTAAAAGAAGAACACAAGTGGCATTGAGCGCTTTCTCAGCAAACTAGCATATATAAAAACACCTCCGTTTCTGTAAACTTAAAGAAAAAGGTGTATAACACATGCATACTATCAGTTTGTACGTACGGCTTGAAGACAGTAGCCCTTACCAGAAAATCTGCTAAAAAATTAGAAACAACGCAAAGAGCAATGAAACGAATCATGCTTGGAATATCACTGAGAGACAAGATTAGATACACCGAGATAAAACATAGAACGAAGATTAAGGATATTGTGGAAGAAATTACAAAAATGAAATGGCGCTGGGCAGGTCACGTAGCCCGATATAATGACAAAAGGTGTACACGGAGAATTCTAGAATGGACACCAAGGACGACAACAGAAGCATGGGAAGACCTCAAAAAATAGGGGTAGATGCCATAAGAGCAGTGGCAGGCAAACAGTTGATTAGATTGGCGCAAGATATAGAAAGATGGCAATTGGGAGAAACCTAGATTCAGGAGTGGATGGAAAATGATTGATAAAGAATGTAAATCAGCAACAGAAGAAAAATAAGTGAAATCCGAATTGCTCAATTTGAAATAATGAAGAAAGTGCCTGATTCAGCTTATAAAATAAACACCGCACATGGAAAAAGATCAACTGCTTTGTCACTAGACAAAGAACCTATGTCTAGTGTATATGTCGTAAAAACGCATAATTTGTACTATACAGGGTGGCGCACCGAAAACGACACAGATGCATTTACTGGCAGATGATTCCTTTTTAAAAAAAACGCTTGGACCCGTCGATTTTGTTATCGAGGGGGAAACAAAATTGGCATAAAATCACATTAACATTTGCAGCCCCCTAAGCGGGGGTGGCACCATCCCTAAAATCTTAAATGGAAAGGGGGGTCGAATGATCCATCATTTAAAAGGTCTTTCAACTCCCTTTACAATGATGTAAAATTTATGTACTTCAATTCAGTAGTTTTGGAGATTTATTGATTTAAAGTTTAAATACATCATCGTAAGAGGAGATCAATGCATAGCAGCAAAGTTGTTAAAAAATAAAGAATGAACTGACCTGTCAGCCGAGTAAATGTTGAAAATGACCACCATTACTTTCCATGCAATAATAAAGATTTTACTGAAAACGTTGCCGGACATTTTGCAATATTTGAGGAGTAATTTGATGGCACTCATTCACAATTCTTTGTCATAAATCTTCTAAGGATGTTGGCTGAGAAGCATAGATTTTGCTTTTTAAGTAACCCCACAAAAAGAAATCCAAAGGTGATAAATCTGGCGATCTTGGGGGCCATTCAACGGCACCTCTTCTACCAATCCATTGACCTGGAAAGGTCTGATCTAAATAATGCCGAACTCTTAATGCGTAATGTGGTGGGGCACCATCCTGTTGGAACATCAACATATTCTCAACGTATCGACCATCATTCTGATTTTCAATTATATCTGTTAGCGCAGGATCTATGGCATTTTGCAGTAATTCCAAATACATTTCACCAGTCAAATTTCCAGGTAAGAAAAAAGGACCAACAAAATGATCGCCAAAAATGCCAGCCCAAACATTTAATTTTTGTGGCTGCTGTGTGTGTACCTCATGGCAAATTCTGGGATTAGAGTCCGACCAATATCGACAATTATGACGATTTACTTCGCCATTTAAAAAAAAGGAACATTCGTCGGAAAAGCAAATGTTAAATAAAAATTGTTCATCGTTTGTAATTCGTTCACTCATAACTTCACAAAATTCTAATCGCTTATCAAAATCGTCTTCATTAAGTTCTTGTACAAGGTGAATTTTATACGGATGAAAATTATGGGCCTTTAGAATCCGTTGGATAGTACGTCGACTAACACCACACGAAGTTTGCAATTTGCGGGTACTTAATGTAGGATCTACAATAACTTGCCCTAAAACCCCCACTTCTGTTGCTTCGTTCCTTATAGGATTTTCAATATTACGTTTTTTATTGGCGACTGATCCAGTTTCCCGAAATTTAGCTACAAGTTCTAGAACATATTTTCGGTGCACATTATTGTTCTCATGTCGCTCATTAAAAATTTGTGCTGTTCTATTAGCGCACTGATTATTTCCGAAAAATATTTCAATAATTTCAACCCTTTCTGCCGTGGAATATACCATAATTAATTTATGTATAAAGCAATAAATGATATTTTAACAACAAAGATTGGTCAAATCAATCGCAAACTAATGTACTATTTCCTATTTAAAATAAGTACGTGGCATTCTCTACTTATCTTTCTTCAAGAAACAACTTTTTTTGTCACAAAGGACACTTCAATTGCTATTTTTATTATTAATAAACCATGGGCGTAGTAAATAAAAGCATTTACTTATCAAGAAAATGCTTCTACTCAAATTTCTTCTGAAAGAAGTAAAAACTAATTTGATGTACCTATTAAAGTCTACTTTAAACTTTAAATCAATAAATCTCCAAAACTACTGAATTGAATACATGAATTTTACATCATTATAAAGGGAGTTGAAAGACCTTTCAAATAATGGATCATTCGACCCCCCTTTTCATTTAAGCTTTTAGGGATGATGCCACCCCCGCTTAAGGAGCTGCAAATGTTAAAGTGATTTTATGCCAATTTTGTGTCCCCCTCGAAAACAAAATCGACGGGTCCGAGCGTTTTTAAAAAAAGGAATCATCTGCCAGTAAATGCCTCTGTTTCGTTTTCGGTGCGCCACACTGTATATTGAAAAAGTATTTTATGGAGGTAAGATGTAAAGCTTTGTAAATGTATTGGTAATATGCAACGCAGCAGATTATTTTCAAGAGACACATATACACAGAAGACTGACTGAGTGACTTTTACTGAGTTTACCAGTGTATGTATACGTATTTATATAAATGTAATTTAGTCTCCAGACTATACTCATAACTTGCTTACCGGCCGCAAAGATAAAAATATTTGTCACAAATTAGAGTCGGTCGGTAAACTTAGAAATTACCTCTGGAATCAATCGACAAATCGCCACCTAGCGGCCGCGCGAAATTAGTCCGACTTCCTGCTCAATCCGACGAAACAAAAGACGAGCAGTCGCAACATCAATCATTTATTTAAAACGTAGCAGGCCTTTGTTGCACAAGGCGCTGGCTAATCGGCACGTGGCCAAAGTGATGATCGCATTTAGATAAAAACGCGATCGACGTCCCAAATGAGCGAGGGTGCATTTTTGACGTCATATATTCGGTGCTTAATCGATGACAGTGATTTAGATTCGGGTTAGTTGTTTAATCGAATAATGATCGTCTTAATAAGTTATGTATTCATACAAGGGTTGTATCAAACCATTGTTAAACTGTATTTACAATATTCGCCAAAATAAACTATACCGAAATTAAGTCGCTTTGGTATTGTACGTGCAATTCGTATTTGTTATATTTCGCTTATTAATGATTAAGGGTCATATTAAAATTTGCTCTTAACTTAATAGGGTTGTCAGTTTATCGTTTCCAAAGTATAGACATTGAAGGGTTATGTTACGAGTATATAAATAGACTAGGCGGGATCTGTAGAAATTCAGTCCATAATGGACATTTTCCATAGGAAGCTATTTTTTTGCTGGAATCCCTTCAGGATGTGCCCAATATCGATAATCACGATATGCGCCAGTCCCAAACCCTGTGCTAAATTTTTTATTTAACAAAATATGAAAAAAATTGAAAATTTCTCATTTTTTGCTCCTATTTTCGTTTATAATTCGGAAAATATTGATCCTAGAGAAAAAATTACAAGAAGTTAAAAGTTTCGGTATTCAATTTTACACAATATTTCGTTAGCTAGAAATTGAAAATTTAATGTTTATTGTTGAAAAAATAGCAATAATTGGAAAAAAAGTACAAAAAAATGAAGTTAATCCTTTAAATGTTTTCGACTTTTTAAACTTGACTTACAAGCTTCATATTCCGCCTAGAAAAACTTTTTAATTTGTTTAAAACGTGTGCTAAATTTTGTTAAGATCGGTCGGATAGGTTTTGCATAATAATTTTTCAATCCAGCCTGCTGGAAAAAAATCGCAAATTTTCAAATTTATAGTAGGCCCTAAATAAGGCTCTCAGATAGTTGCAATTTTTTTTACATATAAAGGAAGGCTCAAACTTTCAAACGCTTTTTGTAAAATTCAAATCGGTTCACTAGGAGAGCCTAGAATTTTTTTAAAAGTTTTAAACATTTTTTAGGCTTATAAACAAATTGAAACCTTTACGAGCTTTAAACATATCGATTTCAAAATTTATACATTTAAAGAACATTAAAAGACGCTTCTTTAAAAAAAAATCGATACATTCGGCTTACTGGTTACCGAGATATTGAAGGTCAAGGTCAGACCTGACGATTCTTGTCCTTCCAAAAAAAGAAAAAGACTTTAAAAAAAATTATTGAAGTATGAGTCCAAATAAAGTTTATTTATGAAAAAAAATTTTTTTTCGTTCGCCTTGTTTTAACAATTTAAATTATTTATTAACAATTTAAAAATACATAATTGTTTACTAAAAGTAACAATTTACTTCAATGTATAAATTGCAAGCGCAAAAAAAAATGCATGAAGAAAAAATGCAATTACTTGTTTAACATACAATTGTTTATTGCAAATTTCCCAATTTTGCAATTAAAAATGGTATTTGAAAATATGATATTTGAAATCCTTGTCGTCCGAGACATCAATTAAAAAAAAAAAAGAGCAAAATTGGTTAACAAGAAGCCGAGATAATGCAATTTTTAGCGCGCGCTATGATTTTGAAATCGCCGATTCATATTTCGAGAGAATGTCCCCCACCACCACCTCTCATGCATTCCGAGCGACATTTTACGCGAAAACGGTTTTTTATTTGTCTTTTTTATTGATGTTGCCATAAAAAGTACTACGTAAAACTTTTCATATAAAAAGTACTTGACAAGACTAGGGTATTTGTTTAAAAACGAACTCTCTATCACTAATGGTTACACGGCAAATGTATGCCAACTTTGACCTTCAATATCTCGGCAACCAGTAAGCCAAATGTATTTTTTTTTGTGAAAAGGTTAAAGAAGCGTCTTTTAATGTTCTTTAAGTGTATAAATTTTGAAATTGATATGTTTAAAGCTCGTAAAGTTATTCAATTTGTTTATAAGCCTAATATATATAAAAAATGTTTAAAACTTTAAAAAAATTTCTAAGCTCTCCTAGTAAACCGATTTAAATTTTATAAAAAGCGTTTGAAAGTTTGAGCCTTCTTTTATGCGTAAAAAAATTTGCAACTATCTGAGGGCCTTATTTAGGGCCTACTATAAATTTGAAAATTTGCGATTTTTTTCCAGTAGGCTGGGTTGCAAAATTATTATGCAAAACCTATCCCACCGATCTTAACAAAATTTAGCACACGTTTTAAACATATTAAAAGGTTTTTCTAGGCGGAATATGGAGCTTGTATGTCAAGTTTAGAAAGTCGAAAACATTTAAAGGATTAACTTCATTTTTTTGTACTTTTTTTTTCAATTATTGCTATTTTTCAACAATAAACATTAAATTTTCAATTTCTAGCTAACGAAATATTGTGTAGAATTGAATAATGAAAGTTTTAACTTGTTATAATTTTTTCTCTAGGATCAATATTTTCCGAATTATAAACGAAAATAGGAGCAAAAAATGAGAAATTTTCAATTGTTTTCAGATTTTGATAAATAAAAAATTTAGCACAGGGTTTGCGACTGGCGCATATCGTGATTATCGATATTGGGCACATCCTGAAGGGATTCCAGCAAAAAAATAGCTTCCTATGGAAAATGTCCAATCGAAAACAGATCCCGCCTAGACTAAAAATATACTTGCATGCTGATACAAGGAATGTAGTTACATAGGTACTAAAACGCTCGATTATGCTAGGCTGTTGCTCATCGATAATTGTGGAATGTTTCTTCAAGAGAGAGTTAGGAAACAAAAAGAGATATGTAGGAGAAAACTATTGATATTATTGTTTGTCAAACTGTAAGTGATTTTCATAAAGCTATTTTTTTTATTATGAAGGTATATTTAAAAAATTGTTTTTAAATTTATTTATTGGAAAATTGACAATATTTCTTCTTCTTTTTTTCCTTCTTGTATGTAGGTTTCAAATCCTGTTTCTTCTTCAATATTAGCCCCCTAAATTGTTTAAATTATCGCACCATCTTTTTTTTTGTCTGCTAATACTTCTCCTTCCATTTGGTGACTTACCTCGTACTATTCGTCCTATCCCATCCTCTGCCATTCTACTAATATGTTCGTTCCACTCCTGTAACCGTTTTGTCATACATCCATTTATGTCTTCTATATTGCATGCTCTTCTTACGTTTTCGCTTCTCTCGCTATCCAACAGACTTCTCCCTGATATTCGTCGAAGTATTTTCATCTCTGTTGTTTCTAGTAGTCGCCTCGTTTTAAATGTGTCATATATTGTCTCCTCCGTATATGTCAATATTTTAACGTAATATTTTGCCTACCACATAGGGTATAATTATGGGAGTTGAAAGTTGGGGACAGAAACTATTGGGGGTAGAGATAGGGCAAGCAAAATAAATGAAACTGTGCGAACGGCACTCAGGGTTTGTTTGAAGAGCTGGGTCGTGGATAAGTTGATGGCAAGGGGTCGGATTGGGGCGACTACAAAAAAAATGAAACAAATGGATACTTACATAAATCTCCTGGACAAAAGGGCAAATAAAAACAACAAGAAAGACCTCTAGCTATTTGAAATAAGTACGCCGCTTCGAAGAATCCTAATCTTGCTGAAAAAAGGAAAAAAGGCTCTTCTATCCTAAAATAAAGAACACAAACAGGGGTTAGGAGATTTTCCTAAAATAAACAAAATTCAGAGAGGAGAGATAAATAAAACATTTATTGTTGTGTTACCACAAACAGTTACAAAAACACAGATGGCACAAAAATTACTATATTAGTAGTTACAGAGATTTATACCAAAAATAACAAAGAAAACTTACATGTGTTCTATTCATTTACAAACTCGGGAGATGCTACAAAAACTTACAAATGTTACTGAGCTATAAACTGTGGCAAATAAAAAAATTATTGCAAATAAAAATTATCTTTTTAAATAATGAAAGCAATTATTATTATTTTTTTTTTAATGTCTATCTTCACTTTAAAATTTAACACAAAAAGTTACCTTAAATTTCACTAAATTTCACTCTGCATGGCTGGGGTCGGGAACTTGATCCATTAAAACCTCTGGGCGCAGAAACTGGATTGGAAATCTCTGAACATAAACAAATTCATCTCCAAACAGCCAAAAAGCCTGGGATGACAACCAGGGAGAAACAAAACGAGGATGAAAACAACGATTTTTGTTCCTCAACTTCTGGAACCTCACTTAAACTGCAACTATTGACTGCTCAATACTACACATTTAACTGCTACTGTCACTTTATACTATATTTCCATGACAAAAAAAGGAAAACAAAAAGATTACGAATTTGAAAATAAATTCGGATCCAATAAAACTAAACACCCCTTTAACAGCGGCCGGCCTTATCGAGAGTGATCTAATAATCTTTTAAATTCATTCGCTTAACTTAGCATAAACAAAACATATAAACTGGAATATTTCTGTCTATTTCCAACGCGCAGAATATCTCAAAGCGGTTTTGATTAAAAGAAATGCCGAAGAAAAACTCATCTGTGAAATATAAACAAACTATAAAATGATTTACATTAACTCTAGTGACGCAAATAAAAGGAAATTGAAAGATTCGGTGTTTTAACTTGTACGAAAGGAAACAGAAATACACCAAGATTATTCTTTGATATTTTAATACATACATGAGGGGATTTCAATTTAATACATATACGAGGAGATTTCAAAATATATATCAAGGAAAATGCAAATGCTACAATGTACGTCTAATTGCTGCTTTATAGATTCTTGCTTTCGTGTCTTATCTAAGGTGTTTGTTCTTCCAGGTTGTGTCGTTAAGAGATCCCACCGCTTTACTTGCTTTTAAGCTTTGTTGTCGTACTTCTTCTTCAACATCTCCGTAACTAGTTATATCTATTCCCAGATATCTAAACCTTGCTTCCTGCTTTATTATTTTTCCATCAATTTCGATTTTACATCGTAGTGGGTATTTAGATGTTGTCATACATTTGGTTTTTTCCGCTGATATCATATTGTATTTCTTGGCTCTTGTATAGAAAATGTTTGTTAATCTTTGGAGCTCGTCTTCTGTCTTGGCGATTAATGCGGCCTGGTATGCCATAACATAATATTTGGATTTCTTTGTTCTTTATTCTGTAACCATGACCTTTACGTACTGCTTGTATTATTTGGTCCATTATTATATTAAAGAGAAGTGGTCTTAACGAGTCTCCCTGTCTGACTCCGCTTTGTATTGGTATACATTATGTTCTTCTGCTTCTTCTTCTTCGTCTAGCCATTCACGTCCACATCTGAACATAAGCCTCTTCAAGTCTTCCTTTCAGATCATCTGTCCATCTCATAGGAGGTCTGCCTCTGGGTCTTTTGTGTTGGTCTGGTCTCCAGGTTAAAATTGATCTGTGCCATTTGTTTAGATCGCTCCTAGCTACATGTCCAGCGTATTCCCATTTCAACTTTAATGATTTTTGCACCACATCGGTGACTTTGGTTTTCTGTCTTATCCATGTGTTTGTTTTCTTGTCCTTAAGTGATATACCTAGCATTGCTCTTTCCATTGCGTGTTAGGTGACTCTAAGTATATTCATATTCTTTTTTGTGATTGTCCATGTTTGTGCCGCATAAGTTAATATCGGAATAATGCATGCATCAAAAACTTTAGATCTAAAGTTGTAATTGAATTTGTTTATTTCTGAGTATATAGTTCAGTTTACCGAATGCTGCCCAAGTTAACTTTCTTCTTTTTTTTATTTCTTCAGTTTGAATTTCCCTATTTAGTATTATTTTTTGTCCTAAGTATATATATTCTTCAACTTTTTCTATAACTTTATCGTTTATTATTGTCACGGTGTCTTCGGAGTGCATGACTTTTGTTTTGTTTAAATTCATTTTCAGTCCTATTTTAGAAGATTCGGTATGTAGTTCTAAAAGCATGGTTTGCATTTCTTGTAGGTCAGTAGCTATCAGGATTATGTCATCTGCAAATCGTAGATTACTGAGGTAGCGGCCATTGATGTTTATTCCCTTATATTTTCAATTTAGGTTTTTAAAAACGTCCTCCAAAACTAAGGTGAACAGTTTGGGTGATAAAGTATCTCCCTGTTTGACTCCCCTGTTTAATGGTACAGGGTTCGTGTGTTCATTTTCATTTAGGTAGTATGTAGCTGTAGCTTGGTTCATAGTTTCTTTTATTAAGTTAATATATCTGCTGTCTATTCTACAATTTTGCATTGCGTTTATTACGGCCGTGTGTTCTATGGTATCGAAAGCTTTTTCGTAGTCTACAAATGCTAGGAAAAAGTGGAAACTTGTATTCGTTACATTTTTCTATTAATATTTTTGTGGTTAACAGGTGATCGGAAGTTGAATAGCCTTTTCTAAAACCTGCCTGTTCATATGGTTGGTATTCGTCTAATTTCCTTGTTAGTCGAGGAGTTATGACTTTGGTGAGTATTTTAAACAGGTGTGACAGTAGGCTGATGGGTCTGTAGTTTTCCAATTTTCGACTATCACCTTTCTTGTGTAATAAGATTACTTTAGAGTTGTTCCAGCTCTTTGGGACTTTGCCCTGATGTAAACAACTGTCCACAAGATTAGTTACAATTGCAATTAGTTCCTTACCTCCTTCTAATATCGTATCTGTGGTAATATTATCTTCTCCTGCAGCTTTATTTCTCTTCATATTTTCCAATGCTGTAGTTACCTCTGAAATTGTTACTTTTGGCATTATTTCTGATCCAACATTTTTTATTAATTTCCGTGCTGGTCTCATCTCATCATCTTGTTGATGTGTTCTGTAAAGTTCTGTGTAAAATTCTTCTATTCGTGTCAGTATGTTTTCTCTAGTTGTGATTTCATTTTCGTCTTTTCCCATTAATGATATCATCTGACGTCGTCCTAGTGTTTTTTTTTCGTTTTCTTTTCTTTTTTGTTGTCTGATTCCTTTTCTAATCTGCCTATTAAGTTCTCTATATTCGTCGGTTCCCCTTTTGTTAGATTTATTTAAGATCTTCCTTCTTTTTATTTGTTGTAATATTTCTTTGTCTAATTCATTGTATGTTGTTTTTGGTTTTTTCAGTTGCAGAAGGCTTTTATTCACTGTTTCGGTAATAAGGTTATTCAAATCATCAATATCATTGGAGTTTATCTGCTGCATGCTAACTTGATTTAATGCATGCGCTATCTTTTTATTAAATTCACTATTGTTGATTTCTTCAGATGTCCATTTGTATCTTTTTTCATGTATTCTTTTTCTTTCTAGTTTTTTGTTAATTATTAGTTTTGTTCTTATTAGTCTATGATCGCTTCCTAGGTCAAACTGATTTAATACTGATACGTCTTCTACTAGGTTTCTATTCTTCGTTAGGATATAAGCTATTTCATTCTTTGTCTTTTTATCGGGGCTCATCCATGTCCATTTTCTGCTTGGTTTTTTATTGAAAAAGGAGTTCATTGAGTACATGTTATGTTCATTCATGAAATTGAGAAGAATTTCTCCTCTATCGTTTCTTTTTCCGTAGCCATAGTTACCAATTAAATGTTCGTAATCTTCCTCTTTTTTGTCCAATTTAGCATTAAAATCTCCTAATAGTATTTCGTAATTTGCTTTATTTGTATCTATAGCTGTTCTTATTTCATCATAAAATATTTCTACTTCTTCATCGTCGTGGCTTTTGGTCGGAGCGTACACTTGGATCACTTTCAGAGTGGTTCTTTTATTAATCCTTCATTGTGTTAGTTTCCTATTTATCTTTGCCTGTATTCGATTATGGAAGTAGAAGTTTTCGATGGTTTGTATAATATTGATTGGTATGTTTCTTTTATACAGTAGGTGTAAGACGTCTTCGACTTGAATGCGATCGAAATCCTTTGTCAAGTCTATAAAACATAGATATGCTGGTTTATTGTACTCGATGGCCTTTTCTGTGATTCGTCTTAGTACAAATACGGCGTCTACGCAGGATCTTCAGGATCTGAATCCTTGTTGTTCATCTGATAAAGTTGTTAGTTTATTGATTTTGTTGGTCAGGACTTTTGTGGTACGCTTAAGTGCGGCGGTTAGTAGATTTATACCTCTATAATTGTTGGGGTCTTTTGTTGACCCCAACAAAAATTGACAATATTTTAAATCTAAAATCGAAATTAGGAGAATAAATTTATCTTAGGAGTAAACGGGCAACAAGAGTTCTGGCTGTTCTGGCCATGTTAAATCCTATAACAAATCGCCAAGGTCCATTCTGGTCATTTTACATGGCCTGATGAATATTACAAATAAAATAGAAATCTCTTGCTTCAATTATGTCCATCCGGTTTAATTATTGTTAAAGTCAAAGTTCAGTCTCTAATTTTGAGAGTTTTTATTTGATTTATGTAATACCGTATTTATTTTTATTTTAAATTCTAACAGGCTAAATCATGGAAGTTAAAACGCAAAAATATATTTTATTTCCGACAGCAATGGACCATTTATTTTTTACGTTTTTATCGTCGAACTGCAGCTTTGATATAAATTTTCAATTAGTCGTTTGGCGCGATCGAAAATGTTTCAAATAAAAAGCCAAAAACTATGTACTCAAACGAGAAGAGTATGGATATGTGTGTTTATTATCGACGTGCATGTTCATCTAACTGAAATATGTCCCTTCATAATTCAATTAAATCGAAACGCTTGAAATAAAAACTGAAAAATGTGAGTACATTACTCTGTATAGAAACGAAATCAACTGCCTGCCAGACATGTCCTATTACAATCCAGGGGTGGAGACGAGAAAAAATATACAAGATGAGACATTTGTAATAAAAGTATTTGATTTGTCTGCAAAAAGGTTTTACTATTTACTAAACTGACATTATGATATACAGACAGACAAAAAAAAATGGTACAGTGGGCAGTACTGTAGACCAGTGGTTCTCAAACTTTTTTAGTCGCGACACCCTTGAAGGGCTAAAAATATTCCGAGGCATACCAACCCTTAAAGCGGTTTGGGAACCGACAAAAAATGAAAAAATACAATTCTGAGGCTCAGTTGATTTTAATATAAACTTTATTTCAGGTCAATAGAATACAGTACCTTTTATATTCAAATATCCTACTGAAGCTATTTTCTTGTGGCATTTTGAACTAATTACTATTTAAATGGGAATAAGCCACAATTAAAGGTTAAATTTACTAATGTTTGTATTTTGAGAACGATTTCCGAAGTGGAAATTCAAACGTCAATAAACTTACTTTAACCTTTAATTGTGGCTTATTCCCATTTAAATAGTAATTACTTTAAATATCCTTACTTAATGTGATGAATGAAACTGTTTCGATGATGTTTTCATTATATCCTTTATAATTATGGGAATATTATTGTAACCCTTGATGCTTGATGTTTGCTTCTATATTTGTTTTTAATGTAAGCATATGTGGAGATAGAAGACTGACAGAGATAAGTCGATGTGAAACACACAAGTTTTTTAACTGCAATCTTGCCAATAACATTATATTCTGAATATACCTGCATCCAGAACTCTTCTTGGCTGCCTTCATGGCATTTGAGTTTTCAACTGCTATCTTCGCTGATCTCAAGTAAATTTTGAAAAACTTCATTTGTCATTCCGACTGTATTATTTTTTGGGTCGAACGAAAACGGGTCCATCATCCAGCTATATAAGTCATCTGGGTCAATGTCAGGAAAATAATTTACAATACTTTCTTCCAAACCTTGCAAATAAGCAATAACGATTTCAAAGAAGTTTGTTTGAAGATTCATTTCATTTGTTATAACAAATTCCTGGAATCGAGAGAAATTTGTGAGCTTTGATTTTATCTAATTGTCCTCCTCTTTGAATTGAAGTGAAGTAGTGGTTTTATTATGTCGAAGATGTCTGAAAGGTATCCAAATTTTAGCAGCCAATTGACATCTTTTAATTCTTGCATGAAAGACTCCTCTGTAAATGTGATAATCAGTGGATCTTTTAGTTCAAATAGTCTCCCTAAAATTGTTTCCCTCGATAGTTACTGGGCCTCTGTGTGGAGCAAAAGATTGAAGTAATCCATACCCATATCTTCAGCAGTAAGCTTGAAAAGGGGTTCTTGAAGCGGACGGCTCTTCACATGGTTAAATATTTTCACAAAACCATCCAATACTTCTTTCAAATCTTGCGGCATCTTTTTAGTTGCCAAAGAATGGCGATGTAAGATACAATGAGTGCTGGAGGTATTTTCTGCCACTACCTTTATTCTAGACACCGCCACTCTAATTTTACCAACGATTGTAGCCGCTCCATCACTGCAAATATCCACGCATTTGCTCCACTCTATATCATTTTTTTTTATATACTCGTGGATAGCCTTGAAAATTTCTTCACCAGTGACATAACTCTTAAGCTCTTCACACATAGAGAGTTCTTCTTCTATTTTCATCCCGAATGGAAACCTCACAAACACAAGCAGGACAGCAAGTCCAGCAACGTCAGTACTTTCATCAAGCTGTAAACTGAAGAATTCTCAAAATTGTACGACATCCTTCACGTAAGGTTTAATCAGTTCCTCAATTTTCAGTTTATAATGTATAGTTGACAGAATTCTACCATTTAAGTCGAATTTGGGTCGTAGTAATATTATGAAACTGAAATTCATAACTAAAGTGGACTTTTAATTAATTAAATGTTCACTTTAATTGATTACGATACAGGGCTTTATTAATCAGATGATTCTATATTGTTATTAATTGGATGAAATGCCATTTATGACTTTTGACATTTATAATGGATTTTGATGTTCGAGAAGGATCGAATTTTATTATCGATCTTTTATTTTTCTTTTTGTTTTACTATCCATTACTGACAGATATATTTTTTTTTATTTTTACCTTAGCTTTTACTTTTAATTTACTTAGAGTAAATAATGATAACTAGAAACAGATTGATTTAACGTAGTGAATCGATGTAAGGACCCTCTATTCCATGACGCTACTCGTGACGACGCCATCTTGTGACACTAGTTTCGTGACACTTGCCTCAGCCTTTTTACTCTAGAGAAAAAAGTAAAATACTACGCCAGTATAGAAGCTTTACTTCAAAAATATAAGGTAAAAGAGAGACGACAGAATAAAAGCGATAGAACTTAGAAGATAAAAGACAGGAAAAGGCGACAAAAGACCAAAGATGGATTTTACAAGACAGAAAACCGAAAACTCAGAACCGAAAACATCATCATCATCATCATCATCATGCGACTTCTTCTGTCCACTGCTGGACATAGGTCTCTCCCATTTTTTGGTCCATCTTGAGTCTTTTAGTCTCGCTATGTGACCTGCCCAATTCCGGCCCAATTTCAGCTTGGCTATACGTTCGACGACATCAGTGATACCTGTTTTTTCCTTAGGTCTTGGTTCCTTATTTTGTCTTTTTTTGTCACGCCGAGAATCACTCTTTCCATGCGCCTTTGCGCCACTCGCATTTTTAGTGCTGTTGTTTTTGTAAGAGTTTCTGTTCCGTTTGTCATAATAGGAAGAACGCATTGGCCACATGTCTTCTGTTTCATAGCTATCGGGATGTTGCTCTTAAAGATGTCTCTTAGGGAACCATACGCCACCCAAGCAAGTGTTATTAGTAGTTTAAATTCACAAATTTGTTCCCATTAAATGAAAGACAGAACACAAAAGTAAGGAGTTAGAGTCGAAGAGCAAAATAGAAGACAGTATATAGAAGATAGAATATCGAAGTTAGACAAGAGAAGACTAAAAATTGAACATAAAAAGTGGACGAAATAAAACAGATGACCTAAGGCAAAATACGAAAGAAACACATAATATAAGATTGCAGATGGAAGAGAGAGGAGAGGAGACAGAAAACACTAGACAAACTACAGATTACACAAGACAAAACATAAAACACAGAAAGAAAAGACAGAAGACAAAGGAATTAACAGAGAAGTTAGAACTTGCTTTTTAAGATTTTTTCTGATATTTCTCAAAGTATTAAGTAAATTATTGGATACCTTGTAGTATTAATGTATTGACATAGTCTAGCTGTATTCATAATGTACTTTTCGTAATTTCTGCAATATATGGAGATTTACAGATTTAGTGGTGTTGCCACATTTTGCTTGGGCTATGTTGAAGCCATTAGCAAAGCCTTTTACCAACTTCTGGAACCTTTCAATCATATTATCTCTTCTTAATGATTCTAAAATCATCTCAGGTTACGCTTTGCTAAGTTCATAATAAATCAATATAATTCCATCAACATCATTTTCTTTAATAGTCTTCAATTATTTCAAGAAGTCCTAGAGTGCAGAAATTTCAGTTTTGGTCTCCAAAAATTCCTGGGAGTTGACACCTTTCAAACCTCTGTAGCGGATTGTGTTTAAGATTGAATTGATTGAATAAGATTCAGATCTCCAAATGGCATTATGTACTGTACAAATTGAGATTCAGGTGTAAACGCAGCTATTTGAATGATTGCATCAATGAGTCTGCGACCTTCTTCTTGCAGTACCGTCTCCTATCGGAGGTTGGCTACCATCACAGCAATCTTTACTTTGTTGGCTGCAGCTCTGAACAACTGTATGGAACTGCACCCATACAACTCCCTTAAATTTCGCAACCAGGAAATCCTCCTATGTCCCACATTTCTCTTTCCCGAGATTTTTCCTTGGATTATGGATTATGAGTCTAAGCAAAGAGTACTTTTCTCCTCTCATTATATGGCCCAGATATTCCAGTTTTTTCGTTTGTATGGTTTTTATGACTTCGCATCCCTTCCCCATCTTCAGCAGAACATCTTAATTTGTTACTCTTTCTGTCCATGGTATTTACCACATTCTCTTGTAACACCACATCTCGAATACCTCAATGTTTTGGATGTTTATCTTTTTCAGTGTCCAGGCTTCCATGCCGTACAGCAGAACGGATAAAACATAGCATCCTAAGATTCTCGTTCTTAAGTTTATATTTATGTCCCGGCTGCATAGGAACTTTTTCATTTTGACAAACGATTGTCTCGCTATCTCTATTCGCCCCTTGATTTCTCTTGTCTGGTCATTAGTATCAGTGAAGCAAACCCCTAAATATTTGTAGGACGTAACTCTTTCAACTGGCTGATTATTTATGGTTAAATTTACATTGGTGTATAGCTTCTTTGTTACAATCATGAATTTAGTCTTTTTGATGTTCAGTTTTAGACCATACTTTTTGGTATGGGTGTTTATGTTTTCCATCAAAAACTGTAAATTTGCTAGGTTATCTGTTACTATTAGCGTTTCATCAGCGTATCGCATATTGTTAATTAACTCTCCATTAATGTTCATACCAATAGTTTGTTCTAGGAGCGCTTCCTGACATATTGTTTCGCTATATATATTGAATAATAGTGGAGAAAGCACACAACCCTGACGAATCTCAATTTCTTCGGTTAACTCATTATCAACTTTGATTTTTGCTGTTTGTCCCCAGTACAACCTGGATATGATGTTAATGTTGCGACTGTCGATGTTTTTGCTTCTTAGGATTTCATACAGCTTTTGGTGTCTGACTTTATCGAAGGCCTTCTCAAAATCTATGAAACCTACGTAGAGGTCTTGGTTTACATCCAAACATCTTTGCGTTAACACACTCAGACCAAACAAAGCTTCCCGTGTTCCCAGTCTACCTCTGAATCCAAACTGTGTGGCGCTTATGTCCTCTTCTAATTTATTAAATATTCTTTTGTGAATTATTTTTAAAAATACTTTTAGTGTGTGGCTCATCAATGCTATAGTTCTGTGGTCTGAACACTCTCTGGCGTTATTCGTCTTCGGGATTGTGAATAGATTTAAAAGTAGAGGAGAGCCATTTCTTTGGTATGACCAGTCTGCGACCAGTAGTATCTATACCCATCCTACAAGTCCGTATTTTTAAGTAGGAATACCCTTTGCTGGATTTTCAGTTACAACTGGCACTGAACTCTCCCTCTCGTCTGAATCTTCAGACTGTCTGATCAGTAGAAAAGACTAGAAAATAAATAAATACACGGGTTAGCTTGGAATATAAATTGAAAAAAAAATTTATAATTTAAATAAAAAAATAATAACAAAGATAAATGTAATCAGTCGAAGAAGGCGAAATAAAGAAAATAGAGAAGAGAACAAGATAAAAAAATCGTTAATAAATAAAATACAAATAAGATCAGACAATAAAAGCTACCAAACAGATCAAAAAGTTCTGTTTACCACAATCCTTGATAAACATAGCAGTTAATTTCTTTAAAAATTAAATAAAGAAAAATAATCTATTAACCCTTTTCTATATTGATGCACTGCCACTGAGCCGATCCAGTTGAAATCACGTCAAATAACAGCAAAAACAAAAGCAATACAAAAAAGAGTGGTGGCGAATGTGTTGAAAAAACGCACACACGTGTTAACATGACAGGGCTGCCATCATATCTCCAATAAAAACCCTAAAAATAGGCGGCGTGCTCGCGTTTTCAACTAAAAGCCCATCTCTGTTCGGAAATTACCAACCGGCCGAAACCAAAAACCGTTCGGATGACGCTTATCTTTTGAATTTTTGAACAAAAGATTACTATTTTCGATTTGCAAAAATATAATTCTGTGTTTGAGGACCTGCTACCGAAGTGACATCTGGATATCTGAATTCTACCAAGTTGTTTAGTTATCGATGGCAGTATTTAAAATCACACCAATTAGTACTCTATAAATAAATGTCAATAGTATATACTGAGAATTGCTAAGTATAAAATTATGGCAATATTTACTGAAAGAAGTTAGTCGCCAACATACAACAAAATAGCACTTTTTTGCTATGTTTTTATCTTCTTTAGACCAATATATTGCCATATATGGATTTAATATTGTAATTCTATTTTTGATTACATAAATATGAAACAGCAAAAACGTCTTAAAATTTACAATTTAAATTTTTCATTAAGTATTGTTTGTACGTTGAATAATTTATATTATCCTATCCTCCTTCGACTGCGCCATTTTCGATCTCCTCGACACGAACTAATTTCGCACTTCCGATAAATGAAAAATTATATTGATTTCCTCCGCTTCAACTCACCCGAAATTACCTCCAACTCCGCCGTGGCATGATAAACTCCGTGTCAAAAAGATAATAGAACAGTTGAACGTCTTTGTTGGAATCAAATGAGTGTTCTTAAATCAAACTCCAATATGGCGTTCAGTGTGAGGCGCTAATCGACCGGAAACTTGAGATTAGACGCTTCTCTTCCGTTTATACACTCGTTCCTTAGCTTTCAACCCTCACCAACCGCCCCGACGCCCCGGAGAAGATATCACATGTTCCCACATACAAATATATTCCTTACCGCCTGACAGTTTCTATTTTTCCTTCTCGGGAGATATATTAGACGGGCTCTCATAGAATTCGCCAAATGTCATTTTTCACGTTTTCACCGTTTATTGTGCAGATACCCTCGTATCTTTGGACTTTTCAAATGTGATGAATTGTGAATTTCGAAGTAATGGGCCTCCCTCGTGACACACACGATTTTTTATTGGGTTGATATTCCTTTTAAATCTCCAATAATGATAAACAACGCGGAATTTAAGGCTATGGAAAATATCTTTTAAATGCAGTGAAAATATATTTCAATAAAAAACAAATGGGATAGAAGTGTATTGAGGATTTATGTCTGGATTTGTGAAGTCAATTTTACATTCAATGGATGTATATCAAAGTTACTTATTATTATTATTTTCTCTTTTGCATCCAATTAAAATTTTTGACTTTTCTTTCCTACCACGTCCTGGAACTTGACTCATGACTAGACTTCGGCAAATATGCATATTGCATATTTTGCATATTGTGCATATTTTATGCAAATATTTCATATTTTGGCATATTTGTATAAAAGTTTGCATAAAGTGCATAAAAGTTCAGATTTTTATACTGTATTTGAAAATTTTTAAACATACCAATTTATTTCAATTCTTGTATAAAATTTTGTAGTCATTTTAATTAAGAAATGATCTAAGTACGTAATCTCTACAGGTACAAAACATTTACAATTTCAAAGAAGATCAATTTAAGTAGCCCTCAACATTCTTAGAAAGTCTCGGTCACTGAGGCATTCAGTTATTGGATAATCGCTAAGGGTTCGCTCATTTGAATTTTATGATCTAATCCCCAAATCTATCTACAATTTATTGTATCTTAACAGCAGGTAAACGGCTAATAGTTTTGTTCTTAATTTAGGGATTTTCCAAAATCTCCCAGTTTATTGAATTAGGTACCTAAACATTTCTAATTTGATGCTCAGATTTGTAAATCATTTTTGTTTTGATATTCAAAGCGTAAACACTCGTTATGCGTAACAAAAAGGAAGATTGTGATTTTATAATGCCTAAAACAACCAGTGCTTCAACTTGGATTAAACCTTATAAAGAGCTGTCTATGGATATGGGAAAAATCTACTGTTCAGTCTGTGGCAAAATTGTAAGTATCTAATATTTTCTATTAAATATCTAATATTTCATACATACAGGGTGTTTCCAAATGACACTTACAACGTTTGACTGTAGATACTTCTCGAAAAATTGAACAAAACGATATAGTTAATGAGGGGTCAAACTTATTTACTTTTCGAGATACAGGGTGTTAAAATTAAAAAAAATTAAATTGTTTTAGTTAATAACAACAATAACTTTAAAACCAATAAACGTATTTACTTGAAATTTAGTACTCGTAGGTTGTTTTTAAATGAAAAATAGCTTCCTTTAGTGAGAAAAAATTGTCCATGGTACAATACAATGGTGTGTATTTAGAAAAATTTTTCACCTTTACTTTTTTTATGAAGTCAGCTATTCTAAAACACAATTATTTTTATTGTAATTGAATTAACAAAACAAAAACTTTTGTTGAATTTTAAAATAAGTTATATGATGTACTAATGGTTAGTAACAAAAACTAATTTGTGGATTAATACTGCATTTAAAACACTTAGCGAGTGTTTTTTTTCAAACCAGTTATTTGATTAACCAAAAACACCTTGTATATTTTTATATTTTAAAGGTTGGGTTAAAATAAAGGTTTTTATTTTTATTTATAGATAGCATGTGAGAAGAAATTTCAGATAGACCAACATGTGAGAACTGCTTCACACATTGCAAAAAAAGGAAAAATAGGAGGAAAACATCAAACTTCAATGGCTAAATGTTTCCAATCTACTTCAAAAAAATTATATGAGCAAGAAACTTTTAATGAAGACTTGTGTCGCGCATTAGTGTCTGCAAACATACCGCTTTCAAAATTAGCAAATGTAAATTTTAGTTCGTTTCTAAAAAAATATTGCAAACTTAATGTTCCAAGTGATCGGTCTCTAAGAAGAAATAATGTGAACGGGCTATACTCGTCGGTGTTAATTAATATTAAGGAAGAAATTGCAGATAATTATTTTTACATATCTGTAGACAAAACCACTGATTCCTCAGGAAAGTATATTGCTCATTTATTGATTGGTGTTTTTAAAGAAGATACCTTACCAAAATCTCATCTTATTTCATGCCAGCAACTTGAGAAAACAAATGCTTTAACAATTTCGCGTTTTATACAAGAAACATTAGCAACTTTTTTTCTTCCGACAACTATTCCTTCTAATAAATTACTGCTTATTTTATCGGATGCTGCTCCTTATATGGTGAAAGCAGGACAAAATTTAAAAATATTTTTCCCAGATTGAATACATGTTACTTGTGTAGCGCATGGATTAAACAGAGTTGCAGAGGAAATACGAAAAAAGTTTCCTCTTGTAAATACCATGATATCCAGTGTCAAAAAAGTATTTCTTAAATCAACTTTATAAAGAAATGCTACCTAACATTCCTCTTTCACCACAACCTATTTTAACGCGATGGGGAACATGGTTAGAAGCAGCTAATTTTTATGCAGATCATTTTGTTAAAATAAAGAACATAATTGATACGTTAACAGATGAAAGTTCCCAATCTCTTTTGAAATCTAAACAAACTTTTCAGAGTAACTTGCTTCAACAAGAACTTTCATTTATAAAATCAAATTTTAGTTTTGTTCAAAAAACAATTACTCAGTTAGAATCACCAAAACTGTCATTGTTTGAAAGTACAGCATTAATAAAAGAATTTGCGTCATGTTGTCGGAACGTTAGAGGTAATATTGGAAAAGATATTTTAAAAAAATTTGAAGCTACTATGGAAAAAAATAAAGGTTACCATATTCTTTCTGAAGTAGTCAGTGTTCTAGCTGGAAATATTTCGGAAACAATTAATTTAGAACCAAATGTTTTGGTTAGTTTGAAAAATGCTCCCGTTACATCAGTTGATGTTGAACGAAGTTTTTCCATATATAAATATATGTACTCAGACAGAAGCCACAAGTTTTTGTTAGAAAATTTTGAACACCACTTGGTCATTTATTGTTACCATAATTCTAAATAAGTTTATTCATACTTAAAAATGATGTAGTTACTTAAAATAAATGTAAATCTTAATGAATAGTAGGAAATATTTAGTTATGTACACTTTTTTTTTTTAAATAAAATTGTTACTATTTTACGATTTTTTTATTTATTTGTATGCATATTTTGTAAAATATTTGCATATTTTCGGGTAAACACGTGCATATTTATGCGCATATTTTCTACATTTTTATTTGCATATTTGCCGAAGTCTACTCATGACCCTTCTTATTAGGTGATTATTATTGCGGCGTTCACATTAATTGATATTACTAGAAGAATCATCACTAAGTTAATAACATACTTGATAATTTATTATTTTTTCGTGTTCTTATTTGAGTTCAGAAATACCTTTGTCTTTGGCTAGTATTAACTAATATTCTCTTGATAAATAATAATTTATTTGTACTTACAAATACTGCAAAATGTAACTACTACAACTTCTACCACTCAGCATTCATATACCAGAATTGCAAACACTTTTTAAAGTCTTACTCACAAGAAATTTAACTTTTACACCGCTCGAAAACTATCGGCACTAGATCCCTTCTTAGGATTCGATTTTCTTCCTTCTAAGGTCATCAACAGATGACCCTGTTCTCGGCTTTTAAAATCAATCAAACATTCAAACTCTCCTTTCACCCTCTCTTTTTAACCAAACATCTTTTATTCTTTCAAAAACATCCAAACTTCCTGAGTTATCAAGAAATCACTTAAATTTCTCATTTTTGTTTTCGATAAATCCAACAATGCAACCTGCATAATTAACTTTCTTCGAAACTTGTGAGGGCTTTTAAAACCGATGCAAAAGACATTAGAAACCTATATTATAGAGATATTTTTATAAATAGACGTATTTTGTTTATCTGTAATCAACTTAAAAAAGTAATACAAAATTTGTAGTTTAAATTGTTGTTTAATATGTCAAAAACCATAAATTGCAAAAAAAAACAGAAAATTGGAGCAAAAAAAAATATATTGTAAATCACCCATGTTTCACATACCAACATAAAATGTCAAAAATAAGAAATATAAACTTAAAATAAAGTATGACCACCACGTTGGTTTATCACAGCTCTACATCTACTGTTCATGCTCCGAATTATATTTATGTCTGCTTGGGGTAGTTGTGTCCAATGTTCTCTCAGAAGCTCTTTTAATTGAAACTCATTGTAGATATTGCCCATATGTGGAGTAATTCTTCGTTGGAGTATGTCCCATATATGCTTAATGGGATTCAAGTCCGGTGATTGTGCTGGCCACGGCAATACATCAATACCCTCGTTATCCAACCAGTTTGTTGCAATATGCGCAGCATGTGGTCGAGCATAAAGTAAAAATTTTCTCCAACAGCAGCAGCAAACGGGCGCACAACAGGTTCAAGAATAGTGTCCAAATATTGCTGACTTGTGAGAAAGCCACGTGGGAAAATGAGGCCAGTTCTTCCGTCAATCATGATTCCGCCCCATACCATTAATGTACCACCTCTGTATGCATACACTTCTTGAAGATGTCGTAATCGTTCTCCACTTCCGGGTCATCTCCAAACACTTGTTCGACGAGAATTTGGATGAAATCCATATCTAGACTCTAAACTCTGTCACTAAACAAAACTTTGGCCCAGTCATTGTCAGTCCAATTCTGAAACTCTTGACACCAGGTTAATCTTGCAGCGCGACTGCCTCTAAATAGAGGTGGACATCTCAGTGGTTGCCGATTACGAAGATTGGCTTCATGAAGACGATTCCTCACAGTACTACTGCTAATTGTTACATTATGTGCAAGCTAGAATTTAAAAACCAACTCGGATGCTGTGATTGTTGGCTGCCTTCTGGCATTTAAAATTAAATATCGGTCTTGAGCGACGGTTGTAGAGCAATCACGTCCTGGATGTTGCTCGGCTGGACTCCCAGTGTCTCTAAACCGACGCCACAAACGACTTACGACGTTTTGGGAAACATCCAGCTGGTCAGCCACTTGAGTTTGTCGCATACCAGCTTGAAGGATGCCCACGGCTCTACTCTCCAATGTTAAATGTTGTCGTTGCATGGTAAAAAAGACAATATCTTTAACTCACCTATTAAGCAAGAATGGTATAAAGTGACTAAAATTAAAAATAAACAAAACATAAAAATGTCGATTTTTTGTCCCTTATAAGAAACATCCTAAAACACGTATTGCTATCAGTTTTACAATTTTTCTTTGATAAGAAGTGAGTGTCTGTATCAACAATTATAGTACAGACAAATTTATATGGTCATGAAATTTCTGTCATTGGTATTGTCAAATTATTAACATATCCTTAGACTTTTGCGTTGTGTGTACATCTAACGATAAAGAAAATGTCAATGCAAAAATTATTTTTTGAATATTTTTTTTTTAATAAAAAAATAGCAAAAAAAAGTATTCTACCCAAATTTCTTAATTAAAAAAACTAAGAGTTGAGTTTATTAGTTGAAATAAATTTAGATCTAGTTGAAAAAAAAACATTATAGATATGTTTCAAAACGTGTTAGTATCTATCTTAAACTTTAAAGAATAGCTGCAAAATACGAGTTCGGGCAATCTTCCACATAATCTTCGAAGAAACTTTCATATTCCCTCATGAATACTCAAATAAAGCGTAGCCATTCATTTGCAGCGAGTGAAATACACTCGAAAATCGCGAGCGAATATAACTCCTCATAAAATATAAAGGGGAAAATAAAAAAGCGAGAGGTACGGGAGTTAATAGAGTACCCCATAAAGTTTATTGGATGATACGACTCGTAAGCCGTGGAGAATGCATTAGAATGCCGCCATTTGAATTGGCAACTGCGCCATTTTATTACGAGTTCCACTTTATATTTAAATTCGGGTGATCCAATATTCTGGCAATTTCATTTTCTGGCTCTCAGAATAGAGTGGCTTTGCTTATGAGAAAATAACACTTCCAATCGCAGAGGCGGCACAGACTTACGTCTTTCTTAGCGTTACTTTACAAAAATACCGGAAACTCCTTTACTGAACCTCTCAGAAAGTAAAATCTTTGGTTATCGTTAAATCCTAAAAGGCAAATACTGGTTCAAACCAATATCTATCTCTTTGACATACATCTCTCGTCTAAGTGTATTTTCAAGCAAGTATTTTTTGGTCGTAGTAATTATTTATAGAGGAACAATATCAGACAAATACTTTTCATTTATTATAGATGATATCAGACGAGAAATAGATATATTATTTTCATTTGAAAATAAGTTATAGTAATGCTAGACTTCGGCAAATATGCAAATAAAAATGTAGAAAATATGCGCATAAATATGCACGTGTTTACCCGAAAATATGCAAATATTTTACAAAATATGCATACAAATAAATAAAAAAATCGTAAAATAGTAACAATTTTATTTAAAAAAAAAAGTGTACATAACTAAATATTTCCTACTATTCATTAAGATTTACATTTATTTTAAGTAACTACATCATTTTTAAGTATGAATAAACTTATTTAGAATTATGGTAACAATAAATGACCAAGTGGTGTTCAAAATTTTCTAACAAAAACTTGTGGCTTCTGTCTGAGTACATATATTTATATATGGAAAAACTTCGTTCAACATCAACTGATGTAACGGGAGCATTTTTCAAACTAACCAAAATATTTGGTTCTAAATTAATTGTTTCCGAAATATTTCCAGCTAGAACACTGACTACTTCAGAAAGAATATGGTAACCTTTATTTTTTTCCATAGTAGCTTCAAATTTTTTTAAAATATCTTTTCCAATATTACCTCTAACGTTCCGACAACATGACGCAAATTCTTTTATTAATGCTGTACTTTCGAACAATGACAGTTTTGGTGATTCTAACCGAGTAATTGTTTTTTGAACAAAACTAAAATTTGATTTTATAAATGAAAGTTCTTGTTGAAGCAAGTTACTCTGAAAAGTTTGTTTAGAATCCAAAAGAGATTGGGAACTTTCATCTGTTAACGTATCAATTATGTTCTTTATTTTAACAAAATGATCTGCATAAAAATTAGCTGCTTCTAACCATGTTCCCCATCGCGTTAAAATAGGTTGTGGTGGAAGAGGAATGTTAGGTAGCATTTCTTTATAAAGTTGAATTCTTATAGGAGATTTAAGAAATACTTTTTTGACACTGGATATCATGGTATTTACAAGACTAAACTTTTTTCGTATTTCCTCTGCAACTCTGTTTAATCCATGCGCTACACAAGTAACATGTATTAAATCTGGGAAAAATATTTTTAAATTTTGTCCTGCTTTCACCATATAAGGAGCAGCATCCGATAAAATAAGCAGTAATTTATTAGAAGGAATAGTTGTCAGAAGAAAAAAAGTTGCTAATGTTTCTTGTATAAAACGCGAAATTGTTAAAGCATTTGTTTTCTCAAGTTGCTGGCATGAAATAAGATGAGATTTTGGTAAGGTATCTTCTTTAAGAACACCAATCAATAAATGAGCAATATACTTTCCTGAGGAATCAGTGGTTTCGTCTACAGATATGTAAAAATAATTATCTGCAATTTCTTCCTCATTATTAATTAACACCGACGAGTATAGCCCGTTCACATTATTTCTTCTTAGAGACCGATCACTTGGAACATTAAGTTTGCAATATTTTTTAGAAACGAACTAAAATTTACATTTGCTAATTTTGAAAGCGGTATGTTTGCAGACACTAATGCGCGACACAAGTCTTCATTAAAAGTTTCTTGCTCATCTAATTTTTTTGAAGTAGATTGGAAACATTTAGCCATTGAAGTTTGATGTTTTCCTCCTATTTTTCCTTTTTTTGCAATGTGTGAAGCAGTTCTCACATGTTGGTCTATCTGAAATTTCTTCTCACATGCTATCTATAAATAAAAATAAAAACCTTTATTTTAACCCAACCTTTAAAATATAAAAATATACAAGGTGTTTTTGGTTAATCAAATAACTGGTTTGGAAAAAAAAACACTCGCTAAATGTTTTAAATGCAGTATTAATCCACAAATTAGTTTTTGTTACTAACCATTAGTACATCATATAACTTATTTTAAAATTCAACAAAAGTTTTTTTTTTGTTAATTGAATTACAATAAAAATAATTGTGTTTTAGAATAGCTGACTTCATAAAAAAAAGTAAAGGTGAAAAATTTTTCTAAATACACACCATTGTATTGTACCATGGACAATTTTTTCTCACTAAAGGAAGCTATTTTTCATTTAAAAACAACCTACGAGTACTAAATTTCAAGTAAATACGTTTATTGGTTTTAAAGTTATTGTTGTTATTAACTAAAAGAATTTAATTTTAACACCCTGTATCTCGAAAAGTAAATAAGTTTGACCCCTCATTAACTATATCGTTTTGTTCAATTTTTCGAGAAGTATCTACAGTCAAACGTTGTAAGTGTCATTTGGAAACACCCTGTATGTATGAAATATTAGATATTTAATAGAAAATATTAGATACTTACAATTTTGCCACAGACTGAACAGTAGATTTTTCCCATATCCATAGACAGCTCTTTATAAGGTTTAATCCAAGTTGAAGCACTGGTTGTTTTAGGCATTTTAAAATCACAATCTTCCTTTTTGTTACGCACAACGAGGGTTTACGCTTTGAATATCAAAACAAAAATGATTTACAAATCTGAGCATCAAATTAGAAATGTTTAGGTACCTAATTCAATAAACTGGGAGATTTTGGAAAATCCCTAAATTAGGAACAAAACTATTAGCCGTTTACCTGCTGTTAAGATACAATAAATTATAGATAGATTTGGGGATTAGATCATAAAATGCAAATGAGCGAACCCTTAGCGATTATCCAATAACTGAATGCCTCAGTGACCGAGACTTTCTAAGAATGTTGAGGGCTACTTAAATTGATCTTCTTTGAAATTGTAAATGTTTTGTACCTGTAGAGATTACGTACTTAGATCATTTCTTGATTAAAATGACTACAAAATTTTATACAAGAATTGAAATAAATTGGTATGTTTAAAAATTTTCAAATACAGTATAAAAATCTGAACTTTTATGCACTTTATGCAAACTTTTATACAAATATGCCAAAATATGAAATATTTGCATAAAATATGCACAATATGCAAAATATGCAATATGCATATTTGCCGAAGTCTAGTAATGACTAATGACAATCTTCGTAGTTTTCCTTTAACCACAGTTAGGTTAGGTTAGGTTAGTTTAGTCCATCTATAGGACTGTTTTTGGACCAGCATTGTGGGTCATCACCGGTTGCATGCCCTCTCACATCTTGGCATGCGAGAGGATCCGTTTATTCTACCGTGCTCGTAATACGGGTGTGACTGAGAGTGTAAAACGTAAAGAGAGAGCCACATCTATATAGATGTGGCAAGCCGAATGGGAGGCAACTGTGGATGTGACACAGTGGACCAATACTGAACGTAAAGACTTGGACACCGGCGTATAGATTATTTCCTGTCGCAGATTCTCACAGGCCATGGGTGTTTCCGCTTATACATACCTCTTTAGGTTCAAGAAAGCGACTACAAACAGATGTCCTTACTGCGATTTGGTCGACACTGTGTCACATACACTGTTGGAATATATAAGATAGAGTATGGATAGATTAAAATTGGAGAGAAAGAATGCTGTTTGTTTGGATTCTGTGAGTGATATGATTGCGAGAATGTGTGATAATGAAGACATGTGGGCAAGAACTCATGCATTCGTTAGATAGACGCTCCAGTCCAAGGAGACTAAAGAAAGACTGTTGTAGTCACAAAAAAAAGTTTGTGGCGTTAAGTCCAGCCGTGAAGCGATATTTAACGAGACGTGGGGCGGATATAGTATTGAAAATATGCCGCCACCAGGGCGAATCCCCCCAGGGGTTTTAGTGGGTAGGTTCATGCCGTTGCAGACAAGTACTTTTTCTTTTTTATAAGTGGAAAGGGGATTTTCCAGTTGCAACCAACTAAGCTATTAACAAAAAACAACGATTATTAATAAAATAAAAATATCCAAACTAGAAACACCAATAAGATGCTTAAAAACATTAAAACCTGATTCAATAATACGATCAATGAGCAACCAATTCGCTTGATGTCATCAGTCCATCTGGTTTGAGGTTCACCTTTACTTCTTTTGTTTTCTATTACGTGCTATTCATTAATTCGCTTTGTTGAACGGTTGTCTTCCATTCTTTCTATGTGTCCTACCTAGTTCCACTTTACATGGCAATCTTTTGGATTACCTTTGTAAATTTTGTTCGTCTTCTTATTTCTTCATTGGACTTGCGATCGCTAAGCTTAATGTTGAGCATTCTACGAGCATTCACCATGTAGATGAACTGTTTATAAATAACAACTTATGAACGGTTTTAGATAACATTTATTTAAAATTATTATCATTTAAATAAATAAATAAAAATAAAAACAATAATGAGGCGACTTAAGAAAAGATTTGTACATCCCGTATGCTTATTAGCTGCTTTGTTTTGGATAATTTTGCAACGAAAATACGATAAATGTTATTATTTTAACGTTGAACCTCAGTTTAAAAAAGAAATACCTCTAAATAAATATTAATATCATCACAAAAGCTTGCCACGTACACGGTCATGATAAGTAATGAATTCTTTCAAAATATTTTCAAAATAATATTATTGAATAATGTAAATCGATGTACATAAAACCGTAAAGTTCAAATACAATTAGTAATAAAGGAAATAAATTGAAAAATGAAATGAGTTGGGGAATCAAAATTCTACAACTATTCTCTGTTTTGTACGATATTTATTGCAGTGCCATAGCCTAATTAGAAAATTATAGACCCATCAGCCTCTTGACACATATGTACAAACTCTTTATAAAAATCTTGACAAAGAGACTAACACCTAAACTTGATTTTTATCAGCCCAAGGAACAGGAAGGCTTCAGGGCAGGATATGGCACAAATGACCATTTGCATACCATAAAGATCTTAATAGAAAAGTGCATCGAGTACAACATACCACTGGTTCTTGCATTTGTCGATTACGAGAAGGCTTTTGATTTTGTAGAGTTTGGAACAGTACTGGAAGTCCTAAATCAAAGCCGAATATATTACAGGTACACGACACTAATTAAAAACATCTACGAGAACGCTACATTAAGTATACGACTACACGAAGACACAGAAAAATTCAGCTTAGGTCGAGGAGTTAGACAAGGAGACAATATTTCACCAAAATTGTTCACGGCAGCTCTAGAGACAATATTTAAGAACACTCAATGGCAAGATATGGGCATCAATATAGATGGAGAAAGATTAAATCATCTAAGGTTTGCAGATGATGTATTAATCGCAGATAACTTACAGGATACAGTTTCTATGATACATTCGCTTAAAAGTCTGTCGGAAAGAGCAGGATTAAAGATAAACTTTGAGTAAACTAAACTTATGACAAATCTCGTAATGAGTGGAAATATAACTATAGACAATAATACCATACAACAAACAGACACTTACAAATATCTGGGACACGAGATTAAAATAAGCAGAGACAATCAAACACATGAAATACAGAGGCGAATAGGCCTGACATGGGCAGCATTTGGCAAATTAAGCCATATTCTAAAAAGTTCAATTCCCATGTGTCTCAAGCGAAAGGTTTGCCTGTACAAACTTATGGAGCAGAGACTTTAACACTCAGGCAAAAATGTGCTTGAGCCTTCAAGACCACATAACAAACCAACAAATCAGGCAAAGATCAGGAGTTCAAGACGTCATCGAAAGAACCACGACACTTAAGTGGAACTGGGCAGGGCACTTAGCAAGATGGACCGTGAACAAGACGTATTATGGAATGGAGGCCCAGAAACTATAAAACACTGGAAAGAACTGAGGGAAGCCTATGTCCAGCAGTGGACGAGATTGGCTGATTGATAATGATAGCCTAATATTATTAATAACTCATTAAAGAATGGTATATTACAAGATCAATTCAAAACCCTATATAGCACCGGTTTATAAGAAAGGAGATCCTACCGACATTATCAATTATCGCCCAATACGTATTGTATGTGCTTTTTTGTCATTTTGCTTATATGGCTGTTGGAAAGATGTTGATATTAGTGAAAAAGAAAAGTTTACCTATGTAAATTTTTTAAAATAAAGATTCCTATTAATATATCTTTCTTAACATCTCACAATATATTTTATTGTCAACTTGTTTTGTAAAATTTTTATTGTAACAAGGTAAGGGAACATGGAGTGTTGTAATTTTTAGAGATAATAAATTCTCTACAAGACCAGTTTGCTTAAATGATATATCATGTGAATATGAGGGTGAATTTTGTGCATTAGAAATTATAGATATTAAAACTATTTTAGTAACAGTGTATAGAACCGAAAATGGGAATTTTAAATTTTTTCTAGATCTATTTGAAAAGTTATTGATGTTTTGCTCTATTAATTTTTTAGAAATAATAATAATTGGAGATTTCAACATTGATTTTAAAAATGCTGCTAATGAACTAAACAGTTTTCGTGATATAATTTCTACTTCTGGCTTAACCATAAATATTAATGAATTTACTAGAATCACAATTAGATCAGCAACTTGTTTAGATAATATCTTAACAAGCATAAGCAGTTAGATAGTTGGTTGTGGAATTGTGGACCCATGTATTTCTGATCATCTTGCTCAACTTCTCTACTTAAAAATGAAATCTAAAAAAAAGTCATAGGCTCATACATACAGAAAACATATAACAAGTAATGGCATCTTGATGTTAAAACAGTCGTTAAATAACGTTGACTGGGCTTCAGTTCTTTCTCTCAAAACAGCAACAGAATTAGCTCGATTTATTACCGAAATGTATGTAAATTTTACTGAAATTAATTTTCCAATAAAAAAATCACCAACTCATAGTAAAGTTCCAATTTCTTGGTTTGATGATGAACTAATAGTAATGCGAGAAAATCTTTCCACAGTCAAGATAATTGCTGATGTTACGAAATAATATAGTGAGTATAAAAAGTTTAAGAAGCACTATAAATCAACAATATCATAAAGAAAACACTGGCTTATGAGAATTTCTTTTCCAATTCAGAAAATATATCTCGTGACAGTTGGAAAGTTATAAATTATCACAAAAATCAATTTTAAAATAAAAAAAGTCTGTCCAAGCGCGATTACATCAAACAATTTTAATAATTACTTTACTTCGCTAGCTAAACATATTAGAATTTCTTTAAATTTTATAAAAGAAACTGTAGCCATAGATTTTTTGAAAGATGTTCACACTCCTTGTGACTCTTTATTTTTATTACCTGTTAGTGATACTGAAATCAGGAATGTACTGCACGAATTTTTATTTCTTAAACAAAAAAATGATTGTGGAAACAATCGATATAATTATTGACAAATTAATTATACTTTATATTAATTGTCTTACTAAAGGGATTTTCACAGATGTATTAAAAGTAACAAAAGTGCTGCCAGTGTCCAAAAAGGGAGCGTTAGATGAAATTGGAAATTATTGTTCCATGTCAATCATTCCCATTTTCGGCAAAATTTTTGAGAGTATTCTACATGTTCGCTTGATAGAATATCTAGAAAAACACAAAATACATACTTCACTGTAATCAATATGGCTTAAGAAAAAAGTGTAGCACTACACTAGCTATACAGAAAATTGTGAGAGACATACTTGATGGCTTGGAGGAAGGTCATTTTGTGTCTTATCCAAAGTTTTTGACTAAGTTTCGCATGAATTTCTGTTGGAAAAAACGGTATTAGGGAAAGCACTCTAAGAGTGTAGGCGCAAAATTTCGGGCCAATGTTTTTAAATGCATTTATTTTTTTCGAATTCTGTGAAAACCAATAATTATTTTTAAAAAATTTAAACGCCGAATGAAAAACTACATTATTACCGAGGCCCGAAAGTCCCTTAGAGTAAACAAAAAGTTTTTTTTTGCATGAAATACTCTAAATTAAAAATCACACTTAATTTTGTCTTTTCTTACCCCTGTAACTTACTAAAATAAACATTATGGAAGTTTTCAGGGACTTTCAGCCCTCGATAATAAGGTAATCTTTCATTCTGCGTTTAAATTTTTCAAAAATACTTATGAGTTTTCTCAGGATTCGAAAAAAATGAATGCATTTAAAAAGCATTGGCCCGAAATTTTGCGCGTACGCTCTTAATCTATTTAGATCATACTTAGCAAATAGAAAACAGGCGGTTTTTCTTAAACAACTATCCTGAGTTTAAAACTGTCGAATACGGGGTTCCTCAAGGTTCAATACAAGAACCTACTTTGTTTCTTATTCATCTGAACGATTTATTTCACTATCATCATCATCATCAGTGGTGCTACAGCTCTAGTTGAGCCTTGACCTTCCCCAGTCTATTTCGCCAGTCGTTTCTGTTCATCGCCAACCGTTGCCAATTTGCTGCGCCGATTTTCCTTGCGTCCTCGTCCACACCGTCCCTCCATCTCAGTCGTGGTCTGCCTCTACTCCTATTTCCCACTGGGACCGATAATAGAGTTCGTCTGGGTGGGTAATTTTTATTTGCTCTTGACACATGTCCAGCCCATCTAAGCCTACCTATTTTTATGAAGGATATTACATCTCTACCATTTACTATTTTTTTATACTTCTCGTACAATTCGAAATTATATCGCCTTCTCCAAATACCATTCTCACAGAATGCGCCCATTATTCTTCTTAGTATCTTCCTTTCGAAGACGAGCAGAAGATTTGCGTCTGTTTTGGAGATGGTCCATGTTTCTGACCCATATGTCAGCACTGGTAGGATGAGTGTTCTACTTGCTTGCTTAGTCCAAAATAACATTTGTTTGCTAGCAGTACCCTCCGTTTTACTTCTTCAGATGTGTCATTATCGTTTGTTATGAGAGAACCCAAATATGTAAAGTGAAGTTTTCCTCGGCGTTTCTAGCTCTATCTCTGTTATTTGGAATAGATGCTAACATTTTGGTTTTTACCTCGTTTATTTTAAGGCCCATATTTTGTGCGGCTGTCAAGAAGGTGGAAGTCATCTCTTTAAGTCCTCGTGTAGTACGTGCGATCAAATCCAGATCGTCAGCGTAAGCCATAATCTGCGTTGATTTATTAAAGATTGTTCCCCTATTGTGTAACTCAGTGTAACTATTTATTTCACTATACTTTTTCTATAAAATGTGTTTGCTTAGCAGATAATAGATATATAAATAGATAGTGATCTCAGAAAGCAAAAACTGGTTTGTACATAATGCGCTGAAGCTAAATGAGAGGAAAAATCAGAATTTGATTTTTAGTTCCGATTGGAAGTATATCTCAAGAAATAGTGTTAAACTATTAGGAATCTTTCTAGATGATAATTTGGATTAGAGTGCTCATACAGATTACTGAAGTTCTAGACTTGCTACAAGTATATTTTTACCCCGCAACTTAGTTTATATGATTCCTAAAAGTACCCTTAGAACGTGCTACTTTGCACTATTCCATAGCCACTTACAGTACGGAATAACTGTTTGGGATAATTCTTCTCACGCAGATCGAATTTTTAAACTACAAAAAAGAGTAATGAGGGTACTTGCAAGAGCATAATATAGGGAACACTTTAAACCTTTATTTCCGGATTTAGGTATTATGCCACTACCTTCACTATATATATACGAGACGCTGATCAAAATGCATGCCAACAAAGGTGAGTTTAATATAAACTCCAATTTCCATGATCACGATACAAGATCTAGAGATGCTATTAGATAACAACGTTTTAGCTTGACAAAGAGCATAAAAACTTCGACTGATGTTGGTTTATATAACGTGTTGCCAGATGAAGTAAAAAGTCTTTACTTGTTATCGTTTATGCTTAAAATCAAATCACACTTTTTAAACATTGTTTCTATTTAAAAACGTAGTACCTAAGTACAGCTTTTACACAATAGTACCAGTTTGGTCAGGGTATTTGCCGATTATTATGATATTTCATGTTTTTTATATTTTAATTTAGTGTCTTTGTCGTTTCTTAAATTGTTAATATTAAATATCTGTTTGTAATGTTTAAATTCGCAAAAATTGTATACCTATGTATGTAAAAATTTTCACTGTTCCTTTGACATGTCAAAAACAAATTATTTTTGTATATTGACTAAATAGATTCTGTTCTATTCTATCTTTTGGGAACTCCGCCACTGCTCAATCGCGGGTACGAGCTGACAGAGAGGAAAAAGGCAAGGAAAATTGCTACCAAGAAATGGAAATGTATTTTCGCGCCCATTTCCACGGTATAAGTAGTTTTTTATTCAAACTCCGTCTTTGGGACTACGAGAGGTCCCCAGCTTATTTGAATTCTTATATTAGCACAAGTGGCTATGACTATAGCTATAAATTTCACGGAAAATCCAGCGAATGCGGAAATAGACTTGTGATCGCAGCTGAAAGGGAGTTTTAAGAAAAGCGAAAATTGGATATGCAAACATTATGTTGTCAATTAACAACATAATGTTTGCATATATTTAGCAGTTAGATTTGATATAAACTTTACGTTCATTAAAAGTAGAATGAGCAGAATGTGTGACAATTTCTAGGAGTGTTACTGCAAATCCTTTTTCCGAATCGTTCTGAAAGAATAAAGAGATTAAAAAGAAAGAGATAGGCATCAAATAGTTAGCATGAGCAAGAGGTTCTCATGCATCACCAATAGATTATTTCTTAAGAGAATTCTCATATATAGAGCTCGAGAAAACTGCACTTAAAAAACCCTAAAATATGCATGCAAATATCCACAAAAAAACAGTTGAAATATGCACTAAAATATGCTTTTTTAAATTTAATGCATGTAAATAAAAAACGCAGTATAACTTGTGTTGAAGGTATTTAATTTATTTTATGCTAAAGTTACAAAAAAATTTATTGAAATTTGTATAATCTACATCATTATATTCATTTATTCTTTGATTCATCGTCATCATCATTCTTTATTAAGTAAGTTTATTGACGTTTCAATTTCCACTTCGGAAATCGTTTTCCGAAGTGGAAAATGAACTTTCTTTGTAGCAATTCTTTACAATATATATTGAAATATATTGAAATCCCCTCATATTTGCTAAAGTATCGAAGAATAAAAATACCCATAATGTATTTTCAATCTTTTTTGCATCGCGAGCTAATGTAAACACATTTTTAGAGTTTGTTTATACCACGGACGCTTGTTCTTTGACATTTTTCTTTGATCGAAAGCCGCTCGATACTGCATTTGAAATAAACATCCATTTAGAGGCTGAGAAGGTTTTGCCGGAAAGATAATAAGATCACTCCCGCTAAGACGGCTGTCGGTTATAGTCGCTTACAGTTTTAGTCAAAATTTTTCTTCACATGTTTAATATCTTCGTTTTCCGTCCTTTGTCATGGAATTGTGTATAGTAACAGTTAATAGTTAAGACCCGTTTACACGGGTAGAGTAATGATGCAAGTACTTGGTAGAGTAGAGTAACTCTACCCGTAAAAACGCTCAGCGCAGTAGAGTAGCAAGTAGAGTGCATAGTACGTGGTAGAGTAGAGTGACTAGCAACATGTGGCAAAGTAACTCTACTCTACTACCACCACCACCGCCAAAATATCCACTCGCCTCCGCACTCTACTCATGGAACGCGGTCAATTCTGGTAGAGTAGAGTGTGTAGGAGAGTGCATATAGACGCTGTCATTCCGTCTGGAGTTGTGTTTTGTGTAAATAGTGAAAATGAAGTTCACCGAAGATGAACTTCATTTCACTTTCCCTTTAAAACTTGTAGAGATGTATGGCGAATACCTGTGCTTATAGAATATAGGTAGTGTACACTACAGAAATAAAAGTATGAGGCAAGCTGCGGAGGATGAAATCGTCGAAAGAATGGCAAAAGGGGGCTTTGGAGTAAAAGAGCTCAAGCAAAAAATTAAGAATATAAGGTGCACTTATAATCAAGAGTGTTTAAAAATACAAAAATCTTCAGTCGATGTATATGTTCCGAACGTGAAATGGTTTACTCCTATGGAAGCAATCATGAAAGGTGCAAAAAGAAACAAGAAAACTGAAGACTCACGGGCAAGTTACAGGTTTTTATTACTTGTTAATAAAAAATACAATAAGAAATAAAAAATGTATTCTTATCAAGATAAAAGAGCCGGGGCCCCGTGTGTATTCCTTTTTTTAAGCCACTCTCTCATCCACTCTTTTATTTGTTACAAAGCGACCTCAGTTACAAATTCATTTGCAACAGTAGCTAACTGTAGAGTAGCGAGTAGAGTCGACTCTACTCGCTACTCTACTCTTCTCACAACTCTACTCGTGTAAACAAGTCTTTACAGTTAAAAGAATGACATGACTCTCGCCGAGGCGTGGTCAAGAGCGGTAGGTTTCAGCGTTGAGTCCAAATTCTAATTTGGTCGAATTTGGCCGTCGAATTTATATTTTTTTCTCGTTCTTCGTCCTTTTTTTATGGAAAATGTGTAAAGTTAATAGGAGCAGTTTCATGTGTTCAATGTGTAGTTGCAGTTTAAGTGAGGTTTGGAAGAATCGTTGTTTCCATCCTCGTTTTGTTTCTCCCTGGTTGTCATCCCAGGCTTTTTGGCAGTTTGGAGATGAATTTGTTCGTGTGTTCGTTACGCAGAGAGTTTAAGTCCAGTTTCTACCCCCAGAAATTCCAGTGAAGCCCAGTTCTACCCCCAGAAATTCTGGTGAAGTCCAGATTACAGAAAATTTAAAGTGGTTTAGTGAAAATCCAGGTAACTTTTTGCGTTTAATTTCAAAGTAAAGACAGACATTTTTTTAACAATATTAATTACTTTCATTATTTAAAAAGATAATTTTTTATTTGCCGCAGTTTATAGCCCAGTAATATTTGTAAGTTTTATAGCAACAGAGGTTGTAAATGAATAGGACATATGTAAGTCTTTTCTTCTTTATTATTTTGGTATAAATCTCTGTAACTATTAATATAGTATTTTTTTCTGCCATCTGTATTTTGTAACTGTTTGTGTTGAGACAGTAATAAATGTTTAATTTATTTCTCTGAACCATTTTGTCTTTTTTTTTAGAATAGTTTCCTAACCATTTTTGTATTTCTAATAATTATTTCAATAGATACAACCAGTTGTTGTAATCGTTATAATTTGGCACCTCGAAGCGGAGCGGCGTCCATTTTAAATTGCTATAGGTAATTCCTGTTGTTTGTTTTGTTTGTCCATTTGTTCCAGGAGATTCAGGTCAGTACCTCTTTGTCTCATTCACATGAAGTTAAAGGAGCAGACTTAAAATATTGTATAATTGGGGGTTCTACCTGTAAAATTGAACTACACAGAGTTTTTGATACACTTTGTTGGTTTTCCCAAGGTATTTAATTTTTTCATTTAATGAAGTGATAGTTTCAATACTTTGGTCTAATGAAATGTCTCGCGTTTGTAATCTATTAATTGATTTAGCAATATCTACAAAATTGGTTTAAATATGCCAAATTACTTTTTAATAACGGTTTTTTTTTAAATCGTCCACACATTTTTATAGCACGTAAGCTATCTACATCGAAACTACAAATGACGTCTCTAATTCCCTCAAAATTATCGGTTATGAGATTTACTGAATTTTACCATGTTTCCTATCTAGTTATCATCGGTTCAGGTAGTAATAGTTATTTAACCAACAAGTGTATTAATAAGGGCGATTAACAATTGAGATATTTTAACGCGTGGGCGAAGCGAGCGCGTTAATGTTCGAGATTGTTAATCGCTATTTTAATTCACGAGTTCATTACAAAACTTTTCCGTCGACCGTATTTTTCAGAAATAAAGATATCTTAGTTTAAATATTTATTTACTTAACGATAAACAACAATTTTTTTCAGCTTTCATTGACTTTATTCAAAGTTTCCTTAGTGGTAGTTTTATTATAGTAAACATTAATATTCGAAATGGTACAATTACTGAAATTAAAGGAAGATATTGATAAATGATTATCTGCTGTATAGCATTTTGACAAATTTATATTTAAGTCTTCTTGGACCTCTGTAAATTCTGTGATAGAACAAGTTAAATTCTGGTGGAGTTAAATTAAACTCTTCGTCGATATCCATCCTTTGATTTTTCAAATACACAGAATTTTAAACAATAAAGTAAATAATGACATACAATGACAGATAGTACTAACAGCGGCTACTTCATTTTAAATTAATTTTTTAGTGGGAGTATAAATAGGTATGTTTGGTTGCCTACACCACAGGTCACTGCCAAACAAAGAGCGTTTAATTAATTTATGCAAGCAATGTATGTTGTGTTGCCTATAATGAAATCGTTCATTAATAGGAAATCATTCATTAATAGGAGTCATTAATCAATGATTTTGAGGGTGTTAAAATTGATCATAAATGGACGGTCGACGGAAAAGGTACATTAGGTACATGATCTGATTACGTCTGTACTTGCAGAGGGGCTTTAAATTTTTTTTTTATATTTGATATAAGAGTATTGACCATTGGAAACTCTGCCTTGAAAGCTTCTGCAATGCTATTTAAAGCAGGTGCTAAACAGGTAACGTGTATCAAATGTGGAAAAAATATTTTTAAATGCTGTCTAGCTTTGATCATATATGATGCAGCATCACTTAACAATAACAAAATTTTTTCAGTTGGTATCGGTTGAGGTGAAGGAAAGTTATTCAGACATTTATTTACAAATCTACAAATAGTTACATTGTTCGTTTTTTGCAACTCCTTAACGGAAACTAAATATCCGGTGGTACACTTACTCTCATTTAAACTTCATATAACCAAATTTGCAATATACCATCCTTTAACATCAGTCGTCTCGTCAACAGATATCCCTATTGAATTATTCGCATCTGCAGTTTTAATCCCTTCAACAGTAAATTGCATGCTGGAATCTTCATATTTTTTTCGTAGAGTTGTAGCAGAAGAAACTTGTACATCATTATTGTAGTACTTTTTCAAAAATTGTTGGAATAATGGATTATATTGTTGTAAAACAAGACCATCTTTGCCCGCCTTTGAATTTTGGTGTTACAGAAGAATCCTACGAATATCATGGATTCAAAGAATGTCAAACGTGGAAGTAACTAGAAGGATAGGAAATGAGGCGGAAATAATATTAACTATCAAAAGACGAAAACTTGAGTACTTAGGACATGTGATGAGAGAGCAAAAATACGCATTATTACAACTTATTATGCAAGGCAAAATCCGAGGAAAGCGAAATGTGGGAAGACGAAGAATATCCTGGCTTAAGAACTTAAGGGAATGGTTTAAATGCAGTAGTGCAGAACTTTTTAGAGCGGCAGTCAACAGAGTCCGCATAGCCATGATAATTTCAAATCTTTGATAGAAGATGGAACTTAAAGAAGAAGAAGAATGGATTATCCAATTTTGCAATTGGAATATTGCAACCAGTCAGCACACTGCAAATACTGCATTACTGTAATGTTTTAATTAGCGATCAGTGTGGGACTCGAAAGACTGAAACCTCGGAAGCCTTGAAGAAGACATCGAAGAGGAAGTCGAAAGCTCGGCAAAATAATAATCGTTACGGTTCAACCCAGAATACTGGCGAGGTTAATATTAATTCCTGTAGTCATAAAAGTGCACTACTTAGGCATTTCAATGTCGAAAATAAAAAAAAAATCGAAAAAAAATATTGTAATAAATGCCTAATATACAGAAAGGAAAAGGAAAAAGGTAAAAACCCACCAAAAATTAAAACATTTTGCATATACCGTATAAGAGAATCGTAGAACCATCGTCTGGAATACATAATTATGCTTTCAATATCTCCGATGGCAGCACTAAATTTGTTTTAATAAAGTTATTATTCTACGTCGGTTCGGCTCGTGTAGAACACATTTTAATATTAAAAAAGAATACTGTTAATCTAAACCGGAATGACGTGAACAAGATTATCGGAATTTTGAACCGGGTAACAAACGACCTGATGAAAAATTAAGCTTTGTAACAACTCATTCATTCTTCGCTTATATAAATTGCGCTCATTACCAGATAGTACCGCGGTGGGCAGGCTAACAACACGATAGTACCCTCACAGAGCCGGACTGTATTCTACAATGCTATTAATATCTACTTTATGGTGCCAAATAATATTATAAATAAGCTTCTTTATACGATGTCTTCCAAAACGTTCAACGCTGTCCCGAGAAATCGTTCGCACTATACGAGAATACGAGAAATACAAATACTGATGAACATCTTTGTTTTATTGATTTCGAGAAAACTTTTGATTAAGTAAGTCTCGGCAAAGTATTACAAATTCTACAAATATAAAACGTGGACAACAAATACTAAAGAACTTTGATCAAATAAAAGGCAGATATGGAGCACAGTTTTATTAATTTATTCTTGCCCAAGTACTTTCGCTCCCTAGAGCATCTTCAGGGGCATCTGAAATAAGCCAAGAAACGTTTTTTTTTAACTGAAGAAATTAATTAACTTCGATAAAAACTCGAAGTTGATGGTTGATAAAAGTTTTTATGTGATTAACGTTTTAGACTTACTTCGTCAATTGCGGCCTATCCAACAAGAATAAAATGAATAAATGTTATATAAATGTTATCATATGAAATGTTGAAATGACATGTGACATATGACAGCTTGGATGGGCAGTCAAAATCATGGATATGTGATCTGCACATTTCAAAATTCTATGAAAAATATATTTCTATTTATAACTGCTCTGAACAATAGTAAAATAGACTACCGGCATACAAAGTTCGTACAAACATTGTACCAAAACGCCACAATGCGTGTAAAACTGCATGATACCACCAAAGAAATTCATATAAAGCGGGGTGTGAGACAGGGCGACACACTCTCACCTAAATTATTTATAACGGTCCTCGAATACGCCTTTAAAATCTAAAGTGGACGATATAGTACTTATTACCGAAGATCTGCGTGAAGCACAACAAATACTACAAGATTTAGAAAACGTATCTTCAACAATACGTCTAAAAATAAACATCAGTATAAGATAAATTTACGAAAGTAAACCACCAAGAGGAAGACCACAGATGAGATGGGTTGATGACATTAAAAGAATAGCCGGAACAAATTGGAAATATGTTGCTCAGGATAGAGACCGATGGAAGGAGTTGGGAGAGGCCTATGTCCAAACATGAACGACAGAAGGCTAAGAAAAAGAAGAATAAGATAAGAACTAATTTATGACAAATTTGATTTTGGATCGTATAACCATCCAAAATCAAATAGTAGAATTGACAGAAAAGTACGTATATCTCGGTTGTGGAACCAGAATAAGCAAGAATGATCGGACATGTGAATTTCAACGAAGAATAACCCTTGCTTGGGCGGCGTATGGTTTACTAAAAGACATCATTAAGAGCAACATCCGAATGGCTATGAAACGGAAGACATTTGACCAATGCGTTCTTCCTATTATGACATACGAAGCAGGAACTCTCACTCTCACAAAAACAACAGCACTAAAAATGCAAGTGGCACAAACGCGCATAGAAAGATCGATTCTCAGCGTGACAAAAAAAGACAAAATAAGGAACTAAGACCTAAGAAAAAGAACAGATCAGATATCAGTGATGTCGTCGAACGCATAGCCAAGTTGAAATGGAATTGGGCAGGTCACATAACGAGACTAAAAGACTCAAGATGGACTAGAAAACTAATTGACTGGCGCCCAAGAGAAGACAAACGCAGCAGAGGACGACCACCTACACGCTGGATGGACGACATTAAACGAATATCCAAGAAATGGCAACAAGACGCACAGAACCGTGAAAAGTGGCGAAAAATGGGAGAGACCTATGTCCAGCAGTGGACAGAAGAGATTGCATGATGATAATGATTAAATATCAATTTAATCCATAGTATTTTCTTGTTCCTTGTTGTATAAAATTTTTGGTTATTCCGAATGAAATGGAAATAATAAAGTCGAATAACCAAAAAATCTAAATTACTACTTGAAAAGATGAAGTAAAACTTACTCTTTTGGATGTTTTAATATTTGAAGAGTGTCCAAGCTAAGTGATCTAAGTGCCAAAACATAAAATTTTGTTTTTATTCAATCAATATGATCTATGTTCCTATGCCAATGTCCTCCTATGAGATCTACGTGCTAACTTCACTCTAGTGATTGCAAACGAAGCCCAAAGATGGAGCCGCCTGTAAGTCCGAGATCATGTGCTGTGCTAATTGATCTAAGTGCCATTTGCAGGTTGACGTATTGTCGTTAGAATCGATTGATGAACTTGTGTTTTAAAGTAAATACAATGGATTCTAGTGCGTTTGATGATAAAAAGAAAACAATATCGTCAAGAAAAAAACAGAGTGAAGCTAGATTGAGTGGAAAACCCTACATTACACAAAAATGTAAGCTGCAAAAACTTGGAAAGGCCATTCCAAAAAATGAGGTTAGTACAAGATTTTTAACAGATATTTCGCTTGAAATTTGTGAATAGCTACCTAAAACTTTTTTTATTGCTACTTTGGCTTTGGTGATATGATATATTATCATGAGATTTTTCTATTTTAGATCACGTGCAAATGTAAATTCAGCTGTAGAGACGTGGTTGATATGAAAATTAAGCTTTTCGACTTGTATCATGGCCTTGAACTCAACGAGCAAGGCAGCTATCTCATGGGATTATTGCAAGTTTTACCAATCCAACGTCGCCGCAATGGTAGTTCTGGTGATTCATCAGAAAGTAGACGACAGTGTACCGTAGCTTTTTTTGTTCCAGATGGGAAAGGTAATGTGAAAAGAGTTTGTAAAAAAACGTTTTTGGAAATATTTGCTATAAGTCCGCAAAAGATTACTACGCTTGATAGCCGTAAAAAGGAGGGACATACAACCTTTAAGGATAAACGAGGAGGTGTTAGAAAATTTAAGTATACTCTTCATGACAGACAGATGCTAAATAATCACATCAATAGCTTCCCGAGGGACGAGAGCCACTACAGTCGTTCAAAAAGTGAAAAGGAATATCTCAGTCCGGACCTCAATGTTAATAAGCTATACAACTCTTTTAAAATAAAACATCCTGGCAGCACCACAACATACAAATTCTATAGGAAAGTTTTTATGAAGGATTTTCCGAATCTTTCTTTTAGAAAACCAAGAGTTGACACCTGTAAGACTTGTGATTTACTTTTTTTAAGAGGCAAGGACAAAGACCTTAGTATATCCAGAAAAGCTAAAAATGAGTTGGAATTACATGATAGAAAAACAGATAAAGCTCTTAATGTTTTTCAAGAAGATAGTACGAGCAGCACTCTTCCAGGTAGCGATACCTGTACCATTACCATGGATCTACAAAAAGTATTTTCGCTTCCCAAATTGACGCATAGTAGTATGTATTACAGCCGCCAATTGTCATGCTACAATTTTGGAATACACATGCAAGATACTGCAGATGGGATCATGTGCATCTGGCATGAAGGACAATCGGGTCGTGGTGGGAACCAAATGGCATCATGTCTTTTACAAGCCTTGAATACAGGAGAGCTTTCAACTTATAAGCGAAAACTATGTATATGGAGCGACAACTGTGCAGGTCAACTGAAAAACCGAATGTTTATCTTCTTATACATTTTCTTAGTAGCTAATGGACATTTTGATAACATTGATCATAAATTTTTAGTTTCCGGTCATAGCTTTTCGTCTTCAGATAGAGATTTTGCTCTCATAGAGAAACGAGCAAAATGTTCCAAGCTTCAAACAGTAAACGATTTAAAAACTGTAATTGCTGCTGGTAGACCTTCCAGACCTTACAGACTTTTAGATATGGGAGAATGTACTTTCTTTGATTTCGATAAAATATCATCAGAATGTATAGATACATCTAAACTTGGTATTACTCAAGCATCGTGGTTACGTGTGACGAAAGAAGAGCCGGGAACAGTGTGGTACAAGAAAAATTTTAGTGACTTAATTGGATGGGAGAAGTGTCGTGTATTGAAAAAAGGTGTGACTGTCCAAAAGTTAAAGTCGACAGAGCTCTTGGGTTTTTCTGGTGTTCAGTAAATAAACGAAAGTAAGAAAAAAGACCTTCGCGCCATGCTAGAATTCATTAACCACGAAAATAGAGCATTTTTCGCCTCTATTTTAGATATTTAGTCAAATATTATTCCTGTGGACTTAGATCATTTCCATTTTTTCTTCATTTATTGAGTATTACTAAGTTTGTTTAGTATATTAACACCAAAAATTTGTTATACGTTATTTAGGTACTTGTTAATGAAGCGGAATTTCCATAAACAATTATATATTTGTTTTATTTTTTTGGTTAATAAAGTTTTTTTTGATTTCTGGCAATTGTTAATTTTGGTACTTAGATCACTTAGCTCGGCCACTCTTCATTTACATCTAAGATCCAAAAATAATAATATTTCCTAACTTCGGTCCTGAACGTATCATATCAAGATTAATATATTATAGTGTCTGAATGAACAAAGATGGTCCACAAATGATCGCATCGGGAATCGTATAATGTTTTCGTTATTGAATAGATAGAAATGAGCCTTTATTGTCCACCAGAGAGCTAACAATATATACTGGGGCTTAATATTTATTAATAATTGTTGGAGGTTAGTTCAAATGCTAAAGAGAAAGCCGCACAGCTTGTCGTGGCGTTTTTATCCATAACATGTAAGATATTTTTATTTATGAGAGTGATGATTGTGGTATTTGCAAAAATGAAGATTTATATTTAGTTTATTCTCTTTATTGACTGTTTCGACTTTGGTTAATAATGATAATTTGTTGGAATGAGATTAAATACTGAGAAACATTTTCAGCTGAGCGTGTACCTTAGAGTACAGACTACGTCTTCTGCTTCTTCTTTTTAACTGTCTTATACCATTTTTAGATATTTTTCTAAATTATATAATTTAACAGCTTGAAAAGGACCACAAGGATCACCAATGTTGCACCAAGTCCAATTCTTCGCAGGGATTCTTAGCATTCTTTTTCTGACTAGACCATTAAGAGTCTGCTGGATACTGAGGGCCTTATCCTGTAAATCAATTGTCATAATGATCATACTAGAGAAGAGTAATCGAGTAATTTCCCGTTGCTTTTTCCATCCCAGCCGAAAAGCCATTAAAACTTCTGGTATCCAAAAATAGACAGATCCAGGATAATTTCCCTTATGCTCTCTCTCTTGGTACTGACGTTGCTGCCTGACATCAGAGTATATGTGAAGAAGAACTTTCTTCCACGTATTAAAAAATTAGGAGATAATTATGACTCATATAGGCAGAGTCGCATCTCTGAAGTAGATCCCTGAAGTAGATCCAAAGAAATGTTTGGAAAATTCTTAAACGTAGAAAAATCCTATTAGTGAATGTAAAGTTCTAAATAAACTAGAAACAGAATATTGGATATCTTATATAAAAGAACTTTACAATTCAGACAATACTAGATCTACAGAAGCAGAGGAAGAAAGTGATGTAAAGACAACTTGGATATCATAAAAAGAAGACAGAGATCACCTTCATCAATTAAATAAACAAAAAGCTCGAGAAAATAAACAAAAACCTAATATAAATGAAAGTCACAACAACCAATGTCCTGTTTTTGTTTAATAGAAGCAACAAACTTAGCTCATATTAGTTTTTAATACAAAACACTTAATTTTTCGACTGTTGAAGCCAACTTTTTTGTTGTTTGTCTTACAAAACAACGCTTTAGTTACACTTATTTATTGTGTGTATAGGACGAAATTTGTTTTTGTTTGTTCAGTTGGCGACGATTGCCGCTTTTTTCTCGATTTACAAAAAGTATTTATTTTCAGCTGATACTATATTGTGAAATCACCTGACTAGTAGTCAAATAATTAAATACACCCCCGAAATCCCTTGCTAATAGGATTAAGATTGATTCTCGACCGTCTTAAGAGGATTCGTCCTATTAGAAGCATAAACAAAATGTGACAAAACAAAAAAGTGGCAAAGTACATTAGCTAGGATTGTTGACGATTCTTAAAAATAGCTTAAATAATAATAAAAGTTATAGAATGGTTTGAGCAACATTTGCTTAGCAATTAAAAAAGGTGACTTTAATTGTTTTATAATGTAACGTTAGAAATGTCACATCTTTGTTAATTTATATTTAAATAATTATTTTATTTTAATTTCTTTATTAATTTGTTAATTTCTGCCTTCAGATTCGTTTTTACTATTTTTTCTTCAAAAACTAATTGGCGCCCTCTGTCTTTCTTTTCTCTTCCTTTCTGTCCCGTAGAATAAATATTCGCCCTCTCTCTTTCTATCCGGTAGACTTAATATTCTGTTCTATGTTAACAGAAAAGCTCATTCCATCACATAGGAACATCCTATGTCATCTGTGCTAACTTCATGTTAGTCACCCACTCTCCCCAACGTGGAGCGCCAATGTGTAACGATAAGACTATCAAAGAGAATTGAAATATTATTATAAAAATAATACCTCAGTCAACCTTGGGAGCTTATCGTCTGTGCTTCGCCTAGCTCAGTATCTCAAGTGTGAATTCATCTTGTCTTAAACTAGGAATTAAACCTGAACCCTTAGCGGATAGCAAATAAAACAATTTTTAACTAATCATATTTATTAAATTAAAAAACAATCAACCCTGCCAATGCTTAACAATGAATTAGTGAGGATGATACTTATGGCATCAATGACATCAATCGGCTGCTTGTGTGTGCTCCAGTTATACTGGAGTTATACCATGTGAGTGTAGCCTCCCAATTAAGTGGCTAGGTCCTCCAATGGTCAATAAATTTTTATAATACGGCCAATAAACCGTGAATATGGTTAATTAATTCTTGAATATGGTCAATAAAATCGTCAATAAACCCAAGAGAATATTGCAGACCATAAAACAAAGCTTATTATAATTTTTGCCTTCTTTTATACATTTTAGAAACAGGCAAAAAACCATATCCCACTATGTCAGAAAAGCTGATTGACAAAAACTAAGTGGGAGACTGAAATGAAGTTCCTATATGATGGAATTAACTTTTCTGTCAACATAGAATAGAATATTTAGTCCACCAGACAGAAAGAGAGAGAGCTAATATTTGTTCTACGGGACAAAAAGAGAGAGAGAAAAGAAAAACAGAGGGCGCCAACTACTTTTTGAAGAAAAGAAACTAAATGTAAAGGAATTAATGAATTCATAAAGAAATTAAAATAAACTAATTATTGAAATATAAATTAATAAAGATGTGACGTTTATAACGTTACAATAAACAGAAAATTGCTCGAAGATTCGAAATTCGGTACATATACTGCTATCTAAGTGTCGACTTGACTTTAGATGAGACCTATTAATGGATTTCATCTTCACTTGGATCTTCACGTGGAGTCCAGCATGTTTGTAGAAGACTAATTTAACTTTGGTGTCGCCTATTATTTGGAGTTGAGCGATTCTTAGCTTCCACTGAATCATGCTCAATTCAGAGAAGTTTCGACCATGACTATCACTAGCACCTTCGCCACCTATTGTAGACGTTCTTTAACTATTTACATTTTTCTTGCTAAGCTAGGATTATATCGTTATCTGTGCAGAATATCATTGAATTATACGAAATTTCAAATATCTTCTTCATAATATATAATTGTTAAATACCTACTTATGAAAAAATAAATAATTTTTACCCTTTATTGCCAATTAAGTCTAAAAATAATTAAACACATTGGCCTTTAGGAGCATCATCTTAACGAAAATCAATTTAGACCCTTACTCGAAGGGATCGAGGGTACCGGTGGCTTTGTAACATTATATTTAGGGGTGGTGAGTGATGTTCACCCTTATTATTTGAGCGCGGCGAGGGTGTTCAAACAAGAGCCCTTAATCGGTTTATTTAAAGTTAACCGCCCTGTTTGTTTTTCAATTATGGGAATGTTACCATCGAGATTGCAAGGCTTTGTACCTACTTAAATTATATACAAAGTGATTTTTAAGTTGGAGCCGTTGTCAATTAAAAGGAAGAGATTATTTATTCGATCAACAGAAGGGTGTATCCAGGTGAAAATGTTTTTGATAATGGACGACAGACGTTAGCACATGCAACTTCGCTCCACCATTTTTAGAGGTTATGTTATAGATTGCCTTCATTAGTCTGATACTTTTGTAATTTGCACAATTTTTACAATCATTATTTTTAAAGAGTAATGTAATATGAATGTGTAAATTGGCGCCGTTTGCCCTATATTTAGCGAATTTTAAATTTATTCTCCATTGTTTTGTCCAATCTTTCATTTTATCTGCCAAAGTTTGCAATTTTCTTGCTGCTTCTTCCTGTTTTTTGTACTTGTAAATTGGTTACTTTTCTTGAAAGCTGTTTAAATATTTTTTCTGTCACCAGATGTTATATTTTTATATTTTTTTTTGTTTCAGCTTCTTCATGCGGCTGAATACCTAAAACTATATGAAAACTGATACAAAGTTACCTACAAAAGTTCATTAAATGCAAAATAAGAATTACGAAAGAAGGATACCTATTATCTCAATAAATTTACAGAAATAGAAAAATTGGATATGATTGAATCACTGAAAAATTACTAAAAAATATGCCCCGTCAAGCCGTAGTGGGAAATAGCTAACGTAATAATGTCGAAGCTGTTTAAGAAACTCCTGCGAAAAAGAATGTAGCAAACAGAAGAGAAACAAATTATTTCAATACACCAATTTGGCTTTAGTAATACACATTCTAGGATTGATCTGGTAAAGGGAATTACCAACATAATTGAAAAATCATTAGAAGAAAAGAATTTTTTTGAAGTTCTACAATCTTTTTAGCCCTTGTTAAGGCTTTTGACAAAGTATAGTATGAAGGTTTAATCTACAAACTCAAAATTCTTATGCCTAAACAGCATTCAGAAATTTTGCAGTCATACATACCTATTTGATAGATACTTTAGAATTAAGCAAAAAGACATGTACTACACAGCTCCAAAAGAAAGTAAAGCAGGAGTCCCTCAAGGAAGCGTATCAGGTCTAGTTCTCTGCCTGTTCTACACATACGACATAATTGAACTATAAAATAAAGCTATAGCCATCTTTGCAGATGATACCGTTATCCTAAAAGTAGTTGATAGGAGCAAAGACGCAGTAGAAACAGCAGCAAATACCATATGCATCTTGCGTAAAATACTTAGGTATCACACTTGGTGTAAGACTTCACTGGAAAGTCCATATTAAAAAGAAAAAGTAAAGAACTAGGTATCCGTTACAAAAAAAAAATGTATGGGCTGATGGGAGGAAATTCAACATTGTCGCATTGAAGCATATGTATAAAACCAGCGTAATTCTAGTTTGGCAATTTATTTGTTGGAAAAGCTCAAGTTTTGTATTATATTTTTTACCGACCACCAAATACGCAGCCATTTTTTTGGATTAACAAAATTTTCAAAAGAATTAAAAATTAAATTTTTAAAATAATATTTCTTACATGAAAGGGCCGGCCTTTTCACCTCCAGATAATTATGGTGTCCTATCTAACAGAAGTATCTAAAGGATAGACATTTATTTATATATAATATATATATATATATATATATATATATATATATATATATATATATATATATATATATATAATGATCCCGTCTTTCCACGTCAAATTATGTTGCGTTTACTTAACTGTAAGATAAATGTAATTGTCAAAAAAAAATAACAAGAATGTTTTAATATCTCTTTTGATTATACAATTTGTGGTGGCAGGAATAAATTAAATTATGTAAAGAAAAATTTAATAACGAATAAAAAAATATTACATGTTTAATGATTTTTCTCAGGTCTTTCCATGGCACTAAAATATTATATAAGATTAGCTAAAACATCTTCAACTTCAAAAAGTTCAGTAATGTCTTCATTTAGCAATTCATCTTCAAAATTGCCTTAATTTTGATCTCTCGCTAGCTATACTCGTAGAATGTTGCTGTATAGAGCGGTTGAATATTTTCAACCTTACAGCGACTTGCACTGGATGAAATAGTACCTAAACCTTCTCATCTATACATAAAAAGTTATGTTGCATATTTGGTTCTAATATGAAATTCATTATAGGAATTGAATTGTTTAGTGGACTTCTTAAAAATTGCTTTACTTTATAATCAGAATCTCCTTGTAAGAACCCATTTCTATTATTTCCATTTTAACTGCTTATCAAGAATACAGAATTATTTATTCCTACCTGGTAGGTACATAGAAAAACATATCCAAGAAGTATCACGAAATTGTTAGAATTTAAAATCAATATTTCATGTATTATATAGAAGATTTATTGAAAGTTTTGGAAATTTTCTACTACAGTCTGGATATTTTGTATACTTACTCTGTATATAATTGAATTTATTTTATAATTATTAAAATAATCTGACAATTTAGGTACTATGTGCATATTTTTCATTTTGGAATCCGATACTACTATTATTGAATCAATAGTACCAAATATCTCTTGAAAAAGGTTAATTAATCCATTTTTTAATTGTCAAGATTGTGAAAATATTGAATCTCTAAATGGAAGTTTGTATATACCTACTTTTATAACCATTTAATAACATCTATTTACAATATTTTCTCACAATATGGGATATAGTAAATAATGGGGTTATTAAATTTGATGACCATTTATTTGGAACACAACTGTACACTCTTTTATAACATTACTTATTATAATTGTATTTAGTACTTAGTTGAAGTTGCTATGAGACTACTTCATAATTACTGATACGCGATACATCAACTTGCCATCTTGACGTTAATTTAGTTCTGATCTCCGAGATAATAATCGTTGTCTCTTTTATAATAGTCCTTGCTATATCAGCAGTCATTCATTAGTGGGTCAAGTTTGTTTTATCAACCTACGACAACAATACGCTCGCGATTCACAATTCTGCTGACTTACAAATTCTAATCGAGGCTATTTTTTATGAATGTCCTCGATTCGAATTATTAAACATATTTTATATAAACAAATGCGAAGTGTGTTACACGTTCCTTTTAAACTTAATCTCTTTTTAAATTTAATATTGTAGAGATAATACCACAGGGATACAGATCACTGTCCACTTACTTAATCTTAAACTTTTAAAAAGTCTTTATTATTTTTACAGCTCCTTATTTATGCAGTCAATAGTCAATATACAGTCAAAATGTTCTGCATCAAAAATATTATACTCTCGCACTAAGTTTATAAACATTAAACATCATACTGATCATACTCTCCGGTTTCATTAAATATTTTAATATCCATGTCTTTAATCTACACTAAACAACAATATATAGGTTATAGTTTTGATTTTGCGATAACCTATAAGATAATAACGAAATACAATAAACACAATTTATTTTTCAGATAACTTTTTATTCAATACTTTATTTGGCATATAAATATTTTATTAGTCAGTTTATCAGTCAGTTTATCTGTACAGATTTCTTTCCTAGGTGACACTTGAATTTTAAATCTAAACTAAAATTTATTAAGTATATTAATATGTAATTATTACGTAAAGTTGTTGTACTGCATTCTTATTTTTCTTGTGGTCAAAATAAAATGTTTTTAGATATTTTATATTTTACCGTTTTATTTGTCACAAACCCTGAAGTTTAGAAAATATATCAAGAAATAATAATACAATTTGTTTTCATTTCAAACTATATTGCATTTAATCTTAAATTTACAAATTTAATTACACTACATCTAAATTTAGTTTTTAATTATATTTATAAAAATAAATACATATATCTAAACTAGAAATGCATATTTACATATTATTTGTGCAATTTTGTGGATATTTAATCTGTTTTAAAACGCATATTGCATGCACATTTCCTCCTTCAGAAATACACAGGTTATTGTTACGTTTGTCCTTCGCCATTTTCTAATCGTTTGTCTATAAAATTAACAACAATAATTACGCAAGTGTACATTTCACACCGCAAACAATTAATTTCCACCAACCAACCAAACAATATTTATGAGCGCTAATACCCATTTAACACATTTATCAAAATCGATAATTTCGAACAACTTCATAGCAATTATCGCCTCCATATTAAAATCGTTTCGAGTATTCGAATCACTTTGCACCCAGCAATCGACTACTTAAGACTTGTTTTTTATTGGTATGCTAATATTGACTGTTGGTCAACTTCGTGGCTCGTTCCGAGCTTATTAACGCCTGTTTTGGTTTGCTTAGGACTCGTGGTCATTCATAAACGGCGGTGGTTCATGTACGATATATATTCTAATACAAAACTTCATAAGAAATCGACGAAATTTCAAACTGATTTTAAATCACTGAACAACAGCAGTCGGCACAAAAATGTTCACAGCCTATTCATATGACAATACATTACAAATTATCACAGTCTACCAACGATCAGTATTCTTGAAACAAATTGACCTGAATCTTGTATATTTTTAGGTTTTGAAACAGTATTTGTTATCAGTTTTTATATATCACAAACAATGCTCGCACAATATGAGAGAATTACTGAGCAGAAAAGAAAAACAGATAACCCAAAATGTCTAAGAGGAGCACTTACCTATTTAATAATTTTACTTCAACAAGATTGTTGGATTTGTTGGAGAATAAATGCACTCAATTCTGTTCCATATGAAAAGGTCTATTTACTTAATGAAGGGCATGGACAAAAATATTCACCAATAGGGATATACTTAGTATTGTAAATAGGGATGCTTTTCTTAATCATTAATGAACCTATTTTTTTTAATCAATAAATTACTCTACTACTGTTAAAGTAGAGGGAATTTTAGGTAGGATAAGAAATGGGCATGAGAAGTAATATGGGATCCAAAACCGAGCCTTGAGAGACACCATACATCAGAGATTGTTTCTGAGAATTACACTGGTTCAAATGAACGTACTAATCACGATTAAATAGATACGAACAGATTATAATAGTTAAATATCATTACTAGAGCTTGGGAAATATGTAAAATGCATTCTAAGTGCATATTTGCTTATTTTGGATAAATTTTTTAAGTGCATATGCATTTATTAATAGTGTATATTTTCAGGTATACCAAAATATAGAAAAATATCTGGGAACGCAAGTAATGCAATTTAGCGAGGTAGGTAAAAATATACCTCGGAAATACCCCTTATTGGTATTAGCCTAATATGACAATACGGCCAGTAAAATGCAATAAGCTGGTTGCAGGCATTAAAAAAAATCATAAATCATAGATCAATATGGTTTTTCCCGAAAACTTAACAAATAACAAATTACAAGAAAATTAGCAAAAGACAAAATTGTCGTTCTGTCCATAGTTACAGTTAATTCAGTTTGGTGTATTCTTTGGTTCAATAAAGTTGTGATTAAGTATTTATCAAAAGTGTTTGAAAATGTCAAAACACAGTACAAGTAAAAGTGGATTAATATTAAAACAGAGTTCAAAACCGTTGATGACAACCATATATTTTGCACGGTTTATAACAAACCGGTAAGTATTATGTATAATTTAATTATTGTTTTAATTATTAAATATTTTTCTAAAAATATAAGCTAAATATAGTTTTACGTTAAAATGTAAGTTTTAGAATAAGACTGTCATTCGTTATGAAAAACTTATTTAAATCATGAATGTGTTGCTTTTGTGAGTCCATTTCAAATAGGTAAAAGAAATGAAATAAGACTTACTCACAATCAATTTAATTTTACTACCAAAACGGTTTCGCTTTCTACACTTTGCAAACGGTACAAAGTAAATTAAATGCTGAAATTATAAAAAGCCCATGCTGCTTTATAAAGATAGAAATAAAAAAAGTTACAGTAATTATGCCAATATTACATTCTATGTTTATTAATATGTATAAAATTGATTAAGTAGATAAAGTAAAAACCCACAAATTGGTGAGAGATAATCTATTGAATTGTAATAAATTAGTACAAACAAAATACTACTTACATGACGGTGCAAGAATTATTAGTTAATGATTCTTTTATCTATTTAAAAACTTATTTATTTTAAAACACAGATTTTAAAATTATTTTTAGCAAAGGCGTAAACATGATTTTAATACTAACTTTTTCGTCATAAATTAATACATTATTTTTTTACGATAAAAATATGATATTTTACTAAAACCTCTGATGTTTTTGAAGAAAAATTCTACGATCAAAACTCAAAAAATGGTTTATATAGGAGATACTTCGGGAAACGAGTTTTATGAAATTGTAACATGTAGTGTGCTTGATTAATATTTTTGTCCGTTTAAAATTTACTAAAGAAATCGTCGATTTGTCTTAATATATTATATATAAAATTTTAATAAAGGTAAACACCAAATTAGGATATAATATTTTATTAATTTTAAAGTAGCGAAGTACTACTAGTTTATTGGTTAACTTTCTTGTTTGCATCTTTTAGATTGTATGTGAAAAAAAGTTTCAAGTTGATCAACACTTGGGCACTGCAACGCATAAATCTCGTGCACAAAAGCCTCAAGATTCGGTTAAGCAGCTCATAACTACAAACAAAACAAAAGTCTCTTACCAACAAAATTTTAATAAGGATCTCTGCAGTTTGCCGATTGGTTGCAATAGTTCAATTGCATAATTGGATAATCCATTATTCCAATAATTTTTAAAAAAGTACTGTAATAATGATGTTGTATAGGTTCCTTCCGCTACAACTCTACGAAAAAATATGTAGATTCCAGCATGCAATTTACTGTTGAAGCGATTATAACTGCAATTGGAAATAATCAAATATAGATATTTATTGACGAGACGACTGGTGTTAAGGGACGGTATATTGCAAATTTGGTTATAGAAAGTTTAAACCGGAGTAAGTGTAGCACCAAATATTTAGTTTGCGTTAGGGAGCAAAAAACGAACAATGTAACTATTTGTAGATTTGTAAATGAATGTCTGAGTAACTTTTTTTACCTCAACTGATACCAACTGAAAAAATTTTGTTAAGTGATGCTGCGCTATATATGATCAAAGCTGGACAGCATTTAAAAATATTTTTTTCAAATTTGATACACTTTACCTGTTTAGTACATGCTTTAAATAGAGTAGCAGAAACTGTAAGGACAGAGTTTTCAATGGTAAATAGCTTTGTATCAAATATAAAAAAAAATATTTTTAAAAGCCCCTCTGCGAGTACAGGCGTATAAAGATAGTTTACCTAATGTATCTTTACCACCTGAACTGGTGCTTACTAGATGGGGAACATGGTTAAATTCAGTAAATTTCATAACCGATCATTTTGAGGGAATTAGAGATGTCATTTGTAGTTTCGATGTAGATAGCTCAGATCTCTTATATGTGTGTCCAAACCAATTTTGTAAATATTGCTGAATAAATTACTAGTGTAGAAAAGCGAAACATTTCATTGGACCAAAGCATTGAAAGTACCAATTCATTAAATGAAAAAATTAAACATCTTGTGGAAACCAACAAAGTGTATCAAAAATTCTGCGCAGTGTTAAAGAAAAATGAGGGATATCACAAAATAATTCAAATAAATAATATTATTAAGATGGGGAATTGTGAAGAGAATTTAATTTTACAGGTAGAACTCTCAATTATATAATATGTTAAGTTTGCTCCTTTATCTTCATGTGAAGTAGAAAGAAGTTTTTCAACATATAAACAATTATTATCAGATAGACGGCCCAGTTTTTCTCTAGGAAATTTAGAGAAACATTTATTAATATATAGTTTTATCTGTAATAATAATATACTAAAGAATGATGATCTAGATGAATGATAATGAAGCAAAGAATAAATGAATATAATGATGTAGATGTATATGATACAATCAAAAACCTTAGGAAGATCTAAAAAGGATGTTGTTGTTTTATTTATCCTACTTGGTATTTATCCTTGGTTTATAGCTACTACATTAAAAATTTATATTAAATTAATTTTTTTAAATTCGTTTATAAATTTTTAATAGGATGAGCAACAAAAATATGGGTCAATAATTGTTGCAATCACCAACAGAGCATTTATTCATAAACAGATTTATTATCTTTGTAATTTTAAAAACTTTAGTATAAAAAATTGATTGATTTGTAAAAGTTGTTAGAAGTTGGACAATTATATTTTTAATATTTCAATAACTTCTGTATTAAATCCATCAGGATCTTTGCTGTTACTATTTATTATTTCTGAAAGTCAACATAACTAAAGTTCATTGACTGAAAACTAAAACACGGGATATCTTTCTGTGGGATACATTCCAAATAGTCATCAAGGGTTAATTGAGAAACCTCAAGTTCATGTATTACCTACTTTCTAAGTAGTAGAACTTCTTCTTAAGGTGCCCATACCATTACTGAAGGTTAACTATAACTACAGCAAATTGCTCTCTATCTTGAGCTGTTCTTAGTATCGAATGTGTCTCCATGCCTGTCCAGTCTCTTACATTTTTTAGCCAGGAGCATTTTCTTCTTCCTGGACCTCTTCTTCCTTCCACTTTCCCTTCCATTATCAGTTGTATTTTTCTTCTCTGTAAATATGTCCTAGACAACTCGTTTTTCTGGTTTTTACAATATTTAAGATTTCTCTCTGAGTCCCCATTCTTCTCAGCACCTCAGTTCTTGGTCACGTGCTCTGTCCAAGAGATCTTCAGCATCCTTCGAAAAACCCACATCCCAAAGGCACACGTCTCATACTTGTGATTCCGAGAGTCCATGCAATATGGAATAAATAAATGTTTTTACAAATATCGGATACCCAATGATAAGGTAGAGTTTATTAGGATTTTTTTTATTGTTTGGAAAGCGGACCTAGCATACTCTATACGAGCACGTATTTCAACTTCGTGGTCAAGATCGTTTGTTATCCAGCAACTAAGATACTGAAATTTTTGTACGGGTTCTATCTGTTTGTTGTAGATACGAATAATAATGTCGGCATTTGGTGCACGTGTAACGGCCATTACTTTTGTTTTATTTGTGTTTATATTCAGCCCCAACTTATCTCCCTCTCTGGTTATGGCATTCAAAAGTCGTTGCAAACCCTCAGCATTGTCCGCAATAATGACGGTGTCATCTGCGTATCTTAAGTTGTTTACATATTCTCCGTTGATTTTTATTCCTTCTTCAATATTTTGGAGGGCATTTTAGAAGATCTTTTCGGAATATATATTAAACAATCTGGCGAACTCCTCTTTTTATTGACATTTCTGCTGTCATTCGATTGTCTATTTTAATCGACGCCATTTGATCCCAATATAGGTTTTTAATAAGGGCTACCGTGTTATGGTCTATACTATGTTGTGTTAGGGTTTCTATGAGTTCTGTGTGTTTTACTCGATCGAACGTTTTTTCGTAGTCGATAAAACAGAGAAACACGTATTTTCGTCGTTGGTCTCCTTATTTTTTTGTAATATCTGGAGGGCAAATAATGCCTCCCTCGTACCAAGCCCCATACGAAATTCAAATTGATTGTCGCTCAGATTTCTTTCGCATTCTCTGTATATACGTTGAAGTACAATTTTGAGTAAAATTTACAGAAAATGGCTCATCAGGCTAATTAATCTGAACTGAAAGCATCTATTTGCTTTATTTTCTTGGGTATAGGTATAAAAGAAGTAGTAAAACAGAAGTGGTATTAAAAGTATCCGCTGTAAATTTGGAATTGTTAGTGGCATTATTTTTATGTCTCTTACTATTAATAAGTTTCCACATAACTTGTTGGGATTTACCATTTACCATAATTTTTTATAAACATATCGTTTGCTTAGTTTTTGCAAGTCTAATTTCTTTCCTGTACTGTTTTCTAAATTCAATAATGGTACTTTTAGGTACAGCAATGGGATCTTTTTTATTTAATGCCATAATAAACTGAAGTCCCTCGCGCATTTTTCTGAAAATATCATTGAACCAGTTTGCTTTTTGATCTAGATTATTTTTATTCAACAATTTCGATATTTCTGAGAAAGAAATATTTATGGAATTTAATAACACATCAATCAGCATTTTGAATTTTAAATTAATATCCAAAATATTATTAGATACAAAATAAAGTTGCAATTCAGCAAAACCTATTTCAAATCAAAGAGACCATTCTCTGTTATTGGTCTTTAATAAACTCTGGTTGCACAATTTGAGTTTGTTGTCTGACCACAGAGGAAATACTTGTGTGGCCAGATGTGTGAGTGAGTATTTTCCAAGAAAAGCCCGTATACCAAATTTTATCAAAAAAAAATATATATAATCGGTCTTCTGATTTCTATGCACATCTATCTATCTCTCCATTAATTTATCTTTCACAACTACAAGAAAACAAACCTTATCTTTTCTTATTTTCCTAACTCTAGCTTAAAAAGGTGTATGGTACGTCAATGAACAAAGTTTAAATTTCAAAAGAGAAGGTGATAAGTGGGTCGTGCGCAGAGAACGTGCTTTCTGTTGTGAACACAATGCACCAAATTCCTGTAAATAACACCAGTTAAGAGAAATTGTTACCATAAATTATCATGTACCGAACAATTGAAAATTCAAATAAATGCGTAATTAAACACGTGATGGTAAATATTTAATCTTCTAGATTGGCCTCCACGAAGTCGAAGTACTACAGTCTCAAAAAGTAATTCTTTCGCATGTTGTAACAAGAGCTTTTGAGATTGAAATGTGATGTTACTGGGATTATAGACAATTTGCTTTTTGTCCTCTTAGCTTCTAATTTCTAATTTAGGATTTTTAGTAAGAATGTTTATTATACAAATGTTTTGTTTGTCTTAATTATTTTAATAAACTGGTAAAATTCTGAAGTACAATTTCAGCTAACTCCAGTCACTACAGGTCTATTAGGAAATTTTAGTTCGTTAATAGACAAAACAGATTGGCGGAGTTTTTAACTTCACTTAGAAGGACCAATCAATTTGAAAGTTTTATTAAAAACTAGGCATGAACTTAATGAATAAGCGGAATATTTTGTTAAACAAATTCAGTAAGCTGCGTGGAATAACTCATCTAAGATGATCTATAGAGTTAAAGGTAATAATTGCCCTGAATAAATTAGAAAACTTATCGCGAAGAAAAGAAAACTAATAAGGACCTGACAATGCTTTAGAGCTCTATCTGATAAAACTAAACTAAATATTGCTACTCTACACCTTAAAAGAGAAATTGCAAAAAATAAAAACAAATCTATTAGTAACTATCTAAAAGAACTAACAAATGATAGCACAACTGATTATTCTGAAAAAGCTGACACATCTTTTAGACGTTAAAGCTCTAATGGCACAAAGGAACTAAATATAAATTAAGCTTGAATTTGCCAAGTAAATACACAGAATTATTGAAATCATTCAATTCAGATACACTTTTTAGAGTTGAGCAATAAGAAATCTACTCGGAATTAAAAGAAATAAACCTAATTGTACCACAAGGTAGTGTGATATGGCCGGTCCTGTAGCTACTATACCCTAGTGATATCTCTGAATTAGATCATAACGCAATAGCTACCTTTGCTACTGATACTGCTATGCTGACCGTAAGAAAATCATAAAGAAGCAACAAGAAAACTACAAACCTCTAAATGCTGGCGAATTCAATTAAACGAAATGAAATCAGTGCATATTAATTTTACAAACAAGGAAAAACAACACAGTCCTAATAATGTAAATAATAGTCAGATACCATATGCCGATACCGGAAACTGTTTGGATATTAAATTAGACGATAGGCTATGCTGGAGAGTCCATGTTAAAAAGAAAACAGAACAGTTCAATACAAGAATGTATTGGATAATGAGAAGACAATTCACCCTGTAGATTTACAATAAAATACTTTTGAAAAAACAGATTCTAAATCCTATATGGACGTATCGTAGCCAGTTGTGGAGTTGTGCTAGTAAGAGTAATTTAGACATAATCCAGCGATTCCAAAACAAAGGGCTGGGGGCAATGCTCCTTGGTACTATGGGAACAGTTATATCCATAGGTCATAAATGGTCAATAACATTGAAAAATTTGACGAATCACGAACAACGACTTCTTCAACATACCGATATTGAGGCCTTCCAGCTCCTTGAAAACACGAATTTGGCTAGAAGGGTCAAGAAAAAGAAACCATTCGAGTTATTTAAGTGAAAAGCAGAGTGTAGTGCAAGTGATAGTATAGGTTAAAATGTGTGAAATTGTCGAGAAAAAAAATATGTCGTTCCTACTATATATCTATATAAAAAGGTATGATAGCAAGTCACATCGTTTGTCCAGTAAACTAACGACGCCATCTGGGAAAGAAATCGGAAGTAATACCATTTGACATTTCAATTATATTTTATTTTTGAAACGATACGTTTATTTATTAATATAAAAAATATGAATTACAGATTAATATAATTAATAAATACTTAATATTATTAATATTTTTAAGGTAGAATTTAATACAAAATAATTTAAAGTTTTATGTTAGTTTAAATTTAATATTCTAGCGTCACTTAGGAAAGAATTCTGAACATATGAACTGATAGATAAAATAAATTAAAATTATCTGACATATAAAATATAAGGGTGAAAAAATTAAGGGAGTGATTGTAGATGACAATTGATTGGATCCCCCGTCACATGGTGACGGGTAAAATCACTATATAATATTGGAAAGTTACCCAAGCAATGGCTCCAATCTACATTTGACACACTACCTAAAAAATCCTACTTAAAAAGATGTAACGAGTACCATGTGATAAGTTTTGCTTTATTCGCAATGCAAATATTGATTCAAAAAAGTCTCGATCAGCCGAGACATGTCTTCTCTCTTGAAGGGATAGTTCAAGAGTAGACTTTAAAACAAAGATCTATTTAGGACCTTCATATTATTAAAGCACCCAAAAATGTAAACAGAAAGAAAACTCCAGCAAATCGACGATATTGTAGAAAAAATTTCATTCATTTTATTTTCAAAATGAAATACCCCACTTTGGATAAACTTACACGGAGATAAGGGAGTTTCATAGATTTAAATCCTATGCAGATTCTCTGAAAAGAGGCCATGGTTAAGTTTTAGCCAGGTTATTAATGAGGAATATACATTATTATAGTTAAAGTTAAAATGTCGAATATTTTTTGAAAAGCATGGATGAATAGAAAAGTAATGGTTTCTTAAAGTCTCCTGAACCTCTTTATATTTTGACATCCATCTTTCCCTGCCAATACTCCCGATAATAGAAAAAAGATCTTTAAACTAATAAACATTTGTAATTTTGAAGATGTATTTTTTGCCGTACTGTCCACTAATTCGTTTCAAATTACTCCAGAGTCCTTTAACTCAGAGTAAAGTAACTGTTTATTTTGGTTCATGTAATAATTTTTTGATATCAAGTATAATAGAGTTTTGAAAACTATCTAATGTATGGCTACGAATAGCTTGTAATACTACCTGAGAATCTCATACTATTACGATGTTTTCACAATAATTAGTGACACACCAAGTTATTGCTTTCTGTATAGCTGCAGCTTCGGCTGTAAAAATTGAAACAACACTAAGGAATTCGATATTTCGCAAAAATGCGAAATCAGCACTTTCAACAGTTAAATACACTTTTCACAGACAATAGTAGCTTTAGAGTAAGGAAAGTGTATATTTCCAATTAAAAGAAATGTCTGTCTTTTAAATCTTATGTTCTTGTGATTTATTAACAGCTAGATATTTAGCAAAACTAAAATTTTTCTATTTTTCTATATTTTATTATTAAGCATTAAATAATTCTAAACAAAACTGAGCTTTTTCTATATTTTTTGATACCAGGTGTAATTCTAAAAGATAAAGAAGGCCCCAAAGCATATACAATTTCCTGTAGATCTACGCGACGGTCATAAACCGTTCTAGTTACATGGACGAGCAAAAAAATGGAATAAAAATAAAAAGGCGAAATAAATTCCCAGTGATAAATATCTGGTGCAGTTGTGGCCATTTGGCTTATTATTCCGATATCTTCATTCAATGTAAAGTGGATTCTCCGAGTTGGCTGGACTAACAAGACAGTGCGAGGTGGCGATGTCACTCAGGCCGTAACGGAGAGGCGGCAGTACCGCCCAACGGGGCCGCGTTAAGCTCGTACCTCAGAGCACACAATGTGCCATTAACTAAGCGAGATCTAGTACCGCTAAACAGCGACTTATTCGGACGAAAACAGCTTTTATTACCTTACTATCGATAGAGAGACCGTTTCAGATTGATTGTATAACTTTAGACTTGATGAGCCACTTAATACGTGCATTCAACGTCATAATATTTCCCATGGATTATTGTGTTCTATTTTACGATATTTTTTTCTTAAAAAAACTGTTTAGAATGTTATCAGCACAGAAAAGTATACCGTAGTCGCCAAAAATAATTACCAAATAGAAAAATGAACACGTTCTATCAAAATATGTTCTCGACACTAACTTTTTTGTTCAGAGATATAATCAGCCTAATGCCTACACGAACAATTTGGGGGCATAGTCATTTCACATGAAGGTGATGTGATTACCATTAAATGTTTTATAAACCTGGCTTATAATGTCGACAAAGCCTAGATCCATCATTATATTCCTGAAACTAAAAAGGTAAAAATAAAGTTTTAAGTAAAATGTTTTCCCTGTTAAAAAATGTGCATTTTCTTTGTTGCAATACGTCATTATTTAATCTAAGAATTTAAACAACGCTAGATTAGTTTATTTTATAAATTGTTGTTCTTTATTGTATAAATGGTTTCTAAAAACTTGGTTACTTCCCTCCATTTTTTTCGGTTCCTTGCTTTCTCTCTCCAATTTCTCACGTCTATTTCTGACGTCTTGCTTTACTGCTTCCAACTATATCATCTTTGGATGTCCTCTTCTTTTTTTCCCATTTCTTCCTCCTTCAGTATTGTTTTAACATTTCGATTCTCTGGTATTTGTATAATGTGACCAAGCCATCTAGCTCTTTGGGCTCGTATTTTTGCCGTAATTGCTGGTTTTCTATACATCCTCATTATTTTTTTATTCGTTCGTCTTCTCCAAATATTCTCTACCACCTTAATTTCTCCAAAGATTTTTCTGAGCGGCTTTCTTTCTCAGATCTCGACTTTCTTTTCTTCCTGCTGGTTCATAATCCACGTTTCACTGGCAGACATCACTGTGAGTCTGATTACTGTCTCGTAGACTAGCAGTGTAGCTGTTCTTGACACATTTTTTGCTTTTAGTAATGTGTTTAGTGACCCTATCGTTCTGCTTCCCTTCATTAATCTTTTGTCTATTTCTTTTTCGTCTTTTCCCGTGGGCGTTTTGGTTACTCCTATTGTATTCAAATTCTGACACTTTTTCAAAACTATAGACAGTATCTGCTCCTTTTATTTTGATATATTTGTTATTATTTGTTATGTCTTCTCTCATTTCCATATATTGCGTTTTTGTTTGGTTTATTATTAATCCGTATCTTTTCGCTTCTTCTTCAAATTTCTGAAAAAAAATTTCTAAATGTTTTTTTGTTCTCGCTAGTATCACCACATCATCCGCGTACGCTATACACTCTTCCCTGCTATTGAAAATAGTCCTGTTTGTGCTCATACTTGATCTTCTTACAATTTGTTCTAATACTAGGTTGAATAAATTCGTTGATAGTGGATTCTCTTGTTTTAAACCTCTATTCACTATGAACTCCTTGAAAAGCTCCTTCTATTGTTACCCTATTTATTGTATTCATAAACGTCATTCTCAGCGTGTAAGTTTTGATCGTAGCTATTATTTTGTATTAATTTTAACATACTTATTTAATCATTAGTTGTTCTTCCTCGTCTAAAACCTCCCTGGTATTCTCCAATCACATTGATGTCATATTTTATTAATCTTTCCTAATAACTTTTGCAAGTATTTTATAGACTACTTCTAATAGTGCTATCCCTCTATAGTTTTCGCACTCCGTTTTGTCTCCTTTTTTATAGATAGGACAAACAAGACCGGTATTCCATTGTTTCTGCACTTCTTCCTTTTGCCAAATTATTAGCGTCAAGTAAAATGTCTTTCCTTCAATCTTTCGCCACCTTCCTTAAAAATCTCAGCTCAGATACCACTTCCTCCTGCACTTTTGTTATTTTTTAGGTCTCTTATTATTTTTTTGACTTCATTCAAAGTTGGTTCCTCGCACGTCCCTTCTTCATCTTCTTGCCAATTCTCATTTCCCTTAAGTTCCTCTTGTTGGTCTATATTTAATAGATCTTCGAAATATTCCGCCCATCTGTTTAATTTTTCTGCTGTTTCACCTGGAAATAAGCCTTCTTTGTTTCTGCAATACTGTGGGTTATTCTTTGTAGTTTTTCTGGATTTCTTAATTTCTTGGTAGAAATTCGTTACCTCTTTGTTTATGCAGGCTTCTTCTATGTTTTTCAATTGCTTTCTAGCTCTTTGCGACAGTATTTCAAAATTAACGCATCTTGCTTGCTTTTTTCTGGGATAGAGTAAACGGCTTTGTGGAACTCCATGACATTATGCATTGTTAAAATCTGGCACTAATATCCAACTCGGTGATGACAGAAGGAGTGCAGAGGAAGACCTTTACCTGAGTACCTGCATGAATATACCGAAGGAGGAATTAATTAAACTTTAGTTAATTCAATGAATAGTATATTCATTCAAGTCAATAGTCAGAATTTTCATTAGGAATCTCTCAATTTTATGAAAAACTTTAGCAAGTGGTACTAAGCTGGTCATATTTTTACAGTCATCTTTTTTAAGTTTCATATTTTAAAATTAGATATTATCATATTACTTAAAAACTATTCATAACTCGGATGAACATATACAGTAACTTCTAACATATCAAACTTCCACCCACCTATTGACAATTTGTGACAGCAATTATGATTGAATTCAATGATTAGACTTACCTTTGTCGTTTCTGGATCTTTTTTTTTCAATTTTTCGGGATCTCTCTTCCTCTTACGCGTCTTCCTCTTATGCGATAAAAACAGTTTAAACTAATGATAAACACAAATAAAACGATTAAAATCAGACAAGTTGAAAGCAATGGCGGCCATTGTTGATTTCTCAGTCATCTGATCACAATACAGTATTCTCATTAGATGTTGCGCACAGGGGCGGCTGGTCCTATGAGGCAGGTGAGGCAGTGCCTCACCAGTATCAATCGACTATTTACGTTCTTTAACTACAATTTAACTTTTTGGAATTTTCTAAATAACTTTATTTTCATTATGATAAAAAATTAAAAATTAAAAAAAAAAATTAAAATATGTACACCCCTGATGTCTTATCTTTGTATATTTCTTCATAATCTACGGGCCGGACAAGGGACAAGCTTAAACCACAAAATATTAAATAAACAACGGCTCAATTTTCCGCGCCAGCTTCTAATATATCATCTGTGCATCTCATTCTCTCTTTAAAAATTATAGCCGCCGAGGCAAGCCTCACGGCATTGCTCTGTCTGACATATTAGACATCACATTATCTAGCGAAATTCAACATGATTTATTTATTTTCTGCCCACGATTTCACCGAACAAGAGAGGCATGCCGCATGCCGGCCGCTCTGGTTTGGTGTAGTTCTTTTAACTAACAGCGTTGCCGTTTGGGTACAAAGGTACCCAATTCGCTACATTTTTTCCCTCGGGGTATAAAAGTACATTTTAAATAAAACATAGATTTTTATTTGAAAATTGTAACAACATTGTTATGTTGTAGTAGAGTATTTTCCTTTAGTAGATGGTACTATACATATTGTTCTATTGTTTTCCGATTTAACAAAAAATATTTTTTTTCTATGCATTTACCAGATTGGCAACATTGGTACATTTTGGAACATTTCTGCAAAATTGTTGTAGTAAGAGTAAGTAGTAGTTAAATTACTTCCTGTTGACCTCTTTGTGCGGCAGGATCACGTTTGACGTATCTCGTGTTGTTTTTCATTAAAAAAACAGTAAGATTACATGTTATATAATAAGTGCAATTCTAATTAAGTTTTTTTAATAATTTTGGTGGGTTTGTTGTTTGTTTTTGTCTGCAGGATTTTCGGTTTTAGTGAAAAATGGATTTAGCACCGAGCACTTCGTCACAACTTTCCCAGGTAAATGTAAATATTCGTAATACTTGTGATCTCGTAAATTTTTTAGTCAATCAGCAGAATTTTTCAAGTCATTCATATGAAGATAAATTATATATAGTTAAAGTCGTAAAACGACCTATTCCAGATTTAAGTAAACATCTTGTTTCTATCGGTGGCGTCGGAAAACCAAATCGGGGATTTCAAAATGCATGGTACGAAAAGTTTGACTGGCTTACGGGTAGTATAACATTAAATAAATTGTTTTGTTGGCCATGCATTTTATTTGCCACAGCTAATACTAGCGACAAAGTTTGGTTCAAAAGTGGTTATACTGATTTGAAAAATTTGTCTCGGAGTCTATTGTTACACAATAAAAGTTCTCAACATATTACATCGAATTGCAAGCTTACTCTTATGAGAAAACAAAAGCAAAATATCGCCACAGCACTAGACAATTCGCGTAAAATAGATATTGAAAATTTCAATGCTAGGGTTAAAGAAAATCGGCAAATTTTAAAAAGCCTTATAGATATTACGTTACACCTCTGTATGCAAGAGTTACCGTTTAGGGGGCATGATGAATCTAATGAATCTTTAAATCGCGGGAATTTCAAAGAGCTAGTTGTTCTTGTTAGTAAATTTGACACTAATTTAAAAACATTTTTAGAACATGATAATGACTCTAGATCAGTTTTTTCTGGGACATCTAAAACCATACAAAATGAATTAATCGATTCAATTGCTTTTGTTATAAATAAAAAAATTGAGGAAGAAATTTCAAAATCATTATTCTTTTCCTGGCAGGTGGATGAGACTACTGATATAAGCTGCCATTCACAACTATCCGTTATTTTTCGATACGTAATAAACGATAAACCAGTCGAACGATTCATGGGATTTTACGATGTAAGTTCCGGGCGTTCTGCTCAAGATTTATTTGAATTTTTATCTACCAAATTTCGAAAGTTCAACTTGCATAGTAAATTAGTGGCTCAGACATACGATGGAGCTTCTGTAATGTCGGGAGAAGTGAATGGTCTACAGGCAAAAATTAAATCTATAGCGCCTCAAGCCATGTTCATTCATTGCTATGCACATGTATTTAATTTAGTTTTAAGTAACGCATGCAGTTCAATTCAACAAGTTAAAGTTTTTTTCTCAACCTTATCCGGTTTTTCTTCATATTTTTCTAAATCTACAAAGCGTACCCAAGTGTTAGAACACATTGGAGGAAATCGTATACCTTCTAATGTAGCAACTCGCTGGAATTTTACTTCACGCGCAGTTCTCACAGTTAATAATAATAAGGATAAATTACTTGAGACCTTTGATTTTATTATTAATAGTCGCGATTTTGATGACAAAACAATAAGAGAAGCAGTAGGTTTAAAAGCTTTTTTAGAAGATCCTCAGAACATATTTTTTTTAGAAATATTTTCGTTGATTTTTCATCAAACTGATACTGTTTTTTCCATTCTACAAAATAGAAATACAGACATTGTTAAGGCCAGAAATTTACTTCAAAATACCCTAAGTAAAATACGTGAATTTAGGAGTAACAGTACTTATTTTGATACAATTTATGAAAAACTGGATACCGCTGCGTTACACTCGAAACGTCGTCGTAAGGGAGTTGAAATGACTGATAAAACTCAACAATTAAGGCAAATTTTTTTTGAAATTCTTGACATTATAGCAACCCAAATAGAGGTTAAGTTTTGCGACGTTGAAAAATTACATTTCTTTGATCTGTTGAATATATCAAAATTTCCCATTTTTGCTAAAGAATTTCCTCACGATCTATTAAAAAACTTGACAACGCAGTATAATATTTGTGATATAAATCAACTAAAAAGTGAGTTATCCGCTATGTACGGGAATGATATAATAGAAAATTGCGCAAGCCCTTATGAAATGTTAACTTTTTTTCACGATTATGATTTAAAACTTTGTATGCCAGAAGTTTTTAAATTATTATGCATTTGTGTTGTTTTGCCAGTGACAAGTGCTTCTGCAGAAAGAAGTTTCTCCGCGCTAAAAAGGATTAAAAATTACATCAGAAATACAACTGGACAGACACGATTGAGTAATATGGCAAAAATCTCAATTGAAAAATCATTTATAAAATCACAGGATGAGAACGTTTTTATAGACGATGTAATAGATCATTTTGCAGAACAGAAGTCTCGCAGAATTCCTTTAATTTATAAAAAACTTTAAATTTTAGAACTCAGTTTTCCTTTTAGAATTTATATTTTTTGAAGTTTTTCTAAAATAATTATAATTTTTAAAAATCGTGAAATAAAAAATCAAAAAACAAAATTAAACCCTTTGTTTAAGTTTATTTAACGTAAACGGCCTCACTTTATGATGTCACAAAATCGACCTTCCGACTAACATCTTACGACGAGAACGATCAATGGAGATATGCTAGACCGAAGCTTCAACTGAAGGGATATGTGAGAGCGTGAAGAAGATGGCACTAGATTAGCAGTCGCCATTTATAACACTTACTAACAAATCTCCCAGATAAAAAATACCTACTAACCCCCAAAAAAATATAAAAATCCCAAAAAAATTAATAAAAAATATAAAGATTCAAAAAAAATATAAAATAATAGAAAATTCACAAAAAAATTATAAAAATAAAAAAAGGCCACGGGAGATGCCACCTAGATCCTTGAGGCTACAACTTGGCCGCTAACCAAGGTGCAGGCTCGAGGATTAGAGCTCCCTCGTTTTTCGTTCGCTTTTATCTCACGATACGAGATTTCATGATAAACCGGAGTAAGTCGCTTAACGACACCTTGGGTATCATTTAAGTTACATTTATGAGCACCCTATTACACATGGTGCTCATAAATACAGCTCAATCGCGGACTTTTTCAAAAAGCAGTCAGCCCTTATGTTGCACCTTCAGTGCACATAAGGGAGGGTGGAGGAGGGCTTAGGAGAGCTTTGAGGTGAGGATGACTTTTGTTGATCCGCGCGCGTATCGTCAGAAGTCCTTCTCACGCCAAGTCATTGTTTGCTGGCGCGAGCAATGCCTCCTTAGCCGGGTATGACTGGAGCAAAGAGAAGCTAACCATAATAATAATAATTTTCCTTAAGTGTAGTGTGCCTCACCATCTTGTACTATCACGAGCCGCCCCTGGTTGCGCAGATGTCCGTTTTTGAAATAAACCTTCATAGCAGGAGTCTGTTTTTGAAACAGAGCTTCAACTGTGATGTTGAAAATAACGTATTTGCATTCGTGTTGGAAGGAAACTATTATCAAAAAGAATAGGAACAACTCTATAAGAAACCATTACTAACTAAATTTTTATTTTTTTGACACATGTCCGTATTTGATTTGAAACCACTCATATATCGTATTTCGTGCTTAGCTTTTCGTAGAACTCTGTTGTGGTTTCTAAATCTTTATCTTTAGTGGGCGCATGTACATTAATGGTACTTATCTTCCCATACTTTTCTTTTACTCTCTATTAACATATTCTGTCTGATGTTGGTTGAAAATCTACAACTGCTTTGTTTATTTTCTTCGACACCATGAATCCCACTCAAAAATGTCTTTTGGTCCCCCCACTCTTGAATAGTGTGCTCTTTCTATTTTTATTATTTTATTTCCCAGTTGTTTTGTTTCTTAAAGGGAAAGAATATCTATTGTTTATTTTTCCATAATTTGCTCTTAAGGTTCTTAAAGCTCCCTATTCATACGTATCTCTCAAAATCCAAGTCCCAATTTTTAATATATCCTTGGATTGTTGACTGTGTTTTGTGTTTATTTTTTTGTTTTCCACGGTCGTATTTCTTTGTCTTGCCATTTCAGTCATCATATCTCCCTGGTTGTCTTCTTCTAGTAGTTTTTTGACAATTTTCTTTGGTATTTGCTTTTAGTTGTTGTTTTTCTTGATCCCATATCTATTCTTTCTCATTCATAAACAACTTCTTATAGTTTCTTTTTGTCTGTTTTCCTTTACTTTTTCTTTCTTTGCTATTTTAACTATTTCTTTCTGTATTTCTTATTCTTTTGATGTCAGATCATTATTTATGTAGATGCGATCTTTATAATACTTCAACTTACCTTTACTATTTAGTATCTCAATTTTATCCGTGACTGTTTCTCCTATTTTTGTTGCGTTCCTCAGTTTTATTAACCTGAAATACCTATTTAAAAAATTCTTCGAATAATACTACCAGGAAAAAGCCTATTGGAGAGAGAAAATACCTTTTTCGTTTATTTATCTCTCACTATACTCCAATTGTCAAAATGAATGATCCTTTGAAACGATGCTCGAACAATCAACTCAAATTCCAACTCAATTTGATTTCATCTTTTGGCGTCGTCACCGAAATGCTATAAAAAGGAAATTAATTCCTATTCAGATCTCAGCCCATCCCATTTAAATCCACCGAAAATTTACGCACATTTTCCTGTTCGCCATTGAAGTTTCCCACCCCTCGATCCGTCCGTCCGTCTGCGAGGGGATGGGCCACGAGAAAATTCAAATAAACACATTTTAAACGTTTTTCAGCTTATTTCAGCAAGAAAGTTACACCCTCAGCTGACTGCCGCTGGTACTAAATCACTGAGTTTTAAATGGGTGAATTGCATTGACGTGTCTTTAGAAGATTCCAATAGGATATTATATTTATAAATGAGATACTGAAGATTCCTACTATTTGTTGATTTTGTTTGTCACAAACTTGACATACTCGTATTTCTAGGCAATATGTTACTAGAAATATTAAATTATACGGAATTATATCTAAAAGGAAATTTCTAATTATACGTTTCTTTTTTACCATTAAAAAAAGCCAATAAAGGCTTTTATATATGAACCTTCGAAGAAGAGTAATTACTATTTAAATGGGAATAAGCCACAATTAAAGGTTAAAATACGTTTATTGACGTTTCAATTTCCACTTCGGAAATCGTTCTCAAAATACAAACATTAGTAAATTAAACAAATTTTGTTTTTTTGTTACTTAGTGAAAAATTCTTCTAATGATTTAATTTTATCTGACTCATCTATATTGACAATTCAGACATACATTATACATTTTAAAGTAGACGACTTTAAAATGATATTGCCAATATTGTTGAGTTGCGTTCCTGGGACGACTTTACTTATAAGATAGTTCATTCGATAACATGAAATCAACTTTAACTTGAGAATATCCGTCAGAAAAGATCATAACATGTAATTCGTCTTTAAAAAGACAAATACATGCCATGATGACAGTAAAATTCTCCTGTTAGTGATTCCATAGTAAATTATGAGAGAAAAACCAGGAAAAAAACCTCATAATACTATCCCGACATGGTAAGTATTCGATCGTGCATTTAGTTTACCTTCAATAAACACCAAATTCCGATTTTATATGTTTGTTATTTAAAAAACATAAATGATGTATTCTCTATATGTTACTGACTTACCAATACTGGTATTTTCCTTTTAATAACTTCCTCTTTCAATATGGGTAACCAGATCCTACTACAGTCTGCCGAGGAATTCGCATTCAAATACTTACCATGTCGGGATAGTATTATGAGGTTTTTTTTCCTGGTTTTTCCCTCATAATTTACTATGGAATCACTAACAGGAGAATTTTACTGTCACCATGGCATGTATTTGTCTTTTTAAAGACGAATTACATGTTATGATCTTTTCTGACGGATATTCTCAAGTTAAAGTTGATTTCATGTAATCGAATGAACTATCTTATAAGTAAAGTCGTCCCAGGAACGCAACTCAACAATATTGGCAATATCATTTTAAAGTCGTCTACTTTAAAATGTATAAGGTATGTCTGAATTGTCAATATAGATGAGTCAGATAAAATTAAATTATTAGAAGAATTTTTCACTAAGTAACAAAAAACTAAATTTGTTTAATTTACTAATGTTTGTATTTTGAGAACGATTTCCGAAGTGAAAATTGAAACGGCAATAAACGTATTTTAACCTTTAATTGTGGCCTATTCCCATTTAAATAGTAATTAATTTAAAATGCCACAAGAAAATAGCTTCAGAACAATATTTCGAAGAAGAGATTTAAAGATTTACTAGATATTAATAGGAATAATCTGCGAATTATCTTAGGTTCCTAACAGGATACTGTCTCCTCAAAAGGCACATGAATAAAATCCTACTGACAGAAAGTATAGATTGCAGATTTTGTCGGGCTAAAGACAAGGAGACGAAACACTTTCTGTGTAACAACCCAGGGTTGGATAGGATAAGGCTCAATACATTTGAACATTATTAACTCAAGCCCTGTGACTTTGTAGAAGTGTCACCTAAGGCCATAATGGACTTTGTTAAAAGGCTAAAATGACCTCGGGGTTAAGCGCCTAATAATATGAAACCTAACCTAACCTAACCTAGATGGGGCTTTCGATAACACTTCGATAACATTTATAACAAATGTCAAAAACATAATAGAGTTAGTTATAAATACTCAGATCCTTAACCGTGTGGGTACGTATCGATAGAGGATACCTACAAGAGAGAATTCTGTCCCCACCGCTGTATAATTACGTGATGGACGACTAATAGGGACTTTAACGACAAATGATCATAAAACAATTAGATATGCGGATGATCTGGTAATCACCTTGTATCAAAAGTACAATACGCTAGTTAAAAATCGTATAAACGACTCCCTAGAACTACTGAGACAATGGACTTGGGAGGGAATATAGATATTTGGCGGAGCAATAGCAAGTTTTAACCTTTTGCACATTTCAATAGTCCAGAGAACATAAAACGATATTCATAAATCACGGCTTTCTTTCACGGCTCTCAAAATGGATGGCCATCTGTACGATAACCAATGAAGTGGGCACATTCTGGAGAAATTAGTTGGACCTTCCGATTTTGAATATGTATCAGCCCAAGTTGTCTGATGAGGCAGGGATGCTGAAATAACCGTTATTTAACTCCAATAATACCGATCCAAACGCAACACAGAACATACAATAAACCTGAACCAAATGACGATGTAAGCTAATATTGAAATTAAAAAACGTGAAATCAGAGAAGTTAATAGAAATTTAAAAAAAAATCCCAACAATCTAATCCAAGGAAATGATGCTCAAAGACTTTTAATAACATGGAAAACGGTAATGAAGAATAATACAAAAATAAATTATACAGGGCTAATCACAAGAAGCGCCGGTCTAGAGAAGCGTGCCAAAATCTACTATATAAGTAACTGCTTCGAGCAGGAGAGTGGAGCTGTCTTTCAAAAGCTGATGAGACCTGGCTGTTAACGCAGGCTGTCAAAAACTGAATTTTTGTGTCCCGAACTAGTCCCGAACTTGACCGAAGACGTATAAACGTTAGCAGGAACAATCGTAACTAGAAACGCTGCTTTTGTCACTATCAGACCAACGCACATAAACATAAATCTGGAAAGAAGATCAAAATCCAGTCAGGCTGTTGTTTGGTTTTACGGCCCCAAATCAACAACACCGACAACATCTCAACGGCGTTCTCTACCATACGCAAAAGCCATCACGACTACCTCAGTGATATTTTTGGACACAACAAACTTGCAAACTTGCTCCTGTACGACAAACAAAATCAAAGCCAAATCTTTAAGACGATAAAGAATCTTAAATAGGGATATGTCATATTTAATCTTAATCAAATAAAGTTTACCCTACCCAATGCCTAAAGTAAACAGTGGCAGCACCAGGAGAGTCAGTTTAAAAACAATGCCAAACAATTCAGGTGTTAACTTAGGAAAGATTTACTACAGTAGCAATACAACCTTTTTGTGGCAATAATGTCAGAAGAACCTAATTTCCAGAGCAACAACGTTGCCAGAATCATTTTTTTTATTACGAGCTATGCCATCTCTTCTAACGAGAGTTAGAAAGAGTCCACAATATTACCTACTTGGGTGCAAACGTTAACGATAACTGGGATATAAATAAAGAAATAAGAATACACATTGAAAAAGCCAGAGCCGCCTTCTATAAATTAAAGAAAATTCTAATTAATAGAGATATTACGTTAAACCTTAAAGTCAGATTAACACGCTGCTACATATTCTCCACATTGTTGTATGGTATGGAGAATTGGACCCTTATAGAGACATTAATGAAAAAATTAGAGGCCTTTGAGATGTGGATTTATCGACGAGTATTGTGAATAAGTTGGGTTGATCGAATAAGAAATGAAATAGTTTCACATCGAATGAAAAAGAGCACAGAAATAACAAAAACGGTAAAAATTCGAAAGTTACAATATTTCGGACATGTAATGAGACATCCAGAGAGATATAACCTTCTACACCTCATAATACAGAGTAAGATCGCCGGAAGGAGTGGCCCAGGCCTACGAAGAACATCCTGGCTCCGAAATCTCCGGGAATGGTATCAAGAGACCACCGCTAATTTATTTAGAGCCGCCGTAAACAAAGTTATTATTGCCAATATGATCGCGCCAACGTTCGATAATCGGACAGGGTACTGAAAGAAGAAGAAGACGAGCTATGCCATAATTCCTTTCCTTTGTATTATATAAAAATATATATGCAACTATATTGCAGAACACGACACAAGACGATACAATGATCAAACTTTTAAGTCAACTGCCTTAACTACTTTCTTATATGGATTTTAAATTTGAATAATGACACAAAGAGATAATTCTGAAATTAAAGCTAGCGAAATAAAATTTCTGAAAGTGAAAGGCACAATATAAACAACTGACAATGAGAAATAAAAAACACAATTTTGAATATTATACTAATTCCGCACCACAATTATTACTTCCGCTTTCCTGGAACGTCCCTGGTAGCTATCCAGCTATATTAGCATGCAGGATGTGACGTATAAGCGATTGCCAATCTCCTTGGAGATTCTATCGAAGCATCGTCCGGAAATCCATTGGTGAATGCTGATTGGTAAATGTCTTCATTTAAATTTTAATACAATTTCGATTCAGAAAGGAAATCGGTGCTAGAGATGTCACTACAGCAATTATTGATAGTCCTGTGAGAAAATACCGCCAGTGCCGGTCCATATCGTCAAGAAAAAACACGTAAGAAAGTTTAATGTATTGGATAGAGATAGGGAAAGATCTGTCAAAATTTATTCTTTAATAAAAAAACTTTCAGAAGGATTACAAAATTTAACCACCAAAGGTTAGATTACCAAAGAAGGATTACCAAATTAAATCAAAGTTACCAGCCAACTAATTTCAGTTTCACTTTTAAAGTCACCAGACAAATTAAAAATAATAATGCGGGAAAATCCGGTTGTCCAGATGACGATGGAAGATTAGAATTAATCGAAGAACACATCCCTTTATGGAACACGAGACTGTTGAATGAAATCTATAAATGCGATAGACACTCACATGATCGGTAATAATCAGTTTTTATTTATCTCTTCTTCTTCTTCTTCTTCTTCCTCTTTATAAGCAATTCTGCTTGTTCATTGGCGGATTAATACCTCTATGGAAGGTTGTCACTCGATCTTTCGCGTGGTCATCCGATACTTCTTCTGCCGATTGGTGACTTATCTCTTGCTATTTTGACGACAAGGGTCTCCTCCATTCTACATATGTGGTTATTCCATTCTTTTTTTCTATTTTGTGTCCATTCATTTATACACTGTACGTTACATTTTCTTCTAATGTCTTCACTTCTCTTTCGATCTCTCAGCGTATTTCCTGTAATTCTTCTTAGTACTCTCATCTCTGCCGTTTCCAGTAGCCTTTGCGTTGTGGCTGTGTCGGGTCTTGTTTCTGAGGCATATGTCATTATTGGTCTTACACTGGCCTTATAAATTCTTGACTTCATCACAGTGTTAATTTACAAAAGGTGAAAAAAAAAACAAAATAGAAGTTTCCATATATTAAAATGGAAAAAAAAACTGGAATATTCAGGTACTATTTTATCCAGGAAACTTTGGGAATATCAAAGTGTTCTGTAAGACCATCTAGATGTTGATTAAATTTTTCTAGTCTTTCTTTATGAGTTTGTGAAGCCTTCTCCAATATTCTTTTGGTTTTCATCTTTCTTTCTTTCTTTTCTTGATGGAGGTGTCACATTTTAGCTTTAAGTTACTCTTACTTGGTATTGTGTAGGGATCATCTTTTGTGGCGCCCATTAAAATAGACAATAAATAAAGTTTTTTCTGTAATTTGGTATTCGGATCACTAAAGGAATGGTTCTATCGACCGATCAAATAAAATAATAAATATTCTAAACAACTAACAAGAGTTAGGTCAATTTGTATTTATTTTGATGTTCATTTAAAGTCTCTCATGAAGATGATCCCTACGCAATACCAAGTAAGAGTAAAATAAAGCTAAGATGTGCCTCCATCAAGAAAAAAAAAGAAAAAGAAGGATAAGATGCTTAAAAGTCAATAAAACCTTGGAAAGTGAGAGTAAAGATAAATCAGAAGAATCAAAACCGAAACAAACAAAAACTAAAGCCGAACTGGCCTTTTTACAACAACAAGAAAAGATAAAAACCAAAAGAATACTGGAGAAGGCCAAACTCATAAAGAAAGAGTAAAAAAGTATTCCCAAAGTTTCCTGGACAAAATAGTACCTAAATATTCCAGTTTTAGTTTACATTTTAATGTATGGAAACTTATATTTTTTTCCCTTTTGTAATTTATTATTATAATTATTGTGGATATATAGATCAGTGTTAATGTGTGTGTTTCGCCATAAAGTGTTATTAAGGTATCCTGTCAGTCTATTTTCTTTTTGTACTTGATCTCTCACTTCTTTGTCCAGGTTTCCATAGCTAGACAGTGTAATTCACAGGTATTTTATTTCCATTACTTGTTCAATACTGATGCCATCAATTTCTATTTTACATCTGGTTGGTTCTTTGCTAACTACTATTGTTTTAGTTTTCTGAGATGAGATTGTCAATTTAAATTCTTTTGCTCTTATATTAAATCTGTGGACCAGTCTTTGCAGACTATTTTCATCTTGGGCTATCAATATTGCGTTGTCTGCGTAACAGAGTATTTTTATTTCTTTGTTTTCCATTCTGTATCATCTTCCTTTGTTAACGCTTTTGATGATTTCATCCATGATTAAATTGAACAGCATGGGGCTCAATAAATATCCTTGTCTTATTCCGCTGCCTATTTCCATAGGATCTGTAAGTTGTCTATCTATTCTGTCTTCCATTTTGTTGTTTTGGTAGATGTTTTCGATAGTTTTTATAATATATAGGGAAACTTCTCTATTATACAGAAGATGGATTACATCTTTGAGTCTTACTATGTCAAACGCTTTTTTAGGTCAATCAGACAGAGAAATGCTGGTCTATTATACTCTTGTTTATCTGCTAAACTTATCCTCTGATTTATTAGCACTTGTAAAATTTTAGTTGTAAGTTTTAGCGTATAACAAGTATTAACAAATTTATAACTCTGTAGTTTTCTGGCAGCTTTTACCTCCTTTGTTGGATAGTAGAATTAGTTCGCTTGTTCTCCATTCTACCGGTATTTTGTTGTGTTTTATAATTTTAGCTTTTATTTATGTCCCAAAAAATAACAACGCCAACAAATGCTTTCACACTAATACGTATAATGAGCCATATTCTAAAAATCATCCTTAACATAATTATTTATGGAATATTTGAAAAAAGAAAATAGTTCATTTTGCACGATTTCCATATGCTTTAGAACTTTTGGCAATATTTGGCATTATTTGACAAAAAGACAAATAAGATTATAACTTTAAATGACTTTGTTTATAAGTTTTATGGCATTCCTGAAAAATAGATGCCCTGTACAGAATAATCACAAGAACAAAAGCGTATTTTAGATTATTTTATTTTGTCTTTTTATTTTAGAAAAATCAAATATTTGTGTCTAAAAGTTAGGTTATGTTTATACTTGTTTTTAATTCCTTATCTGCATATTATAACCATCCATAAGAAGGAAGGCTCATTCTAAAGCTTGCTTTAATTACAATTTTTTCGATGGATCCTAATGGCCCTTAACGTATAATTTTAATGAAAATATATAAAAAATTTGTTTTTAATTTATCACAATTACACTACATTTTTTTAGGTATTTTCGGGAACACAAAAGTCATTCCTCAGCCGACCCTGACACCACCAATTATTGATAAAACTCTAAGAGAAAATCGTTTTACTGATCATTTATTAGGGAAAATAAAAGGGAAAGATATAAAAAACGAATGGAAAAAGTGTCGATAAAGAAGTATTTATCAGGTTTATGTGACAATGGTGAAATCGCCTTTTTTTATTTCAAAGTAATTCTCGGGATTTGTGCTTCTAAAATTTACTGAAGGAAAGAATTATTTTTGACCGATTAATTGAAAATTTTAACTTTAAATATATTATTTGTACATATTATATGAACAAAAATAGAGAATATAAAGAAAATATAAACATCAAACTAAAAAACAGACTAAAATATGAAAAAATTATTGAGAAATGGAAAGAGTGTAGCAACATCATAAAACAAACATTACATTTACTGATGCAACAGCGACACAGAACCCGATAAACAGAGGAGGATTAGAAAAGAGATTGTAAAGAAAAAATTTAATCCTTCGAAGAAAAAAGAGAGACAATACGAACAAAGAACTTCAAGAATTACAAGAATTAAGTAAGCCAACAGAGTAAAGAAAGTTTTACCAGAAGCTGAACAAAAGCGGATAAGAATTTAAACCGAGAACAACGATATGTAGGGACATTGACAGAACATCAAGAAATACTAAGATGGCGAACATTTTAAGCAAAAGCTTGAGGGAGATGAACCCTGATATACCATTAAACCAAGTAGGCAAAAACAGAGAAAAGAGTTCACCAACAATTGCTGAGATTAGAACAGCAGTGGACAAATTAAAGAACAATAAATCACCGGAAGTCAGATCAAATAGCATTGGAGCTATTGACGTAGGCGATCATTATGGCTATGATGACTTTATTGGATGCCATACGGAATAGCTGTGTTAAGGTCTTTTTATACCATGTTCTCAGGTTAGCAAGCCAGGATATTCTTCTTTGTCCTGCGGCCCTTTTTCCTTTAATTTTACCTTGCAAAATGCATTGGAGTAGCTCATATATGCCTTGATCTCTCATTTTATGTTCCAAAGACTGCAGCTTACGGTCCTTTACGATGTTGACCAAATCCGCGGTTGTGTTCATCCTCCGTAGTCCTTCTTCATTGGTGTCACACAGTCTTTACTGTCCATAGTATCTGTAGGATCCTTCTGTATAACTATATAACTATATAACTATAGCTCAAAAGCCTGAAATTTTGATAGAGTTTCCCCTTCAATGTCCACGTTTCTACTCCATACAGAAGCACTGAGTACACGTAACGTTTAAGGTGACTTATTTTTGTTTCTAGGTTAAGGTCATGGCTCTTGAACACAGAGTCCCTCGAACCACAGTCAAAAATGCAGTTTTTGCCTTTCCGGGGTGACATTTAATCTCTTGGGTATTGTACGACTCATTGATTATAGTTCCCAAGTAGTTGTACTATGAGTCACGTTCAATTTTCATTTGGTTCACATACAGATTTGTTCCGTTTATGTTTTATTTTCTGATGATCATTAGCTTGGTTTTGTTTGTTGGTGTTTATATCCAATCCAATCCATATGTTCTACTCGTTTCCGTTATTTAGTTAATTAAGTTTTGCAGCCCTTCTATGGTTTGGAAACCAATATTGTATTATCTGCATATTGCAGGTTATTGAGCTTGACTCCATTTATTAAGATGCCTTAATCCATATCTTTTAGAGCCTCTTCAAAAATGTGCTTCGAGTATAGATTGACTATCAGTGGTGAAAGTATGCACCCCTGTCTCACTCCCCTTAAGATTTTGATCTGATCTGTATATTCTCCATCTATTTAAAGCCCCGCTGATTGATTTCAATACAGGTTAGCTATTATTTTTAGGTCTCTTCCGTCAATCCCTGTCCTCTTCAGCACTTCGATCATTTGTTCATGCCTGACTCTATAGTATAGAAAGTTTTCTTGTAATCAATCAAACATGCAAAAACATCACAGCTGGCATCTCTACATTTTATTAAACAATACCTCTCTATTGGTATTTTTCCTGCCTTGTATATTTCATTAAATATTGCAGTTATTATTTTTATTTGTTCTGCATCCAGTAGCTTCACCAGTTCTGCAGGAGTTTTATCAAGTACCAAATCAAACGGCTGCCGTTTTACGAAGAAAGAGACGCTTTACTAAAAACAATACATGGCCTGATAACAAAGATATGGTTGAAAACCAGTTACCAGTAGAGTGGAATAGCCGTATTTTTGTACCATTGCATAAAAAAGAAGACCAGCTAGAATGCGGAAACTATTGTGAAATGACGTCCTTGAACGCACCATACAAAATAATGTTCAACCTTATTGATGATAAGCTTAGACACACAGCACCAATACAAAATGAATTAACTGCTAAAAAAACTAACTTCGGAGTCGTACGAAGTATTTTTCCTATATATATACATATATATATATATATATATATATATATATATATATATATATATATATATATATATATATATATTATATATAATATATATATATATATATATATATATATATTATTTTTCCCATAAATCATCGACATTTTCCTGTTAACTGTAATCTAGATACGGAAATTATCCCAAACTCAAAACAACAGTGATAAAAATGATTTAAGGAATCCCGGATTTCGATTATAGCTTTCTGATGGCCATACATTCAAATTTTATTTATATAATGACACTTCTAGACCGTTTATATGGAAATAAGCGGTCACTTCGATAAGTAAATCGACAACAGACTCACCTCCTGCATCAAGAAAATGCCTTCGAAACACAATATTGAATTGCAAGGGGTATTTATGTTGTTTTAAAAGGTTTTTCGCTGAAGAAGGGATTTTAGGTTTTGTAATGGATTTATCTGTGTGTGGAATAAAGTTTTCATGGTTTAAGAATATATTTAAAATCATTTTAGAACAAGATACCAAATAGAATATTATTAAAGTTTTTTTTTCTAATAAAATTATTACAAGATTTTAATTTTATATATATTTTTTTTGGCTTTAAAATATATTTTATGTATCTCTTTTAATCTACTTTTCATTCTGTTCTTCTTTTTTTAGTATTCTTCTCCTCTTCATCAACATATATGTTTGGAAATCTATAGCTTAAAGCATAAACTTATCTACTACTTATTCAATTTCTCTTCTGTTTGTGTATTTGGAATTCATGGCCCAGACTGGTCACATCAAACTAAGTCACATCAAACTCTTTGGCGCACAAAATAAACCTTAACAATTTTCTTATGATCATTCTGACAAGGGATGGAATATTTCTACAGATAACCAGAGGTGACAAAAGTGCAACGCCTCAAAAATCCGTTTGTTATAGGGTGTCCAATTTTCGTTATTTTATTTTAAAATAACGAAATTTAGTTTACCCTGTACATATATTGTTCTTCGTGCAAATATTTTACCACGAAAATAGTTTAAAAATCATTTATTTTGGGCAACCGTTAGATCCGGTGGAACTTAATGTGATACCGTAATAAACCTGAAATTTATTGCCATATGGAGGTTGTTTATCCCTGGTTGATGTCGGTGGCTTTTGTTTGCAAATAAAGAATATTTAGAATGAAATGACATTATTTTTAAAAGTTATTAAAATAGATATATTGTTAGTTACAGAGAGTCATTCATCTGATAAAAAAGTTTTCAAAAGATGTTTTACCCACCATCCTGACGGAACAGCCCATGCAGAATCGGCAATTAAAATCAGATTATCTCGTAAACATAATACTTTACAAAATTATGCCACACCTAAAATTCAGAGCAATTCAATCAGAATAGAAACCTTCTCGTGGCAATTGTTTGTTGCAGCTATTTATTCACCTCCTACACATAATATCCTAGTTGAAAAATACGACAGCTTCATCCAAACCCTTGGCTCGCACTTCCTGTTAGCACGCCGGCTATTAGAGGCAAAAATACTCTATAGAGATCACGACTAACTACAACGTAAGGTAAAAACTTACATCGATCATTACAGAAAAATAATTTATTCTTCTTATCCACAGGACAACCAACATACTGGCCAGCAGATAACAACAAAATTTCGGATCTGCTGGATTATGCAATATTTAAAGGTTTACCTTACACGCATTCAAAAATAGAGCCTAGTTGCCATTAAGACTATCTAACAAAAAAACAAATTGTAAACAATTTGAAAACACCATTAACCAGAATATAACGTTAGATCACCGAATAAAAGAATCTGATGAGCTGGAATTTGCAGTACAAAAGCTAACGGCTGTAATACAAACGCTGCTTGGGAATCTTCTCCTATAAGTAAAAAAGGTAATCCTGAAGACAACAATGTGCCGTTACATATTAAACAAATTCTAACCAAAAAAAGAGGGCAACTCTGCCAACTATCACCTCCAATAAAAGCAATCTCCGCATTCGAGGTTCAGAGAATAATAATGAGTAGAGAATCCTAAAACATCTACCCAGAAAAGCAGTTCTCATGCTTACTATTATCTATAATAGAATGCGGCAGTTAAGCCATTTTTCAATCCAGTGGAAATATGCCCATATTATAATAATTGGAAAGCCAGGTAAATTGTCAACAGAACCTTCTTCCTATCGTCCGATAAGCTTGTCACCCTTGATGTCCAAGATATTTGAAAGACTCCTGCTAAATAGAATAAGCGAAACTGTACCACTCGAGAACATAATACCCGAACATCAGTTTGGTTTCCGTAAAAAATATTCAACAATCGAACAGTTTCATAGAATAGTAAATAAAATCAAGAAAAGTCTGGAAGAAAAGACTATGTGTGCCTCAGTATTTCTCGATATTCAGCAGACTTTTGATAAAGTCTGGCACAACGGTTTGCTATATAAATTAAAATTTTTACTGTCTAGTGATTTATATCTTATCCTGACGTCCTATATTAACGAACGTTCGTTCCAAGTAAAAATCAATAATGATTTCTCAACATATCAGTCAACCTAATCCGGAGTAATCTATACTGCTGACATACCTATTACAGATCACGTCACAGTGGCGCCTTTTACCGATGATACAGCCGTTTTAGTTTCAAACAAAGACCCAGACATAGCATCTAAAAATTTGCAAAATTACTTGCATACATTAGAAAATTGGTTAACAAAATGGAAAATTAAAGTCAATAACGAAAAATCAGCACAAAACACATTTACAACAAGAAGATGCACTCGTCCACAAGTTACTCAAAACAATGTTCCCACTCCTGCTAGAGATTTTGCGAAATATATTGGTTGCATTTAGTCTGAAAGCTCACCTGGAAGCAACACGTTAACGTTAAAAAACTTAGCTCAATATAAAATTAAAACAAATGAATTGGTTATCTGGCAGAAAGTCACAACTGTCATTGGAGAACAAAATACTGCTTTACACAGTCATACTTAAACCAATATATACTTACGGCGTAGAATTCTGAGGCTGTAGCAAGCCTTCAAATACAAAAAATCATCAGACCTTCCAATCAAAGACACTGCGTATGATATCTAACGCCCTTTGGTATGTGAGCAATGCAACCATCCACAATGACCTAGGAGCACCAACCATAAAAGAAGTCATATCACTTCACGCCAACAAGTCCAAAATTCTTAATTCAACGCATCACAGCCAAATTATCAACTAATTATATCAGCCACCAATGGAGGAACGAAGAGTGAAGGGGACTTGGCCAGAAGACCAAGGCCAGAAGGGGACTTGGCCAAAATGGAGAACTGTTGCTGCTGGACGGTACCCAAATCAAGTCAATATTATCACCACATTTACTAATTATTCAATGTAGTGTTTATGAGTAGATTGTAAATATACATTTAAAAATAAAATAAGAACATATTTTAGGAAGAGCATAGAAACGTGGAGCAAGAGAATTATATATTTTTGCTTTTTTATTATCAATAAACTCCTTTTTGTGTAATTTATATTTCATAATAAATGTTCTGCAGAACGTTTAGCTTTTTGTTCATTTTTTTGGCCTAATCGTCTAATTTCGTTAAAAAAGTAGTCAGGATTATACTTTGATTAAAATATTTAGAAGCTTTTTAAAGGGCAATTTACGAAGTTAGATTTTCTGACAGTTACAGGGGTGTACACACAAAAATATTTGGCATTTCTAGTGGATAGCATTGATTTATTTACTTCTGGGAGACTGAGAGGAAGATTCTTTGACACCGTAAATAATTAGATTATTTTGTTTTTCAGAGCGCTCTTCAAATTAATGATTCAAGAATTCTCTCGCGCTTCTTAAAAGCTTCATTTTCCTGTGTTAATTAATAGTAGTTTATCTAATTTAAATTCTATTTTTTTTTTTAAACTACATCATTTTTTCAGGTTTCTTCCTATATAATTATTTTACTCTTTTTAAGTTAGTGTAACTTAAACTGTTTATATTATGCGGTAAAATATCTCGTATGAAGTTTCTTGAGATAATCCAACAGTCGCAAATTGATGAAATACACTGCAAAATAGATAGTAATAGGTTGTTTACATATCTTTCTCGACCATTTAATCCTCTCTATATTCCGAACTGTGTTATCATAACACATCCACATTTATTTCAATTAAAGAAGCAATAAACGTCTCTCCCGAACGTCTTCATTACATCGCGCACCAATCTGCATATTAGAGAGAGAAAGAGTCCGAACTGAACAAATTAAGGACGTTTCAATGCAAATGTCAGCAATGGCTTAAAAGTGGCTCTGTTACTCTTCTAATGAGGTTAAATCGAACAAAGGTTGTTAGTGTTTAGGCACGACAACAGATCTAATAATTCAAGGAATTCCAATTAGGAGAGGAGCAGAGACGAATAAGTCGATGTTATCGAAGATAATAAATTCGGAACGTTGCTTGGGAAGATCAAAAAACGTTCTATTATTTTAGGTAGGTCCGGTGAATGTGGAGTATTTATTCTACGGGGAGTGACTGAAAGATTTAACTTATGCTTGGACGGAAAGATACAGCGTTTATTGTACGTTTATATACATAGCTATATTAAAACTGTGGATGTAGATGCAGAGACGAATAAGTCGATGTTATCGAAGATAATAAATTCGGAACGTTGCTTGGGAAGATCAAATTCATAATTCAACTGGGAAAGAAACTATTGCAGCAACCTCTTCAAAACGATGAATACCAATGAGAATATAACTGACAAAGTAAACTCATCGAAAAGAGATGTCATATAATAAAAACAATTAAATAAAGAGGATATGTCAGGAGATCAAGAACTACAAGCAAAGTCACGAATCAAGAGACGTATTCATAAGATTTAAGCAAATTACTTGAAATTTCAAATCACAGTCACTTGCGATGGAAGATGGACAAGGGCAGCTACTAACAGAGAAGACAAAGATCCTTGATATATTAAAAAAAATTGAACATTAGGCGATACTGTAGACTAGAGCTTGTTGGTATAAAAATATACAATGTATGTCTTCAAAGACAAAAAAAATTAAATAACGCTATATTCGTTTTTTCTTTTAGCATTAATTTACGTGTTGAAAACCATTATCTTAAATAATAAATTCACAAATGGCAGTATGCTTATTACTATTTTCTCTGAAAAACCTTTGTTATCTTCTGTTTTCACCAAGTACATTTTGCTCTCAGCAATGATATGAATGAAACTATTTTAAGGATGTCTGACGTAGCTCCATTTAAAGTTTAACAATGTCATTTTATGACCAATTATTTAATTTTTATTTTACATTGATCCCTATGTGGATAACGAATAATACAATAAGTGAAAGTTTTCCGAATCTCGAATTAACAGGCGGCATTTTTAAAAGACCAGATACAAAAACCTTTACTATTATCACATTAATTTCGACAAGACCACTCTGGAAGTAGCTACTTAACATTAGAAAAAAAAAAACTATATCCATTCTAACCCATTACCCGCAGTCAAAACATCCAGAAGGCCTAAATCCTAAGTGTCTCTCCACCACTTTGAAAAAAGGAAATTGGAATTACTTAATAAAAAACCGAAAAAAGTTTATTAATCACTTTCACTTGTACCCTTTGAACGATTCTAAAACAGCATAAGTGCTCGTTACCGCTCATCACACCTATTAATGCCCTCTTCAACACTGTAAACACATTTAAGTGTCAATGAGTTGGTGAAAGGAGGCCCTGGAGGAAGGGACTTAATTGCAAATTGGTTTTTGTGAATGGTGATCGTCGTTTTTTAAGGAGTTTGTTGATACACTGATATAAATATCAAGGAACATCTCACATTTTCATTATTAGGTATTAGCAATAAAAATAAATATTTGTACCAGCTAGTGAAAAAATGAAAAATATAATAAAGTTAATAGAGACAGAAAAAATTTGCACGAAAATGAGTTATTTGGAGCCTTCTCTCTAAAATTTCATTGCAGATGACCAGTAATATCTCTTAAGTCGAAAAAAGTGTTAACAGTGAACATTCCGTCCAAAACAATATCTTCTATCACATTGCATGCGAAATTAGCTGAAAAAACCTCCTATCTCAATAGTTACATGTTGAGCGTCCACGTGAACAGAGTTCCTGTGATTCCGCCTACTAAATCTTTAAAACTAAAATATCTGAATATTTTTATTGTGTTTTATCTAATAATAATACTACTGCAAAACATGTAAGTACAATTGAGGAGGTGTCAATCAAAATCAATCATGTCCACCTTAAGAAGTTTTAGGGAAATCGCAAAAAACGTATTAGTAAATAACCTTACATGAAAAATCGGATACATTAGCATATATCATTTTATTAATTGAAATTAACTGACTCTTAGTAAATATTTCAAATCTGAAGGTATAAATAATCCTGTAGATACATTTTAAAAAAAGGACATGTTCTTATTTGATTGGACTTCATGGACGTTGATAGAAGGGGTTGATAAAAAAACTCTTAGACTACTTAAAATATCTATTGTATTGTTACAAAAAATATCTTGAAAAATGGCTAACATTTACCAACGACACTTTCCACAAAATATAAATGTTTAAATGTGTAGTCCAATGTCAGGTTCTAGACAATCACAGGATTCGTCCACTTCGTCAGCATCAATTTCGTCGTCCTGGACTTCCACTATTATGGTCTTATACCAAGATAAAAAGTCATGTTTCTGCCAGTCATCACCATACATTTTCACAAGTAACGTCTCCACGTCCTTCTTCTTAGCTGCTTTCACTATATTGCTCAGTGGAAGTGACTCTACAGGAGTTCTGAACGACCTTGCAGAATGCCAGCCTTTTTTTTGAGGCTTGTTGTAGGTTTCAAAATCACTTTCAAACCTAAAATTCTGTGCCGATTTCACTTTGATAACAGTAAGTTCTTGTCCATTGAGGTTGACAGCTTTCTCTTTCCTCACAAAAATCCTCTTCTTTTCAGATATCATTTCAATGTTTTTAAATCGTGTAGCCAAACTTTTAGCATCAATCAATCCCCAATTCTCTCCAAGTTTCCGTACTTCTCCAACAGAACTATATACATTGTAGTACTCTTCCTTTGTTGCAATGGTAGGCTGCTTCCTGAGTAACTTTTCAACCCTTCCGAACACCCGATCAGCGGGGAGGAAGCTATGCCCGCGAACAGGGTATGTTAGAACAATCTCCTCTAAAGCATTTTGCACTGATCCTAAGTAATACACTAATGTGTGAACAACGGCATTGTTTTTGTTTTGACCGGCACACCCATCACAGAACAGATTCAGTCTTGTTACATTTGAAAAATTAGCGGAGTTCAAGAAATTTATAAGTGCAGATGAAACTTCGGTCGCACCCCTTCCTGCAAGTTCTTCAGTCCATACGTAAAATATGGGGTTTTGTGCGTTTGATGCTACAATGCAAAAAGAGTAAAAACTTAATTGTCTTTTGTAGAACGCGTCTTGAATAGGAGTTTTGGGAAGTGCTTGAATTTGCTGGAGATCAAAACAGAAAGTAACCTCATTTTCTTTGTTTTCCTTTAAGAGCCCATAAAAAGCATTAGCTCTTAATCTGTGTATTCTTTTCTAAATCATAAATTGGTTGACCACTACCAAGCCTTTCACAGCTTTAGCCTTCTCAATTTTCAGCTGAAGATCTATTTTATTGCATGTACTGCAAACGTCAGAAGCTGGTGATGAAAATCCGATATTTAATTCATTGAAAACTCTCCTAAACATAGATTTCTTAACTTTAAGATTATCAAGTACAGAATCATTGTATATTAGCCACAACTTCTTAATGTTTAAGTCTGCACCAAGATAAATCCTTTTCGATTTTTTTCGATTATAGTGGCTTTCTTTTCCTCTTAAATTTCTCAAAAAAAGGCGGACTGATTCCTTGTTCGCAGCAGATTTGTGACTCTTCCTATCGTCACCCCTCTGATCCTTAACAGCCTTTCCCTCTTTCACCTTTTTAGAAATATTAGTCAATCTTGTTCCCTTCACCATGGTAATATGCATGAAAAGTTTCCTACACACAGGTATAACTTTACCGGTTGATGAAAGTATAGAATATTGTACACTAAAACTTTTAGCCTTTGATTTTTCAGAGGTAGGCCTAGGCCTTCGCCGCTTTATGTTACGTTGATTTATCCAACTGGCAATGGTGTTATCTTGCGTGTTTTTGTCAGGTATTTTGTAGAGGATATTTCGAACAAAAATAGCATCTATAGGTCTAACTAATGCACATTTCATACCTTTGTTCATTTGTTTACATGGAACAAACACACGACATCCCACTGGAGTACTGTATCGCTTAAGCTTGGCTCTAGTTTTTTTTATCCACAGTCTTTTTATTTTTACGAGATCCTTCATTGGCATCGCCCACTCTCACTAAGTTTCCTTCATCCATGGAAAATTTCAATTTTATTTAATAAAAACTACTATAATAATATTAAAATTAAACCACAGTGCAATACAAACTCAATACTCGCTATCGACATAACCTAGAGGGAAAACACAGACAATGTGTTGACATGGTCAAATCACGTGACCAAATCGGGGCACTCCTATTAGCTGAATGGACATGTGGTGGTATGATTGAAACCAACTGTGGACATGATTTCATTTGATTTGGGAACCTAATATTGTGTATTCATTTTAAACAGGACATGATTTTTTTTAACCGAAACCGAAAACACCATAGAATAGGATTCACTCTTTATATTATGAAACAGATGCTAACTCATTTTTTGATTTTTATGGACATGATTGATTTTGATTGACACCTCCTCAATTTATTTAATCAATATATCAAAGTATTTATTAGAAACCTCAATCAAAAACCTGTATCAACCGAATGCATTCATCTGAGGCATATTCTACTATTACATATTTCTGAACGCATTCTTTTTAAATACAGGTATCCTGTGTCCAGAGTTGCCAGAATTCTTTAACTTCTGACAGAAAACCTAGTAAAAAAATAGAGAAAATATATCAGACTCGGGAGTTTGTAATGAAACTTCAATTGAAGAAATGCCTGTGGTAGGTATACTTACTTCAAGCTCTTGCCTTGATAATATATTTACTAATATTAATAAACTCAATTTAAATACAAGTGTCTACGATCCTGTAATATCTGATCATTTAGGTATCTTATTGATTATTTTTCTGGCAAGAGTCAATGTTTCTGATCCATACGTTAGAACTGGAAGTACACATTGATCAAGACCTCTCTTTTTACGCACATGGGAATATCTGATCTAAAGACCTCCCTTAGTTTTCCGTAAGCTGCCCAAGTTAGGTATTAACCAATGCAAATGAGAAACTTATTTATTTTTGAATATTCTTGCCTTAAGATCTTTTCTTTTTCTTCTTTCTTCTTCTTTTGGCATCATAACCCTGGATGGGTCTTTGCCTGTCTGGCTATGTCCTTCCATTCAGATCTCTCTTGTGCCCTTCTTCTCCATTCTCTTATGTTCATTGTTTTCAGGTCGTCTTCCACGTCATCCAACCATCTCGTTCTGGGCCTTCCTTTTTTTCACCTTCCTATGGGCTTCCATTGTAACATTTTCTTTGTTGTTTTTGCATCGTTTTGTCTCTGCACATGTCCCAGCCATGACAGTCTTTGACTTTTCACAAATCTTACAATGTCATAACCTTCATTTAACTCATTAACCTCGTCGTTTCTCCTGATTCTCCATGTGCCATCTTCCTCTTGTACCGGGCCATATACTTTCCTCAGTATTTTTCTCTCGAATGTCTTGAGTTGGGCTTCATCTTTTTTCGTCATTACCCAAGTTTCACATCCATAGGTTACTACGGGTCTAATCAGTGTTCTGTAGATAGTCATTTTGGTTCTTTTGTTTAATAATTTCGATGTCATCAATCTTTTATTAGCATAGTATGTACGATTCCCGCTGGAAATACGTGCATTAATTTCGCTAGTTACGGAGTTCTTCTGATTGATTTCTGTGCCGAGATATGTAAAGGCATCCACTCGTTCGATAGTATAGTTGTCTATTGTGATATTATTTTCATTGTCAGTTATTCTTTTGACTGTCATATACTTCGTTTTTGCTTCGTTTATTTCGAGACCTCTTTTTCTTGCTCCAGGATTAATTTGTTTGAACACTTCCATTAGTCGTGGCTTATTCCTACTAATGATGGCTACATCGTCTGCATATGCAGTAATTTGTACTGATTTGGTGTTTATATGGCCGGTTATATTGGTTTTTCTGATGACTGCCTCAAGAACTAGGTTGATTAGCATGGTTGATAGGGCATCTCCCTGTCTTACTCCCATGTTGATGTTAAACAGGGGAGTCAGTTCTCCATCTACTCTGACTGCGGCTTTTGAACCCTGATCCCTGACCCTTAAGATCTTTTACTATTTAAAATTGGGTAAAACGTTCGAAATACGTAATGCAACCTGAAACTGAGTACTTGAATAACTCCAGAATAGATAAAAACCACAGAGTCAGACTCTTTGATGCTTCTAAAAAATTTCTGAACGAATTTTTTGACAAACTCTAAACAACCGTCACATTATGTAAGGAAATGTAGCAAAATAAACTTAAACTGGAAGAGAATTTTACATCTATAAAACAAGTTTTTCATATTTATGAAGTAGAGTGCAACAATAACAAAACTGAAGGTTTAGGGAGATTTGTTTTTGAGAAATATTTTAAAATTAATAACTTGAGCTTATACCAGCCTAAGAAAGATCATTATAATTTAATTATTGAACATGTGAATGGAAATTTGAATAATGAAGCTTGGCAAAACATGTTGCAATAACAGAAAAGGCAAGAGAAGGAACGTGACAAAGAAATAGCTAAAATAAATGAGGTGGTTATGATAAAGATTGATTAACAAGCTATAAAAGTAGCTACGCAATTTACCGCAAGCGTCATTTGTTTCAAAACCAAACTAAGCTTTCATAACCTCACTGTTTATAATATTGCCAACCATGACTGTACCTGTTATTGGTTTACAGAAGTTTATGCCGATCTATGTGCATCAAATTTTGTATCATTCATTGAAGACAATTATCTCTACATTAAAGAAAATTATCTCTACATAAATCGTGTCGTGACGACCTATTTCGTGTCGTGATGATCTGCTTTGCACTTTACTATAAATAAAAATTAATAAAATGCCAGTATAAAAGCTTCGCTTCAATAACTTATGTCTTTGAAACTGCACTGAACTGACAATGTCTTTATATCAAGAACACTTTTTTCTAGGTGTAGGCAAGACCCAAGTGGCGTCTGACAGAACATGTGTTAAGTTGGCGCACCTGTATTTACCGGGGTTTGTGTAAAACCGCACAGGAAACACCATAATCTCCTGTACAAACATAATTTCGTTAAATGGTTCTTCAGTAGTTAAATATTTAGAGGATCTTGATGATATTGAATAGACTTTTAGAGAAAACGTGCTTTGAATACAAAAGACGATGAAACGAGCAAAAAGCCTATTTTAAATGTAGTTCTTGTTTGTTTTATAGGAAGGCGATAGATTTTATATTATGATTATATCAAAATGTGATAAGGTAAATTATAACTTTTTGTCCTGCCGTCGATTTTTTTCGTATGGTAGAGATTTTGCCGGATGAAAATACGTAAAAAGGTCAAAATATGAAAACTAACAATATATGCTTAAATCAGACGAATTGTATGACTCTTAAACAAAAATCTTATGCACACGTCAACACAGACACACACAATCAATTGTTACAATTCTATATCTTTGATCAGATAAAAGGCATATATCGAGCACAGTTTAATTTAATCTTGCCCAAGTACTTTCGATCCCTAGATCATCTTCAGGGGTATTTCGTCAATTGCGGCCTATCCGACAAGAACAAAATGTCATGTCTTTTGTAGTGTAGTGTGATGTACATTTATATGTTTATGACATTTTGTTCTTGTCGGATAGGCCGCAATTGACGAAATGCCCCTGAAGATGATCTAGGGATCGAAAGTACTTGGGCAATATTAAATTAAACTGTGCTCGATATATGCCTTTTATCTGATCAAAGTTCATTTATTCGAGCATTCAACCTTATATTTATTTAATTCTATATCTGGCTTATTTCTATATCCTGCTAGTTGCTGCCTGGACCCTCTATGTACCGTCCCTACGTTTTCGTCTGTCTACTCTTTTAATATTCTGCTAGGGTGGTTCCTGGGGTTGTTGAATATCTCGTGTGCTCTTTCATCCATTGTTCTCAGGATTCTCTTCTGTTGTGAATCCAATTTGTTGTTGTTTTAAATTAAGGTTTACTCTTTTGACCTATTAGTGATAAGAGTTAACACCTGGGTGCTTTAGCTTTGTTGACCGTTTGTTTTACGTGCTGTGTGAAGATCAGTTTTTTATCCAACGTTATGCCTCGATATTTGGCTTGGTTTGGCCATTCTATTGGGATATCGAATAAGGATAGTAGTCCATTTGGCCTGCCTTTTCTTTTCTGGTACATGATGGCCTGTGTTTTGTCAGGGTTGGCGGCTATTTTCCATTGGACACACCATGCCTCAAGTTTGTTCAAGAGTGTTCTTTGTAGGTGTCTCGTAGCTAGATCTGGGTTAATACTGCGTACATGCTTAGCATTGAACTGGGTTCAGATGGTATGTCTGCTGTATATATGGTGTATAGGTATGGCAACAATACCGCCCCCTGTGCACACTAGCTTCCAGGTTGACCCTATCCGAACTCTGATCCTTCTGTCGGCTAGATATGACGAGAGCAGACAGGTAATCGCCTCACTATAACTATACTGGCTCATTTTATACAGCAGGCCTTCGTGTCAAAAGCTTTACTGATATCAAGAAAGGCAGCTACTGTATATTTCTTTTCTTTTAACCCTTTCGCCACAGTCCCAGAACCTGAAGTCCAAATGAGTGTTCAAATCCAAACTGTGTTTCCGGTATTGTTCCGACTGCTTCTGATTCTTTTTTAAATCTAGTTAATAGGATCCGCTCTACGGTTTTGCTAATAGCTGATAATATGCTTATCGGTCGATAGTTTTGTGGAAATGTGCCATTTTGTCTGGTTTTTTGATCAATATTACGTGAGCTTCCTTCCATCTGTCAGGAAAGTATCTTAGTCTTAAGATGTTGTTGATTATATTGACTATGTATACTATTACCTTTCCTGTCAGATTTTTCAGAGCTCTGTTCGTAATGTTGTCCGGTCCTGAAGCTTTCTTGGCATTGGTACACTTCATCACTTGTCTGACTTCTTCAGGGGAGGTTTCAGTAATACCTATGTTACACTTTCATTTTTTAGATTCTTCTATTTTTTTCTACTTTTTCTGTGAAGTCTAAATCTTCATCAGGATGATAGTTCTTCAAAAATCCCCTTTCTAACATGTTTTTCATTACTTCCGCTTTGTCTGTTTCTGTGTACACTATTCCATTTTCTCCATGTAGGGGTGGAATAGGTTTTTTGTCTTTTCTTAGTATTTTTGACAGTTTTGTTTGGATTTATTTGGATCTAGCTGCTGGATATAATTATTCTAGTTTTCGTTCCTGTGTTCTTCTAATTACAAGGAAATCAAGCAATGCACCCAAGGATACATAACAAGATCAACAGTTTGCAAGGACAAAAATGGGGCAATTATCAGCGAGAAAGAGGAAATAATGAAAAGGTGGAAGGAGCATTTTCAAGAGCTGTTAAACCCAGAAAAAGAACAAAACGAAGATGAAGAGATAATTCACCACACAGCAGAACAACTAGTTGAGCAACCAACATTGGAAGAAACGATAAACGTCATAAAACATCTAAAAAATAACAAAGCACCTGGCACAGATGGAATAACTGCAGAACTGATAAAGAATGGTGGACATGCGCTATGGAGGCGTATCCATAAATTAATCGACCGCATATGGACACTAGAAGTCATCCCAGAAGATTGGAAAGTGGGAATCATACTTCCTATGTACAAAGGGGGAGACAAACGACTCTGCAAAAATTATAGGGGCATAACAGTTTTAAATGTCATCTACAAGATATTATCAGGAATTATATATAGCCGCCTGGAATCGTTTTCGGAGGAGATTATTGGTGAATACCAATGTGGCTTCAGACCAAAGAGGTCAACTATTGACCAAATACATATGTTAAGAGGTATACATGAAAAATGTGTTGAATATAACATACCTATTTACAACTTGTATATCGATTTCAAACAGGCGTTTGATGGAGTAGATCGACAAAAGATGTTAAAGCAACTATCTATGTTAGGGATACCTAATAAGTTGGTTAAACTTATACGAATGACTCTGGAGGGTTCCAAAGCTATGGTGAAAATAGATGGAGATATGACGCAGGAATTTGATATTGAAAATGGAGTTAGACAAGGGGATGCCTTATCAACAACACTTTTTAATCTAACTTTAGAAGCTGTTGTTAGAAAACTGGATATAAACGGCTGTATTAATACAAGATCTATGCAAATATGTGCATATGCGGATGATGTTGCCATAATAAGCCGCAACAAAAGTGTATTAAGCGAAAAAGTTATAGAACTGAAACGAGAAGCTGCTACGTTTGGTCTATATATAAATGAAAGCAAAACAAAATATATGGAGTGCACAAAATCGAATGAACATGAGAATCTGAAGGTAGACAACCATACCCACAAATATGCCTCCACTTTTCCCTACCTAGGCTCAATAATAAATGACAACAACAACATCAGTCAAGAAATACAAGCACGGATTCTTAGCGGTAATAAGTGCTTTTATGCATACAAAGACTTAATGAAAAGTAAGTTACTGAATCGTGAGTCTAAGCTGAGAATCTACAAAACAGTAATTAGACCAGTGGTCACATATGGATGTGAAACGTGGACCCTCTCAACCACTGATGAAAATCAACTGAGAATATTTGAGCGCAAAATACTAAGGAAGATATTTGGACCAACCCAATGCAGCGATGGTTCGTGGAGAATTAAAATGAATCACGAGCTGGATGAACTAATGCAGAGCGCAGATATTGTCAGATTTGTAAAGTTACAAAGACTAAACTGGCTTGGTCACCTAGAAAGAATGCCAGATAATCGAGCTGTAAAAGTAGTCCAGAGATGGAAGCCCCAAGGAAACAGAACAAGAGGAAGGCCCCGTAAAAGATGGATAGACGACGTAGAGAGGGATCTTAAAACCATGAACATCAGGCAGTGGCGAAGGAAAGTATCCGACAGGGCAGAATGGAAGAACATTGTTAAGCAGGCCAAGACTCACAAAGGGTTGTAGCGCCATTAGAAGAAGAAGAAGAAGAAGTTCTTCTAATTGTTTTTTGACTTCCCTGTTCAGTTCGTTAGCAATTCTTTTATCTTCTTGGTTTCTTACTCTGTTCCCTCTTCTTCTTTTTCGTTTTTTTTTTCTTTTATCAGTTCTTTCAGCTCATAGCTGATTTCTCTGAACCTTCCTTTTGTTGTGGGTGTTTCTTCTTCCTTGGTGCTGGCATCGATAGCATTACACACGTCAACATAACAGAGTGACATAAACGATTTTTAATTGGATTATATTTAAAAATACTCGGAGTAAGCTATATTTAGCTCTTCCTCTTTTATTTGCTTGCTTTGGTTTTCCCCTGGTATCTCCTCTTCTTAATTTTCATATGGGATAAATATATTTTTTAAATGAGTATCAAATCTCATCATTAATCTGCCTAATCTTTACTATTTTCAATTTTCCATCTTCTTGTCCATTGTTCAACTTGCACTATTGGTCTTTTGAGCTTTGGTAGATATATCATTATATTATTAAATATCGATATTCAGTCTAGTTTTATGTTTCCTATAAATATTTCAGGATACTTTCTATTTTTTTTTTTTTAATAGAGCCAAAGCTTCCTCATATTACCCCCTAATTAAGAAACACATATATAAGAAGGGTTTCAAAACTTCTACATATAAGGCACATTTATGTGAAGACGATAATTCAAATTTGATATTAAAGAAGTAATAACAAGAAAAGACGCAATAAAGAACCTTCTACCCCGATAACGTTTCGTCTCATACCACTCCGGGTGGGTTAAAAGTTTGAATATGAGATTGTTAGTCTTTCTGCATGAGGATCTTTGGCAGTGTTGGGGAAAAGGGATATTGTATGAGTTGGTTACAAAAATATTGAGTATTCAATATTACTTTATTTTGGATGTACAGTTTTTGATAATTTTCGATCATGTTTACTATATACTAGAGGGAAAAGTTGGAAGAAAACCGATTACTTTCTATCAAGGCATATATTAGTTTGCTCCAGCGGTCAGATTTTAATACCTTACAGAAAAGAGTCACAGGTAAATTCGCTTCGGCCATATATTTCTTAGAAAAGATGGTTTTGAATGCCTTTAGTAGGTACACAATGAATAATATTGAATAGCCAGGGCTAGCATAAATAGAGAATGTTGTCTTCATAAAGCAGGTACTTTGATACATTTTATTAATAAAGGTTTTAATAAATATTTTTCAAACTTTGTAGTTTACTACTTCTTACTTAACATTTTATAATGATATTATCACTCACTAAAGTATAATGATGTTAAAGTTCATATTCCCTTGTTCAATATTTGATTGGGTTTTTCCGTGTCAGAAATTGCAAGTGATATATTTCTTAGATCAGATTGATAATTAGTATTCTACACTTAGATTCATAAAACTGTTTTTCATGACTGTGGTTAGGCCACCTAGCTGTAGGGGTAGCACACATATCGGCTTTTCTCCTTATTTACATTACTGCCTCTATTAAAGTTATTCTAGCATTGCAACTGGACTTGAGTTCCTAAAAAGTGTGTTTTTCGAACAGAGAACCACCAACCTAAGTTGAGTTTCTGTCCGAAATATGTGTGTGCTCAGTCACACAGCCCCCAATTTGGCAAAATAAATTTTGTTCTCACCAGCTGGGCAAACCAAGGGTTCTGGCCACAAAGTCCATACTTTTCTTACATAAACTTGAAGCTTAGGTTTCACGAGAAGGTCCTCATTTGACCTACCTGAAAGGTCTAAGCCTGTGAGGCTGGTACAAAAAAAATTGACGAGCCTTTATATAATATATTATACTGAGTTCGATTTGAAGGTCCGTATTCACATAATATGTAATGGATATGCATTAGTCTAGACAGAAAGCGGTGTTTACAGAAAGTGTAGTCCGTAACTCTCTTAATTTTCTGTTGGGGTAGTTTCTCTTTTGTCCATTGTCCTTACAATTCTTTTCTGCCCAGAGTCTCTAAGTGGTACATATTTACCTCTTCCTACGTATCTTAGTAGTAGTACATATTTATGTACGTATTTTTAGTGCTTCTCTTATCATGAAGTTCTGGGCTACTTGGATTTTCTTCCTGTTGATTTTGCAGGTATGTCTCCATGCAACTGAGGCATACGTTAGTGATGGTAGAGTTATGCTATTGGCTAGTCTAATTTACGTTTTAAACTGTAATTTTTTCAGTCTATTAGCAAAGAGAGTTGACTTCTTAGTGCCTTTGCTTTGTAGACCGACAGCTTCACGTATTTAGTGATCGTTAGTTTTCTGTCAAGCATCACTCCAAGATATTTAGCTTGACTTGCCCATTTTACAGACGTGTTTGCTATCGTGATTTCTCTGTTAGCTCTGCTTTTACGGTGTCTGTACAAGACGGCCTGTGTTTTATCAGGGATTAAGGCGATCTTTCACTTAATGCACCATAATTTCTGTAAACTATTTAGTCCCCTTTGCAGATGATTGGTTGCTTAGTTTGGATCTCTGCAGCTGGATGCTATAGCTGTGTCGTCCGCGTAAAAGCTTACAAGTATTCTGCGATCTGTTGGAGAGTCTGCTGAGTAAATGGTGTATAAGTAAGGCGACAGGACCGCCCCCATGCGGCTTCTAGGGCTCCGAGTTCAAACAGGGTTGGCCCTATCCAAACTCTGAACCTTCTGTTGGCTAGGTATGACGCAAGGAGACATGTTATCGCCTTACTGTAACCATAGTTATTTATTCTATATAGCAGGCCTTGATGCCAGACTCCGTCTCTGTCGAAGGAGTCGAGAAATGGTGTTGTTGTATACATCTTCTCGTTGAATCACTTAATTATGTATTCCCTCAGCTTTAATACCTGTAGCTCGTAGGAGTGATCTGATCTGAAGCCGAACTGAGCTTCTGGGATAGTTCCTAGTGCCTATGATTTCTCATTGAGTCTAGTTAGGATGACTTTTTCCGCTATTTTGCTTATTGATGACAGTAAGCTTATCGGTCGGTAGTTTTGTGGGAAGGTGCTATTATTCCCGGGTCTCACTATCATAATAACATGAGCTCTTTTTTCATCTGGCCGGGAAGTCTCTTAGTCTTGGCATGCTGTTTATTATGTTTGTTAAATGCACTATTGCTTTCGCCGGCAGATTTTTAAGTGCTATGTTTGTGATGTTACCCGATCCTGGTACTTTCTTTACGGTAGTCATTTTTATTAGTTGTTTAATCTCTTCGGAAGAGGTATGTGTTATACCTATTCTACGCCTTCTTCTTCTTAGACTTCTGACGGTTATATCCACTTCTTCTGTGAATCTATGTCTTCGTAGGGATGTTCGTTTTTCTGCATTTCTATTTTGTTTTAATGACTTCCGCTTTTTCTTCCTCGGTGTATACAATTCCGTTTTTCTCGTGTAAGGATGAGATTATCCTTTTGTCTTTACGACCTTACTTAATACTTTGGATAGTTTCCAGAACGCACATTCATTTGGGTTTAGCTCTTGGATATATTATTTTGTTTCTGCGATTTCCCAGTTGCTTTTTTACTTTCCTATTAATTTTTTAATTGTTTGCAATCCACTTGATTTCTTGTTCGGTAGACCCTTATTCTTTTTCTATTTTTTTCTCTTATTAAGTTTTTTAGTTCTTCGTTAATATCCCTGAATCTTCCTGTTTGTGTTGATCTTTTTTCTTCTTTGAAGCTGGCATCGATGACATTTATTATTGTTTGTTCTAATTTTACCACACATTCTTTAAATTCTCTTATGCTGTTTATTGTGAGTAGTGCACCGATATTTTTGCTCACAATAGTAAATATAACATCGATATACAACATCTCTTCTAGGCGAATTGGAATAATACATTTTGGGAAGATGGAAGTTACCTTCTTCTTCTTCTTTCTTCTTGTATGAAGGTTTTAAAGCCTGTCTCTTCGTCAATATTAGCCTCCTAAATTGTTTAAATTATCGCATCATATTTTTCTTGGTCTGCCAATACTTCTTCGTTCATTTGGTGACTTATCTCGTACTATTCGTACTATCCCATCCTCTGCCATTCTACTAATGTATTCGTTCTACTTCTGTTTCCGTTTTGTCACCCATCCATTTGTGTCTTCTATATTGCATGTTTTTTTATGTTTTTGCTTCTCTGCCTACTCAACAGACTTTTCCCTGATATTCGTCGAAGCATTTTCATCTCTGTTGTTGCTCGTAGTCGTCTTGTTTTAGATGTGTCATGTCCTGTCTCTGCCGCGTATGTTAATATAGATCTAATTGCTGCTTTATAGATTCTTGTTTTTGTGTCTTGTCTTGGATGTTTGTTCTTTCAGATTGTGTCATTAGGAGATCCCGCCGTTTTACTTGCTTTTAAGCTTTGTTGTCGTACTTCTTCAACATCTCCGTAACTAGTTATATTTATTTATTTCCAGATATCTAAACCTTGCATCCTTCTTTATTATTTTCCCATCAATTTTGATTTTACATCGTAGTGGGTATTTAGATGTAGATACATTTGGTTTTTTCTGCTGATATTATCATACTGTATTTCTTGGCTATTGTTGTGAAGATGTTTGTTAATCTTTGGAGCTCGTCTTCTGTCTCGGCGATTAATGCGGCGTCGTCTGCATAACATAATATTTGGATTTCTTTGTTCCCCATTCTGTAACCATGACCTTTACGTACTGCTTGTACCTATTATTTCGTCCTTTATTATATTAAAGAGAAGTAGGCTTAACGAGTCACCCTGTCCGACTCAGCTTTGTACTGGTATACACTGTATTATTTTTCCATTTATTGTCTGTATTCGATTATGGAAGTAAATGCTTTCAATGGTTTGTGTAATATTGATTGGTATGTTTCTTTTATACAGTAGGTGTAAGACGTCTTCGACTTGGATGAGATCGAAAGCCTTTGTCAGGTCTATAAAACATAGATGCTGGTTTATTGTACTCGATGGCCTTTTCCATGATTTGTTTTAGTACAAATACGCAGGATCTTCTGGATCTGAATCCAGATCTGTTTATCTGATAAAGTTGTTAGTTTGTTGATTTTGTTGGTTAGGACTTTTGTGGTAAGCTTAAGTGCGGTGTTCAGGAGATTTATATGTCTATAATTGTTGAGGTCTTCTTTATCTCCTTTCTTGAACATTGGTGTCAATATGCTGTTTTTCCATGCTTATACTTTCTCTTCCGTGTTTTAGAAGCTCGTTGATTATTCCATCTGGTTCTGGTGACTTTCTATTTTTGAGTTAATTTATGGCTATCTCTACTTCCTGAAAACTGATTTCTATTTGGTGTCTTAATTCAGGTACGTTATTGTGTTGATTATTATTTTCCTTTCCTTTAAACAGTTCGATTGCTGGTATGTTATTGTATTCCTTCAATTCTGCCATTTCTTTCCGTTGGTTTCTAATGAAACTCTATATTTGTTTTCGTGTACCGTAGAAGTCGCTTTCCATCAATTTTGTAAACTGTTCCCAGTGTTCATCTTTTGTTCTTCTTACCAACTACTTTCTTTCATTTCATACTTTTCTATAGGTGTCTCGGGATTTTGGAGTATTTGGTGTTTTGTACTTCGTGTAGGCCTCTCGTTTCTATTTATATTTGTCTTTTATTTATTTCTGAACCTTGGTGTATTGTTGTTTTTTCTTTTGTTCTGTATAGCTTTGCGTTTTCCTAGAGTTTCTGTTGCTGCTTCTTCAATGTTGTTTTTAATTTTCTCCCAGCTCGCGTTTATATCTTCGATGTCGTCTATTTGTTTCAGCTGTTATCTTCTGTGCTAGCCTCCTTTGGTATATTTCACTTGTAGAGTCGTTCCGCAGTGATTCTACATTGAATTTTTTGTTGGTGATTTCCTGTAGAAAATTTTTTGGTGTACTAGTTTGTGTTCACTCCCTGCTTCTGCTGAGTTTAAAGTTCGGATATCTAGAATCTGCTTTGGTTGGATTTTTCTATTACCATTGGTTATAAATAAAAATATCGTTCGGATTCTTAACTATTTTAAAAGGAAAATCAAGAATTTGGAATTGAAGATAGACTAAAATTTGTTTCATTTAAGTAATTATGGTAGTGAGTTATATAATGAAGTAAGAAACTGGTATAAACACTGAAAACTACTGGTAGAACTGGTAGATTTTTAGTACCACCTAGTTCTTTCTATTGTAATACAAAAACAGTATTATTAATTTTTTAACTGGAAAAATATTCCCCTCCGACTACGACCTTGATCCCCAAGTTTAATTTCTTTCCCTATAACTCAGCTCCATTTAAATAACTGGCGACATTTTTACGACGGCGAAGAATTATTGGAGTAAATTACATCTCACTTTTGAAATATTTAAATTCTGAATTACAGAATTATATCCTTTTCTGAGACATTCCGAAATTCGGATATTTTCATTCGAAAGAGGAAATTTAGCCTGCTGTTATTCATGGGACGTTTTCTCCTCGTTTCTCCATGTTCGCTGGAAGAGGGAGATTCAATTTTTCAATTTATTGCGGTGAGGAATTAATCTGCGGGAGAAGAAGCGCTGGAATCAAGACGAGGCGATTGTGTTAAATTTACTTTGTTCGTGTAATTAGTTTCTTTGTTAAAAAGGAATATTGAGGACTAAAATAGAGCTAAATGATAAATAAAGTTATATTTTAGAGAAATGTAGAAGAGTTTTAATTTGTAAACTTACCTCAAGCTTCGTAGCACTGTCAGTGAGAGCCTGCAACAAAAATAGATATCTAAATACATTGTTTACATGTTGCTTTTGTAAATCTCTTCAATACCTTCTTATCTTAGTTTTTAACAATTTTTAAGAAAAAATTAGATGCTTCGTAATGATAACAGAGCACAACAAAAAAAATTTTGTCTTGCTGCCGAAAAAAAATCAACTGATTTTGGTTAATTCGTGCTGATTCCAAAAATACAAAACTTTTCTTTGTATCAGCTCTGGTTTTTGAGATATAACATAATCATCAAACACTTAAATATTTTTACATTTCTGTATATTCCACCACTATAATTGCAATAAACAAACTTTGTTTATAAACAAACTTAACAAATTCTACTGCAGAATGCATTAACTGCATTAAGACAAATGTGTACTAATGACTTCTAATTAAAGTGTACTTATTGGACATGTCCATAACTTGAAATTAGCACTAATTGCTTCTTAACTATTGTCCGATAAGTACATAGTATTTTCTCTGAAATAGTCTCTCAGAAAAATAAATTCCTATAAAGTCGACTGCATTCCATTGAAAAATTTAGTTTGAACTTGAGTTTCCTTGCAAGAGTTTGTTTTAGACAACTGAAAACTATGTTGTTGTATGAATAACCCGTTTTTTGCTACATATGTGGCGAGTACATTGTAAAGGAAAGTAGAAAACCAGTTTGTGATTTTATAAAAAGGGCATATCAAGCCTATTTTGGTGTTCATTTAAGAGATCAAGATAAACTCTAGGCTCCACATGTAGTGTGCAAAACTTGTCTTGAAAACTTCCACGCGACAGTGGACAAAAGGACAACGAAAATGTTTAAAGTTTGGTGTTTCAATGGTATCGAGGAATCCAAAAAATCATTTTGACGATTGCTGGTATGTTATCTGGTCCAGGTGCTTTGTTGGTTTTTAGTCTTTTTATTGCACATGTTACTTCACTTAGCATTATTTCTGGTCCTGAACATCCAGAAACACTGACTTCTCTCTCTTGCTCTTCCTTGAATAATTTTTCCATGTATTGCCTCCATCTCTTAAGTATTCTCTCATTTTCGTAGAGCAGATTGTTGTGCTCGTCTAGCAGTAAGTTATGACTTCGTGATCCGTTTCTACCCGTTAAGTTTTTGATCTTTTTATGTAGGTTAAAAATGTCATGCTTCTGTTCTACGGATTCTATTTGTATGCATTGATCTTGTAGCCATGATTCTTTTGCTTCTTTAATCTTTTTTTTTTAATTATTTTGTTTATTTCTTTGTACCTTTCCTCATTCTTTGTTCACTACACTTGTAGTGTAGTGTAATGTACATTTATATGTTTATGACATCCTGTTCTTGCCGGATAGGCCACAATTGACGAAGTAAGTCTATAAACGTTAATCATATAAAAACCTTTTTTCAACCATAAAACTTCGAGTTTTTATCGAAGTTAATCAATTTCTTTGGTTATAAAAAAACGTTTCTTGGCTTATTTCAGATGCCCCTGAAGATGATCTAGGGATCGAAAGTACTTGGGCAAGATTTAATTAAACTGTGCTCGATATATGCCTTTTATCTGATCAAAGTTCATTATTTCAATTGTTCATAGAATATTTCTATTTCCTGCTCTGAGCTTTTCCAAGTTGGAGCATATGCTTGAATAATGTTCACGTTAACTGGTTTAGCATTAATTTTAAGTACTGGAACTCTATCTGATATTCCAATAAAACTAAGTACACATTTGTTAACTTCTTTATTTACTATCATAGTCACTCTGTTTTTGTTTCTTGTTGTAGTATCTCCACAGTAGTATATTGTGTGGTTTTCTATTTCGCACTGGCCTAAATTGGGCCATCTAACTTCACTGCATTCAAGTATGTCAATGTTGAGTCTTCGCATTACTTTAATTACGTTATTTACTTTTTCGGCCTAGAATAAACTTCGTACATTCCATGTACCAATATTCTTATCATGCTTAAATCTAAATATTTGTGGCAACCGGGGGATTCTTCCCGGGAACCCCACTTAAGGGGTGCCCGAGACTAAGGGCCGTTTCTATATTGACTTTCCATTGTGATTATACTAGGGAAAGTTAATTGGGGTGGTTTCCCGTTGTCTTCCCCAATGATTTTCCTTTCGTGTGAGGTTTACTCCTTGGGAATGGATATGCGAGAGGATTTATTTGTTTTTAGTAGGGATCTTGGGCTGGAGACTTTCCCGGCACGGGTTGGTATTCTTGGTAAGAAGTTTAAATGGAGATAATAGAAATGGGTTCTTACAAGGAGGTTCTCATTATAAATTAAAGCCATTTTTAAGAAGTCCACTAAATAATCCAATTTCTATAATGAATTTTATAGAACCAGATATGCACCATAACTTTTTATGTATGAAAGAGAAGGTTTAGGTACTATTTCAGCCAGTGGAAGTGGTTGTAAGGTTGAACAGATTCAACCTTTCTAATCTATAGCAATATTCTACGAGTACAACCTAGCGAGAGATCAAAATTAAGGCAATTTTGAAGATGAATTGATAAATGAAGACATTACTGAACTTTTTTAAGTTGAAGATGTTTGAGCTAACCTTGTATAATATTTTAGTGTTATAGAAAAACCTGAGAAGAATCATTAAACATGTATTATTTTTTTAATCATTATTAAATTTTTCTTTACATAATTTAATTTATTCCTGCTATCACAAATTGTATAATCAAAAGAGATTAAAACATTATTGTGATTTCTTTCACAATTAATTAAATATTAGTATGTTCCGAAATAAATTTTACACTCATCTTACAGATAAGTAACCGCAACATAATTTGACGTGAAAAGACGGGTACATTTTATTTTATAAATAAATGTCTATCCTTCAGATAACTATCTGTCACATAGGACAATATTTATCTGGAGGTGAAAAGACCGGCCCTTTCATGTAAGAAGTTTATTATTTTAAAAATTTAATTTTTATTCTTTTAAAAATGTTGTTGATCCCAAACAAATTGGCTGCTAATTTAGTGATCGGTAAAAAATATAATACAAAACTCGAACTTTTCCAACAAATAAATTGCCAAACTAGAATTACGCTGGTGTTATACGTCGGTTGATTTCATGAGACGACTTTACGAAAAACGTTTAGCGACTCTCCAAAAGTGATTTATTTGTTATGAAAATTGTACAACAGATTAAAATATTATTCTGTTGTCGTCCTAACCTTAAGTAGGAGGAAGACAGAAAAAATTAAGTGTCCGGCATGGTGTCGGGCAAAATAACTAGTATTGTATATGCTGTTATTTTCTACTTTTCCATTGAGATCTTCAATACTTACTATTTTTCTAATTCTATGTATACCGTCTCTCATTTCACTGTCAAATTGGATTATGTCAGGCGCATAAACTGACATAATATGGAGTTTTCGAGTTTTCAGGTCGTTTTTAGGATTCTATGATTGATATATACGATATCTTCTAGGTTGTTTTTAAATTTTTCTTTTGTCAAAATAGGTCAAAATAGATATAACTTTATAAATTAAAATAATAGAAATAGCTGTGAAATGAGAACTGATTTGGTGTTTATTTTCATCCTCGATTAACGGACTAGGAGCTCACTAATTTCCCGTCATAATTTTTTAAGTCTCATGAATGGGCCGATACACGAACGATCAGAGCAACCATCACAATGGTCATACACTCGCTTCAGAAAAACAAAAGACCATCAATCATCGGGACGGCAAGCGCCAGGTCTAATGACTGTCGGCAACACAAAAAGGATCGAAAAACGACGATTCATAAATTTCATTTGTTTTAAATAAATCAAAGGCATTAGACGACGCTCAGTTTGCTTGATTAATTATTTCTAATAACTTTTGTTTAATTAAGTGTCATGCCAGTGCTTCGGGACTCGGCTGGGAGTAAGAAAAGGAGGTTAGAGGTTAGGTAGAAGAGAAATACGGTCTGCTAATGTAGAGAAAATAATTTCTTGACTGTTTTTAAGATGCGTCATTTTCTAAATATTAGGAAACATAAAAAGTTTTAAGTAAAATCGCTATAATAAATTTTTGTGATTTTAAATTTATTTTTTAACTATTAGCTAATCTATCAGCATACTTTAGAATGCCCACTAATACTGATGGAAATCCCTTTTGCTTAGTTCCGAACCACTTTGTATGTTTCTTCTCTGTCTTATTTTGCAAGTACTTGTCATATGCCCATCTTTTTCAATTTCGGTTGAAACTTTAAATTTTGTATTATATTTTTTACCGATCACCAAAATCGCAGCCAATTTTTTAGGATCATCAAAATTTTCAAAAGGATTAAAAATAAAATTTTTGAAATAATAAACTTCTTGCATGAAAGGGCCGGTCTTTTCATCTCCAGATAAATATTGTCCTATCTGACAGATAGTTATATGAAGGGTAGACATTTAAACTTTGTGAAGAAAAATTTAACAACGAATAAAAAAATAATACATGTTTAATGATTCTTCTAAGGTTTTTCCATAACACTAAAATGTTATATAAGGTTAGCTCAAACATCTTTAACTTAAAAAAGTTTAGTAATGTCTACATTTAGCAATTCATTTTCAAAATTGTCTTAATTTTGAAGTCTCGCTAGGTTATACTCGCAGAATGTTGCTGTATATTAGAACGGTTGAATCTTTTTAACCTTACAGCCACTTCCAGTGGAGGAAATAGTACATAACCCTTCTCTTACGTATATAAAAAGTTATGTTGCATATCTGGTTGTAATATGAAATTCATTATAGAAATTTAATTGTTTGGTGAAGTTCTTAAAAATGGCTTTACTTTCATTGGATCAGAATCGCCTTGTAAGAACCCATTTCTATTATCTCCATTTAAACTTCCTATCAAGAATACAGAATTATTTATTCCTACCTGGTAGATACCTAGAACAACATATCCAAGAAGTATCACGATATTATCAAGATTTTAAATCAATATTCCATATATTATATACAAGATTTATTAAAAGTTTTGAAATTTCCCTACTACACTCTGGATATTTTGTATACTAACTCTGAGTCTTTTTTATATATATAATTGAATGTATTTTATAATGATTAAAAGATTATGAAAACCTAAGAACTATGCGCATATTTTTCATTTTGAAATAAAATACTACTCTTATTGAATCAATAGCACCAATATCTCTTGAAAAAGGTTAATTAATCCATTTTTTAGTTGTCAAGATTATAAAAATATTCATTCCTTAAATTAAGTAATTGACAATATGTATACACCTACTTTTATAATAATTTATTAACAACTATTTACAATATTTCCTCAGAATATAGATCACTGTCGGTTTACTTAATCCTAACCTTTTAGAAAAATCTTTATGATTACAAAAATTAAAATGTTCAATTCTGCATCAAATACCTATTACATTCTCGCACTAAGTTTATAAACATTAAACATCATACTGATCATACTCTCTGACTTCATTAAATCTTTTAATATTTATGTCTCTAATCTACAATAAACAACAATATTTAGATTATATTTTTGATTTCGCGATAACCTACAGCATAATAACGAACTACAACAAACACAATTTATTTTCCAGATAACTTTTTATTTAGTTTTTTATTTGGCAAATAAATATTTTATATTTTATATGCCAGATAATTTTAATTTTTTTTATCTGTCAGTTTATCTGTTCATGTTTCGTTCCTAGGTGACGCTAGAATTTTAAATCTAAACTGATATAAAACTTTAAATTATTTTGTATTAAGTCGTACCTTAAAAATATAAATAATATTATTTATTAATATTATATTAATATGTAATTAATATTTTTTGTTTTATTAATTTGAAGTATCATTTCAAAAACATTTCAAAAATATGATTGACTCATAGGTTAAAATGTCAGTAGTTCAGATTTATTCGTTCAGATGGCGTTAGGATTTTAAATCTAAACTAACAAAGCTTTAAATTATTTTGTATTAAATTCTACCTTAACAATATTATTAAAATTTATTATTAATTATATTCATCATCATCATCAGGGATTTTCATTCCGGGTGGAATGTTTGCCGCATTCCACTTGTATGTTGTCAAAGTTTGCTGTATGACTTGGCTTTCCTTACAATTTTCTTCCACTCATTTCGATATGTGCATAGTTCCCTCCAGTTTCTCACTTTCACAATTTTGATAACTCTCATGATCTGATCCTCCCATCTCTCTCTGTGTCTTCCACTTGGTCTTTCACTTGCTGGTTTCCATCTGGTGATCTTCTTCAGTAGGCCGTTTTTCCTTTTCTCTATGTGTCCCAGCCATCTCAGCCTCTGTGCTTTAATAAATCTAACTATATCTTCTCCCTTCATTATGTCTCTTAGTTCATGGTTCATTCTTCTTCTCATTTCTCCGTTATCCAATCTTATCGGGCCCATAATCCGTCTGAGGATTTTCCGTTCGAAAATTCTCAATTTTTCTTCATCTGTTTCCGTGAGGCACATTGTCTCAGCTGCATTCGTAACTACTGGTCTGATTGCAACTCTGTATATTTTCAGTTTTGTATTACTGAATAAGTTCTTGTCGTTCATGAGCCTATGATATTTCCAGTATGTTTTGTTACCTGCTAGTGGTCGCTCCGTTACTTCTACACTTCTCTTGTTTTGGGCATTCACTATTACTCCCAAATATTTAAATTGATGGACTCTTTCAACAGTGTAGTTTTCTATTTTGATTTCTCTCGTCCTGTTATCTTCTCTTCTAGAGCAGAGTAGATATATTGTTTTTCTTTCGTTAATTTCTAGACCTCTTTTCCGTGCTTCTTTTGCCAGGATTGTTACTGCTTCTTTTATTCTTTCCTTGTCTCTTCCCATAAGACTAAATCATCTGCATATGCAACCATTTGTGTTGAGGAGTGGGCTATAGTTCCTTTAATTTTGCTAGCCTTGACTGTTCCTTCTACTGCTATGTTGTATAATGTGGTTGACAGGGAATAGCCTTGCCGCACTCTTGTTTCTATTGCAATTGATTTTGTTCTACCTTCATCTGTTGTTACTTTAGCTCGAGCTTCATCCATGGTCATTTTTGTTGTTAATCTGATTATTTTTGCTGGTTATCTTGATTTTTCTTTTCTCTGTTCGGCATATTTTATCTGCCCTCCGTCTTGCATCTTGGTAACTTGCCCTTCTTTCTCTGGTTCTTCTTTCCATATATCTTCTTTCCAGAAATCCAAAGAAGAATAGTAAAGGGAAACAAAGCTTATTTTTCACTCAATCATGTGTTTCACTCCAAAAACACACACTGGAGATCGAAAGTCAGGGTCTACAAAACTATTATCAGACCAATAGTATGTTATGGATGCGAGACATGGGTGATGACAGAAGAGACAAAAAGAAAACTGAAAGTCTTCGAAAGAAAAGTTCTAAGAAAGATATTTGGACCTATTAACGAAAACGGAATATGGAGATCCATGTATAACCATGAACTCTACCAACTGTTCAAAGAGACACCGATCTCAGAATTCGTTAAACTTCAGAGACTTCGCTGGGCTGATCATGTAGTAAGAATAGAGACAGAAAGATTACCGAAAAGAGCCCTAGATAGTAAAATTCAGGGCACAAGACCAAAAGGAAGGCCACGGAAAAGATGGGAGGATGAAGTGGCAGCGGACGCGCAAAATTTGCTAGACGTGAGAACCTGGAGAAGATCGACGCGGGACCGACAAGGTTGGAGGCATAGTTTGGAGGAGGCCAAGGCCCGATTTGGGCTGTAGCGCCATTGGAGAGAGAGAGATCTTGGTTTTTCATTTCAATAAATAATGTATTTCTTCCAATACAGTCAAAGGCTTGTCTGAAGTCTACGAAGAGGATGTGGAGTTCTATGTTGTGTTCGTGGCATTTTTCGATTGTTTGTGTAACTATGTGGATCGCACCTGTAGTGGATTCTCTGAATTCTTGCTGGTAGTCCCCAATTTTTTTCTCTGTAAATTGAGTGAGTTTTTGATTGATAACGGCTGTCAGAATTTTATATGTTGTGCTCAGTAGAGATATTGCTCTATAGTTGTTAAAGTTTGTTACTTCTCCTTTCTTAAATATTGGTATAATTCTGCCTTCTTTTGCTATTAATATGTAATTAATACAGTATTATTAATTAAACGTATCGTTTCAAGAACAAAACATGATTAAAATGTCAAATGGAGGTAGTTCAGATTTCTTTCCTAGATGGCGTCGTTAGTTTACTGGTCAAATGGTATGACTTCTCATCATAGCCTTTTATATTGATGGATAATTTTAGACTTTGTGTCTAAATAATATTATTAATGTTAAGTTCATTTAAATTTGAGCTGTTAAAAAGCTTTAAGGAGACTTTGGACTTTATTTTTCGCCGCCGCTGAGATAGAGAGCCGATTTCCATGTACTCGACCCGGTGGCCACACGATCTTTAGATGAAGACATCACAGAAAGACTAAAGTTTCTTTCATTATAACAGACCAAACACGACTTGTTCGAATATAAACATGTTGATATATTCTTTTATACACTGCACAGCCCTGGGTGTATACAGGGTAAATCGTACGAAGCTCGACAGTTTGATTTTATAAATAATTTATGAAGGTTTCTTTTCCTCGGAATTGTTGCTGCACATCTAACAAGCTATTAGCCTGACGGAAATACAAGGCAACGAAAATAATGAATTCTGGGATAAACTATAAGAAAACTATGGAAGAAGATGTTATTACTATTTTTATTAAGAATAAGCCACAATTTAAATTTAAAATAAGTTTATCTATGACTCTTTAATTTCCACTTCGAAAATCGTTCCCAAAATACAAAATATTAATAAATTAAACAATTTCGTCCAAGTCTGTAACTGTTCTTCTTTATCTACAATAAGTTTGTTGTTCTCGTCTATTAACCTACCAAACTGTTTTTTCTTGTAAGTATAAGTAAACTCCTTGATTTTTTTATGCATATTAAATATAAATTATTAAATTTTTAATAATTAAATTTTTTTATGCTGTATGTTTAGATTTGCTAATAATGCTAAACCTCTTTCTCGCAAGTACTGATACCCTTGAAGTCAGCAAACTTCAAAACGCTGAACTTAAGATTATTAAGATGCTTCAGTATTCCAACTTCTCGAGTGAGATTTCTGAGCTTAAGAAAGATAAAACTCTATCTAATAAGTGTCTTTTACTCCTAAATCCCTTTTTGGATAAGAATGAAATGCTCCGGGAGGGAGGCCGCCTTAAAAACTCAGACGTTACCTTTGATCAAAGATACCCTCTTCTCCTCCTCTCATAAAATCGCGTAGATCGTCTCATCCTTCACAGAGAACATGTTAGACTTTGTCACTCAGGTCCTCATAATACTTCGTCCTAAATTCGTCTCAAATATTGGCCTTTAAATAGACTACGAGAAGTCAAAAAGGTCATTCACCAATGTATGGTCTGTTTCAAGTTTCGTGCCAAATCCGCTATCCAAATTATGGCAGATTTACCAAAAGAACGTTTAAACTCCTCTCGAGTGTTCACTCATGTCGGATTAGATTTTTGCGGTCCCTTTCAGGTAAAGGCTTCCAACCTTCGCAAGGCTCCTTTAATAAAATCGTATATTGCTTGTTTCGTTTGCTTGTCGACTCGAGCTGTTCATATTGAAGTCGTTTCCAGCCTCTCTACTGAGACGTTTCTTCTCGCTCTAAAACGCTTTATTAGTCATAGAGGCCTCCCTCAGACAATATTCGGTGATAACGTCACGAACTTTCTTGGTGCTCGCAACCAGCTGTTTTAACTCTATAAGTAAAGAATTTTTGGCCTCGTCCCATATTCGCTGGAAAACTATAGTTCCTCGAGCCCCTCAGAATGGTGGTATTTGGGAAAATGCTATTAAGAGCGCAAAGCATCATATACGTAGACTCCTGGAAAATCTTCACCACAGTTCTCGTTCAAATTGAAGCTGTGCTCAATTCCCGGCCTCTTTGCTCCCTTTCAAATGACCCCTTCGACTTTACTTATCTTACTCCTGGACACTTCTTAATTAGACAATCTCTTACCTTATTCCCTAAAAAAGATCCACATTCCCGAAAACAGATTAAATTTATGGCAACGTTTGTCCAAACTCCAACAAGTGTTTTGGAAAAAATGGTCTATCGACTATTTGAACAGACTTCAAAATCGGCCTAAAATCCCTCCCGCATAAAAACCTACACTCCAACGATCTCGTCTTGTTGATTGAAGACAACACTCCTCCTCTTTATTGGGTACTAGCAAGAGTGATTGAGAGTAAGAATTGCCTCGGTCAAAATTAAGAATGGAGTCTTCAAGCGCTCTATTACCAAATTGTGTCCTCTATCCAATGACGATTTAATTTAAGTTAGTATAAGATAATAATTGTAGTATATTTTCTCTTCCTGATGCTCTCTTGTCATAATATGATCTGTTTTTTTGTGTTAAAGCCAGCGCTTCAACGGGGGCGAGTATGTTGTAAAAACAACATTTAATATTAATCTTACTTTATTTTTCATTCTCGCAAATATTGGCTTGGATCTTATGCGATAGACTGTACTTCTTGCCTGCAGGGTATTTGTGCCATAAATACCTTATAAGGGCCTTGGGTTAAACTGACGCCTACCGGTCGACACTTTTAGATAAAAATTCAAGCCAAAGCTATCGCAGATGTGATTGTGTGTCTCAAGTGACTAGTTGAACGTGCGGCTGTGTGTGCGGTACTTGCTGATACCTAAGCCATCTCTTCGCTTCCAAAATGCAGAAAAATGTGCATTAGTTTCCGCTATGTTCGCGCTCCCCTAAACCGCCGGTATAACAATGAACAATGTTTTAAAGCGAACTCTTTAATTAGTAATAGTGCTTTTGTAAATATTCTCTAGTTATTAAATGTGTAATATCGATTAATTATGCTTTATTTTTCTCTAAGTACAACCCTATCAAACCAAACACATAAGGAATTATCGTCGTGAAGTCTGCTTACATATATCGAAGGAAACTCTTTAACAGTTCATGGTCCTAAAATATTTGGTACTGTACACGATTCTTCTTCTTCTTTGTGTGCCGTGCTTGTATTCAAGCGTTGGCTATCGTCATATTGACAAGCTGATGAAATGATTCTCGGTCGGCAGCTAGATGAAACAGTTCCTCGACCATTCGACCTGTCCATTGCCTAATGTTACACAGCCAGGATAGTTGTTTTCTTCCGACCCAACGTTTTCCTTCGATTTTGCCCTGAATGATTAACCGGAGTAAGCGATATTTAGGTCCTCTCATTATATGACCGAAGTATTGGACCTTTCTCATTTTGATGATGTTGATCAATGCTCGCTCTTTGTGCAGTTATGATCAGTTATGGTGCGACGGTAACACCATAACTCAAACGCTTCTCATTTGTTAAGATTTTTTATTTTTGTTGTCCAGGTTTCACATCCATAGAACAAAGTGGACCAGACGTAGCACTTCAATACTCTTAGACGTGTGGTCAACGACAGACTTCTACTGCATAATACAGAACGCCAGTTAATAAAGTTTTTCCGTGCGAGTTCTATTCTGGTCGAAATTTCCTCGTCACTTTCAACCCTGCAGTCAATCCAGCTACCCAGATATCTAAAGTGTTCCACCCTTTCCAGGATTTTGTTATCTAATCTTCGTACTGAGTCTTCGATATTAATTTTTCCGACCACCATCCATTTTGTTTTTTTTTTTTTTCGTTGATTGTTAAGCCCTTTTTAGTGCATTCGTTGTTTACAGCATTCAAAAGGGTTTGAAGATCTTCTAGACTCTCTGCCATTATTGCGGTGTCATCGGCGTATCTGCTGTTAATAATTTCACAACTGATTTTCACAACTTAAAAATTTCACATAACTGTACACGCTGGGGAAAGGAATTTAATAAGCTTTCCCCCAACAATTGGTGGAGATTAGACAAAGTTCTATCACTTGGCTTTTCCAAATTTTACAGAAATAAGATCTTTTCTTGGTTTCCAAATTTCTAGAGACAAAACAGCTTATACTACTTCGGTTATTGTATACTTATCCCTGACCACAAAACTTTCTAATTCTCTGCCAATTTATTTGTAAACAAAAGACTTAAATGTTATAATCTAAAAGTACTATCTTTGAGCTATTAACATTAATCGTTTATGAGAATTCCTCTATTGTTATCATATATTATCGTACGAATATCTATTCTCCTATCTGCCTACTTTCTATTAAATTAGAAAAGCTATTACTCATTCGAATATTTGAATCTTACAAATCCAACATTCCTATTTGTAGGGTGAAACGACTTTACCGGTCGGTGAATTTAATTTTTTATTAGATTTTAATAAATTTAAAAAATAACAATATATATGTATGTATATATAGAAATATCGTACCTTAAAATAATATTTTCTTGTAGGATTTGTTTATGAAATTTTTTATTTATGATGATCACTCATGCGAGCTTTTTCGTATCTCCTTGTAGTTTCTTTCAGAAAGTGAGCAGTTGCCGTTTTATATATATCGATAGCACGATAAAATATGCTGTTTTCGGTAAACATCGCCGGGACGTCGTGTCTTTTATTTTTTTGAAAGATTTATCTCTTTATTGTATTTCAGTTTACAAGCTTGCAATACTCCGGGCTTTGTTGTATAATTCTCAACAACTAATTTATCATTATTAGCAGGCGCATTTGTACCGTGTGTTGGTCGTGTAATGAATACCTTTAAAATGAATACAAATGAGATTGTAGGTTGCGTTTTAAACGGTAAACATTATGTATATTTTTGGATTCTATTAATAAGAATTAGTTTACAAACTTCAAGGATTTTGTGAACAGTAAAATGTCAAATCCTCATTTTATCTGTTTAGTTTTTAAAAATTAAAAAATTATTGTACGAAATTGTTACATAACTATCTATTATTCGATTCCGTACTTAAACTAACTGAAAACCAGACTAGAGAGGATTTAAAAGAGCTGTGCAAAATATTTTCATCATAATCGTCAACTCTACAACTCTAAAAGCTATAAGGATCTTGTAGGTGAGTCTTTCTCGCGTTTACTATTGTCCTCCACTGTTGCCGGTCATGTCCAGTTATCTCTCTTAAGACGCCTTCTACTTTGCGTAGATCAGTTGTTACTGCATCGTTCCATATTGTCCTTGGGCAACCAACTGATCTTCTATCATTAGGCCTTTCCCAGAATGTTGTATTGAGGAGTCCTTCATCACCAGATCCTAATACATGTCCAGTTCATCTTATTCGGTTTACCTTAATGTAGCGTACTATGTAGTATTTATATACGCTCTATGGTATATTACCATAGAGTGTCTTGAGTTGTTGATTATGTTTTCTTTCCCATTGCCCTAGTATATCGTCTGTAGAAGGTCCAATAATAATATAACATAAGAGAAACAAAGCCTTACGTTATTTATTAATTTATAATAGAGTTTTAAACGTAATATTAGAAAAAATAATTATTAAACATGTTGTGTTATTTCACATTATTGTTACTATAAACAGACCTTGGAGAATGCGTACTTAAATGCGTTATATTTTCAATCGACAATTAATTTAAAACTATCTGCTAATAGCTGGTAATATAAGGTCGCACAAACAAGTTAAAAATTTTTTATTGAGGAGAAAGGCAATATCCATCTTTTTTGGTGAAAATGTTTATCTAAATCCCAGTTGGGCCAGAGCAGTGGAAGCCCAACACCACATTAGTCAATCTTCCGTTCCAATAATAATATTTGTGGTGATTCACGCTGGTGTACCATCCATTTTTTACTTCCATACGTTATGGTTTTATATACTTTTATTTTTTACTGCTCTCAAGAGTATTCTTGATTTAAGCTAAGAATAATATGCCCTGTTTTCTGAAATGATCAACGTCTTTTTCATAGCTGCTTATGGATACATTTTGTCTAACTCTTGGTAATGGATTCTTCGGAATCACCATGTACTCGGTCTTATCTTCGTTGATTTGAAGACCAATTTCTTTGGACCCGTTTTTAACTAGGGTGAAGCAGCTCTGGTGGATTGCAGCTCTGTTGGATTGTCCAATAGTATCGACATTGTCAAGCCTGTAGTAGACTCTGGACAGCAAAGCTGTTTATCAGCTCTGGCTGTACTTTTCTTACTGTATGTTTTAAGACAAAGTTGAACAATAAAGGGACAAGAAGATCTCCTTGCCTAAGGCCAAAAAAGATATGCTTTTCTTGCATAAGATATTCTTGTGTTGTATATAAGAATTATTATATTAGCAATTCTTGCATAAGAATTGAATATTTCTAATTCTGATCATTTTATGTATGTTCTTTACATACACCTATGCTAATCGTGCCAGCTTTTGTACCTAGCTTTTGTAACAGCTTTGATGTTAATAGCTTTCATGTCACTGTTTCTATATTTCCTTCGCCTGTGAGATGATATATTTAGAGATGAATTTTTTCTCCTCCTTTTTGAAATAATTCTGCCTGAATGTCGCCTAGGCCAAGAGTTTTGTAATTTTTTAGGTAAAAAACTGGAAAGTAATGTTGCTAAATTTTATCTACAAAATCCTTGCAAAACCTGGTAGAGAGAATCAAAACATATAAAAAATATATGTGCAATATCAATGCGGATAGACCAAGCCGCTCCAATACTGACTAAATATTCACTATAAAATAGATAATGGAAAAATGTTGGGATAACAATACGCGGATATATTTGAAATAAACAATGGAATAAAACGGAGAGATGCACTCTTCAACATAGCTCTAAATACATAATCAGAAGTGCAGGGAATCGAAGCCAGAAAGAAATGGAGAAATGTTGTCAACTCGCTTATAACTCATACAAAGTTGTAACGCCATGGAGTAAACGAGTACAGTACATTCAACCAACTTACCCCTCTAAACGATTAATGAAATTTGCAGAAAATCTTTCTTTGTAGTAAAAGACACGATAAACTGAACTGGAGTTCTTCATACTCTGAAACAATACATATACTCTGTGCACAGATACTCTGTGCAAACAGTTTTTTTTCTTCTACCATTAAATAATTATTTTTACATCAGGCTGCAAATTTCTCCGCTACCGAGTTCAATTTTGGTGTCAGCATGACTTCAGGTATAGCATCCACTGCAATAATTGGGTCGTCAGCAAACATACAAACAGAACGTATGAAAATTTACTACACAAATACAAAATAAAAGGAAGAAGAAGTGTGGTACACTTCTCTAAAATACTGACAGTTTGATACCGAAACAGGCAACATGTGCCTAATTCTATAAATAAAAAAAAAGAAAATCTGCGAAGTAATAAATATTAGAATTCTGAAACAACAATTACCACAAGTTTTTTATCTTCCCACGACATTTTAACAAATGTCTTTGATCTCATAGTGTGGGAGAATTGACGTACACCTGTTAGTCACATCTCTGAAATCGCCAAAAAGTTACAGGCTCCATTTACCTTCGGTCAAGATCTTTCGAATCGTAAAAGACTCAAGTACCATGACCAATCCTATGAATGGACTTAATTTACCCTAAAATTAGCGCATCTAAGAAATTTCGGCCGTGTTGAAGGACAATAAAAATAGTTTTGTTTGAGAAGTCGTAAATAATATGTTTTTTTTCTTCAATAGAATATGACAGTGATCGTTTAATGTTTCTTTTTATCTATTTTGGATTTCGTGAGAACTTCAAATCTTTTTAAAAGGTTATATCCATATTGCCACTGTGGGATTAAAATATTCTATGAAAAATAATTAAATATAATAAACTTTTATATTATTAAAATCTTTTGACTTTCTCTTATAGGGTTTTCTACATATGTATTTACTTCCTTATTAATTGATTTTTTGTCTTGTGAGTTCCTGTTCTTCCCTTTTTTTAGATGGTACTTGTCTAATGTGGTTCCGGTCCGTCGGTAAACATTTTTTATGATTTTTTATTTGCATTCTTATATTAATTCATGCATTTGTATTTCCTACTTCCTATTTGAATCAGCAATATGTGTGAAGCTTCCAAACTTTTTCTATTGTCGAAATTTATTGAGGCATAAACAGCAAGACGATTTAAAGAAAAAATCAGAATAGAAGCATTGGAAAACCACCAGAATTTCCCAATTCATATTGTCCCATAAGTATTTTACCACTATTGGCCAAACAGTGTCATAGAATCATTAACGAAATTGTAAAGAATCTAAAAGAAAAGAAAGTATGCAGCTTAGTATTATTGACTGTAGCAAAATCATTCAACTTGTATGGCATCATGGACTACTTTATTAATGACAAAAAACTCCCTACCAATTACAGTATTGTGCGAATTAATAGAAACATTGTAAAATTGTTCAATATTTAGAGCTGAGAACACTCTCCACACATTTACAACTGATCAGGCATTGAAAACATAACCTTACTTTTCTCTGCCTTTTATTTGAGGGTGTTTTAAGACATTTCCCACTAAGTTTGTGTTGTTGTGTACTATTTTGTGCTGTTTTGCAAAAAATGCGGAAGAAAGGGAAAAACAACACCAGCAGATGAAAGATTTTTACTTCGAAAGACCAAATTACACCCAAGAAAAACAAGCCAAGAGCTCCAACAAGATCTAGCAGTCTCAGACGTAGTGATGGAATAGACTTCTGGAGATTGGTAGAAGGACAATGCGCCCACAGAAAAAACAGCTTCTAACGGAACGAATGAAAAAACAAACGCTATTATGGGCGAAAGATACACATCCATGTTCGAACACCATGTGGACACAGAACTTCAAAAATGCCAGCCCCAAGGAGCGATTATTCAAAAGACTCTGCCTCCTGTCACAAGTCAAAGCAAGTGACGGAATTTTTCAAAACTAAGAAGGTAAATGTTTTCTATTGGCCCGGTAATTTGCCAGGCCTCAACCCTATTGAAATTTTTTGGACTATTTGCAAAACTAGACTGCACAAAATCGACTGTACTACAAAAATAAACATAATAGAAGCGGTCATTCAGGTTTGATTTCGAGATGAAAGGATATCTGGAAACTGGAAGCTAGTAGAATCTATGCCAAAACGGGTAAAATCAGTAATTGTAGTCAAAGGGGAATTTCCTACTAAATGATGTTAAGTTTAATAGTTAAAAGAAATATACGAGCATATTAAGGCGAGTATAAAGCAAGCAGCATTCGAAGCCCTTGGGGAAAAAGAACATATAACAAATAAACAGCACTATTATGAAATAAATGAACCAACAAAAAGAATAATTCAAGAAAAAAAGCAACTATACAGAAAATGGCTGACTACAAACAACGATGAAGTTTATAAAGAATATAGAGAAAAAGATAGAGAAGTGAAAAAACAAATAACACAGCAAAAGAATGAAGAATGGGAAAGAATCTGCTTAAATATTGAAACATATATAGGAGGTACAAGAACTTCGGAGTCATGGAAAGTACTGAGAGGATTGAAACAAAACTCAAAAGAAAAAATTAAATTGGGAAATATACAGGACAAAGAATGGAAGGACTACTACAAGGAACTATTAACAGAACAAAGACCACAATTCATTGGAAAAGAAAACAGGCGAAGACGAAGCAGATTCCCACAACAAGAAATAGAAATAACAGATAGGGAAATGAGAACGGCCATAAAAGCAATCAAAAATAAGAAAGCACCGGGACCTGGAGGCATCTCACCTGGGCTTATAAAATACGGATCAAAAAAATTACACCGGATGATACAATGGATATTTCAGAAAGCCATAAATGGAGAACAGCTCCCAAAGGAATGGACGGCGGCATATATGACATCTATATTTAAGAAAGGAGATAGAAAACGATGCGAAAACTACAGAGGAATAAGCGTAATATCATCAATAGGAAGATTATATGGGAAGATACTACGAGAAAAGATAGAGCAAGCGATAAAAGGCAAAATCGGAGAGGATCAGGCAGGCTTCACGGCAGGAAGATCATGCATAGACCACATATACACACTGGAACAACTGTTGGAAAAGAAAAAAAGCAAAAAATAGAGATATACACTTGGCACTTGTGGACCTGAGAAAGGCGTATGACTCTGTACCAAGGTCAGAACTATGGGAGGCAATGTACAAATTAGAAATACAGACGGAACTCATAGAAGCTACAAAAGCTCTGTATAAAGAAAATAAAGGGTCCATTAAAATGGGAACAAGAATCATAGGAGACTTCACCACAACAAAAGGGCTCCTGCAGGGTTGTTCCACATCTCCAACCCTATTCAAAATATACTTAGAGAAAGCCTTGACTACATGGAAAAGAAAATGCGAAGGCATGGGAGTACCGGTACGGAACGAATACCTATATACATTAAGTTTTGCAGACGATCAAGTAGTGATTGCACAAGACCAAGACGACCTCAGCTACATGATGAAGAAACTACAAGAAGAATATACCAAGGCTGGCCTAGATATTAACCTCGCGAAAACAGAGTACCTATCTACAAGTGAAGAAGACGTAGAAGATCTACAGATTGATGACAACGTAACAATCAAAGGAAAGGATAAATTCAAATACCTGGGGTTTATAATCACGAAAAAGGCAACAACAGAGGAAGAAATTACACAAAGATTAGGACAAACAAGAACAGCAATCCGACAACTTAACTCAGTTTGGTGGGATAGACACCTAAATATGAAGACAAAAACGCAGATTTATAAAACATTAGTGCGAAGTATTATGACATATGGGGCTGAAAATTGGATCATAAACAAGAAAAACAGCAGTAAGATAGTAGCAACAGAGATGGAATGCCTGCGAAGATGCTGCAGAGTAACAAGAATGGATAGGAGAAGTAATGACGAAATAAAGCAAAGAACATCAATAGAAACAGACATACTAACATATATAGATCAAAAAAGACTAAAGTGGTATGGACATGTAAGAAGAACTAGCGACAGCAGATGGATAAAGAGAATAACCGAATGGAGCCCCATAGGAAGGAGGAAAAGAGGACGACCCCGAAAATCCTGGAGGAACGAAATAGACGACGCCATGAGCAAGAGAGGACTAAACGATGGAGAATGGAACAACAGAGAGAGATGGAAACGGTTGAGCGAGGGAAGGCAGTGAATACTGTAGAATCCCTAAATATATATATATATATATATATATATATATATATATATATATATATATATTCTTACATTTCTATATATTCCGCCACTATAATTGCAATATGTTTATAAACAAACTTAATAAATTCTAAGACATGCCTGGACGTTTTTTGCTATATATGTAGCGAGTACCTTGTAAAGAAAAGTAGAAAACCAGTTTGTGATTTTATAAAAAGGGCATATCAAGCCTATTTTGGTCTTCATTTAGGAGATCAAAATAAATCCTGGGCCCTACATGTAAGTGTGCAAAACTTGTCTTCAAAACTTGCGACAGTGGACGAAAGGATAACGTAAGTTTGGTGTTCCAATGGTATGGAGGGAAGCAAAAAATTATTTTGACGATTGCTATTTATGTCTTGTAAATATAAAGAGCATTAAAGGTAAAAATCGACATACCTAACCTAGATTCAACAAGACCAATTCCACATCAGCTTGAGCAGATACTCATTCCAATATTTAGCAGTCTACCTACGTTACCAAAGGATAATGTCAAAACATTATCTGACAAACTACAGACTAATAGAGTTGCTTGCCTCCAGACTAAAGGAAAAGAATCTTCTTTACCCAGGCACCAAAATTACATACTACCGTAAATGAAAACAAGACCTTTGCCTTTTTCGTCTCAGTAAGATGATATGGTTTATTGTAATAATATTAACACGTAGCCTGCCGTCTCGGTCTATGTGACCGAGAAAAAAAAAGGACTGTTAGAAAAATTGGGTGAATCGGAGTATACAATGGCAGCAAATATGGAAGTATACCAATTGGGCATTCTACAAAAATGAAAGAAGAATATAAAACAATATCTCTGGTGCTAAAAACTATCAACCCAACATCAGTGAGCGATCTGTGTTGATTTTAAGATGGTGAACTTTCTCCTGGTACAACACGGTGGCTATACAAAAGATCCTTCTTTCCTGTGTCTTTGGGATAGCAGGGCTAAGGACCAGCACTGGAGTAGAAGAAAATGGCGTTCTAGAGATGCTTTAGTTCAAGGAGAAGCTAACGTAGTTAATGAAGCATTGGTCGACCGAGAGAAAATAATATTACCTCCATTACATATTAAACTAGGGCGGATGAAACAATTTGTAAAGGCCCTAAACCAGAATCGTCCTTGTTTTGAATACTTGTCCAGCAAATTTCCTCACTTATGATGAATTGACGACTAAAATTGAATGTAATGCATGGTGCTCTTTTGTGAAAATTGTGGAAAATTTTCTTGGAAACAATAAATCGGAAAATTACCGGGATATAGTGGAAGAAATGATCAACAATTTTAACAAACTCGGTTGTTATATGAGTATTAAAATACATTACCTCCACAGCCACTTAGACCGTTTCGCAAAAAATCTTGGTGACCTTTAAAAAAAAAGTAAAAGAAATTTAAAATGTAATGTTCATCACTAGACTTCGGCAAATATGCATATTGCATATTTTGCATATTGTGCATATTTTATGCAAATATTTCATATTTTGGCATATTTGTATAAAAGTTTGCATAAAGTGCATAAAAGTTCAGATTTTTATACTGTATTTGAAAATTTTTAAACATACCAATTTATTTCAATTCTTGTATAAAATTTTGTAGTCATTTTTATCAAGAAATGATCTAAGTACGTAATCTCTACAGGTACAAAACATTTACAATTTCAAAGAAGATCAATTTAAGTAGCCCTCAACATTCTTAGAAAGTCTCGGTCACTGAGGCATTCAGTTATTGGATAATCGCTAAGGGTTCGCTCATTTGCATTTTATGATCTAATCCCCAAATCTATCTACAATTTATTGTATCTTAACAGCAGGTAAACGGCTAATAGTTTTGTTCCTAATTTAGGGATTTTCCAAAATCTCCCAGTTTATTGAATTAGGTACCTAAACATTTCTAATTTGATGCTCAGATTTGTAAATCATTTTTGTTTTGATATTCAAAGCGTAAACACTCGTTGTGCGTAACAAAAAGGAAGATTGTGATTTTATAATGCCTAAAACAACCAGTGCTTCAACTTGGATTAAACCTTATAAAGAGCTGTCTATGGATATGAGAAAAATCTACTGTTCAGTCTGTGGCAAAATTGTAAGTATCTAATATTTTCTATTAAATATCTAATATTTCATACATACAGGGTGTTTCCAAATGACACTTACAACGTTTGACTGTAGATACTTCTCGAAAAATTGAACAAAACGATATAGTTAATGAAGGGTCAAACTTATTTACTTTTCGAGATAAAGGGTGTTAAAATTAAAAAAAATTAAATTCTTTTAGTTAATAACAACAATAACTTTAAAACCAATAAACGTATTTACTTGAAATTTAGTACTCGTAGGTTGTTTTTAAATGAAAAATAGCTTCCTTTAGTGAGAAAAAATTGTCCATGGTACAATACAATGGTGTGTATTTAGAAAAATTTTTCACCTTTCCTTTTTTTTATGAAGTCAGCTATTCTAAAACACAATTATTTTTATTGTAATTGAATTAACAAAAAAAAAACTTTTGTTGAATTTTAAAATAAGTTATATGATGTACTAATGGTTAGTAACAAAAGCTAATTTATGGATTAATACTGCATTTAAAACACTTAGCGAGTGTTTTTTTTTTTCCAAACCAGTTATTTGATTAACCGAAAACACCTTGTATATTTTTATATTTTAAAGGTTGGGTTAAAATAAAGGTTTTTATTTTTATTTATAGATAGCATGTGAGAAGAAATTTCAGATAGACCAACATGTGAGAACTGCTTCACACATTGCAAAAAAAGGAAAAATAGGAGGAAAACATCAAACTTCAATGGCTAAATGTTTCCAATCTACTTCAAAAAAATTAGATGAGCAAGAAACTTTTAATGAAGACTTGTGTCGCGCATTAGTGTCTGTAAACATACCGCTTTCAAAATTAGCAAATGTAAATTTTAGTTCGTTTCTAAAAAAATATTGCAAACTTAATGTTCCAAGTGATCGGTCTCTAAGAAGAAATAATGTGAACGGGCTATACTCGTCGGTGTTAATTAATATTAAGGAAGAAATTGCAGATAATTATTTTTACATATCTGTAGACGAAACCACTGATTCCTCAGGAAAGTATATTGCTCATTTATTGATTGGTGTTCTTAAAGAGGATACCTTACCAAAATCTCATCTTATTTCATGCCAGCAACTTGAGAAAACAAATGCTTTAACAATTTCGCGTTTTATACAAGAAACATTAGCAACTTTTTTTCTTCCGACAACTATTCCTTCTAATAAATTACTGCTTATTTTATCTAATGCTGCTCCTTATATGGTGAAAGCAGGACAAAATTTAAAAATATTTTTCCCAGATTTAATATATGTTACTTGTGTAGCGCATGGATTAAACAGAGTTGCAGAGGAAATACGAAAAAAGTTTCCTCTTGTAAATACCATGATATCCAGTGTCAAAAAAGTATTTCTTAAATCTCCTATAAGAATTCAACTTTATAAAGAAATGCTACCTAACATTCCTCTTCCACCACAACCTATTTTAACGCGATGGGGAACATGGTTAGAAGCAGCTAATTTTTATGCAGATCATTTTGTTAAAATAAAGAACATAATTGATACGATAACAGATGAAAGTTCCCAATCTCTTTTGGATTCTAAACAAACTTTTCAGAGTAACTTGCTTCAACAAGAACTTTCATTTATAAAATCAAATTTTAGTTTTGTTCAAAAAACAATTACTCAGTTAGAATCACCAAAACTGTCATTGCTCGAAAGTACAGCATTAATAAAAGAATTTGCGTCATGTTGTCGGAACGTTAGAGGTAATATTGGAAAAGATATTTTAAAAAAATTTGAAGCTACTATGGAAAAAAATAAAGGTTACCATATTCTTTCTGAAGTAGTCAGTGTTCTAGCTGGAAATATTTCGGAAACAATTAATTTAGAACCAAATATTTTGGTTAGTTTGAAAAATGCTCCTGTTACATCAGTTGATGTTGAACGAAGTTTTTCCATATATAAATATATGTACTCAGACAGAAGCCACAAGTTTTTGTTAGAAAATTTTGAACACCACTTGGTCATTTATTGTTACCATAATTCTAAATAAGTTTATTCATACTTAAAAATGATGTAGTTACTTAAAATAAATGTAAATCTTAATGAATAGTAGGAAATATTTAGTTATGTACACTTTTTTTTTTAAATAAAATTGTTACTATTTTACGATTTTTTTATTTATTTGTATGCATATTTTGTAAAATATTTGCATATTTTCGGGTAAACACGTGCATATTTATGCGCATATTTTCTACATTTTTATTTGCATATTTGAAGAAGTCTATTCATCACCATCCATTGTGGTTTAATCTAACATAAAATAATATTTATATTAGACTCCATTATAAAACTCCGCTTAGATTATGTGCACGTCTATGGAGTGGTAGTAGCTAGGTACTTGTAGGTAGTGCAATACGCTCGAACCGGTTCCAAATTAAAAGACTTGATTTGCAGTTTGTTTGTTGTTTGCGTTTCAATTAACACAAATAGTAATCCAGCCAATTTACACTCAATTATGAATAGCCAATACACAACAAATTCCTTACGACAGTGAAGAGACGCTAATTTGATAACACTCATGTTTGTCGTCGCTGATACTTATTTATTCTCGACTTATACCAGTGGCGGCTGGTGTGTTAAAATTTTGGGTAGGCCAAGCCAGCAAATTACAAATAGCTATGTGTAATCAGTGGCGGATCCAGAGGGAGGGGTCACGGGGTCATGACCCCCCCCCCCTAAAAATATTTGAAAACCCACTTATCCTATTGGTGGTAAGACTAAAAGTGACCTTGCATCAGAGAAAAGTAATCACCCTCAAGATCCATGACCTCCCCAAAAAAAATTCTGTAGCCGCCAGTGTGTGTAATACATATTTTTTTTTGTGAGAGTGGGAATCTTTATTTTTCGAATTTTACGATTTTTTTTAAATTTATTTGGGCAACCGTGCACTTGTTTGCAATCGTGTTGTTTGTTTAAAAATATGTTACAATTATAGATTATGTTACATATTTTTTTATCATAATTAAAAAAAAAATTATATTACAATTCGATAATTACGTTACAAGTGACAAGGATGATCGGCGTAGGCCCGATCTTCTGGTGCCTAAACAGCAAGCATAAATACGACAATATAAATCGTTGTCCGGCAAGCTGCTTAACTTCAAACGCTTTTTGTACGGGGATCTTATGTGAGCTGGGTCGGCCAGTTCCGATCGGGCCTATTAATGATATTTAAAATGCCTTAATACGATTCGATGCTTTCTGTGGTAATATAATAACATAGTTGTTTTAACGGACGCTAATGTATTAAGTGATTTAGTACATTTAAAAGTTATTTACATACATTAACATAATTTTTGAATATATGTTTTTCAATTTTAAAGCTCTTAAAACTATTGGGTAGGCCCGGCCTATCCTGCCTACCCCCAAAAACCGCCACTGACTTATACATTATATGACTAAACAAGATATTTTCACATTTCACCATTTACATCATACAATGTGTTTACAAGTTACTTAATAGACTATTTATTAGCGACGATTATTTATTTTAATATAAAATTACTTTTACATTTAGTTTTCCAAATTCGTTTTTGGACATCTAGAGGTGTTAGCACCAAAATAAATTATTTACAACTTTTAATTTAAAAAAAAACTTACAATGCAGTGTATGTAAAACTTCTAATCCAATTGGTAAAATAATTAATAAAATTATAAAAATATCCAAAAAATTACAAAATTGTTCTAAATGTTTTCGGTCCTTTCAGACTATCATCAGTGATACCTGGGAATAAGGAATTCTATTTTAATTTAAAATAAAACTTTTTTAAACGGAGGATTGTTAATAAAAAACATGGTGGTATAATTTCTTACAGCATAAGTAAACACTTATTTGTCATGTCAATGATGAATAAATTCTATTTTATACTTAACAAATTTTGAAAATTACTAAAATCATTAATCAAAATTTTCAAAGGAAAAATTAAAATTTTTCAAACTTTAAAGAATTTAAATGTGCGGTATTATTGTAAAAAAATATATATTAACAATTCAGTAATAAGCAGATATGAAATTTCGTTAAACCACATAATAACGCGCTATAAACATTATTCACCTCTGTCGGCACTTCCTAATTTAATTTTTAATTTTTTTAATTTAATTCTTTTTAAGGTTTGTTGAGACCTAATAAATATCATACCGATAAAGAACGAAAGGAAGCTTGGAATGTGGAAGAAGGGAAGTTAGAGCTCAGCAAAATGACGAACAACGAGCACAGGAAGCGAAATCTAAGCGGCAATGTCGCGAAGAAGAAAGTTCCGAAGCTAGATTAATAGATTACACAGAGGACGCGAAGAAGAATGGACGATGACGTTGAAAGGCAAGGTCGACTAGACCGAGATTCAGTACTTTGGCAGGCAGGCCAATGTCAAGAAACTCCAGAGGAAGCCGCCAGTAGAAGGGACCGTGACGCCGCAAGGCAACATCTCGATTGAGCCCAGGAGACCGATGAGAGCCGTCAAGCTAGATTGGCACGAAAGGCAGAAATTCAAAAAGAGCGATCACGATGAGATATACCTGAACAGCAACAACAATTTGCTTCCAAAGAAATATGCGAAACCAATGGGTGCATGTTGCACAAAATCACTTGCAGGAAAACGCAGAAGCAATGTTGGATGATGAAGACGCAGTCACTGCGTCTTAATTGAGAAATTATTCGAGAAGGCTATGAGGAATTTACTCCCGTTTACTAGAAAAATTAGAGGGAGTAAGAAAAAATTGGAGAGAGTCAGAAAAAATTGAGTGGGTGGACTGTAAATGGTGGCTGGCTGGATCCCCGTTGCATGGCGATGGGCCAAATCACTAGTATGGTATAAATATACTTTTTCAAGAATAATTTTCACTACATATAATTTTATCAATTATTCTGGGTTTTACAGAGCTCCAAAGTTGAACAGATTCTTTTCTATTATTTTTTTATTCATGTCATTCCAAATAAATTTATCATTTTCTTAATTTTATTCCTGTGTTATTATTAATTTATTATCGACCCTTTCCGTCACCACAGAACTTATTATTATTAATTATCTTAAGATAAATTTCTTGGTAATGAAAAGAACAAAATAAACTTAATAGACCTTTTTACAACTGCTCTTCAATTTTAGCACTTAGCATCCTAAAAAATAATAATTTTCATAAGAGTTTTTTAGTCTCGAAAGTGCGTATTTTCGCATTTTTGAGATTTTAAATTGTTGGCAAGAGACAACCGGCTATTTTGCGAATTTGTTTAAAAAAATAAATTGTTGAAACAGTTTCAGCCCGAGAATTTTGAACGGCACCCTTCAGATTTGTTTAAAGGACACATTTTTGAACAATAATCCGTAAAAAACCGAATCAGAAACATTTTTCCTATGAGAGCGGCCTCACAACCTAAACTATAATACTATTAAAGCCAATTAGAACTATTTTTTTGTACGGCATTTCGTTTTTGTTGATAATTGAAGTTAATTTTAACAAAATATGTCAATGCCGTACAGAAATTTTTTATCGTAATATCCCACTTACTAGAGGGAAATTAATTTTCCTCTCATAAGCACATGTACGGTGAAAAATGTACGGCATGTTAAAAAATGTTATTATTTTATTTATGTATCTATATTTAAATCAGTGAGTTTCATATTGGCTCAAATGACCTCATTTGTACTACTTAAAAATAGAGGGGTGCGCACTAGATTTCTCACCCCTGTACCAGCCGATATTACCAGCCACTGCAAAAAAGTAATCTAAATAACGATCTAAAACTATGTGTATGAATGCTGCACTGTATCAAATTGCTGAAAATGGGGTCAAAATTTTCCGAAAACCAAAGAATGTCCCGGCTACTGGCACCAATATTTTTGTACAGCATTAGGTCGCAGGTCATTATTTTTTATGTGTGTAATGTACAAAAATGTTTGACGAAAACACCCCGCACCCCCCCCTTGAGTGATAAGTTTACCTTAGCTGTGTAGCCAACTCTACCAATAAAAAAATTGTTATAATGAATAAACTTGTTATTACAAATTGTACCATTAGTTTACATGTAATTCATGCTGGGTCAGAGGACACCTTAAAAATCCATGGACTTGTAGTCTATTAGAAGAAGATAATATAATTTTTTATCAGTCAACATTTTTAGCGATGGTGGTACATCAAGAATATAAAAAGAGTTTTCAGTTTTTACAAAGGAAAACTTTCAGGATAATTGTTCGTTTTTCCCAATCTCCCCTATAAAAAAACAGCTTTAAAAATTTCTATCGGCGAAGTATTCACTGATTTTTTCTCTCTTAATTTAACGTCCTCCAATGGCTTCAAAAATGGCACTTAGACTAATTTCGTAATATATTTTAAAAGTGAAATAAGACTGCTGCTGGTTATCTATAAAGAAATGCCGTAGTAGCCAGTGTAGCAATCACCGAGGCAGGTACGGACTGTAAAATGTTTGGAACTTTCAATTGAAAAACCTACTTCAGAGAAGACCGTTTAGTAAAAGTCATAATATTATAGTAGTTGACTTACCGAAGATTCTTGAAGTTTTTTATCTAATGATTGCTGTATTATAGTGTAATGTATTGGCCATATAATTATAAACTCCACTCGCGACGCACATGTACTGCTAATTATCGCATTATATTTCAGAGGCTACAGGTAAAATATTCAACTAGTTGTGATTGATATGTAGTCAATAAAGATTTGTTTTGGGTTCATCAAAGTGTTTTTGTATCAAACATTTCAATAGTCCCTAAATAGATATTAAATAGCATTATAACAAGCTACACCCTTGCCCTAAAACGTCTGTTTCCAATATTGAGATCGCTCTATTATATACTACAATTGAAGTATAATGGCGAAGCATTTTTTTAAATTATTTAACTCTTCTTATTGTTCTGGGGTCTCCACTACGATCCCTACGTAGTGCAATGATTAATGACCTCTCTGGAGACTGAGACCTCGGAAGCCCCGAAGAAGACATCAGAGAGCATGTCGAAAGCTCAGCGCAGTAATAATCGACGCGTTTTAACGTCGTTTAATGGTATGTAGGATGTATGTGTCTGATTGGTGAAAAGGAGAAGAAGGGATTGAAGTGAAACAAGTCAGGTTTTGTCCGGGAAAAGAAAGACTACTGTGATTTAAACGTCGGAAGAAGCAAGTTTCATATTATATCCTGCAGTAAAAATTAGCAGAGTTCTTCTCAAATAATAATTGTGAAAGATGTTTTATGTCTGTGGAACGAGCCCTACGGATTAGGAGCAGTGGATAACGAAAGTATATCTTGTAATAAACAAACAGCTGTATAGTATATTTTTTGTTCTACATAGTGAAAATTGTTTCGACTAGAAAGAAATTGGGTTCCTGTGAGATAGGAGTTTGGTCCAGGAGCTTTTGGAGAGACTGTTGCGGCAATATTGTGTGTTGAAGACGTTACGGAGGAGATAGCAGGCGTGTGTAGAGCAACTGAGAGTAAAAAGTGGACAGATCACAGTCGTAAGAAGAAAAGGAGCCAGTAGAGAATTCTTGGAAATAAAAGGTTAGTTTGCCATATAATCAACAAAGACTTTCAACCACGATCATAACTAGATTATAATTAATTTGGTTTTTTTTTTATTCAGTGATTTCATTTTATAATAAATATAATCTGTTAATTCATAACAGATTCGTAATATCAAAAAATTAAAACAAGTAATATTTCTTGAAAGAAAGAAGTAATATTTCTGAAAGAAAATTATTTGCCTTGATTTAATTTAAAAAAAGAACACACAGAAGAGAGATCTTTTATTTGAATACAAGTCCAAACAATTATTGATTTTGTATAGGAATTTTAATGAATTTGTAATTTTAATTATGAGGATTAGCGCATATGATATATAATTTTGATTAATTGTACAAGAGATAGAGAGACACAGAGAGAGAGAGAGTCAAAGTTTAACTGGGAAACAACCCTGTACTAAGAAAGCAAAAAAAAAACAAATGCTTCAAAGTTAGTGTCTTTTATTTTTAGCTAATATTTCGCCACCTAATTTCGGGCTTCATTAGAACTCGCTAGAATGAAAAAACATTCTTTACAACAGAATAGTATAACATTCTTTATAATCTTACCCAAATGTTGACACTGTTTCTTAGTATACTCTTGGAACAAATCTCAACTACGTCTTCTATTTTATTGTAGAAGGTGTCAGACATCATTCGTACCAGCAAAAGCAAAACCAATATAAAACCAATAGTTTTTACAGAATTTAGAGAAAAAAAAAAAGATTTTTCGGAATACCACTTATCTATAAAAACGGTTTTAACTGTAGAAATTTTTAAAACACCATTTTGTAAACTGGTGAAAAACAAACATTTTGGAAAAGTGAAAATTTATTTCTCAACAAAGTCTCCTTTTGGCTGGATACACTTGACCCAGCGATGCTCCAACTTCTCTAACCCGTCTGAAAAATACGTTTACTCGGGGTCTGCAAAGGAGGCTTTTGTAACGAAGATGACCTCCTCATTCGACTTAAATTTCTGCCCGGCGAGTGCCCTTTTCAAGTTTTAAAATAAAAAGAAGTAGCACGGGGTCAAATCTGGATGGAGCAACAGTTTGTAGCTCAATTTAACCAATTTCGCATTGGCGAAAATGGAGGTATGAGCCGGTGCTTTGTCATGGTGGAAGAGCACTTGTTTCTTCGCCAAATGCTTCGTTTTTTTCTGTAATTCGGCGTCGAATCTGCCTAATAATTTAGCGTAGTAGGGCCCTGTGACCGCTTTGTCCTTCTACAGGTAATCGATGTAAATCACCCCTTGCAAATCCCAGAAAATGGTGGTCATCACCTTTCCGGCTGATAGGACAGTCATCACTTCTTCGAAGCAGGTTAGCCGGGTGCTGTCCAGTGTTTTGACTGTTCCGTAGTCTCTGCTTTATACCAGTGGATTTATGTTTCGTCGACGGTTACGAAATGAGGTAGAAACTCCTTTGGATTAGGCTTAAATATAGTCAAACACTGCTCTGAAGTGGTCTCACAGTTGCGCTTGTTATCTGGTATACCCAATCATGCTTACTGTCTCAGTTATCTCGCACACCTTTAATCGGTGGTCTGTCAATATGATATCGTAAATGTTTCACACGTTATCCTTCGTGGCTCCGCGCCACCGAGGCGTGGCTCATCAAAAACCGACGTGCGACTAGGTGGAAACTCGTAATACCAGTTTTTAACGGTTGCCATCGAAGAAGATGAGTCACCGTACACAACATTCAAGCGCTCTTTAATTTCCCTGAGCAATTTCTTTCCAAAAATAAGAATCGAATCATTGACTGATATAGCTCCTTTTCAATTTCTTTAAAATCCGCGGACGTGCCCGCTTTTACACACGGTCAAAATAAAACTACTAGTCCAATTCGGCTTAAATTTTGACAGTAGCCGTCTACAAGAATGTACTACACAATAGTAGATTTCTCTTGAGATAATGGCGCCATCGGGCGGTGAGACTAAGTACATATCGGACCGCCCACGTATTTTGATATTTTGATGTGTATAAAATATTAATGACACCTTGCTAGTATTCAGTGAAGGCCGTAAAATCCTTGCTGGTTACAGCAAGTTGCGTCAAAGTACAACATGTAGCTGAAATTATTTTGAAGCTTCGATTTCCATGAAACCGAAACATCAAAATAAACGTATTTTTAACTTGGTTAGCTGTGGTTAATTCACATAAAATAGTAAATTTTAATCTGTACCTAACATACTCAATCACAACCTAGCACAGTTTAGATAAACTTATAAAAAAAATTTCCACTAAGTTCGGTCCTGCCCTAATCCAGGTAAGGAATCAGAACGACTAGATCCCATCACAGCTTACCGAGCCGCAGGTAAGTTAATCGTACCAATAATGGAAACAAGCTAATAACTATAAAAACAAAGCGGCTTTTACCACCGCTAATATATGACCGGTTGTAATTTACTAAAAAACTATTAACAACTCCTTTTCTGCTTATTAGTCATTCCCGGCTTCTTGATACCCGTCGAGGGGGTAATCGGTGCAGACCACAAATGCAACCACTTCGAGATATTAAAAATCACGAAGTTGATCTGTACAGTAGACAACTGTGTGTAGACTGTTGCAAAATATAAGATGCGAAATATCCGTTATGCGACAATTTTAGACTAAAAGTATATAACCTTGGGTAGCCAGTTAAATAAAACAATTAAAAAAGAACTAAAATGTAACATCAAAAAATTTACCAAGAACTTATTAGAGCAAGTACTAGAGACAAGTACAAGCATTAGAACTAAATAGAAAGCAACAGAGAGTAAAAATGTCTAAGACCAACACTGGATGTCAGAGGTAATTTAGCACAGATCTTTAATCAAAAATCAAAATAATTAACAAAATTATAAGTAATAATAATAAATAAAATCATAAAGATTCTGTATAAGTCCACCATCAATATCTGTACATAACGTAACTCTTCTTTCTATTGACGTAACATTCTTTATGACAAAAAGTTACAGTTTTATCCACACAGTTAAGTTACAGTTCACTTATGTTCCTGCTTCTTTCTTAGAACTGCAACTGAAACTGGTGAGCTAGATATCTGGATGCCGCTAGATTTTTCACCTCCAAACTGCTAAAACAGTAGACTTAAGGACTGCTATTCAGGTTCTCTGGTGATCAAAGGCTCTCGTAAGGATCCTACTCCTAATTTCGGTGCTTTCTGGTCTTTGTTTTATTTTTCTCTTCTCCACACTTCGAATTCGATCTTCGATCTTGTACGGAACTGGGGAACAGTTATTAGGTCGCTAAGGGTCGTCTCCTTCGAAGTTCCAATCCAATTAATGCCCTTCTGATGTTGTTTTGTCGAAAGACCAATGAACAGATTTGAATGTAGTATAAGAATCGAATTGTTTTGTAATGCCCCTTTGTCCGATTCTTCTCGATCGGCGATGGTAATATAATAAAATGTTGAAGTCGTCGAGAAAAAATTATAGTTTTATTGACAGCTACTAATAATTACACTATACAGGGTGTTTCAAAAAAAAGGTAACCCCTTCTCTAGCGTAGGTAAAAAACTGAAAAATAATTGGGGTTTGCTTAGTAAAAAATTTTTGTAACGCCATCCGTTTTCAAGATACAGGGCGTTGAAGAAAAAAAAAATGCATTTTTTACGATTTTGCCGAAACTACTGGCAACATTGTAATGAAATTTTATACGAATATGTTTTGGAAGCTGATACATTCCATGAATTTGTTTTTATATCTGATTCTCATAGACGGCGCTAGTTATACGGATCGTACTAAGTATTAGTCAATTATAACTTTTTTAAGAGTATAATTATTAATCAAAATTTCAAGTAAACTTAAACGTTCAATTTTACACGAAAAAGGTACTCTTGGTAAAACTCGATACTGTGTACCGTTTTCGAAATATTTTGATTTGAAAATTATGAAGTAATAATTGATGCTGGTAGTAATGATAAAGTTCTAATAGGTATACCTCTATTTTCTCCAAGTGTGCCATGGAAATCTGACATTTATTGATTGTTATGACGATAAATCAACAATAATTAAAGTTTTGAAACCTTGTTATTTGTAAAATCAAATCAAAATGTACTCAAATGTTGAATACACTGACATGTTATTAACCTTAGGCGGATGTTTAGGATGTTCTAGTGCAGCTGTGACACGTTATGCAGAAAAGTTTCCTAGAAGAAACTTACCAAAAAAAAAACATTTAGAGCCGTTGAACGACGTTGTCGAGAAACTGGGAATGTGAGAACAAATAAAATAAATTCTGGTAGACCAAGAACAACAAGAACAATTAATAAAGAAAATAATATTTTAAATTCACTTGATCAAGATCCAACAGTTAGCGTAAGGAATATAGCAAGACAAACAAATACTTCTTCTTCAAGTACTTGACGGATACTGAACAAAAAGCAATTACATCCTTATCATTACAGACAAGTCCAAGAGCTCTTGCCAGATGATCTACCGGTTAGAGTGGATTTTTGTGAAACATTGCAACAAAGGACAGCCCACAATCCAAATTTTTTAAAATGCATTCTTTTTACGGACGAGGCCACCTTTACGCGACAAGGTATGTTTAACTCCCATAATGCACACTACTGGTGTGATGAGAATCCACGAGTTAAAAGGGTATCACATTACCAACACTCATTTAAAGTTAATGTTTGGGCAGCAACTTTAGGTAACAAATTAATAGGTTATCATATTCTACCTGGAAATTTAAATGTTGATATGTATCTTGATTTTTTAAACAAGTCCTTATTCGAGATATTAGAAGATTTAACGCTAAACGAGCCAAGATCTTTATTTTTTATGCACGATGGAGCTCCACCACACTTTGATAGAAGGTGTCGTAATTGGTTGAGTAATCATTTTCCGAATCGATGGATTGGTAGAGGTGCAGAAGCTCCGATTCATTGGCCTCCTCGGTCATGCGATTTTAACCCTTTGGACTAGGCAGTTTGGTCGTATATTAAGGAAAAAGTCTATGCTACAGAGGTAAATTCACGCCAAGAATTGGAAGAAAGAATTCAACATCAATTTATTTGACATCATAGCTGATCCCCTACCGTTTTGAAGGTTAATGGAATCTTTAGAAAAAAGAATAGACTTGTGTATTCTCGAAAACCGAGGGCATTTTTAACACTTACTCTAATTGAATTTTATTTTATGTTCTTAGTGATTAATTTAATTTTCTTCTTGTGAGTTTTGTTTAATTACTAACTATTTTATACCAGCATCAATTATTACTTCATAATTTTCAATTAAAAATATTCCGAAAACGGTACACAGTATCGAGTTTTACCAAGAGTACCTTTTTCGTGTAAAATTGAATGATGTTTAAGTTTACTTAAAATTTTGATTAATAATTATACTCTTAAAAAAGTTATATTAACTAATACTTAGTACGATCCGTATAACTAGCGCCCTCTATGAGAATGAAATATAAAAACAAATTCATCAGATGTATCAGCTTCCAAAACATATTTGTATAAAATTTCATTACAATGTTGCCAGTAGTTTCGGTAAAATCCTAAAAAATACGTAAATTTTTTTTTCTTCAACGCCCTGTATCTTGAAAACGGATGGCGTTACAAAAATTTTTTACTAAGCAAACATTTTGAAACACCCTGTAGATGTTAGTTAGGTAACTTTCTATAATAGACTGCTCTCAAATGAGCTCAAATCCTCAATTTATAATTTCACAAATAATGTATACCTCAGCACAGAACTTAATGCTTTTATCATACTAACAAATTTTGAACTATGAGCTTACAATATAATTTAATCTAGGCCATTATTGCAACACTCGGGAAGTTCAATTAGAAAAATATTATTTTATAAATATTATTTATTAAGTGCATGTTTGTAGGTGAATGGACTTTAATTATTAAAATATTACTCGATATAGTTTTACAATGTCTCAATTATACACAGTAAAACTATAAAAGGTTAAGAAGTTAAGAATATTGTGAGATTACAAATTAAGGGATTAATTTGTGATTGAACAAGGACCCACGGAGTATTATTTAATTCTTCAATATGATTCTCTATTGTTTGTCAAGGACTTTCAAATTATGCTACAGGAGTTTTGAAAGTCTAATTTTTTAAATGTGGCTACAGAAAGAAATCGCAGGGAGTCAAATCACAGGATCAAGGGGGGATATAATAGGCGTATTTAAATTTATGACCCTATTACAGAGAAAGTCCACAATAAAATTCAAATTTTGCAGCACTATATGCATTCGAGCCCAGTCTTGCTGAAAATATTCCATTAATTCATCGTGATTAGTTCAAATTTCTTGACGGTATCTTTCAGCATTTAGAATCCCTTCGAAAAATATGTATAATTTAACCAACATTCATTAGTAAAAAAGGTTTTATCTAATACATCATCATTATTATTGGGATTGGTTATAAACAACTTACAGAAGGCTAGCTTTTGGAGATAGTCATTTAGGGTGGTTTCATGGAAGGCTTGTAAACGATACAGATGAAAATGTAAATCTTGCTGACAAGTTCCATATGAAAGATATACCTGTTGATGTATATCTTCTTCTTAAAGTGCCTATCCGTTCCGGATGTTGGCGATCATCACGGCTATCTTTACTTTATTTATTGCAGCGCGGAACAGTTCAGTGGTAGTCGTGTTATACCACTTTCGTAAATTTTGAAGCCAGGAAATGCGTCTTCTTCCCGGTCCTCTCTTACCATTTACTTTCCCTTGGAGAATCAGCTGGAAAAGGCCGTAACGTTTTTGATTTCTCATTACATGTCCTAGATATTCCAACTTTTTAGTTTTGACGGTCATGAGAATTTCACATTCTTTCCCCATTCTACGCAGGACCTCCACATTAGTAACTCTGTCAACCCAGGATATACGTTAGATGCGCCTATAACACCACATTTCGAAAGCTTCGAGCCGATTCATAGATGCAACAGTCAGTGTCCATGCTTTCATTCCGTAGAGTAGAACTGTGAATATGTAGCAGTTCAATAGACGGCATTTTGTTTTTAATGATATGTCTCGACTGTTGAAAATGGTTCTCATTCTAACGAATGCTGCTTTTGCTTTTATTATTCGCTGTTTAATTTCTGTTGAGTGGTCCCATTGGCTATTTAAATTGGTGCCTAGATATGTATATTGCTCGACTCTTTCGATATTCTGTTGGTTGATTGTAAGTTGAGCGTTTAGTATTGGTTTTTTACTAATTGTCATAAATTTGGTTTTCTTTATGTTAAGAGCTAGTCCGTATCTGTTGCTGACTTCTGTTATGTGATTTGTTAATATCTGTAAGTCAATCAGATTATCGGCAAAAACTATAGTGTCATCTGCATATCTAATGTTATTCAACCATTCACCGTTTATTAGTATTCCTTTCGCACAACCGTCTAAAGCTTCCTTAAATACCCATTCAGAATAAATGTTGAACAATAATGGAGACAAAATACAGCCCTGTCGTACTCCACGTTCTATTGCAATTTTATCAGTTAACTGGTCTTCTATTTTGATTTTGGCCGTTTGATTGTAGTAAATGTTTCTGATAATTCTAAGATCTTTGTTGTCAATTCCAATTTCTTGCATTAGAGTCATTAATTTGTCATGTTTTACTCTGTCAAATGCCTTCTGGTAATCTATAAAGCATACGTATATGTCACAATTCACATCCCTGCATCTCTGAAATAGCACCTGTACAGCAAAAAGGGCCTCCCGTGTTCCCAGAGCATCACGAAATCCGAATTGTGTTCTTGTTAGTTGTTCCTCACATTTTGTATATATTCTTTTGTGAATGACCTTTAGAAATGTTTTAAGTAAATGGCTGGTTGATGTATATGCCGAATTAATTTATATGGTTGATCTACAATAACTGTTCTGATCAGTTTTATGTTTACTTCAGTTCGAATTTTAGGCCTGCCTGCCCCTGGGTTGTAAGGTACGCTTCCCGTTTCTCAACAAAAATCTACAACGCGACGAATAGTTCTGCAAAAGACGTCATAATGAACAACAAGATTGAGAAATTCTTCAACAAAATTTTTAAAAGCATCTCGGTTGGAGTAAACCCATTCTTCATTAGTCCTTTGACCATTTCTAAAATACATTTCGAGCATGGCTCGCTTTTGTTAATCCGTGAAAACTATTCTAAATAATAATTTTGTTTACTAACACGTTAAAAGTCAAAGTTGACATAAACTGAGAAGTATCTCTGCCTTCAGAGCCCACTATAATGACAATAATTTAGGGTCAGTAGATATTTATTTAGTAGATATCTCCATAAGGACCAAATCTCTAAAGACTGGAACGAGCGTCTAGAAATACACAATAAAAAAGAGACAAATAAAATCTATCAATCGGTTGATATACAAACTGGATAATTGCCAACCCGTAAAACAAGCTGACTTGCGCAAAGGGCGCAAAGGATATAGTACCTCAGACCATCTGCTGACAATGAGAACATTGATAAAGAAGGATATGAAAGATATGAAACGTTATTTGATAGTAACGAAATGTGGGCCATAGAACAAGCTAGTATTAATTGTAGAATATATTCTAGATATACGCAACTAATACATAATATGTATGAAAATGCAACTATGATAGTACAACTAGACGAAAATACAAATCCCATCCTCAAAACTAAGAAAGTCCCCAAAGAGTTTGACAAGGCGATGTAATATCACCAAAGCTCTTTAATCTAGCTCTAGAAGACGTCTTCAAACCTACAAATTGGTCAAAATATGGCATCAACTTTAATGGCAATAAGTTCAGTCACCTCAGATTCTCTGGCGAGATCATGATTATAGCAAAAACATTCGAGGAAAATAATCTTTGAAAATATCAAAAGTCATTTGAAACAACTAGAAAATCTTACCATAGGTGTCATAAAAAATATGTTATCAATAATTTTTAAAGATGGATAGTGGAAGATACCAGCAACATTATTTCAAAAACTGGAGTTTGTAAAATTTAATGCTTATAGAAAATAAATATTGATAAAATATATTTTGATTCAAACACAACACAAAACGATCTCCTCAATATTTGCAGCAGAAATAACTCTTCTTTTTTAATGCCTTTTAATATCACTGAATTTATATCGATATAATTTGCACCACGGGCTAGTCACCTACCTCCCACACCCATAAATTTCGATATTTTATTTCGATCGTTGAATTCAAAAATGCGACGAGTATATTTATTAGACGGGCTCGTGTGCATTCTCGCTATAAAACGATTTGTGGTTTTTTATAACAATAGAACGTTTTAAATATTTCGCATTTTATTGTTGTATGTTATTTTAATATCGCTGGACAAAAGGAATCGATGAATATAAAACCGCCGGGCGGTTGGGAATTGAGTTGTCCAAACACGAATATTGATTTGCGTGTTAATATTTTTGGCGCTTTTAAAAAGGCCTGTTTGGAGGATAAGCCGCTTATAAGTTTATTTTGATCGTAAAATTTGATTTTTAAAGTAGATCAGCATTTTTAAGGGTACACGACTGCTTTTCTGTGATTTACGCGAGAGGGTAGTAGTACTCTGCCGAATGTTTTAGAAAAGTTACTTCATTTAGTTTTATTTTTATTCCAACAATGAACACATACAATAATCATATTGAGTGAAATATAAAATCAGTTAGGAATGTACATATAAGTATTACTATTATAAAGATAATTGATAGGTCAAACTACAACAGGCAACACAAACATAGAACAACCAAAAATGTACAACAACGCAAAATTCTTCTAATTATAGGGAAACATACATTTCATTTTGGAATTACGAGAAACGATCTGGCAAATAAATACGCGAGAAGCCTTAGAGGACGCAATTATTAAGTTTCATCAAAAAACTTCAGTGACAGATCTCAAGTCATATTTCCACAGCAAAATATTTAACATATGGAATAGCAGATGCCACAAAAAACAGGCAAAATTACAAAACTACAAAAACTACTATGACTAAAAGTCATATATGCCATCCTATTAATAACAACATTGAATCATCTGTTTAAATTTTTATAATAATTCTCGTTTTAAAATACTTTCGAAGGTAATGAACCACGTATTAGACCTGTCGATGAGGAGCGTCAAAACAGGGATATTGATATTTGTGCTTTTGTGGAAGCTAGTGAACCCTGAAATAGTGTACAAATTGCTAGGGAAGTTAACGTGAATGCTCAAACTGTTTAGCGAGTTCTCAAAAGGAATGGGTATCACTGTTTTAAGATACAACCAACACAAGAACTGTTTCCGGAAGATAACTTTAGGCGGATGGAGTTTTGTGAAATTATGTTAGGTAAACAGAATGAAAATGTACACTTTTTAAAAAATATTTTATTTTCTGACGAATCTTCATTTTCATTACATAAAAAACACAATCTATTCATTGCAAGGTATTATTCTCGAAAAAATAAGCACCTCAGTCTTGCAGTGCGAACGCAGCAGCAGCAAAAGTTAAATGTTTTAACTGGCATGTTAGGTGACCATATTGTCGGTCCATTTTTTATCGATGGAAACCTAAACGGGCCCAAATATTTAAAACTTTTACAGAATGAGATCATTCCGACAGTTCGACGCTTTTCCGTTAATTTTCAGGAGGTTTATTTCCAACAGGATGGGTGTTCGGCTCATAACTCTACAGCAACTATTGACTTCCTGAATCAACCGTTTCCTAATCTAGTGATAAGTACACGTGGTACAATTAAATGTCCCGCTAGATCCTGTGACTTATCGCCTACCGATTTCTTTTTTTGGGTTCTCTCAAAGAAAAGTGCAATATTTATGCCCTTAATGAATTAAGGACTCAATTATCTTTGGAAGAATTTTATTGTTTTTTTTTTATTTAAAAGTACAAACGATTCTTATTCTGATTTTTTTCTTCTTTCTTGTCCTATTGTTATAAGCTTTATACATAAAATTTGTACAATTTTCAGTGACAATAAAGCATATTACTTAATTATTTGTATTGCTATTAAGGCTAAAAAATAACCAAAAAATTAGTTTTAGAGCATTATAATAAATATACTCTAGAGATGGGATTGCAATAAATCTTAATTCCTATGGTCAACAAAACAATGTCGTTATCTGTTGTGTTTCTGCTATTTTCGGTTATTCTTTTTTGGAATAGGTATCTTCTGAAGTCATCCTGTAAGCTTTCGACTTTTATCTTGGTATACACGGTTCACCTTTTGTTGATAGCTCACTACAAGTTTAACCCTAATTAGAAAACTGAAATACAGAGAGGATAGGTAATACGATATAATAGTAAAAACCAACCTAAAACTGACGGTTTAAGACGTTTTCGACTAACCCACCTTATATCTGAAGGAATACAATACCTTATAATCCTACTACGGGGGTATTTTGAATGGTTAGAAATGAACGACCAGTGTCGTAGAGTATATGATTGAAACATTTATTTGAACTAAATAAATATATTTTTTAAATTGTACTTATGTAAATTGTATTTTTTAATAAAACTTATTTATTTTATTCAAAAATAAAAAGGTTCTTGCCATTTGTAAAAGATACATTTATTTAATTAAGGAAAAAGGCGCCAAATGTCGCCTGGCAAAATTTCCAATGTGTTTTAAATGTATCCATTATTTTCGAATCCGGAGAAAACTAATAAATATTTTTGAAAAATTTAAACGCAGAATGAAAGATTACATTATTACTCAGGGCAGAAAGTCCCTGAAAACTTCTACAATGTTTATTTTAATATGTTATGTAACAGGGTTGAAAATAAAAGAGAAAATATAGTATAATTTTTAATTGAAAATATTGCATGCAAAAGAAACTTTTTATTTATTCTAAAAAATATTTCATTCTGCCTTTAAATTTTTCAAAAATGCTTTTTAGTTTTCTCAGGATTTGAAAAAAAAATGGATACATTTAAAACACATTGAAGATTTTGACAGGCGAGATTTTGCGCCTTTCCCCTTTAATACCTTACGATTACAACTACTAATACTTACCTTATATAATTACAATTAGAAAACTATTCAAATTCAAAATAAATAGGATCAACTTCGGAATCCGAGTCGTCTTGAGGGTTAATAATTAGGTTAATAATCTCTACGATCGCATCAATTATGTTATCAAGATCCCACATTTTTTGTTCTTCTGCTATTACATGTCTTACTGCATCTTTCCAGTTTTGTTTTGTAATATGTTATAAAGACTCTATAGTGTAGACTATAGTGTATAACAATTCACGTACAGCTTGTATTTTATATGACGTATTTTTTCTAGCTACATAACTTTTCATTTGTGCCCAAATGAGTTCAATTGGATTTATTTCGCAGTGGTAGGGTGGAAGTCTAAAGACTGTGATGTTTCGCCTTTCCGCCATTTTGTCAACTACGTATTTCTTGAACTTAGATTTGTGTTGCCGGGCAATTTTTAAAAGTTCTGCTTTTACCATTCCATCTTCGTAAGGCAGATACTTATTCCGCAGCCAGTCAAGAATATCCTGTTGCTTCCACGCATTCGTTAGAAGTCTTTTTACTATTCGTGAATGATAAGGTGCATTATCTAATACTATAATTGAATTTGGTGGTATGTGTTCAATCATTTGCTCAAAATACTCTTCGAAAACATAAGCTGTCATCTCCTCGTGATAGTCTTTAATGCTTTTGGAATGAAATTCCAACAAACCATGCTTAACAAATCCTTTTTCACTGCCAATGTGAGAAATTATTAATCTACTGCCTTCACCAGAAGGTGGGGAGATACCAGTAGACCAACCTTCCATAAAGGCTTGCCTGGAGCTTAATATATTTTTATCTGACCAAATTTTTTTTAGAGTATGACCTGAGTTTACCCACGTTTCATCCTGGTAGAAGATGGGAATTTCTTCAGCCCGGAATTTTCGTATGAATCTTAGATAATTTCTTCTCCAACATCATCTTCTCCTCCCGGTCAATCAAAAGTGATTTTCGGTCTGATTTCTCCCACCGGAAATTTAATTCTTTTAAAACTTGCCACAATTTAGTTCGTCCGATATCAGGCAAATCCGGGTCGTCTCTAACTTCTTGTAAAATTTTGTTTAGGTTTGGTATTTCTTTTTTGAAAAAAAAATCCATGAATTTTCCTTCGAATACCATTTTTGGCAAATTCATCAATTTCAATGGGCTTTTTCCATCTCTTTAAGTTTTCGTTTGTGTTTGGGTTAGCTATACCGTGTTTTTTTCTTTCTGATAGGAACCTATATAAAGTTGACTCTCCTACGCCAGTCATGTTGGCACAACTTTTGACTATGTTGCGAACAGTGTTTGTGGGATTCTGAGAAACCAGAGCATCGTGAACATTCAGGACAATAGTCTTCTCTCTTGGTGAATAGACAGACTTACTGACTGTACGCAACAGTACCGGTGTAAAACTTGATGATGAAGCCATCACAAACAATCCAACAAAACGAGCACGAGCGAAAGGTACGTATATGTTCGTAGGTATATGGAATAAAAAATCACTCACGCACTGCATATAATTCGCAAAAGAAATATTCGAGACGCTAATTACTGCCGTAGACCCGGAAACACCGACGAGCTGTAAATTACATGCGATCAAAAACGTACTAAACAAAAAAATTGTTTTCGTTCGTAATAACTTCACCCTTTTAAGTTAAGTTTCGAATATAATTATATTATTAAAAATCTGGGGAATTCCATCTTAATTATCTTGCAACGAATAGTACATTCGGATATGAATTCCAGGTTTTCTAGTAAAGTGATTAAACGCGAAGATTAGTATTGAAATATCCAAAGAGATAAGGTATTCTTATTTACAAAATTGTTAGGTTAAATTTTTGCCCGTTTATGATTTTTTTGACCGTTTTATGAGTTTAAGGCATATTTCGTGCTCTCAACAATTTGTGAACAAAGAATAGTGTATTCTGGTGTTTTGTTATCACATATATGTGTTTTCATTAGGATTTTGCACAATACCAATTTATGATAGCTTCATGTAGCTGCTGATGTTATTGCTCTTAAAGTGTTATTTAATGGTAGAATAGAAGACTGTAGTATTAATTGTACATGAGACTCTTGTACATTAACACCCACTCCTGCTGGGAGGACAGTTTTCTAAGTGTTTAACCATGACCGGAATCGAAGAAGCAACGAAGCAATTGAAGAAACTATGACAGAAATATCGAAAAAAAAATAATAGAAACAAAACAACAACAAAAAAACGATATTAACAAAAATCGAAGAAGAGTGCAGTCCTTTTATTTTCAACATATTATAGTTACTGTGGACAAACTTTCGCGAATGATTCGTTTGGAGTACGCGTGATTTAAATATACCTATAGAGAAACTATATAATTTGTTAGAGAAGACAATATTTACAAGGAATTTAAAAACTCGTTAAGGCATTAAGATTTGATTAATGAATTTATCTATGTTAATGAAGGACATTTTGTAAAAAAAATCATAAAATTGTCTTAAAAAATGTGTCATCATGCACTTCCAAACTGAGTATAATAAGATTCTATTAGATACGATGATTTAAAAAAATTTAGGAAGCAATAATTTTCCAGTGCGTTTCCTGTTAGTGTCTCATAATAGATTTATTGTGACACTTCGTCCGTGTCGATATCTCGAACGAATCCGATGATAAAAATAATCGAACGCGTCTCGTTTTGACAGGCGAGATGTATCTCGACGCCCAGCATCATTAATGGATCTATTCATTAAGTATTAAGATCTTTTTCGCCCCGAGTACCCATCCGAGATGAAAAACCGATGTTTAAATTAAAAGGCCAGTCTGAAGCGACTTAATTAGTATTGATGAGCTTCCAATGAACAAACGTAACAAGCTACTAGGAATTTTGTTTGAATTTATGCAATGCCGACACATACTCCGTGAATAATTAACTGCGTTGCAATTGCCTTTTGAGCGTCTTCATTTGTGACTAAATACGGCACAGGTGCGTGTTATGGATGAGTTAGTTCGCCGTGAGAAACAACGTCTTCATTTCTGCAAGATATACTCTTTAAGTGTCTTTTTTACCTACACCTTACGCAATTTGTTTCAAGAATAAAACAATTGATCACTTTTTTCATCTAAATTATTTAAAAAGATGCTCGTAACTAAAAAGCGGATTTTAAGCATGACAGAAAAGTATACAGTATACATGAATTAAATTTTACAACAAATCTTTCTTTTTTCCTGGCAAAAAAACATGAATAATAACAATAACATTTATTTAAAAATTTTCTTATAAAGAGTCTTCTATATACCGGGTGATCCATCCTATATGAAATTCAGATTTTTGTTTTAATCTGTGCTTTCTATAAATCTGCAAGGCAAAACAGACGATGCTAAAGATATAAGAGAGATATGAAGGATCTAAAAGTTGCATCCCGCAACATACCTCCTCATCTAAGCCAAAATCTTTGGCGAATTGGTTTCTTGTACTCATAAAGGGTATACCGAAATAATCATCATCAAAGCGACTGTATAGACACCTGTCCAAACCCTAAAACAAGTGTCCAAACCCTCCCTAATTTATAAAATTGTTACAGAAAACATGCAGTATAAGCGACTAACCGAAAGACGATTTCCCAAAGAAGTCATGCGAAGTGCAACAGCTGATGTTTTATATCAGAAAAATCGCTCAACAGCATAAAGTTAAAAAATCAATACCAGCTTTATATGTAAAGACAGCTAGAGAAGTAGGAATTGACAATACGACATTCTGTCCACAATTTGTCACATGCCAAGTGTTTTCTAATGAAATGGAAGCCTCCCTTTCGTTGTACCTGAAGAGATGTTCTAATAAGTACCATGGTTTAACTCGAAAAGCGACTCGCAGATTAGCATAGGAATTTGCCGAAAAAAAACGAAGTCAAATTTCCAGACCCTTGGAAAGTAAAGAAATCAGCTGGGAAGGACCGTTTTACAGGATTTTTAAGTCGACAATCTGAACTATCCTTACGAACTCCGCAGAATACAAACTGCGGGTATTCCAGAAGAATGTGGTGCATTCATCTGGATGAATGAGCAGTGATAATTTTTTAAAAGTTTTGAACATTTTGTAACTCATGTTCGGTGTTCTAAAGAATGCCAAGTTATTTTATTAATGGATAATCATGAATCCCATTTATCTGTTTCTGCTACTAATTACTGCAAATATAATGGAATTACAATTCTAACTCTTCCACCCCACACATCTAACAAATTGCAACCATTAGATAGGACTGTTTTTGGACCATTTAAAAGATGTTTCAATCAAGTGGAGGTGTCATCGCAATTCAGCCTCTCTGCATTGTGACAGCACGATACTCTAGTTCAAAGCGAGCACAAGAAAGATTACTTATCTTTATCCCAAATAAAACCATACCTGAAAGAAAATTAACTGGAAAAGGTCCAGTAAAAAGAACAACCATAATAGCAACCGATACTCCTGAACACAATGCAATTGCAGAAAAGAAATTGAAAAAAGAGACACCACAAATTAATAAAAACAATAGAGATGGTAAATAGGAAAGTAATGAGCGAGTCTTCTTCCGATGATGAAGAAGTGGTTTACAAAGACTCATCTTCAGATTGAGATTTGAAGACTTTGAATTGATAGTTTCGTGGTTTGTAAGTTGTTTGGAAAAAGATCGTTTTGACATTATGCTGCCAAAATTGAAGAAGTTGTTCCACAACGTGAAATTTTTGAAAAAGCAAGTTGTTTCCAACCGGTGTATAGTTAGTAAAGAGCCTCCAGTATTTGTAACATACAAAGACATGATATGTTTTAACATTGATCTTTCCCAGTACAGTTTATTTTAATAATGAATGTTTTGTTTGTGTCATTGATAGCTAAAGCTTTTTTTTTGGCAAATAAAAATCTTAAATAATGTTTTTGTATTTATTCGTTTATTGTCCAGACCCTCGCGGTCAGTCGTGAGGGTTTGGACACATTACTTTAAGTATGTATATGCGAATATTTCATTCACATTGTTATATTTGTATACAAACTATGCAAATATATAGTGGGGAGACATACATTAATCAGTATGATTTCAAAATTTGAGATATTTAACAAAAAGAGAAATCAAACGATTTCTACCTGTCGAAACCGAATTCAAATTTTTACCACTGTGCTTCCTAAAACTTGCGAAGCAAACAGCTTGATAAATTACTCGGCAAGGGAATCTAAAATTGCATTCCACATGCCGTTCATCATGGTCAAAATTCGTAGTGAATTCAGTTTCTGGTACTCCAACCGAAGTAAAGTAATAAAATATAATGACGGTATTAGATTTTTGTTTTGATACAGGGCAGCGACAGCCGCTTATACGTATTTCGACCTCTTTAAGTCTTCTCAGAGCGGTATAGCTACTACACTGAACCAAAACAAAAATCTTTCCCGTCCTAGACAATAGTTATCAAAATAACTATATACGGACGTAACTACGCCATCTTAAAACAAAAAAAAAATCAAACGATTTTTGGAATGCAATTTTAGATTCCCTTGCCGAGTAATTTATCAAGCTGTTTGCTTCGCAAGTTTTAGGAAGCACACTGGGAAAAATTTGAATTCGGTTTCGCCAGGTAGAAATCTATTATTTCTGTCTTTTTTGTACCTTTTTTTTTTGTCTTTTTGTAAGCTTTGTCCATAAAATTGTACAATTATCAGTAACAATAAATAATTCTTGGAATGGAAAGACTTCAGATGCGTTCTTTATAAAACTCAGAATTATAAGGAAAGGATGAAAATTAAGGAGATTTATTTTTAACTGTAATTGTTTTTAAGACACCGAAATACTTTATATAGAAATTTATAAATTTCATCATTCCATCGCATCATCATTATCCGCAACATCTTCATTAAGACCTCGCTTAGCAAGGGATAAAGATAATTCAAAACTCGATATAATACCGGATAAATGACTGTTCCTAATTGATGTTATCTCCAATTAAGTGAAAGAAATCCTTTTTCTTCGAATGCAAGGAAAGAATTCCCTCCTTGGCCGGTTGGTTGCGCTTGTATAAAATACGCCAAAATTAAGGTAGGAGGCAATAAAGCATCCTCTGATAATTAGTATTAGTTGCAATTAAAGTAAAATATTTGTCGGCATTAATTACAGAGCGGATATTAGTGCTCGGTAGTGTGGAATGGGCTTTAATAAATCATCGGCCAGTGGCGGACGCTAAGATAATATGACCTCAATAAGAAACTAACGTCAGGTATTCATAATTTATTTCTAAATAAATAGAAGCAATAAAATACCGAAAACCTTTTTTTATTAGAGAAAAAAGTCGCATTCACCAAAGGGTTATTAGCGACCGAACAAAATATAAATTACAAATTTGATTAATAACTACAGATGAAGGGTAAGGGGAAAAAACAAACGATGTCCATTTTATAAGAATTTCAGGTAATCAACTCATTGTGTTGACAATATCCGGTCCCAAACACGTGCTAAATTGTATGGGAATAATACCAACGGTGTCCAAATAAGAAAGCATTAGAAAATACCCATACTGGTTTAAAACAAACGTTGTCCGCGCGGTACTGGTAAACAACCGACGTAGTCCAACTAGTTGCATAGCAACGACAGTTAACAGGGCGTGACAATTTTACGTCATGTTTTGTTCTTTTCGTCTTTCGCGGCAGTTTATGTCAAGATGAGTTCGAGTGAAGAATATTTGTGTGACGATCTGTTAAAAAAAACCAAGAAACGACAGAAAATTGGTCGAACTGCAGATGTAATGAAAAAGTTTAGATTGCAGGCTCACGAGTTAGGAGATGATTGTAAGTGTAAAAGACTGAAGTGTTTTGAAAACACTACTGCTCAAGAGAGGCAAAACATACTTAACGGATTCAATCAACTAGGATCAATTGATGCTCAAAACTGTTATTTAGCTGGATTGATTGCTGTATTGCCAGTTGTAAGACGAAGGTCACGACAAGTCGATGGAGAACAACACCATGATGCTACCTACCGCTACAGAGTACGAGTGAAGAGAGAAAACATAGAAGAAATATCTGTCTGCAGTAGTGCTTTTACTGCAATGCATGGTATTACTAGATCTAAGTTGGTTCATATTCAAGCATCTCTGAAAACATCCGGACTTGCTCCTGTCGACAAAAGAGGAAAGCATTCTTCGAAACATCGTCAGTTAACTTCTGATTTGAGTAACCAAATTCAGCAACATATTGCTTCATTTCGGGGCAGGTTAAGTCATTATAGCATTCAGGACTCGAAAAAAGTGTATTTAAGTGAAGAGTTAAATATTATGAAAATGTTCCAAATGTTTAAAGAAAAGTATACTATTGCATCTGTTTCATATGACACGTACCGAAATATCTTTAATAACAAATTCAACATTTCATTTGGATACCCAAGGGCAGATACCTGTAGCAAGTGTGATGAGTTTAATGCAAAAATCGAGACTTTTCATTCTGTTGACGATGCAGCACAGATAAAAGCTCTATCTACTGAAAATAACTTGCACAAAAGTCGTGCCCAAGTTTTCTATGATAGAAAACGAGCTGCCCGAATAAAAGCTAGGAGAACTTTTGAATATGAATCAATCGTCATGGACTACCAGAAAAACATTTCGCTACCCAACATCAGCACTAACGATGTTTATTATAGGAGACAACTTTCTATATTTTCACATTCATGTGCCGTCTTCAGGAAAATCCTGTTTTTTTTACATATCCTGAATATGTGTCAAGGAAAGGATCCGACGAGGTATCATCGTTTCTCTTCTATTTCATTTTTAATGAACTACCAACAGAAGTCCGTCATCCTCACATTTTCTGCGACTCAGCCGGTGGACAAAATAAAAATTTCACAGTTGTTCGGCTACTTCATTACATTGTCCATGACATAAAGCGTCTAGATACTATTCAAGTTACATTCCCCATTAGAGGACATTCGTATCTAGAATGTGATAAAAACATGGGCTTGATAAATTTGAAGACTAAGATGGAACTACCCGTAGATTGGATAAATGTGTTAAAAGATGCAAGAAAAAAGCCGGAACCGTTCAAAGTTATAGACGTGGACCAGACATTAACGAAACAGTGGACTACATTTCTCCAAGAAAAATTTATTCGTAAGTGTCCAATAGCTCTGCAACAAGTAAGAGAACTTCGATTGGTGAAAGACAAACGCGGATTGGTTTTTTACCGAACCACTTATAATGGCATTTGGGAAAGCAAGCAAATAACAGGTAGATCAATAAAATCTGTTGTTCCAAGAAAAATGAAAGATGGCGAATTTGAGCTACCAAGTCAAGCATACCATAGACCATTACCGATTTCCCAGGCTAAGTACAACGATTTACAAGTTTTAAAACGATTTTGTCTTCAAAATGCTCAAGAATTTTACGAAACATTGCTATACAAATGAAAAATCTCTGTGTAGGCTTATGTAGAAAGTGGACAACGTTGGTTTTTAACAAGTTATTTGTGACGTTAACGTGCTTTTTTATTTTTTCAACAAAATCTAATAATGTTAAGTTCGTATTCTTTTGTTTAGATATTAATAATATAGTAATAAACTACTTAAAAATATTTGTATGCAGTTTTATTTATTTCTAAGATCATAACCAGCAGATTAGTCACGTTGATTAACTTTTCTCTGTAAGTTACTTTTGTGACATCGTTTGTTTTTTCCCCTTACCCTTCAGATTATAAAAAATGTTTATAGATCTTAGATATTTAATTATACTATCATACTAACACTCCTGACCTAAAGCTTCTGCTAGAGAGTTCGAGATATTGTAACAAAGTCTTTCTTAATCATATTTACCACAATTTATTAAAAAGTATTCAGCTGTTAATTGAACATTACACTTATCAAATATGGGTGGGTTATTCTTTGTGAAAAGGTAAGAGTGTGTTAACTTGGTATGCCCTAGACGTAGACGCGCAAGCACAATTTATTCACGCCTGTTAAGCGACGATGGAATCCACTGGGAAACATTACTCTTGATCTTATTCAGCTACAATCGCTTAAGACTGCTTGTCGTGCAGTCCTGTCAGCTTCTTCGTTTCCCGTTATTCCGATGTGTGAGGGTACCCACAAAAATTGAACTCTTCTTCCATGTTAATGAGCTGGTATTTTAGTAACTTTTCAAAAGGATGTTTCGGACGAATATGTTTTATTGCATTTAGAGAGCTAAGGAAATCTGTTATGATCAGGACTTTTGTGAAGGTAAGTTTCACAGCACGGTATATAGCGTAGAGCTCAGCTAAATATGTGCTACATACTGGGGGTAGACGGAAAATAAGATTGTTTTCTAAGGAAACGATTGATGCCCCTACTCCGTCTTCGGACTTGGATGCATCTGTATATATTTTAGTCGGGGTACTTTTCCAAGAGGGCTTTGAACTTTAGCCGAATAAAGGAGTTGTTTGTACTGGATTTATAGAAATAGGCCAGAGATGTATCAAAGATTGGTAAATCGATCAGCCAAGGCTCAGGGTACTTAATATCCGAGGAGAAAACATCCGGAAAATTAGTGTTTAGATTTTGAAGTATGAATTTAATTCTCTCGTAATATGGTTTTTTAGTATAGCGAATATCTTGGAATTTGTTTACATATTTATTTGCAAAAGTATTTTGATATATTGGTTTTGAAATATTACAAGCGACTGAGGCTGCATAGGATAGGGTGAGGAACATGCAGCAGTGATGTAGCGATGGTTCTCATAAAAGAGCATAAATACTGGGTTCCGGGGACTTTGGAAAAGCCCCTGTAATTAACCTAAGACTTTTATTATGAATAACATCTAATGATTCAAGAAGAGATTGATTAGCACTGGAATATGCAATTTCTCCATAATCTAGCTTAGAACGTATTAAAGATTTATACAGAAGAAGTAGAGTGGATTGGTCTGAGCCCCAGTTTTTGTTACAAAGAGATCTTAATACATTTAATATTTTATTAAAGGAAAGGATGAGTTGTGAGATATGATTTTTTCATGTAAGCTTTGAATCAAAGATTAAAGTGCGGGACTCTATAGGATATAATTCTTCCTTTACTAATTTCTCTATTTATGTAAATAAACATATTGTTGCCTATTTAGAAGATAACTTTCTAGGATATTATATGCAAGCCCTCTAATCAAATAGACATCTTGTCTGTTTATGTAATCGAGCAGAAAGTACTGGGTTTTTTGTCCCATAGATGTTGATTTTTAATGACTTTTAAGTGGGCAGCATCTTTTTCTATTCAATTTGTTTGTTTTATCATTTTTTAAACAAACGTTTGCTTTCCACGGCAATTATTATAAAGTTTTCTTTTTGTGCTAGCATTTCCTAATCCAATCCTGTAACTTACACAGTAGACGTTATATCTTTGAAAGTGTCTTTGGATTGATTTATATTTTCCATTGTACTCCTTCATTGAACGCTGAAAGGTGAGTTCAATTTTAAAAAGTCGATATCGTGATAATACATAATTTATATGTTAGAAAACTTGTGTAAAGTACATTATTTCATTGTTAACATTATAATTTTTAGTAAATAGTAGATTGTTTAGGAGTATTGAAGCATAAAAGCTCAACAATCACATAACAATGAGAGTTCCTCATGTTAAAATAGTTACGATCAATCCTGATCGAAAATTACTGCTGAAGTAGTTGCATTTGAAGCATTTCAAATTTATTTTATAAATAACATATGTACTAAGAACCTATTATTATTATATATAAATATATATATATATATATATATATATATATATATATATATTGAATTTGAAATTTCCGCGGGAGCTATATGTGGTTTCAGTTGTTTTCCGGGTTTGACTCCGCGTTAAATATTTTTGGTTTTTAGAAAAACCATTGTTTTGACGACGTTTCGGCAAGGTCACACTTGCCATTGTCAAGTCAGATTCTGCTTCGTCTTGATGTTACATGAAAATATTTAACGCGGAGTCAAACCCGGAAAACAACTGAAACCATATATATATATATATATATATATATATATATATATATATATATATATATATATATATATATATATATATATTAAAATGAAATTACTCCAGAAACCAACTGCAGGGGTAAATATCACTAACCTAATCAACAACTCGGAACGCTATCAAAATTTAATTCAAGAAAAATTACAAGACCCAACGAATAACACACACTTAATGGAAACAATCTTAAATTGCGCCAAAGAAGTTGGAGAATCACAAGCACAAAACAGCAATAGAAAACTTTCAGATCAAACAACAGCTCTCCTGAAACAACGAAGAGAAATGAAAATTAACTCCAATATTAATAGAATTGAATATAGCGAACTGTGCAAAGTAATACGGAAAAAGATCGCAGAAGATATAAAAACCTACAATGAACGACTTGTACAAAATACAATCGAAAACCGTAAAAGCTATAGGAAAACCAAGAGTAAGTTGACAATCGGTAGAAAGCAAATAATAGCATTGGGAAACAACAACGGAAGGATCACAAATAGGGATGAAATAATAAAACATGTAACCGAATTCTACGAGGGTCTATATAAAGCTCCGGAAGCACAAGAAATAGGCGAAGAAGAAATTGCGGTTCAAGAAGATGTACCAGATGTTCTCGTGGATGAGGTAGAGGCAGCTCTTAAAAGCATGAAAAACGGCAAGGCAGCCGGTAATGACGGTGTTACAGCCGAACTTCTAAAGATTGCTGGTAAAACAACTTGGAAAATCCTAGCAAAAATATACACAGACTGCCTAAAATCGAGACATATTCCAAAAAAGTGGAATTCAGCCAACATAATCCTTATTCACAAGAAAGGTAGCAAGGAAGACATTAGAAATTATAGACCGATCAGCTTGCTACCTGTAATATACAAGGTATTCACCAAAATCATTAACAACAGAATACAGAACACACTTGACGCTGCACAACCCCGAGAGCAAGCAGGCTTTAGAAGTGGCTTCAGCACAATGGATCATATTCAAACATTAAGGGAAGTAATGAGCAGAACAAATGAATATGATCTACCACTGGCGCTAGCATTCATAGACTTCGAGAAAGCATTTGACTCCGTATACCCAAGAGCAGTCATAGAAGCTCTTGTCGACCAAGGAGTAGATAAACCATATGTCGAAACGCTAGCAAATATATACAAAGAGGCCACAGCTAGAGTAAGCATATATGAAAATACCCCAGAATTTCCCACTCAGAAAGGAGTCCGACAAGGAGACACCATATCCCCTAAGCTCTTCACTGCAACCTTAGAAAATATCTTCCGGAAATTAGACTGGAACAACCAAGGTCTATGTATAGATGGAGAATACCTAAACCATCTTAGATTCGCTGATGACATCATTCTAATTGCTAGAAGTCCTGAAGAATTACAACTGTAAATTAATGACCTTAATACAGCCAGCAATGAGGTAGGCCTAAAAATGAACCTAGCAAAGACTAAAATAATGTGCAATGATCTGATCGCCAACGTGGAAATAAAAATTAATGAAACCTCGCTAGAAGTAGTAGATGAATACATATACCTGGGACAGCTCATACATAAATCGGGATCACTACTTCCGGAAATCAACAGACGAATAAAACAAGCGTGGTCAGCATTCGGACGAAATTCCATAGTCTTCAAGTCCAAAATGCCACTATACCTCAAGAAGAGAGTATTTGATCAATGCATATTACCCGTCTTGACATATGGATGTGAAACTTGGATATTAAAGAGAGAAATAACGTCGAAACTCCAAGTAACTCAAAGAGCAATGGAAAGATGTATGCTAGGGATAACAAAGAGGGATCGTAAAAGAATTGAATGGATACGGAGGCAAACCCAGGTGACTGATGTAATCCAAAGAATAAAATCCCTGAAATGGCAATGGGCAGGACATATGGCAAGAAGAACAGATAACAGATGGACCACTAGAACAACTATGTGGTACCCCAGGAACGCTAAGAGACCAAAGAGGCGCCCGAATCTCAGATGGGATTATGATATTAGAAAATTAACAGGAACAACGTGGTCTCGAATAGCACAAGATAGAAAAATATGGCCGCAAATGAGCGCAAATTATTAGAACAACGTATAACTAAGACATCGTCGAATAATAATAAGAACATAGAATAACATTGAAATAAGGGAGGCTGCACCGTAATTGGAAACGGTTGATAAAGCTGCACATGATGATGATGATATATATATGAATATATTGAAGATTCAAGCTCTCGGAAAATTTTATTTCCTTTTTCAAGAATTTCTACAATGCAATAAAAGAAAAAAATACAAAACTACATAGATTTGCAACATTCCTTTCACCCGTCACAGTATCGTCAAAAAATACGGTCCTACAATGGTGTTCCTAGTAATTTCAGCCCATATATTTAATTTTAATAGCGCCCATCGAGCCAACTCATTTGTAAAGAGATGCTCAACCTACCCATCTAGACATAGTAGTAGCTAAAAACCTAGGACTACAGACAGATATTCGAACATTAAACGAAGGATCAGCAGACCACAGCACAACAACAAGAAAAAGAAAGAAAAGAAAGTGGTCAAACTACAAAAGACTTGTGAGTATTGGAATCAACAACATCAAAAATTCACAATAAATAGAAGAAAAAGTCCTAGAGTTCGAAAATATCATCCAAGAAGCTCTAAAAAATAGCACTTCTAAAGAAGTGTTAGAAATACACATGGGAAGGTTTAGAGATATAAACCAGGAAACAAAAGACATGATTAGAGAAAAAAAAAGAGAACCAAAAGAGAGCCAGAAGAATGGCGTCGTCTACACAATTGAAGAAAAAGCCGAGGTGATGAGGAGGACTCTCGAGAGAGAGTGTACACTAAATTATTACCAAGACGAAGACGTAGACTTAGACGTAGACATTGAAGAAGTCGAAGAATACCAAGAAATGCCCGAAGAAGCAGACGAGATAATCACTCCCACATCTCCACAAGAAATAAACGAACTAATAAGAAATAGTTTACCAAAAAAAGCACCTAGTCTAGATGAAATTTTAAACAGAGCTCTAAAATATCTGCCAGCGAAGGCCATTGTATTTTTAGCAAACATCACAAATGCGATACTCAAATACAGACTCTTCCCAAACCGATGGAAGAAAGCCCACGTTGTTATGATTCCAAAGCCAGGAAAAAACGACACGTTTCCGCAAAACTACAGACCGATAAGCTTACTTCCGGCAGTCAGCAAAATTGTAGAAAGAGTCATACTAAGCAGACTCCAATCAGAATCAGACAGGTTAGGAATAGTCCCAGAAGCTCAGTTTGGATTCCGAGTAGAACACTCCAGCGAACTACAAGTACTCAGACTAACAGAGTAGATAACAGCTGGATTCAACGACAACGAGTATACAGGAGCAGCCTTCCTGGACGTAAGCAAAGCCTTCGACAGAGTCTGGCATGAAGGACTGACTTACAAAATGAGAAGCTATGGATACAGCGGAGCTATGACAGGACTAATCTCATCGTACTTGGGCGAACGAAGGTTTAGGGTTCGGTTAGGACAAGTACTGTTCGACCATGGAGCTCCGGAGGCCGGAGTGTCACAGGAAGCGCTCCTGTCACCTCTACTGTATACAATATACACCGCCGATGTTCCAAGTACACCAGGAACACTTTTCAGTATTTATGCAGATGACACAGCAATTGCGGCTAAACACAAAAACATTGATGAAGCTGTAAACAACTTACAGACAGCATTGGATAACATAGAAGAATGGAGTATTCAATGAAAAATAGTCATCAACGAACAGCTTACAGTACAAAACAATCCCGTCGAATTTAAAAAAGAAGCAAAATACAGAGGAGTCACAATGGATCAAGTACTAACTTTCAAGCAACATGTGGACCAAACCATCCAAAAAACAATCACAGCCAGAGCAGTAATAAGAGGACTTATAGGTCGAAAAAGCAAATTAAGACTAAAAACGAAAATAAGATTGATTAACAGCATCATACTTCCAACAATAACATATCCATCTCTCGCATGGGGACACATAAGTAAATCAAACGAAAAGAGGATACAAGCAGCACATAATAACAGCCTCAGAGAAGCAGTAAATATAGCCCGATTCGTTTCTGAACGTATCCTATTCAGAGAACTATAACAAGTAACGGTGACAGACACGATGGAACAAAAAGAAAGAAACAAGTTTGCTGAGCTAGAGAACCAACCAAGCCCGATAATGCAAGAGATAATAAGATATGATGCGGTCTATCAATGGAAGCACAAAAGATCAAAACAACAAATCCTGGTTAACATATAAGAGTTAATCCTTCTTGCTCCAATGAATTGTAACAAACTACTTGATTTTTGGCCATACAAGTATAGTCTTTACCACCTTATTTGATTGTATTATTGATCTACAAGGCCATTATCATTTGAATGGAATTGGTTATCTTTAATAGATAAACAATCTACCTTCTGTACCGTACAGCAATAGGCAACTTTATTTGAGCATTTGTTGTAATTATGTTATTTGTTTGTCTTTAATATGAAATAACTTCTTCAATAATTTTTTTTATAAAATAAATTTTGAATTAAAATTTACGAAATACGAGCACTGGTTTCCTTTCTAGGCTGATTCTAGAACAGGCTAAGATCCACTATAGATTGTAGAGCCGATAATGATGATGAAACTACAAACCGAAACGGAGAAAAAGTATAGGGCACCACTTTGAAAAATTGAGAATTTTAAACAAAAAAAGTTTGATGCTGAAAGAAACAACATATGCATTACTTCCCATAATGAAGAAGGAGAAGATAAAAGCAAAAATAACAAAGAGACCAAACTCAGGATGCATAGAACAGTGATATGGCATAAAGTCACATGCGCCTCAGAAACGTGGACATTGATCAAAAAGTCCAGGAAATGCTAAAAATATGAGAGAAAGATAAACATTATGAATGATTTGGGATTAAAATACAGAATGAATCATGGATGGCTAAGGTAAGTACGTAGAAGAGCTAACAAGGGAAAGACAGAAAAGGCCTATTGAATATAATGATAAAATTACAACAAAGGAAGTTTTAAACAAACTAGAAAAGAGAACACAATCGAAAAGTCTCATTAATATAAACGCTAATTCACATAAATTGTGATCTATGTAATATTTACAATGCTTCTAATTTATTTTTGATTTCTTTCTTTGTTGCGATGACTACATAACTACTCTAATAAACAAAGGAGTAAAATTGACTCTAATTTCGGTGGAATATGCACATCTCTAAATAAAACCGACATCCAGACTGCAACAAATCCCCCATTTCTGGCCAATAAGCTTAAAACGCTGTATAATGGTAAATTAGAGCATCAGCCCTCTATTAATGCATTTCCACTGATAAGCCACGTTAATAAATATTGTTCTAGGAAATAACATTTTCCAGGTTTTCCCCAATGTTTGTTCTGTATTAAAATGTAAATTTCGTTCATTTCCCCGCATAAATCTCACTTGAAATATAACGCTAGAGGTTCAGCTTCTAGCTCTGAGATTGATTTATATTTTTGCAGTGGTGGATCCAAAATTGTAGAGGATTTCAATGATTTGTATAATGTTTGTAAATAAACTCGAATTACGATTAGGTGTAGGGTTAGTTTATTTTAATTTCATAATTCATTAGAACACTTAGAATATATGAAACGAAAGATAAGATAAAGAAGAAATAATTTCGGGGTATTTGCCTATTATGACGATATTTCATGTTTTTATATTTTTTTTAGTGTGTTTGTCGTTTCTTAAATTGTGAATATTAAATATCTTTTTGCAATGTTTAAATTCGCAAAAATTTTAATATGATGTAGGTATGTAAAAATTGACTTGTCAAAAACAAAACTATTTTTTTATATTGAATAAATAAATTCTATTCTATTATATTCTATTCTATCTCTCTTATAATTTACCTTTGATTCTATTGTTGGTGTCTACCATTTGTTTTTTTTTTGTAAATGTTGCATATGTGTATCTATGGTTGCCTACTATATAGGGGCAGGAAGACATGAGAAGTGATAGTATAAGGTAAAGTTAGGATTCTGCGGGAGAACTAAGGTTCTTACGAAGTTGATATATCCTAATAAATTAAAGTTTGTTTAGCAGTAAATGCTTGACTTCAATTAGTATCGACTATAAAAATCCTGGGTAATCAAGAAAAAACAAGTGACTGGTATACATAATGACCAAAATGAACTAAGAACGGACCCTAGCGATATACTTAATACTTGGAAATTGTACACAGCCAATTTGTTCAATGATGACAGAACACAAAAACCACCACAACTGGGAGACCATTTGTATGGTCCAAGTATTTTGAAAGCTGAAATTGTACACGCTATCAAACTATTAAAAAGTAACAAAACCCCAGGACCAGATGATATGTACGCAGAAACAATCAAGTTACTTAATGAAGAAAACCTAGACATTATTGTCAAGCTCTTTAACGACATTTACGATACCGGCCAGATTCCAAAAGATTGGCTTCGCTCTACATTTATCGCCCTACCAAAAACACCACGTGCGAACTTCTGCAAGGACCACCGACTAATAAGCCTAATGAGTCATTTTTAAAACTTTTCCTGAGAATACTGCACACTAGATTGTTTAAGAAATGTAAAGAGGTCAGTGGATGGAGTCAGTTAGGTTTCAAAAATGGACTTGGCACGAGAGAAGCGATCTTTAGTATGCAAACATTATTACAGAATTGTTTAGATCAAAGAAAGGATGTTTTTGTCTGTTTCATCGATTATGAAAAGGCATTCCATAATGTAAAACACGAATTGATGATAAAATACCTACAAGAGTTGGGATTGGACGACAAGGATATAAGAATTATCGCCAATCTGTATTGGAACCAGACAGCAACAGTACGTCTTCAAAATTCCAAAGAAACAGAAGATTTCTCCATTAAAATAGGAGTAAGGCAAGGTTGTATACTGTCTCCAATGCTGTTCAATTTATACGTAGAAAAAGCTTTCGCAGAAGTAGTGGCAGACTCTAATAAGGGTATTAAAGTTAACGGCATATTTATTAATAACATCAGGTATGCCGATGATACAGACATAGTGGCAGATAACATCGAAGATCTTTAATGCCTTTAAAATGATTAAACTCTTGCAAGTGAAGCTCGGGCTTTGAAAATAAATATCAAGAAGACAAAAACAATGATTATAAGTAGAAATGATTACCCCAACGCAAAGATATATGTCTCTGGAGAAGAAATCAAACAGGTCAGGCAATTTAAATACTTGGGTTGTTTGCTGAACGAGGGTTGGGACCCCGAGAATGAAATAAAGAGCAGAGTTGAACAAGCCAGAAATGCTTTTTTGAGGCTTCGTAAGTTTCTGACTGATCGCAAATTGGACTTCAACCTCCGATACAAGATGCTTAAGTGTTAAATGTGGCCTATTCTCTTGTTCGGAATGGAAGCATGGACGTAAAGGCCAGTTCCATTAACAAACTTAAAGTGTTTGAAATGTGGTGCCTGCGTCGAATGCTTAGAATATCATGGACGGACAGGGTCAGAAATGAGAAAGTACTCAGAAGAGCGGGCTTACAGGTTAGGGAACTTTTTAGTTATGTAAAATGTAAGAAGACTGCATACTTGGGACACATATTACGAGGAGAAAGATATACTTTTCAGCAACTGATACTCGAAGGGAAGATAGAGGGTAGGAGAGGTCTGGGACCTAAAAAAATGTCATGGCTGCGCAATATTCGACAATGGACAGGAATCCACAGCTATGAAATGCTTCGCAATGCTGCGAAAAACAGAATTATTTAATCCTGACTATTTAACATCTCGCCTGACAAGACGATGTACGGTGAACGCCTACGCAGAAATGCACGGCACCTTAAGAAGAAGAAGATAATGGTAAAGGCCCGGTTTCAGGTAACAATGGTTTACCTTAGGTACAAGGTCTTAACAATGGACCAAGTCAGATAAATTTAATAATATTTACGACCGTACTAATTGAAGTCAACCATTTTCTGCTAAACAAAATTTAACTTTATTTATTCATGAACTGAAACTAAACACCAAATATAAAAAAAAAAACAATTTATTTCTGGTTTATTTGTTAACAACACTTAAAAAGTCAGTCAGGAAGGAGTCAGTTCAGTTATATATAAAAAGAATACCTGTCAATCAAAAAAAGATTAATGCGAACCAATTTGGCAATCATTCCACTAAGAGAAAATTATCCATATTGATGATATTTATCTAATATTATTATTTTTGAATTTACTCTATGTAAATAACCTATTAAAAAGACGGAAGGAGAAGGCAACTAATAGAATCCAATAAAAAGACCATTTAAACGGATGTAGGTACTCGCTTACCTATTCCAAAAAATAAAATTTGCTTCAGTGATTGCTGACTTACAAACTGTCTGATTAAGAAAACACGTACGTACAGCGCAAAGTTGGCTTAAGCAATTAAGATGTTATCACGGCGACCACGATGCTGCAACCTGTCAACAATTAACGTTATTTATTATTAGGTAACAATGGTAAAGTTGTGATACCATGATTGGGTGGTCTGGAAAGGAACCCCGCTCACCGGCTACACTAAGAAAACTGTTGCGGCGTCCCGAAATGTTGACCTGGACTGTGTTTAGAAAAATGTGACAAATAATAGTATCAACAAATCTAAATATATATGGTTTTGCGATGTAAGTTCTAAAATTTAACAATTTTTCATGTTTTAATTGAGAGTTAATGTGAAATAATGATAAGCCACACATAAGTTCAAAAAAAGTTAATGCTAAGCTTGGTTAAAGTAATAATATAACAAGCCATTAAAACTTTATTTCAGCCCTTCGTTAATAGATGGCGCGATAAACCTATGGTATTACCACAGTTTAACCACAAATTTTTATACTATGGTAATACTATTGCATAGGTCTAATTTGTCTTAGTATCTACTCGACATAATGATAAGCCACATCAAAATGGCGAACATGGGCGGAGGCGATTCGGATATTTCTGTGTTTTAACGATTCTAGCAAGAAAAATACTGAAGTTGAGTCGACGTTTGATGACAGAGACCGTGATTCTGACTATATACAATTTAAATTGACTCCAGTGATAAAAATAAAGCGGTATGCAAATTTTATGTTAAATCTGGCTTGTCACATTATTTCCATTCAAGATTAAAGTATGATTGTAGTGGCTTGTGACGTGGCTTGTTATATTATTGCATTTTGTTGTAGGATAATGAACAAGGTCCGTCTAAAAAGGAATAAAACCAAACACACCCGACAAAACTCCAACAAGTCGATGGAGACAAAGAAATGAACACTATTATTCAAGATCAAAAAGAAAAATTCGACGAAATTTAGGGCAACCATATGTAAGCGACAAAACGAAAAAAATGTGCCTGGTTGAGAATTGGGCCGCCTGGCAGTTGCACTAAGAAGCGTAGGGAAAAGCTTCAGGACCACGGGAGCAATATTTTTAACGAGTTTTGAAACCTTGGTTCATGGGAAATACAAAATAGCTACTTATTCGGATGTATAGATATTGTTAAGAAAAAAAGGCTCTACCGAAAGAAGCAAAAATATCAAAAATTGCATTAACGTTAACATACTCCATTAAAGTTAACGGTGAAACGACACGTGTCAGTAAAACACAATTTTTAAATATCTATGGACTTAAATCTTCTAAGATCAGAGTAAACAACATTGTTCGCAAGAAGATAGAAGGAAATCTCGTCACAGAAAGAGACAACAGAGGAAAGCATACAAACCGTGTGAACAAAATATTTGATTCGGAAATACTCAGTATTAAAAACCACATAAATTCGATTCCAAAGTATCAAAGCCACTACAGTAGTTGACAAGAGAACATTAATAAAGTTTATCTGGACCATAACATGAGTATAGCTAGTCTCTATTCGGATCGATATGTTGCTTGGTGTAAAAAAGCGAGAATTGAACCAGTTAAGGAGCATACATACCGTAATATATTCTTTACCAAGTATAATATTGGATTCAAGTTGTCAAAATCAGACACTTGCAAGACATGCGACGAAATTAAAATCCAAATAGAGTCAGCAAAATCAGAGGAAAAAAAGATTATAGCGAATTAACAACAAGACTTAACTGGTACAAGTGTAAGGCTTAGGCAATGCAACAATAACTGAAGACCGAAACAGCCCAGTTTGACTTGTAGCAAGCATTACCGATTCCCAAATTAACCACTAGTTGTTGCAGAGAAATATGGATGTATAATCTAGGAATCCATGATTGTACGGAAGACGCTGGTCATATGTTTGTCTGGACGGAAAACGTTGCAAAAGAGAAAGTGATGAAATTGCATCAATACTCATAATATTTCTGAGCTCAAAGATAGCTGAAGTAGAAGATCTCGTTTTCTTCATGAATAATTATCCCGGGGAAAACAAAAACTAGCTTTTAAGGCATCTATGGTTCCAGCTACTGAAGAAATAAAAGTTTAAGTCTATTACACACCATGTTTTAGTCAGCGGGCACACTCACCTTTCCTCTGACAGAGATTGCGCTCTTAAAGAAAAACGACATAGAAAGTATGCTCCACTTGTGTACTCTCTTGAAGAGTGACATAAAATTATAAAAGAATCTAATAAAAATAAGCCCTTCGACTTAACTGTTATGAAGCAGGAAGATTTCCTCAATGTACAACCGCGCTTAGAGAACATTAAAAAGAGTACTCGCACTGATTCCCAGCAATCTTTGAATTTTTCCATTGGAATTGGGTATTTATTATTAATGTAATAATGTAACAAGCTACATTTACAATATTACAAGCTTAGTTAACGATATTATCTGCTTCCGGTTATCTCCCGTATTTTACTGGAAATTCCAATGTTCATTTTATTTTGATATTTCAGTCTTTAATATTACCGATAGTACCTATGGATACTAGATACTAGATACTTGGTATTGTTGTAGCAGGTAACCTGGACCACTGTCCAACCAAAAAAAAATCAGTCTACTCCATACCTATTCTGGCTCTATCTGTTACTCCTTCATACATATTTTTCACTATCTTTACATCCTCACCAGAGACTTCTTTCCCATTGAGCACGCGGCACAGAACCTCTAGAGGAACTCTCTCAATGATCGTTTAACTGTCATATAATGAAAATGGAATCTTGTCATGTTGTTGATCTGACTTGCATAATACCAAACCGATTGTCGGATATTTTGGATTCTTCAAATATCCCTCAACAACCCATTAATAACAGCTATTTTAATGAAAAATCTTAAATCTTGAAAAAAGGATTGATAGATAGATGTAGAAAAGAGGGAAGAAAGATGATAGATAAATCAATAAGCTCTAATAAAAAAACTCTTATAAGGAAAACAGTTTAACTAAGAAGATTAAAGCAGCATACAGAATAAAGTAAAGAAAAAAGCAGGAAAAGAAAACAAGAACAAATAGATAAGCAACAAATATTTAAAAAACAATTCAAGAGTGAAAGGCATAAGGATTGATGTGAGGAAGAATCAGTATCTTAGCTCAAATTTTCGTACTATTTATGAAACATTTTGTATGTGTGGTGAGTCTGTTGGTATAAAAAAATTACACAACAATTACAAATAGTACTCTTTGCATGTTTTATGGTTAAATTCGGTGATGAACAAATATGAAGCCTGTAAAAGCCGTTGAGAACCAAAATGAGTTCTTGTAGCAGAAAAATATAACAAACATCAAACTTTTTTTAAGAGAATTTGAAAATTCGGTAACTAGTTTAGAACTGACAATCACAAATGTCAACAAACGTTTTATATCAGTGTATACAGTCTAAAAAACTCAGCAAGTCATGCTCATTAGTAAGTTATTGAAAAGTACAGTCTGCGCAATATCGCCGAAGATCAAAAATGCTCCAAGTGCAGTGACAAGACGAGGGGTGCCTCGGAATCTCAGCTATCCAACTGTCTGTTAGTCATTTATTACGGCTAACATGATGGGATATTTGTTATGAAGATGAAACGGTCTCTGTGTTAAAAATACCGATGGTGTTTTGTCGCTTTTTTATCTTTTTTTAGAGCGGTTTATGTTCTTGATGATGTTATGGGCTGTAATTTATATGTTTTGCCATGTATTTACCAGAAATCTATAAAAATAGAAGGATTTCTTACTTCATTTTTGTCTATCACATAAATCGTGGACATTTGACATATGGGTTATACAGTGCTTTTCAGATAAAACTATAACTTTTGAACTTTTATTTTTCAGGAAAAGTACAAAAACGCGTAAATTAGTATTTAAAGGGGAAGACATTATATTATATTTAAGCTTGATAGGAAAGGCACTCTCTCACCCCCCATATCATCCCTTGATGTTGTTTAAATAACTTCTACTTTTTTTATTTGATATTTGGATTCTCCTCTTTATACTGATTTCAAAATTTTATAACACATGATGCTTAAAAAATATTTTTTTAACAATTTTAGTACAAACATTTAGAATGAACTACCAAAAAGTTTTGCAATAGTTGTTCAAAATGACTGTTATTTACTTACAATAATGCAAAATAACACGTTTGCATTTAATTGTCGACATTCATCCCCTATTCTTTGTCGTAAATCATCCAAATATTCTGATTGAGTATCATACATTTTTGTTTCTAAATACTTCCATCAGAAGAACTCTAGGGGTGTTAAATCCGGTGACCTAGGTGGCCAATTTATCATCTGTTCACTTCTACCTATCCATCGAGCGAAATGTTTCGTTTAAAAAATGACGCGCAGGTAGAGCAAAGTGTGGACGAGCTCCATCATGTTGAAATACAACCAAATCTTCGAAAAGGTTATCATTTTCTACTATTGTTCTAATACGATCAACCACTTGCCTAAGTAACTCAAGATACAATGCAGCATTTAAGTTTCCAGAGATAAATAAGGGTCGGGCAGTGTGATCACCTAGGATATCACACCATACGTAATCCTTGAGGATGCTGTGTGTTAAATTCACGCACAATATGTGGATAACTCTCAGCACAGTATCGACAATTAAATCTATTCACCAAGCCAATTAATGAAAATGATCATTCATCCTAAAATCAAATATTGCTTACAATCGTGAATTGTTAATAATGCATTGTGTCACTAATTCGCAAAATACGAGACAACGATCAAAATCTTCTTCATTTAACATCTTAAATTTATAGAGGATTCGGGAGGCTGTAGAAGGTGAAACTCAGATTGCTCTGCTTATTGTTGACAGTGATTGGTCGGCCTCTAAGTTAACTTGCCCTAAATTGGCTACTTGGATTGCTTTTGTTATTTACGAATCCCTGTCGGTTATGCGTTTTATTGCAAACTGACATTGTTGCTCTAAATTTCTGCATTAATGAAATACTTATAGAGTTGCATGTCTATTGTGATGTGTTTCATTAAAAATTCTAGCAGCAGTTCTTGCACAATTATTATTTTTGAATTACAAAAAATACGGAAATAATTAAAAAAAATAAAGTGATAATACAGTATGATTACTAGACTTCGGCAAATATGCATATTGCATATTTTGCATATTGTGCATATTTTATGCAAATATTTCATATTTTGGCATATTTGTATAAAAGTTTGCATAAAGTGCATAAAAGTTCAGATTTTTATACTGTATTTGAAAATTTTTAAACATACCAATTTATTTCAATTCTTGTATAAACTTTTGTAGTCATTTTAATCAAGAAATGATCTAAGTACGTAATCTCTACAGGTACAAAACATTTACAATTTCAAAGAAGATCAATTTAAGTAGCCCTCAACATTCTTAGAAAGTCTCGGTCACTGAGGCATTCAGTTATTGGATAATCGCTAAGGGTTCGCTCATTTGCATTTTATGATCTAATCCCCAAATCTATCTACAATTTATTGAATCTTAACAGCAGGTAAACGGCTAATAGTTTTGTTCCTAATTTAGGGATTTTCCAAAATCTCCCAGTTTATTGAATTAGGTACCTAAACATTTCTAATTTGATGCTCAGATTTGTAAATTATTTTTGTTTTGATATTCAAAGCGTAAACACTCGTTGTGCGTAACAAAAAGGAAGATTGTGATTTTATAATGCCTAAAACAACCAGTGCTTCAACTTGGATTAAACCTTATAAAGAGCTGTCTATGGATATGGGAAAATCTACTGTTCAGTCTGTGGCAAAATTGTAAGTATCTAATATTTTCTATTAAATATCTAATATTTCATACATACAGGGTGTTTCCAAATGACACTTACAACGTTTGACTGTAGATACTTCTCGAAAAATTGAACAAAACGATATAGTTAATGAGGGGTCAAACTTATTTACTTTTCGAGATACAGGGTGTTAAAATTAAAAAAAATTAAATTCTTTTAGTTAATAACAACAATAACTTTAAAACCAATAAACGTATTTACTTGAAATTTAGTACTCGTAGGTTGTTTTTAAATGAAAAATAGCTTCCTTTAGTGAGAAAAAATTGTCCATGGTACAATACAATGGTGTGTATTTAGAAAAATTTTTCACCTTTACTTTTTTTTATGAAGTCAGCTATTCTAAAACACAATTATTTTTATTGTAATTGAATTAACAAAAAAAAACTTTTGTTGAATTTTAAAATAAGTTATATGATGTACTAATGGTTAGTAACAAAAACTAATTTGTGGATTAATACTGCATTTAAAACACTTAGCGAGTGTTTTTTTTTTCCAAACCAGTTATTTGATTAACCAAAAACACCTTGTATATTTTTATATTTTAAAGGTTGGGTTAAAATAAAGGTTTTTATTTTTATTTATAGATAGCATGTGAGAAGAAATTTCAGATAGACCAACATGTGAGAACTGCTTCACACATTGCAAAAAAAGGAAAAATAGGAGGAAAACATCAAACTTCAATGGCTAAATGTTTCCAATTTACTTCAAAAAAATTAGATGAGCAAGAAACTTTTAATGAAGACTTGTGTCGCGCATTAGTGTCTGCAAACATACCGCTTTCAAAATTAGCAAATGTAAATTTTAGTTCGTTTCTAAAAAAATATTGCAAACTTAATGTTCCAAGTGATCGGTCTCTAAGAAGAAATAATGTGAACGGGCTATACTCGTCGGTGTTAATTAATATTAAGGAAGAAATTGCAGATAATTATTTTTACATATCTGTAGACGAAACCACTGATTCCTCAGGAAAATATATTGCTCATTTATTGATTGGTGTTCTTAAAGAAGATACCTTACCAAAATCTCATCTTATTTCATGCCAGCAACTTGAGAAAACAAATGCTTTAACAATTTCGCGTTTTATACAAGAAACATTAGCAACTTTTTTCTTCCGACAACTATTCCTTCTAATAAATTACTGCTTATTTTATCGGATGCTGCTCCTTATATGGTGAAAGCAGGACAAAATTTAAAAATATTTTTCCCAGATTTAATACATGTTACTTGTGTAGCGCATGGATTAAACAGAGTTGCAGAGGAAATACGAAAAAGTTTCCTCTTGTAAATACCATGATATCCAGTGTCAAAAAAGTATTTCTTAAATCTCCTATAAGAATTCAACTTTATAAAGAAATGCTACCTAACATTCCTCTTCCACCACAACCTATTTTAACGCGATGGGGAACATGGTTAGAAGCAGCTAATTTTTATGCAGATCATTTTGTTAAAATAAAGAACATAATTGATACGTTAACAGATGAAAGTTCCCAATCTCTTTTGGATTCTAAACAAACTTTTCAGAGTAACTTGCTTCAACAAGAACTTTCATTTATAAAATCAAATTTTAGTTTTGTTCAAAAAACAATTACTCAGTTAGAATCACCAAAACTGTCATTGTTCGAAAGTACAGCATTAATAAAAGAATTTGCGTCATGTTGTCGGAACGTTAGAGGTAATATTGGAAAAGATATTTTAAAAAAATTTGAAGCTACTATGGAAAAAAATAAAGGTTACCATATTCTTTCTTCTGAAGTAGTCAGTGTTCTAGCTGGAAATATTTCGGAAACAATTAATTTAGAACCAAATGTTTTGGTTAGTTTGAAAAATGCTCCCGTTACATCAGTTGATGTTGAACGAAGTTTTTCCATATATAAATATATGTACTCAGACAGAAGCCACAAGTTTTTGTTAGAAAATTTTGAACACCACTTGGTCATTTATTGTTACCATAATTCTAAATAAGTTTATTCATACTTAAAAATGATGTAGTTTTCTATTTTTTACGTCTATTTTACGATTTTTTTATTTATTTGTATGCATATTTTGTAAAATATTTGCATATTTTCGGGTAAACACGTGCATATTTATGCGCATATTTTCTACATTTTTATTTGCATATTTGCCGAAGTCTAATGATTACCTTTAAATATTAATTGACGTGTTTTTGCGCTTCCTCTTTTGCACTTAAGGTGGCTAGTTTTGTCTTATAAGCACTGTATCGAATTAGAAGATAAGTTGTAATCATCTTAAATCCGTTTAAAGTGGATAAATGTTTTCAAATTGGTTGCTGCCTTTCGCCTGCTTTGTTTAAATTTTGTAAAAAAGTATACAAAAATTGACTACACGATAACCAAATTATGACGATTATTCTAGTGTCGACGCTACTGAAATCAAAATTGCTCTTAAACGCAACTATAACAAACGTATCTTTTATAAAAAATACAAACCAGGAACTTCAAGCATTCTAGGGAGACGAAAACATAATACAATACATCAAGCCCCATAGTATAAGATGGGCAGGATATGTACTGAGTTCGAATGATGAAATCTACTAAATACAACCTTCTGGAAAAGGCCTGATGGTAGAAGGTTAGTTGGTCGCTCAAGAAATAGATGGAAGGATATAGTAACGAATGATCTATGTAAGATGGGGGTGCAACAATGGAAGATTGCTACACAAAACGAACAAGAGTGGAGGAAACTAGTAAACGCTGCCAAAACCCACTTAGAGTTGTAGAGCCAAGAAAGAAGAAAAAACAATAATATAGATAATAAGACATTAGTTTGATTAGCCCCAGAGTGGACATGTCTAGCAACACTTAGCAGAATTTCTTCCGTAACATCGTTATCGAAATCAACAAATATTATGTATATTGCTTTAAATGTACAGCCTCATTCTAGACTAAATCGATGGCGTCCTCTTACTGAAAATAAGCTTTTTTTGTTAGATGATTAGATGACTAGAAATAAGAAGTTTTTATAGACATATTTTAAATATTGGTTTAAAGATCCTTTATTACACACACCTATATTCCCATCAATAATGTAAAGTGGTAAATGTTTAGCCATTTTACGTATAGCATGTACGTTTAAGCTGTTATTATAACCAAAAGTTGTTTTCAAAACAATTTTTGATTATAGCAACATATTTTCAAAATGAATTCCGGAGTATAAATCGAAATTTCAAACGATCAATAATTATTATAAATTGAAATTTTCATTACAATTATTCAGGTCTAATCCCATATAAACATAATATATAACTTAGAACCAAGAAAATAGTTTTAGATTTTTAAATAATTTTATATTTAAGTTGTGCCATCTATGTGTTAAGCTCTGTACGAAAAAACTAGAACATCACTATAATAATGAAAGCTGTAACATTACGAATCACAAGAGGGTGTCTACAATAAGGTCGATGTTTCACATAGGAAACTGTAAACTTGATTGCCAAGTCACTTCGCTATATACCTTATGCTGCCATCTCTTGATTTCTATCTTTACCATTTTATCGAAAGAATTCTATTTAATTTAGGGATGGTTAAGGAATTAAAATTAAATATTTAATAAAAGTATACTATTCTCCTTTGGTAATCTACTTTTTAGGAGTCGTCCAGTTTTATTAATTTTTAAACACAAATTTCCAAAGATGTGCATAATAAATAGTTTACCTTTAAAAACTTATTATTTTGCACCAATAGATGGTAGCACAAGAACAAAAAATATTTTTAAAACACGTACATATCCCATCCATATTCTCTCTTCCAATCATGTAGACAGGTACATATCCTACTGCTATTTTTACGATATCTCTACATTTATCCATATTTTGAGTTGATTACTAATATTTTAATGGGAATAAGCCACAATTAAAGGTTTAAATAAGTTTATTGGCGTTTCAATTTACACTTCAGAAATCGTTTTCAATAAACAAACTGCAATAAATTTTATAAATTCTTTATAAAATTTGTCCTTTTTTTCTTTATAAATGAAGAAAATTAAAACAAGTTTACATAAGCCCTTCTTCTGGGAATATACACTACTCAACAATTGAAGTGGATAATTTTAAAATTCCTAAAATTAACATATAAAACTATTTTTAAAATAATTGCCTGTCCTATACTCTATATGATATCTTTATTGCCAATATTTTTGCATGTGGTTTTTTTCTCCCTATTCCTATCGGCCCTTATCTCGTACAAACAGAGAAATGTTGTTCCAAACATGAATATATCATTCGTATAAAAGTGCTTGTATTGGCTTTACCAGTTGTCAATAAGTCAAGAAATCGAAATCTATTTATTATAAAAACATTATGGCGCAAAGACGTTTAGAACTAGTGCAGCTCGAGCAATTAGTTCGTTGGATCCAACAAGGCATTACTCAACAAAAGGTTGCTATGAGGCTAAATGGGTCGCAAAGTGTGATAAGTCCTGCATGGAATCGGTATGTAGCAACTGGATCTGCAACATACAGGCATGGAAGAGGAAGAGAACGATCTACTTGTTGGCAAGACCGTTTTGTAGTTCTGACGGCAAGCAGAAACCCAACATGCACGGCTTCCAGAATTAACAGTATCTTTAGGCATGCTACTGGATGAGCGATTTCCAGTCAAACTGTCAGAAAACGGTTACATGCATTAAATTTAAGGGCTAGACGGCGCGCTACCCATCCACGACTAACTAGGGAGCAGCGTGCATGCAGATATCGCTGGGCGCTAGAACACTATCAGTGGAATTTCGAAAATTGGAGGAATTGTCTCTTTACTGACGAGTCCAGATTTTGTTTGTATATGAATGATGGCCGAATATTGGTGTGGAGGGAAAGAGAACAGCGTTACAATGAAAATCTGAGAGTCCCAACCACTCTTTGTGGAGTTGGATCCGTTTGCGTGTGGAGAGGCATATGTTTTGACGGTCGCACGGACTTAGTCGTCTTAATTAATGAGACAATGACTGCTACACAATATTGAGACAGAGTTATAGTACCAATAGTTGTTCCATTTTTTGGTGCAATCGGCGAACAATTTGTTCTGATTGATAATAATGCTCGCCCTCACCGTGCGAGAATTGTCAACGAGTGTATAGAAGCCCAAGGCATTACAAGAATGGAGTGGTCACCGTATTCACGTGATATGAATTGAATTGAACATGTTTGAGCCGAAATGTCTAGGCAACAAAATAGGCTCCTTCAACCGCCCCAAACCTAAGATCAGTTGGCCAATACATTACGCGCGATTTGGGAACGTATACCGCAGCAGTTCATCAATAATTTAATAAGAGGTCTTCCAAATAGAGTTAGAGCACTAAAGTGATAAAGAGGTGGATCCACACACTATATATAACTTTTTACTGTGATATAGTATACCACAGTTACATATAGTATACAAAGGTTTAAAATAATAATCTAGGTCTTTGAACATCAAGAAAACGTTTATTTTGTTTACACTATATTATATTTAATATAAGTTTATGCTAAATTTCCTCACCATCTGAGTCATCAGCACTACTCTCATCGTCCTTTTCAGCTATTGTGCTTTCTTGAAATAAAAGGTTGTAGGTTGTATACTTTCTTCTCTTGAGTAGGTACTGAAACAAGTCTCTCGCGTCTTTTATATTAGACTGATCAATAGAAACCCGAGGCAAAGAGTAAGGTCAAGCGGCAACGTTTTTGCATATTTAAAGGAGGTATACATTTCAAAGTAGATTTTAGAAGCAGTCAGTTATTCACAAGTTTTATACTTAAGAACCGATACTGTTGTATTTTAATCTCATAATCTTGATTCGTAGGTTTCTTCAAAAAATAAGAAAGAAGTGCTGCATCCCAGTCATATATTATAGAGGAGTCATGTTTGAGGCCGAAGGGAGAAGGAGTTGTATTGTACGATTTTTTCTAGGTAGACTTTGGGTTCCTCGATATCTTGAAGGCCTGTCTTATAATCCCACAATTTTTATCGCACTGACTAAAGGAGTGTCCACGAACAGGATAAATATGTGTCACTTCGACTCTGTATAGTTTTGATATCCAAGAACAAAACCGTAACAAAGTCTGATTTTTATTTTGGCCTCCAGCTGCATCTGATAAAAGAACAATATACTTTTTAAAACGAAAATAAATTCAAATATTTAAATAGTAATGATTCAGATAATTCTGTTAACTCTAATATTCCAAACAATAATAATTATTCAGTACGTGATAATACTTAAATGCGTTTCATTTATCATGTATACTTCTTTTTTTCATCCTAATCTAAAAAAAATGTCAGAAAATATTATTTATTGTATGAACTGCCGCCCTTTTGCAGGTACATTCATAAAGCAGTTTCGGGAATACTTTTCAATTCAAAGCGGCTGGCGGCTTTCGGACTTCAGTTATTTGAGGTTTTCACACGTAGATACTTTACAAGAATTTAGGCAAGTGGTTGTAAAGTTTCTGTTATAATATTGTTCCTATGGTTATGTTTATAGATGGGTTATTATGTCTTATGTTCAGTCTTAGTTGAGAATTCGATGAATTTAGACACGCTTTTGATAAACGATTTTGTTTGTAAAATATAGTAGTGTACCCGTTTCTTTTGCACAGTAGGTACTGTATTTCGAAGTAACGTCGAAATCAGAGCAATTTTATTCGTATACGCGTTACGGCTACATATTATCTAGAGAAACATTATTTGGACAACTTATTTGCAGTGTTTTTGAATTTATTTTGTTAAATTCGCCCGACTTCGTTGTTAAGAGATAATTTCAAAATGTCCGAAAAAAAAAATAAAACGACTTTCAGGTTTTTAATATAGAAAAATAAAAGAGGCAAAAACTGAGGAGAAAAAAAAACTTAGCGGTGCACTGGAATCATTTTTGATGAAAAACATACATGAAAATATAGAAGACTCGGATATAAATTTAGGACCTTCAACTTCAAGCGAAGTCCAAACCATAGAAAAAAGTACCAAACAATTGAATATTCCTGCTTATAGAGATGGATGATTTGATGACAATAATAGCGATAGTGCGAGTGCTGATGCTGAAACACCTGAACCTGAAACCACCAACCAAGACAGAACAATTAATGTTCCAGTTAATCTGGATTGCAGTGTAGGAAACTCCAGCATATACTTGGTTTCAGATAATCCCGGAAAATGGCCTGCAAATATGAATCCAAGTGAAGTTCAATTTGTTGTTGAAAATTTTCCTCAGCAAATTACAAAAATTAACTTCCCCAGAGATACAAATATGTAACAGGAAATTTTCAGATACTTATTATTATCGCACATTACCTAATCAAGACCAAATTCATCGCCCGTGGTTACTTTGCTCATTATCACTAAATAGTGTTTTTTGTGCACCTTGTAAACTGTTTTGTTGTGATGAAAGCAGCCGACAATTACTTAGTGGAATTAATGGGGTAAGTGACTGGCAACATTTAGTTATTATTTTAAAAGGACATGAATCCGGTGTAGCTCATATAAAAAAATATTCTCAAAAACTGTTTGAACTATCTACAATATTAAAAAAAGGGTTCACAGTTGACTCTGCTCATCAAAAATTATATGAAATGGAGAAAAAACATTGGGGCGCACGTAGAACAAATAACAATTGTAGTAAGATGTGTTTCTGCTTTCTGCAATGTTATCTATAGAACATGAAGTGTGTACGACATTGGACATTAAAAATATTGTCAAAAAGTTTTCCGAGACGAAAGCCCGAAAAGTGCGTTTTTAGTTTTTTTAGTTTTTTTATGTGTTTATGTTTCTATTCACGGTTTATTTTAATTAAATGGACGTTTCAATTAGGATATTAGGATATACATATTCTGGACGTTGGATCATATGGTTATTAAATTAGGATAATGGACGTTTAAATTAGGATATTAGGATGGGATATTAGGATATACATTAGGATAATATATGGACGTTGGATCATGGAGATTAGTCTAAATGTTCAAGTAAGTATTTATCTATTTACAAATTATTATTGTTATATTATGCACCTTCTGCACATTTCTTTAAATAATAGTATGTATGTCTAAAGTGTTGGAAGGGGGGCGGCAAATATTGTTGCACACAGACGGCCAATACTTTAGCGGCGGCCCTGTGCTTGGTATTATTATAATCTGCTAATTTATTATAAATACAGTCAAAGATGAATGAGGCAACACTACTTGCTCCCTTTTTACATTGAAATTCTATGAAGAAATATACAATATGATGATCCATCATTATGAACGTGTATATTGAATACGTACATCCATAAAAGTCTTTTATAGAACTGTTTTGGTATGCTGAGTTTTGGCAACGGTAGATTTTGTGCGTATTTAAATTCCAGAACAAGAATGCTATCTGTTGCCTTTCTCAAGTAATCATTTTTTAGCTTGGAATATGCCTCGAGTATCTTTTTATGGAGATTGCAATAAACACGGAATTCATGATTCCGGTTCTTTTCTAGTTGGATTTCACAGTCACGACAATACCCACAAGTGTCAGTCTTCGGTTTTCTGAACGTAAAATTAGTTTCTCTGAAAAACTTGAAATAGGTTTTGTATTTCATGGTAAGATTATTTCCAGTAGTGTCTTTAAACAACTTTTGAAACTGCTCAAAAATATTCTGAATCATTAGGTCTGGGTTTTTGAAGTACAATATGTTTGTTTTCCAGGTGTGCAATGACTTGGTTTATATGGAATAGATTTTAAATGCTCTAAAGCCATAGAATAAACATCATCTGAAATTTTTCTGTAGTTTCCGTGTTTTCCACGTTTTCATCGAGTTTTCTCAAAAAATTTTTTCTGTAATATTCTGAGACGCTTCACTCCTACTTGATATAAGTAAAAAAAAACGACACACGGGCACATCACAACCAGAAGTTTTAAGCTTGTATTTCCAGTGATACTGTCGGCTAATTTTGGGATTTTCTATCTTTCTATACCTTTCTGGAGGCTCCCTAATGCCATACAACCTGCTAGCAGAGTGACTAGTTCATTTTTTAAACCATTATCATAAAAAGGGTCAAATAAACGCTTTGGTCTTGCGAAGTTATTTTTGCAAAACATTTTTCTACACAACAACAGAAAATACCTTACTCTGTACAGTTTTTCCCGCAAATTTTGACACACACTCCTGTCCACTCCCACTCTGACTCTTAGATTTTGCCACGTTTTCTTTCCAATGGTCTTTCTGAACAATTTTCTTTTTGGCACCTTTTGACACCCCGTTATCTAAAATAGCTTTACAACTAGCCATTGCTTTAAAATACACTTAACTTACAGTTTAAAATATAACATAACCTCAATCACATTATCAGAAATTCACCAAAACAGAGTTGATTTAGAGGCACAAATTTTTCTCAGCTCTGCCAACAATTCACTAAAAAAAACTGTTGTACCAATGTAAAAAAACCGTAATATCGTAGAAAAAATTGGTAGACTGGCAGAGAACAACATAAGGAGTTCAATTCTGTGTTCTCCGGAAGAAAGGCCTATAGGCTAGGATAGAATAGGATAGGTACCTATAAAAGAACCGCTACATTTATTGTTAAGATTAACAGATTGGAAGAAAGAATATGCGACATGTAAATATTTTACAAATATTTTTTTGTTCTAGTGAGCTAATAGCAGACGAAAAAGTAGTGCTAAAACGGTGGAGAGAATATTTCGAAGAATTGTTGAATAAACAAAATCAAAGTTTCAAAATAGAAGACCTAAAATTAGTCGGATGGGCTTATGCAGACCTATATGCACCAAAAGAAGAAGAAACAAAATATGTATTCAAAAAAATAATAAAGCTAAAGGATGCGTAGGAATGTTAAAATATGGAAGACATAGATTACATAGTGAAATACCAAATTTAATACTAGATAAATGAAATACAGAAATAATGCCGGAACAAGCATTAGAAAATAGCAGTGGTATGCCCTATACATAAGAAGGGATATAAGTTAGATTGCAATAATCGCCGGGGAGTATCACTACTAAACATTGGGTACAAAATATTTAGCAAACTATTAGAGGGAAGGCTAAGCAATATAATGGCACAAACAACACAGGATTAACAAGGAGGATTCAGAAAAAGGAGGTCAACTATAGACCAAATATTTACAATCAAGACAAGAAGACAAACTTGAAAGTAACGAATTTAGATATAAAACGCTGGACTTTTTGAGGAGTTATGCGTGTGGCTGGTCTCCGCACCATGTAAAACTTTAGAGCCAAAAAACCCCAACAGACGACCATAGCCCTCCATGGGCTGTTAGTGGTCACAGATGAAATACATTTCTTCTGGGAATTGTTCGCTGCACGGTATCTACTGGTTTTAAAACCTCTGACCATTTAGCGTGCTGTCAACCATTAATAAATAAAATATAATATAGCTTCACCGCATCTAATTTTATCCGTTTCTGCTAGCTCTGTTAGCAAGTAAAGTAATTTCACAAGAAAAATAATTTATTATTTAACAATGCATGTACCCTTAAATTCAATCTATATACATACCTATATAATCAACGTTTCGGCAGGAATCCCTTGCCTTTGACAAGAATCTAAAATATACAAATACCAACAAATGGATGGATGTGCAATGAGTGCAAGTATTTCTAGTGGCATTGCCAAATTGATTCTGGAAGATTTGGAAGAATCTGTGATGGGTCATTTAGATTTTAATGTACTATTCTTCTACCGCTCTATCGACGACGGTATCTGTGCTATCCCAATAAATAAAATGAACGAAATTTTAGATAATTTTAACAGTTACCATCCAAGTTTACTTTAGTAATTGAACAAAATAATAAAATTAATTTTTCATTATCACCTTACATCGCATTAATAATTGTACCAGTTACGGGAAAAGAAAGTTGGTGGTTTTCTAAATTTAGTGAATAATAGTTGATTTAGAGGCTTTCGAGGAAATGGACAATAGTAATTTTGTAAACAATTTCGATGAACCGTACGGTCCTATGTATTAAGTAGGATTTTTGGTGAATCGTATTATTTTGTTCTTTCCATAACTATAGAAATCCAAGGACTTATAAGTAAACTGTTTGTTGTATTTAATACGTCAGCAAATTTTTGGAAAAATCAAAAAATGAATTGACACAAATAAGTTGGAGATGCGTTTGAGAGGTGCTGACTTTTGGATTGGTTAGGAAGGAAAAAAAAGTAGGAGAATAAGGGTTGGATGCGATACGGTAGGAAGAGAAGAGGCATTGTGATTTGAACATCGAGAGAAAGCAGCCGAGTTTAAGAAAGATAATTTTTGTTAAAAAGTGGTGTTTTTTGGTGTTTTTGTTGAAAATAGTATGCAAATGTGGTAAGCAGAAACATAAAGCTAAAAATAACGAGAGTAATTGCTATACGTAGAAACAGGTATCTTTTCTTGGTATGAGCGGAAGCAGATTGTATCTTGGAGTTTGGAGCTTGGAGTGAAGAGTTTGAGCAGAGATTACGGCAGTTTTCATAAACTGTTTTAGTTTATCAACTACAGTAGACAGAACATATTTGGAGAAACAGGAAAGGACGTGCGATCTACTCTTCTTCTTTTTAAGATGCCGTGCATTTATAATCTTTGTTTTTGTCTTCTTGATATTTATTTTCAAACTCCGAGCTTCACTTGCAAGAGTTAGATCATTTAAAAGGCATTGAAGATCTTCAATGTTATCGAAGATCCTCGGCGATCTATTCAGGTCACAATTAAAGCAGCATTAAGTGGAGTCAGCATTTTTTTGAAAACAAAAAAGTTTTAGCTTGTTTATTTTTTTAACAGTGACATTCGACTACGACCATATTAAGATTTGTGTTAATTATTTGCGTTTTAAAATTATTTATTCTTATTAATTAATTCTCATTAATTAGAGAAGTCAAGTAATGAATAAAATTTTGATTTTGTTTTGATTTATAAAAATAAAATAAAAGGTCTTTGATTTGGACATAATTATATCTAATGTTTATTGATAATTAATTAGTGGATACTTGATTTGATATAGGTATGAGTGATTTAATTTTTTTGGAATTATCGTGTATGGTATAAATTTATATGATTATCGTAATCTTTAATAGTGATATATTTTAAAAATAAATAACCTTTGTTTTTACGTTTATAATTGTATGTCTATAAATTCATTTTCTTATTGTTTATCTTTTTCCTAAATGACAACTATCTTAAAGTACTTTAAAGCCACGTTTATTGTTTTTTAAATAATAAAAGAGTCCTGAGATATATTATTGAGTTTTGATTTGTTTTATAAAGATAAGCGTAAGTAGAGATCAGATTCTTATAAAGATAAAATCAAGTATATTTGAGCAAATCATAACAATATACAGGGTGAGTCATGAGGAACTTTACATACTTCTACCATATGTAGAGTCCCTCAGGGAGCATATCATGTGGCCACTAAAAAATGTCAACTCCTCTTCTTTATTAATTAACAGGGTGATTTGTGTAATTGACCATTTATTTCATTTTACTGTAGTGTTTATACGGCTCATATGATTTTTTTAATTTTTGCATGATACAGTACACTACTATCAAGCATTCGACTGGTATTAGCTAAACTAAAAAATTCCAGGACTGGCTTTGGAAAAATTAATTTAGGGATTCGTATTAAATATTACACCCTGTATAAATTTTTTTTAAAATGCAATAAGTGATTTTCGATAAAAAAGTTTAAAATGAAGGTTGGCGTTGACCGTTTGACGTTTCTTGATATTTTATACCCATTGTCATTATTGTCATTATCAATTGTTATTTATGTGTACAAGAATACATATTTCTTCTGTCATATCTACGTTAAGTACATTGTGTTAGTTTTGGTAGAGCTTTTGTTACTTTCGTTCAAAATGCCACATCAGTTTTCGACCACAGAATATGCAGACATAATATTTGTTTATGGATTCTGTAATGGGTATGGTAGGGCTGCTAGTAGAGAATATCGCAGGAGATTTCCTAATCGTCGAACTTTCAGTTATCCAACATTTGGGTCAGTTTTTAATTATTTGCGAGAAAATGGCACTTTTCCTAGTGGAACAACAGAGCGACATGTAGATGAACTGCAGGAAGATGACATTATGGACGCCGTTACTATGAACCCTACAATAAGCACTAGACAAGTAAGCTGAGAACTCAATGTTACTCAATCAAAAGTAAGTAGAGTCTTACAAAAAAATAATCTATACCCATATCACATTCAAAAGGTTCAGCGACTACATGCTGGAGATGAGATCGATAGGTTGGAATTTTGTAGATGGATTAACAATAATCGACCAACGCTATACAGGACACTATTTACAGATGAAGCCCAATTTACCAGAGACGGGATAAATAATTCACGAAATTCAAATGTGTGGGCAGAAGAAAATCCCCATGCTATTCGATAACGTCGTTCTCAGTTAAGGTTTTCGGTTAACGTGTGGATTGGTGTCATAAATAACCAATTAGTAGGTCCTCACTTTTTTGATGGTCCTTTAACAGGGCAGGTCTATTTGAACTTTCTACAAAATATTTTGCCGAATTTGCTTGCCAACGCGAACGTTGCTATCCGAGGGATGTATTTTCAGCATGATGGGGCACCCCCACACTTTTTACTAGCAGTGAGACAACATCTCAACAATGTTTATGGCAACAGGTGGATAGGACGTGCAGGTCCTATTTCGTGGCCTTCAAGATCCCCTGATTTCAATCCCGTTGATTACCATATTTGGGGACGATTGAAGCAACTAGTTTACGTAGTGAATATTAATAACCGACAACAATTAATTGATAGAATTATACATTGTTATAATACTATTAGAAATGATCCCCAGAGTATCCGTAATTCAATACGTCAATTAACAATTCGGCAACAAAAATGTGTACAGGCTGCAGGGTTCCATTTCGAAAATCTATTTTGAATTATTTTTATTTTGTTACCATTATTGTATCTTTTCCAGTTCTAATTTATGGGTTTATCATAACTATGTACATATTTTTAGTTTTTTTTAATTGTTCTTCGTTATTGTTAGTAGTTACTGTTTTTTGTTGTGCAGTGACTCAGTTTATCATTTCAATTAAAATGTTTGAAATTTTTAACATTTGTTTAAATTAATTACCTTATAATTTGATACTTCATTATGGTTGTTCTATTTTTGGTAAGATTTGATCGTTCACTAAAAATTTAATAAAAGTGCGACAACATTGTCGCATATGTCGTTTTCATTGGCTATTTATGTAGTTTGAAAATCACTTATTGCATTTTAAAAAAAATATATACAGGGTGTAATATTTAATACGAATCCCTAAATTAATTTTTCCAACGCCAGTCCTGGAATTTTTTAGTTTAGCTAATACCAGTCGAATGCTTGATAGTAGTGTACTGTATCATGCAAAAATTAAAAAAATCAAATGAGCCGTATAAACACTACAGTAAAATGAAATAAATGGTCAATTACACAAATCACCCTGTTAATTAATAAAGAAGAGGAGTTGACATTTTTTTAGTGGCCACATGATATGCTCCCTGAGGGACTCTACATATGGTAGAAGTATGTAAAGTTCCTCATGACTCACCCTGTATATATTTAGTAAGTCGTCATATTAAAGAGATCTGAACTTCTAATAGTAATCGACTTCCAGTCTCCACCAACCTGTAAAAAAATCTCCACATGCACACATTGTCCCCAAACGCAAGCAGATAATGAAAAGTGGCCAATTTGTTATCTAGTTTCTAGTCTAGCCACATCGGCACCCAAGCAATTAACTGCCAAATTATGACACTTTCGCTCAAAATCCAACGCATGTCCCGTTCAAAAGGCGACCGCTGAAATGGATCAGGCGCCACCTCGGAAAAGGGAATATACGCACATGACATGTATATGGCTAACATTTGTGATTCACCCTGTGGGGGATAGCTAGAGGTACTATGATATATGAGGATTAGGTAGGTGGACCGTATGTCAAAACTTCTTGCTAGAAATTGACCTGGAAATATGCAGGTTCTTGATATATACAATGTGTAAAGTTACTTTTTTTCGTTAGCGGTATAACTTAAGAAAACCAACAAAACTAAAAGTGTTAAATACTTATAAATATCTTATTCTACACTGAAAGAAATAAAAATCATCTGCTGATACATAACTAGACTTAAAATTGATATGGCTGAAATAATTTTTCTAGAATTTAAATGAAATCAAAAGGATGTAACGACCAATGGAAGTTTAAATTTTGCATGTAACGTATTTTGTAGATCCTGATATCAAAATTTATTCGAGCCCTAACAACTAAATGTTCGGACAAACAAAAATTTATTGAAAACGTTCATATTCACAACTTTGCTTATTAAACCAAAGAACGATATCAACAATACATTAAACTCTATCATTAATAACAAAATATTGAAATGGTTCTGTTATTATAAACTTTGAATTGCAGCGTTAGCGGCAAAATAAGCGAAAATTTTGCACAACATCGTGATAACTAAATGTTCAGACAATTCAAGAAATTACTACTTTAATATGAGGTTACATCGCGACGCGCCTTTACAACCGCGGCAATTCTGTTTGACATTGTTCGTACTAAGCATTTACACATGTCAGGGTCGAAACTATCCCATAATTGACCTAACTTACTCTTCAAATCGACGACGGTTCTCTGAGGATCGGTATGCAATTTCTGTTTCATCTCATGACACAATGTCTCAATAAAATTAAGGTCTGGACTGTTCATAGGCCATGGGAGCACTTTAATGTTATTGTCTCCAAAGCATTTTTTAGTTATTTTAGTTGTATGGCATGCAGCACCGTTCTGCTGGAATAAAAAAGTCAGGGTAGTGATCGTGAGCACATGATACGAGACAATTTTTCAAAATTTCTTGCTACTTTAATTGCTGCTTTAATTATGCCTTCCACCGCCTCATATCTTTCTAGACCAGCTGATGACACGCACCCCCAAATCATAATTTCTTTGGGAAACTTCACAGTTCTTTTGATACTTCTGATATTTTGTTTTTGAAAGTCTCCCACGCAAAAGTCAAAGTTGATCAGATTTTTTCAGAAAGATATCACCCTGCGGATCCTGAAATTTATTTAGAACATATCCTATAATTGAGGCGGTGCGGTGGCTAGAATAGGGGCCTATAGGCCTATGGGCTATTATTGCGGATAACACAACTCTTTATGTTGTTCTCTGTCAGTCTACCAATTTTTTCTACGATATTACGGTTTTTTACGTTGGTATAACACATTTTTTAGTGAAGTGAAAGAATTGTGCCTCCAAATGAACTCTGTTGTGGTGAATTCCTGATAATGTGATTGTGGTGAATTTGGTTATGCTCTATTTAAAACTGTAAGTTTAAGTGTATTTTAAAGCAATGGCTGATCGTAAAACTATTTTAGATAACGCGGAGTCAAAAGGTGCCAAAAAGAAAATTGGACAGGAGTACGTGTCAAAATTTGCGAAAAAAAAACTGTACCGTGTAAGGTGTTTTCTGTTGTCCGCAAGTGTTGTGTAGAAAAATGTATTGCAAAAATAACTTCGCAAGATCAAAAGCGTTTATTTGACTTCTCTTATGAAAATGGTTAAAAAAGATCAAGACACTCTTCTAGCAGGTTGTATGGCATTAAGAGAGCCTCCAAAAAGGTATAGAAAGATAGAAAATCCCAAAATTAGCAGACAGTATCACTGCAAATACAAGCTTAAAACTTTTGGTTGTGATGTGCCCCTGTGCCGTTCCTTTTTTGTTGACTTATATCAAGTATGAGTGAAGCGTGTAAGAATATTACAGAAAAAAATTGTTTAGGAAACTCCACTTAATGAAAAACATGGAAAACACGAAAACCAAAAAAAATTTTAGACGATGTTTATTCTAACGTATGGTCCTAAAGTTTTGGGAAAAATTTCACCTGGTCTGATTGAGAGGCAAAATGCATTTAACAAAGAAGGCCATGGAATTGAAATGTCATCAGTTATTGACATTTAATAAACAAAGCAGAATATTTTGGTTTGTGCTCTGCAAAATGTCTTATAAAATTGATATTCGTCGAGGTGTTTATAATATGGTTGGGCGAATGTCGAAACGAGATATTGTTAATATTTATCGAGATCAAAACATAAGCAAATCGACAAATTATCGCACAATCAGAGAATGTGAAGAAGGGATACCATGTGTTAACTTGCGTAAAAGTGGCCGACCGCGGATTTTGAACCATATAAGAGAGGCAAGACTGATTGAAGCAGCTAAGAACAAAATTGGGGTCTCACAGCGAAAACTGGCCAGAAGATTTCATGTTGGAAAGACTACAGTATACAGGACCCTATCGAGTAACAATATTATCTACCGGAAAAGAAGGAAAGCTCCAAAATACATAGAGGATCAATTAGAGAGAATTCCGAGATGTTGCCGCACGTTAAGGCGAGTGCATTTCGTCAACAAGTTGATCGTGATGAACGATGACAAATATTTTACTTTGTCCAACTCTAAGATGAAGGGTAACGATGGGTTTTACACGAACGATTACGAAAATGTACCTGATGAAATAAAATTCAAAAGTAAGAAAAAATTCGAGGACAAAATTTTGGTATGGTGTGCAATTTCTGAGGCTGGCTTTATCTCACAGCCCTACATTGGTGTTGTTCGAGGCGAAGCCTTAAACGCAAATATTTATATTCATAGATGTCTCTCTAAATTGCTTCAGTTTGTGAACACACATCATGCAAATGATCAAATAGTCTTTTGGCCAGATCTTGCTTCATGTCATTACGCGAGGAACACAAGGAACTGGTACGAAACTAACAACATTACCTGAAAGCAGACAATCCCCCCAACCTACCTCAGGCTTGTCCAATTGAAGAGTTCTGGACAATATTAAGTCGGAAAGTCTATAATAACGGATGGGAAGCACAAAATCAGGAACAGTTAAGACGCCGCATATAGACGTCGTCCAAAGGATGATGCAACGTGTCAGGGGAATTATTAGGCAAATCGAAAATAATGGTTCTTTGTCTATCATTTGAATTTTGATTTATAATAAGGATAGTTAAGTTAAATTGTTGAATAATTTAATAAAAATGTAAGATTATTGTGGTCAGAGTTATATGCTTCTGAAATTTTTCTTAAAACTTTAGGACCATACGTTATGGATTTAGAAAATTTCAAATCTATTCCACACAAACCAACATTACACACCTGGAAAAACAAACAGATTGTACTTCGACAACCCAGACCTAACAATTAAGAACATTTCTGAGCAGTTTCAAAAGTTGTTTAAAGACACTCTTGGGAATAATCTTACCATGAAATACGAGACCTATTTCAAGTTTTTTAGAGAAACTAATTTTACGTTCAAAAATCCGAAGACTGACATATGTGATTAAAGTCGTAAGAATGAAATCAAACTAGAAAAGAACTGGAATGATGATTTCCGTGTTGATTACAATCTCCATAAAAAGAGACTCGAGGCATATTCCAAGCTAAAAAATTATTATTTGAGAAAGACAACAGATGATAGTGACATTCTTGTCCTGGAATTTGATTACGCACAAAATCTACCGTTGCCAAACCTCAGCAGAACAAAATAATTCTATAAAAGACTGTTATGGATGTACGTATTCAATATACACGTGCATAATGATGGATCATCATATGTATATTCCTTCAGAGAATCTCAAAGTAAAAAGGAAGCAAGTAGTGTTGCTTCATTTATCTTTGAGTGTATTCACAATAAATTAGCAGATTATCCTAATACCAAGCATATTGTTCTTCTATCAGATGCAGCTAGAGGCCAAAATAAAAATTAGACTTGTTACGGTTTTGTTCTTAGATATCAAAACTATACAGAGTCGAAGTGACACATATTTATCCTGTTCGTGGACACTCCTTTAGTCAATGCGACAGAAATTTTGGGGTTATGAGATAGGCCTTAAAAAGAGAAGATGTCAAGGAACCCAAAGTCTACCTATAAAAAATCGTACAATGCAGACAAACTCCTTTTTACCTTAAACATGACTCCTCTATAATATATGACTGGAATGCAGCACTTTTTCCTTATTTTTTGAAGAAGCCTGTGCATAAAGATTGTGAGTTTAAAATACAACAATATCGTGCGCTGAAGTATAAACCTTGTGAGACACTGGCTGCTTCTAAAACCTACTGTGAAATGTATACCCCTTTTAAATAAACTAAAACGTTGAAACTTGACCTAACGAAAGTAGAAACTTCTACAAACTTTTATTTCAAGAAAGCACACCGGCGGAAAAGGACAATGATAGTAGTCCTAATGACTCAGATAATGAGGAAACTTATCATAAAAATTATATTAAATATAATGTAGTGTAAACAAAATAAAAGTTTTCTTGTTGTACAAAGACCTGATTATTATTTTAAACCTTTGTATACTATAATATATAAATGTATATACACCACATTTATAACCAAAGAATAGATGGAGTGAGAAGGAGAGGCAGACCCAGAGCACGATTTAAGGATCAGGTGGAAGAAGACTTAAGAATGTTGGAAGTACGAAACTGGAAAGCCAACGTGAAGAATAGGAGAGAATGGAGACGTATCCTTGAGCAGGCCAAGACCCACCATGGGTTGTGGAGCCAATGATGATGATGATGATGATACTATATAACAGTAAAAAGTTATAGGCATTTCTTCTGCAGAAACGTTTTAATCTGACAAATGTGTTCTCCAGAAGTCCTGCCCATCTCCAGACTAAAATGGAGATGGGCAGGACACATAGCCAGAATGACAGATGGGCGATGGACAAAGAGGTTATTGGAATGGAGGCCAAGGGAAGACAAGAGAAGCGTCGGTCGACCACCTACAAGATGGACTGACGATTTAAGAAGACTCGATAAAAACTGGATAAGAGCGGCGCAAGATAGACGGGGCTGGAAACATGAGGAAGAGGCCTATGTTCAGCAGTGGACTCTTGAGGCTGGATGATGATGATGATGATGATGTTCTCCAGAAGAAGGGCGTTAATAAACTTATTACTCTTCATTTGAAAAGAAAAAAAAGGACACGGTTTATAAAGGTGAAAATTCTTAAAACTAAAGCACTTAAACAATGCAAGTGTTGGTTCGCCTTAGGCATGGACGTTAAATCTTTGAATGCTTGTTTCTCAAAATACACTTTCAGCAGATAGGCCCTTCTTCTAGCTACCGCCTCAATTTGTTTGGAGTTATATTTGCTCTTCTATTTCTTTTCTTTATCTCTTGGTCTAGTACTAAATATTATAAAGTGTATTTTCCTTTTCGGTTAAGAGTTGATCAATATTGAGATACTATCATCATTTTTCTTGGTATATTAATGTTTGTATTTCCACTAAAAGGTGGTGTTAAATCACTTACTGAACAATATAATTTTTATAAATAACCATAGAAAAAGTGTCTGGCCGTCTTACAATAAATCACTCTTTCCATTTAAACTAGAAAAAACGACAGACACATCATAGTCATGTGTAGATCGTGACAAATAACCGAACAAAGAGTCCCGTTGAGTCCCGGCTGGGCCGTAGGCGCCTTGGCGGTCGGTCTTTCTTGCATGTATTATAAAATATTTGAGATTTCGACACTGGATGTGCTGTTCGCTGTTAGTTGTCTCGATTCTTTCACGGAGCCGAAGGTTCCAGGCGTTCCCGTTGGCGCCGGATCGTGGATGCTGCGATGTTTGCCTGCTGGATCGAAACGCAGCGATCACACGATGTGTTTACATTAACCAGATGACCAGTATTATGCAGAGAAGGACTAGGTTTATTCTCTATTAAATAAACTCAAATATAATCCACCGATATTGACCGAAACCGGAGAAAAAGAGTTGAAATATATTTTTTTTTATTTCGAAAATCTGTGTCTCGTCAGCTAATGGTCATTGACACAGGTACAATTTACATTCATGTTTACATGGTTAATACTTTACATTGGGTACAAATTAGTTACAATACATTTTTTATAATACATTTTGTTTTATATTAAATTGTATAACTTTGTGTTTTTTAAAAAGTTTAATACATTTTCATAGTAGCTGCTGTTTGAGATAAGTATGTATTTTAGGTTGTTACCAAGATTGTATTTTCTTCTGGCTGCTGGGTAGTGTTGACAGTCAAGAAGTACATGTGTTACGGAAGTCGTGCTGTTGCAGTACTGGCACAAAATCTGATTACTGGAATTCATTAGGTGTCCATGTGTAAGGCATGTGTGCCCTATTCTCAATTTTCGAATGATAGATTTGTCCTTTCTTTTCATTAGTGGGACTGGTGGTGGTAGAAAATGTTTGGTTGTAGAACGCTTAACTTGGTATTGCTTCTTTTCCAATGATCATTCCAAAGGTACATTATTTTATGTTTGATTGTTCTTTTTAAATCTGATGATGTTTGAATGTCTGTTGTTACGTTAAGAGAACATGCTCATTTTGCTGCTTGATCTGCTTTTTCGTTACTTGGAATACCAACGTGTGATGGGACAAACAATATTGTTACTGTAATTCCATTAGTTTAAAGGCGATTACATATACTCTGGATTTCTTAAACTATTGGGTGGATAGAATGTACGTTTCGTACGGACTGCATGGAGGATAGAGAGTCCGTACAGATTGCTATAGTTTTGTCATCGTTGAGTGGAGTTTTCACCGCTTGTAGTATTCCATATAGTTCAGCAGTATAAATACTGCAATTGCTGGAGAGTCGAAATAAGTTGACGGTGGTTGTAGTCGTTGTAACAGCACAGCCAACACCTTCTTCAGTCTTAGATGCATCTGAGTAAAGGATCTTATAGTTGAAATATTAAAATTAGGGGGAGCTTGTTTTTAGAAAATTGTTAAGATCTTGCTTAATAAACGCTTCTATTTACTAGAATCAAGTATCTTGGTATGATGCACTGAACATCTTGATAACAGTACGTGCACGAAGAACTTGTTTAATAAATAAAGCCATCAACAAATTATATTATCTATCCTGGCATGCCTAAATGTAGGGAAACTCCCAGATAAATGATCCAATGTTAAAGTTATATAAAGCAGATCATAGAAAATTATCGTCCTATCACCCTATTGTCTCAGCTATATAAATGGCTGAGACAAATCAGGATCTGAGTATTAAATGGGCCAAACTCCATTTACGTTGTTTTGAGTAAAAAAAGTTAAAAGTAAATTTAAAATATTAAATTTAGGTAGAATAGATTTTTGATTACTAATAACGAAATTTCAAGTAAAATAAAAGTAGTATTTTTTATTACTAAATATTGTGTTCTCAATTGTTTGGTAAGTTTGAATTTTGAAGGAGTTTGGCCCTTTAAAAATTAAGAAATAGTAATTTTTGTTAGAGATTTTCCCTGGCATAAAATATGTATTTTGCAAAATTCGTTTTAAGTATTTAAAAAATAGCAGCTTCCTGTAAAAACAAAATATTTGTAGTTTTACTTTATTTATATATATTTAGGGATTCTACAGTATTCACTGCCTTCCCTCGCTCAACCGTTTCCATCTCTCTCTGTTGTTCCATTCTCCATCGTTTAGGCCTCTCTTACTCATCTCGTCGTCTACTTCGTTCCTCCAGGATTTTCCGGGTCGTCCTCTTTTCCTTCTTCCTATGGGGCTCCATTCGGTTATTCTCTTGATCTATCTGCTGTCGCTAGTTCTTCTTGCATGTCCATACGACTTTAGTCTTTTTTGTTCTATGTATGTTAGTATGTCTGTTTCTATTGATGTTCTTTGCCTTATTTCGTAATTACTTCTCCTATCCATTCTTGTTACTCTGAAGCATCTTCGCAGGCATTCCATCTCTGTTGCTACTATCTTACTGCTGGTTTTTTTGTTTATGATCCAATTTTCGGCCCCATATGTCATAATACTTCGCACTAATGTTTTATAAATCTGCGTTTTTGTCTTCATATTTAGGTGTCTATCCCACCATACTGAGTTAAGTTGTCGGATTGCTGTTCTTGTTTGTCCTAATCTTTGTGTAATTTCTTCCTCTGTTGTTGCCTTTTTCGTGATTATAAACCCCAGGTATTTGAATTTATCCTTTCCTTTGATTGTTACGTTGTCATCAATCTGTAGATCTTCTATGTCTTCTTCACTTGTAGATAGGTACTCTGTTTTCGCGAGGTTAATATCTAGGCCAGCCTTGGTATATTCTTCTTGTAGTTTCTTCATCATGTAACTGAGGTTGTCTTGGTCTTGTGCAATCACTACGTTCGGTACCGGTACTCCCATGCCTTCGCATTTTCTTTTCCATGTAGTCAAGGCTTTCTCTAAGTATATTTTGAATAGGGTTGGAGATGTGGAACAACCCTGCAGGAGCCCTTTTGTTGTGTGAAGTCTCCTATGATTCTTGTTCCCATTTTAATGGACACTTTATTTTCTTGATACAATGCTTTTGTAGCTTCTATGAGTCTCGTCTGTATTTCTACTTTGTACATTGCCTTCCATAGTTCTGACCTTGGTACAGAGTCATACGCCTTTCTCAGGTCCACAAACGCCAAGTGTATATCTCTATTTTTGCTTTTTTCTTTTCCAACAGTTGTTCCAGTATGTATATGTGGTCTATGCATGATCTTCCTGCCGTGAAGCCTGCCTGATCCTCCCCGATTTTGCCTTTTATCGCTTGCTCTATCTTTTCTCGCAGTATCTTCCCATATAATCTTCCTATTGATGACATTAGGCTTATTCCTCTGTAGTTTTCGCATCGTTTTCTATCTCCTTTCTTAAATATAGATGTTATATATGCCTCCGTCCATTCCTTTGGGAGCTGTTCTCCATTTATGGCTTTCTGAAATATCCATTGTATCATCCGGTGTAATTTTTTTGATCCGTATTTTATAAGCTCAAGTGAGATGCCTCCAGGTCCCAATACAAGTATTGTATTTCTTTCTAAAAAGCAGGATAGTCATAGGCATCTAATATTAAGAAACATTTTGACTGTTTAAAATACGTTTTGTTCTGATCACTAATGTACGGCAACAACTGCATTAAATAATCATATTTTTGGTTGGCTATTGGTAGTTGTTCGAGGTTTAAAGGTTTGTTTTTTTTAATTAAACAAAAATGACCCTGCATCAACTACTAAGAGTTATTAGCAGGGGGTACAAACACAAATTACAAGTATTCAATTTCTTACAATGTATACATCACTTAAATATATTCTATTAAATACTGTAAAATTTAATGTCTTTCAAATATTTCAGCACTTGGTTGAACTTGCAGCTTAGTAGATCCGTTTAAAGGTTTTATCTGCTCAGAAAATGTAAGACTATCTCGATTTCGCATGGATTCCCTTTTGAGATCAACTTTTTTAAAATCACCATCATTAAAGTCAGTTTTATACAAAAACAGATATGAAAGATTTTTTTTAAACTTTATTTGTTTGATTACCATCCAAGGCACCAAATCCCTTTCTTCGTTTTTTTTTTCTGTGCACTAAATCTTTTTTAGGGCTTCGCCATAATTTAAAAATTCTTCTTTACCAACCTCAGATACGTTAAGTTTGCTTTTCTGTAAACTGCTTTAATAAAATTTGTTCAGTCATGTGGCACCTCGATTTCCATGGCAGTTTTTTTAGCGTTTTCAATGGATGCATGTATCGTATCGTCCTCCAAATTGGTGTGCCCTGGCTCCATAAAGTAGTCGTTTATCTCAAATAATGAGTCTGCGTCTGGTAGCTCCTTTAAAATCCTGCATAACATTGTAGGAACATAAACATTTCTATTCTACCTAGAACATAAATCGCTGTAGAAATTAAGTTGATAAATTAAGTTTTAAATCTTTTGAAGAAATATCCAAAACAAACTTTCTTAAACAAGAAGATATTTCTTGACCTCCACTTTCGTTCCATAAAAAACAAATCCCTTCATTGCCAATATGATCTGTTTTCTAAAAAGTTAGATTGTATACCCACAGTTGTCTTTTGTAAAACATTACACCATTTCTCAAGAAGGGGTTAGCAAATATTTTTCCAAATCAAATGAAACAGTCACATAACTTGGATCTAATTTGCTCCTTTCTTTATCTTTCTTCTTATTTTCATAGCAGCTTTGAGACATTTCCAAATGGTTATTTAAATCTTGTTTTATTGTGAACTTTTTGTGTATCTTATTTTCTGTAAGGTTTGTTTTATGGCTTAAGATGAAGATTTAATCGATCATATCTCATGTATCCTTTGCAGGATGATGAAAAGCAAGATTAAATTCTTCAATAAATATTTTTCTGTAGTGAAATTCTTTGAGCAAAGCAACTTTCATTTCTTTGCAGTTTTTAGTACAAAGTCTATACATACTTAAAATATTCAAATTGGGGCTAAGATAATGCCTAGAAGATTTATCACGGGAATAGTAGCTGGTATATGCTGAAAAACTTCGTATGTAATCGCGAACAATATCTTTCAACTGTTCAGCAATTTTGGGCTGGTTTTTATGCATTCCTCTTCCATATGGTGGACAAAACCCCATCATGGCCCCTTTTTTTTTCTACAATCAATCTTATCTTTTTAATAGAAATGTCATAGGTCTTAAGTATATGCTTTGACAAACTTCTGTTCGATTTCCGAAGCTTTTAAAAAATGTTTGCTAGAAAAAGATCTCCTGCTTTCCATTTTCTCTGGTGCCAGCCTTTGCCTATCTTTGAGTTTTTCGTTCCCACTTCATCTTGAGCGTGACTACTTAATTGGTAAAATCGTGAAAATATATTCTCTCTGTGAGCATTATCAATCTTATCATAAGACCTTCCCCTTTTTAGTTTTATATTCCTCGCCTTTACGTTTTTGTTCCTGTCTTTTAAGTTGCTTCCAATCTTGAATACGTTTCACTCGTTTCCTTGATTTATTTAATTTTCACTGTAACTGGTAAAATAGGCTGAGGATGACCTCTTCGCTATCGTTTTCATCTGGACTATAATTAAGATCTTGATCATCAGAAACGTCCTCGTACTTTCTGATTCCTAATCAAATTAAGAAAAGTGCCTTGAAATCAGTTTGAATGTCATGTTTTATGTTGTTCCATATGTCATCCGGACATTTCTTGGGACCAATATTTTAATGTTATTAAATTTTATAGTAACATACAATATATGGATTGCACATTGTACCTTCAATAAATGCTTTATCGTTTATGAACTTAAAAACTCTAAATCGATTCAAAAAGCATAATTTTTTGAAATATACAAAAAAAGTTTCCTAAAAACTCTAATCTCTATTAAAGATGCGGTCCTGGATAGGTTTTCAGGCCAGTGTCGGCTTCTCTGTGTAACATTGGTAGTAATGGACCGAGAAATAGGGCCATTGTGTGATATAATGCTAGCAAGCAATTAGTACGGTGTCACCTTACCCATAATCTCACATTTAACAGAATACATCTTCATTGTTTGAGTTTAATACCAGAAGATAATTAATCAATGTGTCTGCTTTTTTTGGTGACAAATTACATTAGAAGTATAAAAATGTACTTGACGTATTATTATCTACTTAAGGATTGAGTTCTGCAAAATAGATGATTAAGATCACGTGGATTTTATTTGCAAATTTTATTTTCTTTTCTTATATACGACAGTTAAGGAATAAATGGTTTACAAATTTCAGAAAGATAAGACAAAGTTTATGATAGCCTTTTAAAAAAAATTTGGAGCGCATTTATCGTTTGTAACAAATTAAAATTTACTATTCTGGATAGATTCTCAAAAGTCATACATCATGTTAGAGCAGGGGTGGCCAACCTTTTTAAGTCGAGTGCCAATATGAGAACAAAAAAAATTTGGCGTGCCACTAAAATTTTTCGACATACTAACATTAATAATATACGGTACAATATGTATTTCTTATGTAAATTCCACATTTTTCCGTTTAGTCAAGATAGTGGAGGTTTAAAAAATAACGTAATAAGTAAAACATAACAACAAACTTACTTTAAAAAACGTTAAACAAAAAAACTTAAATATTTTCTTATTATCTAAAATTCAAATTATTAAACAGTTACTTATTTAATGTGGTATTTGAACTTGTATTTTTTTAATTAATTCATCTATATTGGGATTAATTTCGGAACTAGCCAACAGAATTAGATTTTTTAAATGCATGTCAGTTAATCGTGACCGATATTTTGATTTTATTATGTTCATAATAGAGAACATTTGCTCACAAACGTACGTTGAACCAAATCTACAACAATATCTTAGAGCTAACTCGTGTAAATTAGGAAAATTGTTTGCTGGTACAAATTTCCAAAATTCAATATAATTGGGATCAGTAACAGTTGAAATAATTTCCCTATATTTGGTTTTTAGTATAGTGTGGTTCTGTAAATCAATAATTTCGATCTGTATTTCAGCTGAGTAACAATTGATATCTTGCAGAGAAATAGAAAAAGGATTTATGAAAAGGTCAACATTCATTTTGTCTTTTTGAAAATCTTCAAACCGGGTATTGAATGAACCTAGCAAAATAGATATAAGGTTTTTAAATTTGTCATAATTTGAAGTTCTACTGACCTTGTTGGCTAATTCCTGCATTAATGTGAAATGTGTCAATCTCTGTTCTCCAAAATCGTTACAAAAAAGCATAAGTTTATTCACAAAAGAAGATATATGACCAACTAGAGTAGGAAAAATACAATTTTTTCCCTGTAATCTTAAATTTAATAAATTTAAATGTCTCACAATATCAGTGAGAAAATCTAAATCCCAAAGCCAATCTTTATCATTAAGTAACGAGCACTCACTGGGTAGTTCATTGTTTTCTTGCAAATATTTTAAGACGCACTCCTTCAAGTTCCAAAACCTTTCGAGTGCATTTCCTTTGGAGAGCCAGCGCACACTGCAATGGAGAAGTAACTCTCCATCTTGCTCCGTTTCTTCCGCGAACAGTTCTCGAAATTGTCGTCGATTCAATGCCCGAGCTCGTATTTTGTTAATGCAGCGTGTTACAGGGTCAACGACAGATGACATGTTTAGGTCCTTGGCACAAAGAGCTTCCTGGTGAATAATACAATGGTACTTAAAAACTTTTCTTCCCAAATAGTTTTCCAGTAATGTAACAAACCCCTTTAGTCTACCAACCATGCAAGGAGCTCCATCTGTACAAACACTATCTAATTTTGACCATTCAACTTTGTTGACTTCGATTACGTTTTTAAGCTGTTGAAAAATGTCCTCTCCTGTTGTTGTGACTAGTTGGCGCAAATCCAGAAACTCTTCGGCATTTTCAAAATTATCATTGGTATAACGGACAAAAATGCTTAACTGCGCATTTTCTGTGTTGTCACAACTTTCATCCAACGCTAAAGAAAAGAATTTGCAGGATTTTAATCCACTTATAATTTGGGAAACAACATCCTGGCCCATATCATCTATACGGCGCATGACTGTATTTCGGGATAATGCAATATTATCGACCATATTTTTTATCTTTACATCTCCCACATTTTTAGCAAATATTGCCAGACTATTTTTAATTATCTCCTCTCCATCAGAGTAGGCTTTTTTCTTCCGGGCTAACAGCAGAGAAAGTTCATATGATGTTTTAACCATAGTTTCCATTTCATCACTTCTCTTCTGAAACAGTGACTGTTGGCTGGCTAAGGTTTTCTTTTTTTTTTTCAATAAAGTCGGCTCGCAAATGTGAACCAATAGGATATTTGTTGCTGAAGTCCTTATGCAGTTGTTTATAATGTCGTTCCAGGTTAAATTTTTTCGGAACTGCTACAGATAAGTTTTAATTTTTTTGAAAGTGTTTTAATCCTAAACGCTACGCGTGCCACTGATAGGACTCAATCGTGCCACAGAGTGGCACGCGTGCCGCGGGTTGGCCATCGCTGTGTTAGAGCAATCGAATTCTGCGATTTTGATACATTGGACAGTGAAAAACGAAGTGTTAGTTAGGTGTAAGTAAATTGTAAGGTGAATATAATTCCAAAGAAACTGTTATTAGTAGTTCTTCTCAGTAATTTTATCAGAGAAAAGAATCATTTTTACATAACTATAAATACTGGATTATAGTGTTTTGACAGTCGCCACGGAGTAGTAAATTTGTAGAAGCAGGCATTTTCAGGTGTGGGTACCTGTAGTATTATTTACAGGGTACATAAATGGGCATTTAAAAATATTTGTTTCGAATAGGTAATGGTATTATTTCGGTATCTCTTAAGTCACTTAAAAACAACGTCAATAGACAGTCGCAACGCAAGCTAGTCGTTAAGAAGATACAAGACTCGGAGCATGTTCTCTCTCGTGAAAGTCATGAAAGGAAGTCAAAAATTAGTGGTGTAAAAGGCACAAATTCTCGCGTGTAACATCTCGTAGTATATGTACTTGCTCGACAAGTATATCACGACTCAAAAGGTTTGAAAGGTATCTCTATCAGTATCAATAGTGCCTGGTTCTCGGAAAATTAGTGGAAGCTGTAATATCTTAACAATACCCAGAGAACCTGGCAGATAAGGTAAGGGATTAAAATAAATGTGTTAAAATCACCTCACTCTTTATATTTATTGGGCTAGATTTAAGCCTTTTAGGAAGCAGTCTCGATGGTACATTAAGTACACAGTTAATTAATTATTCTCAGAGAACCAGCATCTATAAAACCTTACATTAATTAATAATTTCATACACATGCGGAACTATTTATCGGCCAGCCAACAGCATATGTTAGAGTTAAGTACATCCATTGAGCTGGTCCGGAATGCTTCTGTGGCTATTATTAATGCCGTAGTTTAAATTACGTCAAGGTGACGTAATAAGGATTCTTTGGCAGATGCATGCTATGGAACCGTAATCTATTTTAGATCTAATTAGGATCTTAAAAACGTGGATTAGGCAGTTTTTAGTCCACTCCATAGTTTTTATTAAACAGAGTTTTCAAAAGATTGATTAAATTTTGGCATGATTTTTTTAATTTGTAATATGAGTTTTTTCCATGAATTTTTGTATAAAATCATTCCTAAAAGCCTCATGTTAACAGTGCGATTCCGGATGTGCTTATATAATTTTAATTGCAGTTTAATCAGATCACGTTTCTTTGAAAATATCAAACATTTTGATTTGCTAAGTGAAAATTGAAATCCTGTTTTTATCGACCAGTTTTCTAGTTCGTGAAGTGCGGTTTGTAAGTGACGTTGAACTGAGAAGACATTTTTCTCTGAAGATATTAATACCAGATGATCTGCATATAATCTATCACGAACCAAGCTAGAGTTTGATGGTATAATATTATTCATGGCAATTAAAAATAGCGTTGTACTTATTACAGACACTCGGGGTGTCACTTGCTTGATATCTCATTGAAGATGGACAGCGGTTGACACTTACTTGAAAATTGCGTTGTTTAAGAAAATTTGAAATGAATTAATACTACCTCTAATAGTCCATGTGTGTAGTAATCTGATAATATCGTAATGCCATGCTGTATCAAATGCTTTTGTAATATCTATATGAACACTGCAATAGTTTACTGTTTGTTCGCAAAAGATTCAAAAATTTCAAACTCTAAGTCAATGAGATTATCAATAGTATTTTGAACAATTTAAAGGCAGATATCGAGCACGGTTTATTAATTAAATCTTGCCCAAGTACTTTCGCTTTGCTAAGCAGAATGAAGGAGACCCGGGTCGTCAAAATAGCAGAAGTCACCAATCGACAGAAGATGTATTGGACAATCGCGCAAAAGATGGAGTAAAAATGAACAAGCAGAATTGCTTATAAAGAGAAAGAAGAAGAAGCAGGTTGGAAAAATATTATTCAACTACATTTGGGTAAACATTTTTAGAAAAACACATTTTTTGTACTTAGTATTAAGGGCAAAGTTAATTTTAACTAAGATTTAATGGCTATTGAAATTGAAAGGAATATTAGCTTTATCTTCACAATCGAACTGTTGTTTTTCTGTAACGATTTTGTGTTGTAAGAACTCTTTGGAATAGTTGCTATTTATAGTAGAAAGCAGAGTTTTTGCAGATTAATTCACAGATACTTCTGACACACAGTTTACAAAAATTGTTGCCAATATTCATTGATGGAGTCAGCATTTGAAGAAGAAGAACAACGAACGATACGTAGAATCGTAAATCTCGACAAAGTAATTTAAAAGCAGCGAACAATCGTTCACTTGTTAAACCACCTGTACTATACCAAAACTTTCGATAAGGATTCACGTTTAAAATTTTTGACAACTCGGTGTGTTGTTTCGTCTCAAAATCCAGCCTCGGTGACTGTATCCATATAATAATAAACACGCGGTCACTAAAAATAAAAGGGTTAATCTCCTCCATTCTTATCTACCGCGGTGCCAAAAGCTTTTAGGTTAAAAGGTGATCTGGTGCTAACTAATTGAATTTTTCGCTGGAATTTCAAGACACGAAACAGGAGCGAATAGATAAGAAACGACTATTAATACTACATAACGTACAGATTAGTTTTATTTATGCTGTGGGGGCTTCTAAATTTATTTTTTCATAGATAAAAACCAATACATACATACATCAATTTCGATTTGTAGGAGGTTAAGAAAAAATATTTCCGTCGATTTGGCAGGCGCGGTTTCGTATTATTTATGATTTGTTATAGAATTACATTTATTCTAATTCTAGTTCCAATATATTTGGCATTTAAATAACTATATAAGATCAATATAGGTACAGTTGCGTAGAAATTACCAGTAGTTGCATAGGAAAGATCAGTCAAAGGGTTTATATCGATAACGAAGAGAATTGCATTTATAAAATTGCAGGTGCAATATAAACAACATTACAGCATACACACCAATATCTGACAGCACAGAGAAAGAAATAGACAGCTTTTACAATAAATTGAACAAAACATTGGAAAAAACCAAAAAGAGGAATTTCATACGAGTTCAATGCGAAAGTAGGAAAAGAAAGAGATGGAGAAGTAGTAGGTGAGGAACAGTAGCGAGTTGAACAATAGTAGTGAAGTGAATATGAACTAGGAACACGTAATGAGAGAGGAGAGAGGCTAGTTCACTTTTCCAAGGACAACGAACTCATTATCAAGAACATATGGTACCAACTACCAGTCCGAAGAATATATACTTGGAGAGCCCCAAGATGACGGTGAGAACATAGTAAGTAACCACATTATCTACATCACTATAACCAAAGATTCTGTAACGCCATAGTATCGACTAAATCTTACCCAGAGACAGATATAGCAAGTGACCAAAATATTTTTTAGAAGACATAAAACTTACACTAAAGAAAATAAAAACTGCCCAAAACATCTAAAATATAAGACTAAAAGAAGCTGATGCCCAGAAAGTAAAAAGACAAGGATATCTTAACGGTACAAAAAAATGGAAAGAGTTAGAGAAGATCCTGAGGAACATCATACAACAACAACTGAAGGGCGATACATCCCCTAAAAGCAAACAACCGATAACACAAGAAATAAAGTCTTTATTTAGGAAAAGAGAAAATACAAGAATAAAAACCAACAACAATACAAAAACGTAAATAAAATAATTGAACTAAAATTCAAAGTAGCGAAGGAATTGTAGCTATCAGAAAAATGTGCATAAATAGAAAGATTATAAAAATAACATGAAAGCTTTAACATATACAGAAAAATTAAAGAAACAGCTAACATATACCAAAAAAGAGGTATTGGAAACATAATACACAAAACAACAAAACAATAATTTACAGTGCACATAAAATAAATAGACGAGAAGAACATAAAACAACTTTTAAATAATGGAGACAATAGAATCAAGAGGTAGAAATGGACCTTTATTATTTCCAAAGGTGTGGCCTAAATTAGTGAGGTAAACTATTACCTATTGGCAATATACCCTCTTGACCCCTCCGTTAGGCACGTGCTAAACTGAGACACGTTTCTGCACCTCACGCAAGACTTTCTAGAAGATTCGTTCAAATTTCAAGGACAACCATGGCAACGCCCGACATAATTCTTTGGTCGCACAGGGGATTAAGGAGGAATATTTTCTATGCCAAGCAGGGATTGAGCTCGCTTTCTCATTTTTCTTGACAACCGAAGAATTGATCAAAAATTATCTATCCACGAAAATTTCTATCGTCTCCAGTATCTTCATTTATAGCATCATCATTGTGCATGCATAATAACAATACTATCGATTTACTTTTTTTTGGGACATATGACACCATAGTACAATCAGCTGGGAAACCAAAAAAAGACCACTTAACTTCTCGATTTTTCTGGGGCAGAAATTCTCGAGGAACCTCTAGTCTTCTCTTCAGTAAACTGTTGACCAATGATAACCTGCAAAACCAGTTGTCTGCCGTAATATCACGACTGATACCTACGACGAGCTCTACCAACCAAAGAGTTATTTCCTTACTGGTATTTACAAATTTGTATGTACCTTCTGGATGAGTTCTCACGTAAGTTTCCAAATTGAAAGTTTAACACTTTTTTACGTCTACCAGAGCAAATGTTTTATGATATTTTGACCGGCTTTGTTGGGATGTACTGCTCCACACAACGTCCCCCAAATGATAATAGTTGTCCATATACTGTAAAAAACTTACTATAGCAATGAAGTTATTGTGAAAATTCACCAAAAATATTTCCAGACATTCTTTAAGTTCATAAATTTCTCTTCGCTCTCTTTTTGTCTCCATATCATCGAACCATAGACATCTTATTAAAAATCAGAACCTTTTCTCGCTCATTGCCAGGTAGCAGTACTTTACTCCTTGGGAATTATTCCATATTTTATGTAAATTTTTTCTGAAACCTTTAAGAGTACCAATTAAGAACAATATCCCAATACAAGCACTAATTTAAGTTTCATTAGTTTGTCTACAATCTTTATTTATTTGGTAATTGCTCCGGATTTTTTTAATAAAAATATTTGTCGAGACAGTTATTACTCTAATAACTGTTTCATCCAAAAATAACTTCAGGCAATCAATTTCAGTTTCCACAGTGCGTGCGTTTTTTTTTGTACCAGGCATAAGTTTAATGATATTACGAGAAAGGACAAGAACTTGTAAATTGGATCTAATCTTTTTCCATTTAGTCGCCTTGTTTAAGGGCATGCTTTATCAGAATCGTCTGACGCCTTCATATTGGGACAACTCCTCTTGCTCCTATGTTTCAAATTCAGATTCTGTTTCGTGACCACTCCTTTCAGCAAAGTTTACATCCACATCGATATTATCTTCGGACTCATCATCACAGTCTTTCTCTTCCCCACTTGATATATTCTCAAACCATCACGACCAAACTTCCGGGTCGTTGCTTCGTTCCACACGTCTTCTTTTATTATAAGACATAGTACTGTCTAAAATATATCATAGTAACTACCAATGTAACAAATGGTACTAAATAAAAGTTACCTTTACTTTTGAAAACAACAGAATCAAATATCTGCAATATAGCCAAATGTTGTAACGTCAATGGACACGTAGTCTACAATCGTAGACCAGTACTATGCTTGACAAAATACTCAGTTGAAGTGTCGAACACAAATAAAACCATAATTAGAATAAGATGCCGAACTCGAACGAAACCGTATCTCTCTTGATAATGGCTCCAAAATGGGTGCCGAAACGTCTTTCAAATTCTCAACGCGGCTCTTCCCGAGAACTTAGTTATTTTCATATATTACATCATAATACATGCACAATGCACATGCATCATATATTTCATAATATATTACATCATAATACATGCACAGTACAACCTTGTAAAAAGTAAATTTGTAACTTAACTATCTTTTATCAAAGCAGCTTCGACGTCTTTATTTTCCTTTATCAAAATAAGACAAAAAATTTCAAAATTTTTCCAATTGAAAAAATATTTTAACAATATGTCCCGTTTTTGAACAAAATCTTAAAAAATCTAAATCGGCTGTAACATACCTAATAAAAATTCTTCTCATGATCCTGAATATACATTTTTACCAAAAATACCCTTATAAAAAATATCCCTAAGAAGTTTACCTTAAAAAATAAATAAATCTAGCCTATTAGTTTACATAACTTAAGTACGACAAAGTGCTTGGTACGTCTTTCGTCGCTTAGTGTACACACAAAAGAAACTGTGAGAAATGTGTCTGTATTTTCATCATTTTGATAGAACAAGACAAAGAATTTAGTAGTACTCACACTACAAGGGACTAAATTTGTTTAAAATCTATTAATGATTTGCGTTTTGCGCCTGATTTCCAAAGTGGAAATCGAAACGTCCAAATAAATTTATTTTATAGTAAAATTGTGGCTTATTCCTAGTAAAAATGGCAAATTGTGCTAATTCATGTGTTGTTAGTAATATCGATCTAACTAAATTTTATGTATATGTATATGTATATATATATATATATATATATATATTATATATATATATATATATATATATATATATATATATATATATATATATTGTTATGTTTCTTCTTTCCCAACCAAAGAAAAATAAATAAAAAAATCCATCGAAATAAAATTTCAAGATATTAATATAAACAAATTGTATATAGTAATTTAAGATAAGATTTAGTGTAGATAAGAGTGGAAATTTGTTTGGCAAACGACCTTTTCCGTTTCAAACAAAATTATCAAAAATCCTTTGTTTAGAATTCGAAGACATTTTACCTGAAGGTTAATCTCTTCATTGTTTGTAGAGTCGAGTATTAAATGACCATATTCTAATCTTTTGAAATATGTATAAATGATGTATTGAAAAAAAACCAATTTTAAAGTAAGCTATTAAGTTTTCTCTGAAACCGAAATTAGGCTTTTCCAATATCATAGTAAACACAATTTAAGCTTTTTGATTGGACGGTCGTTTTTAAATGGGAATTTGGTGAGTCGATCATGAGAGAGGAGAAGTTAGTCATATTTTGGTCATCGAAAGGAAACAGTCGTGTGTCCCAAGAGAAGGTGTGGTTCGTGAGTTTGGATACCGGGGTAACGAAAAGAAGTGAATAGTTTGAAGGAGATAACAAGTAGATTAAAAAAGGTTCCTTGTATCTACCGTGGGCATTTTATAAAGTATATGTGAAAGTATTCTTACGGCATCAAGTTGACAAAAGGAGGTCCTGGTGTCATAAATAAGTAGCTGAGTTTGGAGAAGTGAATCAGGTGTTTTTTGTGTAGTCTGCAGGAGGTTTGCAGAGACGTTAAGAAAGAGCCGAGGTGCCAAAAAGGGGAGATCACATCTTTGAGGAGACTGGACTTTTTCTGGGTATGTTCCAACATACAACTCAAGAAGAAAATAAACTGTAAGTGTTTGTACAATTGAATTTTATATATGTGAAGGATCGTTTCGACATCATGGTCATTAGCATTCAAATTTAAGAACTGAGGTTTTGTTAGGCTAATCAAAAGTTTAAAGTTTTGTGGTTTCTTTTTTTTTCAAGTAAAGAAAATTTTAAGTAAAATTGGTTTATCATGTAATAAAAATGTATGTAGCTTTATAATCTTATTATCATAATAATTTGATTTATTTTCTTGTATGCTGATTGATAAGATAACGACAGAATTTAATAATTGTTTTATTCGTTCATATAAAATAAAGAAACGTAAATCTTTGTAATATAATATATTTGTATTATTATCCTTTCTTCTCTATCCCGATAAAAGACAACTAGAAAATCTTTTGAATCCATCGAACACAGGTAATATAAGGATTATTTTACTTTTGATAACAGATAAGTTGTAATTTTTTTATTGGCTCAATAAACTAAGTTTGAACTCAAAATAAACAATCATAACAATATATATATATATATATATATATATATATATATATATATATATATATATATATATATATATATATGAGGAGCAGACTTTCTATATGCATTTTGTCCAGTTTTCAAATTTTCAACCAAAGAGGCATCGCAAACTATATGTATAGAGCCACCATTTTCTGTCACGAAAGACGTTCTAAATGCATTCTGTTGTCTGCAAATTAAATGAAAAAAATACCCTGGACAGCCTGGACTTTCTGTATGCTGTATGTCCATTGACGGTAGACGAACTAAACGAAGTTTGTCCGTGCGCTATGGACTACTAATTGCGATTTGTTTGTCGTTGGCAGTCGTTATCGTTGTATAGTTGGTGTCAGTGTCTATACTGTTAAGTTTGTTTTATGTGTGTTTGTTTTTCCGATTTTCAACAAAACAATATAAAATAATGGATGTAGTTGTGACAGGAGTTGGTGATTTTATAACCTTTAATGACTTATAGGTTACTTTTGTATTTTGGTATTGTTTAAACAATATCATCTTAAATTCTTATGTTGTTGTCGTTAATATTTTAATATCATTCTCTTTTCAAGGCATTCAAATCATTATCCTAATTTGCAACATTTTATTGATTTTTCCTGTAATCACCCTAATCGAAAAGGTTTTTTCTTTAATGAAGTATCCAAAAACGATATTAGGACAATTAGAAGTAAGTTTGTACAGAAGAAGTTGTACAGGATAATCATTTGGGGCATTTTATGGATGTTGAAAAACCAGATAGAAGTCCGAACCGAAAAATACAAAGAAAATCCCACAATTTCTTTATCAGATATGTAAGTTTTACTTACAATAAAATCTTATTTAGCATTAAAAGGTTTTGTTTAGTTTTTTTAAAAACACGGTGAAAAACACAATATGAAGGTAATATTCTTTATTTTAGGTTTGGAAGAATGGAAAAAAAATTTAAATTTGCCAGAAATTATTCTTATCCATATTTAGTGTCAGTCAGAGACGCGTAAATACTATTGCTCGAAAAATGCAATCTGGCAGTGGTATTGTTGAGAACCATGGAGGGAACAAACGGTCTTTCAAGAATGTTGAAAAATTTGAAGCTGTTAAAAAATTTATAGCCAGTTTGAAAGGACATGAAAGTCATTACGGGCGTGCTAAATCTCGGCGCATTTATCTATCATCTGAAAATAATATTACTATTTTATGGAATCTGTACAATCAAAGTACTGCTGATAATTTGAAAGTAACTTACAAGTATTTTAGTAGGATATTTAATAGTCATTTTAATATTGCATTTCGAAGCCCTGCTACTGACGTATGTGGCTTTTGTGTCAGGACCCAAACTTCTATTAGCCTTCGTAAAGACAAAACTGAAATAGAGAAAATAAGAACTTCTCTACGTGTACATAAAATACGGGCCAAACAATTTTTTAAACTAATGAAGGAAAAACCGGAACACACTGTTTCCTACTGTTTTGACCTTTAGCAGGTTCAAGTCTTACCGAAGGTGGTGACCATTCAAGATGCATTTTACGCCCAACAGTTGTCTTTTTATTGTTTTTGTGTAACCGACGTGGATTACAATTAAAAAGCCTCTATTAAAAAAAAGCGACTATTAAAAAGCCAGTTTTCTACACCTGGATGGAACATCAAGCAAAAAGGGATCTGCAGAAACAAGTTCTGCTCTACGTGATTTTCTTAATAAATCTGAATTTGGATCAGGTATAAAACGGTTCAGACTATTCGCAGATGGTTGTGCGGGGCAGAATAAAAATTCACACATGATGCACATGCTCATGCTATGGTTATACAGAGATGCCTCACAAAATATTAAATCTGTGGTACTTATTTTTCTGGTACGCGGACATTCATATTTGCCAGCGGACCGTGTTTTCGGGCAAATAGAAAAAGTTACACGATCTTACAGTACAATAAAAACCCCTACACAATATTATGACATTTACTCCAAGAAGGGAGAAGTTAAACAACTTGGTAGAGACTGGACTGTTTATGATATAAAAATTGCGTTAACCTGTTTAAAAAAAAATTGAAGGAATCAGTGCAGCCAAACGAATTATTATTAAGAGATGACAAAACAACAACAATATTTTGCTTAAGACCGAACTGTTCTACAGAAATGATGATCCATCCAAACAATTCCAAACATTATTGAAACGAGGAAAGAAGCTTTCGACTTTACACTCACCTGCTGTAGAACTCCAAAACAAAATTAAACCAAAAAAACTCCAGAGCCTCTCGAAACTATTAGTGGAACTGTCAGGGATAAATTGGGTCAACAATCCTGAGCTAACATGGTTACAACCAATTCTTTCTGACACTGGTGAGCAAAATGACAATCAAGTTAACCTTGGTGAAACTGAGGATGATGACGTTATCGAAAGAGCTGAGTGCTGTGATTGCAATGATGATGACCATGGGGACCTTTATGATATGTAAAATGCCATTATTATTCCATTCATTTTTAAACATTATTTTGTATTTAAAAATAAAATACTATTTTTATGAAGCTACTTGAGTTTTTTACATCGTTACTACCAAAAGTCTGTCATACCGCTTGGTGTAGACAATCAAAATGCGTTTTGTCCAATGATGACAATTTAAATGCAGTTTGTCCAACAGTTTTTTCAAGTTTTTTCTTTATTTCCCTCCATTTTTTTTTCGATCCCTTGCTTTCTCTCTATAATTTCTCACGCATATCTCCGTGACAAGTCTTGCTTTACTGCTTCCAACCATTACTTCTTTGGACGTCCTCTTCTTTTTTCTCCATTTCTGCTTCCTTTAGTATTGTTTAAACATTTCGATTCTCTGGCATTCGTATAGTGTATCCAAGCCATCTAGCTTTTTGGGCTGGTATTTTTGCTAAAATTGCTGGTTTTCCATACATTCTCATTATTTCTTTATTTGTTTGTCTTCTCCAAATATTCTTTGCCGACTTTATTCCTCCGAAGATTTTTCTGAGCACCTTTCTTTCCCAGATCTGTACTTTCTTTACTTCCTGCTGGTTCATAATCCACGTTTCACTGGCATACATCACTATAGGTCTCGTAGACTCGCAGTTTAGCTGTTCTTGACACATTTTTTGCTTTCAGTAATGAATTCAGTGACTCAATCGCTCTGTTTCCCTTCATTAATCTTTTGTCTATCTATGTTTCTGCTTTTCCTGTGATCGTTATGTTTACTCCTAAGTATTCAAATTCTGACACTTTTTGAAAACTATAGACAGTCTCTGCTCCTTTCATTTTGATATATTTGTTATTATTTGTTATGCCTCCTCTCATTTCCATATATTGTGTTTTTGTTTGGTTTATTATTACTCCGTATCTTTTCTCTTCTTCAAATTTCTGGAAAACTTTTTCTAAATGTTTTTTGTTCTCGCTAGTATCACCAATCATCCGCGTAAGCTATGCACTATTCCCTGCTATTAAAAATAGTCCTGTTTCTGCTCATATTTGATCTTCTTACGATTTGTTCTAGTACTTCGTTGAATAAATTCGTTGATAGCTAACTCCCTTGTTTGAAACCTCTATTCACTGTCAACGCTCATGAAAATATTCCTTTCATTGTTACCCTATTTATCGTGTTCCTAAGCGTCATTCTCACTAGCCTTATAAGCTTTTCTGGTATTTCTAATGTTTTCATGGCCTCATATAGTATCGTTCGATGTAGGGAGTCATATGCTTGTTTAAAATCGATAAATAGCATATGTAATCCTAAGTTTTGTCCTAAGTATCCTAAGTATGTTATAGACTACTTCTAATAGTGCTATACCTCGATAGTTTTTGCACTCCGTTTTGTCTCCTTTTTTATATATAGTGCAAATAAGAGCGCTTTTCCATTGTTTTGGCATTTCTTCCTTTTGCCAAATTATTAGTGTCAAGTGAAATTTCCTTTCCTTTAATCTTTCGCCACCTTCCTTAAAAATCTCAGCTGGGATACCACTTTCTCCCACACTTTTGTTTTTTTAGGTCTCTTATTATTTCTTTGACTTCATTCAAAGTTGGTTCCTCGCCCGTCCCTTCTTCATCTTCTTGCCAATTCTCTTTTCTCCCAAGTTCCTCTTGTTGGTCTGTATTTAATAGATCTCCGAAATATTCCGCCCATCTGTTTAATTTTTCTGTTGTTTCACCTAGAAGTAAGCCTTCTTTGTTTCTGCAATACTGTGGATTATTCTTTGTAGTTTCTCTATCGTCTATTAATATCTTATGTTTTAAATCGGTGCTTCAATTTATTAGAATCTCTCTGTCTTTACTATCACAGACTTTATCATTTTATCAATGAATGTCGTGTGTAAAAATTCTTTAAAAAATATATAAAATTTGACATCATTGTCAAACCCAATCCTGTGAAATTCTTCTTCCTACACTATATATTTCGTGGGTGTTAATATTATCTTGATGGTCTTGAATAAAATCTATTCTCCTATGTTTGGTTGTGCCTAGAACTATACTAATAACCCTACATAACCATTTACATCATTCTTATCAAATTTAGGAGTTAAGTGTTTAGGGATTGCAGCAGAAAGATTTACCTACCTACCAGCCCTGATATGTGCAGGTTACACGTCAAATAAAATATGAATGTATGTGGGCCCCGTCAACCCGAATAATGCACTTGACTCGTATTTCTCACGGGCTTAAGTGCATTTTTATGAAGCGGTAAGTGTAAGGGAACAACAAAGGGGATACTTAATAGCCCAATTTTTAAGGGGTAAAGATTGAACAGAAGAAAATGTTAGAGTTTTTTATTTATGTGCTTAGAAAATTCCTTCCATTAAATAATATCATGTTTTAGAAGTAAATCGTAGTTACACCGGGGTGCAAAATTAACCGGACACTCAGATTTTTTCTAAAAACTGACATTTAAAAAAGTTTAAGATGTTCTCAATTGAGTATTTAATAATAAACAAAATTTAAAAATCAAATTTATTACAACTTAACAATGTTACATAGAAAAAACAATCATCATCATCATTGGTGCTAGAGTCCTATAAAAGAGCCTCGACCTTCCCAAGTCTATTACGCTAGTCAGTTCTATCCATTGCCAACTGTTGCCAGTTTGCTGCGCCTATTTGTCTACCATCCTCATCTACACCATCCCTCCATCTGAGTTTTGGTCTACCCCAACTTCTACTTCCCACAGGTTGTGACATAAGGATTCTTCTAGGAGGATTGTTCTGCTGTGATCTTGCCAGATGTCCTGCCCATCTTAGTCTTTCTATTTTTATAAAGGATACTACGTCTTTACCACCAAATAGATGTTTATATCTGTGATATATCTCGTAGTTGTACCTCCTTCTCCAAACACCATTTTCACAGATGCCACCAAATATTCTTCTCAGGATCCTTCGTTCAAATATAAGCAGGTGATTTTCATCTGCCTTGGAAATGGTCCATGTCTCCGACCCATATGTCAACACTGGTTGTATAAGGGTTTTGTATATGGTTATTTTTGTTTTTTGACTTAAGTTTCTGCTTCTCATATGTCTACTCAGTCCAAAATAGCATTTGCTTGCTAGGATTATTTTTCGCTTGATTTAGAAAAAACAATAAACAATTCAAAAAATTTAAAAATCTACAAAGAAAAAAATTTTTTTTTAATATAAACATTTTTTATGGAAAACGATATTTAGTAGAGCGTCTGTCCTACACGAGCCCTAATTAAGGCTCTCGTTCTTCGAATTCTCATACTTCGAATTAAGATAGCAAAGTCTGCTCCCATTCATCAAGAACTGTTTGTTCCAAATCATTCATGGTTTCAAACTCACCATGGTTACGTTGAATACTATTGAATACTAATGTTTGTATTTTGAGAACGATTTCCAAAGTGGAAATTGAAACGTCAATAAACGTATTTTAACCTTTAATTGTGGCTTATTCCCATTTAAATAGTAATTAATTTAAAATGCCACCAGAAAATAGCTTCAGAACAATATGTTGAATACCTCGTCCCAGAATATCACATGCATGCTCTATTGGATTTAAGTCTGCACTCTTTGGGGGCCATGCTAATCCCAACTTCATCCAAGTAAATCCGTGTTATTCTTGCGATGTGGGTACGAGAATTATCTTGCGTCAGACAAAAGTTTTCTCCAACCAAATGGGGCAAATCGAACTACATGATCTTCTAAACATTGCTGAATGTAACGTTGAGTGTTCAAATTGCTCCCTTAAATTGTAAAAGTTCTGTATGAGCCTCTATGGAAATGCCTGCCACACCGTTGTACCATCTCCACCAAATTGAACTCTGAGAGTATAACAACATTGCTGATAAAGTTCACCAGCTCTTCTCCATATCCTAGGCCGCCTATCTAATGAATATCTGTTAAATCTTGATTCATCCGTGAAAAGCACAGCACTCCAATCGTCAACACCTCTTTTAAGATGTTCGCGAGCGGAGTGTAAACGTTGCCTCCGATGATCTGCTGTTAACAGAGGTGCCGTGACAGGTATTCTGGACCTTAATCCATATTCATTCAAGCGTCTTCGAACAGTATAAACAGAAACTGTGTTTCTAGGAACATCATTTAACAGTCGAGTTATAAATTGAAAAAGACTGGTGTATGTACTGGGATCTAACACGAGCTGCCCGGATTGGTAAGCCAGTACCTACTGGGATATGGCTGCCACGGGATCAGAGGTTGGTAACTGGGTAAAGGAAACGCATAAAATCGAGAATTGCGAACGGTTTTCGAAAAGCTGTGATATATTCATCTTCGAGGAAGACTGTACCCTATTTAGTACTTGATTTTGACTCATAAAAACAATGGCACGAGGCTAAACAAATCAAGACTACTCAAGAAGCTGTTTTACAGCTTTTAATCACTAAATTATCTACTAACGAAGGCGTGCTTATATGTATTGAAGAAAATTTTTTTTTTTTATTAACACCTGTGCGGTGTTTGTATACTGCTATCTGGTCACAAATGACCAATTATCAGTTAATTTCTGACCTAACATAATAACAGCAAATGCTTAAATCTAAGGCTTACCCTATGGCTTACTCTTATTTTATCTATTAACTAATGCACTACAACTAACATGCAATATGAAATTTGAAGCAAATTTGCATAACTAGTAGCAAACTATGTACATTGTGGCGCATTCACCACAATGTTCAACAAGCAATTCACAGTTAAACGTCACTGTAACTTTTGAAAATCTTCGGTCTGAAAAGTAAATGCATAGTAAATGTTGAAAAGAAAAAGGAGTTAAAACAGATGCGGAAGTGGAAACCACAGAAGAAGTGAATTTGAGATTATTATCTGAGAAACTGTTCGGGGAAAAGTTTGTAATTCCATCAGACATAAAACCAAATGTTTCTTCTGCAGAAGAGGCATATAACGACAGATGTTTGGATGTTATAGATTTACATACCTGATACCAGAGCAAATGATTGATGTTATCAACATAAATAAAAGGTTTAGAAATTCTATCACCTCAACAAAAACAGATATCTAGGCACAGATGTCTTCTGAGATTATAGTCTATTGGTTGCAAATATCAACATACGACTCAAAACAATTCATAGGAATATGATTCCCAAGATATATATAAGACTACTAAAAAATGACATCCAGAAAAAAGTAAAAACAGAGATTAATAAGAATTTTGCGAAAATAGTTGAAGATACTACTAGAGGCATAGATGAACAGTGGAACGAAATGAAGACATCTATTACCACAATTTCGCATAAATATCTAAAATCAAAAAGAGAAAAGAAGTAATAACGGGTGACAGATAATATTGCAGATGATGGAAGAGCGAAGAAAATTAAAACGTAGAAATGACAATGAATACAAAAAAAAAAAACAAAATATAAAAGGAGCAAAAGAAGCAAGGAAGAAATGTACGGAAATTGAAACACTTCAACGCAAACATAACGATTTCCATATGCACAAAAAAATTAAAGAGGTACAGAACACCAGAAAACAACGCAATACAGGAAAAGTTGTAGAAATTGAAAGCCAGATTTTGACTACCATTGAAGATGAATTACGAAGACGAAAAGAATAAATGCAAGAATTATTCGAAGATGCAGAACGAAATCTGAATGACATAAACATCTGGAAAGGGCGATTTGAGTAATTTTCTATCGTGGCTACATAGGTAGCTGGGTCAACTCTATATACATGCAAGTCGGTGAAATGGAATCTTTTTCTCTTTTTCCTTCTTTGTTTATTCCTTTTCACGTCAGTCAGTGGGGCCAGATAAGTTGTAGTCAAAGTTCCTAAAAATTATGGACAAAAGATGGGACAAAAATTATGAACAAGAGAGAACATAAGTATATTTAATGTATCCCTAGATGACATCGATGAAAGGGTACTGATAAATGGAGGACGTTTGAATAATTTAATTTATTTATATGCAAACGACTAAATAATCTTCGCAAATAGCAAGTAAGGTAATAGACATAGACACTAGTTCTGAAGAAGAGGTTCTTTTTTTCTAACGGCAAAGACTTTTCACAATCAATCACAATGCAAAAATAGAAATCATTTTAGAATTAATACAAATTTATATCCTTTCATAATTGTCTTATTTTCTAAATTCATAATTAAATGACTTTATAAAACACTGTGGGGCATATATCTGGTTCAAAGTAAAGTCTTTGTTATCAAACGTAATTTTTACAGTACTTTTAAGCCTCGCTGTATAAAATTAAAAGCATTTTAACCATTCTCTCTAATCATAATGTAAATACCTCGGACTCCGACTCCCTCAAATCCATTTAATAGAACCTGATGCAGACCTTGCAATCAATCAACACAACAAATATTAGTTCATTCTCAACTTCCATTGGCTAGAGGCGGTGCTCCGATGACGTTACCACGATTCTCGGCCTTAAATGCACTGCTCTATAGGACCGTTATACTAACACATGGATCAACACGTTAAGAATTCTGTATTGGAAAATGCAGGAATGGCGTTGCCAAGTCAGTTCGTGTGAAATACGAGGGGGAATGGAAGTGATTTTATTCTGACGTTTCGGTTCATTTTTTATCCATTGACAAATTATCCATTCTTCTTATAATCTAATTTTATCTACCCCACTTATAATGAAAACGAAGATTTAAATAAGGGAATAAGTGTCAAGAAGCGAAATGTTCAGAAGAGTAAAAAAATCGATTAAGTTAACTGTTTACGAATAAATATTTTTGTTATACAATACAATTTATTTGCAAACTTAAACTTATAAAATAGTTTAGTAAAAAACACACACAATGTAAAATTGTTTTGATAAATTCAGAAGATATCTTTGTCCATGTGTCCATGGTATTGAGTGAAACTCATTTTTTACAAACTAATTTTGAATTGAATTAACCCTAATTGAATGTAACAATATTTCTTGGTTAGATTTGTATTAAAAAGTAAAGTTATGTTAAAGGAGAGAGAGAATCCTAGCCTAAGAAAGATTTTACTGATTCCAGTTATAGCATCTGTGTCATTACAGCATTAGAAGAAAATGTGATATAGTTTTGCCTACTAAAGACTTATGATAGACTAAAGAGAATATGGTATACTAAAGAGAATAATATGGTAACGGCAATATTTTATACAGTGAATTCCCATTGTACAATTTTTAGTGAATAGGTTAAAATAAACAATTACTATGACAGTATTATCCATTTTATTATTTATTTTAACCTATTCACTAAAAATTGTACAATGGGAATTCACTCTATAAAATATTGCGGTTACCATAACTCCTTAATAAAATCAAACAAATATGTCATTTATTTAGATATGTCAAAAAAATTTAAATTTTTATTCTTATAGTTGTAAGTATTAAAGTATTCACTTTGTTTACATATAATAATTAATTATTCTAATAAATTTACAGTTTTCTCCTGAAGAAGTCACAAAATCGTGAAGAAATATTGAGACTGAACAAATAGAGTTTTATTTCCTGACCGATTGCTGATACTATAAATCAATATATATATATATATATATATATATATATATATATATATATATATATATATATATATATATATATATATATATACCTTAACTCAATCTTACCCAGGCTCTGTTTTTGTGGTTCAGTATCTCTGCTGTTGTATTTGCAAGTAAGAGGATAATAAGGAATAATAAAACACATAAATATCCAAAACAACTTTCATCAATATATTGTATAAATAAAAAAAAAATGAATAGAAAATATCATATGCAAAATTCATATACCTGCTATAAAATGGATCAAATTTCTTTGTCTAAAATTAAAAAGAACAGTTTCAAAATTATGACATATAAATTATGAAAAAATCAAAACATACAAATCACATATCCCTAGCGTGTTTGACAAATTGTAGGAACAAAAGAAAGTTGTTTTTTAAACGCGTCGATAGCTAATAGTAAAAAACTGATTTGTATATAATTGTCCTTTTTAAGAAAAGTAAGATCAAAGTTGAAATTGCAAATTAGATCGTCTTCTTCTGGAATCTGGTTTCTCCTGGTTGACTGACCTCTTCTCCTGGTTAGAACTTTGCCCAAGGAAAGTATTTTTATCGGACAAAAATAAAAAACTCTGCCAATCTGGTTCTGCTTCCAATCGCTCCAAAATCTGGTAGCCTCTCAAAAAGATCTCCGTAGCCTCACCTTAGATAACTAGTATTGAATAAAAACTTACAATTGTTTGGAAGCTCTGCTTTTGTACTACTTGGCTGCAAAATCACTCACTCCAGAGCTTCTTACACTACTACACTACATATCAAAAAACCCGCAAAAAATCAATATTTAGTTTTAGTTAATAATTTTATCAAGAAACACAAACAACCTTTCTCTTTAAAATTTTGTCATCGAATCTACGTATTTTTTTTCTTCCACCAAAAAACCTGTCGTATTTGCCACCATTTCCCAAAGTCTCTCCTTTCGCCAATCAAAAAACTCTATTCCAAGATGTATCTCTAACACCCTCTGCTTCGGCAGAACCTCTATACACTCAGTGTCCAACTATTCTGTGAAATCGTTCTTAGAATCATTTATTTTATCAACCCGCACTTTCACCATTACAAATAACTTCTTACTTTATACTTAATCCTAACCAAATACCTGCAATTTATTTTCTTGCTTAGTTTTCTAAATAGAAATAAAAAATTCTAATAATTCAATATTTTAAATAATTGCGAGACAGATAAAATTCAGAATTAAATATTTTAGATAAAAATTTGAAAATTAGTAATCATAACAGTACGTAAAGACTGGAGTGCTTTACAAGAATAATTGTCGGAAAAAGTGTACAAGTAAATTTGATAACGAAGGAAGACACTCCTACAGAAATATGCATTAAGGCCGTATGGCACTATGCATTTTCTTGTATCATTTCTCTTATCGTTTCTGATATAACAAAAAAATGGATAGTGTCATACAAGCGTATAAGTTCTTATATCAGAAACGATACAAGAATTTGTGTCCGCTGCAGTTTCTTGTACAAGAAATGCGCCAATTTGTGCGCAAAGCCGCAAAAGCAAAAACGTAAAACTTCTGTCATAATGGCGGCTGGAGGAGAACTTTGATATACAATAAGACCAAGCAGACATCAAAGAAAAGTGTCCATAAACAATAACCAAGATTAGAACAGCAGTAGCCAAATTGAAAAACAATAAATCACAGGGATTGGATCAAATAGCATCGGAACTACCGAAAGTAGGAGGAGATGTATTACTAAAAACAATACATAACTGCTTTAAAAATTCGTGATGAGTTTAAAGATTATTTTATATCTCCAAATAAGAGAGGAGAATTTCAAGAGCATGCCATTCAAACACATAATTTGTAAAAAAAACAAATAAATTATTACAAACAAATTATTTATTATTTCTGTCTTCCAATTTACTTCTGGTTTCCAATTTAGTTTTAATATTGGGACATTTTATTTCTTTCATTTTTGAACCACAGTATTTAAAAAAATAATCAGTAGCATCTGGCTTGGGGTCCTCAGGTACTGCAGTTCTATTTTTATATGTGCCGATATTTCGACCAATCATGTGCCGAATCCTATACAATTTCCGATAAAAGAACTTGTATAGTGTCATACAGAGCACAAAGGTACGTGCAAAAAACGATAAAAGAAATCATAAATAACTTTCTATATCAGAAACGATATAAGAAATGATACAAGAAAATGCATAGTGTCATACGGCCTTTAGATGTAAATGATAAAAATACTTTAATTTTTAAAAGTATTGAAATTCTTTTACTTTATCAAAATAAATCTGATAGGAGATTGTCAAAAAACTACACATCTAAATGTGCAATCACATATGACAAACAAGAGACACCGATGTTTAGAGATGCTTTTTACTCTCTATATGGAATTGGCCGAAAAAAGTTGAAGTAACTCGAATATTATTATAACTTGGTCAGTCACTCCCATCACCTAATAAGCAAGGATGTCACAAGATTCATCCACATAAGATAAGTGATGACGTTATTGACTGCATTGTGACACATGAATGAATTTACTGCAGAAAATCGCACTCTTCAAGAAACAAAAATCATAATAAAATGTATATGTCTCTATTACTTAATGTGAATATACTGAACCAACTTTTTAAGAGAGTAGTGTAAAGAGAAAAAACTGTATAATAAATACATAGTTAAGGTGTTCTTCTACAGACACATTTTCGAAACAAAGTTTAATTTATTTTTTGGTAGGTAACCCCGAAAAGCGATACATGCACTGTTTGCGATGGTTTTACAAACATTGTTATCCAGTGTGTCCAACATTCAGGCCACAAGCCATATATTTTTTACATAAGACATGGACATAAGATGTTTCTAATAGAGGTAGTAATGAAATCGCTATTAGAATTTTGCAAATAACTTAAAGAAGAGAATCCTGAGATTGACCATTTAATATGGATTTAACCATGTAGACCATTTAACTCACGTGGAGGGCAAAATAAACACTTTTATATCAATACTGAATCCTAAAAAATAGGAGAACAAGGTGGAGAACATAAAGAACTGGGTAAGAAGTAGAAGAGTAGAATGGAACGATCATATAAGCCGAATAAGAACAAATAGAGAAGTAAAGACGGCAAGAGACGGTTCCCCAATAGGAAGACCACGAAAACGATGGAACGACAACTTACTGTAGACACGTTGAAAAACAGACAGAGTCATGTCTATTAAAAAGAAGAAGAAGAAGCAGAAGACGGTTCACCAATAGGAAGACCACGATAACGATGGAACGACAACTTACTGTAGACACGTTGAAAAACAGACAGAGTCATGTCTATTAAAAATAAGAAGAAGAAGCAGAAGAAGAAGAAACAGAAAAAGAAGAAGATTAGAATGTGAGGTGTGGTTGTCTGTTGTCTAAAATGAACGTGACAGGATCATTAGGGGAGGCTTTGACAAATTTACAAAAATGCTTTAACCAGATGAAAAATAATTCCTTGGTTATCCAAAACGATTTTGAATAATGATAGATGGAGCCAAGCGGGTCATTTTTACTCAATATCTTCTTCGTTCTTAACCTTTTAAAAATATACATTGGTGGAACATACTGTCCCGCAGCACTCATACGGCAAACTACAGTTGTGGTTCGACCTCGCTCGCCGATACTAATACTAACTTGTTTTCTTCCCTTTGGTGCAAGAACACGAGGTGGTTTGTACACAGTTGTCATCGCAGTACCTTCATCATAACGTTATCATAAAGCACCTTTATATCTGCTTTATTAAAAGCTAGTGCTCTATTCTTATGGACAATTGGGATGTTTATTTAGGAAACCCTATAGACATTCTTTTCCATATGTTTCTTTATTGGCACGGAAGTGGTTTCTTATATTGTTTGATACAGTATACTCATATGCAACTTTCCGTATTTTGTTTGGGGTTAATCCATAGAAAAAATTTGATAATTTAATTACATAATCAGCTAGCTGAATCTTTTCCTGTTCTTCAGAAATAACTGGTTTTCTTTCTATCGCAATTTTTTTGCTGGAAACTAATTTCTCAGACGATCTTGCAGGTACCATAATTGTGGAATCAAGTAGAGACTAGCTAATTTTCTAATTGAACAGGATTTTTGATTAACCGCGTTTAATATTCGGTTCGTTCCCTCCTCTGTATCTTTTTTAATATTATACTTAACAGGTTATCTATTTTGTAATGCCTCATTCTTTAAAATCAAAAACAAAATAACAAATTTCCAAGATAAAACGCGTTTTATGAACAAACAAACAAACTGTCAATCTTCCCTCGTACATAGTAGCAAAGATTGTGAATCTAGACTAGAAATGGCAACATCGCCGCTTTTTCTCCTGTAGCCAGTAAAGTCAATGCTGTTTTCTGAAAGTGGTGAAAATCTGGGATGTTCCTTCACGCAATTCTAGCTCTTATGTAAGCCACAACTTCGGCGCTTTGACAGGTTGAAGAAAGAGACGGAGGATTAGCACGTTGATTGAGTTTTAATGATTTGTCTAAAAATATTAAATACATAATTAGTCCAAGCTTCAAGCTGTTCGGAAGTACCCATTAATTCGCTAATCATGATGCAACAGTACGATACGGATATACAGTGCGATACGACCACGACTCCTTTCTCGGTCAAAGATATCTTGAGCATAAATAACATAAACGAAAGTGACTATTACTCGAACAATATCAAAAAGGAACATAGTGAGTCGGTACACCCGCAGTACTGGGATAACGCTGGTTATTACGGGATCAACGAGCAATACGGGTATTACATTGGCAGTGAGGGCGAGAATTATGTGAATAGGAACTACTGGAACTGTGATAGTTATTTAGAAGGGAACCAGAACCATTTTCAGCACCTGAGCAACTTTTATAATACGCAGATCAATGAGCAGACCCATAGGAACGTTAAAGATGACACGTACATTAAAGTGGAGAGCCCAAGTAAGTAAATACAACATATGACACTTTTACTTTTATTCAATAAAACAAGAAACACACAATTTTGTTCAGCCAACGTGATCGAACAATGGTTCATCTTCTTTAAGTCATGTCTCCTATCGGTGGTTCGATATCATCATCACTATTTTACTCTATCTACTGCTGCTCTGAACAGTATAGAAAAAAATGTTTCCCTATGCATTGATTACACTTTCCTTCTTCCTTTAAACTCCTTCCTACTCTTATCTTTCCCTGTATTATCAATCTTAGCATTTCTTATCGCTCGCTGTCATCTCCATTACATGTGCCAGATATTGTAACGTTCTCATTTTTATTATGTTCGTATTCTTTGGTCATTTCTCGCAATATTTCGTTCTCTTCTATGTCCATGCTATTTTAAGAATCCTTGTATAATAAACACCAGATTTCAAATGACTAGCTTATTTATGTGTCAACTTTCACGTCCATATTTTATTATCGAAAACACGTAACATCTCGGAGCTCTTTTTCTCAGTTCTAATCTATGGTCCTAATTGCAAAAAATTGTTTTCAATTTTACCAACACACTTCTTGCTATTTCTATCCTGGCCCATATTTCGTGTTAACATTATTTTCTGAAATCCAATTTCCCATGTATTTGTATTTTTCAACTCTTTCTATCAGTACATCTTCCAAATGTATGTTTGTAAATTTATTTTCTTTGTTATTATCATGTACATATTAAGACATATTAAGACATAAAAGACATAAGTCTTTTTATATTAATTTTTAGTCCATATTTTTCAATGGACTAGAGCAATGATTAGAAAAAGTCAATTGTTACATAAAACCTAAATTTTGGTGGCGGTATAAAAAATTTTGACCCTGTCGATGATCATTCACCAGTTTCTTATCTACCAAATGGGTAAAACTTTTTATTAGTAAGGATCGTCAGACGTCAGATCAGTCTGGAATTGAACGGTGAACGGTGGATTGTCAATTACTTACTGTGTATTTACTTAGTAATGCTTATTTTTCCACGGACAAATGAGTGCTATTTTTCTCATAATATAAGTTGGCAAAGAATTGTGCACCTGGCAAAGTCAGGACTGTTCTCGAAAAGATCTACGTACGTAGATTTTCAGCCAGGAACTCCTTCGCCTTCCTGGTCTTCATTTTCCTTCTACTTTTCCTTGTAAAATTAATTGAATCAACCCATATCTTTCGCAGTTCCTCATGATGTGACCAAGGTATTCGATTTTGGTTGGTTTTGATGTGGTTAACAACTCTTTTTCTTTTTGCATTCTTAATAAATCGTTCTGGTTAGTAATGTGGTCGATATATAGTAGGATATTTTCAGGATTCGACGATAAAGCCACATTTTGAAAGCCTCAATTTTCTTGCAGGTAGCGTCTGTGAGAGTCCAACTCCGTACAACAATATAGAAAACATTTAACAGCGTACAAACCTGATTTTTATGGGTACTGATAAATCATGGCATTTGAATAGCTTAATAATTTTTTGAAGTGCAGATCTTGCTTTCTCTATCCTACATTTGATTTCTAGAGAATGGTCCCAATTTTCATTGATCAAGCTAGATCTATGTTTTTACTCTTGCTATTGGTTGACCTTTCACACTGATTCTTTCAATTTATTGTTCCTTCTTAGAGATGTCACCGTGTCATCCGCGTATCTAATGTTATTGATACATTCTCCGTTAATTCGAATTCCGGCTTCAACATCCTCTACTCTGAAAGATTTCTTCAGAATATATGTTAAACATCAAGCGTGATAGTACACATCCTTGTCGGACACCACGTCTGATTTTGATATCATCGGATTCTTATGCCACTGTACGGATAGACGATGTTTGATTCCAGTAAAAATTGCTAACAATTCTTAGATCACAGGTGTTTACATATTCCAATATTTGTTAATATCTCCATCAGCTTATCGTGTTTTATTGTATCGAACGCTTTGTGGTAATCAATGAAGCATGCATACATATCGCAATTTACATCTCTACATCGTTGAAATAGCACTTGTATGCCAAAGAGAGCTTCTCTCGTAGCCACTGCGTTCCAAAAACCAAACTGTGTACGGCTGATTTTTTCTTCGCATAGTCTATATATCCTTTGAGGAATGATTTTTATAAACAACTTTAAAATGTGGCTCATTAAGCTGATGGTTCGAAAATCATTGCAGAATACGAATTTTGTTTTCTTTGGTAGAACAATGAACGTTGACTTCAGCGTATTTCTTGATTTTTATCTGACGATGTTCCCCTGTTGATCTTCCAGTTTGCTAGCTGTGTTGGATTTTTGAAGACCAGCTTCTTGTTTTACCTTTTAATGCATACTAAATGTATCGTTTCATGGACAAAATCATCCAAAGAGCAATGGAAAGACAAATGTTGCACATAAGACTAATGGATAAAAAGAGAAACGAGTGGATAAGAGAGAAAACAAAAGTGAGGGATGTTAGACAAGAAGTTGCAAAATTAAAATAGAGATTTGCCGGACACAATATAAGACAAAAAGAAGATCGATGGAACAAAATTCTTATAAGTTGGAGATCGTGGGAAGATAAACGAAGCAGAGAAAGGCCCCAAATGAGATGGGCAAATGATATCAAGAAGCACGTGGGCTCTAGGTGGATGACTGTAGCGACAGACAGAGAAGAATGGAAAAGGATCGGGAAGGCCTATGTCCAAAGATGGACCTAAGAAGGCTAATTAGATAGATAGATAGAAATGTATCGTATTTTTGTTCCAACAACTCTATTTCTTCACACTGTGTTTTTAACCAATTTTCTTTGGCCTTTCGTATTTCGGTTCTTATTTGTCTCTGACTATTTTTGTACATTCTTTTGTTATTCTTTGATTTTCTTCTTTCTTCCCTGAGTTGCAGTATATTGTCATTCATCCAACTTTTCCACTTCTCTTTATTTTCTATTAGATGTTTTTCTGTGATCTTGTTTCACATTATATTCTGAAGTGATTCTTCTGGGTCGCATGTTTGCTCCATGTTACTTATCTTTAATTACATATATGATTATCAAGTTATGTTGCCTTATTGGATAATTATGATTACCAGAATTAAGAGTGGTTTTTGTTGGAATTTTGTTTTAACACGAAGCTGTAAAATCAATATTAAATTTAATACTTATAAATTTATATAGCTTGGAAAGTTAAAACATAGTTTCTTAAATAAGTTATTTACGACATGGTTTGGCTTCTATACGTGTTAAATATTAGCCATATGTAAGTAAACTAATGCGAGATACAGATCAGTTGTTTCAGTAAATATTTTTTTTAATTGAAGGAGGGAATAGCTTGTTTCCATTTTTTTTTTCAAATATTTTCATCCATACCATCTTGCTCTCCAAAATATTACCAAGAAATATTTTTTCCACAACTTTCTTTGCATTTATAACTAGGATATAAATTTCTTGCTGCTATGTTTAGTTTTTATATGAATATATCTTGGTAAAACATGTTACCTGCTACTACAAAATTCAAAAAATGTTTGACCTATAAAAGAAATAGAAGTACCAATGCGGGTTTGATTTCTTCTGTTAAAATATATTGTTTTTTATAAAATAGTTTCATATATTGGCTCTTTTGTTGATTTACTTGCAAATCGTATTCATTTACTGTGTCAATTAGCCTCTTAACAATTTGTTCTAGTTACATTTTGCCTCTGGCCAGCAGCACCACATCATTGACATATATGCTAAATACTGATGACCTTTAGGTATCGCTAAATTTGTGTTTATTATACCGCTTTCTCTTATCTATGATTTTTTTAATTAAAATTGAAAAGTGTTGTAGATAAGGGAGCCTCTTATCTTAATTTCTTGTTAATTATGCTGTATATTTGTCTTTTCTTGTTTGTATTATTAATTGTTTTATATATTGTGCTGGAATTTTAAATTCCCTTAAAAAATGATTAATTTGTTCTAGTTTAAGTATTATAGTTTTTTATTTATTTATTTATAGTGTACAACTGGCCTTGTAGGCTAGGGCAAAAAGTTACATTTAAAATTCTTTCATTATTTTTCCCTATACGGTACTTGACGATATTTCTCCTTTTTCTTTTGCCTTCTGCTTCTCTTTTTCTGTTCTGTAAGTCACTCTAAATCTTTTCCATATACCTTATCCTAGGTTTTCTTTTCCTTTCTACCTCCTACTTAAGACCATCTTTGATAATCTTCCCACTGAAATTCGTTGTGTCTTTACATTATGTCGTAATTTATAGTATCATAAATTATGCTGCTTTTAGATGTACAAAAATAACAAATTTGTATTTATCCCATATTCGTAAAACGTCGTTCTTTCTTTTCTTTAGCATATATATCTGGTAAGTTGTTCCATTACTTTTTGAAAGCCAATACTCCTTCTAAAAACTGATCTAATCATTTTATAGACGTAGTTTTTATTAATGTTATAATCCGTCTTTTTCTCTTGTTTATTGTACATTGGTAGTAGTATATTTTCCAATTTTGTTGTTCTGTTACCCAAATTCTTTTAATCAGTTCGTATAGTTTCGTTTCCAGCAAATTTCCTGCATATTTTATGCTTTCAGTCGGAACTTAACTTTCCCCTAGTCTCGTATTGTTTTCAAAATATTCTAATATTTCATCTTGGTTGACTTTTCTATTTCCATGTCCTCCGTTATATTTTCTATCTTCTCTTCCATATAAAACTTTTATCCGTCCATTATTCATTTTTTTCAATCTTTAATTGTCTTTAAAATCTTTTTTTTATGCTGTTGATATTTTTCGTTTTCAACCTTTGCTTTTAATTAATAGATTTATTACTCTATACATTGACCCTGATTTTTTATTATTGTTCTAGAAATCCAACAAGTGACGAGTTCAAAGACCGAATTGCGGAAGTCAGGTCGACAAAGGACAAAACGAAAGCCTCGAGTACTCTTCAGCCAAGCTCAAGTCTACGAATTAGAGCAAAAATTCAAACAACAGAAGTACCTGTCGGCGCCCGAGAGAGAACAGATGGCACTGGGGTTGAAACTGACACCCACGCAGGTCAAAATTTGGTTCCAGAATAGAAGGTAAATATTTTCTTGTATACAAAACAGAATCACTATAGTAAAAAAGTAAACATTTTATTTTTAAATTTTTTAATCACGATATACAGTATAAGACAAAATGCTTAAGGCTTTAATATGTAAGGCTTTATTGTTTGTTCTAATATATAGAATTTCCAGAATTTTTCTTCCTCTGCTATGACGTGATTTATAGCTTTTTGCAAATTTTCAGATGAAAATTTTTGATATTGAGTCATTTAGTACTGCTATAGTTAATAGTTATACCACAGCTTTCATGTATGTATGTTCATTTTTAACCTTAGAATACTAACATTATTTTTACCTTTATTTACAACTAACCATTGTAAAATTTACTACGCTGAGAAAAAAATATGGTCACTGAAAAAGTATTTTATTTACAAAGCACGTGGTGTTCGTGTGTATTAAGGTATAAAAAAATGCTTATTACAAGCTTAAATTTTTATTTTAAGAAGATCTTTTCGGAATTAAATCATTCCATCATCAGTTAAATAAAAAGTTGTTAAAAAACATTGTATGGCCACTTAAAAAAAACTTTCGAAGGACATCCGTATTAAAATATAATCCTCATGGTTTTATCAAGGTAAATGCAATAGACTTAACTTATTGATTATTAAAACTGAAGATGGGGGCATCTTACATGACCCCCTGTAGCTGGTGAAGTTTTTTCGACTTACATTACCTCTGATCTGTTCTGGAGTCTTGGGCTAATTTATTTATCTTAATTTCGGACAACAAAGGGCGCGATGTTCACCACAAAATGGACGTCGGCAGTGCTCGCAATGATAGGTTTTCATTCGATGTTTTTTAGATGGACAAAATTGACACATGGCACGTTTTGACACAATAGGGCATATTCGTTCTTGCTGTGGCTCCAGATTTAAAATATTTTTAATAAGCAACTTTACCAGGCGGTTCAAAGTTGGCCAATTTACACGATGCTGTAGCCAAGGTTTCGCCAGTTGTTCAGACAAAATGACCATAAATTTTCTTCTAGTGATGGTTTTTTTCTGCTGTCGTTGCTGGTTATGATTATAAATTATCCAAGAGTTTATCCAAGCTATATTTATCATACCACAGAACAGGCAAAGAGGCCATCTTCTTGTTTTTCTGGAGATGTTCATATTTACGCACATTTGGTCAAATGTGTCTACTCCGTACTTGGTTGCATTATAAAATTTAATGATATCTGGCTTTCCAGTTGGATCACATTCTACTGGACCGTTGTGGATTGTCGACAGAAGAAGCACAGATTTATTTACTTTTGTCTTATAGGATACCATTGTTTTTTTTACCATCGAAGCAAAATAAGGAATGAACAATTTCATGATTTTTTAGATTTATCCTCTCGGGAGGTATTTCATTTTTATTTTGCCGTAAAGTACCAACTTTAGTTAAATGTTAAGGAGGTTTTAAGAGCTCTGAAGCTAGCGGTACTGACGTAAACCAATTATTCTTGGTTATGTTACGGTTACTTCCGTACACACCATGAGTTAATTGTTTTACATAATTTCTTCTAGAGGCAGTCCATTGGTTTTAGTTCCTTTTCCTAAATACAATTCTGCATCGAACATATATTTGGTACCTACGTCACACAGCATTACAATTTTCAGTCCATATTTGGCTGGCTTGTTTGGGATATACATCCGGGAATTGCATCTTCCCTAAAAACAAGTAGCTTCTCATCGATTGTTAGGTATGATCCGGGCTTATAGTACGTTTTGCAGTTCTGTATAAGATCGTCCCATATTTCACGAATGGCTGCTAATAGGTCTGTTTCTTTTCTGTCTGATCTAGACATTTTTTCATCAAAATATAAACATTCTATAAGAAATTCAAATCTTTCCCGGCCCATAGTTGCTTTATATATTGCACCAAAAATTTTTATATAGTACGTTTTGCAGTTCTATATAAGATCATCCCATATTTCACGCATGGCTCCTAATAGGTCTGTTTCTTTTCTGTCTGATCTAGACATTTTTTCATCAAAATATAAACATTCTATAAGAAATTCAAATCTTTCCCGGCCCATAGTTGCTTTATATATTGCACCAAAAATTTTGTCATCAAACATTTGTCTTGTCGCTAAATGATTGTCTTTTTGGGCAACAGCCTAGGAGTAGTCCCAAAATAAGTAGTCCTAGGAGTGCATCCAATTCGTTAATATTCACTTTCGAGTTCGTAAGTTTTTCGACTTTATATTTTTGTGCCCTAACAGAAATTTCAACATTTGTATATCCTACAATTTTTGCCAGAGACTCTGGACTCATAAAACAATGAAATTCCATGGTTTTATCAAAGGGGCCTTGAACAAAATGTACGAAGTTTCATTTTTTAAGTTTTCGTAGCGGCCTTTGGTTGAGAGGACAACAAGTGTCCAATTTTAGCTTTTAGTCTCGACGGCAACCGAGTTTTCTTCTCTTTAGCAGCAATTTCTGGAGATTCTTTTTTGTTTGATGGAGTTTGCTGGGCAGGACAATTCTTTTCCTTGTCGATTCTAGAGTCAGTACTTTATTTTCTTGAAAATACTGAAGTAAACTGTTTTTCCAACGCATTACTCTTTTAAGAACTTCTTTTTCTTTTCTTACTACTGGATGGCAATCATGGTCAGAATCTGAGTCATTTTTGCTGGATAGTTCGAAGTCTGATTCAGATGGACTGAATGCTTCTAAAACGGCATCTACTGTATAACGTGCATCTACTAACGACATCAGATCCACTTTCTGATTTATCACAATTGTTATCCGATTCATCTGGCCCAAGGTCTTCCAGGCACAATTGCAACTCAGCTTCTAACTTCCGCTGCGTGAGAGGTCTGTGCATCTCTCTATTTTTTGTATTCATATTTTACACTAAAAAAACAAAACTGATAATATCGCTGTTTCTCCAATTATACCGTTATTACTTACCTTCGTAATATTTACGGAGCTGTGCTCATTTGCATCCACTTCACTAATAATGTAGGCGTATCTGTACTTGTAAAACATTTTGATATACCCTAATGTAAGAATAGATGAGCAGGCGAAGGATAATGGTATACCCCTTCCACAATATCCTACAAAAATGACATTGGCGTCGTAAAAATTACGATGGCTAGTATTCTAGGGTTATTATAATTAAACAGTATGAGAATGTTCTCTAAAGTAAGTGGTTTGTGAATATGGGGAATGAATGGATACCACCTGCAGGATAGTGTTGATCAAGCAGTACAATTCTTCGTCTCTATTTGATTCACAACTGCAAGTGACGAAAAGTTTCACTTTCAAATCTTTTCTGACATTTTCTGCTAAGTCAACACTCTTAGCTATAACGTATTTCAAAATGGCCACAGAGTAGATAACAGTAGTAGCTCCAACACGTTTATGATTTGTAGTCCTGTTTTTCAGATCTTTTTAAATTCTACCTACAAGAAACTGTAAGCCAGCTCGAACCTTAGCATTGGCTGTTCCACTATCTTTACCAGCTTTGCTACCATCCATTTTGCAAATTTATCTTCTGAATTATGAAACTAAAATGATAACCATTCTATAAGTTGTATTTATATTTAGCCATACGCCTCACACACTTCCTCTGAGGGGAAAATTCACTTATCCCAGACACCTAAGGTATCAGAAGGATTGAGCTCTGGTGGGACTCTTTCCGTGTTATCGAGCCCTAAATGACTTGGTATGCTGGATTATCTCCCAAAAAGTTTCGTACACATCTGGACGTCGCGAGTACAGCTTTTTGTATGGTCTTATGGAAATGTTCATTTAGACCCAGCTATTTTTTGTTCCATTTCCATTCTCCATTGTCTCCTGATTTGTATTTCTAGACCTCTGTACTTCTTTTTGTCGTTTTGGCCTCTCTCATCAATAAGTGTGTTTGCCTAGTAAGTTTATTAACTACTATTAGGTCCTGTCTATTATGTGCCACTGTTTGGTCTGTCAGAACAGTGCGGTGCCAGTATAGCTTGTAGTTCAAGCATTCTGTCAGGGACATATTGATAATAAGGAAGATGGTCGGTTTGGAGAAGTCCCAGTTTGTCAGATAGTTCTTGGTGGATAATTTTTCCTACTAAGTCATGACGTTGCATTTATTATTGTTGGTTACCTTTAATTATTTCATTGTGCAAACAAAAGTTTATTTTCCATGGAAATCATACTCAATTTGACCAATAAAGTTTCCTCATGCTTGCTTATATATTTGGACTGAAAAACTTTGCTTTATTCCGAGCTTTCCTATATATTTCTTTGCTTTCCGCTGTCTTTTTTTGTGGTGTCCACGTTTCTTTACAATTATTTTAATATCTGGCTGTGTCTCCTGGAAACTCTTGTACATATTTACATACATATACCTATATAAGTAATTACCTGTTGGTAAGGTTTATAGTCGGTTCGCTATATTTACGCGGGTTTCGGATTAACAAAATTATGCTAATGACTCATTGATAACCAGTTGCAGTAAACGACTTCCCAGAAAATTAGGTAAAAACTGCATTAATGGTCATATTTTAAAATATATTAAAATAACATTAGGGTAGGTATACATTTGTTACAATATTGCAGTTGAATTGATTCTTTGCCAGTGTTGACATTGTATGTTTGGTGGAAATATTTAAAAATGCCTAGACGTGTGTTAGATGTAGATAGTCTAATTTGTAGTGTACATAAGTATTTTACGGATGAAAAAGAAAATGGCGGTCCTTTAAAATCGGTAATGTCTGTTCAACAACGCGTATGTGATGCTCTAGGAATTAGTGAAACCAAACTAAGAGGAGTATTACAAAATCGCAATAATGAACGGCCGAAAGAAGATCACCGAAAAACTCGCCTATCATTGAAAACTAAAGATATTCCAGATGGAAAAAAAATTGAAATTCGTGATACCATTTATCGAATGCGAGCCAACAAGGAACATGTGACCTTAAATACAATTCTCTCGGAATTAAAAGATAGAAAATTTGACGAAATTGGCAGAACAAGTATATGGCAAGTGATACATAATTTGGGTTTCAAATTTCAAAAGGAGGATAACAGAAAAGCCCTTTGTGAAAGAAGTTCTGTTGTGCATAAAAGAATTAACTTTCTAAGAAAATATTCTAAATTAAAAGAAGAAAGGGCAAATTTTATATATTTAGACAAAACATGGATATTTTCTAGGGGTGCAACCAAGAGAATATGGCAAGATGATAACGTAAAGTCTATCAAACATACTGATGGAGAAGGGAAGCGAGACATAATTTTACATGCAGGAGGGAAATCGGGTTTTATAGAAGGTGCTGATTTAATATTTTCATCTAAATCAAAATCAAGTGACTATCACGATAATGTGAACACAGAAATGTTTGTAAAATGGTTACATGAAAAACTTCTCCCAGGTTTAAGTGAGCCCAGCGTAATTATTTTAGACAATGCACCTTACCATTCTGAAGTATTAAACAAAAGTCCAACGAATTCTTGGACTGTTACTAAAATTAAAGAATGTTTGACAAAGGAACATATACCATTTACACAACATATTTTAAAATCAGAATTATTACGCTTGGCAAATATCCACGCAAAACCAAAAACCTTTGTTGTGGATCAGATTATTGAAAGTTACGGTCATCAAGTTTTACGTCTGCCACCGTATCATTGCCAGTTTAATCCCATCGAATATATATGGGGAATAGCAAAACAATATTATGACAACCATATTGGGCCTAACGGTTATAACGACGATGCAGTTCGGGAAACTTGGCGAAAGGCACTTTCAATTGTAACTCCAGAAGTGTGGTGCAACTGTATATTCAAGTGCGAGAAACTAATAGAAGATTGGTGGACTCGTGAAAATAAAATAAACGAAATAAGTCCAATCATAATAACAATTAATGGTGATGACAGTGATGATGATGACGATTATGATATTTTTGATGATAATGACTGATTTTCATTTTTGTTGGCAAGTTAAATTTTTTTATTTTTCATTAGAAATTCTCTCCATGGAACAAATATACATAGACCATATTTTCTGTGTGAAGTGTAATATAAAATTATTATTAAGTTTATATTAGCCACATTAGACTCCATTAATGAAGTAATTCTCCTTATTATACTGTCAATTATATAAAAGATTTTCCATTATTATTTAATTAAAAAAAGTTATGGATTATTTTTCAGTTCATTTGATCAGTTGATATTTCCCCAAAGAGCAGATAATTAAAACTGGGTACTTACAATAAAATTTTTAATCCGAAACCCGCGTAAATATAGCGAACCGACTATATTTTTTATTCATAAGAATAATTTTGGAATCTGTGACAATTGATCGTTATTGAAATTTATTTGTATTTTTAGGTACAAAAGCAAGAGACAAAAAATAGAAAAGACAGAAGAAAAAAAGCACTCATCAGTGATCACCAACTCGGGATTTTGTATACCACAAGCGATACCACAAACCCCATACAGTATTTTCCAGAACAACAACGATATTTATCCCCCCAACGAATATATATGTCAGGAAAGGTATAACGAGTTAAGTGTTTCGTTTAACTAAAAATTTGTTGTAGTTTTATAAAAGCTCTATTGTCTGTTTAGTCAAACAGTATTTAAAGGGATAAGGTGTTTTAGTTTAAAAATATTTCAAAAAAATGTTTTAATGAAAATGGAAAATACCTACTAAAAATTTTTGAGAGCGCATTTTCTAGTGTTCTTTATCTTGTATAAATAGGTTTATGTTTCTTTTACACTTGAATTACGTCATATAGACTGCTACAATCAATGACGTATACAGTATGTACAAAAAGTAACATGGCTTGCTAATATGTTGATTCCTAATAAGTTTACAAAAAAAGTTTTGAATAAATCAAGTTATCTAGGCAAGTAAATTAGAAATATATAGGGTACGCCATTACTAAAAAAACCGTAACGGTATACTTTTTAAATGGTACACCTTATATACTTTTTCGCAAATAATATCATAAGAGAGAAAATTTTGCCGGAAGTATTTTCGAGTGGTATGAAAGTTTGTTGACAAGCAATTTTCGCGAGTTAAATTTTGACACTTAAATCACGAGTCAGTCGATTGATTTTTTCAAATTACGTAAGCGAAAATTGCCAAAAGGCAACAAACTTGAATAAAACCAGAAGAAAATTTTGCCGGTAAATAATTTTCTCTCAAATGATATTCGACGAGACTATTTCACGAGACAATTAATGCACAATATCAACGAAACAAAATCTTTATTTATTTGTTAACAATATTAAATGTACAATTATTATAAGCTATAGTAGTTTCTCCATTCTTTTCTACCAAAGCATGATTTTTAGTATTATTGACCTGTATCATTTGGGAACTCGAAAGTCCAGCTTCATTTGTCGTTCTGAGATTTTTGATCAACTTTTGTGGTGACTGGAATCCAGCCGCAGATATGGTTTTAGAAGTTAGCATTTTAGTGACCGTTAATTTAATTAACTCTTGTTCAGAAAAACCTTGCTTGAACAAGGCTGACACAGCTGAAGATCGATGAGAATGGTTTGATATTTTGTTTTTTTGTGTCTATTCCAATTTTTCCAGTTTACATTTTTATCCACTTAAATACGTTGTTGATTCCAAGTGGACAGTTTTTGAACCAAGATCTATCCTTCCAGTTGGGCTGAACGCTAAGAAAGAGTCTGTCTGATAAAATATTTGGTCCCTTTTTCCATTAATCTCAAAAACAATCTAACTGGGCATAAATTTTCGTTTGATGAATTTCTTACCAGCCATTTGCTGGTTGCCAAACTTTTCGAACCGCCTTGATTTCTTTGAAAAAATGCTGTTGTATTCAATTCGGCCCATAAATTCTCCCATAACAGCAAATTCCTTCTGAAAATAGTGAATCTTGCAGTTTACGGCCTTAACAAGGAAGTTCAAATGAGCAAAGGGGAAAAAACGTTTTTTGTGCTCCATCGGGGTTTCCTCGTCGTAGCTTTGGATGATTTTTAATAGTTCTTCGGTGGATAATGCTTTTGAACTGAATTTTCTTTTTTTCTTGAATACTTGCTGCCGCTTGGTATCTCTGACCAATCTTGCACATTTGAAAGATATATCTGTGAAATATTTTTCTTGTGCCATTTTTGAGGTAGTATTCCACATTGACTTGACATTGACTGACGACGATGTTTTATAGTCTTCGCCATTGAATTTTTTCATGTTAAAGGCATAAACCTCAAGAAGTTTTGCTAGTTCCGTTATGTTAGTACGTCTTTCAAGCGTAAAATTTCTTACCCGTAGGAACTCTAAAAATTGGGTCCAAATAGAGTTTCTGGACCTCTGGGTGTTCAATGGAACATTTTCCGAAACCAATTTTTGTTATTTCTTAGGCTGTCTGGCATCCAAATCTGGAGGGATCTCTCATAATTTTGTCGCTGAGAAATTACGTACAGGAAGGAGTTTTGGCAGTAGGAAACGTGACGTTGCTATGACGTTTTATCAGTTAAAAATAGTCTAATGAAATAGACAAGTTTCCATAAATGACTAAATTAAAAGTACAATGGTTTAAAAGACGCTTTAGTACAAAATTGATTCATTAAAAGTTAATTTCAAGAAAGTTTTTATTAACAAAATAATTATCAAGAACAAATTTCTTACTAACTTTACTTAACTAACTGTTCAAAGTGTTTCCCGTGTTCTATTTGGCAGTATCTAATGTATCACAAAAAGCTGACACGACAGTTTTCAATTTTTGACGGGTTGGTCACTATTCAGTTTCTAAGATCGTCCAGATAAACAGGTTTTTTCTTTTTTGCGACACTTGTGATATTCCCACAAAAATAGTCTAATTGTGATAAATCGGGAGATCTCTCTGACCATTCAATTGCGAAAATTCTTTCCTATGCATTGCGATCCTAAAAATTGTGATGCACCATCCTGTCGAAATTAACATTCCTTATTGCAGGAATTACTTGATCTCGTAAAAAATCTAAATCTTTTTGGTTGTCTAAAGTGTCCTCTATAAAAAATGGACCAATGATAGTAGTATTAACGATCCTCTTCAAATATTAATTATTAAGTTCTAAAGGCTCCGCTTCATTAAGAATTGTTATCACTCTCTGCAATTTCGGAGATAAATTAAATTATTTGTAAAATGATGGTCCATATCCACGTTTTCTATTATGGTTTTCCAGAATTCCATTTGTCGATCAAAATTGTCTTCAGATAATTCTTGAAGCAGCATTAATTTATAAGGATATTATTTATTTCGCCGGAGAATATTATGATCCGATCTCACACTAACATCATATTGTATTGGCATGCAGTTCTTCGAATGGAAGTTTATGGATTTTCTACAAAAGATTCTAGATTTTTCATCATTATTTGTTGTTTTCGGTCGTCGAGTTTTGGGGCGATTTTTAGTTGAATCCATTTCTTCACAACATTTTACAATTCTCTAAACTGCTATTTTGGTAATTGGATTACTTTTGCATTTGTTACCGTCATTTTGTGCTGTGTTGCTATTTGGATTGTTTTTTGTTAAATATTTCCTTTTGTTTGAAGTAATATTGTGTGTCTTCTTCCAATGACTTCGAGTTTTCGAATTGTTCCACCTTCTAGATAGATAGTTGCTGGAATTTATTCCTCCAAATTCTTTTACAGATAATGGTAATTTCTTCAGTATACTGAGTATCTTCTACTTGGGAAAGATAGATTTGTTCTAGATTGCGTTACATTAGTACATGGAGAAACCATAATTACCCATATGATAAATGAAAATATGCAGAATCGGTGATTGTATTAACAAACAGACTATACCATGTATATATGATAAACACAAAGGAAGATTCACTAAAAACAAAAGTTAAAATTTTGAAGTGTGGGTTTTAAGATGTTAATGTATGTTTGCCACTCTTTGACTCCAAATGGTAAACTGAAAAGTAGAATTTAGCGTGCAGAAATGAAAGACCTTAGAATAATAATGACAATAACTAGAAAAACAAGCTAAGAAGTGAGAACGTCAGATCTCTAGTTTAAAGATCTTTTTCCTATTATCAGGAGTATTGGCAGGAAAAGATGGAGGTCAAAATAAAAAGAGGTCCAGAAGACTTCAAGAAACCATTACTTTTCTATTTATCCATGCTTACCAAAAAAATTGCCCATTTTAATTTTTACTATAATAAAAAAACATTCCTCGTTGATAACCCGCCTAAAAATTAACCACGGCCTCTTTTCAGAGCATCTGCATAGGATTGGAATCTATGGAACTCCCTTCTGTCTGTGTAATAATAAATCTATCGTAGATTTGATTATTTTTTGATTGTCTTTTTTATAAGGAACAGACTCGGAAACTATATGTAGGTTTAATCGATCTCAACATTAAACTACCAGTTAACACCAAAAATCTGTTATCTTTTCTGACAAATCTGTATATAATATTCTAATCAAGTGTATTAACGATTATAAGATAGAAATTTAAACATCCTGATAACAATTTTCAGTGGCAAAAAAATTCTTTGTCTAATGCCATCTCTTTCTCCATACACAAACACAGGCAACGTTAGGTCAGTACTTAAAAAAATAGAGAAAAGTCAGCTAAAATTATTGGCTTTTGACTATTGACTATTGACTATTTGACATGCATGTTTTTAGAAACTAATTAATAAAAATAGGGATTTTTTATGTTCTTTCGGAGATTTTTCGGAATGACAAACTAGAGAGGATAATAGTTATCTTTTGGGTGTTCTCCTTATTTGTATCTTAAGGTGATTGTTGTATTTAACACGCGAATTATTTTTTCTAGTTTACGAGAACGTGATATGACCTATTTATTATGTGCCATGAATTCATATGTGAGCATAAACAATCCTAGTAAGGCTTGTAGTTATCATTTTCAAACATAGCTTCCCGAATATTCTTATAATGGTGAAGATGGTCGGTTTAAAGAAGTTCCAGTGTGTTGGGTAGTTTAGTACAAAGTGTCTTTAATACTGAGTGATGCTGTTACTTATAATAAATTGCGAAAAAAAGGCCTGACAATCTCCTGTAAGATATTGAATGATGTATTGGTTTTACTGTTTTACAGCCATAAATTCCAAGCAGTTTTGGTCGATTTTACGGATGATCTTGACTGATAAATAGTTTCGGAAAACACTTTTCCTAATGGCAATTAATAGTATTTGAAATCAATTTTTTTTTATTGTTTTCGTCATATTTAAATTTCTAGTGGAATTAGTTTACAGCAAAAACACAAAATAACTAAATAATGCGTTAAACAAACGAACCGTTGACGTACTGAATAAATACTGTTTGACTGATCAAACAAAAAAAATCAACCAAAAAATTGTTGTTACCATCTAGGATTAGACTGATGTATATACAGCTTTACGTGTTAAGTTTTTCAATGCCGATTTACTAATCCCTCGTTATTCGTACGTTCTAAATTTGTACATAATTTATTTTAGTTATATTTTGCTATAAAATAAATTTTTTATAAAAAAATATGTCTTTTATTTTTCTTTTATGAGTAATTATAAATAAACATTGGATGTATGGTATATTTTTTATGCACCTGTAACAGTACGCAAAAATTTAACTCGTTTGTTTACCTGACCCTTACCCTTACTAAAAGTTTTTTTAATTTTTGATCATTTCACGGTATAATACGTTGTTATGAAATCGGCAAAAGATATAACTTTGGACAAAGAAATTATGATATTTTTTGTGGTAGGTGGCACCACTGCTGAGATTGAGTAATAACTTTTTACAGGTTTTGGCTAAAAAATATGAAGATGTGTTTATATAATATTTGTACTCTTATTTAAATACAATACTTTCAACCGTATTTGAGAATAAGCAATTGAACAGTTCAAAATACCAAAAGGGCACTACCAATAACAGACGAGAAAGAAACTTGTTACATCAGAAGTAAAAGCAGTTTTACTTAGAACAACAAACTCATACAAAATATTCAACTTGTTCTCCTTCACGATAGTCCGGTCTCCTTCCTTCATGAGGTGAGTTCGTCTGGTGAGTTTATTTAAATGATAGAAACTAATGACTATATATCTCCCCAAAATTAAAGTCGAGAAGATTATAATCAGTGCTTCTTGGTGTCCATTAAATATCATTCCTTTGTTAATACATCGTTGACTAAATGTGTGATTAAAAATATTTGTAATATCTACTGGGAAATGATCTCTATCCCTCATAAACCACAATTATCTTCTTACATCTAGTGACAAATCATTCAAACTATCACTAAAAATATTTTGCAAAAAAATAATCTTAATTTAAATTTCGAGTTCTCGTGTTGCCTGTTCCGCCAATTAAAAATGCTCGTTCTGGCAAATGTTGCTTTAATCGGTAGAACTGTAACCGTCGTAAAAATTCTCTTAGAAGGAAGTTTTGTACAGAAGTCAAGTGCTAAGGGAAGAAGTTTTCTTTTTTGGAATTTCAATAATAGACGACTGCCTTACTTCTATTGTTGCTGATAATTTACATAAAAATTTTCATATACTCAAACCAAAATTTCATCTTTTTAACTTTGGCTGTGATTTTTCCGGATATTTGAAAAGCTTTTGTGATGTCATTGCTTTCTGTCTGTATAATAAAAGTCCACAGCATCTGCCTGCTGAGATCTCTAAACAAATCCTATGCTGCATTTCATCATTTGTTAAATAATTAGGACGTATCAAGTCACTAGAAAAAGCAGTGATAGTTTCAAAAAGTATCGTCAAAAAAATCCTTGCAAGATGTACAGCTGATTTTGCTTTGTTTTTTTAAACAATGTGATAACTTTTGTCTATAAAACGTTTCTTATACAGTTTAGAGAAAAGGTCACACAAAAGTTGTAGATTTTAAAAGATCTTTAACATTTATAAATGTTAATACCTCTGTGTTTTGCATAATTATAAATGTAATATAACTACTTGAAATTATGGCAATTAATGAGTTATTAAAATGTGGTAAATCTCAGCTAGATTGACCAAATAATTTATTAGTTATTCAACAATTTTTTTATCCCGGAGAGCGATTTCAACAGAGAAAAATTTTAACATTTTAACATTAAAAAAATCGTTTGAAAAACCGCCGACTTTCTAGCTTATAAACATTTTAAATAACTTTAATATTTTTGTCACGCGCTTGTAAGTAGGTTCACTGAAAGTTGGTAAATTGTTGGAAGTTATTATAAATATTTATACGTAAGTTAAAAAATAGCCATTTTTCAAACGTTTCTTTAATAACAATTTTGATAAAATGTTAAAATATCTTAAATTTGAAGCCTCAAAGAATTTATTGCATTCTGCTAAATACCTCGAGAATCACTTTTTGGCAAGTACATAATCGCTCTCCGAGATAAATAAATTGAATAATTTATAAAATATTTCGTCGATCTGGTTGAAATTCAGCACACTTTAATAACTTATTAAATGCCATTATTTTAATTGGCTATGTTACATGTTGTTATGCAAAAAACAAAGCTATTAACATTTATAAATTACTTTTACAATTTTTTGCTATTATCTCGGTCAATTTTTTATGTATTAGAACTTTTTAAGATCTAAAACTTTTATTTGAACAATTTTTTTTTTGTAAAACGTATAAGAAACGTTTTATAAGTAAAAAATTATATTTTTTCTTTTTCAATTTCCTGTCGCAGAAAAAGGATATAGAGATAAAGTTAGAAATATGGAAGAAATGTTCATGATGTATTTTTGAGTGTTGTTGATCCATTCCTATAAACTGTTAATTTGCAACGTTGATTAAAAACATGAATATATTTTCTTTCAAAACAGCTGCGATGTCATGATGAGATTCTGTTGCACGGTATCTGAATTTGATGACGATGCTGTCTGACATCATTGTTAATGTTTATTTGAACTGTATCTATTGATTGAAATACAGCGACGTCTCAGGTTCAAAACTCGTAAAACGAATTAAATTTGTCTTTGCGTAAATGTTTCATATTATGCCGTCAAAAACAAAAGCAGTAAAGAATGCGATTATGACTCCAAAGGATAAACAATCCTAAGAAATAAATATTTGTTTTTATGTTCTCATAACATTTTTTCATAATAAAGAAATATAAAAGAGCAAAGAAAGCAAAATATTTAAATCAGACAATGATTACTATATAATTAAACTAGAAAACACTACAGGTTCATATTTCTATTTAACTTTTTGTCGCAAGTTTTTATTACATATATTTATAATACAAATGGAGTTCCCATTAACAACATTAGAGATATGCGGACGACACTGTGATCTTAGCCGAAAACATTGAAGATCTTCAGAGACTGGTGACCAGAATAGCAGAGTATGGAAAAGAGTATGGTCTAACAATGAATGTCAAGAAGACGAAATTTATGAGAATATCGAAAACTCAAAGAAATAACGAGAATCTTCTAATAAACGAAACCAACGTCGAACAAGTGGACAAATATGCATACCTGGGAACAATGATTAACTCCACAAATGATTACAATCAGGAGATAAAAATAAGAATAGAAAAGGCTAGAGGAAATTTCAACAAAATGAGAAGAGTTCTATGTACCAGGGATTTAAAACAGGAACTAAGAGTTAGGTTGGCGAGGTGCTATGTTTTTTCGACTTTATTTTATGGAATGGAATCTTGGACCTTGAATGCGACATCAATGAAAAAACTAGAATCATTTGAGCTGTGGGTGTACAGAAGAATTCTGAAAATATCATGGACAGAACACGTCATAAACAAAGAGGTTCTGGGAAGGATGAACAAAGAAATGGAAATTTTAAATTCAATAAAAACAAGAAAATTAGAATATCTCGGACATATTACACGTGGAGAGAAATACACCTTGCTCCAACTGATTATGCAGGGAAAGATCCAAGGAAAGAGAAGCATAGGGAGGCGTAGAATGTCATGGCTGTGCAACCTGAGAGAGTGGTACGGATGTACATCAAATGAACTTTTCAGAGCAGCCGTCTCAAAAGTCCGAATAGCTATGATGATTGCCGACCTCCGCCGCGGAGATGGCACTTGAAGAAGAAGATAATACAACCATGGACATACAATACTAATAGGGGAAGGTGTCCGAAATTGACATAACATGTAAAATAACATACTATGTCATTTTTTTGTCAAAACTATCATTTTTGTTTTGCTTTTAAGTTACATTATGGTGGGCAAACCCGAGTAAACATTAACCAGACAATCGTGGGATGATGCAGCAATACAGAATGCTATTGAGGCTGTAAAAAGGAACGGGATGCTTAAAAGCAAACAATCTCTTCAGTATCCCCCAATCCACGTTAAGATGAAGAGCAAATGATGTAAACAAAAGAGTCAAAGGGTGCGCAAAAATTTTGGGACGTTTAGTGACGATGAAGAAAAAAAATTTGTTATTAGAATTTAGATTGTTTGGGATAACTACCACAGACATAAAAAAAACTTGCATTTGAATTTGCTACTAAAAATGGCATTTCAAATTGATTTAAAGATCGCAGCGCTGGACGAGAGTGGCTAAGAGGATTTCGTATGCGACATTCTGAAATATCCTTGAGGTAACCTGAAGGTGTGTCTACAGCTAGAGCTTAGGCATTTAATACGCCTCAAATACATATGCATATGCATACATAATTTTTTTTAATATGTTGGAAATGACCCTGGAAAAAGGGAAAATTGAAGTTCATCACATTTATAATATGGGCGAAAGTGGTTTGTCCACAGTACAGAGTCCTAGAAAATTGTTGCAAAAACTGGAAGGAAGCAAGTTGAATCGTTGACCAGAGCCAAAAGAAGTCAGCATGTAACATGTTTCTCTTGCATGAATACTATAGGTAATTTGGTACCACCAGTTTTGATTTTCCCTAGGAAAACTATAAAATAGGAACTTCTAGATGCCTCATCTCCTGGGTCCTTGGGATTATTTTGCGAAACTGGATAGGTGACAGCTGATATCTTCGTTGGAGCCTTTCCAGAATTTGGTTATTTGGTCATCTCTTGAATCAAAAATTGTATTGCTTCTGGATGGACACACTAGCCATAAATCATTGAAAGCATTGATATTTGCCAAAAAAATGGAATAATTATTTTATGCTTCCCTGCTCACTACAAACATCATATCCAACCGCTCGACGTTTCCTTCTTTGGTCCTCTAAAAACATTTTACAACCACTAATGTGCACCATGGTTAAAAAACCATCCAGGATGAATAATCACCTAATCACACAGAATCAAATCGGCGAACTTTTCAATTCTGCTTACGGAAATGCAGCAACAATAAAAAATGCTACAAGCGGTTTTTTGAAAACGGTCATTTACTCACTAAACTCAAGCATTTTCCCAGACGAGTTTTTTTAACGAGCTGAGACCACAAATAGCATATTAGAAACAAGCAGTACAGAAGAAAATACGTCTAATGTACCAGAAGAGTCACAAGAATCGAAAACGGAGCAACATGAGCAAGATAACAGTCACAATAAAGAAAATAAGACCAGAGGTGATCAGAAAAATAACAATACGAAAGAAAATATACCTTCAAAAAAATTACACTACACGAAATTTCTCCAGTGCCTGTTGCAGGTAAAACTAGAAAAAGAAAGTTTAGATAAACAATCTCCGGAGTTTTAACAAATACTTCTAATTTTTAAGAACTCAAGCAGAAGGAAGAAAATAAAGCATATGAGAATGGTCATCAATTTAAAAAGAACAGTAAGCCAAGTGCCAATGCACAAACAGAAAGTGAAGAAGATCTGTTTGCAGCTGAAAAGGACGAGGGTGATGTGGCTTGTCCTTACTGCAATAATTTGTTTAGAAATTCTCGGTCCAGGGAATGTTGGATTAGTTTAGAAAGTTTATTTGTGAGCTTTGTCAAGGCTGATTTCTTGGTTTGTTAATTTACCTACCTATATTTCTATGTTTTTATGTTGTTACTATTTTAACCATTTGTTGTAAGTATAGAGGTCATTTTACACACCCATGATTGTGTCGTTTTACATGATAGATGTTTGTAAAATGACATAGTGTAAGGTTTAAAAAAAATAATTTTTCACAAGGTTTTTTTATAGAAAGGAGATGTTTTCGTTTAAGTATATAAATAACAAGTATTTAAGGGAATGTGTTACATTTTTTCAGTTCAATATTTCGAATGGTACCTGCAAAAAAATGTCTCAAATAAAAAATATATCATTTTAGGACACCTTCCCTTCTTCTTCTTCTTTGGGTGCCGTGTCCGTATTCAGACGTTGGTTGTCATCATGTTTACAATTTCCTGAAACCTTTCTCTGTCGGCTGCTGCGCGAAATAATTCTTCTACTGTGGAACCACACCATTGTCTAATATTACGCAGCCATGAAAGTTTCTTTCGACCAATCCATCTCTTTCCTTCCACTTTTCCTTGTATTATAAGGCAAAGTAGATGGTATTTAGGTCCTCTAATTATATGGCCGAAGTATTCTGTTTTTCTCCTCTTTATGGTGTTTATGAGCAGACGTTCTGAATTGATCATTTGAAGAACATCTTCATTGGAAGTGTGCGAAACCCACGATAGGATTCGTCTATAGCACCACAATTCTAATGCTTCTAACTTGTTTAGCATTGTGGTTTTTAACGTCCATGTCTCACAACCATACAATAGGATGGACCACACATAACATTTCAGGACCTTCTTACGAATATTCATCGCCAGGTTTCTGTTGCATAAAACTGGTTTCCAGGTCATAAAAGCCTTACGTGATATTTCGATCCTGGTTATTATCTCTTCATTAGAGTCACAATTTACATTTAACCAGCTGCCAAGGTATTTGAAATGATTTACCCTTTCGATCTCCTCTCCATTAAGAGAAATCAGACCTTGATCTATATTGATCTTTCCAACTGCCATCCACTTTGTCTTTGAAATGTTGGTTTTTAGGCCTCTCTGATAACTTGCTTCACTGACTAGATTTAGTAATGTTTGGAGATCTTGTAAATTTTCTGCAAGAATGGCTGTATCGTCAGCGTATCTAATATTGTTGATTACTTCTCCACCTAGTCTTACTCCCTCTTGTCTGTCATCCAAAGCCTCCCTAAAAATTTCTTCAGAGTACAGATTAAAAAGAGTGGGTGACAAAACACAACCCTGCCGTACTCCACGTTTGATGGATATTTTTTCAGTCGGACTGTCTTCAATTTAGATAGAGGCTACTTGATTGTAATATAAGTATTTCAGCAGTCTTATATCATAGTGGTCAACTCCTGCTGCCCGTAGGCAATCGACAAGTGTATCGTGTTGTACTCTGTCGAACGCCTTCTCGAAGTCGAGGACACAAACATACACATTCTTTCGGAATTCACAACTTTTTTGTAATAGAACGCGCATACAGAATAGTGCCTCTCTAGTTCCTAGACCGTTTCTAAATCCAAATTGCTTATTACCCAGCCTACTTTCGCTTAGAAGGAATACTCGGTTTTGTATAATTCGTAAGAGTATCTTCAGTGTGTGACTCATCAAACTGGTTAGTCTAAAATCGCTGCATTTGGTGGGCCTGCTTTTCTTTGGTAATGTTATAAACAGTGACTCTAACCAATCATCTGGTATTTTTCCTTCGTTGTAAATTTTGTTGAAGAAAGTGGTTAAGCAGGCAATGCTTTTCTCATCCAAAAGTTTAAGTAGCTCAGCAGGGATTTGGTCTGGTCCAGGTGCTTTATTGTTTTTGGCTTGCTGTATTGCCTTTTTGACTTCCGAATTCAGTATACTGGGACCTCTGTCTAACTGGTTGTCACAGGCAGTATTTGGAGCATTTTCTCTAGAAGCATCGTCAAAAAGGTCATTGACGTATCTCTCCCATTCTTTGCACTGTTGTTCGTGATCACAAATTTTTCCGTCCGCGCTTTTAAGTATGTGAGCATTTTTCTGTTTTCTAATTCCGGCAGTATATTTAAGTTTCTTGTGGAGGTTGAAACTATCATGCTTTTTTTGGAGGTCTTCTATTTCTTTACATAAATTCTCAAACCAGGATTCTTTGGCTTGCTTAATTTTTCTATTTATGCGTTTATTGATTTCACGGTATTCGATAATATTTCTATTCTTGTGTTGCCGTCGAACTTCCATCAGGTCTAGAATGTCTTGTGTCATCCACTCATTTTTTGCCAACATGGTAGGTGTTTTCAAAGACTCTTGTACGTTCTCTAAAATCGAGTTTTGAATATCATACCAGCATTCGTTAATGGTTCTGTTTTCGTTTGGTATATTTGATATTCTGTGTATTTTACTATTTATCTGCTGTGATATGTGTTCGCGCGTTTGAGGGTTTTTCAGGGGGTCGAGGTATATCTTACAAGGCTTAGTTGGCTTTGTTAATTTCTTTAATTTAATTTGTATTTTGGAGCAGAGTAAATTGTGATTTGAGTTTATGTCAGCGCCGGGGTAAGTTTTTACATCTTTAATATTGTTTCGAAATCGGTGGTTTATTAGATGTAGTCTATTTGGTTCCGTACTATTCTGCCTTGATGTCCATCTTGAGAGGATTTCCACGTGTAGAGACGCCTTTCTGGAAGTTGAAACCAGGTATTTGTAATGGCGAAGTCATTTTCTTGGCAGAATTCTATTAGACGTTCACCTCTTTGATTTCTCTCTCCCAAGCCAAACTTTCCGGTGATGCCCTGCGTCATCTTCTGTCCAACTTTAGCGTTAAAGTCACCCATAATTATTATTGCTTCGTGTTTCTTTGTTATTTTTAGCACTTCTTCTATTTGATGGTAGAATTCTTCAATATTCTGCTCATCTGCGTCAGCAGTGGGAGCATAAACTTGGATGATATTTATATTTACAAGTTTAGCATTCAGCTGTATTAAAATTACTCTGTCTGATATTGGGATGAAGTTAGTGACATACTTATTAATTTGCTGTTTGATAATTATTGCTACTCCATTTCGATGCATATGGTCTTGATTTCCAGAAAAATAAACGGCGTAACCATTTGCAATGAAATTCCCTTTGTTTGGCCATTTTGTTACACCTTCCCCTACATTTGCGAAAAATACACAATACTTCCTAAAAAAACTAAGAAATAGGTGTCGATCCCAATAATATTTAGGATTTGACATAACTAGCTTATTTACAAATGTGCCTCTAGATTAGCAAATCCTTTAAAACTCACGAGATATTGACAACTATTAAAAGAAAACTCAATTTATTTTTTTTTACCAGCTATAATAGAGCTATTAATATTATGTAGGTATTGACAATAATGATTTTCAGTTAAGATTTTTACAAACAAAACTTTGGCCTAGCTTTTCTTTATCTCATCTCCATTATTAGCAGATAGGTATGTTCATGAAAGAATTCGAAATTAATAATGTGCAAACAAGATTTACAACCCCAAATATGGTAGAGGTATATAGATACTGTGTTATCAATATAGCTTCATGGACTGGAAATCAGTAGACAAATTCTTGATGAAGATCAAATGCAAAGAAGAATCCATCAAATTCTATATAGAAAAGGAAAACAATAACTACAATTTTTGGATGTGTTAATCACAAATAAAGATATAAGATATGTCACTACAGAAACCCAACCCATACCAACAGATATTTCAATTGCCGTACAAATATTAAAAGGAGATCATCATATGAATTTGTTATGGAGTACAAAACATTTGCTCAAGCGAAAAGTCCTTTTGGAGGAAAAAACTTTTTAGTAAAATATGTATATAAAATATAAACAGTGTTAGATGGGATTAATCCACAATAATTGATTGTAACTGGAATTAATTTAGAATAAAAGCAGTTTATTTGTAAAACTTTACTAATTTCATTTTGGTAATATCCTTTTCCTAAAATATCACCGCATGCCACTGATAATTTTAATACAAATTATAAAAAGTATACAAAAAGTCAAAACACATCACAGAAAAAAAACTTTTAATAGATTAAAAATGGAGTGTTCCCAGACGCGCTCGCCATCTACCAGAAATAGCGTGAAGCTTTAATTAAATTCTAAAAAATTTATAGAATAAAATATCTAATAATAATATACTCTTATTTGATGTAAATATTTTAAAATTATTTATCGTATCTAAAATATCTGCTTAATAAAGGAAATTTTTTATTCTGTTCGGATCTTTTAGGTTTTAGGTTAGGTGCGCCATCTACCTGCAACAGATCCTATTCAGAAAAACAGAAAATCTTGTCAGACTATACTATTCCTTAAGAGATGGCATAAAGTTGGAAAGTAAAAGGAAATAATTACAATTAGCAAAGAGGGTAATATTAATAAGAAAAAGCGCATCATTTCAAGTATATCAGGCAGGGAAATATCGTAGATCATTCAAGAAAAAGATAAGAAATAATACAATAATAAGATTTAGCTTTATTTAGCTTTATCAGCTTTATAAGACAATGTCTACGCCTACTCTATTATAAGGATACGAAAGCTGGGTAATGACAAGAGATAACGGTAGAATCCTTCTTCTTCTTCTTCTTCTTATTCCAATTACGTTGAGCCTTGGCCTTCTGTAACTTCTGTATCTAAACTAGCGAAATAAGATATCTTTTTGCGTCATTAGATACACATCTAGAGGTGGAAATAAAAATTATAAATCGATAAATGGTACCATATAACACAATCGAATTTGCCGATATATATCGATATACGATATATATTGGCAAAAGTATAGCGATATATGCACTATATCAGGAAGTGTCATCCAGAAAAATATTCTCAGAAAAGTCACCAATAGCAGATGTTCCCAATTCGGACGACTTCTTAAAAATCACTGCTGCAGAGTACTCCTGCCCGTTTGGTAAAGGTCAATAAGTACAAAAAAAGTTGAGATAACATAATATCAGGCTGGAGGAAGCCAACTCCAACAGAAAAACTCTATAGAGGCGGCGTTTCTAGAGATGCTGAAACATATACTGACCTGCCCCAGTACCTGCATTTAAATTAGTATGACTTCTTCGTAGATTTCACTGCTCTGTCTTGTAAACTATCGTCTTTTCTTCAGTTTTCTTGCCAAATTTTGTGAAAACTTGTTTGCTATCAGGCCATACGTCATATGTTGACATGCGTCTGCTACCAAGCAATGTATATTCGCCGCTGAAGCAAATATTTTTCGTATAAACTCTCTTCACGAAAGAGGCATAATCATAGTCTTGAAATTATTACGATTCATGTTACCACGAGTGTGGCTCTTGCTCGTGAAATGGCATTATAATTCAAATCAACACACAATTTTAGTATGCTACAGATCTCCTAAAGGTAAATTTGATGTATTTTATGAAAAACTTAATCTAATTTTAAATTCAAATTTTAAACCAAAACAATTCATATTTTGGCGATTTTAATATAAATTTCATAACACTAAATAATTCACAAAGATTTTCTGATCTTCTAGCATCTTATGGATTGTCTCCCAGGAACTTTACACCTAAAAGGTTGACTTCCACAGGCAGAGATATTTTAGATCAGGTATATACAAATTGTGATGATTGTATCTTCTTATATGGCCTGTCAGTTCCGAACGTTGCCTACGATGACTTTCTTGGTTGCTATACATAATAGCTGTGTTGAGATCTTTCTATACCATGCTCTCAGGTTAGCAAGCCAGGATATTGCTCTTTGTCCCGAGGCCCTTTTTCCTTCAATTTTACCTTGCAAAATGCATTGGAGTAGCTCGTATCTGCCTTGATTTCTCATTATATGTCCCAAGTACTGCAGCTTACGGCCCTTCACGATGTTGACCAAATCCGCGGTTGTGTTCATCTTCCGCAGTACTTCTTCATAGGTGACTTTGTCTGTCAATAGTATCTTCAGTATCCTTTTGTATAACCATAACTCAAAAACCTGAAATTTCGATAGAGTTTCCGCCTTCAATGTCCACGGTTCTACTCCGTACAGAAGCACTGAGTACACGTAACATTTAAGGAGCCTTATTTGGATGATTGTATAGGTACTGTAAATGTAAATACTAAATCGGATCACGATATATTCCTTTTGAGGTTAAAATTTATTAATCTAACTATGACATCAGTTCGAAATACTTTCAGAGTAACACATAAAGACGCTATAAATGTATTCAACAATCTCTTGAGTAAAGAAACATGGCAAGATGTTCATCATGCAACTCATGTTGAGAGTAAATATAATGCCTTTCATGATAAATTACAGTTCTATTTCAATATTAGTTGTCCTATTAGGAAAACCAAACATTGCCAAAACAAAAAAAACATGAGTCACATAAAAGGTAAAATTTTCTTCAGATAGTCTAAAGGATTTGTATACTCTGAGGGAGGCATACCCTGAGCTAAAAACTCTGTATAGACAAAAAAAAATATCAACTCAATGTTCTTGTTGAGACCACAAAAGGTCAGTGTATTTTAACAAAATCTCTGAATCCTCTAACAAAAAAAACCACATGGGCTGTTATAAATGAACTTAATGGAAAAGAAAAAAATCACAAAAATATCTATCTAAAGTGGAGGAGGCAGTTTTTTAATGGGAAACATTAAAAAACTGCCTCCTCGTTCCATGCAAAGAGGTATATGAAGAACCGATAAGAAAGAGAGACAACTGGATGACCGACGAAATACTCGGCAGGATGGGCCAAAGAAGATAAGCCAAGAACAAAGACAGTTACAATTACAAAATCATTAACAATGAAATCAGAAAAAGGTAAAAGAAATAATAAATTAGACTTACTCACAATCAATTTAATTTAACTATCCAGACGACCGGTTTCGGTTTCTACAATATGAAAAGCATCTTCAGGTCACGATACAAAGTTAAATAAATGATGCCGGTACTCTATTAATTGATGGTTGAAAGAACATGGTTCAAACTATCTTGTATTGTTGATTGGAGAACTCAAGTCTACTATTGTAATTGTTTAACAGTAAACGGGGAACTTCTTGAGGAGACAGATTTTATCCAATGAAGTAGAGATAGGTGAAATGTAATTGTTTGTTTGATGAAAGTAATGTTCTATACCATTAAGTTCTTTAAAAGTTATTTATATTTTATTCTAGAGATATATTTATAAAATGTGTGTTATTATTATTAAATGTGTGTAATACTTTTTTAAAGTGTTTTCTGTGTGTCTTAAAGTGTCATCAATTTTAATTTTAACTTTATATATTGGACTTTACAACCATTTGCCAAATATTGCAACAGAACTTTATCAAAGAAATTTGATAATTACAAGTTGCACAAATTGCACACCCACACAATTTGTACATCTATTCTCATTCATTGTCTCACAACTGTCACCTTCAAAAATAAAAATCTCATTAAATAACTGTGCTGTAAAGGATAGAATCATGGACGCTTAAAGCGTCGACTACTAAAAAGTTGGAAGCATTTGAACTGTGGGTGTATAGAAGAATCCTGAAGATATCATGAACCGAGCATGTAACAAACAACGAAGTCATGATGAAAAGAGTCAACAAAAGAATGGAAATATTCTAAACCATCACGACACGAAAGCTGCAATACCTGGGGCATGTAATGCGTAATGAGAGATACAACCTACTTCAATTGATTATACAAGGGAAAATCCAGGGTACGAGAAGTGTAGAAAGGAGAAGAATCTCATGTTTGCGTAACATTAGGGAATGGTACGGATTCACATCAATCGAACTATTCAGAGCGGCAGGATCTAAGATCAGAATAGCCAAGATGATTGCCAACCTACGTCGCAGAGATGACACGTAAAGAAGAAGAGGAATTTATCTACTGTTTGTGGTTTACTACTGTATAATCAACTTCCTCAAAAATTTAAAAACATTAATTCAACTACAGCTTTTAAAGAACTAAGTTAAAGAGTACTTAGTGACTATGTGTCCTTATATACTGGGTGAATATTACTAGAGTGTATCTGTGAATGGTCAAGCTGCAACATAACCAAATTTAATATTATTTTAATTATATTACGATGTCTATATTGTACGCTTTTGATGTATTTTAATGTTTAAAATATTTTTAATGTATTCTTCCATTTTTTGTACTGTTTTATATTTATAAGTTGTACTTTTGACTTGCTATAAATCTTGTTGTAATTTATAATCAAATAAAGTATCTATCTATCTATTGTGATTCACAACCCATGTCAACCCGCCTTAGGTTAAATTGTGACAAATCAGAATCAAGTACTTAAAAATCAATTAGTGAAAAACATGTTCCACTTTCTTTATGTTAACTAATTAAATTACTAGTACAGAATAGGTGGGACGATACGATTAGTACCGCCCCAGAATATAACCAATATGATTTTATGATTTCAAATACCTTTTACCAACGTGACTTTTTGTTTAACAGTTTTTTAACTACACAATACAACAATAAAGAAATATACAAAAATAAATATACTACTACTACTACTTGTCGGTTTATAACGTTCTCCGCTGTTTTCCGACTTCCAATCGCCACTTAGACCGGTTGTTTCATAGAACTTCTTCTATGGCCGTCTCTCTCAGTTCTTTATTTATTCCTTCGCTCCAACTTTTTCTCGGTCTACCTCGTTTTCTCTTTCCTTCTGGTTGCCACTTTAGTATTTCTTTTGGCATTCGTTGTTCGTCCATTCTTTGTATGTGTCCGAACCAGATAAGTTGTTTTGTTGTTAGGTCATCTGTGATTGTTTGTTTGATTCGCATTATTTCTCTAATGCGTTCGTTGGTAATCCTTTCTCTTCTAGATCTTCCTGCGGCTCTTCTCCAAAAATCCATTTCCGTCGCTTTCAGCGTTGACAGTGTTCTTTCTTTCAGTGGCCATACCTCACAGCTGTATAAAGTGATACTTTTTACTATAGTCTCATATATCCTCTTTTTATTTTCTTTGCTGATGGATTGGTCCCATAAAATGGTGTTTAACATTGTGATGGCTTTTCTTCCTGACGTATTTCTCTCTCTTATGGCTTTGTCTAATGTTCCATCTTGTGAAATATTGATACCTAGATATTTATAGTCACAACAGTGCTTTATCGTAGTGTTATCGTCTAATATGAGATCTTTTTGTTCTGCTCCAATGCACAGGTATTCGGTTTTCTTTTTATTTACTTCTAGACCCCATATATCATACTCTTCAATTAATTTTCGTGCCATATAGTTTAAATCGTCATAATCTTGAGCCATTATTACTTGATCGTCTGCAAATTTAAGCGTATATACCATAGTATTAGTGAGCGGTATCCCCATTGACCTGCATTTTTGTTTCCATCTTTTTAAAGCACTTTCGAGGTATATTTTAAATTAAGTGGGAGACAAGCAACATCCTTGCTTTAATCCTTTTGATGTTATAAATCCTGTTGTTATTTGTGTCCCTGCTTTTATCTTTGTTATTGGTTGGTTGTATAGCACTTTGACGGCTTTTATTAATTCTATATTAATATTCGTGCTTTCCATTGATTGCCACAGCTTCTTCAGTGGAACGCTGTCGTAGGCTTTCCGTAGGTCGACGAACAACATATGAACCTCTTGATACCTTGCCATCTTTTTTTCTATTATCTGGGTTAAGGAGAAAATGTGGTCAATAGTGGATCGACCCGTACGAAATCCTGCTTGTTCTTCTGCTTCATAATCTAACTATTCTCTCTCGATTCGTTTCTTTAACACCTTTCCATATATTCGACTCATAGATCCAGTTACAGCTATTCCTCGGTAATTTTCACAATTATTTTTATCACCCTTTTTATGTATAGTGCTGAGGTATGATATCTTCCATTCCGTAGGGATTTTGCTTGTGTTTATGTACAATTTGTTCGTTCCGTACTTAAACAATTCTCCGGGTATATCTCCTGGTCCGGGTGCTTTGTTCCTCGTCAGCTGTTTACATACATTTTTAATTTCCTCTGTTGTTAATCTTATTGACGAGCCAACTATTGAAATTCTATCTTGGTTTTGATTTCTATGTTCCTGAAATTCGACTCTATTCTCTACCAAAAGTCCTTTGAAATACTCTTCCCAGTCTTCAGGTTTTATGCTCTGTATAACTTCTTTATTCTTTTCTTTTGTCAATTTTTTTATCAGTTTCCAGCTTTCTGTGCTTCTGGTTCCTCCTAGATAAGTATTTATTCGTTGGCAGTTTCTTTCCCAAGACTCGTTCTTCTTCTTAGAGAATTTCCTTCGTACTTCTGCTTGTTTTTCCTTATATTTTATTTTGTCTTGTAATGATTTAAAACTTAAATATTGTTAGTATAGTTGTCTTTTACATTTTATTTCTTCCTCTATTTCGTTATCCCACCAGTATGGTTTGTTTACCTTGGGTTTTATGTAGTATCACATTGCTTCAAATGCTGCTTGTAAACAGTTTTTTATATGTTTATATAAAATAAAAATAAATATCTAATATAGTAAAATTTAACGAGAGCATGCTAATTTTGTCTAGATTTTAAGTGCCTAAGTCAAAAAATTGTCGTAGTAAAATAATCTAACTGAGAAACTCTCCTTTGTCCAACTTCTACAAGTGCTACGTCAAAAACTTTCAATTTTTTCCGTTTTTACTCCAATCCTCGCTCCAAAGTGGCACTCCATCTCCCAAACTGTTTACAAATTCTCTTAACTGATAATTTATATGAAAACAATCATATAATACATATTTTCCGGTTGATTCGGGTTACATTGCCTTGGCTCGCCGTCATTTCACTTGTGCTGTTTACATTGCTTAAAAGGCCATTAGAGGACTTTTTCGATTCGAAATAGAATACAACCGTTCCCGGTAAACAAGACCGTTCCTTGTAAACAGTGCGATGTCAGTCTGGCCAACATAAAAGCGTTCCGGTGCTCAAAAGACCCTATGTTTACATCATCTAATCGTTGGATTGTTGGATGCTCGATGCTCTCTGACAGAGATGCTTTGGAAGCGACGCTTTTATGACGTGTTCTGGATTATTTCGATACCAATTTTAATATATAGGGTGCGAATTTAGTATAAGATATAAAAAAAAACACGTTGATTTTTTTAAAATTGCTTCTTTAGTTAGACTCAATTTTCACGAAAGTCACAGAATGAGAACAGATTTTTTTAATATGAATGCAGCATATGTTTAATAACACAGGTCTGCGACATAAAAATTGTTTAAAATTGAATAAGTGATTTTTATAGTATTTTCAACGCTAATTTTGGGAAAAATAGTGAAAACATTCCATCACGTACAGTTATTCCACAAACTGCTTGTCTATTTTTAGATTTTTTTTGATATTTTATACATAGTTCCGTACTCTAGTGAGTTTGAATTTTTGTTTTTTGGATCTTTATGAACTGTTTATTAAGCCCAAAGTACTTTTAATAAATATAAAAAATACTTTAAGGTATTTTCAGTTACTTAGCTGTTTTTTTACTATACAAGTTGTATGTAAAATAAAGAGTTGATTAGGAGAAACCAGCATTATTTTCATGTCGGTACTTGTCCATTGCCTCCCCTCCCTCGCCATCCACTTACTGACTCACTGAGCATCTTTTATGTCAGTGCCTGTCTGCCACAGTGAACATCCCCCTCTCCATCACCAAGCAGTGAGCTTCTGCTACCTGTTCTTCAGTTCACATTCATCTCTTCACTCTGTGCTGTTCACGTGCTGTGGTTACTAGTGATTTGTAGTAGTGATTGTGAGAGTAGTATTAAATGATATCTCGTGACACACGGATAGTTGGCAATAAAGTGTGAATCAAATAACTTTCAGTAATTTTTTATCGAACTACAAAGAACATAAATTCAAGGCATCAGCCTAAACAGATTGTTTTCTTGTGGTGTGAAGTTGTTTTATGAAAAATGGCTACCAGAGGATGTATCAACTCACCAGATTGCTTCTGCTACATTTGTGGTAACTATACAGTTAAAAAGCAACAAAGAAACATTTCCGATTTTGTTGAAAAGGTATATTTTGCCTATTTTGGTATACAGTTGGGTGATCAAGACAAGTCTTGGGCCCCACACAAAGTTTGTTCAGTGTGTGTTGAAGAACTGAGACAATGGTTTCAAGGTAAAAAGCAGTCATTTCGTTTTGGAATACCAATGGTTTGGAGGGAGCCCAAAAACCATAGTGATGACCATAGTGATGACTGCTATTTTTGTTTTTGCAATGTTCAAGGTTTCAATTTGAAAAACAAAAAGGACATTTCTTACCCTAACATCAAATCAGCCATTCGCCCTGTTCCTCATGGACCTGAAGTACCAATACCCTCTCCTCCAGTTTCTTTGGATGGTATTTTAGATGACCACGAGCCATTGGCTCAGCTAGGTGAAAGTGAAGAAGACAGTGATGGCTACGATCCTGGCACAACCGATCCCGTTCCATTCTCACAATCTGAACTGAATGATTTAGTTAGAGACCTAGGCCTTCCTAAAGACTCGGCAGAACTTTTAGGGTAGATTAAAAGATAAAAATATGTTGGCTCCGGGTACGTCCTTTTCTTGGTATCGTTCCAGGGAAAAGAAGTTGGTATCTTTTTTCTCTCAAGAAGGTGACTTGGTGTTTTGCAGTGATGTTCCTGGACTTATGGCACGTTTCAAAATAGAATATGCTCCTGATGAGTGGAGACTTTTTATAGATTCTTCAAAAATAAACCTTAAAGCAGTGCTTCTACACAATGGCAATAAGTATGCTTCTATGCCAGTTGGACATTCTGTTCACTTGAAAGAATGTTATGAAAACTTCGAACTGGTTTTAAAGAAACTCTGCTATTCAGACCATAAATGGACACTATGTGGTGATTTGAAAGTGATCTCAATGCTGCTTGGTCAACAAAGTGGTTATACAAAGTTCTATTGCTTTCTCTGTGAATGGGACAGTAGAGACAGAAAGCAACACTACATTAAAAAAGTTTGGCCCTTGAGAAAAACCTTACAGGTGGGGGTTAAAAATGTTGAGAGGAAAAGCCTTGTGGATCCCAAAAAGGTATTACTACCACCACTCCACATTAAGTTGGGGTTAATGAAACAATTTGTAAAGGCATTGCCAAAGGAAGGGGAGTGTTTTAAGTATCTTTGTGGACAGTTTCCTGGTTTTTCCGAGGCAAAACTAAAGGAAGGAGTCTTTGTCGGACCAGACATTAGAAAACTGATGAGAGATCCCAATTTTATGGACAAAATGGAAACAAACGAAAAAGCAGCATGGACATCTTTTAAACTAGTTGTTACCGGTTTCCTAGGAAACAAAAAAGATCCTAACTACAAGACAAGCGTCGCAGACATGCTCGACAGCTTTAAGAAGCTGGGATGTAACATGAGCATTAAAGTTCATTTCCTCCATTCACATCTAGACTACTTCCCTGCAAACCTTGGTGATGTAAGTGAAGAGCAGGGTGAAAGATTCCACCAAGATATCAAGGAAATGGAAAGAAGGTATCAAGGAAGATGGAACGTCAACATGATAGCGGACTACTGCTGGATGCTAAAACGAGATGACCCTCAACGAGTACACAGCCGGAAAAGCAATAAAAAAGAAGCTTCGACGGAAAGCAAAAGCGTTACTATAAGGACTTATGAGCTTAAAGAGAAATGTAAGTGTACTAGATATGTAGTTTATAACATGTATTATACATGAAATAAAATCCTTTAACTTAAGAAAAAATTTGAAAAATTGCTAAAATTTTGTTATTATACCAAAAAGTAATTCCTTTTTTGTGAGAAAACCTTACGTGATAGAAAAAAATGGATTGCATTTTTGCAATCAGCGTTGAAAAATACATAAAAATCAGTTATGAAATTCCAAACAATTTTAAAAAATATTTTTTTTGTAAACCTGTGTAATCAAAAATGCTTAATTTTTTTCAGTTAAATCGGAATCTTTCTGTCGCCTACTTTCTTTTCATTCATCTCGCTATATCTACTGCATGCATCTTCACGTTTTTCCTTTCCTTGGAAATATCGATCCCATGTATTTAAAATATCACTTTTCACGATAATTTCACCATCCAAAAATAGTATCTTATTTGAAGTAGCAACTGCATCTTAAAATGAACAATCTAGATACTTAATTTGTTTGTGTTCTACCTTTTTAACGTTTTAAATATTTTTCTTCAGCTTTATTCGAACCTCTATCGAAAGTAGACGTATTTAAACATTCTTCTTCACTAAACAATATTTGCCTTATCAAATTCCCATTAAAACCTAAGTGTTATGTGATACGAAACGAGACGAAACTTGTTTACTGTTTACACAAACAATTAATTCACGCATTGTGACCATAAAAATGTTTACTAACGGGAATAGACCTGAAAGAGTCTATTTTTTTCTCAATAATACAAAAGTTTTTTAAATCTCTGGGACTTACACTCTGGGGCTTCAGATAGGTTTAATATATTCGACACTGCAAAAACGCCAGCTTCTTATAGACCAAAGACCAAAAAATCTGTTCCAAAATAACACTAGCCTATCGATTGATTCAAAGTATCTGACTAGGGATAATTTTATTTATTTCTTTAATACAGTCGTTGACGGTCAATTCTCCACTTGCTATTGTTTTAAATCCACTAATGTGTCTTTGATGGTGGGAAATAGTTGTGCAAATGAAATATTATTTTCTTTTTCAAAGCCATTTGCATCTATATTACCCATAAATCCGGCTTTAACAAAGTACTAGTACCGGGTGGAAAAAAATAAGTTTAATATTATCCAGTGCAATCTTGGAATGAGATGTAGCGTTATGTTATGATGTACCACTTTTCTATTCTTCTTCTTCTTCCTTTGGCCTATCCGTTTCGGACGTTGGCTATTAACAAGGCTATTTTGACTTTGTTTACGGCACCTCTGAACAGTTCGGTCGGTGTTAGTCCGAACCATTGTCGCAGGTTATGCATCCATGAGTGTCGTCTTCTTCCCGGTCCCCTCCTAGTGTCGATTCTTCCTTGGACTATTAACTGTACCAGCCGGTACTTAGTATGCCTCATGACATCTCCGAAGTACTCAAGCTTCCGTTTCTTTACGGTGAAGATTATTTCTTTGCTTTTGCCTATTCTCTGCATTACGTCTACGTTAGTGATGTGGTCTGTCCAGGATATCCGAAGAATACGGCGATATATCCACAGCTCAAAGGATTCTAGTTTCTTCAGGGTGGCTTCCGTTGTGGTCCATGCCTCTGCTCCATTGAACAAGACCGGGAAGACATAACACTTGACCAGTCTTAATTTTAGCTCCATTGAGATTTTGCTTGTGAACCACTTTTTTATATTGTTGAACGCGTTTCGCGCTTTTTCAATTCGTGATCTTATTTCTGTTGACTGGTTCCATTTTGTGTTGACTGTGGTTCCAAGGTATGTGTATGTCTCCACTTGTTCTATTTTTCGGTTGTTTAATGTCAATTGCATCGGAGGTTGTTGTGTTCTGCTGATGAGCATGCATTTAGTTTTGGTTGTATTGAGTTCTAAACCATATTCTTGACTTGCTGTGTGTATGCTTTGCATGAGTCGTTGAAGCTCGTTGCAGTCATTTGCGATAATAACTGTGTCGTCAGCATATCTAATATTATTGATTACCTCTCCGTTTACTTTGATACCCTCCGAAACTTCTCCCAGTGCTTCTCTGAAGATTTGTTCAGAGTACATATTGAACAGGAGCGGCGAGAGGACGCATCCCTATCGTCCCTTTCTATTCTACTTTTTCATATTGGTGTCAAATTTGTGGAGTCATATCGTCCTAATGTTTGCTGCCATTCATGGCTTTTTGTTGAAGACACGTTCAAGAGGCAACTTATTGACTTATCATTCTTGATCCAATATACTCAAAAATAATGATTACAATTTACTAAATAGCAATACCTTAAGATCTCCCTTCAGTTTTCCTGGTCTTATTGAGTTGTAAAAATTTAACTCTTTAAAATTCTTAAAAAAGGAGTAATTTAATTATTCAACTGTGTAAGGTTTTGATTTCTTCGCTTTGCTGCAAATGGTAACGTACTCAGCTGGCATTAATGATTTGATTTTTAAGTTTTTTCTCTATCATTGCGTACATACTGTCGACTTCCATTTATGTGTAGCCCACTTCCAAATATTTTTGTTCAATAACCAAATTGTGCAGCAAAACTAAGTTAACGAGAGCGTAGCTTTAAGTGACGTTTCAGTTCTGATAACAACACCCATCAGTATACACGATTATGTACCTGTTGTCTTCTCCCGTTTTTAGAATTACTTTGCCCATAAAAAAAGTTCACCAAAATCGTAGCAAATTCATCAGAATCCAACCCTCCTTCAGCCTCATTCCACAGAAAGCAATATCCATCAATATGCTTCAAAACAAAGACAAATTCTTTCTTTTCTTTATCAGATTCCTTCTCAATTCTTGCTTCATTTTTTTTACTTATGTGCTCTTCATAAATTTCTTTTCCAATATGACCCAACGTGTATCCCATCCATTACAAATTTTGCCCAAAGTCTTTTTTTGGTTTAAAGAGAGATATTTTTCGCATTGTAAGAATGTTTGTAACCGTAGCAATAGATAACGTCTTTTTGTTTTTTGAATCACAATAATCTGTGTACATTTTGTAAAGCTGTTGCTTGGATGAAATGTCCGATTGTATATATTATATCTGTGTTGTTCTTTCTCTACAATAATGGGCCGACATTTTGTGCAAACCATCTAAAAAGTCCTGCAAAGTTTTAATTTCTTCATCATTTGGATTTTTTGTAATGTTTTTAATTGTTCACTGGTGTTCTTTCCTGTAGTATCATATCGACCCTCATTTTTATCGACCAAACGGTCTTCTTAACCATTCTAGTTTTTTTTATAGGCCTTAACATTTCTAACACATAAATCTCCCCGCGTCTTCTGAATAGTTTATATTTATATATCCACGTAGATCGATTAATGCCAATCACATTCTGTAAACAGTACATAAAAGCCTACCAACAGAAGCACATTTACATACCCATTCACTAAAAACATGAGTTAATACTCTTTTTATGAACAATCAAAAAGCTTATTTCTCTAAGCAAAATAATCAAACGTGAAGCGAACCCGAGAGGCAGTGTAGTGACGTAAATTCTCTAGAAAGGGTACCTACGAAAATATACTATGGAATAATAATTAAAATAGTATTTTAGTATTGATAGAGAGCTTTATAAATTCTAATGTTAATGATATTCATCAAGAGGCCAAATAGTTACAAACAAAATCCTATTAAGAAATATACAAAAGTAGAATGTAGATAAAGAGATAAATTCCATTAACATAATGTTATTAAAGCACCACTCAAGCTGTATACACACGACTGCGGAGCAGCAGTAGTAGGAAGACATAATAAAGGAATTAAAAGATATTGGCGATCGCATAGTAAAGAAGCTAAAAACGAAAGTAGAAATAGAATTATAAAGTTATGCATATTAAGTAATTTGGGCATAACGAATTCTAAATTTACGTGTAAATTTAGAAATGAAAAATTTATTGAAGACTATTTTATAATCAACAGACGAAATTTGAAAACGATAAAAGATTAGTAAAAGTAAAGTCAAGTTAATTAGAAATATTCAAAATAAATATTTACGAAATTTAAAAATAAAACAAACTCTGTATCCTAAAGTTGAAGAAAAAAATATATTACCAAAATTTTTGAATGATAAAAAATCGAAAGAATGCTGATTTCAGTGGTGAATTTTTCGTTAAATATCTTGTAGTAACTTCTTTGTTTTTTTGACTAACCGTTGGTGCAAAGTTTGCCACTCTTCTCTTAAATCGTCAGGAAGCTCTTGAAGTCTCCATGACTGAAGATTAAGCTATCGTTGGAAACGATCCCAGACGTGTTCAACCGGATTAAAGTCTGGCGAATGAGGATGCCATTCCACACGAGTACCAAGCTCTTCCAAAGCATCATCTTCAAAGACGAAATTTGGGCAAAACTGACAGGAATTGGATCAACAATGATGTAAATGACTAATGCGGCATATTGACGACTATTCATTGCTTACCTGCCAAAAATAAATAACTCTTTTCGCAACTTTAAAGAAATTTCTACCCAGATAGAAATAGATCCTCCTCCAAATACAACACTTGCTTTCACATTTTGTTAGAGGTATCTCCCACCACGTTTTCTCCCAGTAAGAATAAGACCACCGGAACAACCGGTTACGCTATTGTACTGCAGTCAAAGGCTCATTTTACATAGCTCAAACTTTACGGATTACACGAATGGTACACTATCTTCTAGACGTAGCTCGTCGATGCTATCTTCTAGACGTAGCTCGTTCTTAAGCACCTCCTGCAGTATATCAGTTTTACTAGATTACTGGCAACAATTCTATACCAGACTAATCACACTCTGAGAAACATTTTAATATTTGAGTCACTTCTTGTTGAGTAAGATGTAGTAAGAGGAACATTACCGATTCTACACTGGATCAAGTAGTGGGAAGAATTGAAAGATCGCTGAATAATATAGAATCCACCCTAGGTATATTCATAAACATTAAGGAAACTTTTAATAAAACCACATTACCAACCATCACATAACCGCTCAATATCAGGATCAGGAATATTCCTCTGGCCGTGAGCGGATGGATATTCATTATGCTCTCTAATAGAGCAATAAGCATAAATGTAGAAGATGTTTCTGTTAGAGGCATGGTTACGAGCGATTGTCCATAGGGAGGGTTACTAGCACCACTCCTCTGGAACATAGTTCTAGACACGCTGGTTGAGAACACACTATGTGTATGTATACAAGTTGCTCTCAGACTAATGAAACAAGGAACACTCACTATCTATAAATTCTAAGAAGACAGAGGTGGTCCTCTTCACAAGAAAAAGAAATAATCACGGGATTAATATCCCCAAAGATTCTAATCTACAGTCTAAACTATTCTGACGAGGTAAAATACCTCGAGAGGAAGTTAACATGGAACTTCCACTTAGATGGTACAGCTAAAAGAGCATAAACTGCCTATGAGCAATGTAGACGAACGATCGGACGCGCATGGGGCCCTTCGCTCAGGGTTATCGCCTGAATCTACACTGCTGTCTTAGCATTGCTGACAAACAACACCAACTACTGCAATGTAGTTGCTCATATATGTCAAAGACGTGGGACTGCTGACAATGATACGACTGCGTTAAGCTGGTACAAACCTTGATGTAGGAATGGGAAAATTGAGAAACTCAATTCTGAAAGGAAGAGCTGGATGCGTTACTCCTGCTACAGACAGGCTGCGATTCAATTAAGCCAAAGTTTGTTTTTGAAAATCCCTACAAAGTCGAAACATGACAGTATAGGGAATCAAACGTGGCAATTTTGGAGCATACTTAATAAATTGCATTCAATGGACCAATAACTCTAGAGTCTTTACAATTGCTACGGTAGGTATTGTTTAAATATTGATCAAATTTATGCTGTTTGCCAAGTTTCATGTAGGTATTATAAATTCTTGTTGTTTGTTAATGCATTCTAAGTATTTTTCTATTATATTTATTTGATTTATCATTTTTTAAGTAAAAGTTTGCCTTCCATCTGCAGATTTGCTTCGTTCTGAGCCGCCTTGTATGTTTCTTCTTTATCTTATTTTGCAAGTACTAATTTTCTTTTAATTACCCCATTTTTTATTCGTCGATTTCTCCCGTTAATATCTGATTTCGTAGACTGCTGTTACAGATAATGATTTATGCATATTTAGTAAAGATTTTTACGCTTCCTTCTTCTAGCAATGGACTTTAAATACTTCTTGTACGACTGATATTAAATTACTTAATGTATGACTCCATTAAAATAATCTTTATTAGTATGTATATCTCCATTAAAATATATAAATAATTTATAATAAACTTTTTATTGCGTATTTTTGAACAGTAAAACCCCAAAAAATTACTTTACTCCGCGCTCATGTAACGCGATGTACTATCTTTAACTGCATTCTAAATGGTTATTGATGTAAACCGAGAACGACGAGTTTCCGGAGATGTTTGGACCATCAACTCTAACCGGAAACAGCATCCACATCTAAAGAAAATACAGACGCACCAGACAGAAAGGAGTGAAGATGAAAATGTTGAGAGTCGTCGTCGCATGGATTTGTAATTAGTGCAGGTTGAATGGACGCGATTTTTCAGCCCTTTTAACACATTTTAACAGTCAGTTAAAAAATCTTCAGCTTTCTTTACTAATAATTTCAATACAGATTCTTAAATATTATTTAAATAATTGGATTTAGCGTTTGATTTAGCGTTGGATTGAGCGTTGGATTTAGCGTTTTTAAATTTGGAAACATATTAAGCTTACACTTTTCTTTGCGTAATAAATTCAAAAGAAATGTATTGTTTTTATTTATTTATTTTTTTTTACTAAAGACACAGAAGTGTACTTACATTAAAATCTGGTCAGTAAGACCAATTATCAATTTGTTTCTAACTTAAATTACTAACGAAATCTAAAAATTAGGTGTCTACTCACTAGTATCTTTCCTATTATTTCTAATAACTAGCATTAAATTTAGCATGCATACTCGCACAACACTTTACTCTGCTTTTCACTCACTCATTCTACCAGTTCAAAAGGCTTTGTTCTTTTGAGCCTTCTCTCTAGGTTCGTATTGTCGAAGAGCTGGATAGCCTCGACGTTTACATGATGATGGAGTCGTTGTTCATGGCTCTCTGCAAATTTCTTGATTATCTGATTGACGTCTTCCATCTTGAGGTCCCGGTGAAGGTCGTTGTTCCTAACGTACCAAGGCGCATATACGATGTTCCTCAGCACTTTATTCTGGAATATCTGGATTACTTTGATGTTACTAGGCTTGGCACAGCCCCAGAGTTGGCAGTCATAGGTCCATACTGGTCTTAGTATTTGTTTATAGATTAGCAGTTTAATATTTATGGATAGAGAGGAATGTCTTCCCATCAACCAATACATTTTCTTGTAGCGGATGCCTAGTTCTTCTCTTTTCTTCTTCACGTGAGCTTTCCAGCGAAGTTTCGCATCAAGAGTGATCCCCAAGTACTTTGCTGATGTTGCAATAGGCACTTGGACATCATTTATTCTAATTGGAATATTATTAATTCTCTTATTGGTAAAATTTATATGGACTGATTTATTCTCATTCAGCTTAGACTCTGAGCAACGCTGCGTCGTTCATTTTGTGTGCCTCAAACACCGTCCATCGCTTGTAGTGTTACATTGCTACAAAAACAGTTTTAAAACACTTTCTTTCTTTATATTCCACTTAATTTGAAAGAAAACCAATTTATAAACAACTAATCAACGAAGAAATAATTATTTCCAATCTACTTGGAACTAACTCGTGTATTTTTATCTACGTACCGAGTTAATTGCTCGGAACGACTCAAAAAATAATTGCGCTCACGAGAGAATAAGTAAATTCGTTTAGAATAAAGAACATCGGGGTTGTCGGGGGGTCGGGAATGGGGTGCGGTGGCATCGATTCCGCAATTTCTGCCGAGCCCACGAATCTCTCTTGAACAAAGTATAGAGAGAATGGCATCTGATTGGCCAACAAAAAAGTTTGTCGAAGTTGTCAACGGCTTCTCGAGAATCTTTACGAGTTTTGTGACGCTTAGATTGTGCTCTATCGGTACATTCAGAGACAAAATTCATTCCAAAATACTTAACATATATTATTATACAAATAAATAAATAAATAAAAATTGCAGAACCTAAAATCTATTATCGATTATCTTATTACAAAACAGAAACGAAACTATTTATTCCAGATACCAGAATTTACACAGGTCCGGAATGTGACAATGCGACAATTATTTAATAGCGACGATTTCACTAGACCATTTTTAACTGATAAAACGTCATAGCAACGCCACGTTTCCTACTGGCAAAACTCCTTCCTGCCCGTGATTTTTCAACGATAAAATTATGACAGATCCGTCACGAAGGTGTCGGATAATTCTATTGTAAGTTTGATAAACGTCATTGAGGCGTAATCAATGTTGGACAGATATAATGAATCCAGACGAAAAATTAAAATTTGGATGCCAGTTAGGTGAAGAAATTAAAAAATTGGTTTCGGAAAATGTCCCATTAAACACGCAGAGATCCAGAAGCTCTATTTGGACCCAATTTTCGGAGTTCCTACGGGTGAGAAATTTTACGCTTGAACGATGTACTACTTTTCCTACTATTGTGCCTTTAACACAAAAAAGGCAATGGCGAAGACTATAAAGAGTCGTTTGTAAAGTCAATGTGGAATCATCATCATTAGTGGCGTTACAGCTCTTTATGAGCCAAAGCCTTCTTCAGAACAATCCTCCATTCGCCCCTGTCAACTTTTCTCCATGCTCTAATTCCGATAGACTTCAAATCATTTTCTAGGTTGTCTTGGTACCTAAGTCTCGGTCTTTCTCTTCTTCGTTGTCCGATCGGCCCTCTTCGGTCAAAAACTTTTCTGACTATGGCATCTTCCTCTCGTCTGATTACATGACCTATCCATCTGAGGCGTGCTACCTTAATGAATTTTACAACGTCAGGTTCTCCAAATCTTCTATACAACTCAAAATTGTAACACCTGCGCCACAAACCTTGTTCTTTTATGCCTCCATATATTCGTCTTAGTATTTTTCGCTCAAAACGTTTGAGCAATTCTTGGTCATTCTGTGTTAGTGTCCAAGTTTCTGAACCATATGTTAGCACTGGTCTTATTAGTGTTTTGTATATGGTCAGTTTAATTTTTCTAGGCATTTTTGAGGCCATCTGTCTTCTTAAGCCATAGTAACACTTATTGGCGAGCACTATTCTTCTTTTGATTTCTTCACTGACGTTGTTATCTTTGGTTAGCAGCGACCCTAAGTATATGAAGGTGTCAACACCTTCCAGTTCTAGGTCATCAATTATTATTCGTGTAGGTGTCGGGTTGCTTGACCTAGTGCAACACATATATTTAGTCTTTTGAACATTTATATTTAGTCCCATTCTGTGTGCAGATGCTCTTAACGACCGAAATGGTTCAGTCAGAGATTCTGTGGACCTACCTATGATGTCTATGTCATCTAAAGTCAATGTGTAATACTACAACAAAAATGGTACAAGAAAAATATTTTACGGAGTAAGTCATAAAAATCGACCCTTTCACAGATATATCTTTCAAATGTGCAAGATTGGTCAAATATACCAAGAGGAGGCAGCTTCAAAGTGTTCAAGAAAAAATAAAACTCAGTTCAAAAGCATTATCCAACGAAGAATTATTAAAAATCATCCAAAACTACGACGAGGAAACCCCCGATGGAGCACAAAAATTTTTTTTTACCTTTGCTCATTTGAACTTGCTTGGAGAAACAATGAGGCCGTAAACTGCAAAATTCACTTTTCCAGAAAAAATGTTATGGGAGAATTTAAATGCCGAATTGAATACAACAGCATTTTTTCCAAACCAAATCAAGGCGGTTCGAAAAGTTTGGCAAGCAGCAAATGGCTGGTGAGAAATTTATTAAACGAAAATATATGCCCAGTAAGATTATTTTGAAATTAATGGAAAAATGGAACTCTTTCTTACCGTTCATCCCAACTGGAAGTATGGATCTTGGTTCAAAAACTGTTTACTTGGAATCAACACCGTATCTAAATGGACAAAAATAGCTGAAAAAATTGGAATAGACACGAAAAAACATAAAATAACGAACTATCTTCATCGATATTCAGCTGTGTCAGCCTTATTCAAACTAGGTGTTTCTGAACAGGCGTTAAAGTGCAAATGAAAGTTCTCTAAAACCATATCTGCAGCTGGATTCCAATCACCACTAGAAGTTGATCGAAAATCTGAGAACAACAAATGAAGCTGGGCCTTCGAGTTTCCAAATGCTACAGCTCAATAATAGACAAAATCATGCTTTGGTAGAAAAAAATGGGGTAACTATTATAGCTTATAATACACTCATGGACAAAAATATCGAATATTTTGGAATTTTCAATTTTTTGTTTTTTCAAAATAAATTCTTTTCGATCACGTCGTTTGTTGTAAAATAGAGTTTATTTTAACAATGTTTAATGAACAATTTTAAGTTTTCATGCGAAAAAAAATTGTGAAAAAAATAAATGTTTCATATTAGGTTAATAAGGTTATTTTACTCTAAACTTAAATGATAATTTAAATTGCTTAAACAAGTCATTTTAACTGAAAGAAGTGCATGATGAGTAAAGATTATTCCCCCTCTAGCTCTTATTACTGCTTACATCTTTCTCAGCATGCTTGCAAGTAAATTTTGGACATATCCTTGGGAAATTGCATTCCATTCATCCTGTGCAGCAAGCCGAAGCTGCTTTATCGTATTTGGAACGGGATTTCTTTGTCGTATGCTGCATTTTAGGTGATCTCACATGTGCTCTATTGGATCTTTGAATCAATCTTCGAATTTGGACCTTATCAAGATAATTACTCACTATGGCAGCGGCATGTGGTCGAGCATTATCGTGCATTAACGTTAATCTTTCATATCCAATGTAACCAACATATGACAAAACATGATCTTGCAGGATGTTTTAAACGTAAGAATCACCAGTCATCCGTCCAATCACTTCCACAAGTGCGGTACGTCCCTCCCAACTAATACCTTCCTAAAGAATTATGCCATCAACTCCAAAACTAACGGTCTGGGTGAGACTGCAGCTGGCGAATCGTTCTCCAACTCTTCTGTAAACGTAGTTTTGACCATCTGGCTTCTATAATGGGATTCTGGTCTCATCAGTGAAAAGAACATATTTCCACTTGTCGATATTCCACTAAATATGTGTTTTTGCAAATTCCAAACGACGAGCTTTATGATTTTGGAGAAGACGTGGAACTTTGGCGGGGCGTCTGAGCTTTAAGTTTGCTTCTTTTGATTTTCGTCTAACTGTTTGTGAATTCACATTAACTTTTCTAACATTTAATAGCTCATTTCTGAGGTGCATCAATGTAATGAACGATTTCGTGTAGAATTAAGAACCAAAAAACGGTCATCAATTGCGGTTGTGCACCTTAGGCGTCCTTGACCAGGCCTTCGTACAAAATTTCCTGTTTCGTGGTACTTTTTTAGAGTATTCGAAATTATAGATTCAGTTCTGCTGAGACGTCTTGCGATACCTTTTTGTACATATCCTTTCTCGTACAAAATGACAATATATGCTACTTGGACTTCATCGCATTGCCGAATTGGTGGAATACTTGTTTTAAACTTAGTTAAATCAAAACAATATTTAATTAAACTTAATAAATTAAACTAAAAATAACTGAATTAGTATGATTTTTCCTTTACGTGAAGAAGGATTTTTATGACAAAATGTAGGAATGACACTAACCACTGAATAAACGTCAAAATAAACATCAAAATATTTCAAACCAGTTGAGTACATCAGCCTACTATATGAGTATTATCAGTAATCTAAAATTATTTTGAAATAATAGTGACTACAAAAAAAAATTGGAAAATTCCAAAATATTCGATATTTTTGTCCATGAGTGTAATTGTACATTTAATATTGTTAATAAATAAATAAAGATTATGTTTCGTTAATATGGTGCATTAATTGTCTCGTGAAATAGTTTCGTCGTTGCCAAGTTTGTTGCCTTTTGGCAATTTTCGCTTATAAATTTTTGACAAAATCACTCCACTGACATCTCGTGCCACGAGACTTTCACAACTCTCACGAACTGTCATACCAGTCAAAAATATTTCCGGCAAAATTGTCTCTCTTATGATATTATATACGACAAATATATTGTAAGTAATAAAATCAACTTAGTTACACTAAAACAAAAAAATAGAACCAATCAAATACAATATAACTCTTCTCTCTAATAACTTTTACGAGCAAATTCGTAAACTTTTTATAATTCTTCTAACAAATTTTCAATGTACATCAAAGATGAACATTTTTTTGGCAAAGGGCAATCTTCCAAAAATAGGAACTTCATTTCTCTTCCAGTGAGTGATCATCATCGATGGAGAATAACCGGTCGATTTATGTTCGGAACTTTTATAGGTTAGCAGAAATGAAGAAATTAAAATACGCTAATCTTATTGATTATCAGCGACGAACATTGAAAGGAATAGACAAACAGTTATATTATGTCTTTTGAACATTCTGTCTAATTATGGACGGAGGCGAAGTGTGAGTTTTCCTAATACCCCAGATTTTCATTTATTCAATAGAAAAGAAATGTTTAAAGCAATACAAGAGCTAGGAATACCAAATCAGTTAGTAAATTTAACAAAACTAACTCTTGAAAAATTTAAATGTAGAGTGCGAATTCAGGGGGAACTGTCCTAACCTTTTAAAACAAATAACGGGCTGCGCCAGGGAGAGCTTCTCTCTTGTATACTGTTTATTCTGGCTCTGGAAAAAGTAATACTTATGTCACAAATCACAACCATTTGTTCAATATATAATAAATCAGTGCAAATCCTTGCCTATGCTGATGATATTAATATTATTTGGAGAACGGAAAACGCTGTACGAGACGCGTATGTAGCATTAAAAGAATCAGCTACATGAATGGGTTTAATAATAAATACCAACAAAACGAAGCATATGAAAATATGCACGCAACCACAAATCCTGCGACCACTTGTTATAGAAAACGACGTCATCGAAGCAGTGAACGAATTTGTATACCTGGGAGAGCTCCTTAACACTGAAAATAATACTACCGCAGAGATAAACCTCAGAATTTGCACGGCCAACAGATGCTATTTTGGGTTCAATCTCCTCCTTAAATCCACAATTATATCGAGAAATACAAAAATAAAATAAATATAAAATAAATAAAAATAAATAGAAAGAAATGGAATGTACAGAAGCTGAGAGATGCAACTGTTGCAAAACAGTACTGGGAAAATGTTACCAATAGGTTAAGGAATCATAGTCTAGGCGAAGAAGACCAGAGAGATATAGACTCATTCTGGAACAGGATAAGGGAAGATATTGAGTCAGCAGCACAAGATGAAATAGGAACAGAAACTTGTACCCGAAAAAATCACTGGTTTGACGATGAATGCAAAGACGCAACACAGAAAAAAAATGAAGCCTATGCAAAAATGCTTACCCGCCGAACTAGAACAAGTATAGAGAATTACCAGACAAAGAGAAGAGAAGAAAAGAAAATACACAGAATGAAGAAACGAAACCACTTAAAAAATGAACTTCAATATATAGAAAACCTCAACAGAGAGAAAGAATTCAGAACATTCTATAAGAAAGTTAACATCAACAGAAAAGAATTTAAGGCAAACACAAATCAATGTAGAAGTTTAAATGGCGATCTCTTAACAACAAGAACAGACGTACTAAACCGATGGACGGAATATTTTAACCAGATACTTAATATAGAGGAAGAAGAAAACCCGGAAGACGAAAGCTGCGAGGTAAGCGGAGCAGACGAGAGGGAGGAGGATCCACCAACGATCCTGGAAGTTAAAGACGCTGTAAACAAACTAGCCAGAAACAAATCACCCGGAATAGATAATCTCCCAGCGGAATTATATAAAGAAGGTGGCCACGATATCATAATAGCCCTACAGCAGCTTATAAAAGAAATATGGTTACAGAAGTCCCTTCCCAATGATTGTAATATTGGAATACTTTTCACCATACACAAAAAGGGTGATATCTTTGAATGCTCTAACTATCGAGGAATTACGCTCCTAAATGCAGGGTATAAAATATTCTCCAATATACTATGCCATCGTATGGCACCATATGCAGAGTGAATAATAGGACAATACCAGGCTGGTTTCAGAGGTGGTAAATCAACAATTCATCAGATTTCAACCCTAAGACAAATTCTAGAGAAAACACTGGAATACGGTGTAGACACGCACCACATATTTATAGACTACAAGGCAGCCTACGACTCTGTAAATAGAAGAGAATTGTTTAGAGCAATGATAGACCTAGGAGTACCAAATCAGTTGGTAAGTTTAACCAAACTAACCCTTAAAAAAGTTGAATGCAAAGTACGAATCCAGGGGGAACTCTCTGAACCTTTTAAAACAAATAACGGGCTACGTCAGGGAGACCCACTCTCCTGTATACTATTCAATCTAGCTCTGGAAAAAGTAATACGTACGTCACAAATCACAACTACCGGTTTAATATATAACAAATCTGTGCAAATCTTAGCATATGCTGATGATATCAATATTGTTGGGAGAACGGAAAACGCAGCACGAGAGGCGTACGTAGCATTAAAGGAAGCGGCTACAAAAATGGGTTTAATAATAAACACCAACAAAACAAAATACATGAAAATAGGTACGCAACCACAAACACTACGGCCACTTGTTATAGAAAATGACGTCATCGAAGCAGTTAACGAATTTGTATACCTGGGAACGCTCGTCAATACTGAAAATGACACTACCGCAGAGATAAACCGCAGAATTTGCGCGGCTAATAGATGCTATTTTGGGCTTAATCTCCTTTTTAAATCTACAGTTATATCAAGAAATACAAAAGTAAAACTCTACAAAACAATAATACGCCCAGTCCTAACATATGGTTCAGAAACCTGGACTTTAACAAAAAGCAATGAAAACATGTTACGATGTTTCGAAAGAAAAATACTAAGGCGCATCTATGGAGCGGTAAATGAAAATGGTGTCTGGAGAAGACGATACAACTTTGAACTCTATAGGATATACCAGGAACCAGATATCGTAAAACACATAAAGATAGGACGTCTGAGGTGGGTAGGCCATGTAATGCGGATGGAGCAAACCGACCCAGCTAGAAAAACGCTCCTTGATAGACATATTGGTCAAAGAAGAAGAGGAAGACCCAGAACAAGATTCCTAGATAACATAGACCAAGATATGAGAAATATGGAAATACGTGCTTGGCGGAGGAAGGCGATGGATAGGGACGACTGGAGAAAAATTCTTGGGGAGGCTAGGACCCACACAGGGTTGTAAAGCCAAAATGATGATGATACAAAAATAAAACTCTACAAAACAATAATACGCCCAGTCCTAACATATGGTTCAGAGACATGGACTCTAACATAAAGTACAGAAAACATGTAAGGAACTTCAATGTTTCGAAAGAAAAGTACTAAGACGTATCTATGGAGCAGTGAATGACAAACTTTATAGAATATACCAGGAACCAGATATTGTAAAACATATTAACATGGAAGTCTGATGTGGATAGGGTATGTAACGCGGATGGAACAAAATAACCCAACTAGAAAAAAACTTCTTGATAGACCCATTTGTCAGAGAAGAGGAGGAAGACCCAGAACAAGGTTCCTTGATAACATCGATGAAGACATGAGAAATATGAGAATACGTGCTTGGCGGAGAAAGGGGATGGATAGGGACGACTGGAGAGAAATTCTTGAGGAGGCTAGGACCTACGCAGGGCTCTAGGTTGTAAAGACAGAATAATGATAATATTCATTTGTAAATTTGATATATATAACAATCTTCCATTGTTCATTAGTTGTGAGCCAACTGCTGTATGTTTAATTTGTGTACATGTTTTTGCCAGGGCGGTTTTTATTTTCCCTTTAAATTATAGACATTCCGCGTCAACTACACCTTTAATTGAGCGTGCAGAAAAATTTGAAGAAACTTGATTAAAGAGTAATATGAAATAGAACAACAAGCAGAAGGCCCAAAGCAGCTAAAAGCTCAAAAGGAAGGTAGATACTTTGGAGAATGATCTTATTATTAGATAATTTTATATCATCGGATATTAGAGATTGTATTAGAAGTTAAACTGATTTAGAGGTGATATATTACGTAATAAAAAAGTAAATTTTGTAAAGTGTGTTAGACTTTTCGTCGTGAGTGTACCCCATCGACTTGTTGACGAAGGAATCGAGATAAGTTGTGGCAAAGTCAAGGGTCGCCTGATTGAAGCGCCTCCGTTTTTCAAATAAAATCGTCGGTCTCGTAGTCGCGCCGAGGCCGGGGCCCCATTACTGCCTGTTAGAAGCTGTGGTTACGCCAAATTGATCGTGATTGAAAAAGAATATAAGAAGATTGGCCGCATTTTTATTCTGCCCTTACTCTTTCCAAATCGGTAGCAATCGGCAACTGAAAGTCATTATTTAATTGGAAAATTACGGTGGCTTTGGACTTTCTTTTTTGTCTCGCTGGCTATTAGCACTCATTAGGTATTGGGGTGAGTGTCTCCCTTACTGAATCCATAAAATCCTCTTTTTGCCAAATCGACACTTCGTTAAAGACTTATTGTTCGTTTGATAACTTGAAGGGATTTTAAGGAGTACGAAACAAATTATTCAATTTAACTAAAAAGATACCCTTCCTTATCTAACAATTATTGAAATATTTTTAATTTTTCTCCATCATATTCTATACATTTCTTCTTGTTCTTCACTATAGGAATTCGTCTTTGCCTGTTACCTTATCAAAAAGTATTATGACCACTTTGTCGAGGTCTTTCTATATCTATCTTACCGTTTAGACTATAATTCAACATTTTTTTGGGTATTTTTTCGTTTTTTTTTTTCTAGCTATGAGAAGGTAGTTAAAGAAAATAATACTACTGCAGATCTAGCCCTTAAATGTCTATGGGACGTCTCATACTGTTGTCCAGAAGCCACAGCAAATAATCGCATAGAGGAAAATACCAGGTATGTGTCATAAAGTCAGCCAAAAGAGGCCAAAATATTACTGTAATGTACGCAACGAGTGTCACTGGCTTCTCCATTTCTATGCTTATTTTTGGCAAAAAACGCATTAAAGAGAGTTTAAGATATGGAGCACCTCTAGGGATTCTATTTGGATAATAAGAAGTGGTTGATAAGACAAAGAGTGGATGGATGCCGATGGCCCCACCTTGTGCAGGGACTATATTGAAACAGTTACCAAAAGCAGACCTTCGAGTTCAAACTTTTTACCTTAACACACATACATAAAACCTTTTTTATTTCTTAAACGGCTGTTAATTTTAAGTTTAATTTATAGTCAATAAAAAAACTTAATTGAAAATTTTTTACAATAAGTGTAGTGACTAGAGAAAACTCATTTACTTAAACCTTACATCCGGTCATTCAACATCATCATTATACAACCTCCACTGCTGGACATAACTCTCTCCCATTTTTTGCCACTCTTCACGGTTCTGTGCGCCTTGTTGCCATTTCTTGGATATTCGTTTAATGTCCATCGAGCGTGTTGGTGGTCGTCCTTTGCTGTGTTTGTCTTCTCTTGGGCGCTAGTCAATTAGTAAACTAGTCCATCTTGAGTCTTTTATGTGACCTGCCCAATTCCATTTCAGCTTGGCTATACATTCGACGACATCAGTGATACCTATTCTTTTCCTTAGGCCTTGATTCCTTATTTTGTCTTTTTTTGTCACACCGAGAATCGATCTTTCCATGCGCCTTTGTGCCACTCGCATTGTTAGTGCTGTCGTTTTTGTGAGAGTGAGAGTTTCTACTCCGTATGTCATAATAGGAAGAACGCATTGGTCAAATGTCTTCCGTTTCATAGCTATCGGGAAGTTGCTCTTAAAAATGTCTCTTAGTGAACCATACGCCGCCCAAGCAAGTGTTATTCGTCGTTGAAATTCACAAGTCTGATTATCCTTGCTTATTCTGATTTCATGACCGAGCTATATGTACTTTTCTGTCAATTCTACCACTTGATTTTGGCAGGTTAGGTGTTCGCTGGGAACCAAATTTGTCATAAATTTGGTCTTACTAATGTTCATTTTTAGATCTATTGTTGAAGATACGTTTTCTAATTCTTGTATTTATCACACATAAGGTATTGATCGTATTAGATGAACACAGTAGCCATACTTAAAGAATGAAAGCTTTAAAATTAGCTCCTAAGCACGGTGTTACTATGATCATTCCCTTCACACTGCACACAAAAGATGTAACTTTTATATGCCAGATTTGTCAAACAACTCATTACCTACTTCTCTTCAGCAAATATAACAAAATTATATGACAGACCAGGAAAAAATTTAACTGTTGATAACATCAGCAAAATGGTAGGCAAATCCTTTCCAAAAGTAGCTAATTGAAACAGTTCTAAATAGTTTTAGAAGAACAGGATTATGGCTCCCTGACCATTTAGAGTTCACCGACGCTGATTTTGCAGTCGCAGCAGTATCCGAACGACAGATCAATCCAGATCAAAATGACGCTAATATTTGTGTAACATAATTTAATACTTACCATCAGGGACCATTAATGTACTTATTGACGAAACGAAGCAATCCACATATATATCCAATCCACATAAACAATAATAGATACCCAAGCTAGAATTCACCTTGTTTTGGAAAACACTTCTTTAATTACGTTATTGACTAACTCATCTAAATCACAATTTGCCCTGGAAAATACTCCTTTAAAAAATCATATATGTAGATACCCCATCCAGATATTAGAATCTTGTTTGGAAAACCATTCCGTTTAAAAAGTCTGAACACATTACTTCAATAACAATAGAATATTTAAAAATACTTTAGTTTCTTGTACATAAAGGTACTGTAATTTCTTAGTTATTCATTAAAAAACTCTTCTACTGAATTATATGCTTTTTCAAAGGGAAGCGTTAAAATCCCGTGATTTTTAAAGTAGTTTCTGCATTAAGCTGTTATTCTGAGGCCCTATTCTGATTGCTCTTTTTTGTAATTTAAAAATAACATAAGATTGGGCAGCTGCACTAGAAACCAAAAAGAAAGACCATATACAAGACAAGACGACTCGAACAAAGAAAAATATATTATTTTGGAAGATGCTAAATTGATTTCCTTCGACATCAATCTTCCAATCTTCTTGCATAGGAGACGGATCGAAGACACTTCTTGTATAAGAGCCAAAGACGCGCCGAATACCCCTATGGCAAGCGTCAGCTACAACATATTTTGCCACCTCAGAGGAAATGACCGTTGGCACAATTTGCCGTATCCCATACGGAAAGTGCTAAACAGACTAAGAACTGGGTTGTGCTAATAACCTGAAGAAATGGGGATACCAGGAGGACAATACTTGCGACTGTGGCGCGGTTCAGAATAGTCACAGAGATGAGAGAGACATGCACAGACGAAGACCTATGTGGTCAACCATTGGAAATACAAAATTTAAAGCTGTTGTCCTCACAGAGGCTGTTTTCCCACACAGAGGGAAAGTGCCACCCAGAAATCAAGCATAAATTTTGGAATTTACAAAATTCTGAGCGTAGAAAATCCTACATACAGGTTGAGTTTTCTAGAAGGAATTGGTGAAAGTGATAAAGTTAGTATATACTGCTTCATGATCAGCTGGTCCCGCAGTAATAAATGTAGAGCGTTCATATAGCGGTAGAAAGTCATATTTTGTTACCAGAGGGAAATTATTATTTGAAGAAAGAATTAGGGTGCCACCACGAGCAGAACTTGGACGATCATACCTAGTAATTGTGATATGTTTTTCTAAATGGCTTGTTAACTTCCAGCTAGTGATCTGTAATACAATTAAACAAAGAAAACTTGAATATCTAGGCCACATATTGAGACACAATAAGTACCGTCTACTGCAATTGATTGTCCAGGGAAAAACAGACAGTAAGCGAGGGCCAGGCAGGAAAAGACACTCGTGGCTCCAAACACTGAGGAAGTGGTTCGGGCTCACATCGGTCGAACTATTCAGAAGCGCCGCAAACAAGATCAGAACTGCCATGTTAATAGCCAACATTCACAACGGACAGGGTTCTTGAAGAAGAAGAAAAAGAAGTGATCTGTAACCGCAACTATCGGGGAAAATCCTAATGCCTCTAGAAACAAAAAGAATGCATATCTTATAGTACAAATATTAATCAGAATCATGCTAAACTAATTATAAAAATCCAGAAAACAAACAATCTGTACAGAATCATTACTATATTCCGGAAAAATAATTCACGCTTTACCTTCAAGCAAAAATTCATGAAACCTCGAAATAAAAAGAAAATTATTTCGACATGTATATCAACGAGAGGAGAGGAAATGGGGAAACGAAGAAAAGAAGAAATCTGCAGAGGAGAATTCAAATAAAAGACAAACTACAAATATAACATTGGCAAAGAAACTTTTCTCCTTTTTTTGAGGAGAAAAGTACGTGGAATATTGGATTAGGTACGAAACATGAAAGGGATGGGTAAGTGAGCTTGTGCTAATATAACTGATTATTACTGCCATTACTGTCAAAACTATATGTTATTTGATGTAAATTAAGAATTATTAAAATTTTATTTTGTATACCTAGCGTTTTTTCCCATATTGATCAAATTTAATAATAAAAAATATAATAACTATTTTCTCGATTAAAGGGTGCAATATTTACCAGAACAGAGAAGTAAAAGACGCAAAAAAATTATTATCTTGTTATGGAAAACGTCCAATATAACGTAATTTCTTCTTAAAGGTTCCAAATTATTTTGTGTTCCTCTACGATGCTGTCCCACATATAAACCTTGTTCTACAATTCGGTGAGTCGTTTATAGTCGTTTATCTAATACTACATACTATAGATATATTCAGCCAAAATCAATATTTAACTTATTTAATGGTAACTGAAATTTCTATAACGTAATGCTTTTCGTCTACTCATCGGATTTAACGGTCGAGAAATAATATATTTCATCCCTTTCAGACTATACAACATTAAAGAGGCTTTAACAGTGTTATATTCGTTGGGTATTCAAAGTTTTATTGCTAGAATATATTACGAAAATGGTCCAAATCATTGTGTATTTTCAAACTAAATGAGTTCAACATATATCCGTATTTGTTGGAGTGAGTTAATGAAAAGATGTACTGCATTAGACATATTTTATCATTATAAACAAATTGCAATGTAAATTTAGACGGTATTACTTTGAAATAGTTACTTCTAAGTCATATTTAGAGTTTTTATGTACCTTAAAGTTTATATCTTAGACGGATATATGAAGATGATAAAATTATCGAGCATTTTTAAAAATCGATGTATCCAAAAGTATTAAAAATGTCATGAATGAAACAAATCTCCAATACCAAGTAGGTAATAAACAAAATATAATAAAGTTTTACCAAAACAACAATATTTATTACACAAATTAAACGAATTGTTTTGTTGTGTGATTCTCGATTTTGAGATGTAATCTCACAACGACTTTATTCGAAGAAAGTTTGATTAATTATATAAATAGACCATGGCGGATCTTTGACAAAAACGACTGCATTTAAATGTGAGAAGTGAAATTCTGATTTCATAACTTCAATAATAATAATTCCCTAAAGATCCTAAGCGCAATCTAAGTGGTTAAAATCATTGAATAAGAATTGGTTTGTTTCGCTCCCCCATTTTTTTAGATTTATTGCTATTTTACAGCAAAGATAGTAAGTTAAAACATTTTTAACCAGTCGTATTTTTTTTCTCCAAAATAAATCGTTTTAAAGTTATAAGCAAGAAAAAATAGAAAAACGATGTTTTTAATTATTAATTTTTGAATATTTTAATTTTTTTATTATTATAATAATATTCCCGAACTATTTCAGAAGAAGGAAAAGTCAATTATTATTATTGAAGTTAACACACAAGTCCTTCTGCAAAAATCAGAATGTATTGTCACATCCACGTCAAATCAGATCCGCTCTAGTCTAGAAGTCAACGTTAACCCCCCTCCGCACAAAAATAATCATCATATGCATGAATATTATATTTTAAATTATAAAAAAAGAATCTAGTTTGTCCACATATAACAAAACATTAATTAATTAAGTCCTTTCGCTCTCAGAGCATCAACAGGGGCAAAAAAACAAGGATGTTGTTGCGCAATTTGGTCATAAGTAAGTTTGAGGTTGTCATTAATATATAAAAGTAGGTTCGCTTGCATGTTAGTCTTCCGTAATAGTCAACCAAGACTGTCATCTCTCTCTCTTGTCGTTTCCTCATTGCTGAGGATCGTGATTTCCTACAATGCGGGCTGTCAATTCTCTCCATCTCTTGCGATTTTGGGCTGCTCTCATGGACTCGGAAAACGCCTCTCCAGTGGCTTTCTGTACTTGATCTGACCATCGGATAGGTGAGCGTCCTCTGCCTCTACGTCCTTCTACGTTTCCGCATACAATTAGTCTTTCTAAGTTGTCATTGTCTCTTCTCGCAATGTGGCCAAAAAACTTTAAAACATTTGCAAGACACTGAGAGGAGAGTCTGGTCTGAATGTTTAGCTCTTCGAGAATCGACTGATTCGATCTGTGCTCCGTCCACGAGACGCGTAGCATTCGTCTCCAGCACCACATTTCGAATGCGTCAATCCTTTTCCTATCCTCTGATTTTATTGTCCATGTTTCGGCACCGTAACTGAAGATTAAAAAAATGAGTGTCCGTACCAGTCTCATTTTGAGTTTTTTGGATAAAGAGCGGTCCTTCCATATTTTTGACAGTCGACTCATCGCGTTCTTGGCCATCCCTATTCTTCTGCGAATTTCCGTATGGGAGGAGGCTGCATTGCTTAAGGAAGATCCTAGATACGTGAACTCGTCTACTTTCTCGAATTGATTTAGGGCGCCTGTTGTTTGGAGGATATTCGCGTGGTCCACAATCATGATTTTTGTTTTCTGATTATTAATCTTGAGCCCACACTTGTTGCTTTCGGTTTCTACTCTCTTTATCAGTCTCGACATCTCCTCTTCAGATGTTGCTATCAGTGTTGTATCGTCTGCGAATCTTAAGTTTGAGATCTTTTTTCCTGCAATGGAGATGCCGCCTCTCCATCCATCGAGTGCGTTCCGCATTATGTATTCTCCATATAAATTGACAGATCAGACCTTAGTCTACAGCTTAGAATCCGAATGATCAGATGTTACGTTTTTTCTGTCTTACTGTATGGCTGTGAAAGTTGGACAATGGACTCCGAAGTAGAAAAAAGAATAGATGCCTTTGAGATGTATATATACAGACGAATGTTGAGGATTCCATGGGTACAAAGAGTTACTAATGTTGAGGTACTTCGTCGCATGTGTAAACAAAAAGAATTACTAAGAATAATCAAAGAGAGGAAAATGCAATACTTGGGTCATGTGCTGAAAGGCGAAAGATATGAATTACTTCAAGTTATACTGGAAGGAAAAGTACAGGGCAAAAGATCAGTAGGAAGACGCCAGAACTCGTGGCTGAAAGACCTGAGGAGATGGTTCGACCGCTCATCCGCAGAGATCTTTCGCGCAGCAGTTTCCAAAACTACAATTGCCATTTGGATCGCCAACCTTCGAAAGGAGACGGCGCAATGAGAAGAAGAATATAAATTGAACAGGTCTGGAGATAGTATGCACCCTTGTCATAGCTAATAAAATAAAAACTCAAATAAAATGCAGATATCGAGCACACTTTTTTATTAAATTTTGCTGATTCCAAGTTGCAGTATAATAAACAGCAGCAATAAAAATATTTCCACAGGAGCTAGCGAAAATTATTGAAGATAGGGACTATTGTGTCGATCAAGTATTTCACGCTGATGAAACGGGACTGTATTTGAAAAAAATGCCTAACCGTACTTAGATCGCAAAGGATGAAAACACTGCAAGTGGACATAAAGCAAGTAAAGATCGAGTAACATTATTACTTTGTAGCAATGTATTAGGAGATCGGATGTTGAAACCGCTCTTAATAAATAAATCTCTTAGACCACGTGCTTTAAAAGGCTAAGGTGACAACAGCTATTTTTACAAAATGGTTCAATAATTGCTTCGTGCCAGAAGTAGAAGCCTATATAAAGAAAAAAATCTATATATCTCTTGATTTTAAAGTTTTATTAATTATTGACAATGCAGCAGGCATAATTGTCGGTTAAAAAATATTACATAAAGCAACTTACAAATCCATCGTGAGTAAACTAGAAAATGAGCCCTTAACAGTAAAAGACTTGGAAACAATTTTCTATTTTTGATTGTTTGATTCATATTGCATCTGCTTCCGCTCAAATATGACCAAGAACTTTAAATGTCTGTTGGAAAAAGATTTGGCCAGCATATTTTACAAGCAATATAATCATACAAACATCGACACTATCAGATGAAATAATTAATTTGGCATATGAAATTGGCGGAGATCGTTTTAATACCTTCAGGCAGGATGATATAGATAAACCGCTTGTGGATGACACATTAAGTGACCATGATATAATTGATCAAACTTTAGATCTAATTTTAGCTGCCGTCGTGAATCTAGAAGATCATAATGATAAGGAAGAAAAACCAACACCCTTCATTGCCAAATTAATTCGAGAAGGTCTTCAACTTTGCAGTAAATTGGAAAATCATTATCTCATAAATGACCCCAATTCTGAACGAGCCTTTAAAGTACAACGTAAGCTGTAGAATTGCATGTCAGCATATCGTGAGCTACATCAAAAATTTCTAGTATTATCATCGCAAAGTTAAATTACTGATTATATTGTCAGAAAAGGAAGAAAACGAGAAGGACGTGTGTAAAAATCCATCGCCTTTACCACAAAAATCTATTGCAGAGACAGTTTCTTCTTGCAAAGAAGATGATTTTTAGCCACTTCGCAAACGGTGCAAACCATTATCAGATAGGGATAATGATTAAAAATTTAAATGTAAAACTACATATATGTACCTATTGCTTTCCCATAAAATAAAATTTAATTAAGTTTTGAACCTATCTCTATTTTTGCAAGATAAGTAATGTCTTTTTTTAAGCGATTTTTTTATATGCTTTTCTGTGGAACGAATCCACCGCATAAAACGAGATCTTATTGTACAAAACTTTTGTTTTTTTGATTAGATTATTATAAATCTGTGTAATTTTTGGTGAAGGAACCTCGTCACTAGCTTTGTCTATGAAAAACGTTAACACACTGTTTAAAGCTCCCGCTCGACCCTAAATCTTTTCTTTTCTCTTGTTTCCCTCCATTCGTGTTACATCAATATTAGGCACTATCAATTAACTTACCGTGGAGAATATTATTTTTGATATCGGATAGACTGGAGTTCCGGGACGGCACGTGTCCAACCTTTCAACAAATTACAAACTTTAATAGGATTTCGGTGATTGTTTCTTTCTGGTAAAAGGACAGTTAAATTTCCGGTGTTTTGTGCGGTGAGATTTTTTTCGAAGGGCTTAATTTAGTATCTAATGTTCTTGATAAAACTAGTAACAATCGGAAAAAGATTTTTTTATAAGATATAAGATATAAGGGTGTATTAAAATATTATTATTTGCTAAGATAGATTCTTCTTCTTTTGGTGCCTATTCATTTCGAATATTGGCGATCATTCTGGCTATAATAATTTTATTAGGTGATGCTTTAAATAAATTAGTTGTTGTTGTGGAAAACCACTTCCTCAGGTTTTTTAACCAGGATATTCTTCTTCTCCCAATTCCTCGTTTTCCGAATACTTTGCCTTGGAGGATTATTTTCAGTAATCTGTATTTATTGCCGTTTTTCATTATCATCATCATCATCATCATCCCATAGTCGTCCACTGCTGAACATAGGCCTTCTCCAATAACCTCCATTCAGATCTATCTTGCGCTGCTGCAATCCAGTTGGTACAAATCCTCCTTATGTCGTCAGTCCATCTTGTGGGTGGTCTTCCCGGGTTTCGTCTATCCGCTCTTGGTTTCCACTCCAATATTTTTTTGGTCCACCTATTATCCTTCATTCTAGCGACTGTCCTGCCCCCCTCCATTTGATTTTGGCTATGTATTTTATAATGTCTTCTACACCACTTTTTCTACGGATTTCTTCGTTTTTCATTATATGTCCAAGATATTCTAATTCTTCGTAGTACAGTCTCGTTGGTTTTCTTGTACGTCCATTATATCCTTCGGATTTTTCTGTATAGTCACATCTCGAAGGCTTCAATTTCTCCATCGCTTGTTTTCAGGATTTAACTCCGTAGTATAATATCGAAAAAATATAACATCGTAGGAGTTTTACTTTTATTTCCAAATTAAGGTTGCGGCTTTTAAACAGTTTGGCCATGTTGTTGAATGCACTTCTACCCTTCTCTATTCTGCATTTTACCTCTTGTGAGTGATCCCATTGTTCGTTTACTATTGTTCCAAGATAGGTAAACTGTTTTACTCAGTCCACTGGTATATTCTTGATAAGCAGTTGGACGTCTCTAATTTTATTTCTGCTGATGACCATAAATTTAGTTTTTAATATGTTTACTTGTAGTCCAAATCTTTCACTTACTTCATTTACTTTATTTATTAGTTGCTGTAAACTGTTTAAACTGTCTGCAAAAATAACGGTATCATCTGCATAGCGGATGTTGTTTAGGCGTTCTCCATTTAAAAGGATTCCATGTTCGCAATTTTCCAAGGCTTCACTAAATATTTCATCTCCAAGATTTTTCTTATTGTGACTTATTGGTTTTAGTATAAATTTTGTATTATACGCCGGTTTTTATCATCTATTTGGGCTTTTGTTAGAACATCCATCATTTTTCAGTGTTGGACTGTATCAAATGCTTTTTGGTAGGCCACAAATCAAGTGTAGATATCGAAAGTCATATCTCTGCATTTTTGGAATAATACCTGTAGACTAAACATCTCTCGTACCTACGCCTTTCATGAATCCAAATTGTGTGTCTTGTATTCTCTCTTTGCATAGCTTGTATATTCTGCGATGTATAATTTTAAGAAAAAGTTTTAGTGTATGGCTCATTAGACTTATTAGCCTATATTCTCCGCACTTTTTCTCTTCCTGTTTTTTTGGTTACGTAATAAATTCTGAAATTAGCCAATCTTTTGGAATATTGTCTATGTCATAGATATTATTGAAAATTTTACCTAGTATTCTTGAAGATTCAACATTAAGAAGTTTAACAATTTCAGACTGTACTCCGTCTGGTCCTGAAGCTCTCCCTTCTTTTAGTGATATTATGGCTGCTCTTATTTCTGCCACAATATAGCTGGTTCTGTTTTCGTAGGTATTGGGGACTGGTTCTCCCTCTCATCAAAAAATAAATTTGGTATGTACTTCTTCCAGGTATTATCAATACTCTCTTTGTCCACGATTACCTCTCCGTTGTCATTAAAAAGTTTACTTACTCTTCTGTTTCTACATTTGCTGTAATTTCTCTTACCTTTTTACGCACGTTCAAGTAGTCGCATTTACTTTGTAGAATTTTGATTTCTTGGCATTTTTTCTTTAGTTCCTTCTGATTGGCTTCTCTGGTCTTTCTCTGTATATCTCGTTGTAATGTTTTATACATAGAGTTATTGTTCTTGTTTTTCCTTCTTTCTTCCATCAGCTGCAGAATATAAAATATGTCGTCATCCATATCTTATTCTTACCTTCTTCGTTCTTCATAAAATTGTCTTTAATGTCGTCTATCTTTTTATTAAGAGATTCTATCTTCTCTTCTGTGTTTTCCGTTGTATTATCGATTTCTTTGAATTTTCTATTTATTGTTTTGCTGACTAGTTCTTTTACTTCACTATATTTCAGTTTTCTCATGTCATATTTTTTACAGTTTTTCCGCGTGTTTTCTTTAACTTGGTTCTATACACGCCCACTAAAGGATTGTGGTCAAATTAAATATCAGCGCCTGGGTAGGGTTTAACACTGTTGACACTATTTCGATATCTTTTGTTAATATGTATATAGTCTATTTGGTTTCTTATAATAACATCTTTTCCATTGTCTGTAGGTGATTTCGCCATATACAGGTGCCTAGGTGGTAATTTGTAAAATGTGTTTAGCACGAACAAGAATTACTGTAAGTATTAGACAGTAACAAATTATAAATGTGCTTGAATATAATCAACAAATCTTAGAAAGTACCATACAAGTATAAAATAAGACAAAAAACAACATTTAGTTAAATAACATAACATTTTACTATGCCAAAAAATATGTAGTAAGATAGTCAGGATCTTTTTAACGACACTTTTACGTATAAATACCTTATAATAGCCATTTCTGTACATTCCTATATTCCTGTAGCAACTTTATACAATTTAATGTCATACAATCCAGATACCATTTCTGTACATTCCTATATTTTTGTAGCAACTTTATACAATTTAATGTCATAAAATCCAGATACCAAGAGTAGTCGCACTTTTGAAGCTAAGCAACCGAAGTCTTAAGACTTACCACCAGTTTCCTTACTATGTTATTTTTTCACATTTTTAACGAAAGAATTTCTGTCACTATTGAAAAGGTACTTGTAACAAGGTTTATAGTTGGTAAGTCGTCAAGAACTTTGCAATGAATGTCGAGAATAACTGTCTCATAAAAGAAAATACTTAAGAAAATACAAAACTTTGTCAAAAAATAGCATAATTCGTAAGATAAATGGGATGGAAGTTACTGAGCTCAACCAAGTGTATTCTGGCTTTGTCTGGCTTTACAATCCAGCGTGGGCCCTAGCCTTGTCAAGAATTTTTCTCCAGTCGTCCCTATTCATCGACGTCCTCCGCTAAGCACGTATTCCTATATTTCTTATGTCTTCATCCCTTCATCGATGTTATTAAGGAACCTTGTTCTGGGTCTTCCTCTTCTTCTCTGATCAATGGGTATATCAAAAAACGTTTTTTTTATCTGGGTCATTTTGTTCCATCCGCATTACATGCCCGATTTACCTCAGACTTTCTATCTTAATATGTTTTACGATATCTGGTTCCTAAATTATCTATAAAGTTCGAAGATCTATCGTCTTCTTCACACTCCATTGTCATTCACTGCTCCATAGATTCGATTAAATACTTTTCTTTTGAAACATCCTAACATGTTTTCATTACTTTTTGTTAGAATCCAGGTCTCTGAACCATATGTTAAGACTGTGCGTATTATTGTTCTGTATAGTTTTATTTTTGTATTTTTTCGATATAATTGTGGATTTAAGGAGGAGATTAAGCCCAAAATAGCATCTGTTGGCCGTGCAAATTCTGCGATTTATCACTGCAGTAGTATTATTTTCAGTGTTAAGGAGCGCTCTCAGGTATACAAATTCGTTCACTGCTTCGATGACATCGTTTTCTATAACAAATGGTTACAGGATTTGTGGTTGCGGGTTTATTTTCATATACTTCCCTTTGTTGGTATTTTTTATTAAACCCATGTTTGTAGCTGATTTTTTAATGCTACATACGCCTCTCATACAGCGTTTTCCGATCTGTTAACAATATTGACATCATCAGCATAGGCAAAGATTTGCGCTGATTTATTACATATTGAACCAATGCTTTTAATTTGTGATATACGTGTTACTTTTTCCAGAGAAAGATTAAACAGTATACAGGAGAGAGGGTCTCCCTGGCGCAGCCCGCTATTTGTTTTATAAGGTTCAGACAGTTCCCCTTGAATTCGTATTTTACATTAAACTTTTTCAAGAGTTAGTTTTGTTAAATTTACCAACTGATTCGGTATTCCTAGCTCTTTTATTGCTTTGAACATTTCCCTTCTATTCACAGAGCCGTAGGCTGCTTTGTAGTCTATAAATATGTGATGAGTATCAATGCCACATTCCAGTGTTTATTCTAAAATTTGTCTCAGGGTTGCAGTCTGATGAATTGTGGATTTACCACCTCTGAAACCAGCCTGGTATTTTCCTATTATCCTTTCTGCATATGGTGCCATACCTGACATAGTACTGTGAAAAATATTTTATACGCTGCATTTAGAAACGTAATTAATTTGTGGCTATAGCATTCAAAGATGTCTCCTTTTTTGTGTATGGTACAAAGTATTCCAATATTCCAATCTCCAATAATTGGGGAGGGATTTCTATGTACATATATTTTTTTAAGCTACTGTAATGCCATTTTGGTATTGTGGGCACCTTCTTTAAATAGTTCATCTGGGAGATTATCTATTCAGGGTGATCCACCAAGAGGATAATCTGGTAGAAGTTTAATGCCAGAAGTAGAGTTAAAATAAGAGATGACTGCAAGTTAAGAGTTACGATGTATTACAGCTACCTATAATATATAGGTCATTTAGGAAGAGCCTTATTAATGCCTTTTTCCATCTGGAAAATGGTTGCTAGAGAGCCAAGAGTCCATTATATAAGTTATATAAGGAACGATCAACATGTAACACTTAAGAGAGAAATTTTTAAGATTACGATTATGAAAGTCAGTCTATTGGAATATCAAAAAAAAAGACACACATTTTTTAAGTAATATACTATGCCAAGAATTTTCCCTTACTCACGTAGCCTACACAGATTGTTCGACGAATAAAAAATATTTTAATGTATGTTCGAACCGATTTAATTTATGAATTAACTTTGTATACGATTTTTTCAAACATTCTAAAAGTATATGAAGTAATAACATCCAATAGACCCATCAAAACACGTAATTGCCGTCGATTTCCAAACATTTATACGTGGGTACAAATTGATCGGTGTAGAGAAAGCGTTTAAATGTCTGTCAATTAAACAGATCACAGAGATTCTTTAAATTTACAAAGAAAACAATCTGGATTTAGCATAATGGAGTACTGATTTAGCTCTCAATTATTATGAGAAAGCGAGAGTGTTGGTGTGTTTATAATTTCTTGGTGTGCGTTGATTTATAGAGTGACTTAGTTAGTCAAAATTAGTAAATACAGGGATGACTGTTGGGATGAAATTTCTTAACAGAATGGTTTTCCAGATAACTGGTACACAGAGTTGATCATATCAGAAGTTTCCTATTTGGCACATACCGATATGGCAAGCTTTCAACTGCCGTATACGTAATTCAATATTAGAACAAAGGTAACACTTAATTGTTTGAATACGAGTGAGACACAGTATTGCAAAATTTCTGTTACATCATTCCTTCCCAAATATTAGTCGGATACATGAGTGATGCAAATACTAAAAGAAGCAGAAATTAACAACCAAGATCTGAAAATAATTAGAAATCTTTACTGGAATCAGACTGCAAATCTCAGAGTTGGAGGTGAACACACTGACTATGTGAAAATCATGCTCGGGGTGAGACAAGGCTGTATTTTGTCTCCTCTAATCTTCAATCTGTACTCTGAAAGAATATTTATCGAAGCTTTGAACGAAACTGAAAAAGGTATTCTACTAAATGGTTACCAGCTAAACAACATCAGATATGCAGATGACACCATAGTATTTGCGCACAACTTAGAAGACTTACAAGTTCTTATGAACAAAATCACGTATTACAGTCAACAATATGGACTCAATATAAACGTTAAGAAGACAAAGCTTATGATAATTAGCAAGAAAAGGATAACAGAAGGTCAACTCTACGTCAACCAATCCTCTGTAGAAAGAGTGACGCACTACAACTATCTCTGCACCATAATAAATCAAGAATTGACCAACAACCAGGAGATTAGAGCACGCATCGGAAAAGATAGATCCACCTTCGGATGGTGGCCTTCTTCAAGAGTCACAACCTCTCTCTGGATAGAAAAGTAAGAATGCTGCGATGCTACGTCTTCTCTGTCTCTCTGTCCTTTTTTATGGTGTTGAATCGTGGTCCTTGAACGAAGATATGTGCAGAAAACTGGAAGCATTTGACATGTGGCTATATCGGAGAATACTTAAGATCCCGTGGACTGACCGAGTCACAAATGAGGAGGTCCTCAGAAGAATAAATAAGAACCGAGAGGTACTGACCACCATCAAATCTCGAAAGTTACAATTCTACGGACATATGTGAAATGAATCCAGATATGCTCTCCTTCAAGCAATCCTGCAAGGAAAAATATTTGGAAAACGAGGTCCAGGAAGAAGAAGAACATCTTGCTTAAAGAATCTCAGAATCTGGTTCAATACAACATCTGTGCAGCTTTTCGGCGCTGCTGTAGATAAGATAAAGATAGCCATGATGTTCACAAAGAACACTGAATTGAGAAATTTATATGTGACAACAGTGTGAGCATTTGTAAGGGTTTTTGGCTAAGTTCAATGCCACGCGAGCCACTGCGTGTTGGCAAGGTTTCAGTTTCAGCCGCCCACTCTGGGAACAGACGCTGTTTGCAGCCGCCCACTCTGGGTCAGACGCTGCTGCTGTCGCAGTATCACAGCCGCTTAACTCATAATGTGAGTGACGCCTGTGAGTATCTGGAATTAAGCCTATTAGTACCTGTCCTGCATATCTGCAGGAACTTTCCCTATCAGCCATATGGGACGTGCCGTGTCGAGGTTGAGGACATCCCCCGTCCAGTCTGTCTTCCGTGGAGTACAGAAGAGCCCCTACTTAGTTCAGAGCTCCTCCTCCACGAAAGCTAAGACCGACACGGAAGACTAGAATGGAAGACGGAAGATGGACGAAGAGATTATTGAAGTGGAGACCAAGAGCCGACAAGCGAAGTCGAGGCAGACCACTCACCCAATGGACCGACGACCTAAGGAGAATAGAGACCTGGAGGGGAATAGAGAAGGAGAGAACTGGAGACGTTTGGAGGAGGCCTATATCCAACAATGGATGTGAAAATGGGGCTGGATGATGATGAACAGTGTGAGCTAAATAAATGTACTTCAATAGACAGAAATAGTGTAAATGGTGTACCCCCTCTACGAGTACATGAGTTCTCCTCAAAAGAATAGGCTGTACTTATCTGTACAGCAGGTTTATGGTCTATCTATTTGATTTTTAACTGTGATGGTAAAAGGTTGAAAACGAATAATTAACATGCCAATCGTATATTTTTGAGAAGAAAAGATTCAACTGCTGAAATGATATTATGGAAACCATTCTATTGTAGAAATATTACAGTTATTTATTGCTGTTTTTGAAAATCGCCCAATTCCGACAGAGAAAATAGTACGATCAATTTCTAAAAACTGAAAATTTCGATTGCATAAATACCTGTATGAAATGTCGTCCAACGGATCAACCACGATCGAAACAAATTTCTGTTGAACGCGAAGCTTGCGAAATGCAAGCTTGTTTAACTGCTGAAGAAACGCCTTGTTCGAGTAGACAAATTGCGGACGAAGTTGACGTAAAGGAGAGAACTGTAAAGAATATTTTAAATCGAAATGGATACAACTGCTACAAAGTGCAAACCACCCAAGAACTTTTTCCAGATACCAAAGAAATTAAATGTGTTGACTGAAATTTATAACGATAATATAATTGGTCCATTTTTTATTACGGGATATCTGAATGGATGTAAGTTTCTAGATTTATTACGCAATCAGACTATTCCAGAACTTCGATGATATCTGGGTTTAACAGGATGGTTGCCCAGCACATAATGCAATCGAAGTTACAAATTATTTGAAACAAACATTCTCTGGACGATTAATTTTTACACGAGGAACAATAAAATGGCCCCCTATAAAATAATATTTATGTTTTGTTAATGTTAAGTTAATTATTGATTTATTTCCAAGCTACCATAGCTAAAAATTTACAAGAATTGCATTTAAAACTCGAATATAAGTGTTCGATTTCTTCTTAAGGTTTACCGACGAAATAATTTTATGCAAAGAACTACACAATCCTCGTCAGTGTCTGATTATTACCGAATGCCGAACAGCCGGATGTATATTGGCGCTTAGCACTCTGTAGGAAGGCGTTGCTTAAAATTTTACAACAATAATTTTACAACTCAGAAGTCAGGGGAATAATGTATATAAATAAAGATGCAACAGAAATACAGCAACACCGTTTAAAAGTCATACCTACTGCTTGGAGATGGTGACTGCCTCTCACTTCTATTCAAACAATTAGGTGTTATCTTAATTCCACATACTGCACAAAGTATACGGTATTTGAAAACTTGCCATATCGGTATAATGAGAGGTGAAAAATATGTGATATTAAGATTTCAGAAAAAAATCGCGACAGTCATAAAAGGAGCAAATAGTCGAATTAAAAAATGAAAAGTGAATGGATTCAAAAACACAACAAAGAAAGAGAAATACCAAAATACGCTCCAAATAAAACTTAACGAAACCAGAGAGGAAGATACTGCAGATCTTAGTTATTATAAAAAAGCGAGAGATATTCGTGTGTTTATAATTTCTTGGTGTGCATTGATTTGTAGAGTGCATTAGTTAGTCAAAATTCCAAAATCAACAAAGAAAATCTTACAATGGAAGCCGGTAGCCGTACGACTATGAAAGAGAGGGACACAAGAGAGGTCTGAATGAAAGGACATAGGACTTTTGATGATTTAATAATTTATAATTTTAAAAATATTTGAAATGACTAAAAGTAAATGGAATGTTATTCTAAAAATCTTTACAAAAAATGTAACTTACTTGTTTAGTAAGCAAATAATGCCCTGAAAATTTGGGCCGTCTCCCTCTCCATCAATCGCTGCTCCTGGAGCTCCGTCCATTTCCACAGCCAAGAATATTATTCTTTCACTCCGGAAATCTTCTGATCCCGGCGGCGACCAACATATTCTGACATAAATTCACATCATCTTCGAAATGTTTCTGTTGGCGCATACCTCTGGTTTACCAAAGAGAAAATGTTGACAATGTTGTATCCGCAGTAAAAAAATATATACAATTTAAAATATAAACGACAACTTTAAGAAATATTTATAATAGGGCAGTTAAAAATATTAATTTTTGAAAATTATTAACAATTCTGTGTCAAAATAATGTAAAATATATAAAATTAAGAAAATTTCAAATACAAAAGATCTAGAAAAACTTATAAACAAAAGTTCAAAATTTTAACTTTGGAAAACCATTGGATGGAACCTGAAGCCAGCCTTGTCCATCTATTATAAGAAACTCGTAAGTATCGAACAATAGAAGTCTTTATTGTCCCAAAAACAGATCGAAAATCTGTTATATATCTCTCACCAAAAAAAATACTTGTGGAGGCCATAACTGTAGAATATATTATAAATTTTCATCCTACGATATAATATGAAAAATTTTATATTTGATTTAGTTTATACAACTTAATTATTTCACCCAAAATATTTAGATTAAATTAAAATCATATCTAATAACTCCACCACACTTATAACTCCTACCTTTACCCGATCTTATCGTTACAATATAATGGTATGCTGAAACAAAAAAAGACTTATTAATATTTTTAGAATGATCAAAAACTGGAGACGAAAAAGATAAAGAAACCAAAAGCAGAGGTTAAAAAAAATAGAATACACACTTTTTTCTTCGTTCCATGTTATTGTTACAGTTTATACGATATATTTTGTTATTATTTTTATATGTTACTGTTTGAAACTCTTACAAAGGACCCCGCAACTATCCTTATGGAAAACCGGCCCCGGTAAAATTAAAAGAAAGTTCGGTCAATGATAGTTCTCAGTGCATAGATTAACGTTTCAGTAGATGCAGCTTGCCTAGGAGTCAATGACGGTCAACTCTAAAGCCAATCGGAAGCTTTCGAGTTTCTCCGACTCTTTACCTTCGTTTGATTCTTCTTCTTATTGCGCCGTCTCCTTTCAAAAGTTAGCGATCCAAATGGCAATTGTACCTTTACATTCCAATATGATTTGGAGTAATTCATATCTTTCACCTCTCAACACATGACCCAACTATTATATTTTTATCTCTTTGATTATGCTGAGTAATTCTTTTTGTTTACTCATGCCAATGGGACCTAGGTAGTAAGTTATAGTTGCGAAACATGGGCGGTGACACAGAAATCTGCCAATGCATTAGATGTGGTTGAAAGAAAAATATTACGTAGGATACTGGGCCCAATAAGTGAAAACAACAACTGGCGAATTAGGTATAATAGAGAAATATACGAGCAATATAGCGAACCAACTCTAGCACAATACACTAAACTGCAGAGATTACGGTGGGCAGGGCACGTGGTCCGCATGCATGAGAATAGAATCCCCAGAAAATTACTAAATGCAAGAATGCAGGGAAAAAGACCTGTTGGAAGACCTAAAGAGAGATGGGAAGACGAAGTCGATGAGGATGCCAGAATGAACAGCGGTAAATCGAGATGATTGGAGAAGCCTGTTAAAGGAGGCCAAGGCACGATTTGGGCTGTAGTGCCATTGGATGGATGGAATGGGACCTAGGTCAAGTCAATGGGACCTAGGTCTGAAAAACTATTATTCTGAAGCTACAGCCTTCTAAAGTTATTGGATTCAGGTGCTCAGTACTCAGTGTACGTCAAATACCCTTATTCATAGTTATGTGAACGAAAATATTGATTTATGAAAGACCAGAGACATATTTTCTTGATTAATATTTGCATGCTAAATATGAATCCGTAATCAAAAATACATGGATCGTATTTTAGTCTTCAGAAAACTGCCGAAAAGTCTTCAAAAAACTGAAGAACATCGATAGAAAATGTGCTGCTAGAGAGACATAGCTCCAGCATAGCTGCAGTTTCTCCATATGTACAGAAAACTACTGAAGCGCCTTCAGAAAACTGAGGAACAACCACAACGAAAAGTGCTGCTAGAGCGGCACAGGACATCTAACGCTTTCACGCATGCAGAATACATACCTGGCTTCAGTAACGCAACAGCACCATTTGATATTAAAAAAAAAGCTGATTCATTATTAATAAAACGAAGAACCGCGGCAGTGACACTTCCTGCATATCACGTTATCACAGAATTTCTTCAAGATTACTATATTAAAGGTATAGATACTGGCCTAAAACATGATCCAAAAACATTTTGGAAGTACATCAATGAGAAGCGATCTAGTCATAACAATCCTAAATCCTTATTTTATCAACTCCAATCTGCAACAAATAGTAAAGACATAGCTAATTTATTTATGAACTTTTTCCAAACTGTCCATTCATCAAATAACAACATTTACATACCTATCCATCCGTTAAATAATAGCAACTTTAGTACAAATATTTGTCCTTTTAAGATTACCATGACCGTTATTTTTAATGGCATAAATGAGCTGCCCAATAAGCTTACGGCTGGCCCAGGTGGAGTGCCTAATTTTTTATTAAGAAAGTGTGTCTGTACCGATGTAATACTATTTTTTATATTGTTTAATAGATCGCTGGAAATCTCTGTGTTTCCTTCTTCATGGAAAGAAAGTTATGTTGTTCCTATATTTAAAAATGGTCAGAAAGACAATATTGAAAATTATCGTAGCATTTGTATACAATCTGCAATCAATAAGCTATTCGAAAATCTTATAGCAAAGCAACTTTTTTGGTTATGTAATATCTAAATCACAATATGGTGTTCATAGCAAAAAATCCACTGAAACAAACTTGGTTTGCTATCAATCTGATATATTATCTCATATGGAAGACCGTAAACAAGTAGATGCAATATACACAGATTTTTCCAAAGCATTTGATCATGTAGATCACCAAATACTTTTGAGCAAATTAATTAATGTAGGCTTTCATCTGTCTGACAGTACCACAGTAACATCTGGAGTTCCTCAAGGATGCCACACTTCTCCACTTCTTTTTAATATCTTCGTTAACGACATCACTTCCTGTTTCCTAAATAGCAAATGTCTAATGTTGGCAGATGACTTGAAATTTTATAAAGTTATAGAGAGCTTAAAAGATCAAGAGTTGCTACAAGATGACTTAGACCGACTACAAAATTGGTGCAATCAAAACAAACTCCATTTAAAGTAAAAAAATGTTGTTTATAAGTTTCTCGTAAAGTCAATAGAATTGGAACAAGCTATACTATTAATAATCAGTCACAATTATATTTCTTCTATTCGAGATTTGGGTGTAAGTTTTGATGAGAATCTTACTTTCTGTGACCACATCTATTTCAATAAAGGCATCTAAACTTCTTGGTTTCGTTACTAGAAATTGCAAGTATTTCTCTGTTGATTCAATAACATTAGTATATTGTTGCTTAGTTAGAACTATTTTGGAGTACTGGTCAGTTATTTGGTCACCCTATTTTCAGAACAATATAGATACCAAGAGTCCAGCATACATTTTTGGGACATGGTGCTTACCACATCCACACTACTATTGAAAATCATGATTATTCCCGTATAGACCAATAATTAATTTTACCCTCTTTCAAGAGCCGTCGTGGTATGTCAGGAGCTACATTTATATAGCTCCTATATAAGATTATATATGGATTTGGTGGAATATTTTCGTTTTTCTGTTTGCAAATGAATTTTAAAACGATCAATATATTATGGCATTTTAAGTTGAGATTCTAAATATCAAGTTTTGGTATTCAGCTGTTTTGTCTTTTGTCGTTAAAACGCAATAAACTGGAATATTTAAAAGTTGTTTCGAGTCCCCTAATATAATATTGCAAGTCAGGTATACGGTTTTTCTAAGACGTATTAACTGAGAATATTTTTTTGTCTTTGTTTACATTAATATTCCCCTATTCTCTGTATGTATTGTGAGGTAAAAAATTTCCAGTTTCCAAAAAAACCAATTTAAAAGTAAATACTCAAGAAGTTTTTTGTCGGTTCGTTACTAAGAACGAGGTCAAAAAAGGGTAGATTGTTTGTTTTAAGTTTGTAGGCAAAAACTAGCTGTGAGACGTAAAGGGAAATTTATTTTGCGTTGAAATTTGTAAAATGTAAGGCATCGAGGAGTCGACATTTAAGCCCCAAGCAGAGCAGACAGAAGAGATTTTGAATCGCAAGTCGATTCAATTTTTTTTGTGTAATATCTTAAGACCGGTTAAGGTGGTGATACTCTATGCAATGTGGCAGTTTAGATCAGAGTAATCACCCATAAGATTTGTGCAGTACACCGGCACTGATGAAATTTGGAAAATGTTTATATAGAATGTCCCCGTCGACAGCTTCCTCCATCAAGTTTCGGTTCCAATCGTTCCTGCCTACGTATGGAAATGGTTTATTTTTATTCAAGTTGAGAGTTATGTCCTTTGCAGCTCCAGTCCCATAGATGTTAACAAGTTTTTTTTGAAAGTTAAGTGCTAAACAGTGAAATCAGGTAACAATTAACATTTTAATTTTAAAGTAAAGACAGACATTTTTTTGCTAAAACAATAATTGCTTTCATTAAAATTTAAAGGATTTGTAATAAATAATAAATTGTAAATTTTATGGTTTAACAGCTGTCATTTTAATTGTTTTTTTTTATGTAATGTTAACATATGACAGCTAGCTTTGTTCTTTTCGATATTCATTTGTTTTGTTTGTTTAAAAAAAGGTTAATCTCTGTGCGATAACATTTGTAAGTTTTGTAGTATCTCTATCTATTTGTAAACGGAGTTTGTAAACGGACACATGTAAGTTTTTTTTTTATTCTGTATTTGGCAACTATTTATATAATATATTTTTTTATGCCACTTATATGTTTGATAACTGTTTGTTTAAGACAGAAATAAATGTTTATTCCATTTCTCTGAACTACTTTGTTTGCTTTATTTTAGAATAATCTCCTAACCCTTTTATGTGTTTTCATTTTAGGGATATTTTTCCTAAATCCGGCAAGTTTAGGATTCTTCGAAGCGGCGTCCTTTCCTTTCAAATAGCTTGAAGTTCTTTTTCTTGTTGTCCCTATTTGCCAAGTGTCCAGGAGATTTGTGTAAGAACCCCTTTATTTCATTTATTGTGTAGATACCCCAATCCAACCCATTTATTTCAACTTATCCACGACCCCAGCTCTCCAACAACCAACTGAGTGTCGTTCGCACCAGTAACGATTGTTTTGCTTGCCCTATCTTCGCCCCCATAGTTTCTGTCCCCTATTTATACCCCATAATCTTACCTATCTATGGTAGGCAAAATAATTTCGTTACAATTGATTGTCCAAACCTAACAGAACAACCTATGGTATTCCAACCCATTGGATAGATACATGGGGCTATTAAATATTCTCGATTTTGATATTTTTAATATAATTCAGTTAAAAAGATCGTTTGCTTTGTGATATGTATATTGGGATGGTTGAATTTTGTTCTTGCTATATTTTGTTTTTTTTTTAGTATGTAAGATTTTCAGTCTCATTTTTTAAACTTTTTAATATTGATTTTATATTATAAGTAATTTCAAGTTCTGAATCCTAACTGTGATATTGTATAATAATATTGTAATTTAAACTGTTAGTGGGGTTATCCCGTGGATTAAATAAATAAAAATAAGATTTAAAAAAAATAATTCATCAAATAGCTAGTTAAGGCAAAAAAGTTCTCATTTCAACCAGTTAAGATCATGCTATGCTAGATTTCAATCGTTTATAGCTAATTCGGGTCTGGGTTATCTTCAATTATCTGTATGTTGAATCTGGTGGTATCTTACAACATCATACCGAGCGCTAAGAAATATTCACATCAAAAAAACTTCATTTGCCACATCTAATATTTTCCTCAACTAAAATCATTCCACTCTGTATACACTGTAGTAAATGGTCCCATTAAAGAGTTGCCTACATCCTTGCTCGAACGAGAGTGCAATAGAAAAGACAGATGACTGACAGATCAGTTTATTTTTTTCGGTAACATAAACAAACGATTACGTTACGACCCCCTGTTACTATTACTGAAATCTTTTTATTATGTTCCTGCTCCGAAAAACGTATTTCGACCGCAGATGCACTCGTAACCTATTCTTGAATCATTTGATGTTAATTGCGACAGTGATTCACTAGAAAGCGTTGGCTAATTGACTAGGACGTGTCGGATTGTGAATTCATACTTTCCAGATTGAAGTTGAGATTTTTTTCTTTCAGCTTCTCCTTATGCTATATAAAAGGAGTTGTAGTTAATCTTATATCCACTTCTTTAATTTTTTTTCCAGGAATTTGGCAAATCTTTCATCTCTTTTAACGTTTTTCGTCTTCTTTCTCCTATCTTCATTATCTGCTGTGCCCATGTATTCCTTGCTGTCCCCTTCCTTATTGTTTTTATTTTTCTTGTCAACATATATGAGTATACTACCGTAATTGTTTTCTTCCAATAACTTTTATAATGTATAATGATTTTATAACGACTATATTCATATATGGTCAGATGTAGAGAAACACGTACACGTTAAATCAGGGGCCTCAATTCTTATAAAAAAAATCGTTAAAAAATATAAAAAAAAATATGCGTACATATCTGAAAGAATTCTGACAATAACTGTCACATTTTACGACATCGAAACAATAGTTGTTGGAGTCTATGCGCCAACAGACAGACGATTGAAATCAACAAGTTAGAGATTCCTTTTATGAAGAGTTATCAAACATTTGTGATAAAATAAAAAATCATCAAGAAATAATACTGTTAGGAGACCTAAATTCTAGAGTAGGTTCTCAAATAGACGATGACGTGGTGGGACGGCACGGAGAAATAGTTAAAAACGGTTAAGGGGGCAGCTTAATTGAGTTCTGTCAACTTTTTGGTTTAAAAATAATGAATACCCAATTACAACATAAAGTAATTGATAAATAGACTTGGGAACGACCTTCACTCCAACAGAAGTCGATCATGGACTATATAATAATGAGACAGAAATCAAAATTTAACTGCCAAGACTTCAGGGTAAAAAGAGGATCTAACTATGCGACCGATCCCTACTATCTTTTAGCTGATCTTTTATGAACCTTTAAACAATACTACAAAGAAAACACCGAAAGTGAGAGAAACAATACCACACAGTATAAAACGGAGAGATATAAATTGCATCTTTTATTATAACCAAGTATTAAACATTTTTTTCAATGTAGATTAGAAAAGGAACTAAATAAGATGGAAAGAAATATAAATGTAGTACAAGAATACCAAAACGATAATAAAAAAATTGCTTATGAAGTATTAGGAACAGAAAACAACGACAAAAAACACCACGAACCACCACGGATGACAGAAAACGTAAAAGAAATGATACAAGAAAAAAAAACAAAATATATAAAAACCGGTTAACCAATAAAACATCTAGCATGAGAGTAACATATCAAAGGAAAAACGGAGAAATATGCAATCAAATAAAAGAAGCAAAAAACCATTTCTGGGAACAGAAATGTGTACAAGTTGAAAATTTAATTGGTGGTTCTCAGACTACGGAAGCATGAAAAGAAGCATCATAATCTAAAGAAAAACACGCATAACTCCTTAAGCAACTTAATTCCTATAGAAAAGTGGGAAAATCACTATAAAAATTTACTCCAAGAGTCCAGATTGGAATATATGGGAGAGGAATACAGTATGGAAAGACAAACAAATAGTAACATTAATATTACTAACAACGAGATCCGTACTGCGTTAATTAAAATGAAAAACGGGCGATCTCCAGGACCTGGCAATATAGCTGTAGAGTTACTTAAAGCAGGAAGTCCACTCGAAATAGAACGAATAAATTTTCTAATGAATCAATGCTGCCAACAAATTAAAGTACCATCTGAATGGAAAACCGCTCATCAAGTTTCCATCTTTGAAAAGGGTAATCGAATAGATCCTAACTGCTACAGAGGATTAAGTGTCCTACCTACTTTCGGGAGATTGGTTGGAAAGATAACAAATGGAAAAATACAAGATGATGTAGGACTAGGACATCTAATTAGCGAAGACCAAAGTGGATTTACGACTGGTAGATCTTGCACTGATAACTTTTTTATACTCAAACAATTGATAGAAAAAAGAATAGCGGTTGGTACCGAAGTGGCAAAGCGAAATTGTGGCAAGCTTTACAACAACTCGGCATTAGTCCCATCTTTTAGGAAAAATCACAGAAGTATACAGGGATAACTCTACTTATCTAAAAATCGGAAATAGACTATCAAAGCCAATAAAAATAACTAAAGGACTAAGACAAGGATGCATTATGCCTTACTGTTTAATTTATATAATGAGACAGCCCTCCAAAATTGTAATTTTTATACCTAATGTATTATTAGTGTAGGTTTTTTCTGATTATTTAGTTACTTATTCTATCCTCCTTTTTTGTGTTCCCACTAATATTCCTTAAGAACTTCGCATTTACAGCATTTAGTTTACTGTTATGTCTTGTTTATCTCATTCAAGTTTCTTCTGTGTGTATTAAATTGTCCAATTTTAACAGTCATTAAAGCTTCTCTCAATTTCTCTGTATTATTTCTTTATCAGCTTCGTTTGTCGGTCTTCTTCTTTGTTCGATATCAATTATTCAGTCCAAATTTATATGAATACTGTTTCATATTGTACTAGTTCATCATCTTTTTTATTTTTATGTTGGTTTGTTTCGTCTTTTAGCACCTTTATTTATTTTTGTTTCTTCTTTCTGCTAGATTTGATTGTATTCTATAATACTCGTTTATTTTTGCAATAATTTTGGTTAAGTTCTCTTTCAATGTAAAAAGAGTCACCGAAAAAGTTTAAAAGGAGAAAAGGTATTCATAAATAACGATCTAACAACCAAAGAAAGAGCAATAAGAAAAAACATAACTAAACAATGTAAAGAAAAAATGTAAATGGAAATTGGTAAAATGGTAAAAGTAGGTTTAAAAAGATTATAGTAGGCGGAGAAAAATGTAGATGGGACAAGAAAAGCATTTTTTAAAATATTGCAATGCAAAAAAATGAGTAACAGAAGGAACAGATGTCGTCCCAAAATGGAGACAATATGGCAAAAAACACAAGGACTATAATAAATGCAAAACTGCCAAAACCCTGGCTATGAGAATGGACACGAATAAAAAGAATCAAAGAATGACAAGCATAAAACACACAGACACAGACAAGAAAAAAGAGTCCATCTCTTTTGGAAAATTAAAGCGTAAAACATTAAGAGCATAAATGGTAAATAAATAGAACCGATAGTAAGGCAATAGGTCTATAGTTGCAGATATTAAATTTTTCACCGCCCTTATGAAAAGGAATGATAATAGCTGTCTTTATTCACTCTGGAAATATACGTTTTTCAAAGGAATCGTTAATTAGTGAGACCAAGTCTTCCAACACATTTTTTGGGTAATAAGTAATTTTTTATGGATAGTCTAAAAGTACTACAGAAAAATTTGCTTTTGATACTACTGATTGTTTGGATCAGTTCAGATTTATCAACTGGTCTTATAAAAAAATGAATTGGAGACCTTTTTTTAAATTGGGAAGGTAAGAAATAGGATCTTGTGGAAAAATAGTATATATACACAAAAGCCACCACAGAACAAGAATATGCAACGACAGAAACGAATACATAGAGTCAGAAGGGGAGATAGCAATGGCGTGGAAAGAATACGCAGAAAGACTTTTTAATGACGAAAGACCAACACAACCAACGCGCAAACTTTCCTCCGAAACTTATCAAGGCCATCAATAATGCGAAGTGAAATAGAATATGCAGTTAGAACCACAAAGATGCATAAAGCAACAGGTCCAGAAGAAATTAATATAGAAGCAATAAAACTACTAGACGAGGAGAATATCGAAATCTTGGTAAAGCTGTTCAATAGAATTTATGATACTGGTTACATTCCGCGAGAATGGCTGCAGTCATCCTTTGTGATGATCCCAAAAACAGCTAATGCCACAAAATGCAATGAACACCGCTTAATCAGTTTAATGAGTCACTGGCTGAAACTCTTCCTTAGGATATTACACTCAAGAATATACAAGATACTAGAAGAACTTAGCGGGTCAACACAATTCGGTTTCAAGGGAGGACTAGGATCAAGAGAGGCAATTTTATGTTTGAACACTTTAATACAAAACTGTTTAAATCAACGAAAAGATGTCTACCTCACCTTCATCGACTACGAGAAGGCATTTGACAATGTTAAACATGACATCATGATGGAACTACTACATAGGGCCAACATTGACCAGAAGGAGATCAGAATTATTCAGAATCTATACTGGAACCAAATGGCAAAGGTGAGGATTGATCAAGACCAATATACGGATGAATTTGAAATCCGGAAAGGTGTCCGCCAAGGCTGCATACTCTCTCCGATGCTTTTTAATTTATATGTTGAAAATATATTTGCGGAAGCATTAGAAGACACTGAATTAGGCATTAAGGTGAACGGCATACCAATTAGCAATCTACGCTATGCGGACGACACAGTGATTATAACTGATAATTTGGAAGATCAGCAGTTATTACTTGATGGGGTGAATAGCATAGGTAAAAAATATGGCCTCAAAATCAGCATTTTGAAAACAAAATATATGGTTATTAGCAGAAACCCTCCAGAAAACCCGATAATATGCATAGGTGACGATCGCATAAAACGCGTGAAAACTTTTAAATACCTTGGCACCACAATCAATGACCAATCAGATCCACAACAAGAGATAAAAACCCGAATACAAATGGCAAGACAAGCTTTTGTGAAATTCAGACCGCTCCTATGTAGTCAAAACCTAAATTTCGAAATACGCTACAGAATGGTCAAGTGCTACATATAGTCCATCTTGCTTTATGGCATGGAAACGTGGACTTTAAAAAAAACATCTTTGTTGCTTGATGATGCGCATACCTTGGGTGGATAGAGTTCGAAACGATGACGTCCTTAAGAGAGCCGGCGTGGAAAGAGAACTCTTTAAATTAATTAAAAAACGCAAGATTGGTTACCTTGGGCAAATATTGAGAGGAGCAAAATATGAATTACCACAGTTAATCCTACAAGGGAAGATCGAAGGCAGGAGAGGAGCCGGCCGCAAACAATTATCCTGATTAAGGAATATTAAAGAATGGACAGGAATACACAATACAGGCGAGCTGTGTCACGCCGCCAAAAACAAAATTCTAGTAATAAGATAGTCGCCTACGCACTTTGGTGTATGGCATGTTAAGAAGAAGAAGAAGGAAAAATAGTTGGTGTTATATTTTTACTCATATTGACGAAGTATTTATTTATGTAGATTTTCAGGATTTCGAAGAGAAAATGTTTGAGCTATGTTAGTTTTATTTAGTGGTATGGACATGTAAGAAGAACTAGCGACAGCAGATGGATAAAGAGAATAACCGAATGGAGCCCCATAGGAAGGAGGAAAAGAGGACGACCCCGAAAATCCTGAAGGAACGAAGTAGACGACGCCATGAGTAAGAGAGGCCTAAACGATGGAGAATGGAACAACAGAGAGATATGGAAACGGTTGAGCGAGGGAAGGCAGTGGATACTGTAGAACAGGGACGTATTTATAGTTTTTTAATGGGGGGGGATCCTAATTTCCAAATTAAGTAAAACCGGGGCTTGGTTTTGAAATACCTTTGAAAAAAGTAATAAAAACAAATTTCTAAAAATTTTATTAAAACTTAAAATACCGTTTTACAAAATTAAATTCATTCTCTTCCTTCTTTCAGCTAACTTATTTACAATTTCTGAGGAATTTAGACCTATTGTCACATTCCGATGAATACTCATGAGAGCTAATCCTGTAAGCCTCTCGTCTCCCATTCTATTTCTAAGATAAGTTTTTAACCGTTTAAGTGATGAAAAAGTACGTTCAGGTGTGGCAGTAGATACTGGAACTGTTGCTAAAATTTGAAGAAGTTTCCTAACCGTTGGAAAAAAAATTTCATCACATCGGTCCATAGCTTCTAGTGCAGTAGACGGCTGTTCTTGATTGCACCAGTGGTTGTGCCAAAGCTCATACTCACTTACTAAATGTTTTATTTCAACTTCCCTGAGAAATATTTCTCCGATTCCTGCTATACATTTCTTTGCTCTCTCAGTATTTTGGGTGCGATCTGGTAGAAGCAACTGAATTCCTGAAATTGCTTCTTCGTGAGGTTTAAAGCGAGCATCAAGCTCGGTCACTACATGTTCTATAAATGGATAAAATATATTTCGCCGATAGTAAACTTCAGCAGTGTCCCCTGGTATATTATTGCGGTTCAATTGTCTCCTACTTACTCTTGGAACAGTTATATCTGCTGAAATTAATTTTTTTGCTTCCTCAAAAAGATTTGAGAATTCACGTTCGTTACGAAGGTTCTGTAAAGTGGTTTTTATTGTTTTTACGTAACTGCAAGAGTCGGTTAAATCTACATTGACTTTTTGTAGGGTTCGGTTTAAGCTTGACGTATAGGAGAAAACCTTCCTTAAAATAGTTAGTGAAACTATAAATTGACTGTTTTCCATTGCGACTTGTAACTGGTAAGCTTGGGTTGCAATTTCCCTTCCAGATTCTTGAAGTTCTTGAAGCACGGAATTTACTACAGGAAACATCTCAGCAAATCTTTCGACGGCTGTATGTTTTTCTGTCCAGCGTGTCTCACAAAGCGAGATAAGCGTTGAATGAGGTGCTTCAATCTCGTCCGCAGTTCTTTTTAAAAGTCCATCCCGGAGTGCAGATTGCCGAAAGAAGTTAATTATACTTTTAATAGTTCCGATGCAGTTTCGTATTGCAGGGATCTCGCATGAATGACCCAAAACTAAGTTTAATGTGTGCGCCACACAGTGTACGAATAGTGCTCGAGGATATTTGTCCATGATTATTGTTCTTACTCCTTTAAATCGTCCGCTCATCACAGCCGCACCATCATAGCCCTGGCCAACTAAATTCTCCAAATCTAATCCAAACGACTTAAGTTTATCGATGATTGTCGTAGCTAGAGCTAATCCTGTTACTTCATCAACGTGTATAAATTCAATGAAATCCTCTCGAATAAGTGCCTTTCCAGAAGAGCAGTCTACATACCGAAGGCAAAGTGAGAGTTGTTGGTGACGCGAAATGTCTTGAGTTTCGTCAGCAAGTACAGCAAAGAAACCTGATTGTTTCACTCTATTTATTATTTGCTCCTGAACAGCATTTCCACACAAATCAATAATTTCATTTTGAATGACGGACGATGTGTACATAGCCCGAGAATGATTGCTTTGAGAAATAAGGTGATTTTTAAGTACTTCATCACCAGCTTGCGCACGAAAACGAAGTAGTGCACGAAAATTACCGTCATTATGTAGAGGATCTATAATACCGATTTCACCAGAGTCTTGATTTTCTCTCAAAGGCAATTCCTGCCGTCCGCAAAATAAGATTGTGTCCACTATGGCACATAGCCTCTCTCTATTTTCTCGGGCAATTTTTTTATTTTCTTCATTAAACGACTCTGTAATATCACGAGTTTGACCTTCCATAACGCTTACAAAATTTCTTGCCCGTTCAACAGCATATTTATGATAATTTGTATTTCGATGATGTTCCATTTTTTCCAGAGCTTTTTTTCAGTTATTAAATGGTTTTGTGACAAAACTTCCAAGTTTTTGATCACCGCGACCACCTTCGGTCTGTCCAAATAAAACGCACATTTTGCATAATGATCCTTGTAACATATTTGAATATACTAACCATGGATTCTTTTGGGTCCAATGACGTTGAAAACAAAGTTTTCTTTTACCACAGACGGGGAACTTAAAAGTCTCTGGAGGGGTCCAAGTTTCTTTTAAAACTGTTAATTTTTCTTCGTCATTTTTTGGATTATTTGATAAATATTTACCAAAATCGTAGTCCATACCAGAATCCAGACCAGCTAAAAAAATGCTTTAAAATGGTGAGAGATTAAAATTAAAGTAACTTACCATTGCTTGGTTCTCTGTTTCTATCTGAGGTGGAGGGAGTTGGAGCATCCCCATCTGTACTAATATCCATACTCGGCGTAGTTAGGATTTTATCGTTTTGAGGATTCGGTTCATCATTAGTTTTCCCCTTCTTTGGAAAAAATCCCAAAAGCGACTGCTGTAAAGTTCGTTTCATACTTCTTTCACTAAAACATTAATATTAAGCAATATCCAAATAATAATTATTATATTATCTATATATACGTAACGACACTGTAGATACTTACACAAACACCACAAAAATTTCGACAAATACAACAGTTTACTGGATTTGTACTTGTACGATAGCAACAAAATAAAGAAAACAATACACAAATCCACATATGCACCGGCCGGCCGACAAACAAGACTGGCACTAGACAGACAGCACTAGACTGCGACTCATATATAACCACCGTTCAGTGATAAAATAAGTTGGGTCACTCTCGATTTAGCGCCGGTTTACCTGCCCCCGTCGTCTCACGCCCCGTACCTACCAAATTCTCACCGGTCAGTCCTCTCTAAATTTCTATCGTTCAGGCACCGTTCAATGTATTTGCGGAGCGTTCAATATCATTTATGACTACCGGCAAAAAATCTTTCGGCAAGAGCCGAGATCAAAAGAGTGAACCTACTATTTGGAATAGGTGTACGGTGATATAACTACTAATAGCGTTCTAATTCTAATAGGTATTAGTTTATCTGTATCTACGCTGCTACTGCGGACCGACAGCATCCGTGCGCTGACTCATTAATTTATTTTTATTTTTTATACATGTAATATTGGATTAAAAGTAATAGTTTTGCATGGACTGCAAGGAGGGGGTTTGAACCCCCTAAACCCCCCCCATAAATACGTCCCTGCTGTAGAATCCCTAAATATATATATATAGTTTTATTTTAAAGATCGTGTATTATGCACCAAGTTTCTCTTGCAACATTTTTAGAGCTTCCCAGATGATTCTGATACATTTTTTAGCTGTTTTGATAAGTTTTAGATAAGTTCCTCTGTACTTGGAGATACATTCAGTGACAAAGACGTTGGTAGTAAATTTCTTGACATACAGTAGTGAACGCTTATTTTTGGCTGATATGCGGATACCTTTGGTAGTCCAGAGTTTGTGCTGTTTTGACTTAATTGTAATTAAAGGAAATGCCTTATTGAAAATACAGACAAGCCTATCTAAAAAGTCATTGAAATTATAGTCAACATCCACAGAGGGAAAGTGCCACCCAAAAGTCGAGCACAAATTTTGGAATTTACGAAAGTTCTGAGCCGAAAAATCCTACCTAAACGTTGGAATTTTGAGGATTGTTTGATAAGAGTGTTAAACTTGAACTATAATGTAGTTCCAAATTAAGTATACGTTTGAAAAAAGTCGAGAGCACTGGTATAGCTTGAACAGTTAAAAAAAATACCTTAAGAGAAACGACCAAGTAAAACTTTGTACGTAAAAATGGAAGGGACAAGAAGAACAGCTGTAGCAAGGAAAAGGATGATGATTATCGTAATGAGCTTTTGGTAAAAGTCCATTTGACAGGGAGTTTATCTTATCAACTTTTTAATCGCAGAAAATTTAATTTTAATCTCTTTGTAAAATAACTGATTTGATTAAATTTGATCAACTATCAAACACCGATATCAAGTCTACATTTTTCACTTAACTTAAAGGATTGTTTGTTCTGTGAAACAGCGAGTCCTACGCACAATCGCCGAGAGAGATATTTAAAATTTTATTGGTGTAGGAACAGATCACTAAACATTGTTTATATATTTACCAGAAGTAACAGTAAAAGCGAGAGTATATTAGAAGAGTTAATGTGCACAGTTTCAAAGAAAACAGACATCACTATATAATTTGGGCTTTAATTTCACTCTATGTAAACATCGGTTCATTCCATTGTGGCCACCAGTTCTTTCAGACGAATGGCGTATACAAAGTGTATATACGTATAATATACACAATTGACTCGCTGGATTTATTTCCAGACTTTATTGCTTCGCTGTAATGGTCTTTTCGAAATTCAAGAAAAACGAATATGATAACGAAATTATTTTTACAACAGAATTTTGGTATTAGCTCTAATTTTTATGATACAAGAGAGAGATAAAACTCAGTAATAATAATAAGAATCCATTTAAATAGTCTTTAATGATGACTAGACTTCGGCAAATATGCAAATAAAAATGTAGAAAATATGCGCATAAATATGCACGTGTTTACCCTAAAATATGCAAATATTTTACAAAATATGCATACAAATAAATAAAAAAATCGTAAAATAGTAACAATTTTATTTAAAAAAAAAGTGTACATAACTAAATATTTCCTACTATTCATTAAGATTTACATTTATTTTAAGTAACTACATCATTTTTAAGTATGAATAAACTTATTTAGAATTATGGTAACAATAAATGACCAAGTGGTGTTCAAAATTTTCTAACAAAAACTTGTGGCTTCTGTCTGAGTACATATATTTATATATGGAAAAACTTCGTTCAACATCAACTGATGTAACGGGAGCATTTTTCAAACTAACCAAAACATTTGGTTCTAAATTAATTGTTTCCGAAATATTTCCAGCTAGAACACTGACTACTTCAGAAAGAATATGGCAACCTTTATTTTTTTCCATAGTAGCTTCAAATTTTTTTAAAATATCTTTTCCAATATTACCTCTAACGTTCCGACAACATGACGCAAATTCTTTTATTAATGCTGTACTTTCGAACAATGACAGTTTTGGTGATTCTAACTGAGTAATTGTTTTTTGAACAAAACTAAAATTTGATTTTATAAATGAAAGTTCTTGTTGAAGCAAGTTACTCTGAAAAGTTTGTTTAGAATCCAAAAGAGATTGGGAACTTTCATCTGTTAACGTATCAATTATGTTCTTTATTTTAACAAAATGATCTGCATAAAAATTAGCTGCTTCTAACCATGTTCCCCATCGCGTTAAAATAGGTTGTGGTGGAAGAGGAATGTTAGGTAGCATTTCTTTATAAAGTTGAATTCTTATAGGAGATTTAAGAAATACTTTTTTGACACTGGATATCATGGTATTTACAAGAGGAAACTTTTTTCGTATTTCCTCTGCAACTCTGTTTAATCCATGCGCTACACAAGTAACATGTATTAAATCTGGGAAAAATATTTTTAAATTTTGTCCTGCTTTCACCATATAAGGAGCAGCATCCGATAAAATAAGCAGTAATTTATTAGAAGGAATAGTTGTCGGAAGAAAAAAAGTTGCTAATGTTTCTTGTATAAAACGCGAAATTGTTAAAGCATTTGTTTTCTCAAGTTGCTGGCATGAAATAAGATGAGATTTTGGTAAGGTATCTTCTTTAAGAACACCAATCAATAAATGAGCAATATACTTTCCTGAGGAATCAGTGGTTTCGTCTACAGATATGTAAAAATAATTATCTGCAATTTCTTCCTTAATATTAATTAACACCGACGAGTATAGCCCGTTCACATTATTTCTTCTTAGAGACCGATCACTTGGAACATTAAGTTTGCAATATTTTTTTAGAAACGAACTAAAATTTACATTTGCTAATTTTGAAAGCAGTATGTTTGCAGACACTAATGCGCGACACAAGTCTTCATTAAAAGTTTCTTGCTCATCTAATTTTTTTGAAGTAGATTGGAAACATTTAGCCATTGAAGTTTGATGTTTTCCTCCTATTTTTCCTTTTTTTGCAATGTGTGAAGCAGTTCTCACATGTTGGTCTATCTGAAATTTCTTCTCACATGCTATCTATAAATAAAAATAAAAACCTTTATTTTAACCCAACCTTTAAAATTTAAAATATACAAGGTGTTTTTGGTTAATCAAATAACTGGTTTGGAAAAAAAACACTCGCTATGTGTTTTAAATGCAGTATTAAATTAGTTTTTGTTACTAATCATTAGTACATCATATAACTTATTTTAAAATTCAACAAAAGTTTTTTTTTGTTAATTCAATTACAATAAAAATAATTGTGTTTTAGAATAGCTGACTTCATAAAAAAAAAGTAAAGGTGAAAAATTTTTTTAAATACACACCATTGTATTGTACCATGGACAATTTTTTCTCACTAAAGGAAGCTATTTTTCATTTAAAAACAACCTACGAGTACTAAATTTCAAGTAAATACGTTTATTGGTTTTAAAGTTATTGTTGTTATTAACTAAAAGAATTTAATTTTTTTTAATTTTAACACCCTGTATCTCGAAAAGTAAATAAGTTTGACCCCTCATTAACTATATCGTTTTGTTCAATTTTTCGAGAAGTATCTACAGTCAAACGTTGTAAGTGTCATTTGGAAACACCCTGTATGTAAGAAATATTAGATATTTAATAGAAAATATTAGATACTTACAATTTTGCCACAGACTGAACAGTAGATGTTTCCCATATCCATAGACAGCTCTTCATATGGTTTAATCCAGGTTGAAGCACTGGTTGTTTTAGGCATTATAAAATCACAATCTTCCTTTTTGTTACGCACAACGAGTGTTTACGCTTTGAATATCAAAACAAAAATGATTTACAAATCTGAGCATCAAATTAGAAATGTTTAGGTACCTAATTCAATAAACTGGGAGATTTTGGAAAATCCCTAAATTAGGAACAAAACTATTAGCCGTTTACCTGCTGTTAAGATACAATAAATTGTAGATATATTTGGGGATTAGATCATAAAATGCAAATGAGCGAACCCTTAGCGATTATCCAATAACTGAATGCCTCAGTGACCGAGACTTTCTAAGAATGTTGAGGGCTACTTAAATTGATCTTCTTTGAAATTTTAAATGTTTTGTACCTGTAGAGATTACGTACTTAGATCATTTCTTGATTAAAATGACTACAAAATTTTATACAAGAATTGAAATAAATTGGTATGTTTAAAAATTTTCAAATACAGTATAAAAATCTGAACTTTTATGCACTTTATGCAAACTTTTATACAAATATGCCAAAATATGAAATATTTGCATAAAATATGCACAATATGCAAAATATGCAATATGCATATTTGCCGAAGTCTAATGATAACTATATTACAAGAGTTCAAAATTATGTGTTGTGGAATGTTGTGGAATGCAAGTTTTAGATTCCCCATGTCTCTCTTAACACCTTTATCAACGTCTGTTTTTGCCTTGCAATTCTTAGAAGGCACAGATTAAAGCAGAATTCTTGAATTTGGTTTCGAAAATTAGTCTACGATTTTATTATCAGATGTCGCTACATTGCGTCTATACGAAGCCATGTTATAGTTGCTTCCTAAGACAGAGAAGAATTATTTCACGTTCAGAGCGCTTGCGAAAGCCGTTCTGATGATGCCTATTGGGCTGAAATACGTATAAACGGATGCGCAAGCTCCCTATACGTGAAATAAAATCTTAACTGTCTTTTCCTTGTTATTTCGATATACTCTGTACGAGTACTAGAAACCAATTCGCTAAGAATTTTGCTTAGTTGAAAAGATATGTTGTGGAATGCAAGTTTTAGATTCCCCATGTCTCTCTTAACACCTTTATCAACGTCTGTTTTTGCCTTGTAATTCTTAGAAGGCACAGATTAAAGCAGAATTCTTGAATTTGGTTTCGAAAATTAGTCTACGATTTTATTATCAGATGTCGCTACATTGCGTCTATACGAAGCCATGTTATAGTTGCTTCCTAAGACAGAGAAGAATTATTTCACGTTCAGAGCGCTTGCGAAAGCCGTTCTGATGATGCCTATTGGGCTGAAATACGTATAAACGGATGCGCAAGCTCCCTATACATGAAATAAAATCTTAACTGTCTTTTCCTTGTTAGTTCAAAATTAATTGAATAATGTTTAAGATGTTACTACGATTGAAGAGAATCCTGTAATAGCTTCGTTTGATCGCCCCCTTTTAGCTAGTCTCCTACAAGTAAGTTCCGGAACATCTCTACAAAAAACCAGTAGTAATTTATAAGCAAAGCTTTCTTTCAACGAATCTTAGTTTTCCAACGTACGTTTTCCGATTAATGAAAATTGTTGACCGAATCTTTCTCAATGCTGATTACACAAAGCTCCACAACTAGTTCTGGACCCTTACAGATAAAAATTGGTTGAGCTTTGACGTAAATATGTCAAATTTTCCGGTGCATTTTCACTTCTCGTCACGCGCGTGAGTGACCCGCTCGGGTATTTCCACCACCACAACTCCGAAAGTCGCAAAAATGTGCTTCGCATAATATGCTTTTTTAGTTAATTAAAGACTCTATTTGGTAAGGCAAATGATATACTTGTAAAATACAAGTATTTGACTATCTAATGCCGCTGGATATGTTTCTTAATTATTATAAACAGAGCCCCTGCGAATTCTTGAAAAAAGATTCAATCTTTACTCCTATTGGTCATAGAGTATCTTCTATTACTTCTTTACTCCTATTGCTCATAGAGTTTAATCTTCTTTTTTTATTTAAAAACAAAACAAAGATACCCTTAGAAAATCTAGTAGTATACAAGATCCCTTGCGAGAATTATGACAAAAATTTGTAATGGATTCGACCGTTACTTAACAACTTACCGTCAACAACTTAAGCAAATATATTAAGAACAACAAGAGTCAAAAGAAAAAGCAGTTACACAGTGAGGTATACAAACTTACATGTGGCGACTACCCAAAAACTTACATTGGCCAAACGGATAGAACCTTTAACAAACGGATAGCAGAACACAAAAGGGCTTTTAATAATAGAAAAACAGATTCTACTTACGTACTTTATTTTCTAGATCATAATCATTCTTTTAATAATCAATTTCAAATTCTTCACATTCAAAATAAAGGCCTTAAGCAGTCATTATTAGAATCTACAGAAATTAACAAATTAAAAATACAGATATAATTCTGAATGACCAACTTGAGACAAATAGTTCTCTCCTCCTCAACTTATTCAGTTAAAGACTATTAAGTGTTGGACGCATAAGAAAAATAGCTCACTTGACAAAGGCACTCTGCCAAAACAGCTGTAGTGATAATTAATTATAATAAAAATTTTTGAAAGTGTTGAAAACAAAAGCTGTCAGTGTTTCATTCTTCTTCTTCTTAGGGTGCCTGTCCGTTCCAAACGTTGGCGATCATTCTGGCTATGACTTTGTTAGTTGCTATACAAAATAGCGCTGTTGAGGTGTTTATATACCATGCTCTAATATTCTGCTTCGTCCTGGGACCGTTTTTCCTTCAATTTTACCTTGCAAAATGCATTAGAGTAGCTCAAATCTTCCTTTTGATCTGTCTTTTATATGTCCCAAGTACTGCAGCTTACGGTCCTTCACGATATTGACCAAATCTGCGGTTGTGTTTATCCTCCGTAGTACTTCTTCATTGGTGACTTTGTCTGTCTATGGTACCTTCAGGATCCTTCTGTATGACCATAGCTCAAAATCCTGAAGTTTTGATAGAGTTTCCGCCTTCAATGTCCACGTTTCTACTCCGTACAATATTCAAGGAGCGTTATTTTTGTCTCTAGGGTGAGGTCATGGCTCTTGAACACAGAGCTCATAGTCAAGAATGCACTTTTTGCCTTTCCGATTTAATCTCTTGGGTATTGTCCCACGGCTCAATGATTATAGTTCCCAAATAGTTGTACTGTGAGACACATTCAATTCTCACTTGGTTCACATATAGATTTGCTCCAGTTATGTTTTCCTTGCTGATAATCATTAGCTTTGTTTTGTTGGTGTTTATATCCAGTCCATATGTTCTACATGTTTCCGTTATTTTGTTTATTAAGTTTTGCAGCCCTTCTATAGTATTAAAAAACACTATTATATCATCTGCATATTGCAGGTTATTGAGCTTGACTCCATTCATTGAGATGCCTTCATCAATATATTTTAGATCCTCTTCAAAAATGTGCTCCGAGTACAGATTGAATATCAGTGGTGAAATTATGCACCCCTGTCTCACTCCCATTAAGATTTTGACCTGATCTGTATATTCTTCATCTATCCGGAACACCGCTGATTGCTTCCAATACAGGTTAGCTAATATTTTTAGGTTTGTTCCGTCAATCCCTGTCCACTTCAGCACTTCTATCATTTGTTCATGCCTGACATTATCGACAGCCTTCTTGTAGACAATCAGGCATGCAAAAACATCACAGCTGACATCTCTACATTTCTGAAACAATACCTGCACGCTAAATAAAGCTTCCCTCATACCAACGGTGTTCACAAATCCAAACTGATTGGCGCAATTTGTTCCTCGCATTTCCGGTAAATTCTTTTGTGAATGAGTTTTAAAAACAGCTTCAGCAGATGGCTTATTAGGCTTATGGTCCTATAGTCTTCACAAACTTTTACTCCTGGTTTTTTGGGCAATGGTACGGACTCCGATTTGAGCCACTCTACTGGTATTTTTCCTGCCTTGTATATTTTATTAAATATTCCAGTTATTATTTTTATTTGTTCTTCATCTAATAGCTTCAGCAGTTCTGCAGGAATTTCATCAAGTCCTGGTCCCTTTCCATTCTTCATTTGTCTGACGGCTGCTTTATTCCTTCTGGTACGATTTCGGGACCTGAACTTTCTTCAATGGTGGGTTCTTGTATTGTTCTAAGGTAGTGGAAAAGTTTCTTCAAGTATTCTTCCCATACTTTCTTTTTATCTTCTTTGGTTATGGCAAGATTGCCTCCATCATTTTTTTCTGCTATTGCGTTTTTGTAGCTTTCCAGATATTTCCTTCACCTTTCAATGGACATTGAAGTTATCATATCGACTTTGATACTCCTCTATTTCTTGCCATTGTTCTGTTTTTTGTTTTTTCTTTGGCTTCACTTATCATTCTTCTGACGATGGTATGTATTCTGTTTCTTTGTTTTTTTGTATCTTTCTTTAGGTGTTGTTCTTTTATTTTTCTTACTGTTTCTTTAATAATGGTCAGACTTTCCTCTATAGTTCCTGCATTTCTGCATTGTAGAACCTTTGTTTTGAGGTTTTCACTTACCTTCACTTGAACATTGGGATCTTTCAGTTTTCTAACATCATACTTTTTTATCGACTTACTTGTAACGTTCTTCATTCTGACTTTGAAATTACCTACAACTGGTGCCCCCGGGTATATTTTAACAGATGTACAGCTGTTCCTATAACTCTTATTTACTAGCAAGTAATAAATCTGATTTTTTACAATCCTTCCCACAGAATCCTGTGGAGATTTCCAAGTGTACAATATTCTTGGGTGTAGCTTAAACCAGGTGTTAAATATTACTAATTGATTTGCTTCCGCAAAAATCTCCAATGTATCTCCCCGATCGTTCCAGTTTCCTAGTCCAAATAGTTCAACTGCAGATGATGTTTTGATGACCGCAACATTGGCGTTGAAGTCACCCACGACAATTGTTAGGTCTTGCTTTTTCAACCTTTTTACGACTTGATGCTATGGTTTAGTTCTTCTATCTCTTCTTCTGTTCCTTCTGTTGTAGGTGAATACACTTAATTTATATTGATGTCGATTGGTCTTGCTTTCAGTTGTATGAGCATCACTATTGCTGAGATTGGAATAAAGTTGTCAACAGATTTTGCCACTTCTTTTGTCAATATAATGCCGACACTTAATTCGTGTTTGCAGTTATCTATTCCAGAATAGTAATCGCTGTTTTCCCCGATATTTGCGATTCCTGAACCTGGCCAATGCATTTCGCTTATTCCCAGAATATTTCATTTCATGTGTGCCATTTCTTGATGACAAAAATTCTCTGAAAACAGCGTTTCATTACATTAGGATCAGATCAAACTTTTCAGGCCTGTAAAATGTTATTTCTACATAAAATAGTATTCTACAATTTACTTATTCTTCTAGTTTTATTTGGCTAGTAAGTAAATACGGGCATATTTTTCCTCACAAAGTTCATTTTAATTAAATAGAAGAGCATATTATTACGTTAACAACGCAACAAAACGCTGCATCCGCTGCCGAATCTTCGCAAAAGTTCGCGAATATTAAATCTCTTTTCATATGTAAATACTCGCAAAGAAATTGTAAAGTTTTCCAAGTAAAATTGGTTGAAGTTTGATAAGTTTATTTCCTGGTGGAATTTTGACTTTTGTAAGTGCTGTGCAAGTTTTGATAAAAATTCCTTTAATGAGACGTGAGCTCACTTAAAAATTTACCTTTATAGAAAGTTTTAAAGCTCAAAAAACATAGGAGTGATAAAAAGCTGTGATAACACCCCGATTTCAAAAGTGTTTGGCTGTCAGCTAACCTAAAAAATAAAGTAAATGATACAATACGTAAAAATATTCCAAACTTTTTTTTCTATTTAGATTATTGTGCCTCAATTACAAGGCTATTGACACTAGGTCAATTTTGTTACTATATATTTTACATTACATTAGGTATAATTTATAATAAAGAGAATATGTGAAAGAGAAATTAATAAAAAAAATACACTAAATTTTGTAATACAAGTTCGTTTCTCGAAGGAAATCTAGTACATTCGGATCAAGTTCCAATTGGATGAGGATCACATTTATAAGACCTTGTATAGAGTTTTTTTTTTGTTCTTGCTCGTATTTGATACACTATGTAAAAATATGTTAAACGGTCAATAATTCACTACATTTTTCACAAACAGATGATTTCTCCGAAGCAATCGGATGTCCATGTATCAGCCGTGTGTGATCAATTCTTAGCCTGAGAACGATTAATTTGTCTCTTTTACTTAAGTTAGGTAGCTGAAAGGTTTGGATGGTAGATTGTATTTTGTGTAATTTCGATGTTGAATTCTTTCATTGGTTTTGCCAGAATTTTTTGATTTGGGACCTGAAAAGTGGTTTTAGATCTGATGCTAGTTGAACAGATTTCATGTCTGATTTGGTTGTAATTGCTTCTTTTGCAGCAGTATCAGCAGTCTCATTACCTAAAATGCCAACGTGTGAATGAATCCAGATTAATGTTTATTCCAGAAGAAGTGAGACAGTTTGTTGTTTTAGGTATGGCATGAACTAATGGATGTTCGGAATACATATTTTCAATAGAGTCGGTGGAGTACATGGAATCTGTACATCTTGCAGTGTTCTTGGCTTTAGTTTGGTTACATAAGCCTTTTAATGCTTGTAGGATGGCGTACAGCTCTCCTTTATAGATAGAGGTGGATTGTGGAAGGCAGAACATCTGAATGATACTATTTGAAGTTGTTACAGAATATCTAATACCTGTCTCAGTTTTAGACGCATCTGTGTAGAGAATCTCGTCATATGAGTTTGTGTTGACCAGCTCTAGGAAAGATTGCCTTACAATTTGGCTGTTGGTTTCATTTTTGTTATAATTATTAAGCGAAATGTTAATTTTTGGTATGTTATTAATCCAAGAAGGAGTTGATGACAGTATATGAGTATCTGTTATTGAAAAATCAACAGATCGTGAAAGCAGAAGTAAAATTTGAAATAATGCCTAGCATTTATTGTTAGGCTCACAATCATAGGGTTTGTATATTAGCTTGTATATAGCATTATTTTGATTTGAAAACACTCAAGCAAAGTACGTCAGAACAAGTTGTTGCCTGCGAAGCAAAATGAAAAGTTCACCTGTTTCACATCGAAGACTTTCGGCGGGACTGGATCTGACAGCTCCGAAACATATTCGTAATGCGATATTTTGAATAATGTCAAGAATCCTTAAATAAGTCTTGGATGCTGACAGGTATGCAAAGTATCCATAATCCAGTCGAGAGAATGAGAGATCTGTATACCTTAATTAAGATTTCAACAGTTCCCCAGTGATGGTTTGCTAGAGATTTTAATAGATTTAATCTAGTTAAGCAATTAGAGAATTAAGTGACACTGAAGATGGAATCAAAATCAAGGGACAGACTATTAGTAATCTTCGCTATGCTGATGATACAGTCATAATAGCTGAGAGCCAAGAAGCGCTACAACGACTACAAATAGAATAAACACTGAAGAAGAACGACTGGGCTTGAAGATTAATATAGACAAGACGAAGGTAATGGTGGTTAGCAGAACACAAAATATTCAATTAAATATAAGAGTAAACAATAAGAACATCCAAAAGGTCCCCAAGTTCAGATATCTCAGTAAATGTATAACTGAAGATCTAGATCCAGATATAGAGATACGTTGCAGGATTGAGCAAGCCAGAACAGCATTTACTAATATGAGAACCTTGCTAAGCAACAGCAGCCTTAACTTAACCCTTAGATATCGCTTTGTAAAATGTTACATTTACTCCATACTGCTATATGGTGTAGAAACCTGGACCATAAAGGCCAATGTGATGAACCGATTGGAGGCCTTTGAAATATGGGTATTTAGAATACTACTGAGAATTTCTTGGACAGATCACACAACAAATGTCGAAATATGAAATCGAATGAGTAGAGAACGAGAATTGCTGCCAATAATAAAAAGAACAAAAACTGCTTATCTGGGTCATATATTTCGAAATTCCAAGTACCAGTTCTTAAAGTTTATTATGGAAGGGAAGATAGAAGGAAAACGGGGCATCGGAAGAAAGAAATACTCATGGCTTAAAAACATAAGGGATTGGACAAACCTCGATGCCCATGCACTCTTTAGAGCCACACAAGACCGAGAGGAGTATGCCAGAATTGTCACCAACATCCACTAATTGGATAAGGCATCATAAGAAGAAGAAGCAATTAGCTTTGACGTTTGTAATCTGTGGTTTCCATGTTAGTCGACTATCAAAAACTAAGCCTAGTATCTTTTGTTCATTAGCAACTGTGAGCGGAGTACCATTTAATATAATTTGAGGTAATAATATGCTACGTGATCTTCGACTGAATTTGAGTACTTTTGATTTTTCAGCAGAAAAATGAATACCAAAGCTTATAGACCAAGAAGTTGTTAGTTCATTTACTGCTTTTTGGATTAAGTTTGTAGTTGTGAACGTATCTTTACCGCGGCAATATAAAATCAGGTCGTCAGCATATAAGATGTACTTCACTGGGTTGTGAATATTCTTGCAAATATCGTTAATAGTTATTATAAATAAAGTGGAATTTAGAAGTGATCCTTGGGGTACCCCATTTTAATGAACGTAGGTTGAGGAAGCTTTTCCGTTAACTGATACTTTGAAGCGGCGATTAAAAAGAAACTGTTCGATAAAAGATAATGTATTTCCCGTAATATTGTATTCTTTTAATTTGGTCAATACAATAGAAAGTAATACAGTGTCGAAGGCGCTCTCGATGTCAAATGATGTTGCTATTAAATCTTGCTCATTTTGAAAGGCGGTTGTGATCTCTTTTTGTAACATTACTAAGTTGTGAGCCGTTCTTCAGAATGGACGGAATCCGGATTGAGCCGAGTTTAAAATTTTGTGTTTTTCCTAGATACCACAGAAGTCTTTTGTTTATTAATTTTTCTATCAGATTACACAAGCTTATTCCAAACTTTGTAGCCTGATCAAATGAAATATAATCATAATGTAATTCAGTAGAGGTTGAAACAAAATTTAGAGAAAGTTTAGGTGAAAACAAAAGATATTTTCAAAAAAGCACATGATTTAGATAACGAGATCATTGTTTAAACAATGAAAAATGGGTCACCTAGTTCTTCTTCTTTATTCCAAAGGTGTTGCAAATATTTGATATCTATCAAGTGTTCCTAATTTCAATAATATTTAGAGAAATCAAAAGTATGAACATAAATACACGAATCAAGATTAAAATACCTACATATAAAATTTTTCTTTTGTAGTCAAATATACAATTTTTCTTTTATACCTAGAGTGATAATGTGACCGGATTCCATAAAAAGTGATACCGTTCGACCTAAAACAAAAGCTGAACAAGCGCCAAATCATCAATTCTCTCGCTCCACCGATCACCTCCGTGCAATCATAGATTACAACAACAATACCCTTCTTTAGGGCCTTTCAGGGCACGCGTGCATCCCTCAAAGAATGACTGACTCTGAATATGCTACCAGTCGAATGAAATATTCAGAAGTGTGGCTTACTTGGCAGAACAATCGCCAGTTACCAGAATGCAACAGTGTCCTTGTTCGCTTATAATAGGGTTAGACGCAAAGTGGTTGAGAAGTTGAGGTTAGAGAATGAAGTGAGTGCTTGGAATTTGCATGACAAGATCTCAATTAGGGCACTTAACTTTACATTATTTATATCAAAAAAATTTATAGCATTATTTCAAACGAGTGAAACTTAAATGAAGTCTAAAAAATGTTTTCCCTTTTTGTCAGAAAAAGTTTATTTTCTATTATTTAGCACACGATTTCATTTCTTATTAAAACATAGTTACATTTGTACGGAGTTTTTTTAAAAATAATATTAATACCCACTCTAGTAAAGCGTTTGTTTGAACTGTCAAACCATTTTTCTGTAAAATAAAACAGTACTTATTTTTTTTATCCTTAACCCGTTTTTAAGTTGGTTTTCATTCATTTTTATACATCCAAAGGCAAACTTCTAGTCTAGAGTATCGGTACAGGTAATGACCATATTTTCTGTGATTTAAAGGTTCTAGCTTCATCTAGCGAGAAGAACTGACAATAGGTGGTCCACTAGAATTACACTGTGGTATCCAAGAGGCGTCAAGTAGTCCAGGAAATGAAGCATTTCACCTCGCAATTTTTTCGTCCTGCGTGGATTGACTTGAAATTTTAACAGAAGGTAGGTAATAGCCTAAGGATCAAAATCTATATCGAACCAAAGTGCGCCAAAGCCTTGGGGGTGGTTGCCACCCCATCTCGGGGGTGAAATTTCTTTTTACGTTTTAACCACAGGTTTCGATTAAAAAAGTGATTCTAAACAAAAAATGTTCTATACATTTTTTTTGTAAAACTGATATTTTTCAAGTTATTCGCGATTGAAAGTAACTACTTTTAGACGAAAAAATCGACGTTTTTAATCGATTTTTCGCGAATAACTCGAAAATGGTGCATTTTATCAAAAAAATTGTAGAAAATAAATTTATACCTTTTAAAAAGACAAATACAATTCATTTTTTAAAATGTTTTTGCGATATAATAGGAACCGAAATACGGCCTATCAATGTTCAGCGGTTTTCTTCAAATGCCAAATTTGAAAGATTCAAAGTCAAATATCGGGAAAATGATGTATTTTTGGAAGAAAACTCATAGAACCTTTGTTAAAGAGCATAAATAGACCTATCATAAAAAAAAGACTAGCTCAAAAATTGAGTTAGTTATGATGAAAATAAGGTCAATACCTCATTTTTTTACGAAAAAATCGATGAAAACAACCCCCTAACTACCCCCATAATTAAAATCGATCTTCACCCTTCTGCAATTCTCTTTGTACATATATTGTTAATACGTCCAAGAAGTCTGACCCATTTAAAATGCTTAGTTTTAGAAAAAGTGCAGCTTAAAGCGAGAAACGATTTACAATTTCATATTTTTTACCCTTCTTTTTTTAAATATCCCCGAAATAACTAAATATGAAAAAAATAAAAATGTACTAAATTGTAGCTTTTTTAATGACTAAAATTTTCCTTTATTTAGATTTGTTGTACAATGAATATTTGGCGAGATATAACCGTTTAAAGCATGGATTTACGATCAAGCACCATCTTTTTCGAGCCCTTTAAACTCACCCCATTTAAAAACCAAGGGTTCCAAAAAGATTTAATTCACAGATCCTTGTAGCTCTTAAAACCTCTACAAAATCGTTTTTGAAGAAACACTCTATCGTTAAAAATGAAGGAAATACGTTAAAAAAACCAATTAATTTTTTGAAATAGGGTACCCAGATAGTTCAAAATTAATAGCTTTTTCCCATGCTTTTACTGGCTGTGATACTGTATCTGCTTTTTACAATAAAGGTAAAAAAAAAATTTTTGATATTCTTCAAAAAAGACCGGACATGAGGGAACATGCCGAAATTTTTTACAGTAGTACTGCTAAGCTTGAAGATATTTTAGATGCTGGCAGATACTGTGCAATAATGTTGTACGGAACTGTTAAAGACACGCAGCTTACCAAGTTAAAAAAAAAATAAAAGATTTGGAAGCTTTTCTCGAGCAGATGCGGTACTAACAGTTCATCAAAGCTACAACGAAAAACTTTGCGGTTAAGCTATCATCCCTTCTGCCCACTGTTGATGCCTTAGATGAGCATTCAAAAAGATGCTATTACCAAATTCAACAGTGGCTTGGCAATGAAAATATCACAGCAACAGATTGGGGATGGTATTCCAAAGATGGTTTGTTATTACCCGTACGCATGAACAAACAACCTGCACCCGATGAACTTTTGAAAATTATTTTTTGCCAATGCAAAAAAGGATGTGGAGTTTCATGTGGGAGCAGAAAAGTTGGTTTATACTGTAACTCTACTTGTTCTGGGTGCTCAGGTGAAGGGTACAATAATAGTCCACCAATAATTGAAGAAGATGAGGATGACATAGATCACGATGAAGATGTAATTGATGACGAATAAAATTAATATTATAATTGTTTTACCTATAAATGTAAATATTTTCAACTATTTATGTAAATGTATAAGAATATATGGTGCCTTTTTATGTTGATAAATTTTTTTGTATTTAATTCTACTTTTTTCAATTTATATCTATTAAATTAGTTTATAAAAACTGCAATGTTTTAAAGGGTGATTTTCAATAGTTGAAAAGTTGCAAAATTTTGGCAAAAAATTGTTTTCACCTATAGCACTCATAACAATTGAAAAATTTATGAAATTGTATTTTAAAGTATAAAAAAATCACTATTTAACTAATCCAAACCAAATTTCACTCATCTTAAGATTTGTAATGTTATTTTACAATTTTTGAAAATTAGGGGTAGTTTTCACCCCTAAGAACAATCAGGGTTCATCGGCATGACATAAACTATAAAGCAGAGGGTGAGTTGAGCTTAAATCCAAATTTTTATCCAAATCGATCCAAGGCGAAATCATTTTTTTAGAATTAGTAATATTTTTACATTAATCTCTAACAAGGGTTGCTTTTTAAGGGTTGAAATATGATGGAACTCGATTCAAAAGTATAAAATAATCATTATTTAACTAATTCAAACCAAATCTTACCCATATTCAGGTTTAATATGTTATTTTATAATTTTTGACAATTAGGGGTAGTTTTCACCCCTAAAACCCTTCAGCGCACGTCGGTTCGTTATAGATTTTGATCCTTGGGCTATCACCTACCTTCTGTTAAAACTTCAACACAATCCATGCAGGACTAAAAAATTGCGAGGTTTTAACTTTTTTCGAGCTTCATTTCCTGAACTAAAGAAACCAAGAAGACGTCCAAATTTAAAATGGGACTATGACATAAGGGAACAAACCGATACAATATGGCACAGAAAAGCGAATTTCAGACAAACGTGAGCAGATGTGAAGAATGAATATATAAGGGGGGCTACACCATAATCGGAAGAATATGCTGAGAATGATGATGGTGATAAAATATAAAAAAGATTTTTACGCCGTTTAATACACACTGGTATAAAAAATCGCAACAGTAATTTTTTTTTCTGAAATACATAAAAATTTGCACACCAAAGCGACCGGTATAACCTTTATAATCGTTGTTTACTTCTTACTAAATGTTCGATAAAAACGAATGTTTTAAACAGGTACTCATAGACAAGAACGTATTTTAGAAGCACTTAAAAAGTATGGAATATCTTCCAACCCACGTAGAAAAACGTTGTGCAACCGATGTTTTAATTAATAATCTATAGAGAAGAATTTGTTTATATCATCTGAGCCATAAAACACGCTACTTAACGATCTGTATGTTGCAAATTAATTTGGGAAATAAAATATGAATGGTGGAATTGGTGCTTGAGTTAAATCTGCGTCAAAATGATCGTCCCGAGAAAAATTTATGGGAGCTATTTCGGAAAGCAGTGGCGTTTCCTTGTGAGAATTGAATATTTAATTATATGTTTTCAAAAATATTCATTTGATGAATCTCAGAAAATGAATAAAAGAAGAAAACTCAATAACAACAGAACTAATCAACTAAAGAACTAACTATTCAACTGAAAAAAGTCCTAATGACACGAAAAATGGATGAGAGGCTGAAGCTACAGATCTCCACATTGAACTTTTAAAGTATGGATCGGACACGCTACTGCAACTACTCGCTTTTGTGTTTCATTGCTTTTTGAGAGCCGAAGAACTACCATCCGACTGAAAAACAGCCTTCGTATTGTAGGATTGTATTCGTCAGCAAATACTTTCCGTTACCAATTCCTAACTTCCATTTATCCTGAACCGCGAGCCGAAAGCCAGGGTTAAGTAGCATTGCAGAATAAACAAAAACACTGTCGATAGGAGGTCGCTGATGAGTCGAGCACAGTGTGAGTAGACCACTAAGATGACGACGTAATATGCATAGGACGGGATCTCATCTCTAGACGACGTACGACGAAAGACGTGTTCATATTTTTGCTGTTAAGCCACGGTTATATTACAATAGTGTAAAGGCCCGTTTTCACACTACGTCTTATTGTACGTTTTGTGGGTCATATAAAACGTACGACAAAATGTACGTTTTGTCCAGTGTATACACACTACGTTTTTCCTTCCATTTTCTACCTCATTTCTAATTCACAGTCTTGAGTTGTGTGAAGTTTGTTTAGTGATTTTTTTTTATTATGGATGAAACACGGCTGCTTTCTTTTATTTTTTCAACCATAACGATACTATGACTGAGGAAAAAGGGGATGAGGAGGGAAAAGACAAGATGGTCAGGAGAGTGGGCTTTTAAAAAGAAGCCAGCATTCCCACGTCTCGTTACTAAAAGAACTGAGAGGCAAACCAGATGACTGGCGCAATTATTTGCAAATGGACACCTCAGCCTATTGTCAATTGCTAGAGTTGGTAACACCATACATATTGAAATAAGACACCTCATAAGAAAAGCCATTACACCCCATGAAAGACTCACAGTAACTCTCAGATATCTTACAACAGGACGCAGCGTCAAGGACTTAAGAGTTCACAACCATAATATTCAAACCAGCGTTAAGCCAAATAATTCCTGAAACCTGTAATACAATCTACTTGGTTTTAAAACAGAACTATTTAAAAACTTTTATACAATTCAATAAATTCCCAGAGAAAATCGTGGATGCATTGCCGCAAATTTGACATTATTAGGTTTTTTTAAGAAAAATGAAGCGAACTGCAGTGGAACTAGTCGTCAAATAAGTTAAGATCGAACGACTTGTCTGAACATGTATTTTCACGTAACGTTTTATCCTATCAGTTCTCGAAAAACTATGCTTCTCCCATCATTTCTACGATCCGACCTTGGATTTCATTTCGATTCGACTAGACGTACGTTTTGCTGTTTACATGCCACGTTTTATTGTAGAGGATTTGTCCTATCCAACAAAACGTACAATAAGACGTAGCGTGAAAACCGGCCTTTATAGTTACCATTTACATTAGATCTATATTCCTATAATTTACGGGTCAAATAATAAATGTTATAATTCGGATTGACCCGTGGCCATTAATTAAACCCTAGACAACAAGAAAAAAAAAACCCTAAAGTATCAAACATCCATAAATAAGGGAACAGAAGAAAGTGTTGCAACTACAGAGGTTAAAATGTAACAAACTCTGTTTCTAGACTCTAAAGCAAGATTATAAAAGAAGGAATAGAAAACCAAGTTACGGAAGAGAAGAAGCGAAGAGGATTCCATGCAGGAGTGTCTTGTACTTTCAATCTGTTTTGGTTCTAGAAAAAAGAACAATCCGAAACTTGTAGCCTGCAATGAAGGAGAATGTCGTGATGTGATCCAACGTTATCGCCACCTCTAGAATGAGACGTTACCCCGTACCTATCCGGAAGTAACCACTACATGGAAAAAAGGCATTCATTATATCTCTTAATTTTTGCTTTGAATTGATAAAAGTTAAAAGCTTTTATTCTAGCTGCACTATGTTATAAAACTTAATGGCTAAATATCTTAAACCATTTCTGGATCTCTCAAGGCTGCCAAATTCTGGTATAAGATAACTGTTTAACATCCGCCTTTTCACACAAAGCTTTGATACTACTGCACCCTTTGGTCAAACACCTTAGTTTTAGGCTCTCTTTAGGTTTTCGTGATTAATAGCGACCTTCATGGAACTATATCTATGCTTTTGGCATTATTGATGTGTGCCCAATATATTGGATTTCAGAAAATAATGATACAGCTAGCATTTTACGTAAGTCATCATAGGTAGTTGGCGGTTAAAGACCTGTTTCATGCAGAGACACAAATTTTGGAAGGTCTCCACCGATTTTTTCTCCTCATTTTCTTCAATTAAATATTGACGCCTACGCTTACGACGACTTATCTGCCTTAATTTCACCATCAGTTTCTTGTAAATTCTGTCTATATGAATTTTTTCGTCTTTAACACCTGTTTTTCTAGGAATCTTGATCGGTTTGTTTTGTTTTGCTTTGTCAAAGGAAAAGGCTATTAAAGTCTAGAGACCAGAAAAACTCGTATTATCCGCCACATAAGCTTTAACTCTCAAGGCTTGCTCATTTGCATTTGATGTATGTATTTGAATGTTGTCGATCTCTCTCTCTCTTGTCGTTTCCTCATTGCTGAGGATCGTGATTTTCTACAATGCGGGCTGTCAATTCTCTCCATCTCTTGCGATTTTGGGCTGCTCTCATGGATCTGCCTCTACGTCCTTCTACGTTTCCGCACACAATTAGTCTTTCTAAGTTGTCATTGTCTCTTCTCGCAATGTGGCCAAAAAACTTTAAAACATTTGCAAGACACTGAGAGGAGAGTCTGGTCTGAATGTTTAGCTCTTCGAGAATCGACTGATTGGATCTGCTCCGTCCACGAGACGCGTAGCATTCATCTCCAGCACCACATTTCGAATGCGTCAATCCTTTTCCTATCCTCTGATTTTATTGTCCATGTTTCGGCACCGTAACTGAAGATTGAAAAAATGAGTGTCCGTACCAGTCTCATTTTGAGTTTTTTGGATAAAGAGCGGTCCTTCCATATTTTTGACAGTCGACTCATCGCGTTCTTGGCCATCCCTATTCTTCTGCGAATTTCCGTATGGGAGGAGGCTGCATTGCTTAAGGAAGATCCTAGATACGTGAACTCGTCTACTTTCTCGAATTGATTTAGGGCGCCTGTTGTTTGGAGGATATTCGCGTGGTCCACAATCATGATTTTTGTTTTCTGATTATTAATCTTGAGCCCACACTTGTTGCTTTCGGTTTCTACTCTATTTATCAGTCTCGACATCTCCTCTTCAGATGTTGCTATCAGTGTTGTATCGTCCGCGAATCTTAAGTTTGAGATCTTTTTTCCTGCAATGGAGATGCCGCCTCTCCATCCATCGAGTGCGTTCCTCATTATGTATTCTCCATATAAATTGAACAGGTCTGGAGATAGTATGCACCCTTGTCGTACACCTCTGCTGGTTTTGAAGGTATCAGATTGCTGGTTTTCAATTCTTATTTTAACTGAGTTATCTTCGTATAAGTTTTTAATTAATATTGCCAAATAATCTGGAACTCCCATCTCATGAAGAACTGTCCAGAGAACTTCCCACTTCACACAATCAAATGCCTTTTGGTAGTCTAGAAAACAGATTATTATTGGAATTTTAAATTCGCGGGCCTTTTCTATGAGCTGCCGCATATTAAGGATTTGCTCTCTCGTACCCTTCCCTTTGACAAAGCCTGCTTGTTCTTGGGGAATTTTTTGTCTTGGGGAATGTTGTCGATATCGTTCTATTATTCTTATAAATTCTTGTACAAAACTGAGACAAGTACAACGGAGTCACTCATATTTGTAATGTTTCTGCTTGGAACAGTCCTTCATTAAGACCATTGTAATCGTTTCCCATAAATACTGTGCTATCATCTTTTATTAGTGATATGTTGAATAAAAGTTTATTTTTGTAAATGCACGCCACTGTGTTAATAATTAGTTACGTTGTAGAATATAAGGAAGCCCACATCTCTCAAAAAAGATCTCGATATCGGGCCACTTACTGTGTTTAAAATAGTTATTTTACAAACAAGTCTGTCTAAGTACGCGTACTTGAACAAAGTGGCCCACTTCGGGACCCATATGGTTATTATAACCTGTCTCGAAGCCGAACTGGTTTACGTGAAAAATGAGTGGAAAATGATCTGTTGATGGATTCAGGCTCAGGTTGTGGTAAATATTATTAAAATATGAATTCATAACTTGCGAGCTTGATTGCTTTGATTGTGTACCTACACCTGTGAAAAATGGCTTCGTGATTATTATTTCTCGACACGATGGAAATATTTTGGTTAATATACAGAGATTGTTTAGTTGTTTTACTCGATGTGCATTATCGGACGGTGAGGTAACTTTCTGATTCATTGTATAATCCAACAACATAGTTATTTTGAAAACTGCTCGTTCTAAAAAATCAGTCTTGCAGCGAACAATATCCATTAATTAAAGAACAGATGTTTTAAGTACCAAAAATGTTATTTTTCAGAAACATTTGAACGTTTTTCATACTATAGTAACTTCTTTTTCTTGTGTCGTCCAGGGATTAAGTATTTGATTGTTCCGAGATAACAATTCGCCCCATTGTTCTCCAGCTGCATTAGATGATCAAGAAAAATTTTATGTCTCTTGCATTTCATTTCATCCTCATCGACGTTCAATATATTCGTATTATGCTACGATTTTGCTTATCCTATTATTTATTAACCGATTGTTCTGCGTATCCTGTGTTTTAGCTGTAATTTATTGTGTATCCAGGCATTTCTCTGTCCATTGTATCATTTTATGATTTTTATGTCGGTTTCCATATCATCTCACCAACTTGTTTTCGGCTCCTTCGTTCGACTGGGGTCATTTCATAACTTTTTCGATGATCTCGTTTGCTGGTCTTTAGCTTGATGATGTGTCCCATCCATTACAAGCCTTTTAATTTAATACCTCATTCTTGTATTTCATTTCCCAACTTTTTCCTACATCTTTGTTTCTTCTTAATCTTTTTTCTTCATATATGGTGATGTTTAAGTACCAAAATTATTCCCATTAATTTCCTTTCAAGTCTTGTCTATCATAACTGGCCGCATCTTGTTCTGTATATTTATATTTTTGCGTGTTTGCTTGGTTTTCTGTTTTTAATAATTTTTCATCGTCTTTATCGTATTCCGCTTCATATGTTGTAGTAATGGTGTTCTTGACTTATGGTCTTGTTTCAGTCAGAAGTTGAGAGTAATGTTCGATCCAAGATTTTTCTTTTAATAAATCTATTCTACTCACTTCCTTTCTGTTTGTTCTAAGGTTTTTATATACTTGTCTTGATTTTCTTGAATGTATATATTTGCTGAGCTTTTTGCATTTTCTTTCCTAGGAAACATTTTTTTCGTCAGTTACTAGATTTTTCACTTCCCTGTTTGATCTTGCATATGTTCGTCTATCATCTGGATCATTTGTTTGCAGCCACTTCTGATATGCTTGTTTCTTGTTGTGTACTGCATTAGTGATGCCATTTGTCCACCACAATGGAGTATCCTTTTTGTTCATTTGGATCGTGCCAAGTGCTTCATTGACTTTATTTATTATCTCTTGATAGGTATTTTGGGCTGAAAAGTAGATCAGATTTGTTAATTTTTGGCTGAGCCGTAACTTATATAAAAATGATGTTAAGTTGCTTTGCAGTGCATCAATATTGCATTTGGATAGGTCTAGCTTCATTTTCTGTAGTTCATATAACAATTTTTCATGCTAAACTCTATCAAAAGCTTTCTAGTAGTCGATGAAACAGAGATATAGGTTTTTCTGGTAATCGAGGCACTTTGAATGAGTGTTTGAGTCACAAACAGCGCCTTTCTTGTTCCCAAGGCCTTTCTAAATCCGAACTTAGAATCACTAACTCAGCGAGAACTTGTTGCTGAGTTTTTATAGTTTTTCAGCTTTGGTACAGGGTGTAGTCATGTAGATCTCCTTCGCCGGTATAAGTTTGCCTGATCTTACAGCCTGCGTTGTTGAATTATCTCTAATATTTTTCATCAATCAATGTCATACAATCGTTCTTTGTAGTCGTTTTATTTTAGAGAAGAAAAGTGTTACACATATACATATTTTATGGTTTTTCATCAAGTGAGTTGATTCATCACTTTGTAAACAAATGTTTGTCCATGTAAATCATCTTTAAGTCGGCTAGGAAACTTTCCCAATATTGTCGACATATTTGCCTTTTTGCTTGATTCCGATTTTCCCTGTATACTTTACTTGATTTTCTCTGTTTTATTGTATATTGTTATATTTATCCGTTTGTTTTCAATTTCTCAACTGCATTGTTCACTTTTAAATTTCAATGTAATCTAATTCTTTACTAGTTATTATTTTTTGTGGTTATCTAAGGTCTTATATTGATATTTATCACATATTTATAGACTACAAGGCAGTCTACGATTCTGTGAATAGAAGAGAAATGCTCAAAGCGATGTTATGTTGAATACCAAATCAGTTGGTACATTTAACAAAACTAACTCTTGAAAAAGTTAAATGTAAAGTTACGAATTCAGGGGGAACTGCCTGAACCTTTTAAAACAAATAACGGGCTGCGCCATGGAGACCCTGTTTCTTGTATACTGTTTAATCTAGCTCTAGAAAAAGTAATACGTAGGGCACAAATCACAACCATTGGTTTAATATATAACAAATCAGTGCAAATCCTTGCCTAAGCTGATAATATCAATATTGTTGGGAGAACGGAAAATGCTGTACGAGAGCGTTAAAAGAATCAGGTACAAAAATGGGTTTAATAACAAATACCAACAAAACGAAGCATATGAAAATAAGCACGCAACCACAAATCTTCACCCACTTGTTATAGAAAACGACGTCGTCGAAGCAATTAAGGAATTTGTATATCTGGCTGGGAGTGCTCCTTAACACTGAAAATAATACTACCGCAGAGATAAACCTCAGAATTTGCACTGCCAACAGATGCTATTTTGGGCTCAATCTCCTCCTTAAATCCACAATTATATCTGACTAAGGTCTTATAAAGTATTAAGCTGGTCTTAAGCAAAATAGGATCTACATTATTATACGGAGTAGAGGCCTGGACACTTTCCGAAGCTTCTTTAAGAAAACTCGAGGCATTCGAGATGTGGTGTTACAGACGTATTTTAAGAATTTCATGGGTGGATCGTGTGACTAATGTTGAGATCCTACGTAGAATAGGCAAGGAATGCGAGATTATTAACACCATCAAAGAGCGCAAACTAGAATATCTTGGCCATGTTATGAGGAATGAACGGAGATACGGCTTGTTGCAACTCATTCTTCAGGGCAAGGTATTTGGAAAGAGAGGACCAGGAAGAAGAAGAATATCTTGGCTTCAAAACCTGAGAAAGTGGTTTAATACATCGACAACCGGACTATTCAGAATAGCAGCAAGCAAAGTTAGGATAGCCATGTTGATCGCCAACATCCGGAACGGATAGGTATCGTAAGAAGAAGCAAAATAAGTCGTTTAATATTAATATAAATCTATTAAGTAAGATATGAACACAGAACATTTAATTAAATACCTTAAAAATAGCAAAATGTACTACTTCTTGCAATTATTGTACGTATTTTGATACGCTTATGTCGCAAATAATCTAATTCGGGACACAACTGTGTTGTTTATCTATTAAAAATAGAACAATATTTAATTTACTTGTAGAAACAACACAAGTATCTTTTAAAAACAAGACCAAAATCAAAAACCAATTCCCGGAAAACCCGCCAACTTATCCTGAGCACCGAAATCGTGACGATACGGCAGCCAAAGTGCCTCCAAGTCCCACCCTCAGCGAATCAAAATTCAGAAAAACGGAGAACGACGACGTCCCGGAAAAGCCGGTGAAAAGAGAAGAAAAACGCCAGCGGCTCACCGATGTACGCGACTGGCATCGGGATAATATTTACTCTCTATTACATCGGCAGTGTGTTGGCAGATCTATTAGGGGAAGCACAGTAGCATCGTGGGTGTTGTGACAGTTATTAGACACCAATAAATCGGCGGAAAAAATGGACGACGATAGTAATCACAGCAGTTTGAAGGTAGAAAAAAGCGGCGGTTCGGTTACGCCGTTTTCGATTAACGATATTTTGAGTAAAAAAGTTGAGCAGAACGTTGATAGAGACGATGATAGTGATGTGCAGGAGTCTGCTTTGGATATGTCTAAGAACCAGAAGATTTTAGAAGGTAAGCCAGCTAGTTTTTTAATATATTCATTTTTTTTTTGTTAAAAAAGAAATATGAAAAATAACATTTTTTTTCTTAATTTTAACATAATTTCATACGTTTAGCAGATTCGGTATGTTATAAATATAATTAGATTATTTATTTATTTATTCCACAACAAACACATTTTACAGAATAAAATGTAATTACAAGTAGGGATTTTGACATTACTAACACCTACATGCTAAGATAAAGTGATCGAAGCGGATAGAAGCTAGATTTAATTGCTTTGATGTTGGTGTTGAAGATATCTATGTCGCTATTTTTTTTATTATTATATTGCACTGCCTCATCATGTTTATGGGCGAGCAGTCTGTCTCACAATTAAAAAAAAACAGCTCTCTATGACTTAACCTTAAGTTAATCTTAGGTACCAAGAACTTTATATAGTTGATCAAAAATAAGTTTTTATATTTTAAGTTATTCACAATATAATATACAAGTAGCATTGCTTGCATTTTCCGTCTCTGTTCCAGTGTTACAAATTTGAAAGTTTCAAACATACTCCGATAAGACACCAAGTATGGATAAGAATTATATTTTCTAACATATAGATATCTTAAAAACCTTTTTTGTACCTTTTCAATTAAATATATATTTACTTCTGCATGGGGTGCCCAAACTACAGAAGCATACTCAAGATGTGGTCTTACCAAAGAATTATATAGTTTAATTATGCTATCTATCATCTTAAAATGTTTGGTGTTTCTAATTATAAATCCTAACATCCTAAAAGCCTTATTAGTAGCAAATGATAGTGATCATTGAAGTGCAAGCTTTGCTGAAAATTCACACCAAGATCTTTACACACGGATTTTCTGGGCAATTCTCTATTATTGATATAATAAACCATTTTAATAAAGTTCCTGTTACGTGTGAAGGTCATCACTGAACACTTTTCAACATTTAGATCCATTCTATTTATCTAAAATCAATTAGATACCGCATTCAAATCTAGTTGTAATAGTTGACAATCACATTGATCTTCTACAACTCTAAACATCTTAAAATCATCTGCAGACATTAAACAAGTGGAAAATTTGAGACAACTAGAAAGATCATGTATAAAGCAAGCAAATAAGAGTGGTCCCAGCTTGCTGCCCTGAGGAACTCCTGAAGTTACGGAATATTCCTCTGAGAAAAAATTACTAACTCTAACTTGCTGACTTCTATCTGCTAAATACGAATTCAAAAATGTTGCATTAATTGAAAGGCCAAAGGTGCCCAGTTTTTCTAGTAATAAACCATGATCAACATTATCAAATGCTTTTGCACAATCAGTGAAGATTACATCCATTTGCCTCTTAGTATTTATGGCATCTGCAGCAGATTGTGTGAAAATACATAAATTTGTAAGTGTTGATATATCCGGTAGAAATCCATGTTGATATGTATTAAAAGATTTGATAAAATGTAATAAGTTGTTATATAAAATAGATTCAAATATTTTTGCCAAAGAATTTAAAATACTAATTGGTCTATATTACCAGATTTAAAAATAGGAACTATAATCGTATCTTTTAATTTTTTAGGAAAGGTATTCGTTTTTAAAGCTAGATTAAATATAACCTGTAATGGTTCAACAAGTTGGTCAATACACCCCTTATAGATATAAGCAGGTAGATTATCTTTACCTGTACATTTCTTGGGTTTTAATCTCTTTACACAAGCTCTAATGGCTTCTTCAGTTATCTCATCAAACTCTAGAATACCATGAAACTTAGGTATCTTCATATCGTTTGAGATGCTATAGACTGACTTAAAGTATAGTGCAAAAGCATTAGAAACTCCATCAGAACCACTGTAAACATTGTTTTCTAACTTAATTGCTGATGGTAAACCCCTGAAACTACTTCTGGATTTCAAAAATGACCAAAAACTAGTTGGGTCCATGTTAACATTTGTTTCTACAGTGTCATGATATTTTATATACTTAGATTTTATTTGTATTTTAATGGACTTCCTAAGACAGTTGGAACCATTCTTGATTTGGATATTAAATGTCCTCCCTGTATTTGCCTATCTAGCTTGTTCTTCTTCTCATCCTACACCTACTGACGACTCCTACAGAATATATATGCTATAGTTTTGCTAAAATAGCGATAACGAAGTCCATTTAACGCAAGAAAATAGTGTACATCGGTAGCTAATAAATAAATAGTAGTACTGTATATAAAGTATATTTATAATTTTGAATAAATAATTAACGAACCTTTGTAGAATTTATGATATCGTATATTTGACTGGATTTATGAATGTGTTTGCGTTCTTGTTCCCAGTTTCCAAACTTTTCTTTCCACTCAGTCATCCTCTTTCAGATATCTTTCCATATAGTGTATCCCTGATTACTAGATCTCTTTGGGCGTACTCGTTTCGTTCTGTCTGTTGGTTTTTTTAGTTCATTATTTATATTGGTATTCAGTATGGTTTCTTTTTGTACTGCATATCCATACTGCAGAAGTTCTTTTAGGCGTATATCGTTAATAATAGTTCTTCTACTTCTGAATGATCTCGTGATGTTTTAATTTCCAAGGACAAAAGTTTCTAATATGGATTTTCTTATAAATATTCTATAAAGTCTATTTCTGTTTCCAGTATTATCTTTGCTGTTCAGCGACTAAATTGCTAAAAATCGTTCCTGAATGTTACTAAGCTTTTATAAACAGAATTTTCAATGTAGTTTCGTTTTATGCCATATTTTTTTTACCAACATGTAAATTTACTATACGGCTTTCTATTTACCTATGTATCTATCTCAGCTTCGTCTTCTTTAAGTGGTTAGATATCATCATCACTATCTGTACTCTATCTACTGCTTCTCTGAAGAGTTCAATTGAATTGCGTCTAAAGCACTCCCTTAAAAGTTTCAACCATGGCATTTTCCTTTTGCTCACACTCCATTCTCCTCTTATCTTTCCCTGTATTATCAATTTTAGCATTTTATATTACTGTCCACTCATTATTACGCGTTCCAGATATTGTAACTTTCTTAGTTTTATTGTGTTTATTATTTCTTATTCTTGGCCATTAATCAAAATAATTTTGTGTTTATTTTCTTCTGTGTCCATGCTATTTTAAGCATCCTTCTGTAACACCACAGTCCAAATGACTGTAGCTTATTGTTCTTGCTTCAGTGTCTACCGTTCAAATCAATCTTAGAGCTCTTACTCCCAGTGCTTATCCAAGGTCTTTATTGCAGAGAATTGTTATTATTTTTACAAACGCATTTTTTTCTTTTTCTATCCCTTTCCTTACTTTTGTTGTTTGATCATTATTTTTTTAAAGCCAGGTTTCCAGGTATTAGTATTTTTCAACCCTTTCTATTAGTATATATCCGAAATATATATATGCGTCTTTTCTGTGGCAAAAAGATTCTTTGTCTAATACCATCTCTCTCTCTCTCTCTCTCTCTCTCTCTCTCTCCACACACACACACACATATATATATATATATATATATATATATATATATATATATATATATATATATATATATATATATATATATATATGTGTGTGTGTGTGTGTGTGTATATTGTTATTATTATATAACTAGTCCTTTTTATATTCATTTTCTTCTTCCTCTTTATAAGCAATTCTGCTTGTTCATTGGCGGATTAAGACCTCTATGGAAGGTTGTCACTCCATCTTTTGCGCGGTCGTCCGATACTTTTTCTGCCGATTGGGTCTACTCCATTCTGCTTATGTGGTTATTGCATTTTTTTTTTTCTATTTTGGGTCCATTCATTTATACACTGCACGTTACATTTTGTTCTAATGTCTTCACTTCTCTTTCGATCTCTCCGCGTACTTCCTGGAATTCTTCTCAGTACTCTTATTTCTTCCGTTTCCAGTAGCCTTTGCATTGTGGCTGTATCGGGTCTTGTTTCTGAGGCATATTTCATTATTGGTCTTACACTGGCTTTACAAATTCTTTACTTAAAGACTGGTGTATGTACCCGGATTTAACACGGTCTGTCCGGATTGGTAAGCCAGTACCTACTGGGATATGGCCGCCAGGGGATCAGAGGTTGGTAACTGAGTAAAGGAAACGCATAAAATTGAAAATGGCGGACGGTTTTCAAAAAGCTGTGATATATAGATCTTCGAGGGAGACTGTACCCGATTCCGCACTTGATGTTGACTCATAAAAACAATGGCAAGAGGCTAAACAAATCAACACGAATCAAGAAGCTGTTTTACAGCTTCGACTAACTGAAGTATCTACTAACGAAGGCGTTCTTATATGTATTGAAGAAATTTGAAGCAAATTTGCATAACTAATAGAAAAGTACGTTGTAGCGCATTAACCACAATGTTCAACAAACAATCCACAGTTAAAAGTCACTGTAACTTTTGGAAATCTTCAGTCTGAAAAGTAAATTTATAGTAAATGTTAAAAAGAAAAAGGAGTTGAAACATATGCGGAAGTGGTAACCGCAGAAGAAGTGAATTTGAGATTATTAGCTGAGAAAATGTTCGAGGAAAAGTTTTTAACTCCATCAGACATGATACCAAATATTTTTTCTGCAGAATATACATACATATAAAGTTGGATGTTTGGAAATTATAGATTCGCATAAAACCTCTGGAAAGTGCGATTTGAGTAGATTTTCTATCGGGGCTACATAGGTAGCTGGGTCAAATTTATATGCCTGCAAGTCAGTGAATTGGAATCATTTTATCGTAGGGCCCAGATAAGTTGTAGTACTGCTTCTTCTTCCTCTTTATAAGCAATTCTGCTTGTTCATTGGCAGATTAATACCTCTATGGAAGGTTGTCATTCCATCTTTTGGTATTTTGCCGACACGGGTCTTCTCCATTCTGCTTATGTGGTTATTCCATTCTTTTTTTCTATTTTGTGTCCATTCATTTGTACACTGTACGTTACATTTTCTTCTAATGTCTTCACTTCTCTTTCGATCTCTTTCGTATTTCCTGTAATTCTTCTCAGTACTCTTATCTCTACAATTTCTAGTAGCGTTTGCGTTGTGGCTGTGTCTGGTCTTGTTTCTGAGTATTATGTCATTATTGGTCTTACACTGGCTTTATAAATTCTTGACTCCATCTCAGTTCTAATGTGTCTGTTTCACCATATAGTGTTATTAAGGCATCCTGCCAGTCTATTTGCTTTTTGTACTTGATCTTTCACTTCTTTGTCCACGTCTCCATAGCTAGACAGTCTAATTCCCAGGTATTTTATTTCCATTACTTCTTGCCATAAATATTGCCAATACTGATGCCATAAATTTCTATTTTACTATCTGGTTAGTTCTTTGCTAACTTCTATTGTTTTAGTTTTCTGAGATGAGATTGTCATAATTAATTCTTTTGCTGTTATGTTAAATCTATGAACCAGTCTTTGCAGACTATCTTCATCTCTATCAATATTGCGTCGTCTGCGTAACAGAGTATTTTTATTTCTATGTTTCGAATTCTGTATCCTCTTCCTTTGTTAATGGTTTTGATGATTTCATCCATGATCAAATTAAAGAGCGTGGGGCTCAATGAATCCCCTTTTCTTATTCCGCTGCGTATTTCTATAGGTTCTGTAAGTTGTCTATCTCTTCTGACTTCCATTTTGTTGTTTTGGTAGATGTTTTCGATAGTTTTTATAATATTCCAGGGAACTTCTCTGTTATACAGAAGATGGATTACATCTTTGAGTCATACTCTGTTAAACACTTTCTTTAGGTCAATCAGACACAGAAATGCTGGTCTATTATACTTAAGTGATTTCCCAGTAATTTGCTTTATAATGAATATTTCATCTCTACATGATCTTCCACTATGAAAATCTTGTTTTTCATCTGCTAAACTTATCCTCTGATTTATTAGCACTTGTAAAACTTTAGTTGTAAGTTTTAGCGTAGTATTTAACAAGTTTATACCTCTGTAGTTTTCTGGCTGTTTTTTATCTCCTTTTTTGAATAATAGAAATAGTTTGCTCGTTCTCCATTCTTCCGGTATTTTATTGTGTTTTATAATTTTATTAATTAATATTGCTGTTCATATTCTTGTTTTGTAATTGGTCTGTCATTGCTATGCTATATTCATTTAAGTCCATATTTTTCAATCAAAGTGCTTCTCTTGTTTAGGAGTAGTTAGAGTTGTTCAGCAGAGTTTGCCATAATCACGGTGTCATCTTCATATCCTATATTGTTTATAGTTCTGCCATTATTTATTATTTCTTTACTTTCAAATAACCTGCCTAACTGATTTCCTCTCCTCCTCTACTCATTTCAATCTTGAACAGTTTTCATTATCTATTACAATTTGTGCTCTATGTTTTTTACTTTTTGACTAGGTTTGGACTAATTTTTCTGTTAATGTCATAGTTTGTCAAACGCTTTTTGAAAATCAACAAACATGCACATCCACATCCATATCCATGCATCTTTGAGCTATCATATTAATAGTTATTTAACCAACAAGTGTATTAATAAGGGCGATTAACAATTGAGATATTTTAACGCGTGAGCGAAGCGAGCGCGTTAATGTTCGAGATTGTTAATCGCCATTTTAATTCACGAGTTCGTTACAAAACTTTTCGACCGTACTTTTTAGAAATAAAGATATCTTAGTTTAAATATTTATTTACTTAACGATAAACAACAATTTTTTCAGCTTTCATTGACTTTATTCAAAGTTTCCTTAGTGGTAGTTTTATTATAGTAAACATTAATATTCGAAATGGTGCAATTACTGAAATTAAAGAAAGATATTGATAAATGATTATCTGCTGTATAGCATTTTGATAAATTTATATTTAAGTCTTCTTGGACCTCTGTAAATTCTGTGATAGAAGTTAAATTCTGGTGGAGTTAAATTAAACTCTACGTCAATATCCATCCTTTGATTTTTTAAATACACAGAATTTTAAACAATAAAGTAAATAATGACATACAATAACAGGTAGTACTAACAGCGGCCACTTCATTATAAATTAATTTTTTAGTTCGAATATAAATAGGTATAGGTTTAGTTGCCTACACCACAGGTCACTGCCAATCACAGAGCGTTTAATTAATTTATGCAAGCAATGTATGTTGTGTTGCCTATAATAAAATCGTTCATTAACAGAAAATCATTCATTAACAGGGGTCATTAATCAACGATTTTAAGGGTGTTAAAATTGATCATAAATGGACGGTCGACGGAAAAGGTAAATAACGATTCTCTGGTTCCTAGTCGGTTTCTGAAAACAAACTGCCCCATCGTCTATTCCTTCTTCCAGTTTTTTTTATACGACTATGTATGATTTTCAAGAATAATTTATGAACAGCGTTTATTAATGCGCTGTTGCGGGTGAAAAGGAGGATAAGTCATGAAATCATAAAACTTAAAAACGAGAAAAACACTATTTAAAATTTTACAAAAAAGTAATTTTTTTTACAGTTGTTTAGAATGATAATCTACTTGAAAGTTGTTCTGAAGCTATTTTCTTGTTGCATGTTAAAGTAACTACTATTTAAATGGGAATAAGCCACAATTAAAGGTTAAAGTACGTTTATTGACGTTTCAATTTCCACTTCGGAAATCGTTATCAAAATAAAAACATTAGTAAATTAAACAAAAATTAAATTAAAATTAAATAAAAAAAAACAAAATTTGTTTAATTTATAATGTTCGTATTTTGAGAACGATTTCCGAAGTGGAAATTGAAACGACAATAAACTTACTTTAACCTTTAATTATGGCTTATTCCCATTTAAATAGTAATTACTTGAACGTTTTTTTATATGTAATTTTCCTAATTGCATTTTCACAAATAAGCATACGACTCACCCCCTTTGTAATTGAACATAATAATGATAACACACAGGATAATCGAAAATTTTATTATGTTAATACAAGTGAACTCGGTTTATTAGTCTAATTTATTAACTTTATTTATTAATTATTATAAAATGTTTTAACACTTAGTTTATTAAAGTCTTTATTTGTACAATATTACACTAATTTATTTTACACTATAATTATATAATTTATTTACAACATTTATTACAATTTATATTCCCGACAATACGCGCGTTACATTTCAAAACTCGACTCGATATTATTATTCCGACTAACTTCAAAATGAAAAGGTCCTCTATATATATATATATATATATATATATATATATATATATATATCACATCGCCGTTATTCTGGAATCCCCTCGGCGACCTGTGTTGACCTTTCTCGAACAGAAGGGAGCGCCAGACAGGTTTCTAGCGGGTCAGAGAATCTACGAAAACAGTCTTGTTTAGAATAATAACATGTTAACAGGTTAAATATGAGTCATATTTATCGTAACACAAGCTTACTTACGACGTATATTTAAGTACTAAAAACATTAAATACCTAAGCATACAAACCTAGCTAAAAGATACTTCAAACTTTTAATCGTCGTCAGAAATTGATGAATCAGGGACACATCAGCTAAATCTTTATTAGATTTTTGTAAAAGTCCCACAGTGATTTTAATATGTACGGCAGTAAGTCCATTAGGTGCTTTTCTTTTTCTATCGTTATAGGCAAAGGCTTGTGATATGCCTCCTTGGGTAATCAATTTCTAGCAGTTTTTCCGATCTTTCCTAAATCTATGGTCCTAAAAGGTTCTTCTTTGTTTGTTAAAAGACAACTTGTATTAAAACTCTTTAGATTTTTCATACCGCAACCAACGAAACTGTCTTTAGTTTCTCTTGTCATTCTGAGTATCAGTTTTGCGGTTAACTAGTACGGAATTAAATAAGTCACCAAAATTAAGAAACGGAAAGCGCTGCATGTCTGTAACTAAAAATTGATACTTTCTCCCAACTTGCCGAATTAGTCGAGCCCAATCATGTGGATGTTCTATTTGACTACTCAATTTTTTCTTTTTTTTTTCTATTAAACTATGATTCGTATCGTACTCCATATGTGTATCATCATTCAATCTTCGCTTATCCACTGCTGGACATAGATCTCCCTCATAATTTTCCATCTGTTTCGATCTTGTGCCTCTTGCATCCAATTCCTATGACAACGTTTTAGATCGTCAGTCCAACGTGTTGGTGGACGACCTCTGCTTCGGTAGGCATCGTCTCCATTCCAATATCCGCTTTGTCCATCTATTATCTGTCATTCGAGCCACGTGACCTGCCCAGTTCCATTTCAGTGTTGCTACTCTCTCTACTGCATCAGCCACTCCTGTTCTTTGTCGTAGCTGGCGATTTGGGATCTTGTCTCGTAGTGAAACGCCCAACATAGCACGCTCCATCGCCCTTTGACACACATGGATCTTTTGAACTGTTCTCCTTGTCATGGTCAACGTTTCCGCACCGTAAGTTAACACTGGCAAAACACACTGATTAAACGTTTGTCTTTTAAGGCATATTGGTATATCAGACGATTTGAAAATATGGTTCAGCTTGCCGAAGGCTGCCCAAGTCAGTCTTATACGACGGAGAAGCTCAACGGTTTGGTTATCTTTTCCTATGCGAATCTCATGACCTAGGTATTTATAGGACATTACCTGGTCTATGGATCTTGTTCCTACACATATATCTTCGCTGACTACAAGATTTGTCATCATCTGGGTTTTAGATATATTTATTTTCAATCCCCCTTCTAGCGAGGAAAGGTAGAGCTGATTTAAAAGTTCTTTGGCCTCATCTATCCTATCAGCTATTAGTATAGCCATATATACACATATATCCATATGTGTATGGCAATATATAAAAAAACTTACTTTTATATGAATTCTCAAAATAAGGTAGTAATAACTAAAAATTAAGATAAACAGATAGTGAGTGGCGTTAATACTGTGGAATTAAATGGAAAAGTATTCATTGTAAACATACACGACAGTATAGTCCATTTCCATAATTTTATTCTCTATTATACACCCACATTATCCGTGACGTAAATAGAAGTAAGCAAAAAACCGCTTTTAAATAAATATGTCAATGGCTAGAAGCCAAAAGATGACACGGCAAAGAACACCACAAAATGGTGGTTGATACTACCTGGCACCTATACTTGCGAAGCTTTCAGCCTAAAAGCTTTTGGCACTTTGGTTACGTGCGTTACTTAATTTTGGTAATTGGTCTATGAATGACGCCATCGTGGCACACAAAAAGGATTGTGCAGGGATTTATAACAATAATTTAAAAGGCATTAAGGATCGTTTGTGCTATTTTGGTTATACAACGATTTGTCATGGGTGTTTTAAACGGTGAATGATACCGAATTATACAGTGACGACAAGAAATACAAAATGGAACAAAAAATTCTCACGCCTACACGTATTTGCTATATTTTGAAAAATATGTAAGTCAAATTTTAATATTAATATTGAGGAACTCAACGCTGATTCAAGGACATTTATCTTTATTTTCCTTCATGTCGTCGTGTGGACTTTAATTAGGGTTGTGATGATTTTGGCTGCATATTTTAATCAGTTAGTACGAATATTAATTATTACTACATAATCAATATATTAAAAGATGTATGTACTCGCTTCGGCGGTACATGTACTAAAATTGGAACCATACAGAAAAGATTAGCATTGCCCCTGCACAAGGATGACAAGCAAAATCGTTAAGCGTTATACAATTGTATGAATATTTTAAAAACTCTTCATCATCCAGCCTCAAGAGTCCACTGCTGAACATAGGCCTCTTCCTCATGTTTCCAACCCCGTCTATCTTGCGCCGCTCTCATCCAGTTTTTATTGAGTCTTCTTAAATCGTCAGTCCATCTTGTAGGTGGTCGACCGACGCTTCTCTTGTCTTCCCTTGGCCTCCATTCCAATAACCTCTTTCTCCATCGCCCATCTGTCACTCTGGCTATGTGTCCTGCCCATCTCCATTTTAGTCACTCCGGTTCTTCTCCTGATGTCTTCGTTGGTTATTCTGTCTCGCAGAGTTATTCCTAACATGGACCGCCCCATTCTTCTCTGCGTGACTCTCAGTTTGGTAGCTGCTGCTTTTGTTAAGGTAAGTGTTTCTGCTCCGTACGTCAAGACTGGGAGGACGCACTGATCAAATACCTTTCGCTTTAGGCATGTGGGCAGCTCACTTTTAAAAGTTTCTCTCAGTTTTCCAAATGCTGCCCACCCAAGGCCGATTCTTCTCTTCAGTTCATGAGTCTGGTTATCCCTGCCAATCATAATTTCATGTCCCAGGTATTTATATCTATCTACGAGTTCTATTTCTTTTCCACCAATACTGATGTTCTGGTTGGGTACCAAATTGGTGATGATTTTTGTTTTCGAGATATTTATATTTAAAACTACACTTTCTGTAGCCACAACGAGTTCCTGTACCATCTCTCTTGCCATACCTAGATCTTCAGCTATTATAAGTATATCATCGGCGAAACGTAAGTTGTTTAGATATTCTCCATCTATTTTTATTCCCTTTATCATCCAATCCAAATTCTTAAAAGCATGTTCTAGCACCGTATTAAAAAGTTTAGGTGACATTGGGTCTCCTTGTCTAACCCCCCGTTCTATTTTTATGCGATTATTGTTAGTATGTAATCTGACAGTGGTTGTTGCCTGCAGGTATATTTTGTTAAATAATTTAGTATATCTATAATCTAGCCTGCATTCTTTAAGCGCCTGTAATATTTTGCTTAGCTCAACTGTGTCAAAGGCTTTGTGAAAATCGATAAATATTAGAACTAGAGGTTTATTGTATTCCACTGCTTTCTCTATTAGGGTTTTTATACTTTGTAGATGGTCATTTGTTCCGTAACTTTTTCGGAATCCTGCCTGTTCCCTTGGTTAATAAGTCTCTAATTTTCTTTCCATTCTCTTAACTAGTATTCGCATAAACAACTTATTTATATGGCTGAGGAGGCTAATCGGTCTGTAATTCTCTAAATTTGCTTTATCTCCTGCTTTGTGTAATAGAATCATAGTAGCGTTGTTCCAGTCTGTTGGAATATTGGTGCTGTGAAGGCAGATATTGAAAAGTTGTTTAATTTTTTCAAGTAATACATCCCCTCCAATTTTTAGTGCTTCTGATACTATTCCATCTTCACCCGGGGTTCGATTATTTTTCATTTTCTTCAGGGCTTCTTTGATTTCTGATTTTGTTATATCGGGCATTAAATCTGATCCTTGGTTTAATACCCCAGTTTTTAGTGTAATTGGAGGTTCCGTATTGTTATCTTTTTTTCTTGATCTATATAACTCTGTGTAGAACTCTTCGACTATTCTTAATATTTCATCTCTGTTCGTTGTTTCTTCTCCAGTGCTGTTTCTCAGTTTGTTAATTTCTATTTTCCCCTTTTGTACGCTCCTCTTCAAAACTTTCATGTTCTTATTTTGCTCTATTGCCTGTTTTGTTTTTTCTACATTGTAGTTTCTTATGTCTTTTCTTATTGCCTTTGTGATCGTCTTATTTATTTGATTTATCGCTTCTTTGCTTGTAGTGTTATCTCCTTTTATTTGTCGCCTTAGTTCTATAAGGGTTTTCGTGGGTTGACTCAGTTTTTCATCTTTTTTGCTTGTCGGACAATATTTAGTTTGAGCCTGTTGTATTGTGTTGACTATTTGTTTGTTCAATATATTGATGTCTGCTGTTGTGGTATCTTTCAATGAATTACCAATATATTTTTCGAACTCCTTAAAAACTCTTGCCCACCAGCAATGGGGCGCTGAAGAAAAAATCTTATTAAGAATCTATAGAGTTCTTATTTGCTCCAGATTAGATTACTGCAGCATGTTCTATATGACCGTCTGCAATACTTATCTCAAATCTCTAAATTCAATACAAAAGACCTCCTTACATATATCATCATCATGCAACCTCTTTTGTCCACTGCTGGACATAGATATCTCCTATTTTTCCACTCTTTACGATTCTGTACGTCTTGTTGCCATTTCTTGTGTTGGTGGTCGTCCTCTGCTACGCTTGTCTTCTCTTGGGTGCCAGTCAATTAGTTTTCTGGTCCATCTTGAGTCTTTTAGTCTCACTATGTGACCTGCCCAATTAAATTTCAGCTTTTTCATGCGTTCGACGACATCAGTGATACCTGTTCTTTTCCGTAAGTCTTGGTTCCTCATTTTTTCCTCTTTTTTTGTCACGCCGAGAATTGATTTCTCCATACACCTTTGTGCCACTCGCATTTTTAGTGCTGTTGTTTTTGTGAGAGTGAGAGTTTCTGCTTTGTATGTCATAATAGGAAGAACGCATTGGTCAAATGTCTTCCGTTTCATAGCTATCGGGATGTTGCTCTTAAAGATGTCTCTTAGTGAACCATATGCCGCCCAAGCAAGTGTCATGCGTCGTTGAAATTCACAGGTCTGATTATCCTTGCTTATTCTTATTTCATGACCGAGATATATGTACTTTTCTGTCAATTCTACTACTTGATTTTGAATGGTTAGGTGTTCGCTGGCCTCTTGGTTGAAGAATATCAGGGAGTGGACAGGAGTGAGGAAAGCTGAGCAACTCTTTAGAATAGCTCAAGACAGAGACAGTTTCGCCATGTTAATCGCCAACGTCAAGGGGACTTGATAGGGCACGCTAAGAAGAAGAAGGTATTCGCTGGGAACCAAATTTGTCATAAATTTGGTCTTACTGATGCTCCTTTTTAGACCTACTGTTAAAGATAAGTTTTCTAATTCTTGTAGCATTTTTTTTGTGCTTCACGTAGATCTTCGGTAATAAGTACTATATCTTTGGCAAAACGCAGATGATTGAGCATTTCCATGTCTATTTTTATTCCTCTATTTTCTCACTTTAGCATTTTAAATGCGTATTCGAGGACCGTTATAAATCATTTAGATAAGAGAGTGTCGCCCTGTCTCACACCTCGCTTTATATGAATTTCTCTGGTGGTATCATGTAGTTTTACACGCTTTGTGGCGTTTTGGTACAATGTTTGTACTAACTTTGTAAGCCGGTAGTCTATTCTACTATTGTTCAGAGCAGTTATAATGCTGTTTAATTCCACGGTATCGAAGGCTTTGTGAAAGTCTACGAAGATAAGTACCAGTGATTTGTTTATCTGTTCATATGATATTCTATCGATTTTTCTATTAAGGATTTTACTGTTTGTAGGTGATCGTTTGTGGCTGGTAGAAATCCAACTTTTTTTCTAGTGTTGTTGTAAGTATTCGGGTAAACATTCTTTACGTATATGTCTAGGTGCATTTAGATCTAGTCCCAGTGAAAGCATTAGCATTGAATCTTTCAAACCTACCCTTTTTATACTTCTTATTCTTAGGCTTATTTCACTAGAGTTTCCGCCAATCCAAAGAATCCAGTAACCAAACTAATCAATATTATCCATCAAGTTCCTGAAAATAGAGACAGATCTGTGTACATTCTTTTACAATTAGTAAAACTTTTGTTTTGTAAAAAGACAGCGAGGAAGAAGATAACATTTTCAGAAAGAGCAAGAAGTTTTCGAGAACACCAACAAAAACTCCAGAGAAAAAAAATGAGGCAACAAAAATTGATCAATTACTAATAATGGTGAGCCACCTCACCGATGATATTAAGGAAATAAAAAGAAATCAACAAGAATGCAAGGAAACGATAGAAAAGCTCATAATGGAAAACAGAGAGCTGAGAAAAGAAAATTCAGAACTGAAACAAGAAAATATAGAGATCAAGGAGGAACTCAGAGAAATAACAAAAAACATGGAAGTTATGGAAAAACACCGACGAATAAATAACATAGTTATGTACGGCCTAAAGATAGACACATATGAGCAAGCAGGGTTAAAAGGAACAATCAATAATTTCATCAAACAACATATAGGAGTAGAGGTTAAAATAAGGAATGCTCACAAGTTAGGCGAAAAAACATGCCTAATTGAATTGGAAAACCAGGAAGAAAAAAGAAAAATAATGGAAAAAAAGCACAAGTTAAAAGAAATTAAAGAGTACAAAATATATATCAACGAAGATGCAACCACAAAAGAACGAGAAATACAGAAAACAATTAGAAACATTGCTCAAGAAGAAAGAAATAAAGGAAATGAAGTCAAGATTGGAGTAAAAAAAATATGGGTAAATAACAGCGAATGGAAGTGGAATGACAAAGAAGGCGCAATATGTAAAAAAACATCAAAAAACTAGCAACTAAATGTACTACTGGAATAAAGTTGACGAAACAAGCACAGAACAAGGTTAGCGATAATACGAAAAAAGGAAAAAAGAGGAAAAAAATGATAACGGGACCAAAACACAAGAAAACATTACGAAAAGAACACTTACTTTTGGGAACATGGAATGTAAGAGGCACATATGGAGAAGGCAAACTTAAACACTTAGCGAGAGAAATCGAAAAGTTCCATTTTGACATAGTAGCTTTACAGGAAACGAAACAACTGGGAAATGATATATTAGAAATAGAAGATACAATGTTTTTTAACAGCGGTGGAAAGAATCGAACGTTAGGCACAGGTTTTATGATAAGAAAAGAGCTAAAAGAAGCACTAGTAGAGTTTAAACCAGTATCAGACCGCATATGTAGTATCAGGTTCAAGGGAAAATACCAAAAAATCACTCTCATAAATATTCACGCGCCGTCAGAAGAAAAAGATAATGATGTCAAAGAATGTTTCTACAATGAATTAAACAGAACAATCGAAAATATACCCAGATATGATATGAAAATTATTCTAGGCGACGCAAATGCCAAAATAGGGAAGGAAGAAGTATTTAGACCGACAATAGGAAAGTATAGTAAACACAATGAAACTAATGAGAACGGACAATTCCTGATAGATTTCGCAAGAGAAAAAAATATGATCATAATGAGCACATATTTCGAACGAAAAGAAATACACAAGGAAACTTGGATATCGCCAGATAGAAAGACTAAAAACCAAATAGACCACGTGCTCATCGAAAAAGAAGAACAGCAATGTATAAAGAAGATAAGAACATACAGAGGACCAGACGCCGACTCAGATCATTACATGGTGGGCATCAAAATTAAGCAACTGATACCAGAAAACACAAACAAAATAAAAAAAAGAAATGTATACATAACCCAATTCGATTAGCAACAAAGAAAGAGCAAGAAATATACGAGGAAACAATGGAAAGAGAACTAAAAAAGATACAAATAGAAGAGCAAACTGAGAACAAATGGGAAAACATAAAGCAAATAATGAACAAAGCAGCAAAAGAATGTAACAAACAAGAGAATAAAAAGAGGAAAGACTGGTTCGACATAGAGTGCCAAAAAGAAATAGAAATAAGAAAATCATTAAGGATTGAAATGATCACGAAAGAAACAACAGAGACAAAGAATAGATATAGGGAGCAAAGACAAAAAGTAAAGAGAGTGCTGAGAGAAAAGAAGAGAAAACACATAGAAAATAAGCTAAAAGAAATAGAAGAGAATTACAGAAATAAAAAAATAAAAAACCTATATCAAGGTGCTAGAAATGAAAAAAAAGGTTTCCAACAAAAACCCATATTCGTCAAAAACAAAGCAGGAGATAATAAGCGGGGAAACAGAAATTGCCGAAAGATGGAAAGAGTATTTTGATGAATTACTAAATGGCAATAATAAGTCAAACCAAAGAGAATGCGTGGAAACAGAAGCAAGAATCGAACACTTAGAAGACATAGAAGATAATTCACCCAGCAAAGAACAAATCGAGGAAATCATAAAAAATCTGAAAAACAACAAATCCCCTGGAAGCGATAACATAACAGCAGAGATGATGAAATATGGTGGAAAACTGCTAAATAATTGGATATACAAGATCATAAAGGAGATATGGATAAAAGAACGAATACCCGAAGATTGGAAGGAAGCCATTATTTGCCCATTACACAAAAAAGGAGACAAAACAGAATGCAGTAATTACAGAGGAGTAGCGTTACTAAATACCGTATATAAAATCCTATCAAAATCCATAAAAGATAAGCTAGAAAAAGAAGTTGAAAATATAATAGGCGAATACCAGTGCGGATTTAGACGAGGGAGAAGCACAACGGACCAAGTATTCATAATCAGAGAATTACAAGCAGAAAGCTATGAACACAACTTACCAACGATAGCGCTATTCATCGACTTCCAGCAAGCATACGATAGAATAAAAAGGAAGGAATTAAAAGAGACCCTTGAGGAACTGGGAGTTAGCAGAAAGTTGCGTAGCATGATACATCTTACTTTAGAGAATACAGAAAACAGAGTCAAAGTAAACAATCATGTATCGGACAAATTTATAGTAAACGAAGGATTAAGGCAGGGCGATCCTTTGTCATCATTACTCTTCAATTTATGCCTAGAAAAAATAATGCGAGAAGCGAAAATCAATAGAGAAGGACTCCTATATCATAAAAGACACCAAGTTTTGGCATTTGCGGATGATATAGTGTTGCTGGCAAGAGGAAAAAAAGAGCTACAGGAGATAGTACAGAGAATAGTAAAAGCAGCAAAGAAAATGGGACTTTACATAAATGAAACTAAAACAAAATGTATGCAGTGGACAGATGATCAGTTCAGGGATGGACAAAAGTTTAAAGTAGAAGTAGAAGAAAGATTATCATACGAATTCGAAATGGTAGAAAGATTTACATACCTAGGTACAATAATATCACGCAAACCTAACATTAAAGAAGAAATACAAGCTAGAATAATGGCAGGCAATAGAAGTGTACATGCTCTTAGTGGAATGTTGAAAAGCAAGTTTTTATCAAGAAAGGCAAAAATACAGTTATACAAAACAACTATACAACCAATAGTAACGTACTGCAGTGAGACATGGACAATGACAAAAAATGAACAAAATTTACTGGAGATATGGGAAAGGAAAATCCTGAGGAAGATAGATGGAGGAATAATAAGGGACGGTTTATGGATAAGAAGATCAAATGATGAGTTAAAGAAATTATATAATCAACCTAACATAATAGGAGTTATAAAGGCACAGAGACTAAGATGGCGAGGTCACCTAGAAAGGATGCCGAACACGAGGACTTCAAAAAGGGTAATGAACTACACTATAACTTTAAAAAAGAGAAAAGGAAGACCAAAAAATAGATGGAATCAGGAGGTAGAAAAAGATATGGAAGAAATTGGACTACAAGGCCAGAAAAGAAAAATGAATAACAAGAAGGAATGGAGAAAAATCACATATCGAGCCAGAGAAGATCTCAGTACATAAAGAAAAGCGAAAATGAAGAAAGAACAAACTTTTTAAGCCATGGGCCTCTAAGGCCTTTAGTGCTATTGTATATATATATATATATATATATAAAACTTTTGTTAGAAGATATAGACCTGACAATAACCACCCCCATTAGTACCTCCAATATTCCTCCATGGACCAAAAAGATACCTACTTTCAACACTACATCCAATACATCCAAATTCTTTACACCGACGCCTCAAAAAATGGATAAAATACTGGGTCTGCCTGTACCGAAATCACAACCTTAGCTATACATCGACTCCCAACCATTTGTAGTATTCATACTGCAGAATTATATGGAATCCTTAAAGCTCTTGAAAGGACTCTACCTAATAGCAAATCTCTAGCAATATGCACTGATTCTCTTTCTTTAATTCAGTCCATTACTAACATACACTCTAAATCCAATAGTTAAAAAAATTCAAGTGTCTTTGCTGTAAGTAGATAGCGTGTAAGAGCTTTACCAAAGATGCTTTAATCAATACATGAAATAACAATCTAAGATACCGTGATTTTAATATTTAAATGAAGCTTAATAGAGTTTGATAACATGTATTGAAAAAGTAGTTTATGAGGTCCTAGGTACGAAAAAAAAAGGAATTTAATCAACAAGTGAAAAAGTTAGTAATTGAAAACAAACACGAATAACGCAAGCACTTATAAAATAAGTCAAAGGAAAAAAATACAAACGATTTTAAAGTCAAATATAGAATAATAATCATGGGAAAACTTTTTCAGCCAAACTGAAAATGATTTACAAGAAAGATAAGCTTTGCTTACAAAATATAAAGTGAATAGTGGATGACCTCCACGGTTGTTGATAACTATCCTACATCTGCAAGGTAAACTCATGATCAGATGGTCAATGTCTTGCTGCGGTATTTTGTTCTACTCCATTGAAAGGCCCTTAAACAGTTGCTGTCTTGTATCTAACGCATACATGCTCAATTGGGTTTAAGTCTGGCGTTTGTGTAAGCCATGGTAAAACCTCAACTTCAATATCTTCGAAGAATGTCAGCAATACTCTGGCAGTATGCAGACGCTTATTGTCGTGCATGAATTAAAATTGAGGAAACAAGGTTCGAGAATAATATCGCGGTAGTTTGTTGCATTTAGAAACCGTTCCAGACAAACAAGAATGGTTCTTTCACCAATAGTGATGTCACCCCATACCATTATACTACCGGCTTGCTGTCTGTGAACCACCTGCACGGTGGCCAATCGTTCAGCATTGCCAGATCGTCTCCAAATTCTTGTCCGTCTTTTATCTGGTGCAAATCCAAATTAGGACTCATCTGTGAACAAAGTAGAGGTCCACTCATGTCTAACCCAATTTGTGTGTTATTGTGACCACTGAAGTCGATGAGCGCGTTTTCCTCTGGATACCACAGGCACTCTCGCAGGTCTTCGAGTATTTAAGTCTACTTTATGCAGTCGATTTCTAATAATTTGGTCGCTTACAAACACCTCATGGGTCTCTTGCAGCGTTATTTGTAATTGTGATGCAGTTACATTGTATACATAACCTAATACAACGATCTTCAATCTAGTTGGTTATCCTTATACGACCTCTATGACGTTCAGCAACATCACCAGTTTCTTGACCTCAGCAACCCTGGGACCTCAGCAACGTTTCTTTGGCTTCTGCCAGCTTAAAGCATCCCGATAGCACGCCACTGCGTTTTGAGATTTAAGTAATATCTCTATATTATTGGTAATTACAAAACTAAATAAAAATCCACAAAGACATCGAAAATCCTACACCAATAAAAAAATATTGCTTTTTATCTTAAGACAAAAAACACATATTGAAGTTTTGTTAAATTTTTTATTGCCATTCGTATCAGCAGTACCGTCCAAATTTGTACAATAATCGACAAAATTTAAAGTTATTATTATAGGTGTCCCTAGATTATTTTATTGTGTGTATTTTAAACTTAGAACTACTATTTACAATCTGATATTCGTATTTTCACGAATATTCAACAAAATACCAATATTTTGTTTTAAATTCTTTCACTTAACATGATTCAAAAGCCTCTTCAGCTAAATTCGGTGGCATTATAATATGTTACGTCAGCACTCGTGAATGCTTAACGGTGCTCGAAGCTGATTAAGAACTATGTATAATTGAAAAAGATGGCCGGCCTTTAACGTTCCGATCCTCATCAAATTATAAATCATCATGAAAGTTTAAGTATTTACTCTAATAGTTGGATAACCCACAGAATTAACCTAAATATGTTTAAGTAATCAGGGATATGTAGTGGCAAATTTAGAATGTTATATACAGCGTGTAGAATATCATTAGGTGTGAAAAGCTTCGACAATACGAGGGTAATTTGACATTAAATTAACATCTTCTTCTTCTTCTTCTAATGGCGCTACAACTCTTTGTGAGTCTTGGCCCGCTTAACAATGTTCTTCCATTCTGCCCTGTCGGATACTTTCCTTCGCCACTCCCTGATGTTCATTATTTTAAGATCCCTATATACGTCGTCTATCCATCTTTTACGGGGCCTTCCTCTTGTTCTGTTTCCTTGGGGCTTCCATCTCTGGACTACTTTTACAGCTCGATTATCTGGCATTCTTTCTAAGTGACCAAGCCAGTTTAGTCTTTATGACTACAAATCTAACAATATCTGCGCTCTGCATTAGTTCATCCAGTTCGTGGTTCATTTTAATTTTATACGAACCATCACTGCATTGAGTTGGTCCAAATATCTTCCTTAGTATCTTTCAGCAGTGATTGAGAGGGTCCATGTTTCACATCCATATGTGACCACTGGTCTAATTAGTGTTTTGTAGATTCTAAGCTTAGACTCACGATTCAGTAACTTACTTTTCATTAAGTCTTTGTATGCATAAAAGCACTTATTATCACTAAGAATCCGTACTTGTATTTCTTGACTGATGTTGTTGTTGCCATTTATTATTGAGCCTAAGTAGGGAAAAGTGAGGCATATTTGTAGGTATGGTTGTCTACCTTCAGATTCTCATGTTGATTGTGCACTCCATCTTTTTTGGTTTGCTTTCATTTATGTATAGACCAAACGCAGCAGCTTCTCGTTTCAGTTCTATAACTTTTTCGCTTAATACCCTTTTGTTACGACTAATTGTGGCAACATCATCCGCATATGCGCATATTTGCATTGATCTTGTATTAATACAGCCGTTTATTTCCAGTTTTCTAAAAACAGCTTCTAAATTTAGATTAATATCAAAGTTCTGCGTCATATCTCCATCTATTCTCACCATAGCTTTGGAACCCTCCAGAGTCATTCGTATAATCCACAAGGAAACTAAGTTCCTGTGTTTGGCTGTATACCATATATTAAAAAATTTTGAATAAAATCCTTTGTATAAAAAGGTATATAAAAAACCCAGTTGGGCTATGTTAAATTGGCAAAACGTTTTCGGAATAAGTATTCCATCATCAGTACCCTAAAAGTATTTAACCACTTAATTAAAAAGAATTGAAATAATTTAAGTTTTGACTAAGGTTAGTGTAAAATGTGGTTAATACTTACAAGTTAATACATGGATGTAGCCACTAAATATGGGGTTACAAACCCTTTAAAAATTGCTAATTGAAATTTAGTTTACATAATGTCTGTTTTACAATTTAGATGGTAAAGTTACCGTTGGATTGGTAACATGGCGACATATGACTCTGCAATAAGTTGCAAGTCCTGAGACGGTATGTCTACGAGGACTTCAATAAAGCAACTGATTAAAATGACAATCTTGGCAGGTTATGACGGAAGTTGTGACAGAGCAGTCAGTGTAACTATATGTGTCTATTTAAGACAAAAGCCAACGTTATTTAAAAATTGTGAAAAATTGAAATAAAATAAAATTATAACAGTATCAACCATCAATGTTATTGTTGTAAATTATGTATGTAAGATAAAGTTATGGTGAGAAAATTATGTGATTAAAGTTAGGCAACCAACTATACAGTGTCAAGTGGTGTGATGAAAAGATTCTAATATAAGGCCCTTTATGTTTTAATAACATCTGGTACCTGGAAAATGGAAACTAGACACAGGTGGACAGTTGGGTTCTTGAAAAGTATAGGAATTAATATGTTTGATATGTGAGAATATTATTCAATGAATGGAATAAAACTATTGTAGTATAAGACAGATGTAAAAATTGACTTATAACTCAATTATATTAGGCCCTGTATGTCAAAAAACAGCATTTGGTACCTGGAAAATGTAGAATTTCTTGAGTTGCAAGTTCATAAATGTAATATCTGATTGGGTGTTAACAAACTGAGTGATGTAGTTATATTTTGGGTGTTGACAGGTATCTGAAATGGACAAAAATTGATGGTTGGAAGTGGTTTTATAATGTGCTGGTCATAAAGTACTCAACTTATAACTTGAGAAAAGGCCCTATCTGTTATAAAGCAACACTAGGTACATAAGGAAAATAAAGGATTAAGTTATAAGTTGGTAGGTTGAATGAACTATTGGTCTATATTAAATATATTAGTAAACTGAAATTGTTGTTGGTGGCTCTGTTCAGTTTGAGTAAAGAGGATAAAAAATTAAGGTGTTATTTGAGAGAATTGTGATAAACGGATAGACTACGGAAGGCTGAGGTCCCCAGAGAACCGAAGCCAAACCCTGAGGGAATTGTGTGAAGAAGTAAAATAAGAATTTAATAGTCGGGAAGGGGTGGGGGATGACGGGTGATCTGATCTGAATTTGGAAATGACGAAATAGAGGAATGTAAAGTATTGGTTATAGTGGTTAAGAAATGAAATTTGGTTTGAAAAGTAAAGAGTGTGATAAATGGAGAGTAAAGTGTATTGGAAGAAAAGTTATTAGAATTAACTAAGGAGGATGATAGACTAATAATGAATATGGATTTTTAATTATAGAAGTAAATTGGGAATGTGGGTTAGGAGAATAGTTGGCGATGGAGAGGGAGAAAATCTCGATTGAATGAAACATGGCGATTAACGCAATTTGGGCTTTTTTGTTTTTCTTTAAGAATTTCAAGATCTTCATATAAATCTAATTTGAGGAAATTTTTTTGGGAGATATTGTGGATAAGTGAAACGTCTTCTGGGATATTGAGGGTGTGGTTGTGTTCTTTGAGATGTTGGGAGAAAGTGGAAGTGTTTTCTCTTTTTATGTGCTCTAGAGAGCGTGAAGAAAGAGATCTGCATGTTCTACCTATGTAGGTGGCATTGCAATCTGAACATTTAAGTCTATATACTCCACTCCGGTTCATATAATTGATAGGATCTTTGGAATTAGAAATATGTTGTCCCAGATTGTTGGGTACTTTGAAAGAAACATGGATGTTTTCAACCGAACGTTGGATGAGATTTCGAATATCTCCAGAAAGACTTTCATGATAGAAAGGGAGTGAAACATAGTTGGGTTTGGTGGTAAGGTCTCTGGGGAACGCAGTCTCCCGCAGGGTCTTAAGGCGTTTTTTGTGGATGAATTTGTTAATGATGTTGTGGTCATATCCGTTGTTGACTGCTATTTGTCTGAGTATATTTAGTTCTTTTTTGTAGTTTAAATCTGACAGTGGAATGCTTTCTAGACGATGGATGTAACTATGAAAAGCTGCATGTTTATGTGACATGGGATGGTTGGATGAAAATGGAATTACGTGGTCAGTCTGTGTAGGTTTCCTATAGATACTGAAGTCGAAGTGGTCATTTAATCTGGTGATGGTTAGATCAAGAAAATTAATTGACTTGGAAGATTCTAGTTCCATGGTGAACTTGATATTGGGATGAATTTGGTTGATTTTGGAAAGTAAAAGTTCAGCTGAATTGGAATTACCTGAAATGAAGACTAAACAGTCATCAACATAGCGAAACCAGTGTAATATTTCAGGGTTTTTCATGATCTGTGTGGATTCTAAATGATCCATGAAGACATCAGCTAATAGAGGGGAGAGACAGCTGCCCATGGCTAAGCCATCAGGTTGTCTATAGTAATTATTGTTAAAAACGAAGAAATCTTGATCTAAACAAAGTTGTAAAAGTTGGATAATGTAGGTAGTGGTAGATGAGGTAATGGAGTTGGCTCTTAGAAGTGAATGAACCAGATTAATTGTTTCTAGTTTGGGGACAGAGGTGAATAGATTGCTAACATCAAATGAAAGCATAATGATGTTGGGGTGAAGATTGATGTGTTGTAAATTATTGACTAGATGACTAGTATTTTTGACTGAGAATCGAGGGGTGAAGTTCGTCATATTATTAATTAGATTCAATATAAATTTTGATAGGATGGAAACTGGAGTGTTTATGAAACTAACAACTGGACGAATGGGAATGCCCTCCTTGTGTATCTTAGGTAAACCATACAGTCTGGGTGTCAAAGGGTTACTTGGAATTTTATAATATGGTGCAAAATGTTCAGAGAAAAAGTCTGTGAAATTTTTAATGTTATCTTTTAATTTGTTTATAAACTTTTTAGAGGGGTCTGTTGCAAGTAAAGTGAAGAAATAAAAAACTCTAAAAAGTTTATAAACAAATTAAAAGATAACATTAAAAATTTCACAGACTTTTTCTCTGAACATTTTGCACCATATTATAAAATTCCAAGTAACCCTTTGACACCCAGACTGTATGGTTTACCTAAGATACACAAGGAGGGCATTCCCATTCGTCCAGTTGTTAGTTTCATAAACACTCCAGTTTCCATCCTATCAAAATTTATATTGAATCTAATTAATAATATGACGAACTTCACCCCTCGATTCTCAGTCAAAAATACTAGTCATCTAGTCAATAATTTACAACACATCAATCTTCACCCCAACATCATTATGCTTTCATTTGATGTTAGCAATCTATTCACCTCTGTCCCCAAACTAGAAACAATTAATCTGGTTCATTCACTTCTAAGAGCCAACTCCATTACCTCATCTACCACTACCTACATTATCCAACTTTTACAACTTTGTTTAGATCAAGATTTCTTCGTTTTTAACAATAATTACTATAGACAACCTGATGGCTTAGCCATGGGCAGCTGTCTCTCCCCTCTATTAGCTGATGTCTTCATGGATCATTTAGAATCCACACAGATCATGAAAAACCCTGAAATATTACACTGGTTTCGCTATGTTGATGACTGTTTAGTCTTCATTTCAGGTAATTCCAATTCAGCTGAACTTTTACTTTCCAAAATCAACCAAATTCATCCCAATATCAAGTTCACCATGGAACTAGAATCTTCCAAGTCAATTAATTTTCTTGATCTAACCATCACCAGATTAAATGACCACTTCGACTTCAGTATCTATAGGAAACCTACACAGACTGACCACGTAATTCCATTTTCATCCAACCATCCCATGTCACATAAACATGCAGCTTTTCATAGTTACATCCATCGTCTAGAAAGCATTCCACTGTCAGATTTAAACTACAAAAAAGAACTAAATATACTCAGACAAATAGCAGTCAACAACGGATATGACCACAACATCATTAACAAATTCATCCACAAAAAACGCCTTAAGACCCTGCGGGAGACTGCGTTCCCCAGAGACCTTACCACCAAACCCAACTATGTTTCACTCCCTTTCTATCATGAAAGTCTTTCTGGAGATATTCGAAATCTCATCCAACGTTCGGTTGAAAACATCCATGTTTCTTTCAAAGTACCCAACAATCTGGGACAACATATTTCTAATTCCAAAGATCCTATCAATTATATGAACCGGAGTGGAGTATATAGACTTAAATGTTCAGATTGCAATGCCACCTACATAGGTAGAACATGCAGATCTCTTTCTTCACGCTCTCTAGAGCACATAAAAAGAGAAAACACTTCCACTTTCTCCCAACATCTCAAAGAACACAACCACACCCTCAATATCCCAGAAGACGTTTCACTTATCCACAATATCTCCCAAAAAAATTTCCTCAAATTAGATTTATATGAAGATCTTGAAATTCTTAAAGAAAAACAAAAAAGCCCAAATTGCGTTAATCGCCATGTTTCATTCAATCGAGATTTTCTCCCTCTCCATCGCCAACTATTCTCCTAACCCACATTCCCAATTTACTTCTATAATTAAAAATCCATATTCATTATTAGTCTATCATCCTCCTTAGTTAATTCTAATAACTTTTCTTCCAATACACTTTACTCTCCATTTATCACACTCTTTACTTTTCAAACCAAATTTCATTTCTTAACCACTATAACCAATACTTTACATTCCTCTATTTCGTCATTTCCAAATTCAGATCAGATCACCCGTCATCCCCCACCCCTTCCCGACTATTAAATTCTTATTTTACTTCTTCACACAATTCCCTCAGGGTTTGGCTTCGGTTCTCTGGGGACCTCAGCCTTCCGTAGTCTATCCGTTTATCACAATTCTCTCAAATAACACCTTAATTTTTTATCCTCTTTACTCAAACTGAACAGAGCCACCAACAACAATTTCAGTTTACTAATATATTTAATATAGACCAATAGTTCATTCAACCTACCAACTTATAACTTAATCCTTTATTTTCCTTATGTACCTAGTGTTGCTTTATAACAGATAGGGCCTTTTCTCAAGTTATAAGTTGAGTACTTTATGACCAGCACATTATAAAACCACTTCCAACCATCAATTTTTGTCCATTTCAGATACCTGTCAACACCCAAAATATAACTACATCACTCAGTTTGTTAACACCCAATCAGATATTACATTTATGAACTTGCAACTCAAGAAATTCTACATTTTCCAGGTACCAAATGCTGTTTTTTGACATACAGGGCCTAATATAATTGAGTTATAAGTCAATTTTTACATCTGTCTTATACTACAATAGTTTTATTCCATTCATTGAATAATATTCTCACATATCAAACATATTAATTCCTATACTTTTCAAGAACCCAACTGTCCACCTGTGTCTAGTTTCCATTTTCCAGGTACCAGATGTTATTAAAACATAAAGGGCCTTATATTAGAATCTTTTCATCACACCACTTGACACTGTATAGTTGGTTGCCTAACTTTAATCACATAATTTTCTCACCATAACTTTATCTTACATACATAATTTACAACAATAACATTGATGGTTGATACTGTTATAATTTTATTTTATTTCAATTTTTCACAATTTTTAAATAACGTTGGCTTTTGTCTTAAATAGACACATATAGTTACACTGACTGCTCTGTCACAACTTCCGTCATAACCTGCCAAGATTGTCATTTTAATCAGTTGCTTTATTGAAGTCCTCGTAGACATACCGTCTCAGGACTTGCAACTTATTGCAGAGTCATATGTCGCCATGTTACCAATCCAACGGTAACTTTACCATCTAAATTGTAAAACAGACATTATGTAAACTAAATTTCAATTAGCAATTTTTAAAGGGTTTGTAACCCCATATTTAGTGGCTACATCCATGTATTAACTTGTAAGTATTAACCACATTTTACACTAACCTTAGTCAAAACTTAAATTATTTCAATTCTTTTTAATTAAGTGGTTAAATACTTTTAGGGTACTGATGATGGAATACTTATTCCGAAAACGTTTTGCCAATTTAACATAGCCCAACTGGGTTTTTTATATACCTTTTTATACAAAGGATTTTATTCAAAATCATTCGTATAAGTTTAACCAACTTATTGGGTATCCCTAATATAGATAGTTCCTTTAACATCTTTTGTCGATCTACTCCATCAAACGCCTGTTTGAAATCGATATACAAGTTGTAAACAGGTATGTTATATTCAACAGATTTTTCATGTATACCTCTTAACATATGTATTTGGTCTATAATTGACCTCTTTGGTCTGAAGCCACATTGGTATTCACCAATCATTTCCTCCGAAAACGATTCCAGGCGGCTGTATATAATTCCTGATAATATCTTTTATCTATCTTTGCAGAGTCGTTTGTCTCCCCCTTTGTACATAGGAAGTATGATTCCTACTTTCCAATCTTCTGGGGTGGCTTCTAGTGTCCATATGCGGTCAATTAGTTTATGGATACGCCTCCATAGCGCATGTCACCCATTCTTTATATAAGTTCTGCAGTTATTCCATCTGTGCCAGGTGCTTTGTTATTTTTTAGACGTTTAAAAATTAAACTAACATAAATAAGAGAATTTGAACAATGAAATTTAATTTCAGAAATCAGAGTTTCTGGAAAAGACAAAGGAGTATGGTAACCAAACATACCAGATCTTTTTTGATTTTAATTCGGCTAATGACAGCATAAACAAAATGGTTTTTTACAATGCAATTCAAGAGTTTGTAACACCAAATTACTTAGAACTAATACTGAAGATCTAGAGAGCAAAGTGCATTTTGTCTCGCATAACCGCAATTAATAATGGAGTTATCCAAGGTCACATGAGCTCTTCATCATCATTATTATTCATCCAATCGTGTACACTACTGGCCTAGGTCTCCCTCAGTCTCTTTCAATGTTTTCTCTACTTGGCTGCCTGTAGTCATATTGCCGCTACTCTTTTCACCTCATCGATCTATCTAGTCGGTCACCTTCATTCGTCTTTTATAGTTTGTGGTGCAATTTTTCTATTTTCCACTCTGTTGTAGAGCTAAGTCATTTCCTACTTTATGGTATTCTGATATTTTTTCTACACATCCATACTATTGTAGAAAGTGCGAATTAATGTATATCCGTTTTTCGCCGTATCCATTCTTTTCGTCTTCCAGTTATCTTGTTTTGTTCTTTGCGAGCTTCGTATCATAAAATAAAGTTGTAACTGGCTGGTCATAGCTTACTATAGAAATATACTCCCTGATTTGATCCCTGAAAATTGTACAATTTTATGGACAAAGCCTACAAGAGATCGAAAAATAACAATAAGAATTTAAAATTTACTGAAATTATATAAATCGTCAACATCACAAAATAAACGATAATAAAATACACAATCCATTGCAAAATTTAAATAAATTACAAATTGCATAATAAACCCTTACGAGTTTAAGTTGCTGCATGTGATACCCAAATATATATAAAAAATACTTTAGAAACGTATTGAAATTTCTTAGATATTCGTTAATAAACACTTCCACTGAATAATATGGTCTTTCAAAAAGATAGACTTTCGTCAATTTACGAAACTTAAGGAAAGAAGTTGCAGATTTCAATTGCAAAGGAAAATGGGTGTATAATTTTTTGCCGAATATATATTTTTTGTGAACGGGATCAGTAAATACACATCGAAGGTTGAATTTCTGGTAGAGTAGTCATGATTAGATTTAGCTGGAAAAACATGTAGTGTTTACGAATTAAGCAAACAGTTTCTAGAATATATAAAAAGAGAAGTGTTAAAATCCCGTGATTTTTTAAGCAGCTTCTTCTTCTTCTTCTTCCTTTGTCCTATCCGTTTCGGACGTTGGCTATTAACAAGGCTATTTTGACTTTGTTTACGGCACCTCTGAACAGTTCGGTCGATGTTAGTCCGAACCATTGTCGCAGGTTATGCATCCATAAGTGTCGTCTTCTTCCCGGTCCCCTCCTACTGTCGATTCTTACTTGGACTATTAACTGTAGCAGCCGGTACTTAGTATGCCTCATGACATGTCCGAAGTACTCAAGCTTCCGTTTCTTTACGGTGAAGATTATTTCTTTGCTTTTGCCTATTCTCTGCATTACTTCCACGTTAGTGATGTGGTCTGTCCAGGATATCCGAAGAATACGGCGATATATCCACAGCTCAAAGGATTCTAGTTTCTTCAGGGTGGCTTCCGTTGTGGTCCATGCCTCTGCTCAATAGAACAAGACCGGGAAGACATAACACTTGACCAGTCTTAATTTTAGTTCCATTGAGATTTTGCTTGTGAACCACTTTTTCATATTGTTGAACGCGTTTCGCGCTTTTTCAATTCGTGATCTTATTTCTGTTGACTGGTCCCATTTTGTGTTGACTGTGTTTCCAAGGTATGTGTATGTCTCCACTTGTTCTATTTTTCGGTTGTTTAATGTCAATTGCATCGGAGGTTGTTGTGTTCTGCTGATGAGCATGCATTTAGTTTTGGTTGTATTGAGTTCTAAACCATATTCTGGGCTTGCTGTGTGTATGCTTTGCATGAGTCTTTGAAGCTCGTTGCAGTCATTTGCGATAATAACTGTGTCGTCAGCATATCTAATATTATTGATTACCTCTTCGTTTACTTTGATAACCTCCGAAACTTCTCCCAGTGCTTCTCTGAAGATTTGTTCAGAGTATATATTGAACAGGAGCGGCGAGAGGACGCATCCCTGTCGTACACCCTTTTTAATATCTATCTTCCCACTGTGTAAGTTGCCCATCTTTATCTCAGCACTTTGGTTCCAATAGAGACTGGTTATTATGCGCAGATCCTTGCCATCAATATGCATCTTCCTGAGCATTTCCATGAGTTTATCATGTTTGACCCTGTCAAACGCCTTGGAGAAGTCGATGAAGCACAAGTGGACGTCCTTGTGCATGTCTCTGCATCTTTGAATTAAAAGTTGTAGACTGAAAATCGCCTCTCTTGTGCCCAATGCGCTTCGGAATCCGAACTGTGACTCCGATATATTTGCTTCGCATTTGTTATATATTCTATTGTGTATGATTTTGGTGAAAACTTTGGTAATGTGATTTATCAAGCTTATTAAGCGGTGTTGATCACAGTGTTTTGCACTTGGTGTTTTAGATATGGCTACAAAGGTCGATCGAAACCATTCCTCCGGAATCTCCCCTTTGTCGTAAAAGGTGTTAAAAAGGCCTGTCAGAAAATCGAGGAAGTGGTCATCCGTTTCGCATAGGAGTTTTATGATCTCGCCCTGTATGTTGTCGGGACCTGGTGTTTTGTCGTTTTTTAGCGATGAAATGGCTTTTTCCACTTCAGACCTTAGTATTTCGAGTCCAGTCATGTCGTCATCTTGGTCCAATGTCGCTCTGCGTTTATCGTTAAAAAGTCGTTCTACGTAATCTTTCCATGTGTCAATGAGCTTCAAGTCGTCTGATATAAGGTTACCGTCTGCGTCTATTAGTGTCGGGTGGGGATTATTGGTTTTCTTTTTAGTTGTTAATTCTTTGATCTTTTTGTGCATGTTGTGGTAGTCATATCTTCTGTCGCACTCTTCGATTTCATCGCATTTCTCCTGCAGCCAGCGTTCCTTCGCTTCCTTTATCTTTGTTTTTATATTGTGACTTGTTTCTTGATACTTCACTTGATTTTTGCATTTGTGTCGTCTTCTTTCTTCCATCATATCAAGGATTTCATCCGTCATCCATTCTTTCTTCTTTACGCGCTCCTGTAACAGAAGTGTCTTGTTTGTCATTTCAACAGCTCTTTTTATTTCTTCCCATTTAGCAACTGCGTCTTGTGCGGGTTTACTCAAGTTTCCAATATTTCTTCTTAAGGATTCCTGTACTTGTTGTTTAATGTTGGGATCCTTTAATTTCCTAATGTTTATTTTGGTTTTGTTAGGCTTCCCTTCTATACGTTTTAGTTTGATTCCCAGTTTACCCACCACTGGGTTGTGATCCGATTGAGCGTCAGCCCTGGGATAGGTTTTCACTGATGTGATTGAGTTTCTGAATCTTTCTGGTATGGCAATGAAGTCGATCTGGTTTCTTACATTTGTTTTTTTCGAGTCTGCTGGCGACTTCCAGGTGTAAAGTCTGCGAGGGGGCAGTTTAAAAAAGTATTAGTTATCAATAGTTTTTGTTCCTGACAGAAGCGTATGAGACGTTCCCCTCTCTCGTTTCTAGTTCCTAATCCGTGACCGCCCACAACGTTTGATACCTTACCTCTGCCGACCTTTGCATTGAAGCAGCTTCTGCAATGTGCTATTCTACTAGGGCCAAAAAGCTACCGTATTGCTCTTTATTGTAATTTAAAAATAACATCAGATTGAGCAGCTGTAAGCTGAGCAAGATAAGATTCGAACAAAGAAAAATATGTTATTTTAGCAACAAATTAATCTTTAAGTCACCGCATAGAATCTTTCTGAAAAAATAGTTTCGTAGAAGAATCAGGTGATCTATAAATTCAAAGAATGTATAGATTAAGATTAAGATTCATATCAAAAGTATTTAAGGCATTATCAAAAATCACGTTTAATTTAGACATAGCCATCAGTCATCGCTTAGAATAGTAATAGTTTTTAGATAACATTTATTTACAAATTGTTCCATCTATATGCTTTTGCCCGATATTTTAATATATTGTACAAAACAAATTTTTTCTCAAGATAAAAATCAGAGATACACTAATTTCATAAAGTCCTTACTAACTGGTTTTCGACGTTTTTCTTTTTTATATTACCAACGTAGACGATATAATACACCTGCTAAACAAAGTGATTGTTTCAGATTCCCTGTCGGATTTGTCAACCCTAGCTAGCGACTATTCGTCCTGTCACCAATCAGACGACACCGGCAGGGACGCCAACCAACCTAACCGCAAGAAACGCTCGCGAGCCGCTTTCACACACGCGCAAGTCTTCGAACTCGAACGCAGATTCAGTCAACAGCGATATCTCAGCGGTCCCGAAAGAGCGGATTTGGCGGCGGCCCTCAAGCTGACGGAGACGCAAGTCAAAATTTGGTATCAAAATAGAAGGTAAGAATTTAATATCGATTCTTCTACAATTTACACACACAAATATTTGGGATCACTACTATTTTGTTCCCACCTTCAATTATTAATTGTTGCTTTGTCTGTTTTAGGTACAAAACCAAACGAAAGCAGCTACAGATGCAAGAATCCAGCCTCCTGAACCAAAGCGCGAAGCGTGTAGCTGTAAAAGTACTAGTCAAAGACGATATCCCCGTGTTTCTACAACAGAAGAACCCAGTCTACCAAAAAACAAGTTACTACCCCGACCAAGCAAAGAACGATTTTTTTATGGTTCAGAAATATCCAAAATCCATCCAGGAATCGATGCTGAGCCTGTGTCAACAGTATTCTAGTTCTATACAACTTTTTCCTTATTTTAATTATTACCATCCGTCGTTAGTTGGAAATATGAGCCATCACGAAGAAGAGACGAATGTCGAGAGTAGGGAAGATCTTAATTAGTGGAGGAAAAATCACTTGTGGCACTGAAATAATCACAAAAATATACTTGAGATACACAAAACAATGTTAAATTACAAAGTCCGTTATTTGCTCTCGATAATTGCTCTTAAAAACGTATTTTTTAGTAGTTTCTCTATTATTGTTTTAAAAAACATTTCATCTTCTAGGTATTAGACATAAAATATGTTGCTTATTTCGACATTAATATTCGTTTCATGTTATTGTTTGGGTTTGTAATCTATAATATTTTTATGTAATTATTGTTACATATTTCCTTTAGTCATTATCTAACTTTTACATCTCCATATATAAACAGTCAATTATTTAATTTTCTTTCTTATTTCTTTGTTAATTCTTTATATTCTTATATTTAACTATAAATCATTATTCAACTGAGTCTCTTCCGCTGATCAAAATTTTTTTCCCATTATTGCTACATCCGAATAATCACTTTTTTAGAATATATAATATTATATTAGTTTGAAACAAATATAATGCTTTAAAAAAGAACACTTTTGAAAACTATGCAATTAAAAATTATGCTCAGAATATATGCAAAAAACTTTGAAATTGGCAAAACGTAAGTGGTTAAGATTGCCTGTCACAAATGGACCAAATTATGGATGCTGAGGTAAATGTTAGTATAACAACTAAGAGAATGAGTAATAATTTACTTCAAAAATAATGTAAATATCACAAGATCACCTGTCTCCCTCTCTCTTGTCGTTTTCCCGAGGTTCCCGAGGTTCCCGATTACTGAGGTTCGTGATTTCCAGCTGAATTCTTAATTAAGTCGGACCATCTAGTCGGTGATCGTCCTCATGATCTTTCTCCGGAACGTTTCCAGAAACAATTGATTTCTTCAAACTATCGTCACCTCTGCGGTCCACGTGACCAAAAAATTGCAGAGTACGTTGCAGATGTATTGTGGACAGCCTTTTTTAATCTTGAGTTGGTTTAGAATGGAAAGGTTCATCCTATGAGCTGTCTGAGATATGCGCAGCATTTTTCTCCAGCACCATATCTCAAAAACATCAATTTTTTGGCGCTCGCGTCTGCGAAGAGTCCAAGTCTCTGCCCCGTATAGAAATAATGACAATACAAGGGCATTCACCAGTGTAGTCTTGATATTTTGAGAGATAGATATGTCTTTCCAAACTTTAGTTAGGCGACACATCGTAAGTTTTGATATACCAATACGTCTCAGAACTTCTGCTTCACAGATACCATCGTTAGTTATACTAGACCCGAGATGACACAACTGTCCACTATCTGATATTCCTGTAACATGTTAGTCAGTTGAATAGTGTGGAATCTGTCGACCACCATTATTTTTGTCTTAGCTTTATTGCTTTCCAGACCAACTTTATTGCTTTCGTACTCAACTCTTCGCAGGAGATTAAATATTTCTTTCTCATTTGCTGCTATAAGTGTAGTGTCATCAGCAAATCTTAAATTGGAGATTTTCCTCTCCACTGTTACTCTATTAGCCCATCCCTCTAAAGCTATCCTCATGATATATTCACCATACATGTTGAATAATTCAGGTGACAACACGCATCCTTGTCTAACACCCCCCCTCGGACTGAATTGGTATGAGAACTTCTGATATAGTCGTACTGTGGCTGTATTGGACCGGTACAGATTTTTAATAAGTGTTACCAGGTGCATTGGTGTGCCCATTTCTATTAAAATGGATCACACATTTATCCAGCTTACACAATCAAATGCCTTTTGGTATTCAACGAAGCATATAATCACAGGTACTTGAAATTCTCTAGACTCTCTAGATTTTCTGCCGGTAACTCGTTATGTTTTTTTTTTTTCACTCACATAAAAGTGTAGGTGACAATGAAAACATTTATATAATGTGAGGATGCAAGGGAATTACCACTCGATGTTGTTAGCACGTAAATTACCTCGCATCTAGTGACCAAAGGACGTAACAGTTAACTACTAAGTGAAGGTTTGACATTCTTAGATCTGAACTGGCTATTCAATATTTTCTATCAGCAATTGATTACTTAATTTGTTTTTAAGTTTTGTTACTCATTCTCCTGCAGCATTTTGCAACACCACAGTGCAAGAAATATCACGTCATCAATGTCACCGATTAGAAGTTTGACAAGCAAAATTGGCGCGTGATTCTAAATTGACGTCGATATTTGAACTTTTACTTTCTTTGTATGCTTTCGATAGCATTTTTTACACATATTGATAGATTATACAAAAAAATCGTCTTCCTGCGTGATTTATCCTTGAATATCAAAATAATTTCAGTATTATAACGGCAATTTTTAAGTGTTGTTAGTCTATGCAAGTGGCACGGCTACAAAATTGACAGATAGATTTGGATAGATTTGAAATAGAAAAATAAAAAAGTTAATAAGGGGGGATAACTTATTCCAACGCGCGGTATGTTGACAGATGGTAAAGTAAAAGCAGGAAAATCTTTCCCTATTTAATTTAACCTTGAATTATAAATTAATTTTAACATTGCAGCACTTTTTAAAATTTTCGTTTTTACATAACCAATATGACTGACCTACAAGTTTTATAGATATATTATATTACTATTTTATTGGGAATAAGTCATAATAAGTCTATTGACGTTTCAATTTCCACTTCGGAAAACTTTCTCAAAATACAAACATTAATAAATGAAACAAATTTTGTTTTTTGTTACTTGGTGAAAAATTCTTCTAATAATTCAATTTACAATTCAGACATATATTATACATTTTAAAGTAGATGACTTTAAAATGATTTTGCCAATATAGCTAAGTTGCGTTCCTGGGACGACTTTATTGTGAGATAGTTCATTCAATTACATGAAATCAACTTTAACTGAGAATATCCGTCAGAAAAATCATAGCATGTGATTCGTCTTTAAAAAGACAAGCACATGCCATGATGACAATAAAATTCTCCTGTTAGTTATTTCATAGTAAATCATGAGGAAAAAACGAGGAAAAAACCTCATAATACTATCCCAACGTGATAAGTATTTGGTCTTACATTTAGTTTACTCTCAATAAGATGCCACAAGGAAATAGCGTCAGAACGATATAATTAACGTCTACTTAAAAATTCGAGTCCTATTTATCTTCATATCAAGTAAACTGACTTTTGGTAAACTTTTCTATCACACTATAGATATATTTGTTAAGAAAAGAGTTACACAAGCAGAATTACAGAATTATTGAAGAAAAATTAAAAATTTGTATATTACTATGTATAATGTTTTTGGTACCTCAAGTTTGTTTTAAAACAATTGTTACCTTAATTTAAGCACTAGGATCTCGTAGGTGTAAACAAACCATTACAATATTGTTTTTATACAAACGTTTTTACGCAAAATGTTGATAATGCACAATTTATACATCGTGGATACTATTTTTAGTACGTTCTCTAAAGATATTCGTTTTTATCGCTTTCAATATCAATAATTTGACAAAATTAAGTACTCAAGTATTACTTGTAATGTTGTTTTCACAGATTTTTTGTAAACAGTTAAATTATTTTAGTACCAAATATTTTATTTGTATAAATTGTATAATATGTATATACTTTTTTGTTTTATAGTATTTAGATATTAAAAAATCACCTCTATTTGCACATTTATGTAATAAAATAGATATTTAAATTAATTGTTGGTTTTAATATAGACTAGGAGAACAGAGTAACAATACCGATAAAGTAATAACAAAATCACTTTGTCAATGAGGCTAAACAAACACAAAAAACGATCAAAATATAATAAATTTACTTATGTATCGTGAGCAACAAGAAAAAAAAAAAAAAGAACCAAACACTACTTCAAATAAATATATGTACAAATTATTACATTTTTTTAAATTCCAATTCCACCATTCACCTATCCGTGTTTCGAAGTTTACCTCTCGTGAGGAAGGCTTGTGAGAACTCGAACCGAACAAAAACGCTATTGTCTAGCTGGCAATTATACAAGGATAAAATAGCAATATATGCTAATAGCGACCTTTAATGAAGAAAAATCAAGTCAGCCCAGAAGTCAGTCGAAGGCAATCAAAATAAACTATAAATCCAAGCTTCTAAAGCTCTCAGACGATGTTAGGAATATTTATATTCCAGTAATACATCCATAATTTAACCATATAAATCACCATCATTTTTGTACCCTTTTCCAACTTTTTTTTTATGTGTTTCGAGGTTTAGCTCTAGTCAGTGAGACTAATACTGATACTTCGAACTATGCGTTCTGTACTTCCCTAAGAGTGTTCGTTAGAGAAGGACAAGAGAATATAGCCACCTGCTTTGTTTTTTGGCGTCGAAGATGTCTTTATATGTGAACACAGAATCCGCTCTTTCATGATCGTTAGTTTCAAAGAAGTTCTGGTATATCTCCTCGCTATCTAGTATAACCTTGTTAGGAGAGGACCTTATTCCCAGAAACTCGGTTTCAATTTGGGAGTTCATTTTAGCAGGACTCTCAACTGGAAAACCGACATTCAAGACACCCTAGACAGGGAGGAAAGAGGTTTAAGCTACTAAAATGGGCACATTTTACCGGACAGCATTTTAACATTATTGCACACCTAAAAAACCTATATAAGACCGCTAATCGAATACAAGGTATGCGTCTACGCATCACTTAACAGCAGCCAAACACCATCATGGCCACCGAAACGAAAATTCTTAGATTCTGCACGAGGAAGTGCAGATACTATCCATCAGCACATATACATCAGGTAGCCAATCTAACACCGATTAAGGACAGAATGCTATCCCTCAGTAGGAGGTATGTCCTTCGAACCATTACATGGCTCGAACAGCCGAGCCAAATAAATTAAAGACGCCATGCAATCGCCGAGGGCAAATGCTCACCAGGGTTCCTAAAAGAAAAGTTCCATTCCCTTCAGCTAAACGTCTACACAACACTGGACACGAACTTCCTGATGCGTATTTTGATATTCTCGAATCATTCCCCATCAAATATCGCAGCTAGTAAATGCACGCCAAAAACGCTGATTAAGAGCTGTTCCTAGTATGGCTGGTAACACCTGAAGTAATTCCTTCGACTTGTTTGGCCTTCTCCACCAACAATTCTTCTTGTGCGCTTCACCATATCGTCCACATCACACACGCCACTTTCTGAACCCCCAGCTTTTTAGCAATTCACCTTCATCTCCACAAGCATTCGTAATCACGTTTACCAACCCCCCCTTACTCCGGAAAAAAAGGAGTACCCCTTCCCTGAAGAGACACAAAGCCTAAACGAGGTAAAAACATTGGATCAAATCATGCTTTAGTTGAAACAATATTGATAGCCTTTTAAACAACCGTAGACAATTGTTTTGTGTGCGTATATTCCAGTGCTATGATTCTTAAATCCGGTCCTGATGCGCCGCTCCGGGCAAACCGGCAACGTCGTCGGCCGTTCTACCGTAAGAAATACATTGCCCATCTTACCTGTATTACATTCTAACTGTGGCTTCTACTATAGAGAGGGAATAGATATTGGTATGACTTAAAACAGAAATTGGGGAAATGTAATTAGAGAAGCCATTACAAAAAAGTGATAAAAACGAAGAGAACAATTATTTGTATTAAATATATATATTTCATTAATAAGCTGCTTTTAGGTGTAAAACCTTAGATGTAACCTCTTCTGTCCACTGCTTGACATAGGTCTCTCCCATTTTTCGCCACTCTTCACGGTTCTGTGCTTCTTGTTTTGGATATTCGTCTAATGTCGTCCATCCAGCGTGTTGGTGGTCGTCCTCTGCTGCGTTTGTCTTCTCGTGGGCGCCAGTCAATTAGTTTTCTGGTCCATCTTGTGTCTTTCAATCTCGCTATGTGACCTGCCCAATTCCATTTCAGCTTGGCTATACGTTCGACGACATCACTGATACCTGTTCTTTTCCTTAAGTCTTGATTCCTTATTTTGTCTTTTTTTGTCACGCCGAGAATTGATCTTTCCATGCGCCTTTGTCCCACTCGCATTTTTAGTGCTGTTGTTTTTGTGAGCGTGAGAGTTTCTGCTTCGTATGTCATAATAGAAAGAACGCATTGGTCAAATGTCTTCCGTTTCATAGCTATCGGGATGTTGCTCATAAAGATGTCTCTTAGTGAACCATATGCCGCCCAAGCAAGTGTTATTCGTCGTTGAAATTCACAGGTCTGATTATCCTTGCTTATTTTGATTTCATGACCGAGATATATGTACTTTTCTGTCAATTCTACCACTTGATTTTGGATGATTAGGTGTTCGCTGGGAACTAAATTCGTCATAAATTTGGTCTTACTGATGTTCATGTTTAGACCTATTATTGAAGATAAGTTTTCTAATTCTTATACCATTTGTTGTGCTTCACTCAGATTTTCGGTAATAAGTACTATGTCGTCGGCAAAACGCAAATGATTGAGCATTTCTCCATCTATTTTTATTCCTCTATTTTCCCACTTTAGCATTTTAAAGGCGTATTCGAGGACCGTTATAAATAATTTAGATGAGAGAGTGTCGCCCTGTCTCACACCTCGCTTGATATGAATTTCTCTGGTGGTATCATGTAGTTTTACACGCATTATGGCGTTTTGGTATAATGTTTGTACTAACTTTGTGAGCCGGTAACCTATTCTACTATTGTTCAGAGCAGTTATAATGGTGTCTAATTCCACAGTGTCGAAGGCTTTGTGAAAGTCTACGAAGATAAGTACCGGTGGTCTGTTATATTCTAGCGACTTTTCTATTAAGGTTTTTACTGTTTGTAGGTAATCGTTTGTTCCGAATAACAATCGTTAAAGCTAGATCAATATATCATTTATCATTAAAGTCCCAATAATACGGGCGATTTACTGCTCTTAAATCTCCAACACTCTGTACAAATCATACCCATGGGTGGTATCAAAGCAGCGGGTTTTGGTTAAGTTCAGGGTTGAAGTAATTTAATATCCGATGTGTCTGTTATGTGTATTTACGTTAAAGGAGCTAAAGAAATGAGTTAAATTCACATTGTTTACATTTGTGAGTGTTACCATGTGCACCACACTTGACAGAACTGTGGAAATATAATAATTTTAAAGTAAATATTTAGCAGTGGGTCATCTATTAAGTTACGAAAACGGGACGTTTGTTTGAAGAGTACAAGTTGGTAATTACGAGGAAACATTTTAATTCCCTATTTCTTTGTGAATCAGAATAAAAGTTGACTTAACATTTGTAAATGTATATTTAAATTAAAAAAGAATAATGTAAATATGTAGTTTGTTTTTATATTATTACTTCATCTACTTCGTCGCAGATTCTTGTATAAATTAAAGGTGTTTAATTTACCTTTTAATCTACCTGCTCAAAGGTTTTTGATTTTTTTTGCAGCCGTCCCGAAAATAAAACTTTCGGTATGATTTAATTTAATTTTAATCCGACACCCTCATTAGGGTAAAAGGAAGGGGAGAAAGAAAGGTATAATTTATTAAATCGAAAGTACTGTAAAGTCTTTTATTTATTTATAATTATATATATTTTGTTGTGAATTCTTTAATTTATAATGTCTTGTTCTTATCTTAATTTACTAAAGGTTCAATATTTATAACACTTACGAATTTAATTTATTTTCTTTATTTATATTAATTTATCTTACAATAATTTATATATCCGAACGTAACAATTAAATTCGCGAGCGCGTCTTCAGAATTAACTGTCCCTTCCATGAAAGCTCCGTTATTATATATCAAAACACAGCCGGTCGAGAATTCAGCCTGATTATACTAGAAGGTCAATCCGGGTCATCGTTTCGACCGTTTTCTGGAAGGTCCGTTCAGGTAAATAGAAGCCTCTCGTAAAATCTAAAACATAAACATGTGAATAAAAACATGTGTACAGGTTTTTAAATATGACTCATATTTTTACGTAACAGTACCATTTTACACAACTCGTATTGAAAGTAGCTACTGTCGAGACTAATTTTTTCACTTTCTGGGCGATTTTGGGTAGCTTGGTAACGGCTTTGACAAAAACATCAACTTTGTATTTCATTATGAGAACGCTTGCCATTTCAGATTCGTATGTTTTCGCTCAGTTTTTCTTTTTTCAATTTCAAGAAATGGAAACCAGCAGTGAAAGTAAAGCCAAAATGATTCCAGATGAGATTAGGGAAACTATTAAAGCCGCTATTTATGAATTATTGCCGGTAATGTTGAATTCACGAGAGTAACTTAAGTGTTTAATAAAAGTTCGTAAGTAAAGTTTATCCATATATTCTTTTTAACATTCAAAACGGCTGCAGAAAAAATATTGTACGTAACATGATCTTAAAGTAATTTTACGAGACTCGCAAGATTCCAGGACTCGCCTACGGCTCGCCCTGGAAACTTCCTACTCGTCTCGTAAAATATCACATTCGGAACTTGTTACGTAAATTACTGTTTCAACAAACATTTCATTTTTCTAAACCTAGTCTGTTATATCGAAGTGAAATTATTCGTTTACAGTGGTTGTATTCCTGTTGTATTTATTATGTCCTGTATTGTGTTGTGTAAAAATGCTTTCTATATTTATATTTCTTTACATTTTTTCTTCACTTCCTCTCTTAACGATGAGGTTTAGATAGGAATACATTTACCACAATTAATTATTTTGCCCCTCGATTTTGGACATTACATTTTACGATACTTTTAAGTTATATCAGACATAATTTTTAATGCATAATTTTCATAATGTTTTCGTAATTTGCTGTACCAAATTATTTTAAAAGGAGGAGAGATATAATAAGCCAATAAAACATTTAAGAGGAGAAAGAATACAAAAGAAAAGAGCAGAATCTTTAAAAGATGATTGACGATCTCTAAACATGAATAAAATGTAAATTAAACACATCACAAACAAGAACACATTTCAGAGGATGTTCTGCAATGAGTCAGTCATATATTCTTCTGAGCAGTAAAAGCAATGTTTCAGCAGATATTTTTTTAACTTTTTCGAAACTATTACAACTTAACTGTTCAATATTTTTCGATAGAATATTGTAATAGTTATAATTGCAGCAATTTTTATCTGAAAGACGCAACCTACAGCAATTTGTTCGTAAGTAGTGATTAGATATAGATTACGTGTGAGAAATATAAAGCAAAATATAATATTTTTAATGTTTCAAAGTTGACAACTCTTGATTGACTACCAAAATTTTGCGTTTTATCGGAGTTAATTTTCAGTTTGTTTGCAGCAAATGATGTGCTAGATTTAGTAGAAACTTCGTAAGACATTTTAAAATAATCATTACTTTTTCCTGATATAACGTATGTCGTATCATCTGTACGGAGATTATGAATTTAGTCAAATCGATGGAATACATAAAAAACAAAAGAGGTCCTAAGACCGAACCTTGTGGGACTCTATTTTTTACAGATCGAAAATCGGAGAGATGGCCTTTAGACAACACCGCCTGGTGTCTGCCATATAGGTAAAGTTATAAGCTAAAGAGGGATACCTCTGATTCCATAGTAATTTAATTTGTGGGGCAAAATGTCGTGTAAAACGCAGTCAAAAGCCTTCGACAAGTTGCAAAGAGAAATTGCTACGCGATTGCCGCATTTAAGTCCCTCAATCACCTCACTCAAATTATATACTGCGTTCGAAGTAGAACGAGCACTTCCGAATCCATATTGTGAGTTGCTAACATAATTATTGGATTCAAAATAGACAGCAGTAATTTATACAGACCAAGTGAAGAGAAAAGTTAGATCAACTGAGCATTAAATAAACGGCACTTGATATAAGACTTTTATTCGATATCATACTGAAGTAATATACGTGGAAAACATTGCCAATAAAGTTTATCCAGATTATAAATCTTTTAAAGTTTTAGTGAAGTCATGTTTATTTACCAACAATCAAACTTGCATCTTCGAAGATTTCCCCATGTCAGCATTGCACTAATCTGAATTAATTTGTCCTCCTAGACATGCTACTTCAAATCAGCAATTGTCTGCAACTTCAACCGACAGATCTAATAATTATTTTCCTCAACCTGGCACCAGTAACCAGGCTTTCACAGACAAACTTCAACTGCTCTCTTCAAAGTTCAAAACCCAGTCAAGATAAGAAAAAACACAAAACCAAAACTAAAAAGAAGATATCAGGAATTTTGGCAAGCACTCCAAATAGAGATGATCTTAAGAAATAAAATATAGTTAGGAAAATTAAATGCAACATAAGAAAACCAAAACCAAGCAAAGATTTGCAGAAGCAGCTTCAAATTTTGAAGTTTGTGTCAAAGAAAAAACAGCCAGTAAAGGATAACACTGACAGTAATGAAGATTCAGATTCGGAATATATCTATTGCAATCAACCTTATAGTCGGAGCAAAAAGGAAGTGCAGATTTTGCAAATACTAACTGATGGTGCCATTTGCCCTGCATAATGTGGTATATAGGACCGGGCGCCATTTTTACTTCACAAGTTGTAGTTTTTTTAAACGTATTACTTTATTTGCATTTTTTGTTAAGCAATATGATAAAAAATATTATCCAAAACTATGATTAGGGTGGTATTTTCATTACTTATTTGGTAGTTTGGTAGATGCAAGTAAACATGTGTTAATGTTCATTTTTTCCCCGGTCTCCCTACACTCCTAGGAAAGGTTAAGCACATCCCAATAGCATGCTTTTGGAAGATTAATCAATATTACAATTTAAAGATAGCATAAGAAGAACATAGATATAGTTTTTTTGACTGGTTGTTAAGTTGATGATAAAAATCTGTACTATAAATCTATACGATACTCCTATCCAATGGATACTTTTTGTTTTTTGTTTACATATTTCAGTAATAAAGGAAATGGATATTATCTGGTTTTGTTCATGATGATGATTTCATCGCCGTAATTTTTTCCTGTTCCTTATTCTCTTTTTTTTTTCACCTAGGAGATTTTTTTATTAATTTGCTCAAACAGTGTTTGAATTATTATTAATTCTAAAATAACATCGAAAATAACATTATCGATGATTTATTGTTTATTTTTAGCACGTAGAAAAATTTTAGAATGAGTCTGTACTCTAAAAACAATAATTCTTGTTAAATAAATGATGTCAGTTGCCAAATCACTCAGTTTAATTGCTGTATGAGCAATTAAACGACCTATTTCTGGAGAGTGGGATAAAAATATTTACACAGATTTTTCCGAGGAAGTTTCGCTTACCGCAAGACAGCCAATCATGAGTTCAATTGAATTTAAAAATAGGATGATCGACTCGTTTGACCAGTCCTTCTAGGCATTAATAGGATGTACTTTAGCGTACAGGGAGCCTTTGAATTTAAAGTAAAGAAAATAAGAAAAATGTCGTATCAGTTTAATTAAACAAACTAGTAGCGCAAATAAGAGCGAAGTAACATCAGCTACAAACAAGTATTAAGATTTACGTATCGAAATATTCATCTATATTATATATAAAATCCGGATTATAAGCATTTTGCTTATAATCTGGAATTAATCCATTAATGCCCAAAATTAAAGTTTTATCAAAACGAAATCAAGACTAGAGAATGAAATAAAGAGAGGTTGTTTTTAACAGCAATGTGCAAAATTTACGTTTTTATTTCCTGATAACTGTTTTTTTTTACGTGTGATATATCATACGCTGGGCAATAAAGGACACAATATTTGACAAAACACTGCTCGGAATGAAGTCCTACATTACATTTAATGCATCGATATTTGGTACACTTGCCACATTTGCCGCACCTTCGTTGTTTTTCAATTTGGTCCACCAAATGACCAACATTATCTAAACGAATTTCGCCAGCAACATGTTTTGAATATTTTGGACGTACTCTACGTGGCATTGGAATATCTGGAGTTGTCAGCAGGGCCTTCACAATTCGCCTGTAAAATTCTAATAAAAAAGTACCTCAATGTTGCGGTAAAGAAGCCACATGTTGACTATTGCCCGATTCAAGCAAAATCTAAATATCGTCCAATACCATTTTTTAGATTGAATTCGAATCCTATATGAACCTCTTAGCTTATCGAATAAGTCTAAACCACCCATTTCCTTGTTAGAAATTTGCATAACGTTTGGTTGAGGGGCCGCTATAATTTTTGTCTTTTCTGAACCATCAGTTACAGTTTTCTATATCCCATTTTGCTCCAGTACCACATCTCAAAGGCATCAATATTTTGGCGCTCGAGTCCGCGAAGAGTCCAAGGAAGAGCCCAGGCAAAATAAAAATGATCATGAAACAACTCCTGATGTTACAATTATAGAAAATAAACAATCATGGAATAAAACGGAAGAATAAGGCTGGAACTAGTGATTGTACTAAACAATAACCTATTTCAATTTAAATGATATAACTGTGTAAAATGGGGCACAAGCTATCAACAGTTTACTCCCTCAAAGGTGTTTAAGTGCAGTGAGACGAGAGTTTCTGTGATCCATGATATTGCCTCAATGGTTCTGTAAAACTGGAAGAAGAGTTGAAAAAAGATGCTTCGGAGGGGAGTATTTTTTCTTGTAAACCAAGTGGGTGGATCGCTGCGAATTCATTTTTGCTTTGGCTAAAAATGTTTGTTGCTTTAATGAATCAATTTTGATACTTGATGGCCACAGTTCTCACAAGGAACTACAAATAGTTATATATACGAGAGACCACAATGTTTAAATGATAGGTCTACCCCTTACAACACCCACAAAACTTGACCATGCAATAATGACACCTTTCAAGGCTAGCTACAATGAGCTTTGTGCAAAATGGATGAACCAATTTCGCCTGCTTAAAAAAACACAAAGAGATATTGTTGGATTGGTTAAAATAGTTTTCCAAACTATTTGTAGGATGAAATTTGTAAAGTTTGGGTTTGTACCCATTGCAGAAGACCATTTTTAGAGATCTAGACTATCTTGCTGCAGCTCACTTTCCTGAAGACAATAAAACCCATAGTGACACAATTCCTTACACAATAACGCCTTCATCTGGACCACCATTGGCGTTAACAGGGACGTTTGATGTACCTTTATCTACCTCTTCTGAAAAACTACTAAAGTCGTGTTCAACAGTTGCAGTTTTTCCACTGTGCACATCTTCGGCATCAAGTAGCTCTACTGTGACAGCTTTACATGAAGTTACTGCCAGCACTTTTAAATCCTGCTATGGCCTTTAGAGCCCCAAGCCTTCGTTATTTCAAATTGTGATGGACAAAGTTTTACCTGTAACAAACGAGAAAGAAAATTATTCAAAGAAAGAGACATAGTGAAAATAGTGAGATTTTGACTGGATCTCCTTATAATACTATGTTAGAGAAATGGTTTAAGGAATCACAAGAGAAGATCAAAAATGCAGCAGGGAAAAAGAAAAGAAAATGCAAGCAGCCAGAAAAAAACCAAAACCAAACAGCTAAAACAAAGAAAAAACAAAAGAAGAGTATTGGTGTAAATAGACAACTTTCACGTCAACGATATCAAGTAGTGGAAGTTTAGAAATAAGCACTGGCGGATTTGCTGAGATTTTCAAAAGTGAAGAACAATAATAATTTTATAAAAACTGAGTTAAAGAAAAAAAATTAAATGGAAGAGTTTGATAGTGAAAAGTATTTTTAGGTTTACATATAACAAAAATTGGAAATAAAGTTTATATTTCAGAAAAGGAATTAATTAAGAGAATCTTGCACAGATAAAAAAATGCTAGATATTCCAATTCAACCAAAACTTAATTTATTAATTTCTTGGTAAAGATAAAAACTTAGTAGTCAATCCTAAGTTAGCTTACAGAGAATTGATTTAAGTTTTTTTTGTCATATAATTGTTAATTTCCAAATAGTTACAAGAACAAAAATACTAAAATAAGGCATAATATAATACACTCGCGATCATAAAATCCGGGTCACCTTGAAAATCACCGATATTTCATTTTTAACGAGCTTTATCGTAAATAATAATAACACAAATACAAACTAATGAATATTTCTGAGAATTGTTGCGGTTTCCTTTGTAACAAAGAATTCCAATAGTGCCGATTTCGCGGTAAAATGCACACTTACCAAAATGAACGCTACCTGTAACTCCGCTTGTTTCAAATGTCTCATTTGTACTTCGACTTTCTGTTCAAATGAAACGGACAAACGTTTATTATTGCCACCATTAGTGTTTATTAGTGCCATTATTAGTGTTTATTTTTTGACAAAAATGCCTTTGACTGTTTGAAACGGCACAAATTGTTGCACTCGTGGAAGACGGTCACACTCAACGGCAAGTCGCAAGAACTGTTGGTGTAAGCCTTTCTACGGTTCAACGAGTACTTCAACGCTTTCAGGAGGCAAGTTTGCTAACCAGGCGACCTGGCTCTGGACGAAGAAGAACGACCAAGGCACTAGATGACCGTTTCCTTGTGTTTGAGACTTTACGAAACCGGACCTCAACTGCGGTTATGCATTAAAATCGTCTAGAGGGAGTACGAAATAGCAATTTTAGTGTTGCAACAGTCAGAAGAAGACTTCGTTCTTCTTGACTATCTTCTCGGGTAATGGCTAGAGGACCGCCACTTCGCCATGTGCTTCGAGTTGCATGACTAGCTTTTGCTCGACAATACGCGCATTGGGGAATTAACGATTGTAGCAAAGTTTTATTCTCAGATTAATCCCTTTTCTGCCTAACTGGATCCGATGGACGTGTAAGAGTTTGGAGGAGAACCGGTGAACGATTTTCACAAGCTTGCATTGCTCCAAGAATGCTATTTGGTGGAGGCTCGGTCATGGCTTGGGGAGGTATATCTTCCGACTTCCACACAGAATTACCCTTCATCGAAAATGGGTCCCTAACTACACGAAGGTACATTACGGAGATTCCGGAAGAACATGTTATGCCCCATGACAGGGCTTGGAGAAAACGCCGTTTTTATGCAGGACAACGTGCGACCGCACGTTGCCAGGATCAGTATGTAATACTTGGACGAAGTTGGAATTACGAGGGTACCCTGGCCAGCGAGGTCTCCGGACCTGAATCCCATCGAACATATCTGGGACGATTTGAAAAAACGTATTCAAACCCATACACCTCCTCCTAACAACGCACAGGAGCTTAAGGATCTGTTAGTGAGAGAGTGGAATAACATACCACAACATGTAATCCGGAGAAAAATTGAGAGTATGCCCCGTCGTCTGCAAGAGGTTATTAGATCAAGGGGAGGCAATACACGATATTGGTCATTGAAATTTCACTGATTTTTTACCACGTTCTGTATTTTCCATTTTTTTTTCGTATGTCTGTTTTATCAACAATTTGATTTGTTTTCTGTTTTTTTCAATAAAACAATAAAAAACCATTTTTTTTTCTTTCAAAACAAACATTGATGACAAATAAAAAATACATTAGCCAAAAAAAAGGTAATTACTGCACCAGAGGCAAAAATATTTAAGAAACTTGAAATTTTCAAGATGACCCGGATTTTATGATCGCGAGTGTATATTTAAAACAATCCAATTGGCATCAAACTTTTAGCTTGTGCCATCTATCCGCCATAACCTACACTTTAAAATTTTATGACACAAATAAAACATGTATTTTACTTACAAAAAATGTAAATAAATATAAATTTTATAAATAAATTTAATTTGATTATTTACTGAAACATTTGTTTATAAAGTACTTTTTAATATTTACTATTTAAAAATGGCACCTACTTTCTTTCCTTCTGGTTTTTGTTCGCACAGAATCCAGTAGATGGCACACTCTACAGCATTTCGAAACGATATCTCTAGATGTCGCGTACTTCCCATTGACCGGCAGAAAATAATCTATACGAGGGAGTGAAAAAAATATAAACATAAGATAAAATAATCTTGGGTATTGATGCTTTATTGGGTATTTCTTTTTGAACTGGTTTTACTTGATACGCAAAAATATATTATTAATTGTCAAATTTGTGAAATTATTGAACACATTTTTTAAAATATCTAAGTACAAATACAAAAATCTTGTTTTTAGAATTCGTTTTTTATTTGTTCTAGATTTTTAAAGGTATTGCCATTAACAGTAGGTACAGATGTATTTCAGTTTTTGTCAGTTTGACAATTTTTTCTGTTCCATACATTTTATTCAAAGTCTGATTTCGTAAATAATAACTTTTTGCTTTTTGTTTTGTCAAATATTTGTTTTAAATAGTGTCTATTGAAGAAGATACCTAATTAAATATTATTTATACAAGAAGAAAATTTAAAGGTTATTTGCTATAAGAAAAATAGGTCACTCTACTTTATGTTTGCTGAATAACAGTTCAAATAAATAAACGCAGAACAAATGTTGTTACAATAAAAGTAACAAGCTGCAATTGCGCACAATTACCCCGCTTACGCTGTAATTTGGCGCAGTAATGTTTATAACTATTTATTTTTTGGACATGGACGTTTGTAATCCATGCAGATGTCAGCTCCTATGTACTCTGCGGGATTCATTATTGCACATAGTACAAAACGATACCAAAGTTCATTATCCTTGCACATTTTTCCACATATTGCAAGAGGATGGTTTCACACTAAAGACGATATCGACCAATTAATTATCCTGACATATATCCAAAGAATCAGCATCTAATAATTCATCAGAGATACTTTTTTATAGATGCATCATCGCCAAAACATCTCCGAGCAACAATTGTTTTACAATATTCTACTTTTTCTTTACCTTCAGCTGGTTCTGATTCATCTTATATGGGAAGACGTTTTTGGTATTTCTTTATTAATTGTTTTTGGTGTACTAAAGACACATCTCTGTAAAGGTAATCTGTAAAGGTCCATTTCTCTGTAAAGGTTACTGCATCCTCCTTCTGAAATGGCAGCAACCACTTTCTGCGCCTCTTTTTGTCCATTCCCGTTTTTTCGATATTAAATATCTTACAAGATTGGAACTTTTTTATAAGCGTTTGACTAAAATTCAGTTTCTTCGTTGAATGAGGTAATTCTTTCAGGCTGTGTAAGTTTGATATCAAGCGCTCATTTTAAAAAACCATACAGACAATTTTTCCTAACGAATATATTGTTTCTGTTGTAATTGTATGAAATATTGTTTTCTTTGGCATATCAAAAGGCTATAAGTCCAATTGGACTTAAAAAAAATTGGATAGCCACAAAATATATTTTTTTGGCTCAATTTGTTAAATAGAATCATTAATTACTGAATCTAAAGGGCTAGAAAAAAATCGCTAAATGTGTCTGGAGAAACAGTATTATCAGATCAATTACTTCCACATTAATAGAGTATGAAGAAGATGGGGAAGTACTTTTTAGTTTTATAAAATCGCCTAATGTGTTTAAAACAAGCAAAACCTCTGAACAATTTGAAGAAAACATAATTTACAAATCTGGTAGTGCCTGGATATAAGAAGTATTTCTTAGTTTACGAAACAATAAGTACTTCATTTGAAATATACGAAACTCCAACAGAGATGTTAGTACCACATAAACCTACTATATATGATCCACAAATAACTGAGGTCACAAACCAGCTGAAGTTACATCCAATAAATCTAATAAAAGTATAGGTACAATCATTAATTACTACATCTACAGAACTAGAAGAAGTTTCAATAAGTGTAACTTGAAAAACAGTACTATCAACATCTCCCAAAATATTAAGTTTCAAGAAGATGCAAAAGTACTTCGTAATTTGACCAAGCTCGCTAAAGTTTTTCAAACAACAAAAACAACTGAACAGTTGGAGTAACCAACAGAAGTTGTTTTTATGGTAGTACCTAGAATAAATAATACTTATATAATAGTCTCCCGTTTTATACCGCTGTCGCGGCTTTGGGAGTATAGCAGGGTAGTCTGCTATATCTAGGGCCTACGGTATACAAGGAAGGTAACATGGCCAGTGCTACGCTTCAACCGTCTATTATTACCCCTGGTTTTACCCAAGGTACTCATTTTTATTCAGGCTGAGTCGACCTGAGGCCTATAGACATTTTTAAAATGTCTAGATGTTCTTGCCGGCGGTGGGATTCGAACCCCCGACCATCTGCTTGCGAGGCAAACATCCTACCGCTTGCGCTACGCCGGCCCAATAATACTTCCGAATTTAAAACTAAGACAAAGACTATGTTATTTCAAGTATTAGAAATAACAACAAAGGGAAGTTCCGCCTAAATCTTCTGTATATTAGTTACAAAGAATACCCAAAAGCTATAGCGATAACATCCGCTAATAAAAGTCAAGAATCCTTAATAACTGAGGAGGTTACATGCAAACAGCCTTAAATCTCAAAAAAATCAAAGTTGAGTTAGTTATGCCTATGTATTGTTCTGTTGTAGCCGAGTATTTTATCGGATTCGTGTAAAAAAATTATTACTAATGGTTAAAGCATGTTAAAAACCTCCTTAACATGCAAAACAACTTATTTCCACTACACTGGTCCATGCTAACAAGCTTATTTCCAACCAACCAATAGGAGCTCTGCAACTGCCACTCAGCTGACCCAGTCAGTCTTACAAATTTGAGGATATGTGAGGGTTTATTGTCAAAGTATTAAAAAAAAACAATAATTACTTTATTATTTAAATGATAATGGATTGGGCAGATGGGAGTGTAAGTGTTGGTGAAGGATATGAAGGGACTAGAAAGAAAAGAGTTACAGGAAGAAAAAGAAAAAGTGAACAAATAACAAGGTATGTAGCTCCTAAAAGAGCCCTAGTTTTTGTACCGTTTAAGCACAACAATAAACATTTCACGTGCTTAAAAATAAGGCCTATTTACATCAACGCTTTCAAAGAAGAGTTTTATAAAAATTCAGAGATGAAAAGACAAGACAATATAATTGCCAGTCTGAAGCTTTTTCGCACCGTTATTGGTATTGTACTCAGTCTACGGAAAATTCGCAGCTAATGGTTGAAAAGTGGATTCTTTCAAGAAGAGCAAAAGCATTTTATGAGTACATGAAAATGGATGTTTCTCATTCTGTTAGCCTTTGCTTTGATCTTCAACCAATTCAGCCACAATCGAAAAGTCCGATTATTTTAATAACAAATTTGGTTTTATAACTTTTGTATTACTGATCTAAAAACTCAAAACCAGATGTGCTACACTTACACAAAAAAGCGAACAGCAAATAGCAGTGTGGAAATACCATCTGCTCTCTTTAACTATTTGAAACAAGCTGATTTTTTGGGTGTTCTATACTAAGGTTGTCGATGGTTGTGTTTCTTAAAATAAAAATAATATTGTCCTGAGAACACTGATTCATTTTTTGGATCACACAAAACATCAATCCAAAGAATTTTATTGTATTTCGTTGTATGCGGACCTACTTTCTTACCCACCGACCGTGTTTTTGGAATGGCAAAAAAGCATTTGCGAAAAAACCCATAATTTTAATGTAACAGGAATTCCATGACATCTACAGTGGTATAGACAAGGTAAGAGCTCAAGGAGAAGATTGGCCACTTCTTGATATTAAGAAGCTAACTGAATACTATAAGGACATCCAATCAATTAGTGAACTGAAGGGAATTGAACCGGATTCAAGAAGAAACGAAACACCTCCGAAGGTTTGAAAAATTACAACTATCTTTTATATATTTGAGAAAGAGAAAGAAAAAGAATCTTAGACAAGTAGGTCTGGAAAAACTCCCACTTCCTCTGTGTTAACCAAAGAAAAGACAAAGATATTCACACATTTTCAAACATTTGAAAAAAATGTTTTTCTGACACACTCCTTGGTTGGTACAAAAGCTGAGCAAAAGACCGTCTCGACGATGAGCGCTGTGACTTCTATATTAAAAAAATGTTTGTTGCATTAACTACCTATTATGACAAACTTTGTCACTTAGGTAAAACTTATATTATTATACTACAAAAATAGAAGTTCATTCAGAAAACCATTGTTCCTTCACTGTATTGCTTTTTTACTGTATTTACATGCAAATCATCTTCTGTCTACAACCTTTTACATGCAAAACGACTTATTTCCATTAAGTTCGTGCAATAAGTCTTATTGCCAAAACAAAATCAATTTTTCAAACTATTTTTTAGGCCCCCTAACTGAAATAAGTATTTTAATCTCATGTGTGGAACCAATACTATTGCATAACATTAATTAGAACTCATTATCCTTTTTCAGAGCAAAGCTGTAAGTTTTTCGCCCTCCCTGAAAAATTACTTATTTGTGACTGCATTTTACCTTCTCGACTACATCTAGATATATATATATATATATATATATATATATATATATATATATATATATATATATATATTCGGTTTTTTATAACGTCTTACGACGTTATCCGACTCCCAAACGCCACTGTATTCTGTCTTGAGTTAGGTCTTCGTCCAGATTTCGAGCGCTAATCGCTTTCCTAACTCCCAGGTTCCAGCTCTGTGGTGATCTTCCTCGTTTCCTCTTCTCTGGGGGTTGCCACATCATCGTTTTTTTAGGCAGTCTTTCGTCCCCCATTCAGCTCACATGCCCATACCATATGAGCTGTTTTCTCTCAATATCCTCAACTATAGTGCCCTCTATACCCATTTGTTGTTTTATCACTTCATTCCGTATTCTGTCGGCTCTTGATATTCTCATCGATCTTCTGATGGCATCCATTTCCGTGGCTTCGACCTTTTTCTTATATTTTTCGGTTATTCTCCATGTCTCAGCTCCATAAAGTAGGCTAGTTTTAACCATTGTCTCATAGATGTTCCATTTTCTTTTCTTTGATATTTCTTTACTCCATAGAACTCCGTTCAAACATGCTATAGCTCTTCGTGCTTGTACAATTCGATGTTCTATTTCTCGTTCGTCTTTTCCAATACGGTCGAAGATGACGCCCAGGTATTTATATTCGTTGCATGGATTTATTTTTTGATTGTTATCGATATCGAGTTGTTCTGGTTCAGCTCCAATTGAGAGGTATTTTGTCTTTTCTAAATTGATATTTAATCCCCATTTCTGGTATTCTTCAATTAGTTTTCTAAGCATGTATTCCATGTCATCTTTGTCATTTGAGATCACCACCTGATCATCTGCAAACTGTAAAGTATATATGTAATTCTAATCGTTTAATTGTATACCCATTCCTTTGACTTTCCTTTTCCATTGTTTCAGAGCTGCAGAGATATAAATCTTAAATAGAGTCGGAGAGATACAACATCCTTGTCTGAGACCCTTAGTAACTGCAAATTTTTCAGCTAAGAGGTTTCCGAATTTCATTTGGGAGTTTGAACCATAATATAGATCTTTGAGAGCACTAACCAATGTTTTATGTATGTTTGATGTGCCCAGGACTTCCCATAGTTTATTTAGCGGGACTGTGTCATATGCCTTCTCAAGATCTACAAAAGTCATATGTAACTCTCTATTTGTCACAATTTTCTTTTCTATAATTTGTTTAAGACAGAAGATGTTATCTGTACATCTGCACATCTAAAAAACTACATACAAAAAAGTGTCTATAAATTATGTAACAAGCGAAATTGTACTATCAAAGCAATCAAAAGCTTTCAAAATAATGGAGTTTAAAGGAGATAGAGAAAAACTTCCTAGAGTGACTAAGCTATCTAATGTTTTATAACAAAAAGCAGCTTAACAATTTGAGTACACAACTCAGATTTTTTACCCTCATTGTCCAATTGTTTGATACAAGAAACAGTAAAGGCAACCAACACATCCTTATTTTACATCATTCCTTACATCCCTCCTGTATTATGTAACAAATATATCTTTGCAAAACATTTATCTCGCAAATCTGTTAAATCCTACACTATCATTAACAAAATTATTAATTACAAGGATAAAATCTTCAGCTAGTTCTTAGTTCCGTTGAAGACACATGTGCTTGCCCGATATAATTGCTCGTTGCTCATTATTATTAAAGAATTGTCGAAAGGATTGTTATTGCCATTGAGTAATGAGATATGATGTAATATTGTTTCGCTTTTTAGAACATTGAATGCACCGCGAATTCTAATGAATGAAATATATAAGTTGGGCAATTAAAACCATATTAAGAATGGTTGGACTGTTGGTGAAGGAAGGATCATATCGTTAGGAATGTGTATCATTTAACGCTAGATGAAACATAAGTTGCAGCCCATAACAGGATGTTTAATCGACAGTATACGCATAAATTTTATTTAAAATATTTATTTTAATTAAAAAGTTACTAAAAATGTATCAAAATGTCTTGCTACAACCATGTGTTTACATTAAAGTAGGTTGAAAATGTTAAATAGATTAGACCAAACACTGAAATATTTTCACTATGGCGCAAATATTGATGGGTCTTGTTAAGGACCTCCAGATAGTTGATAAAAGTTTTATGAAGAAACCGTTTTACGAGTAAATATTTAGGAGTACTATTTAGATAAAAAAAAAGAAACGGGTGTGGCAGTCCAGTGGGACTGCCGGTGGAAGTTACACTTCTATACACGCATTCGCCGTTACAAATTTATTTGGGAGTCAATCTGCACAATCATTACATACGTAATTCTATAGGTAAGACATAGCAGAAAGAGAAACAGAATTAATAACAACTTACTAACAATGAAGGATTGAATCAATATTTTGAAAATGTATATTTTGATTTTCATATATGTATGAAAGGAGTTGAATGCAAAAATTTTTTTACACATACTCTGCAGTAAAATTCATTGTTTATTTTGTTATTAATATAATATATTAATATAATAATACAATACAAATTAAACTGCAATATTCATAAGTATTTAAAAATGACAATAATATACATAAAAAATATATACACTACAATACAGTGCAACATAATTCCATATAATAATACAATACAAATTAAAATTCCATTTTTTTTTTTCAAAGTTTCTCCTTAAAATTTAAATATTTAAATGATTATTCTTAAAGTCTGAACGAGTAAATAGTGAATAGTGGTAAAATCAAAATCCTATTCCATTCCAATTTAAGCAGCCGACGAGTAAAGACCGATATGTGACAATTTCACCGAAACATTTTAACTTTAATGGTTCAAAAGTGCATTGGTAAATTTGACTTTCCAGTGGCGTAAAAAAAAAATTAAGGTAACTGTTATTTTTAATCCTTTTATCCACAGAGTCCCACTAGGACATCTGTTGCATTGATAATAAAAATTTATGTGTAGTGGTTTTGGTATCCAGAACCGCTCACTAAAATGACCTCAACTACTACTCAAATGACCTCACAAAATAACACGATCAATAATACCAAGTCTTATGTTGCTGCCACTTTATCTAAACATCCACCTCCTATGTTTCCTCATAAAAATCAAGCCATTATCTTACATGCCCTTCCTAATGTCGTTCTATTTGAGTACATAAAAGCTATAGGAGACATCGTTACCCAAAAAAATATCATCTTTGCGTCTCGAATCTCAAATAACCGCATTTGTATTTATTTAAACTCTGTTAAACTAATCGACGATCTTCTCAGTGCCCACCAAAGTATCATTATTAACTCAACAGTTGTTCCTATCCGAAGACTTATAACACCTGCTAAGCGTATTCTTATATCAAATGTATCTCCCACGATACCTCACAGCACTATCGAAGAAGCTTTAAAAGATATCGGTTTACAGATAGTCTCTCCTGTATCATTCGTGAAATGTGGCTCGCTAGGTGATGAATATGCACATATAATGAGCTTCCGAAGAGTGGCGTACGTTATTCCGGATAAAGAAAACTTTTCAGTCCAGACCTCTCTTTTAATAACTCATGACTACACATCATATCGAATATTTGTGTCTACTGACAAATTACAATGTTTTTTATGTAAACAAGATGGTCATACTGCTGAAACTTGTACCAATGAACCAATTTCTGTAGCCCAATCCGAACTTCCCTCTCCCACTACCTCCGTATCCATGCCCACAAATACAACGATACCCGAATGCACTCCCAATCAAATCAATGCACCATCCACATCTTACCCCGAAACTACAAATAATGTGGTAAAAAGCATCCCCTTAGTTACACAGTTAGCATCACCTCCCGTACAGAGACAGAAACGGGCTATATCCAGTGACAGTAATGCTGGCACCCCTTCTCAACTTTCTCCAGTTCCTACTCCAGAACCAACTATCAATCAAATGCCTCCCTTCTTATCTGTAAAATCTACCACTAATTCTTTTAGCCAGCCGCAAAAGAAAAAAAGTAAAACAATTGAAACAAAAGAACATAAATTGACACCCATTTCTTATAATGCAGTCCAAGCCATTTATAAAAATAATTTATCCGAACTAACTCTTACTGAAAACCAATTTATAGCTTTCCTAGAAATTACCTACGGCATACCGGACCCACTTAGAGAAGCTCTCAATTTCACTTCCAATATCCAGGGATTGCTTAATGATTTATCTAACAGGTACAACCGCAGGCCAGGTCAAGGCCGAAAACGATGCACTTCAGTTCGAGATGACCGCTTCATTGTCACTAAAGTATTGAGAAATCGCTTTTGCACCGCTCTTGAAGCTCGTAGATCTCTTCTTGAGGTGAGTAGACAAACGATTAGAAGAAGACTGTCAGAAATAAACTTGAGCACTTTTCGTCCAGCTCGCGCACCACAACTGCTCCCACAACACCGTAGGGCTAGACTTCATTTTGCACGAGAATATGCTAACTGGACTATGGCGGAATAGAAGAATATACTGTTCTCAGATGAGAGCAGAATAGCCCTAAAAGGTCCAGATGGACGCCAACGTGTCTATAGGCGTCAAAATGAAAGTTTTGCGGCATGCGCTATAACCGAAACAGTGGCTTACCGAGGAGGGTCGATAATGATTTGGGGAGGTTACTGATCTTGTTGTGTTCGGTAGAGGCAGTGTGAATGCCCAATTATATGTGCAAGAAGTTCTCCAAGACCATGTCATGCCTTTTGCGCTATTCATTGGTGATAACTTCAGACTAATGCATGACAATGCACGTTGCCATACAGCAAGATCTACCCGTGAGTACCTTAATGAGGCTCGGGATTCAAGTTCTACCATGGCCAGCACACAATCCCGATCTTAACTCAATTGAGCATATCTGGGACAACCTCAAAAGACGGGTAAGAGCAAGAGTACAAGCCCCTGCATCCTTTGAAGAGCTGAAGACAGCTCCGGTAGAGGAGTGGCACAATATCCCCCAATTTGATATCCAGAATATCATGAATGGATTGCCAAACCGGCTCCAAGAAGTCCTAAGGGCTAGAGGCGGCAACACCCATCATTGATACCTAATTTTTTTTCAATTAGACTTTGATTTCCAAAATATTGTTAATTTGAATTTTTTAAGAAGATTTTATTCATTGCATTTTTACTGTAACAAATGACTTTTTTTCAAAAAGACTATTTTTTCTCTTCCGCGGAGATAAAAATTGATAAAAAACATGTCTAGTTGTTAAAGCACCTAACTTTTGTATTATCCAACATACAGGGCCGCCGCTACCATGTGTGCCAAGTGTGCACCGCACACGGGCGGCCAACAATAGGGGCGGCCAAAAGCAGTCCACTGATGATAATACTTTTTTAAAACGAAAATAATTAAATAGTAATGATTCAGATAATTCTGTGAACTCTAATATTCCAAACAATAATAATTATTCAGTACGTGATAATACTTAAATGCGTTTCATTTATCATGTATACTTCTTTTTTTCATCCTAATCGAAAAAAAAATGTCAGAAAATATTATTTTTTGTATGAACTGCCGCCCTTTTGCAGGTACAGTTATAAAGCAGTTTCGGGAATACTTTTTAATTCAAAGCGGCTGGTGGCTTTCGGACTTCAGTTATTTGAGATTTTACACGTAGATACTTTACAAGAATTTAGGCAAGTGGTTGTAAAGTTTCTTTTATAATATTGTTCCTATGGTTATGTTTATAGATGGGTTATTATGTTTTATGTTCAGTCTTAGTTGAGAATTAGATGAATTTAGACAAGCTTTTGATAAACGATTTTGTTTGTAAAATATAGTAGTGTACCCGTTTCTTTTGCACAGTAGGTACTGTATTTCGAAGTAACGTCGAGATCAGAGCAATTTTATTCGTATACGCGTTACGGCTACATATTATTTGGAGAAACATTATTTGGACAACTTATTTGAAGTTTTTGGATTTATTTTGTTAAATTCGCCCAGCTTCGTTCTTAAGTGATAATTTCAAAATGTCCGAATGAAAAAGAAAACGACTCCCAGGTTTTTAATATAGAAAAATAAAAGAGGCAAAAACTGAGGAGAAAAAAAACTTAGCGGTGCACTGGAATCATTTTTTGATGAAAAACATATATGAAAATATAGAAGACTCGGATATAAATTTAGGACCTTCAACTTCAAGCGAAGTCCAAACCATAGAAAAAAGTACCAAACAATTGAATATTCCTGTGGATAGAGACGGATGATTTGATGACAATAATAGCGATAGTGCGAGTGGTGATGCTGAAACGCCTGAACCTGAAACCACCAACCAAGACGGAATAACTAATGTTCCAGTTAATCTGGATTGCAGTGTAGGAAGCTCCAGCATATACTTGGTTTTAGATGATCCCGGAAAATGGCCTGCAAATATGAATCCAAGTGAAATTCAATTTGTTGTTGAAAATTTTTCTCAGCAAATTACAAAAATTAACTTCCCCAGAGATACAAATAATAGCAAATTTTCAGAAACTTATTATTATCGCACATTACCTAATCAAGACCAAATTCATCGCCCGTGGTTACTTTACTCATTATCACTAAATATTGTTTTTTGTGCACCCTGTAAACTGTTTTGTTGTGACAATTACTTATTACAATATTAGGATATACATATTCTGGACGTTGGATCATGGTTATTAAATTAGGATAATGGACGTTTAAATTAGGATATTAGGATATATATTAGGATAATATATGGACGTTGGATCATGGAGATTAGTCTAAATGTTCAAGTAAGTACTTATCTATTTACAAATTATTATTGTTATATTATGCATCTTCTGCACATTTCTTTAAATAATAGTATGTATGGCTAAAGTGTTGGAAGGGGGCGGCAAATATTAAGTTGCACACGGGCGGCCAATACCTTAGCGGCGGCCCTGCCAACATAAGCAAATCAGTCAAAAAACAAAATATTAAGAAAGCATGAGACTATAGTTACGATGTAATTTCAGTATTCTACAAATGCTAGAATATTCCACAGGGTGATGCAAACTTTAACAAAAAAACACAGTTTGATTCGTACACCCGGTATACAGTGAAAATTTACCTGATTAGCAACAATATTATTATAAAGATATTGTCAAGGAATCAGGCTATAATATATTAAAAAAATCACTTAAATCGGACAACAGGTTTAGGAGATATAAGAAATCAAAAATTACCCATTTTTAAGGTGGCCGGTTAATTTTGGCCCAGAGTGTATATTGTATATTGTATTGCATTAAAATTATACCTTAGGTAAATTTTGAGTTAAGTAATGATCTTACAGTCGTCACAGTGTCCTTTGGAATCACCGAATACATTTTTTTCACATAAAAAGAATGATCGATGTAGCGGATTTAGCGTTGACATATAAACTGTTTGTGTTTACACACTTGGCAAATGCCACGACGATTTTTCAAAAGATCTCCTTATCCCCTAACGATAGCCATCAGTTTAAATAACGTTAATTAGCTCGTAGTTCTGGCATCTCGCTTTATTCCTAATTATTTCAAAATTATTTTATCCACACAAATGAGTCGCGTATGGCACATCCATATCTCCGGCTAACAATCTCTAAGCACTCCTAATAAATTGATGGTCGAGGAAAAGAGCTAATTTAAAGCTGGACAGCTGCTTGGACACAGGCCAGAACAACCCGAATTATGATCCGTAAGACTAAGATTATTATTGTATAGAGGAAGAGCTTACCACCAAAATCTGCACCCTTCAAATATTAACTTCAATTTAAATTTATCGACAGGTTTAAAATAATTTTATCGTAACCATTTCTAAATCTATGCATACATAGATATAGGCTGTTGTTAAACCATGTAGTCATACAGCTGTGTGATTGGTTTTCATTTTGCTCTCTATCTAATGACTTGTCTTTGCAAATTATTTATTTTTCTGCCCAGGCACATTGTTTAGCCGCTTACTACCATTTTTTCCTGGTCTAGTCCTTTTCCTTCTGGTATTCTAATGCAATCTTTTTTTATTGTTTAATAGCCATTGTTGATTGCAATCTGCCCCATTACAAACAGTTAAAAAAAAAATAGGAAACAACTCTTGAGAAATTCAGGCTGATGTTTATGTTTAGTAGATTTATATGTTTTTGAAACAAATAATTACGTGTATAACATTGTTGCATGCAGAACTCCAACAGATAACACATTTCATAAAAAAATTCCAATTTATATAACATAAAAACTATATTCATGAATTTCTAGATATTTAAGCAACTTGCTTTCATCATCATCATCAACAACTAGCCTCTAACATCCACTGCTGAAAATAGGCCTCTCGCATGCTTTTTTACTTAGTTCTTCTGTTAGCTTATATTCGGGGTCTCCATTCCAAAATTTTTTTTGCCCACCGGTCATTAACTGATCTTGCTAGATGACCTGCCCAGTTCCACTTTAGTGTTGTTATCTTTTCAATAACGTCTGCTACTCCTGATCTTTTGAGTATAGTAGCATTAAGTATTCTATCACGTAGAGAAATCCCTAACATTATTCTTTCCATTGCCCTTTCCGCAACTTGTAGTTTACTCACTGTTGTTCTTGTGAGTGTTAGGGTTTCTGTGCCGTAGGTCATCACCGGCAAAATACACTGATTAAATACTTTTCTTTTCAGACACATTGTAATCTTAGACCTAAAAATATCCTTCATCTTTCCAAATCCAGCCCAAGCGAGGTTTATTCTTCTTTTAAGCTCGATTGTTTCGTTGTATCGACTTACTCTGATCTCATGGCCCAAGTATTTATAGGAGTCAATTGGCTCAATATCTTTGTCTTCTACTGAGATGTTTTTGTTGTGGACTAAATTTGTCATAAATTGTGTTTTTGAAGCATCATATGTGCCTGATCAAAGCTGTCTGCAATAAAAACGATATCATCTGCAAATTTAAGGTTATTTAAAAATTTTCCATCTATATTGATGCCCTTTTCATTCCAATCTATTGTTTTACAAGCGTATTCTAGTTGCAGGAGACTTAGGAGATTTAGGAGACATGTTGTCTCCTTGCCGAACGCCTCTTTCAATACAAAAGGTCAAAGTATCTTCATTAAGTCTTACACAGGATGTAGCATGCTGATAGATGTATCTGATGAGGGATATGTATCGGTGATCTATTCTACATTGTGTTAGAGCTTGGAACATTTCACTTTGATTGACCGTATCAAATGCTTTTTCAAAGTCGACAAAGACAAGTATCAGGGATCTATTAGATTCAATGGTTTTTTCAATCAACTACTTAATGGTTTGCAAATGATCATTTGTTCCGTATCCAGCTCCAAGTCCTGCTTGCTCGCAAGGTTGATAGAAGTATTATATAAGAATAAAATAAATTCGTATCAATAAAAGGTTCTTCTACACGAGGAGAAGACTTTTTTATTCTCCAATAAGAATTTGTTAAATTTTCTGTTAAAAGTAAACCTATTTTGTAAAATATGGTTATATTAAACGATTTGCATTTGTTGTTATTATACGTTTGTTGGCTAACATTTGCCCACGTATGCATAAAGGTGGTTCTTGGGCTTCTGCTAGAACTGCTTGGTTTGGTGAAGACATCATAGATCCTAGACAATTTTTATTGATTTAAATTGTATTCTGTCAAGTGTTAAAATATTTGTTTTGCATGTTAAACCGTAAAGAATACAACCATAATCCAAAATGAATCGTATGTAGGATCTACAAAACATTAAAGAGATGTGTTGTTCTGCACCCCATCATTTTTTGGAAACGAAACGCAAAAAGTTAATTCCACGCTCGCACTTTTATTTCACAAACTTTGTATGGCTAGACTACAAGACCAAATTGTTCCATCTTGTGCTAGGAGTTTTCCGTTATTTTATTTAGTTGGCATTTTATTTAACTCATCTGCTGAGCACAGACTTGCTTTCCCCATAACTCTCTTGGTAGATTAGTTTCAGCAAATTTGGTACCTACTTTGCCTAATCAACTTCTAGTGTTAATAATTTACGATTCAATATCAATTTTGTAAATACTGTAACGTTATAGTTGTAAATATTGTAACCGGAACTATCCTTATATACCAGATATTGATATTATAGAGATAATACTTTTTTAAAGAATAGAAAGTCCTATAAACATTTTTTTTTAATTTTAAACTATTTAATTTTCATAATTGATGTTTTGTTGTTTCTAAAACAATGTGGTACTGAAAGTACCGCTGGGATAAATTCAGAGTGGTAAAAAATATAAAGGCATATTATAGTTACTATATATTTCAATTATTTATCTCATGATAGTCTATGAAACAGTTCTTATTTTGATTAATACATAAAAAAACTTTACATAAAGAGCAAATTGACATCGGTTTAGATTGTATTTTGTTCATACTACAAACTTCCTATCGTCCACTTCTATCAACAAAATTTGGCCAGTGATTTCCTCTATTGGACAATCTTATTTCCGAAGAAACGCTAAAATTATGCCGTCGTTTTTTCCTCTTGGAGCCTTTGTAGTTTGTTCTGTGGGGGTAAGCAGAACAGAGGCTACTAGTAAGGTCTCTACGAAAATCCAGTAAATTTTTTGGAGGTGGCTCTAATACTTTTTTAGCTATAACGAAACTATTTACAAAGTTTATTTTGTAGCCATGCCCAAAAAAGTCGATGCCACCATTTATTAGATCTTCTGGCCATAACATTGCCTTAGTTAGTCGTGATGTTCTACACCGCCCACAGATTTGTTATAATCTTTTATTATTTGGGGTTCTGGGATGTTGATATTTTTGTCATCACGTTGTTTTCGTTTCAATGTGGTTGATTCACTCCCGTGAAAACTAACGTTATAATACAGTTTTTGTCTCGAAAATGTTTTCTAGGGCTTTAATGATTTCTTTTGTAGTTTTTGCATCTTTAACTAAATCCAAGTGTTTGCCTGTTTAAAATTGAACTATGGTGCATTTACCTTTAGACCAAATAATTGCCTTTTTTCTAGTAGTATTGTTACTCTCCATTTCCAATTATTAAAATTTGTAGCATTTGTTAGGAACTTATACTTTTATATTTCACACTTATCTTTTTGATTATTTATTTTTGTCTGCATATAACATATTAAAGTTTGTTCTCCTGCTCTGTTAATTAAGAGTTTGCAGTTAATTTTTTAAATACTTTATTCTACAGTAAGAATTAAAACTAAACATGTGCTACATTAAATACTACAATAGTTCAGTCGTCAGGGATTTGACCCCTAAAAATCATACGAACAAGCTGAAATTATAAAGATTGAGTTCATTTTCGACAAACTACAAAAACTGCATATGAAATCTACACTCTTTATCTTTAAAACGCATCTGAATTTTGTCGATAGGACACTTAAATCAAAATATTGAATTGAATTGAATTTTTACCGTCGAGCTCATACAAATTTTATTAAACATTGATTTCGCATGCGTAACTGACAATCAAAATCGTCGATCGCTTCAATCGTTGTTTCTGAGAGTACGCTACATTCTACACAAAAATGCTTATACCGTTTATGTTTAAAATTATCTTAGCTACATTTTTTATTTGAAATATTTTTTTTTGAGGTACAGATTCTTGGTAAATCAATTTTTTTCCGTTTTCCTCCCTCTACGTGTGGGGTTTTAGGAGAAAGCCCGGAAGTAAAAGTGGTAAACGTTTTGCATCTGTTTTAGCGTCCTAAAATTGACATTTTCGGCAAAATTCAGCTTGTTTGTATGATTTTTACACGTTCAGTGGCAATTTCGTATCTGACGACTGGAGCCAAGTGACAGTTGACAATCGGAATCACGACTAACATTGAAAACCAGTGTTGCCAAGTACAAAATTCTTATAATAGCCGCTGCTTATAACATTTTGTGGTAGGCATGACGTCTTTTCTTTTTTTTTTTCGTTGAAATTCTGATGTTCTAGATTAAATTCTAGGTTAAATAAATGTTTATTTGGTTTGGCCCTGTTACTTTTCTATTATTTGATGTTGTGATTGCCTCCATAAATTTTGGCGTTGTTATAGGTCAATTCTATATCATGGTACAATGAACACAAGGTATGATATTGCGCATGACATTTGACAGCTGACCCAGGCGGGTGACGTAGTCAAGAACGCTCGAACCCATGGTATAATGAACACAATGAATACATCAAGAGAACCAGTTTCATTAATTAAATCTTCTGAAGATAGTATTGTAAAACATGACTCTTGTGATATGCATAAAAAGAGTTTGAATATTTCTATGATATAGAAGATGTTAACAGATTCAAATCTAATTCCTAAAAGAGCCTGTGATAATATTTTAAAGTTAGGCGAGAAGGTGAGCTTTGTTCAAATTGCAAACAAATCATATTCTTTGCCTGGTAGTAAGAATTCGTCATATACAAGTGATCATTCTGAAAATGATGCTATCATCTGAAAGACCATATTCAGTAAGAGTTTCTTAACGAATAACTATGAAATTACAGTACCTTTTTGTACAAGTAACTTAAGTATTTTTATATATATTTGGGTATCATACTCAGCAACATCAACTTATTAGTTCGTAATGTTTTATTATGCAATTTGCATTATATTTAAATTTTGCAAGTAATTGTTTATTTTATTATCTTTTATTTTGTGATACTAGCGATTTTTGTAATTTCAGTAAATTTTAATTATTGTTATTATCTGACTTTTGTTATTATCTGTTATTATCTAGCTTTTTCCATAAAATTGTATATACTTCATAGAACCTAACTGTGAGGAAGAAATGCAGAAAAGAATTATGTCTGGCAACCGCGCTGTATATGCTCTCAATGGGTTGCTAAGAAGCAAAAATATATCTCGAAGAGCAAAACTAAGGACATACAAGACCATAAAAAGGGTAATAGTGATGCTTCTGAAAAATGGTTACAACAAAAAAACACCAGGAGTTTTTATTAGTTTGGGAGCGTAAAATCTGGTGGCAACATATTAGCGGCAAGTAAGGCTCAAAGACTTAGATGTTTGGGCCATGTGCAGAGAATGATTCCATCTAGAATTCCCAGAATAAATAGTGCATTGGCAGGCAAAAGGCAAAGAAGAAAACCGAGGTCAAGATGGAGCAACGAAGTTAAAGAAGATATGAGAAGACGTAACCAACTGGGAAAGAAAAGGGACTGACAAAGAATAGTACATCAGCCATGGGCTTACTAGGCTCGTAGTGCTTACATATTATCATTATTAAACAATACCAAGATAATTTTATATGTGAAAATTACAAAAGATATCATTTAAAGTATTGTGCAATATTGTGTGACCTCACTACACTCATATTGGTTGGCCAGCTAACTCATCCGATCTAAATAAAGTTGACTTTATCATTATTTATTTTGATTTTGTGTTAAGTTCAGTATATACGTACAAATTTTGTGTACCTGCATTACAAAGTGATCATTAACAAATTAAGAAGTGGGAATACCTTGTATATTTGAAAATAATTTTAAAATTTTTAGATGTACTCGACCCATCTTTATGTAGATACCGCTTTTTTGTATCTTTTTAAACATATGAAATATCCACCTCTGGAGTATAAATTGATCAACCTGTACCTATGTGTAATAAAAGGTAATTAAAACTTGTTTTATAAAGGATATCTATGTGAACAAAATAACTGTACCAAAAATCAATAAAATTAAATTAACCTCAAAATATTATTTATGATTAAATATTATAATAATATAATTTTATCATCTCTTTATAATTACTATAATTAAATTAGCCAAATTATATAAAAAAAACTTAAAATTAAAAGTCTTTCCTATACGACTACATTCAAATGTTGCATGAAGAGGCGTTCTTGACTACGTCATGCGCGAAGCGAACCTATTTTGGAACATTATGTATCATACCTTGTGTTTATTGTACCATGATTCTATATGAAGCACTCATCTATAAAACTGCTAGGGTTACACAACAAATTATATTAATTTTTTTTTAATTATTTCCCAGTTTCCATGTTTATTTCTTTCTTTTCTTTTGCCTTACTTCACAAGCACTTCTGATAATTCAGTCTCTTTTCAATAACTGCATTGTAAATTTGTTGATTCAATTGTCGTAAATCTTTCCTGCATTTTATTTTGTATTTCTTTCCTAGAATAGCATAAACTGCTTTTTCTATATATGTTTTTAAATTCCCCGCAACTTATTTATATTTAGTTTTGCAGATTATTGTTCCAAGTATTGATTTAGGCATCTTTGAAGTTACAGTGGGCTCTTGCTCTATGTTATTATCCTCCCTAAATCACGACTGAACGTTTAACTGTCGGCTCTCTACGAAAATGTTGATCTATTGCCATTTTGTAATAATCACAAGTAAACATGTTTTTCGCTAATTAGACCAACTGCTTCATACATAAATCTTAATTTTAGAGACGTCACCTAACGGCAGCATCAATTTCCACGAATACAATATGTTACATAGTACTTGTTTGGGTTACTTTTTGTATAATTTGATTTTATTTTGGGAAGTAATCGATTAAGTAATCAAATAAAAAAACAAACAGTAAAAAACGCATACAGAGAAACTACAGAACTTATTCTACTCTTTAAAATAGAGACTTTTTATTTTTCTTAACTTTATACTGTATTAAAAGTTATATGGAACTGTAATAAATAATATTTACCCAAAATATACTGTAAAGTAAAGTAAAGTAAAGTTCGTGTAACCTACTGGCCTAGTGTTAGGGTTTTCAGGTCGCGCAAGCGCCCCTAACATGACTTAACGACTACTTTCGTAGCTGGGACCGACAGCTTTACGTGCCCTCCGAAGTACGGTGGCATATAAAAAAATACTTTAGTTACTTGTACCTAAACGTACTGTAATTTCTTAGTTAATCGTTAAGAAACTCTTATAAAAAACTAACTCCACAAAACTAACTTAAGAAGAGAAGTTGTAGATTTAAGTTGTAAAGGGAGATGGTTGTATAATTTTTTTTGCCGAATATAATATAGATTTCTTTACTAACTCAGTGAACGAGATCGGTAAATATACATCAAAGGTTGAATTTCTGGTGGAGTAGTCATGATTAGGTCGTGCTGGAAAAACATGTAGGTGTTTACGAATCAAGCAAACAGTTTCTAAAATATATAAAGAGGGAAGAGTTAAAATTCCGTAATTTTTGAAGTAGCTTCTGCAATGTGTTATTTTACTGAGGCTTTACTTGTGGAGGCTTATAATAAGATTGACAATTTCTAATTCACAAGTCTAAATTATTTCTTACCTTCGCTAATTTATCAATCTCAATAGAAAATTCCTGCTTAGTATGCGCTGAAAAGCTACTTCAAATTTGTTCGAAGCGTCTACCAGACATTGTTATAGGAAATATCGGAAAATAGTTTAGTGGTTTTGGGCTAAAAAGTCTTCGTATACCGCAATTTGTCGTTTGTCCCCCTAACAAACATAAGCCTAAAAATGTATATAACTCCTGCTTATTAATCGGTTTGTGAATCCTACTTCTAAAGTTTCGGATTTTAGGGCGAACCTGCTGTCAAAGTATCTGTCCTTAGTTATTGGTACAATCAAGTAAAAGTGTCACAATTTCATCATCCCATAGTTTACTAAATATTTTAAATAGTGTGTGAATATCGCCTTCAATCCTTATTTGCTCTCTTAATGGTTCTTCACAGAAAACACTAATATTGGCAACATCACTATGCCATTCAATATATAGTTCTTGAATAATATCATTGGACTCGTGTGAACCACCTGGCTCTTGTAAATTGACATCCGGAGTTTGTTCTGAGTCATCACTTTCAGTAGTTTCAGTGTTTCTATTATTAAGATCCGAATCTGCTCTGAAACTTTCATCACTTGCTGAATATGACCCTGCTTCATCGTCTGTACTTACCGCTTTTCCTCTTTAGAATCCATATCTAAAATATCATATTTTTATAAAATATATTTTAGTATAATATTTATCAACAACTTACCTCAAGCAATATAAAAACATGGTAAGAACAGTATCAAAATATACACTTTACGGAAAATAGAGGAACATTACTTGTATTATTAACGGTCTCTTCTAAGCTACTACTAACCTCTATCCAATAAACAACTAGTATACGAACTAAGATGCCTGAAATGTAGTCACCCAATTTTACAATCTGTCTACAGGAACACATTAAATGATTATAGCTAAACTTCACATAGTTTGCGAGACGGTTGTCACCGCTATGTATTTCTAAACAGAGGACGGGTATAGCAGGGGTGTCGCAGCATGCAGGATGGTTGTAGCAGGTGTGTCCAGCAATGTTTTAAAAAACATTCAAAAGTCTAAACCAAAATATCGTAGAGTAATACAAAAAATCAATTAGTGGATGTAATACATGGCTGTATCTACAATAAATGCGAGGAATACCTGGATGACACACAGTTTGGTTTCCATAACGGGTTTGGAACGAGAGAGGTATTGTTTGGGATGAATGTACTTGCTAAAAGATGTCGTGATATATCTGTAGACATCTACTGTTGTTTTATGTACTTCAAAAAGGTATTGGATCGTATTAATCACTCTATCTTGATCGAAGTTCTAAGAGACATTACCTTGGATGACAGAGACGTTCTCATAATTGCAAATTTGTATTGGAATCAAGCAAAATCAATTTAAGTAGACGGTTTGGAATCACAGATTCTTGTCGTCTTGAGGTTTTTGAAATGTGGTGCTATAGAAGAAAAAGTTTCTTGGGTGGAGAAGATTCGAAACCCCACAATACTAGAACGTCTCAGCAAAACTGTGAGTTTATAAAAAGCATCAAGAAGATGAGGGAGGAAGAGAAGAGTACAAGTCCTACTTCTGAGATGCCGCGATGTCAGTTGTGATATCTATACTTGTTTTATTGACTATGCTAAGGCATTTGACCGTTGTCAGTACCAGAAAATGGTCGCCGCCCTACAAAGGGTAGGATTGGATGAGAAGGATATTCGAATCATCACAAATTTATATTGGACTTGACCAGCGTGCTCAAGTCAAGGTCGAAGACCACCAAGTGAAGATTATTAGAGAAGTAAGGCAAGGCTGTGTGCTCTCGCCGACTCTTTTCCATATATACTCTGAGGAAATTTTTACTGAAGCCCTCACAAACCTAGAGATGGGAATCCGAGTGAACGGTGAATACATCAATAATATCTGCTACGCCGATGACACTGTGTTACTAGCAACCAGCCTAAATGATCTACAAGCCTTACTAAACCGAGTGAGAACTGTGAGCGTAAAATACGGACAAGACCTTAATATTAAGAAAACTAAATTTATGGTTGTGAACCGTGCAAATTTAGATCCCGGGGCAGTATTGGCAGGCATCGAAGAGATCCAGAGAGTTGACAGATTCACTTACCTCGGAACTACCCTCAACTCACAATGGGACTACGGTCAAGAGATTAGATCCAGAATTGAAATGGCACGGTCTACATTTATCAAGTTGTGATATTTGCTGTGCTGCAGTGATCTCAGTTTGGGAACCAAAATGCGGATAGTGAGGTGCTACATTCTTCCAGTGTTACTATATGGAGTTGAAGCCTGGACACTGACGCAAGCCACAGAAAAGCGGATTGAAGCCTTCGAATGTGGATCTACAGGAGGATACTAAAAATATCGTGTGTGGACCATGTCACCAACGTTGAGGTTCTACAGCGCATGATAAAAGAAAAAGAAGTGCTTAGTTTAGAAGAAAAATATCGAATTCTTCCACTCGTTATGCAGGGTAAAGTATTTGGCAGGAGAGGACCGGTACACCGTCGTATCTCGTGATGGGTGAAGAACTTGCAAGATTGGTGTGGTATTGATACAAGCATGCTTTTAGGGTGGCAGTGAATAACATTAAGATAGCTATAATGGCAACCAAAGGTCTGAACGTATATGGTAAATGAAGAAGAAGTGAATGTCAAAAGATGAGAAAGGGCAAAACTAGTAGAAACAATGTGCTGGAAGATCAAAAGAAATTCTAATACAATTGGGAGGAATATGGTCAGTGTTAATGGAGGCACCGCTATTATAACACTTAGAAAAACTTCAGGAAACTATTTGAGAATAAAAAGACCTGGTGGTGATCAACCGGAGTTCAAGAAATATTCAAGGAAAAGTGAAAATTATATAAACAGCCTTTAAAATATCTGTACATATGAGGCTCACTTGTATTGCTTTGATGATGCTATTTTCTTTCAAAAATTATCACGGACATACATTTTTTTGTCGCTTTACCCTACACGTATTACTAAGGAACATGTACTGACAAAAAGGCCGTGAGAAAATTTTATAAACACGATTGTGAGATGTCTATAAAAAAAGAGCAAATAAAAAAAGTCAATTGAACAACACCTCGTATACGTTTTTAATAAACCGCAGCCACTTTCCTGTAATAATTTTCGTCGTTAAAAAACTTTAGCAAAGACATTACCCGATTTAACGCTCGCACTCGTTGCAACAATGTCACGACTCATAAATTATTCTTACGTATTATGTCAAATTTGACATTTCGATCTTTTGTATCTGTTCTGGCTAATAAAAGGTTTATTGCAGGCAATCAATTAGGGCGCGGAGCAAAAACCTCCTTGCGCTGTACTTGTTATTATCATCGTCGCTGTGGATGGTACGAAGGCGGATTCTGAATCTTTGATTAATCTGTAGGGAAATCTAAAGTGCACTAACGGATTCAATTGTGGGATCTTACTTATTGTTATAATAGTGCGGGTACGATACAGTTGTTTTAATTTAATAAAAATAGAAGAATACATTTCTTTATAAGTTTAACTCTTTACTCACGCTTTTGGGGATGTTCATTGTGAAAATAATTAAAAAGGTTTGATCGCTTGATAGGCACTATTGATATAGAAAATAGTGCCTATTTGTTTCGGATGTTGACGACTATCATGGCAATCAGTATTTTGCAAACTGCTGATCTGAAAAGATTTGTGGTTCTTGTGTTAAACCGTGTACGTAGATTTTTAGCCAAGAAATTCTGTGCATTCCTGGTCCTTGCTTTCCGTCTACTATTCTTTGTAGAATTTATTGCAGCAACCCATATCTTTCTACTGTTCCTCATGATGTGACCGAAGTATTCGATTTTATATTGTTCGAAAAAAATACAATTCTGAGGCTTATTTGATTTTAATATAAACTTTATTTCAGATCAATAAAATACAGTACACTTGATATTCAAATATCCTTACTTAATGTGATGAATGAAACTGTTTGATGTGATGATGTTTTCATTATATCCTTTATATTATGGGGATCTTTGTAAGTTTGACCCTCAAGTCCCTTGATGCTTGAAGTGTGCTTGTGTATTTGTTCTGTACTCACAGAGATAACTCGATGTGAAACACATAAGTTTTTTTTCAAACTGCAACCTTGCCTACAACATTATTTTCTGAAAATACCTGCATTCAGAACTCTTCTTAGCTTCCTTTACGGTATTTGAGTTTTAAACTGCTATCTTTGCTGATCTTAAGTAGATTTTGAAAAACTTCATTTGTCATTCCGACAGGTTTATTTTTCGGATCGCACGAAAACGGGTCCATCATCCAGCTATATAAGTCATCTGAGTCAATGTCAGGTAAATAGTTTACAATACTTTCTTCCAAACCTTGCAAATGAGGAATAACAATTTCAAAGAAGTTCGTTTGAGGATTGATTTCATTTGTTATAACAAATTCCGGTAATTGAGAGAAATTTGTGAGGTTTCTCTTTTCAGCACATGCTTTGAAAAATGTAACTTTTTTACGCAAGGCTTTGATTTTATCTAATTGTGCTCTTCCTTTGCCTTAAGGCGAAGTGGTGGTTTTATTTATTATTTCAAAGATGTCTGAAAGGTATCCCAATTATAGCAGCCAATTAACATCTTTTAATTCTTGGATGAAAGACTCCTCTATAAACGTGATAATAAGTGGATCTTTTAGTACAAATAGTCGCCCTAAAATTGTTCCCCTTGATAGCCACCGGACCTCTACATGACGCAAAAGATTAAAGTGATCCATACCCATATTTTTCGCGATGAGCTTTAAAAAGCGTGCTTGAAGCAGACGGCTCTTTACATGGTTAATTATTTTCACAGAACCATCCAATACGTCTTTTAAATATTGCGGCATCTTTTTAGTTCCCAAAGAATGGCGATGTAAGATACAATGAGTGCTGGAGGCATTTTCTGTCACTACCTTTATTCTAGATACCGCTCCTCTAATTTTACCAACCATTAGAGCCGCTCCATGACTGCAAATATCCACACATTTACTCCACTCTATATTATTTTTTCTTATATACTCGTGGATAGCCTTGAAAATTTCTTCACCAGTGGCATAACTTTTAAGCTCTTCACACATAAGAAGTTCTTCTTCTATTTTCATCCCGAATGGAAACCTCACAAACGCAAGCAGAACAGCAAGTCCAGTAACTTCGGTACTTTCATCAAGCTGTAAACTGAAGAATCCACAAGTTTTCTTTTCAATTCACAAGTATCTATTTATAAGCTTTGTCTCTAAAAATAGTCTCCCGTTTTTATACCGCTCGCGGCTTTGGGAGTATAGCAGGGTAGTCTGCTATATCTAGGGCCTACGGTATACAAGGAAGGTAACATGGCCAGTGCTACACTTCAACCGCCTATTATTACCCCTGGTTTTACCCAAGGTACTCATTTTATTCAGGCTGAGTCGACCTGGGGCCTATAGACATTTTAAAAATGTCTAGTTGTTCTTGCCGGCGGTAGGATTCGAACTCCGGACCACCGGCATGCTAGGCAAGCATCCTACCGCTTGCGCTACGCAGGCCCAAGCTCATTCTCTACACAGTCTAAAATAGTGTGAATTCTTTTGCTTATAGTGCTGTTTGACAGCTGCACAATATGAATCTTCTTGATCATATCTGGACCTAACATGCATTGTAAGACATCCTTCAGGCAAGGTTTAATCAGTTCCTCGGCAAAACTATGGAGTTTTCCAGCTTTTGCAATGTGCAATCCAACAATTAATGATGCTTCAGTGGCGTTTTTGTTTACATTTTTGTAGGCTCTTTCCATCATGCATGACCCTGCCTGAAAAGATGAAGCACGACGTTTGAAGATTTCTTTTTTTTTACGTCGTTTTAATTTAGATGGAACCAAGCACTCATTAGCAACAATTTTGTGACAATTAACGCATGGGCCTTCTGGTGCCAGTTCGTTGCCAACTTGAATAAAGCCATGCAACGTGAGATAGCTAGGATTATACCTTCTTATTTTTCCCCAAATTTCTTTTTGATAAGGAACCTACTTTCCACGAATTGAGGGAGAACAACTTGGATGAACTGGACTTGAATGGATCTCGTGGACATTTGCATCTTCTTCATCTCCGTTAGATGTCACTGAATCAGTTAATTCAAATACTTCAGTGACTTCCCTACATTTCCTTATCAAAGACCCAGATTTCAGAAAATTTTACATTATTTTGGAATAAAAAAAATGTCCCATATGAAAGAGAGCAAAACATTGCCAACTATGAAAGGTATTTGTCAACCGTAATAGTGCAAGACATATTTTGTGGCAAAAATAGCAACAAAAGTACATAATAATATACATATGAATTCCAATGAATATTATTACTTACGTCGTCACTTTTATTCTGCAGTTATTAAAACTTCCACTTTGAAATCTAACTCTAATTTTTACAAAGCTGACTTATCGGCTGCAAGAATGAAACTGTGGAATGAATGCAGGAAGCAGTTGCGTCGGTGGAATTCAGCTGTTTGTTTCTCAGTCGCCATCTAAAATACAGAAGTACATACAAATAGTCAATATGTTTCGATTGGACAGTGGCTCAGCGGCCGGTTGTTCGATTTTTCTTAAATGTTCCACGTCACCCTTGGCAAATGCATGAGGCACCCCTGAGAACCCCTGCTTTATGGTAATCAATGAAGCATGCATAAATATCGCAATTCACATCTCTACATCGTTGAAATAGCACTCGTATGCTAAAGAGAGCCTCTTTCGTACCCACTGCGTTCCGAAAACCAAACTGTGAACTAAAAATCATACTGATGTGTGATTTTTAAAAATAACTTTAAAATGTGGCTCATTAAGCTGGTCCGGACATCATTGCACGTTATTTTCTTTGGTAGAGCAATAAACGTTGAGTTCATCCATGCTCTTGGTATTACTCAGCTTAAATATATGCCATTGAATATTTTTGTTAGTCGTTCAGTATCGTCGGTGTTAAATAGTGTAGCGAGATTAAATAAAACGAGCGGTTCGAATTTATATACATATATTTATTTATAACTTTACAGTTCGTTAGTATCTTAACAACTAACTCTACTTCTAACATTGTTACCTATATATACCAAAAGTATTATGTTCGAGAATATTCTGACGTAGTCCCACCTCTAATTCGCCTACGTGACCGGTTATTCTCTCTCGCACTCGATATGCCGAGAAGCTTCTGGAAGGGTATTAGAGATGCAATGCAACCGTTACCTGGGCCATGCCAAAAGTATGTTCGTAACAATAGCTTTATGAGTTCAGCATATGCATTGCCAGGTCCAGGAGCTTTGCCATTTTTTAGTTGTGATATTGCTTTTTCGACTTCATCTGATGTGGTTGGTAAGTGGTCATTACATCTGTAGGACGGAGGTTGTTCGGACCTACTAGCATTAAAGAGTTCTTGTATGTATTTGGTCCTTATGCATATTTCTGATTTTTATCTGAACATTGTTCAGATAAAATGTGTGTTTTTAACAAATTTTCTTAGGCCTTTCGGTATTTGAGATCTTATTTGTCTCTGAATATTTTTGTACATTCTTTTGTCATTCTTTGATTTTCTTCTTTCTTCCATGAGTTGCAGTATATTGTCATTTATCAAACTTTTTCTCTTCTCTTTATTTTCTATTAGATTAAACTGTCGATTTACTTAATATAAACCTTTTAAAAAAGACTTTCATTTCAAACCATTTCAAATCAAATGGTCGATTCTGCCTCAAATATGATATTCTTTTATTCAGTTTATAAACATTTAACATCATACTCTTTTATTTAATTAAATCTTCCAATACTGGATCCGTGTTTCTCACCAACAATAAACAACATTTATCGATAATCTAAAACATAATAACAAACTACAATAAGCACAATTTATCTTCTAGATAACTTCTTATTTATTATTTGATTTGGGAAATAAATTTATCTGTCCGATAAGTTTATTTATGTTAGTTAGTAGTCCTAGGTGGCGCTATGTGTTTAAATCTAAACTAACATAAAGCTTTAAATTATTTTCTTTATTAAATAGTATCTTAAAATCACAGCAACCAATACTTTTGGCAATTTTTCGAAATTAATCATATGATTAACTATATTATTATGGAATTAATATTACTAGTACTATTAATTAAATGTATCGTTTCAATAACAAAATATGATTGAAATGTCAAACGGAGATAGTTCATATATCTTTCCTAGATGGCGTAGTTACCCTACCGGACAAACAGTGTGACTTGTCCTTGCCTTTTATATAGATAGATTATTTATATAATATGGTGGTAATTCATAGAAACATTTAAGAGAAAGATTTGATGGATAGATACTTTAGAGAACAGTTGATAACTAAAAATCATTAGGTTGTTAACCAATTTTTTAACTAATAAATGACGGAAGTAGAAGAGACAAAACACCATTTCAAACAGTAAGGTCTTCTACAGGAAATACTAAAAATGCCAATCGGAAAAACGTTAACACACCGAACATTTGTTTTAAGTACTTAGTTACCTATTTTATGTAATTTACGTTCACATATTATTATCTAATTTGTCATAATGGTTTCCACATTGTAATTGCACAGTATCTAATACGTGCATTCCGAAGTCCAGCGTGGTATTGTTAACGTCAAAGTCATGTATATGCCGCTATAAAATTGACATATAAAATATTAACAGCTCATTGTATTCAACTCAATACTGCATATTGAACGACACTTTTAATGGTCATAGCAGGCATTTTTTAACTAGCCACATGTTCGGTTAATTTTTCGCAATTTTAACCGCACGTACTCAGCTCATTCCGACGAATCAGTACATTTATCTGGTTATGTAAAAGGGAAATTACTACATTAATTAATTAAATTAATGTATGAAACGATGGAAAAAAGCAAGTCAGCAAGAGCAGTGTTCCTAGATCTGAGAAGGGCTTTTGATACTGTTGACCATCAACAACTTTTGGAAACCTTGCAAAACTACGAATAAAAGAAAATGTTTATAATCTTCTTAAATTTTATTTAACAAAAAGACAATGTATCTCCAAGTTGAAGAAAAAAAAAGTGATGTGCTTACTGTGCAATGTGATATATACAAGATACTGTACTTGGTCAACTACATTTTATAGTATATGTCAATGAATTTATTTTATTAAATACTCAATAACAAATATTAAATTTTGAGTATAATACAACTCTCTAAGAGCTTGTTTGATGGGAGCAATATTTCCAGTGTTTATTTGATGTCGGATAAATGCATAAAAGAAAGCACATAGTCATTTAGACCAAAACTAACGATATGCAAAGATAAGGACGGAGAACTACTAGAGAAGCAAAAAATTATAATGAGATGGAAACAATATTTCGAAGAAAATCTAAATGCAGAGATCGAAAATGATCAGAACGAGACAATATATTATACGGCGGAGCTGCACATCGAAAATCCGAGTTATGAAGAAGTAATTCAGATAATAAATAAACTAAAAAACAATAAAGCACCAGGAACGGACGGAATTTCGACAGAATTATTAAAGCTTGGAGGATCCGAACTCTGGGAAAGAATCCATTACCTAATAACATTAATGTGGATGAAGAAGCAAATGCCAGAGGAATGGACAGTTGGCCTCATACAGCCAATATATAAAAAAGGAGATAAGAGGGAATGCCAGAATTATAGGCCAATTAAATTGCTAAATGTAATATACAAAATTCTTTCTGGTATAATCTACAATAGATTATTAGAATACTCCGAAAATATAATTGGTGATTATCAAAATGGATTCAGACCAAATAGAGTCACTACAGATAACATATTCATACTAAGAACAATACAAGAAAAAGCTTATGAATACGACATAGACCTATATAATATGTATATAGACTTTAAACAAGCTTTTGATAGTGTGAAAAGAGACAGAATGCTGGAAGACCTTTGTAATCTAGGTATACCTAAGAAATACAGCAGCCTCATAAAAATGACGTTGCAGGGTTCAAAAGCCGCAGTCAGAGTAGATGGAGAACTGACTCTCCTGTTTAACATCAACATGGGAGTAAGACAGGGAGATGCCCTATCAACCATGCTATTCAACCTAGTTCTTGAGGCAGTCATCAGAAAAACCAATTTAACCGGCCATATAAACACCAAATCAGTACAAATTACTGCATATGCAGACGATGTAGCCATCATTAGTAGGAATAAGCCACGACTAATGGAAGTGTTCAAACAAATTGATCCTGAAGCAAGAAAAAGAGGTCTCAAAATAAACGAAGCAAAAACGAAGTATATGACAGTCAAAAGAATAACTGACAATGAAAATAATATCACAATAGACAACTATACTATCGAACGAGTGGATGCCTTTACATATCTCGGCACAGAAATCAATCAGAATAACTCCGTAAGTAGCGAAATTAATGCACGTATTTCCAGCAGGAATCGTACATACTATGCTAATAAAAGATTGATGACATCGAAATTATTAGACAAAAGAACCAAAATGACTATTTACAGAACACTGATTAGACCCGTAGTAACCTATGGATGTGAAACTTGTGCAATGACGAAAAAAGATGAAGCCCAATTCAGGACATTTGAGAGAAAAATACTGAGGAAAGTATATGGCCCGGTACAACACAAAGATGGTACATGGAGAATCAGGAGAAACGACGAGGTTAATGAGTTAAATGAAGGTTATGACATTGTAAGATTTGTGAAAAGTCAAAGACTGTCATGGCTGGGACATATGCAGAGACAAAACGATGCAAAAACAACAAAGAAAATGGAAGCCCATAGGAAGGCGAAAAAAAGGAAGGCCCAGAACGAGATGGTTGGATGACGTGGAAGACGAGCTGAAAACAATGAACATAAGACAATGGAGAAGAAGGGCATAAGAGAGATCTGAATGGAAGGACATAGCCAGACAGGCAAAAACCCATCCAGGGTTATGATGCCAAAAGAAGAAGAAGAATTTAATGTTGGGTTACCTTCGTTAGCCCGTTATCGTTGGATATCAACCAGAATACATCTTCAGAAGTTTGTAGCAATTTGTAAAGTTTGTCCTTCTGATTTTTATGGAGATGTTCACTAGATTCCTGGTATAGGAGTTAAAGCGATGTTGTTAATTTTGAAGCCATCGTTGATTTTTGTGGTTACCCAATACAATTTCTAAAACTAGTGACACCCTCGAGAGTACCCATTGAAATTCCTTTCTTCAATCGAACATGGTAATCGTTGAGATTAATTATTCGAGCAGGGAACGAGTTGCCTTGCATTCTAACTAGACTATTTGCTGGAGGAATATCTTTAGGGAGTTCTTGGATAGCTGCTTCGAAGATTCTGAGAACAGTACTCGGTAGGTTTGGTTCTGGTTTCGCAACAACAGGTATTATGATCTTGGATCGGGCTGGTAATAAAACATCTTCAATACTGTCGCAGCATATTGTTTCACTACATTCTATTGACCGAACTACAACAAATTAGAGATAGATCAATAAATAAGGTAAAATATTTTGGTATAATACTAGATAATCAGTGATAAATATTTCTTCTTCTTCAAGTGCCCTGTCCGTTGCGAACGTTGGCTATTAACATGGCAATTCTGATCTTATTTGCGGCGCTTCTGAATAGTTCGACCGATGTGAGCCCGAACCACTTCCTCAGATCTTGGAGCCACGAGTGTCTTCTCCTGCCTGGCCCTCGCTTACTGTCTATTTTTCCCTGGACAATCAATTGCAGTAGACGGTACTTATCGTGTCTCAATATGTGGCCTAGATATTCAAGCTTTCTTTGTTTAATTGTATTCACGATTTCTTTCTCCTTTCCGATTCTTTGGATTACCTCTGTGTTGGTGACATGTTCGGTCCAGGATATACGAAGAATGCGTCGGTACACCCACATTTCGAATGCTTCTAGTTTTCTCGTGAGCGTCTCCGTCAACGCCCAGGCCTCCACACCATACAGTAAGATCGGAAAAATGTAGCATTTAACTAGACGCAGTTTTAGGGGAAGAGACAAATCCCTGCTTATAAGGAGCTTTTTCATATTGCTCTGCTGATAAATTTTTACTGATATTAAAAAAGCATACAATAGAGTTCCTCGAGAGATTTTGTAGTGGCCAGTCGATATTAGGAGATTAAAACTAGTGTTAGGTTAGGTTTGGAACAAACTGATAAATTTCATCTGAAAGTATGATGGCACCAAGGCTTAGTGCTTAGTCCTTATTTGTTCTCTTGAATAAAGGTGTAATATTCCCCGGTGCTTAATGTATGCATTTGATGTAGTTTTAGTAGGAAATAGTGAAAGCGACTTGTAGAATAGTGGAGACAAGCTCTTAAGGAACAAGGTTAAAAAATAAGACAAAAAGAGAGTATTTGGAATGTTCATTTAATGATGGAGTTACTACAAATTCATTGATATCTTTGGATGGTGAAATGATTTTGAAAAGTAATAGTTTTAAGTACCTCCGATTGGTATTGCAGAGTAATATGGAAATGGATGGAGAATTATGCAGTAAAATTAGGATTGGATGGATATAATCCATAAAACGTATGCACAACAAGAAGAAAAATGGGTCCAAAAATCAATGCTTCTAAGACAAAATTTGTGATACTTAGTCGCCACCCTCATAACAATCTTTCCCTGAATAGATCAACCAAACATTGAGAGAGAGCCCCTTACTTTAATAATCTGGGATGCTACATTACAGACCAACTGGAACCCAAGTAAAGAGATCAAATGCAGAATTGAAGCAGATCGCACAACATTTTTAAAAATGAAATCATCCTACTGTAACCACAGCTTAAACCTAAAATGACGTCAAAGAATAGGCAAATGCTATATTTGGTCAGTGTTTATACATGGCGCCGAGACTTGGACTCTGAAAGCTGACACAATCATTCACCTAGAGGCATTTGAGATGAGGTTGCATAGAAAAATGCTTCGAATACCCTCAAAAGCAATGCAGATCTACAAAGCTGTGTTAAATAGAGCAAATGCCGTTTGTAAGTTATTGAAAACTATTAAAATAAGAAAAAATTTCTACCTAGAGCATGTTCTTAGAGAAGACCGCTGTAGAAACCTTTGGCTTATCATGTAAGATAAAATCGAGGGCCGCAGAGGATTTGGAAGAAATATGTTATGACTTAAGAACATTCGGGATTAGACATGAATGTGCAAAATATTCCGATTAGCTAAAGACCGCGAACAATCCACAAATGTAATTAGTTTAGTTCGCGGTACGAGTAATGTACGCGTTCAGGAATACTTCGTACTCGCAGTGTAAAAATGAGCATTCGTGGTGATCAAGTTTTGTATTGATAGGGACTGCTAGTCTGAAATGTTGTCGTTTGCGATTAGTTAGTCCGTAGTTCAGAACCAATTCAACCGATCTTTAGGATATGAATATAATTTAGAGCTTTACATTTTTTTGTATAACACCTGTACAGTGTTTGTATACTGCTATCTGGTCACAAATGCCCAATTATCAGTTATTTTCTGATCTACCTTCTAATAAATAGCAAATACTTAAATCTAAGGGCTTAACCTATGGCTTACTCTTATTTTATCTATCAACTAATACACTACAACTAACATGCAATAACATCACAGCACTATACTCTGCTTTTTACACTAAACTGTCACACATTTACACTAACTCAAATGGTTTTGTTCTTATGTGTCTTCTCTTCAGTTTAGTGTTGTCAAGAAGCTGGATTGCCTCAACATTCACATGACTATGCAGCCTCTGCCGTCCTGGTGGAGGTTGCTGTTACAGATATACCAAGAAGCATCAACAATGTTCCTCAGTACTTTTTTTGAAATATCTGGATAATATGTAGATTACTAGCTTTGGCACAGCCCCAGAGTTGGCACTCATATACCCATACCGGCCTCAGTTCTTGCTTGTAAATGCTAATTTATTATGAATGTATAATGCTGAATTTTTTCCAATCAGCCAATACAATTTCTTATATCTAATATCAAGCTCCCCTCTTTTATTTTTATGCCCAAGTATTTTGCTGATGTTGCATAAGGAATTTGGGTATCATTTATTCTAACTGGAAAATTTTCTATTTTTTTATTTGTAAAGTTAATTTTTCTCATTGCGCTGTCTCCTTTCGAAGGTTGGCGATCCAAATGGCAATTGTAGTTTTGGAAACTGCTGCGCGAAAGATATCTGCGGATGAGCGGTCGAACCATCTTTTCAGGTCTTTCAGCCACGAGTTCTGGAGTCTTCCTACTGATCTTTTGCCCTGTACTTTTCCTTCCAGTATAACTTGAAGTAATTCATAATTCTTTCACCTCTCAGCACATGACCCACGTATTGCATTTTCCTCTCTTTGATTATTCTTAGTAATTCTTTTTGTTTACACATGCGACGAAGTACCTCAACATTAGTAACTCTTTGTACCCATGGAATCCTCAACATTCGTCTGTATATATACATCTCAAAGGCATCTATTCTTTTTTGTATTTCAGAGTCCATTGTCCAACTTTCACAGACATACAGTAAGACAGAAAAAACGTAACATCTGATCATTCGGATTCTAAGCTGTAGACTAAGGTCTGATCTTGTAAAAAATGTTTTCATGCTCATGAATGTTAATGTGTGCAGATTTAGTCTTATTTAATTTTATTCGCCATTTTCTTGTCCAGATATGTATTGTATTTAGTAATAGTTGTAGCTTATCAGTCGCTTCTTCACTAGTGTCTCTTATCGCTAGTATAGCTGTATCATCCGTGAAGGTGGCAATAGTATTTTGTTCTAGCTCTGGAATGATTCTAAGATTTCTGAATACTGTTTAGGCATGAACGTTCTTAGTTTATAGTTTAAACCCTCATGCCAGACTTGATGAAATGCCTGTGCTACGTCCAAGAAGAACTTGACCAATAACTTGATCTATAGTGGAGATTATTTCTGAAACTAAATTGGTGATTTGGTATAAGATTTTTTCTTTCATTATTGGTTTTAATCTTTTTAATAGAAGTTTTTCAAATAGTTTTGACATCACTGGAAGGAGTGATATTGGTCGATAGACTGTCACTTCATTAGGAGGTTTACCTGGTTTGACGATCATAATCACTTCGGCTACTTTCCAGAGTCTGAGACCATATCTCAATTTAAAAGCAGCATTTATTAGGTGTATCAGCTTAACTATGACTTTTCTTAATAGATTTTTAATAATTCTCCTGTTATGAGATCATATCCTGCAGCTTTTTTAGGATATATATTCTCTTTTATATCTGTTGATACTTCTCTAAATGCTGTCAGCGTTATTCTCTCTTCGGTTTGGAACGGTTTTACCCATATCAGTTCATCATCATCATTGTTTGGTTTGAACGTGCATTCTAAATGATCTACAAATCGTTCTGCTTTCTGTTCGTTACTTCTATCCCAGTTGCTGTTTTCCAATACATAACAGGAGGAAAATGAATAATTGGTCTCTTCATTCTTTTTGTTGCCTTCCATAACGAATAATCTGTGTTCTGTTCAGCTGTACAATTACTTAAAAAGGAATCACTTGTTAAATGTTTTATATTCTGTATCTCCTTTTTTAGTTTTTGTGTAGCAATATTTAGATTAGTTTTGTCTGGTGAAGCCCTGTATTACTGCCATTTTTTTCTTAACTTTCTTTTTTCTACTATGATTTCTCTGATTTCTTTTGGATAGTTGTTCCCTTTTGTTCTAAAAGATATTGTGAGAGTATTTTCCCAAGCTAACTGTTGGATATTTTTTATAAAAACTTCTAATTCGTTATCAAGTTGCCTCGTGTTTCTCAATGCAAGATTGCTTTTTTGTTCCAGGTTTATTTTAAAGCCCTCCCAGTCAGTTTTTTTATTAGTCAATGTTGGATTGAACTCTTTTTTGATCACTGTATCACTCGTAGTTAAAATAATCGGTGAGTGATCAGAGCTTATGTTCCAGACGTCATTGATATCCAGATAGATAGCTGAGATATTTTTGTAAATAAAGAAATCGATCAGGCCTGGAATTTTGTTCCTATCGGTAGGCCAGTATGTTGTTTTAACCCTGTTGTTTAAGCTGACAATAGTTCTTTTCCTTTAGTTGAAGTTAGCCTAGAGCCCCAGTGGGTATTCTTTGTATTATAGTCGCCACCGATGATGTAGCTTTTTCCTAAAGTGTTCATAAACTCTTTATACCGTTCTCTTTTAATGGAGTGTCTAGGAGGACAACATATTAAACTTATATTTACGGTATGTATTTTCATCTTCACACATACTGTTGTAGCTTGTATGTGCTACAGACTATGTGTAGAATTTAGAGCTTGTACATGCGCAATAGGAACTCCAAAATAATCCCAAACATTTTTATATATTCTTGCTCTGTGCTTTAAACAGCTAATTCATTAGCGCTGGCACCTACAACTGTTTACTTTGTGTTCTTTGTGTTATTGTTTAAGTGTATAAGTTTATTAAATTTAATATTTAATCTATTTTTTAAATATTTTTTACGTCATTTGATTTCGTGGGAAGTTGTGAATGACCTGTTATTTGTTTGCTTTTTAACAGAATAAACTTTTTAAAGGATAAATCTATCTACAAATTGAAATATCAAAAAAAAAGCTTCGCTTCTAGAAATCAGGCTGTAAAATAAAACAAACCAGGCACAGAAGACTGAATTGAACTGAAGGTTGTTCCAAATGTCCATCCAGTACTAATATCGCGAACGAAACTATTGTCAACGTTAGGGAGACTTAAGATGGCAACTAAAGATAAAGAAAATTCTTCAAATTGTCCATTCTCGTGCGGAGAAAAAGGTATAATACAGCACATGATGTTAGGCTGTCCTAAAATTATTAATTAAGTAAAATTATTAAATGAAGAAATATCTAAAAAATCCAAAATGTCCTGTATATATTTTTTTAAAACTTTCATTTGAGAAACTTTAAAAAAACTACTCGACTGTTTTGGTTTTGTTGCTTATCCATTCGTCGTTCTGCAAAATATGCATAATACATCCCTGCGTCTCCTTTGTTTACGGACAGCTGACACCATTTTTTAGTATCGGCCATATCAGAACGTTAACTTACTGCTCAGCTTGTAATAATATTAAACTTATTAATATTCATAATTTTTATTAGAGACTCATTAAGAAATTTATGAGTTTTTTCGCAAAATACGTTACGTTTTTCGCTATCTACTTCGTTTCTTCAAAAGTTTATGAGCGCATTATGCTGCTGGTGACGATAATTAAGTATGAACCGTCTGATAGGTGTAGTTGTAAAACGGCACTGGTAAAAAGTTTCTCGATAAAACGAGAAAAGCAATAAAGAATATCGCCGAAGAATTTTAAGTAGTTGATTAGGAAGCCATCCGGGCTATATTTGTTTTGCACTCCATATTTGCAGTAAATTGGATTCCCAGGGTACACACATGTACAAAACAATCGTTAGACAATAAAAATATTGCTATTTTTCTTCCAGTCAAACTCTGATTTATCCTTGTAATGTTACGTTCGTATATTTATGTTCCAAATATGTGCAGTTACCTTTGATGTGTATTTTTACTTATATTTTGTATAATAAGCCAATAACTGAAGTGGCAATACTCCGTTTAATAATTAATATACTTAGCATCTTTTTTATGATACAATTGATAATCCGAAACGTTATGTCATAAATAAGTGACGAAGATTTGCAATATTATATATTTTATATATTCTTGTCTCAAATTCTAATAAACAATAACTTTAATAAGCCAATACTATGAGTACATACATCATGTGATCAAGTAAAATAGTGTCATTAAGAAAGTACGTAAGTTTCTTACAAACGGTTAAATTCAAATCCCGGCACCGACAAAATTTTCAATATCTAATTTATCGTGCTTCGGAGGGCACGTAAAGCCGTCGGTCCCGGCTACGAAAGTAGTCGTTAAGTCAAGTTAGGGGCGCTTGAGCGACCTGAAAACCCTAACACTAGACCTTAGCCAGAAGGTTACACGAACTTTACTTTTTTACAAACGGTTAAAATTTCCAATCGACATAAAATATCTCTTTAATTGTCAATTAGTTTAGTATTTACATAAAAAACTGTTAGCGCTATTCCAAATCGTGAACTAATCATAATTTTAGAAGCCTTTAACGTCAAAGTAGGCTCATCTAATGAAAATATTAAAGAAGTGCTGGGCAACAATGCACGGGGACAGAGAAATGAGAATGGCGACCGTCTAGTGAAGTTCTGTGAAGAACAACATTTTACAATTACAAACACGTTCTATTAACATCATCCACGGAGAATATACACATGGCGCAGTCCAGATGGACGAACAAGAAATTAAATAGACGACATCCTAATAAGATCAAGATGAAAGTAGTCGGCCATCAACTGTAAAACATATCCTGCCGCAGACTGTGAAAGCGATCATCAACTCCTGGTATTGAACATTCGACTTCGTTGTAAAGTCCCCAAAAGAAGACCCCTAAGAAAAATCATGTCTCTAAATCCATCAGAAATCAATAACTTTCAACAAAACCTAGAAGCAGTTCTTTCTTTAGATCAAGTAGATAGTGACGCTGAGCATCGCCTTTCTCCGCCAAGCACGTATTCCCATATTTCTCATGTCTTCATCAATGTTTTCAAGAAACCTTGTTCTAGGTCTTCATCTTCTTCTCTGATCAATGGGTCTATCAAGGAGCGTTTTTCTAGCTGACTCATTTTGTTTTATTCGCATTACATGCCCTATCCACTTCAGACGTCCTATCTTAATATGTTTTACAATATCTGGTTCACTGCTCCATAAGTTCGCCTTAGTACTTTTCTTTAGAAAGATCCTAACATGTTTTTATTATTTTTTCTTAAGAGTTCAGGTCTCTGAACCATATGTTAGGAATGGGCGTATTATTGTTTTGTAGAGTTTTATTTTTATATTTCTCGACATAATTGTGGATTTAAGGAGGAGATTGAGCCCAAAATAGCATCTGTTGGCCGTGCAAATTCTGAAGTTTATCTCTGCAGTAGTATTATTTTCGTGTGACGTCGTTTTCTATAACAAGTGGTTGTAGGATTTGTGATTGCGTGCTTATTTTCATATACCTTGTTTGGTTGGTGTTTATTGTTAAACCCATTTTTGTAGCTGATTCTTTTAATGCTACATACGCCTTTCGTACAGCGTTTTCCGTTCTCGCAATAATATTGATATCATCAGCATAGTCTGAAAATCAATAAAGCTAAGACAAAACTAACGGTGGTCGGTAGATTCCACACTATTCAACTGACTAAAATGTTACAGGAATACCAGATAGTGCATAGTTTTGTCTATCTCGGGTCTAGTATAACTATAACGATGGTACCTGTGAAGCAGGATTTTTTTAAATCAATTCAGAAACTACTTGTTTCATATGTATATTACTAGAGCAATTTACTTTCGTACTGTACATAAGATTGACCATTGGCAGTCGAATGTTCAGAGATAAGCGATAACCCAAAACAATGACAAATTAACGCATGTCCCTAAAGTTTACGGAAAAAATAAATATGTATTTTCTAATTGTAAATTAAGTTTATTTTACTAAAAAAATACAGTAAATTAAATCTACATTTTAAAGGTTTATATCATATAAGGTTTAAATTTGGTCTTGCACGTGCAATAAGCCTTTGGACTGTTTTTATGTCAATCTTACGAAATTTTTGCTAAATTTTTCGCCTTAGCTGATCTTCATTTTGGGTTTCCCAGCCATTATTATTCACCATTCGACTCAAAACAGCCCCAAACTCTTCTATAGTTCTTGCCTGAGGCTCATTTGGAGGGTTGTAGCGGTTGGGAACAAAATTTATATTTTGAGCAGTTAACCAATCTGTCGTTCTCCTGGCTTCTAATGGCACGACGCTAGGTCGGCCAAAATATGATTTCATCATTGGGGTAATGAGTATTTATAAATTGAACAAGCTTTGTAAGACACCTGTCAACGTAATTGTTAGCATTGATAGCTTCACCGCGAACACGCCCAACAAACGGCTGTGAAACACCAGCTTCTGAGATGGCACACCATAACAAATTTCACTTTTCCCTTTAACCTAACTTCGTCCGCTGGATCTTGTACATTGCGTATATAAAATCAGTCGTTGCCATTCACTTCAGAATTGGATAAAGAAAAATACTTTTCATCTTCAAAAATGAGAATTTTACCAGGAAAATAAATACGTTTCCAATGCACGGCAACATCTAGGAAGTTTTTCTAACTTGGCTGGTTTGTACTACTTTTTTTCTTTTATATCGCTTTAAATTATTTCTAGAAAATGTTCTACTTATAGTCATTTGTGAAACGAGTTATCTCTGTCCAACATTTCGCAAAGACTTTCCTAATTGGTTCTCAATATTCTGAATTAATCTCTGTTCCCGAGCAGGAGTTAAAACTTTTGGTCTTCCACTTTTGGGAAAATTAAGGCATTTTATACCATTCTTTAATTGTCTGGTAAATCGTTGAGACAGAAATATTTTAAGTACTAAAAATTTTTACAATATCGCGTTTTTGTACATGTCCAACTAAACGATAAATACTTTGAAGAATATTATGTTTGTGCGACTTTTTAACGAACCATTTTTTTTTTCAAAACTGACATTGTTTATATCGTTATTTTTTAAACGTTAAATCGTTAAAGTTATTTTCTAACTTTGGTTTCCAATTGCAACTTAATCCAATGTTTCCTACCAATAATACTTTTAAATCTAAAATTTTCCGAAAACTTCAGAGACATACGTTAGTGAAACATATTTTAGACGTCAGATATTGTAAAAACTATACACTTTCCTTATGTATTAAATAATTGGATCCAATGACTAGAGTACGTTCGTTACTTTTGCCATTTCAATAAAATATCTTACCATTATTTGTGCTCATCCAGCACAAAAAGGCATCGGGCATCATTAAATCAAAGTTGATACGAGACATCACTCTGTATTAAACTAATTAACAGTTTATAGAGAGTCGGCATTTGCGGAGTACCCTTTGTACATTTTATAGTCCATTAAGAGAATTACTAAGTTTAAAACAAACCTCAATTTCAAACCATAGCTACGGAGTATGGATGTTTTATTCGTAGGCCTGTCTTTGGACGTAATCGACAAAAATTGTTGTCACATTTTATTCGCTGAACAGATCTTATGTGCATGTATGTGAATGTGTGTAAGTTATTGCTAAACATAGATTCTCGGTAATTAATATCTTCAACAGAAAGTTTCGCTAAATGTGGTTTAGATCTCTTATAGAAAGATTATCGAAAAAGCAGGCACGCATGCGTTTCTTTAGTCTCTTCTGTGATCCTTGTCTTACTAATTTTAGCAATTTGACCTACAGAAGACTCGTCCACTTCTGAAAACCATTCAGTTCATTACTAAGAGTTCAACCAAGATTACCAAGAACAAACAGGATCATTGTGTCCTCGCTAGGTGAAGCCACTATTGAAGCGAAGGCAGGAAGCGGCTGCCCACAAGGAGGAGTTTTATCCGCATTACTGTGGGCTACGCTTATGGACGACCTACTTAATACACTGTCCAGGGAGGGTTTTTACTGTCTGGGTTATGCGGACGATTTGGTAATTGTAGTCCGAGGACGCTTTACCAAAATAATTTCGGAGAGACTTCAAGTCGCTCTGAGGATGGTGGACAGCTGGTGTGAGGAAGAGGGCCTGAAGGTTAACCCTAAAAAAACATCTGTTGTTCCCTTCACCAGAAAAAGAGCACTGCAAGGCTTACAGCCACTAGTGCTCAAGGGAGTAGAAATCCCATTCACAAGTCAGGCCAAGTACTTAGGTGTAATATTCGACCAGAGGCTGACATGGAATGCACACATTCAGAAAGTCACACAGAAGGCCACTATGGCCCTGAACACATGTAGACGAATGTGTGGTAAGAATTGGGGGTTAAATCCTAAAATGAACCTCTGGTTATACACAAGGGTTATAAGGCTCATGATAACTTATGGTTCAGTGGCGTGGTGGAACAAAACGCAACAGTCCGGGGCGATTCGATTGCTCAGTAGCACACAAAGGCTTGCATGCTTGAGTGTTACAGGAGCCATGAGAACAGCCCCAACGGACGAGCTAGAAGTTCTGCTAAACCTACCACCTCTGCATATATACATACAGAGTGAAGCCAGATCAACAGTACATCGGTTGATCCAAGGCCAAGCTCCAATAAGTATGATGCAGGGAGCTGATAACTTAAGGCTATACCAGGACATAAAGGCAGACCCCGTTCTAGGAATGCCTGTAGACCGAATGGTTACGAGGTATAGTTTTAACAAAAATTTTCAAATTACAATACCAAAAAGAGAGGACTGGGAAACTGGTCCGCCGCTAACAGCAAACTCAATATGGTATACGGACGGCTCCAAAACGGATACAGATACGGGGGCTGGAATATATGGCATAAAACCAAGGACGGAAGTCCGGGTATGTCTAGGAACATACGCGACCGTATTTCAAGCCGAATTAGCTGCTATACACAGGTGCGCTATGGAACTAATCGGCCGAAATGTAGATAACGACTCCATCGTTATCTATTCGGATAGTCAAGCGGCTCTAAAGGCTCTCAATTCGGTACAGGTCGATTCATGGCTGGTATGGAACTGTTTGGATGTCCTCTCTCAGGTGGGAAGTCAAAACAGGTTGACACTTGCCTGGGTGCCGGGACATAAGGGTCATCGTGGCAACGAGAAGGCCGATGAATTGGCCCGAGAAGGCGCATCTACGCCACTGGTAGGTCCGGAACCCTTCTTTGGAATCGCAAATACGATAAAAAGGGCAGCCATACACAAATGGGTGCAACAGAAGTCTCTTGAGTGGTGGAACAACTCACCAGGACAGAGGCAGGCCAAACAGTTCATCAAAGGACATTCGGCTAAATTTACAGCAGACTTACTTTCGCACAGACGCAGGACTGTCAGAATGATAGTGGGTCTGCTCACTGGGCACTGTAGACTCAATAGACACTTGAGTCTCATAGGCCTGACAGAAGAGGACACCTGTCGTTTCTGTCTGGAAGAAGAGGAAACCGCTCTACACGTTCTGTGCCATTGCGAAGGTCTCGCACGAATGCGGTTTCTAGAACTCGGAGAGGAAAAACCGGAAGCACCAGGCTACATGAAAAGGCCACTATCAAGGCTGTTGAGTCTCATTAAGAGGACCAAGCTAGATGAAGTGCTTTAAAATAAGGGGGAAACACAATAGATCTGCAAAGGTCGCAGTGTATCAGGCTCTATTGGCCTCCCCATTTTCTACATTCTACTAAGAGTTTGATCAATTATCTCTTTGATTCTTTGATACAAAACATAGGTTAATATTTTATTTAAGGGGACATAATAGTGCTATGCCTCTCCAATGTTTGCATAGCTGTGCATCACCTTTTTGAAGAATTGATTATAATTTCATTCTCTTCTGTAGGCAAGAATTCTTCTATCCATATATCATATATTATGGTAATAATCTTTTTGTTGTATTGTACACTCAAAGTTTTGGTAAATTTTCCAAAGTTCTATTGAGGTGTTAACAAAAACAATTGAGGAATAAGTAGCTGTGCTTATAGAAAACGAAGAAATTATTTGTTGGAGGACTCGATCTTTGAGAAAAATTCGAAAACTCACTTCAGCTCGTCCACCGATTGAGGAGTAATTCTAAGTCCGCCCGGGCTTTTATTTACTCCTAAACGTCGGTGATCTACCGAAACAATGTTGCACCTCGACACGGTCTGAAGTAGTTTTAAGTCGGTCTGACTTTTGTCTATTTCAAAGACCAATATCTCTTTAACAAGTGAAGTGTTCTCTTCGAGAGGTTTTTGATGATTTTTGTGAGTTCCAAAAAGGCCGCTTCCAGACTATTCTTTATCTCGAACAAAAGATAGTCAAACAACCAAAATGTTGGTTTCCTACACCTTTTGATTGTTCGATAATATCGAAGTCGTGAGACCTCGTATTTATCCCACAATTAAAGAGCTATAGAACTTCTTCATAACGAAGTCTCGTGGTTCGACGAAGTTTGGAATAGGTGAGAATAAAAACGCAGAGTATGTTGAAATGGACTACTCAGCCAAAATAGGTCTTCACCGTATCAAGATTAAGAACTAGCTTGATTTCCGATCGGAAGATACGCTGCTTTTATGCATTTCTTGGTTGCACATGCGCAGCGATCTTTCGTCGAAAGGCCAATACAATTGCAGTAAATAAGAACCCTTCTAATTGTCGGCAAGAGTGATAATCTTCACTGTAATTGGTCCACTCTGCGACAGTAACAACAGTATTTTTGATTTCTTTAACAATCCTCTTTTCTCTTGGACCACTTTTAAAAAATTGCTAACAGGTTTGTTAAAGGATCATATAAGGTAAGTATGATTTTTCTTTTTATTTGTTTATATATCTATTTTGGTTTTATGAGTTTTTCTTGTCCCTCACAGAAAGGACAAGACGGCGCATTTTTTTCATTTTTATTCGTTAGGTAGGCTTAATTTTCCCTCTTTTCTAAATCTTTTCTAATTTTTTCATCCCTCATTCCTATTGAGAGATCTGTAAACCTACGTCCCAAAAGTCGTCGTTGTGTCAAAAATCCAACTATATTATCGTGGTTGAATGGATCAAGTTATATAAACTTTTGGTCATTTTGTAAAAAAATTGGCTAGACAAATAGGTTGTAAATGCTCGTCAGGCATTTACTGAAGATTCTTGTCCTCCTCCTCAGTCCTAATCCCTTTTGAATGTGGTGACACCATCAGGCCTTTACAGTTTTTTCACGATTTCCTTCCATCCTTCCCTGTTGTGGGCTAGTTGTTCGGCTTAATGTAACCCTTGGTTAATCAATATTTTTGTTTAATCTACCCAACGGCTTGGAGATCTTCCCCTAGGTCTTTTTCCTTCAACTTTACCCTCGACTATCAATTTTTCCATCATACCTGTTCTTCTAGCAATGTGTCCAAATTACTGCAAATATCTCTGTTGTATTTGTTTAAGCAATATATCCTTTACTTTAAGTTGTTCTAATATCGATACGTTAGTGCGATGATCAATCCAGGATATTCTTAACATGCGGCCTTATACCCACACTTCAAAAGCGTCTAGTTTATTTTTATTCGCTTTATTTAAGGTCCACGTTTCGGATGTATATGTGCCTATGGGAAAAATGAGTGCCCTTACCAGCCTTAATTTTGTGTGTATTGTTATGGTAGAATTTTTCCAAATTGTTACCAGTTTCATCATAGTTGTTCTAGCAATAGTCAACCTTCTACGTATCTCTCTGTCACACCCACCGTCGTTTGTTATTAGGGACCCCAGGTATATGAAACTATTTACTACTTCAAAGCCCCCAATTTCTGTCTACTCGAACATATTACAAGATAAAAATGGAGATGGGCAGGACATGTTGCAAGAATGAAAGACGACAGTTGGACAAAAAAATTACTTAAGTGGAGACCACGGGCTGACAAGCGAAGCCGAGGAAGACCCCCAACGCGATGGACCGACGACCTCAAAAGAATCGTGACCAATTGGATAGCAGAGGCTCAGAACAGAAGCAGATGGAAAAGTCTAGAGGAGGCTTATGTTCAACAATGGACAACTCAGGGCTGATTGATGATGGTGATGATCATGATCTTTGTCTTACTCCCATTTAGCTTTAGTCCATATATTTTGCTTTTCTCCTCCAGACATCTCATTATATCTTCCATTTTTTTTTTGATTTGCCGCAATTATTAAAGTGTCATCAGCATATCTCAAGTTACTGATTTTTTGACCTACTGATATTCCACCTTTCCATCCATCTAGTATCTTTCGCATAATGTGTTCGCTGTAGATATTAAATAGAGTTGGCGAGATTATGCATCCCTGCCTGACACCTGCCTCTGTTCTGAAATGATCGGGATGGGTGTTGTTTACTTTTACTGTGCACTTATTATTTTCATATAGACTTCTAATTAGTTAAATTAAGTAGTGAGTTGTTCCCATTTCCGCTAATATGGACCATAACTGCTGCCATTTGACTTTATCGAAGGCCTTTGTGTAATCCACAAAGCACATAAGCATAGGAGTACTGAATTCACGAGTTTTTTCGATTAGCTGTCAGACATTGAGGATGTGTTCTCTTGTGCCCTTTCCTGAGACAAATCCCGCTTGTTCTTCTGATATCTGAGGCAATAGAAAAGCTTTTAGTCTTTCGTGTATTACATAAAATAGAACCTTGCTTGCATGGGATATTATTATGTACATACATATATTATGGTCGGCAACAGTAGAGAGAATTTCTCTCTCTCTCTCTCTGATTCTCTCTCCTGTTGCCGACCAGAATGTAGCTTCGACTATTTTTTTAATAATTTTAAACTGTTTGTCCTTGTTTAGTGTAGTATTATGTACAATTTTATGTTTAATTTTATGGTTATGACATTTTGCGATTGTTGGATAGCTCAAAATTTGACGAAATGCCCCTGAATATGCTCTAGGAAGCGAAAGCACTTGGGCCAGATGTAATTAATAAAACTGTGCTCGATATCTGCCTTTATTTTATCAAAGTTCATTTCTTATTGTTTCTTTAATTACGGAGTATATTTCTTCCACTTCATTGTCTAACGCGTCTAATGTTGGCATATAGACCTGAAGAATGTGCATTTTGTTTGATGATGCTAGTAAGGTTATTTTTCGAAGATTCATCTACTCGACTAAAATTTCCAACTGGTAAATGGTCGTTATTTGATTATCACTCATATTATTGAAGGATTTATTGATCAAGGATTTATTGATTAAGGTTTGTTAGAATTTGTTTCAAAATATATGAGTCTGAGAATTCTGTCTTATTTTTTTTGTAGAAAAAAATCTCTCTCCAGATGACCACTCTATATGGAGAGCAACTAAAAAATTCAAGAAACCGACATCACTAATTTCTCCAATAAGAAAACCTAATAGAAGAACATATACCTAAGAAAGCAGTTCTCATGCTTTCTATTATATATAATAGAATGCTGCAGTTAAGCCATTTTCCAATCCAGTGGAAATATGCTCATATTATAACGATTGCCTGCAGAACCTTCTTCCTATCGTCCGATAAGAGCTGCCTAGCGAGCGATATATACCTTATCCTGAAGTCCTATATTAACGAACGTTCGTTCCAAGTAAAAATCAATAATGATTTCTCGACCTATCACTCAATCCAATCCAGAATTCCTCAGAGAAGTGTCCTCGGTCCCTTCCTGTACCTAATCTTTACTGCTGACATACCTACTACAGATAACGTTACAGTGGCGACTTTGTCGATGATATAGCCGTTTTAGTTTTAAACAAAGCCCCAGACATAGCATCTGAAAAGCTGCAAAATTACTTACATACATTAGAGAATTGGTTGATAAAATGGAAAATTAAAGTCAATAACGAAAAATCAGCCAAAATCACATTTACAACAAGAAGACGCACCAGTCCATAAGTTAGTCTAAACAATACCCCCATTTCTACCAGAGCTTTCGTGAAATATCTTGGATTGCATTTGGACCGAAAGCTGACCTGGAAGCAACACATTAACGACAAAAAGCTCAGCTCAATATAAAATTAAAACAAATGAATTGATTACTTGGCAGAAACTCACAACTGTCATTGAAGAACAAAATACTGTTTTACAAAGTCATACTAAAACCAATATGGACTTACGGCATAGAACTCTGGGGCTGTAGCAAGCCTTCAAACCTATGATAGCTAATGCCCCTTGGTATGTGAGCAATGCAACCATACACAATGACCTAGGAGCACCAACCGTAAAAGAAGTCATATCACTTCACGCCAACAATGCCAAAATTCGTAATTCAACGCACCACAGCCAAATTATCAGTGAATTATATCAGACACAAATGGAGGAACGAAGACTGAAGAGGAATTGGCTAGAAGACCTGGTTACAAAGGTGAAAATGTAGAACTGTCGCTGGACGGTATAATAAATCAAGTCAATATTGTCATCACATTTAATACTTATTACTCAATGTACTGTTTATGAGTAGATTGTAATATGTATTTAAAATAAAACAAAAATTGTAGAAAACTCAGACAAAAAATTATCGATATTAATATTTTTTCTGATTTAAACAATCCTATATAAATGTGTTTCTTCTTCTTTCATAAAAATATGTTGCTAAAAATAAGAGAAAAATAATGAAATTCAAAAGCTTGACAATATTCTGATTGAATATTGAGAGACTGTAATAAAACAAGATCTCAATCTATACGTTGCACTTTTGTGTTCTGAATTTGAATGGTTATATGCAAATATTTTTCAATAATACCCTTCGGGATTTAAAGAACACGAATTCCGGCTTTTAGTCTGTATGTGCATGTACGAAAACAAGTGCTGAGTGTGCTCAGATTGAGAAAGCAATTTAAATATAACGGGAATATATATCTACCTATTGTGTGTGGTTTCGAATAATAGTAAAAGCAGTAACGATAACAATAATTGCTATTAATGTCCTAAATGATCGTTTATTAAGGCAAACGTGAAGGCATTCGCCTTGAAAACCAATTTATGGCGGAGGTAAAATAAATATTAAATTATTTTCTGTCCTTCTTTTCTTTGTTGTGGGCGGTATTATTTTCTTTAAATGTTTAATGAGTGATGAGGATAATATATTTACTTCTCAACGCTATTTTATTGCAAGCTATAGTACATTTCACGAATTTGCTGCTGGGCTGAGAAAGTTAATGGCAAATTCTCCCAATATTTGAGACACTGTCAAACACAAGCAAAAAATACGGTTCTAACTGATAATGTAGATGTAACATTTATTTAGAAAAATATGCAATTATTAGTTGACTCGGCCACGCTTTGCTGTGGTTTGGTTATTATACAACTGATATTATGTTCAATTTATTTAACAGAGTTGTAAGGCCGGCATCACTTCCGAAACACTACCTTTATACATTCATTCTCCATTCATACACATCCACACTCCATTCATCAGCAAGGAGGCTTCCTGTCTCGTTCCAGGTAGCGCGTAGAAGACCCAGGCGGGCATTTTCTCCTTCCCCACAGTCTGACTCACGCCTATCTAACTTATACACTGTGACCCACTTCTCTAGCTTCAATTTCCAGCATCTTTCACTCTTACCCTTGATCTCATGCTCTTCCTTTTTTTTGATCACTGCACGGATATAGCTGTGTAGTCCAACCTGATTTATTTTCAATAATTCTCTGCCAAAAATTCACACCTGCCTTTCTCTCCATTCTGTTCTTTTCCACTATCCATCAGACAGTGATTCACTAACAGAGTTGCCTAAATATCATGAAATCCCTGATGACATCCCCGGTATATTTAGAGAATTTAAAAATTCTTTTGGATAATCTACGGCTTCGTCTGCATTAATAATACTGTAGATTGATTTAAAAAATACCAGATCATCTGTTGAACAACTGGTAATAACTGTTGAATCTGGAAGTTAATTTCGTTATAATCTTATTATTTCGTTATAATTTTTCGCCACCAAAATTGAGCTTACTGAGCCAATTAAGAATGAAGTAATTATTCAGTATAGCCGGAAAGACACTTACAATTAATTCATGTTTGGTCTTAACAAAAGTGCAGAAATTATCGGGAAGTTTGATTCGTTGCGTATATGGATGCAGTTTTATTTTACCGTTTCCAATATTTTGCAAATGTATAGCATTTGTAAATTCCTTGGTATATATTGAAATCCCCTCGTATATGTATTAAAACACCAAAGCAAAGAATATTTTTAGTGTATTTCATTTTCTATCGTACGTATTAAAACACGAAGTATTCTGTCAATTCCTTTTTGCGTCGCCGAGGTCGATAATAGACACATTTTAAAAGTTTGTTTATGTTTCACAGATGTGTATTTTCTCGGCATTCTTTTGATCGAAAGCCGCTTTTAGGATATTCTGCGTTTCAAATAAATATTCCCGTTTATATGTTTTGTTTATACCAAGTTAAGCGAATGATTTTTAAGAAATGTCACTCTCGCTGAGACCGTTGTCAGTGGAAGTTGTTTCAGCGATTGTCCAAATTTTACGTCAAATTTGTAATGTTTTCTTGTTTTTTGTCCCTTTTCATGGAAAATATGTAGTGTATTGTGGCACTTACTAGTTCAGTTATAGTAAAAGTGAAAGATGTTCGATTGAAGCAGTCGTGTTTAATTGAGTCGGTCACGAAACCGGAAAATTTGTCGAAGAAAAAGTGATTTATACTCCAAGTAGTGTGTAACTTCAGATCCGAGTAATCACTGTTTTTTTTTTTGTGGTTTGTAAGCCGTCTCTCACGTGAGATATTTGTAAAACGGCGATTACAACAAATTTGAAATATATCCACATGTGAGAAATTGTCCACAAGCTACAAGTGGCAATATTTGGACATTATTCTTGAACCTGTTGTGCGCCCGTTTGCTGCTGCTGTTGGAGAAAATCTTTACTTTATGCAAACGTTACTTTACTTTATGTGCTCCACCACATGTTGCTCATATTGTAACAAACTGGTTGGATAACGAAGGTATTGATGTATTGCCGTGGCCAGCACAATCACCGGACTTAAATCCCATTGAGCATATATGGGACATGCTCCAACGAAGAATTACTCCACATATGGGCAATATCTACAATGAGTTTCAATTAAAAGAGCTTCTGAGAGAACAATGGACATAACTACCTCAAGCAGACATTAACAATGAGATTCGGAGCATGAACAGTAGATGTAGAGCTGTGATAAACCAACGTGGTGACCATACTTTATTTTAAGTTTATATTTCGTATTTTTGACATTTTATGGTGGTATGTTTTTTTGCAATTTATGGTTTTTGGCATATTAAACAACAATTTAAACTACAAATTTTGTATTACTTTTTTTAAGTTGATTACAGATAAACAAAATACGTCTATTTATAAAAATATCCCTAAACATCATTATCAGAAAATTAGAAACATTAGATCATTAAACAAAAATTAGAAACATAAAAAAGGGAATCGGTAAAAATGAATCGAAGAATTACAAATAGACATCAGAAATAGACTTCCAGGGAGAGAAAGGGGGTAAAAATATCAGAGATCCCTGTCCGTGTCTTCCCATTGTTGAATTAATGTAGGATAAAGCATTTCTTTAAATTTCTAGATGTCGAAAAATTTTTTTTCTATTTTTTAAACTATCTTCCTTATAAATTCTTTCCCCGCCCGCACTCCTGTAGAAACAAGAAACCAAATCCGGCATAGCCTCTTGTCTTGTCCCGTCCTGCAGTCGAAGTCCACTGCCGTTGACGTCATTACCTTTCATTAGGCAAGTGGTTAGATTTATGTGTATATGTCCGTCGGTGAGATCAAAGTGGTCTAGGTGTGAGACCAATTGTTCCCTTGACAAAACAGTGCTATAGCTAATTTACGCTTCACTTTGAATTGTTGGATCGATCCGACTGATAATGGTCGGTCCGCCGCGACCGCTCGCCCCACCGGCTGATGGTAACAGCTACGGGGGTGGTACCAGGAATTCCATCGCTTTGATTTTATTCTCGTATTTTATCAGTTTCGATACGTCCTTAAATAAATTCACAAAAATGCTTGCTACGATTATTTTGACATAAAAATCAGATACGAAATTTCTTTGATGAACAATGAAAAGATATAATAATGCTATATATACGACTGTTTGTGGACTATTGCTTCTTTTTCAAGTGCCGCTGAAGACTACATATTCTGGAGCCGCTGTGCGCTCCAGAATATGTAGTCCAGGGAAATAAGATTTTTCTCGTGACACTGACCCAGCTAGGCACACGGCAGTTGTTTTTAGTAGTATAAATCTCTATAACAAGAACCTATATGTTTTTGCAGTCGAATTTTTTGACCTTATTAGCTACTATCACATTAAAGTCAAAAAACGGTAAATTTTGGTTTTTTTTCGTCTATCAGCAAAAAGTGAAGCATTTGAAAAAAATTTGTAAACAAGAAAATTTTTCTTCTAAATGAGCCTATCTACTAGAGATGTTGGCATTGACCCATCTTATTCTATTCACAGCAGCTCGAAATAGATCAGTTAACGTTAGACCAGTCCACTTCCTAAGATTGGTCAGCCAGGATATACGTCTACGTCCAGGTCCTATCTTACCCCCAATCTTGCCCTGTAGAATCAACTGCAGAAGACGGTATTTATTACTTATTATTATTAATTTCTTTTCGTTCGCTCGTTTTTCATTCTTCCGGTATTTTATTGTGTTTTATAATTTTATTAATTAATGTTGTTAATTGTTCTGTCATTGCTGCTGCACAATATTTCAGTAACTCGTTTGGTATCATGTCTTCACCTGCTGCTTTTCTGTTCTTTAGGTTTTTAAGTATTCTCCGAACTTCCTGTACATTTTTATTAAGTTCTTCATTTGTGGTAATTTTTGATGTTTCCAGTTCTAGCGTCGTTTGTTCCTCTTCTGCATATAGCTTGTTTAGGTAGTCAATCCACGTATCCTTTTCTACGTGTTTTGTGTCTAATAGTTCCTTTACCTCCGTTCTTTGACCACTTATGAAGCTCCATATTTCCTTTTGCAGACTGTAAAAATCATGTTCCATTTCTTTCGAAAAGCGTTCCCAGTTATCATTTTTTATTTTTCTTGTTTTTTATGTTTCGTTTCTAATTGTCTTGTAATTATGGTATGCCTCTTGTGTTTTGATTGACATGTGTTTCAGGTAAGCTTTTTATTTATCTTAGACTTTAACACTAAACTTGGAACACTAAACTCATATCAATTACAGATTTTTGATTCGACGCCGCTCACTCAGATATCAAATCTTCGAACTACATTCTACGAAAATGTAGATGAACGCTATCAATACTAAGAACAGGTCTTCTTTAAAATCGAACCAAGTAGCAAATGTATCTCTGACACGGATAGGAAGATCTGTGGGCTGTACATAAGTATACAGTATGTATAAAAACTCTTGCAGATCTTACTATGAAAAGGCTTACGAGTCTTAATCTACAAAAAAAAAACAACAACAATGATTTCGAATCTAACAGTAACAACAGCCAGCCAAAAATTAATTACCAGCTGGAAGGATATCAGTAAGAAGGGAGATAAAATAATGATCAGATAATTAATTAAATATGCCTATTCAGAAAGATGAAAGAAAGATAAAAAAACTATTTTTCTTTTCTCCACTTATGACAGCTTTTCTATTTACATATATCACCCACAATTTAATTTACAATATGTATTTGTTTTTGGTCACCTTTTCTCACTCCCAGAAGTTTCTTTTTATATATTTGTCTTCTTTTTTAGCTTTACTTTACAGCACATTATTTGTAGCATTTTTCATTTTTTTTTTAAAAGTTCCAGCTAAATTCATTCAATCTTTAAAATCATTAGATTAGTTGTCTTTTTGTTTTCTTTTTTTGCCCTTCAGCAGTTCATTTTTCACACTTGTCACTCTCACATTCTTGCAACATGATGTCTCTGTTATTATAGATTTCAATTTTAGCATTTGTAGGTACCGTAAACTGGGGTAACTTTGCTCCACTTTTAGGAGTTATTAAAGGAATTGCGAGGAAAAGTGTATAAAATTTCTACTAGTATTATGTTTTTTTTAATAACTGATGAAGAAGGTATACAATGTAATTATTGTGTGGTATTTTTTATTCTAAAAATAATTAATTACATATTTTTTTTTAATAAAAAGTGAAGCAAAGTTACCTATAGTGTGGGGTAACTTTGCTCCACCTCATAAAAGCATAAAATTTTGTATAGTAACATATAGTTGGAGCAAAGCTAATGGGTTGCTTATATTAACCTTGCTCCAAAAATATTATTTGTGCAAAAAAAAACTAAAAAAGAAGGTAACGTTATTTATTTGAAAATAATAAACAAAAATGTTAATTATAACTTAATTCAGGAATTGTAAAAGTTCCCCTTTTAGAAACTTGTTTAGGAGTATTAATACAGCCTAGTACATAAGTCCATAGGTAAGTCAGTTCATCCTTTTTTGAAGGCCACTTCCACAGTTTGAGAGACTTTTCCATTGCGCTAATGGTTACCGTTTTATCATCAAAAGCCATAATGCGCCCGGGGTATAGGTGGCTTTCGTAAGAAAACACTACAAAACGTCCCACTTCTCGAACAACACTTTCAAAATTATTATGTTTGTTTTCTTTGTCTTCTAAAAAATTTACAAATTCATTTTCAACTTCTTTCTCCCTGGCAAGCTCTTCAAAGTCTACATCGTCCGATGAATTATCATCAAATACCATCTCTTTAGCTCTAAAGCGAACAATATTTGATTCCTCATCGGAAGATTCGTCAGGAGTTATTCGTTGCTTATTGGTATTCATGCCAGAGGTTGTAGGTTCTTCCATATCTGCATCGTTGACTACACAAACACTTTTTCCAGCTGGAACATTAATTTTTTTTCTGCGGTGGTTAACAGTTTTTGTCAAATCGGATCTTTTTGCTTCGAGGGCTTTTAAAAACTCCGATTGCACAACAGATGGGTCGCATTTTCGTAATATTCGGCTGAGTACTTCCTCAACATTCAGGGGAAATATTCCGCATTTTCGAAACCCTGCCTCTAAATTAGATTTGATTTTTGGACCAAGCAAGTCCATCACCTTTGACAACAATGGAGGAAAGTGTTGCTTTTGTATATTAGTGTTGCGGATGCCATCTTCAGTACTTTTCCAATGTGACAAAATTTTTCGCCAGGCTCTTTTTAGGGGCCGAAAGAAAGCCACGTCTAGAGGTTACGTCAAATGTGTACTGTTTGGAGGCAGACAAATTAAATGAATGTCGTTTTCACGACAGAGTTGAAGTGCATGTACTGTAATATGTGAAGAGAGGTTGTCGCATAGTAATACCTTTTTACCATTCAGCTTCCTAAACCTAGGTACCAACTGGAATTCAAGCCAATCTGCAAAAATATTTGCATCGAACCATCCAGAACTGCTAGCGTTGTAACGGCATCCTTTTGGCCCATTCTCAGCCCAAGTAGTCCACATTTTAGAAGCCCGGTAAACAACATAGGGCGGTAAAAGTTCACCTTCTCCGTTTCCACAGAATATAATGGACACAGAGGTCTTTGAAGCGTTTCTAATTAGTTCTGGATACTTGCAACCTCTCTTGACAATTAATTTCTTTTTGCCGGGATCATCAGTGAGATTAGTTTCATCACAATTCCATATATTTGTTGGATAAACGCCGTCTAACTCGACTGCCAGATTTTCGAAAAAGCTTCTCAATATGTTTTCGTCAACTCCTGCTCGTACACGTTTAATGTTTTCTGCAAAACGTGGGGAAATTTCAGGATCTCTGACCATAAATTTTTTGATCCAATCCTCTCCAGGGAAGTTATCCTTGAAAATTTTGACATCTCTTCCACAACGGTTTAAATAATTTTTGATAATGTTTCTCAGTTCCCTTGCGTTAATAGGGAACCCATACTCTCCCATATAAATCAGGCAATTGACAAATTGGTTTTCTTCGCGGGGAGTAGATACGTTTTGCCTCCCTGGCGTTTTGGAATGTTTCCCTTTCAGTTTATTTAAAATGGTCCTTCTTGGAATCTTATATTTTTCTTCTGCCCTTCTGTGTGAGATTTCACCTCTTCTTATTTCATTTAAACACTCTTGTAGGGTTTCTTGTGTATAGTCAGCATAGCGCCGTGAACCTAGTACTCTTTTAGGTGTTTTAGGCATCTGTAACAGAAATATATATTAAACATAATATATATTTCGGGGTAACTTTGCGCCACTTTTTTGGTGCAAAGTCACCCCGAATCACCTGATAATTTGTAAAATTAGGTTAGAAAAAGAAGAGTTTATCATTTGTTCATTTATAAGTCACAATTGAGTAAAAAAGTTGATAAACAGTATACACTTAACGCATACACAAATACTTACTTGTGAGATACTTAATAGCACAACTTTTCTACACACACCAAATTTTATACGTAGTTTTTACCGAAGTTTTTACACCACTACCTTCTCGACTCGCTGTAGGCATGTAAATGGAAGAGCAAGTCTATGCTGCACGTGGGGAGACTTTGTCAATAGGCAACCAGTAAAGCGGCGACGCGCGTTTTGTGAAGACGGTTTTTAATTCATAGGTAAATTAAAATGCAGCTTTTTTTAGTAATGGAGCAAAGTTACCCTGGCAGGAGCAAAGTTACCCCGGTTTACGGTAAGTGTTTTCCGCTGGTTTTTTAATAATTTCGCTTCAAATATTCTCCTTATTATGGTTTTGAAATTACTTTCTTGTGGGATTTCTTTTATAATTAACATTTGTATGAATTGGTAAAAAGACTTGACTAACCTTGAAAACCTTACTCAGCCTTCAACACAGAAAATATTACAATGGAAGCCGATCTCTCTCTTGTCGTTTTCCCATTACTGAGGATCTTGATTTTTTCCAATATTCCTAACAATTTGTCTCCATTGGTATCTATCTTCAGCTACTCTGAGAGCTTCGCAGAATGAGTTTCCAGCTGAATTCCTAATTTGGTTAGACCATCTAGTTAGTGATCATCCTCTTGATCTTCTCCCCGAAACGTTTCCAAAAACAATTAATCTCTTCAAACTATCGTCACTTCTGCGAACCGCGTGACCGAAAAATTGCAGAACACGTTGCAGACAAATTGTGGACAGATAGGTTTTTAATTTGTTTTTGATTATATGCAACAACATTTTACTAGTATGTGTTATTAGTGACAGTGTGCGGCAGTTTTTATATCTAGTAGTAGATCCTTTTTTATGTAGCGGGACATAAATTCAGGTACACTAATCAGATTGCCATTTTCCTGAATTACAAACAGCGACACAGATAGAATGGATGATATGTAATCTTTTGTTACCTAACTGTAGTATTTGAGGGGGGATTTATGCCTGGGGATTTATTTCTCTTTAGCGATTTAATTGCATCTTTGACTTCAGCGAGTAAGACAGTAGGTTCTCTAGGATAGTCAGGAGGCCACTGATTTTCTTCTGGTACTTCGTTATTTTTATATAGCTCGCCACAGTAGTTTCGCCATGTTTCCAATATTTCGTCAGTATCGGTCTTTAGATTACCTTCCTTATCTATTACAGACAATGTTTGAGATTTAAATTCTCTGGTAAGTAGTTTGATCTTCTGAAATAAATCCCTCGGTTCATTTCGACTGCCATGTTCCTCTACCACTCTGCATATTTGATAGATGTAATCAACTTTGTCTTTGCGGTACTGTTTTCTGATTTCTTTCGATAACGCTCTGTATTCATCGCTTATTCCGTATCTAGTTTTATGTTCTTTTTTGCGTTGAATCACAGTCCACGTAAAATCAGATATCCACGGCTTACTGCCAGTGGAAACCGCTGACTTTTGCAGCCTTGATTACCGTATCTTTGAGATAGAGCCAAGTGCTCTCAGAGTCACTATCTTCTTGGTCTAAAGAAAGAGCTTCTTCTAGGTTTTGTTGGAAGTGGAAGTGAAAGTTAGAAGAACGTGTTTGTAATTGTAAGATGTTCTTTACAGAACTCCACTAGACGGTCGCCATTCTCATTTCTCTTTCCCAGTCCATTTTTGCCCAGAACTCCTTCAATATTTTCATTAAATAACTTTTAACTTTGGCGTTAAAGCCTCCTAAAATTATAGTTAATTCACGATTCGGGATAGTTTCCTCTAGACAATCATAGAATCTGTTGATGTCTTCTTCTTGTGCAGATATTGTAGAAGCGTATATCTGAACAAGGTGTAGGGTATTGATGGATATTCTCATTTTAATGGATATTATCCTATAGAGTATTATATCCAATTACGCAGTCGTTCAGTTTAGAGGATATATGGAAGCCGATAAGAAGACGAAAAAAGACAGACCCAAAACGGATCGTAGCATGATGTGGAAGATGACCTGAAAACTAATAATATAAAATAATGGAGGAGAAGGGCATAAAAGAGGTCTGAATGGAAGGACATGGCCAGACAAGTAAAGATCCATCCAGGGCTATGATGCCAAAAGAAGCATTATCGTAAAAAAAGTTAAATAAATAGGGAAAGAAAATACAGCTCCAAGATAATATTGAAGTAACTGTATAATCATTTGTCTGAATCAGTGTGTTAGTACAGAAAAAATTTAGTACAGCATTTAGCTAGTTCAGAAAAAAATAAATATATTTGTACTTTTTTTTTATTTCATTAATGGCTCTGGATAACTTGATCCATTCAGCCACGATAATGTATTTGACTACTTGAATGTGTTAATGATGTATTGACCTATTGCATTTGTTAACAAAATAGTACTTCGCCTAGAGGTAAATTAAAAATATAATGTAGTCACAAGAATCAGTAGATTGAAAAGAAACCATACTAACCAACTTGAAGTGAATATTTAGAACCAACAAGGGATTACATAATATAGGGATACTTTTCACGCTAAAGTGCCTTTCCTAGTGACTTTATTACAATACAAGACAGGCAAAGGCTAGGAGGTAAATATATATAACATGAGGATAGACAGAGGGAACAAAGCTAGATTTATACATTCACATTACACATTCCATCCTAAATTTTTCTTTTAGTCCTTTTTAAATATTGCCAAAAAATTTGGTTAAGCCTAATATTATGACGAGAGACATATAAAATAGGAGATTGACACTGAGGAAGAGGTATTTGTTCTTTTATCAGATTTTCCAATAGACACTTAATAGCAGCATCATTATATATGCATCCAAACATCCAATTATCGGTATCGTCAGTGTTACCATTACAATCGCAAAGTTCTGTTTCACTTAAATTAAATCTATGAAGATAGACTTTCACAGTAGCATGACTAACAAACATTGAATATACTCGTCCATTGGGATGACTTCCTTACAGCAAAAGGCGCAGTATGTAAAACAGGATGAATTTTTGTATAAAGGTTGTTCCTTCTGAAAGAAAGTATTTCATTCAACTTCCCAGTTTTCTTTTAATTCTTGTTTACACAGCGAGACTAAATTACTTTTATTGAGCCAACTAATTTCTAATCATTTTGAAGCCACTTCTTTAGCAAAATAATCTGCTTTGGTGTTACTCGAGATATCAGCATGTCCCTTTACATAAATAAAAGAGACTGAATTATTTCTTTTAAGTATCTTTAGTTGATTTTCTAAAATTTTGACGATAATACTGTTTTTGTATAAATGCTTATGCGAATTATTTAAAGCAAACAACGCAGATTTTGAATCAGACAGGATTACTATTATATTTGTACTTGTTCTGCTAGATTAATATTTACTAACTCACTAGTAATATAAAGAAAAGGTTTACTGCTTTTAACATATTAAATGTGTGTATTGCATTTCCTCCCTGTATTTTATACTTCCATAGTGTATTTTCTTTAATATATATATGGAATTATAACGTAAAAATTTGAAATATTTAGAATGTAACACCGCCACTGAATTCTGAATTGTGATCCCACAACAAAAGGCTTGCACTCTTACCGTCATCGGATCATCCGGTGAAAATGAATCGCACCAAGATATGTATAGATGTATGTGATAGCCGAACGAGAAGAAGAGGAGTCCGGTAGGTGTTCGCGGCGGCCGTCCTGGCGGACGGGAAATTAAAGAGCGGCTTCGGGCCATAATTTGAAACGAGCCCGTGCCCATTTGTCTAGTTATGTCGTTATCGGCCCTAATGACAGGATCCTAGCTTCTAATTGTGACGAAACAAACGCGCCGCCGATTGTGAGACCACCCTTAATTTGCTGTTTTTAAAACAGACATTTCGAGAAATGAATGCCATCACATTCGAGACAATGAATTTGGAATTTTAAGAATGGGTAGTGACTTTACGGCTCGCTGATCATTACTTTTTCTTTTTTTAAGTCATTCAAGAAGAAGAATATAGAATAATATTTTTAGCTTTGACATGTCTACATGACTACACATGTTGTTAGATCTTGACCTATACCAATATGTGGTTATTTTTGTTTAACAAAAAGGCCCTAACTAAAATAAAACCGAATAAACAAGAATTAAATTAATAAAAACTTTCTTTCTTTTGAATTGTGGATTCAGTCGTAAACTAAATAACAAATTAATGGGTAAGCAAATAAGACTAGCGGTCTGAAATGCTAACGGCCTAACAAATCGTGTCCAAGAAATTAGGTTATTTTTAAAATTGACAAAATAGATATAGTATTAGTTTCAGAAAGTTATTCAACTGATAGAACAGTTGTCAAAATTCCATTTTACACAACATATTTTACCCACCATCCCGACGAAACAGCCCATAGAGGATCGGCAATCATAGTCAGATCATCTGTTAAACATAACATTTTACAAAGTTATTCCACACCTAAAATTCAGAGCAATTCAATCATAATAGAAACGTTCTCGTGGCCATTGATTGTAGGAGCTATTTATTCACCTCTTAGACATAACATCCAAGTTAAAGAATACGACAGCTTCTTTAAAATCCCTAGCTCACACTTCCTGGTAGCGGCGACTGGAATGCTAAAAATACTCTATGGGGATCACGACTAGCTACAACGAAAGGTTGAAACCTACATCGATCATTACAGAAAATCTTCTTATCCACAGGACAACCAATATCCTGGCCAGCAGATAACAACAAATTTCCGGATCTTCTAGATTTTGCAATATTTAAGGATTTACCTAACACGCGTTCAAAAATAGAGCCTAGTTTTGACCTAAGTTCGGACAATAACGTCATAAGAATAACAATAAGCATAACTATAATATACAATCAACAGCGATTAAACTATCTAACAAAAAAACAAACTGGGAACAATTTGAAGACATCATTAACCAGAATATAACGTTAAATCACCGAATAAAAGAATCTGATAAACTGGAATTTGTAGTACAAACGCTAACAAACGCCAGAATACAAAAAGCTGCTTGGAAATCTACTCCTGTAACTGAAAAGGGTAAATTAGTTACTATTTAAATGGGAATAAGCCACAATTATAATATGTAAACACGCATGGGATAATGAACATAGGGTTCAATGGAATGATTCAAATATAGTCCTAAAAGAAACGGATGGTAAAAAGAGAAAAATCAAAGAAGCGGCTCTAATTATGCTAAATGAGACCAATTGTGTCGCGAATTCCTCGGCAGAATGTAGTAGGATCTGGTTACCCATATTGAAAGAGGAAGTTATTAAAAGAAAAATACCAGTATTGGTAAGTCAGTAACATATAGAGAGTACATCATTGATGTTTTTTAAATAACAAACATAAAATCGGAGTTTGGTGTTTATTGAAGGTAAACTAAATGCACGATCAAATACTTACCATGTCGGGATAGTATTATGAGGTTTTTTCCTGGTTTTTCCCTCATAATTTATTATGGAATCACTAACAGGAGAATTTTACTGTCATCATGGCATGTATTTGTCTTTTTAAAGACGAATTACATGTTATGATCTTTTCTGACGGATATTCTCAAGTTAAAGTTGATTTCATGTAATCGAATGAACTATCTTATAAGTAAAGTCGTCCCATGAACGCAACTCAACAATATTGGCAATATCATTTTAAAGTCGTCTACTTTAAAATGTATAAGGTGTGTCTGAATTGTCAATATAGATGAGTCAGATAAAATTAAATTATTAGAAGAATTTTTCACTAAGTAACAAAAAACAAAATTTGTTTAATTTACTAATGTTTGTATTTTGAGAACGATTTCCGAAGTGGAAATTGAAACGTCACCTTTAATTGTGGCTTATTCCCATTTAAATAGTAATTAATTTAAAATGCCACAAGAAAATAGTGTTGTGAATTTATTTAACTCTTATGTCTTTATTTAATTTATAATGTCTTTATTAATTTATTATATTGTTCTTATTTTAATTCATTAAAAAGCACGATAATTTATATCAATTTATTTAACGAATAATACATAATTTATATAGGCGAACGTAACAATTAAAATCGCGGGCGCGGGTTCAGATATTAACTAACTCTCTTCATAACAAAATTCCTCTATAAATATAAAGTCCTGTTATTCGAGAATGAAAACAGCTGTTTCTCGAAACCCATCGAATAGACTGCTGTCTTGGCGAAAGGCCTATGATGAGTCATTTCCACGACTCGAAACTTCCAAGCGGGACCAAAAAAACCAGTCTGGGGTCTTCGATGAGAGATCGTCGCACTCTCAAATAACTACAACAAAAAAGAACTAGTCATAATATTTACAGTTTAGGGTCAGAATTTATCGTAACAATAGCTTCAGAACAATATTAAAAAGGGTAATCCTAAAGACAACAATGTGCCATTACATATCAAACAAATTCTAACCGAAAAAAGGAGAGCGCGAGCAAAATGGCAAAGGTCCCGAAATCCATTCGATAAGACACAGTTAAATAGACTAACACTCCAGCTAACATCAGCGCTAAATAAAGCTCGTAATGACACCTTCAATTTTTATGTAAACAATCTCTCTACAGATGATCACTTCATATGGAAAACAACTAAAAAATTCAAGAAACCGACACTACCAATTCCTCCAATAAGAAAACCTGATAGAAGTTGGACGCAGGCTAACAATGAAAAAGGTAATGTATTTGCAAAATATTTAGAAAATATATTTACTCCATATTTAGGTCAAAACATAAATGGTAATATAGTTAGCGAATATCTAGATGCACCCTGCCAACTATCACCTCCAATAAAAACATTTCTCTCCATTCGATGTTCGCAGAATAATAATGAGTACCAACTTTCACAAAGCCCCAGGATACGATTAAATCGATGGGAGAATCCTAAAATATCTACCCAGGAAAGCAGTTCTAATGCTTACTATTATCTATAATAGAATGCTGCAGTTAAGCCATCTTCCGATCAAGTGGAAATATGCTCATATTATAATCATTAAAAACCCAGGTAAATTGCCTACAGAACCTTCTTTCTATCGTCTGATAAGCTTGTTACCATTGATGTCTAAGATATTTGAAAGACTCCTGCTAAATAGAATAAGCGAAACTGTACCACTCGAGAACATCATACCCGAACATCAGTTTGGTTTCCGTAAAAAATATTCAACAATCCAACAGTGTCATAGAATAATTAATAAAATCAAGAAAAGATTGGAAGAAAAGACTATGTGTGCCTCAGTATTTCTCGATATTCAGCAGGCTTTTGATAAGGTCTGGCACAACGGTTTGCTCTATAAATTAACATTTTTACTGATCTCAGGGAAGCGTCCTCGGTTCCTTTCTGTACCTAATTTTTATTGCTTATATACCTATTTCAGATGATGTTACAGTGGCGACTTTTGCCGATGATACATCCGTTTTAGTTTCAAACAAAAACCCAGATACAGCGTCTGAAAAACTCCAAAATGACTTACATACATTAAAGAATTGGTTGACAAAATGGGATATTAGAGTCAATAACGAAAAATCAGCCCAAATCACATTTACAACAAGAAGACGCACCTGTCCACAAGTTAGCCTAAACAATACCCCCCATTCCTGCTAGAGACGTTGTGAAATATCCTGGGTTGCATTTGGACCGAAAGCTGACCTGAAAGCAACACATTAACCCCAAAAAAATTCAGCTCAATATAAAATTAAAACGTGTGAATGAATTGGTTACTTGGCAGAAAGTTACAACTTTCATTGGAGAACAAAATACTGCTTCACAAAGACATACTAAAACCAATATGGGCTTACGGCATAGAACTCTGGGGCTGTGGCAAGCATTTAAACACAAAAATTTTGCAGACCTTCCAATCAACAACTCTGCGTATGATAGCTAACGTCCCTTGATATGTGAGCAATGCAACAATCCATAATGATCTAGGAGCATCAACCGTAAAAGATATCATATCACTTTACGCCAACAATGCCAAAATTCGTAATTCAACGCACCACAGCCAAATTATCAGTGAATTATGTCAGTCACCAATGGAGAAACAAAAACTGAAGAGGACCTGGCCAGAAGACATGTTTACATAAGTGAAAATTTAGAACTGTCGCTGGACCGCACCCAAATCAAGTCAATATTGTCATCACATTTACTAATTACTCAATGTACTGTTTGTGAGTAGATTGTAAATATGCCTTTAAAAAAAAATAATAAATTGTGGATTATTTTCAATAAGATCATGAGATTTTTACTAATTTATGCATGATAGTGATATGTTATCATCAGTTTAGTCAAGTTTAATTCAAGCTAGATTTAATTCAAGCTAGATTTTTTCAAGCTAAACTATAAAATCATAGATCTAATGTACAAGCTAAGCTTGACGCTGATATTTTTTTGTTGCGGCCCTTATTTTGCACGCCAATGAGTGGATTCCATATGCGAAGTACAGACTAAAAAAATCCAAGTGTTAATTCTGTCATACAGATGTTTGAACATAATTTTTGACGGTTGCTTCCTCTAGTCGCTTCTGGTTACATTTGATATTGCTTGTAAAACGACTAATTGTTTACGACAATCATTTAAACGAATTCTAAAAGAGGAAGTTAATGTGCTGCTGAATATGTTACAAGCGATGATAAACTTAAAAATTCAAACAGAAAGTATTTATTTACAAATTGTTGACAACAGAAAATTTATTACAATGCGGAAAGAGAACATTTATAGAAACAATGTTGGCATTATCTAAAAACTGCAATTCAGTAAGCATAGTCGTGAAACTTAAAGCTGGATTAAGTCAACTACTATCGGTTCAGTGGGATTAAGGTTGGGACTGTCGCAAGCAATGAAGAAGAACCGGAAATAAATAGAAGGCTTATGCTGGCAAATAAAGCCTATTTCGCGATAGACCACATATTCAAATCGCGAGACGTACACCGGAAAACAAAACTCCGGATCTATAAAACAATAATCAGGCCCATAGTAAGTTATGGTTGCGAAACATGGGTGGTGACACAGAAATCTGCCAATGCATTAGATGTGTTTGAAAGAAAAATATTACGTAGGATCCTGGGCCCAATAAGTGAAAACAACAACTGGCGAATTAGGTATAATAGAGAAATATACGAGCAATATAACGAACCAACTCTAGCACAACATACTAAACTGCAGAGATTACGATGGGCAGGGCACGTGGTCCGCATGCATGAGAATAGAATCCCCAGAAAATTATTAAATGCAAGAATGCAGGGAAAAAGACCTGTTGGAAGACCTAAAAAGAGATGGGACGATGAAGTCGATGGGGATGCCAGGAACTGTCTGGTAACGCGTTCATGGAAAAGAACAGCGGTAAATCGAGTTGATTGGAGAAGTCTGTTGAAGGAGGCCAAGGCCCGATTTGGGCTGTAGAGCTATTGGATGGATGGATGGAAGGTTGGGACTATTAGGCAAGTATCTACTCTATTAATGCACTAGGACTAGTACATGAATAAAAAATTAATTTCAAATTTCAAAAATGTATATAAGAAGTAATTGGAAAGACTTATTCGTGAAGTTTATTGTCACAGAAAACACTTTTTCAAAAGAAAACATTGCTTAACAATTATGGATTTTTAATTATGTATTGTGTCATTAGTTTGCAAAATTCGAGACGACGATCAAAATCTTCTTTATTTAACTCTTGTACCAATTTAATTTCATATGGATGGAACTTAAATTTATGGAAAATTCGGAACGCTGTGTAGAAGTTGACACACCGATTGCTCTGCTTATTGTTGACAGTGACTGTGATTGCTCAGACTCTATGTTAACTTGCCCTGAAACGGCTACTTGAATTGCTTCGTTATTTACGAGTCCCTATGCTTTATGCTTTATTGCAAACCGACTCTGTTACTCTAAATATCTGCATCAGTTCATTCCCATACTTAGGTATGAGTTGCATGTCTATTGTGGTGTTTCATTAAATTGCATACAGCTTACTGAATGTAAGAGACATACGTCTAGGAATAATCAAAACGATCGAAAATATCTACCAAAACAACACAATAAAAGTAAAAGTAGAAAAAGAACTAACCGACCCTATTGAAGCTGGCAATGGGATAAGACAGGGAGATTCCCTGAGTCCTCTATTGTTCAACCTGATTATGGATGAAATAATAAAAAAAGTAAGAACTAAAAAGGATACCAAATGGGAGAAAATAGAGGAAAGAAAGGAAGAAAGGAAGTCATATTTACGATCAAAAAACGAAAACTGCAATACTTGGGACACATTACAAGAGGCGAAAGACATGAACTGCTTCGAATAATTATGCAAGGGAAAATAGCAGGAAAAAGGTCCATAGGAAGAAGACGAAACTCCTGGCGAAAGAATTTACGGGAATGGTATAGCTGTAGCAAAAAATTGTTTCGGTCAGCAGTTTCGAAAATACGTATAAACCTGATGATCGCCAACCTTCGGAACGAAGATGGCACTTGAAGAGAAGAAGAAATGGGAGAAAAACAACTTAAAATAATCTGCTATGCAGACGACGCAATACTACTCTCTATAAGTGAAGATGATGTACAACGTATGCTGCACCAATTTAATATAACTGCCAGAAAATGTAACATGTTAATTTCCCCAACAAAGACAAAATGCATGGTTATAACAGCAAATTTACTAAGATGTAAATTGAAGCTGGAAGGTCAGATAATAGAACAAGTGATGAAGTTTAAATATCTAGGCATCACATTATCTAGCTACGGAAAGCTCGAAACCAAAGTGGAAGATCAAGTGAATAGAGCCAACAGAGCCGCAGGCTGCCTAAACGAAACAATATGCAGAAATAAAAATATCCGAAAAGAAACGAAAGGCAGAATATACAAAACAGTCATCAGACCAATAATAACATACGCGGCAGAAACAAGACCTGACACAGAGAGAAAAAAAAGTATGTTAGAAACAGCAGAGATGAAAACACTTAGAAAAATTGATGGTAAGACACTATGGGACAGAGCTAGACGTACAGATATACGACATAGATGCAAGGTGGAGAACATCAAAAACTGGGTAAGAAGTAGAAGAGTAAAATGGAACGATCATATAAGCCGAATGACAACAAATAGAGTAGTGAAGACGGTAAGAGACGGTTCCCCAATAGGAAGACGATCAGTAGGAAGACCACGCAAACGATGGAATGACAACTTACTGGAGGTACATTGAAAAAACGATAGAGTCATGTCTATATAAAAAGAAGAAGAAGAAGAAGAAGAAGAAGAAATTGCATACGTATCAAAATACTTTGTTATAAGTTGTAACAAATTGTCATTGACTATTAACCGATTAAACTAAATGTCCAAATATCAAAAACCTTTGCTGAAACTTTAATAAAAAGTGAAGTTTTTTGTTTCTTGGTTTTTGAAGGTACTTAAAATAGTACGGTTAAATATTTAAAAAGTTTAAATTATGCTACAACCTATTTTGTTACAGTTAATTAAGGTGAGTGGGATACTATCTTGTTAAAAGAAACATTGTCTATCTCATAAATGAATCGCTTCAAGCCGAATGTATTATAAATTTTTGAAATCAGCACAAAAAAGGAGAATCCAAATGTAAAATAAAAAATGAGGGAAGTAATTTAAAAAAAAATAAAGGCATGATACGGGGGGTGAGAGGATGCTTTTCCCAGCAAGCTTAAATATGCCATCCCTGGCGCCCTGTATTAGAACTTGCAAACTAAAAAGGGCTTCCCTCGTTCTGAGTCCTGCTCTGAATCCAAATTGAACTTCACTCAGGTGTTCATCTAATTTGGTGTATATGCTCAAGAGAATGATAGTAAGGAGTACTTTAAGTACATGGCTCATCAAACTAATTAATGGCACATTTTCTAGCGTTAACTTTTTTAGAAAGTGGAATGAATATTGATAGTAGCCAGTGTTTTGATAAATAACTGGTCTCGTAGATGTTGTTGAAAAGCTTCGGAAGAGCTGGGATTTGGAAGATTTGGTGTGCCAGTCAGATTATTTCAGTCGGACTTCGTACTGCATCTTCTAATAATTCTTGCATACATTCTTTTATTCACTAGTAGTCAAAATCTGACCTTTATTCTCTACAATTATGTCTGTATTGCGTTATTTTCTGGTATTTGGTTGTACCTCTTTAATTTTTTTGTGCATATGGAAATCGTCATGTTTGCGTTGTAGCGTTTCAATTTCCGTACATTTCTCGGTCAGCCGTGCTTCTTTTGCTCCTTTTATGTCCTTTAGTATAGTTTTATGCGACTTTTTGTATTCGTTGACATTTCTACTTTTTAATTTTCTTCGCTCTTCCATCATCTGCAATATTTTATCTGTCATCCGTTCTTCCTTCGTTTCGAAATCGATCGTCGATACAATTATGGACACAAGTATATTTTGTTTTTTTCGTATTTCCTCGAGATATACAGTGGTCCTTAAGTAATTGTACAAACAGAAACCGTAGATTCTGCACTTTAAAATATTACGATTTAAGCCAACTTGCTTTAATAAAATGTTAATATTAAGAAAGATACAGGGTGTTAAAGTGCAAAATTAATATTTTATTTTTCGCTATAACTTTTACGTTTGTAAATATTTTTGGACAAAAATTTACAGTTGGATGATTTTGAGTAGGATAAATTATAATTTTGTACTTACTTTAAAGTAACTAATAGAGGGCGCCACATATGCCACATGTGTGGCATAAATTTGCGCTTAAATTTTTTTGCTCTTTAAGTTAGCTCTATTTGTGTTAAAAAATATTAAAGATACATTATTTTTACAAAAAAAAGGTATACTTGTTAGTAACCTGAAAATTCAACCGTTTTCTAGATAAATGCATTTTATAAGTCAGCTGCACAATAATTCTTAGTTTGATATTTGTGCGGTACAGCACTGAATACCTGTAGATAAGCGTAATTCATAGTTTATTCTTATTAAAACAACTCAAAGATGTTAATATAACATCACAAAATGCTTTGTTATATGTGCTAAATGTCTTATTGGAGAAAAGATATTTCAACTTCTTCTTTAGGTGTCGTGTCCGTATTCAGACGTTGGCCGTCATCATGTTTACAATGTCCCTTTGCTATCGCTTCTTAAGTTTTTATAATGGCGTTGTATTACTTTTTCTCTATTTTAATATGCTAAAAACCCAAAATATGTGGTTTATGCAAAACGGTACACAACCACATTCTAGAGAGAAGGCAGTTAGAACATACTTAAATACAACTTTTCTGAACATTGGATTGGTCGTGGTAGTCATATTCCTTGGCAATGTGATGAGATATTGATATAATTATTTAATTCATAAAAAATCCGAAAAGAATACTTATTCTTCATTACGTAAATTGTTTACCCATTTTTATTAGGACAAATAGAAACTAGAGCACAGGTATTGAATAACACATATGTGTCCCGTTTCATAATACTTTTGTTACAAATCTAACCTTAAAGACTCAGCATTTTTACAAAAACATCATCGTTGTCCTAATAACTGATATTGTTAAAAATCTAGTAAACACACAGGCAATTTAGTTCAGCATAATATTAGTTCGTTAGTAAATCATAATAGTCCATTTTTTCGAGATGTAATAATAGTTACTCGTAAGCTGTAACGTAATCATATAAATAAGTAATGTCATCGATATATTCATCCATTATACATATTAGCCACCACGTAGCCCCGAATTTAATCCGCTTGATTTTGGTGTATGGGGCGCATTAAAACAAGGTGTGTCATAAACATTCGCAACCAACTTTGGGAAGAAATTAATACTGCAGCAATTTCTTTAGAACCAATGATGCTATTTAATATGAGACGATCATATATGGAATATATTGACAAATGAATTAAAGAAAATGGTAGATATATCGAACACTTACTTTGACAAAAAGTTATATTATTTAGTTTAACTATTTCTTAATTTGGTTTGTAAACAAAATGTTTTGATTATGACTTTAATTTAACATAAAACGTAAAATGTTTGATGTAAAATCCTATTATTCTGTTATTTTGTCAAATCCTATTTTATTAATTATCCTGCTGATATATTTATTTTATTTAATATTTCGTTAACTATTAACTTTAGTTAAAGGTATTTTATACCAAAATTTAGAAGTATTAATGTTTTTGTCTATTTTTTCTTTGTTACCTGGAATAATTGCCTTAGATCAGAATTATGCAACTGATTTTTAAAATGCGATTATCTCGAAAACTGTTGAGTTTTGAAGTTATTAACTAGTATACCTTTTTTTTGTTAAACTAATGTATCTTTGATATTTTTTATCCCAAATACAGGTAACTTAAAGAGAAAAAAAGTTAAGTGCAAATTTATACAACATATGTGGCATAAGTGGCGCCCTCTATCAGTTACATCAAATTGTGCATCAAATTATAATTTCTCATATTTAAAAGTACCCAGTTGTAAATTTTTATACAAAAATGTTTACAAACATGAAAGTTATGGTGAAAAATAAAATTTTAATTTTGCACTTCAACACCCTGTATCTTTCTTAATATCAACATTTTATTAAAGCAATTTGGCTTAAATCGTAATATTTTAAAGTGTACAATCTACTGTTTCTTTTTGTACAATTACTTAAGGACCACCCTGTATATGTCATTCTAAATGGAAAATAAAACAACTTTATTATTTCTTTTATTTTTTTATTCACAACGACAGTAGACACTTTTAGTACTGAAGCACTTTATATAATACATAGTAAAATATTGCAAATACCCGTCTAGCAGACGAACAATAATAAATAGCTATCACTAGTAGACAAAATTTACACATATTTACAAAATATACATTCAATTATGTACAATATATACAAAATACGAAAAGATTTTTAAGTAGAGGAAAGCAATTTTGTCAAACTTTAAAATTATTAGATACTTTAACTAAATTAAAAAAAAAAGTAATTTTTGTAGCAGTTAAATTCAAATAAAATGCAATTAATATGGATAAATTCTACAAAATAATAAGCAAATTAATAAAGTGTTAAATACAACGAAAAAATCTGAAAATTTAAATAAGGAGACAATGGAGAATGAAAAGTACTCAGACGATACCTGTTATTCTCTCTACTACTGGAGTTATTCCAAAGCGCCTCTTAGAGAACATAAAACAGCTGGCAAAAAATAGTACTGCTTTTAACATCTAGATGTGTAAGAAAATTTTTGGAAGGTACTCCAACCTATTAAGTCACCTAGGGCTCGATAACATGGAAAGAGTCCCACCAGAGCACAATCCTTGTGATACCGTAGGTATCTAGGATGAGTGAATTTTCCCATTAGAGGGAGTGGGAGCCGTATGGCTAAATCTGAAAAGTGTTTGAAAAGTCTGAAACGAGACATGTCACTTAATACTTAGGAAGATATTTCTACTGAGTATAAGCATAGCTTATTATTTTTTTATTCAGTGACCTTTTAATATTATCAGAAGTGACCACTTTGTCTTGAACTCTCCAATCGGCTTTCTCACGCCAAATAAGGTTTTATTCAAATCATCCCGCTTGTCGACTGCAAAAAATTGTCAATTTAAAAATAAATTTTCATAAATGACTATCAAACTAAGTCACTTTGTGTCAAATCTGGGCTAAAGAATAGATGAGTTTACGATTCAATGTTTTGGTTGCCCAAAGTGGCAATTATTTGAGCCAACATGGGAAAGTTTGTTTAAGCCAACATGGTCAAATGGATGGACATGGTTTATTTAATTTGAAGGTTGAAAGCTTTGATGACGATACTGCCACTCTTGCTCGCTTCCAAATTTCGCCTGCCAGTTCTCAACATTTGGTAATTAAACGTGTATTTGATCTTGCTCTTCTTGTTTTTATGTTTGGTTTATAGTCCAAGAGATTAAATCCCAACGTCTTAGATGGGCTAGCCATGTCCATAGACTCCCTAATAACCGCCTTGCCAAATTAATATGGGAGGAAGCCCCCACAGGAAGAAGACCCTTAGGACGTCCACGAATGCGATGGAGAGACAATATATGGTCAGATCTAAGAACAATAGGGCTACCCACTGACCCAACTATTTTGGACGACCGTTCAAGATGGAAGCAAGTTGTGCAGTCAGCCAAAACCCACCCCGGGTTGTAGTGCTACGAGAAGAAGAAGAAGAAGAAGTATGTTTGGTTTATGTTATATTATCTTTTCGATATTGTCCGATTTTGTTGTAATTTCGAAAAAAAAAAACTTATATTTTACATCCAGCAGTGCTATAATTTTGAAATGAATATAATCTGCAGGATCACCTTCAGTTATGTGCCACTTCAAACAGTTTGTGATCTCTTTCAAACATGACCTCGTTACTGACTTCATTGCCTACAGCTCTTTTATAGTTATTGATACTATTTTGAACCTATTTTTTGTGGCATTTCTGTGATATCTACTTAATATTTCTAATAATATATATTACTTTTTCACTAAGGAGTTTAGTTCTTCTTGGTTAAGTTCTGCACCTACTAGGATAGTTTCTACAAGTGTATTTTCTTTCCCAGTTACTATTTGTTTTGGAGATGGTTCTTTAGATATTCTTTATCTTATATATTTATATCTTTATTCAATCTGAGTTGTTGAGTACCAAAATCTTCCATTAATATTCTTCCTACTGTCATGGTTTTTCTTATACTGTTATACTTGTTCTGTATACCGAACATCTCCAGCAATTCGTTTATGTTGCCCCTTTTCCTACTACGTTGTTTGTTTTTTCTATAGTATCGTATACGTTTACCTCTTTAGTGATGATGAAACTCAGGTATACGACAAAATTTTTGATCGTTCTTCCAATGTGAGCTCCTGCTACTTTCTGCTAATACAGTTTCTTCTTCGATTTGTTTATTTACTTGTTATGTTTCGGTAATATTTATTAAGCCAGTCTGGAGATAAATTTCCTTCTTAAAGTGCTGTGTACTTTACTAACAGAAAAAAAAAGAGAATACTAGAGTGGAGACAAAAAAAAACGAAAAGAAGCATGGGACCACCTCAAAAAAAATTGGTAAACGAAAAAGAGCAGTGGTTGCCAAACAGTGAATAAGATTGGCGCAGAACAATGATACTCGGAAGCAATTAAGAAAGAACTACATTCAGGAATAAATGGATAAAGGTTAAAGAGAAAAACGATGGAGCTTTGGTTTGAACAATGATTTGGTTGTTAGTGAATATTACTGTGTGACTTTCCACCTCTCAGTCACAGTCCTTAAAGTTTCTAAATCTTCTTAGCACACAAATGGTCATAATCAGTCGAATTTAATAGTTATAAGAATTGGTTTGGTTTGGTTTTCTCGAAGAACACAAATACTGTTAACTTAATAGTAGTTCTTCCACGAGAAGTACGTATTACTTAGGTTAATTATGCAAGGGAACGGAAACCCAGGACGACGCAAAATATCCTGGCTAAGAAATTTGAGAGAGTGGCTCGATTGCAGCTCATTAGAATTATTCAGAAGCGTGGCCAATAAAATTAAAATAGCGATGATGATTTCCGACCTCCGATAGGACCTGAAGAAGAGGAAGTTCTTCCACGAGAAACTTTTACTGAATTTAACATAAATCATCTTATTAAATGATTCACTCATATATTTAGGTTTACCTAAAGCATAAATTATTTTAATGCAATTATATTATTAAATAACTCTTATGTTGACCTTTTTTTCCACGCCACACTCACTTTGCTATATTCAACAAATGTGTAAAGTGATTGATACACACAACAAACTAGACAAAATTGCTTTCCACTTCAAAAAAATGATTAATCGACACATAGTTCCTACTGGTGTGCTTCTATGAAGCAAAATCTTGGTTTATTATTTACAATTAATTTATTTTATCATCAAGGTACAAGTATTACAGATAATGAAATAGACACTGTAAATTTGTAAAGCAAATATATAGCTACTGTTTTATTTCGGTAAAATTATACTAAGAAAATATTGGTTGGACGATAAAATACTTATATTAGTTATTTATTTTATTTTGATTTTCTAGACCAATGTTTTTTATCCCCCCCTTTTTAAGAAGTCTAAGAAACAATCCAATTTCAAGTTGAAGATGTTTGAGCTAACCTTATATAATATTTTAGTGTTATGGAAAAACCTAAGAAGAATCATTAAACATGTATTATTTGTTTATTTGTTATTAAATTTTTCTTCACATAATTTAATTTATTCCTGCCACCACAAATTGTATAATCAAAAGAGATATTAAAACATTATTGTGATTTCTTTGACAGATAATTAAATCTTGGTGTGTTCCAAATAAATTTTAGATTTATCTTACAGATAAGTAACCGCAACATAATTTGACGTAAAAAGACGGGTACATTTTATTTTATAAATAAATCTATCCTTCAGATAACTACCTGTCAGATAGGACAATATTTATATGGAGCTGAAAAGACCAGCCCTTTTATGCAAAAAGTTTATTAAATTTAAAATTTAATTTTTAACTCTTTTTAAAGTTTGTTGATTCTATAATGTTGGTTGCTAATTTGGTGATCGGTAAAAATATAATATAAAAGTCGAGCTTATGCAACAAATGAATTTCAAACTAGAATTACGCTGGTTTTTGTACGTAGATCAATTTCATAAGAGGACTTTACGCAAAAAGTTCAGCGACTCTCCAAAAGTGACTTATTTGTTATAAAAGTTGTACAACAGATTAAAATATCATTTTGTTGTGGTCTTAGCATTAAATAGGAGGAAGACAAAAACAATTAAGTAGAGTGACTGTAGATGGTAATTGATTGGATCTCCCGTCGTATGCTGACTGGCAAAATCACTAGCTAGGATACAAATTATTGAAGTTTATTCAAATTAAACGAATTTATTCACCTAAATGTATTATTTTAACTTCGGCGGAGATAATGTTGCATGTAGCACAGCGTTTCTCAACCTTTTACCTATTGCGACCCAATTTTTCATAATTATTTTCATCGCGCCCCCTCTCGTACAATAACATTATATCTAGGCAATAATAATGTACCTTGAGTATTTTGACAAAAAACTTACAGTAAAATCTTACTGTTTTTACCATATTACCGAGAATAAATAAATTTATTGATATGTGGCACCGATTCGAAACCGATTGCCTTTCTTCACTAGAAGTTCGGATATTTTGAACATTCTCGATCGTCTGTCTGCCTGCATTTCCTCTCCTCACTCTTTAGTTCTGACCATGACCAGTCTTAGTCCAGTCAGTTTAGTCAGTCCTTCTGTAGGTATGACGGTGTGACGGAACTAGAACTAGAACTAGACGGAACTACAATAAGATATCGCAAGCAGTAGGTAAATATAAATTTATATACAAAATTATGGATAACTTTTTAACTGGGCGTAAGCGAGCAATAGATACCAGTGAAGCATCAACAACTGCACAGGCGAGAGTGATTCCAAAAATAAAATCAAGAAAATTTTCTCAAGAATACTTAAATTTTGTGTTTACTTTTACTGAAGTAAATGAAGAAGAAAGGCCTCTATGTATTATTGGCTAAAAATTTTAGCAGCCGACAGCATCAAACCAAATAAACTTAAAGACATTTGAAAACACTTGATAATGAGTACATTAACAAACCTCGAGAATTCTTCGAGTTAAAATTAAAATAACATAAAAAGCAAAAATCATTTTTAAAAAAAAATTTGACTGTGAATGAAAAAGCTTTACTTGTCTCTTATAAAGTCTCATATCAAATAGCCAGATGTAAAAAGCCTCACACTATTTGTGAAGAGTTTGTTTTGCCAGCTGCAATTCGAATTGTAGAAACTATATTTGGACATAATTTGGCCAAAAAACTGGAATATATATCTCTATCAAATGATACTGTTGCCCATCGAATTGGTGATATAGCCAAAGATGTACAGGATCAGCTCCTTGGGAAGCTGTTTTCGATTCAGCTTGATGCATTGCCTACGTTCGATTTTGTGATGGCACATCAGTGGTAAAAAAACTACTTTTCTGCAAACCAATAGAATTTAAAGCAAAATCGCTTCAATTATTTGCTATATTAAATGATTATATAAACGAATCAAAAATAGAGTGGAGGAATTGCGTCGAAATATGCACCGATGGTGCTCGTGCAATGTCCGGAAAATTTTAAAGCCTACAAGCGCTTGTGAAACAAAAATCTCCAATGTGTATATGGACTGGACACACTGTATTATCCACAGAGAAGCTCTGGTTTCCAAAGAAATGTCTTCTGGCCTGAACCTTCAGCTTCAAGGAGCCAATACACATATATTGGATACGAGTCATAAACTTAATGCTTGATGTAGAATTGTGAAGCAGAAATTTAAAGCCTAGAAAAAACCTAGAACTGTTTGCAAATGTGGATGAATATATTAAAACTTACAAGGTTGAAGAACAACACGTGAAAGTTGTTTTTGTAACCATTGAAAATCATTTAGCGACGCTGACAAAAAATTTTGAAAGATATTTTTTTGCCGACGACCGACTAAATACGTAGTTACGAGTGGGTTAGGAATCCATTTTAAATTACACCCGAAGGGCTCTCTACTGTCCAAAAAGAAACCTTATAGACTTTACGGCAAATGCCGAAATCATTAGACAGTTTAAAAATAAATCCCTCTTTGAGTTTTGGTCAGAGTTAATGATGAGTTTTCTGGACTAAGGACTTCAAAATATAAAAAATATACAGGCTGTTCTATTTGAAATAAGAAAATTAACTGGAGATCTAGAAAAAATGGAAGAACTGACAACAACGCAATTGCTACTATAGTATTTTAACCATTATAAGATCCTTACACACCAAAATCCACAAAATTCATGTAAGCCATTTCTGATTATTGAGGCGTTCCGTTTACAAAACTCACTTTGTATATTAGAGCATATTTCAAAAGCCGTTATTGAAAAGATCAACACGGTTTTTGAAAAAGCATGTATACTAACGACAATGTTTTCATGATAAAACAGATTAACGAGAAATGAAAAAATCTTAACGTTGAATTTTGGAACAGTTAACAAATGCCAAAATGCCAAAAATTAGACACCTGAGAAACTCTATTCGCTATACAAGTGCTTATCCAGACGTGCAGGGATGTTAACTGTGACGTATATACTTGTTTTATCGACTACAAAAAGGCATTTGATAGAGTAGAACATGACAAGATCATATCCATTTTGTAAATGAAGTGGGCTTGGATAATAAAGACTTGCGAATTATATATAATTTATATTACAACCAAACTGCCAACATTAAAGTGGATGACCAGTTGACAGAGACAAGCTTCATAGATAGAGGATTGAGACAAGGATGCATTCTGTCTCCAGTGCTATTTAAGATATACTCGGAGCGTATCTTCGAGCAAGCACTGGGACAACTACAGGAAGAGGTCTTAGTTAACGGAGTGAGTCTTAACAACATTAGATGAATCCAGATATTGCTTATTGCAAGTCATTCTTCAGAAAGAAGAAAAAGAAAAAGAGTAATTAGTGTTAGTGCAGATACAGAAAATGACAGAGATTAACGTAAGTCAATGATGACCACATATTGTCCCAAATTACAAAAATTCTACAAATTGAATCTGCTTTAAATCATCCAAAACAAATAATTTTTAGATTACTTCCTTTTTTATATTGTACTTTACAATTTTCATCTTTAAGTTGTTCCTGTCATTGTTAAAGTACTTATACCTTGACTTTAAGTAACAAAATACATAACATCTACATCACTATCACCATTACTTCTCGGTCATGACTAAATTCTTCGGACAATCATCCTCACTAATAATAGCCTTCTTTTTCAAAATCCCCAAATCAGTCACGTTCTCTAAAAAACTCTTGTGCGCACTCAATAGTTTCGCACTCTCCACATCCTTCTTCAGCTCCTCCATGTCCCGCTTGAGCTTCGCCCGTCGATTCTGGAACCACGTGATGACTTGGGCGTTGGTCAAGCCCAAACTGGACGCGATTTCGTCGCGGTCGGCAGGACTGAGGTATTTTTGGTAGAGGAAACGTTTTTCTAGCTCGAAGATTTGGTGATTGGTGAACGCCGTGCGGGATTTCCGCTTTTTCTTTGGTTGTTGCCGGTTGTTGAAGAGGTTGAGGTGGTTCTGGCCATCTGAAATCAAAAAGACAATAGTTTAGACTCTAATAAATTATAAAATAAGTTAAAGATGATCAATAATGTTAGAATTTCAATAAAAGTTCATTATCATTTGGTGATTTGAATGTTGTATATTACTAAATCTCAAGTCAAGCAGCAATTTCTCATAAGCTCAGTTCAAAAGTAGACTTTGAAATAAAGGCATTTCCAAAACATGGATTTTTTTTTATCATGCAATTATTTTATTTCGGTTTTATTTCCACGTCTATTTTCAACTGTTTCTTAGTAAAATCTTATTTCCCTTTTTTTTTCAAGCATTTTTTTCATTTATTTGATTTCTGTTTTGTTTTTATATTTTTTTTTAATGGAACCATTTTTAAGTTTATAAATAATCAATTTTCGTAATTTAAAATTATTGATATGTATATATATATATATATATATATATATATATATATATATATATATATATATACAGTAAAACCTCTGTTAACCGAAATAATTGGGGGGGAGGCCGTTTCGGATAACAAAAATTTCGGTTAAAAATAACATTGTGTTTTACAGTATTCTTGGTCAAAGTATTGGTATTAAAAAATACTATAATGTCTCTTGAATGTCTCTATTACCCCCTGGTCTAACGGCTGAATTCTCAGCAGCTCGTGACATTCGGTGGCAAAAATCTGACAACTGTCACTATTTTGTATATTTTGGGGGTGAGTTGGTGCATTGTCAACAAGCAACAATTCATTTACGGGAAGGTTTTTTGATTTAAAAAAGGATTTTACACTTGGGACGAATTCATTTTCGAACCATTCTGAAAATAAAGTGGTCGACATCCATGAGCTTTTTTGGCTTCTATAAAAAACTGGAAGTGCTTTTTCGGAAATATGTTTTACAGCTCTTGGTTTTTTTGATTTCCCAACACACATAGGCAGCAATCGCTGAGGGAAATTAATGGAATTGTTACGTTTTGCGATAAAAATTTACTTATTATTGACGAAATTATTGAAAATGTCAGCCGTTTCGGTTAAACGATGTTTCAGTTAAAAAGGTTTCGGTTAAGGGAGGTTTTACTGTATATATATATATATATATATATATATATATATATATTTATATATATATATATATATATATATATATATATATATATATATATATATATATATATATATATATATATAATGAACCAAAAGTATTTGTTGACAACGTAAGGAAGTAAACGTTAAATAGTGGGTTTGCAGCAGTAAAAAATGAAACGTGTACTCTTTTAAATTTTTATTCCAAGCTTTCGGACATTGGTTATGTCCCTGATTTGTAGCTCCCTGATGAAGGACATAACCAATGTCCGAAAGCTTGGAATAAAAATTTAAAAGAGTACACGTTTCATTTTTTATTGCTGCAAACCCACTATTTAGCGTTTATATATATATATATATATATATATATATATATATATATATATATATATATATATATATATATATATATATATATATTTGTGTGTGTGTAATAGAAATTTTTGTTAGCTTTATATAAATTCACACATCCAAAGTTTTTTAAAGACCATTTATCTCGACTGTGAAAGCGCAAAGGCCACTCCATCGTGCCATAACTATCAAAAGCACAAAGGACAAAGGCTGGTAAATAGAAAGAGACAACGGCAGGGCTGCTAACAATAATTCTACGGGGGTTGACAGTCTTGTAATAAATACGGTTTCACCCGACAGTCGCTATTTTCCAGCCGATTTAGTCCTGATGAGAAAATGAGAATTCCTAGTGATCACGGGCGCGAGAAAACTCTCGGTGACGTCATAAATCCTCCGGCGGTGTGTACATTCAGGACATTAACTTGAGGTTCAGATTGAAAAGCTTTAGCCCTTTTATTTATTTTGACAGGGATGGCTCGAGACTTCCGGAAAGACGATCAATTTGATTTTCTTCACTTTTCTTGTACGTTTTTTTTTATTTACTGACTTGTTATATAAGAGCAAGATATAATGTAATACATATTTTATAAATGAAACATTGAAAACCAAGAACAGTATGCACACAAAACATCCAAACTTTTTTACGAGCATGAAGCAATAAATTCGAAAAGAAAAATTGCTAACTCATTTACTTCTGTGCAAAAAAAATGGAGAGAGTTGATAGGAGACCAAAACAGTGCTAAACTGACAGAAATAGCCATTTAATTAACTTCTAAATAGAGGACATGGAAGACTATGATAATATAAGTACATAAACAGGAAATTTATGGTATGAAAACATGTAATCCCTTCTCGTCAAGAATTTTTAGATGGCTTATCTATATGGGAATAAAATCGCTCGGAAAGTACCAATAATATTTATATAATCAGGTAGCTTGAATATTTACCCTATTTCTTATAAGAACCGCAATACCCCAAGTTTCCTAATGAATATTTATATATTTTTTAAACTAGCGGACCAACTCGACATCGAGTTTTTTAAAAGAAATTTTTATTTTGCGAGAAAAATATACAATATATACAACGACCGGAAGTAAAAATATTTTTATCAATAACCCAAAAACTATAAATGATAATTTCGTGAACTTACATTTTTGAACTCTACGTTGAATTCTCTATTGATTTGACTAATAAAAACGAAACCGGAAGTCGACCTCAAAACCGGAATGCAATTTTTAGTTCATCAAATGTCGACATGGATATCACTTAGCGGTTAATTTTGCATGCTGATCAGGAATCCGGTGTCAGATTTGCTCTATCTTGACGTTTTATGCGCGTTTCGGGTCACTTCCGGTGTCGGATCGCAACCGGAAGTACATATTTAGATTCGTTTCGACGAGACCTTTCGATCCATATATACATTGTGGGGTCTAAAACTTAAAGTAAATTTTATTCATCTCAAAACCGGAAGTGAATTTTTGTACCAAAAGTATATCTTGACAATCTCATACGTAATACTAATAATATTCCGAAAAAATATTTTAATTATCTAATATGGTTTTTGAGTAAAGTGGTGGACAAGAAAAGGGCTTAGCGTTTTAGTATATAAGATTATGAGAATAAGGCGTTAACTTCATGTTAATAAGTGGTTACGACATTGGTACTCCAACAGCATATCTTTAGTGTAGTGGTGAAGGTTGAACTTAGATATAAAAGACATTATGAAATCAAACATCTAATGAATTTTTTCCATTAACTTGTGCACTACTAGTTCCAAATTTGTTTTGTATGTATTGAGGAGTTGTTTCTATTTCCTGATAAGTCTAAGCTTTGGTAGATGTATTTCTATTATTTTTTCCTGCAACAATTTTCGTATAGCTGCTACTTGATTGAGTGTTTGATAATTGTGCAACACGTGATGATTGATTTTTTTTCTGCAGCTCTAAATACAGAACATGCCTTCTAGCTAGCAGGATAATTTTGCAGGCAATTTAAACATTTAACATATTTAATATTTTTTTATTTTGGACATTGATACGCCAGGTGATCGCCCAGCATTTTACACAAAATGTAAGGATGATAGTTCCCTCTTCGGATACCGCGGCTCATTTTTGACAAGACAGTTGAGTAGTTTCTTCGTTATCTGTTATCTTCGTTATATTTTCAATATTGCCGTAAGAAGTTAGTTCTATCTAGAAGGCAGATATTTCATTGTGCCTCTTTGCTAAAATGTTGGAGACGTCAGAGTTGTATGACCTCTTGGAGCCCTTTTTTAATATATTCTGGATCTGTTGAAGGCTGTATAATACTGACATCTCAGAATCAACGGTTTTCTTTTAGTTAGTATATATGGTACTAAGCTTTTTTCTGCTAGCGTTTTTACAATTAATGAATAGTTTTTGGATCAGTCGGCTTGTTTGTTAATTTGGTTGTTAGTAGATTAGTCGTTCAATAAATTAATCGTATAGAGGTGTAAGTTGGTTAAATGTACTGTAATATAGATAAAATGAAATGTAAATAAGAAATTCAAAGATAAAAAATGTATGTTCGTTTAAATAATAATATATAATAATAATTGAAAAATTACTTTGAATAATTGTAAAAAATAAATGAATTATTTCAGTGTTATAAAGTGTTATGTGTATGTAAACAAAAGTGACCTCTTTTATCACACACTATATTAGAACTGACTGGCCTACATTAAAAAGGGTTTTAAAAAATTCACATTTTTTTTAATTTTTAAAAATTACAAAAGAGAAAAAGAGTTTTTAAAACCGTCTAAGGTATGTTAAATAGATGAATAAAAATATTAATATAAAACTTACAGCTACTTGTTACAAATCCAAATCAGATTCAGAAGATGAACTTTCAGAACCAAGATTTATAATAACTGGCTCGATCATTTTATCAGTAATATTGTCCAGCTTCCACATTTTTTCCTCTTCTTTAATAGTGTGATTTACTGCCTTTTCCCAGTTTTCAGGTTTTACATTATTTACGGCCTCCAAAAACAACTGTTTAACATCATGAATTTTAAAAGTGGTATTTTTTCTTGAAACTTCACTCTTTATCTGTGCCCATACCAGTTCAATCGGGTTTAATTCACAATGATATGGTGGGGATCTAAGTACTGTCATTCCACGATTTTTGGCAATTTCATCAATTTCGTATTTTTTAAATTTTTCTTTATGAAGGGCACACAACGAATAAAGTTCCTTTCTTATAGATCCGGGATGGTACGTAATATTTTTTGAACTCAGCCAATTCTGCAAGTCTTTTTTTAACCACTTGGTTGTGGGCAGTCCTTCTATAAGTCTGGAGTGATAACTTGCATTATCCATTACTATTACACAGTTCTTAGGAAGAAGATCTATCATTTGTTCGAACCATTCTTGAAAGACATCAGCGTTCATGTCTTCATGGTAGTCACTGGTACGAGTTGATTCAAAAGTTAATAAACCACCTTCAACAAAACCGTCTGAACTGCCAATGTGTACTATTATCAGCCTGCGTCCCTTTCCTGATGGTGGATTTAAACCAGTAGATAAGTTATTTACAAAAGCGTGCCTTTGACTTGTAACAGTTTCATCCTGCCAAAATTTATTTGGTGTATGACCCTCGTTGATCCATGTTTCATCAAGATAAAATATTTTTCTTTTTTGGTTTCTCATTTCCTTTATGGTTCTTAGAAAATGTCTTCTCCATATGACAATATCGCTTCTTTCTAATAAAATAGACTTTCTGGGATTCTTTTTCCAGCGGAAGCCTATTTCTTTTAAAAGTTTCCATAACGTACTTCGACTCATTTCTGGGTATTCCTTATCATCTCGAACTGAGACAAGAACTTTATCCAATGTTGGAAATTCTTGTCTAAAGAAGAATTCATGCACTTTCCGTCGAAGTCCTTCTTTAAAATGATATTCTATTTGAAATTTTGGTTTCCCTGGAGCATTACGTGGCATTTGAAAACTACCACATTTCTCTTCTTTAACAACTCTGTAAATCGTAGATTTCCCAACACCAAGTGTACTGCTAACTAACTCAACGGTCTCATCAACACTTTCACATAAACGTTTGTCTGTAAATGATTTAAAACAATTAAATATTAATGTTTTTTCATTAACTGTTAGAGGACCAATTTTTCGGCGTTTACACGGCACTTCCAAATTTTCCATAACACTAGTATACACAATAAACTGCACCTTGCAACTGAAGTACCTACTTTTAGTGAACTGTTAAGAATTTTGAATACGCCACTTGGACCTTCCTACAAAATGGAAAAACCCACTATCACATTTTCTGTGGAATAAGTTTAGAAGGTAATTATCTAGTCAATTACTGTCGTAGATTCCTGGAATTAAAGAATTAAATGTTTGATTGTTGAAACCCTTACTTCGTGGAATGCACTCATTTCTGATAAAATAAAACGTTTTATTTTATCTAAAGAATTAAACTTTATTTTGCAAATAGGTAGGTACTTATTAAACTTTTATTGGTTATATATAACCAATAAAATAAACATCTTACATTTCTTGCAAATTCATTAGTACCTGTTAACCTCCATCACTCCGACACTGGCAACCTTATTTAGGGATTAGTAACCCTCACAACTATTGTATTCTATTCTGCTCCAACCTTTATACCTGGTGGTCATACTCAATTTAAAATTGTTTTCCTATATACTTCTGTAAACTTGTTGACAAATATCTGTTTTTCATTAAGTCACCCGTATCAACAGTTTAGGGATTTGCATACATAATTTATTGTTTTATTACTCTCTCATACATAAAAATACACTATAATAATATTTTTCTATAGTTATTATTTCTGATTAAAAGTCAAATAAAACTGGTTTTACAATAGTGTAAATAAATGACACAAATATTGATTGAATTTATATAAAAACCGAAGCAAAAGAAGCTCATCCATTTTCGTCTATTAAAGGCACCTACTATCACTATCACAAAAGGGCTCCTCTCTCTTTTATTAGAGGAGGCCGCGCTCAGCAGGTAGGTATTATTTTTTGACACTTGGATTAATATTCAATTAGTAAAACAATTAATCCACGGCCACGTTGAGCGTGTGAAAGTCGGAGTGGGCTGTGAACCACTACGACTGCGGCCATGAGGAGGATGATGCTGTTGCCGAAGTCTTTTGGACGGTTTCTAAGTGTGAAAGCTATCGACCAGGAAATGAGTTGGTGGATGGGAGTTGTAGGAAAATAATGAAACAAATTTGATTTCAATAAATCTTTACATACGGTGTGAGAATAAATTTTTTTTACGCGAATCTCCTAAATTTTAGAAATTAAATTGATTCAATTTTAAGGATAAACTTTGTAGTAGACAGTTATATAGTAGTAAAATTCATGCATTTTGCTTAAATTTGTTTGTTTTACCATATTGTCTATTTGCTGGGATTTTCTATCTGTTGACATCTTCTGTGCTTTTGTAATATCAACTTCAGTCATTGTTCAACAATTAGAAACTACACCATTACTATAGGGGTGATACAATGGGCCCGTCTAAATGTCTGAAGGGCTCATAAATGGGCTGTGTCCAGATCTACCAAAACCACAGCCTCAATCATACCACTGAATTCTTGTGTTATTAAATTTCATAATGTCTCTTTGAAAGAAAAAATCAAAATTGTTGAATAACAATAATATAGATAAAAAGCAAACTGTTTCAATGATAGTTTGAGAGGAATAGGTGAGGGGCTTCAATTTATTATAGCATTATGGATTTTTTTTGTAATTTTACAACAATGTCAACTTATGACAGCATGTAACCCTTCTGAGTATGACACTCTTGATGTGAATCTATCAAAGTCTGAAAAAAACTTATTCAATTGGTTTTTAACTAATCAACTCTCTTTAAACAACTCTATTTCACAAAGTGTTAAAATCAATTTAAAAACTAACACTGATATTCGACGTACTGCTCTACCGCAATGTGCAATCGAGCTGAAGTTTCTGGGGCTACACTTGGATGCAGGATTAACCTGGAAATAATATACTTAATTTATCAAAAAAGCTTTCCCGACAACTTTTCCTTTTCAGTAATCTTGTAAAAGTGACTTCCGGGTAAACTATTTTAACAGCTTATCATAGTTACTTTTATTCTCATCTAACTTATGCTGTTCTCTCCTGGGGCCATTCTTGTTATATTGGTAAAGTGATTGGACAACAAAAGAAGGAATTAACTTTTTTGCATTGTTAATGTGTCTGTTTCGCCATATAGTGTTATTAAGGCATCCTGCCAGTCTATTTGCTTTTTGTACTTGATCTGTCACTTCTTTGTCCAGGTCTCCATACCTACACAGTGTAATTCCCCATGGTTGGTTCTTTGCTGACTACTATTATTTTAGTTTTCTGAGATGAGATTGTCATATTAAATTCTTTTACTCTTATGTTACATCTGTGGACCAGTCTTTGCATACTATCTTCATCTTAGGCTATCAATATTGCGTCGTCGGCGTAACAGTGTATTTTTATTTCTTTGTTTCTCATTTTGTATCCTCTTCCTTTGTTAACGCTTTTGATGATTTCACCCATGATCTAATTGGAGAACATGGGGCTCAATGAATTCGCTTGTCTTATTCCGTTGCCTATTTCTATAGGTTCTGTAAGTTGTCCATCTATTCTGACTTTCATTTTGTTGTTTTGGTAGATGTTTTTGATAGTTTTTATAATTTTTAGGGTAACTTCTCTATTATACAGAAGATGGATTGCATCTTTGAGTCTTACTCTGTTAAACGTTTTCTTTAGGTGAATCAGACACAGAAATGGTGGTCTATTATACTCTAGTGATTTCTCAGTAATTTGCCTTATAACGAATATTTCGTCTGTACACGATCTTCCACTACGAAAACCCTGTTATTCATTTACTAAACTTATCTTCCGATCTATTAGCACTTGCGAAATTTTAGTTGTAAGTTTTAGTGTAGTATTTAACAAGTTTATACCTCTACAAAGAAAGATGTATAATAATCACAGATTCTTTAAGTTCATTATCCTCACTGACTCAATTGTACTGTGACAACCCCCTTCTACTTCTTATTAAAAAAGAACTTAAAAACATTGCAAATAAGAACATCCAAGTTCACTTTTTATGGGTGCCTTCTCATATAGGAATTGAAAGTAACGAAGTTGTAGATAAACTGGCTAAAAACGCACCAACTAACCCGATGTCCGAAGAAAGTAATATATTGGTACAAAACGATTTAAAACCATACTTAAAACAAAAAATAATTCAAAAATGGCAACAAACTTGGAACAACACTCCATCAAGGCTATACGAAGTAAACAAACATTCACATCTTTGGAAACCAAAAATAAAAGACAGGAGAGAGCAAGTGATACTTACCCGTCTCCGTATCGGCCATACACGACTTACTCATGACTATTTATTACAGCGCAAAAATAAACCAGTGTGTGAAGTGTGCAACAGTGTTCTAACGGTAAAACATTTTTTAATACAGTGTCCCAAATATAATAGTGAACGACTCAAATATAACATACCCAACTCCCTAAGAGATGCCCTAGAAGAAAATACAGACACCCGAAAAATATTTTCCTACCTTAAAGACTGCCAACTTCTTCAAAAGATCTAAAATGTACATTGTAACACACAAAGATATTATTATTATTGTAAACTAATGTATATTTTACTTATTGTATCTATATTGTATTAATCTAAATACGCTAATGACCCTGCGTGGTTGATGCGTTAATAAAATAAAAAAAAAAGTTTATACCTCTGTAGTTTTCTGGTTGTTTTTTATATCTTTTTTTGAATAATACAATTAGTTCGCTCGTTCTCCATTCTTCCGGTATCTTATTGTGTTTTACAATTTTATTAATTAATGTTGTTAATTGTTCTGTAATTGCTGTTCCACAATATTTCAGTAATTCGTTTGGTATCCCGTCTTGACCTGATGCTTTTCTGTTCTTCAGGTTTTCAAGTATTTTTGGACCTTCCTGTACATTTATATTAAGTTGTTCATTTGTGGTAATTTCTAATGTTTCCTGTTCTTGCGTCGTTTGTTCTTCTTCTGCATAGAGCTTTTTTAGGTAGTCAATCATCCACGTATACTTTTCTATGTGTTTTGGTTCTATTAGTTCCTTTACCTTTGTTCTTTGACCTCTTATGAAGTGCCATAATTCCTTTTGCAGACCGTAAAAATCATGTTCCATTTCTTTCGAAAAGCATTCCCAGTGATCACTTTTTATTTTTCTTACAAATGCATGTGTTTCGTTTCTAATTGCCTTGTAATTATGATAGCATGGTAATAAAATCTTAGATAATACAATGCGCGTGTAGATTTTCACAATTATCCCACAAGAAACACCAGTAATCTTACACCAAAATTTAGCGTCCTTGAGAGATCCAGAAATGATTTAAGGTATTAAAGTTAGTTTAAGTTTTATAACCAAGTGCCAGCTAGCATAAAAGCTCTTAACTTTTATCAATTCGAAGCAGAAGTTAAGAGATACCTCATACTGAATGCCTTTTTTTCATATTTCATTTCTTCTAATTTTAATATGTTGTAATCGTTATCTGTCTGTTATCTTTGTTAATCCACCTAGTTTTATGGTTAGTATTTATATTTCTCCATAAAAATTGACATCTCAGCTTCGTTGATAAAGGACATTTATACAAAAAGTACCGAAAGCGTCTCTAAATCCAAATTGTGTTTTCACATTTCTTGTATACTCGGATAACCGTGAAACTAGTTTATTAAAGCCTTACGGAAAGATTGGCGAAAGCTATTGATATGGTTACGATTAATCAAACTAAAACAATGCTCATTTCCTGTATATCCAACAGAATATTACTAAACTTTTATTACTAATAAAACCGGCGTGATTATTATGTTTTCATTCGAAGAAATCCAGGAATTATGATTTATAGTGAAGGATATGAGCAATTTAGTGCCGGCGGTACCCTTTCAAGCCTCCAGTGTCGGCGCGCGTAAATGTATCAAGACGAGAAGCAGAAATGTATGTTATTTTAAATAGTCCTGTCAACTGTTAACTTCAATTTAATAGGTTAAATCAAAGAGACGGGGATCGTTAAAAATAACAGCGTTTCGACGCTTTGCACTCTATTAGTATCAACATCAAAATTTACACGATGGGATGGAGTCGCGAAGCGAGCTCCACTCTGTTTTTTACCGGTTTTGTTGTGGTTATTTTTGGGAGGCACTCTTATGCTACAGTCAATGTCGTTCTATTATGTCTTATAACGAAAAATATATCCACAGAAGTAGTGTAATGTATGTTCAATTAGAATACAGCTAGTATAACGAAAATAGGGAAAAAGGGGGTAATAATTAACTTAATAAATAACTAAAATATATTTCCTTATATTATACAAGGCAGCCCAGGAATATATTTCTTTTTTTAAAAAGTTATAAAGGACAAAGCTGTAAAGTAGGAAACGATTTATTATCGAAACTTAAAAGCGTACAAATGCGGATTTACTTTTTAAAAATAATGGTGTCCATATGACGGCCATCTTGCTCATAGTACTCTTGCAAACATCTGCGTAAGTGTTCGAAGACACATTGGCATAAACATCATCAATGATGCTAGAGCCCTAGTTGAGCCTCGACCTTCCCCAGTTTATTTCACCAGTTGATTCTTCTCATCGCTAACCGTTGCCAGTTTGCTGCGCCTACCTTCTTCGCGTCTTCATCCGCATCATCCCTCCATCTCAGTCTTGGTCTTCCTCTACTTCTATTTCCTACTGGTGCCGGTAATAGGGTTCGTGTGGGTGGGTAATTTTCATTTGATCTTAACACATGACCAGCCCATGTAAGCCTACTTATTTTTATGAATTTACAATAACTATTTCTTTATACTTCTAGTACAATTCGAAATTATATTGCCACTCCTGGGGACTTGTTATTTTTGAGGCATGTGATTGTGTCTCACATTTCCAATATTGAAGGAGGTTCTACGTAGGTGTTTTTAGCCTTTAAAGCGCCCAACCCATCTGCGTTGTACTTTGTCACTGGCACTAACTACATTTCGATTTTTGTCTCTACATTTCTCTTTCCTGAGTTCTTTGTATGTTTACTCCTACTCCCTTGTTCTTCTTTGTTGCATTTATACGTATAATTGTTTCTTTTAGTGATATCTTCATATTCATCATCGAACCAACCGTTGCGTGGAGTGGGTTTTCAGGTCCTAGGACGTCATCTGCACCCTAGAACGTTGGCATAAAGCAATTGGAATATTGCTGGTTTCGTCGCGAATCTGTTAGCTTTGCTGAGCAATAGTAGCAAAGGATCAATGTAGAGGCATCATCTTTTAAATTTTTTCGAAAATGATCACGGTCTTTCAGATCCCAGAATCATGCAATCATGGAAAACTTGGGTTCATGCCGAAAAATACGCACTAAATTCAAACTAGGAACAAGTTATACAATCTCGATTCGACGACGGCACGAACAGACAATATCGCTGCGAACACCGCCCAAATTTAACTGCGAACATTCTTTGTGTTCGTCCCAAAAACCGACAGGCCGTGGTTCCTGACGAGCAACGAACGAACAGCTCGCAAGCGGTTCGTCCCGTCGTACAAATACGAATATATCATTCACAAACGGTTCGCGAACAGTTCTGCTTGCATATGTGTACCCACCTTAACAGTACTAAGGTCAAACTAATAATTTTAATTTTATTGCCACAAAAACTCAAAGAATTGAGAAATATTAACGCCCAAAAATAATTCATCAGGAAAATTTCATCAGTTACAAGTTGGCTAATGTCATTTTGTGAGTACCAAAATATCCGATTATTTAGAGTTATTTAACAGTCATCCCAAATTCGACATCAAAATGCTTTCTATTTAAATTTGAAAAATAATAGTAAGATACCAAATTTTAAAAGTTCTAAAAAAATATATTTAAATGTATGCAAAGAAGTTATAACTTTCTTAACTTGTATTTTGAATTATTATTAAAAAGATCTTTAAACATATAATCCAAAATAGCTGAGAACTAAGAAGTCACTTTGTATAAGAAAGGAGATAATTAGAGCAGCAGAAATCTGCTAATTAGAATGTTAAAATTGACCATGAAATTATCCAAATACTTTTAAAACATTAGCAGAAGGACAAAAACGCTTTAGATCTGCAATATCATGTCATGTACAATCAGCCAGTTGAAAGAGTTACGTCCTACAAATATTTAGGGGTTTGCTTCACTGATACTAATAACCAGACAAGAGAAATCAAGAGGCGAATAGAGATAGCGAGACAATCGTTTGTCAAAACGAAAAAGTTCCTATGCAGCCGGGACATAAATATAAACTTAAGAACGAGAATGTTAAGGTGCTATGTTTTCTCCGTTCTGCTGTACGACATGGAAGCCTGGACACTGAAAAAGATAAACATCAAAAACATTTAGGCATTCGAGATGTGGTGTTACAGGAGAATGTGGAAAATACCATGGACAGAAAGAGTAACAAATCAAGATGTTCTGCTGAAGATAGGGAAGGAATGCGAAGTCATAAAAACCATACAAACGAAAAAACTGGAATATCTGGGCCACATAATGACAGGAGAAAAGTACTCTCTGCTTAGACTCATAATCCAAGGAAAAATCTCGGGAAAGAGAAATATCGGACGTAGGAGGATTTCCTGGTTGCGAAATTTAAGGGAGTGGTATGGGTGCAGTTCAATACAGTTGTTCAGAGCTGCAGCCAACAAAGTAAAGATTGCTGTGATGGTAGCCAACCTCCGATAGGAGACGGTACTGCAAGAAGAAGAAGATCATGTACAAAGGTACAAACGCTATATTTATTTCGCGACAAATCTTATAATATAAGAGACTCCTATATTTCGAAAACTTATGGTGAAATTGTCGGTAGAATTTAGATGATGGATGAATAGAGAAATTTAGGATGAGGTTATTATAGAATTGCACAAAAAAAAATGCTGTGTACTAATCTTAAACATTAATAGGTAAATTCATATTAGATGAAAATATTATTTTTATCCTCTTAAATAATAAATAAATAGATAGATACTACTCTTCATCAACACTTCTATAGCGACAATTGTGAAATATTAAATTAGATAGAGTATAATCACATAATTTGTAGTGATTTGTCTGTAGCTGCGACAGTGATAAGGCTCTGTATTAATGGGTGTGGTAACCACTACCACTATTGATAACAAATATCCAATGCACAAATATGTGGGCGGGTCATTAACATTACTTTACAAATGATGATTTCCTTGCTAGATTTTTTAACCGAATGTATCGGTTTCTTATTGGAAGACATTAAAATCCAATAAAATGTGACAGTTTTTTACATCTAAAGAAACGTAAACCAGTTATTTAAATAGATTGTGGGTGTATTTAGGTAACTTTGAATTAATGAATTAAATGAAAATATGGTAGTTATTTATGTACTTTAAAAAGTTAAGTAGACATTATATTTTTCAAATATTGAAGTATTTTATTATTTTGGCATCACTATATAGCTGTTTTTTGTCCTTTCCTAGCACTACATTTTTTATTAACTTTCTTTTTTATCTTTAACAAAGTGTATAAAATGTCTTGCTCGGATAAAACACACAGTAGTATGTCATCGTATTGGTATAATATTAATAACAGCAAGGTGTTTTTTTAATTGGCAAAGGTACCATACAGCCAGTCACAAGATGTATCATATAAAGATTGTCTAGTATCATATAAAACTATAATATTAATTTCAAACTTAAGTAGCATTACAAATTTTAGGTATTGAAATAATTATTAAGGATAAGCTTCCAAGAAGATAGCTTGGGATAATTATCTACGAAGCAAAACCACACACAATTACCAAAAATACAAACAGTGGAGAACCAAAGTAAAAGAAATGGTACTAGCTGCGAGAATTTACTACAAGAATTTGGAAACAAGATGGAAGAAGACTATCACAATAACCAAATGTTATTCTTTAAAACCTGAAGAATCTATGAACCGATTAGTCTCCACAAACACCAAAGCAGATAAGAGACAACAAAGGACACCTACTAAATAACAATGATTACATCTTAGATAGAAGCAATATTTCAAGGATCTACTGAACATCCAAAATAATGTAGACAGCAAACAAGAAGAGCCAGAAGCGGTAGAGCAGGAACAGCAAAATCCAGGCGAAATAACTATAGCAGAAATAAAAGAAATTATATAAAATCTTAAGAAAGGCAAGGTAGCTGGATTTAGCAAAACCACACCAAAAATACTATAAAACATGGGCACCAAGGGTATTTAATTGCTAGCAAAAGCTTGCAATAAGGCATGTGGTGAGAGCAAAATACCAAAAGATTAGGAAGTGAGGGTTATTCTACCCATCTTCACAAAGGAGGATAGGCAGGAATGTAGTAACTACAGAGGTATGATGTTACTGAGAATATCATACAAAGAGAATACGAGAGAAACGTCTTTTACAAGACATTGATTCTAAAATAGAACAATCACAGAGTGGATTTAGAAAAGGCAGAAACATACAAGATCACATTTTTACTATCAAGAAATTAATATAAATACGTACGGAACTCAAGCACTGAGTTGTATCAAGCTTTTATTGACTTTGAAAAAGCATTTGGTAGTACTCCAAGGAAGGTGATAGACATATGCTTAAAAAAGAAATTTGTAAGTACCAAACTCAGAGAAGACATTATAGGTGTATACTGACATACAAAGAATAGGCTCAGAACTGATAATATGGAATCCAAAGAGTTTACGTCAAGGCCCCATACTATATAACATCGTCTTGGATGACATAAATAACGACTTTTTTAGCTAATAGGTCAACATGTTCGTTGTAACCCACAGAAAATAAACAATTCTTTAGTTTTTCAATGTATTCTATGTATTCTAAGTTTATTCAAAGTATCTTAATGCTTCATATATTGCCATCGCTTCAACACTAAAAATTGAAAAATCAGGATTTAGTCGATATAGTTTTTCTGTGTTAGTTAATGGAATGTAAAAAGCACATACAGTACCAACAGTAGAATTTGAGGCATCAGCATAAATAACTAAAGATTCCGACAGACTAGCTAAATATGATCTTAAAATATTGGAACTAATAGAAGAATTCACATAGTACTTTGATTACAAGAACGAATAAAAATGTTCAAAATGATCATCATGGGATGATGATCTCCACACCAAAAGGATCTTCAATGAAGGGAAAATAGCTTCAGCTGTTTACAGAAGTATAGGAGAAAAGTTTGCAGCTACGGTAAGTTTTCTTCAAAATTATTATAAATATATACTAATCTTTTCATTCCTTATCCTTTATTCGTTTAATATTTTCAAAAACTGCCTAAATTCGACTGAGCTATAACATCTTCACTGGTGCTTCCTTTTGATTTTATTTCAGCTTTGGACTTAGTAGATGCAAATAGGTTGTACGTAGTGTAAAATGTTGGATATGTTCTGGTGCTGATACGGACAAATAACGAATATCAAAGGGGGCTGCGGTCTCCTTCCTTTTAATTATGAAGTTGTCGTGTTGCCAAATCGTAACCGCTTACTCGCGAAACGACGTTTCAATCGAGATCTTGTCAAGTTCAGGGCACTTTCACTCATCGTTTGACATTAATGGAAAAAGCAGAAATTGATTTAATTAAACGTTTGTTTAATTACTACTACAAATTACGTTATTTTTTTTTAATTTTCAGCTATATACGATCTGTAATATAGATTACAATAAGTAAATAGTTTATTTATTCACAAGTAACTTGCAGAAAAGTGTCGTATGATAATTTAATTACTGTTTCATAACTAATCATTTCTTTTCACCTCGTTTTATCGCTACGATCACTACTCCGTCCGGAAATAAAATTATCCAGGCTTTGACCAAGCTTTTCACCGACTGCACCTACCAAGGAAAAACTCCTTCCCAATGGAACAATGCAGTCATTATTTTATTACACATGCAAAAAGACATAACAGATCTAAAAAACTACCGTTCGATCAGTTAGCTTTCACACATATATAAACTTTTCATAAAAATTATCAAAAAAAAGACTGGATGCTATGTTAGACTTCTATCAGCCTAAAGAACAAGCTGGATTTAGATCAGGATACAGCACTAACGACCACTTACTAGTGATAAAGAACCTGATAGAGAAGTCTGCAGAATAGAGCAAACCATTGGCACTGATATTTGTCGACTACGAGAAAGCATTCGATACCATAAGCCATCAAAAAAATGTTAAAAGCATTGACAGAATGCCGAATAGACCATCGCTACTCTAACATAATCAATAATATATCTACCAAAATGCCACAGCTAGCGTAAGACTATCTGAACAAGAAACAAATAAATTCTCTATACAGCGAGGAGTACAGTGAGGAGACAGGAGACACCCTCTCTCCAAAGCTATTCACGACGCTTTTAGAACATACTTGTAAGAAGGCACTTGAGATTGAAGTCACAGTCATTTGAGATTGGCAGATGGCATCGTCCTTATAGACGATCGTATGGATGATGCAATAATAATGTTTGAAAAATTAGATCACGCTTCCTTGGTGGTAGAACTAAAGATTAATATAAACAAGCCGCAAATAATGACAAATCTGGTGCTAAATCGAAATAGTGTTGTTGATGGAATGGATATTGAGCAGACTACATTGTATAAGTACTTAGGACATGAAATTCGGTTGGGCAGAGATTGGGTTGGGCAAATTAGCCTGGGAAGCATTTGGTAAATGTACTATGTACTTAAATCGGATGTATCCATATGTCTCAAAAACAAAATCTTTGAGCAATGTGTGTTACACGCACTCACTTATGGAGCGGAAACATTAATACTCACAAAAAAGGAAGTGAATAAGATTCGTGTGACTCAGAGGGTTATGGAGCGCCAAATGTTAGGTGTCTCTCTGAGAGACCGAATCCCAAACGAAGAAATCGTTGTAGAACAAAAACAACAGACGCAATCGAAAAAATCGGGTCGCCAAAATGGAATTGGGCAGGACACGTCCCCAGATGATCAAACAACCGATTGACCAAACCTATTGTCGAGTGGAGACCAAGAGACCAAGACAAGAAGCAATAGGACTGACGACTTGAAGCGTGTTAGCAATAACTGGATACAAGCCACACAAAACAGAAACAAATGACAAGAGCTGAGGAAGACCTATGTCCAGCATTGGACACATACAGGTTGATGATAATGATGAATTGACCATTATCGAGGCCTTTCATTAGTTTAATTTAATGTTTATTAATTTTACATAAGAACAATACTGTTCTGAAACTATTTTCTTGTGGCATCTTAAAGCAATTATTATTTTTATTGGGAATAAGCCACAATTTAAATTTACAATAAGTTTATTACTCATTTTAAACTAAAATTGTGGCGTATTCACTATAAAAATAGTAATTGACATAAGAACAAATTTTCACCACGTAAAAATATGCTCACTTCAATATCTACATACAGATTATTTATACGCTCTGTCAAAGTGCAGTGATTTAAGAAGTCCACCCCAGTATCGCGCAACAAATTATTGACATAATACGTATTAATGGTGGAGAATTAACCCCGAGGGGTGAGTCGGTGGAATTTATTCAATATACAGGAGTTAATCTAGTGAAATAATGGCTGGATCTACATTAGGCAGGTTATTATAATGTTTATTGCCTATAAAAATCGTTCATTAAATGTGTTTTATTGAATATATTACTTGGAGGTCTTATCACTGGTATTAATCAAACGATTTGTATACAATGAAGAGCCTATAGAGTTAACGATGTCGAATACGTTTTTATAATCGATAATGTAGGAAAAAATTTGATTAAGTAAAAATATTTTTGATATATCGACTGTTTTAGCCATGTGGTTACGGAAAATCCCTTTAGTCTTCTTCTTCTTCTTCTTCTTGCGTCTTGTATGTAGGCTTTAAAGCCTGTTTCTTCTTCAATATTAGTCTCCTAAATTGTTTAAATTATCGCACCATATTTTTCTTGGTCTGCTAATACTTTTTCGTCCATTCGTGACTTATCTCGTGTTATTCGTACTATACTATCTTCTGATATTCTACTAATGTGTTCGTTCCACTCCTGTTTCCCTTTTGGTACCCATCCATTGATCCATTTATGTCTTCTATATTGCATGCTTTTCCCTGATATTCGTCGGGGTATTTTCATCTCTGTTGTTTCTCGTAGTCGTCTTGTTTTGGATGTGTTAGGTCTTGTCTCCGTCGTCTATGGTAATATAGGTCTAATTGCTGCTTTATAGATTCTTGCTTTTGTGTCTTGTCTGAGGTGTTTGTTCTTCCAGATTGTGTCATTAAGAGATTCCGCTGCTTTACTTGCTTTTTGCTATCTCTTTCTTGAATATTGGTATCATTATGCTGTTTCTCCATGCGTCTGGTATCTTGCAGTTTTTGTATAAGTTTTGTCATCTCTAGGGTGATACTTTCTCTTCCGTGTTTTAGAAGCTTGTTGGTTATTCCGTCTAGTCCTGGCGACTTTCTATTTTTAAGTGAAGTTATGGCTATCTCTACTTCCTGAAAACTGATTTCTATTTCGTGTCTTAATTCAGGTACGTTATTGTATTGATTATTATTTTCCTTTCCTTTAAACAGTTCCGTCAGGTATCTTTCCCATTCGTTTGCTGGTATGTTATTGTATTCCTTCAATTCTGCCATTTCTTTCCGTTTGACCTCTTCAGTCTAGAAAGAGCAGGAAGAAGAAACTTTTCAAATTTCGGCAAGGTACTTCCTCACTTCTCCGTCTAAATTGGATATGGCTTTGCCCGCTATCAAAGAATTCACAAATAATTTTTTGAACCTTCGGTCCGTGTGTGTAGCATGGCATAATAAAGGGTTTTGGAAAATCTTGGTGCATCTCTCTTGAAAGCTAGTTACAAGTTTTTGGTCCAGCCTTTGGGCTGCACTATATTTTGGGGAGAGATTTTTAACGACCTTTCGATGATGTCGATTCGAAGTGCCATTACCATGCCAGACAGTAATGTACTGGGAACCTGAGATCTCCTTTGTGACCTCATCGAAAGGTAATAAAATGCTTACAATTTCATTGATTTATTCTATGTCGGCACTAAAAATCATTCTTTAGTCCTTTTTTAATTGAGGGATCTGCCAATATTGCGGTTATGCAACGAGCCATTAGTGCAAATCTTTGAGCGTATAGTAAATGAAATTCCATCTAGTTGGTAGGGATTGAAAAACAACCGGAAAAATCGATTATTGCGGAGTAAAAAAACCGGTTTTAAGTTTACCCAGCCCTATATTAAATAGTATTTTTGTTTATTTTCTTTGATATAAGCCGATTTTTATATCTGTTTTATTTTTTGTAAGTGGATATAATATTCAAAAATATAGGTATATATTTTCCTATTAACTGCTCTATATTCATGGTTGTACTAGTCGATTTTCTATTTCACTCTTTTGTCAATTCACTTTACTGCTTCTTTACTCCAGGGTTTATCTCCTCCTGCATATTTGCTTCCTATTTGTAATTTTTATTCTATTTCCACCTTGTTGTATATTCTTTAATTTGCTTATTATTAAATTAGATATTCAGTTCTTGTCTTACATACCTCAGTTTATGATACATAATATATTACATATTTGTGATTTTTGTTAAACTATCGTTTTTCTTATTTAAAATTATTTATATTAAAAACTATTTTCACTAATTTTCTTTTAGTGTCGTTTCTGTGACGCCAATGCCCAATTTCCTATCATAGTTCATTGTTTTCGATACGAGAAACAACTCTCCGACCACCAGAAACATCGAAACATCTCAGGAATTCCCTAAAAATTCAATATCAGCTACAAGATTACAGTTTAAAATATTAAGTCGAACTTAACACTGCTGTAGGTGAGATCCGACCGGTAAGCCAGCGCCCCAGCTGAACCGTCCTCGCCTTTGTTCTCGTCTCGCTCATCTTCGACTTCGCTGGTCCAATGTCGGCATCGAAGATCAAAAGGCCAGAGTGTTAGTCACACCTGCCAAGTGCGCTTTTGACCAACCAAATGGAATGATTTGGCAATATCATTAATAATAATACCTTGTAGTTGTCTTATGCGTTTGCATTTTGTGTACAGGGTGGTCTGGAACCAGTTACTTAGTCGATAAAAAGTTGAATGTGTGACTTATTGTTGAGAATAATAGAAAACGAAAAATATTTACCTAATTACTTCCTAGGTGAATATTTTTCTTTAAAAATGTTAATAAACAATTTGAGGAACCGTTATTCCACAGCAAAAAATTAAAAATACGGATATAGAGTGTACCATTTCAACAGAAGATGAATTGCTTAGCATCGAGGTGGCTTACGTATGTCAGAAACATTCAAAAACAGTTTTCTATGTAAAAAAGGTTGGTTTTCTAGTTCTAATATTTGTATTTATGCACATACTTGATTGATCTCATCAAAGATATTAAATATACTGTTTTTTCCATAATCATTGCTTGCGACTCTACTGTTTTAACTTACCTAAAAGGAAAATGTCAATGTTTTTATGGATGATTTTAACATTTGTCAATCTCGTGGAAATTTGTGGATTATTAAACAAACTAAATCATTTCTGTTCAGACAAACCAGACCTGTTCAATTTATATGGAGAATACATAATGAGGAACGCACTCGATGGATGGAGAGGCGGCATCTTCATTGCAGGAATAAAGATCTCAAAGTTAAAATTCGCAGACGATACAACACTGATAGCAACATCTGAAGAGGAGATGTCGAGACTGATAAAGAGAGTAGAAACCGAAAGCAACAAGTGTGGGCTCAAGATTAATAATCAGAAAACAAAAATCATGATTGTGGACCACGCGAATATCCTCCAAACAACAGGCGCCCTAAATCAATTCGAGAAAGTAGACGAGTTCACGTATCTAGGATCTTCCTTAAGCAATGCAGCCTCCTCCCATACGGAAATTCGCAGAAGAATAGGGATGGCTAAGAACGCGATGAGTCGACTGTCAAAAATATGGAAGGACCGCTCTTTATCCAAAAAACTCAAAATGAGACTGGTACGGACACTCATTTTTTCAATCTTCAGTTACGGTGCTGAAACATGGACAATAAAATCAGAGGATAGGAAAAGGATTGACGCATTCGAAATGTGGTGCTGGAGACGAATGCTACGCGTCTCGTGGACGGAGCACAGATCCAATCAGTCGATTCTCGAAGAGCTAAACATTCAGACCAGACTCTCCTCTCAGTGTCTTGCAAATGTTTTAAAGTTTTTTGGCCACATTGCGAGAAGAGACAATGACAACTTAGAAAGACTAATTGTGTGCGGAAACGTAGAAGGACGTAGAGGCAGAGGACGCTCACCTATCCGATGGTCAGATCAAGTACAGAAAGCCACTGGAGAGACGTTTTCCGAGTCCATGAGAGCAGCCCAAAATCGCAAGAGATGGAGAGAATTGACAGCCCGCATTGTAGGAAATCACGATCCTCAGCAATGAGGAAACGACAAGAGAGAGAGAAATCATTTCAAATTGAAAGATTCAATAAGCCTAAGGTTGAACAGTACTACTACTACCACTTGAAAAGTACTACTTATCTATAAACAAGGTGATTTCTAAAAAACTGACAATTACAGACCACTAAGCATTGTTTCTTCTTCTTAGGGTGCCTGTCCGTTCCGAACGTTGGCGATCATCTTGGCTATGATGACTTTATTGGTTGCTATACGAAATAGCTGTGTTGAGGTCTTTCTATACCATGCTCATTGTTTCTACTTTTAAGAAAAGGGATTGAAAATGTTATCAAACAACAATTGTATTCCTATTTTGTCCAATAATATGAATTTAGTGTTCGTTCTTCTCGAAGGCTTTTGACTGCGTTTCACACGACATTTTACTCTACAAATTAAATTACTATCATCAGATAGTACCTTCTATGGATACAGAGGTACCCCTCTGATTCCATAGAAGTTTATAACTTCTCACCTATGTGGCAGATACCAGGCGGTAGCGTCTAAAGTTATCTCTCCGATTTTCTATCCGTAAAACATGGAGTCCCACAAGGTTCGGTCTTAGGACCTCGTTTGTTTATTATATATATATATATATATATATATATATATATATATATATATATATATATATATATATATATATATATATATATCAATGATTTGCGTATAGGGGAAAGATATTGATAATTCAAAAATGTCTTCAAAAATGAACCAGGCAATCCTAGATACATTCATTTAAAGACTAGAGTGAAACTCTTTCTTTATAGTTGCAGACTTACCTAACGATTGAACTGAAAAAGATCATTCTGTCTCTACAAGCTTCTATATAAGTAATTTTCAGTGTATGTGAGCTTTCTGCAGCCAAATGATCAAACAGTGCTGTGATTAACCAACACAGTGATTAGTGAACGGTGTAGTAGCTGGAAGCTCAGCAGACTGAGACCCCGGAAGCAGAAATATATGAAATCAAAACATGAAATGTATGACAAATCTATGAATGTATGTAAAAATGTATGATAACATCGAAATACCCATTAATTACGATGTAAAATCGAAATTGACGGGAAAATAATAAAGCAGGAAATGCATCTCAAATATCTGAGAAAAGATATAATAAGTTATGGAGATATTAAAGGAGAAGTTCGACAACAAGTGTTGTTGTCTGGAGTCTGAATCTCTTAATAATACAGTCTGGAAGAACAAGCACCTAAGACAAGGCACAAAAGCAAAGATATATAAAACAGCAATTAGAGCTATTGACAAATGCGGAGGCGAGACCCGACACATCGAAAGTAAAACTACTGCTAGAAACGGCTGAGTATAGCGAGAGAAATTAACAAACAAGCAAAATGAAATAATATCACGTAGAGACGAGTTAATACAGGTCGTCGAAGAGTTTTACGAGGAATTATATAGAAGTAGACGAGAAGATCAAACAGGAATACAAAGGGCCATTTTAAAGAAGATCATGAATCAAGGTTCCGCACTAATGCAAGGGATAAAGGTAGATGAGATTCGACAAGCATTAAGAAAAATGAAAAATAACAAAGCCCCAGGAGAGGATGGAATTGTAATAGCTATAGTAAATGAAGGAGATATGCTATTAAATAAATTAAGAAAACTGTAAATGTAATCTATGTTTGCAGCAAAGAGAGGTGCCCATACTGCCCATAGAATGGAACAATGCTATAACCATCCTTTTGCATAAAAAGGGAGATAGAACGGACCTAGAAAATTATAGACCTATTAGCCTCTTAAACCTCATATAAAAGCTCTGCACTAGTTTAGTGACATCAAGATTAGAGAAAAAAGTTAGATTTCTATCTACTAACCGAGAGAGCAGGAAGGAATCCGTTTAAATTATGGTACCAATGATCACCTCGTTACAGTAAAGACACTTATTAAAAAATCTATAGAATACAACAAACCTCTTGTCCTCACTTTCACAGATTTTCATAAAGCATTCGACACGATCGAAATGGACAGCCTTATAGAAGCTATGAATGACGGGATTGACCTTAGGTATAGCGAACTTATTTACATTAGAAAATGCCACTACGACTGTTAAGATACACGATAAAAGCCAACCAATAAAAATAAAACGTGACATAAGCCAAGGAGATACATTGTCAGCGAAATTATTCATAACGGCATTAGAGTATGCCTTTAAGATGGTTAATTGGAACTACAGAGGAGTAACAATAGACGGCGAAAAGCTTTATCATCTTGGTTTCGCAGATGACATTGTCCTTATCACAGATAATTTAGAAGAAGCTACAGATATGTTAAAAGAAAATTGGACTTTGCATGTTCGAAAGTGGGCCTCAGAATGAAGACCAAAACTAAGTTCATGATAAATATGGTCCTCAATAACCATTTAACTATTCAAGACAAAGCGGTAGAACTGGTGGAGAAATATATGTATTTGGCTCATGAAATAAGAATCAGCAGGGATAACCAAATATGCGAAATCCAAAGACGAATTACTTTGGCGTGGGCAGCCTTTGGAAAACTGCGAGACACACTTAGAGCTAACATACCAATTAGCCTCAAAAGAAAAGTATTTGACCAATGCCTACTACCTGTCAAGACCTATGCGGTGGAAGATTGGAGAGTGGCACAAAGACGAATGGAACGGTCTATGCTGGACCGAATAAGAAACGAAGATCTGCGAAGAAGGACGAGTATTGCTGATTTTGTGGAACGCAATGGTCGACGAAGTGTCGAAAGGAGAAGGAAGAGATGGTGTGATAATTTAAACAGTACATGTGGCTAATATCTAAAAAGAAACAGGCCTTAGTAGTCTATGAAGAAAAAAAAAGAAGATCTAAATTAGTAAAACTTGACCAATGGATACTATTGTCTCCAGAGGCAAAAAGGAGCTGTTCTAAAGGTTTTATTCAGAAAATATAAAAAAGAAAAATAATTACGAATATTTCAGTAATCAAAGAAAATACTAAAAAAAATGGAAAAAAAGTAAAAAACAAACACAAAAATAATTAAAAAAACAATAAATTTTTCAATGTCTTATATTAACAGTTTCCTCCTACTATTTTTTTTTATTGGAGAGTTCTGAAATATTGACGAAATCTTCTTGTGATTTAAATATTAAAATAAGTCTGATCCGCACGTAAAATTCACTAAAAGTGGACCTCCTTGTGCAATGTTTTAACATTATTTCTAATTTATGATCAATATTTTTTATAAATTGCCAGCAATTTGTCATGTATCGATAAACAATTAATGAAAACTGTATATATACATTCCAATTGGATTTCTGTTTTGTCATTTTCATAATATATAGCCAGCAAATTGAATATTGATATTGGTTAATGTAGTTAATTTATTCTTGTATTCATAACTTCTAATGACCTATATTTACTGTTAATGTTTTGATGCTTTTATCTATTCAATTAGATTTTTTTGTGAAATATATTTGGATGGTATTGGTTCCTAGACACGTTTAGCTTTAAGCGATAATTTTGGAACATACTAAATGGATTTTGTAGGTGGTAAATCAACTACTGATCAGATTTCCACTCCGAGGAAAATACTGGAAAAAACAAGGGAGCTAAACATAGAAACGCATAACATTTAACCTTTTCATTACTAATTTCATTGTATCTAAGTAAAACTGTTGACTTTCTTGATATTCGTTGACACCTATAGACCTAACAAAACGATTGATTTTTTTTACATTGTTGCGTGTCCTTGTATCCTTAGAAAGGACATGGGACATATATGTCCCATTAGTGTTAAATGGTGGGATAAATAAATTCCATTAATAAAGAAACAATCTTATATTCAAAATAAAAAAGTACATTACACAAAAAACTACTTCTTATGAATAATATGGTACAAAACAATTTTTGCATAGATTTTGCAATTTTTGCATGATTTATTTTGTGAACATCTAAAGGACCTTCTTTTAGTAAGTATTTGTTGTGGCAAATGGTCTCCAACGTTGATCACCTGTTTAGATATTCTTCCAGAACGGCCACTTATTCGTCTTTTTACATTTGATTTCGATCTTCCTAATTCAATTAGCTGTTCTGCTAATGGCACCAGAAAATTCAAAAGTGAAAATTTTGTATTATCTTGTTATACACTTCTTTGATGCCAATCCTTATAAATAATCCAAGAATAACGTCCAAGAATAAAGTTAACTTAGCTTTTTCTCCAGTTTTCAGCTATCTGTTAATAATTTCAACAGTTGTACTGTGTCAATTGGATATCAGCATCACTTCCTTCGTATCTTCTCAATTATTCGCTATAATTCCTTCCAATAAAACTAAAAACTCCATATCTCTCCATTGTTTTATTTTGAAATTTGGCTACGTTTACCCGATTGGCCAGAGATATTCAACGAAGATGCCGAAAAGACAAACAAGAATACATCTCTGAAATCTGTCAAGAAATAGAAAATCACGGATATCGAAATGAAACCAAAGACCTCTTCCGGAAAGTGAAAATTCTTGCGAGAGAATTTAAACCCAAGAACTATGCAATAGAGGACAAACATGGTATTATCATAAGTGATATCGACAGAGTGTTGGAAACATGGAATAACTATTGTTCAGAGCTCTACAGGGAAGAACACGTAAATCTAGGCCACACTTCAGCCCTCGAAAACATCGCATACAACCCTGAACCTGAAATTCTGCTGTCCGAGATTGAAGAAGCTGTAACTCACCTCAAGAAGAATAAATCCCCTGGCTGCGATGATATCACGGAAGAGCTCCTTCAGAACATGGGAGACAAAGGATGTTACATAATGTGGAAACTTTGTAATAAAATTTGGAGATGCGGAAAGTGGCCCAGAGAATGGCGCACATCATTGTGCATACCAATCCATAAAAAAGGAACAACTACAAAGTGTAGTAATTATCGTACCATCTCACTGATTTCCCATCCAAGCAAAATATTACTAAGAATCATTAAACGCCGTTTGCAACAATACTTAGACAAACAAATTCCCCAAGAACAAGCAGGCTTTGTCAAAGGGAAGGGTACGAGAGAGCAAATCCTTAATATGTGGCAGATCATAGAAAAGGCCCGCGAATTTAAAATTCCAATAATAATCTGTTTTCTAGACTACCAAAAGGCATTGGATTGTGTGAAGTGGGAAGTTCTCTGGACAGTTCTTCATGAGATGGGAGTTCCAGATCATTTGGCAATATTAATTAAAAACTTATACGAAGATAACTCAGTTAAAATAAGAATTGAAAACCAGCAATCTGATACCTTTAAAACCAGCAGAGGTGTACGACAAGGGTGCATACTATCTCCAGACCTGTTCAATTTATATGGAGAATACATAATGAGGAACGCACTCGATGTATGGAGAGGCGGCATCTCCATTGCAGGAAAAAAGATCTCAAACTTAAGATTCGCAGACGATACAACACTGATAGCAACATCTGAAGAGGAGATGTCGAGACTGATAAAGAGAGTAGAAACCGAAAGCAACAAGTGTGGGCTCAAGATTAATAATCAGAAAACAAAAATCATGATTGTGGACCACGCGAATATCCTCCAAACAAGAGGCGCCCTAAATCAATTCGAGAAAGTAGACGAGTTCACGTATCTAGGATCTTCCTTAAGCAATGCAGCCTCCTCCCATACGGAAATTTGCAGAAGAATAGGGATGGCCAAGAACGCGATGAGTCGACTGTCAAAAATATGGAAGGACCGCTCTTTATCCAAAAAACTCAAAATGAGACTGGTACGGACACTCATTTTTTCAATCTTCAGTTACGGTGCCGAAACATGGACAATAAAATCAGAGGATAGGAAAAGGATTGACGCATTCGAAATGTGGTGCTGGAGACGAATGCTACGCGTCTCGCGGACGGAGCACAGATCCAATCAGTCGATTCTCGAAGAGCTAAACATTCAGACCAGACTCTCAGTGTCTTGCAAATGTTTTAAAGTTTTTTGGCCACATTGCGAGAAGAGACAATGACAACTTAGAAAGACTAATTGTATGCGGAAACGTAGAAGGACGTAGAGGCAGAGGACGCTCACCTATCCGATGGTCAGATCAAGTACAGAAAGCCACTGGAGAGACGTTTTCAGAGTCCATGAGAGCAGCCCAAAATCCCAAGAGATGGAGAGAATTGACAGCCCGCATTGTAGGAAATCACGATCCTCAGCAATGAGGAAACGACAAGAGAGAGACCCGATTGGCCATATTGGTTCCCAAACATAGAAATTTGGGGTGATTAGCAGGTTTAACGAAGTAAAAAATCTATCAAAGCATTAACACAGACATCTGATCACCGTATGGTGTTGGCTAAAGTTTCAACAACTCGTTGCAGTAGTAGGTGTGGATTCTTTTCCCAAGTAAATATTGAAATCGTATGTATATCCTGTGAAAAAATCACTTCGTTGCCATAATTTTATACCTCTTTTTACTGGCTTCATAGCAAGATACTGCTTCAGGGCAGATCTTCCTTTGAACTTAGTCATTGATTCGTCAATGGACTGACGGGAACTCTCAGTCCTCGCCTTTACAAAAATTTGTTTCAAACAAGAAATCACTTCCTCGATGCAGTATGTTTTTAAAACATTTACTAGGGATTATTGTAGAAGGACTTAGATAGCAGGAATAAACAGCGATCTCTTGAAATAGCTTTTCTTATGAAAGAATTCGAAAGTGATTCGTTATGCAGTAGTTTAAGATAGATGGTATTTTATTGTCACTGTCATTATTTCGTATATATCTGTTTTTTTTCGTGTTTAACTTTATATTTCTAATCGAAAGAATCGATTACCTAATAACATTAATATGGACGAAGGAGCAAATGCCAGAGGAATGGACAGTTGGCCTCATACAGGCAATATAGAAAAAAAGGAGATAAGAGGGAATGCCAGAATTATAGGCCAATTACATTGCTAAATGTAATATAAAAAATTCTTTCTGGTATAATCTACAATAGATTATTAGAATACTCCGAAAATATAATTGGTGATTATCAAAATGGATTCAGACCAAATAGAGCCACTACAGATAACATATTCATACTAAGAACGATACAAGAAAAAGCTTATGAATACGACATAGACCTATATAATATGCATATGGACTTTAAACAAGCTTTTGATAGTGTGAAAAGAGACAAAATGCTGGAAGACCTTTGTAATCTAGGTATACCTAAGAAATACATCAGCCTCATAAAAATGACATTGCATGGTTCAAAAGCCGCAGTCAGAGTAGATGGAGAACTGACTCCTTTGTTTAACATCAACATGGGAGTAAGACAGGGAGATGCCCTATCAACCATGCTATTCAACCTAGTTCTTGAGGCAGTCATCAGAAAAACCAATATAACCGGCCATATAAACACCAAATCAGTACAAATTACTGCATATGCAGACGATGTAGCCATCATTAGTAGGAATAAGCCACGACTAATGGAAGTGTTCAAACAAATTGATCCTGAAGCAAGAAAAAGAGGTCTCAAAATAAACGAAGCAAAAACGAAGTATATGACAGTCAAAAGAATAACTGACAATGAAAATAATATCACAATAGACAACTATACTATCGAACGAGTGGATGCCTTTACATATCTCGGCACAGAAATCAATCAGAATAACTCCGTAAGTAGCGAAATTAATGCACGTATTTTCAGCGGGAATCGTACATACTATGCTAATAAAAGATTGATGACATCAAAATTATTAGACAAAAGAACCAAAATGACTATCTACAGAACACTGATTAGACCCGTAGTAACCTATGGATGTGAAACTTGGGTAATGACGAAAAAAGATGAAGCCCAACTCAGGACATTCGAGAGAAAAATACTGAGGAAAGTATATGGCCCGGTACAAGAGGAAGATGGCACATGGAGAATCAGGAGAAACGACGAGGTTAATTAGTTAAATGAAGGTTATGACATTGTAAGATTTGTGAAAAGTCAAAGATTGTCATGGCTGGGACATGTGCAGAGACAAAACGATGCAAAAACAACAAAGAAAATGTTACAATGGAAGCCCATAGGAAGGCGAAAAAAAGGAAGGCCCAGAACGAGATGGTTGGATGACGTGGAAGACGACCTGAAAACAATGAACATAAGACAATGGAGAAGAAGGGCACAAGAGAGATCTGAATGGAAGGACATAGCCAGACAGGCAAAGACCCATCCAGGGTTATGATGCCAAAAGAAGAAGAACTTTATATTTCTATTTTTTGGAAGTGCTGGTATTCTTTGGTTTGAACAGAATGCAATATGCATAAAAAACTACGCGGAAATAATTTTAGAAAAATATCAACAGGACAACAACCTTTATAAATATTTAGTATTGTCATCCAATTTCTCTAGTTAGGAATTTCTTTTTTCGGGCAAATATTTGTATTTGGTATATTCCATTGTGCAGTCATCGAAAGCAGTAATGTTTACATCCACACGATCAGTAGTATTCTCAGGTACTTCATTAGAACCATCAACAGGTACATAATCAGACTCTGAGGCAGTATAAGGTTCTTCCTCGGATTCATTTTCAGAAATATTTGGGAGGTTTTCCATTTCTTCTTGAAGCTGTTGTAATTAAACAATACGAATGGACTAAACATGACCCGGTATAAACCACTACTGGGACACTAGAGTCCCGTTTAGAAATTATGGTAAAATCGATAAAAGTAATATCAAAAATAAACAATATATATCACTAACCTGTGTTAATCAGCAACTAAATTATATATAATCGATTAAAAAACAGAGCAGACACTTTTTCTTTACTAAAATTATATTATTTACGAGTTGTTGATGCACGTGTTTAGTTAACATCAATTTATAGGTTACAGACGTGATATGTAGGTTGCATAATACTAGGTGTAATGAGTAAGGAATGTAAAAAATATGTAACATGATCTTTGGGAACAAACAGATGCCAGCAGGTGTTTTGAAATCCACTGGAACATATATGTCCCCACAGTAATATAAGGATTAAGGCTGCTTATGACACCATAATTAGAAAAAAGCTTTTTGAAGCAATTCAGGTACTGGGAACACCAAACGGAAAAGGTGATGTGTCGAGTACGTGTACAGGAAAATCTGTCTTTGAAGCTAATGGCGAAATTAGGCAAGGAGATGCAATATCGTGTGTGTTGTTCAACGTCGCATTAGAAAAAGTTATAAGATCATAGCCCAGGCACTATTTATAACAAAAGCACCATGATCTTTTTCACAAGACGATAATGTATATGTTGAACATAAATGGCTGTTGTGTCAGTGATTTTGTTTATCTGGGTTCACTTGTCAACTACCACAACAATGCCACGATAAAATAAATCGGTATCAATGCTATTATGGTCTGGTTCCTCAACTTATATCAAGAAGTACAGGCAAACAAAATTTAAACTGTATAAAACTCTGATACGCTCGGTATGACTCAGAAACCTGGACACTGACAAACTATAGTGAGGAATTAATAACATGTTTCTAGCGTAAAGTACTACATCAAATACAGTAACTTTAAAATTACACTCTGTAAGGACCCACATATAGTAAAAGGCCTAGTTCATGTTGTGTGCCTCAAACACTATTCATCTTTTGATGTGTTACAAGATAAACTGCATAAGACCACGTGTTAAGAATAAACTATGAAAACTATACCAAAATATATATGGTCCAAAACCCAGTAGGGGTTTAGAACCCAGTAGGGGTATAGAACCAAAAGAATACCTAGACTAAGATATCTCGACGACATGGAAGAGGATCTCAAAACAGTTGGCATTGGAGAAAAAACATATTTCATAGAGACGAATAGAAGAACGTCCTGAAGTAAGCCAAGACCTACAAAGGTGCGATTGGTTCCTAGACACATTTACCTCTCAATTTTTTTTCCTTCCTCCCAACGTTCTGATTAATAGTTTTTTGATCACTCACTATATTGCTGGCATTTTTCTAAAGGAATAGTTTTTGGCTTTTTTGTGCTCGTATCTGCGCTTTTACGGATGGTTGCCTTTCTCCGATGTTCTGATTAATAGTTTTTTTCAAGTTTTTGAGCTTTGTGTTAAACAAGCCACACTCAGTTGGCCAGAACCGTTGAAAAGAGCACCATTTTCTATTTCCGAGATTGTATTTTGGCAACGTAGCTTCCTTAAAAAAATTAGAAGACCCATTGAAATAGCAAGATCTGGTTTCATGAATATGGGTAAAATGCTCTGTAACCCCAAGCTGTCAGTCTCAATAAGATTGAGAACACTAAAGTGGTATGTGTGGTTTCTATTACTATATGGCTGTGAGACGTGGACATTAAAACAGTATGACGTCAACAAATTAAATTCATTTGAAATGTGGCTGTACCGCCGAATGCTAAGAATAAGCTGGACCAGCTGAACTACGAATGAAGAAGTACTGAGAGCAATGAACACACGCTCTCATCTGGTCAATACTATCAAAATTAGAAAGACGTCATATCTAGAACACATAATGCGCCACAGGGAATTTGAGCAGCTCCAAGTAATATTAGAAGGCAAGATTGAAGGTAAAAGGGGCATAGGTCAAAAGAAAAAATCTTGGCTACGAAACATCAGAGATTGGACCCACACAAGAGGAAATAAATTAATTCATCAAGCCCAGAACAGAGAGAAATTTGCAATATTGATCGCTAACCTCAACAAAGAAGGCACTTAGGAGGAGGAACTTTCTTATCACGGGCTACGGACGAAGCGGTAGAACGCCCAGAGGTATGATAAAAAAAGACGAACGACTGAAACGACTGTAACGACAGATCGCGCGAACCACAGATTGTACTCGTATACCTATTGTATCTTTTGTAGAATATAATTTAATAGTAAGATAATGATATTATCACATGAATTAGGATTTTTACTCTTTAGTTTACCTATTAGGATTAGAAGATAAAAATATTTTTTTACTCTTCTTTTTATCAATACAAGGTTATCTATTTTCTTTTTTATTGACTTTACCCTAATTTTGATTAAATAATTTGATGATTAATAAAATTAAACATTTCCGTTTTGTGCCTAGACGATAAAAAAGCTATGTTGCCCCTTTTCGGTCACTCCTTTAGTGCCACATCTCGTTTTTCTTTACTGTAATAATAGAATCTAATATTTTTTAAATTCATTTTTACTTTTTTAAAGACCCATTATCTGCACGTACCCCTTATAGTTCATAAACCCTTTCACTAAAAGGTTGTAATTTTAAAATTTCACTTTTTTTGTATACAAATCATTCAGATTTTCAGGTAAAACGATTATTCAAATCGTCGTCAATGCCATAAAAATGAATGACTTTGGACAAATATTGACTCCTTCATTGTATAGAAACTCAGCCATCGAATAAAGGCTTTTAAATTACTTAATCCACGATATTTCCAGGACACAACACAAATTACTAATGCAATACCACAAATAACGGAAATAAACATTTCTTTCAACAATAATTGCCGCTCGAATCGTTTACCACCCACAGGCGACAAACATAACAAATTGTTTACTACTATTATCCTTTCTACCGATTGATATATCAATGTCCCGAGGGTGGCAACATCTGTCCCTTACGATTATTAAAAAAAATAATCGAAGAAACACAGTCAATAGAGTGTATCAAACACTGGCTGCTCAAGTGATGAATTGTTGGGAAAAAGGGTGAGATATTAATGAAAACCAAAAATATAAATTACTTCCTGTGTGGTTTCTAAAGCGGTGTAGAGAATTTTTTAAAAAAATTAAGCCACAGGTAACAGATGTCCGGGGTGATAGAGATGACTTAATAATTGTTGTGGTGAAATAAATGCAGGAAAGAATCATTTTGACGCAATCTACTGCTATTTGTTATAATTTTGTCAGATTACAGCACTATATTGAAAAATTATTAGCCTACTCTAAAAAAGGAAAAATTTTAAGGTAAAAAAGTTGGAGAAACATATGCTCAGAAGATAATAAAACCTCCTTCTCGACCACCAAAGAGAAACGTTACAATAAATTCCTTCTTTTTATTACCTGTGGATGAAAATGACGTTGTTCAGATTATAGCCTCATTAAAATCGAACAAAGCTCCAGGAATAGATGGTATTAAATCTGAAGTACTTAAAGAACTATCGCCAATACTAACTGGTCCCATTACTTATTTATTAAATCATGTATTTTCTAGCGGCAAATGGCCCGAACAACTTAAGCAAACAGTGGTGATTCCCATTCATAAGAAAGGCAATCCAAAATTAACAAATAATTACAGACCAATCTCACTAATCACTTCACTTTGCAAGATATTGGAAAAGGCTATAAAATATCAACTAGTATTATACTTAGAAAAATATAAGTTAATTTCAAACAAACAATATGGTTTTAGGGAGGGAGTATCCGCGGAAAATGCAATATCGTACCTATCTAACAAAATTTACAATTTAGTTGACAGCAGTACACCAACAGCTTGTGTATTCCTAGACCTGGCAAAGGCGTTCGATACGGTTAGTCACTCACAACTATTAGATACTTTAGCAGACATTGGTATAAGAGGAAACACATTTAACTTAATGGAAAGCTACTTAAAAAATCGATATCAAAGAGTGCGACTAGAAGGGAAATTGAGTAGTGCTAAAAGCATACATTTTGGTATACCACAAGGGACTGTATTAGGACCCATATTATTTATACTGTACATAAACAATATTCTTACTTACCGGACTGAAGGTGAGATATTAAGTTTTGCAGATGATACAGCAATTTTGTACTCTGCAGACACGTGGATGGAACAAAAGCGAAAAATATAACATGACTTAGGAAGACTTATTGATATATTTAACCACAAACTTCTTACAGTAAATATGGATAAGACAGTTTATGTTCCATTTACAAGCTATAAGAGTGGTCTACCAGATTACAAATTTATAAAAATAAAAAATCTGAGTATTAATGCAGTGAGTAACACAAAATACCTTGGTGTTCAAATCGACTCGTATCTACGATGGGATATACACATAAACCAAACGTGTAAAACATTGAGATGTCTATTGTACAAAATGCGATATTTACGTAATATACTGGATATCCATCATCTGAAGATTATTTACTATTCTTTGGTAGAATCGCGTCTACGTTACGGAATCCTTAGTTGGGGTGGAGTTGCAAATACATACCTCCACCAATTAGACATTATCCAGAGAAAAATATTAAAAATTATTTACAATAGACCTTCGAGATACCCTACTAATCATCTTTATACCGAAACTCAAATGTTAGATACAAGACAGTTATATATTCTTACAATAATCACCAATTTATACAAAAATAAACACTTACTCACACCATTAGGGCATACCTATCATACGAGAAATAGAGCACAGTCTTTTGTCAAATTAAATATTGCAAAGAAAACAGTTGGTAAACGAAATTTTGAGTATTTACAAGGAAGAATCTACAATTTGCTCCCTGAAATTTACAAAACATACCTAATCACTATAAACTCGCAAAAAATGATTAAGACATTGTTTACTAGGTATTTGAAACAAAATCATAGACAACTGTTCAGCCACCTTTTTGAGACCAATTAGGTCATAACTAACGTCAAATCAAGAATAGATTACGAAATCTTAAAAATTTATATATGCTATTATCTTGGTTGATTGCATGCATGAATTGTCTCTCTCTTGTTAATTAATTAATAAAAATTTTTTTGTTATTTTTTTTGTTTTATCTTAATATAGGTAATAATTATAACTAATAAAGTAGTAAAACTGGCCTTTCTGTAGGACCAATATAAATAAGCAATTTAAAAAATGGCCCATGCTCAACTTAATTGTTTTAATGGGCACTACTGTTTATTTACCTTGAACCAATTACAGAACTACAAAGTAAAAGTAATATTTTTTAAAATTTTATTGTCATTTAATTATTTTATTGTAATATTATTAATTGTATATTTCATGGAAATAAACGTTATTATTATTATTATATAAATAGAAATAATATATTTTGTATTTGATTATTAATGTAATAATAAATCAAAAGAATTTTCATATTCATCATAAATATTATCCGAACATCCAACTTTGGATACTGGCATCTCTCTCAGTTTTCCAGAGTACTTTATCTTGAAAAAAAGGTTTGGCAAATACTGCCCAAGTCAATCTGTTCCTTGTTTCTTGTTCAGTGCTTATAATATGCCCTAGTTTGTCTTTGTTTTGGTTGGCCATAGTTTAAGTTTTATCACAGTGATCTTTAATTCTGTTTTACTTGATTCTTTATTCAACTCTTTAATCATTTTTTGTAATTTTTCTTTTTTACTAGATATAAGCACGATGTTATCAGCATATCGCAAATGATTTGGGCATTGACTGTTTATTTTAATACCATAGTTTTCTCAGTCTGATTTTTAAACATATCCTTGAATGCTTGATTAAATAGTTTTAGTGACATGGTATCTTTCTCTCTGACTTAATTGGTTCAAATTGTTCATAAGCCTGACAAATGTTGCTGTATTGCTTTGTCGTATGTATTATATTTATATTACGTCTGTATTATACACAATCAATTCGGTCTTTTTGTAAAGTATTTTTTATTTCCCAATGCTCTACTGTATCAACTGCTTTCTCAAAATCCACGACTGTAACATTTAGAAGGATATGTGATATCCAGTTGCTTTTTTGATTAATAATTTCATAGTTAGGTGATCACATGCAATGGTGACAGTCTAGACAGACAAATCCTCCTGTTAGTGACCCATAGTAAATTATAAGAAAAAAACCAGGAAAAAGCCTTATGATACTATCCCGACATGGTACGTATTTGGTCTTACCTTTAGTTTACTCTCAATATTAGAAGAAATGGTCTGAATATGGGCCCTGGACATATGTGGTTCCCAAGTAATTGTTTGATAGCAGTGGTACTATCTAGTATCGGGACGCGTAACTGTCGTCTATCTAAGTTGTAAACCATTTCACATAGGCAGTTTTTTATGATTTGACCAAAAAGGACATGGCATACTTATTAGCTGTGAGGAATAGAATAAGACATCCTTTTAAAAACGAAACAGCACGGCGCAGTTGGATGAAGTCGTTTTTGATGAGCCAGAAAACAGTTTTGTCATGACCTAGGCCAACTAGAACTTCGTTTGCTAGAGCTCTCGGATTTAACAACTAAAACATTAACAAATTTTTCAACTTTTTGGAGCTTCAATATTCAAAATATAATTTTGAACCGCATAAAATATTTAACGTAGAAGAGACGGATCTATTAGTTGTACAAAGTAAAATTCCGAGAGTTGTGAGGCGCAAAGGGAAAACTGATGCGTGGAAGCTCCAGCTGAACCAGTTTATGAAGTTTATGTTAGCGGTTGGGTTTAACAGAACAGTTTATCTCACTGGTTTCAGCATTTTCTCAAATTTGTTAAACCGAGTAACGAGTCACCAGTTCCTCTCATAATTAATAGACATTACAGCCACACACGCAATTTATACAGGTTGGTTAGAGAACATCATATAGTTATCATTTTATTGCCACTTCACACAACTCATAAGCTCCAGACCAACATTCATGAGTGCTTTTAAAATCTTTTATAGTGACGAAATACGTGCATGACTTAGGGAAAATCAACGAGTATTAACTCAGTATGATTTGACAGAGTTGCTTGGTAAAGCGTTTCTTAAATTTCAAATAAGTGAAATTGAAGTTAAAGGCTTCAAGGTTACTGGAATTTGCCCCTTTAATAGGAACATATTTTCTGAAGCAAATTCGTTCACAGATTTAACAGCAGAAAAAGATAAGGCAGCAAAGAACTGCAGTACTGCTTCTTTAAAGAACTATAGTGAACCCAATGATGCACCACCAAAATCGGTAAAAGATCTTTCGAAAGACATCGAGTCTCAACCGAGAAGTAGCAAAATAAAAATATCTTTTTTATTACTCAAGCGATTATGTAGCCAAAACTGTTGTATTACCAAAATTGACAACATACATGAAGTCGCAACCGGGATGAAGCAAAAACATTGATTCTCCTAGTTGTTCAAGAAAATATGCGGCCAAAAACTGATAAGTTTGTTTTTCCATTTCACATATCACCTCTATCAGTTATTAAAAAGAAAACAGCCACGCGAAGCAGAAAGCCTGCTAAAAACATACGTTAAGAAATGTTTTTCCTCTAAGATGGAATTTTCTTAGAATAAGTAATTTTTGCTCTATTGTATAAGGATTTAATGATTCCCTTTTTAATATTGATGTGATTTAATTTGTAATTTAAATCTGTTGGTGTGTGTTGGTTTTCTATACACATGAGTCTCATATACAGGATCCTTCTTTGAGATTAAAACATCTAGGAATAATGGAGACAAAGCTGAAACCATTGGTGGATCAAATTTATGTTTATAGAATTCATTATTTACACAATACACAATGTCAAGTTTTCTCTTGAATGAATATTTCCTCTATTTTGTATTTTTGTTTTTCTAATTTTAGTTTTTCCATGTCTTATTGACTAGGCTTCTAAAAAAATTAATCCTGAAAAAATAACTTGAATGAAAGAAAATGCTGAGAATATCGATTGATTATTCTGATTATCCACACGGAAAATCCTAAGACAACTTCACAATAACATCAGACAAAACTGCAAAGAAAAATATAAGCACCGACGACAAAAATATTTATATTATTTATAAAAAATTGTTCTGTAATCAAAGCTCTAACGTAAAAGTTGAAAATAATAGCATAATCGAAATACTATATAAAAAAAAGTTAGAGTGATATTTTATCTCTAACATTATGCAAATATATTCCTACTATTGCTCAACCAAAAACATTCGAGGTTGGACCGAAATATGAAAATTTTTTTCATATTATGACAAAAAATCATTATGATTTTTCCATGATTATGGTCAACTTTGAATAATTCTAATATTACACATAAGGGAGACCTTGGAGAATTAAATATTAATATAAAATACGACAACTAATACGATGAAATGTATAAATATATATATATATATATATGTAAAAGAATAGAAATAAAAGAAAGATACCAAGAAGAATATATCTAAACGTAATCTATCTATCTACCTAGTGAAAATTGAAACGTCGTAAATGTGATTAATTTCCATTTAAAATAGTAAATTTGTCTGTGTATATATTACGAGAAGAAGAAATCATTTGGTGCCAAGTCAGGGTTAAATGGGGGATTACTCCCCAATAAAATGTTTTAAGTAATGAAAAAAATAATTTTATGAACGGAGAGCTCATATTTTTGTACTCAAAAATGACAGCACATATCATTTTTTCAGTATTCGGTGTAGAGCTACTTTAACCAAAATTAAAACAAGTTGATGGGTTTTATTGCGTTAATTCAAGTCGAAAATCATAAAAAATCATTGCACAATAATATTTGATTTTGGTCGATGTAAATTTTTCAATTGACTGTAAATTCATAATTCTATGGCGTAATAATTTGGTCATTGAAAGAGCACATACTTAACGTTGGATCAAAAACCACCTAATCACCAACATTCCACTCCGAATCGTGTCTAACCGATCGACAAAAAACTCTTTAGTAATAGGTACAAGCAGTCTCCGTTTGTTACCGAGAACATGATTGTCCTGGCAACACGCGTAAAAATCAAAATTTAAAAGTTCAAAGCAAAAGACCGACTTCGAAATGTCTTTAATTATCTCCGCAGTGAATTCTTTAGAAGTGGTGGAGCAGAACCAAAACAATTGCAATCGAAACAACGAAACAGTGATGTAGTAGTTACTTTTTAATGTTATTTTGGAACGTAGTTTATAGAATAAAAAAGCATCTAAATACTATATATATATATATATATAAATATATATATATATATATATATATATATATATATATATATATATATATATTGTTATGATTGTTTATTTTGACTTTAATCTTAGTTTATTGAGCCAATAAAAAAGAATTATAACTTATTTGTTATCAAAAGTAAAATAATCCTTATATTACCTGTGTTCGATGGATTCAAAAGATTTTCTAGTTGTCTTTTATCGAGCTAGAGAAGAAAGGATAAGAATACAAATATATTATATTACAAAGATTTACGTTTCTTTGTTTTATATGAACGAATAAAACAATTATTAAATTATGTCGTTATCTTATCAATCAGCATACAAGAAAATAAATCAAATTTTTATTATAATAAGATTATAAAGCTACATACATTTATATTACGTGAAAAACCAATTTTACTTAAAATTTTCTTTACTTGAAACAAGAAACAACAAAACTTTTGATTATCCTAACAAAACCTCAGTTCTTAAATTTGAATGATAATGACCATGATGTCGAAACGATCCTTCACAGATATAAAATTCAATTGTACAAACACTTACAGCTTATTTTCTTCTTGAGTTGTATGTTGGAAAATACCCAGAAAAGTCCAGTCTCCTCAACGATGTGTTCTCTCCTCTTTGGCACCTCGGCTCTTTCTTAACGTCTCTGCAAACCTCCTGCAGACTACACAAAAAACACCTGATTCACTTCTCCAAACTCAGCTATTTATTTATGACACCAGAACCTCCTTTTGTCAACTTGATGCCGTAAGAATACTTTCACATATACTTTATAAAATGCCCACGGTAGATACAAAGACCTCTTTTAATCTACTTGTTATCTCCTTCTGCAAACTATTCACTTCTTTTCGTTACGTCGGTATCCAAACTCACGAACCACACCCTATCTTGAGACACACGACTGTTTTCTTTCGATGACCAAAATATCACTAACTTCTCCTGTCTCATGATCGACTCACAAATTCCCATTTAAAAACGACCGTCCAATCAAAAGCTCAAATTGTGTTTACCATGATTTTGGAAAAGCCTAATTTCGGTTTCAGAGAAAACTAAATAGCTTACTTTAAAATTGGTTTTTTCAATACATCATTTATATATATTTCAAAAGATTAGAATATGGTCATTTAATACTCTACTACTGTTAGAAAAACTGTTAGAAAGGACTCCTGCGATACTTTGAGTTTTCTGTTTGATTTACTTGTATTGTAGTATAATGTTTTATTAGAAATTACATTACTGTAATGCATTGGTTAGTGATCGGTGTAGTAGTATCTGGGGGCTTGGGAGACTGATGCGGTTTAACCCGGAAAACTATTAAGTTTATTATTAATTCTGGTACTCATAGCATAGCCTCAGCCTGCTATGCAATGAGATCTGTTTCGAAGGAAATCAATTTAGCATCTTCCAAAATAACATATTTTTCTTTGTTCAAGTCTCATCTTCGATATGGTCTTCCTTTTTGGGGTTCTAGTACAGCTGTTCAATCTGATGTTATTTTTAAATTACAATAAAGGGCAATACGTGATCTTTTTGGCCTCAGTAGAATAACACATTGCAGAAGCTACTTAAAAAATCACGGGATTTTAACTCTTCCCTCTTTATACATTCTAGAAACTGTTTGCTTAATTCGTAAACACCTATATGTTTTTCCAGCAAGACCTAATCATGACTACTCCACCAGAAATTCAACCTTTGATATGTATTTACCGATCCCGTCCACTGAGTTAGTAAAGAAATTTATATTATATTCGACAAAAAAATTATACAACCATCTCCCTTTGCAACTTAAATCTACAACTTCTTTCCTTAATTTCCGTAAATTGACAAAAGCCTCTCTATCTGAAAGACCATATTATTCGGTGGAAGAGTTTCTTAACGAATAACTAAGAAATTATAGTACGTTTAGGTACAAGTAAATAAATTTTTATATATATTTGGATATCACATGCAGCAACTTAAACTTAGTTAGTTCGTAAGGTTTTATTATGCAATTTGCAATTTAGTTAAATTTTGCAATGGATTGTATATTTTATTGTATATATATTGACGATTTATGTATTTTTGGTAAATTTTAATTATTATTGTTATTTTTTTTCTTTTTGTATCCTTCGTCCATAAAATTGTACAATTTTTATTGACAATAAAGCATATTTCTATTATTTTACACTTATTAGTAAACTGCCCAAATAATAAAAGAACCCAAGGCTCACCGTATCATTTCGCAATCACTTTTACCATCTAACGCATTAACAAAGACCAAAAATTAGGTTAGTGGCCATAATTGGCTGATAGGAGGTGTGCATTGTGTTCGAGATTCGATTTTAATTGTACTGTTTCGGGGTACGTCAATCTAGAGATATTCCACCTGCCTAATTCTTGCTCTTACTTCGTTCAAACATTCATTTAACTCTACCGATCCCATTATTAAATTTGGAGCAAGAGTTAATGCATTGGCGTGTGCCGAGAAGAAAAAACGATTAAAAAAAAATTGTCTAGTTGGTAATTAGAGACAAGATTTAAAAAAAATAAAAAAGTGTTATACTAATCCTTTAAAAAAACATTTTACCATTGTTTATATAGTCTTTGTTTTCTTTTAAAGAACGTGAATAACAGAAAACATGCTATTCATTGGTTTAATCGAAAACTTCGAAATTTAAGAAAACAACTCTACATTTGTAAATAAACTTATAGGAAAACACATACTACTGACAATTGGATTAAATATTGTCCAATGCGAAAGAAATACAAGCAAGCAATAAAAGCTGAAAAACGTACTGCTTAAAAATCCACTAACAAAAGTAAGACAATATGGAGTATTGTTAAAAAAGAAACCTATAAGGAAAATACTACGTCCAATCTGAACTAAACACCTAAAGAGATTAACCAATACTTTACGACTATAGCAGATATTATATCGAAATCATTTGAAATCTCTGAGCATGAACTACTATGTTAGCAGGCTACCTAGAAGGTCGAGTTCGTTCTTTATGGCCTCAATAGTAGCATCTGATGAGAAAGAATACATACACAAATTAAAAAATTATTAAGGCATCTCTAGATATAATTATTGAACCACCCACAATAATATTTAACAAATGTATTAACAAGAGTTACTGGCCTGATGTATTCAAAATATCAAAGTAATTCCACTTCATAAAAAAGGAAATAAAAATGCTCCAGAAAATTACAGACCTATTACCATAGTATCAATAATACGTAAAATTTTTGAAATCTTAATTAAAGATCGTATAACAAATTATTTGGATAACAAATCAATTATAGCTCCCAATTTGGTTTAAGAAAAAAAATACTCAACAACTAAAGCTTTATTGGAATTAATAGAACATATTGTTCACGGTCTTGATGCAGGTTGACCTACTAATGGATTAATGTGTGACTTAAAAGCTTTTTATTGTGTGGATATTCAAGGATATTCAAACACTATTGATAAAGTTGGAATTATATGGAATAAGGGGTACCATACACGCCCTTTTAAAATCGTATCTTACAGGAATAACACAGATTGTTGCATTTAATAATCAAGAATCTAATCCTCTACCAGTTTCAACCGGAGTACCATAAGGATTAGTTTTGGGACTAATCTAAGTTGGAAAACACCAACTGTGTTCTTTTTGCAGATGACACAACCTTATTATATAGAGGTAAAACTGATTAAGTATATTGCTAAAACTGAAGATATCAGAACAATGTACTGGCTGAATGCACTGAATGCAAGGGACTATTTTTTGTTATGTACGATATACTCCAGAAACAACTATACGTGAACAGATACGTAAGTATTGGAGATTCTACCGCATAATAAAAGATAGCCCAATAGATACTGGTGAACAGTAAATATGTGAGCAAAAAGAATAATATGATTTTTTTAATACCAATGAGTTAAATTGGAGTATACATTAAATGAAAAATAGCAACTCGCCAGACGTCGATTACTACATTACCACTTTTTCAACAGGAATGTTTTTCAACTCAAAGCATCTACTGAATGCATAAAAAAAAAGCTTCGACGAACGCTACCCGTTATATAACACAGAACCCAACTGGTTAAGGACACATTTCAGAAAAAGCTTCCTCTTTTCAGTTTGTAAACCCGCCAGAAAACCACTCAAAAATCAGTGACGCTTGGGTAATAGTGTCTCAGTAAAAACTAACCAAAAGAAATGGAATCAAAAACGGCTAATAATAAATGAGGGGGTTTCGAGACCAACAAAATATAGTATACTATTTTTACTGTTAATTTATTTAGTCTTTAATTCACACTTTTCTGACACTTATTTTAATTCATTTACAGTGACACTAAAAACACAATAATTTATAATATATTTATTATTACTACCTTACATTGGCTCCCTGATTTCGGAAGAAATTTCGCAATTAAATTCTCAAGGCTAGACTAGCGGGTAGCAGGTCACCTGTCATAACCTAGGTGTCCCTCAAGCTGTACACTCAGAAATAATTACATCCTTAATTGAGCCTCGGCCTGGCCCAGTCTATATCGTCAGTAGTTTCTTTCATCGTCAACCGTTACCAGTTTACTGCGCCGATCTTTCTTGCGTCTTCGTTCACATTATTCCTCCGTCTCAGACTTACCTCTACTCCTACTAAGCCTACCTATTTTTCTATTTTGTTAAAAAAAAATTGGAAAACATGACCCTGCACTGGTACGGGCATTTAAAAAGAATGCCAGAGCACAGGTGGTCAAAAAAAATATTGAACTGGGACCTGTCGGGAAGAAGACGGAAGAGACCTGATACAAGATGAAAAACGTACATGGAAGATGCTGTGATAGATAGAGACCTCAAAAAAGGTGACTAAAAGAATAGAATTCTGTCGAAAACGGCAAACGCATAATGGGAAAAAGCCGAACAAGAACAAGAAGATATTGTCATCATCATCACTGGCTCGACAACCCTTTTTGGGTCTTGGCCTGTTCCAGGATTCTTCTCCATTCTGATCTGTCGTGCTTTTTTTTCTCCAGTTTTTTATTTTTAAGGTTGTTATATTATTTTCTATTTGTTCTAAGTATTTCAGTTTCGGTCTTCCTCTTGTTCTTTTTTCTACTGGCATCTGTTTGAATATTTTGTTTGGTATTTCGCCTTCTTTCATTCTTTCTACATGTCCTATCCAACGCAGCCGTCCTATTTTAATGAATGTTATAATATCCGGATCCTGGTATATTTTGTATAGTTCAGAGTTGTATCTTCTAAGAAGATATTGTATCCATACCATTTATTATTTAATCCCAACGTTTTAACTGGGACGAAAACCTCGTTTAGAACTAGAGAGAAGTTCCGGCTAAAAAGCATAAACGTAATTTAGTAACTAATATTCCCCATTAAATGTAATTTTTTTAACATAAAAATATCTGGGTTTGGTTTCACAGTTTTTGATGTGATTTCGTTATTTTTACTACAAAACTGTACTTTGTACTTTTCTCCATTCTTCTCTCTCTTTAATTGTCCTTTCTATATTTCTAATTTCCATACCCCTTAAGTCTTCTTTCACTTGTTAGATGATCTCAGTTTAAGTCTTCCTCTGGTTCTTTTACCTGGTGGTATCCATTCCGTTACAACTCTTAACGATTGCTCTTCTCTCTTCTTATTATGTCTACACCATCTAACTTTCTGTGCTTTTATTGCTCTAACTATGTTCTCTTCACTCATCCATTCTTGTATTTCGTGATTCTTCCGTTGTCTTGCATTCTCTTCTTTTTTCCTCTTTAGTCCCAGTGTTTTTCTTATAATCTTCCTTGCAAAAAAATTCAGCTACTTTTCTTTTCTTGCTGTTAATGTAAAGATTATTTTTTTATTTTTACAGAACGTTGTATTTCCCGCTTGAATTCTTCTTTTCATATCTACAATTTTATTTCTTCCGTTGACTAATACTCCCAAATATTTGAACGTTTCAACCTCTTTGAAGCTGTGTCATTTGTACTGCATTCTTGTGTATAGATCCTGCGTTTGACAGCTTTCTCATTATCTTGTCTAGCGATAGAATAAATAGACCGTTGAATAGAATAAATAGTATCATTGAGAGAGCATTTCCTTGTCTTACTCCATTTTTTATTTTCATTTTTTATGTTCTTTGGAATTGCTTGGGAATCTCGCATTGTCATTTCAATCATTCTTTTAATTTTATTTGGTATTTTACTCTTTTTTAAGTCTTGGATCATTTTTCTTCTTCTTCTTCTCCTTCTTCTTCCTCCTCTTTATAAGCAGTTCATCTTTTGCGCGGTCGTAGATACTTCTTCTGCCGATTGGTGACTTAACTATTGCAATTTTGACGACACGGGTCTCCTCCATTCTGCTTACATATGTGGTTCTCCATTCTTTTTTTTTATTTTATATCCATTCATTTATACACTGTACGTTACATTTTCTTCTAATGTCTTCACTTCTTTTTCGATCTCTTAGCGTATATTCAGTAATTCTTCTCAGTGCTCTCATATCTGCCGTTTCCAGTAGCCTTTGCGTTGTGGCTGTGTCGGGTCTTGTTCCTGAGGCATATGTCATTATTGGTCTCACACTGGCTTTATAAATTCTTGACTTCATCTCAGTGTTAATGTGTCTGTTTCGCCATATGGTGTTATTAAGGCATCCTGCCAGTCTGTTTGCTTTTTGTGCTTGATCTCTCAGTTCTTTGTCCAGGTCTAGATAGCTAGACAGTGTAATTCCCAGGTATTTTATTTCCATTACTTATCATTATACTTATCCAATACTTATCATTTTTCTTAGGGAGGAAAGTAGAGGAAAAGTATATGCGTTTCTCCGTCGTACTCGTATGTTTTTTCTATCACTTGTTTTAGCATATGGATAAGGATAAAATATAATATGACAAAATAAGTAGCTTTTCATTTTGTTTTGTTCATTCTTCTTTTCAGAAAAAAGAGTCATTTTTGGAGTGCCCCGTATACAAAATCCCATCACAATTCCAACCAAATCAAGATAGAACACAGCACTTTGTTTCAAAACGGATCCGTAAATGTTAATGGCTTATAATTTATAATCACTACGTCGGTATGTTTTAAAATTTAGTAAGTTTTTTATGTTTTTATTGCACCTTCGTCGGATCCATCCATCTAATTCTCGCCTAAAAATATTCGACGTTATCATCAGATCCACTCCTAGCGTTTTAACACTTGCCATAAAACCTACAGAAGAAATTATTCAGTCCGAGGAGTAGCATATAAAAGTTTTATTTGGAAATAAAAACAAGATTCTTAGATACGTGTCCGACTGAAAACAGTTTATTATTGTTAGTTAAGATTTTATCGGACAGTAGTAGAGACAAATAAAAATGAACTAAGTAATTATGGATGTCTGAAAATATAATATGATAGTACAGTGGTGTTATTTGCGATCCTTTAAATGTTGACTTTTCTAGTAGTAGAAATATGCACTACCTATTTTTAAATTTTGTATCAAGCTAAAGAAAACATTTTATTAGGACAGATGGTTTGAATATAAGGCTAATTTCAAACTTTATCTCCAATAAAAAACAACATTGACTAGAGAAATTAGAAAAAATGGAGCCTCTTTAGTGATACTCATACGTAATAAACAAATTATGCAAACGACTAAAAGTCATTTTTTACTAATAAATAATATATAAACAGTGTAAGATTGCTATTTGAATTTAAATATTGAAGGTGAAAATCGGTAAACTATATGGGAAATTTTACTGAAGCACAGAAAATCCTTTAAAATGAGAGTTTGTAAAGTTATTTTTGTTAATTTTTTGCTTAATTATAGCAAAAATAGAAGATTATTAATAAATTTTCTAAAAATGCACAAAAAACTTAAATTTAACGTGAGATTGGCGACATTATCACAAATATTTAGCTACAAAAATTTCAAGAGGAGTCATTTAATCATCATCATCAACCTGTATGTGTCCACTGTTGGACATAGGTCTCCCTCAGCTCTTTCCATCTGTCTCTGTCTTGTGCGGCTTGCATCCAGTTAGCTAACACGCTTCAGGTCTTCAGTCCATCTAGTTGGTGGGCGTCTTCTGCTCCGTATTGCTTCTTGGTCTTGGTCTGCACTCGACAATACGTTTTGTCCATCGGTTATCTGATAGTCTGGCGACAAGCACTCTCTTTCCGTTTCTTTTAGAGCCTTCGCTATGTTATCATTTGCTTCATCTACATCTTCAATTTCATCTTGCAAGTCTTGTATATGTCTGGTTAGTGTATCTTCATACAAATCATTGTTGTAATTTAATAGGTAAATTGAAAATTGAAAATTGAAATTGTTCATTCTAGAAAGCTTTCATTTACAACGATATTATGCGTAAACTATTGGATCTACCTAAATTCACCAAATGTAGGAGAAAAGCTGATACATATTATCAAATAGTATTATTTTACGATCAAAAAATTTATGTTAAATATTGTAAAATAGGCCTACAAAAGTAATGTGATTAAACATTCAAAATAACTCAGACGCATCAAAATGTAGGAGGTTAAATTTTTTATTCTAAATGATATCATTTTGATACGAATTAAAAAAAAATACAATGCCCTACCACCTTTAGAACTCAAGTTAGTCGTTTTTATTCAGAAATTTAAAAAGCACCATCTGAAATATAAATGTTCATGTTTTGACAAAAAAAATTCAAAACAATTGCTTTAAAAATAAGTCGTCCTTGATGCACAAAAGATGAACGGTTTAAATTTAAAAGCAAAGCAATTTGTAGGTACCCTCACGATTTTACTATTTCCAAAAGTGAATTCACAACTTCAAATTTTTAAAAATCGCAATATCTCCCGTTCTAATTAACAAAAACTGATGTTTTTTTTTATTTGGGGTATCTCGCTGCATGGATTACAAAAATGTAATTGGGTAATTCGTGAATTGTGTATTTAGCCGAGTAATTTGATTAAACAATTTTAAATAAATATTTATTGTGCAAAACTTTACTTTTCTTCTATTAGTAGAAAAGGTTATGAAATGATAGGTAACTTAAATATTTATGTATTATATTTATTAATTATATCTTTTAATAATACATTTTACAAAAAAAAATTAACATATTATTTAAAAATCAAATCTATACGTGTTAATTTTGTTTTGAATGATGCTAATTATTTCTGCAATTACTTTTCTTATCTCAAAAATATTACAAATATATTGTAAACAAATTAATTGTATTAAACATTATATAATTATAAATAAAAATATTAAAACTAATTTTTGTTTATAATTATACAAATTTGATAACAATTAATTTGTTTAAAATATATTTGTAAGGTTTTTGAGATAAGAAAAGTAATTGTAGCATAATTAAAGAAAAATTAACAAGTAAGTATTGATTTGACTTTCAAATAGAAATTATTATTTTTTTGTAAAATTTATTGTTAAAAAATATTCTTTATAACTATAATACATAAATATTTACGTTACCATTGTTTCATAATCTTTTCTACTACTAATAATAAGAGAAAAGTATAATTTTGGAAAATGAATATTTTTTTCTACGACCGTTTAATAACATGCTCATTATTCACTATTTTTGACTAGATAATCACCCATTACTTGACTCTTGAGTAATAGTTTATTACTCACAGTTTAATTAATCGAGTGATACATGCCCAGTGACAAATGTGACAGATATTAAAGTAGAAACAGACAGATCGTCTGCTACTCTTAGAGGTCTACATAGACAATTTAATTAAAAACCAAATGGACACTGCGATTGAAATTTTTACGACCGTCTATCACAATGTATGCCCACCATGCATGTTTAGATGGCTCTATTTGATTTACGTTGGATTAAAAAAAATTGAAGAAAATTTCTTTATTGGAAGCGGACAAAATACATTTTTTTACGTATACATATTTTGACATTTAAAATGCAATTTTCTTCAGCCTAATTTTTTTGGTATTTTCACGCGCAATACCGATGGTTTTTATTATTAAATCATGTTATAAATATCCTGAAGATATGAAAATTTTTATCGAGAAAAAGCTCTGAATCAAAAAGGTAGTGGCTTAAAGATTATCGTTCCTAATGTTTATAACTTCGTCGCAATTGCCTGTCAACTTTGACTGGTTCAATGTCAGGAATCATTGCTCGTAATTCAACGTTTTTTCTTTTATAAGAAACGTATTGCCAAGCCTTTTTCAACGCTGTATCCTAAATTTAAAGTTACCAAGATATTCTATTTGTTTATAAGTCAAAAAATTGTTTAAAATTTCAGTTATAAATTCAATTAAAAAAAATTAGATTGCAAAAAAATTATGCGAAATCTATTAAATCGATTTTAATGAAATTGGGTGGACTGTTTTATTATGTTACAAATATTTTCCAGACGAATTATGCAGGTCTTCAATAATATTGAATAAAAAAGGTTTGTTTTACCCTCTTTTTTGTATTTATTGCTATTTTGCAGCAAGGGCAATAAATTACACCATTATTATAACCAACCGTATCTTGAAAATTTAATTTTCGTCATTTTATTTTATTACGATTTTGCTCCAAAAAAGTTGTGAGCAAGGAAAGTAGAAAAAAATCGATGTTTTTAGTGATTTTTAAATATTATAATTGATCCCGACCTATTTGGGAGGGAAAATTAGTCGATTATTATTACTGAAGTTTTTGCCTAACTATTTCTGCAAAAATCCGAATGCCACCTCTTACATCCACCTTAGAACAAATTTGCTCTGGTCTATTTCGGTATTTTCGGTATTAGAACTATGTCTTCAATTACTTACAATTAATTTGTACATTAAAAATGAACGTCGTATATCAACATATGTAATGGGAGCATATTTCGAAGGAACTAATAAACCTGAATCAATCTGTAATTCCTCGAAAATATTGCACTTTACCAACATTCTATTAAAATCGACACCTTCATTCTCATCAAAATTTAATTTTTTTTAATTAATTGACCATTACTCTTCCTGCACTGGACTTCTTCCAAGTGTTGATTTAATTTTTGACTTGAAATAGTCTACTAATTTTACTGACTGTGGTAAAGATTAATTTATAACTGTTATGGATATATTATGTGCGTAGCTGTTTCAATTTTGGATTTTCTTCTTGAATGGTTTCGGAAATATCATCATTACCAATTTTAATGAGCTCAACTATACTATTTTCCAAGAAATCGGAACTACAGCATAAATATCTTTTTTTCTAAACAATAGCATTTCTAAAATTGATGTATTCTTAGAACACCACCTCGCCTCGTATAAAATGTTATTTTGATGGAAAGTTTTGCGATCGTGACATAAGACTCCAAAACAAAATAGTAAATATAGTAAATATCCATAAAAACTAGACGGCAGAATTGGTGTTGTTGCGCAAAACAATCAACGCTATTTAAATAATATACGAGACTCTTCCGGATCGAGGTTACTTTTTCAGATTTCATCAGAGGCGGCCGTAATAGCCCCCAATAAAAATCTCGTAGGAAAGTTTGTGTTTTACTGCTACCATAATTCATAGTCAGTGGAGCTCTAGAAGAGTTCAAGGGGAATTTGAAGCTATTTTTGCATTACAGTGTGTTTATTTTGTACAGGATGATTCAAAAAAACTGGCTGATTCTAAAACGAAAATATTTTTTGGTGCAAAATCGGAGAAAAAATTATTATTCAAGAATAATCAGAGATGGAGGATATTCTAAACGTATTTTTAGAAGTGTAGTTCAGTGTACAGTAGGTGACACATCCTTTATCAAAGGGATTAAGAAATAAACATAAGGCATTTAAAGAAGAAAAAAAAATCACATCTGGATAAAGATATCTTTTTATCGATATATTTCCTACTTGCCATTTTTCTTCTTCTTTTAAGTGTTATGTCTGTGATCAAACGTTGGCTATCATCATGTTTATAAGTTCCTGAAATGTTATGAAGAGCGACTCAATCCAATCCTCTGGTATTTTGCCGCCATTGTAGATTTTATGAAAGGTGGTTAAGCAGGAGATACTCTCCTCGTCCAGATGTTTAAATATTTCGGTGTGAATTTGTTCTGGTCCAGGTGCTTTATTATTTTTTGCTTGTTTTATTAATCTTTTGGCCCCTGATTCCAATATACTAGGAACTCTGTCTATATTGTTGTTACAGATAGTATGTAATAAGTTTGCTCAACTGTCATCTTGGAAAAGACCAGTGACATATTCTTCTCATTCTTTGTGATGTAGTTAAAAATTTTTCCGTTGGATTCTTTTTGATTTTCTAATATTCTTACATAGAGTACATAGTCAACAGATGTACGAACTAATAAAAGTGATGACAGAAAAACACAACAAACGAAATAGATTGGAAGGGTTATAAATCAAATAACTTTGGACAAAGAGGTCCACTATCAATGACTCTGATTCATCTGAAACTAAAAGAAATAATCAGAAAGCAGCAAAATAAACATGCAGAAAACAATGTTCTAAAATGGCCATCAACGTATAGTATTCGCAAACAATTTAATACTATTAATTACAAGTAAGAAAGAACTAAAAACGATAGTTAACAATATAATAAAACAAATAAAGAAAAAGAAGACAATTTCATATTAGAATAAGAAGCAGAAAACACATGTTTTCTGCTTGGTGTAAAATTAGATAAAAAAGGATATACAGAACGGGAGATAAAGGCGAGAATAGCAAAAGGAAATAAAAAGTATGGAGTATTGCCATCACTAACGAGATCCAAATGTGTCAAAAAAAACCAAAATTAGAATCTACGAAAAAGTTACTAGACCTACAGCTACATACTCATGCGAAACATCGGTGCTTCATTAATCAGAAATAGACCTTTTAGAAAGATGGGGGAACCAAACAGAGCCGCAGGCTCTCTGAATGAAACATTATGAAGAAATAAAAATCTCGGGAAGGAAATGAAAGGCAGAGTTTACAAAATAATCATCAGAACAATATTGACATATGCGGCAGAAACAAGATCTGACACAGAGAGGACAAAAAAGATGTTAAAAACAGCAGAGATGAAAACACTTGGTAAGACACTATGAGACAGAGCTAGAAGTACAGATATACGATGTAGATGACATGTGGATAACATCAAGGACTGTATTAATGTTTGTATTTTGAGAACGATTTCCGAAGTGGAAATTGAAACGTCAATAAACTAAATTTAACCTTTAATTGTGGCTTATTCCCATTTAAATAGTAGGTAATTAATTTAAAATACCACAAGAAAATAGTTTCAGAACAATATCAAGGACTGGGTAAGAAATAGAAGAGTAGGAATGGAACGATCATATAACTCGAATGACAACAAATAGAGTAGTAAAGACGGCAAGAGACGATTCTCCCAATAGGAAGACGATCACTAGGAAGATCACGAAAACGATGGAACGACAAGTCATGCCTACATAAAAAGAAGAAGAAGAAGAAAGATGGGAGAGCCAAATATAAAAAGCAATAATATATGAGGTGTGAAAATAGATGGTCAATGGATAATAAAGAATATTAAAGTTCTTGAAGAATATACCCAAAAATATTCGTTAATCAAAGCATAGAGTATACTGTATTAAGAACATATTGAAAGAACAGGAAATAATGCCAAAAATGGTACTATGAAGAAAGCCAATATTAACAACAAGGAAAGGTATACCAAGAAACAGATGGAAGGTGAGCGTAGATGAAGGCTTACAAAAAATCATTGGACAAAAGTAAATGGAAGGAAGTGGTTAAAAAATGAATGGAAAGAATGTAAGAAATATTAAATGTTTCTTATATAAATAAATGTAAATGGTAATTTTAATGAAAATTGTAAACTTTTCAGCCCTAATAAAGACTGTAGTAAATTTTTTGATTTTTTTATGAGTATTAAAGCTGCCTTGCTTTTTCTGCAGATCTTCGATTTTAAGGTTTTTTAAGCAGAAATTCTTTGTTCTGTTTAATTTTTCCTTTTTTGTTGATATTATGGTATTTTTTACTATTTCTATCTATATAATTTCTTCGTATATTCGTCAGATTTATTATTTCTTGATTCATCCATTAATTTTTTCTTAGTCCCTTAGCTGGTTTCAAGCATGACTTCATTTATTGCAAAATTGGTTTTTAAAAATCATGCCGTGTTTTTGATGGTTCTGTTTTCGTTTATTGTTTTCTTTGTTTTACGTATTTCCGAGTTAATTCTTTGGGATATCTGAGTTTGAGTTTGAGTTGAGATATTGCATCATTTTTATTTTACTTAGAACTAAATTATGATCACTACAAATGTAATAAAACAAATTGGTTGCGTATAACCTTATTTATTTTATAAAGTTTCTGAAGGAACAATTTTAAGCCAATAAACAGTTTTTCCTTGTCCGTACCTTTCGCATCCTCAAGTTAAACTTTAAAACATCCATTCGATAGCCATAAAAATACTCGTAAAACGGCTCAAGCAGACTTGACACAATCAGGAAAATAAATACAACACACACTCCAGAGCACTCTTCCCTAAACGTTCTCGTAATAAACCAGCTCGAGTGTGAAAAACAATTTTTGTCGATCGAGCCAACAAAAGAAGACCATTCCGTTTTGCTGTGGAAAATGGCGTTGAGCTACATGGAAAAATTCCTGCTGGTAAATGGCTGGATGATGATACGGATCTGGAGGTTTTTATTTGCAGGAGAAAATAAAGTGTATCTTTAAGGTTTTTACGAGTGTCTTTGAATGGTGCGGGTTTTAATTAGGAAGAGGGTGGTAGTTTGATTGATATTTGAATAATGAGGTATTTGTATCGAGTTTTATCAGTTTAATAGATAATGCATTTATTTGCAATATGTTATTAAGGATTGAGTTGAAAAACATTAATCAAAAGCAATTTTTTATTTCAGTTAACGTTAGGTAATGATTTTTTAAATCTTGAATGGTAAAATTGTCCATAGCTACGAGAGACTTGATCGGTGAGTAAAGTATAATTTAAACAAAATAATCTTTGAAAATATAACAGCGAAAACATAACAAGACCATTACATGCTTTTCTTATCCTTATCCAATAGACTTTTCCCTGATATTCGTCGAAATATTTTCATCTCTGTTGTTTCTAGTTGTCGTCTCGTTTTAGATGTGGCAGGTCTATAGGTCTAATTGCTGCTTTATAGATTCTTGTTTTTGTGTCTTGTCTTAGGTGTTTGTTCTTCCAGATTGTGTCGTTAAGAGATCCCGCCGCTTTACTTGCTTTTAAGCTTTGTTGTCGTACTTTTTCTTCAACACCTCCGTAACTAGTTATATCTATTCCCAGATATCTAAACCTTGCGCCCTGCTTTATTATTTTTCCATCAGTTTCGATTTACATCGTAGTGGGTATTTAAATAGAAGAAGAGATACGTCGACGCTTTACAATGGCCAGATCAACAACGGTTAAACTTACTAAAATTTGGAAAGATACGGACATAACCAGGAACACGAAACTGCGGCTAGTACGAACGCTTATCTTTCCTATCGCTACCTATGCGTCAGAGACCTGGACCATTAAAAAGTCCGACTCACGACGTATAATAGCCTTTAAAATGTGGGTATATCGTAGAATGATGCGTATACCCTGGACAGCACATCGCACAAATGTCTCAATATTGACAGAATTCGACATCAATACTAGGCTTAATACAATTATCAACCAAAATATATTGAGTTTACTTCGGACACATTGCCAGACGAATGGAAGGCATGGAGAAGTTGGTGGTTGAAGGCAAGGTAGATGGTTACTCTCTCTATCTGAGGCAGCACACCGCGCCCAGGAGAGAGAAGAATGGATAGCAACCACTCGTCAAATACCATAACGTCACCACATCCTTAGAAAGAATAAAGGATAGAGGAGGAGGAGGGTATTTAGATATTGTCATACATTACATGATAAGACAATATATGACATTTTTATTTCACGAATTATGTTAATACTGCTTTTTGTTGCTGTACAAAACTAGCAATTATGAAGTTTTTAATAATTTAATAATTTTTAAGTTCTTTGTCTCTGATTTATAACTGGTTTACGTTTCAGATTATAAACTGCGTGACAAAAGTGGTGCTATCAGTAATTTTCAAATAAAGTATAACTTTTTCTATTTAATACTGCTTAAATTTTATTATACTACAAATTTCTTAAATGTCTTCATTCGTTGTGTAATAAAAACTACATTTTTATATAAATTACGAAAATAAATTGTGACAATAATGTTTCAATGATCAGAAGCCAATTTTCAGGACTATATAACTTTCTTATAAAAGAGTCATCGTCCTTGAAAGTGCAACTGACAAATTGCCCGATTATTCTCCTATAAAAACGAGTCCACACCAATGATACAACAAGTCGGTTAAATAGGTCCAATAATAATAATGATACAGTGGTAATTTACGTAGAATTGGGTACCGCTTCGTCTTCTTTCAAGTGAGCAATTTATCCAATTTAGAAGAAACATACACAAAACCAGGTACTTCTTCTCACGCTATCGAAAATATCTCTTTTACAATGTGAGGTGAGATTTTATACAGAGGGTAGTCAAAAAGATTTAGAAAAATAAATGAAAACGTTACACCAGAAGCCAAAAAGTGTTCAAGTTAGGAAAGAAAAAATTGTCATGTACATAGTAACACCTAGTAACTTTACTGGTTCAGATGGTTTAGCCCATCTATCGGAGCTAAATACTATTGTCTGGATTTTCTGTTCGTTTAACTTTAGTTTGTTACAGTTAAACAAAGATTTATATTTTTCTAATATTTCTTGACTACTTATAGTTGACCACGAAAAAACCTAGCAAGAAGGAAATTTTTTTCGTAGCGTTCTTTTTATAGAAATTAGTAAATAAATCGACTATAGTGCTCTTGAAAATTGTAAAGAGCTCAGCTTTTATTACACAGCAGATAACAATACTCATCGTAAGGCATTTTCTCCGTCACTGAAGGGTGCAATTCTGGCAAAAACCTTCAAGTCTTGTGCATTTTCATTTTATATTGTATATTGCATATTAAATTTTATATTATTTTTAAAAATCCTGGACTGTTTATAAATCCTCTGCCATAAATAACTGTGCTATTAACCCTGGGATGAAGAAGATGACAACAAATACGAATAAAATCTGAAATAGGAGATTAAGGCTTAAGAAATAGATAATGGAAGATTGGACGAAACTTTCCTGTGATGGTAATGAAGTATCAAATTTAAGATAAATAGAGGAGCATCAGAGTCGATATGATAACTTCAATGTCCATCGAAAGGTGAAGGAAATAGCTAAAAAGTTCTGAAAATAGCTCTGTGTTCAAGAGCCATGACCTCACCCTAGAAACAGAAATAAGGCTCCTTAAATGTAACGTGTACCCAGTGCTTCTATACGGAGTAGAAGCATGGACTTTGAAGGCAGATACGATATCAAAACTTCAGGCTTTTGAGCTATGGTTATACAGAAGGATCCTGAAGATACCATGGACAGACAAAGTCACCAATGAACAAGTACCACGGAGGATTAACACAACCACGGATTTGGTCAACATCGTGAAAGGCCGTAAGCTGCAGTACTTGGGACATATAATGAGAAATCAAGGCATATATGACCTACTCTAATGCATTTTGCAAGGTAAAATTGAAGGAAAAAGGGTCCCAGGGCGAAGAAGAATATCCTGGCTTGTTAACCTGAGAGCATTGTATAGAAAGTCCTCAACACAGCTTTTCCGTATAACAATCAACAAAGACATAGTAACCAACTTTCGGAACGGACACGCACCCTCAGAAGAAGAAGAAGATGGTAATTACTTGTACGACCCCAAAATCATATTGGTATTACCCGACATGTGGAAAAATGTAATGTGGCTAACATCAGGATGAAAATAAATATGAGAATTTGTTGAAAACCACATTAAGCATCCAGTTGCTATCAAACAAGAACAAAATTAATGAGTATAAGATTTTGGTATATTTAAATAAGGTTTGCAGTTGCATAATCAAGCGTTAATAATTGTTTAACTACCACGACAGCCGAAGGTTCAATAGAGTTATTGCCTGAACATCTTGGTAATAAAATCATTAAAAACTTTAATAAACGACTGAACCGACTGAAATTAAAACCTCATATATCTTTCTTAAAGCAATCTACACTCGAACCGTCAACGGCAAACCCCAAAATACGGAGTATTAAACATCTCGATGACAAACGAATCGACGAAAGTCCAGAACATTAGTACTCGTTAATAGACGTAGGCGTTCTATGTCGTTTCCGCATTCGGTCGTTCGGTAGGCCACTGGGGAATCACTGAGTGTTAAAGTGATTTCACACGGCGTTGACGTGTTTAGAGGATCAGTTTTCGAACGCAATGACAGCTCCAAGTGATGCAATTAGTGCAGGAAACCGGGAATCTATTCATAGAGATCAACCAGCGGAACATTGCATCTCATTGTGTTTTCAATTCGAAGTAATAACTTGAAATAATCGGAAAATGTGTACACGTTCAACTAAGATCGAGATTTTTGTCAGACCATAATAATAAAAAATACAACAAAAAAATCAAATACTGCATTTAAAGATATTAGTTATTATTTGATTACACAGTTTTCTAAATACTGTCAACCATAATGCATTATACCGGGTGTGCAAAAGAAGCCGGACGTTCGAATATTTCGAGAAATTTACATCGAATCAAAAAAAAAAAAAACACGTGTTCAATATTTTTTAAAAATCTATCCATTGACAAGATTTGATCACAAAGACATTTTTAAGGTAACATATACTTCTTCCGATGAAAAAATAAAACAACAGATAGATCACGTCCTAATTGAAAGGAAACATGATAAGGGAATAATCGATTGCAGGAGTTACAGAGGGGCAGATACCAACAGTGACCATACACTAATAATAGCAAAACTAAAACAAGGACTACCAATAATTCCAAAACCTGTTGGAGATAGATAAAATTACCAATTAAAGCGCCTTCAAGAGAAGCAGGTTCTAAACAGACTAGAGGAAGAAATAAATAAAAAACTAGAGAATCCAGTCAAATAAGATATAGATGAAGGAAAGCAGCGGAAAAGTGCAGGAGGAAGTGGTATCACAGCTGAGATTTTTAAGGAAGGTGGCGAAAGATTGAAGGAAAGGATATTTCACTTAACATTAATAATTTGGCAAAAGGAAGAAATGCCGAAACAATGCAATAGCGCTCTTATTTGTCCTATCTATAAAAAAGAAGACAAAACGGAGTGTGAAAACTATAAAGGTATAGCACTATTAGAAGTAGTCTATAAAATACTATAAAATATGACTCCCTAAATCGAACGATGCTATATGAGGCTATGAGAACATTAGAAATACCAGAAAAGCTTATAAGGATAGTGAGAATGACGCTTTGAGAATGACGCTTAGGAACACGATAAATAGGGTAACAATGAAAGGAATTTTTTGAAGACACAGTGAATCGAGGTTTAAAACAAGGGGATCTTCTATCAACGAATTTATTCAACATAGTATTAGATCAAATCGTAAGAAGATCAAATATGAGCACAAACAGGACTATTTTCAATAGCAGGGAACAGTGCATAACGTACGCGGATGATGTGTGATACTAGCGAGAACAAAAATACATTTAAAAAAGTTTTCCAGAAATTTGAAGAAGAAGCGAAAAGATGCGGATTAATAATAAACCAAACAAAAACGCAATATATGGAAATCAGAGGAGACATAACAAATATATCAAAATGAAAGGAGCAGAAACTGTCTACAGTTTTGAGAAAGTGTCAGAATTGGAATACTTAGGAGTACCCATAACGATCACGCGAAAAGCAGAAAAAGAGATAGACCAAAAGATTAATGAAGGGAAGCAGAGTGATAGGATCACTAAATTCATTACTGAAAGCAAAAAATGTGTCAAGAACAGCTAAACTGCTAGTCTACGAGACAGTAATGTATGCCAGTGATGTATGCCAGTGAAACGTGGATTATGAACCAGGAGGAAGAAAAGAAAGTAGAGATCTGGGAAATAAAGGTGCTCAGAAAAATCTTCGAACGAATATAGGGGGCAGAGAATATGTGGAGAAGTCAAACAAATAAAAAAATAATGATAATGTGTGGAAAACCAACAATTACAGCAAAAATACGTCACATTATACGAACGCCAGAGAATCGAAATGTTAAAAATATACTGAAGGAGGGAGAAATGGGGAAAAAAGAAGAGCTAGTCCAAAGAAGAAATGGTTGGAAGTTACTGTTTGTCAAGACTTGTCAGAAATAGGCGTGAGAAAGGAAGAGACCGAAAAAAATGGAAGCAAATAACCAATATACCAGTTTGTCAAATTGTGACAGTCCTTTATAAAGAGCGTTGTAATCTTCTACCATAGTTTCTTTTTCTCTTTTGTGCACTCTTTTTGTTTTGTATATTCTTGACCCTAACTCTTCCTGCTATCGGCTATCTCCGCTTTCGTTAATTTCCTTCCAGAATCCTCCCGCCCGTGCGCCCATGAAAACAATTAAAGGTTTAGTGGCTTTTGGAGTAGCGGTGCGCTCATAAAACAAAAGGGTGTCATAATATCGCTCTACAAACATGGCTACCGCCGCGCACCGCTAGCAAAGGGCAGCTATAAGGGCCTGGTTTATGTTTTCCGTCGCCGATAAAGGGTCCGCCTAAGCTCACTAGATCGAGGCCACTGATAACGAACGCACGCCCTGAATTAAGGGACATCTGCCCAATGCAAGTGCATTTTTTTACGAGAGATGTGACCGATCGAAGGAAAGCTGTAATTTTTTAAGGGTAAATTAGGGGTTAGTCGGCCTAGAAGGATGATTATTGGTTGGTGAAATGTTTCGATGTCGTATTGAGGTTAAAATATCGAAAATTTCAAAGGTGGTATCAAAATTTCAGTTCTTATTGGTCAGAAGGGCATAGTTGTTATAAAAATTATACAAAGCGGCTTATAATACACTTGATTCCTGTACTTAAATATTTAGGTCTCTTAACCTTAGATACTAAACTTTAAATTGAATTTTAGTCTCGTTTCCTAAGATGAAAATTACATAATAATATAGCGAAATCTATAATGAAACAATTCCCGAGGAAATGAGGAAAACTTATAAAAAAAGTTTTAAAAATGATACATCATTCAAAAATTCTTAAAAATCAGTCAGAATTGGATTCGGACTCAAATTAGTAACTGTTTTAACCCAAACTATTTGAGTAAATCGATATTTGATAAGATTTGAATAGAAAATACAAATGTTTACGTATTTTACAGTAATTTCGATCATGTCTTTGATTTTTTTAAATTAATTATTTAGGTTATTTTGCACTATATTCTTGTTTAGTACTATAATTATGTAATAAAAGCAAAAAAAAACTTTTCTAGCTACATGGAATTTCATTTGAACCTCTACAGCATGAACATGTAGTCGAAAATGGATCGTATTGCCTCAAATCTAAGTTGATAGTTTAATTTTAAGCATGCCAAGGAGGTGTTAAGCTGTAATTATTGCTGCTGGAGAAAAGACATTTGTAACTTTTCTTTAATTATTTCATTATAGAAAAATCATAGTACACTAAAATTAAGATGATTTTAATGCTGACTAATCAGAAATTATAACGGTATATTACTTTTTAAAATCCAATCAAAATTGATGCATATATGAGAAAAAACTGTGTCTTCCTTAGACACTTTTAATGTGTTTGTTTGACAGTCCCTTTACCTATGAAGAACAGAAAAACTAGCAGTTATTTCTTTATTAAAGGTTAGTAAAGCAGTATGAGACTACGAATTCAGGAGGTACTGTCTGAACCTTTTAAAACAAATAACGAGCTGCGCTAGAGACACTCTTTCCTCTTTCCTGTTCAATGTGGCTCTGGAGAAAGTAATACGTATGTCACAAATCACAACCACTGGTTCAATATAAAATAAATCAGTGCAAATCCTTGCCTATGCTGAGGATATTAATATTGTTGGGAGAACGGAAAACGTAGGAGAAGCGTATGTAGCATTAAAATATTCAGCTACAAAAATAGGTTTAATATTATACACCAATAAAACGAAGTATATGAAAATAAGCACGCAGCCACAAATCCTACAACCACTTGTTATAGAAAATGACGTCATCGAAGCAGTGAACAAATTTGTATACCTGGAAGGGCTATCAAAGTGGAGCCATAACCTCCTTTAGTATGCAGGCCGGGCGATGCCGGCTGGGTGGCTACGATCATCACGCAACCAAACCCCCGCCATCCGAAAACCGGCCTAATTCTGCTGGTCTGTTTCTCCCCGTTCCGATCGGGAAAGTAACAGAGCAGCAGCGTATGGCCCTTTTTGGCCCGATATTTGGCCAGATTTATTCCTACGAGATCCGACCATCCCCCTCTGTAATGTAAACAACGCCAAACGCATATCACGGACTTAGAAAAATTAGCCAGATATCAAAAAGTGTTATCATAAAGTTTGAAAAATAGTAATATAATGTAAATAAAATGTAAAATGGGACATTCACAGACATGAAAAGAAAACACAAACATCTACGAAGTCATAAGGTAAAATGCTAACTAGACGAACGTAGATCCCACGATAGGAAGAAGCCGATATGAAATAATCGAAAATAAAATTCTTATATTCTATAATAAAAGTCATTTATGTTAAGACTTCATAAAATGACTATGAATATGGATACTACCCTTAATTGCCTTTGTGATAAAATTGCGGTCGTCGAACCTTGAAAGGTTTAAAATTCTCATGACACGAGAATTCGACTGACACCATGTTCCTCGAGCTCCCACGATTAAAGGTGCCATGCAAATCTGTTTTCCTGGATATTGGGTCTGCATGGTCTGAAGGAATCGAAGCCCTGTGTACAGCGCTGTTTTATTAGCAGCGGCTGTACTAAAGGGTTCAGAACCCTCCCAGCTGACGGCAACGTCCACGACAACTACCCGCTCACCCTGTTGCGCGACAAGGTCAGGCATCTTATTCGCGGCTCAACCTCGCAAATCCACCCTTTATTTTCAGCTGCTTTACGTAGATACGTAACGAGCTGGTCGTGTCTTTTTATTCGGTGCCATTGTGATGCGGGACACTTTCGCAAAACGTGACTAAGGCTCTCGCTACGTTCGCATCCCATTCGGCATCTCCGTTCATGTGGTGGATTTGAAGGGATGCCTCTAGTTGGCAATAGATTTCCTCGCAGCTGAATTGCCTTGACAAAATCTCTCCCCGACCAGTAAGGCGGTGGATTGCTTATCCAGGCTGAGCTTTCGGAATGTGAAGAGCCCTGGCAAAGTCCGTTTCCACTATAGCCGTCCTCAAATTTCTGGCTCAACTCACGTGCGATAGACGCTGAATTGCCAGACGATGTTCTTGTCGAAATTTGAATTCGCTTTAATAAACTTGGGTGCTTCTTAATAATATTTTATACATCAACAGATTATGTAGGTATTCACATTATTGATTTTTTTTATTGTCTGCAACTTAAGATAAGAAAATTGCAGTTGTCATAAAAATTGTAATCATGAAAAATCATTAATTATATTTAACTGTAATATCTTCTATGATAAATTTTGTTGTTTACATGAAACTGATTTCTCTGAAGAGAACGAACGATGAATCACGTCTAAAGAATTACAAAATCACTAGTCGGAATAAATTGCACGGCTCTGTGTTGTTCGTTGTTTGCTTTCGTGATTGCTTTATGGCATTCTCAATTAATAACTCGAAACTTTTCGACAATTTAGTAAAATTAGGGTCCAGTTTATGACTTTTATTCAATTTTATAACTACCTTAGAATTATGAGTGACTGTTTTATAGCCATTAAGTGGCTCATTATCTTTCGTAATTACTGAGTCGATAATAAATAAAAATGGGTATAATATCCCAGCCTCCGGCTATTAAACTACAGTCAAAGGCGTGGAATGTCGCCATTGCGATTTCCATTTCGCATTCAGCTTCTAATCAAAATTTCTGCCTCAACTAATCAAATCCAGGTATATTAACGACTATTTGTTGTAACAATAAAACACTGAAAACTTTGTTTTTCAAAACTTCCACAACAATTATTATAAAATCTTAACACTACAGCTGTTTGCATGTGTTTACACTTTATAGTCTTTAATGAAATAGGTTGAGGAGGGGAGAAATGTTTGCCTCCAGTTGGTCATTTAGAATTATATCTGTGTTTTTTAATTTGTTAATTTCCATATATTCTAACAAAGATAGCGTAAGGCGTTTATTTTGAATGTGAAGAATTTTAAATTCGTCATTAAAAGAATGATTACGATCTAGAAGGTGAAAGTGCGTATGTAGAATCTGTTTTTCTATTATTGAAAGCCCGTTTATGTTCTGCTATTCGCTTATTCAATTTTCTACCAGATTGACCGATGTAAGTTTTTGGGCAGTCGCCACATTTAAGTTTGTACACACCACTGTGTAAGTGCTTTTTATGTTGGCTCTTGTTGTTTTTAATATATTTGCCTATGTTGTTATTTGTTCTGAAAGCTGGTTTTATTCCTTTCTTTTTTTTTGTGTTTGGTTATTTTTGTTGATATTTTTCCTGTTATGTAATCGCATATTTGCTATTTGAAAAATAATTGGCAAGGAAGTTAACCCCCTTTGATGTCTCTCTAATACACCCTGTGTTATATTCTAGTTTATGGGATAATTTAATAAATAAAACGATGGATTAACCACATATGAAACCAACCAACTAAGACTGCAGCTGTCTTCAAGACCACTCAAATGGCAAACACCTAAGACCTACCCACATAATCTGGAGGCAAGCAACTCATCGATGCCATAAGTATCATTTCATTTTTTTGTAAAGCTATAGGCAGGGTTTGTAATGTAATGTAATGAGCTAAATAAATATGATTAGTTAATTCCGTGTTTGGTTTATTATCAACTAAATTTTCATTGTTTAATTCATAGTTTAAGACAAGACGAATTCACACTTGAGAGACTGAGCTAGGCGAAGCATAGCGAAGACGATAAGCTCCCATAGTTGATTGATGTATTATTTTATAATAGTATTTCAATTCTCTTTGGTAGTCTTATCGTTACACTTGTTCGTATGATTTTTAGAGATTGGGTGGCATTTTCGTATCTGACGACTGGAGTACTATATTTTTAGTTTTCATGTATGTATTTATGTACAGCGTTAACAGGCCTTTTAGGCCCATTGCTGGATGGATAATTTCCATCGTTTTCTGTTCTTAGCTATCAGCTTCCAATCTCTGATTCCCATCTCTCTGACATCTTCCATCACTACATCTCTCCATTTCTTCCTTGGTATTCCTATCTTTTTTTTGCCCTCAGGTACTCTCCAAGCAATATTCTTGACTAGTCTATTACCTTGCATTCTTTCTAGATGACCTAGCCATTCTAGTCTATGTTTTTTCACCACTTTTGTTATTGTAGAGTTAGCATACAGATGGTACACTTCTGCATTAGTTCGTCTTCTTCATTCTCCCTCTACTACTTTTACACCAAACACTGTGCGAAGTATCTTTCTTTCCCATGCTTCCAATGTGTTCTGTATGGTTTTGTTCATAGTATATGTCTCGGCAGCGTATAGCATTGTGGGTCTAATTATAGTTTTGTATACTCTTATTTTTGTATTACTTTTTATGTGAGATATATCTTTGGCTTTAATTATTTTGCTCAAGGCTCCAGCACACCTGTTGCTCTTGGTCAGTTTCTTCCTTACATGTCTGATCAATAAGAGTACCTAAGTACATATATTCATCCACCTTCTCGAATTCTACAACTGATCCATCCTCCACCTCAAATTTAAAGGCTCCCCTGGTGTTTATTCCTTTTTTGCTCAAGATCTCCATGTACTTCGATTTATTAATATTAACTTTCAGCCCCATTTTAGAGCTTTCCCGAATCAGTCTTTTTGCTATTTATTTGATAGTTCTTTTCCATTTCTTGCAATGAGAACTACATCATCAGCATTTGCAAAGCATTAGTGCTCCTTATATAAAATAGTTGCGGACCTATTTATCCCACTAACCCTTACAATTTTTTCTAGAACTATATTGAATAGCAATGTAGACAACGGGTCTCCTTGGCGAACACCTTTTTTTACTTTGAATTTTTCTGAGACTGTACCGTTGCATCTCACAGCACAAATGGTTTGTCTAATTGTCATTTTTACCAATCTTATTATTTTTTCTGGTACTTGAAATTCTTTTAGCGTTTCTATTAATTTGTTTTTGTCTATTGTATCGTAGGCGGCTTTGTAATCAATGAAAAGTACTTGTGCTGAAATGTTGTATTCATATTGATCTTCCTTTCCGAAATCCTCCCTGGTATTCTCCTAGATTCTTTTCTATATATATTTCTAATCGTTTTTTAATTAGTATGGCGAGTACTTTATATATTACCTCTAATAAGGATATTCCTCTATAGTTTGCGCATTCAGTTCTATCTCCCTTTTTGTGTATAGCAATTATAATCGACATTCCATTCTTGAGGCATTTCTTCGGCATCCCATACTTCTAGTATTAGCTCACCAAGTTGGTTTATTAAGGGCTCTCCCCCATATTTTATGTTTTCTGCCACAATGCCGCTCTCCCCGGGGCATTTTAGATTTTTCATATCTTTTATTATTTCTTCAATTTCTTCTCTTGTGGGCTTTGGTATTTCATCTATTACTATTTGAATTTTAGGAACATTATAATTTTCTTCAGTAGTCACTCCCTCATTTAGCATCTCTTCGAAATATTCTTTTCACCTATCACATATTTGGTCTTCGTCCACTATTAGGTTTCCTTGCTTATCTTTTACATTCATCGTTCTTCCCTGGTGCCCAGTTTTGATGTATTTTACCTCTTTATACAAAATTTTTATTTCATTTTTCTTGTAATTTTCTTCAATGCGCTTTATTTTATCATCCATATACTTTCGTTTCCGCTCCCTTGGGATTCTCTTTACTTTTTTTCGTTGTTCGGCATACCTTTCTAGGTCGTCGTGTTTTTGCGATCGTAATCTTTTTAATCTCAAATCTGATCTTTTTTTTTAACTCTGTTTTACATTCGTCATCGAACCAGTGGTTTTTTCTAAATCTTTTTGTTCTTGGTATGTTGTTCGACGTTGCTTCCTTTATAGTGTTTGTCATTTTCAAGAACTTTTTTTGTATGTTACTCACAGTAGTACTATCTTGTTTGGCGTAGGTTTCTTGTATATCCTTTTGATAATCCTGCGCTACCTCAAATTTTTGCAGTTTTTCAAAATTAAATTTACGTTGCATTTTCTTTTTCCGTTTATGCTTTTTAATTATTGCTTCTTTCATGTTTGCTTTTCATAGATTCCCTAATTGATAAAAAAAACTTAACTATCTTTAAAATATTCAAGTAATAGTTAAGTTAAGTAATAGTTAAAGTAATTAGTAAAAGTATTTTTGTTAACTTCTCAATCTTAATGTTTTATTTATTTATTTTTTTATTTCACTTTTTGTGTGGGCAATAATGGAAAAATTTAAACGTACAAGTTTAACTAATGTTTTATTAAAAATACACAGAAAGAAAAATTAAAATACAATTCATGTTTGCTGTTATGTAATGAGAAGGACGCTAATTGTTCTTAAATTGTTTTAAGTTGATTGGGTTAATAACCCCGTTCCACTAGAAAAGAAGAAAACTGTCAAAAACTTTTTAACGGCAATCGATAATAAAAGATACCCCTTTCTGAACTGCACCTTAAATTCTTCGTTAGGGTGAATGGAATGAATTTCGTAAAAAATAGAATGGTGGTACATTATGGTGCTAAAAAAGAAACGAAAAATGGAAAATAAAAAAAAGTATAAAAATAAAAATTAGTCTATCGTTAAAACCGACAAAGCACTGTCACTTTTCTCATGTCACTATAGCCTGTAGGATAAATATATTTATTACGAAGTTTTCCTGGTTTTTCCTCAACAATCCTTTCCCAATGTAGTTCCATTAGGATCCCAAATAGAAAAATCGATAGCTCAACATTAAACATTAGCCGAATTAGAATGAATACATACACAAGATTCTCATATTGAATTACCAATTTGTGAGGAGCATGTAGAACAAACCCTCGCCGATGAAATCCAAGAAAAACTTATCCTCTCCAACTAAATACGAAGTAGATAACTACCTGCAAGTCAACAATTAGTAAGCGATACTTACGCTAACTAGTGGTTAACTACGTGTGTAGATATCGGGTTACAATTATCCGGTCTTGGGATGGTTGAGAGGGGTACAAGGCGAGCGTCTTTCTGTGATGTGTATTTCTGAACAATAAATGAAACTGACTTTGGTAACTTAATGTATATTATAAAGTCCTTTATAGGATATAGAAAGCGAATGTGTTACAATGAAAACATTTTTTTTATTAAAAAGAAACCGTATCCACCAACAGGTTATTCAGTAAACAAAACTTTAAATTTAAAAATATTAAAAATATTTTTTTACGTACTATAAATTTTTAAAAAATTTCTCGTTGTAGGTAAAAGGATTACTTATAAGATGATTTTTTATTTGAAGTCTTTGATATTTGAGGAGCAACGGCTTTCTACTTGTTTCCAGTTGTTACGGCCTGTCATTCTTCTTATGTAATGTACAGTGCTGGCTGGTGAGGGAGGGCTGAGGGACGCCGCTCTCTCTAGAAAAATGATGAATGAAATGAATTGAAACTTTATTTTTTCCCAGAAACTTTAAGTATCGTCTTTTCAAATATGAAAGAAAAAACATAATACAGTGTAGTGTCACATCAGCTCTCACACTATATTTATTTATCATTTGTCATCAAAAAACCTAACGCGGTTTTAGTTTGGCCAAGTACTAAAACACATTTCCACTTAAAAGAAACATCTAAAAAATAGCAAATTTGTGATGTATTTGGCATATAAATACGTACCATCAATATATAACTGGTACTACGAGCAAATACAAGTCACAAATCAAGACGAACACCAACAAGAAGGTCTGGACAGTGACAGTGGCGAAGTTGAAACTAAAGATTTCTATTTTTTTATATTATGTTGATCAGTTATATTTGCTGAAAAGTTTGTTTTTTATTTTTATCACATTATTTGTTATTTTTTCTTGTATTAATCTTATCTCTCTATCATTTTTCTTGTTTTTTACAGTTGCTTTGAGTTAAAAAATAAAGTTATGTTTTTTATTTTATGATAAATAAATGGAGGTGATAGACGAACATATGCAAGATCAAACAGAGAAGTAAAAAATTTAGTAACTAAAGCAAAAAATGTTTCCTGGGAAAGTAAATGCGAAGAACTCAACAAATATATAGGGTCAACAAGATCAAGAGAAGCATGGAAAACGGTAAAAAATCTGAGAACAAACAGGAAAGAAACGAGTAGAATAGATTTAATAGAAGAAAGATCTTGGATCGAACACTACTCACAACTCTTGACTGAAACAAGACCTCAATTCACGAACATCAGTACAACAACATACGAACTGGAATTCAGTGAAGACGATGAAATAACAGTACAGGAAGTCGAGAATGCAATACAAACTCTAAAAAATCGGAAGTCATGCGGACCACAAGGTATACCAAATGAATTAGTGATTAGTGATTAGGATTTTTTTCGTGCAGGCAGATCCTGTATGGACAGTATATTCTCTCTAAAGCAAGTTATCGAGAAAAGATTAGTCCACAACCTTTCAACTCATATAGTCTTTATAGATCTGACAAAGGCATACGATAGTGTACCACTTTCAATGCTTTGGGTAGCAATGGAAAAACAAGGAATAAGCAAAAAAAATATACAAGCAGTACAACAGCTCTACAAAAATATGACGGCAAACATTAAAACTGGAAATAGATTAACTAGAGAAATTTCTATTAGTAAGGGCCTAAAGCAAGGCTGCTGCATAGCACCTACACTCTTCAAAATATATCTAAATGAGGCACTCTCAGTGTGAAGAAGAAAGTGCTGCACTATGGGCATCCCAATCGGAGATGATAGATTGTACACGATACACTTCGCTGACGACCAAGCCATTCTAGCTGAAGACGAGAGTGATGTAGGCTACATGCTTAGAAAACTGGAAGATGAGTATGCCAAATGGGGCCTCACAATTAATATACAAAAAACTGAGTACTTAGTTGTAGGAGAAAAAACAGAAAGCCTACAAATCGAAACGGGAACTATAAAACCAAAAGACAATTTTAAATACTTGAGAGTCCAAATAACATCAAAAGCAGGAAGTAGCGAAGAAATACACTCCAGGATTGGCCAAGCAAGATCAGCCACCAGACAGCTACACGGACTATTATGGAATAAAAAAATAACAAAAGAAAATATAAGAAGAATTTATAAAACAATAATAGAAAGTATTGGGCTGTACGGCGCCGAACTCTGTGAAATAAACCAAAGAAACAAATCAAAAATTAAGGCCATGGAAATGAACTACTGGAGACGATGTTGCCAGCTCACTAGACTTGATAGGGTGAGAAACGAAGATATTCGGAGAGAAATGGAAATCAATCTAGACATAATAGACACAATCGAAGCCAAAAGACTTAACTGGTATGGACACCTTCAGAGAATGCCTGAAAATAGATGGCCAAAAAAAATAGAAGAATGGACTCCGCCAACTAGAAGAAAACGAGGTAGACCAAGACGATCCTGGAGAGACGATGTCGACGATGCAATGACCGCCAGAGATCTAACAACTGAAGATTGCTTCGACAGAAAACGCTGGAAATTAGGATGCGAGAAGCGGCGCCAGCTGAAGAAGACTCGCTTGTTATATATATATATATATATATATATATATATATATATATATATATATATATATATATATATATATATATATATATATATATATATATATAAATGGAGGTTTGGAGATTAGGTGCAAAAGAGAGTCAACTTCAAGACTTTCATTTTTTTTGTCGGTGTCTCAAAACAGTATTTTGTTATTAAATTTTTTTCCAATGTGGTATTAAATTATTTTCCAATATCAATGGTTAATTAGTATTTTTTCGACAAAAAATTCCTACAAATAACATTATTGGAAAGTTTCTATTGATTTTCTACAAAATATATAAAAAAAATGGAGTTGACTGGTTTTTGCACCGAACCCTTCAATTGCAAAACCGATTCTTTTTATCAACAATTCTATTACGAACTATAACAGATCACTAATTTTTCCTATTTGATTACTATTGTACTGTTGTAGATCTTGTAAGTATATCGTTGTTTGTTTCTTTGATACATTTTTACCAGTTCAGCAGTTATTTAATACCTGCTTGCTTTGGAAAGTCACTCCATTCTCCGATATAAAATTTCTAATATACAATTCAGCAAACAAAATAATTTGAATAATAGCTATTCATGACCCGAACGCTCGAAATAAAAAATATAAGCCACCAATTTTTTCACAATCTTCATCGAAAGACTCAAAACAAAAGAAAATTACATGGAAAACCCTAATATTTTCGCAATGTTACATTTTCAGATCTTACTAACCATTTAACTGAGTGCCTACGTTTAGTATCGTTCAAATTCATAACAATCATTACCATATTTTAGGCCAGTCTCTTAAAATCGGCAACAAAGGTGTTGCTAAACAAAAATATATATTTATTTCCTATTGGGAAGACCAAAGTTAACTATTTTAGGATTTGTTGTTTATTAACAAAATATGTTAAAGGAGATTCTTCTCATTAAAGTGTCTAAGCTTATTGGCAACCATTCCAGCAATGATATAATTTTATTTGTATTTAGTTGTGAATTAAAAAAACTAACTCCATTTTAAAAATGTAATGTGTATTATATAAAAGGTAAAAGTGACAGTAATTTTTAAAAAGATTTTTCATGAAATTTAACTTTTTTTTTTCTTTGTCGGTTAGGTACATAATTAAACAATTTAAACCGCTGGAGTATTGTAAAGACATACTTAGTGTATTAAATAAAGATCTTATCGCTAAGGGTAGCAGATTCCTACAGAAATCTTCCCAGTCTACCAGAATTGTAGGTTGTGGCAATAGGCGTGCTCTCCATTACAAGGGAAAAAATTATTGCCAAAAATGCTGGAAAGAGAACCGGAAAATTACCCAACTTACAGAAAATCTATCGTTAACTTCGCAGCTTGCATTTTCCGAGTGACCAACTATCCACTACATACTACAAAAAACTAGATGAAGAAGATATCAAGTAAGGTTTAACAATTTACCCATTAAAACGGAGTATGTACTAGTGGGAGATGAAGAGAGGCAAGAAAGTAAGAGGCAAATAAATCGAAAATAATGAAGAAGATGAAAAATCTTGGTGTAATCAGGAAAACTGATGTTCGGACTACAAAAGAAATATTAACTAGAATTGGACGACGTAATTCAGAAATACATCAAATAATTAGTATCCTCTGAAACACCCACAATACTCAGAACAAAAATTAGGGTATACAAAAGTATCATAGAAAGTAGTGCTACATATTTTCTATTATACTTTTAAATAATAAATTCTATAACTTTGGACAGTAAAAAAAAGATAGATCCAAATAAAAAAAGAATAAAAGATCATATAAATGATTGAACAATCAATCAAATTAAAATGAAAAATGAGTAAGAACAATTTTATTTTCCCATACAAACAGTTCGTACCTGTCAAATTTAATAGTATATAGAATTCTTTACTAGTAGACGGGATCGGTAAATACACATAAAAGGTTGAATTTTTGGTGGAGTAGTCATGACTAGCTCTTGCTGGAAAAACATGTAGGTGTTTACGAATTAAGCAAACAGTTTCTAGAATATATAGAGAGCGAAGAGCTAAAATCCCGTGATTTTCGAAGTAGCTGCTGTAATGTGTTATTCTACTGAGGCCAAAAACGTATCAAATTGTTCTTTTTTGTAATTTAAAAATAACATCAGATTAGGCAGCTGTACTAGAACCCCAAAAAGGAAGGCGTTATCTACGATGAGACTCGAACAAAGAAAAATGCAATGTTATTTTGGAAGATGCTAAATTGGAAGATGGTTTAGGCTGGTGTTTTACTTAACAGATCGATGTGAAGGGACCATCTAAGGTAGCTGTCTATAAAAATACCAAAAAAATTTACAGAATTAACGATACTGATCTGGCTATTATTAAGAAGCAAGGGTTGAAGAGCTCCTTTATAGGATAATATAGGATAATAGGATAATCTTATTCACGTTAAAAGAGAGTAAATTACGAGTCAGACCAGGTTTTTATTTTAAGTAGATTAAAAGTTATATTTGCATGAAGAGTTGCAATATTAGAGTTCTATCAGGTGATACTGGTATCATCAGCAAAAAGAGAAATTTTTTCATCGATTTTTAAGTTATTGATGTCATTTATAAAGATAAGGAAAAGTAAAGGACCCAATACTGAACCTTGTGGTACTTCACATACAATGCTTTTGCGACTGTAGTCATTATCATTTGCTCTAACTATCGAGCATTTCTAGAACTATTTGAGGTATTTCAAAGAAATAACTCGAATTCCGTAGAAATTTAGTTTTTTATCAAAATGCCGTGATTTACACATAGTCACAAAAAACAGTGGCAGTGTAAAGATTATTGTTTAATACAGAAAACATAGCATTACTGGTACATTTTTTATTAGATAAAAAGCAGAACTGACTTTGTGATAAAATGTTGTTTTCAACGAGAAAGGACAAAAGTGGTTGATAAGAAATTCATTGAACGAAAATTGATGAAAATTGATTAAAAAAGAAATTTTGACGAAATCACTCGACTGACGTGATTTAACTGTCAAAATAGAATTCGCGAAAATTGCTAGGCAATAAACTTTTATACCAGTCGAAAATATTGCCGGCAAATTTTCTCTCTTATGATATATTATATACGAATAAAATCTTTGGTTGTTTTTTTTTATTGCTGTCAGAATTTATGCAGATTTAACCCGGTATGGTACCTGGCCTATTACCTAATTAGACGTATTTACGTCAGAAATAATTATCAAGAGCTTTTGACATGGCTAACCGACGTTATCTTCGATCTCGCATGTTTTCTGAACTCCATCTTCCATGAAAAAGTTACTTCGATGCGAAGAGTGGCTTTTGTACCTTTTTCAGAGAGTAATAACTAATAATAAAGTAGTTGAGAGATTACATTGTTTGTACCGAGGATTTATGAGACCACTACCGTGCAGACGGGCCGTTAGTCGAAAATGTCGAAGATTGTAGATCAAGAGATAGTATCCGATAATCAAATTAAATGAAAAATGGGATTTTTACTTTCATACCATTTATATCTACTATTTCAAAATGACATTTTCTCGTCTCAAATGGTGCAATAATTTTAATAAACGAAGGTTGTGAGTGGGTCTACGTAATCAGTTTGGGTATAAAATATTAAAGTTTCGTAAAAAGTAGACTTCTGCAGAATTTGTGCAGAATTCTTAGTGTTACATGTACTAGAAATCAGAAAACTCATAGTAGAAAAAGGAAAGTTAAGAAAAAAATGGCAGCAATACAGAACCCTACGAGACAAAACTAGTCTAAATAATGCTATACAAAAACTAAAATGGGAGATACGGAATATAACAAATCCAACAATTTATTCCTTTTTGAATAATTTAACAGATGACCAGAACACAGATTATTCGTTATGGAAGGTAACAAAAAGAATGAAGAGACCAATTATTCATTCTCCTCCTATTAAGTTGGAAAACGACAACTGGGCTAGAAGTAAAAAAACAGAAAGCAGAACTATTTTTGCAGATCATTTAGAAAGCACGTTCAATCCCAACGACAATGATGGTGAAGAACTGAGATGAAAAGAACCATTCCAAACCGAAGAAAGAATAACGTTGACATCATTTAGAGAAGTATCAACAGAGATAAAAGATAATATAAATCCTAAGAAAGCTAACAAATCATAATAAATAATCCTAATAATAATATTAATACTCCTAACAAACATCTATATACTTTTGAAACAATGAATAGTAAAAGAAACTATGACAGAAACACCGAAAACCTCTACAGGAAGAAAACCGCAGCAAATAGACGATATTGTCAACATCAAAGTTTTAAAAACAGAACAAAACAAAAAGAAGAGGGAGATATACGAATCAATAGAAATAAAAAGAAACACCATAAAAAGCTCTTAAAGTCATAACATATCTCCATTTTACCTCTTTTGAGAACATCAATGATACGCTCATATAAAAATAATTATATACTAATGACAGTAAACCATAAGATATCAGATTACAACTTTTATTTGTCATCATTTCACGTTTTGGTAAGTCATATATACATATTTTACAATAACTGTTTGTTTCTATACATGTACATTTTAGAATCTTGACAAAGGCAAGGGTTTCCTGCCGAAAAGTTGATTGCAATGGAAATTAAAATCTAGTTCCACATGTAATATATATTTTATGGAACCTAAACCCAAGAAATACTAAATTTATATTAAATATAGTACGTATACGTATACTAATATATATTATATATATATATATATATATATATATATATATATATATATATATATATATTGAATGTTATGTAAATATCTATAAATATAATTAAGTATTTATATAAAGGATTACAGACCTGGATATATACGTCGGTATAACTCTTTATGCACACACAAACGATACGCGGAGGTTATTTATTTAATAGGGCAGTACATAAGCAAGCAACAACATCAAAGAAAACTTCACCGTTCAACGAACAAAGACGGGCTGCTTAGGCAGGAAATGAGCTTCGGCACAATCTTTTCGACATCAAGAGGTTATTAATCAAATCAATTTTATAATCGACCGCAGAACGGGCTCGAACTTGCGCCTAAATGCCCTTTCGAATAAAACTACATTAGGCGGGTAAATAGTCGGAAGGTCCTTTTGGATTTTTCGCCGCTATCTACGGTTTCAGTAGGAAATTTACACCGAACACCGAAAATCCAAAATGTTTTTTGGATTTTATCGATTATCTAGCGAAATATTCAATAAAATAAATGAAATAATATCAAAAAGTAAGACAGTTAATATTATTGAAGGATGATTATGATATTATTAAATAAACTGGCAAAAACATTTAGTAATACTGATATTACTGGTCCAGTTAAAGCGTTCTGAACTTAGTGTATTCTTAAACTTCATATGTTATGCTTAAATCTTCGAAAAGAAAATCATTCAATGCAAAAACGTATATTGTGTGAGATTGCTAAGCTTTTTGATTCCTTAAGGCTGATACTGATTAAGTAAAAATTTTGGTCCAAATGTTATTCTCCAACTTTTATTTTTTGTTAATTAATCAAAATAAGAGCTAAATATATAACTTTACCGAAGTAATCTTTGATAATATTAGATTATTATTCACATTTTTGGTTTATTAAAGTTACTGCTACTCAAAGACAAGGTAATCGAGGCTGTAAAAGACTGTGAGGCAGCGGGTTCCACGGGCCGTAAGCCATGGATATCCGATAATACGTGGACAGTCATTCAACGAAGAAAAGAACATAAAACTAGATACGGAACAAACACATATCATCAAAAACAGATTAAAAACCTATCTACATTACCAAATACCTCAGGAACAAGCAGGGTTTATAAAGGGTAAAGGTACACGGTACCAAATCCTGAACCTGAGACAAGACCTCATTGAAAACTCTAGAGAATTTCAAGTCCCTATGATTATATGCTTCGTTGACTACCAAAAGCATTTGATTGTGTAAGCTGAATAAATCTGTGGTCCATTTTAATAGAAATGGGTACAACAATGCACCTGGTGACACTTACTAAAAATCTGTACTAGTCCAATATGGCAAATGTACGACTAGATCAGAAGTTCTCAAGCCAATTCAAGACCGAGAGAGGTCTTAGACAAGGATGGATGGGCCGGTGGAGTAACAGTGGCTGGTAAGGAAATCTGCAATTTAAGATTTGCTGATGACACGACACTTATAGCAGCAATTGAGTAAGAAATGTTTAATCTCCTGCTAAGAGTTGAGCACGATAGCAAACGAAAATACTGCTTACTCATAAACAAAGTGTAAAGTTTTTTTGATCTAAAATGTTGAAAATGTTTTTATAAATTTTTGCTATATACATTTCCATACACAACCGGCGAATCACTGATTCAAAGAATTTGGAACGTGGTAAATTGTTATAGACGACACTAGCTCGAACGTTTATACTATCACTATCACTATTTTTTACAAACAAAGTACCTTGACTCTAAATTGCCAACAACAAATTTCATAAGTGGTTAGTAGTTTTATTGCCCACGAAAGTTCTCTTTAAAACGAGAAAAGTACTAACTTATTTAAGATACAAGATGTAAAACAACTCCAGCCCTCTTCTGTCGATAAACTTTGACAAATCTAACGGCTTCTTTCGACTGCTAATATTTAAAATCGAATTAATCACTACGCTCATTAAATTAAGGTATTGTTATGTGTCTATTTAGTTTAAAAACAGTTAATTTTATTAAATAATTTGTTTATTCTTAAACCAATATTGAAGAATGTCTATTGTACGAAACTTTTAAATGCGAAATCAATTCTTTATACTAAACATTTATTACTTCAGGTATTTAAAATCCAATATCTTTCCACACACCACCAAATCGGCCTCCCAAGAGGCAAATAAATATCTCTAACAGATCAAATTAAAGCAACAGCTACAAATAAAGCATCTGTCACTTGCGTGATTTATCCGAATGTCCCGATCCCTGACCAATATGTCACCATTAGAATGACAACTTTCCTTAATCTGGATTACCCCGCATTTGTTTGTTTAGAAAGATTTTATTGCATCACTGATGGCCGTAATCGTAGAAGCTGTTTGTCTAAATTAGCGGCTGAGGATTGTAAGGTAAACGGACTAGTTGTAGACTAGTAAATTTTCGTAAACAGACCAATTTATATTGGAATATTTTTGGGGTTTTATTGATGATCTAAGTTTTAAAAACTAGATTTTATTTGGTGTTTGAAAAAGAGAAAGTTGTAAAAAGTTATAACTATTGCTCAATATATCCAAACTATAAACTTGAAAAGGCTATTTCATATCACCAAAGCTATTTACCACCGTTTTGGAGTAGCTTAAACATCAACTTGAGAAATTAATGATTCGATTTTCTGGTAACTTTAGTACTAATTACACACGAGTCAGATAAAGCAATTAAAATGTTATAACTCCAAAGCACTACATAAAAGTGTGCCTGCTGCAGAAAAACTTAAATAAAACAAAGTTTGTAACTTGCCTCAAGGACGATTATTACATTTTGTCTAAATTTCGATATTTTATTAAATTTCAAAACACCTTGTATATGGTTTTAACTTGTTTCTCTTGTTGACCATTCCAATAAAAATAGCGCAATCTTTACCTAAAATATTTTGTGTTTTATGATTGTTTTGCAAATGCTCCTAATAAAATAATAAAGAGATTATTGATAATACCTGGAAAAATTACATACGAAATTTATTTTTTGATGAAAGGGAGAACCAGTCCCCAATACCTACGAAAACAGAACCACCTATACAAGTGGCAGAAATAAGAGAAGCCATAATATCACTAAAAGAAGGGAGAGCTCCAGGACCAAACGGAGTACAGTCTGAATTTCTTAAACTTCTTGAAGAAGAAGAAGAAACTTCTTTAAGAATACTATGTAAAATATTCAGTAATATCTATAACACAGGCAATATTCCAAAAGATTGGCTAATTTCAGAATTTATTACGTAACCAAAGAAACAGGGAGCGAAAAAGTGCGGAGAATATAGGCGAATAAGTTTAATGAACCATACACTAAAAGTTTTTCTTAAAATTGTACACAGCAGAATATACAAGCTATGCGAAGAGAGAATACAAGACACACAGTTTGGATTCATGAAAGGCGTAGGTACGAGAGATGCACTGTTTAGTCTACAGGTATTATTCCAAAGATGCAGAGATATGACTTGCGATATCTGCACCTGCTTTGTGGACTACCAAAAAGCATTTGACACAGTTCAACACCGAAAAATGTGGATATTCTAACAAAAACCCTAATAGATGATTAAGATGGGCGTATAATACAAAATTTATACTGGAACCAATCAGCCACAATAAGAACAAATCTTGGAGATAAACCGACGGACGGAAGCGATTTAGATTCTGAGAAGCGTAATACAAGGATGTATATATCACCTATATTATTCAACCTATATTCAGAGGAAATATTTAGTAAAACCTTTTAAATGGAGAACGCCTAAACAACATCAGATATGCAGATGACACCGTTATTTTTGCAGACAATTTAAACAATTTATAGCAGCTAATAAACAAAATAAATGAAGTAAGTGAAAGATTTGGGCTACAAGTAAACATATCAAAAATTAAATTTATGGTAATCGGCAAAAATAAAATTATAGAAGTCCAATTGCTTATCAAGAATACACCAGTGGACCGAGTAAAACAGTGTACCTATCTTGGAACAATAGTAAACGAACAATGGGATCACTCACAAGAAGTAAAATGTAGAATGGAGAAGGCTAGGAGTGCATTCAACAACATGACCACACTCTTTAAAAGCCAGAACCCTAATCTGAAGATAAAAGAAAAGGTTCTACGAGTCGATATTATACTACGGAGTTGAATCCTGGACACGAAGCGATGGTGAAAAAACTTGAAGCCTTCGAGATGTGGGTATACAGAAGAATCCTAAGGATATCATGGACAGGCAAGATAACCAACGAGACTGTACTACAAAGAATGGGGGAAGAAAGAGAATTGATGTATACGATTAAAAGGAGAATGTTAGAATATCTAGGACATATAATGGCACTAAACGTAAGGCATTAAATACAGATTACTGAAAATAATCCTTCAGGCAAAGTATTCGGAAAGCGAGGAATTTTGAGAAGAAGAATATCATGGTTAAAAAACCTGAGGAAATGTTTCTCCACAACAAGAACTAATCTATTTAAAGCATCAGTAAATAAAATAATTATAGCCAGAATGATCGCCAATATTCGATACGAATAGGCGCCAAAAGAAAAAGAAGGTTCCTAATAAAAACCTTTTTACAAATTTAACGCTCTAATATCTCAAGTACCGATCGGTACAATTAAATCTTTATTGCCCTTTGTGCGATTGTTTTTCTCAACAATGTTAATCCAATCCGGACACTTTTTTGTTTGCAAATATAGTAAATATTCTTAGAAGTTTGACCAAAAAGAGTTCCGTCATGAAACATTAATATAGTTCCGTTCTAGGACCACATGCAAAGAACGTTATCCCCCCTTTGATTATTTCTTTTTATAAAGAGGAAAATTTCATGATTTAATTTCATTTTCCACTGAGTAGTTTAAGTATGTAATTGAAGTTCGACAAGTGTTGTGTCTTCAGAACCCTGATAAAGGGTAAACTATTTAATTAGGGTCCAAAGTGGATCCGAAGTTGATTCCAAAGTTAATTCTAGTGTTGATCTAAAATGAATGTCGTTCCAAGTATGGTCTAATGTAGTTCCGTAGTCTTCTGTATATTTCAATTTTGATCTTAGTAAATTTTTTTATTCTGTTTTGCGGATATACCATTTCTGTTTTTTTTATTAAAACATTTGAGAATAGTGGCGCCCCCTTCTTTTGAATAGTTGTTTTCTTCCCTGTTTCCTTTTTTTGTTATATATCTATTCTTTTTTGTGTTTCTCTATGAATGACCCCGCCCATAATCTACCAATACGGAACAACGGAACCTTCGAGCTTCCCTTGTTGTGTACCGGTGTCTTCAGATTAATTCTTTATAATCTAGATCACTATGTATGGAACAACATAAGATATCTGTCAAATTTGGTCGAGAAATATACTTAACATGGAGAAAGGCATATCTTTAAAATAACGTTGAGAGAATAAAGAAACTACAATAGAAAGAACCGTCATAGAAATAGAAATGGATAGGTCACCTGGTAAGGAAAAATATTACAGCTGAACAAAAGCTAACAAGAGCAATCAATTATCACCAACTTCCGGATGGACAAATCATCTCAAAAGGATAACTGTAAACTGGATTACAGCTCCACAAAACAGAGAAACCAAGAAACGTTTTACTTGTGTATAAATACACGATTAACTATAGATGGTAAATAATTCTCGATCTCCCCACCATATTCCTTGGCCCATTTTCCCTTTTATACCTAATATATCATTCGATACTAGCCAGTTATTAGACCACTATGGAAACGACAGAAATATTTCAAAAGAAACAGAGGAAGTAATTAGGAGTTTCTAAATTTGTGGCGTTTTTATTCTCATCTGATTTCAATTTGTGCTTCAGCCTAAGTGACGTGCTATGATTCTCTACAATGGAAACATGCTCACGAAACTCGACCCTCAACTCGCTAAAGACGTCTTAAATGGTAAAATCAATAAAAAAAACATCGACAGGGTTGTATCCACAACGCATGTATACATTCAGGACGTGAAAATAATCAAAGTGAAGTTGATTTAATACAGAAACCAGTAATTATTTTTTTTGGCGTGCAATTTTGATCATATCACCAGTCACATTTGATGAATAAGTAATGTTATCAACCAACTATTATACAAAAAGCTGTTGTGTAAATGGTTGCAGTGTATTGCAATTGTATAATTGGTAGAAATATATTTAAAAATAATCAAAAAAAAGTGTATTTTTAAATTGAATAATTATTGTAACATGAACTTAAAAAGTGAAGTGTCCTGATTCTTGGAGCACGTTTTCCTGAGTTAACAGATTTGTATGATTGCAAGAATATACTTTTATATTTAATTAAAAAACTAGAATAACCTCGGACTCCGTTGAGTAAAGATCTGTTCGTATTATTCTCCCTTAGATCCTAATATTGAAAAAACCTGCTTCCAAATAATGCCTGCTAGAGTATTGTTACATGACAATGAAAACTGTATTTTTGCAATCACGTAAATCGACTAACTCAGCAAAGCTTGCTGAGTTGAGCATTTTTCATTATCCTCAATAGCTATCTGTATGCTTGATTGTCCGCGAACAGAAGACTTTCTTCGCCATATTTTGAGGGTTTTCTGAGGTATCTTTTAAACAATATTTGATTTATTTTTCACAAACCAAAACCTTTCCAATGAATCCTAACTACGACCCTGGAATCTTCAATTAACGTGCGTTAGGTCAATGGTTTGTTGTATTCTTTACGTCAAAAAAATCAATTTAGTATTTTTTATGAGTCTTGAGTTATTTTTACTATAATATGTATAATTTTATATTACAAAGTTAGTTAATCGTTTCTTCTGGGAATCGGAGCAGCTCTCATAGTGTTGGTAACAGTTGTTCAATGATTTTACTGATTTGAATAAGAATTCTCATATCCGAGGTGTAGGTAGATGCTAAATAAACAAAATACAATAAACAAGAGATTGTAACAAAAATATTAAAAATGTTCATTTGTAAAGTTTTGTAAGACATATAATACGATGATTATCATGGCTCACTATTTTTTAAATAATTACATACTGTTTAAAACTATTTCATTTAAGTTATAAATTTACTGTTATTCTATTGCTTTCTTTACTGACTGCTTTTCTATAGTCTGATTTTATAAAAGTAGAAGTATATAGAAACAGAAGTTCACTGGTTTATAAGATCGCTTTTAGTAAATGCCTAAAAGTATACATAGGTCAGACAGGAAGAAGTTTTAGAAAACGTATAAAGGGATACAACCACACACGTGTGCAGATAAAAACAAAGAAATATTAATAATAATAGAAACCCGACCTTGGATAAAATTATTTTTACCTGGATACTGCCAGAGATCAAAATGAAGATAATTTTGAAGATGAACTGCTAAATGAAGACATTATTCAACTTGTTGAAGGATAAAAAGTCTAAAGAAAGCTGGAGGAACAACTAAATCAAACTAACTCTCTACTGCCAAACGCGTAGCTACTGGAGAAAATGCAAAATCTCTAAAGAAAGTGACAAAGGCCAAGAAAGCTGCATTAAAAACAGAGAAAAACTGGCCAAAACTAATAGAAAGTTAGAAAAAGGTTATCACCTAAAACTATGTCGTCTGCATTCAACGAATCCAACTTTCAAGTAAAAACACCAACCAAAGCGAAATAATTAAGTAAATGCAATTCTATGAAAAACCAAAGGCACTTAAGCCAAAGACTCTCCGGGCTGCTTCAAGTCCGCCGAAAGTTAGAAAAACTTCTGCTCCTAAGAGTAAAAAGTTAAGAGACTAATATCCTCGAAATATTATAAACAAGTTTGTTGTTTTTAGATTTTTTGGGGTTTAGATGCTACTCTAGCTTTTTCTTTGTATAGGTATTCCTTCTCATTGGATATATAAAAAATTGTATGTTAATATGTGATATATAATTATTGGTTATATAGAAGCCCCTTCCCATATCAGTTGGCCCAACGTTAGGTTGATAAGAAAATTAAATTTTAGAGAACAAAAATAAAAGCGCAGCGTAAATTTTAGAATTTTTAATGCATCTATCAACATTTTTGAATTTCATAACTGAAGAGTGTCCAAGCTAAGTGATCTAAGTGCCAAAACATACAATTTTGTTTTTATTCAATAAATATGATCTATGTTCCTATGCCAATGTCCCCCTATGAGATCTACGTGCTAACTTCACTCTAGTGATTGCAAACGAAGCCCAAAGATGGAGCCGCCTGCAAGTCCGAGATCATGTGCTGTGCTAATTGATCTAAGTGTCATTTGCAGGTTGACGTATTGTCGTTAGAATCGATTGATGAATTTGTGTTTTAAAGTAAATATAATGGATTCTAGTGCGTTTGATGATAAAAAGAAAACAATATCGTCAAGAAAAAAACAGAGTGAAGCTAGATTGAGTGGAAAACCCTACATTACACAAAAATGTAAGCTGCAAAAACTTGGAAAGGCCATTCCAAAAAATGACGTTAGTACGAGATTTTTAACAGATATTTCGCTTGAAATTTGTGAATAGCTACCTAAAACTTTTTTTATTGCTACTTTGGCTTTGTTGATATGATATATTATCATGAGATTTTTCTATTTTAGATCACGTGCATATGTAAATTCAGCTGTAGAGACGTGGTTGATATGAAATTTAAACTTTTCGACTTGTATCATGGCCTTGAACTCAACGAGCAAGGCAGCTATCTCATGGGATTATTGCAAGTTTTACCAATCCAACGTCGCCGCAATGGTAGTTCTGGTGATTCATCAGAAAGTACACGACAGTGTACCGTAGCTTTTTTTGTTCCAGATGGGGAAGGTAATGTGAAAAGAGTTTGTAAAAAAACGTTTTTGGAAATATTTGCTATAAGTCCGCAAAAGATTACTACGCTTGTTAGGCGTAAAAAGGAGGGACATACAACCTTTAAGGATAAACGAGGAGGTGTCAGAAAATTTAAGTATACTCTTCATGACAGAGAGATGGTAAATAATCACATCAATAGCTTCCCGAGGGACGAGAGCCACTACAGTCGTTCAAAAAGTGAAAAGGAATATCTCAGTCCAGACCTCAATGTTAATAAGCTATACAACTCTTTTAAAATAAAACATCCTGACAGCACCACAACATACAAATTCTATAGGAAAGTTTTTATGAAAGATTTTCCGAATCTTTCTTTTAGAAAACCTAGAGTTGACACCTGTAAGACTTGTGATTTACTTTTTTTAAGAGGCAAGGACAAAGACCTTAGTATATCCAGAAAAGCTAAAAATGAGTTGGAATTACATCATAGAAAAACAGATAAAGCTCTTAATGTTTTTCAAGAAGATAGTACGAGCAGTACTCTTCTAGGTAGCGATACCTGTACCATTACCATGGATCTACAAAAAGTATTTTCGCTTTCCAAATTGACGCATAGTAGTATGTATTACAGCCGCCAATTGTCATGCTACAATTTTGGAATACACATGCAAGATACTGCAGATGGGATAATGTGCATCTGGCATGAAGGACAATCGGGTCGTGGTGGGAACCAAATGGCATCATGTCTTTTACAAGCCTTGAATACAGGAGAGCTTTCAACTTATAAGCGAAAACTATGTATATGGAGCGACAACTGTGCAGGTCAACTGAAAAACCGAATGTTTATCTTCTTATACATTTTCTTAGTAGCTAATGGACATTTTGATACCATAAATTTTTAGTTTCCGGTCATAGCTTTTCATCTTCAGATAGATATTTTGCTCTTATAGAGAAACGAGCAAAATGTTCCAAGCTTCAAACAGTAAACGATTTAAAAACTGTAATTGCTGCTGCTAGACCTTCCAGACCTTACAGACTTTTAGATATGGGAGAATTTACTTTCTTTGATTTCGATTAAAATATCATCAGAATGTATAGATACATCTAAACTTGGTATTACTCAAGCATCGTGGTTACGTGTGACGAAAGAAGAGCCGGGAACAGTGTGGTACAAGAAAAATTTTAGTGACTTAATTGGATGGGAGAAGTGTCGTGTATTGAAAAAAGGTGTGACTGTCCAAAAGTTAAAGTCGACAGAGCTCTTGGGTTTTTCTGGTGTTCAGCAAATAAACGAAAGTAAGAAAAAAGACCTTCGCGCCATGCTAGAATTCATTAACCACGAAAATAGAGCATTTTTCACCTCTATTTTAGATATTTAGTCAAATATTATTCCTGTGGACTTAGATCATTTCCATTTTTTCTTCATTTATTGAGTATTACTAAGTTTGTTTAGTATATTAACACCGAAAATTTGTTATACGTTATTTAGGTACTTGTTAATGAAGCGGAATTTCCATAAACAATTATATATTTGTTTTATTTTTTTGGTTAATAAAGTTTTTTTTGATTTCTGGCAATTGTTAATTTTGGTACTTAGATCACTTAGCTCGGCCACTCTTCAACTATAGAAAATATTTTATAACGTAATAAAAACTATTGATTAAAAAGAATAATAATAAATTTAAAAAAACGTATAGAATAGTAATATTAACAAAAAGAAATGTAAAAATTTACTACTAAGTTAAATCCCCTTTATTTTTAATGACATCCACAATTCTGCAAGGCATAGTTTTTACCAAGTTCTGACAAAATTCTAATGTAAATGAATCCCATATTTCTTGAAATTGTTCCTTCAATTCGTTGACGGACCTAGTAGGATGTTTTCTTTAAGCTTTTTTCGTTTCGCGCCACAAAATCTCTATCGGGGACAAGTTGGGACTGTTAGAAACCCATTCCAGAAGTGGTATGCCATGGTCTTCAATCCATTTTAAACTCTTTTTTAAGGCATGACAACCTGCGCCGTCCTGTTGGAAGACAAAATCTTCCTCTGATGTTAAGCGATGTTCCATAATCGGTAAAAGAGATTCTTTTAAAATATTTAAATATTTGTCCGTGTTTACAATCCCATCGGTAAAATGTGACTTTTCCACACCTTTAGACGACACCCAGATCATGACAGATGCAGGAAATTTGACTTTTCTCTTCAGACAGTCGGGATGAAAAGATTAATTTTTACTGCGAAGGACGCGACTCCTACTGTCTCCAATACACTTTAAATGTGGACTTATCACTCCATTGTATTGATTTCCATTGCGACTGAGTCCAATCTTTATGCTCTCTTGACCATCTAAGTCTATTTTTCTTTTGTTGTAATGTTAAAAGTGGCTTTTCCTTAGCCTAAAATAAAAATCCTTAGTCTAAAATAAAATGAAATTTAATAAAAACAATTCGTACTAATTTTTTCAACTATAAAACTTACTTTGTAAGGACCAAATTATAATTTGTGGGTCTCTCGGTGACATGTTTATCTAGAAACCTGTCTTCCAATAACGTCATTCCATAAAACATACAAACTCCATATAATTTGTTTGTCGATTTTTCACTATGTGTCTTAATGCACTTCGATCTACTTCGGTTATTTTACTTTTTCGTGAATTTCTAGGTTTTGTGACGACCGAACCTGTAGTTCTTTATCTTCTGACTATATTTCTTACACTATAGCGCGACAATTGCAACATATTCGCGATTTCTGAATTGTATTTTCCAGAATTCAAAAATCTAATAATGATTGAACAAATTTTCTCATCGATAACTTTACCTTGACCCATTGTACAATCCACAAACGGCAAAGAGATTTACGATGCTACAAAATACATTTGACATTAACTGATAATATTATTATTTTAATACCATTTTTCCATAGCTACCTCTGGATTTAACGTAATTATGTAAAAATCAACGTATGTTGACATAAGTGAATGCATAGCCAGGGTTTAGTGACTTTTTTTATTGTTGAAAATAAATAAAAAAACCATAAAGGTAATGTTTTTACTCAATATTAATAAAAATGCCGTATTAATTAATATGGGAACTTATAAAAACGTGCAGAGTATAATTTGTTTATGGTAATCGACATAAACTGCAAATTCCATAGGTGGGCCAACTGATATGGTAAGGGGCTCGTAATTAAACCTAATAAACTGTAGTACATTTATAGCAAAATGTACACCAATCCTATTTTCTTATTTCATCGCTATTAATCTTTCGTGAACGGAGAAATGAGATCAGCAAGTAGGTTAGGTTTGCCGCTAGCCTATAACATTACACATACTAACGGGGTATTGATTGTTTCTAATACACGGCTTACTTGATTACCACGTTGCCTAATTACCGTCCAGCCAAAGTGCAAGTGACTTCGCAGAGGTAACTAAACAACTTTCAGCACACCCTACATCTTCTATGATCAGTGGTGTAGGTGTAAAACTGAACAGAGGGGCACGTCGAAACAAATTTTAGATTATTGAGAGTGGTAATTTAAGACAAAGTGGAAAGGAAAATTATTTTTATTGAACAGTTCGAGATTATTTAAATAAAGTAGGATTTTTATCATCTCGGGAATATCGACAAATTTAAAATATTATTTTTTAATTGGGAAAACTATCTTGTTTTATTGCGACTATTTCACTAGACTATTTTTAACTAATAAAACGTCATAGCAACGCCACGTTTCCTACTGACAAAACTCCTTCTTGCTCGTGATTTCTCAGCGATAAAATTATGACAGATCCGTCACGAAGCTATCTGGTAATTCTATTGTTGTCAGTTTGACAAACGTCATTGAGGCGTAATCAATTTTGGACATATATAATGAATCCAGACGAAAAATCACGATTTGGATGTCAGTCAGATAAAGAAATCAAAATATTGGTTTCGGAAAATGTCACGCAGAGGTCCAGAATTTCTATTTAGACCCAATTTTCGTAAATCCTACGGGTGAGAAATTTTACGGTTGAAAGATGTACTACTATAACGGAACTAGCAAAAATTCTCAAGGATTATGCCTTTAAAATGAAAAAAGTCAATGGCAAAGACTATAAAGAGTGGTCTGTAAAGTCAAGAGCAAAAATGGTAGAATAAGAATATTTTACGGAGTACGGCATAAAAATCGACCCTTTCACAGATATATCTTTCAAATGTGCAAGATTGGCCAGAGATACCAAGCGGAGTGATGTGATATTAACCTCCTTAGTATTGCTTTGGCTGTAGACTTCTAATATTGTAGGCAACTTTATGCTATCAGTGTTTGAAAGAAGTCACTGTCACTGTGTCACTGCCATATTAATTTCTATTGTTTTTAATCAACATAAATTGAACATATAATGTTAACAAAAAACAATACTATTCATGCTCGTCACATACTAACCACTAGACGACAACAGACAGATGAGTCTATCGATTCTTACATGCAATCTTTAAAACAGTTAGCAAAAGACTGCAATTTTACTGCTGTAGATGCTGATACTAATAAAAATGATACAGTCCGTGGAGCTTTTATCGCTGGAATGACATCCACAAAGATACGATCGAGACTGTTAGAGAGTTTAACACTAACTTTAGAAGAAACTTACAATATAGCTATTTCAATGGAAATGGCAGAACTCAACTCTCAAGTTTATTCAAATCAACATTCGACACTTAGTGCGCTACCTGGTAACTATCAATTTGAGTCACAGAGCTCTCCAACAAATTCTGAATGTGTCACTGTGACAGCTGCTACCAACTCTACTAACTCTTCTAGGTCAGGACACAAATGTTTTTTCTGTGGTGGGCCAATACATTCAAGGAAGAACTGTCCTGCTCGAGAATCCATTTGCAAATCCTGTAATAAAAAGGGACACTTTGCAAAGGTTTGCCGCTCCAAGAGCACTAGTGCATCTGCCAACGTATTTGAAGGCTATGAAAACTGCACAGCCTGCATTATTGCTGCTACTCCTGCTTCATTGAAAAAAGCTATAGTGCCTGCATCTATAAAAGGTCTTCGTGCTGATGCCCTTATAGATACTGGTAGCTCTGTCAGTTTTATTAATGAAGAATTTGCTAACCTGTGCAAACTCCCTAGGAAGCCTTGTATTCAGACTGTTTCTATGGCCTCATTATCATACACCTCTGAAGTTAAAGGTGTGACTACTCAAAATATTAAAATTGGTGACCACTCCTACGACAACATTAATTTACTTATAGTTAAAAATCTCTGTGCTGATATTATAATTGGTCATGATATTCTATCTAACCACTCAAGTCTAGAGTTTGAATTTGGAGGACCTAAAGAAGTATTCAAGGTATGTAGTGTAGTTGAAGCCTCAGTACCTGCAGTTCCTTTATTTTGTAACCTGACTTCAAATTGTAAACCTATCGCAGTAAAATCGCACAGGCATAGTGCGGAAGATCAGATTTTTATTAAAAATAAGGTAAAGAAGCTTTTAAATGATGGCATTATTGAAGAAAGTCAGTCCCCTTGGAGAGCGCAAGTGCTTATCGCCAAAAACGAAACTCACAAGAAGCGGCTTGTCATTGATTATTCTCAAACAATTAATCGATTCACTCAACTTGATGCCTATTCACTGCCAAATATCGAGGAAATGGTTTCCAATGTATCACAATTCACTGTCTTTAGTGCAATAGATTTCCAAAGTGCATACCATCAGGTTCCAATACTTCCACATGAAAAGATGTATACAGCTTTTGAAGCCGCTGGGAAACTGTACCAATTTTGTCGCATTCCGTTTGGTGTTACCAATGGTGTAGCCAGTTTTCAAAGAACAATCGACTGGCTCATACCCACAGAAAACCTTATATCCTAGGTTTTGCTTTATTATATCAAATTAATAAAAAAAGTACCAAAGATTTATTCAGGCAGACTCTTACCGTTTACCCCAACTGTAAGGATGGATCTTGGTTCAAAAACTGTCCACTTGGAATCAACACCGTATGTAAGTGGTCAAAAGTGTCAGCTGAAAAAATTGGAATAGACACAAGAAAACATAAAATAACAAACCATTCTCATCGATCTTCAGCTGTGTCAGCCTTGTTCAAGCAAGGTGTTTCTGAACAGGAGTTAATTAAATTAACGGATCACTCAAATGCAAGCTCTCTAAAACCATATCTGCAGCTGGATTCCAGTCACCACCAAGTTGATCGAAAATCTCAGAACAACAAATGAAGAGTTCTCAAATGCTACAGGTCAATAATACACAAGATCATGCTTTGGTAGAAAAGAATGGGAAAACTTCTATAGCTTATATTAATTGTACATTTAATATTGTTAACAAATAAATAAAGATTATGTTTCGTTGATATGGTGCACTGATTGTCTCGTGAAGTCTTGTCGAATATCATTCGAGAGAAAATTATTTACCGGCAAAATTTTCTTCTGCAAGGAATTTCAGGGATGCTCTATATCTCTGACACTGTTCAAGATATTCCTCGAACAAATATTAGAACCATGGAAAAGGAAATGTGAAGGGATGGGAATACCAATCCGGGACAACTTCTTGTACACATTAAGCTTTGCAGAAGACCAAGCGGTAACGGCTCAAGATAAAGAAGATCTGTATGCTCCGAAAATTAGAAAAGGAATACACAAAAAATGGACTGGAAATAAATCTAGAAAAGACCGAATATTTAACAACAGAGCAAGAACCAGTGAGAAACTTGGAAATGGACGATAATAGGGAAATTAACGGCACTGACAAATTCAAATATTTAGGATTCATACTCTCAAAAAATGGAACCACCGAGCAGGAGATAACCAGCAGATTAGCACAGACAAGAACATGTATTAAACAAATAAACGTGGTACTGTGGGATAGACAGATTACCAGAATTACAAAGAAGAGAATTTATAACACCTTGGTACGCAGTATAATGACCTATGGAGCAAAGAATTGGGTAATAAATAAACGAAACAGGTCCAAAATCACAGCAACTGAAATGGAGTTCATGAGGAGAAACTGCAGAGTGACAAAAATGGATCGCATCAGAAATGAGGAGATAAAACGAAGAATTTCAGTAGAACAAGACATACTCAGCAGCTACATCGAAGAAAAACGTTTAATTTGATATGGACATGTGAGAAGAACAGATCATACAAGGTGGATAGTAAAGATTTCGGATTGGAGCCCAATAGGAACTAGGAAAAGAGAAGATTATGGAGGGATGAAGTGGACGAGGCCATGGAAAGACGAGACCTTAGAGATGGAGAATGGCAGAACAAAAAGGACTGGAGACGTTGACTGAAAGAAGGAAGGCGGCGACAGCTATAAAAATCCTTATATAGATAGATTTTCTTCTGATTTTATTCAAGTTTGTTGCCTTTTGGCAATTTTGACAAAGTCACTCGACTGACATGACTCGTGATTTAACTGTTAAAATTTAATTCGCAAAAAGTGCCAGGCAACAAACTTTGCCTTAATAAACCCATAATACCAAACTTGCACAGACAAAAAGCGATAACATTTACAATTCAAACAAAAAATCTACGGTACTTGGCTCATTTTACACTACCACTTTCTTGGAGAAACGATTAGATAGAAACCCAGCATTAGGAAGGGAGAGTTTATTGGGATATTGTAGTTAATTTTTCAAAGAATTTTAGATAGACAGAAAGTTCGTTTTGTTTGCTACTACTTAAAAGCCTCTTCTCCGTCGCTGTCCCTCGCCCTCACACTCTCGATGTAAATGCCATGCAAATCACGACATTTCCCATTCGGCCTTAAAGAAAACTCATTCTATTAAGTTCATGCCCGCCTACATCCTACATACGGGACCATGCAAATCAGTTACTCGCTAATATCCTTCCAATTCGCCAATAAATCACGCTAATTGCAGGTCTACGTCATATGTCATAACTCAGTCAATTGCGATAGTGAGGACGTTAATTGATCGGCTGCAATTGTACGATTGAATGCCAATAACCGGCACAGCCTTCGATTCGTTGATGTTTTTCGTAGAACGCGATGACAAAATTAAGTCGTTTACTATAAATTTACAGTAAACAAAGCACTTGTTTTATTAACATTGCTGGATTTTTTGCAATAAGAAATTTAAATGGGAATGAAAGTTTTGTAATCGCAAATAAAAGAATATAGAATATAGAAGTAGATTTCTGCCAAATAAAAAACTCATAATGCAGTGGTGATTCTTATAGACGATTCACTGACAGAAAACTTAAACAGAATCATTGCCTGAAACATACGTAGGACATAAAAATTACCAAAATTTATTGATAGCTAAAATTAAATTTCTGCTGCTTTTCTTATATTCTTCCATGAATCAGAGGCGTGCGGTCCATGGAAGCGGGGGACGCACCGCTTCCCTATACTTCGATATAAGAAGATAAATTATTAATTAATATTTAATGATCAACAATTTTTCCCTAGTCTAAGTAATCTATTATGTAACCAATAAACATCGAAACATACGACGGGGATCCAATATATCCAAAATATTTCAATTTAGCACACAGAAGAGCGTGATCAATAGTGTCGCTTTAGAAAAATCAAGCAAGATGACTGAGGACGCTTTTCCTTCATCAAATGATCGAAGTATATTATCTGTTAAGTCAACATATTTTTTTTTTAAATATAATCGTATATCTGTTTATAGATAATCTTTTATAAAATTTTTGACAGTCCCGGTAGAATGCTTATTGGGCGAAGATCATTAAGTGATTCAGGTTTATTTGATTTGGGCAGTGGTTTTACCAAAGGGTATCTCCAAGTGTCTGGAAAATAACCTACCTCCAAACAACAATTTATAATGTGCGTAATATAAGGAGCAGTAATAGAAAGGAAGAGTTGTAGCATTTTTGCAGAAATATTATCACATTTAACAGCTTTCGATTTTAACCCTGATACTAGTGATTTAATTTAATCAATAGTGGCCATTTTAAACGAGAAAATAATATCTGGGTTGAAAATATTTGACTGATACCATTAGGTTGTCTCAGGACAACAATTTATAGGGCTAAAGACAGATGTAAAATAATTATTTATAGAGATAGGATCTTTAAGCTCCTAAGGGAGCTCTATAACTGGTTTATTTACAATTTTGAATAACCTCATAGCTTTTCAAAGATCTTTTTTATTCGAAGAAGTAGACCGATAATAATTTAAATAACCATTCTTCTCCAGACGGACTGCGTTAGTAACTGCGTTTCGAAGATCTTTATAGTAACTATAGTCTGAGACGTTTTTAGTTTTCTTATATTTGGCTAAAGCAGCATTACGAGTTTTCATCATATTCTGTATTGTGGGTGTTAGCCACGGAGCAAGTGGCTTTGTAATTCTTGATTCAACATACAGAACATGTTTGTCAAACAGCGAGACTAACATATCATTGAAAATTCGAATTTTATTATATATATATATTATCCCATGACATTTTTTCCAGATCTGCGTTAAAAGAAGATATTGAAAAGTTTTTGTAATTTCTATATATCTTTAAAAAGTTTTATATACATAGATGACTTCATTAAACAATTCTTTGAACAAGAAATTTATTTATTCTGATCGTTTTTGATTTCAACAATACCAAGAAATTTTTTAAGGAGACTGAACTTTTTGACATCTGTCTTAATTTCATTTTCCTCAGTTGTAATTACTTGACATACCAAAGGTATCTAGGCCAACAATATTGACAATCGATTATATCTTGGGAACAGATAGCTAAAGATGATTATGACTATCATCCTAATTTTAAAAATATATATATAAAAAAGGAACAGCTGTATCTTTATTAGCATTCTTATTTTATGCGGCGTTGTAAAATTGATCAAATTTCTTTAATAATTGAGACAGACAAAATCGATTTATCGTTAGTAAATAAGGGTGAGTGGAAAATTGTTACTAAATGAACACTTTTTCACTTTATTAAGGATTTTTACATAATTTTCAACAAGTAGAAATATTTTACTCATCAGTTTTCTCTATCATTCAAACAATGAATCAACTGTAATGGGTTTTTCCCATTACATAAGTACCCATTACCCGTGAAACAATTTCTTATCTCAGTTTTATTAGCCTCCTTGCATCTTGACAGCAACCAAAACAAACGTCGCACCATTCCTCCACAACAAACACTAATTATATATTTTTTTAGCACCACATTTCTGTCACTGAAACGATATTTTCGAGAACGCATATCTATTTAATTTCGAAAAGTCGAAACATATGTTTAGCGCCATCACGAAAGTGCTAAATTACCCGGAAGATATTTATATTAGTTCTCTGAGAAATGTCAAAACGTCGAAGTGACCTGAGGGCCACCAGGGTGAAGGCCATAGATCTGTCGACGGCTGAAGGGACATCTGGACCCAGGAAATTTTAGTATGCTAATGTAGACCTTGTCGATTAATACAGGAGTGTATTAATAATCTTCGATTTCTCTGGAACATTTAAATTTAAATAAAACAAAGGATGGATGAGATATCATTGAAATTTTTATTCGCTTGAAATACCTCTTAATACCAGTATGTGTAAAACATAATATCGTTCAAATGTTCACTGGGATTCATAAGAGGGAAAGCACAGTAGATCAAATTTTCCTGCTGCGCGAAATACAAGCAGAAAGATACGAATATGGAAATATACAGTGGCTAAACTCATCGACTTAAAAAAAACAAGCTTTTGACATATAGTCCAGTCGTCAGAGATTTGACCCCCAAAAATTATACGAACAAGCTAAATTTTGCCGAGAATATCAATTATGGGACAACAAAAAAGATGCAAAAAAGTTTACCACTTTACCAAAAAGATGACTAGGTGGAGTTATGGTCTCTGTACATGTACAAGAAAGCCTCCTCTAACGTCAAAGGGGTGAGAGTGTTCGTTAAAACGGAAAAGATGAGTAAAAAGCTACCAATAGGGCGATATGTAGATATTTGGTAAGAAAATATGGCTAGGTAGCGTTGGGGCCTCTGTAGATTTACAAGAAAGCCTCCTCTTACGTCAGAAAGATGAGAGTGTTCGTTAAAATGGAAAAGAAGAATACGGTGGTTAAAAGATAATTAAAAAGCTACCACTAGGGCGTTATGTAGATACTTTAGTAAAAAAATATGATAAATGGGGAAATCAGACAATGTAGATACGTCGTACATATTAGTTATTAGCAAGACAAAAAGCAATGGTTATATTTTTTAATATTAAATAAGATTTCATTTTATTTAAAACATTTGTCTTTGGCGTACAAATTCTTGGTAAATCGTTTGTTTTTTTTTGTTGTTTTCTTCCTCTTCGTAGAGGATTTTAGGGGAAAGTCCAGGGGTAAAAGTATTAAACTTTTTTGCATCTGTTTAAACGTCCTAAATTTGACATTTTCGGCAAAATTCAGCTTGTTCGTATGATTTTTAGGGATTTAGTGGCATTTTCGTCTCTGACGAATGGAGTAATAGTGAAACGGAAAGAAATATTCAAGGCACTATTAAATGTGAATTAGTGAAAATTTAGTAAGAATGATAAAAGCGTTACTCTATTTTTAAAATTCCAAGTTGGAAAGCAAGGAACGAATGGAAAATAATAGTATACTAGTACTAAATTGTTGCTGCATTTATCCATGGTGATTTCGCAAAATAGACTGAATAAATGGCAGACGTAGCTTGAACAATCATAAATGGCAGACGTATCATCATTATTTAATCTTCACTTGTCCCCTGCTGGATACGGATCTACCTCATAATTTTCCATCTGTTTCTATCTTGTGCCTCTTGCATTCAATCCTTATGGCAACGTTTTAGTCAGTCCAACGTGTTAGTAGACGACCTCTGCTTCGGCAGGCATCATCTCTTGGTATCCACTCCAGTATCCGCTTTGTCCATCTGTTGTCTGTCATTCGAGCCACATGATCTGTCCAGTTCCACTTCAGTGTTGCCATTCTTTCTACAGCATCAGCTACTACTGACTTTCGTCGTAGCTGGCGGTTTGGGATCTTGTCTCACAGTAAAACGCATAAAATAGCATGCTCCATCCCTCTTTATGTCACGCGGATCTTTTGCACTGTTTTCCTTGTCGTTTTCGCTCCGTAAGTCAATACTAATTAAAGGATTTTTTACATCTGTTATGGCCCCTACCAATTTTCAAAGTTGGAAAAACCCTATTGAAAGATCCTATACTATACATATTATACCCGTTGTTTAAATTTCTTCGTCGTTATAGTCTTCTTCTTCTTTACGGAAGAATCATCATGGCTATTCTGATCTTAGATGCTGCCGTTCTAAATACTTCGATTGATGTGCATCCGTACCATTCCCTCAAGTTCCCAGCATCCATGAGATTCTTCTCCTTCCTACACTTCTCTTGCTCTGGATTTTCCCTTGTATAATTATTTGAAGTATGTTGTATCTTTCATTACGCATAACATGCCTCAGGTATTGCAGCTTTCGTGCCTTGATGGTTTCTAATATTTCCATTTTTTTGTTGACTCTCCTCATGACTTCGTTGTTTGTTACATGCTCGGTTCATGTTATCTTCAGGATTTTTCTATACACCCACAGTTCAAATGCTTCCAACTTTTTAGTAAACGACGCGTTAAGTGTCCTTGCTTCTATCCCGTAAAGCAGAGTCGACAAAATACTCCTTGCCAGCCTAACTCTCAATCTAATTTCAGTTCTCTTGCACAAAGTACCTTTCTTAATTTATTAAAGTTTGTCCGTGCTTTCTCTATTCAAACTTTGATTTCTTTGGAGCAATCGTTTGTGTGATTAATTATTGTGCCAAGATAATTGTAGTTTTCAACTTGTTCTAAATTTTACCGTTAATTGTCAGGTTTTTATCATTATTTTGGGTTTTTGATATCCTCATAAATTTAGTTTTCTTGATGTTTATTGATAATCCATATTCTTCTCCATACTCCACTATCTTATTCATTTGCTTCTGGGCTTCTCTTCTTTGGTCCATCCTGCCGAGTATTTTGTCGGTCATCCAGTTGTCTCTCTTTCTTATCGGTTCTTTTAATATCTCTTTGCATGGAACGAGGAGACAGTTTTTTGTTTCCTATTGTTGGTTTATCTCGTAGGTGTTAGTATTTAATTTATCAAAGTTTTCGTATATTTTCTGTTGGAGTTTGTTTTTTAAATCAGCTTCTTTCAGTTTTCTAACATCTAATTTTGGAGTTATTTGGGGTTTTCTTTGCGGCCGTTATAGTAATAGTTACCTTTCTGTGTAGCCCTCGTATCTAACGATACATAGAAAAATATAGTATAACCGTTTTCTCATCTAATATATAGCTTTCCTTTAATTAAAATGTCGTCAAAGCTCACAAGTTATTTAAATCACTGGTATTTTTATTTATCCTCCGACCACATTCTTGACGTTGCTGCAATTATTGTACTAATTGCAATAATGGCGTTAATTTCGCTTCCCTTTTTAACGAGTTAAGGCGTTAAATTGAAAATTTTATTATTACTTCGACAGTAATTAAGACGTATGTGAGGATTTTTGAATAGATTTTAAATGAACTTAATCTAACTAAGGGTATATGCATATGCTGATAATATACCTTTAACAATTATTAGGAAAGAATTTAAAAATTTAAAGACATCGATTACGATAATACCAAACAATATACAACATTCTTGTTCTAATGCGCATTTTTCTTCAGATTTTAATTTCCATAAATTCAGTTTCATTTTAACAATCTCTTTAAAGTGTCTATTAACTATAATAGACACCCAAACCCAAATATCGAGGGCTTAGATAGCTATTTTTCTACCTTTATAACACTTTAGAACACAATGGGAGTGCTAATAGGACCTCCCGGTCGTACCAAAGAATGAAATCAAGTAGTCAGTCATATGGTCGCCCGAACTGTTCCCTCAATAATCGGTACCTAAAGAAATCTTTGAAAACTGTGAAATCGACTGCATTGAGTACGTTCATTGTTGGGTGAATATTGATGGATAGACACCAAATGTCAAGGTCGGAGCTGGAGTTTATAGGAAATTAATCGGAGAAAAATTTGATTTACTAAAAAGCGTTTGGAATTGATTTAGAAATTGGAGTTCTTTAATGTTAGATCGTGTTTGCCAATGAGTTGAAAAAGTTAATAGATGATCAGATTTCTTAATTAAACAATATAGACGTAGGTAGTATGAGTACAGCAAGTAGATAGAATTATTTTAAATAACGAAAAGCTCAAAATAATTAAATATAAATGATACATAAAAAATAATCTGATCGAAAAATAATAAAAAAATTAAATAAAAAACTGAAAGTAAAACGTTGATTTCTAATATTGTTTCTTGTTTGTTGTTTGTTTCGACATCAAACTTGGTTCCATTTTTTAATTGATTGGACGACTTCCACTTTTTTCCTTTCGGCTTGAAATTTTTACATTTTTGTATTTAATCAAGTTTCATTCAGCGATCCAACGGGGAATCATACCAGTTCTGTGATAAAAACTACCATCAATAATATTCTAACAGAGTTCAAATACGTATTCCACTTTTTTTCACTATTACTACAAAAATTTTTGAAATTTTCTTCCTATAGTGTATTTTTATGTATGAGAGAGTAATAAAACAATAAATTATGTATGCAAATCCCTAAACTGTTGATACGGGTGACTCAATGAAAAACAGATATTTGTCAACAAGTTTACAGAAGTATATAGAAAAACAATTTTAAATTGAGTATGACCACCAGGTATAAAGGTTGTAGCAGAATAGAATACAATAGTTGTGAGGGTTACTAATCCCTAAATAAGGTTGCCAGTGTCGGAGTGATGGAGGTTAACAGGTACTAATGAATTTGCAAGAAATGTAAGATGTTTATTTTATTGGATATATATAACCAATAAAAGTTTAATAAGTACCTACCTATTTGCAAAATAAAGTTTAATTCTTTAGATAAAATAAAACGTTTTATTTTATCTGAAATGAGTGCATTCCACGAAGTAAGGGTTTCAACAATCAAACATTTAATTCTTTAATTCCAGGAATCTACGACAGTAATTGACTAGATAATTACCTTCTAAACTTATTCCACAGAAAATGTGATAGTGGGTTTTTCCATTTTGTATATAGGAAGGTCCAAGTGGCGTATTCAAAATTCTTAACAGTTCACTAAAAGTAGGTACTTCAGTTGCAAGGTGCAGTTTATTGTGTATACTAGTGTTATGGAAAATTTGGAAGTGCCGTGTAAACGCCGAAAAATTGGTCCTCTAACAGTTAATGAAAAAACATTAATATTTAATTGTTTTAAATCATTTACAGACAAACGTTTATGTGAAAGTGTTGATGAGACCGTTGAGTTAGTTAGCAGTACACTTGGTGTTGGGGAAAAAATGTGGAAGCTGGACAATATTACTGATAAAATGATCGAGCCAGTTATTATAAATCTTGGTTCTGAAAGTTCATCTTCTGAATCTGATTTGGATTTGTAACAAGTAGCTGTAAGTTTTATATTAATATTTTTATTCATCTATTTAACATACCTTAGACGGTTTTAAAAACTCTTTTTCTCTTTTGTAATTTTTAAAAATTAAAAAAAATGTGAATTTTTTAAAACCCTTTTTAATGTAGGCCAGTCAGTTCTAATATAGTGTGTGATAAAAGAGGTCACTTTTGTTTACATACACATAACACTTTATAACACTGATATAATTCATTTATTTTTTACAATTATTCAAAGTAATTTTTCAATTAATCTTGAGCACGCCCATGGAGTGGTCGGAGCTACCAGTTAAAATTATGCTAATTACTCTCTCGTTCATAAAAATAAACTATAGTACTGGTTTTACTTTACATTGACCTGTCTATAGTAATAGAAAGAAGCTTCCAAACTACTAATAAAATCGCTGTTTTTGATCTCACCACACTCAGATATACCCGTATCTCTTTTCCATCGTGATAAATAAACACTTCAGGCATGGCGGTAAAATCAAAACTTAATGTCGAAGAATTAAAGAACTACATAACACTAATACCCCGGTAATTACTAATATAAATCAAGTGTCTCTTCAGATAAGAAAGTCAAAATATTTTATGTGCCAATTCAGAGGAGCTCAAGTGGACAGGCCCTTTCTTCTGTTTAGCATTATGAAGTGTCAAAATAGTGCTTTTAAACGGATGAGTTATGCGACTCTTTAAGCTGAGGGTAATCTTCTTTAGGCGACTTTTTTGAACCGAATAGTCGGCCGATTTCTGGGCTTCTAAGGAGAATGCCGACACTACGATGGGTAGATAAGAATTTTGTGAATCGAAAACTAAAATACATAGACTAAAGGATATAATTGTGTACTTATGACTGCCACAGTAAATTTATAATGATAAATGTAAAGAAACGCTATTATATTAAGCAAAAGTGTATAGTTCAAAATAAGTAGAGCGACCACTACGAATAAAAATCATAAGAATATTCAACAAAAATTTCTACTCAAAATACTCCAAGATAAGATCTAAGTTTTGGATATAAAAATAAAGAGATAACAAAAAGCAAGAAAGCTGTGTGAAAAAGTTATGAAAAACTATCTGTAATGCAAGAAAATTTTTAATTATCTTCTTCTTCTTGCAGTACCGTCTCCTATCGAAGGTTGGCTACCATCACAGCAATCTTTACTTTGTTGGCTGCAGCTCTGAACAACTGTATTGAACTGCACCCATACCATTCCCTTAAATTTCGCAACCAGGAAATCCTCCTACGTCCCACATTTCTCTTTCCCGAGATTTTTCCTTGGATTATGAGTCTAAGCAGAGAGTACTTTTCTCCTCTCATTATGTGGCCCAGATATTCCAGTTTTTTCGTTTGTATGATTTTTATGACTTCGCATTCCTTCCCCATCTTCAACAGAACATCTTGATTTGTTACTCTTTCTGTCCATGGTATTTTCCACATTCTCCTGTAACACCACATCTCGAATGCCTCAATGTTTTTGATGTTTATCTTTTTCAGTGTCCAGGCTTCCATGCCGTACAGCAGAACGGATAAAACATAGCACCTTAACATTCTCGTTCTTAACTTTATATTTATGTCCCGGCTGCATAGGAACTTTTTCATTTTGACAAACGATTGTCTCGCTATCTTTATTCGCCTCTTGATTTCTCTTGTCTGGTCATTAGTATCAGTGAAACAAACCCCTATATATTTGTATGACGTAACTCTTTCAACTGGCTGATTATTTATGGTTAAATTCACATTGTTGTATAGCTTCTTTGTTACAATCATGAATTTAGTGTTTTTGATGTTCAGTTTTAGACCATACTTTTTGGTATGGGTGTTTATGTTTTCCATCAAAAACTGTAAATTTGCTAGGTTATCTGTTACTATTAGCGTGTCATCAGCGTATCGTATATTGTTAATTAACTCTCCGTTAATGTTCATACCAATGTTTTGTTCTAGGAGCGCTTCCTGACATATTTTTTCGCTATATATATTGAATAATAGTGGAGAAAGCACACAACCCTGACACACACCTCGACGAATGTCAATTTCTTCGGTTAACTCATTATCAACTTTGATTTTTGCTGTTTGTCCCCAGTACAACCCGGATATGATGTTAATGTCGCGACTGTCGATATTTTTGCTTCTTAGGATTTCATACAGCTTTTGGTGTCTGATTTTATCGAAGGCCTTCTCAAAATCTATGAAACCTACGTAGAGGTCTTGGTTTACATCCAAACATCTTTGCATTAACACACTCAGACCAAACAAAGCTTCCCGTGTTCCCAGTCTACCTCTGAATCCAAACTGTGTGGTGCTTATGTCCTCTTCTAATTTATTAAATATTCTTTTGTGAATTATTTTTAAAAATACTTTTAGTGTGTGGCTCATCAATGCTATAGTTCTGTGGTCTGAACACTCTCTGGCGTTATTCGTCTTCGAGATTGTGACAAAAGTAGAGGAGAGCCATTTCTTTGGTATGATTCCTGTTCTATAAATTGTGTTAAAGAGGTTCACCATTATTTCAAGTGCGTCGTCGTCTATTAGTTTTAACAATTGTACAGGAATTTCATCTGGTCCTGCAGCTTTACCCCCTTTTGTGTTCCTTATAGCATATTCTACCTCACTTTTTAGGATTTCAGGCCCTGTTGTGTCGTCTGTAGGTTCTGCCACTGCTATTTTTAATTATAATTAATTACAATTTGGTTGTTTATATATCCTATACTATGTAAATAATCTATAAAAATGACCAAAGTATCTAGGTTTAAACCATACGGCTCACACTCCCTCTAAGGGATCACTCATCACAGATATCTACTCTATCAAAAGGATTGAGGTCTTGTGGGACAAGTACTATGATGAGACACTCGGAACTTGCATTCACCTATTAGATAGGTAACATGGATTGCCTACCTCTCAGTAATTGAATGCTATGCTGGAACAACGTTGTAACCGCCAATACCTTCATATGTGGGTTTTTCATGAAGCAACGTTGTATATGTGCAAAATAATGTACTGCTGATTGTGGTATGGTATGGTGTGGTTATGATAGTTCGAAAATTAGTCAACCTTTAACTTTCAAATATATTGAAAGATCACCGTGTAAAAAATAAGCCAAGATTACAAAAGAAATAAAAAAATGATAGACAACAGGTCATATATGGATATGTATAAAAACAAAGAAAAGAACAGAGCAAAAAAGCAAATACGTTTTTGTTTTAATGATAAAGTACACGAAAACAGCCATCTTTATATTATTGTTTAAGCTTGCAATAATATACAAATAAAAGAAGAAGAGCAAATTCCATTATTTATTAGACGACGCGACGATGAAAAACATTTTGTTATGTATCGGCAGCCCAAGCTAAACAGCGATCGGCGATAACGCTGACTGGCAATGATTCATCTGACAAGGCATTTTCTCGATAATTACTTTCATTAATTAAACACCGGTCTTCAAATAACCCCGTGATTAATTAACCGCCGCTGCAGTGGCTATTGTTTTCTTCTTCGATTAAGAAAATAACCGATTAGGAAATTAGTTCTGTGGGTTTTGGATCGCTTACACGCTTTTATGTTGCTATAAGGTATGTATTATACAAGTTAAATATTTCATGTTATTTGTAACGAAAAATACTTGAATATTAACGAGAATAAGAATCTCAAACTCAACAAACACAAGAACCAACAGAAAAGGAGGTAATCGAAGTAATAAGAGTTTTAAAAAATAATAAAAGTGTAGGAGAAAGCGGAGTGCCAGCAAAAATATTAAAAGTAGGTGGAAATATACTGCAGCAAAAGATAGCTCGACTTATAAAAATATGAAAACACCAAAAAATGGCAGAGCAATGGAACAAAGCACTCATCTGCTCAATTCACAAGAAAGGTGATAAAACTATCTATAAAAATTACAGAGGAATTGAATTATTAGAAGTAGTATATAAAGTATTTGAGCGCAAAATACTAAGGAAGATATTTGGACCAACCCAATGCAGCGATAGTTCGTGGAGAATTAAAATGAACCACGAGCTGGATGAACTAATGCAGAGCTCAGATATTGTCAGATTTGTAAAATCACAAAGACTAAACTGGCTTGGTCACCTAGAAAGAATGCCAGATAATCGAGCTGTAAAAGTAGTCCAGAGATGGAAGCCCCAAGGAAACAGAACAAGAGGAAGGCCCCGTAAAAGATGGATAGACGACGTAGAGAGGGATCTTAAAACCATGAACATCAGGCAGTGGCGAAGGAAAGTATCCGACAGGGCAGAATGGAAGAACATTGTTAAGCAGGCCAAGACTCACAAAGGGTTGTAGCGCCATTAGAAGAAGAAGAATATAAAGTATTAGTAAATATTACAAGAAGTAGAATAAAAACCTACGAGACATAGGAGATATAGGAAAAACAGATACAATCGGCCAAATTTTTATACTGAAATTATTATAAAACAGTTATGTCCTATATCTAGGTTTGAATATGCTCTTTATTGATTTTTAACAGGCTACATATCACGAAACGGACTATACGAAGCAATGAGATCACTACGAATACCAGAGAAACTAATACAATTAGTTAACATGATGCTGATTAATACAGACTAATATAAGTCATGGCAGAAGGAAGTCTTTTAATTCGGTTAACCGGCAATAGACAATTAAAACATTAACCCTTGTCAACAGACGTTTCAATCTAGTACTAAAAAAATAATTAGAGTAGGCAAAATCCGTACAATTCTGAACAAAATATTACATAATAATATAAATTGGTTGTACTGCAGCCGATTGCAGATAGAAAAAATACTGGAGGAGATCATCTACAGAAAACTGATGAAACGTGCAGAAAGAAGAAGAATCATTCAGGAGAACCAGTTCGAAGTAAGAAGAGGAAGAAACTGCGAACTCAAACTGGCAAGACTTATCAGCCACACGAAGACCAGATTCAGCAGGAAACAAAAGACAGGAATGGCCACCTAGACATCAAGAAGGCATATGACACAGCTTAGAAGAAAGCCCTGATCTACAAGATGGACCGAGCTAGATGACCTTATTATTTTGTTAACACATGTGACACATATCTAATTAATAGAACTCTTAAAGTTTCAACCGACCAAAAGATGCCCAGAATTCAAGAAATCCAAGAAGGGACGCCTCAGGGCAGTGTACTCTCGCCCATTTTATATAAAATTTTCGTTTCAGATTTACCAACCGATCCAGAAACAAGTACAGCCTTCTACGCAGATGACACAGAATTTACGGAAAAATGGAAAATCAAAATCAACACCCAAAATACGCAATTCAACAGGGAACTTAACTTCACGAAGAACACGCAACAAATCAAGGTAAAAGCAAATATTGCATAAAGACTAATACTTCCTTACATTTTTAGGTCCAATCCACTATCGAAGGCCAAAAAGATCCATCTATATCAGGCCTACGTTAGATCGGTAATACTATACGCTGTTCAAATATGGAGTTCCATCTCGGAAACCAACAGGAAGAAGCTAGAAACTTCAGAGAAAGGCTGCAGTATACACCACTAAGGGAGGTGGCTCAGAATAGGACAAGATACTTCTTCCACCAAGCCACAGACTCCTAAAGACCAGGGACATCCTCTCCAAGAATCGGATCTAGAGGATGTGCAGATCAAAACACCGACTGATCGACCATATGACCAGGGTCTAGCCGGGTGGTTGCCGAAGACAGCCAATCGAGAAAGTAGGTACGATGCCGGAAAACAAGTACCTGCAGAAAAAGAAGCCAAGGAGTCCATGACGGAAAAATCCAAGGTCCGAAAGGAAGCCAAGGTCCAAGAAAGTATATATTTGAAACATTGTTTCAAAGGATTAGGATCCGGAAATAAGGATTTTTCCGAAAATATCAGGCATTTGACAGGGTACGACTGAAAGATGAATGCATATCTTGTATAATGAAGAGATCTCGCTGGATATTGCAAAAACAAATATAAACGCCTATCATAACAATAAGATAGAAGTCAGAGTAGATGGATAATTTAATACAATAAGGTCTGAATGGATGGATAACTTGGAACCTATGATACAGGCAATGGAATGGCAAGGGAGATTCACTAAGTCCTATGCTATTTAATATAGTCATGGTTAAAGTCATAAAGAGCGTCAATAAAAAAAGAGGATACAAAAAAAGGAACAATGAAATTAAAATTTTCTGTTACTCAGACGATGCAATATTGATAGCCCACATGAAAATAGCCTTTAAAGACCACTTCTCAAAAGAAATCTGGGTCATTTTTCACATTTGGTCCCAGTGAAGATAGCCTCAAATGAGTCTGACAGAACGAAATATTGGTGTTTGGCAGTGTTGAAATTTACATTACAAATAATTACTAGCAATAAGATATTTAAAAATTAATAGTTTAGAATTACCAAAAAAGAAGAAGTAAATAGTTTTAAAAGAGTTTTTAAAAGTAAACAGTAAAGTGTCAGTATAAATATTAAAGTTAAAAAGACATCTGTTGCAATCTGGCAACTGGTGGTTTGAGGGTTCTGATTCTATTTCTAAATTAAAAATTGCAGAATTCATAAAATAGTCAATCAATGTATTTTGAAAAGCTTTCTCTCTTTGTATTTAAAGCATATAACATATACATTATACGGACATGGCAACACTGCCAACAGAATATTTCGTTCTGATTGACAGCTAATTTGAGGCTATCTTCACCGGGACCAAATGTGAATTTTGACCCAAATCTAATGAATTAGTTTTACTATTTTGTATGTGATAATGCTTTAAACTCGATATAGCTATTCAGACATCGAGATTCACAGTACCTACACCTTCACTAAACAATATTAAACCGGCCTCTTCTAAACGAATACAAGAATAATAGTCTGTTAGGTAATAGCCAAGACAAATTGCCACGTTTAAAATTAGTCCGAGCAGCTGAGTGTACCCAGTGACTTTTTAAATATAAATTCGTAAGAAAAGGATATTTCTTTCGGCACTTCGGTTCAATGTCTAGGAGCATGTGTCGTCACCGAATATCTGTGGCGCGTTATTAAATGCTGGTAACGCATTAACACGAAATAATGTTTTTGTTTGTTATTAATCAGATTTATTACGGCTGGGCCGTTCGGGAATAGCTGGGATGCTTTGCTTCGAGTTATTGTGTCTATATTACCAGTAGCGGTACCTAAGATACTGATATATTCATCGAATTGATACTGTAAATCATAAATTGATCATAACGTATTTATTGATCTTGAATCTTAAAATTACAGAAGTAGTGACATGAGCTCACATAACTTTGGGCGAAATTGAAAGAGTAATAAGCTTAGCAAAGACCAGGAATGTAATGAACGAGTAAATATATACAATATATACAATACGTTAGTATATGAGAACAATAAAATTCAGGAGGAAGAACTGGTAATAAAAAATACCTACTTAATGATATGCAATACATAGGTACATTTTTCATATTTGCCTAAGCCAATCATAAAGTTAGTGATTAAAATTATGAATTGGTCCACTGTTCCAGTAAATATTTTAGCTACCAACATTATAAAAACGCGGTCACCACTAAATTTCCTAATTCCATTTTTACGACCCATAAAATTTTCTAATTACTCCCATTCCCTTTTGGTGCTTTACTCACCGAAAACTTTAACGACCACCTCAAGCTTCGACCCTTCTGATTTTATAGCCCCCCTTCAGTTACGCTTGTGCACCGACGACTTTTTACATTTTTTCTCAAACCGCAAATATAGTTGGTCGAAAACGAGGCTGTGTTTTCTCCTATTGTTCGACACGAGTCAGTGATTCGAGTGATTAAGTCGTAAGTTTTTCATTCTTTTTATTAAGTTTCGAGTTTTTCGCTCTTTTCGGCTAAGCAGCAAAGCTAAAAACATCCGGTGACCGATGGTTGGATGGTTGGGTTCTTCGAATTATTTTCATTACAATAATCTGTTGGTGTTGCTTAATAAATTGGTCGGAGGCGTAATTTGGGAACCTCAAGTCAATTTTGAAGAAATTAGAAACATTGAAGTGCCTGTTTGGTAAGAAAACCTCTAAAGAGACAATAACTGTGTTAGATTATTTTCTGTACCTGTTGCAATATGTAATAGGTATACACTAAATTATGTTTTGCAATAATTCTGATAGTATTGTTATACTCCGTTTGAAAATTATTGATAACAGAGTGGTTATCACAGAATTAACAAAGATTTTATGCATTGAACAGTTCGGTATAGAGATCGTTGTAATCTTCTTGATAATTAGCATTTTCACGCTATCAGATATAAAGACGATATCATTGGCAAATTTTAGGTGCTTCAGATTCTCCATTTACCTATATTAACTCCCATAATATAATCGCATCTTTCCATTCACTTAAAAATATATTAGTACATCTGTAAGGTGTAAAAAATTTCGGAGAAATAGTATCACCATGTCTAATTCCACATTTTATCCGGAATTTTTTGGATATATGTTTATGAATTCCAGCACAAGTTGTACCTTTTCCTTCTTATAATTGCTTTCTTAATGTTTACTGAAAGTCCATATCTATGACTCACTTCTGTGATTCTATTCATTAATTCCTGGAGGGAATAACTGTCAGCGAAAACCACCGTGTCATCCATGTATCTGATGTTATTGATACATTTTCCGTTAATTCGAGTTCCGGTTTTAACATTCTCTATTGCTTCTTGAAAGATTTCCTCAGAGTATATGTTGAACAGCAAGAGTGATACTATATATCCCTGTTGGACCCCACGTTTGATTTTGATATCATCGGATTCTTCTGACTGTACGGATAGACGATGTCTGATTCCAGTAAAGATTGCTTATAATTCTTAGATCACACATGTTTATTCCTTTATTCGTTAATATCTCCATCAGCAATATGTAAAATGTGGTTTCTTTGGTAGAGCAATAAACGTTGACTTCAGCCATGATCTTGGTATTACTCCGTTTAAATAATATGTCATTGAATATTTTTGTTGGTCGTTAAGTACAGTCGATGTTTAATAGCCTTATGAGTTCAGAACA